>NW_022681472.1:20927921-23327921 GCF_009764315.1 Trachypithecus francoisi | reverse complement strand
TCCATATGCTTGTCTTGCATCGGTGTGTTTTTGACATTAATGGTTAATTTATAAAGAAACTGAACTTGCTTTATCTTTAAAAACATGCCCTTTCAATCTCACATGCACAATAGTCCCTGGGCCTGAGGAGTTGAATAGCTTTAATTTCTGGCCCTGTGTCTCAGGAATGCAGTTTATTTTGATTGGCATCTTCTACCAGGCCTGAAGATGAAGCTTTAATTACTGTCAGTGTTTAAGATTTAGCAGGACTTGGTGTCCTTTATAGACGTAGGAGTCAAAGCCCTGCAACTTAGTGTCACAAGGACTTTACAGGAAGATACAAAGATGTAATAACCTTAATTTTTAAAAAAAGGTTTTGTTGTTGTTGTTGTTTTGTGTTTTTTTGAGATGGAGTTTCACTCTTTCTGTCCAGGCTGGAGTGCAATGGTGGACTCTTGGCTCACTGCGACCTCCGCCTCCCAGGTTCAAATGATTCTCCTACCTCAGCCTCCCAAGTAGCTGGGATTACAGGCAAAATAAAATCTTTTTTCATCTCTGTTTTTTCTAAGCAATGCAAGCTTAATAATAATGGCATAGGAATTATTTTTGATAGAATGTAAAACCTGTTAGGCCAGTTACCAAAAGGCAAAAGAAAAGACCTTCTGCAGTGCACAGAATATTATGTCAGAAGAAAGTATTTCCTTTAGACCCTCAAGAAAACATTGCTAGCATCAGGCCACAACAAACAGAACCTGAGAAAAAAAAACGTGTGTGAGCTGAAAATTAGTTAAAGGAGAGCATTACTATTTCATGCCTTTTAAAAGGGAAAAGAAAACCGATGCTTCTAATCCCAACACTTTGGGAGACCGAGGGAGGTGGACTCCTTGAGCTCAGGAGTTCAAAATCAGCCTGGGCAACATGGTGAAACCCTGTCTCTATCAAAAGAGAAAAGTCAGGCATGGCAGCGTGTGCCTGTATTCCCAGCTACTTGGGAGGCTGAGGCAGGAGGATAACTTGAGCCCAGGAGGTTGAGGCTGCAGTGAGTCATGATTGTGCCACTACACTCCAGCCTGGGTGACAGAGAGAGAGAGAAACAAACAAACAAACTCCCTGAAATAACTTTTTACTTACAAAGTTCTGCATGATATCATTTCAGAAGAATAAATATGCCACTAGGAGAATATTATGGCATATTTTGACAATATTATAAGAATTTTGAGTATAAAAATTATATTTTATTGTTTAATGTTATTCATTTAAATGTTAATCTGTTTCTTCTCTGTTTGAATAGCATTAAAAATAAAATTTACCTCCTACATTCTCTGCTGAGCAGATCTTTTAGAGCCACTTTTTCACCTCCTCCATTCAAACATGATTCAATCCATTTCCTGAAATTGAAAATGGCTTCCAAATACCACTATCATTTCCCTAGTCTAATTTTCATAGGCACTTCACAGAATGCTAATTAAGTCCCACTTACAATTTTTGTATTTATTTCATTCATTAAGGCAGCCATACAATTTGTATTTGACCAAGTAACTGACAGACAAGAAGAGATGATTTCTTTTTTTTTTTTTTTTTTTTTTTTTTTGAGACGGAGTCTCGCTCTGCCGCCCAGGCTGGAGTGCAGTGGCCGGGTCTCAGCTCACTGCAAGCTCCGCCTCCTGGGTTTACGCCATTCTCCTGCCTCAGCCTCCCAAGCAGCTGGGACTACAGGCGCCCACCATGTCGCCCGGCTAGTTTTTTGTATTTTTTTTTTTTAGTAGAGACGGGGTTTCACCATGTTAGCCAGGATGGTCTCGATCTCCTGACCTCGTGATCCGCCCGTCTCGGCCTCCCAAAGTGCTGGGATTACAGGCTTGAGCCACCGCGCCCTGCCTTTTTTTTTTTTATACTTTAAGTTCTAGGGTACATGTGCATGACGTTTATATCATGTATAACTCCCCAATGCAATCCCTCCCTCCTCCCCCCTCCCCATGATAGGCCCCAGTGTGTGATGTTCCCCTTCCCGAGTCCAAGTGATCTCATTGTTCAGTTCCCACCTATGAGTGAGAACATGCGGTGTTTGGTTTTCTCTTCTTGTGATAGTTTGCTAAGAATGATGGTTTCCAGCTGCATCCATGTCCCTACAAAGGACGCAATCTCATCCTTTTTTATGGCTGCATAGTATTCCATGGTGTATATGTGCCACATTTTCTTAATCCAGTCTGTCACAGATGGACATTTGGGTTGATTCCAAGTCTTTGCTATTGTGAATAGTGCCGCAATAAACATACGTGTGCATGTGTCTTTGTAGTAGAGTAATTTATAATCCTTTGGGTATATACCCAGTAGTGGGATGGCTGGGTCATATGGTACATCTAGTTCTAGATCCTTGAGGAATCGCCATACTGTTTTCCATAATGGTTGAACTAGTTTACAATCCCACCAACAGTGTAAAAGTGTTCCTATTTCTCCACATCCTCTCCAACACCTGTTGTTTCCTGACTTCTTAATGATTGCCATTCTAACTGGTGTGAGATGGTATCTCATTGTGGTTTTGATTTGCATTTCTCTGATGGCGAGTGATGATGAGCATTTTTTCATGTGTCTGTTGGCTGTATGGATGTCTTCTTTTGAGAAATGTCTGTTCATATCCTTTGCCCACTTTTTGATGGGGTTGTTTGTTTTTTTCTTGTATATTTGTTTGAGTTCTTTGTAGATTCTGGATATTAGCCCTTTGTCAGATGAGTAGGTTGCAAAAATTTTTTCCCATTCTGTAGGTTGCCTGTTCACTCTGATGGTAGTTTCTTTAGCTGTGCAAAAGCTCTTTAGTTTAATTAGATCCCATGAGATGATTTCTTAATATATTATACCACAAATGTTTTTGTGAATTTTACTTTTTTATAATGATGGAAAGTTATTTCTGTGAAGTTCAGAAATTTGATAACAGTCATATTTGAAAATACATAAATGAATTATCTATGTGATGGGTGGGGGTGTTTTAGTGGCCAAGTTTTATACCACTGCTAAATCCTAACTGAATACATTATACATTATCATGTTGGGTTGCCTAACATCAACCCCTCTATCCTTCTGGTGAAGCAGAATTGATGAATCTATCAAGACAAGATGCTTTGCCCTTCTCAACTTGTTATATTCTGAATATTTGTGTCCCTGCCCCCAAATTTATTTGTTGAAACTTAATCACCAATGTGATAGTATTAAGAGGTGAGGCCTTTAGAAACTGGTGACTTCATTAAAGAGCTGTGCCCTTCCTGCCATGCAAGAGTGCAGTATGAGGTACCATGTCTGGTGAGCACCCCTCACCAGACACTAAATGTGCTGGTGCCTTGACCTTGGACTTCCCAGCCTCTAGAACTATGAGCAAGAAGTTTCTATTATTTATGAACTACCCGGTCTAAGATATTTTGTTATAGCCACAGAAACAGACTAAGACACTGCCCAAGGCTTTTTATTTCCTAGGACTTCACATTTTTAGTAGAGAGACAAAAGGATTTGAAAAACTGTGGCTCTGACTTACTGAAATAATAGATGAGTCACTGCTACTAGATGCCCAGAGCATCCCTACTTCCTGCCCTTTCCGGCCCAGCTCTTCAGCAAAGCTTTTGTTTAGTAAGTCATGCCAGATCCTTCCAAAGGTTAACTTTTCTTTATCAAAGTCAGTTTTTCCTGCTTTCCACCAAAAGCCCTAACTGGCACATACGTTTCAACATGAGTGAGCTATCTAGGGTTACATAAAATGTCACCACTCCCTAAATAACCACAGTAGTCTTTGAGGGTGGGAATGGTGTTTCTCATTCATGTATACTTAGTGCCTGAAACAAACTCCTGGAACCTCTATAATTTATTTTTTCCAGATTTCCATGCCGACCTTCTGGCTTCTCTCAATTAAAGGTGATACATGTCTCCCACCTCCACCCTACCTTCATGCTTCAACTTCCCTGAATTCAGCAATTTTTAAACTGAGAAGTTTAAGAACCCAGACTGTTTCTCAGCAAATATTTGTTCATCAAAATTATTCTATGGGGGCCATATTAAACTTATGGCCTTGTATTAATAAAATACATACCAACTAATTGAAAGAAAGTTGTCCCAGAAGAAAAACGTGTGCCAAAGTTCTTTTCACCTAGGATGGAAATCTATACAGAATGATAAATATTGACCTAGACAAAGAAAAGTGAGTCTTTCTTAAATCTAAGCTAGCTTAAAAGAAAGTAAGAGGATTATTCTAAAATCATCATGGGTATTGTCCACTACCAAAACAGCTTGAACAAGATTTAGGAATAAATTGTTTCTTTAAGAGAATATATTATTTATCTGCAAAGTAAAAGTAAATATTCAGATGCAACATAAAGAAAAAAACAAAATTTCTCAACACCCCAAATAAGGAAAATAAGTCATCAGTATCATCTTGGAGAACTGAAAACAATTTTGCAACATTTATTGGGGAGTGGGGATGGGATTTTGTTTGTGGTCATTATATTCATTATAGAAAAAAATGAAAAATATAGTAAAATACTAAGGACATAATCATCCATGATTCGTAAATGGTTAAGACTCTCTTTCTACTGCAGGCAGCCGTAAAACCCAATTCAAATTGCTTTAGCATGAAGGGAATCTCTTGGCTCCTAGAACTGAAAAGAGCAGGTTTTGAACTAACTTCAGGTGCCACTTGATCTGAGGTCAAATGGTGTCACCAGCTCCAGATTTCTATCTTGCCTCCTCTGACTCTGATGTCCATGAGGCTGGTTCCATTCCCAGTCAGACTGTTTCTTCAGGGTGGCTGGGCTCAGGACACATTAACCCAAAATATGGCACATTGGCATTTGAGAAAACAGCAGAAGCAGAAAGGTTTCTTTCATTTTCCCCTTGTTCTTCTCCTCTGAAGCAGATCATAAGACCCTCATTCTAGGGTTGCCCTCCCTATACCTGGAGGAAACACACATCCTCACCTCTGAAGACATAGGGACACAAAGAAGAATCTGAGTAAGCAGGCCTTGCTAAGTCCCCCCAGTTTATTACCATTAGATCACATTTCGTTGATCCACTCATACTTCACCACTGTGCACCTCTTTATTCAACCAAAGCATAAAAATACACAGGTTTTCCTAACTCTTTGTGTCTTCATTTCTAAATGTTCTCATAAAGCTTATATTAAATAAATTTGTACGCTTTTCTCTTGTTAATCTTTTTTATAGGTGCCTCATCCGTGAACCTAGTAATGGGTGAGGAAAGAAATATTTTCTCCCTGACAGAGACTACAGTGTGACTCTACTGCAACAATGCCAGTACTGCCTTACCTCCAGCTCCACATCCCATGGGAAAGGCTCTACAGCCTTGATGGCTGAAACCAAAGCTTTGGCAATGAGATATGTTGGTTCAGGGCCTGGCCCTGAATCCTCCCCTAGCTCAGTATGCCAACAACACACTGGGGGATCTGGGGGTGGAACCCACATCCCAGACCACAAGGGCTGTAAGTAGTGGAGACCTTGATACCATTAGTGAGACTGGGGGCTAAAACCTGAAGGAGAAGGAATGGGGATGGGAGCCAAACCACAAATGTCTGCTACTATACCACCATCACTGGAGGATAACAACCATTGACATGTTGTTACATGTATGTGCATAAGAAATTAGAGCATTTATGTGCCCACCAAAAATGTACAACTATGGCATATCAATTTTAAAATGTTTGAAAGAAATTAGAGCATTTAAAAATGGATGTACAGTCTTCTCCTTTTACTTTATAATGTGCAAAAGCCATCATTATGTGAGAAGAAAGTACCTTTAATTTGACAATTAGCACATAGTCCAAATTTCATAGATTCAGTAGAGCTAAGTTAAAATTTAAAATCAAGGTTGGGAACATGTGAAAGACTTAGGAAAAAAAGTTTAAAAAAAGAATTCGAGTTCACGAATTTTGCATCTGAGAGTCAGAGCTACTAATCTATCAAATACTTTGTTTATAGCATCGGAGCAAACTGTTCATGAGTAATTTTAACAAGTTTTTCTTCATTCAAGGGGTCAGTATAATGAAAACTAAAGTAGGGTTACAGACAGGCCAGAATGGAATGACAGAATGAGCGTGATAAGTTATCTGTATTCATTTTACATGACTGATACATTGAAAATTTTCCTCAGTCAAAAACAAATTCCATATGATATCATACTGGTCAGGGATGGTGGCAACCGCTACTAAGTATTACAGGAAACAAGTTGGTTAGAAAAGTCAGTTTCACATTAAAATGGCAGTGTAGCAAACATACATGCATCTGGTTAAGATTTATTAAGAATAAAATATCTAACATAAGAGGAAGTTTCCACCACTGCTATTAACTATGCATATTTGATTTCATCTTCAATGCCATGACTGTCACACTGCATTTATTACTTAGAGGATCTCATTATTTTTTCTACACTTCCTTCCTTTAATTGAATTTTGTGATCTTATAACCCATGACATGTAGCACTCACACCATACTACAGTGATATGTGCTAGACATATATGTATGACAAAGCTCTGTGATCAAAGAATAACAAGATCTGTCATCCTCTAGATACTGCAGTCAGGGTCAGTTCTCAACTGTTTCTCCTTGGGAACAGGGGTATGTTTACTGTTGCTATTACTAAGTGTTTATGTGACAAATGAGATGCTCAAAAGTCTCCAAATTTTTTGTGTCATCTTCTCAAAGGCTTGCCTTGATGGAATGCATTCCTATGCACATTTTGCAAAAGGACGGCTAAGTCAACATCAATGGGCACATCAAAACCAGGAGGCAGCCATGACTTCAGGAGAAGGATCATGATTCCTTCCAAGAAATAGAAAACCATTGTGGACTTTGAGCAGGAGAGGGAGTTCTTAGCAGAAAACATGTTTGTTTTTGTTTCTGTTTTCTTTTAGAGAGATAACTTTGACAAAGTATCAGGGTGAATAGGTGTGTGAAGAGAGTAGATATAAACAAAGCAGACAAAACAGTTGGCGTGAACTACAATAGGTTAGGTTTGAGGGGACAAGGGCCAGATAACGGATTTAGCATTTGCAAGTATAGATGTAAAGCAAAATGGTGAAGAGAAACATGGTCTGGAAGCATCAATGTACACAAAGGTTTGAGCCTCTTCTTCCTGCCCAGTGAATCAGGGCAAGAGTCGCAACTGAGTGGGACAAAGCAATGGCATCACCATGGGGAAGCCAGGATTCAGGTATGGGGATGGGGAATGAGGTCAAGAGCTTGAACATCTTATTTCAATAGATTGGATAGAACAGAAAAGTCAAGGTCTGGAGCTAGAAATACCTACTTGGTGGCCAGACCGACTTTCCAAAATGGTAGTAAGTTTATTTAGGTAGATGGATTCCAGACAAGGTAATGACAATCAACAGATGGAAAGCTAGGCCAGGAGCTGACATTAGGCTGGCCTAAAGAAGTAAAAGAATATTATCAAAATTGGATGACCCAAAGGGCGAATGTGAGCCAGCAATCTGTAGAGATCCAGGCAACAGACAGCATTATGCACATCTGATGTTGCCCCTTCCAAGGAGTGAGAATTGACCGGGATGAGGCATAACCTGTTCCAGGTGACCAGCACATTAGACAGGTATTTGATACAGGGGCTCCAGCAAGAGGAACGGGTCATGAGGCTGCTGGAATGAGAGGACAAACAGAGAGCTGGGTATTAACGCCCAACTATGAAAATTTAGACACAAAGTCAGAGTGAGGTTGACGTAGAGCAGAAGCACTTGAATATTGAAGACTAAGGACAAAAATTGGCCACAGTCTCCAGAGCCAGTGGTCTCTTCCATGGAGCGAGAAAGTAGTACAAAGCTAAAGAGACGCTAGGGTGTTTTTTGAAGTATTTGAAGGAGTAGTTAAGATAAAGTATAGTTTGTTCAAGACGGATTGGGCCTCCTAGGCACACTGAAAAGAATCAGATGTGACAAATGTCTACAGAGTAATTTGTGAAGAAAATATCATTTTCCCAATAGACACCTAAAAAGAAACTTCTCTTTTTCCCTTGGTCCATAATATAGCAAGCAAAAATAAGAAAGGAAGGAAGGAAGGGAGGGAGGAAGGAAGGCAAAAGGGGAGGAAGGGAGGAGAGGAGGAAGGGAGGAAGGAAGGAATGGAGGTAGGGAGGAAAGAAGGGAGGGAAAGAAAAGAAGAGAAGAGAGGGGAGGAGAGGGGAGGAAGGGAGAAGAGAGAAAAAAAGGAGGGGAGGGGAGGGGAGGAAAGGGATTCTCCAAGTAAGAGGCTCAAGGAACTTCATCCTTGACGTTATTATGTTATTACAATTATTGGTAGTAGTATATGGTGTCATTGGTATCATATTATTTTTCCTTATCACCAGGATTGCCCAGTTTTTTAATTGTACAATTGTTGTCATGTATAATCTTCTTGAAGACACTCATTAAAAGTTTCCATTTTAATTTGGACCAGTGATTTCCAGGCTTGCTGCACAGTAGCTGTCCTCCTAGCTTTCTTTTTGTTGTACTTCTGGCTTACACCCAGTAACTTGGATCCCTTGTCTTTTTTTTTTTTTTTTTTTGCATACATTTTTCATTTTTCTGGTAAATATCACTTTTCTAAGAGTAGGTGTATCAGTACTAAATTCTGAATTATTACAAATACAAAACTGTTTCATTTTGCCCTCACCTTTGATTGGTGATTTGGTTAGAAACAAAAGATGGTATTAAAATAATTTCCCCTTGGCATTTGCATGGCATTACTACATGTTTTTAGTGTCACTAGTTCTTTCCAACAGGTCTCACTTTGAAGATATTACTCCATTTTCTATAGAATCTAGTGGTAATGATGACAAGTTTGATGCTGATATGATTCTTGTTCCTTTATAAATCACGTGTGTTTTGCTCCAAAACCTTTCATATGTTCATTTTACATTTCATGTGCTGGAATTTCACAAGGGTGGAGTTGAATGTGGCTCCTTCAAAATAATTATTATTATTTGTATTATTCATTCTTCCTGATGTTCAGGGGGTCCTTTCCACCTGCATGTGGGTCTTCATCTCTTGGAACGCATGCTCCTATAATTTATTTGAATTTTCTCTCCTTTTTCTGGAACTAATTAAATGGATTATTTAGACTCAACCACTTTCTCATCTTTTCTCTCTCATTTTCTATCACTTGGTCATTTTGCTCTAAAATCTGAGATTTTCTAGACTTTTTCTGATGGTTCTTTGTGGTAATTTGTGTCTTTCTTATCTTTCTTTTAAGAAATAATTTCAAACTTAACAGAAAAGTTTGCGAGAACAGTATAAAAAACACCTGCCTGTCCTTTATCCAGCTTCACCAATTGTTAACATTTTGTCCCATTTGTTTTATCATTTGCATGTATGGACACTTGGTCTCTGTGTGCATGTATACATGTATGTATAAGTCAAGGAGAAAAGCCTGGGATACAGATCTTTCCCCGACAGCTCTCCAAAGGAACCAAGCTTACCCACACTTTGATCTTGGACTTCCTGCCTCCAGAACTGTGAGAAAGTAAATTTCTGTTGTTTACATCACCTAGTTTGTGGTACTTTGTTACAGCAGCCCCCACAAACTGACAAAGCACTCAGTGCTCATTTGCCCTTCTATGGTAGTCACTTTTGATCAAAAGTAATCAAAAGTGGAGATATATGGGTTCTTCACTGTATAATCTCTGTTTCTCTCTGGCAACTAATAAGCCACATGTGGGGAGATAAATTTAACATCACATAAGCATCCTGTTCTTTGTTACAGCTGCATAGTACTCCACAGTGTTTATTCAAACAATCTTCTACGTTTAGAATGCAAAGAATTCTCAATATTTACTGGAATTTTTTTGGTTATCCACTCACATGCAATTTGACAACCATAATATTCTCTGTCACCTTGAAATGCTGAAATTATGAGTCTGTGTGATTTTATTTATTTTCATTGTTGATTTTATGTCATCTAGGGAAGGTATGGGAAAATTCAAAATTGGGTGGCCACACTTTAAAAACACACTAGTTGTGTTTTTAAATTTCAAATTTTTTTTAAAATTCTTTTTTATAAAACCTATTCCTATTTTAAGGATCAATATCTCTCCAAGTCTCTCAGAAGATATTACTAGCATATATGTTTTAATTTCCCTTCTGATTCTTTAATCCCATTTTCTCCAGGGTCAATTATCTTTTCCTTTTGTACCTTTTTTTGCCCTTGAAAAAGGATGGTTGTTGATTGTCCATTCCCATTCGTAGATAAAGGACTGAGTTGCTTAATGGGTATATGGCCTGGATGTCCTATGAATACATAAAGTCTCATTTCCCTACTAAGTCCCTCATCTGAATGGAAAGGTTGGCTGTAGTTTCTGTGTACATGGTGCACCCATCAACTGGCAAGGCCTGCTTTAGGGTACACAGTGGCCACCCCAACTCCTATCCCTACCAACTCTAACAAAGAGGGTTTTCTTTAGGGGGGGTGCCATACCCACACTCTGAACCCTAGGATTCCTCACTTATATTAGCTGACCTATTTTAGAGGCCATTGCTCCAGTTTTATCCTAGAAATAAACATCATAATTCATTGAGGAGAAGATGGTGAGGGGTGGGAGTGAGAGCCCAAGCTCAAAACCAGTCTAGAAACACTGTCTAGATAACTCCTGAGTTAATCACCTACCAATTCTTATTCTCTATTCTCATCACTCTTAGTCTGTAGTCTTCCTATGATCATGTCACCAGCTTCTGCTTCCACTGTAGACACTTTGATGACGATTCTTTTGGAATTTGGCTCCTGCTTTAGTTTATCTTTCAGTATTGTCCATTTGGTTTTCCATCTTCAGGAAACTGGTTGCAATCTCTGATCTCCACTATTCTCACATCTCAGGGCTATCATGATTAATTCTGCTTTAAATTTCCTTGTAATCATTTCAGTGGAACATGTGAAGGGAGGAGAAGTCAATGTGGATATTCAGTTAGACAAGTTTGACTAATGCTCTTTGTTAGAGCATGGATAGCACCATGAACTCCACATAGATTGTATAGGGTGAGACTGAACTGCATATGGCAAGGGTTAAAAAGTATGAGGTTTGCACCCTGGGTAGGAACTGTGGTCAGTTGCCCTGGTCAGTCCAGAGGATCCCAGTGAAACGTTTTGCATTCCAGCAAATTTACCCTATGCATATTACAACGATTAAAAACCACCATCCTAGAACAATAAAGGCTTAATATAATGATAGATCCGTAAGTAGATAAAAGGAAATCAGTCTGCTAATCTTCTCATTTTCTGATGCTTCAGTACACAGAGAACATCTGAAAATCTGCTTATCTCACTACACTAATAATATCCATCCTCCATCCTTGACCATTTCAGACACAGAGTCACCTGGACTGAATCAGCCTCAGGATTTATATACCAGGAAACACTAGGCTGCCTCTCCTATTTCTATACTACTTCTGCACATTTATTTTATAACAGTAGCAATACTAATCCACTTTTAACATCTTTATTAGGTTAAAGAGAAGGCTATTTCTCAAAGAGCATTCATGGTAATGGCATTCTACTTTTTGAAGTAAACTTTAAGGATTTCACCTGAAATCACTTCCACTTTTCAGCATTAGCTGTGAAAACAGAAAGATCCTAGAAGATGAATGTTGTTTTTCTTAACACACCCAGAAAGGCAAGGAATTTTAACATTTGATAATGACCAACATTCATTTCATTACTGAACTTTCTTGCATTCATTCTACAAAAAGAACTGGAGAGACTGATCCCTCCTCCTCAGGTTCTCCCGCAGGATTTTTGACTCTCCCTGTTGCATTGTGCCTATTATAGTGATTGATCACCAATATTTTTCATTCTCTAGTTCACATTTTCATTTTCATATCCCTATATGAAGTTTCTAACTATTCGGTTCATTTTCTCCTTTCTTCCTGAAGCTGGCCTTCTCTTGCTTTATAGATTTCTCATTAATGATCACATGTAAAAAGTTTGCTGCAGGGAATCTGAGCTCAGATTAAGGATGATTTTCTTTCTCACGAATCTGGTTCACATTCTCCTTAGCTGATGTCTTCTTTTTGATCTGTGATGTGTCATGTATTAACTTGGATTCACATTCATAGAGAAAAGACTTGTCACTATCATCATCATGCTTTCAAAAATATGCAAAGGGAAGGAAATCAAGCATGGGTTTCTAATGCCATCTAAAATTCTGTCTGATTTCTCAGCTCTCTTGTCTTGCATACCTGTTCATCTGTCAGAGAGCATACTTTAAAGGTAAGTTTTCAAAAAGGCTTAAAGAACAGATTTAGAGATAAAGTTGATGGGAGCTTGCCAAACCCCAGCAAAGACTTTGATATAAATAGAGTTTTCAAAATAATAAGAAAGGGTATTTAGAATTTCAACAGCAAAGTCTTATCACCATATCCCTAGAAGTAAAATCAAAGATTAAAAAAGTAGTAGCTCATGACGATGAAGACTTTTAAGAAGATTACTTTATTGAGTCTAGAGCCACCCACTCATTCTATTTGCACTCAATTTTATACTAGAGTGGTTAAGAATGTGGGTTTTATATTCAGAGAAACTTGATTTCAAATACACCTCTAACACACTAATTATATGATTTGTAGCATGTTAATATTTCTGAGCTTCATTTTTCTAAGGTATAAAAGGGGGATGATAATATCTACTTCATGGAGTGGATACAATGATTGAATTAGATAACTATGCAAAGTGCTTAGCAGAGAGTCTGACCTATAGGAAATAGAGAAAAATATTAGAAGGTGCAAAGAAATACTGTTTGAATAGTATTTCTATCATATTACAAAATATAACTTGGAAATTGCTACCCTTATTATTTGCCATTGCAACATCTTTATTTTATGAATGGAATGTATACCCTCCCCTAATGTAACTTCCTTTTTTTTTTTTTTTTTTTTTTGAGACGGTATCTCGCTCTGTTGCCCAGGCTGGAGTGTGGTGGTGTGATCTCTGCTCACTGCAAGCTCCGTCTCCCGGGTTCAAGTCATTCTCCTGCCTCAGCCTCCCAAGTAGCTGGGACTACAGGCACCCGCCACCACGCCTGGCTAATTTTTTGTATTTTTAGTAGAGACGGGGTTTCACCATGTTAGCCAGGATGGTCTCCATCTCCTGACCTCGTGATCTGCCCGCCTAGGCCTCCCAAAGTGCTGGGATTACAGGCGTGAGTCACCGCACCTGGCCCCCTAATGTAACTTCTAAAAATTATGTCTATTTGCCCTTTTGAAAGATTGACTATGCCTGTGAGAAAGTGTGGGGGGACATCTCAGAGAAGAGGAGCAAAGCGGAAGCATGTGAGGAGAAGAGCGAGTGAGCCCGAAATCTGCAGAATGCTCTGGCATTGCCCCCACCCTTCTGAAGCCTGGAGTGTCAGTACACAGGGAGTCCAGGGACAAAGCCTTGGGCCTTTGTAGAGAAGGGAGCTGGATCAAAGTTCATCTCACTTAATGTCAGGATCTTGGAGAAACATTCTCTCAGAAACAGGGCAAACTAGGAAAATAATATCCTTTCCACAAAAGCAGTTGGCAAGAAAATTTTCTGTGTTGGCCTTGCTTCGAGGTAGAGGTTAAAAGACAAATCTTTCCTGAGTGTTCTTGATTACCAGCCAGATCTCCTGTGGGTGTAGAACCTGATTTACAGTATTTTCATGGCCCTAAAAACTACAAGCCAAAAATTATAAAGTTTATAATGTTTGCAAGTTTATAATGCCCCCAGGTACTGGTAGGAGTAAAAATAAATACTCCCTGACCTTTCCCACATGTTCGTGCCCAGATTTAAAGACTTCTCAGAAACATTTCCAACAAATATAAATTCACAATAAAAATAATAATAAAATACACAAGAAAATATATCACTACAAGTGAGGGATAGAAAAAACAACCAGCAACAGAATCGGACACCCAGAAACCTAAGACACTATAATTTCCAGGTGCAGAATATAAAATACAAAATAATAATATATATATATATATATATCATATATATCTATAAAACAGGAGCAAGAGATTATAAAAAATGAACTGGCAAATTTTTTTAAAGAACCAAAGAGATGTTTTAGATATATATAACATAATAATGTAAATTTTAGAACTATTTGGAATGGTTAAACAGCATACATAAGAATGAGTACATTTCAAGATGTTGGACAAAACTACACAGCATGCAGAAAACACAGAAAGTAAATAAATGGAAAATACTAAAGGTATTGGATTGGTGCAAAAGTAATTGCGGTTTTGGCTATTTTTTTTTTAATGGCCAAAATCGCAATTACTTTTTTGTTGTTGTTTTTTGTTTTTTGAGATGGAGTCTTGCTGTCACCGAGGCTGGAGTGCAGTGGGATGATCTCGGCTCACTGCAAGCTCCACCCCCCGGGTTCATGCCCTTCTCCTGCCTCAGCCTCCCAAGTAGCTGGGACTGCAGGTGCCCACCACCATGCTCAGCTAATTTTTTTGTATTTTTAGTAGAGACGGGGTTTCACCATGTTAGCCAGGATCGTCTTGATCCCCTGACCTCAAAACTGCAATTACTTTTGCACCAACCTGATAGGTACCTAGGAATTGGAAACCTAGCAAGCAGATATAATATTTATATCATTTGCACTACTCTTCCCATTACGTTCCAACTTTGATACAGAAGCAACTTCTTGCTGGTGCTCGGTGCTACGTTGCCATCCTCCCTACAGCTTAGCATTCCATCACTTCTGTAACCAATTCCCTATATTAAATTCTTTGTAGTAAAAGATTAAAAGTGATTTCTTTTTTCCTTGTTGGACCCAGAATGATTAAAATGGCATTTTTATTTTAATTTTCAAATTTTAACTTTCTATATTAAGTATGTCTATTATAGAAGTTTAAGAGCAAGTGGAAGGAAGGAAATAAATAGCTCCCAATCAATTGAAAAAATGGGCAAGCAATGTAGAGAAAAAAGAAACAGAAATACCAAAATACAATAAAAATCACAAAATAAAATGGTAGGGATAAATAAGTATATATTAAGTATTTTCAATAAATTGAAGTAGATTAATGGAAATAGTTGAAATCTTCAGTTAAATGGCACAAATGTTCATAAGGGTGTCAGAATTCAGCTACATGCAAAGAGGAAGAGATACATAAGGTACCCCAAAAAGGGTTTTAAAAAAAAAAGATGGAAGTAGCTATAAAAGTCAAATGCCAGCCAAAAGAAAATTTGGGTATACCAAACTAACATCATACAAAACAGAAATTAAGGCAAAAATACTTTTACTCTTTATGATAAAAGTCTCAGCTCACTGGAAAGATGAAACAATTCTAAATTTACGTATTTGTACTTAGTAGCACAACTTGAAAAATATAAGCAGAAAATGACAGGAGAAACAGGCAAATTCACCATCACAGAAGGAAATGTATTGACAAATCTTTCCTAATGGATAGAACCAGAAGATTTTTCAAAAGGTAAAAATCACCATTGACCATCATGATTAACAAGCATAACCTCATAGATGTACACAGAACCTTAAACCAGTAAGTGTATAATATTCTTTTCTTTCAAATATACATCAAACATTCCCAAAACTCCTACTAATAGAGAACTCTTCCTTGAGTTGTTATGTTGCAGCAGAAACACAGCTCTGGCCAGGATCCTATGGTTTCTACCAGCTTGCCTAGCTACTCTTGTACTCTGCAGACTGAAATGGCAATGCCACCCTGGAGCAGTCTAACTCGTTGAGCGTTTTTCAAAACTGTTATTCATATCTATTTTCCCTGGGTCTCTGGTGTTCTCACAGGTGCCAAACAAAGCCTGCATCTGCCCCTGCATCCTCAAATCTCCGCTTCAGAAAAGGCTAAAATTGCCCATTGTAGGAGATACCCAGGTGTCCTGGCCAGTGATCTCTTAATCATGGCAGACATTTCTAGAATGTGTCTACTTGTCCTTAAAATCATTTAAATTCCCTAACTTAAAAGTTCAGTGGGAAAATAAGTTAAAGTCTGGTTTTCTGGTTAGTAATTTACTTTTCATACTGTCTCTAAAAATGTTTGCAAGCAGCAAATGAGGTTTTCTCTTTAAAAATTTAAATACATATGGTATTAGGTCTAACATTTAAGTCTCTAATCCATCTTGAATTAATCTTCGTATAAGGAGTAAGGAAAGGATCCAGTTTCAGCTTTCTACTTATGGCTAGCCAATTTTCCCAGCACCATTTATTAAATAGGGAATCCTTTCCCCATTTCTTGTTTCTCTCAGGTTTGTCAAAGATCAGATGGCTGTAGATGTGTGGTATTATTTCTGAGGACTCTGTTCTGTTCCATTGGTCTATATCTCTGTTTTGGTACCAGTACCATGCTGTTTTGGTTACTGTAGCTTGTAGTATAGTTTGAAGTCAGGTAGCGTGACGCCTCCAGCTTTGTCCTTTTGACTTAGGATTGTCTTGGCAATGCGGGCTCTTTTTGGTTCCATATGAACTTTAAAGCAGTTTTTTCCAATTCTGTGAAGAAACTCATTGGTAGCTTGATGGGGATGGCATTGAATCTATAAATCACCTTGGGCAGTATGGCCATTTTCACAATATTGATTCCTCCTATCCATGAGCATGGTATGTTCTTCCATTTGTTTGTGTCCTCTTTGATTTCACTGAGCAGTGGTTTGTAGTTCTCCTTGAAGAGGGAACTTACATCCCTTGTAAGTTGGATTCCTAGGTATTTTATTCTCTTTGAAGCAATTGTGAATGGAAGTTCATTCCTGATTTGGCTGTCTGTTTGTCTGTTACTGGTATATAAGAATGCTTGTGATTTTTGCACATTAATTTTGTATCCTGAGACTTTGCTGAAGTTGCTTATCAGCTTAAGGAGATTTTGGGCTGAGACAATGGGGTTTTCTAAATATACAATCATGTCATCTGCAAACAGGGACAATTTGACTTCTTCTTTTCCTATCTGGATACCCTTGATTTCTTTCTCTTGCCTGATTGCCCTAGCCAGAACTTCCAACACTATGTTGAATAGGAGTGGTGAGAGAGGGCATCCCTGTCTTGTGCCAGTTTTCAAAGGGAATTTTTCCAGTTTTTGCCCATTCAGTATGATATTAGCTGTGGGTTTGTCATAAATAGCTCCCTAGAAGAAAATCTAGGTAGTACCATTCGGGACATAGGCATGGGCAAGGACTTCATGTCTAAAACACCAAAGCAACGGCAGCAAAAGCCAAAATTGACAAATGGGATCTAATTAAACTAAAGAGCTTCTGCACAGCAAAGAAATACCATCAGAGTGAACAGGCAACTACAGAATGGGAGAAAATTTTTGCAACCTACTCATCTGACAAAGGGCTAATATCCAGAATCTACAAAGAACTCAAACAAATATACAAGAAAAAAACAAACAACCCCATCAAAAAGTGGGCAAAGGATATGAACAGACATTTCTCAAAAGAAGACATTCATACAGCCAACAGACACATGAAAAAATGCTCATCATCACTCGCCATCAGAGAAATGCAAATCAAAACCACAATGAGATACCATCTCACACCAGTTAGATTGGCAATCATTAAGAAGTCAGGAAACAACAGGGTTGGACAGGATGTGGAGAAATAGGAACACTTTTACACTGTTGGTGGGATTGTAAACTAGTTCAACCATTATGGAAAACAGTATGGCAATTCCTCAAGGATCTAGAACTAAATGTACCATATGACCCAGCCATCCCACTACTGGGTATTACCCAAAGGATTATAAATTATTCTACTACAAAGACACATGCACACATATGTTTATTGCGGCACTATTCACAATAGCAAAGACTTGGAATCAACCCAAATGTCCATCTGTGACAGACTGGATTAAGAAAATGTGGCACATATACACCATGGAATACTATGCAGCCATAAAAAAGGATGAGTTTGCGTCCTTTGTAGGGACATGGATGCAGCTGGAAACCATCATTCTTAGCAAACTATCACAAGAACAGAAAACCAAACACCGCATGTTCTCACTCATAGGTGGGAACTGAACAATGAGATCACTTGGACTCGGGAAGGGGAACATCACACACTGGGGCCTATCATGGGGAGGGGGGAGGAGGGAGGGATTGCATTGGAGAGTTATACATGATGTAAATGATGAGTTGATGGGTGCTGACGAGTTGACAGGTGCAGCACACCAACATGGTATAAGTATACATATGTAACAAACCTGCACGTTATGCACATGTACCCTAGAACTTAAAGTATAATTTAAAAAAAAGAAAAAGAAAAAGAAAAAAAAAATTTAAATACATAAAGGCATGCAGTGCATTTTAAATTGTTTTAAAGACTACAAAAATGTCCATATACTACCTGATGTTACAAGACATAAAAAGCCCTCCCAAGGATACTATGATCTGCTTGTGTGAATCAGGTTTTCATGGTCAAGGAAGTGATAAAGCCAAGAGCTTATTATAAAATGACAGACAATGTTGAACTTCACCTGATCCCTCACCTTATGGAAAATAATTGAGACAGTTGAGAAACGCTCCACCCTTTGTGATCCTTTTATGTTGTTAGAAACAGCAAAATGATTAAGCAGCTGACCAGCCAACTCCAAAGAGCCACCATGTCCTCATGTATTTCTGGATTAGACTTAACCTCCACTCCACTCTTCCTCAATGACTCCATTTCATAAAACCCCAAGTTTTCTTTCTCTTCTTTGACACAGTCATCATGAATCAATGTTTTCCCTGTTGCAATAGCCTGAGTGAAATCATTCTTTAAATTGTCTAGTGCATTTTGTCTTTCACGGTTTGGTGCCATGACTCAGATAGGATTGGTCCTCGCCTTCAGATCTCTGTCTGCTCTCACCAGGAAATAAGGTTTTTAAGAGCCCTGTGTGCTCTGTTCCTGAGTGGTGATCCAGGGACCCCAAAGTGAGTGAAGCTCTTGGTCCTGTCTTCTGAACTCTTGTCCATCTGTAGCATTACAAGAATTCAATTTAACTCCTCTTGAGTATTCATTTTAAATCTGGTGCCAGCTTCTTTAGCATTGTGATCACTTGGTGATTTCTATAAATGTATTAATCATTTATAGGGATCCTGTTTCTCTTGGTTGAAAGGCAACAGAGAATCTCGTTTGTTAACTTTTTCTGTTTATCTTTTTGTCTGTTAGAGCTCAAATTAAGAATTTGTAGCCAGTGGGAAAAAACAGCTCAACAGATATGGACAAGTAAGATGTGTACTTTTGTGTTTATACTTGACAGATGACTAAATTTTAAAAAATAAAGCTATAAACTTTCTATTTGTGTCGTCTGCATGTTTATGTCTGTCATTCAGTAAGGCTGTTGTGTCTCATTGCACAAGTATGTAATATTTTATTCATCTGATGGTAATAAATTAGACTATAAACTCTTGAAAGAGCCCTATTCTAATTAACTTAAAGATTTAAAAAACACTTATTAATGGGACATTCCTAAAATTACCATAAATTAAGAAAATTCACCCTCAAATATTTTCAGTGTAAATAAAAAAGAACTGAAATTCCAGCTACTCCAGAGGCTGAGATGGGGGATTGCTTGAGTCCAGGAGTTCAAGACCAGTCTGGGCAACAGAGTGAGACCCCATCTCTCTATAAAAAAGAAAAGAAATGAAGTATCCTTATAAAAATGAACTCAGAAATTTTTTAAGAATTCAAATTCATATAATTCACATAAATATTTGGCAAACAAGACTGCTTTAATTGTTTTGAGTTAATTAAAAACAGCTGTATATTATCCAATAGACCAGGTCGAAGGATAATATACATGCAGACCCTTGTCTACTTAGGTATGTTTTTCCAAAACATGTAGTTTACTGATTGAATAATGTAGCATTACTTCTACTGAATGTTTAGGATTAAAAAATGTAAACTGAATCACTATTTTGACAGATTGTATTTCAACAGTGTTGTGGACACACTGCAGGACACCCACCCAAAATGTGGTTCAGATCGCAGACTGATGATGTCACACAAACACCAAGAAGGTATCAGAAGGTTTATTACTCATATAAAGAGGCTTTCTGGAGACAACAAGGAGGGAAGCCCTTCCAAATAGGCCTAAACTGACTTGGCAGAGGGCAAGGAAAGGAGACCAGTTTGAGGTTTTGATGGTGGTTAGGGGGTGGGCATGGAGCGATGTTTCCCATTTGCAAGCAGGGGCTTCCTGGGCTTGAACTTCCCATCAGCGCCAAGGAAGGAAGAACACAAGTTTTCTCTTCAGTTTGCTCACATGTGAGACAGAAGAGGGAAAGGTGAGGCTTAAAAGCTGTCAGCTGACCAGGTGCAGTGGCTCATCCCTGTAATCCCAGCAGGACTTTGGGTGGCCAAGGTGGGTGGATCACTTGAGGTCAGGAGTTCAAGACCAGCCCGGCCAACATGGTGAAACACCATCTCTGCTACAAATACAAAAATTAGCCGGGTGTGGTGGCGGGTGCCTGTCATCCCAGCTACTCAGGAGGCTGAGGCAGGAGAATTGCTTGAACCCAGGAGGCAGAAGTTATAATGAGCCAAGGCCATGCCACTGCACTCCAGCCTGGGGGCAGAAAAAAAAAGAAAAGCTGTCAGCAGTCAAATATTAATGTAGGCAGTCTCTTTATTACAAATAGCACTATGTTTTGTAGTATGTCAACTTGAAGATGATTTCCAAGGTGTTTAGGTAACAAAATTTTGCATTGATACTACATTGAGTTAATCAATATTCACTAGAAGCCTAGGTCATTTTTAAGTAAGATAAAATGCTGAAATGTTAGTTACTAAGCACAATTTAAATGTATGTATTTTTGTCTCTTATTTTTGTGATACATAAAGGGTATGTATTTGGATCTATTAAAGAGAAGGTTCATTTTTGCTACTTTGAGAAGTTGTAGTGTAAGAGATACATTTGTGTTAAGGAAATGAGCATGGTTCTGTCCTAAGTTCTGTTCAAGAAATGACCGGCTAATAGCAGAGGGCCACCCTGTGCTTGCAGGGTTAGAGATAGGACCTACTTCCTCCTTTCCTCAATGACTCCCTTGTTTTATAAAATTCAAAGTTCTTTCTCTCTTCTGTGAGGTGTTCATTACTGAACATTCTCCCTGGTGCAATAGCCTGAGTAAAGCATTTCCTTAATGTCTAGTACATTTTATCCTTCAGAAAAACAAAGTCATCCTGTAATTACTTGTTTTCTCAACTAACATTTGCTTCACTTGAAACCACTGCTCCTCAAGAGCTTTGTTAGTATTCTGGAGCATGAGGTCTGGTGTGAGCCTCAAACTCTGGCTCTACTGTTCATACTGTGTAACCATGGGCAAGGGATATGACCTCTTTGTCTTAACCCACTCACCTATAAATGGGAATGATGGTGCTGGTGGTGGTGGAGACTACATCAGAGGGTTGTTATGTAAAATTCATAACAAGTGCCCCATTGTTATTATTTGAAAAACACCTTAGGCTCATCAAGTCCTGATATTCTGAAGAGAGTTTATTTCTTATTCCATATCTCTAAACTGAAATTTCACACTCATTTTTTTAACCCCAGAGCTTGCACAATGGCATACATCCTTGACCAATAATAAATATTGAACAAATCAATGGATAGATGCATGAATAGATGGATGGATGGATAGATGGATGGATGGATGGATGGATGGATAGATGGATGAAGGAAGAAACTTTGGGAGAGGAGGCAACCATTATTATAAGCAAAAAAAAAAAAAAGAAAGATTGTTTTTAATCAAAGGTAGAATTTCCTTCCACAGTTAAATGAACAAGTTGAATTCCAAGATGTATCTCACAGATGTTCATTAATAGTCAGACATCAAATCAAATACATTTTATTAGGTATGTGTGATAGCACTACACTGGCAGCTGATGTGATCCAGAACATTGCATCCAGTGTTCTGTGGTTAAGGAATGTGAGGCAGTGTGATCTAACTTCAATCAGTGACAGCTATCTCTGGAAACTTGGTTTCTTTCCTTGGGGAAATAGAGTACAAATTAAACTCTAGCCAGATTGAAATGCATCACTGTTCAACCAAGTGCAGAAACTTGAATTCACACTTTTTGATTTGTCAGTAAGACAGAAACACTTTCAACATACAATCAGCTCCATCATGCCTCACAGCAAATGGAAACACATAGACTTATCCAGACACTAAATGTGAGAAATCTTTTTAAACTTTAAAACAGACAGTAGAACTGTATGTCACTTTTAAAAATTAAGCTGTAATGTGATATTGGGCTTATGTTCTGAAACAAATCAGTATTTCAGGCAACCAGCCATAATTCTTACGATATACTGCCCTCCAGTGGACTCCTGTCAGACATAACCTCTGAAAATTATTTTAAATAACCTTTACCTAAGCTTTCTTTTAGCTGTGATATTTAATCTTTGACATAAACTTTAAAAATCCGCTTGCAAATACTAAGCAATAATCTTCAAATCTTTTTTTCAAGAACAGTTTTGCATTTAAATTACCAGATGTCAAGTGGAATAACAGACACTGGAGACTCGAAAAGTGGAAGGGAGGTGAGAGATGAAAAATTGCCTACTGGGTGCAATGTTCACTATTCAGGTGATGAGAGTGCACTAAAAGCCCAGACTTCACCACGATGCAATATATGCATGTAAGAAATTGGCACTTCTACCCTCTAAATCTATCAAAATAAAAAATAAAATAAAATAAATTCCCTCATGTTAAGGTAAAATACCTT
Source organism: Trachypithecus francoisi (assembly GCF_009764315.1). Taxonomy (NCBI): domain Eukaryota; kingdom Metazoa; phylum Chordata; class Mammalia; order Primates; family Cercopithecidae; genus Trachypithecus; species Trachypithecus francoisi. The sequence goes on along the minus strand of NW_022681472.1, from coordinate 23,305,278 downwards.
GTTAATTTCCCCCACAGCTTGACTCCCTCATTAGCTTGCCATAGTGCGTTTTTGTTTGTTTACTTGCTTGCTTGCTTGTTTTTGCACCCCTCTCATCAGTGGATTCAGAGCCTATGACTACTTTTTCTTCTTCTTTTTTTTTTTTTTTTTTTTTTTTTGACATGGTCTCACTTTGTCGTCCAGGCTGTAATGCATTGGCAGTCTTGGCTCACTGCAACCTCTGCCTCCCAGGCTCAGGTGATCCCACCTTAGCCCCCTAAGTAGCTGAGATTACAAGTGCATGGCACCACACCTGGCTAATTTTTGTTTGCTTGTTTGTTTGGTTTGGTTTTTTGTTTTTGAGATGGAGTCTTGCTCCATCCCCCAGGGGGGAATACAATGAGGAGATCTTGGCTCACTGTAGTCTCCACCTCCTGGGTTTAAGGGATTCTCCTGCCTCAGCCTCCCCAGTAGCTGGGATTACAGGCGCGTGCCATCATGCCTGGCTAATTTTTGTATTTTTGTAGAGATGGGGTCTCACCATGTTGCCCAGGCTGGTCTCAAACTTCTGACCTCAAGTGATCTTCCCGCCTTGGCTGCCCAAAGTGCTGGGATTACAGGCCTGAGCCACCATGCCCTGCCTGGAGCCTACTGCTACTTCTAACTAAATTCACTGTGTAAGAGAGAAATAATTTTGTGCCTCTACTGCCTTTCTTATTAGAAGAAACTCAAATAGCTTCTTTAAGTGCTACCTTGATACTCCAAGGTAAGCAAACAACAATTTCTTCTCATTTGATAAATGACAGTCACAGATCAATGGTAAAGTTTAGAGCAAAACTTAGATGTTCCTATTTCTGGTAAGCCCTAGATATGTAAGTTTCTGTGAACAGCAAGATGACTTCTGGCACACCATGATTCTGACCTGCGCTACTCAGAATTTGGTTTGGTGAATTTTTTCCTGTCTTTTGTTGTCTACCTAGTTTCTTAACACCTCCATTTTAGTATTTGAACACCACAACATTTTCTGTTGTTTTAAAGCAATACGTCTTGGCTGAACACGGTGGCTCACCCCTGTAATCCCAGCACTTTGGGAGGCTGACATGAAAGGATCACTTGACCCCAGGAGTTCTAGACAATCCTGGGCAATATGGCAAAATTCCATCTCTACAAAAAATACAAAAATTAGCCGGGCATAGTGGCACATGCCTGTAGTTCCAGCTACTTGGGAGACTGAGGTGGTAGGACCACCTGAACCCAGGAGATGAGGCTGTGGTGAGCTGTGTTCATGCCATTGCACTCCAGCCTGGGTGACAGAGTAAGACCCAGTCTCAATAAAATAAAATAAAATAAAATAGTACCTCAGTCTAGGGCTGTTCCTCCTCAGATAATTATCGTTTCCATTGTTCTCTGATGGACATTGTACGACAAACATTCCATAAGGAATTGGAAATTTAGTGCATGTGATTTTTTTTCAGGGCAAGTATTTATAATAAATACTAACCAAACAACAGAACTCTTCTAGGTAACTAATTAGATAAAAAAGAAAATGACCAGAAAGACATTTCCGGAAGAAGGTTACTGTTTTTTTCCTTAAAATAAGCATGACTGAAGTGAAGTTCAATTTAGTTCTCTTAAATGTACATATAAAGTATTAAATCATTCAGTGGAAACTAGCCTTTTCCTAGGTAGTAGAAGATATTTTTAGAAGTGGGATTTTGAAATATTGTTCTAGCAGTAATTCACCATCAGATTATTAGAAAATGAAAATGTGCTTACTAGCTAATGAAATTTTGAAGTCCTTCAGTACTTCAAGTCACACTGTTTATTTTGAATGCACTTCTAAAATATTCCCTACATAGTCACAAAAATGAACACGGGGAATTGTTCATATTTGTTCCTTCACACTCATGAAAATGAACATGGGAAATTATCTGTTTAATGTATAATAAAATTAAAATTATAAAAATATAATTTTATTATAAAATATATAATTTTTATATTATATAAATAATTATAATTATATATTGATAACATAATAATTATGGATAATATAAATATATGTAATATTATATATTATGCATAATATATAATATATAATATATATTATACAATATATAATTTTATATAATTGAAATTATAAAATTTCAATTACATTTTAAATATGCCCCAACTGAACTTTGAGATAAATCTCCTTTACAGAATGCTTTAATGAAAAAGACTAAGTTAATCAAGAGGAGCTTTAGAAAGTGATGAATTAAATTTGACTTTAGTGTAATTTTTATGTATTCAACATGTTTTCACTTATTCATTCTCTTGCTCTAAAAATATTCCTTGAGCATACCAGAAAGTATATAATATGTGATGAATTCAAACACGAACATAATAAGGTCCTGCTAAGCGTAAGTCCCACATTTAGTGGGAAAGTCAAATGAGTAGATAGATCATTAGAGGGCAGGTAAGTGTTGCAGGAAAGGCACACAGAGGTCACTGTGAGAACGTAGAAGGAGCATGTAACTGAAAGTGGGGAAGCTTCAGAGAAGTAGCATTACTCGTGTCTTAACAGATGAATGAATAACATTCCATTGTGTATATAGTCCACATTTTCTTTATCTGTTCATCTGTTGTTGGACACTTTTGAATGTTCTCAACACAAACAAATGAAAAATGTATGAGGCGGTGGGTAAGCTAACTACCCTGAATTAATCATTATACAGCATAGACTACATCGAGACATCACATTGTACCCCATAAATATATACAATTACAATGTGCCAGTTATATTTTTCTTCGTTTTTAAAGATGGAGAAAAAAAAAGATAAGTGAGTCTACTGAGTACACAAGCTACAATGAGGCTTTCTCGAATGCAGGTGCCACCAGGCACTAAAAAGGCTGGCTTGTGAGGAAAACTGCAAATCCTTTCATTTGGCCTGAGCCTGGGCAGCCTATAGAGGGAGGTGGAGCTTCCAGGGTGGGCAGGGGCCAGACGTGAAGGGTCTTAGGTGTTTCCACAGCCACTTTGGAAAGTAATAGAAACAGTTGAAGAATCTTAAGCAGGATAATGGCATGGTCAGATTTAAATTTTAGAAAGCATACTCTGATAGTAATGTGGAAAAAAAAAAAAAATGCCAGGGACATTTATTTCATTACTGGCAAGAAGCCAGTTAAGAGGCTATTGGGAGTAATCCAAGTAAAAGATGATGAGAAGTGCAAGGTCAAGAAGACAATATATGCAGTGAAATGTCTTCAGATACATACATTAAATCCCTTTCCACATATATAAATTTTCTAAAGTGTTTGTATGAATCACATCAAATTGTGTCGCAGATGAAAAATTTTGCAAAAGTGAATTTCTAATCCGAAACACAACCACACATCATTAATAGAAGCAGTTGCTACTCACATTTGCTTAATTTTTCTTTCACTTTAGAGTATCATCCTGCATACCTATTTGTTTCTGCACATGTCTCTAACTCTTCTAATCTATTATACAATCAAATCTGAATCTTGCCTTCTCAAGTATATCCCATCCCCTCCCAGGTTATTTTAGTCACTTAAAAGCATTATTCATGGGCCAAAAGTAATCTCTACAATAAAAATTAGTGAGAGAAAGAGTTGATAGAAAAAGTGACAAGCGACAATGACAGACACTTAGGATAATATGCTGGTACTTCCACAATGACTGAAGATGTTCTAGAACACAACACACTTGTTCTATATTAGACGGAGCTAATCAGAAAATCATTTATTAAAAACACCCCAATCTTGGGCCAAAAATAAAGTGAAAATGAGCCCAGTTTCAATGCTTAGATGAAGTTGTATTGAAAAAGAAAAGCCAAGCTCTTTGTGTTCTCCACCGCAGCTGAACTCCATTCTAGTGGGGGTAAAACTAAACAAGAGCACTCAGTTTACAGGAAAAAAGAGGCTACGCCTGGTTGTGTTATCATGACCTAGGTGCACTGAGGGCCTGTTTTACAGACTGGATGAGGAAGGCTGTCTATCCAGACACCCCTGGATGCAGAGTGCTGCTCAGCCACTTGCTGGCTTTGGGGACTTGGACACTACATAGCTCATCCAGGCCAAATTGCTTCATCTGTAGCAGAGCTGCTCAACCTCGGCACTATTGACATTTTGGGCTGGATAATTCTTATCATGCGGCATAATCTGGAACATAATCCCAGGTGAAGTCTATGCAGGAGATTCTCAGCATATTTTCTCTAGCGTAAGGTAAAGCTCCTGCCTGCACTCAGCCTCACCTCCACAGGTGACTGCTACACACACAGTTCCATGAAAACAAGCCAAATTTTGCAGGTAGACACCCTGCATCCAGACTACATGTGTGCCATAAAGAACAATATTTCCCAAAAAAGTAAAGTCTGCAAGAATGGCACTCTGGCCAAAACAAAAGGAATTCATATTACAAAGAGAACTTCTAGGTTTTTACTCTAAAACGTCTGCATTCAAGCCACTTCATAATTTTCCCAAAGAATAGTAGAGTGGATTATTTATATTTGTGTAACCAAAGAGTCTTATTTATTTTTGTCCACACAAAAAAGCACAGTCCGAATTCAAGCTTTTCTCTTTCACTAGACAAAACTGCTTGTCAGCAGGTTTGAAATCAGAGTTTGCCAGAGCTTCTAGTCATCAACTTTTCTCTGTGTTCATTTGGTTCATTGGTTGATTTTTAGGAACTGACTTTTCATCTGGGCATCTGACTACAAATGTGAATTTTATCTTTTTTGATTTATTTCTAAAGTATGTATTTATTCACTTATTTATTTTAATTAACAAAAATTACATGTATTTATGGTGTATAATATGTTTTAAAATACGTATACACTATGCTGAAGCCAAATCAAGCTAATTAACATATGCATTATTTCACACACTCATTTTTTGCAGCGAAAGCACAAAATCTATTCACTTAGCAATTTTCAAGAATGCAATCCGTTAACTACAGTCACCATATTGTACAATAGATCTCTGGAACTTACCTCTTAATTGCAATTTTGTGTTCTTTGTCCAATATCTCCCCATTCCCACCCCACTCCCTGCACCAGCTCCTGGCAGTCACCACTCTACTCTCTAATTGTGAGTTCAATATTTTTAGATTTCACATATAAGTAAAATCATGCAGTATTTGTCTTTCTGTGACTGGCTTGTTTTACTCAACATAATCCTCTATGTTCATCCATGTTATCACAAATGACAGCATTCCCTTCTTTTCTAAGGCTGAATAGTACTCCATTCTGTACACATACCACATTTTCTTTATCCATTCATCCTTTGATAGATACTTAGATTGATTTTATATCTTAACTATTGTGAATAATGCTGCAGTCAACAGGGGAATGCAGATATATCTTTGACATACTGATTTAATTTCCTTTAGATACATACCTAGTAGTAGGATTGCTGGATCACATGATAGTTCTATTTTTAATTTGCTGAGGAACCCCTCTACTCCTTTCCACAATGGCTGTACTAATTTATATTCCCACCAACAATGTGCCAGTGTTCCCTTTTCTCCACATCTTTGTCAACACTTGTTATGTTTCATCTTTTTGACAATAACCATTCTAGCAGGTGTGAGATGATAGTTTGTTTTAATTTACATTACCCTGATGATTAGTGATGTTTAGCATTATTTTTAATATACCTGTTGGCCATGTTTACTTCTGTTGAGATGTGTCTATTCAGGTCTTTTACCCATTTTTAATCAAGTTATTTGTTATCTTGCTATTTAGTTATTTGTGTTCCTTATGTATTTTGGATATTAACCCCTTGCCCAACATATGGTTTGCAAGTATTTTCTCCCATTCCTTATAGTTTCCTCTACAGAGCAGAGCTTTTCGTCTGATGTAATTCTATTTGTCTTTTTATTTTCTTTTTTTTTTTTTTTTTTTTTTTTTTTTGCTTTTGTTGCCTATGCTTTTGGGGTCACATACAAAAAAATCATTGCCCAGACCAGTGTAATGAATTTTTCTTTCTATGTTTTCTTCTAGTAGTTTTACAGTTTCAGCCCTTACATTAAAGTCTTTTATTCACTTCGAATTGACTTTTGTGTATCTTGAGAGATAGGGGGTCTAATTTCATTCTTCTGCATGTTGATATCCAGCTTTCCCAACACCGTTTATCAAAAAGAGTGTCTTTCCCCATTATGTGTTCTTGGCACTTCTGTTAAAAATCAATTGATCATAAGTTTGTGAATTTATGTTAGGGTTCTCTATTCTATTCTGTTGGTCTTTGTGCCTGTTTTTATGCCAGTGCCATGTTATTTTGATTACCATGATTTTGTAGTCTACTGTGAAGTCAGATAATATGATGCCTCCAGTTTAGTTCTTTTTCACAAGATTATTTTGGCTATTTGGGGTCTTTTGTGATTCCATATAAGTTTTTAGGATAGTTTTTTTCTATTTCTATGAAAAATGTCATCGAAATTTTGATAGAGATTGAATCTGTAGGTCACTTAGGGTAGCGTGAACATTTTAATAATATTACTTCTTCCAATCCATAATTATGGGATTTCTTACCATTTATTTGTGTTCTTCAGTTTCTTTCATCAATGTTTTATAATTTTCAGTGTACAGCTCTTTCACCTCCTGAGGGACTTATTCCTAAGTATCTTATTTTTTTGTAGCTATTGTAAATGGGATTGTTTTCTTGATTTCCTTCTTGGATAGAAACACTGTGGGGTGTTCTATGTTTATGTTTTCAATAACAAAATGTCTGGTTGTTTAATAAAATGTTTTTAGAAACTTACAATATAATTTTCAAAACCAAAGAATAAAAATATTAAATATATCACTTCATGGCACAGGACAACATAAATTTATTTCTGCAACACAGCAGGCAAACTTTTGTGCTAGAAACAGAGTAGAGAAAAATCTAAATTAAAGCAAAAAATCAGGAAATGAGTGTTCATAAATTTCTGGTTAACTCAGGCTCGCTGTTTATTGTAAGAAACGGGGCTTTGAACATCAGATTTTGTTTGTAAAAATAAAAACTTCCTCAAATATCAGATATTTTCATCTCAGCAAATATTTTTTCCTTTGATAATTTATAATCCTGCTGTTCATTTGACACATTTATGAATATCTGGTATGTTTATTTTATATCCTGCAAATTTACTAAATTTGTTTATTAGTTTTAACAGTTTTTTGGTGGACATTTTAGGGGTTTCTCTATATAAGATTATGTCACCTGCAAATAAAGACAATTTAACTTCTTTCTTTTCAATTTGGATGCCTTTTATATCTTCCTCTTGCCTAATTGCTCTCAATGTGACTTCCAGTACTGTGTTGAATTAACGTGGCAAGTGTGGGCATCCTTGTTTGTTCATTTTAAAATGTGAACTACTAATTTTAGCTTCTTTTTCAGTGTCGCAAGGTACAAAGCCAATTTCAATGGCCAATTGAATGTAAGAAAGCTTCAAGCTCCACTGTTAGGTGATTTGTCCCTTACAGTCATATTTATCCCACTTTTGCACAATTTGAAAACATCTTGAGCTTTTCTTTCTTTCTTTCTTTTTTTTTTTTTTTTTTTTCCAAGATGGGTTCTCACTAGGCTGGAGTGCAGTGCTGCAAGCACAGCTCACTGCAGCCTTAATATCTCAATCTCAAGCAATCCTCCCACTTCAGCCTCCCAAGCAGCTGGGACTATAGCCATGTGTCACCACACCCAGCTAATTTTTTGTGTTGTTTGTAGAGAAGAGTATCACCATATTGCCTAGGCTGGTCTTGAATTCCTGGAGTCAAGCAATCCACCCACCTTGGCCTCTCAAAGTGTTAGTATTATAGGCATGAGCCACGGTGCCTGGCTGAGCTTTTCTTTTATTAACACATCTTCTCTATCACTACCTTCCCTGGGAGAAAAGTTGAACTACTGGAGCTACAAGATAACAAGACATATCTATATATGATTTTTTATCAAGAAAATATTTTATGATTTTTAATACTTAGCAATACTCTCAATTTCCAGTGTAAATTAGTTCAACCATTGTGAAAGACAGTGTGGTGATTCCTCAAAGACCTAAAGACAGAAATACTATTCAAATCAGCAATCTCATTACCTGGTGTATACTCAAAGGAATAACTTTCTGTCATAAAGGTACATGCATGCCTATGTTCATTGCAGCACTATTCACAATAGCAAAGACATGGAATCAACCTAAATGCCCATCAATTGTAGACTGGATACAGAAAATGTGGCACATATATACCATGGAATACTATGCAGCCACAAAATAGAATGAATCATGTCCTTTGCAGGAACATGGATGAAGCTGAAGGCCATTTTCCTTAGCAAACTTAGCAAATGCAGGAACAGAAAACCAAATACCACATGTTCTCACTTACAAGTGGAAGCTAAATGATGAGAACACATAGACACACACAGGGGAATAACACACATGGGGACCTATCAGATGGTGAAGAGTGGGAAGAGGGAGAGGATCAGGAAAAGAATGGCCACTAGGCTTAAAAACTGGATGACAAAATAATCTGTACAACAAACCCCCATGACACAAGTTTGCCTATATAACAAACCTGCTCATGTACCCCTGAACTTAAAATAAAGGTTGTTACAAAACAAATAAAATGCATTTTTAAATAAAATACACAAAATTTAAAGCAAAAAAAAAATGACTTGTGTGGTCAAAAATACAGCTGAGGGATTCCAAAACTCCCCAAAAATGTTATCTGCTGTCAACTCTCAGTTTTTCAGATATTGCTTCAAGTATCAGGACAAAAGAAGTCAGCCCGAGCCCACTTAAAAAAAAGCTAAGCCATGTGGGAAGGAGGGAAGGTATTTAAACATCTCCTTTAGTGACATGCACCATTTCTCTAGGCAGAGCAACCTCAAACAGCTCCATATGGTGTAATCAATTATGTAAATAAAAATTATTCAGAGAAGAATGGCTATACTTCTATCTGTACTCATCAAGAATAACAGTATTAATAATTATAACTCAAAGCCCACTCCAAACTTCACAAAACATTCTAATAGTCTCAGTAATTGTGATAGTCTCAAGGCCAACTAATCCTTGCCTCCTTCCTTGTTCTCATAACCATGTGCTGATTTTGCCAAAAATGGAAATGCTTCTTTTCCAACAAATCTAACCAATGCCCACCTTTGTGTATGAGCAATCAGCTGCCAACATGGTAGGAATTTATGGGTACAAAGAAAAGTCTCCTCTTCCAAATCTTTCTGGTACCCTTGTCCCAGGAATTTAGGTTCTATTTCTTTGGCATAAGGGGTTTCTTCATAAACAAAGTGATGGTAACAATAGGTACTCACTCTGCCAACAAGAGAGAGTTGAGATGCATTCAGAGGAGCAGAAACTTAATGGTGCTGGCCAGTGACAAGAGAAGGAAGAATAAAACCTAAAAAGAATGTGGACAAATGTTCAAGAACAGCTTGCTCACTACACAATTTTTCCAAGGGCCAACTCGTTTCAAATCCTATAATTTACCTCTTCTTACCTATTGAAGTGAACATTGTGAGATTTTAAAAGATCTTGGATAAGTAAACAGGCCACTCACCATATTAACCATATTTACCCATCAGGTAAATTGCCAACTCTTCTATTCATTGCTTGTGAAGAATAATTAGAAAAATATTATAGCCACTAGCAGCATTAAGGGCTTGAATATTCTGCAAAAGTAAACATGCCACTTGAAATGCCATAGAGCTTGGAGTATGTGCGATACCCTGATAAGGTTTCTAAATGTCATTATTTATTACTGTTTTTCTACAAGGCAATATAGAAACAAAAAAATCCTTTTATAAATATAAATGTACTTTCTCTAGGGATTTGGTTCAGAATCTATTTCACATTGAAGCTTGATTCGGAGACAGATATTGCTTCCTAAAATTTTCAAGTAACGTGATCCCCAAATATTTTACTTTTCAATCAAAATTTCCAAAATTTACTCCTATTGTGTGTAGGAGATAAAAGACCCTAAGCCAATAAGATGGAGGATGTCAGTAGTAATGCATATCAGCATTGTTCATCTACCAAGTGCTTTGTCATCATATCTGTGGCAGAGACTTTAGTTGTTTCTAATATTCATGATATCCTTCTTATATAGTATTAATAAAATAACAAGTATTTTTAACTGAAGTCATAACTGCCCAGCAGAAGGTTATGTTTTTAAGGCTGCACTTGCAGCAAAAGTATGGGAACCTGGCTAACTTCTAGACATGGGAGCATGAATGGAAATGAGGTGTACAACTCCAGGTCTGGCCCTTAAAGGAAAAGCCACACCGCTCACTTCCCCTCATCCAGTTCCCACTGACTTGGATTTGGAAATACTCATCTTAGGCTCCATGTGGAAGCTGAATGTTGAAAACTGTCATGCAACAAGGTAGGAGTCTGGACTCTGAGGAAGGTAGACCCACCATGCCAAGCCTGAACTGCACATTAGGACTCTTGCATTACAAAGAAATCAACTTTAATCTTGCTTAAGTGGCAATTATTTTGGATCTGCCGTTAGCATTAACCCAAATTTCTCAATCCATCTTCACAGCAATCCTAAAAGGAAAATGTTATTTCCACCTTACAAATCAGGAAAAATTTAAAAGCCTGTTCTACTGCCAGAACCATTAGCTGACAATCCTAAGTTGAAAACTCAAAACCAACTTTCCACTATACCACTGAAACCTTTACTGGGCTGAAACAGTCTAAGTCTAGGCCTAGGTTTTTATGACCTGAGAACATCTGTGTTTCTCTCATTTCAGCCTCAATTTTGTCACCTGTAAAGTCTTGTGCCACTCTAGGAATTTAGAGTAAAATGGGATTAATACAGAAATGATCATTCTTACAAAAGTCTGAAAGCTCTGAAATTGCTGCCACTGGATTTTGGGTTTTAAGGTCACATCACCTTAGACGTCATCAGGAAATTGCTGCTCCTACTGTTAACCCTGCCGCCACCAAAACTTCACATCCATGGAGATGATTTGAAGGCAGCGTCCACCTAGAACTGCAGCTGCAAAAGAAGCTGGGATATGTCATTTTTACCCTTCTAACTCCTTCATACAGGCGGAGATGTACAGGGAAATGACGATGAATGTGCAGAGAGGATTGGAAAAGGCAATCTGTAAGAATCCTGGCCCCACTTCTTACTTGCTGTGTGTCCTTAAGTAAGTAACTTAACCTATCTGTGCCTCAATTTCCTCATCTAAAAATAAGGATAGTGTGGTGTGCTCCTGTAGTCCCAGCTTCTTGGAAGTCTGAGGTGGGAAGATCACCTGAGCCTGGGAGGTCAAGACTGCAGTGAGCTGTGATCGCGCTACTGCACTCCAGCCTCAGTGACAGAGTGAGAACTTGTCTCAAAATAAATAAATAAATAAGGATAATAATAGTACCTACTGCACAGGGTTGTGGTGAAGATTAAAGGAGCATAAAAATATGTGAAGTGTTTAGACAGTGACTGGCACATAGTATTACAAGTGTTATCTGTTATAATTATTATCATTAACATTATTAAGCCTCTTCTAATTCCAAAATTCTCTTTGTTTTCCAGTGAGTCCAAAGGGTGAAGTACCTAGGCGATGCACTTCAAACAACCTGAGCTAAAAGAATAAATGGCTACTGCTACATTTACCTTCAGCTGAAGAAACTGTAAGAACAATCACCCAGCATCTCCTGGGGTGTCATCTGCATAGGGAATTCTTGACTGTCGGAGGAAGTCTGTGACTTATCTCTCTTTATTTATTACCTTCTCGATGCTGAGGTTTCTAAGAGCCTCTCCGATAAAATTCACTCTCATTTTTCTAGTTATTTTTTAAATAAAATTGTGGCAGAGACTAGATAACTTTCAAGCACTAAACATTCTCTCTCTCTTTCTCCTGGTGAGAAATTCCCTGGTATTGTGGCTGGATACATGGCTGTTGAGAATGAACACTGTAGTTCCGCCTCCCCTGTAGCTAAGGTGAACGTGGGACTAAGTTTTGGCCAGTGAGGCTGAAGAGAAGTGAAATGTCATTTTGTCCTTCAACAAAAGGTTGTATCTTTTCCTTCCTGTTCTCTGTCAATATGCTGCAGCCCACTAATACTGTCTTACAAGGGACAAATGGTAAATATTCAGAAATTTTATAAGCCAGCTGTTAAACTGTTGGCAGTTTCACATCAGCCATGGCAGGAGTATTTAAAACATGAGAATCTGCAAACACTACAAATCTGGGCTTTTAAAAAATGTTCTTTTCTTTTTTTTTTTCCAGAGTCTGTTTACCAGTCCACCGTTGTCTGTACCCTCCTAGAATTGAGACTCTTGAGTGAGATGTAGGTGTCCAGGTGATGAGGGCACCTCGTACGATTTGCAAAGTAAGGAGGAGCCTGGGATCCCAGAGCACAGCAGAGCCACCAAGCCAGCTTGGACTCTCCATGTGTGAGATGTAAGTTTCTATCTAGCCCAGTGGTACTTCCATGGGGACAATTTTGCCCTCTAAGGAGCGTTTGACAATGTCAGGAGATATTTTTGGTTGTCAAAACCAGAGAGTGTGGTTGTTACTTGCATCTGTTGTCACCTCTGGAGGGTATCATTGCTTCTGGAGGGTACAGCAGCTACATACTTACATATATATACACACATATATACATATACATATATATATGGCTGCATTTAATAATAATGTATTAATACACTATTTAATAATGTATGGCTGTATTTAATAATATGTGGCTGTATTTAAAATAAAATTGGAAAGAAATCATTTATATGATGGTGTTTCTTAGCATTTTCCGACTTTTAAAGCATTCATTCCTTGGAATCTCTGAGGCACTCTTCTGGGCAGTGGTAGAGTTAATTTACCAAGTGACTTGAGGAGTCCAAAGAGTTACTGCTCCTTCAGAAAATGAGTAACTCACTCCTGCCCACCACCTAATATTGGCAGCAAGAGGTGAGAGTGTTAATATTTCCCCTCCAAGAAAGTGATGGACTTCAATTGCTCCCTGTAATTTCCTCCGAAATTATGCCGAGGGTGTTATTGAACTTGACCAACAAGAGTTTCTCTGGTAACAAAGAAATAAAAATAAATTTTGCAGAAATGTCCACTGGGGAAATACAAATGTTGACAAACAGAAGGAAGTAAATTTTAGCTATCCACGGATATTCTGTTGAAATAAAAATGAAAATGCATATTCTGAGACCACAGTAAGCCCAAGAAAGAGAAAGCAATCGTACTCTCTAGTTTTTATGTAGGAGAAATGGACAGAGTTCTGATCTCTCCAAGGTAAATGAATTATTTTAGCATTAAGTATAAACAAAAGTTTATCTCTCAGTTATTTTTATAATATATAATATGAATAATATACTTATAAATTATGTAGATATGTATGTACATGTTTGTTTATACCTACTGATGAATTCTAAAATTTTAAATGTAATTATAATAAATCAATTTAAACCTGATTTGTGTCTCTGATATTTTACCTAATCAAAGGATCATACTTTTGCACATAACAATAATTTTTCTTTCCAGCATTCCAGATTCACCCAGATTTCTAGCTCTTAAGTCTGATTTTCTTTTTCTGTCTGATTTTTTTTCTTTCTTCATCCTTTTCTTTATTTCCCTCTAAAATTCATTCAGGTTTATGACTTTGTCTACCCCTTACCTCTAGAACAATATGACTCCTGATGGTTCTCCCTTGGATTCATTCTGACATTTTATAAACACTTTATTTGTGTTCTACCAGATACTCAAAATTATCAAGAATGCTCCCCCTCAAAAAATGTTTAATATTTATCATCATGATCATTTTTAACTGGAAAACTTTTTTCCCTGCCCCTCAATTCAAATAATTTACCAATTCATCAAGTTTTAATACTATTATTAACCTAATCATCACCAAACATTTATTTGCTGAATACATTCTATATGCAACTGCTCTTGAGGAAACAAAAATGAATCAGACAGCTCCTCCCCTAAAGAGACTTACTGTCTGGTAAGGGAATATAGACATTTAAAGAAATCATATATTATTTATATTATGTTTCAAGAGGAAGTTGTTATGGTTTAATAAATCAGCGTAATATTAAAGCAACACATGTGAGTCCATTATCCCTATCATATAGTCATATATCCTCTTTTTATAGCTGAGTTCTTTTGTTGAAAGAGTTACTCATTTCTCATCTCTGTAAGTGGCTTTGTCTATGGAGACAAATCAAGCACCACTAGCAGGAAATCCCCAATTAGGGCTGCTGTTCTGCCATCCTGAAGCCCAATGGGTGTGATTAGGATGCCTTGGTCACTCAGAATCTTGCATAAAAATATAACTGGAGAGACTGATGGTGGGAGAAAAGTGTCCATGGATACAGCCTAGAGCTTCATAAAGAAGCACCTCTCCAACACTCTGATGTATCCTCCAAGGGTGCTGACTCTTCAAGGCACATCCTCTGCTCCCTCACCGCTGTTTGCATTGCCAATCCCACCTCCAGAATACCAGCTTATATTTGTGTCAGTCCCTTCTAGGGCTTCTGCAGGCTATGTGGCTCAGTCTCCACCCTCAGATGAAAGCCTCTATCTCTTCCTGGCTATTCATGCTGGGGAACATGGAATCAGATTTGTAAATTTAAAATGACATTATAGGCTGGGCGCAGTGGCTCATGCCTATAATCTCAGCACTTTGAGAGGCCAAGGTAGGCAAATCACCTGAGGTCAGGAGTTCAAGACCAGCCTGACCAACATAGTGGAACCCCATCTCTACTGAAAATACAAAAATTAGCCAGGCATTGTGGCACACACCTGTAATCCCAGCTACTTGGGAGGCTGAGGCAGGAGACTCGCTTGAACCTGGTAGGCAGAGGTTGCAGTGAGCCAAGATCATGTCACTACACTCAGCCTGGGCAACAAAGCAAGATTCCATCTCAAAAAATAAAATAAAATGACACTATAAAGTTATATCAAGTGAACATTTTATTAATAATTTGATATGTAGTATAATTGTTGTGTAGTGTGCAGTTACAACATCTAAGATCAATAACATCTATAGTTTACAAATATTCACAAAATTTGCTCAGATGGCTAACTTCTTTTAAGACCTTGTTTTCTTCACTTCTTGTCTTTAGATTCTCTTCCATAATCAAGAGTATGACTGACCATGTGAACCTAAAGCCTGCTCTGACAGTCTTGTATTTCTGAATTAAGAAATGTACATCTCAGTCACAATAGCTTTTCTCAAACTGTGAAGAATGAAATATGCATTACTTCCCTAGAACGGAAATAATCACCGCCCCCAGGTTCCCACAAATGTTCAGACTATCTTACTTTTATGGCACCACTTTATCTTTCCAGCGTTTTACATGAGAAAAAAGTTTTCTATTGCTGTAGGAAAAAAACTCTTGTGTTTTTCCCTTTCATTTTTGCATTAATTTAAAATCCTAATTGGAATTTAAAAGAAGAATATGGTTTCAATATTGAAAATTGGATTCCAAATATGGCCACTGAAAAGGTCTGGGAATTCAAGAGTAGCCCAACGTGCCAAGCCTGGATGTGGGTCAGAATCATCTAGGAGGTTGGTTAAACTGTGCCTCGTCCTCCTAGGTTCTGACTCAGTAGATTCAGGGACTGATCCAGCATCTGTCTGATAAAGGATGGTGTCCTCAGCACATACTCAGATGGCACAGTGACAGAAGAATCAGTACGGGGATCAGTGAGCCCACAGGTGGTTCAAGCCACTCACATTCAACTAGTACCCACGGTGAAAGATCACCAGCCAGTGGGATGAGTCATCTGAAGGGTGTGCACTGTAAATACATCTTTATCTGCTTCTGGAATCACTGCTATTCCATTTCCCAATTTAAATGAGGAATGAGGTCTTCATGCAGAAGAATACCGTCTTGCTATAGACCAAATGGGTTCTCGCTAAATTTGTATGTTGAAACCCTAATCCCCAATGTGATAGTATTTGGAGGTGGGATTTTGGGGGGTGTAGCTGAGGTCATGAAGGTAGAGGCTTCAGGATGGGATTAGTACCTTTATAAAAAAAAAAGAACAGAGAGCTAGCTCACTCTCTCCACCACGGGAGAACAGGGTAAGAAGGCAGACATCTGTAACCAGGAAGAGGGTTCTCACCAGAACTTGACCATGTGGGCATACTGATCTCTGACTTCCAGGCTTTAGAACTGTGAAAAATAAATGTTTCTTGTTTAAGCCACCCAGGTATCTTGTGATAATATCTCAAAATAACTAAGACACCCCTGATTGTGTCAGGGGTCTGCAGGAACCAGATGGCCACACTCAAACTGGGCAGTTGAGTTTAATAAAGGAATTATTTACAAAGGAATGGTCAGGATCTAGGGTGGTTACAAGGGATGGTGGTGAACAAAGGAACAACAAAATAATAAAGGAGAGCATGGAACTAGGTCTGTAGGGACAGGGGAGAGAGAGGTATGAAAAAGGCCACCTACTAAGAACCATGGCTTTCAGTAGAGAAATGCTACTCTCTACTGAAGGAGGGAGCCAAGGGGATCAAATCTATCTCATTCTTTGCAGAGATTATAATCCAAAAAGACTGAGATTCAATCATTAGCAAATATTTATATAGCACCAACTAGATGTCAGGCTCTGTTCTAGGTGTGTGGAAGATATTAATGAACAAAGATGACAAAGATTTATGTTCTTGGGAAGTTCAATTCTTATGAGTACAATTCATGTAAAGGTAAATGAATTTTATTATATGATAGAGGGCAATAAATGCCATAGAAAAAAGTGGACGGGACGGGCACAGTGGGTCATGCCTGTAATCCCAGCACTTTGGGAGGCCGAGGTGGGTGGATCACCTGGAGTCAGGAGTGATGACCAACCTGACCAACATGGTTAAACCCCTCTCTACAAAAAATACTAAAAAATACCACTAGGGGAAGCCGAGGCCTCTTTCTGATCTCCACTGTCACCTTCCAGAAGCCGAACCCAGCAGGAAGCCAGAGAACGAGGGAGCTCATTGATGCAGTCCACACTCATCTCATGTCCTTATCCTCAGGCAATTCCTTCATTTAATTATCAGATTTCATTCTCTCTAGTCTATCCAAGGAAATTATTTCAATAACTCTTCCATAAGTTTTTTACTCCCTCCTAGATCATCTCATGAGAAAACAAACATGAATAACTTTTCCAAGCATAAAAAATAATTTTTCTCTTGACTTACCTTCTCCCATCAGCTGCACACTACAGTTCCGTTCCCGTTTGCAGCAAAACTTTGTTGAAGAATTATCAATACCTGTTGCTTCCAATGCCTGTTCACTTTGAACCCATTTCAATCAGGCTTTTGCGTCCCATGTTTCCATTAAAGTTTCTTTTTCCAGCTGGGGGCGGTGGCGCACGCCTATAATCCCAGCACTTTGGGAGGCCAAGGAAGGTGGATCATTTGAGGTCAGGAGTTCACGACCAGCCTGGCCAACACAGTGAAACCCCATCTCTACTAAAAGTCCAAAAAATAGCTGGGCCTGGTGATGCATGCTACTCAGGAGGCTGAGGCAGGAGAATTGCTTAAACCTGGCAGATGGAGGCTGCAGTGAGCTGAGATTGCACCACTCTTTGCCAGCCTGGAAGACAGAGTGAGACTCTGTCTCAAAAAAATCAAAAATAAAAACAAAACTTCTTTTTCCATTGGCCACTGGTTTTCATCTCATGTAACCTATTAGCAGTATTTCACACAGTTGATTACTCTCATTTTTGAAACACCCTTTTTCACTCGTCTTCCAGGACATCACATTCTCTTCCTTTCTTTTCAACACCCTTGGTTGCTTCTCATTAGTCTTCTTTGCTGTTTCCGAGTCTTCTCCTTTGTCTTTTAATGGTGCAATCACCCAGGACTCAATCTTTAGTCTTCTTTTCTTCTCAGTCTGCATTTGTTTCCTTGGAGATTCCATTCAGCTTATGGTGTTCAATGCTATCTGTACGCTGAGAGTTCCCACATTCAAATTTCTCACCAGACTCCTCTTTCTAACTCCAGACTCATATATAAGACTGTGCTATAGGCATCTCAGTCTCAATATACCCCATATTGAACTTCTGATCTTCATTCTCTCAAACCTGGCACAGCATTCCATGTCTCCCTTGATAAGAATTCCATTCTTCTCATTGATCTGGACAATATTCTTAAAGCATCCTTGACTCTTTTCTTCCTTCACTCAACTGGATCTATTAAGAATTCATATTGGTTCTATCTGCAAAAATAGATATATCACTTTTCTACCTTCTCACTGCCTCCTCTGCTACCACTCTGATAAGAAACACCATAATCTCTTGCTGGATTATCCCAGTAACCTCCTAACTGGTCTCTCCCTAGACCTTATTTTATGTTATTTTATGTTTTTGGGGACAGCAGCTCACTCTGTTGCTCAGGCTGGAGTGCAGTGATACAATCAAAGCTCACTGCAGCCTTGACCTCCCAGGCTCAAGTGGTCCGACCACCTCAGCCTGCCAAGCAGCTGGGACTACAGGCATGCACCACCAAGCTCAGCTAATTTTTAAATTTCTTTGTAAAGAGGGGATCTGGTTTTATTGTTCAGGCTGCTCTCAAATTCCTGGTCTCCAGAGATCCTCCCACCTCAGCCTTTCAAAGTGCTGGGATTATAGGCGTGAGCCACGGCACCTAGCCTTCCTGTTTCTATTCTCCTGCTCTACAGTCTATCTTCAACATACTATCTAGAATGTATCTCACATCTCTGTAATATGTGTCCATTTCAAAAAACTCTTCACAGTGCCCTGCAAAACCCCAAAGAGCTACTACCCTATTCCCAACATTTCTCTTACCTCTTCCTACCAACTCCCTGCCACTCATTGGTCTCTTTGCTATTTCTCAAACAAGCCAGGCACAAACCCCGTGAGACCGTGAAGATATTAGCATCAGCTGTTCCTTCCACCTAGAATGTTCTTCCTCAGGTGTGTGCTTGGTGCCTATTTCAAGATGTTAATCAAACCTTACTTCTTCAATGAGGCCTACCCTAAATACTCATTTAATACCACAAACTGCCTCCTGTTGGCATCCCTGAACTGCTTTATCTCCCTCTACATTTTTTTTTTTTTTTTTTGAGATGGAGTTTCGCTCTTGTCACCCAGGCTCGAGTGCAGTGGTGTGATCTCGGCTCACTTCAACCTCCTGCTCCTGGGTTCCAGCAACTCTCCTGCCTCAGCCTCCCAGTAGCTGGGATAACAGGTGCTCACTACCACACCTGGTGGTATTTTTTAGGGTTTTTTTTGTAGAGACGGGTTTCACCATGTTTGTCAGGCTGGTCTTGAACTCCTGGCTCCAGGTGATCCACCCACCTCAGCCTCCCAAATTGCTGGGATTACAGACATGACCCACCGCGCCCGGCCTGTCTACTTTTTCCTATAGCATTTATTGTCCTCTATCATATAGTAGAATTCATTTACCTTTACATGAATTGTGTTCACAAGAATTTAACTTTCCAAGAATATAAATCTTTGCCATCTTTGTTAACTAATATATTCCACACACCTAGAACAGTGCCTGGCATCTAGTTGGTGCTGTGTAAATATTTGCTAACGATTGAATCTCAGTCTTTTTGGACTACAATCTCTGTAGTTAATTTAACTATTTTATACCTGGTTGGGAAAACCTGTCCCCACCTTACCAAACAATTACCAATTAATTATCACCAAAATAAAGCACCATCCTTTTTCTATTGGTTAATGTAAGCCTCTGAATTTCTTTTCTCACAAACTCGGCTTTTCAAGTTTGCAGAAGTTGGCGGCATCACATAGTATTCTAGGCCACAGGTACAACTGTTTTAGGCTTTGGAGTTCTCCTTGCATTCTCACGTGTCTCCCCAGCCTTAACTTAAAAATCCAATGTAACAACGCGTCTTCAGGTGCTTTGGGACTGTCCTAACCTAGAGTGAGAATATCATCTTCTACTTGTGAGGTATTCACATTAACATTCCTATCCAAGAATAAGTGAGGAGCAGGTGGCCTAGCAAGAAAGGCATCATCCACACCACTGGAGCCTGCCTCATATGAGCAAAATAGTCAGGAAGTTTTGCAGATGCCAAGTTCACTTGGGAAACTACAGTGGGTTTAGGGCCCAAAGCCTCAATGAAGAATCAAATGTTCCCCTGTGCATATCTTCCCTCAAGGACCCAGAAGAGGTGGCAGCAAACACTCTTGTCTCTTGATCCTGGTCACTGCCCAAAGGTGTCCTCTCTGCCTTTCTCCCCTTTTTGTTTGTTTGTTTACCTGTTTGTTTGTTTGTTTTTGAGATGGAGTCTCCCTCTGTCACCTAGGCTGGAGTGAAGTGGCGCAATCTTAGCTCACTGCAGCCTCCACCTCCAGGGTTTAAGCATTCAAGCGATTCTCCTGCCTCAGTCTCCCAAGTAGCTGGGATGACAGGCGCGCACCACCATGCCCAGCTAATTTTTGTATTTTTAGTAAAGACGGGGTTTCACCATGTTGGCCAAGCTGGTCTCAAACTCCTGAACTCAAGTGATCCACCCACCTTGGTCCCTTTTAAACCTACTAGTGCATTGAGAGGCCAGGGCAGAACCAGGGCATTCTGGATTTGGGCATTCTGGATTCTGGATTCTCTCACTCTCTTCACTTGGGTTCCCTTCGGACTTGTGCTAACACATATTACTGCACAGTTTTTGAGAGCTGAATTGGAATGAAGGTAAGAATAGGAAACTATTAGCTAATTTGGAATGTGAGATTATCTTCAGATTTCAGTAACATGTGCTTGTTCTCTCCTGTTTTTGCATTGGGCTTTACTATGGTTGGTTACAATTGGGAAATTGTATTAGACTGGTAGGGGAGAAAAAATGTTAACCATTAAAATATCTATAATTTTCTGCTGAGACAACACCAAAATCTTATTTCAGCTTTGAAAAAACAAGATCTCTAGTCCTGCCTGATACTGATCTTTCTGTTGAGAACGTAGGTTCACACAACTTACTCTGGGTCAGCCATTAATAATGTTTGTACTTATCTCCATCGACCTTTCACTTATTGTCCCCAGCAAGTTGTGACTTGGAAGCCACTAATTTCCATCTCCACCCAGTCAATAAGAACCCCACTGCCCAAAGATAAAGATTCAAAACCAGGTACTATGTCCTGTATCAAAGATGTAACCAGGGCACTCAACTTAAAAGGTTTCATGAAATATCCATGCATAAAAATGCACAGCTAAGGCTTAAAGGAATAAGGGGGGCTACTGGTATTAAAAAAACTTGTCCCCCTGGTATTAAAAACCCTAAAGGACTCCCACACAGCCAAGTTCAAGAAAGCATTTTTCAATGTGTGCTTAGTATAGAGACATTTAAAGCATCTATGTCATGCTATAATGCTCAACAGCTGCAGCAGTAACCTTCCATGTGTTCCATATGGAGCTGGGGTTATAATCAACTCCTTTTGGAAAGGCTCCCTCGGACTTCTTCTTTAATTAGGATTAAAATGTGCTGAAGGCCTACAGGAGATGCAAGAGACGCCTTTTATTTTAGTCATGATCATTTCTCTCAGGCAAGATCACCTTTCAGAAAAAGATGTTTAGACTCTCTCTAATCTTCACAAAAAGAGGTCCAGCCTGTTAAACTAATTTCCCTCTTTTTTTTTTGTCATCTGAAAATAACTTTAAGGCAGTGAACTTCAGCAGACTGGCGATTGTTCACTGCTGCACTAAAAGATAATGCTGGGATCAGTAGTGAGTGGTTTGGGGTATTTGTGAAAAAAAATCAAAGCATACTTCATTAGGAAAGGCAGACACAGGAACTTGAGAAGGAAAAGTGACAGGTCATTTTAATGAGACAATGTTCCCCCAAATGGACACAAGGCAATTATGTAAATTAATATACATTGAAGGCTTGAAAGATATCAGCAAGAAAGCTCCCAGAAATCAGGTATGCATGCAAAAGCAGAATTCATAAAAGGAACACATAGATTAATTGACTACTATATATATAAACCTTTTATATGACAGAGCACTATAAGCAAATTTATAAGGCAAACAACAAACGTGGTGGGGAGACTGCAATATACCTGTCAAACTGAGGGTTAATATTCTCAACATAGAAAAAGTTCTTAGAACTCAATAAGGAGAAAAATATATAAAACACCTCAAGGCCGGGTGCGGTGGTTCACACCTGTAATCCCAGCACTTTGGGAGGCTGACGTGGACGGATCACTTGAGGTCAGGAGTTCATGACCAGTCTGGCCATGATGGTGAAAGCTTGTCTCTACTGAAAATGCAAACATTAGCTAGGTGTGGCGGTGGGCATCTGTAATTCTATCTACTCAGGAGGCTGAGGCAGGAGAATCGCTTGAACCTGGGAGGTGGAGGTTGCAGTGAACTAAGATCACACCACTGCACTCCAGCCTGGGTGATAGAGTGAGACTTCATCTCAAAAAAATAAAGAAATAAAACACCTCAAAAGAAAACTTAGGAAAGCCAAAGAACAAAAACTTTACAAAAGAACAAACACCAATTGTATTACTCAGGGTTCCCTAGAGGAACAGAACTAATAGAATTTATATACATATATATACACACACGGGAGTATATATATATATGAGTATATATACACACACACAGGAGTGTATGTATATATATATATGGGAGTATACATATATATAGGAGTATGTATAGATATATGGGAGTGTATATATATATGAGAGTGTGCCTGTGGGTGTGTGTATGTATATATATATATATGGGAGTTTATTAAGTTTTAACTTACATGATCACAAGGTCCCACAATAGACTGTCTGCAAGCTTGAGGAGCAAGGGGAGCCAGTCCGAGTCCCAAAACTGAAGAATTTGGAGTCTGATGTTTGAGGGCAGGAAGCATCTAAGACGGGAGAAAGATGTAGGCTGGGAGGCTGGGCCCGTCTCACTTTTTCACATTTTTCTGACGATTTTATATTCGCTGGCAGCTGACTAGATGGTGCCCACCAGATTAAGGGTGAGTCTGCCTTCCCCAGCCCACTGACTCAAATGTTAATCTCCTTTGACAACATCTACACAGACACACCCAGGATCAAGAGTTTGTATCCTTCAATCCAATCAAGTTGACACTCAGTATTAACCATCACACCAATACATACAACAAAAAAGATAGACTTCATAATTAAAGAAACTCAAAGCAACAAGGAGAGATCAGTTGCTGCTATTAAATGCATGCAAAATTCAACACTTTTTTAAAATACAGATACTTTGAGAAAATTTTTTAAAGAAGAGTTACTTCCAACTTGGCAAGAGTATCAGGAAGAAAAAGTAGAGGGAAAATAAATTGTTACAAAAATGTAGAACAATCAGGCAGTAAATATTTATATGCAATAAATATTGCCAGATATCTCAAAAGTTTCACTGTTAGGAGTAATTCCCCCAGAGGTGTATTAATTCATTCATTCACCTTGCAGAGGTGAGACAGAGCTATTTTTTAAATTTTATTATTTTTTTATTATACTTTAAGTTCTAGGGTACATGTGCATAATGTGCAGGTTTGTTACATATGTATACTTGTGCCATGTTGGTGTGCTGCACCCATCAACTCGTCAGCACCCATCAATTCATCATTTATATCAGGTACAACTCCCAATGCAATCCCTCCCCCCACCCCCCTCCCCATGATAGGCCCCGATGTGTGATGTTCCCCTTCCCGAGTCCAAGTGATCTCATTGTTCAGTTCCCACGTATGAGTGAGAACATGCGGTGTTTGGTTTCTCTTCTTGTGATAGTTTGCTAAGAATGATGGTTTCCAGCTGCATCCATGTCCCTACAAAGGACACAAACTCATCCTTTTTTATGGCTGCATAGTATTCCATGGTGTATATGTGCCACATTTTCTGAATCCAGTCTGTCACAGATGGACATTTGGGTTGATTCCAAGTCTTTGCTATTGTGAATAGTGCCGCAATAAACATATATGTGCATGTGTCTTTATAGCAGCATGATTTATAATCCTTTGGTATATACCCAGTAGTGGGATGGCTGGGTCATATGGTACATCTAGTTCTAGATCCTTGAGAATTGCCATACTGTTTTCCATAATGGTTGAACTAGTTTACAATCCCACCAACAGTGTAAAAGTGTTCCTATTTCTCCACATCCTCTCCAACACCTGTTGTTTCCTGACTTTTTAATGATTGCCATTCTAACTGGTGTGAGATGATATCTCATTGTGGTTTTGATTTGCATTTCTCTAATGGCAAGTGATGATGAGCATTTTTTCATGTGTCTGTTGGCTGTATGAATGTCTTCTTTTGAGAAATGTCTGTTCATATCCTTTGCCCACTTTTTGATGGGGTTGTTTGTTTTTTTCTTGTATGTTTGTTTGAGTTCTTTGTAGATTCTGGATATTAGCCCTTTGTCAGATGAGTAGATTGCAAAAATTTTCTCCCATTCTGTAGGTTGCCTGTTCACTCTGATGGTAGTTTCTTTTGCTGTGCAGAAGCTCTTTAGTTTAATTAGATCTCATTTGTCAATTTTGGCTTTTGCTGCCGTTGCTTTTGGTGTTTTAGACATGAAGTCCTTGCCCATGCCTATGTCCTGAATGGTACTACCTAGGTTTCTTCTAGGGTTTTTATGGTATTAGGTCTAACATTTAATCTCTAATCCATCTTGAATAAATTTTCGTATAAGGAGTAAGGAAAGGATCCAGTTTCAGCTTTCTACTTATGGCTAGCCAATTTTCCCAGCACCATTTATTAAATAGGGAATCCTTTCCCCATTTCTTGTTTCTCTCAGGTTTGTCAAAGATCAGATGGCTGTAGATGTGTGGTATTATTTCTGAGGACTCTGTTCTGTTCCATTGGTCTATATCTCTGTTTTGGTACCAGTACCATGCTGTTTTGGTTACTGTAGCCTTGTAGTATAGTTTGAAGTCAGGTAGCGTGACGCCTCCAGCTTTGTCCTTTTGACTTAGGATTGTCTTGGCAATGCGGGCTCTTTTTTGGTTCCATATGAACTTTAAAGCAGTTTTTTCCAATTCTGTGAAGAAACTCATTGGTAGCTTGATGGGGATGGCATGGAATCTATAAATCACCTTGGGCAGTATGGCCATTTTCACGATATTGATTCCTCCTATCCATGAGCATGGTATGTTCTTCCATTTGTTTGTGTCCTCTTTGATTTCACTGAGCAGTGGTTTGTAGTTCTCCTTGAAGAGGTCCTTGACATCCCTTGTAAGTTGGATTCCTAGGTATTTTATTCCCTTTGAAGCAATTGTGAATGGAAGTTCATTTATGATTTGGCTCTCTGTTTGTCTGTTACTGGTGTATAAGAATGCTTGTGATTTTTGCAAATTAATTTTGTATCCTGAGACTTTGCTGAAGTTGCTTATCAGCTTAAGGAGATTTTGGGCTGAGACAATGGGGTTTTCTAAATATACAATCATGTCATCTGCAAACAGGGACAATTTGACTTCTTCTTTTCCTAACTGAATACCCTTGATTTCTTTCTCTTGTCTGATTGCCCTAGCCAGAACTTCCAACACTATGTTGAATAGGAGTGGTGAGAGAGGACATCCCTGTCTTGTGCCAGTTTTCAAAGGGAATTTTTCCAGTTTTTGCCCATTCAGTATGATATTGGCTGTGGGTTTGTCATAAATAGCTCTTATTATTTTGAGGTACGTTCCATCAATACCGAATTTATTGAGCGTTTTTAGCATGAAGGGCTGTTGAATTGTGTCAAAAGCCTTTTCTGCATCTATTGAGATAATCATGTGGCTCTTGTCTTTGGTTCTGTTTACATGCTGGATTACGTTTATTGATTTGTGAATGTTGAACCAGCCTTGCATCCCAGGGATGACGCCCACTTGATAATGGTGGATAAGCTTTTTGATGTGCTGCTGAATCTGGTTTGCCAGTATTTTATTGAGGATTTTTGCATCGATGTTCATCAGGGATATTGGTCTAAAATTCTCTTTTTGTGTTGTGTCTCTGCCAGGCTTTGGTATCAGGATGATGTTGGCCTCATAAAATGAGTTAGGGAGGATTCCCTCTTTTTCTATTGATTGGAATAGTTTCAGAAGGAATGGTACCAGGTCCTCCTTGTACCTCTGGTAGAATTCAGCTGTGAATCCATCTGGTCCTGGACTTTTTTTGGTTGGTAGGCTATTATATATTGCCTCAATTTCAGAGCCTGCTATTGGTCTATTCAGGGATTCAACCTCTTCCTGGTTTAGTCTTGGGAGAGTGTAAGTGTCCAGGAAATTATCCATTTCTTCTAGATTTTCTAGTTGATTTGTGTAGAGGTGTTTATAGTATTCTCTGATGGTAGTTTGTATTTCTGTGGGGTCCGTGGTGATATCCCCTTTATCATTTTTTATTGTGTCTATTTGATTCCTCTCTCTTTTCTTCTTTATTAGTCTTGCTAGCGGTCTGTCAATTTTGTTGATCTTTTCAAAAAACCAACTCCTGGATTCATTGATTTTTTGGAGTGTTTTTTGTGTCTCTATCTCCTTCAGTTCTGCTCTGATTTTAGTTATTTCTTGCCTTCTGCTAGCTTTTGAATGTGTTTGCTCTTGCCTCTCTAGTTCTTTTAATTGTGATGTTAGAGTGTCAATTTTAGATCTTTCCTGCTTTCTCTTGTGGACATTTAGTGCTATAAATTTCCCTCTACACACTGCTTTAAATGTGTCCCAGAGATTCTGGTATGTTGTATCTTTGTTCTCATTGGTTTCAAAGAACATCTTTATTTCTGCCTTCATTTCGTTATGTACCCAGTAGTCATTCAGGAACAGGTTGTTCAGTTTCCATGTAGTTGAGCGGTTTTGATTGAGTTTCTTAATCCTGAGTTCTAGTTTGATTGCACTGTGATCTGAGAGACAGTTTGTTTTAATTTCTGTTCTTGTACATTTGCTGAGGAGTGCTTTACTTCCAATTATGTGGTCAATTTTGGAATAAGTGTGATGTGGTGCTGAGAAGAATGTATATTCTGTTGATTTGGGGTGGAGAGTTCTATAGATGTCTATTAAGTCCGCTTGGTGCAGAGATGAGTTCAATTCCTGGATATCCTTGTTAACTTTCTGTCTCGTTGATCTGTCTAATGTTGACAGTGGAGTGTTGAAGTCTCCCATTATTATTGTATGGGAGTCTAAGTCTCTTTGTAAGTCTCTAAGGACTTGCTTTATGAATTTGGGTGCTCCTGTATTGGGTGCATATATATTTAGGAGAGTTAGCTCTTCCTGTTGAATTGATCCCTTTACCATTATGTAATGGCCTTTTTTGTCTCTTTTGATCTTTGATGGTTTAAAGTCTGTTTTATCAGAGACTAGGATTGCAACCCCTGCTTTTTTTTGTTCTCCATTTGCTTGGTAGATCTTCCTCCATCCCTTTATTTTGAGCCTATGTATGTCTCTGCATGTGAGATGGGTCTCCTGAATACAGCAGACTGATGGGTCTTGACTCTTTATCCAGTTTGCCAGTCTGTGTCTTCTAATTGGAGCATTTAGTCCATTTACATTTAAGATTAATATTGTTATGTGTGAACTTGATCCTGCCATTATGATATTAACTGGTTATTTTGCTCGTTAGTTGATGCAGTTTCTTCCTAGCCTCGATGGTCTTTACATTTTGGCATGTTTTTGCAATGGCTGGTACCAGTTGTTCCTTTCCATGTTTAGGGCTTCCTTCAGGGTCTCTTGTAAGGCAGGCCTGGTGGTGACAAAATCTCTAAGCATTTGCTTATCTGTAAAGGATTTTATTTCTCCTTCACTGATGAAACTTAGTTTGGCTGGATATGAAATTCTGGGTTGAAAATTCTTTTCTTTAAGAATGTTGAATATTGGCCCCCACTCTCTTCTGGCTTATAGAGTTTCTGCCGAGAGATCTGCTGTTAGTCTGATGGACTTCCCTTTGTGGGTAACCCGACCTTTCTCTCTGGCTGCCCTTAAGATTCTTTCCTTCATTTCAACTTTGGTGAATCTGGCAATTATGTGTCTTGGGGTAGCTCTTCTGGAGGAGTATCTTTGTGGCGTTCTCTGTATTTCCTGAATTTGAATGTTGGCCTGCCCTACTAGGTTGGGGAAGTTCTCCTGGATGATATCCTGAAGAGTGTTTTCCCACTTGGTTCCATTTTCCCCCTCACTTTCAGGCACCCCAATCAGACGTAGATTTGGTCTTTTTACATAATCCCATACTTCTTGCAGGCTTTGTTCATTTCTTTTTCTTCTTTTTTCTTTTGGTTTCTCTTCTCGCTTCATTTCATTCATTTGATCCTCAATCACTGATACTCTTTCTTCCAGTTGATCGGTCGGTTACTGAAGCTTGTGCATTTGTCACGTATTTCTCGTGTCATGGTTTTCATCTCTGTCATTTCATTTATGACCTTCTCTGCATTAATTAGTTTAGCTGTCAATTCTTCCACTCTTTTTTCAAGATTTTTAGTTTCTTTGCGCTGGGTACGTAATTCCTCCTTTAGCTCTGAGAAGTTTGATGGACTGAAGTCTTCTTCTCTCATCTCGTCAAAGTCATTCTCTGACCAGCTTTGATCCGTTGCTGGCGATGGGCTACACTCCTTTGCAGGGGGAGATGCGCTCTTATTTTTTGAATTTCCAGCTTTTCTGCCCTGCTTTTTCCCCATCTTTGTGGTTTTATCTGCCTCTGGTCTTTGATGATGGTGATGTACTGATGGGGTTTTGGTATAGGTGTCCTTCCTGTTTGATAGTTTTCCTTCTAACAGTCAGGACCCTCAGCTGTAGGTCTGTTGGAGATTGCTTGAGGTCCACTCCAGACCCTGTTTGCCTGGGTATTAGCAGCAGAGGTTGCAGAAGATAGAATATTGCTGAACAGCAAGTGTACCTGTCTGATTCTTCCTTTGGAAGCTTCCTCTCAGGGTTGTACTCCACCCTGTGAGGTGTGGGGTGTCAGACTGCCCCTAGTGGGGGATGTCTCCCAGTTAGGCTACTCAGGGGTCAGGGACCCACTTGAGCAGGCAGTCTGTCACTTCTCAGATCTCAACCTCTGTGTTGGGAGATCCACTGCTCTCTTCAAAGCTGTCAGACAGAGTCATTTGCGTCTGCAGAGGTTCCTGCTGCTTTTGTTGTTGTTGTTGTTAACTGTGCCCTGTCCCCAGAGGTGGCGTCTACAGAGACAGGCAGGTTTCCTTGAGCTGCTGTGAGCTCCACCCAGTTCGAGCTTCCCAGCAGCTTTGTTTACCTACTTAAGCCTCAGCAATGGCGGGCACCCCTCCCCCAGCCTCGCTGCTGCCTTGCGGTTAGATCGCAGACTGCTGTGTTAGCAATGAGGGAGGCTCCGTGGGCGTGAGACCCTCCTGGCCAGGTGTGGGATATATTCTCCTGGTGTGCCCGTTTGCTTAAAGCGCAGTATTGGGGTGGGAGTCACCAGATTTTCCAGGTGTTGTGTGTCTCAGTTCCCCTGGCTAGGAAAAGGGATTCCCTTCCCCCTTGTGCTTCCCAGGTGAGGCGATGCCTTGCCCTGCTTCAGCTCTCACTGGTCGGGCTGCAGCAGCTGACCAGCACCAATTGTCCAGCACTCCCTAGTGAGATGACCCCAGTACCTCAGTTGAAAATGCAGAAATCACCGGTCTTCTGTGTCGCTCTCGCTGGGAGTTGGAGACTGGAGCTGTTCCTATTCGGCCATCTTGCTCCGCCCTCCCAGAGCTATTTTTTATATGTGATGAATCCGATTTTGATTTTTTGTTTGTTTGTTTTTTGAGATGGGGTCTCCTTGTGTCACCCAGGCTGGAGTGCAGCGGCACCATCACAGCTCACTGCAACCTCCACCTCCTGGGCTCAAGCAATCCTCCCACCTCAGCCTCCTGAGTAGCTGGGACTACACGTGTGTGCCACCACTGCTGGCTAATTTTTGTACTTTTTATAGAGATGAGGTTTCACCACATTGCCCAGGCTGGTCTCAAACTCCTGGACTCAAGCAATCCACCCACTTTGGCCTCCCAAAGTGCTGGGATTACAAGTGTGGGTCAGAATTTTAATATTACATTAGCAGCAATGGAAATTTAGACACCCACATTTAAGGCATCAATAGGCAGTAAAGTAGAAAGACATGAATAATGTTTATTTATAAATATTTTGTGTAAGGATTACCCTTATTAAGTGTTTAGGATGAGGCAGGGCCTGTACTAAAAATGCAGAGAAGAAAGCACACCCTCTTACAACAAGCACCCTCAGAATCCAGGGTCATCCTTTCACAGCTGCTTGTGATGAAGGCCACAGAACATCTCTAGGTCCGTAGAGAAAGTGTAATATTCTGCAAACTCAGGAAGGTAGAAAACATCACATTTTTCCCCAACACAAAAAGTCAGAATCAGGAAGCTCTGGATTAAAGCTTCTGAGTCAGAAATATGGGTTAGGGCCCAGCAATCTGTGTTTTTACTAGTCTTCCAGGTTATTCTGATGCCCTAAAGTTTGAGAACTACTGATCTATCCCATTATAATTTTTTTCTCCATCTTCAGCTGAGTCTGAGATATGTTCACAAGGACATCATCTCACCAGCAACTTACAAAGAGCTCCCTACTTGTTTTTCTCTATTACATCTGTCTATGAGAGGCTCTATCTCACCTAAATAATATAATACGTTAAGTTACAGTAATGTTTATTCTGCCACGGTTGTGTGTGTGTGTGTGTGTGTGTGTGTGTGCGTGTCTACCCAAACATAGGGGAGTCAGCTGGAAAACTGAAGCCTGAGGCCCCTGAAATTTTAAAAGTGCCTTCTAACAACAAAAACGTGTGTTCTAATATAATGAGCATCTGATCAAGGAGTTACCACGTTGCATCAACACCATCTGTATGATTCTTCCCTACAGCTTATTCTTGTAGTCATACTTCATTCCAATTTTATAATCCCTAGTAATAATTCACGCAGCATCCATTTCTTTATATCTTTTTTTAATAGTACATAAAATGCATTCTCAAGCATTTGGTGTCAAGGTCTAGCTGCTCGATCTGGCCAGTGCTAGTCAAGCTTAGGTGTAATTTCCCAATCATCCCAAGTGTATTTATTTTTTGAGAGCCTAGTAACTAAAAGTCAGAAAGGTAAATGACCTTTGGGTCTTCATCCCACCATTGTGGCTGAATAGCATTTTCTAACGGGTTCTGCTGTAACGTTTGTATATGATACAGTCTTAGATATCCTGGCTGCCATTCAAAGCACTTTCTTTGTTCAGGGAGAAGAGCCCACATTTAATAGGAGTTGAAATAGTTTTCAAAAGGAGCTAACACCAAGACTGATACAACTTTGAGCTGCTGAAGTCTGCTTTTATCAAATGAATGCTATACAGTCTTTGCAATTACATTCACAGGAAAATGAATTTATCCATGAGGTTTTTTGCTTCCTTTCTAATGGCATTCTATCCAGTAAGCAATTTCCAATTGAGCTCCATAGCAAGTTGCCAGGGATGACATAACTCACGCCTGGGACTGTGGTGGCTGGCGCTCTGTCCTCAGCAAAGCACACACTGCTTCTTCAGCACAGGTGTGCTTTCTGTTTCAACCTAGGAGCAAAGCCTGTGTCTCTGTG
This sequence comes from Trachypithecus francoisi, assembly GCF_009764315.1. Classification (NCBI taxonomy): domain Eukaryota; kingdom Metazoa; phylum Chordata; class Mammalia; order Primates; family Cercopithecidae; genus Trachypithecus; species Trachypithecus francoisi. The sequence continues at coordinate 23,273,852 of NW_022681472.1, read as the reverse complement.
TGCTTTCCTCCCCAGGTCATAGAACCCGGAGCCATGGGGCTGCTTTCCAAACAGCTCTCTCATCGCAAGAACTAAAATATTAGGCTTAAAAAATTATCCACAATCTCTAAAGAATAGAATAGAATAGAATAGAATAGACATGCTTTGCAATAATGGACCAAATAATCCATTATTCAACAGATCAGTGGCTGAATAACACAGCTCAATCTGGCAATGTCTACAGTGCAGCCACCAGGACTGCCAACAAGATGGTGGTTCAATGACTTCCATGGCTACTTGGCATCATTTGGTGGTTAAACTGCTGCACCCACGCAGTGTATTGAAATCTAGGCCATTTTCATGGTGTCCCCAGAATCCGCTATTCTTCCTCACCCCATTTCTCCGATGGTCCAGCCACATCTCGCTGAGATTCCACAGGCTGGAATTCAATGGACTGCTGCTTTCACTTCCCCAAGCCTCAGTAGTAGAATTCCACAGATCAGAGATTACATGGGAGGAAGTTCAGAGGCTGGGCTTGTTCTCTGCCCCATTTGAAGCCAGCCTGGCAATTTTCAGTGTACCCTAATGTTCAGCCTTCACCCTCTAACCTTCCCATTGACCACACAGTCACATAACAAGTAGGTGTATCTGACCCTAGGGCTTCAAATTCACAATAAAACATGGTAAGAATCTATATGCCTGAATGTGCTCCAAGTCCAGCATTTTCTTGCATATGGACTCAGTGCGCTTTGGCATTCACTGTTGTATGTGGTGTCATTACATTCCTGCTCTCGACCTACACTAAGGCATCCTCCGTGGCACTATTTTCCCACCTTTGTCACACCATGACATCTTGCCAGGTGGAGGAGGGCAGCCCAAGCCCACCTCCTAGTGGTCATTCAAGGGTCGAGCCATCTGTCCCGGCATCTTGCCTTCCACCTCCAGTTTCTTTATTTGAACACATACAATTCCAGACACCAGCTGTCCTCATCTTCTGTGGTTTTCTAACCAACCATACCGGGAGACAAAACTTGGCAAAGAAAAAAGAAAGACTTCAGGCAGAACAGGACCATATCGAGATAAAGTTGTGAGGTTGACAAGGTCTCCCTTGGCTGCCTTTGCATTTCAGAATTCTCCTTCCATCCGGGCTGCCCACACAGCCTTGTGCTATTCTCCGGTAGCTGCAGGTTACCACTGTGGGGTCCTGCCTGCACTTGGCCTTCCTGAATAGCACCTGGTTCTCTGAATAATCCTCTTGTCTTCTCATAAACACAATGAAATGTTACGCATTCTATTTCATTCTTATCCCCGAGAATCTTGGTATCTTCTAGCTTCTCTCAGAAAAAAATCTATAATGCAATTAAGAAGTATTAATGAACGAATGTTATGTCTCCCTGGAGAAGAGTTCATTTTCTTTTCCCATTTTTCTTAACTAACATCTACTAAGTACTTACTGTGAAGGAAACTCAATTTTACAAAAATGAGTAAGACAGGATCTCTGCATTTAAAGAGTTTACACTATGGCTAAAAGGAAGGGTGCTAACCAAAAACACTATTAAATAAACTGTAACACAAGGTCATTAAGTGCTGTAATAAAAGTGTACAAAAACTAATATGCAGACTCTGAACAGGAAAAAGAATGAGGAGAAGGGACAAGAGCATTTGGAAGTGAAGCTAAAAATATATATATCTAAAGAACAGTTGTAAAAATCTTTGTGTCATTCTAATAAGTTAGACCTTTCTCTCTTCCTGTGAGTGTAAAATGTAAACAATCATTTTCTGAGGATAACTTGGGCTATGAGGTGACTGTAAGAGAAAGGTTTTAGGCATCTCGCTGGTGGAGAATATGCTTTGGGTCAGGGAGTTCTGGCAGAGACCCCTATAGCACTGGTCTGGTTCCTCTACTATCCTGACACTGTTTGGGAAGGATTTTATTGTTTGGTTGGTTGTTTTTTAGAAATGGGGTCTCACTCTGACACCCAGGCTGGAGTACAGTGGCACAATCAGGTCACTGCAGCCTTGAGCTCCTGATCTCAAGTAATCCTCCCAGCTCAGTCTCCCGGTAGCTGGGACTAGAGGTGTGCACCATGGCTCCTGGCTAAATTTTTATTTTGTATTTTGTAGAGACAGAGTCTGGCTATGTTGGTCTCAAATTCCTGGCCTCAAGTGGTCCTTCCACCTTGGCCTCCCAAAGTGCTGGGATGACAGAAGGAAGTCTTTTTTTTTTCAATATCATTTTAAAATATCTTTCACTCTGTGTAGCCCTTTCCTCTCATCTGATTTTAAGAAAAAGACCAAATAAACATCAAGAAGAATGAGGGGCAATGTTATCTAAAAGAAGTTTGGGAGCACAATATTCTAACTTGTTTGGAAACAGCAATATCAAAATCCATCAATAACAATACTAAAAAAATAGAAATCTCAAATTAAATTGACAGATTATTAGCAGAGATCACATGAAAAATAATAAAAAATGCATGGAATAAAAGGTATGCAATAAAAACTATAATTTAGAAATTAGTAATAGGTCTTTCTGTTTTCTTAATATAATGCTTGGAAACCCAGCATGTAAATGCGATAAAACATAGCATTTAACATTGTACATTTCCTTGTGAATTTTTAAAACCACTACCCACAATTTTGACAACCACAGCTATGCACTATGGGAAAATCTGAGCCAAAACATATGGAAATGTGAGCCAATAAGAGGGGGACAGACACAGAGAGATTGGTGTATGTTAAAGTCGTGAAGGAAAAAAAAATTGAGGATTTTCCAAAAGTGTGGAACTAAATTCAGTCCTACAGCTACACAAGGAAACTCTTAACTATAATAGATATACCATCCGGTATTTTGAAACCCTAAGTGGCCTCTCAGCATTATTTTGCATTTAGTCTCCTTTAACTATTAATCTGGAAATACCGGCCTCTACCAATGTGCCTTACCTGTGCCCTCATTACTTTCTTTAATATACATGAATTTCAAATTTTTGCTGAATGACTTCAAGTGCATTCTAAATAGGGTTGTATGCATTTGCACACACAAGAATGCTAGTAAGCAGCCATGGACAGTTCCCAATTTAAAACATGATTGCCTCCCAAAAATGTATTTGAAAGTTGGCTAACTGGGACTCAAAAGGTATTTTCTTATGGAAATACCATTTGAGAGATCAAATTGTCATTGACAGCATTAGATACACATTTACAGTTAGTTCCAGTTATATTAGAAGCAGCTATTGCTCTAATTGCTTCTTCTGGCTTTTGAGAGATCAAATTGTCATTAAGAAAAAAAAATCAATACATTATTTGGTGCTAATGGTAAACAGTTTCCTGGACTGCCCACCAGAGTAAAGCCAGGCCACAACACACCTCAGCCATAGTTCCAACAGCACAGTCGAAATTCTGGCTCCAGGGATCAGAGCCTTTTTGGTAGAGTGGGAGGAAAGGTCTGTTGAGACAGGAAGACACGGGAAGGTCTGCTCCTCGCTCCTAGTCTCTTAAGTCTCTTATGGTATTTTGCAAAACAAAATACCATACACTGAGTGGTTTATACACAACAGAAATGTCTGTTGCACAGTTCTGGGACATCCAAAACCAAGTCACCAGCAGATTCGGTGTCTGGTGAGGGCCCTCTTCCTCACAGACAGTTACCTTCTTACTCCAACCTCACATGGTTGAAGGAACTAGGGACCTCTCTCAGGCCTCTTTTATTTATTTATTTTTACATTTATTTTTATTGCATATCTTTGAGGTGTACATGTCTTAATAAACATGCTGAAATGACTATTATAGTCAAACAAATTACATGTCCATGCCCTTCCGCAGTTACGTGTGTGTGTGTGTGTGTGTGTGTGTGTGTATCATAGGAACACCTAAAAAAAGTCTAATGTCTTCGCAAACGTTCAGTATACAATATCATTAACTATAAAGCTCATGCTGTCCATTAGATCTCTAGACTTATTCATCCCACAGATCTGCATTTATACCCTTTGATCTACTTTTCCCCATTTTCTCCCCCTGGTAGCAAACATGGTTTTATTCTGTTTCTATTTATTCCACTTTTCAAGATTCCAAATATAAGGGAAATCATACAGTATTTTTCTTTCTGTGCCTGGCTTATTTCACTTAGCATAATGTCCCCTAGATTCATTCATGTTGTCATAAATGGCAGGATCTCCATTTTTAAGGATGAATCTATTATATATATAAACATTTGTTGGCTGGGCATGGTGGCTTACGCCTGTAATCTCAACACTTTGGGAGGCCGAGGTGGGCGGATCTTTTGAGGTCAGCAGTTCAAAGTCAGCCTGGCCAACATGGTGAAAACCCGTCTCTACTAAAAATACAAAAATTAGCCAGACATGGTGGTACATGCCTCTAATCCCAGCTACTCGGAAGGCTGAGGCAGGAGAATTGTTTGAACTGGGAGGCAGAAGTTGCAGTGAGCTGAGATTGCACCACTGCACTTAGCCTGGGTGATAGAGCAAGATTCCGTCTCAAAAAAAAAATTTGTTAACCTGCTCATCTATTGATGGACACTTAGGCTGTTTCCATAACTTGGCTATTGTGAAGTACTGCAATGAATATGGGGGTGCAGCTATCTCTTCCATATGCTAATTTCATTTTCTTTGGTCATGTACCAAGCAGAAGAATTGCTGGGTTATATAACAGTTTCTATTTTTAATCTTCGAAGGAACCTCTATAGTGTTTTCCATAATGAATGCTCCAATTTACAGTCCCACTAACAGTCTACAAGTGTTCCCTTTTCTCCACACCATTGTGGACACTTGTGATCTCTTGACTTTTTGACAATAGACATTCTAACAGGTATGAAATAATATCCCATTATGGTTTTGATTTGCATTTCCATGATGACTGGTGACGTTGAGCACATTAATATAGTATGTGTTGGACATTTTTAATCTTCTGGAAAAATGTCTATTCAGGTCTTTTGCTCATTTTATTAATTGGGTTACCCATTCATGACCTTATCACCTTCCAAAGGCCTCACCTCTTATTGTAATCACCTTGGGGGTGAGGATTTCAATATGGATTTTGGAGGGACATAAACATTCAGACCATAGTATCTAGGATTCTTATATTACATATGAAATAGATTGAGTGTTTTGGCCATTCTCTTGCCTCTCATTTAGTATTCCCGCTCCTTGCTAGGGATCCTCTCCTCTGAGCCACCATGGGTCACCAGCTAGCTTCTATGGCACTCCCAGACACCCCTCCCTGCCAGAAAAGTGCTCCAAGTTTCAAAAGTACCTTCGTTGCCTTCACCCCAACCCAACCCTCTGTATGAATGCCGAGACCTTAGCAGGATCGGGGACAGCATTAGAGACACATTTACAGTTAGTTCCAGTTATATTAGGAGCAGCTATTCCTCTAATTACTTCTTCTGCCTTTTGAGACATCAAATTGTCATTAAGAAAAAAATCAATACATTATCAAGTTCTTTTCAGTAAAATGACCCTGGCAGGTGTCTAGATAGCAAAGTCCCTGTAGCCATTATTTCTTGTTCCTGTGCCACCTTTAACACTTGTAAAAGCTGTCTATGGCTTGTCTCTCCTTTTGTCTTTCCTTAAATGTTCTTCAGCATATTCTCTCTAAATACACAGTGCTTTTTAAAAATGAGATCTTCCTTCAGAGGAGGTGTCATTTGTCACTGTCCTATTCTAATCATGATGCTCATTGCATGAGTCCATGCTGCATGCTGTCCTTGAAACAGGGTCGCACTCAGGCTGGAGTACAGTGGTGTGATCACAGCTCACTGCAGCCTCCACCTCCTGGACTCAGGTGATCCTCCCACCTCAGCCTCCTGAGCAGCTGGGACTACAGGCAGGCACCACCACACCCAGCTAATTTTTTAAATTTTTTTTTTGTAGAGATGGGGTCTCACTTTGTTGCTCAGGCTGGTCTCAAACTCCTGGGTTCAAGTGGTCCTCCCACCTGATTGCATGCAGGGTGAACTTAGGTCGAGAGAAGCAGGTGAAGAACATGGATAGCAAGGAAGGCTCAGCTTAGTGGAAAGTCTGACTGATTGGTGGTGCAGGCTGGAGGATTGGCCAGCAGGTAAGACCTCACACACTCATGTGCACTCTCATTGTGCAGTCAGATGGACCTGGGTTCAAATCTGAATTTTTCCACTTACTAGCTGTGGTCTTGGGCAAGTTACTTTAACTTTAGTTTCTTTGCTTGAAAATAGAGAAAAAAATCTTCATTAAAAAATCCTTGTGAAATAAAAAGAGAATCTATGACCATAGACATGAAAAAAAATCCTTGTGATAAAGTTGACTTTTGTAAGGATATTAAAATGCCTATTAATTCTCATACCCTTCTTACACACGGTCTGCCTTTGTCTGTTCATCAGCTGAGTTCACAAGGATTGGTCCCAGCCCTTTTTTGTTGTTATTTTCTCTCAAATGTGTGACATTTTTTGTTACTTAAATTTTAACAAATGTATTTTTATCTCTACAATGATTATTTGGAGCACACCATATGTCTTTCTTTCACATAATCCCTTACTTCTAACATGGCGCTCATTGTAAAATGTCTTGAATTAAGTTTATAACAGTTTTTTGATGGGGATGGGAATGCACACATTCAGAAGATATAATGTATACCTTATCTGTACATTAAAAATTCCTAATTTTCAGAAAGGCTAAAAGTGAGATTTCTAAAACTCGAGTAAATCAATTTGTTTCTTCTCTATTTTGTTACCTATCAAGAAACAAGTTATATAAAGCAATGCAATGCTAGCCGAGTCCCTTTGCTCTTCAAATGTTTAAGTGAAACTGCAACTGCACAAATTTGAGAATTTGTACAAATCCAGATTCCCCTAAATTTTTGCAAATTCTCAACTTCGGGCTCAACAGTCCTAAGAATTCTATATGGCTTGGATCTGTGTTAGATTGTAATCCCCAATATTGAACGGAGGTGGGAACCTGATGGGAGGTGATTGGATCATGGGGGCAGTTTCTCACGAATGGTTTAGTACCATTCCTTGGTACTGCCCTCACAATAGTGAGTTCTGAGATCTGGTTGTTTGGAAGTGTGCAGCACCTCCCATCCTCACTCTTGGGTCCCATCCTCACTCTTGCTCCTGCCCTCACAATGTGATATGAAAGCTCCCGCTTTATCTTCCATCATGATTGTAAGCTTCCTGAGGCCTCTCCAACAGCACATGTCGCCATGCTTCCTGTACAGCCTGCAGAACTGTGAGCCAATTAAATCTCTTTTCTTATAAATTGCCCAGTCTCAGATCTTTCTTTATGGTCATGCAAGAACAGTCTGACACAAATTCCACTCTGCAAGCATGAGCAGCCCCCAAAGTTTCCCAAGCACATACAAAAATCATGTCACTATGCACCATAGGCATCCTTGTTTTCAAAATATCTGTCAGGCAGCCACGACTCTGGAGCTTCCCTTGTCCCAGACTTATCAACTCCACAGGCTTCCTCCTGTTCTCCCTCTCTCCTCCTCCCTTCCACCAGTGAGGCTGTAGAATTCCTGCTGAGACTCAGGAGAGCATGTCCACTCTCCTGTTCAGGCTTGGTCCTGCCATTACTGGGACTGTCCTCTGTACCCAGCTCTTATTAAGACCTTCCAAGAAAGAATGATGTGCTCCCTAAGAAGTAATGCTCCTCTTCCCAGAAGCCTCCTAACCAAAAGGCCCATTGTGCCAAGAGGTGGCCCCAGTCTTTAAAACATGATCATGAAAATTGTTCGGAGACAGTGGATTCTCAAGTCCCAGATATCTAAAAAACTTCACATATTTTGCTCTTTAAAATTGTACTGAAAATTATTCTGTCTTTTTATATATTCTAGACATTAGGTGACTCTACTTACTATGGCTATTTCAGATACAATTACATGTGAAGTTGTAGAAATGATGTGGATTTGGTCAAACCTGTGTTGGGTCCCAGTTCTGCCATTTAGCAAGTGACTCTAGTAGGTTTTTTAACTTTTTGGGGGGAGGGCTCGTTTTAAAATTATTATTCTGAGCCTGAGTTTCCTTATCTCTTAAGTGGGAATAATAAATGTGGCCTCAGGTGGGTTTTTCCCTGGTTGTTTTTATTTTTTATTTGTTTTGTTTGTGGGGAGAATGTTAGCCTTATTCCCTTGCTTCTCTCTTGTCATGTATTCTTCCCTATGTACTAAATGTAACAATATTGAAATTGTCTGTTCCTAAAGCCTAAATGGAAGCTATCAGTCCTTTTTATTTTCTAAAAAAATTAATAAAATCAACATTAAATGATAGAAAGATGACAAGCCTAGGAGCCAGACAGAGGGCCATGGGTTCTTTTTTTTCTTTAGATCTTTTTTCTTTTTGGCAAATAAAAATTGTATACATTTGTGGTATACAATGTGATATTTTGATACATGTATACATTGTGGAATGGTTAAATCAAGCTAACATATCCATCACCTCACACACTTACCATTTTTTGAGGTGAGAACATTTACAATCTACTCTCAACAGCTTTCAAAGATACAATCTTTTTAAAGATACAATCTATTATCATTACCTCTAGTCACCATGTTGGCCAGATGTGGGTTCAGAAGGTACCTTGGATAGAGTCTTCTCTCTGTCAGTTTCTCCTCTATAAGTGGGGTTGATAACAGCCCTTGCCAAGCGGGTGTAAGGAGTGGAGATGCTGACATGGAACTCCAGCACACACTGAATGACTGAGAGCCCAGAGATGGAGTGTGCCAGTCCCCAGCTCACTTCCTGTCACATTCGGATGGAATGCCAACCCCCCTCCTCTGCCATTCATGCAGGGACCATCACAGGGATGCCAGTGGGTAACTCACGTACTTCTAAGGGACCCTCTGACTGTGCTTGGTAAAGAGAGGCACTGTGTCAACCACTGTGCTTGTCAATAAGGAGGAGCCACAGAAACAGCTGGCTCCGGAGCTTGCCTTTCTAAGTAGGCCCTCCATCTGCAACCAAACATGTTTCTGTCCTCAGTCCTAACCCACGTGTCCCATGAGGCAGGGTCATGTGTTTCAAAGGATCCCTGCAGATGAGAGTCAGTGACCCAGTCTGCACTGTATCTGGTGTTATTTCCATCTCAGCATTCAGGAAGCCAGAGCTCCAGCCACGCCTGAGCAGTGTGGTGTGTGGAATGAGCTCCTCCACCTTTAAGTTCAGTAATTTAGCACCAACCACAGCGTCTAGCACAGAGTAGACACTCAATGATGTGTCTATAAATTAATGGCACAAGCACCACCGACTCCTGATTATGTTCCCCAGGAATGCCAAAATGTTCAGAAAGTGAAAGCAGTGAAGCAGTCAGTAATTAGAATTCCAAAAACTTTTAATGCCACACTTAAGCAAATCGAGCAGTTCCTCCTTATTTAGTCCTATTAAAACCATCAACCACTTTGGTTATTTTTGTCTCTGGCTTAAACTCCCAGGCTGGTTATCCCACCAACTATCAGCTAAATTTAAAGATTCAACTGCGTACAATATTTAGGGGTCGTTTTTTAGAAGTAGTGAATTTCTTTCAATTATGATATTTGATTAAAGATATTAAAATTATCCATTTTCTGGCTGTTACCAGAGTTTTCTATAGTATACATCTTATAATTTTAAATATATCGGCCATATATAGCCAAGTGAAAGCTAGAAGCAATATGCTGACTTTTAATTAAGTAACAATTTTAAAGTCATACATAAGACTCCAAATAAAATGCTTTCTCCAAATAAAAATGGTATATATTATACTAAAGTTCAAACTTTAGAGCATTAGTAATAGCCAGACTTTCTCATCTTTCTTGTCTCCAAATTCTCTAATATAATTATTTGCTGATACTAAAGCATACAGAATTTATTCAATATAAAGGCGTGAGTGCATTATTTTTGTCACTAGAGGGCAGGAAATTAAAGTACATTATTTCCAAAACCTCTTAGAGATAAAAATGCTGTATTCAGGGAATCGTGATGATTTTCTAAAAGAAGGAAAGAATTCAGAAAATAAATATTATCCTAGTGAATAATTCATGAGCACTAATAAATGTAACAAATGATCAACTCAATTGGCTTTGCCTTAATAATTTTTATAGGAAAGAAATATGAATTTTTATTGGAGGATAATCTTAAGAATAAATATTTTCCTAACACACAATACATCTCTTGTTTAATAGTTTCAATTTGCTGTAAAAGAAAAACTCTCTTCTTGCTTTCTTCTGTGGCTATTCATGTGGGGTTTCTCAAAAATTTAACTGATCTGTTAACTCTTTAGCTAATTGTTTAAATTTTAAATAATGGAACTCCTTCTATTGACTTTCAGTTACTTTCTAAGCAGCTTTCCAAGTGTTCTTCCATAACTGGCGCTCGATGCATGCCTCCTTGCCCTAGATCTCCAGTTAAACCTCCTAAGAAGTTTTTCACATCTAACATTTCTGGAAGCATCCACTAAATGAACCAGATGGGGCTCAGTGGCTTTCTATACTCCTTGGATCCCAAACACATAGCTAAAATTAGACATTTAAATAACAAAATAATACAAAGAAAAATGACCAAAGGTTAATGCTGCGGACAGAGAATTCAAAGCAAGTAATCTTGGGCGTTAATGGTCCTTTTGTCTCAATGCTAGTGGGGTAGGCAGAATAATGTCCTCCTAGAACCCGTGAATATGTTACTTACATGGCAAAGGGATGTGCAGAGATGATTAAGGTGAAAAATCTGGAGAGATGGGAAGCATTTCTTCCGGATTGTCCAGGTGGACCTAATGAAATCACACAGCTCATAAAATTAGATGAAGGAAGCAGAAGAGGAGATAGATGAGATGGAAGAAGAAGAGATTGGAAGCATAAGAGGGAACTGACCCACCCTTCCTGGCTTTATAGATGTGGAAGTGTGGTTACCCTCAAGGAATGTGGGTGGCCTCTAGGACCTGTAAGGGGCCCACAGCTGATGACAGCAAGAAAATGAGGACCAGGATTCCACGGCTGTAAGGAACAGAATACTTCCAATGACCTGAATGAGCAAGGAAATAGATTCTTCCTTAGGGCCCCAGAGAGGGGCACAGCCTGCCCACACCTTGATTTTAGCCCTGTGAGATCCGTGTTGGACTTCTGGCCTGCAGAACTTCAGGACAATATTTTTGTGTTATTTAAGCAGCTAAATTTTGTGTTATGATACTCTAGGAAATGAATGTGCCTGACCATTAATGATGGGATGGGAGTTTCCCTTGCCTGTTCTCACCCACAACCTTGGCTTTGCATGCTGTTCCCAGCGTCTGGAACATATCCCCAAGTTTTTCTGTTTACCCGTGACTCCACTAAGCTTTCCTGTAAACAATAGTGCATGAACTGAGTCCTGTGGGAGGAGTTAGCCAGAAGAAATGGGAGCTGTTCTGATCCTGCCCTACCTAGGCTTTGAGGGCAGGGGGGCTGTTATCTAGAGAAATGCCCTCAAAGGGCAACCAGTAGGTGTGACATAGAGTTGGCCAGTGTTAGCGTCTATGGCCATCACCAAGAAATGTATCCACTGCCATTGCCTGCCCAAGGGCCTTCTAAGGTTGCAGAGGGTATCAGGAGGGAGGCCGCCCAGGCTGTTTTCCAGGAGAGGCCACAGAAGAAAGGGAGCCTATTCAGGGGCATTTAAAGAAATATTTTGTGCCCAGGGGCTTCTTTTCATTACAGCAGGGAAGTATATTTCGATGACTTCTCAACCATTCACTGGACAGATTTGAGTGTGAGGGAGGTTTTAAGCCAGGCAGAAAGTTAATTTCAAATACTAGTTAATAAATCTATTTTTTATTTTCTTTTATTGCACGGAAGCTGGTAATCTAGGACCTACATGTGAACAACTTTATATGAATATTTTTTCTACTTGGTTTACTTGGGTTGGTACGATATATTATATGTAAGCTCCTTGAACACTGTGGATCACCCCTAATGTGTATGAATGTCTGAGGTTTTGTAAATTAAGGGATGTTTGTGTGAATAAAGTTACTTGATAGGGTCAAAAGAGCAAAAAAAGAAATAAAAGAAAGAGAAAAAAAGAAATAGCTGTCTCAGGCAGAAGAGTCAGTGTTAATAAAGGCACAGAGACAAGAAATTGTATGATGTGTGTGAAGGAACTGAAGGCTGCTTGCATGTTGAACCGTAAAGTAAGACAGGGAGCAAAAAGAATGAAACTGAATGAACCAAACCAAAAACAAATAGCATGTTCAATGGCACCTCAACCTGTAAGCAATAAGGAGTGATATGGTTTGGCTGTGTTCCCACCCAAATCTCATCTTGAATTGTAGTTCCCATAATCCCCAACTGTAGTGGGAGGGACCAGGTGGGGGTGATTGAATCATGGGCATGGTTTTCCCCATCCTGTTCTCGTGATAGTGAGTTAGTGCTCATGAGATCTGATGGTTTTATAAGGGGCTTCTGCCTTCACTGGACAGTCATTCTTTTCCTTGCTGCAGCCATGTGATAAAGGATGTGTTTGCTTCCCCTTCTGCCATAACTGTAAGTTTCCTGAGGCCTCCCAGCCCTGCAGAACTGTGATTCAATTAAACATCTTTCCTTTATAATTTACCCAGTCTCGGATATATCTTGTTAGCAGCATGAGAACAGACTAATACAGGGAGCTGCTCATGGACTTTTAGGCAGAGTTAAACAGGGTTTAAGCATGATGATCATAGGCAATCATTCTTGTAGCTGTAAGGAAGACAGAGGCATTGGAATGTTCTTGTAAAAGGCCAGGTAAGATAAGACAATGGTAGTAAGGATAAGGACAGCTGTTTGAGGATGAATCCAACTAGTATCTAGTTCATGAAATCAACAGAATAGTTAGTTATTATTATAGTCTCCATTTCTTTTTTCAAGTGAAGAAAACAAAGCCAGACAAATTATGTAACTTTCCCAAGATTGCCCACAAATATTCATGTAAGAGTTCAAATTCAGGAGATCTGGCTCCAGATTGTATGCATTTTACTATGACATACAACAATAAGGAATGGTGTAATAGAATAGGGGTCAGGAGAGAGAAACCATGAAGCACTTTGGGCATTCAGAGTGGAGAGAAAATAACTTTTGCTGATGGAATCAAAAAAGGGTTCTTGAGGAGGTAGCATTAGGTTAAGCCATAGTGGACACAAGAAGCCTGGAACATTGACAGAAAGGGGACAACGCTGAAGGAGGGAGGTGACTGAAGGTCCAGGGGTGAGCTTGTACATGGGAGGCACAAGGAAGAGCTGTGTCTGGTTTGGTGTAAAAGGAACAACAGCATGTGATAGGGCTGAAAGGGAGGTGTGGCCAGAATTTGGAGGAAGCTAATTAGGCCTTTTTTAAGTAATCAAAAAAAATCTGCAGAGGATTTTGAGCAGGGTTAAGATTATGATCAATGGTGTGTTTTTAGGGGGAATTCATTCAGCAGCAGTGTTTAGGGAGAGTTAAAATAGCATCTCCAGGCCAGGTGCAGTAGCTCACACCCATAATCCCAACATTTTGGGAGGTCAAGGTGGAAGGATTTTTTGAGGCCAGGAGTTTGAGAACAGCCTGGACAACATAGCAAGATCCCATCGCTACCAAAAATTAAAAATGTAGCCAGACATGGTGGCACTCACTTGTAGTCTTAGCTACTTGGGAGGCTGAGGCAGGAAGAGTGCTTGAGCCCAGGAATTTGAGGTGACAGTGAGCTGTAATGGTGCCATCTCATTCCAACCTGGGTGACAGAGTGAGACCCTGTCCGCAAATAATAATCATCTCTCTTTAATGCTACCTGCCTCCCAACATTGCCCTGTCAGAAGTTATCCAAGAATTCTATATTGGTTTCCTATGGCGTTATAACTAATTACTACAGACTTGGTAGCTTAGACAACACACATTTACTCTGTTAGAGTTCTTGAGGCTAGTAAGTCCAAAATCAAAGTGCCACCACATTCAGTATCTGGTGAAGACCTGATTTCTGGTTCATATATGGCACCTTCTTGCTGTATCCTCACATGGTAGAAGGGGCAAAGAAGCTCTCTAGGGCCTGTTTTATCAGGGCACCAATCCCATTCATCCCTTTAATCCCTGTCACCTCCTAAAGGCCTCACCTCCTAATAGCATCACACTGGGGATTAGCAACATATAAACTTGGGGGGACACAAACATTCAGTTCATAGAAGCTACCATATTGATAAATCTCAGAAATGGAAAGGCAATTATCTAGCTTGGAAACCCAACTATCTGTCTATGAAGAGGTCTACAACTAGATGCCTTGAAGTCCTGAAATAAAACAGATGGCATCATCAGCTGGGGTTTTGAAGGAGATCGTTTTGGTGAAGGAATTGGTGTAGATAGGGTTAAGGGAATCACCAGGGGTGTTGAAGCACACTCAATGGCTATCTATGACTGGAAACCATTACTACTGGTAGGCCTGAGGGAAGAAGGGGAGAAAGATAGGCCAGGTTGGTAGCTCACACCTGTAATCCCAGCAATTTAGGAGGCTGAGGTGGTAAGATCACTTGAGATCAGGAGTTAGAGACCAGGCTGGGCAACATGGTGAGACTCCATCTCTACAAAAAAGTTAAAAATTAGCTGAGTGTGGTGGCATGTGCTTGTAGTCCCAGCTACTCAGAAAGCTGAAGTGGGAGGATCACCTGAGCTTAGGGAGGTTGAGGCTGCAGTAAACCATGATCGCACCACTGCACTCCAGCCTTGGTGACAGAGTGAGACCTTGTCTCAAAAAAAAAAAAAAAAAATGTTGAAGAGGGAGGCTTTTCTGGAATCAGGCATGACCAAGCCCTTGGGAGAACAGAGAATAATAATCATGCTCACCAATAACATACATTTTCTTAAGGCTTGGAGATGTCAAGAACTAAAACTAAGCCACATCACCCCTTTTCCCACCAGCCATAATATATAATATCCTGCTTTGATCTCTAAGAGTTGGCTACAACCCCAAACACAGATGTTTTCTGGAGATCACTTTTGAAAGACTGTGTGCAGTAACACCTCAATTTCATCCAAATGAATCAAGGTGTCTCTTAGCAGCCTTATGTTCATCAGAGCTCTGAGCTGCTTTGATACAAACTGGATAAGGTTAGAGGAACCTGAAACGTGTACAGTTCCATCTTGTCACCAACCCTATATGAAATGCTGATCCTCCTGTAGGCCCTGAGCAACAGTCTCACTCTATCTAGTGAGGATGAGAAATGTACCTTATGTCTCATTTCCAGGCCACAATGTCACGAGATTTTGTACAGTGTGCTGTCAAAGGTGAGTCTTGAATGCAAAGACTGGGAGGAGGCTGGTCACTCCTCAGTGCAGCAGACAATTCCTGCAGGATTCAAACCCCAAAGAGACTTCCCTGAAAGGTGATAGAAAAGCTGTAAACAGGAAACCAACACTTACACAAAAGGATTCCACATATTCTAAAAGCCTAAAATATTGTTTTTATTGTCATTATTGTTACCTTCACTGAAACTCTTACAAGAAAATCATCGCACATGAACTTCACAGCTGAACAATTTTTTTTTCTGTTTTTCAGTTCCTCTGTAGGGCCCAAAATAGGTAATTACAGAGGCAAAAGAAACTCTTTGTACAATCCAAAGGTTTTGAGGGAGCCACCACCACCTACACACCAGGCAGCAGGTCCCATGGGAAACATTAAGTGTGAACCACATCTGAATGAAAGTGGAAACCGCCAACTTTAGTTCTGGCTTTGAAACATATGGTGCAATATATTATCAGTGTGCAGACTATAATTAAGGACACAGTCTCTCAATAATAATGCCTAAATGTGCATGTCCTCGGCTATATACTGCCTTCTGGAATGGAATCGGATATGGTCAAGCTTTGGTCTTGGGGCAACACTGAAGTTTGTTGACTGCAGTGATCAGGCTCCAAGTGATATGTGCCTCCCTCAGCCACTGCCACCAGCCTTCAAGCAGCCAGCAGTATTTCCTTGCCAATGAGTTTCATATTTTGTGTTATATGACCCCATTATCTTGATCCCAAGCAAATGGGTTCAGGGCCTGGAGTCTGAGTCAGTGACTTTTTTGTGGTCAGTAGCCTATGAGGTAGTATAGCCTGAGAATTTCTGAGAGGCACTCTGCACTGAGAGTGTCAACCCCATGCAATTAAATATTCTCTCTAGAGAAATCTCAATGGCGGCAGAAGCCGGGTAGCAGAAGCACCCAGGAGTAGGCACAAGCCGTGATGTAAAGAATAGTCGTGAAGAAGGCAGTGGGAAGTGGCAGAGAAGCTGTAGCTTGGCATGAAGCACTGCCATGGAAGCTGAGGCTCCAAATAATTCTGTAAGCAGAAAAGAGAGTAGGGAGCTGTGGATGCCCAATGCTGATGCAGCTACTGCAGCACTCTGAACAGCCATGAATGACATTTCACCTCCTTAGTCCCTCTCTGTGAAATTGTGTTTCCCTATGTATCCTGATAAAAACTCCTCTCACTGAGGTAGCATGTACACATCTCCATGCCTTGCAACTGGGAAAAAATTAAATGAACACGGAAGACTTGGTGTTGAAACCACATTTGTACACATGAAAGTCATTCCCATCAGGAACATTCTTTTGGCACACATAGGACAGTGGGTAAGTACAGGGCTTGGAGAAATAAAGCAGCAAGCACCATGCTACAGTTTTGCCAAAGCAGTCAAATGCCTCCCGTGTGCCAGAAACTCTACCAGGACAAAACTGGTCACAATTTGGGGAAATTATTGCAAGTAATTTGAAAGAAACATTAACTATTAAAGATTTTAATTCCTACTGAGCATAACACTACAATATTTGTAGCAACACAACTACATTGTGGGCTCCCTTAGTGTCAGAAATGCATCCTATTGTTTATGCATGACCTTGCATACCTATTGGACTGTGTGAGGCTGGTCACTGCTTCTTACATCTAGGTCGTCAAGGCACCTGGTCCAACATTTAGGTAGACATAGCCATGAAACAGCAATGCCTTGGGTTTATGGCTGTGTAGAATTCCCCACCTGGAAACCAATGAAAGGACAAAGAGTAATCTCTTTCTATTACAAATGTTAACATATATCTTATTATTAAGAGCAGCAAAAGATAGCTTCCACCAATTTCTTCATAGGAATAGCAATGTGGCTTGCAGTGGAGATAGTTCTTTCTCAGAAGGCTGGCTAGTTGACTGGCTGCTTCCAAATGGCAGTCAATCCTAATTAATTCCCCAACAGCACAAGATCTCGTCCTCAGTTTCGCAGACTCACATAGATGGACGTATAGAAACTAGAATGTCAGCTTATTAATTCACATTGGCAATGTAACCACCAGATGGTGGACATTTACATCTGCCTGAGCATGGTCTCCAAATGACAGGTATATAGAAAGCCATATTCCAGGCAGTTCCTTAGTTTGAACAGATTGAAGGAACCATGGTACATTATACCTTCATGTTTTATGACATCTGTCGTCTCATCGCAGTCATACCCACAATGGGAAGGTCTTTACCAGGTATACACTGGACTCACACTGGCACCATGGGGCACACTTTCTTCTAAGCAGGGCTTGGATGAGCATGGCCACCACGTTCTAGCCTTTTGAGGTCTCTTTTTATGTTATAGAGCCTGGAATTATTCACTTTGATGGCCACCTACCTCTTTGGCAGTCTGACAAAGCCCATAAATACCTGCTTAGAATAATACTTTTAAATGCTTAAAATAATATGTAAGGTTGCAAATGAAACCAATCATAATGAAATGGTTCTATCCACTCGGTTTAAGGTCCCCTGAAAACTGGCCCATTCACACAGTCTCTCTCCAAATCAGGTATAATAAAATCAATCACATTTTTCTTACTAAATTAAACTCACATTTTTGCCTGGCCTCTTGGAGATTATTTCTAGATTGCCTTGGTTAGAGTTTGGGAAATTTCCAATTCTTCTGTTCTGCCGCATAATCACAAACTGTTTCCTGATCATGCCAACACATGGCTCACACCAACACATGGCTGACAAAAACCACCATTTCTTCTATCTTCAATTCTTAGGTTCCTCACTACCATTCCCAAGTACTGATACACAGTAGAAAAAAATTAAGAAGCAATGCTGTACAGTGATAACGGTCCAGATGGAACCCTCTCATCTTAGCTTACCTAATATTTACTAAATACCAACTGTATATTGAACATGACAGAGATCTACCACTTGTTCTCTGGAGTGTCCGGAGTCCAGAGAGCGCTTCTTCAATTCAATCTCATCCCCCAAGAGACTCTAGGCAAATCACTTAATGCTCTGGGCTTCAATTTTCTCCCGTGTAAAATATGTAAATAACAGTAATATCTCTACAGATGGTTGTGAATGAGATAAATGGAAGAATGTATGTGAAAATTGTGTGTATTACCAAATAGGACATTGAAAAATACAAACACCTAGATACTTTGAGAACATTTATCACACCTAACTTCAACTCCTGCTAATTACCACTAAGCAGACCCCACCTCCCCAACATTCTTCAAGGTAAAAGGTGTCAGGGTCTTATCCTCTTTCAATATATCATACCATTTTTTCTGTTTTATGTATTAAAGTACAATTTGCCATTAAAATAGCAGCATCTTAAAATATCCTTGGTCCTCCTAAGATATTTTAGACCAGAAAACCACTGTGGGTGGTTAAGCTCCATGACTTTAACTACCTGCTATTGACTTCTCAGAAACTGAGCTCCCCATTCTTAGAAGTGATCAGGCAGGAGCTTACAGCATTCCCTGGGAGGGTCTGATCTGTGTGCCCTGCTTGCCAGGAAGCCAACAACCTACACTGTCTTTGTTTTACTGATCTCCTAATGAGGACTTCTGAAACAGTCTGCCCGCCCTCTCTCCACAAAGCTGGTGTTAGACATTTTCCTCTTAGGTATCCTTTCAGATTGCCTCTTTACTCAATCTGTTGGTGTCACAGATAGGTTACAAGCTGCACTCACATATACAAGGACAGGCAAAATATCCCAAGAACATTTCTTCCTATAAAACTGCTGAACATATACCAACTGTGTAAAAAATCATCACTGAAACCTAAGTCTTGATAAGCTCAGAAAGGCCTGTGAGTCTCTTCCTATGCTCTCCATTTCAGACTTTTTTCTTTTACACCAGAAAAAGCTGGTTTTTCTCCCTCTCTCTAAAACATAAGAGAAAACTTATGTTTACACCTCATAGACATGGCAATCATCATACAGTCCTCACCACTGTCTTACTCATGGTGAGGAAAATCTCCCCTATTTGAAATAAATTCTGCTAGCTACAACATCAGATTCCCAGAAATGTCACATTTTCTAGAAATGTTGTTTAAAAGTTTTTTAAAAAATAGCTTTTTTTTTTTTCATGAGACCTTGAATACAACAGATCAGCACTTATGTCATGTTTCTTCACATTTTTATTGCTGAGCTCCAACCTTTTGGTTACCTCACTGGCAGGTGTGTGCTATGCTGGCCATGCAACCATGAGGAAGATGTGATCCCTACCCTCAGGGAACTTACTATCTATCTGTGGCTTCCAACATTGACATCATTGCACACCCATTAAGAGGTAATTTGTTACCATCAATAGTACCATTACTAATCTACTGAAGTTAGTGCATGATTTTACTTTCCTCTTTGTAAATTGGATCACATTTTAAATTATCCCTAAAATACATGCAATCATTCTGATTTGCTTTCTTGAGTGGGAGACAATGGGGAGAGTTACAGTGACACCCAGATTTTGCTCAAGAGATATGTGAACATCACCTTTCATGAGTGTCACAGAAGAGGAAGAGGGATTGAGAACAGCTTGCCTGGCACGTCCAATCATGTGTTGGCCTTGACAATCATAAGATTAAGATGTAGCTCCTACTCTTAAGGAGCTTATAATATAACTGGCAAGATAATTTAAACACAAATCTATCCGATACCCAATGGGTTAGATATAATTCAGAGCTAAATTATGGAATTTGGGTGATGGAAATGAAAGAAAGCAGAACTCAGTGAGGAATGACTTCATGTAGGTCTTGGCACATTTTGTGAAGGTAGAGAGACTTTAAGGATGGGAAGACTTTGACTGGGCCATAGGCTCAACAGGTGAGAGTCACAGAGAAAAGAATGTTGAAGAGGCGTGGGCTTCCTCCAAAGTGAGAATGACTGAGCCTACTCTTGCTGCTTTCAATAGTCTTTCCACATCTCCCACTAATCCACTCAGAGCTACAGCTCTCATTAGGTCAAATCTCAAATCTATCCATTTCTCCTCAACCCCACAGCCTTCACCTTAACTCAAGAATTCTTCAGGGCTCACCTCTTTTCCTGTAACAACTTCCTAATGGCTCTCCCTGACTCTACTCTTGGCTGGCTCATCCTCTACAGAATGACCCTCCTAATATCAAATTGACCACGAAACTAACTCCTCTACGTAAAACTGCTCCATGACACTCCTTTTGCCTCTGGAGAAAGCTCAACATGAGGCTTACTATAGTGTAGTTTTCACTCACCTCTTCAGCCTCATCTCTTGCCATTCTCCCCTCTGCATTCTCCTCCCCAACCACAGACTTATTTGACATTTTCTGAGTGCACCATGTTTCCCACAAAACTCTACGCCTTTATATAAAGTACCTAGGTGTTTGTATTTCTCAGTGTATAAGCTGTTACTCCTACTTGGCATGCTCTTCTCTGAATCACTCCTCAACCTCCCATCTGCCACCTCACCCACCTGTTGTCTTTGTTTGGCCAATTCCTTTCTATGTCTTGAGTTCAGGTTGGGCTAGGTGTTCCTCCTATGGCTTCCCATGAAGCCTTGTGTGCTCAGCACTATCCTGTACCTGTTTGATAAAAGGATTATAATTTCCCTCTGGGCAGGAACAATGTCGTATCTATCATCATATCCCTATTGCTTTGCACAAAGCTTGTTACATGTTTGTTGCATGAATGAATGAAAGGAAAGGAAATGAAAGGCCCTGATATGGGAAAAAATGAAGCAGAAAATCGAGGCTCAATTAAATAAGTAGCATGAAGTCCTTAAATATTCTTCAGGAGAAAAATATGATTCAAGCAGTTTTAGAAGGATGATTAGAAGGTTCATTCAAGAAAAATAGGTGACGCATAAGAAGACTAGCTAGGAGAACATCATAATAATTGCATATTGATGTAATGACATTGGAAGTAATAATAGTAACAATCATGTCTAACATTTACTCAGCACTCAATAAATGCCAGGTACTGCTGTGTCTTAAATGTATTAACTTATGCTCACAACAACCCCTGCCTAGAAGATAAAGGGAGATTTCCAAGAAAGAAAAAAAACATATTTTTTATCTCATTCTACACTTGAGGAAGACTAGGTATGGAGGGGTTAAGTAACTCACCCAAGATAGTAAAGCCACAAAGTGGTAGAGATTAGAAGCAACTTATAAAAATTATTTCAAAGGGAGAAGAAACACAACTTGAGAGCCAGGCTATTAGAAGATAATGGCATAGGAGAATCAAAAATAACTTTCAGGTTTCTAACCTAGAAAAACATGGAAGAAGTTGGGAAGATAAGTCAACTTGTTGGGAGATACTGTGATCTTTTGGGATAGACTGGACTTAATGTCATGGCTAGACATCCTGGTCAAAATGAGCCATAAACAGTGATAATTACTCACAGCAGCCCCACACAAGCTTCCTGCAAGCCTATTGCCTTACACTTGCATGGGTTTGAGGAGATGCAAACATGAACTTGAAATGATATTTTTTAAAGTATTGACTTAATGATGTTCAGTAGGTAAAGAGGAGTCAGTGAAGGGTTTTAAATAGCAGGGTGACATGGTTTTAGTTCGCTTGGGTGACCAAGCGAAAGGTGGCTTTGAGGAGGACTTTCTGAAGTCAGGAGCACAGGTTAAGAGCTGAAAAGCTTTGTACACTTAAAAATGGCTAAAATGGTAAATTAAAAGTATATTCATTTAACCATGATTTTTAAAAAAAAGACTTGAGAGGTTGTTTCAGGGGTCCAGATAAGAAAGAATAAAGGCAGGAACTGGGACAAGGTCAAGGGAAACTTAAAGATTTATTTTGTCATGAATCCTCCCAGTTATTCTAGCTAGAAATATAGGAGTGATTTATTATTTAATACTTATTGACCTAGTGCTACATGCCTGGCACTGTGCTAGGACACAAAGATGGATAACAATCTGTGCTTAGATTGCATAATGCAGTCAATTGTCTAGTGAAGTAAACAGATCTATATATATATACAATATTCAGAATACACCATGTCAGGGCAGCATTTGAGACAAGTAAAACCCATTATGGAAGCACGGTGGAGGGCACCCAACCCCTATAAGTTGGGAAAATAGTTGTGGAAATGTTCTGAGACATAGTGGTCCCTGACTTGGATCTTAAACAGTGAAGAAGACCTTACCAAGTAAAGTAGAAGTGGAGAGATAAAAGGCATTCCAAGTTTTTTTAAAAAGAGAGAGAAAAGAAAAGAAAAAAGAGCACATGAGGTATTGTTAAGGCATTTTCTGGTAGGCATGGGGGTAAAGGAAGAGACTGAGAGGTCTGGCTCCTGAAGGTTCCAGCATAGTTGCTGTTCTCATGACACAGCCATTCCCTTTTCCTGCTGTATTAGTTCGTTCTTGGGCTGCTAATAAAGACATAACTGACACTGGATAATTTATCAAGGAAAGAGGTTTAATTGACTCACAGTCCCACATGGCAGGGGAGGCCTCACAATTGTGGCAGAAGGCGAAGGGGAAGCAAGACACGTCTACACAGCAGCAGGCAAGAAAACCTTGTATAGGGGAACTCCCCTTTCTAAAGCCATCAGATCTCAGGAGACTTATTCACTGCCACAAGAATAGCATGGGAAAGAATGCCCCCATGATTCAATGATCTCCCAACAGGTCCCTCCCATGACACATGGGAATTATGAGAGCTACAATTCAAGATGAGATTTGGGGGAGGACACAGCCAAACCGTATCACCTGCATAGGTGGTGATGGTGCCCAGAACCCTCACGACTCTGATGGAGAGGGCAGCACCATCAGGCGGGGTAGACAGCTTGTACCTTTGGGAAGTATTAGGAGACAGCCCCTATGACGTGCTTTCATCCTCCCTCCAGAAGAGGGAGCAGGGAGGAGGCTTCTTAAGAAGATTCTGAGGATGGAGCAGGCCTTGGCAATAGTCATCACTGAGATAAGATTGAGTAAGAGTGGAGAAATGGAAGTTTCCCAGAGCTAACTGTAGAGTTATGAATGAGTAACCATGAGGCGCATCTTAGAGACTCCCAGGACAAACTAGGAGTCACCACCTGCAGGGGAAATGAAGTTCTAGGGATGTCTTCGATGGTGGCAAAAGTCAGAAAAATGTATTACATAGCACTTAAGAGCAGGTATCTGAAGTCAGACACTTATTTTAATATTCAGACTTTATCAGTTGATAACTGTCTGAGCTTGGCAGTGCTGTTAACCTCTCTGATCCTATGCTTCTTTTTCTACAAAATGGTGATAAAAATAGCACCTGCTTCATGGTGCTGCCACAAAGACTGAATGTGATGATACCATGTGCTTTGTCCAGTCCCTGACACATAAGAAGATGTCCAGGATTTGTTACTACAACCATTACTACTCAAGATACCCCCATTTTATCCTCCCCAGGCAGAAGGACAAGACACTCAGAAATGTAGATCCCACTGGTATCATTTTCAAATTGATCATGTAAATCAGTATTTTTTTAAGAGTTAGTTTTCTAGAAGTTTTTCTTCCATAGAGTGAAGGACACCCACTAGTTACTCTTATATAGCTGAGTATCTCTACATAAAGCAAAAAATAGGAAAAAATGCTTACTATTTACTGGTAATGCAAAATAAAATATGCCAAATATGGCTTCTTATCACTAATTTTAGAGTGAACTAATTAATGAGAATTTCTCTCTTTCTGTCCTATAGTTTCCTTGTTTAGTAAAAAATTAAGCAGTCTTGTTATAAAATTAGTTCAATAGACAGAGTTGATTGTCCTTGGAGATGACTTCAGGGGAAGGTCTGGTATTTCACACACAAGATGAAAGAGCACATAGTAGCTATTTCTGGAACTGACAAAGGGGCCATTAACACATTTCAGTGAGTTTTTCCCTTGGGAAATTGTGCCAGGTACACATTTTACATTTTCACTTACTAAGAAAATGAGTATCTTAAAATACAAGAACGAATTTAACTCCAGTGTCATACACTAACAATCCCAAGTCACCCTTATCATAGGAATGATTCAAAAGTTAAGTGAAATGAAGATTTCTACATTTTTTAAAAATAATTTCAAGGCAGAAAAATGTTACTTGCCATCAGAAATGTATGAACCTTAATGAATAAAAATATAATTGACAGGGAAAACACAAAATTTGTCTAAGTGAAATTGAATCTGGTAATCATATTGCCAAACAATACTCCAAATTTTATATAGCAACTGATGCCTTAAAACAATTGAGAGTACAAAACTATCTGGCAATGTTAACTTCTGAAATGATCTTCAAACTGTGTAGAAAGGACTAACGTTGTTAAGCAGGAACTGAATCCCAAGATACAGAGGAAAGTAAAGTACTTGGTCACAGTAGATGGTATCAAACTTTCAGACCAAGATATATTATATCTCAGGATACAAAGGGAATGTGCAGGTGCTATCAGGGACCCAAATAGACTCCCCAGGAGAAATCAGAGAAATGAAAACAATATTAAGACTTGGAGTAAAATGCCTGTCTCTTCCAAAAGAAAAGCTGTAGAAAATGCCAAAGAATAAACTTTATATCTATATCTAGAAAAATTCTAAAATGGTTTATAGCTAGCCAATATTTAGTAAAAAAAAAAAAAAAAGAGGTGGTCAAGAGGTTCCATATGTCCCAAGTGGGTTCACTAAGAAAAGGAATTGCCCAACTAACCATCAGTTTAGGGAGTTGTCATAGATACCACATAGAATTTTAGCAAAACAGTTTAAAAGCTTTCAAAAGCTTTTCTACATGATCCAAGGATAAATATACTATATGAATCAAGGCCATATTTGCATGCCCATTGTAACCAGATTTGTAGATGGTTGGACAATGTTAAATATGGATAAGAACCCACCTGGAAGAAGGTCTCTAGGGTTTTGTATCTGGTCTTGTTATTTCTTATAATGTTGTCAATGGCCTAAATCAATACCTAAAAAGGTACATAAATATCCACTGAATTTTAGAATAAAGATTTTAGTAGATTTTGCCTTTTCTTTCCCCAGACTGGGAAAAAATGGGGCCAAAATGAATAAGAGGAAATTTGTGAAATTTACATAGAAACTTTTATGTATTGATTCAAAACACAAATACACAAGGCATTTTATTTCAGAATGACCCTGTGATGTGGGTATTATACTTGCATGTTGTAGGTGATAAAACTGAGGTTTGCCAAGTTAGTAACTTTCCCAAGTCACTTTATAATCTCTTGCTTCCATCATCACATCTCTTTCTACACAATCTGATCCTCCTGCATCCCTCTTATAAGGAAACTTGTGATTACTTCAGGCCCACTATTATAAACTAAATGTGTGTATCCCCCCAGAATCCATATGTTGAAGATTAAATCCCTCAATGTTATGGTATTTAAAAGTGGAACCTTTGAGGACAATTAGGTTATGAGGGTAGAGCCCTCTTGAATGGTATTAGTGCCCTTGTAAAAAGAAACAAGAGAGGTAATCTTTACTTTTCCACCATGTGAGGACAGAACAAGAAAACAGCCATTTACACACCAGGAATAGTGTCTTCATCAAACACCAAATCTGCTGGCACCTTGATCTTGGACTCCCCAGCCATCATAACTGTAAAATATTAATTTCTGTTTTTTAAGCCACCCAGTCTACAGGATTGGATTATAGCAGCCCAAACTTAGTAAGATGTCCACGCAAATAAATCAGGATGACCTCCCTACTCAAAATATTTAACTTAATCCCATCTGATATGGGTTGGATCTGTGTCCCTGTCCAAATCTCATGTCGAATTGTAATCCCCAATGTTGGAGATGGGGCCTGATGGAAGGTGATTGGATCATGGGGACAGTTTCTCATGGTTTAACACCATCCCCCATGATGCTGTCATCACAATAGTGAGTTCTCATGAGATCCGGTCATTTAAAAGTGTGTGGCATCTCCTCCTTCTTGCTCTTGCTCCTATTCCAGTCATGGATGTGCCTGCTTCCCTTTCACCTTCTGCCATGATTGTAAGTTGCCTGAAGCCTCCCCAGAAGTCAAGCAGATGCCAGCATCATGCTTCCTGTATAGCCTTTGTAACTCTAGCCAATTAAACCTCTTTTCTTTATAAATAACTCAGTCTTAGTTATTTCTTTACAGCAGTATGAGAATGGACTAATATATAATAGGCAAATTTCCTTTTGTTATGTAAGGTCACATTCACAGGTCCCAGGAATTTGGACATGAACATCATTGGGAGACATTATTCAGCCAATCATACTGGTACAGAATGATCAGGCGTGTAAGTATTACAGATGAGGTCAGAGAAGTGACTAGGAACTCAACCACATGGGCCCTGAAGGTCACTGTAAGAATCTTGGGTTTTATCATGAGTTAAGTGGAAAGACATGCAGAGAAATGGCACAACTGAACTTGCATCTTTAAAGGACCACTCTAGCCAATGCATTGAGAGAGGTCTACAGATAGCCATGATATATGTAGGAAAAACAGTAAGAAGGCACCTGCAGTGATCTAGGTGAGAAACGAAGGCAACTCGCACCAGGGTGGTATCAGTAGAGGTAGTCAGAAATCATTGGGTTTGGAGATACCTTGAAGAGTAGAGCCAAAAGCATATTTTGGCAGATTCAATGTGCTCAGAGAAAAAGTGGTCAAGGATGATTTCTTTTTAATCAGAGCAATTAATATAATGGAATTGCCACCAACTCAAATGGAAACTTCTGTAGAAAGAGTAGGTTTAGAGGCAGATGTTAGGATAGAACTGTGCATTCTGTTTGGGATATGTTAATGTTATCATTACTATCAGACATCAAAGTAGAGCTATCAAATAGGAAGTTAGATTTAGGAATCTGGCGTTTAGGAAAAAATCATGAGCTAGAAATATAAATATGGGAACTGGGAATTGTCAGCATATCAGTGGTATTTTCAGCTATGAGACTGGATGAGATCATCAAGGGGATACATGTAAAAATAAATAAGAGATGATTAAGAACTGAGTTCTGGAGCATGTCCATGTTCAGAGGACAGGCAGAAGAAGGGGAGCTATAAATAGGGACCAAAAGAAAGTGACTGTGCAAGAGCAGTTTCCTGGAAGACAAGTGAAAAAGTATACTAAGGATGATGAGTTATCTTCTCCAACACATGGGGTGAGCACTGAGAACTGGACTGACCAATCTCTGTGACCTGGAATAGTCTGATAACTCTGAGTAGTAAAAGCCAAGATAGCTTTGCCACTGCTTCAGCTGGGGTCAAACCAGCTACAAGCAACACAATCTACATGCCATACGGGGCTTTACATAATCCATAAGCTGGGTTCCTTTACTTTCAGTCTACTGAAACCAATGGGCTATTTTCAGGGTTTATCTTATTTGGATTCTCAGTAAGGAAAATTTTAGTTGACCACTCCCACCTTGAAATGCTCTCTCCCTTGGTGCTACCATTCTCTTTGTTAGAGAACCATGGTTTGGGCTGGGTGCAGTGGTTCATGCCTGTAATCCCAGCAATTTGGGAAGCTGAGGCGGGTAGATCACAAGGTCAGGAGACGGAGACCATCCTGGCCAACATGGTGAAACATGGTGATGCATGCCTATAGTTCCAGCTACTCAGGAGGCTGAGGCAGGAGAATTGCTTGAACCCAGGAAGCGGAGGTTGCAGTGAACCTAGATTGCACCAACACAGCAAGACTCCTTCTAAAAAAAAAAAAAAAAAAAACATGGTGATGGTTTGGGAAAATTACTAGAGCATTTTAGGCAAAGAAATGATATGACAGTATTTTACACTTTGGAAAAACATCACTCTGAAGGTATGTTGAGCCATGCAGAGAAGTAGAGAAGTAGTACAGGAGGATCTCAGGGAAGAGACTGAAAGAAAGCAAGGCATGTGAGAGCTAGCTGCATGGAGATGGTTCAAGGATGAGAAGAAAAACAGTAGGTAAATGTATTGGAAGTAGAGGGGATTAGACCAGAAAACCTAGTTTGATGTGATGACAGTGGAGGATGTGAGTTCAAAGATTACTACTAAATATATGAATAAATAGCAGATGATTGCATCCATGGGAAACATTTTTAAGAAATAAGATTTCTGTGCCCCATTTTCAGAGACTCTGATTCAGTAGGTCTGAGGTGGAGCCTGGGATTCTACATTTGTAGTGAACATCCCAAGTTAACCTGATCCAGACATCTGTGCAACATACTCTGAGAAATACTAATACAGGCAATGCTTGAATCCATGATAGGATGTGCAATGCTCATTCTCTTAAGACATATTTACTAGGCTGGGTGTAGTGGCTCATCACACCTGTAATCCCAGCACTTTGGGAGGCCGAGGCGGGTGGATTGCCTGAGGTCAGGAGTTTGAGACCAACTTGGCCAACATGGTGAAACCCCATCTCTACTAAAAACACAAAAATCAGCTGGGTGTGGTGGCACGTGCCTGTAGTCCCAGCTGCTTGGGAGGCTGAAGCAGCAGGATTGCTTGAACCCAGGAGGCGAAGGTTGCAGTGAGCTGAGATTGCACCATTGCACTCCAGCTTGAGCGACAAGAGAAAAACTCCATCTCCAAAACAAAAAAAAAGAAAGAAAGAAAAGAAAAAGAGAAAAAGACATATTTATTAAGCTCCTATAAGGTAGCACATGCGGTGCTAATTGATGGAGATGCAAAAATAAAAACAAAAATGGACAAGGCACCTGTACTATAGACTGGTGGAAGGGACAGACATACAAATTTATCATTACAGACTCTGAGAAGTGCTTTAAGAAAAAGCAACAAGCCTTGTGGGAATATAGAACAGGAGAACCAGAGATAGTTTCAGGAAATTAGGAAAAGCCTTTCAGAGGAGGCAGCATTTGGGCTGAGATCAAACAAACACCTAGGAGTTAACTTGGAAATTAAGTGGGCAAGGAGGTAAGATTATAAAGAGTGAGAAGGAAAGAGGGCTGAGGCAGAACTTCGGGAAAGCTATTATCAGAAGTCAGGCAGCAGAAAAGGATAATGAGAAGGAACAACCAGAGAGATAGGAGGATAACAGGGAGAGAATGATGTCACGGGACCTGCAGCAGAACATATAGAAAAAGAAAGGAGTGGCCAATAGTGTCTAGTTCCAAGGAGAGTCCAGTGAAGTCAGGACTGAAGAGTGACCTTATGCCAGGACACTGTGGGACTACAGAAGAGAGGCAGGAAGGTGTGGAGGCTAGGAGAGTGGATTCTGAGGTCACCTGCCTCCAAATCCCAGCCCTACCACTTACAATCAGTGAGAACTTTAGGAAGTCTCCTCACATTTCTAGTTTCAGTGATCCCATCTGTAAAATCTAATATGGTAGGAGGCTCATTAGAACAGAGCTATTTATCTGGCTTATTCATTGGAGTATCTCCAATACCTAGTATATGCCCAATATATTGAAGATAACAAATATTTATTGAATGAATAAGTATAGTAATAGTAATACCTCACAGTGTAGCATTCAGTGAGTTAGTATGGATAAATCACTTAGAACAATGGTTTCCAAACTTTGCTATATTTGGGGATCATCTAAGAATCTTTACAACACAATGATACCTGGCTCCCTCCCTACACACTGATTAAGAGTTCAAAAAACCTCTCAGGTGAATTCAATGTGCAGCAAACTTTGGGATCCATTAGTTTAGAGCAATGCCCAGCATATAGAAAGCATTTTCCAAATAAACTTAAGTTGAGGAAGCTTGCAGGAAGAGACAGAATTCAGGGGGAGGGTGGAAATCAGTGTGCAACTGACAAATTACATGTACAACGTAATTGTGAACTGGGTGCTCATTATCCAAGGGTTACCCCTGCTAGTGTAATTGCAGACTTTTCCCCACTTGGTGCATTGAATTCTTTGGTCTTTCTACCAAAATTAAGTAGGTATTATTTCTGCTCAGCATCTGTTGGAAAGAAGCAAAGAAAGTGTCTGTAAGAGTGAGACCTGTCTCTCCAAAAGGTGGGTAAGGCCAAAATGCACACTGTAAAAAAAAAAGAAAAGAAAAAGCCTGTGAAGTCACCTGCAGTCCCAATGGTGATATGTACCAATGTTTCCCAAGCAGTTTTGAAAACTATTCCTACCAGCTGAAGAATTCATATCACAGATAGGTGATCTGAATTATGTTTTCTGTAGCAGATGTAACCCTATCCAGACTGTATTTTCTCCCTTCTAGAAATCTTGCAGCTGTGAGATTAATGCCAAGTTGTGTGTTTCAAATACAATTCAATAAAGAAGGCTTCACTCAGATAACAAGAGGCTCTCTGAGATTATTTATACAACAGCTGTTAACTTTTGTCTTGAATTCTGCTTGGATATTTGATGCTTTCCTTTAACTCAGAAAAGCACTTAAAGCACTTAGAAAGGCACTGAATTGATTTTCAGTTTGGGAGTCTCATGTTGGCAGAGCAAGTTAGACATAGTTCGATAAAATTTTGGGAGCAAATTTTCTGCTCTAGCAAGCAGGTAAAAAATGGAGTTAGAAATGCATTCTGGACAAACAAGAGTTTGCTTATGATGGAATAAGGAGTTCACACTGAAGGAAATGTGGACAAAACTGAGAGGGAAGTCAGATGGAAGTAGAGATAGAGGATTTCAAGGTTAGTGGAGAAGGTCAAAGACGAGGAATTAAGGTGGCATTTGCAAAGGAAAAGTCCTGGAAAAAGGAGGAGAGAGGATGAGGAGGGTCACAGATCAGGGAGAAGGGGTAGATAAAATACTTGAAAATTATTCATTGGGAACATGAGAGAGAAGAAATGAAAGAAACAGGCAAAGAAGAGGCTTCCCAAACAAGGGAGAAAATGAATAAGTAGGCCAGTTAACATGAAAAAGTCTGGGGCAGGGGCCAGGCACGGTGGTGTTAGGATTACACACCTGTAATCCCAACATTTTGGGAGGCCAAGGTGGGCGGATCACATGAGCCCAGGAGCTGGAGACCAGACTGGGTAACATGGTGAAATCCTGTTTCTAAAAAATAAAAAAAAAAAAAAATGCAATAATTAGCCTAGTGTAGTGACACACACTTGTAGTCCCAGCTATTTGGGAGGCTGAGGCGGGAGGATCACCTGAGCCTGGGAGGCGAAGATTTCAGTAAACTGAGATGGCGCCACTGTACCCCAGCCTGGGCAACAGAGCAAGACCCTGTCAGAGAAGAGAAGAGAAGAGAAGAGAAGAGAAGAGAAGAGAAGAAGCGAAGCTATTAGCATAGAACGCTTTTATCATTGCTACCTTTGAACAAATCTCTAAGTAAGCATTTTCAAAAGTTCTTAGTTTCAATTTCCAATAGAGTCAATATCAGTAGGTGTAACCCACATAAAAGAAAAGAAAAGAAGGGAGGAGGGAGGGAGAGAGAGAGAGAGAAAGAGAAAGGAAGGAAGAAAGAAATGTTGATGTGTAAACAAGATGATAAGGGCAGTTAAGTCAGGAGCCTAGGAGAGCCTGGGTCATGTTCTGATTTGAAGGAGGAAGGAGAAGGAGGAAAGAGAATCGAACTCACTGTTCTCTGCCACCGTTGATGACTTTTCCATTTGTCCTGCCTGCAGCAAAAAGCAGAGTAAAACGAAAGCTATCTGTGGATGACAGATTTAAATAGTTGTGGTTAATTTATTACTGATAATTTTCAAATGTGAAAGTTCTGATAAGTGCTCATACAAGAATAATACAACTGACAAGCAAATTTGGTGGCATGAAAAACGAGGTAATAAAACCATTCCAATAAACTTAAATGCCTTAAAGGACCGTGATTAAACCTATTTTCAAAGAAGTCAGCGAAAGTTAATCTTAATTTATAAAATTAGATGAACATACCGTTTTTGTACTTTTTTCTTTTTTTTTATTACACTTTAAGTTCTGGGGTACATGTGCAAAACGTGCAGTTTTGTTATATAGGTATACATGTGCCATGGTGGTTTGCTGCACCCATCAACCTGTCATCTACAGTAGGTATTTCTCCTAATGCTATCCCTCCCCTATCCTCCCACCCCCGACAGGCCCCAGTGTGTGATGTTCCCCTCCCTGTGTCCTTGTGTTCAACTCCCACTTATGAGTGAGGACATGTGGTGTTTGGTTTTCTGTTCCTGTGTTACCTTGCTGAGAATTATGGTTTCCCACTTCATCCATGTCCCTGCAAAGTACATGAACTCATCCTTTTTTATGGCTTCATAGTATTCCATGGTGTATATGTGCCACATTTTCTTAATCCAGTCTATCATTGATGGACATTTGGGTTGGTTCAAAGTCTTTGCTATTGTGAATAGTGCTGCAATAAACATACGTGTGCATGTGTTTTTATAGCAGAATGATTTATAATCCTTTGGGTATACACCCAGTAATGGGATGGCTGGGTCAAATGGTATTTCTAGTTCTAGATCCTTGAGGAATTGCCACACTGTCTTCCATAATGGTTGAGCTAATTTACACTCCCACCAACAGTGTAAAAGTGTTCCTATTTCTCCACATCCTCTCCAACATCTGTTGTTTCCTGATGTTTTAATGATCGCCATTCTAACTGGTGTGAGATGGTATCTCATTGTGATTTTGATTTGCATTTCTCTGATGACCAGTGATGATGAGCATTTTTTCATGTGTCTGTTGGATGCATTAATGTCTTCTTTTGAGAAGTGTCTGTATATATCCTTTGCCCACTTTTTGATGGAGTTGTTTATTTTTTCTTGTAAATTTGTTTAAGTTCTTTGTAGATTCTGGATATTAGCCTTTGTCAGATGAATGGATTGCAAAAATTTTCTCCCATTCTGTAGGTTGCCTGTTCACTCTGATGAGGTCCACTCCAGACCCTGTTTGCCTGGGTATCACCAGTGGAGGCTGCAGAACAGCAAAGATTGTTCTTTCTTCTGGAAGCTTTGTCCCTGAGGGACACCTGCCAGATACCAGCCAGAGCTCTCCTGTCTGAGGTGTCTGTCGGCGCCTACTGGGAGGTGTCTCCCAGTCAGGATATATGGGGGTCAGGGACCCACTTGAGGAGGCAGTCTGATCCTTAGCAGAGCTCGGATGCTGTGCTGGGAAGTTCACTGCTCTCTTCAGAGCGGTCAGGCAGGGACGTTTAAGTCTGCTGAAGCTGCACCCACAGCTGTCCTTTCCCCAAGGTGCTCTGTCCCAGGGAGATGGGGGTTTTATCTGTAAGTCCCCGACTGGGGCTGCTGCCTTTTTTTCAGAGATGCCCTGCCCAGAGAGGAGAAATCTGGCAATCTGGCCACAGTGGCCTTGCGGAGATGCCATGGGCTCCCCCCAGTTCTTACTTCCTGGTGGCTTTGTTTACACTGTTAGGTAAAACCGCCTACTCAAGCCTCAGCAATGGGGAATGCCCCTCCCCACACCAAGCTCAAGTGTCCCAGGTCGATCGCAGACTGCTGCGGTGCTGGCAGCGAGAATTTCAAGTCAGTGGATCTTAGTTTGCTGGGCTCCATGGGGATGGGACCCACCAAGCCAGACCCCTTGGCTCCCTGGCTTTAGCCCCTTTCCAAGGGGGTGAACGGTACTGTCTCGCTGGCATTCCAGGTGCCACTGGGGTATGGAAAAAGAACTCCTGCAGCTAGTTTAGTGTCTGCCCAAATGGCCACCCAGTTTTGTGCTTGAAACGCAGGGCCCTGGTGGGGTAGGCACCAGAGGGGATCTCCTGGTCTGCAGGTTGTAAAGACTGTGGGAAAAGTGCAGTATCTGGGCTGGAGTGCACAGTTCCTCAGGCTGAATCACTCAGGGCTTCCCTTGGGTAGGGGAGAAAATTTCCCAAACCCTTGAGCTTCCCTGGTGAGGCAATGCCCCACCCTGCTCTGGCTCGCCCTCCTTGGGCTGCACCCACTGTCCAACCAGTCCCAGTGAGATGAACCGGGTACCTCAGTTGGAAATGCAGAAATCACCTGTCTTCTGTGTCGATCACGCTGGAAGCTGCAGACCAGAGCTGTTCCTATTCAGCCATCTTGCCAGAAATCTCCTCAAACAGGAGAGCTCTGGCTTGCATCTGGCAGGTGCCCCTCTGGGAGGAAGCTGCCATTGGAAAGAACAGGCAGCAATCTTTGCTGTTCTGCAGCTTCCGCTGGTGATACCCAGGCAAACAGGGTCTGGAGTGGACCTCCAGCAAACTCCAGCAGACCTGCAGCAGAGAGGCCTGACTGTTAGAAGGAAAACTAATAAAACAGAATGGAAGAGCACGTTCACTTTATTCGTAGGTCACCAACATCAAAGACCAAAGGTAGATAAATCCACAAAGATAGGGAGAAACCAGCACAAAAAGGCTGAAAATTCCAAAAACCAGAACGCCTCTTCTCCAAAGGATGACAATTCCTCGCCAGCAAGGGAACAAAACTGGATGGAGAATGAGTTTGACGAATTGACAGAAATAGCCTTCAGAAGGTGGGTAATAACAAACTCCTCCAAGCTAAAGGGACATGTTCTAACCCAATGCAAGGAAGTTAAGAACCTTGAAAAAGGGTTAGACTAATTGATAACTAGAATACCCAGTTTAGAGAAGGACACAAATGACCTGATGGAGCTGAAAAACACAGCACGAGAACTTCGTGAAGCATACACAGGTATCAATAGCCAAATTGATCAAGTGGAAGAAAGAATATCAGAGATTGAAGATCAACTTAATGAAATAAAGTATGAAGACAACATTAGAGAAAAAAGAATAAAAAGGAACAAACAAAGCCTCCAAGAAATATGGGACTATGTGAAAAGACTAAATCTACATTTGATTGGTATACCTGAAAGTGACAGGGAGAATGGAACCAAGTTGGAAAACACTCTTCAGGATATTATCCAGGAGAACTTCCCCAACCTAGCAAAGACAGGCCAACATTCAAATTCAGGAAATACAGAGAACACCACAAAGATACTCCTTGAGAAGAGCAACCCCAAGACACATAACTGTCAGATTCACCAAGGTTGAAATGAAGGAAAAAATGCTAAGGGCAGCCGGAGAGAAAGGTCGCATAACCCACGAAGGGAAGCCCATCAGACTCACAGCGGATTTCTCTGCAGAAACCCTACAAGCCGGAAGAGAGTGGGGGCCAGTATTCAACATTCTTAAAGAAAAGAATTTTCAACCCAGAATTTCATATCCAGGTGAACATACTTTTTACAGAGGAAATAATTTTGATATATAACATAATTCTGAGACATAATTCATAAAATATAGCAACAATTTACAAAGCATAGGCTAAGAGCATCCCAAGGTTGTCAAGTAAAGAGATTTGGTAAGTTTGGATTACAGTTTGGATATCTATATTTTTATAAAACTTTATGTATGCATCTGAGGTTCATCCCCATCTGAGAACCTCTGACCTAAACAATAGCAGACTTAAATTAAGAATAAGCTTGTAGCCAATAAGCATTTAAACAATAACTAAAATTCATGACTGATAACACTTTACTATTGATGCCCAGTATCATCAGGCAAAATAGCACTAAGGCTCTGATAAATAGAAACATATCAGGGACATCAAGAGCTTTGAAAAATCCCTTGGAACTTCACATGCAGAATTTCCACAATTTCCACAATTTCTGAAATATTTATGTTGACAACATTTTACTTATGAGAATTCCACCTGGGAAGGAGAAGCATCTCTTTTGATTTGACAACTCTTCTCATGCAATACATCATAGCAGTGTAGATTTTAAAAAACAAAAACAAAAACAAACTAATTATTTCTAGTACTTTTCAAGGTGAAGAAACAAATCTTTGTGATTTTGCAGGGGTCCTCTGGGAAATCACAAATATTGTTTTAAGTACAATTCTGAAAGTTTTACTTTACAGTTTTTTCTATAATTGAGGGTCTAATTTTAGGGAGACAAAGATAAAAATATTATCAGAGGAAATTAGGCACTTGATTAAGGTTAGATCATAAATGCCTGAAAAGTAATTATTACCTATTTAATTGAAAGAACAAAAAATTCAAAAATAAGCATTGATGGTAACATAATCATCAAAATATCAGTTATTATAGAAGTGAGGATTCTTTGGTTTTATCTTTTTTGTTGTTTTCTTAAGTAACGTAGGATGTAATAAAGTCAAGTTAAAGCACAGAAAGGCATTCTGATAAGACACAGAATCTTTGCTTTGTAGGAGGATGACACAAGAAGATTAACCCTTCATACTGTAAGCAAAAGCAAGAAGCAGTAAATCAGGGAAGCAAGCCCATCAACGCTGAACAAACTTTGCTAAACCACTAACACATTCCCTAACTTTTCAGATGCAGGGATTATAAACCAAGGCAAAGAAAATTTACATTCCAAGCTTTGCCTTTCATTGTGCTCTTTAATATTCTGGAACAAACTGGTGCTTTAAGACAGATCTCACAAGACCACAAGAACTAATTTAATAAGATGCTATTAGCATAGAATGCTTTTATCATTGCTACCTTTGAACAAATCCCTAAGTAAGCATTTTCAAAAGTTCTTAGTTTCAATTTCCAAGAGTCAGTATTAGTAGCTGTAACCCACATGAACAAAACTCCTCGGGGTCACCCGTCAATAAGTTTTAAGAGTATAAATGGGTCTGAAGAACAGAAAAAAGAAAAAGAGAAAAGAAAAAATAACAGAGAAGTACTGTTTCAGGAGAAAACTATTCTTTTTCTTAAAAAACAGAAGTACATACAGAGTCATATTTTCTCTGTCATTATTGCTCCTAGTATATTCTCAACCACCAATACTAATTACAACTTAAGCAAAGTAAATAATTATTATTTCACAGATAACACTTGGGAGTAGATAAGAGAACAGTCTGTAACAAGCGTTCATTTTAGCAACAAGCAGAACTCATAAACACACATAACACAATTTTCTATGGCCACATACTTGCTGTAGCCCTACATGCCCTCTGAAATTGGCAAAAATTAACCAACGAGATAGCCTATCTGTAGTACATAAAAAGCAAAAGCCTGTAAACATAAAATTATGTTCATTAATCAATGTTTCAGTGTTCTATCTTACTTAGATGTAATTTAGGTATCCAGTGATCATTCATTAATCAATTTAAGGCTCTAAATTCCCTAAAGAACTTTTTTGATTTGAGATATAATTCACCTACCATAAAAGTCACTATTTTAATGTGTACAATTCATTGGTTTTTAGTATATTCATAAGATTAGGCAACCACCACCATTATCCAATTCCAGAATATTTACATCACCCCAAAGGGAAACCCTGTATTCATTATCAGTCACTCCCCATCCCTCCTTTCCCCTTGGCAACTGCTAATATATTTTGTTTCTATATATATGTTTTTAACTATTCTAGACATTTTATGTCAAATCATATAATATGTGACCTTATGTCTGGCTTTTTGCACTCAGCATTTTTTCAAGGTTTATTCATGCTGCTGCAAGTGTCAATACTTCATTCCTTTTTCTAGCCAAATAATATTCCATTGCATGGATATGCCACTTTTATCTATTCATCAATTGATGGACATTTTGGTTTACTTCCACTCTTAGGCCATTATGAATAATGCTGCTATGAACATTTGTGTGCAAGTTGCGATATAAACATATGTTTTGAATTTTCTTGGTGGAAGCTAGAAATGAAATTTCTAGATCATATGGCAACTCTACATTTAATTTTTGAAGAATTATAAGACTGCTTTTCACAAAAGCTACATCAGTTTATTTTCATATCAACAATGTCTGATTTCTCCACATTCTTGCTAACACTTGTTATTGTCTGTCTTTGATTGTAGCCATCTTAGTGTGTGTGAAGTGGCATCTCATTGTGGTTTTGGTTTGCATTTCTCTAATGACTAATTTTGTTGAGCATCTTTTCATGTGCTTATTGGATAATTTGTATATTATCTTTGGAGAAATGTCTGTGTAGATACTTTGCCCACTTTTAAATTGGGTTATTTGTCTTCTTATTGTTAAGCTCCCTAAAGGTCTTAGAAATTATCTTCAAGCTGACATATGATAAAATATGACTCCTGCTGAAATAAAGTGTTTTTCAGAATAAGGTTTCAATTAGTAATACACGTATTTATATTGTTTGAAACCAGTCAGGGCACCTATATGAGTTTAGGAAAAGCATGCCCAAACAAGATTTTTTTAAATGTAACTCTTATATTATTGGTAAACTAGTGGAAATTTTGCTATTTTTTATTATATAAAAATTATTAAACTCGTCGTATTTGCCAAAGACTTCCCTTAACTGGATGAACTTGGATTCATAAAATATTTTTGAGTTATTTCCTACAAGAGTACTTTTTTAAAAATTATAGCACATTGAAAGTAGTCTTGGTTCAAATTCCCTATTTTCTTGGAATTTTAGGGATATTCAGTGTACATTTATTTATCTCTATAGGACCATTGGAACACAGCTCCTTCAGTAAGAGTCTCTTACATCTCATTTATTAGAACTCCCTGGGGAGAGAAAACCATTGCACAGTCAATGAGAGATAAAATCCTTTCCAGATTACAAACATATATCACACAGACCCACAGATACCTTAAAGCTTCAATTCTGCCATTTTAGTCATAGATGAGGAGTAAATACAGAAATACAGAAACTCACTAGTACAGATATCAAAAAGCTGTTCTCCTTTGTAGACGTGATATTCTGAAATAATCTGAATTCAAAATAGGCAAATAGACAAATACAAGAGAAACAATCAAGATTTCTATCATCTCTCACTCAAGAGAGAATAGATCTCTATAAACCATAAATCCATTTAGAGAGCTTACCAAATGGTTAGATCATAAACCAAATTCACAAGCACTGCTTCCATCAATGGAGAATAATTTATTAGCTGTACACAAAGAGATAACAAAAACAGAAGACAAATTAGTGGAGAGGAAAATTTAAATTAGAAAACAGAAAATAAGCAAAGTTCTATTACCCCTTCAGATTCACCTCTATAAACCAAGAAAAGACGTCCCTGGGGAAAGGGAGCCTCTGACTTGCCCCGTTTCTAGTGATGACTTTCATCCAACTCTGTCAGAGTAGGGCATCTCAGTGGAACCTCCAAAATGACTAAAGAATCTTTGTTTTAAGGTTCTCATACAAACAGAAAATGAACAGGCATCAAAGATTTTGTCTAACTATTAATTAAATGAGATAACTGGGGAAGATGTTACTACTAGTTCAAAAGAGAAGTCAAAGAACCGCAAATTTATATGGAGTAAAGAAATGGTGGAATTATTTTACAAATGGAAGCAAAACTGACTTTTTTCATAAGGCAGTGGGGGAAGGTCATCCCTCTACCAGTCAGAAGTTATTTGGATGTCTATAAAAACCAATAATCATTTAAAATGGGCAAGAATTACTTACATTCTAACTGGTTTCTTAAATTTATAGGACTGTAAAATAGTCTAGTCGAGAAAAAGTTGCAGACAATCTCCATAGACTCCAGCATTCCATTGAAAAACAGGTTTGGTAATTTTGTTTGTTTGTTTGTTTGTTTGCTTATTTCAAAGTCTTAAATCTCTCCTTACAAGATCAAATACAAATACAAGTTCTTAAAAGAATCTGGTAAATTCTTCTTCTACAGTCTTGAGAAGCATTTGACCTTTGACAGCAAATAAAATCTTTGCATTATATTAAATAATTGTGCTGTCTCCATCATGTGTTTTCTCATGTGGCCCTTTATGAAACTTACTTAATCACCTCCTCCTATGAGTGTTTTTCAATGTTAATTTGTGTCTAAGATTTCTACAAGCTACACCATTCTTCCAATTGGTACTTTTGCATAAAAAAAAATTCCTGTGTTTATTTTGTCTGTTTATATTCAATATAATTATGATCCACAGTTCCTAAAATTATCTTTTGAATGTAAATACATTCCTTTAGCTATTGACTTTGTCATTTTATTATGTCTCTAAAAGTCAGCAAATTCTTTAGAAAAATTTAGTTTTGTATTTCTCCTTCATTTTCAATAAACTAATACCTCCTTGTGATACCTTACAGCCATTCTCAATGTCTTCTACCGTGTATTCTTCAGTTCAGACTGCAACAAATTCTCACATGATTTTTATTTTTCTATGTACTTTTGGGGATGTAGAAATGGATGTCCCTCAGCACCAAGAGAACTTTTTCCTCCTTCCACCTTTATGATTGTCCACGGTGAAACATTTCTTCTTGTCTGACTTCCCTCATTCTTGATAACAGCTTTACTCTGTAAGGCAAA
The DNA here is from genome assembly GCF_009764315.1 of Trachypithecus francoisi. Lineage (NCBI taxonomy): Eukaryota > Metazoa > Chordata > Mammalia > Primates > Cercopithecidae > Trachypithecus > Trachypithecus francoisi. The sequence goes on along the minus strand of NW_022681472.1, from coordinate 23,233,619 downwards.
TTTTCTCACCTATTCTTTTCATTCTTGTTATATCTGAAATTTCCCCTCTACTTACTCTTTTTTGCTTACAATTGAATCTTTTCTATCATTAAACTGTTTCCGTTCTTATTTGGTATTTTTCGCCATCATCTCTCACTGCCCTAGGTATGAATAAGAAAGTACTTTTTCATTCATTTGCTTGAATAGTGTTTTTGACTTTAATCAAACTTTTAAAATCTCTGTCTTCTGCTCCATGCCTCTCAAATTTCTCTTAATTTGCATTAAAATATTTAATATCACAAGTGGTAAAACATATACATCCTTTCCCTGTCACTAGATACAGTAATTTTTAAAAGCAATTTAAAAATTTTTAAGATATTTTTATCCATTATGTTTTCCCTATTTATTCCTTTATAAGAGTCTTGGGACCAGGTATCAGGAAAGATGGGAAAGTAGGAGGTAGAATGTGAGACAAAGGAGAAGGGAAAGAAGAAAAAACAAGTGATATAGACAGGAGACAGGGAAATACTGGAAGAGGGTGGTTCCCCAGCAAAGGCCCTATCCTCAAGCCTGGAGACCCAGGGCCCTAAATGGGGACAGGCATTCCTGTTTGCAGGCCCAAAAGTTGCCTTTCTGCCCACCATGCCCCTATCCTGTACCCATATAAACCGTGAACCCCAGGTTCTAGAAGCAGACAAGCAGACGAGGAGATGAGACAAACAGACTAACAGTGGAATGTTTCAGCAGAGAAAGAGAGGAGGAACATCTGAACACTGTTGGGTGTCTTGTTCCAGTGTCTTCAGGGGAAGATCATCTTTCCATTCCATCCCCGCTTCCGGCTCCCATCCATCCCACTGAGAGCCACCTCTACCACTCAATAAAACTCTACATTCATCCTTCAAGCCCATGCATAACCCAATTCTTCTGGGACGCTGGGTAAGAGTTCAGGATACAGAAAGCTGCCACACTGGCCCTCTGCCCTTGCAAAAAGTCAGAGGGTCCATTGAGCTGGTTAACACTTAAACCATCTGCGGATGGCAAGGCTAAGAGGGCGCTGTAACACTGAGGTCACAGGCACCCACCCCTAGACACTACCGTGGGGCCAGAGCCAAAGCACTTGCCCTGGCTCCTGCACCTGCACGTCTGCGTGCTCCCCCTGCCATCAGGGTTTTAAGGAGCAGTGACAGAACAAGCAGGCCACACCCCTGTCACATGTCCTGTGAGACGGATCAAGGAACTCTCCCATTTCACAAGGACAGAGAGAAGATGGAAGCCTCCTGCTGCTTTGAGTCAGCAGGTAGATCTCTTTATTCCCACCGTCCTAAATTAAAGTACTTTAGTTTTGCTCTATAAATTCTATAAAACTTCATCGTAACCTAATTATAAGGACGTAAATGTATAATAATTGGCTTGCCCATTAACAAGACTTACTCTTCCAATTGCTTTTACATCAGAGTGAGCCGAACTCTTCTTGTGAGACACCTGGCTGAAGACAAAGGTGCAGACCGGGGCTCTGGATGAGAGCTCCCAGAAAGGGAAGAAGTCCTAGCAACTCTGGGCTGAAAGGTATGCCAAGGCTTTGTTAGCAGATGTCTGCCCCAGGCACTGTGGAGTACAAAGGACTGTAGAGTACAAAGGACCCAGCACTGCCCCAGGCACTATGGAGTACAAAGACGTACATAATCCAGTGCTTGGCATGGAGGAGTTTTTCATAAATGGTAATACTGAGTTGTGTCAACACAGTCAAACACAAGGGTGTATATGAATAAATGCTGTCCACTCAGAGAAGGGGTGACCATTGCAGATGGAAACGGACTGGAAGAGCTTCATGGGAGAGACTGACTTGAGCTGGGTCTGGCAGGGATGGAAGGATTTGGCCAGATAAAGACAGGAAGACTGGATGGAGATGGCCACTGGTATCAAGGAAACACTGTAAACAAACACAGAGGAAGGACACAGGTGGAGAGGATACAGATTCTTTAGAGAATATTGAGGAAGATAAAAATGAAAATGTTTTCGGGGGCCTCAAATGCCAAGGTGAGGAGCCCGAATGCCACTCTTCATCCTTTCGAGATTCACTGGCAGACAGCTCCTGCTGTTCCCTGTGCCTGCAATGGTCTCATCCCATCCCTCACTGTCTGTATACCACCATCCTCCTCTGGGCATGACTGGCTTCTTCTCATCCTTGGTTTAGACATCCACTTCCTCCAAACACCCTACACATGCAATCCATACCTGCCCTCTTAACTTTCTATCACAGCATCTCCTATTTGTTCCTATAGGTTAATGGAATCACCAAATGTAACAAGGAGTTTATGTATCTACCCAGCCCCTCCACCAGCACTGAGTGTCACAAAGTCAGAAACCATATCTGCAGCAATGGATCAAGAAGAGGAGAAGGCAGGCAGAGGCCTCATAAAATGTCTACTATTTAAGCAGACAGAAATTAGAGAGGAACCCCAGGAAGGACAGGAACAGAAGAGAATCTCGGAGCCCAAGGGAGAAGAGAGTTTCAAACAGCAACTGGCAAGCAGCCTCAGAAGCCATGCAGATGTGGAGTGGGGTGAGAACAAAGCATTTTTCCACTTAGAAATCACCACTGATATTTGAGAGAAAGTTTCAGCGGGGTGGTAGGGAGGCAAAGCCATGGTCAGGGTTCAAGAGTGCACTTCTGAGAAGCCTGGGAAAAGAAAAAGAAAAAATAAGACAAATGGCTTGTGTTTAAGGATGGAAGAACTGTGGCTATCTGACGAGAGACAGACTAAAGACACGGGATTGAGATGGGGTAGCTGATGGTGCCGAAGACAGTTGCGAGGGAATAGTCAGTAAGGTGTTGTTAAGGGAAGCTTGCCGAGACCGCATAGGGCAGTAGCCTACCTTCACATTTGCTGTTTCCTCACCTGTTGGAATAGTGGCAGAAAGCCATAAAAGAGAAGTGACAGGTGATAAGGTCTATGCAAATAGGACGTTGAGGAATGATCACGAACTGCAACAGGAAGGTTGTCTGTACAACTTTTGTCTGAAGAAAGTGCTACCACACTGTTTATGTTCTCCAGATAACTTTAACAACATAAATCTAAGTAGCTCTGACTCATATACCTGAGAAAAGAAATTGCAAAATCTTCCTCCATGGTATCATAGAATTTCAGATCTAGAAGAGACATTAAAAATTTATCATCAACAATGGACTCAAATCAAGGATGATATTTTCTTTTCCCAATTGTAGTTTCATTTCTTTCTGTGCATGGTAATACTTCTTTTAATAAAGTTCACTCTTCCACTCAACTATGACAAAGGCATAGCCAATAAATAGAACTTCTTGTCTTCCCATCTCCAAATCCCTAACTGGTTTAATAATTCACTCCCTCTCAATGCCTTAAAAATGGAACTTTTATCTTTGAATTCATCTATAAAACTGTTCTCTCCTCCTCCCATTTGCTAAATGGACTCCATTTATCTCTCATTTTATGGGAGCTTATCTACTCCAAGAGAAGTTTGATCAGATAACCTGGTCCTTAGTAAAACAGAGTATGATTGCTAGGAATGGCTTCTATTGCTTGAGAACCTCTCTTTGATCTGAAATTTTTAGGACGGTTACAGGATGTCACCGGCATTTCTGGCATTTTTGATGGTCCAGGAAATGATTCCTTTGGTCTCAGCATCTGGAGAGCCTCTGCTGAACATGCTTGCAGGATCCAATCCTTCAGAATGATTTGAGGATGAGTTTAATTCCCAGTCAGAGACTGAACATTCCTACTTTAATGTTGTGATATAATATGACAGATTTATACATTGTTCTGACATAGCGAAATGCAGAGAGATGAAGTGTTTTATTTACACAGTAACCTCTTGTTTCCACAGATCATTGGCTTTCCTGGGCTCATCTAAAAGGCCTGTGAGTACTGCTGTGAGTCTTGCAGAGCAGCCTGACCAGTTTAGGAAGACCAAAGTACAAGGCCAGGAAGTCAGGAAAGAAGGCAACATAAAAAAGAAACAAAAACAGACATGATCACCTGGGGAACTTCCACTCTCCAAAAGTGCCCATAGTGTTCTCTTCTCCCAAGTTGCTCTCTCCTCTATCCGGACATAGAAGCATCTATGTTAATATTTGTTGAATGAATTTCTTCCCTGGTTCAACGTTCATTCAACAGACATTGTTGATCACTCCTTCAGTAAATATTGTATTCCCTCGAGGAGGTATAAGGAAGTGCACAGGAAGACCAAAAGGATACGGTCTGTATTCAAGGAGAAAGCAGCCTCATGAGGAAACCAGACAAGAAATTCGATGTGGTAATTCCTGAAGTAGAGGACATGCCAGGACTTGTGAAGGACACAGACAAGGCATTAACCAGACTGATGCTGAGAAAGTTGCAGGAAACTTCAGAGCATCATTTCAAATGAAAACCATTTCAGCTGTGTCATGAACCTGACATTGAATCTGTCAAAGGAGTTTTGGTTCAACTCCCCAGGTAGAGAAGATGGGAAAGATTGGGTGCTCTCTCTTCTAACAGGGACTCTGGCTATATAATATTAGAGGGTACAGGAGTTCTTGGCCATGACTCTTCAGGAAACCTGAAAAGTTTTGTGAGTGTGATGAAGAAATAGTGGCTCACTCTCTCTTTTAGATCACAACCAGGACTCGGCAGAGAGGATAACAGGAGACACCCTAGGTAACACTATGTTTATTTAATAGGGCAAGGCACATTCCCCGTAATAGGTTTGGTGGCGTATTCGAATAGGAGCAAGTGGATGCAAATAATAATTTTGAAAAGCTTTCATTATCAACAGGGGAAAAAAGAAAAGGAAATGGTTTTCTCTAAGATTTGCTTGGAAGAAAAAGCACACCTCATTCTAACGTGAAGTCTTGCTACTCCAAGTGTGGCTGAAGAGCCAGCAGCATCACCATCACCTGGAAGCTTCTTTAGAAATGCAGACTCTTGGCCAGGTGCAGTGGCTCACACCTATAATCCCAACACTTTGGGAGGCCGAGGTGAGCAGATTGCCTGAGGTCAGGAGTTCAAGACCAGCCTGACTGACATGGTGAAACCTCATCTCTGCTAAAAATACAAAACTTAGCCAGGCATGATAGCAGGCACCTGTAATCCCAGTTACTCAGGAGGCTGAGGCAGGAGAATCGCTTGAACCCAGGAGGCGGAGGTTGCAGTGAGCCGAGATGGGGCCTTGGCACTCCATCCAGCCTGGGTAACAAGAGCGAAACTCTGTCAAAAAGGAAGGAAGGAAGGAAGGAGGGAAGGAGGGAAGGAGGGAAGGAGGGAAGGAAGGAAGGAAGGAAGGAAGGAAGGAAGGAAGGAAGGAAGGAAGACCCTAAGGCCTCTGTTGCCACCTACTGCGTCAGAGCTGCAGTTTAATGAGATCCCCAGGTGACTTCTATGCATGTGGAGCTCTGAGAAGCCCTGCTCCAGACCAGCATGGTGGTTGAATATTGGAATCACCTGAGGAGCTTTTTAAACCACTCACTGATCCTGCCGCCACAGTTTCTATTTTCAAGGTCTGGCTCCCTAAATGATTCTAAATGTGCAGCCAAGGTGGCAAAGCACTCGAAGGCCTCCTATTCCCCATGAGAACCTCTGAAACAGCAGCAGGTCTGGGTGCTGCTGATGCAGAATGAGTACCAAGAGCTCCCTGAAGCCTAGTAAAGCCGCTGCCCACTCCTGTAGGTCAGGAGCAGGGAACTGAAGCCAGCTGTTTGGGTCTAGGTGCTATAGGTACCCCTGCGCACATTCTCATCAAGATTATTCACTGTACATTTCATTAGGTGGGATCCATTTAGGAATCTGTCATGGGAGATCAAAATATTAAGCTTGGAATGATCCGTGTCTGCTTGGTTAGCCCATCAGACAAACTGTTTGCAATTAGGTAGGATCCTCATGCTGAAGAAGGTAGTAGAGAAAGCAAGCTTGCAGAGAAAAGTTAGGGGCCTCAAGTTGGGAAAGCAAACAAACCAAAAGCAGAGAGGAGTCACCCAAAGGAAGCAGCACCCAGTGAATCCCTGCTGTGAGTCAGCACCAGGGAGGCCCAGCCCTTTCTAGGGGAACTTGATTAAAGATCAGGCTCAGCTGCTGCTGCTGCTGCTGCTTGTCCCAAGACCAAGCCGTAATAGCAACTTCCCTTCCTCAGCTGCCTAAACTTTTTTTTCTCTTGTAGCTGGAGAGAAGTGACACATTTTGCTCACTCTTCAGCCTTCCTCACCCACCCCCTTCCCAGAGAACGTGTGTGGTGTGTAGGGGGTGCTGCGAGCCACCTCCAGCCTCGGGTGGCTGCTTAAGTAACTTTCAACTCCTCTCTTCCTAACACTATGAAGTGTCTCGGGAAGCACAGGGGCTGGGCAGCTGCTTTCCTGCCTCTTTGCTGGCTCTTTTTGAAGATTCTGCAACCAGGGCACAGCCACCTTTATAACAACCGCTATGCTGGGTAAGTGGAGCGACATTCATGCCCTACACAGCTTTGATTTGGATCTGGGGGCTGGTTTGTTCCAGAGTGTGCCTCACTTTTTCTGACTTGGGGGTCTCTGAGTGAATCTGCACACTTTCCCGGTCCCCTATGTAAAATGTACTCTCTGCTCTTGGCTGTAGCTCACCGAGAGAATGTGGTGGGCTCCAGCCTGGCTTTTTATACTTCTTATCATCTGCCAACCTCAGCTGTGGACCCAGGTTGAATGGGATTCTGTCTTTGGAGTAGCCGTGGTCAGTATTTGCAGTGTTTGCCTTGGTTGATGCTTGGTGATGCTGTTGTCCCACATGAATTATGACCTGAAAACTAAGCCTTTCCTTTACAACTGTATGTAGGAACAGTGGGTTGAAATTCATCAGTGATTAAGAACTGAGTGTGATTTTTTTTTTTTAGGCTGTGCTTATTAGTCTGTAGAGTGGTTATTAGATTTTTAAATCTGAGCAATGCAAATGATTCAACTCAAAATAAGCAGAATAAAAGTAGTCAACTGTAAAATTATGGGTAGTTTTTCTGAAGGAAAAAACATAGGAGTAAAACAATCAGTTTTGTCTCCCCTCTGTAGGTTAGCATGCTTTCTATATGCCTTTCTTCAGGAGGCAGAGGGCTGGAAGCCGTGTGTTACTATGCACATTCTTATTATCCTGAAGGCTTGCTGTGGTATAGACAGCGTGTGATTTGCTCACATATGCAGGGGGTCGTTCTTCGAATCTGGAAATTATGGCTTGCCTGCATTTTAGAGCTAGAAAAGCCTTAAATAGTTCCTCGAGTTCAATTCCTTTTTACAGAGGAGTAAACTCAGTGTCTTAAATATTTTTAAATAGCCTGCTATCATTCAGGCATCACCACCTGAGAAAAGTTTTCATGTAGATCTGGATGATGACAAGGTAGTGTACAGTGTCTTAAAACCAAGCTGTCCTTCTTAGAAATAGTGTAAAAGAATTTATAAGTGTGACCCTGGTAAGAGAATTGCATTTCTCTTTCTCTCCCAAAGAATCTTGGCACTGCCTTTAGGGTTCCCCTGAATACAGTGCTTACAGAGGAAATTTTTCAAACATGTCCTCAGTTTTAGGGGAGGCAGGATGGGATGGAGATGCTGGTTGAGTTAGGGGCTATAGATGGTAATGTGGTCATGGATTTTTCCACCCCAGTATTTCTGGGAGGAAATAGAAAGGAGTTAACATCCCAGGGCTGCCTTTTGGCCTGGACATACAAGATCTCAGCTTTACCTCCGATAATTTGTGACCCCTTTAGAGATCTGGAAAAAAGAAGCTCGTGTTTAAAGACTGATGACGTAGGCTTGGGTTATTGGGGAGTTAATTCTGACACTCCTGGCTGATGTCATGTCAGATGATAAACATATATCACAGATTTAGACACGTCTGTGTGACCTAGGACCTCACTCCTCCACTCAGCTGTGGCTCTGTGCATAATTATTTCAGCGTGTGGCACTCCTCCGTGGTAAGTTACCAGGCCTGCTTCAGCTGAGCAGGTGTGCACCCTTCCCTAAGCACCACTTTGTAGAGGAAATGAGGCCAATGGTGGCACCCTTTTCGTATAGAATTTGTAGCGACTGGAACCCTTCAGGAAAAAGTTTCATTACCTTCTCTGTTTTCAGCAGTGGATGTAATAATTGCTATTTTCTCTTCAGTTGCTACATAAGTTAATCCCAAGTGTATAAATTACCAGATGTCTAAAAGTAGGAGGGAAGAAAAAGATGAAAGAATGAAAAGAAGTGAGTCTCACTCAACCATTGCAATAGAAGCCTAGAGCTTCTTTAAAAGCAAAAATATTTCTGAGCATATTCACTGTTAAAAATGGGGAATTTTAACCTACCTTCGTTAGATATCATTTTCTCATCACTAAAGACAGAAATGCTGCTCAGCTTTGAGAATGTTTTGCTTTGTTTACTCCAAAACTACTTTCTGCAAGTTTAGCCTTCTGGTGAACGAGAATCTGGTGGGAGGACATGGTAGAAGAGTATTTAGCACTTTTTTTGGGCTGGTTTCATCCATCCAAAGTTATTCTGAGCCACTTCATTTTTATTCCTTAATAATTTTTCTCTTTTTTGTTACTAATGAAGGGGCAGCCCTATTTCTTGCATTCATGTAAAAATATTTTTGTAGGTCTTTGTAGAATCTAATATGTGATTATCATTTACAGGACCCTGAGCATGAATAAAAAATAGAACACACAGGGCAGACCAGCATGCCTCCTGAGAGCAGCTAATGAGGCCAGTCCTCTTTAGACACAAACTAGTAACAATTGGATAGTGCCAAGTGTGTAACAGATGCTTAGTAAATGGCAAATGTAAGTGTCTCAGAAAAAAAAAAAAAATGCCTTGGAATGGGTAGTGGGAGATTCAGGGGGAGACAGGGATGATTAATGGTCATTTAAAAAGGTTAGAAAGAGTAAGAGCTACTATTTGGTTGCACAACAGGGTAATTATAGTCAATAATAAACTAATTGTACATTTTGAAATGACTAACAGTGTAACTGAATTGTTGTAACACACAGAATAAACGTTTGAGGGGATAGATACCCCATTCTCTATGATATGCTTATTTCACATTGCATGCCGGTGCCAAAACATCTCATGTACCCCATAAATATATATGAGGTATATAGAAGTATATACATACTATGTACTCACAAAAATTAAAAACTTAAAAGTGAAGAAAGACTACAAGAAAAATCTGATGACAAAAGTTAGTGCCTTTTTTGATAACTATATTAAACACTTACAAGACAGATCTTTAAATGCATAGAAAAGGAATGAAACAAAGTGGAAAATAACAACTTCAATTATATTTATTGGTACTTTATGTCAAGGCTTCAGGGGTTACAAATGCCAAGTCAGACGTTTTGGGGATAAATAAATGTCCGTCAGTAAGTGAGACCCCCGTACAAGCAAACATCATTCTGTGTTCTTTCTTTCTCCCTCATCTCCCTGTTTTCCCAAAAGCAGACCTGGTTATTATACTATGATATTGAAACCAAAAAAAAGAAAAAAAACTTCTGCATCACAGAAAATTAGGGTAGATTTTTTAAACAATGGTAAAAGAGAGATCTCAGACAGTAACAATAAATTCTGGCAAAACTGTAGAATTAACATAGCTATGATTTTTGAAAACTACTTATTGAGTGCCTTCTTCATGTGTCAACGTAGCATAAGTCTGAAGTTTAACTGCCCGGGTCTCATTTTTCGCTTTTCCACATTTAATACCTCTGTTATCTTAGACAAGTTATTTAACTTCTTTGAACCTCAGTTTCCTTATCTGGGACAATGGAGGTAATATTAGACCTTCCTAACCAAGTTGCTGGGAGGATTCAAGAATAGCATGGATATTGCATGGTTCTTGGCACTTAGTAAGAACTTAACAGGATGGTAAAATACTTACCAAGACTTAATATAAACATTTATAAAAATATTTATTATAAGAACAACTTTATGCATTTGTTATCTTCATTTTACACATAGGCTAAATGAAGTACAGTCTGGGTAGCCCAAGTTCAGGGCTAACTAACTCAAGAACACACTTGAGATTCTCACCCAGCTCTGCCTGACTCCACCACTGTACTTCTCACTCTGCTACTTATTCAGGCATAGAGAATTGCTTTTAAGAAAAACTGGAAGATTTAATCTTGTTTGGGGAACTGATAGTTTCAGAACAATAAAGGAAAAGAGATTATATAGGTAAAATTGGAGGTTTAATCTTGGTTACCTTCTCTAGGGTGATGATGAGTAACCGATAGCGAATCATTATTAGGAAAGCATGCACAGCCCATAAGGGACAGAAAACAGAAGATGAAAGAACTTTCTATTGTCACATACACACACACAGAAAACAAAAGTAGCACAGAAAGTAGCTGTGATCGTGTGCCTTTGTTCATGCAAGTATTTGGATGCTCATTGTGTGCTGAGAACTTGACCAACAGAGTGCATTCCCTCTGATAGCTTGCCATATAGTAGAGAAAATTGCCCACACATCAAATTACTATATAATGTGTAAGTGCTGTATGGTAACAGTCCCCGACATTTTTGGCACCAGGGACTGGTTTTGTGGAAGGTAATTTTTCTACGGACAGTGGCGGGGGGTGGTTTCAGAATGATTCAAGCACATTACATTTATTGCACACTTTATTTCTATTGTTATTATATTGTAATAGGTGATGAAATAATTATAGGACTCCCCATAACAAACAATCAGTGGAAGCCCTGAGCTTCTTTTCCTGCAACTAGGCAGACCCATCTGGGGCTGATGGGAGACAGTGACAGATCATCAGGCATTAGATTTTTATAAGGAGCATGCAACCTAGATCCCTCACGTGGGCAGTTCACCATAGGATTCTCGCTCCTGTGAGAATCTAATGCTGCTGGTAATCGACAGGAGGCAGAGCTCAGGCAGAAATGCAAGCAATGGGTAGCAGCTGCAAATACAGATGAAGCTTTGCTGGATAGCCTGCTACTCACCTCCTGCTGTGTGACCCGGTTTCTAACAGGCCACCAACTGGAATCGGTCTGTGGCCAGGGGTTTTGGGACCCCTGCTGTATGGGATGAGCAGATTCCTGAGGGCTGGCAGAAGAGCTCACTGAACCAAGAAGGAGAGGTGAACATCCTTTCTAGGTCTTTGCCAATTCTGATTATCTAGCCCTGCTATATGTAGGCTGAGGGTGCAGAGAGAACTGGCGGCCTACCATCATGACGGCTTCTTGGAACCAAGTAATGCACTCGTATTAATCTACTTGTACTGCATCTGCTTGCAAAATTCCATGGACTCCTTTTTTCTCACGACAGCCCTGCATTTATTGAAGATGTCTCTTAGGTCTTGGGAGAGTTTCTTCGCCTTCTTCTTTGTGTCTCAGGGAAGCCACTTTGATGAATGGCAGATGCTTTTTTCCCATGACCATATGTATGAGCAGGGCTGGGTATCACCCACTTATGGTTATTTGTCCACAAGTCAATAGTCATCCATGGAAACAGGATACGACTATTCACAGAAGTAGACTTGTAAGATTTTTTTTGAAAAGTAGTTTGGGGCCAGGCATGGTGGCTCACGTCTGTAATCCCAGCACTTTTGGAGGCTGAGGCGGGTGAATCACCTGAGGTCAAGAGTTCGAGACCATCCTGGCCAACATGGCAAAACCCTGTCTCTACTAAAAATACAAAAATTAGCCGGGCATGGTAGCATGCACCTGTAGTCCCCGCTACTCAGGAGGCTGTGGCAGGAGAATCACTTGAACCTGGGAGGTGGCAGTTGCAGTGAGCCAAGATCATGTCATTGCACTCCAGCCTGGGCAACAGAGCAAGACTCCATCTCAAGAAAAAAGAAAAAAAGTAGTTTGGTCCTTGAAATCCTATAAGCAAAGAGACTGCACATTGGATGTGCCATACTGAAGACAAAAGCATTGTGAGAAATAGTGACTCAGTAGAGCAGTTTCAACCCCAGAGACATCATACTTGTTTTCTACCCTACCTCTCTGGCTATTCCCCACCTTTCTCTCAAGAGCAGTTTTTTGTTCTTTTATGTCCTGATGTTGGCTTCCTTTGAATGTTCTCTGAGCTTTAGAAACCTAGGTCTAGAGCACAAGAAATCAGAGCCAATCATGTGAATCTGAGTTGCCTTCTACACTGGTAGTTAAGGATCTTTTCAGATTTGAAGGACATAAGTCCCCCTTTTCCCAGGACTGGCCCGGGATTGCCAGGGATTGTCTCAGTTTGCACGTGCTGTTCTGGTGTAGCCATCAGCAGTACCTCCTTCCCAGCTGAGAAGGGTCCTGATTTGATGGTAAATTGTTGACTTGACTTTTTATACTCTTCACTAAGTTTGCATCCTTAATGAGTTTTATTCCATGTCTTCAAATATGCCTCTTGTCTCACTCCTAAGGGAGAAATGCATCTCTAGTTCCTTCTGTTCCTACAAAAAGTATCCCATTTGTACTCTCCTCTCCCTTGTAAAGACCACCAGCCACATATAGGACTTTTTGTTTTAATCTCAGTCTAGGTTAAGGTAGTTTTCTCCTAACTGATCTGCCATTCTCTAATCCTTTCTTATACTGATGAGCTTATTAAAATAAGACTTTTTATCATGTCACTCCCTTGCTCAAAGACCTACTTTGGCTCCCCATTGTCAACTACATCAAAGGCAGAATCCTCTGCATGGCTTTAAAGGCCTCTATCATCAAACTCTGGTTTTCCTGCCCCTCTCTAATGTATCCTCAGCCCTGAAACCAGATCTAGTCAGATCAGTGAAGTAGAGAGCTTCATTCAGCATTGCACACATTGAATAAACAAAGCAAGCAGGCCCCATTCATAGTAAGAGCCTAAAGCAGGAAAGGACTATGTCAGCTCATGAATGATAGGCTGAAATATGTGCTCTACATTTGGGGGCATTAGGAACTATAAAGGACGTGTCCTTGGTTCTAAGGTTGGTTATGAACGTTTCCCCATAAGTTAGTGTGTAGTCAATGAAGTAGTTCTCCAGTGTCTTCTGGAACTTCCTTCTAGCTCTTGCCCCCTGTTAATGGTAGAATATTTTTAGTTTTCCTTATCCACTAGCTCAAAGTACAGCCCCTAAGTGCTGATTGTTTATCAGCTCATTATACCCAAAGCTTTCTTCCCTGCAGTATGTTCCGCGTATTGGGGTCTCCTGCTTTGCTTGTTAAAGACATGCAATACTGCAGTCCTCTATCCCTCTGACCCAAATTCACAGATAGACAGTACTCCATGGGGGTTAGCATTTCCTCTGCCCACTGAGCTGATGGAAGGAGGATTGTTGCAAATGCTTCTGGGCTCCACTCTCCTTGAAGCCCAATCTTATAATGGACCCTTTATTTTATAGCATCAAGGTACTTTCTGGGTAATACCATTAAGCATAATCACTTCCAACCCCTGAAAAGCAGCAAAGGATGTTAATGTTTCATAACTTCACAGCCTATATTGTGTGAGCTACAAAAGCATTATTTTTTTGTCTTTGTAAATGGAATGAATGAACAGAAAAGAAAAATGCTTTTGGTGACTTGTTTTAGAGTTTTCATTATGATCAATCAGTAGATAACTGGTTTATTTGATTAGAATTTGCTTTGCTAGATTAATGGCTTCTCAACCTGCTTCTAGGCGTTAACTTCTTTATGATACAGTGGAATGCGGAATACAAAGCTTTAGGATCTTGTGCTGGGTAGCGTTGTAAATTTCCTAAAAGATTATTTTATGAAAAGTTGAAGCAAACTTCTAAGAGTTTTTCTTCAACATAATTATAACCTTTGTTCTTTTTTTTCCCCAGTGTACTTTGAAAATAGTAAAACATTTTAGTATCAATTTTAGTAAGGCTACTATTGGGTTGTTTTGTTGTGTTTTGTTCTGTATTTTCTGTTTTTTTGTTTCTTAGATTTGCGATGACAAAGAATCCTAAACCTCCATGGCTTAAACAAGAAATCCATTTCTCTCTCATGTAAAACTCCAGAACAGCTATAGCTGGTTGTTGGTGCCAGAGAACCAGGCTGTTTCTGTCTTGTAGCTCTGCCATACTCAACATTCAACTTCCAAAGGAGGAGTCTTCCATTTCTCACAGTCCAGCCAGCAGGAAAGTGGAAAGAAAAGTCACTCTCCTGTAATGCCACAGACCAGAAATTCAAACATCATTTCCTGCAGGCCAGAATCAACTAGACAGCCCTAGCTGCAAGGGAGGCTGTGAAATATAGCCTTTAGCCAGGGGGCCAGATCCAGGAGAACATATTAGAGATAACTACAGCAGTCTCTCTGAGTGATTACACTGATAACCAATGACTACCCTTCCACTTGTTGTTTTTTTGAAATAACAGTCTCTCCAAGTAGATGTTTAGAATTTTGGACTTCCAGCTAATTAAAAGTGTGCATTTTTCTTCTATAAATGGCATTTTTTAAAGTCATAGAATGTCAGGACTGGAAGGGACAAAAAAATGTATCAATCCCTTTGTATAATATATGAGGAAGCAGAACTCCATAAAGGTAAAAGGATTGGCAGAGCTAGCATTAGAGTTGAGACTAAAACCCAGGCCACCTGAGTTCACAGCATCCTTTACAGTCGACAACACCACCTTTGATGACTCCAGAAATCTTCTTACCCTTTCCTATTCTCTAGAGTCACTGTGAATGAAGTAAAGTGATTTGGCAAGGCTGAGAAGTGTTTAACAAGGGAGGATTTCATTTCATATCTATAAATATTTACAGGGTGTCTGGCCGGCTGCTAGTCTAGGACTACAGAGATGAAAGAGAAGCCCATGTGCACAGCATAATGAGTAACTTAGGCAGGTAAACAGTTCCAACCCTGGGATCCTTGTGCCTCCAGAGAAAACTCTTGATACCAGATATCAAGTGAGTGTAGGAGAGGGTCACCTAACCCAGACTGAAGAGTGGACAGAAGGCTAGAGAAGTCATCTTAGATGTGACGATTCCAAAGGAAAAAAAATTTGAGTGGTTTATTAAATATGCAAGATATTTTGACTTTTTCTTTTAAATGGCTGGTACTGAAAGGACATGGTCCTGATCTCAGTCATCAAGAACAACTAGAAATTAGGTTAAGGCTTTCCAGACACAGGAATATATTGGTTCAAAGAACTACAGGTGAGAGAGCTTGATCAAGTCTAGAAAATCAGGGCAATTGAGTATGGTTATAATAGAAGGCATCCTTCTCTGAGGAAGTCAGGAGCAGGGAGGGAAGGCTGCAGAGGTAGGTGAGGTCCCATAACACATGGTTCAGATTTCTCCCAAAGTCAACAGCATGCTCATGAACAATTTTAAGCAGAGAATTTAGTTGATTCAATTTTTAAGAGAAAGTTCCCTCTGCCATCATTGAAATGGGAAGACTAGAGGGCTAAAGACTGGTGTCAAGATGACTGGGATGTTATGGTGACCTTAGTAATATGAGGTAGGGCCTGGTTAATGGCAGTGACACCGCAAGGAAAAGGAGGGAACCAATCAAATATTTAGGAGGTAGAATTTTCACAATTTTTCCACTATTTCACAGAGGGAATAGTGTAAATTGAATCTCAGAATCGAGTAAGTAGACTGAGCTCTTTGCAGAGAAGATAAGCACTTTTTTGGATATGTATTTGAGGTGCCTATAAAGTGCCCAGTTGGATAGATGGGTCTGAAGATCAAGAGAGACCTCCAGGCTATGAAATAGATTCCAGAAACTGATGTGTCAATATGTCAATAGAATTTCTTGAAACCTTTGGTATAGGATGGAGTACCCTGGAAGAACTCATTACATGAAAAGAGGGCCAAAGATTCAATAGAGCAGGAGGGGAAAGGCAGAGAAGAAAGTAGCAGAAAGGTCTAGAAACAGAGTAAGAAACACAGGAGATGTCAGTTAAAGGAAAATAAAAGATCCAAGAAGGGAGAGATTAGTCATATCAAGTGCTGCAGAGTCGTATCCATTGGGTAGGCCATTCAGGACATCATTCGTATCATCAAAGGTGCTTTTGGTGGAGTGGTGAATGGAAACTAGAGCAGGTAGGTTGAGAAGGAATGGGATGTCACAAAATTAGCAGTGAAAGGAGACCATAATTTCAAGAAGCTTGTCCATGAAGTGGGGGTGAGGGCAGTATGAGGAGGTGATAGATTTAAAGGAGTATTTTGCCGTTTTGCTTTTACTCCTTAAGATAGGAAAGATATGCTCATATTTTACACCAGGTGATAGAAATAAAGAAAGGGAAAGACCAGTGATAAAGGAGAGACCACAGGAAAGTGATGGAGTCAGGTCTCCACAGACACTGAAAGCTGGCTGGCCTCACCATTCTCTGTAAAGTAGGAGGTGGGTCCTGGTCCTATGAAAAGAGAGGGGAGATGACTTGGGACCCTCCGAGGGATCACCAGCATCACTGAGGGGCCAGCTGATGATAAGGATGATGAGCCCATAAAGGAACCATAAACCCAGCTCCATGGGTTTTCTCCAGGATCATTTTTGAAGACAATTACCTGGAATGTGCCCCTGGAGGGAAAGGGGAGGAAAGGCTGCAGAGGAAGATGAGGTCCCATAACATGTGCTTCTGATTTCTCCCAAAGGTGACGGCATGCTCATGAACAACTTTAGCCAAGAACTTAGTTGATTCAATTTTTAAGAGAAAGTTCCCTCAGCCATCATTGAGAAAGGAAGAGCAATTTCTGGAGCTCTAAAAGGAAAGAGGGCAGAAATGTAGTAGCAATAGAAGAAAGAAAAGAAAGAGGCTGCCACTAATTTGTATTCTCTAACATTTAATAAGATCATATAGTACTTTGCAAATCAGAATACAATACAAGGTATTAGGTAATTTATGCTATTAGTGGGAAAGTCTCTCATGTAGACACGTCCTGTCACAAAGTCAATAATTTTTTTCATTACCTTCTATCTTCTAAGGAATTAAGTAAAAGACTGAAAATGTCTTAGTGTCTTCTTAGCTAAATGAATGGGTCTATTCTCTTCCTCATTAAGTTATCAAAAAACTGGAGGTGCCATCTCCTCATCCATCTTCCCAGTTCCTTCATCCTTCCTCATTCCACAAACACTTACCCAATACCAGGAAAGTAGCAATTATCACATCCTGTCATTTCTTATCCCCAGGGATGGTTAAGAATCTTCAAAGTAGCTGTACCAGGCAGGGTCTTGCAGAGGAAACGACAGTCTGTGTCTCCCAAGGGCTTATGTTTTAATCCACAGTCTAAACTGAAAAGGAGAGATTTTAAAAAATGAAACAAGTATTTAAAACCAATAAAAATGCAAGTATATTAGGTCAAAACATTCTTCCTGCTTTTTTCTACCTTTGTTTTCTTAACACACACTTCATGTATTTTTATAGCATTTCAATCTCAGCAACTGATAAAAGATGAAAGTTCTAGGGTACCACACTCTTTATCACTAGATGAGAACCCTGGTCTATGTTTGCACTTACAGAAGCTGGAACCGTTTGCACATGTGACCTCATTGGTCATATTTTCATTTCCCCTATCTCCCTTTCAGAATGTCTTTATCTTACCAGACTAATTCATGAATCACCAACATATCAACTAGGTTCCTTTTTCTGATTTTGTGACTGTAATGAGAACACAAGATTTATAATGCGATGATTGGGGTCTTATTATAACCTCTCCATCATGTTTGCATGGGATGTCTGATGATGTGATAGCAATATATTTGGCATCAAAACTGCTAAACATATTGAAGGTTGGAGGCATTTGGGATGAGTCTCTATAGCAAAGTATTTGGAGTAGTTAAAAATTTGCTGCAGAAAAAAATATTCTAAGCCCTCGACTTACAGGGCAGAAAAAAGGATACATATGAGGGAGTCCAGTTCTCCCTAAGTTTTCAGACCTCTTTGTGGAAGCAAAGGAAAATGTAAGTCATTTTAATGTAATATCTGACAGAAATCTTCTTAATGTAATATCTTACATCTTAATGTAATATCTGACAGAAAAAATTACTTCAGTGTTTTGGAGAGAAATGTAGTCTGCTTTCTTTTTCTCTGCCTAAAATAAGGGTTTTCTTTTTCTTTTTCCATGGGGCCCTGGTTTGCTGAGGTCATGCACCCTCCACACTACCATTCTAAAAACTCTCCAACTACTTCAAGCACCGACACACACACCTGTACTCTCTCTTCCTCCCAATGCCTGACACCACACCTTTCACAATAAGAGCAAATAAATGTATCTTTCTTGATAAGAGGGAGGCTGGTGGCTCACACTTGTAATCCCAGTACTTATAGGGACACCAAGGTGGGAGGATCACTTGAGCCCAGGAGAATGAAGCTGCAGTGAGCCATGATAGCACCACTGCACTCTAGCCTGTGTGACAGAGGGTGCCACTGCACTCCAGCCTGGGCGACAGAGGGCACCACTGCACTCCAGCCTGTGTGACAGAGGGTGCCACTGCACTCCAGCCTGGGCGACAACCTGTCTCAAAAAAAAAAAAAAAAAAAAAAATGGATGCAGCATTTGACCTGAGTTATCTCAGCTTCCATCCTTCCTACCACCAACTCTACAGGTTCCTGATCCACCCCTCCTTTCCAAGGCAATACTTTGTGTATTGTCAGCACTATTCATTGAGTGCCTACCATGTGTCCATTTTAAGGCCCAGGCATATAGCACTGTAGGTTCTAAGAATACAGCATTTCTTTAAGTCCTAGTGAATAAAACAAAGTATCTGGTGAAGTTTATATTCTAATGGAATGACAGAAAATTAATATGCCGTAGTAGTGAGTTCTGATAAGGACTCCGAACGGAGATAAAATGTAGAAAGGTGATAGAGTGTCAGGAGAGGAGATGAGAAGAATAAAGTGAGACTCCTAATTATGTGAAGATCTGAGGGTAGAAACCTCCATGCATGGGAAACAGCACATGAGGTGGAAGCTCGTGTGGCATGTGGCTGGACAGCAGGTCTCAGACCAGCAACATCAGCACCACCTGGGCACTTGTGAGAACCTAAAACTTCTCAGGCCACCTCCCCCTCCCAAATCAGGAGTTCTGGGGGTGGGGCCCAGCAATTGGGTTTAACAAGTCCACCAGGTGACAGAAGCTAAAATTTGAGAACTGTTGAGGACAAGCAGCAGGGTGACATGGCTGGAGCCTATGGATCGATGGAACAGTCGTCACTCACGCTTGGCTCCTGCTGCTCTGGTCCAGACAGTGTTCAATTTCCTTTTGCTTATCACTGTGAAACGTCTCAAAATCACCTACAGCTTTCTTCCTCTGTCCTTTGTCTATTCTGTGCTTGTTCCTCCACATCTGCCCACCTTTATCAAACCATTTCAAACTCGTACCTCCTCCAGCGTGAGTTCCCAGATTCCACCATCAGCCGTGACCACGCCCTCCTCTGAGAGCCCATGCCACTCTGTCATTTATAACACTAAGCACGTGCAGGTCGGTATTACAGTTGTATGTGGATGTCCTATCTTTCAGGAAATAAGTAAGTTGAGAGTAAGATGTTGTATCTTCTTATCTATATTCTTACAGTCCCCAAAGAATGTTTGGCATATTCAGTAAAGACTTTCAAAGGAAAAAGGAGGGAGGAAGAGGAAGAAGAAATGAGAGCAAGGAAGCAATGGGGGGCAGGAAACTAACAAACTAGGAATCGAATTGCTGACACCTGCAGGCAGTTTTATCACACTGGATTTCATCAATGACAAGCAGTGAAAAACAGGAACCATTTGCCCTTATGGCTTTCGGAGAAATGTGGGGATCCCACAGCTGCCACCTGTATGTGCTTAAGGGCGATATTCCCACCGTCCTGCTGATTTCTCCCTGTTCAATGTGTTTTGGATATCACTCGCACCATTACCCAAATTTGGTCTCAGATATTTTATTTATACAGGCTCCTAAAAGTGACTGGACCAGCATTCTGCTTGGGGGAGGAGATCTCTGAGGCAAAACTGCTGTTTCCTGGCTAGCCTAGAATGGCCACCAGCTGGTCAATACATTTCTTAGCCATTACCTTTTACCAAATTTAGAGAAGCGACCCTTGCCTTTTTGTCATTGCTGCTTTATCCTCTAAGGAATAGACAGGAAGTCATCTGACATTATAGATCACTCCTCAATCATTCATTTTGAGCCTAACATCCTCTCTAGTTTTTGACTAATTTTTACAAACCAAAGAACTTCCAGTGTATCTTTCAGAACTTTATTGGTCGTGTTCTTCCTTTAACTCATCTTTTTCTATCTCTTTAGATGCCGTGATTCAATAAGAAGAAAATTTGCTTGCAATTACTATACTTGGTTCCCCTACTCATATGCCCATACAAATTCCAAGTACCACAGAAACAGAATGGTCCTGGAGAGTACAGTCAGGCTTCCTTTAAAATAAGGCAACAATAAAAATTCAAACACAGAGAGTTGATCAAATAGAGTGCTATGTGGTTTGAAGAGTCGTCAGAATGGGGGCATTTTCTGAGTCAAGCTCAGCATGCTACGCAGACAGCAGTCCAGCTTGAGGGAAAGCAGGAAATATTCAGACAGAGGTGGTGTGAAATCAGGTAGTCCCTATGAGAAAGGCTTAAAGCCTTAGCCTTGAGTTAAGGAGCTGTGGAAGAAGTGAGAGGATGGGCACTAGCTGAGAAATAGCAAAAAGGAAGGAACTCTCCAAGGGTGAAACAACACTGCATAGTTTCTCAAGAAAAAGCATGGCATGCCAAAGGACTTGCCACCATCTTGGCCTCTTTTTGTGTGTGTGAAAAAACATTTGCTTTTTTCCTTCAAATGCAACTTGTATAGACAGCATTTAATTACAGGGTGAATAGCTCACCATGGACCCAACTATTGGTAGCTTGGTTCTTTCTAAGAAAGGAATCTTAATAAGAAAATAGTTAGATGAAGTGGTAAAGTAGAATTATCGCCAATTCAAAGATTCAACCAACTATCCCCAAATTAGGTATTCTAAACCAACTAGTGGAAAGATGCAAAATCAACATGGTCACCCAGTCTCATTTCTATAATAGCAGGATTGCAAATACTTAATGATTTCCTAAGAATGGATAATTTTTATGGTGACTACTTAGCAAGAATTTTGTGCCCTTGAACATACAGTATAATTTATAGTTATTATACATAGCTTCTGGTAAACATATTGTATTTTTAAGTATTAATCACTCCAAAGATTTTCTGTTCATTACATGGGACAATGGAAAGCCAATTACTCATTTCACTCAATCTAAAGATATCAACTATGATATTCTCATAGTAGAAATAAATATATTTAGTCTTCATCCCCATTTTCTGGCAAACAGCTCCTAAAATCCTTGACTCTCCAAAATGATGTGTCTTTTTGTATGCTAATGAGATGACTGGTGATGGGGGCTTCTGGATAGCCTTAGGATGGATGGGAGCTGGTTGCCAGGGAAACCCACCATGTGATTAGAGGGCTGGGACTTTCAGCCCCATCCCCCAACCTCCAGGGAAGTAAAAGGGACTGCAGGTTGAGCTAATCACCAGTGGT
The DNA here is from genome assembly GCF_009764315.1 of Trachypithecus francoisi. Classification (NCBI taxonomy): domain Eukaryota; kingdom Metazoa; phylum Chordata; class Mammalia; order Primates; family Cercopithecidae; genus Trachypithecus; species Trachypithecus francoisi. The sequence goes on along the minus strand of NW_022681472.1, from coordinate 23,212,232 downwards.
CAATGATTTAATCAATTGTGCCCTCATAACCCTTCATAAAAATCCAAAATGGACAGGGTTCAGAGAGCTTCCAGGTTGCTGAACATATGGAAGTGCGGGAGGTTGGTATGCCCAGAGAGGGTCTGGAAGTTCTGGGACCCCTCCTACTTACCTTGCTCTATGCCTCTCTTCCGTCTGGCTCTGTATCTGTATCTTTTATAATAAATGGGTAAACATAAGTGTTTTCCTAAGTTCTGTGAGCCATCCTAGCAAATGACCAAACCCAAGAGAGGGGATTATGGGAACCCCTAATTTAAAGCTGGTTGCTCAGAATTTCCAACACCTGAGCTTGAGATTGGCATGTGAAGTAGGAGGTAGTTATGTGGGACTGGGCCACTAACCTATGAGATCTGGTGCTAGTTCTGGTTAATGTCAGAATTGAATTGAGTTATAGGACACCCAGCTGGTGTGAGAGAATTGCTCCCTGGGGGAATCCTCCCCCACCCTACATCTGCTAGCAGAAGTGTTCTGTGTTGAATGTTGAGTGTAGCAGGAGAAAAGAGTTCTTTTCCAACATCACATCTGCTGATTTCAAAAAATAGAAATGGCCAAATTGGGGCCGGTGAGAATAGCACACCATAAGTCCTAAGCCCTGTAACTTTCTTTACCTGCTATCGCCATTAAGAACCATATAGCTGTTTTGCTTAGGCAGTCCAAGTGATTTATATCGCCTATATTTACATCTCCTATATTTTATAATCTTAAACTATTTGTTTCATCAGGCGCTGAGTGGCTTACAGGGATATTTATTTAATAATTTGACTAAGCCTTGCATACCCATCTTCGTTGCCATTAATAGAAGATAGTAACTGTTTTCTTCCATCGCTCTTGTTTTCCAGAACATCACTTAACTTCCTCCTGAGCACTCAGAATGCTCTACAGTAGCACTTATTATTTTGTACTTTGTTTAATTGTTTATTCTTCATGACTAAGCTGTACTCTCTTTGGGGGAAGGAACTTCATCTTATTCTTCAAGTCCAGTGTCTACAGAGATTAACAGACACACAGAAGTTTTGTTATCGTTACTCCTGTAGCCACTGAAGTTGAACCACAATAAATTGCCAGTACATGACAGTTTTTAAATCTTAAAATAGCAGTAATTTCAGATGGCTCAATTTAATATAAACTTCAACTCTGAAAAATTAGGGCTTTTTTTCTTGCTATAAATATACGAGCAGCTTATGTGCAGATTTTCCATTAACGTATCATCAAAGCTTTATCAACTTTACAGAGAATATTGCCAGAGCTAATGAATTTTAATGTGCAAATAAAACATTAGGTGATCTTATTGACAATGCAGATTCAGCTGCAGTCCCAGGTAGGGCCTGGGACTCTGCATTTCTAATGGGCTTCCAGGTGATGCTGACACTATGGCTCAGGGTAGTAGCAAGTTACTGAATTGCAGGATAAGGAGTCAGGTGATATGTTAAGTACTAGATCTGCTACTAGCTATCTGTGCTACTTTAGTAAAGTCACTTCATCTTTCTGGGCCTTGCTTTCTGTGATGTCCAAGAATTGGGTGGTCTCTTCCTTCTAAGTCCCAGGTTTATGATCCACTGGGGTCACATCTACACATGTGGTTAGAAAGTCCATACAAAATGCAGGTTTGGACCACCAGCTCCATCCTCAGCCTGCCTGGTTTCATATCCTAGTTCTTCCACTTACTAGTGATGTGATAATTGGAAGGAGTTACTTAATATCCCTGTGCCTCAATTTTCTCATCTCTAAAATTGAACTAATATTGAATTAGTTTGTATATGTAAAATGCTTAGGCAGAGCCTAGGACAAATAAACTCAATAAATGTAAGCTATTTGCAGTATTAATATTCTCTGCAGTTTCATTTCTAAAAAGCTTTCCTAAGGGGATTATCTGAAATGTAGACAAAGATTTAGAGTGCATGGAAAGATGTTTATTACCAATTTATTTCACCTATCAAAATGTGGAATGCTACCTATGTGTTCAACAATGAGAAAGGCTAATTATAGTCCAAATTATAGACCCTTTTGTGCCTGCTGTAAATGTCTATAAATAATTTTTAATGCTCAAGATTCTATAGAAGTAAAGTAAACTTCTCACTCCCCCTCCGAAGGTTGGCAAATGCTGAAAAAAAAGGTATACAAATGTATTAATGTGCATAAACACAGGGGAATCACAGGAGAATGATAACCCAATTCCCCAATGAAGTTTAGAAGTTCATACACTCTTCTGCATAGAGAAGGGGTTAAGTGGGGAGTGTAGGAAATTTTAAGGGGTAGGTTTTAGGGGAATTGAATGGGCCCAAAGGATAGATAATAGGTTTTTTGTTTTGTTTTGTGTTTTGTTGGGTTTTTTTTTTTTTTTTTTTTGAGACAGAGTCTCGCTCTGCCACCCAGGCTGGTGTGCAGTGGTGCAATCTCAGCTCACTGCAAGCTCTGCCTCCTGGGTTCACGCTATTCTCTTGCCTTAGCCTCCCGAGTAGCTGGGACTACAGGCGCCCACCCCCATGCCCGGCTAATTTTTTTTTTTTTTGTATTTTTAGTAGAGATGGGGTTTCACTGTGTTAGCTAGGGTGGTCTTGATCTGCTGACCTCGTGATCCACCCGCCTCAGCCTCCCAAAGTGCTGGGATTACAGGCGTGAGCCACCATGCCTGGCCAGATAATAGTTTTTAAATGATTCTAATGGGATGAAGAACAGACAATAGTTTGTGGACAAGTCCCAGGAAGGTGAGGGGCATAACTGCCCTGTGAACAAAGGTTTTCTTATTATGCAGATAAATTCTCCCAGGTAATCTCTCAGAGCAGACCTCAAAAGAATAGATGCAAAGTCTGTCTGGGCATGATGAGAAAGACTTTTAGTCTTTCCTTTTCTCTGGTGATTAATCCTTCCTGGTTAGTCGAGATGCCTAGGGGAGAGGATTTCAAGACAATTGCACTTCTTTTGGAAGAAGTTTTCTGAGTCAGATAAGGGAAGTTCCAGAGACAGCCCCTCCCTGTGGGGGTTAAGGGGGGCAGTGGGGAGCTGCAGATGACAGAGTTAGAAAGTTCTTGGTTCTGAGGCAGCCACTAAGGTCTTCCAATTTCCTTTAATTCAAAAGTGCTCAGCATGCCAAAGCACCATACTTTGGGGTATTCTGTGAGCCCCAACAATACAATAAAAAAAGAGAAAATAGGATACAAAGGTATCAATAGTTTCCGTTTCGCTATATGATATAGTTAACTATATCTGGGGGGAAAAGCCACAAAATAACAAGTGGTTACTATGTCCAAGTGACACTGTAACATAGGGATTTTTTTTTCTTTCTCCCTATACCTTTATCTCTATTTACTAATTCTTCTGCATGAAGCATGAACAACTTTTATATTCAGATTAAAAGTAATTTTAAGCATGTGTAAATTCTCAAAAAGTTTTTTTTAAATGAACCCTATAGCAAGAATTTCAGCTTCTGTGGTGCCTTGTGCCAAAACCATTCTAGAATCATTGCAAATAAGAATCAGAAGTTAGTAAATTTAACAATACAACACTCAGTGCCAAACTAATGACTGAAAAGAAAAACAAGCATGTTCCTCCTTTATTTCTAACTGAGAACGAGATTGTTGAATATTCCAATGAAGCATTAAATGGCCAAAGTGGCTGTCTTGCTGAGTGTCACATAGATACTGGAGAGATGTGAAACAGAGGAGCAGGGCTCGAGGCCTTTCAGCTTAGAATAATGCCAGAACCTCCCTGCATCATGCTGATATATGCATTTGAGTAAATGGATTTTCAAATAGATATTCTTCAGTGGTCTCAATATCACAGTATGATTAAATCTGTATTTAGATTTTTATTTAAAAGTTAGGAAAAAAGCATTTGAAATGACTGGAGGGATAATTCATTACATTTTCATATGTATTCCACTATAAACATGTATTTTTCCAAGCCTGAACAAGCCCATTTTAAGAAGACTTTCTGAAAAAAATATTTGCCAGCAGTTTCTTGCGCCATCAATTACTTTTTAAAACTACAACAATAGCGATCGTTAGAACCTAGTCCAGGTTAACCGTCTTCATTTGCCAAAGAAGGCTAGGGGCTATTTTTTCTTGCCTCTGTGAGGCATGGATTGAGAGGAAAGTTTGTCTGCATAATAAACTTTCTACTGCTACTCCACTGCTTGATAAAATTCCTCTTCCTTAATCTTTTCTGACTTTTCATCACTTTGAACTTCTCGCTGTTTGAGTAGACATCACCAGTGATCTATATATACTTCATTATCTCCCTAACCAGTAACCTCAACCTGAAAACTATAAGAAAAAGAATTTCTGAATAAAAATTATTTTTCAATCACAAGTCATTTTTCTTGGCCTCTCTCTTGCTCTCATGAATTCTAGAACCTTGATTAAAGAGGCTTTTGTCTTAAAACTCAGGCTTTTGGTTAAAGAATGTTGAAAAATCTTAAATTTGCAGCTTAGTGACAGATCATAGCATAAATCTGAGGGTACCCACTGTCATCCAGAAAAAAAAATTATCTCCAAAGTAGAATGGTCAAAAAAACATTACATATCTAAAATTTATTTTATCTCATTCTTACATACATTTTAATTTTTCGTGTTTTATAATATAAATAGGCCAAGCATGGTGGCTTATGCATGTAATCCCAGCACTTTGGGAGGCTGAGGCACGAGGATTGCTGAACCAGGAGGATTGCTTGAGGCCAAGATTGCTTGAGACCAGCCATAAGCGACACAGCAAGACCTTGTCTCTACAAAAACAATTTTAAAATAAAACCCAGGCACAGTGGCACAAGCCTGTGGTCCTAGCTACTCTAGAGGCAGAGGTGAGAGGATCTCTTGAGCCCAGGAGTTCAAGGCTGCAGTGAGCTATGGTTGTGCCACTGCACTCCAGCCTGGGTGACAAAGTGACTCCCTCTCTAAAAAAAACAAAATGTAAAATACTGGTACACTTAAAGTCTATGGAGATTGAAGTTGCTCACAATTTTCAGTCATGAAGTTTTGAAAACGGAGGTGATGATGATCTCAAAGTTCTCTTTGTTCGCCAACAACAGCATATACTGAGGCCTATATTCATTTACTTGTTAAATTTGTATTGAGTACCTATATGTCCCAAATTGTTATAGATATTAGGAATATAAAGGGCTCACACTAAGGCAGAAAAAAAGCACCTGTTTTGTGAAGCCCATAATTTCATGAGGAAAACAAACAATGCACAAGTAAACAGTTATAAACTCTTACAACAGCTATGATGTAAATGAGATACTGTGGCTTTTATTTACTCATTCAACAAATGTTTATTGATCATCCAATACATACCTGGAACCATGCTAAGCACTCTACACAAAATGGACATGATCCTTGCTCTCACTGAATTTCCACTGTAGCCCAGGTAGCAGACAATTCTAGCCCAGGTAACTCAGATTAATTACAACTGTGATTGAAGTTATAAAGGAGTTCTCCTTCTGAGCTAACAACTCAGAAGGAACTGATGACCAAAAAATTGGGGGATGAGTCTAAGATGGAAGAGGCCTTCCTGAAGATGTTATCCTTGAAGCAGGGCCTTGAATGATGAGGAATTTGTTGGGCATGGCTGTGAGAACAGATCAGAGTTGTTGAGAGAAGTGTAGTCTCCAACTTGGGAAAAGGAAGCGAGGGGTACATGATTGCTCCCGTTGTTTATTGATTATTTTTAATTGTGTGGTTTTAAGGGAAACTGGGCCCAATGGCTTACTGTCAGTTGTATACAGGACTTTAGACTTTGCAAAGCACTTTCTCTTGGGTTGTCTCAGTCATTCCTCATCTATGTGTGTGGTATGCAAGTAGTTGCTTTCAATTCTCATAGATATAAGTGCTACACAGGTGCCTTCTCAAAACTTATTTCTAAATTCTGCAAGTAGATGTGTCCTTCTGTTGTAGGGCACACCTGAAACTGGTGAAGTGGTGCTCAGCGGGGCCTTTTGCTTTGTGTACAGAGCTTTCTGAATAGAAGCTTTTGGCTTCAAGAAGCATTGAGCTGCTGTAGGTTGGCTGCAGAGTTGAAAGGGGACAGTGGGGGCACATGTCAAAAGGACTACTCAGCTGTGATTAGAAGGTACATGACATTTGCCAAAGGCAACACACCACATGAGGAAATCAGACCCTGGTGCCAAGAGGCCCTACAGCTAGAGAAAGGAGGTGGGTGTGAGAAGGCCATATAGGAGGAGAGACACCTACTCATTGATGTATCTGATGTAAACAAACACAGGGTCTACATTTTAAACACAGGTGGCTTCAGAAGCAGTGTGTCAGAGAGGGGAAAAGGTCAGTGAATTTGTATCCTTTGCTCATTTTTTTTATTTTTAATTTTGCATTTTCTTACCAGTTTTTGAGAGAACCATGTATTAGAGGTATTAATCCTTCGTGTTATCATATCTGTAACACATGCTTCTTTACCAATCTGTCATTTGTCTTTTGACTTTTTCTGTAAGGAAAAGAGCAATGAAACCATCTTAATGGTTATAATTCAAATCTACCGTTAGTTTTTCTTTCTTTGTGTTATTTAGTTTTAGCTTGTTCAAAAAGATCAAATATTGCTCCCATTCAAAACTATATAAATATTCTAGGATTGTTTTCCTGCTGATTTTGCATGATTTTTCTTTTTTATGTTTAGATCTTTATATGGAATTATTTTTTTGTACACAGTGTAAGAAAGAATATAACTTAATTTTATCCTAGAGGGCCATTTACAGAAAAGAATATGTAAAGAAAAACTAACTTACATAAAAAGGCACATTTCACTCACAAGGGAATGCAAATTAAAACAATTAAGTGTTTTAATTTTTCCCATAGATAAAAAATGCTTAGTGCTGATGAGGATGAGGAAGCAACTGGAACTGTAGTGCCAGAGAGAAGGTGAAATTGGTATAACCGCTTCAGAAAGTAATCAGCTGAATCTAATAAAAGTTATGATCCTCCACTGCACACAGTTACTCAAGCCTGTAATCCTAACACTTTGGGAGGCCAAAGAGGGTGGATTCTTTGAGCCTAGGGGGTCGAGACAAGTCTAGGCAACGTGGTGAGACCTTCGTCTCTATTTAAATAAAATGTTCTATATGTAAAAAAAAAGTTTTAAGAGTTAAGATCCTCACACCCTTTTGATAAATCCTGTTAGAAAATACCTGCTAAAATAATTAGCTTGTGTGTTAAAATTGTAGCACTGTATGTGGTGATTTTTTTAAAAGCTGAAAACAGAGTCCATCAATAAGGGAACAATAGAAAAATCATGATATATCTGTAATATGGAATGTTATGAGGCTGTTACAAAGAATGAGTTATGGCATATATTGAACAAGGGGTGTGAGTGATATACTTTTAAATGAAAATAGAGTTTGAGAGTAATATGTATGATTCTATTTTGGAAATGTGCTGATTTTTAGAGTGTAGGGAAGTTTTAGGGGATGTTTAGGTTTTTCTTTTGGTGGGGAGGAAATGGTGGCAGTGGTAATTTGTGAGTGTACATCAACTTCCCCCTTTAACATTAAAATGGTCTGGTATACCAACATGAGAGATTTAATTTTATTACATAGTGATGTATTTCATAAGAACTGAACTAAGAAGAAACCTGGGTTCCATTTTGATTTGCATGTCTTGGACATGTCATTGTGTTCCTGGCATCTCTTCTTCCCAACACATGATGAGGAAATAAAGAAAAAATATCAAGTGCTCCAAATGTCCCTGAAATAAGGGTATCATAGGGCAAGAGGATAATCTTTACCCTACAATTTGTAAGCTCTGATTAAAGGCCAAGATTTCCAAGTTTATAAATTAGTATCTCAGTTTCAGCCCACCAGGGAAGGACCATCATTTTTTTCATTTGAGCAAGATTTGGTACCATGATGCTTATACTTAGCATATAGGAAATGTAAGCTCAGACCAGGTCACAGCCTGGTTTACTTCACCGAACACATCTAGAAGGAACTGAGCAGCTCTCAAAGCTGATTTTTTTATAGAATTACCTGCAGAAAAAATGCAACTGCAAGCACCCTGGGCTTGCCCCAGATGTACTGAATTGGAGTATCCAGAAATTGGACCCACGAATTTATTTTTTAAGTGATTACCAGGTGGTTCTGGTGCATCTCATCTATAGATAATTTGGGAACTATTGATGAAATCTAGTAAATGAAGTCAAGCTGCCTGCCGAAGGTAAAATATAGGCTGTGATAGCAATGTTAAAAGATAAACCTTAGACAAATTTAACAGAGTTTAGCTGAGCAAAGAATGATTCCAAAATCAGGCAGTTTCAGAAACAGAATAGATTCAGAGAGGCTCCAAGGCTACCTCATGGTCCAAGATTTATGAGCAGAGAAAGGAATATGGCATACAAAAAATATAAGCGAGGTACAGAAACATTCAGATTGGTTACAGCTTGGCATTTGCCTTACTTGAACCCAGTTTGAACAATTGGCTTCCACTGACTGGCCAAAACTACTACTTTGGCCATTGACTGGCCAAAACTACTCTTGGCACAAGAGTAGGCTACAGTCCAATTACATCTCTAGTTAAGTTATGGTTCCCTATGTTTGGAGAAACCTTTAAGATATGTAAATAGGCAGGTTTAGGCTAAACATAATGGCAACAAGCATTTTGAAAGCCCCTACCATAAAAAAGTACGTTTTAGTGCTAAATCCCCCTGTACAGCAGGCAAAATTTGTAAAATTCAAACATGCAAAATTTCTGGGGTTTTTTTTTTCCCCCACTTTGGAGAAGCCATTGATCTGTGATAGGGGTTTTTTGTTAAAGTAACATACCAGCCTTGCCATAGAAAGTATAACCCTGCACCTCTATCATTCATCTGCACCTGACTTTCCCTGTCAGTGTCCTGATACTAGTTATATTGTGGTGTCCAGCCTATACTTTGTTTCAAAAACTCAGTCATCTGGGGGACAAGGTACTTCAAAAATTTTGCAAAAGTAAAGCTAGTATACAAATCCTAGTTGTATATTCCCCTGCTTCTTCTCTGAGTAGTGGATGTGTGACTTATTTAAAAGTCAAAAGAAAATCTGTTAACACCAGACTTTCAATATCCGAAACCCTTAAAGACTATTACCACTAACAGAGAAAGACCAAGTTGAAAGGGAACCTTTTAGAAAGACTGTGACAAAGCAAATGGCACGCATGGTATTTCTCTTTAGCCTCTAAGGCAGTAAAGTACCAGATGTCATACAACAAAGTCCAAGAAGACCTTGTAACCTAATGGGCGTAGCCAGAGTAGTCAGCTTTAAAAAGCTCTTGTGCTTATAAAAGGAAGCAAGTTGGCACCATTAACTCCGTATATTAGACTGAGGAATTTTTTGGCCAGCCTGCTTTGATTTATTCGAACAGTTGTAATGTTTAACCTTTATATTAAAATGGAGAGTGTAAGTAAATGTTTGTTCAACCCCTAATATGGAATTTCTCACATAGTGGGTTGCTTAGTAAATATTTGGTAACAGTATTATGTGGTGCCTCCCAATTGTGCAGTTGGAAGAGGAGAGATCAACTCAAGTTGATCTTTCTTAGGTTGAATAAGCTATGCGAAGTATACATTGACTGCGTCTCTAGCGGAGGCAGCCGGGAAGTGATCAACATGGTAAAGAGACTCTGGAGCAGAACTGTATCTGAACGCACAGCCCCTCATTCAAAGAAGTTAAAAGTGAGCCATTTGTCAAGGTTCAGGGTACACAGTGCAGCGATATAAAATTACCCAAGGGCCTATCCATTTTGACCACTCTTTACTTTTGTTAAATTCTGTTTCCTTGAAGTCTGTGGACTAATGTAAATAAATGTGGCCCTCACACTTTTCTGACCACTTCTCCTTTTTCTCCATCACTGGATCCCATCCCCTCCCGCCCCTTTCTGATGCTTAGGTGACCATTTGGGGCTCAGCGTCTGTGAGCACTGAGTTCTCTGTCTCAGGGTCATTGGTCATTTTCATGACTTAGCTATTGCCTGTGTTCCGATGACTCTCGAGCTTGCATTTCCTGCCCTGGCTTCTTACCCACAACTCAGTACTATATGTCCAGTTGGTTGCTGGACACTCATGTGGATGCATGGACGCCAACTTCTCTAAAATAGTTCATCATTTTATTCCACATACAATCTTCCCTTCCCCGTTTCCTTATTCTCATTCAATTGAGAGAAACCCAGCCACCCAGAATCAAAACCTCATTTTTCTTTCTCCCCTAGTTCAGTCGCTTACTGAGTCTTGTCAATCCTGTCACAGTCTTTTCCCAGGGCTTCGTTTCTCTCATGCCGCCGTCATTATTTCATGTCTGCATGGCTGTCACAGCCTCCTACCTTGCCTCTCTGCTTCCAGTTTCACCTCCTCCAATCCACTGTGCACATCAGTACCAACTTAATCTTCTGAAAGTGCCTTTTTGTTATGTCGCTCTGCTGATCCAAAACACTTCAGTGGATCATGACAACTCAAGAATCAAGTCCAAACTCATTTGTCTGACATCCAAGGCCCTCCATAACTTGGCCCACTGCAGTCCTTGACTTTCCCCTTTAATTTTTTTTTCCCTGAAATAAATCCTGTTCTGGTCAGAGTGGTCCTTCCCCAGTACTGACCACAGCATGCCCACACCCCATTCCCTCCATCTGTATCCACTCGGGATGCTACCCTCATTCTTTCCTCCTGAGTTGTCCCTGACCTTCAGCCACTCATTTTAAGTTTCACTTCTACCATTGGCCAAACAAGCCTACAGAGACATCTCTCCCCTAGCAGCTGTTTGTTCCCCCAATTCTAAGCACCTCAAGTATAAAGTTCATGTCTTCAACTACTTTATATGCCTTTCATAGGGCTTCATAAATAGTAAATGCTCCAAAAAGATGTATTGCTTTGACTAGATTTGGAGCCTAGCTTGTTGTCTTGATCATGATTTTCAATTCAACTTGCCCAAAAGAATAAGAGGAAAAAAAACATATTGGCAGCAAGACTCAGCTTTTTCCCCTACCTAAGGTTCAAACAGCGAGATAGATCCATGAATTAAATTTAACCCTTGGCCAGGTGTGGTGGCTCACGCCTGTAATCCCTGCACTTTGGGAGGCCAAGGTAGGCAGATCACAAGGTCAGGAGATTGAGACCTGGCCAATATGGTGAAACCCCGTCTCTACTAAAACTACAAAAATTAGCTGGGCATGGTGATGCATGCCTGTAATCCCAGCTACTCAGGAAGTTGAGGCAGGAGAATCACTTGAACCCAGGAGTTGGAGGTTGCAGTGAGCCGAGATCATGCCACTGCACTCCAGCCTGGTGACGGAGTGACACTCCATCTCAAAAACAAAAAACCTTCAACTGTCTATGCGCAGATAACCCATATCTCCTACAATGGGGAAATCTGTACTTGGGGAAAGGTATCAGTCCAGATTAAGATGTGGAGAAGAGACTCTTGGCAGAGAAACACTTTCTGAGTCACTAAATGAAAAAATGCCTATATGGGTATTATCTGACATGCACATGTACCTTTCTCCACAGCCGGTACATAACCCATAGTCCTAGCCTAAGTGAATGAGGCAACAGGCATAGACCTGAAAGATTTTCATAAGATTTTGCAAATTCTGTGCTCCTGACCCTTATCCAGAAAAGTAACTTCTTTTTTTCTCTGGCTATAATTTTCTTAACCCAAACTGGCTTTTAAAACATTAAAAAAAAAAAACCTCATAATTCTTAAAACCCTTGCATGAGTTTCTGGATAGTTACCTTGTTTTCTCAATTGTGACAACCAGGAGTCATTAAGACTTAAAATATTTTGTTGTGTGAGTTGGGGGATCTTTAAGAATAAGTTAGGTATTCTAGAAAATGGTGGACCCAGAGAATGAACCAAGGTAGGCTGGCTTAGGAGAGGACAATTGTAGCTCTTCTAAGAGGCAAAACATAATGAATGTCACACACACACACGTCTGTGGTCTTTTAGTGTTATAGACTTAGCCGCAAAGGTGTTTATCTCCCGAGAGCCTGCTTCCGCTAACAGTATACCCACTAGACTAGAATCAAGGTGTTAACAGGGCCATATTCCCATTGAACTCTCAGGGAGAATCAGGCCCTTGCCTCTTCCACTTTCTGGTAACAGCCAGTTTATGGCCAACTTCCTCCTGGCTCTTCCTCCATGGTCCTATTGCCCTCCCTTCTCTTATGTATCAAATCTCCCTCAGCCTCTCTCTTAAAAGTACACTAGCAATTGCACCGAAGGCCCACTAGGACACTCCAGAGTCATCTCCCATTTCAAAATCTTTAACTTAATCGCATCTGCAAGTGTCCTCTCTTTTGCCACATAAGGTAATATTTACAGATCCCAGGGATATCTTTTGGGAGGCCATTCTTTAGCCTACCACAATGATGAACTATTATTATTTTGTCTAGCTCAAATACCACATAGTTAAGCTCTTAAATCATAAAGCAGCAAGATGTCAAAGAATATACACCATATGGGTAACAGTGGTTATCTCTTGGGAGTGCTTGGTGGGGGATTTTCATTTTCAATACGTGTTTTTGAAGAATTTTACTTTTATAGAGAGTGTGTGATTGGTATGTCTGTATTTGGGGATAAAACAGTAAGGATTAAAGCAGAGAAAAGATACTTCCGGCAATTCTAAAGGAAGCCAACAATGTCCCAATTGGGTACCTCCACTCTTGATGTCATAGCACTTATTTCCAGCTGTCTCTCCCTCCCCTCCCCTGTACAGCTGTGCTCCTTTCTCTCATCTGTACAGTTTGGATTGAAAACACACTTCAGGCAATTACATCCAAACTCGGTGTGCTTGGCCTCAGAGTCCCTGCTATTCCCTCTGTTGCAGGCTATTTTTCCTAATTTCCTCCTTCGAAGACCAAAGAAGTGTACAGAAGGAAGGGGATGAGGAGAATAATTAGAAGAAATAAGAAATTTCTTTTTTTATACACACACTGTGAGATCTCATCATTCTGTTATTGTGTTTTTTTTTTTTCTTCCCTCAACAAGGGCTGCAATATCCTACTACATAGAAACAAACATACTCCTCCCTCATTTCCAAAAGCCCTACCATTTGTGGAATGGTATGCTGCTAACTATATATCATTATTCATTTTCTCAACCTGTATTTGTGGAGCAGTTGGCTATTTTTCAGGTGCTATGAACAGCTGGCTGAACATACAGTGATGAATAAGATAAAGACTGCAAAAGGAAAATAAATCTGGGTGCCCCAAAATCACTAAGCCAAAAGGAAAAGTCAAACTGGGAACAGCATCAGGCAAACCTGCCTCCCACTTTATTCCTAAATAAGATAGCTACAAATATTTAAAAATAAAAGAAGCTACACACCTCCCTTGCAATGTGCCTACAAGGAAATTCCTCCTGGACAAAGGACAGAAATCACAGCCGTTCTTCTGTTCACCTTTGACAAATTCATGTCTGATTGCTTCCTCTGCCCTATTGTTGCACTAAGACAGACTCTGAGGCATAAGTGAGTATTCCTCTACCCTCCTCTTGCATGTAAATTGTGTATTCAGTGAAAAGCTCATCAGAGACTCATAAGTATGTAACATTTGTTGCTTATCTACCTCTGACCTGGAAACCGCCTTCCCTGCCTTTCCAGACCAAATCAATGTACACCTTACATGTATTGATTGATGTCTCATCTCTCCCTAAAATGTATAGGACCCATATCTTGTGCTGACCTATCTCATCCTATGACTTAGAATGTCTAACCTCCTGGGAATGCAACCCAGTAGGTCTTGGACTCATTTTACCCAGCACCTATTCAAGGTGGAGTTGCTTTGGCTCAAGTGCCTCTGACACTTCTCTCTCTCTCTCTCTTTTTTTTTTTTTTTTTTTTTTGAGACAGAGTCTCACTCTGTCACCCAGGCTGGAGTACAATGGCATGAGCTCACTGCAACCTCCACCTCCCGGGTTCAAGTGATTCTCCTGCCTCGGCCTTTTGAGTAGCTGGAATTGCAGGTGCCTGCCACCATACCCAGCTAATTTTTGTATTTTTAGTAGAGATGGGGTTTCACCATGTTGGTCCGGCTGATCTTGAACTCCTGACTTCAGGTGATCCAGCTGCCTTGGGATCCCAAAGTGTTGGGATGACAGGCCTGAGCCACCATACCCGGCCCACTGCTATTTCTTTAACATCCAGTTTCTTTTCAAGTGCCTTAGAAAGTCTGAAGGGTCCATATGTCTGATAACCCAAGTATACATTTTGAATTACAAATGTTGTTTCCTTCTAAAGGAGATTTTGTTATGCTAATGGACAAATGTGTAAACCCCATAATTAGTCTATAAATTCGTTAAAGAACTATAGTCACTATTATGTTATGACCATTTGGCCATACCGAAAAGGCATTTGTACTTATGAGCAACAGAGGACATTTTCCACTGTTTTGGAAATAACCGAGTGTTTTTACTTGTATGTGTAATCAGACTTTTAATTAAATCAGCTTGGTTTATCACTAGGTGCAATCACAGAGGTAAACACAGCTGGTGTGGGCATGTGGCTGGAATACACTGGAAAATGGAAGTGGGAGATCTGTTAAAAAACTGCCAATAAATCTTCCTTTTACTCACTTCAAACATTGCAGAGAGGGGCTAGTTTTCACTAAATGAAGGCAGCAGTAAAGTGACTTCCTGAGTGGCATGAGCCATCTAGCAAATTATGGAACCTGAGAAGGGGGTCATGGGAACCCCCAGTTTATAGCCAATTGGTCAGAAATATGGGAGGCCCAGAACTTAGAATTGGCACTGGAAGTAGAGGCAGGCTTGTGAGGCTGAGCCCTTAATCTGCAGCAGGGTCTGTGCTAACTCTGGGTAGTCAGCATCAGACTGGAATTTAATCATAGGACACCCAGTTGGTAGCAGTTGCATTAGAGAATTGGTTGGTATGGAGAAAAAAAAAAAAAAAGCCCACATTTGGTGTCAGAAATATTGTGGGTAAAAATGGCTAAGCTGCCAAAGAGTAGTTCTCTTATCAGTGACTTAAGGAGGATCTCATCCCAAGGGAGGTGCCTTTTCTAATACTGGAAGCCTATGATAGCTTCTTTCTTCTTTTAGTTGCTTAGTTTAGTCTGGGCTTTAAAAATGTATGTATTTTTAAATTCTCAAATGACACTATAAGCTCAATGAGAGTAGAAAAGGATCCCAACAGTATTGGATGCAACATAAAGTTTTCATCATACTTGTCTCTAATTGAGTGTTACGACTCCTGTTTCTACGAAGTCTATTTCCAGTAAGCCCAGTCTGAGCTGTCACTTTGCCAATAAAACAACTGAGAGAGCTAAGGAGGGCACATAATTCTGAGCTTTATTTATTTATTTACTCACTTTACTTACTCTATCACCCAGACCAGAGTGCAGTGGTGCTATCATGGCTGACTGTAGCCTCCGACCTCAGCCTTCCAAGTAGCTGGGACTACAGATGCATACCACCACACCTGGCTAATTTTTTTTTTAACCTTTCTAGAGACAGGTTCTCCCTATGTTGCCCAAATTGGGCTCATGTGAACCTCCTGCCTCTGCCTCCCAAAGTGCTGGGATTGCAATTTAAGCTTTAAACATTAATGAATGAAGGCAGACTTTAGCTCAGAATTAGGATACTAGGAGATACCCTAAGATCTTTGGGGAATCATCACCACCTGAACACAGTTTTCTCTATCTTCAGTCATTTCTCCTCAGTTGGGGCAAATTCTCCTTTTTAGTCACTTTCCACTCTGATTTTGAGTATCCCTAATACCCCAGGGATTTCATTACTGGAATAATCCTCTATATCTTTAGAGTGGAGACAGGGTGAAGAAATAATGTGTAACTTATGTACCCCATAATATATTTTGTTTGGGTGTAATAAATAGATGTATTTATGATCAGAATTCAAACTTATGGATACTTGGAACATTTAAATGCAACCTTCTTTTTTTTATTATTATACTTTAAGTTCTAGGGTATATATGCATAACGTGCAGGTTTGTTACATATGTATACTTATGCCATGTTGGTGTGCTGCACCCATCAACTCGTCAGCACCCATCAATTTGTCATTTATATCAGGTATAACTCCCAATGCAATCCCTCCCCCCTCCCCTCTCCCCATGATAGGCCCCGGTGTGTGATGTTCCCCTTCCCGAGTCCAAGTGATCTCATTGTTCAGTTCCCACCTATGAGTGAGAACATGCGGTGTTTGGTTTTCTCTTCTTGTGATAGTTTGCTAAGAATGATGGTTTCCAGCTGCATCCATGTCCCTACAAAGGACGCAAACTCATCCTTTTTGATGGCTGCATAGTATTCCATGGTGTATATGTGCCACATTTTCTTAATCCAGTCTGTCACAGATGGACATTTGGGTTGATTCCAAGTCTTTGCTATTGTGAATAGTGCCGCAATAAACATACGTGTGCATGTGTCTTTATAGCAGCATGATTTATAATCCTTTGGGTATATACCCAGTAGTGGGATGGCTGGGTCATATGGTACATCTAGTTCTAGATCCTTGAGGAATTGCCATACTGTTTTCCATAATGGTTGAACTAGTTTACAATCCCACCAACAGTGTAATAGTGTTCCTATTTCTCCACATCCTCTCCAACACCTGTTGTTTCCTGACTTTTGAATGATTGCCATTCTAACTGGTGTGAGATGGTATCTCATTGTGGTTTTGATTTGCTTAAATGCAACCTTCTAAAGAACCCTGTTTCCAGGCAAAAATTTTAACCTTGATATCAAAAAAAATTTTTAAACATGGCATTTATTTTAATTTGGTGCTGATGTAAAACCAGAGGAATTAAAATTCATATGTAGCTGGCTTTTAACAGTCACCAGAGCACCTGAATTTCAGCTTAGTCCCTGTGCTAAGAAAGAAAAGCGGAAAGTAAATAGCAATTGAATGCTGCTATAAATCAGAAATGTATGCAACAGTTAATTTAAGGTAGAAAACTAAAGCAGTGCTTCCACTGGCCAGTATATTGTAAAATCTGTCTTCTCTTAGAATTAAAGGAAAACTAAATGAGGCCATTTGGAGGCTGGAAACACTTTAGAAATGTTCACTGTGTCAAATGCTATGATGGAAACTGCAATTATAAATCTGAGTGACTCAGAAACAATGGATGAAATATTCCCAGGCTGCCTATAAACTACCCAGGGCATTTACTGTCTACTACTTGTTACACAAAATGTGTGTGTTCCAAGTTCTACCAAGCTTAATTGCTAGCGCAGGGAGAGGTTTCTCCCCACTCTTTTTTACTAAAGCAGAGCCACCAGCTGATTACATGGAATACATGGCTTGTTAGGACCAATGATAAAACCCAAAACAAAGAAATGATATAGCTAAATATCCATGCAGACCCGCTACTTAATCGGGTTCTCTCTATTTAGGCTTCATCCTCTACCAAAACAAAACTTCAGGTATGGTAGTCACCCCTACTTATCCACGGTTTCACTTTGTTTGTTACCTGAGATCAACTGGTTTCAGTTTGTTACCTGAGATTGACTGTGGTCTGAAAATATTAAATGCTGATCATTTTAATAGACAAAAGGTACAGTAGTCCTCCCTTGTTCATGGGGGATATGTTCCAGAATCCCCAGTGGATGCCTGAAACTGAGGCTAGTACTGAACCTTGTTTATACATATACACACACACACACGCCTATAAAGTTTAATGTGTACATTACAAAGAGATTAATGACTAATAATAAATAGAACAATTTATTATTTTAATCATGACTCTTTGCACTTTGGGGCCATGATTGAGTGAAATAAGGGTTCCTGGAACCCAAGGACTGCAATACTGTGACAGTGTACCTGATAACCAAGAGGGCGGCTAAGTGACTCCCTGGCGGGTCCATGAACAGTGTGGGGATGCTGGACAAAGGAATGATTCACATCACAGGTGGGACAGAGCAGGACGGCATGAAATTTCTTCACACTACTGAGAACAGCATGAAATTTAAAACTTAGGAATGGTTTATTTCTGGAATTTTCCATTCATGGCTATTGAAAACTTAGGTGTTCCTAGAGAAGGAGCTAGTTTTTTAACCAATTTGCTTTTATGTGAGATGGCTTTCTGAGCATCCCAAATCTCTGTCCCCACATGTAGGCCCCATCTCTGACCTTCTGGAAGGAATTCTCATATCCCTTATGAGGATTCATGCTCCCAGTTTAAGCTTTCCCAAAACAGGTTCAGAGATTGCTCTTTGGTGGATCTTTATCTTGCTGCTTTTGTGCAAATACTGTCCTACCCCGCGGCAGATCCACAGGCACTTGAAATAGGTTCCATGTGCCTCTGTACCTTGTGGCAGCATGGGAAGCTGTGTTGATTCGTGTGATTTGCTGATTTTAGTCCCTGATGAAATTCTCTGTTACCACCCCAGTATGGCTGACAGTTCCCTGAGGGTGCAGATGTATATCCACGAATTGGTCTGGTGGTTCTCCTGACAGTGCCAGACCCTCCAAGACATAAGGTTGTAGCTCCAATGGCCCCAACACAATATTTCTGTCTACCCAATCTGAACCGAGGCCTCCATGGGCTAGAGCTTTGTCCACGCTGTGTCCCGCTTTGGCCATGGAAGATTGCTATTCCCTGGGACTGAGCCATCCCTCCTGCACAGGTCGAGCTGGCTGGCACAAGCGCACATGTCAGTGTGGGTCACTGCAGACCTAGGCCAAATGGACTCAAGGGAGGTGGGGGAGGCGGCAGATAGGAGGGGTAACTCTTCTTATGTGGATCTGGGATCTGTCCCAGTGCAGGTCGGCTTGGACCTCAAAGTATTGCATGGCTCTGTGGATTTGACCCACAGCTCTGTTTCTCCTTGGGGCAACAGTGCCACCAGGGTATTGACTGGTGTAGAACCAGACTGTCTTCCTTCAACCACCGCCTTCCACTTGGTGTTTAAAACTTACAATGCTGAATGGCTCATGATTAGACTCCCTCTTTATCCTGAATTCTCTCATATAAGCTGTAACACCCCTCTCTGAGGAATGGCTTATGTAAGGTGCCCTTCCATCTTTCAGACAAGTTGTGTGTATGTTTGTACACAGGCATACATATCCCACATGCATACATATACCACACACATACATATACCACACACATACATATACCACACACATATACCACATGCATACATATACCACACACATACATATACCACACACATACATATACCACATGCATACATATACCACATGCATATATATGCACACTGCCCTTGGGGACAGGGTTCAGATCATGCCTGTCATCCCACCCAAACCAAGAGCCACCTCAGGCTGTCAATGAGCTCATGTAGATAGACAAGAGGAGGGCTAGTGCCCACTCCACAAACTGGATCTATCTAAATTTCATCACCAGACAAAACAGGGAAATCAGTACCATGACTTCTAACAAGCTTGTTTCAAATGCTGTGTGGAAACCCTGACAAATCTGATATTTTCTGTACTATTTACCAAAGATAGTCTGAGTTTTCTAGCAAATTAACATCTGAATTGTGCATTTGTTAAGGGTTTATTGGGTGCATGTAACGAAAACCAGTTCCAGCCACTTTAGACCAAAATGGGTAATTTGTTGTAAGGTTTCAAGCCCAGGCTCTGGGAATTTCAAAGTAGGATTGTGGATCTTTCCTCAAGAACCCTGTGCTTAACTGAACTCTCTGCAGTTTCTTTGTGTGACAGTTCAAGTCCTAAACTCTGAGCAGAAAGAATTGGGTGTCTGCTTATTCATGCTCCAGTCAGCTAAGACCAAGAATGTAGTCCCAGGTAACTCAAACCAGGCACTTGGGACCTAGCCCTCTAAGCAAGATGCAAAGATAGGAATCTCTGTGGTCTGGGCTACAAAAAGTATATACTACGGAGAGCATTACTTTGTATTATTTTTACTACTAAGACAACAGTCATTACTAAATGATTACAACTCTATCTTATGATTCATATGGGACTATCTTACATTTTTTGTAAAGGAAAGTGATCTTGAAAATAAATCCATTTCTTCTCAACTTGAGAGACCTAAGCCCCTAAAGGTGTACACAAGGGGTTTCTTAACCAAAAATAAAATTCTAAGCCCCCCAACAGACTAAACAGACCCCCTAAGGGCCAGTGGGACCCTAGAGAAAACTGAAAAATTAAATTCCCCTCCAAAACAGGAAGGGAGGTCGAACATGCTTCATTATACCCCCTCCCTTTTAAAGTTTAGGCACAGCTAATCAGCATTAATATTAAAACAGAGATCATAAGACTGACAAAACAGACTCTTTTTGGCAATAAGATGCAAATTCCAACCTGACTCTGGTATAACATCACATGCCAGATAGCGGACTGAAAAAAATAAAAATATTTTACCCCAAAATATATTTCTCTGACATGTTTTGAAATGGCCCTACAAAGCCGTCTTTCAAGGGGGAAATTTGCACCTGCAGAGAATCTACATTGATGCAGCTGGGGCTTTCCCAGATCTAAGAGAGATTAACTAACATGATGACACCTTTTATGCTCTGGTAAGAAACATTTACCAATTATTCTCTCTGGTGGTTACCTAGAGGCTTCATCTACATAACAAGAACTTTGGGTCCACAACCTCCTTTATCTTAAGCATTTCTTTCTACTGATTTCAAGTCTTTAGACAAAGCTTAATTCTTTTAACAAATTTCCAATCAGAATATCTTTTTTATATTTTTGAGACAGAGTCTTGCTCTGCCACCCAGGCTGAGGTGCAGTGGTGCGTTCTCAGCTCACTGCAACCTCTGCCTCCTGGGTTCCCAGCTACTCCTGCTTCCTCAGCCTCCTGAGTAGCTGGGATTACAGGCATGCACCACCATGCCCAGCTAATGTTTGTATGTTTTTAGTAGAGAAAGGGTTTCACCATTGGCCAGGCTGGTCTCAAACTCCTGACCTCAGGTCATCCACCTGCCTCAGCCTCCCAAAGTGCTAGGATTACAGGTGTGAGCCACCACACCAAGCCAGAAAATCTTGTAACCCACCTATGACCTGTATGAGCTCCCCACCCACACTTCAAGATGTCCTGCCCTTTTGGGCTGAACCAATGTATATCTTCCACATATGGATTTATGAGTTTTACTTGCAATTCCTGTTTCCCTGGAATGTCTAAAACCAAATTATGACTTGACCACTTCAGGTTCACTTTCTCAAGACATATTCAGATTGTTCCCTGGACCATGGTCACTCATATTGGCTCCGAATCAAACTCTAAATATTTTAGAGTTTGATTTTGTTCATCAACAGGTTTTAAATATTCAACTGCTCACTAATTCAGAAAGGCCCTGCTTTATTTATCATTGTTAGTAGTGACAAAACCATATGAGTATGCAGCAACTTGATTCTTGCCTCCTCACAGGAAAGAATTCATCCAAGGGCAGAAGGCAGAGTGAGAGACTGAGGCAGGTTTTGGAGCAGGAGTAAAAGTTTATTAAAAAGTTTTAGAGCATGAATGAAAGGAGGTAAAGTACACTTGAGAGATCCTAGTGTACTGTTCAGCCCTTGACTTGGGGTTTTATACATTGACATGATTCCAGGATCTGTGTTTCTTCTCCCCTGATTCTTCCCTTGGTGTGGGCTGCCCACATGCACAGTGGCCTGCTAGCATGTGAGAGGGGCCACATACGCAGTGTGCTTACTGAGGGTGTGCACATGCTCATTTGAGGTGTTTTTCCCTTATCAGTTGAGTGTTCCTAGAGGAAGGTTATGTACCACTTAAATGCCACCATTTTGCCTCTTAGTGTGCATGCTTGAGCCCAGTTTCCCAGCTCCTGAGAGCTTATCAGGAAGGTGCTGATCACTAGATTCAGGTGTTTTCTAACTATTGGGAGACTGCCTTTCCCTGGAACCAGCCACAACCAATTAGTATTTTAGAGAGACATTTTAAAAACCACCTGACCGTCTCCTGATGTTTCTGGTGTGGGGTTGGGCATCCTCTCCTGCTTTGCTCATCTGCCTAGCTCCCTACTCTAATATTTCCTCCCTCAGGAGTCCAAGACCCAATTCTTTGGGAACCTGTATGAAGATTAGTCATCTGTAACTGTTTCCTGCTGGCAGAGGGGCATTGGTGATTGTTCTGTGGGTCTTGGCCTCTTACTAGCTCTCAGGGCAGGGTGGCTCCATGGGTTGGTGAAAGTAGTATCCCGCCAGTTCTAAGGGAGACACAGGCAAGATTTCACCTCTGTTGTGCTCCTCTGATGGGCAGTCTATGGGTCTTCTGTAGAAGGGTGATTCTTGAATATTGAGAGGATAGTACCCTTACTGAGGATCAGCTGGAGTTTGATGGCCCATCCCTCTTCTTTCTCCTGAGCTGCAGCCAGAGATCACTAGTTAGTTCAAAGGAATAAGTAGGGTCATTCTAAATTGCAGACAAAAACTCAAAAACAATTTTATTAGATTTATTAGAATCTAATAAAAGGTATACCATTATTGTAGAAACATAAATTTTTTCTCTCCTGCTCTCATTTTTATTAAAAACAAATTCATGATAGGCCTCATTTGTTTGCAGAATAAACTTCAGCTGTATGAACCTTCACCTGATTATTTGCATAAAGCACAGCAAGAGTAATTATTTGCCACATGGGCTTCTTTTTAAATTGGCTTTCATGAAACTTTGTTCCCTAAGGAATCTCAGATAAGACTTTTTAAAGCCATAAGCTTTGCCATGGGTTTTTGCCATCAAAAACCTGTATGAGTTGGGTAAATTCCTCTCCTCATGAGGTCCCAAGATTAGTTGGGGCTCCTGAGCCTGTCAGAAAGTAACATTCTTGGCCGAGCGCGGTGGCTCAAGCCTGTAATCCCAGCACTTTGGGAGGCGGAGACAGGCAGATCACGAGGTCAGGAGTTCGAGACCATCCTGGCTAACACAGTGAAACCCCGTCTCTACTAAAAAATACAAAAAGCTAGCCGGGTGAGGTGGCTGGCGCCTGTAGTCCCAGCTACTCGGGAGGCTGAGGCAGGAGAATGGCGTAAACCCGGGAGGCGGAGCTTGCAGTGAGCTGAGATCCGGCCACTGCACTCCAGCCCGGGCGACAGAGCGAGACTCCATCTCAAAAAAAAAAAAAAAAGAAAGTAACATTCTTTATTGTCACAGGTCAGAAACCTTGTACAGGGACTGTGTAGACAAGGTATGAGGTTGGCTTTCCCAAGGGTCTTTTATTGGCTCTATAAGTCAAATTTGAATTTTTTTTTTTTTGAGATGGAGTCTCGCCCTGTAGCCCAGGCTGGAGTGCAGTGGCATGATCTCAACTCACTGCCACTGCTTCCTCCCAGGTCCCAGTTCAAGCAATTCTCCTGCATCAGCCTCCCAAGTAGCTGGGACTACATGAACATGCCACAATGCCCAGCTAATTTTTGTATTTTTTTAGCACAGATGGGGTTTCACCATGTTGGCCAGGCTGGTCTTGAACTCCTGACTTTGTGATCCACCTGCCTCAGCCTCCCAATCATGCTGGGATTATAGGCATGAGCCACCACACCCAGCCTCAAGTTTGATTTTTTAAAGGAAAGCACACCATTCTAGTCAAAGCCTTGTTAAAATAACCAGTTTCTCTAATTGTGTCCTACTGCAAAGAAAACATTTTTATTGCACTTATGCAAATAACTATATTTCCATAAGTTAAGAATACTCACAAATAGTTTCTACATTTTAGAGAAATAAGGTAGAGAGGAATATGCTCAAAATTTTGTTTATAGGAGTATACTTAATTGCTAAAAGCTGTAAATAGCTTAAAAGAAAAGTTTCCTTGACTTTGAAAAAGAATCAGCAATATTTTAAGCAAAAAGTCGTGAAAGGATTATGTCAGTCTTCTCTTAGTTCAGTCCATGCAGTTAACTCCTGTTCTGCTTAGTATTCATGAATGTTTCAGCTCTCCATGAGAGTCCTGAAAGTTTTTTCACCTACTCTAATGTCACAATCTCTAAAGTTATCAGAAATCTGCATTTAAGAGCACCTGTTAGGGTCCTATAGCTGATTTTAAAGCCATCTTTTGAAGAGGATCAAAACAAGACAATAATTATCTGTGGATGACAAAAAGTCTTAGGCAAGCCACAGTCAAAGAACAATTGACAAGGAAATATGTTACCTCTGAGGCATACAATAATTTAACATAACAATGATTATTAGTGATAACATATACTAAATTATATCAGAATTATAGGAATTTTGCATGATTTTGGAACACATACCAATAACACATTTATACAGATTCAGTGCAAAGAAAACCAAACTTTACATTTGCATTAGTGTACTATTGATGTCAGACCCAATTCTTAATAAATCCTATAGACAAATCTATGCAATCTTAATCAGTTTGACTGTAAGGTAAGATTTTCATAAACCTTTTATAACCCTTTGCAATTTTTTGTTAAAGAGTAGAACATTCATCTAAGAAAACCATGTTGTGCTTTTATTCCAATGTTCAATTACAGATAAACTGTAAATACTAGGTATACTTAGTAATAATCCTTTAATTTTCGCTAATATGTTCACACAGAATTTCTTTTACAAATTAATTTTTCACAAACCTTCCACAACTTGCTCAAACCTTTGACTTAACCCTAACTTAAAATGATATTTTAACCCTCTAGGCCAAAAAAAAAATACACATTCCCATGTCTGGGAATCCTTTACCACCAGAAGCACAGTCTACTTTCTTCACATGCCTTTCATGTGAAACTGTGTTTTCAGTGGTCTTACATACAAATTACACTGTCAACTCTTAGCAACTTTTACTTTTGGTGAAAAACCTGGTAGAAGATTCTGATTATGTCCTAGATTTGCAGCCTAGGACATCAGACAGAAGTGCAGATAAGGTTTTACTCTTACCAGCACAGCTTCGGGGCATGGCAAACTCTGTATGTCCACAGGCCTTACCTAGAATTAAATGGCTTTACAGCAGACAAGTTGTACAATTAAAAGTCATAGTAGTTGTTTATTAAGCCTTTAGTAGGCCTAATAACCTTTAAAATTGTATAACACTGTTTTCATAAATTCCTTTCATGAATCTTTTTGTGACTCACAGAGACCATTACAATATGTTTGGACTTTTTTGGTCCTAAGCATTCCTCTTTTTAAACAACCAGTTATTTTACTTTAGGACAAGAATTTACCGTAAAAGATCCTTTTTCATACAAAATTTTTCTTTATAACTTTTCTTACCAAAAATACCTCTTTACCTTTATAACTTTTGAATTAGACAAAATTCATTTTCCTTCTGTTAGGAAGTTATGGTTTGTCCTGCATATTGCCATGTGAGCCCTGTGAAAGGGGAGCATATAAGGAGGTTATTCACGTACTGTAGAAGTTATGCCCACCTCAAGAGATTGCTCAGTTAGATTTTTGCTAGAGCTTGTCTGAATAAATGTGGGCAATTTCTGAGCCCCTCAGTTAGGACTGACCAGGTTGAAATTATTGGATAAAGATTTAGGTAGCTTTCCCAGGAGAAACAGAGCTATTAAAGGCAAAGATGAATTCAGAGATCATGTGAATATTAAGCAGATACCCATCTTGGAAAGTATATTTTTGCACCAAAGAGGTGTCGGGTATTTAGATATTCATTACACAGGGACAGATAGGAGAATGGTAATTGGTCCCTTAAGTAATATAAAGCAGTGTGAATCTTTTCTTTTGGAGGGAAGTGGTGCCATTTGCCCCCATTACCTGGCGGGATTCGGAGGAGAGTTGTTTAGAAAAGATTAGCACAGAGTAGGCAGCTCTTGAACCCAAAGGGAAATTTATAATTTACTTGCCACCTCCAGAGTTGCCCTTGGCTTTGTTCTGTTGATGATGAGGTCTGATTTGGAAGCCAGCCAGAGCAGAGAGCTCCTTCAGCTCAAGGTCACTAGGGATTTGGATTCTGTCCTAGGCAACCTTCAGCCCTCAAGGCAGCCCCATTTCTAGTGCCCAAGCTTGTGGCAGAGGTGGCAAGCCGTGCGGACCTTTTTCCCACTTACCCATTGGGACACATTGCCTTCCAGTGGCCTGGCTTCCCACACCAATGGCAGTTACCTGGGAGGGTATTCTGGGGGCAACCTGGAGGGGCCGGAGGACTTGTAAAACAGCCAATAGTTGAGCCTATTTCTTATTTCTCCTTCTCCTTAGCCCTGCCCTCCTAATTCTACTCTCATTTATAAAATACTGAAGAGGCTAAATTGAGGATTTCCTGCATAGGGGCACTGGGTTCTAAACCTTTTGTAATTTTCTCCCACTTCTTGAGGATGCATCCAAGGAGCATGTTATGTGGTATGGAGACACGATTACCCATCTGCAAAGAGAGAACAGAGAAGAAAACAAAGGAAAAAAGATGTTGACTGTTATCTACCTATTATCCTTTCCTGAACATGGTGACCCTCGTTCATCCTTAGGGTTCCAGAATGAACCAGTCTTACCGTATACCTTAACTTTGGTCCCATCTCATCACAATTACCCACTTGAGAACAGAGGAGACACTGGAATGAGAAGGAGCCCCCTATTCATCCTTGGGGTTCCAGAATGAACCAGTCTTACCAGGTACCCCTAACCTTGCCTTCATCTCTGTTCTAATAGTAATCTGTCCTTGGACTAGCCTTCATCTCCATCCTGTGGGAACTTTTTATTCTCTTGTACCTGCAGCCTTCAGCTGGCCTATACTCTTGTCCTCATGAACTTATAGTGACTCTCATTCACAGCATTTTAGCACAAAATGATTCTCTTTTCTTATAATTCCATTTCCCTTGTTTTTTTAAGCAGACAAGAAGCCTGTTTTTCAGCTAACTGCTGCAAGGGGCTGGACTTCCCTCCCTTCAAATATGACCTTGAAGGTCTTGATGCGTATTGAGAAGGGCATGGAACTGATTAGAGAAATGGAGGAAAATTTGTATTTGGGGTTCCTTGTCCTCACCAAGGTAACATGCAGAACAAATGCTTGAAAAGACAGGTTAATCCCTCTGCTACAGGAGGAAGTGGGAAGAAGCCATAGGAATACTCATGGAAAGCCTTCATTTGTTTGCCAAAACAGTAGTTCTTGGATTTGAGAGGGCAATGTTGATTTGCCCACCTGACGTAAAGGAGGAACCTCTGGAGAGAGGATAAGGGGCCTGGGATAAGGGCTAGCAAATGGTAAAGAAAGAATTTCCCTTCCTCCCAAAGTGGGTGGTAACTCAAAACAAACAAACAAACAAAAAACAGCATGTAAGTAGGGTCCTTAAAGGGCCGCAGAGTGAGACCCTATGCAGGCAGACAAACTGCTTCAAAAGCAAAAAATCTTGGCCCTGGAGCATAACAGGGATGAAAAGAAAAGTGTATGGAAAGTCATAAGGAGCTGGCAGAGCTGGGGTTATGATTAGTGTCTATCCTAGCAATGAGCCAAGAGACAGGGAAAGAGTTGGAGGTCATCTGAGCTGGTAGAGTAAAAACAAGTATAAATCTCAGGGGATATCTCCAAGGGAGTCCATGTCTTCACTGCCAGACAAATGCAGCAATAGCTGTGGATGCACAAATAGTGGGGAGTGTATTTAAGACAAAGAAGGAAGTCATGCAGTATGCAAAGTAAAAGCAGAGAAGACGCAGACTTGCCCCCAAGGCAGATGATCTGGCAGGTGCACAAGGCCAGTTCTGAATACCCACAGAGAAAACAAGAGAATAAGTGGTGTTAATTTTGGGGAAAGAGCCAATTTTAATTGAAAAAGCAGAGGAAACCCCAAATATTGCATGGTCTTAGGCTTTAGCCTCGCCACTCTTGCTGTCCTCCTGTCTAGGAGGGCCACTAGGGCCTCAGAGCTATGCAGTGTGGACTCCAAAGTCCTTTCCACCCCCACAAGCCACTTATCAGGGTGAGCTGAGAGATCAGCTTGAGGGGAGCAGAGCCAATGAGACTAAGACAAATTGTCCTGGGGACTGGTTAATAAGCAGGAAAGTGACAGGCAAGAAAGAAACTGAGTACAGGGATTGAACACCTCCAGCCAAAGGAGGGGAGAGGGATAGAGGCATCTCACCACTGGGGAACATATCCAAGTCACATGGCACCAAAATATGTTAGCAATAGTAAATCTGCCCAGGTCCTCAGCAACTTGACTCTTGCCTCCTCAGAGGAAAGAATTCATCCAAGGGGCATAAGGCAGAGTGAGAGACTGAGGCAGGTTTTGGAGTAGCAGTGAAAGTTTACTAAAAAGTTTTAGAGAAGGAATGAAAGGAAGTAAAGTACACTTGGAAGAGGGCCAAGCAGGCAACTTGAGAGATTCAAGTGCACTGTTCAGCCTTTGACTTGGGATTTTATACATCGGCATAATTCTGGGATTTGTGTCTCTTCTCCCCTGATTCTTCCTTTGAGGTGGGCTGTCCACATGCACGGTGGCCTGCTGGCACCTGAGAGGGGCCGCATGTGCAGTGTGCTTATTGAAGTTGTATTTGTACTCACTTGAGGCGTTTTTCCCTTACTATTCAAGTATTCTTGGAAGAAGGCCATATACCAGTTAAACACCACCATTTTGCCTTAGTGTGCATGCTTGAGCCCACTCGCCCAACTTCTAAGATCTTGTTGGGAAGATACTGATCACCAGCTTCAAGTGTTTTCTACCTATTGGGAGATTGCCCTTTTCTGGTGCTGGCAGCAACCAATTATTATTTTTCAGAGACGTTTTAACAACCACCTGACCATCTTCCAATGATTGCCTGACATTCCTGGTTGTGGGTGGGAGCCCTCTCCTGCCCTGCTCATGTCTGCCTAGCTACCTACTCTAACATGATAAAGCTACATGGAATCATGAGGACCTTAAGTTTCTTTGTTTTTGACTACAAGGGTATTATCTCCATATAGTAATGCTGGTTTTGTCCTCGAGGAATATTCATTCTTTATAATTTTCTTGAATAAATACTCGAGAAATTATTTAAATTTAGCATGGTACAGATAGCAAATATGCATGCAGTGTTTTCTGTGTCATTATTTTGTCTCAGTGTGCATGTCTGAGCCCACTCATCCAAGTCCTAAGATCATATTGGGAAGCTGCTGATCACCAAACTCAGGTGTTTTCTATCTGTTGGGAGCCTACCTGTTCCCTGGAGCCAGCTGCAATCAATTATTCTTTTAGCGAGACAGTTTAACAACCACTTGAGAGTAGGAGAGCCCCTACTCTCCTGAGCACCGCACACCCCATCTTCCCAAACCTAGGGTTCATGGGGGGTGAATACAAAAGGGGTCCTTGGGTGGAAATGAGGATTGGGAGCCACTGCATTGTAAGCGACTGCATTTAGGGTTTAGCCTCTGCAGTAGTCTTAATGCAGACATAAAAACTTCATAAATGAGCCTTCTCTTGTTTGGCACCCTGAGGTTGGTTCCAGCCAGTTTCACACATTCCTAAGTTGCAGTTTTGGTCTGTGCATAAAGTAATTCTTCAGTGATTTGCGTTTCTCTTATAGGACATCTGAATAATCACACAGAACTTTCACTATAGTTCTCTGTTGTGTTGATGAAAGGGATGGCTGTCAGGTTAGATGCAGTTTAGCAAAATAAAATAATCACTAGATTATAGAACACTTTCATTAAGTCATCATGTGGGACGGTTGTGTACTTTTGTTCTCTAAAGATTTTGAAATGTGTTCCTTTACCTCTCACACAGTTCCACAGTCACAGTGTATCTGTCCCTTCAAAACTAAGAAATGACTGTCTAGTAATAATTCAGATTTAAATATTACTTATTAGATGTAGAACCAGTCACTTTTTCATATATACTCTTCATGACACCCTGAGAGATGAGTGCTATCACCTTCTTTTACAAATGAGGCAACTGAGGCTTAACAAGATTCCCTTGATTCATGAGTGCTCAGTAGCACCCTAAAATTGAAGCTACAAAGTTCCAGGCAGCAAGGATTGTATCTATCAGTTTCTTCTTGTATTCTCAGTACTTAGCCCAAAACAGGCCTGTAATAAATATATAAGTAAGATTAAGTGAATGAATCTATCTTCAAACTGCCTGCTGTTTCTACTATACGGTGTTTCCTCTGAGATGGTACTGGGATGTACTTTGCCCTGCAGTGAAGAAACAATTGTATCTATCTGTAGTAATTATATATTATGTATATGATTATGTCTATAATATTCTAAAGTCATAGAATATAGGTATATTCCCAGCCATTGTCATATCTTTATGTGTTGCTGGCATAAAGAAGGTTAGTTGGCGAATATGAAAATAAATCATCAAAAATCAATGATTGAGGATTATTATTTTATGTTTGAATGCTAGCATGTTATTATTGGACTTACCAAAATAGAACTGTGAATGCTGGGATATTTTTCTTCACTCCTAGCAATGTATAAAATGCAACTCCCCTGAAGCAAAATTATTTTACGTTTTCTTTTGTCAATATGTTTAGTCATTGATGTTTTACAGCAGTAAAAATATACTTATTGCAAACCTCAACTAAAGTTGCTGGAAGGAAAGATGAAGACAGATCACCCAGGCTAGAAAAATTATCCTTAAGGGAAAATTGCTCTACCTTTATATATTTGTTGATTATACATTTTTTTAAACCTGTATTCTAGCTCAAATGATTGACTTGTCTCCCCAAAATACCGAAAGAATTACAACAACTATTAACTTACAAGTCCTTTGCGAACCCCAAGTTGCAAAAGACTTTCTTTGTCTGAGGAAATGCCACCAGTAATTATTGGAGAAAATTGACTTAGAACAATGATTCACATTAGCTTAGCAAATACAGTTTGGGGTCAATTACCAGACAGTAGTTTTTCTTTTAGAGTTTATAACTCCTAAGTATGTATAAAACTGAAAGAATGTGTGCTATTCAACTTGTAACCATTATTATTCTGTAAGCCACTTTAAGTAAACACATAAACATAAACCATAGAACAGAAGACATCAGAGCTGCAGGCCTGTACATAGTGCCTCTCTATTAAAGCTGTCTATGCAAGTGTTTAAAACAATGTTGCTTAGAGAAGTATGTTTTAAAAAACACAGTTTTATAAACTTCACAATCATATGAGGCAAATTAATAGAGTTTGATAAACTCCTTTTGAGTTGTGGATCTCTTTGTGATTCTAATGAATATTAGGTACCTATTTCCCCCAAGTGGAAATGCATACAGAATTTTATGTACAATTTTAGAGGATTCCCTAATTTCTGAAACTCTTCCATCTCAGTTCAGAATATAAATCATGGCCGGGCGCGGTGGCTCACGCCTGTAACCCTAATGCTATGGGAGGCTGAGGCAGGTGGATCACATGAGGTCAGGAGTTTGAGACCAGCCTGGCCAACATGGTGAAACCTCATCTCTACTAAAAATACAACAAATTAGCTGGGCATGGTGGTGCACACCTGTAATCCCAGCTATTCAGGAGGCTGAGACAGGAGAATTGCTTGAACCTGGAAGGTGGAGATTGCAGTGAGCCCAGATCGTGACATTGCACTCCAACCTGGGCAACAGGAGTAAAACTCTGTCTCAAAAAAGAAGAAAAAATAATAAATCACCTCAATTTTTAGGTCACAAGTTTACGTGGACTTAAAATTGTATGTAAATGTTATTTATTTATTTATTTATCTGCCAGTTTTTCTATGTAACAACCTCCGTTTTGTTTTGTTTTGAGAGAGGGTCTGGCTCTGTCACCCAGACTAGAGTGCAGTGGGGTGATCTGGGCTCACTGCAACCTCCACCTCCTGGGTTCGGGCCATCCTCCCACCTCAGCCTTCCAAGTAGCTGGGACTATAGGTGCATGCCACCACACCTGGATAATTTTTTTATATTTGGTAGACAGGACTTCACCACATTGCCCAGGCTGGTCTCAAACTCCTGAGGTCAAGTAATCCACCCATCTCGGCCTCCCAAAGTGCTGGGATTAAAGGCATGAGCCACTGCACCAGGCCAGTAACACTTTTTCATTATATTTGTTTGGCTCGAAGTGCCCAGAAGTCATAATAATGTAGCATTTGGGGAAGTTATTCTAGCAACGTGGCATTAGAGACCATCCCATTCTTCCAGGCCTTTTTCCTTCCAACTCTGCAGTGGATTGCACTGCTGACCTTGTGCAGAGTGGCCTGCCATGTGCTTCTGGACTTTCCAGCGTATAGTTTCCTCTGGACCTTATTTGAAGCCACATTCAGGAAACAAGATGGAACTAGACTCAGAATAGTAATAGAACTTCTGGGCACCATTCTTGCCTCAGTTAATTTCACTGTGATATCCATTAGTTAAAATAGTATAGGGGTGTCATTGCCTTTCCCAAGCACTAACAGTGATCAAGTAGGCCCTATGTGACAAAAAGGGTTTTAAAAATACATAGCTGTCTCGAGGATCTTATAAATCCAGTCGGGGAGAGGAGACCTCATGAAACAGGCAATAAAATAAGAAAATGCTGTATTATTCAGTATAGACATAGAACAGGAAGACATATCGACTTATATTGATTGATGCTGACAGCAAATAGAAAACTAGAAGATAATTACAGACGAAGTGAGTATTTCTTAGAATGTGTTCCCAAACTTTCTTGGTCACAAAGCCTGTTTTATAGCACAAAATAATATCCCAAAGAGCACACTGGAGAATCCCTACTGGAATAATCATAGGAAATTCTCCTGGAAAAAAGAGGGCCTTGAGAAGTAGGATATAAGTTAAGTAAGGTCTAGAATCACCTTCACTAGAATCACCAGGGGTTGTTTAAAAGAAAAAACACCAGTTACTGAGCCCTACCCTTGCCCTATGAAATCGTCATTTCTGGTGTGAGAGCCCTGGAAATCAGAATTTTTATACCAGGTTATTTTTATGCAGTCAGGTATAAGAACCCCCATCTGGACAGACACAGTGAAGAGGGAAGGCTTTTCATTACTACCTAGTCAAAGACTCTTCGTTACTACCTAGTCAAATAATTATATACAATGCTTTGGGCTCTTTGAGTTTAATCGCAAACTTTGATAAAATTTCTTAAAAGTTGTAAGATTTTGCATATAGTGACAGCTACCAGGTTCTCATTTCCTGGACCTAATAGAATAAACACCTGATACTTCTGATGTAGTCATTTAGGATTCCATTGTACAGTTTTTAACATTTACTTGCTGCCATACAACCATGATTCAAATAATGCACTTTTTTTTGTGTGCATGAAAGTTATACACGCATACATACTTTTTAATATTTTTATTGACACACGTACAAATGTTCACAGTTTAATAAACATACCAGTCTTCATAGAAACAAAGGAAGGGAAGGAAATAATTATAAAATTAATGAGGTTTTTTTTTCCTGCAACTGCAACATTCTGAGTAGAATTTGAGGGCCAGGTAACTCTAATGCCTGGGAGAGTACCCGATGAAAGATTTCTGTTTATATTTCCTCAGTAAAAAACAATTTTTAAAAGGCAATCTCATTCTCTCTGGTTATTAAACAGTGGATGAGACTGAGTGCCTTTTCCCTCAAGAGGTGAAGCGGAAGAGAATTTACTTTTACTAAGTATTTCCTAAGGCACAGGTCCTTTATAGCATATATTTCCTTTACTATACAAAACAATTCAGTAAGAAAGGTGGTTCATCTTTGAGTCACTTTCAGAGATTAAGAAACCCAAGCTGAAAGAAGTCAGATGGCCTCCTTAAGGTCTTATGACTATTGAGTGGGAAAGTCAGAAGTTCAACCTCTATCTGCCTTCTTTTTCACATGTGAGCACATTGTCTCCGAGAACAGCAGAAGTCTAGACAGCATTTGTAACCCAGGACTCACTCCAGTCTTCCTAGCAACAACCTACTACTTTGGAGAGCAGCAGCCCCCAGTGGCTTTAGCTCAGTGGAGTTTGCCATCCCTGGGAGCTCCCACTGCCCTCGTGGTGTTCCCAGGGTCTCCCATACCCCCACAAGTACGACAGAGCAGTGACTACCAACATGGATTGGGTTTGACAGTGGCTATCTGCTTAACCTTAAGCATATTACCCAATCTCTCTCAGACTATTTCCTGAGGAACAAAATGGGAGTAATGTCCACCTTATAGAATGGTGTAGGAGTCTTTAACAGCTTTAATGAAATATAATTTACATATAATAAAATCACTCAAGTATGCAGTTCAGTGAGCTAGACTAATGTATTTAGTTGGGCAACTGCTTCCAAAGTCTAGTTTTAGGACATTTCCATGACCCCATAAAGTATCACAGGGCCCTCTTCCAGTCAATCCCCAGGTCTACCCTTCTTGATCCCAGCAATAATTTAATCTTTCTAACAACAGGTTTACCTTTTCTAGGATATGGTATAAATGGAAACATGTAGTCTTGTCTGTCTACTATCTTTCACTTAGTTTGATGGTTTGTAGCTCATGTATTTGTAGCTTATTCAATCCTTTTATTGCTGAGTGGTATTCCATGTATGGATATACCACATTGTTTTCATCTCTTCACCATTTGATGGACATTTGGGTTGTTTCCATTTTTGGCTATTATGAATAATGCTGCTTGAGTATTATGCACACTTCTGTGGACATAGGCTTTCATTTCTCTTGGGTAGACACCTCGAAGTAGAATTGCTAGACCATATAGTAAATTTATGTTGAACATAAGATGCAATCAAACTGTCCAAAGTAGCTGTACCATTTTGAATTCCCACAATGCTCCATGACCTTGCAATACTTGATATTGTCAATCTTTTTAATATTTGCTATTCTAGTGAATGTACTATGGCTTCTCAGTGTGGCTTTAATTTGCATTTCCCTAATGATTAATGATTTTGAACTTCATTGTACATGCATTTGTATATTCTTTATGGAGTCCATGTTCAAATTATCTATATTATGAGTATTTATTCAAATCATACATCTTTTTTGTGGTTGTTTTATAGCCCAGCATATGGTTATCCTGGTGAATATCCCATGTGACTTCAAAAGAATGAATATTGTTGCCTCTATTGTGGAACAGTAGTCCAACTTCCCCTCGGTGGTCAGGATCCATCACTTCAGCCAAAACTGTAACTCCCTTTTTGGCCTGTTGATTCAGAGGCACCAGGAACCCAAAATGGTCAGATGGCAGTCTTAACTTCCAGTTCAATAGAGTTATTGTTATCCTCTGGTGGGAGCCCTCCTCCCTCTGGAACTATCACCTCTAAGCCAGAAGACCATAAAGTAAGGGGAAGAGGAAGCAAATATTTTGCTAGTGAGCCACTAGGGGTACTAGTGAATGGTGCCCCTTCCAACTGCACCCCTTAATTCCTGGACCTGTAAATCCTGGCTATGAGAGAAACAGCACCATATATTGAACACTGATTTAAAACATGTAGAACCTTCTGGAGAACCTTGCCTCAGCCCTGCAAGGTATTATCACATAGCTGGCATTGTAACTGAATCTTCAAAATGCCGTTTCACCATTTATTAAGCCAGCTGCTTCAAGATGGTGGGGAACATGGTAAGACCAATGAATTCCATGAGCATGAGCCAGTTGCCACACTTATTTTGCTGTGAAGTGAATTCCTTGAGCAGAAGTAATGCTATGTAGAATACCATGACAGTGGATAAAGCATTCCGTAAGTCCAACGATGGTAGTTTTGGCAGAAGCACTGTGTGCACGGAAGGCAAATTTATATCCAAAGTAAGTGTCTATTTGGGTAATAACAAAATGTTGTCCCTTCCATGATGTAAGAGGTCCAGTATAATCAACTTGCCACCAGGGAGCTGGCTGATCATCCCAGGGAATGATGCCTTACTGGGGACTCAGTGTTGGTCTCTGCTGCTGGCATATTGGGCACTCAGTGGTGGCCATAGCTAGGCCAGCCTTGGTGAGTGGAAGTCCGTGTTACTGAGCCCATGCCTAGCCTGCATCCCTGCCACAATGGCCCATTTTGTTCATGAGCTCATTGGATGATAACAGGAGTGGCTAGGGAAAGAGGTTGAGTGGTATCTAATGAATGGGTCATTTTATCCAAACCCTGATGAGGTCACCGTTTGGTAAGCATTCACAAGGGATATAAATATCTTCGCATTTCTTTGCCCATTCAGAGAGGTCTATCCCCATATGTCTTCTCCAAATTTTTTGTTCACTAATTTTCCAATCATATTCCTTCCAAGCTTCTAATCATCCAGCCAAGCCACTGGGTACAGCTCATG
The DNA here is from genome assembly GCF_009764315.1 of Trachypithecus francoisi. Lineage (NCBI taxonomy): Eukaryota > Metazoa > Chordata > Mammalia > Primates > Cercopithecidae > Trachypithecus > Trachypithecus francoisi. Next base: position 23,176,209 of record NW_022681472.1, on the reverse strand, counting down.
AATCAGTATATAATCACACGTCTGGACATCTGGACATTTCTCTCCAAGCAAAGTGAATAACCAGATGCACTGCTCGAAGTTCTCCCCACTGGGAAGATTTTCCTTCACTACTGTCTTTCAAGGATGTCCTAGACAGGGGCTGTAGTGCTACAGCTGTCCACTTTCAGATAGTGCCCGCGTATCGTACAGAATCATCTGTAAACCAGGCCCTAGTCTTCTCTTCCTCTGTAAACTGATTTTAGAGAACTCCCCATGAGGCCATAGGTGCGGGCTGGGAGAGAGATGGCATATAGCAGGAGTGGAGACCATGGGCATTTAAGCCACTTCTTCATGTAACTTAATTGTGCCTTCAGGGCCTGCTCAGGCCCAATGTTATATATGCCACTTCGATTTGATGATGGAGGGTTGGCTGTGCACACTAAACTTTATGGCTTGGTGGATCAGATAACACTCAGTTCATGATGGGAAGCTCAGGCCGCGTGGTAACTTGGTGGCACATGGTCAATGTTCAGTGTCTACTAAGGCCCAGTAGCAGGCCAAGAGCTGTCTCTCAGAAGGAAAGTAGTTATCTGCAGATAATGGCAAGGCCTTTCTCTAAAACCCTAAAAGCCTATGCTGTGATTTACCTATTCAGGGCTGCCAAAGGCTCCAAGCAGCATTCCTATCTGCCACTGACACTTCAAGCACCATTGGATCTGCTGCATCACACGGTCCAAGTGGCAGAGCAGTTTGCACAGCTGCCTGGCCTGTTACAGAGCCTTCTCTCGTTCTGGGCCTCACTCAAAACTAGCAGCTTTTTAGATCACTCAGTAAATGGGTCAGAGTAATACACCCAAATGAAAAATACGTTGCTACCAAAATCCAGAGGTCCATTAAGCATTTTGCCTCTTTCTTTGTTATAGGAGGGGCCAAATGCAATAACTTATCCTTCATTTTAGAAGGGATACCTTGATCTGCTCCACACCACTGGATCCCTAGAAATTTCACTGAGGCAGAAGGCCCCTGGATTTTAGTTGGGTTTATTTCCCACCCTCTGACACACAAATGTCTTACCCGTAAGTCTAGAGTAGTTGCTACTTCTTGGTTCCATCTGAGTCCGTTCAGGCTTCTATAACAAACTATCATTAAACAACAGAACTGTATCTCTCGCAGTTCTGGAGGCTGGAAAGTATGAGACGAAAGGACCAGCAGATTTGGGGTCTGGTGAGGACCCACCTCCTGGTTCATAGGTGGCAGTCTTCCACTCCATCCTCACATGGCAGAAGTGAGGGAGCTCTCCAGGGCCTCTTTCATGAGGGCACTAATCCCATTCGTGGGGCTCTGCCTTTATAACCTAACCACTTCCCCAAAAGTCCCATTTCCTAATACCTTCACATTGGGATTAGGATTTTAGCATATGAAATTTACAGGGACAAAAACATTCAGTTTATGGCACCATCCATTCCACAAATAATTTTTGATGTTTGCAATGTGCCAGCCTCTTCTCCCACATTTCACTAAGTAAATTCTGACTCCAACGTGGTCAACCCAAGTGCGTTCCACATCCCGTGAGTGCCCTGTTCTTCCTGGTAGCTTATACACTTAGGGATTGAAAACAGCCCAGTTAAGCTCATTTGCCTTTCCAAAGACATTTGCATGAGGAGAACCCTAGTAATAGCTCTGAGTAGGCTAGCATTTGTTCCCCAAGATAGGGCTACAGAATAAAGAAACAGTGGTCCTAGGTCACACAGTCTACTAATGCTGAATGGAAAACAGAAGGAATTTCATTTCATAGCTATTTTCCTATTTGGAATGAGTCTTTTCACATTTGCCAAGGCTTTGATATTGTGCAGTCATCAGCCTTAATAACTAGTGACGTACAATAGCTAGAGACGGCAGTGTTCTGAGTCATCATTGGAATTTTTATTCAGATTTCTCTTCCTGCTTGCATGAGTAAGTTCCCTGCCAGTGTCCTTTGTGCCTTAGGTCTATGGGTCTCTGCTAATGGGTATGACTCTTAGTGAATGTATGTCTACATGTAAACTCTGTATATCATCGGCTTAAAATGTTTACACATGAGCTACCTTGGGTATTAATTTGCACTCATTATCTGTGCCCCAATTTGAAGCGAAGAGGTCAACACTTTCACAGAGACCTGTGATATAATGGTGAAGAAATAATACTAACTTCCCACTAATAGGACAGTTTTTGCTGTTGCCACTTCATAAACCCAGCAGTTAAAGGACAGCACTTCTGTGTGATTCTAGTTTTAATGAAAAATAGTTTATCCTGCACACTTTTGATATAATACAGCTTAGGAAGACATGATTTACGCATAATAGATTATAGCAAGAAAGATAAGCTTCACTGTTAAAAATCTTAATTGGGAAAAAATGCTTACTATTGATCATTAAAACATTTTATAGAGAATCTTCAATAAAATAAAATAGTATGGTGGTGAAATGTATTATGTTAGACTCATGGAAAGAAATTATGTTCAAGCAGCTGCCAGCACATAGTTCACACTTTAGGAAGTGAGATATGCCTTCCTCACACTCAAGTTTTACCAATCTCTTGTTCTTTTTTTTTTTTTTTTTTGAGATGGAGTTTTGCTCTTGTTGCCCAGGCTGGAATGCAATCTCGGCTCACTGCAACCTCCGCCTCCCAGATTCAAGTGATTCTCCTGCCTCAGCCACCCGAGTAGCTGGGATTACAGGTGTACACCACCACACCCGGCTAATTTTGTATTTTTAGTAGAGACGAGGTTTCTCCATGTTGGTCAGGCTGGTCTCGAACTCCCAACCTCAGGTGATCCGCTGGCCTCAACCTCCCAAAGTGCTGGGATTACAGGCTTGAGCCACCGCACCCAGCCCAATCTCTTGTTCTTTAAGATTGTTTTTCATCTCTGCATGGGCAACTACCAGGACAAAAAGATAACATGTTAATTAAACAACTCCAGCATGGTTCATAAGGAAGTTATTCTCTATCAGCCAAAAAAGGATCTAGGTTGGTATTAAATGTTTGGTGTTTAGTCTTAATTTATTGATTCACGTTGTGGTCTCAAACAAATAACACTTCCAGGTACTATCGCCCTTCTAAAATGAGCCTGTACTGATATAGTACTTCATTATTTTTACTAAAAGCCAATTCCCTGAAATCTACTCAGCATTTCAAAGTGCTGTGTAGACATAAGATATATATTTAATATGTCTGTGAAGAAACTTGATAAGGTGTTTTACAGAGATATTCACATCTTGAATTTGAATATCACAAACCAACATAGTCACAGAAATATATGAGGAGCACTAAAAGCATGTTTATTGTTCCTGACAATGTGATGGGGGCTGGGCGGGCTCAGCTCCCACAGACACTCAGGGATCCAGGCTCTTTTTGCTTCCCACCATCTTCTCAGGCCTCAGTCTCGCAGTGGATCCTCTGCACCCATCAGCAAATGAGGAAAGAGAAAGGCAAAGATTATTTCAAGGGCAGTTCTGGGGGTCAGGCCTGAAAGATACATAAATCACTTTCTAGCCACGTGCCAGTGACAAGACTGTGTTTCCTTTTGTGTTACTAAGTGAAGGGGAAAAAGAAAAGTAACAAATGCTTGTAGTTACTAGAATGTAATTTTCAAGTTAATGTTCAGAATTTTTTCCTTCAGGGAATGCCATTTATTTAGGTGTTAGTCACTCATTGTTTATTATTGTGTTTATACAAAAACTGATTTGTACACTAAACTTACTATAGATGAACTTGTACCATGCTAACTTGGTAGAAAAGTTGTATTTGTCATCTCAAGTTTGTATTCATTGACATTTCATTGTTTCTTGAAATACATCCCACACTTGAATATGGAGTATGACATATTTCCTGCAATCTAGCCAAAAATTAAATATGTACTGAAGTTGAAATTTTAAAATCTGTTGATTCACTATTTCTGACTTGTATTTTTTTTAGCTGATAAGAGTTTCCTTCTCATGCTTCCTCTTCTAATATTCTTTTCTAATATTTCCTCTTCTAATGTGTCTTATATCAGCTCCTCCAGTTGATGTAGCTGTTTGTATTGCTTTTCAGAGTTTAATAGGGGTCCAAATTTCAGGAGTTCTGACTCTGAACACTAATATTGCTTCCCACAGCATTTATGGTTTAAATAACATACCTTAGAACAAGCACTGATGTGCTGATTTGAATGTGTGACTGAAAATATCACACGTCTCAAGTAGATTGCTAGAACCAAATTTCTCAACAAATTTATTTGATGTGCTGAGAATTAGTCATATAGATCTTTAAACTTCTAATTTGTAATAGTAATTAATATTCATTAACTCTATTTCTGTTGCCATCGACATCTTCAAAATATTAACTTCTGATATATCAAAAATTGATTCTAAAAAATGAGAATTCTATGCAGACCAGTCCACTTAGCTACCAGATGAAATGTTATAGAATTTGATTAACATTAATTGAACCACCTATAAGATACAGAACTGAGTAACACACAGTTCCTCTGCATGAGAAGCTTATATCTTCAGAAAAACAACCCTATTAAAGAGTGGGCAAAGGACATACACAGACATTTCTCTAAAAAAGACATAAAAGCAGCCAACAAACATATAAAAAAATTCATTGTCATTAATTATCAGAGAAATGCAAATCAAAACCACAATGAGATACCATCTCACATCAGTCAGAATGGCTATTACGAAAAAGTAAAAAAACCAACAATCTTGGCAAGGCTGTAGAGAAAAGGCAATGCTTATTCACTGTTGGTGGGAATGTAAATTAGTTCAGCCAATGTGGAAAGCAGTTTGGAGTTTTCTTGAAGAACTTAAAACGGAACTACCATTCAACCTAGTGATCCCATTACTGGATATATACTCAAAGGAAAAGAAATCATTCTACCAAAAAGACACATGCACTTGTATGTTCATCGCAGCACTATTATCAATAGCAAAGACATGTACTCAAGCTTGGTGCCCATTAACAGTGGATTGGATGAAGAAAATGTGGTACACATATACCTTGGAATACTATGCAGCTATATAAAAGAATGAAATCATATCCTTTGCAGCAACATGGATGCAGCTGGAGGTCATTATCCTAAACAAATTAATGCTGGAACAGAAAACCAAATATCACATGTTCTCACTTATCAGTGGGAGCTAAACACTGGGTACTCATGGCCATAAAGATGGGAACAATAGACACTGAGAACTACTAGAGTGTGGAGGTAGGGGTGGGCTGAAAAGCTACTTGTTGGGCACTGTGCCCACTACCTGGGTGACAGAATCATCTGTACCCCAAACCTCAGTATCACACAATATACCCATGTAACAAACCTGCATGTGTACCCACTGAATCTAAAATAAAAGTAGAATTTTTTTTTGAAAGAAGCTTATATCTGAAGTTCTATGTGGGTGTGTATGCTAATATGTACATGTCTATAACTAGAGAGCCAGGAGTAAAAGTAACTTCCAAAACAGAAAGTTACGGGAGTCCATCGAGTCATCTGTGGGTTTTAGTAGATTGAATTATGAAATACTACACAGAGGAGCTGAGGCTGAGGCAGGAGAATTGCTCAAACCCAGAAGGCAGAGGTTAGATTGAGCCGAGATTGCACCACTGCATTCCAGCCTGGGCAATAGAGTGAGACTCCATCTCAAAAAATAATAATAATAATAATAATAGGATTACAACAAATGGGATGGTATATTCAAATCTGAGAAAACTATACTAGTCTATGGGAGCCTTTTAAATACTAGATCTTCTTTATCTCTCTAAATTTTATAAAAATAGGATGAGTAAGTTGTTCTTTGTCAATGTGCAGCATACTGCCAGGATCATAAGAGCTGCTTCTAGGGATAAGGGGATGGGTGGATAGAAAAAGAAATAAAGGAATGTTAAAATCATTTGTTCTCTTATTCACTTGTTCATTCAAACAAAACACAAACCAAAACTAGGAGAGAAGTGTGCAATGTCATGAAAAATGAGGCAGAAAAGAATTTTAAGGTTGGGGCACTCTCTGAAGTTGATGTCACAAAAGTGTTGTCTTTGACACAAACCTCATGGTTAATGACACAGCCTGAAATATAATTCCCTTAATAAACATGTGCATGGACGGTCCACAGCAAGGCAGCTAGAACTTTGTGCAGTTGTTTATGTTTCTAAGCTTTCGATTTTGGGTAAATGAGTCCTGTGAGTTAATTACTGAAGTAATAAGGAGTGTTCCCTTTGTATTTGCCCTAAAACTTGTCCCGTTCAAGAATCGAGGGGTGTTCCCTTTTCTTGACCTTCTCAAACATTCATTATTTCTTAAACTTGAATCTTCTGGTCATCCTGCATCTCATCTGTCCCCTAGGTCATTTGAGTTACCCTTCTCTAGACTCTATTTAAATCTGTTTTGTCTTTCTTGAAGTGAAACAACCAAAACCACACACAGTATCCTCAGTGATGATTTTTTGTTTTTCAGATTTTGGTTTTTGAGACATGTTCTCACACTGATGCCCAGGCTGGAGTTCAGTGATGTGATTTCAGCTCAATGCAGCCTCATATTCCGGTGATCCTCCCACCTCAGCCTCTTAAGTAGCTGGGACTATAGGCATGTGTCACCATGCTGGGCTAACTTTTGTATTTTTTGTAGGAACGGGGTTTTGCCATGTTTCCCAGGTTCAAATGATCATTTTTAATAAATGTAACTGCTATTATCTATTTCAAACCAGGAGTTCCAGTTCCTTATTTAGGACTGACTGTAGTATTAAATCTTAAAAAAAACCTTGCATTTGAATCTTGCTTTGGTTTACATTGTTCCTTAAAACTGCATCATCTCATTTACTATAATCCTCTGGGACAAAGACAGCTGCTATTCTTATCTTCATTTTATAGACAAGGAAACTGAGGCTTAGAGAAGTGAACTGACTTGCCTAGGGTCACAACAATAAGTAATGAAAGAGCCAGAAACTGAATCGCTGACCCTGAAACCCGCCGTGATGATGATGAGCATCTATTGCAACTCATTAGGTACATGCTTCCTAAATACGAGGCACAGCACTAAGTATATTCCATGTTTCTATACTTAATTCATACAACCAACAATCCCATTAGCAGAGGCTCAGAACAGTTAAATGATTTGCGAAAGGTCACAGGACTGATAAACAGCAAAAATTGCATATGACTCCATGTCTGCCTGACCCCAAAGCTCTTGCTTTTAATAGCCCTTCCCCCATCCTGCCCAGATCCTCTCACCACAAGTCCACTGCTCTGCTCTTGGTACATCAGATAATGACTTCACACAATTCAGAAAACAGTCCTGGGTCATATCTCACAACTTAAGGCTTATCATCCTGTAAGAAGGTATCTCAAGGGAGACCAACCATTCTGGTTGGCTCAGGGCTCAGGACCAAGGCCCTTCCCTGCTCATGGGACTTTCAGTGCTAAAATTGGAAAGTCCTGAGTAAATATCTGGGTTTTTTTCTGTGAGATTCCTGTTATTTATTGCAATTAATTTGCTATTTTATTTCCTGGAAATGCTAACTTATCACTGGAGTTAAGATGTTGCTTCTAAGAAGCCATCAGAAAGGAACTTGAGCCCTGACAGGTGCAGGTGGCTTTGAGGAGGCCGGGAGATTATCTTGGCCTCTGAAGACCTCGAGTAAATACTGCATGTGGGTATCCATTACCTGGCATAATTTAGTTTAACTGAATTTCATTCTTGAGAATTCTGTTTCTGAACTCTCCCATGCTGAACATATAAAAATCAGTTCTATGTATTTTTCCCATCCCCTAACCTCTAAAATTTTATTTCTTTTATCTCTTTCAGAAGCCACTCCCAACCTCTCCCCTCTTGTATTTAACTTGTGTTCATAAATCTGTTCCTTAGCTGACATGTACCCTAAGAACAACCTCAGCTTGTAAACTGTTCTTTCATACAGTTTGAAATAGCAAAATCCCAGCTTGGAGCACAACCATTAAACATGTAAACACAAAATTGAATGATGTTCTGTTTTGTTTTAGTGAGGAACCCACATACTAAGGCAAGTCGTTTTCTTTTGCAATATAGAATGGGTTTGCGGTCAGCTGGGGCAGAAGCCCTAGGCCCAGAAGTTATAATTTCTGCTATCACCACTAGCCTCCTCCCCAGTTATATGTGGGCAATTCTTACTTCCTTTTTGGCTACAAGCATATATGTACATGTAAATAAAAGAGGTGTTTGTTAATGTTTATGCGGAACCAGGTTTTATATGAAAGTTGAGTAATTTACTGACAGATGGGTGACAGCAGCCCACCAAGGGGAATATATGATGAAAAAATTAAGACCCTAATGGCTTGGTTTTCCGTCTTGGTGATGTCTCTCAAACAGATAGTTGAGCTGAGCCAAGGCACTGCTTGATGACAGAGGTCAGCGATTAGAAGGAAGTTATGTAATCCTCTGCTGGTGCCAAAGAGATTGTGTGTTGCTCAGAACATGAAAGAATTTTGCCTAAACAAAAATGACCAAGGAAAACAGGGTTCTGGTCATTCATTTATTTAATCAGTATTTTTTGAACACCTACTATATGCTATGCATTATTCTAGTCACATAGGCCCTACCTATGACAGCAGAAAAGAAGCAAATTACAAATGGCAGTGAGTGCTGTGATGAAACCTAACAGGGTAAGGAGATAGAAATTGAAAGGTAGGATGGAGTGCTGTCTAGTGTGGTTGGGGAAGCCCTCTCCAATCATATAGTGACAGATTGGAGATATGAATGAAATAAGAGAGCAAACCGTGTCTATATCTGGGAGAACATTCCAGGCAGAAACAATGGTCAAGATAAAGACCAGCACCTTTGGTGGCCTCGTAATAACGTAATAATTCAGGGAGATGATGTGGTAATATGCCACAAAGACACATAGCTAAGAGTTGATCATGAGAATGACAACCGTGAATTTTTTACAGGCACGATGAGCTGGTTCATGCCATTCTCCTGCCTCAGCCTCTGGAGTAGCTGGGACTACAGGCGCCCGCCACCATGCCTGGCTAATTTTTTTGTATTTTTAGTAGAGACAGGTTCACCGTGTTAGCCAGGATGGTCTTGATCTCCTGACCTCATGATCCACCTGCCTCTGCCTCCCAAAGTGCTGGGATTACAGGCATGAGCCACCGCGCCCGACCAGCAATTCTAGTCTTTAAATGTGTGACACACATACAAAAAGTTAAGATCCTCTGGGCTAGCAACATCAGGAGGATGGCTGAGAATCTCAGAAGATAGAGAAAATAATTATCTTAAGAGTTTCAGAAGCTGTTTGATTTATCTGGATTCCCAGCCAAAAAGCACACAGCTTCTTGGGCATCAATAGCTCCTGAGAATGTTAAGGAAAAAATTATTCGATGATACTTGTTGTAGGATGGTAAGAAAGACTGTATTTAGGGCCATTGATATAGGGTATAGGTATAGGGACTATTGCAATGAGGCCTTGCAATGGGGAGAGAAATTGGGCTCAACTCTGAACACAGCATGGGCAAGTGGGAATGTATAGCCAAGGAGCAGGGCAGGGTAAGTGGGTGGAAAATTACTAAGAGGAAACATCAGGGGGAAGGGAGGATTCTGGCTAAATGGACCTAATGAGATTCTTGCTGAAGACAGGCCCAGGTGGTCAGACCTCACCTAGGGGATGATAGAGAATAAGAAGCCTGATAGGATATAGAAGGTGATCAGATACTGAGGATGGCAGGTTCTTCGCTAAAACTGGATTTTACAAGGAAATGGACAGATGAGCCTAAGAGAAGGCTCAGGGGCCTGACTACACTTTGGCCAAGCAGAGAATCTTTGTCAGAAGAGGGTGAGCAAGCCCCGCTTCTCTAGGTTTAAAGTTCACTGGAGTCTGTATGGAAGCCCAGGTTTCCAGGCATCAGGCCAGTCTCGAGCTGGAGAGAGGCCGGGTGTGCATGTTCTGTTTCATTGTCATTCCTCAGCCTGTGGTGAAACCATTCCACATGTGGGCTCCTGGGGACTGTTTCTGAGAGGGAGATGGCAAGGGAAGGGAGAACTTAAGGGAAGAGGTTCTACACCCCATCATCTCGAAGCTGTGTGGAACTGGCAGGTTGTCAGGAATAGGAAACTTGTGTTTGCTTTTTTAGTAAAAGAACATGGACAGGATAGAGAATGACCGTGAAATATTTATTAAACTCCTACAAGGCACATGACAGACAATAATCTGTGGCTGCTGATGTGCAAGACAAGCTCCTAACATCAAGAGAAATGTCATCTGGTGAGGAAACTAAGACTTGCCTAGGAAAAATTAAATTTTAAGAATATAAAGAGGCTGGGCACAATGGCTCATGCCTTTAACCCCAGTACTTTGCAGGGGCTAAGGCAGGAGGATCACTTGAGGCCAGGAGTTTGAGACCAGCCTGGGCAACATAGCAAAACCCCATCTCTACAAAAAATATATATATAATATATAATATATAATAAATATATAATATAGTATATATTTTATTATATAAAATAACATAAATAAATATATATTAATAATGTATAATATATTGCATATATTATGTATATGTATGCATATAATGTATGTGTATATATTATGTATATACTGTATGTATAGTCTGTATTATGTACATGTATACATATATGTATATATATATATGTATAATATACATACAATATATTACATATATGTGTATATTATATATAATATATATTACATATATTGTATACTATATAATATATGGTATATGATATACATATATACACATATATATATGTGTGTATATATTATATTTAAAATTCAGCCAGACATAACAGCATGTGCCTCTAGTCCCAGCTACTCAAGAAGCTGAGGTGGGAGGATGGCTTAAGCCCAGAAGTTTTAGGTCACAGTGAGCCATGATCGCACCACAGCACTCCAGCCTGGGCAACAGAGCAAGACCCTGTCCCTTCCCCCTAAGATAAAGAATAGAAAAAAGGAAATTGGTAAATAAATCAGTAATCTGGGTAATAAGAACAAAAATATATAGACGTGTCATAAACTACAGTATTAAAGGATCTGTAGAGAAAGTAGGCCTTACTGAAAATAGAATTTGAATAGGCAAAAGGGAGAGGGTTTCTGTTGGACCAAATAAATATAATGCAAAGAGACTGTGATATACAAATAACATTGATGAGTCCTTTTTAGTTCAGCTTAGCTGAACTAAAAAAAGTAAGTTCGTATAGATAAATGGTGGTCAGATTGTAGAGGATCTCGTATGTCAGAGTAGGAGTTTGAATTTCATCCTGTGGCCGAAGGGGAGCCTTCACTGGTTTTGAAGAAAACCAAGCTGTGTAAAAATTACTGTGACTAAATTAGAGCAAATGAATTGCAAATAGCAGAGCCTGAGGATAGGGAGAATAGATAGAAAAAATTCCAGTAGTTCAAATGTCAAGTGATATGATGAGACAAATTAAGTGAGTGGTGCAAAGATTGACATAAGAGGCTTAAAAAGTCATGGCAACTTCTGCTTCTGACCAAGAAGGAGTAGTAGGGATTGGAGACACCCTCCTGCCTAAAACAACTAAGAGAACACATGAAACAATGGTTTCAAATATGGAACATCAGGTACGACAGGACAGTGATCCCACGGCGGGGAAGAAGCAAATAGCACTAAGATTGCTCCAGCTACTGCTAGAGGGACTCTCCAGGAAGCAGCAGAGGGAGGGGAGCCCGTGTGGACCAGACGTCACCCTGAGTTGAGGAAATGAAATTGAAAGTCCAAGAACTTACAAGGCAGAGTACAAGAAAACAAAGAGCATTCTGCAGGTCTGTAGGTGATCACCCAGGTCTTCCAGCTAAGCATCCATCAACAAATATATGTGAAGAAAGAACCCAAACCAGCAGAAAGAACCACCAAAAAGGCTAGAAGGAATACTCTAGGGAATATCCCATGTAGGGAAGGAGTACTTTATGTTCCCAAAGGCCTGACTAGAAAATCCTCATAATTCACAGGCTCTCAGGGAGAGCACTCAGAAGGATCTACCTTCAGTGGAACAAAAGTAGCCATAGAAAAGAGGCTGCTCTAATAAATCCTGGAAAACTTTTAAGCAAGCCTTAAAGGAGTCACATTGTTTTCAAGTAACTTTGGTTCTGCAAAAAAACTCAGAAATATAAGAATACACACACAAAAAAAATGTCCAAGACCAACAAAGTCAAATTCCCATCAAATATTAGCATCCCATCAAATATTAGCAGGAATGCAAAAGTGTAGGAAAATATGAGCTGTAATAAGAAAGTTCAATAGAAACAGTCTCACAAATGCCACCAATGATAGAATAAGTAGACAAGAACATTAACCCAGTCATTATAGCAGTACAACAATGTTCAAGAAGATAGAAGAGTAAACGTGTAAGTAGAAACATAGAAAATACGAAAAAGACACAAATTGAAATTAAAGAGATAATTACAGTTTCAAAAATGGAAAACATAGTGAATGGGGTGAATAGCAGATTAGACAAGGCAGAATAAAAGACTAGTGAGCTTGAAGAAGCCATGGCAATAGAAACAATCCTACCCGAAATACACAGAGAAAAAGAAAGACCAAATAATTAGGTAACGGCCAGAAACTCTACAAATTAGATCAAAACTTAAAGCCACAGATCCAAGAAGTTCAATAAACCTGGAGTACAAGAAACTTGAAAAAAAACACTAAGGTCAAACATTATCAAATTACTTAAAACCACAAATAAAGAGAAAAATCTTAAAAGAAGCTGGAGGGAAAAAAGGCACGTTATGTACAGAGAAACAAAATAACACATTTCCCCCACCCCCCAAATTATTGATCTATAGATTCAATGCAATTCCAGTTAAAATCCCAGAAACCATTTTTTCTTTTTTTTTTTTTGTAGAAATTGACATACTGATTTTAAAATTCATATGGAAATGAAAGAGCCTGGAAAAGCCAAACAACTCTGAAAAAAAACAAAGTTGAAGGATTTATTGATACCTGATTTTGAGACTGTTTATAAAGTTGTAGTAATGAAGATGGTGTGTTATTGGCAAAAGACAATACAATAATGATATAGATAATTCAGAAATGGAAACACATGTATATGGCCAATTGGTTCTTCTCTAAGGTGCAAGGATAATGAAGTAAAAAAAGGATAGTTTTTCAACAAATGGTGTTGAATATCTGTATTCCAGGAGAAAGCCCCAAAAGCTTACATGTATACCTTGTACCATTTTGAAAAAAAAATAAGTCACAATGAATTGTAAGCAAAACTTAAAACTATAGGACTTCTAGACAACATAAAAGAAAATCTTTGTGACCTTGGGTTAAGCAAAGATTTCTTAGATATGACACCAAAAGCATGATCTATAAAGGAAAAAGGGAAGATAAATTGACTTCAGAAAATTAAAACTTCTGCTCTTGGACAGACATTGTTAAGTGAATAAAAGGACAAGCCACAAATGAAGAGAATATATTTATGAAGCATATATTTGATAAAAGACTTGCTTCCAGAATATAAAAAGAACTCTTGAAACTCAAGAAAACATTCAATCCAGCCCAAAAGAAAACAAAAATGAGCAAAGTATTTCAACAGACACTTCACCAAATTAGCATATGAAAGGTATTCAATATAATTAGTCATTAGAGAAATGCAAATTATAACAACAATGAGAATAAAAGTTAATTTCAAGCTTTGAACTTTGGGTAACTGGAGAATTGAGGTTATCTATGATTGTTAAAACCAGAAAGCCAGTCAGGGCTGGAGGTAAAGAACTGAGTTTTAGACATGTTCCTTTTGAGGTAATAGACATTCAGAGTGGAAATATCTAGCAGACAGATGAAGATTTAAGGCTAACACTAGGAAGGCGGGTCATGTCTGAATACCTGATTGTTAAAAATAATCTATACCCGAATGATGTATCTCCTTGATGATAGTTGTTTCTGTGTATGTTTGTCTGTGTGTTTTGTGTATGTTCACATGTATAATCATGAGAAAAGGGAAAAGCATTTTTTTTTTTAACAGAGGGTCTCACTCTGTTGCCCAGGCAGCTGGAATGCAGTGGCACTTCCCTGGCTCATGGCAGCCTTGACGTCCCACCTCAGCCTCCTAAATAGCTGGGACTACAGATACACACCACCACACCTAGCTAATTTCTTTATTTTTTTGTAGATATGTTGCCCAATGTTGCCCCGGCTGTTCTTGAACTCCTAGGCTCAAGCAATCCATGCACCTCAGCCTCCCAAAGTGCTGGAATTACAGACATGACCCATTGAGTCCAGCCGAAAAGCTTATACAGTTACTTCATTGCCTTGGAAGTAGTAAGCACTCAATAAATGTTTGTAAATTATTACATTTAGTTTGAATAGAAAACCAATGGCGTTTTCACCTCTAACCTACTCCCCTGTTTAGAGTAATATAAAGATAGGAATCCTGGGGAAAATGCGTTTTAAGACTAATCTTCAGAAAAGACAATAGACAACTTTAAGTCCAAGCTACATGCAAGTCAGTTTTTTATGTGTGCCTCATCCTCCATGACTACCATCAAAAACAATACACAGCTCCTAATACACCATGTCTCCAAGTCTATGTCATGATCACCATTAACAGTTGTAGCCAGGTAACAACATGCTGTACCACTAACAGAGGAAGTGAGACAATCAAGTCCTAACATCCTTGAATCTAAGCCTTAATGTTAAGGTGAACTATGGAAATGCTCTCTAAGTAGCAGACAGGCATTTCCACCGGAACAAACTGAAAGAACCCAATAGCACGCTGTTTAACTTGGTGAGGGTGTTTTGGCCAAGCAGTTCCCCTTGGTTATGGCTTCCTGTGCACCTAAAGCACGACAGCTATGGATACCCCTGGGGATTATACAGCTTGACTACTTTATCTAGTCAAACAGATTTCCACTCTGGCATCCCAAATACAAACTGACTAGCATAAGCATTTTAGCTATCTTTGAGTAGTAACAAGCATAGTAATATTTGAGTCAATTATACGAAACTGAAAACTTGTAGCTTACTACATTATCAATAAAAAGAGTTTCAGAGGCATTAAAATCCATTCAAATTAGAAGCCGACAAGAATTTTGCCTCAATAGTGTTTTCTCTTCCAAATATCAAGTAAGGTTTTTTAACACAAAAGCATATGTTTTATCTGAGCAAAAAATATCCTTTTTTCAAAAACCCGGGTAACACCAGAGACTGTTTAATCCATAAACTGTGATAGAGAGAACACATATAAAATGCTTTTTGTTTTCAGAATGTTTGGGGCTTTTGTTTTGTAATGTGAACTTTTTATGAGTATAACATACAAAAGTGCACAAATTATGTGTGTTCTGTTAAATGACTCCTCAGAAAGTATACACAATTATATAATTGATAACCAAACCACAGAACATTACCAGTACCCAGAGGTTTCTTTGAGTCTCCTCCCAGTCATTGCCCCTTCCCCCAAGGTTAACCACATCCTGACTTTTAACACCATACCTTAATTTTACCTCTGTCGGAATTGTTATATCAATGGAAACAAACTCTTTCTGTCTGAGTTTTTTCCCTCAACAGGAGATGTGTCCACATATGCCTATGACTTGTAGTTCATTCATTCTCATATCACAATATACCTATTCTAATCTTGGTAGACATTGGGTTATATCTGGTTTGAAGCTATGGCACATATTACTGCTATAAATATTCCTGTACATATCTACTGGTAATTATATGTATGTGTTTCTTTTGGGTATATGGTGGGAATTGCTGAGTCATCAGGTAGCTCTACTAGATGTTACCACCAACAGCTTTCTAAAATGGTTGTACCAATTTACACTTCCACCAGCAAGCACTCTAGTTGTTGAACAACTTAACTAATTCTTGGTATTATCTGCCTTTCATTTGAGCCATTCCTCTGAATACATGATGGTATTGCACTGAGTATTAATTTGCATATCTCTGATAGCTAATGACATTGTGCCATTTTGTTATGTTTAGTGGCCATTTTATTATCTCTTTTCATAAAATGCCCATTCAAGTTCTTTGCTTATATTTTTACTGGGTTATTTTTTCTTGTTGCGCTATAGAAGTCCTTTATATATTTTGGATATCAGGCCTCATAGGATATATGTTATATAATTATAATTATTTGTAACAAATTGTGAATATTCTCTCACTCTATAGTATATTTTGATGATCAGAATTTCTGAATTTTAATGTGCCTTATTTCATCAGGATTTTTTGTGTGTGTGTGTGAGATGGAGTTTTACAATTATCACCCAGGCTGTAGAGCAATGGTGTGATCTCGGCTTATTGCAACCTCTGCCTCCCAGGTTCAAGAGATTCTCCTGCCTCAGCCTCCTAAGTAGCAAGGATTACAGGCACATGCCTCTACACCCAGCTAATTATTGTATTTTTAGTAGAGACAGGGTTTTGGCCAGGCCAGTCCTGAACCCCTAATCTCAGGTGATCTGCCTGCCTCACTCCCAAAGTGCTGGGATTACAAGCACGAGCTTATCAGGGTTTTTTATGGTCAGCTTTTTTTGTTGTTGTTGTTCTTTTTAAGAAATCTTTGCCTGCTCTGGGGAGTTGAAGATTTTTTTTTTTTAAGCTTTATTGTTTTACTTTTCCCATTTAGACCTACAATCTACCTGGAATTTATTTTTGTAGACTGTGTGAAAGAGAGAGTCAATATTTATTTTTCTCTGATAGCCATCCACTCTTGCCTAGATTTTTTTACCACCCTGGGTATTTGAAAGATTTGATTATTTCTATCTAGTGGAGCAAGAATAATAACTCCCAGAAAATAACATCTGTATCTTTACACTTATATCTATGTCTCTTTTGATCTATATCAATATCTCACATATATATGGCACACATCTCACATACACACATATACAGAGAGGTGTGCAGACTGTGCGCTGAACATTCATTTGTGAGTTGGCTTTTTAAACTGTATACATCCAGTTTTGTTACTGATGGTTGACCCCAGGACAGCTTATAAGGGCTCCTTGATAACTACTGTTCTAAGTATACTATACCCTATATGGAAAAATGAAGTCAACTTCCAATCCTGGATCCCAGAACAATATCTTCCCCTTTTCCAGCAGTAGGATTAAAAAAAAAAAAAAAAAAGGTGTTTTGAAAATGAATAAAGAAATGGATTTTCAGCAGAAATGACTAGGCAGTGGAGTAGCTGCTGTGGAACAGATAGAAATCATTCACTGATAATATATGGAAGTCTTCATCTCTTTCCAAATATTTTGAATTGAGAAATAGTATATAAACCTCCTGTGACGTGGCAAGAACTATATTGGCAGATTCCAGAACCTCTGGGTAAACTGCGAAGGTTGTACCCTATGCAACTCCTGAGGGATGAGTCAGTATTAACAGATGACCTCAATGTGAATGATGTCCCTGGAGGTGTGCAGCACAGTTCAGGGAAGTAATCCTACTAGCATGCATACACAGACACACATGGCACATACGCAAACACAGTGTGTATATATATACATATAAGTACATACACGTATGCACACATTTTTTCCCAAGTTTTGAGGAAGAATTGTTGCTAGAATTGGAATGTCAAAATTGTAGTTATTATATCCATATTAAATAGTTATAAGTAAAGACTTCAGCGTTTAAAGGCTTTTATACTGGATACATTTTAAACAGCAGTGCACTTTTATAAATGAATGGGGTTTGTAATATACTATAACTCTTCAAATTAACATAAACTTCTTCCTTTTACTGTTTCTGGTGGTAAAGTTCAGTCCTCTGAAGGAATGTCCACTAGGCATGTAAAAGCCTGTCTAGAGAAAGAAAAGAAAATGAACCTATTACAGTCGGTGCCAGTTATTTCTGTGCAATTAATCTATAAAAGTTTTATAGTGCAACTGAGTGTCCAAGTTGAAAGCTAAATGGCAATGCAGTAACCCTCTTCCCAAAACAGAGTGGTCTGACACAAGCTACGCCTTTTGAAGTTACTGCAGAGTTACTATCATCAGCTTAAAACATAAAATAATATCTGACATGTCCAAACAGTCGCAGGGAGTAATTAAAACTAAGGGGATTTAAAGAAGATGAAGACTTGCCAGAGCTTGGTACTTTAGTAAATGAGATCTGATTTCTTTTAAGCCCTATTTGAACGTGGGTTAAACCTTACAAATGCAGACTCTGTTGGATGCCACTTGCTGGGAAGTGAAAGCGCAGCTGCCTCTCCATGTTTATGAACTGTCCCAAAGATCCATATCTGTGCAGATGAAATAATAAATGTTCTTACATCTCCCTGCCAATACTTCCTTAACCCCACTAAAAAGCAAAAGACCAAGAAAATACTCAACTAGTGACACCTTTGATATAGGTATAGTGTGTGACATCCTAACTAAAGCACTGTAATTTAGAAATGTGATTGTTAGCAGAAAAATAAGATTTTGCTGATTTAAAAACATACAGGTTGGTCATGGTAGTGTACACCTGTAATCCCAGCTACGTGGGAGGCTGAGACTAGAGGATGGCTTTAGCCCAAGGTTTAGGGCTGCAGTGCACTTTGATCACACCTGTGAATAGTCACAGCACTCCAGCCTGGGCTGGGCAATGTAGTGAGACTCCATCTCTTAAAAAACCTACAGAAAGACCTTGAGCTCCGCACTGTCCTCCAAAGGAGCAAATGTGCTTCAGATCAAGAGTGTCCTGCAGCATGAGGCCTATAAGTAGATAATGCACAGGCAGTGCGATTTGAGGGCTTGCAAAAGCCCCCTCCACAGCCCACAAATGACTCTCACATCAAATCAGACTGGCCCAAATGTCATTCCAGTGTGTTGAGGGATTATCCTCTTTTAAAAGGCAAATGCCTAAGAGAAGGGTCCCATGGAAATGCTGAGTGCCTCAGGCAATAGGGGCCTCTCTACGCAAAATTAGTGGGTCAGTGAGTCAGTTTTGATGGGCAAGGGGAGGGGTGGAAGGACAAGGTACCAGAGTGGTAAGAAATGAATTAGAAAAATTCATTTTCTTAATGAAAATAAATTGTGGGGGATTGTGGGATGAATAAAAAGGTGGTAAAACCACCTCAGGCAGGTGCAGATCCACCAGCACAGCTTCCAGAGTCACAGGCGGGCAGCCCCTTGATTGTGAAGACAGGAGGAGAATCACAGCAGCAATGCCAAGAGCAACCAGCCCAGCGTTGGGACAGGTCTGTGTCTGGTGGGAAAAGGTGCCGAGAGCCAGTACTGCTATCGTTGTATCTTTGTTTAGGAGATTTTTTTTAGAATGTCAACTCTTTATTTAAGATACAGGGAGTACCTGTGCAGGTTTGTTACATGAGTATATCGCATGATGCTGAATCTCATCATGGGGTATGGATCCCATCACCCAGGTAGTGAGCATGGTACCTAATAGATATAGGTACTTTTTCAACCCATGCCCCCACTGCCTCCCTCTAGTAATCTGCAGTGTCTGTTATTCCCATGTTTATGTTCATGTGTACCCAGTGTTTAGCTCCTACTTATAAGTGAGAACATGCAGTATTTGGTTTTCTGTTCCAGTGTAAATTCACTTAGAATTATGGCCTCCAGCTCCATCCATGTTGCTGCAAAAGACATTTTTTTCGTTTTTTTCATGGCTGTGTAGTATTCCATGGTGTATATGTTCCACATTTTCTTTATCTAATCCATCATTAATGGACACCTAGCTTGATTTCATGTCTTTGCCATTGTAAATTGCATTGCGACAAACATATGAGTACATGTGTCTTTTTGGCATATGATCTATTTTCCTTTAGGTATATGCCCAATAATGAAATTTCTGGGTCAAAGGATAGCTCTGTTTTCAGTTCTTCCAGAAATCTCCAAGCTGCTTTCCACAGTGACTTTACTAACTTACATTCCCACCAACAGTGTATAAATGTTCCCTTTTCTCTACAGCCTCGCCGGCATCTGTTGTTTGGGAAATTTAATTTTTCAGTGAATCCACAAAAAGAATCCATCATACAGTTTCTATTCCTATTCAGAAGACTTTATGTAGTCATATTCCTGCTATGGATATGAAGCTGGACAAAAGCAGTTTTTCATTTGTGGTCCTTTGACAAATAACCAGCTTGCCTTATTACAGCTAAGGGGCTTTAGCACTAAAGCAATCTTGGAGTCGTAACATAACTTTGCACCCACGGCAGGCATTTTCTCTACATCATTTCTTGCAAATGCTCAGGTGGTCTCTGCAGTACAGCCTGACTCCTAAGCCTGAGCCCTGAAATCAGACTTCAGTTCAAATCCTGACTCTACCACTCACTAGCCGTATGACGTTAGGCTTACTCTCTCTGTCATGTCATCACAACTGTAGAATGGAGAGAATAGTTCCAGCTATTTCACAACTGTAGAATGGAGAGAATAGTTCCAGCCTCATAGGATTGTTCTATGATGGTAACACGGTACATATAAAATGGCACAGAATATGGCATATAGTAAATGTGCAATAAATGGTGGCTATGATTGTCATCAACTCAAACAGCCTCCCTTTATTCATCTTTACCTCATAAAGCAACTCTTGCTAGAATGTTCTATAAATAACAATTGTATTAAAGCCTTCTTGAGGGAGAAGCCATTTGTTTGTGTCTTTGTTCAACACCAGGCTCCTGATGCTTTGAGTAGTGCCTGGTGCACAGCAGGCATTTAAAATATATTTGTTAAATGAATTTTATAGAGTTGAATCTATCCCACTCTTTTGAGTACTAAAATGCTATTATATTCTGTGGATAAAAATAATAAAACAAGGCCGGGCATGGTGGCTTACACCTGTAATCCCAGCACTTTGGGAGGCCAAGGCGGGTAGATCGTGAGGTCAGAAGATCGGGACCATCTTGGCTAACACAGTGAAACACTGTCTCTACTAAAAAAAAAAAAAAAAAAGCCAGCCGTGGTGGTGGGCACCTGTAGTCCCAGCTACTCGGGAGGCTGAGGCAGGAGAATGACATGAACCTGGGAGGCAGAGCTTGCAGTGAGCCGGGATCGTGCCACTGCACTCCAGCCTGGGTGACAGAGCGAGACTCAGTCTCAAAAGAAAATTAATAATAGTAATAATAATAATAAAACAATTGAAAGATTACAAAATAAAAATCATGCAACACTGAACACTGAAATCCAAATTTAAAATCATTGTATATCATAGTATCCAATGTGAATATCCTTTATTTTGCCCCTTCAGGATGCAGTTTGAATGAATGCTGCCAAATACAGTCAGAGAAGAGAGGTGGATGTAAGAAAAACAAGATCCAAAGAATTTAGACCTACCGTGGGATCTCTGTCTCTTTCATTGAGCAAGGAGGTTTTGTCTCCTTTTTTCTTTTCCACAGTTCATCTTTGTATATTTCTCTCTGGGCTACATTTGATTAGCTGCCCAGTGTACCAGTCCTTTCAAATCACACCTAGCTGCATTGTTCCTTACAGCAGAATTTGCTATTGCTCCCAAGTTTCTATCATCCATAATTTTTGAAACTCACTTGGCTACATAAAAAATTGATTTAAAAAAAAAAAACTTAGTGAAATAATACCTTCCTCTGTAATGCCTACACCATCCTAGAAGCTTAAAGCTAATGAGGCAGTTAGGGCTTATTTGTTCCAGGAAGACTCTGATTTGGCATTTCATCCATTTTAAAAGAAAAACATCATTTTGTGGGACTTAGAATAAAACATCTTGATTGTGTTCCAAGCAGGACTTTAGACCGGTTTGATGCCTAGGTTAATGGCATTTCAATTATACTGTTTCCAAAATGAAACATAAATTGTTCCAAGTTTTTGCCCCTATGTGTTCATATTGGGCCTGAGCTCTCTGAGAAACCTCCTCCCAAGTATTCTGGAAGACCCTGGGGTGCTGGAGAGACATGGTTGGATTTGACTTGACATGGGAGGGTGCAGTAAAAGGACTCGATGATGGATTGGCTGAGTGAGGAGGAGAAGGAGAGGAGGACTTATAGGTTACTGGCTTGAGGAGTGGGATAGATAGTGGTGCCTTTTAGTGGGATGAGGGGAAGAAATGGGAAGAGGAACTGATTTGGGTTGCACAGGAATATAGTGACAATCTAGAAAGTTTGTAGGCATTGGAATAATATTTTACACAAGGAGTGGAATGAAAATATGAGTTCAAAGACAAAACTATGACATAAAATGTTCCAGTTTTATGATATTTAGACTCCTTTGGATACACTGAAAACTGTGATATATTTTTAAATGTTAATATTTACAATATACTGAAATACTTTGTTACTGCCATTAAACTGATAATGAAAAATATTAAAGCCAAGTTAAAAATGCATGAGAAGGCTGGGTGTGGTGGCTCACGCCTACAATCCCAGCACTTTATGAGGCTGAGGCGGGTGGATCACCTGAAGTCAGGAGTTCGAGACCAGCCTGGCCAATATGGTGAAACCCCATCTCTACTAAAAATACAAAAATTAACCAGTTGTGGTGGTGTGCACCTGTAATCCCAGCTACTCGGGAGGCTGAGGCAGGAGAATCTCTTGGACCTGGGAGACAGAATTTGCAGTGAGCCAAGATTGCACCACTGCACTCTAGCCTAGGCAATAGAGTGAAATCCCTTCTAAAAAACATAAAATAAAATTTAATTTAAAATAATAAAATAATAAAATAAAATGCTGGTTCTCCAAAGTTATTTTGGGAGTACATAAGCAAAAGTGTTTGAAGACCACTGCAAAAGAAAACCTAGGAAACATCCTAGCCTGCACAAAGGAGTTCTAATGTTAAATGTTTTCTTAGCAATAGAGAAGTAAAAGCATTTTTCAGAAGCCTCCTGCTTCTGAAGCAAACTATACATTAGTGTCAGATTTGAGGACAGCAAGCCCTTTAGTCAAGTAGCAGAATGGGCACACAGGTATAGACAATATAAGGCCAGAATCATACAGAAGCAGTATTTTATCTTGGTTCAGGTATTTTTATAGCGTAGGTATCTCAGCCTGATTCTTAACTATTTCCATTAGCATCACAAATGAACCCTACTGAACACTGCAGCAAGGTGATCCTGCTGAAGACGAGCTTGGTGAAGAGCCACTCCTGCTGAGTGGGCTGCAGTAGGGGTGGGGAGGAGTACAATGATAGAAAATAAAAGGATGGCAAAGCCTAGGATAGGGGAGGTGGTACCACAGCTGCAGACAACTTAAAGACGAGTGTGCCAGCAGATTTTAATTTCAGCAGATATTTAATGAGCCCCTAATCTGAGATAGACACCACTGCGGGGTATCAGCAAGATTGAGGTGATTGTTCTCAAGGCTGACGACATGACAGATCATTTTTTAAAACAGCTCTGGGCTCCCTGTCAACTGCAGTAAACCAGCCAGAATAAGAACTCCAATCAGTGGATAGAAAAATACTATTTTCCATCACCAAACAAAACTGAAGATACCTCCAGATCTATCATCTTGAATTGTCCAGAGGACAAAGATGATAGAATGTATGTGAGTTTATGTGTTTGTGTCTATAGATTAATTATTAACACTCAGAATCATGACAATGATGCAGAGGAAATGTGTATACTAAAATTGGTATTTGATGTTTCATTTCTGGTATCCCCTACTGGGTTTTCTTGCAACTTCCCCTTCCTTTATTTCTGCGTCCTCTGGATCACCTTCCAGCCCACAAAGCATTTCACCTAATTGGAAGAAAATGCTGGGTAAAGACACGTACTTGATGTTGATTTGCGTCTTTGTACACACCGTTGCTAGTAGGCCCAACCATTAATAGATACTATAATTTTTACTGGTTTTCTTAGTAATTATGATAAACTGTTTTTTCTGTTATTCCCTCAGACTATCCCTATTGAGCTCCCAGGTACTAGAAAACACTGGATATGAGGAGAGTAAGGTTTGCCTACACCAGTAATAAATGGCTTGTCAGTGATGTAATCTGTAAATAGCCTTCACTTTAAGAGCAGTTTGAGATTAGCACTAACTGTGCTGCTATGGTTTGGATCTGTGTCGCCGTCCAAATCTCATGGTGAACTGTAATCCCCCGAGTGTTGGAGGCGACTGGCTCATTGGGGCGGATATTTCCCTCGGTGCTGCTCTCGTGATAGTAAGTGCTCACGAGATCTGGTTGTTTAAAAGTGGGTGGTACGCTATTAACTGTTGCCTCGATTTCAGAGCCTGCTATTGGTCTATTCAGGGATTCAACTTCTTCCTGGTTTAGTCTTGGGAGAGTGTAAGTGTCCAGGAAATTATCCATTTCTTCTAGATTGTCTAGTTGATTTGCGTAGAGGCATTTATAGTATTCTCTGATGGTTGTTTGTATTTCTGTGGGGTCGGTGGTGATATCCCCTTTATCATTTTTTATTGCGTCTATTTGATTCCTCTCTCTTTTCTTCTTTATTAGTCTTGCTAGCGGTCTGTCAATTTTGTTGATCTTTTCAAAAAACCAACTCCTGGATTCATTGATTTTTTGGAGGGTTTTTTGTGTCTCTGTCTCCTTCAGTTCTGCTCTGATCTTAGTTACTATTTCTTGCTTTCTGCTAGCTTTTGAATGTGTTTGCTCTTGCCTCTCTAGTTCTTTTAATTGTGATGTTAGAGTGTCAATTTTAGATCTTTCCTGCTTTCTCTTGTGGGCATTTAGTGCTATAAATTTCCCTCTACACACTGCTTTAAATGTGTCCCAGAGATTCTGGTATGTTGTATCTTTGTTCTCATTGGTTTCAAAGAACATCTTTATTTCTGCTTTCATTTCGTTATGTACCCAGTAGTCATTCAGGAGCAGGTTGTTCAGTTTCCATGTATTTGAGCGGTTTTGATTGAGTTTCTTAGTCCTGAGTTCTAGTTTGATTGCACTGTGGTCTGAGAGACAGTTTGTTATAATTTCTGTTCTTGTACATTTGCTGAGGAGTGCTTTACTTCCAATTATGTGGTCAATTTTGGAATAAGTGCGGTGTGGTGCTGGGAAGAATGTATATTCTATTGATTTGGGGTGGAGAGTTCTATAGATGTCTATTAGGTCTGCTTGGTGCAGAGATGAGTTCAATTCCTGGATATCCTTGTTAACTTTCTGTCTTGTTGATCTGTCTAATGTTGACAGTGGAGTGTTGAAGTCTCCCATTATTATTGTATGGGAGTCTAAGTCTCTTTGTAAGTCTCTAAGGACTTGCTTTATGAATCTGGGTGCTCCTGTATTGGGTGCATATATATTTAGGAGAGTTAGCTCTTCCTGTTGAATTGATCCCTTTACCATTATGTAATGGCCTTCTTTGTCTCTTTTGATCTTTGATGGTTTAAAGTCTGTTTTATCAGAGACTAGGATTGCAACCCCTGCTTTTTTTTGTTCTCCATTTGCTTGGTAGATCTTCCTCCATCCCTTTATTTTGAGCCTATGTATGTCTCTGCATGTGAGATGGGTCTCCTGAATACAGCAGACTGATGGGTCTTGACTCTTGATCCAGTTTGCCAGTCTGTGTCTTTTAATTGGAGCATTTAGTCCATTGACATTTAAGGTTAATATTGTTATGTGTGAACTTGATCCTGTCATTATGATATTAACTGGTTATTTTGCTCGTTAGTTGATGCAGTTTCTTCCTAGCCTCGATGGTCTTTACATTTTGGCATGTTTTTGCAATGGCTGGTACCGGTTGTTCCTTTCCATGTTTAGGGCTTCCTTCAGGGTTAAATGTTAGACCTAATACCATAAAAACCCTAGAAGAAAATCTAGGTGGTACCATTCAGGACATAGGCATGGGCAAGGACTTCATGTCTAAAACACCAAAAGCAACGGCAGCAAAAGCAAAAATTGACACATGGGATCTAATTAAACTAAAGAGCTTTTGCACAGCTAAAGAAACTACCATCAGAGTGAACAGGCAACCTACAGAATGGGAGAAAATTTTTGCAACCTACTCATCTGACAAAGGGCTAATATCCAGAATCTACAAAGAACTCAAACAAATATACAAGAAAAAAACAAACAACCCCATCAAAAAGTGGGGAAAGGATATGAACAGACATTTCTCAAAAGAAGACATCCATACAGCCAACAGACACATGAAAAAATGCTCATCATCACTCGCCATCAGAGAAATGCAAATCAAAACCACAATGAGATACCATCTCACACCAGTTAGAATGGCAATCATTAAAAAGTCAGGAAACAACAGGTGTTGGAGAGGATGTGGAGAAATAGGAACACTTTTACACTGTTGGTGGGATTGTAAACTAGTTCAACCATTATGGAAAACAGTAGGGCGATTCCTCAAGGATCTAGAACTAGATGTACCATATGACCCAGCCATCCCACTACTGGGTATATACCCAAAGGATTATAAATTACTCTACTACAAAGACACATGCACACATATGTTTATTGCGGCACTATTCACAATAGCAAAGACTTGGAATCAACCCAAATGTCCATCTGTGACAGACTGGATTAAGAAAATGTGGCACATATACACCATGGAATACTATGCAGCCATCAAAAAGGATGAGTTTGCGTCCTTTGTAGGGACATGGATGCAGCTGGAAACCATCATTCTTAGCAAACTATCACAAGAAGAGAAAACCAAACACCACATGTTCTCACTCATAGGTGGGAACTGAACAATGAGATCACTTGGACTCGGGAAGGGGAACATCACACACTGGGGCCTATCATGGGGATGGGGGAGGAGGGAGGGATTGCATGGGGAGTTATACATGATATAAACGTCATGCACATGTACCCTAGAACTTAAAGTATAATAAAATAAATAAATAAATAAATAATAAATAAAAGTGGGTGGTACCTTCCACCTGCCGCCTCCTGCTCTGGCCAGGTAAGACCTGCCTGCTTCCGCTTCTCCTTCCTCCATGATGGAAAGTATCCTGAGGTCTCCCCAGAAGCCATTATGTTTCCTGTACAGCCTGCAGAACCGTAAGCCAATTAAACCTCTTTTCTTTATAAATTACATAGTCTCGTGTATTTCTTTATAGCAGTGTGACAATGGACTAATATGTGTGCTAATAGGCATGTGTTCTACATCTTCGATGGGTAATTGGAGAGATTTTTACACCTCTCAAAGGAGTACTATTCTATATAGATTAGTTTAACCAGAAAGTGAAAACAATAGAAATATTTTAATTTTAACTTATTGTAGTAGGAAATCACCCTAAATGTAAATACATTCTAACTGAACACAAGGCTGATATTTAACCTTTTGTGACCTAGAGTGATTATAATCATCATCAGTTGTTATTTACAGATACTGAAGTGCTGGGTCTTCTTGATTTTTCCATGTCCTATGGCTCCCAGATGCTCTGTTTTGGGGGATTTTTTTTTTTTTTTGGTCTTTAGATCATTTTTCATATTTCCTTTTGCTCTTAGTTACATGATACATTTAAGAAGCATCAGACGTCTGTGGTGAAATCTTTACTACCTTCGGAAGATCTGCCCTTCAAGTTACTGTAACACAATGATAGGAAAGTATAGACCTTCATTAGGAAAGGAAGAGGAGAGGTGAGGAAGTTGTTACCTAAGAAACTAGATTATAACACTAATTAATAGGATAATTTCTAAATTAAACATAAATAAATTCCCGAAGAATTGGATTACTTCAGCTTAAAGTGTGTAGCATTGCTCTTGGCAACCTGGAAATGCTTTTGCTTACCTTTTGCTGGTGGGATGGGTTATAGAAAGACTGTGTGTCTACAGGTGTGCGTGTATAATTTGATCAAATCAACCATCAAACCACTTTTAAAACTCACCTCTTACTCTCTTCAGTCCACATGGAAAGAAATATGGAAAGAAACTTCTGAAATAATAATCAGTTGCCTGGTGTACTGCTCAATGATATTGCCACACTTAAGAACAAGCATACAGATAAGGGACTAGTTACAGTCTCTGGTAATAAAAGCACTCACTTAGGACTGTTGCCATGAGTAGTCAGTTTGAGATTAGCACTGAACAAATAGTAACTCACATTATCTTTCCTGTGTAATTTTGACAATAGATCTTTGTCTGCCACAGGAGAAACACTGAATGATAACTGTACTGCATTTCTAGGATCTGTCCCAGTCCATCCTTTCATTGACCCGTGAGTGATTCTTCCTACATGCAAGCTGACTATGGATCCTGCCTTACTCAACATTCTCCCATGACTTCCTTCACCTGCAGCTGCCCCTTTCTTTAGCTACCTGCAGGCAAGCATTCACCTCTCATTGAAGCCTTAGGTCAAACTCTGCCTTTTTTAAGAAACTTCCTCCCAGGAAGATTTGGGTGTTCTTCTCTCTTTGCTGTCATGGTACTCCATATACATTTGTAATATAGTTGTGAATTTGAATGTCAGTTTCCTCTCTTCATTATGTGTTTCTTGATTGAGGCTTTCATTTTTGCATACCTAATACATAGTATAATCCTGGGGGCCCAGAAGGCATTTAAAAATGCTTTTTAATGGCTGAATATCCAGATTTTTTTTATCATTAGAACTCCAGATGAACCTCTGAAATCAATCTATCACCATCCAACAGGTATCCTTTGTTCCTACTAGAGCACATTTTTTGTAGGGTATGTGCTATATATCACTGAGATATATTAATTTTGAAATAAGTAACTGGAGAGCAGCTATTAAACTATGAAAAAAGAGCTGGCTCTGCATTTATAAATAATTCTAACTATCATAACTTGGAAAAGTTGCTTAACTCATTCTAATTGAAGTAACTATTTCACACTAGCAAAGCAGTAGAGAACTGCCTGTGTGTGTAACTAATGGACAACAGATAAGGAACTGTGATGCAGAAGCTTTTATTGAGGGTGAATATATTTTGATTCTGACTATATTAACTGTTTACGTAGGTGTAGAAAATATAGATGTTTAATTCACTGGAAGCTATCAAAGTTACTTTGATAAAGTATGTTTTATCAGTTTATTGCAACAAAAACAATCTCCTAGCCATAAAAGGAATAATTTTAAATTTCATAATTTGGAGGCAAAGCATGTTGAGCAAAGCCTTTTTAACCAGATTAATGATGTCATCTTGTGCATATACACATAAAGTCTTCTGTTCAAACAGGACACTTTTAGTAATATGTAAATATGGCTCTTTTTTAAACCCCATGTGTGTGACCAGCCCCAGCCCAAGTCAAATATTGACGAGCCTCCTGTACACAGAATAGATGTGTGGCCGTGGCTACTGCTGGCTAGACATGTTGGCATTTGAGAAGCTCGCTTCTTCCCAGCAGCCTGGAAGACTAGAAGCATCCTGTTCATCTTTCTGTCCCTGGTGCCCCACACCCCTTGAGGTCTTCCTAAGGGTGAGCAGCCCAGTCTTGGCAGCCGTTGGGACTGGGCACACAGTAATCTCCTATTCCATGCTGTGCCACATCCACTGAAGCTAAGAAATATCTTGTATTCAGTTGAGATTAAACTGATTTCAGATACTCATACTGAAAGAAATCAGGTGGAAAGTCAGTGGGTTAGAAATTGAATTTCAATTTCACTCCTAACTCTGAGATCCCCCCTCAGATGTCACCTTACCTTGCCAATCCTCCCTTTAAATCTGCAAAATGAGAGGAAAGGAGAAGATTGGACCCAAAATCCTCTAAGCTTTAACATTAGCAGCTTTAAAATTTTTTTGTCTCTAACTTTTAGTGGGGAAGTTGTAAAAAGATTTGGATGATGTTGGCATGGGGATCTTTCCAGTAGGCTGAGAGTTAGGACATCCAGGCCCTGGTTTTGGCTCTGATATTAGTTCTGTGGCACTGGCCTACTCAGCCTGTTCTTGGGGAAACTTGGAGGCTAACAGGCTAAACTGGTGATCTCTGAGGTCCTTTTCAGATCTAAGAGGCAAAGACCCAGTCAGCAAGCTGCCTGTGGCATCGTTAAACATAAAGCTTTCACCCCAATCTGAAATGGCATTGGGCTCCATCAACCTTTTCTTGACATGCTGAACCAGTGATTTATTTCTCAAAGGTCATCAAAGCAGCAGTGGGAGTCCACCAGCAAGTTTCAATGTTTTAAAATACCTGAGTCTGTGTAGATGCCAGATGATAAGTTTTTTGGTTGCAGGTAATTAAAGAAACATTTATTGAACATCTGTGGGCGAGGTTCTACCCAACACTGAAGACAGTAATAACCACATGCCTATGTGATTTAAGGAGTCCTAAAGAAAAGGGAATGCAGATATGTAAACCTTGTGCATAGCAGGTTTTTCCCCAGGCTTGCCATTCTGGACATAGCGATAACAAATATTTCTCAGGCCTAAGGCCCAACCGGTGAAATGCTTAGGGGGCACTCAAGAATGATCAAGAATGTCAACCATTCTTGTCAACCCATAGATTCTGCCATCCTGTCACCTGGTTTTGGCCCTTCCCTTTCCGCCAGTGCCCCAGAGAAGAGGCTCAGGGCCATTGTGTCATGAGCCTGTATCACGGTCACACCACCAAGCAGCCCCTGTTCCCATCAGTGCTGCACGGAGACCCTGATCTCCAGGCACCTTGCCTGGAGATTTTTTGAGAATCCTTCCAAGACCTGCCTGTCATTGGGCTGCTATTCCACATGCTTCCTCCTTCCCGTTCCCATTAGCAAAGAGGAACCAAGGGGGGCTTTCTGTTTGGGTTCCAGGACTATAAGTTCCCAGACCATGTTTCCCTCCTGCCTAGTTTTACTGGCTGCTACCAGAGCCCTCACTGGTAAGAGTGCCCCTCCAACCCTCTATCAGTGAATTCTTGACCCTGAGATCTCCTTGGACCTGTTTTCCCAAAAGGAATGGGTAGCACTGTACACTGGAGAGCTTGCTGCAAGTCTTCTGCCCACTTCTGTGATTCTATTTACCAGGCAAGGCCTCAGGTTACCATCAATTGTGCATCTTCTACATAAGTTCCCACAGTGGGGAAGAGTAGTAAAATAGATGTAGAAGTAGCACCAAGGAAGAAGAGAAAGGGGTCATCACCTGTGTCTCAGCAAGGAGGAGAACTCTTGAAGAGGTCATGTCTCTGCTCAGTTCTTTACATGTGAGTAGAGTCTGCCATCCTACCAGAAGGAACAGTGGAGCATGTTCATAAAACTCTAAATAGTTCCGTAGTTCTGAAATGCAAATGATAAGCCTGGAATAGCAAGAGATGAGCCTATAGAGATGGAAGAGAGGCATGGACTCTAAGAGGACATGTATATTTTATTAACTACCTATTGAAGGTTTAACATTTGTCAGGAACTGCACTAAACCTTCACCTTTAATTCATCTAATCTGCACCACAACCCAGTGTGACAGGCCCATTTTACTGATGAGGAAACTAGAGACTAGAGAGGTTAAGTAGCTTGTCAGTGGAAGAACTAGAACTTATTATGCCCAGAGCTTTTGGATTCCAAAGCTCATGCTCAAACTTTATTGCCTGCATGCTTGAGAATCATTTACATAGCAAACAAATCATTGCTGTCCCACTGGAAGGTCTAGGACAAAGGAAACGGTACAATTAAAGCAAAACCATAAAAAGAAAAATGCCATACATGGGGGAGTCTAGAAAGAAGCAAGAAGACGAGGAAAATTGACATAAAGTTGGACTTTATTCTTTAGCCATGATTAACTTGAACAGGTTTCCTACTTATTTTTAAAGAATTTTCAAAATAGTTATGCCCAAACAGTACGTTTCATCTTTTGTTGTCAGTCCTTGTACTTGGAGATACTTACACTGACCATTTCCTGAGAGATGTGCTCCTATGCCATTTTCCCATTCTGTTGGTGTCATACTAGTCAATTTCAGCACTGGAAATTGAGGTTAGCAAATGGGAAATTACCACTTCATGAAGAAACTCGGTCATGCAAGGTCCTAAATATCATTGTTGCATATAGATGTACCTGCTAGGGAACTCAGAAGACAAACGTAATGAAACAAAAGTTTAGCAGACTTTTAACCTGAATGCTTTTTGGATGTTGTTGGTGTTTTGTTTTGTTTTTCCTGTGAAGAAATAGAAATCTTGTAGAACAAAGCTACAAAATAGGCATTTAAAAGTGAAATGCCTACTTGGAAATGTCTACTTGGCCTTTAAAAGTGAAAACTTTGCCAATTTTTTTTTTTCAGAAGCATAAGCAGTTTTAACTTCAGAAGTAAGAAGTAAAGTCGCCTGGGATTTTCTAGGTTACTGTAACCATTGCTTTCTGCCTCGCCCTTTCCTAGGTAGTACCTAGGTAATTTTGATCTCTTTTGGTTTAGTGTATAGGTAAACTGTCTGAGTATAAGCTTCCTTTTCTATTGCTTAATACATTAAACTTGCCTTGTAATAACATGATACATGATTGCCCAAGTACAACCAGAGTAACAGTTTTTCCTAGTATCACAGGTTAATTCCTGGGTGAGACAGACCCATGCCCTTTGTGTCATGCTCTGCCCTCCTCCACTTGAACCCAATCCTACTCAAAGTGTACCCTTTCCATTGACTGTTTTGGAAATTTGAGGCCCTGAAACCCACACCCAAACAACTTCAAACCCACTTCTAGAGCCCACATGAGCCTTGCAGTCTTAGGCCAAATGGTTAAAAGAAAAAATGTCGGCTGGGCACGGTGGCTCACGCCTGTAATCCCAGCACTTTGGGAGCCTGAGGCAGGTGGATCACGAGGCCAGGAGATCGAGACCATCCTGGCTAACACAGTGAAACCCCATCTCTACTAAAAAATACAAAAAAAATTAGCCGGGCGTGGTGGTGGGCGCCTGTAGTCCCAGCTACTTGGGAGACTGAGGCAGGAGAATGGCATGAACCTGGGAGGTAGAGCTTGCAGTGAGCCGAGATCGCACCACTGCACTCCAGCCTGGGCAACAGAGTGAGACTCTGGCTCAAAAAAAAAAAAAAGAAAAGAAAAAAGAAAAAAAAGGCAGGGTGCAGGAGATTTGAGGGGCTGTTTCTGGAGCTTGGATATATAAAGTGCATAAGCCAGGTGTGGGGGAAGGCAGCAGGTGGGCAGTGGGCTAGAGGCCAGCCCTCTCTCTGTGTTGCTACATTTGGGCACAGTACCCCATGGAATCCAAAGATTCTAAATTTGAACCTGGACTCCCAGGCTGTTAGGAAAGTATACCTGTCAAAAGAATAGAACATTTTGTCATCTTATTGCGAGATGGGTGGATCACGAGGTCAGGAGATCGAGACCATCCTGGCTAACGTGGTGAAACCCCGTCTCTACTAAAAAATACAAAAAAACTAGCCGGGCGAGGTGGCGGGCGCCTGTAGTCCCAGCTACTCGGGAGGCTGAGGCAGGAGAATGGCGTGAACCCGGGAGGCGGAGCTTGCAGTGAGCTGAGATCCGGCCACTGCACTCCAGTCTGGGGGACAGAGCGAGACTCTGTCTCAAAAAACAAAAAAAAAAAAAACGAAAATCTCCAATTACACTCTTGATCCAGCTCCTACAAATGCTAGGGGTAGGTCTGGGTGATCCCTGTCCCTGAACCATCGAATCAAAGTCTCTCACCTTGCAAGGTGGAATTTAAGAATGGCAATCTTAGTTTCTGCTAGTCACTTGAATGGAAAATGTCTAAACTTAGGAACTGAGTCCCATCATTTGTGAGACCACCACAATGAATGAATGTCTCTAAACTTTAAGATGAGAACTTTAAAACTTTAAAATGAGAACCTTCATTTCTGTTCTGTCCAAGACTTAGTTGCTCAACTTTTCCTTAAATTCTCTAAGATGCCCCTGTATCTTTCCTGTAAAGGCCCTGTCCTGCTTCACTATCTTGGAAGGGGTTTCCATTACTTACATCATGTAACCTATGTTTCCATCTAGTTAGCAAGAATTAAGTAATTCATTGTCTAGTAGCCCAAAACATTATGCTGGAGGCTTTCAATGTTGTCCATAAAATTTGTGCTCACCTATTCACAATATCCAAGACGTGGAATCAACCCAAATGCCC
Organism: Trachypithecus francoisi; assembly: GCF_009764315.1. Classification (NCBI taxonomy): domain Eukaryota; kingdom Metazoa; phylum Chordata; class Mammalia; order Primates; family Cercopithecidae; genus Trachypithecus; species Trachypithecus francoisi. Next base: position 23,142,424 of record NW_022681472.1, on the reverse strand, counting down.
ATCAGTGATAGACTGGACAAAGAAAATATGGTACATATACACCATGGAATCCTATGCAGTCATAAAAAAGGAATGAGATCATGTCCTTTGCGGGAACATTGATGGAGCTGGAAGCCATTATCCTCAGCCAACTAACACAGGAACAGAAAACCAAACACCTCATGTTCTCACTTATAAGTGGGAGCTGAATAGTGAGAACACATGGACACAAGGAAGGGAACAACACACACTGAGGCCTCTTGGGGAGTGGGGTGGGGGGAATGAGAGTATTAGGAAAAATCGCTAATGCGTGTTGGGCTTAATACTTAAGTGATGGGTTGATAGGTTCAGCAAACCACCATGGCACACATTTAACTATGTAACAAACCTGCATATCCTGCACATGCACCCCAGAACTTAAAAATTTTTTAAAAAGTAACCAAATCCATGATACCTACACATTATAAATTTTGAAAGCTCTTTACTGGTTGTCAGTTATTTCATCTCTGTTTTATATTTGCCTTGAGGTTTAGAGCTGTTTTTCTCTGAGTTAGTTAATGCAGCGCATACATTTAGTTTTTATTTTTCAAGTCCTGAGAAGAGAACTCTTCATAGAAAGGACATGTAGTAGGTAGAGAATTGCCGAGACGTCTTCTGGAGAGTTGTCAGGGAATGGGCTCTGTCACCAACAGTGGCCCACAGCCTCACTTGCCTGTTTCTTAGAGAAGAGACTTTGACTGCACCAGTTCTTCTTTTTCCTCTCATCTGTCTTTTCCTGCTTCCTCTCACCTCAGTGTGATTCAGCTCTAATTGAGGTTGTTAAGAAACTGCTTTGTTCAGAGAGTTAGTGGTGGAGAGGAGAGATCTGCCTCCGTATTCCTGACATCAAATAACTTTCTAAGGTGCTCCTGCAGCACATTGTGTCCCTTTGAGACATATGTTAAAACAACACAATAATAAAGTGCTTTATCATAAAGACCAAATAAGCAATAAATCATTAATCACAGGAGTAGTATTCCCTATTTTAGAATATATATGTAGTCTGAGATCTCATTTTCTAGAATAACATCACTGTTTATGACCTTGTTCCACAAAACTGGAAGAACAGGGCTGGTACTCAAGATGGAGACAGAATTGGGATGGACTGTCCTGGGAGATTGTAGGTTTCTTGTCACCTGGTGCATTCTTTGTAAATTAACTTCTTCCTCCAAGAAGAAATAGAAGCCTTCAGGAGATAACACTCTCACATGCTACTCTCTCTAACTCTAAAACTTATATCCAGTGCCATCCATCCTGAATGCTTTCCTTCTTTCCCCTGATTTCAACTACCTGCCTCCCCCAGAACCTGCACCAAAATCATGGTCTTAGGAGGGGGTGGTGGTGAATGGATGAAGGAAACTTCAAGATGGTGTTGCTGGACTGAAGGAGTAGACTTTCAAAAAGCTTAGGTGTATCCATGCAATGGAATATGACTCAGCCTTAGAAAGGAAGGAAATTCTTACACACGCTGCAACATGGATGAACCATAAAGATATTATGCTACGTGAAGTAAACTAGACACAGAAAAACAAAGATTATATGATTCCACTTATATGAGGTACCCAGAGTAGTCAAGTTCATAGAGACAGACAGTAGAATAGTGGTTGCCAGGGCCTGGGAGGAAGGGGAATGAGGAGTTACTGTTTATTCTCTCTATCCCTGCTTGCTCTGTTTAAGATTTCCCATTTCTCAAAAAGTTCTAGAACATATGCTGTGGAACTGACTTGACTATTCTAGCTTTTACCCTCAATTCTCTTGCACTATAATAGAGCAGTCTCTGGGTTGAGATGGCTTTATAGTGACCCACAGTTTGCATGGGATCCAAAGGACTCATTGGATACTTGAGCTTTGAGGGAACCTGCTGAGGGGCCAGCCCTGAAGGCAGACTGCAGAAACTGCAGGCGCAAGATGCTTCCTGCTGCCTGAGAAGGCTAGCCTTCCTGAAGTTCCTTTGTTCCAGTCAGATCACATAGCGGCTTCCTCGGTCCCTTGGATTAAAGCCACAGTCCTTGCAACAGCCTTCCAGGCCTGCCTCCCTCCTCCCCCTGCACCACTCTGCCACCCTACTCCACTCCATTCCAGCCACAATGGCCACCTCCTCAATCACCAGCTGTGTTCCCATACCTTGGCCTCTGCATTTGCTCTTCTCCCTGCCTGAAATATTCCTCCCCCAGAGGTCCATATGGCTTTCCTCTGATACCTTCTTAATTACACCTTCCTCGACCACCATATTTAAAATTAGAAGACCCCCACCTGGCACTCTGTGTTCTCCTCCCCTGCTTTGTTCTTCACCATCTTTCACTCTGTATATTTTACTTATTATGTGTGAGCGTTTCCTTAGAACAATATGTGGTGTGTGTTACACATTCAATAAATACTTGAATAAATGACTAAAGGGATGAACTAGTACTTTGCTTTCCAGAAAGGCCAGAAATCATATAGTTACACAAAAAGTTCTGTCCCTTTAGAATGAAATTATAAATGGAAGCCATATGGGTCAGCAGTAATCCCAGAATTCTGTGACAACCAGGGGATGTTAATCCGGATTACTCTCAGTAGTCCTAAGGCCAAAGTCACTATACTTTCAAGTGAACTATAACAAAATAAACCTGTCCTTTCCAGAAAATTCACATCTTTTGGGGAACCAACGGAATTAATCACCACATCAACTGTAACTACTCAGTCTGTAACTACTCAGTGATATGAATACCAAAGGCTGCTTGGCATTTTCCTTAGCAAACAGGATTAGGAGAAGGTGGAAAGCACTCTTATAATTCATTAAAACTGTAATACAGGCCAGGCATGGATGTTCGTGCCTGTAATCCTTCCTAGCCTTGTGGGAGCCTGAGGCAGGCACATCACTTGAGCCCAGGAGTTCAAGACCAGCCTGGGCAATACAGTGAAACCTCATCTCTACAAAAAATACAAAAATGATCCAGGCGTGGTGCCATGTGCCTGCAGTCCCAGCTATTCAGAAGCCTGAGGTGGGAGGATCACTTGAGCCTGAGAGGTCAAGGCTGCAGTGAGCCAAGATTGAGCCACTGTGCTCCATCCTGGGTAACAGAGTGAGACTCTGTCTCAAGGAAAAAAAAAAAAAAAAAAACTGTAATAATTAACTTTTACCATGTGCCAAATACTACATTGGTGGATAAGGTCATTTAATTCTCACTATTTTACTAGCAGATATAATAATCTCCAGAGAAACCTGGGGCACAAAAAAATCTGCCCAAATTTATGCTGCCATAAGTGAATCAGACTTAGGTTTTCTGAATCCAAAATCTAAAGCCTTTCTGTTATGCTACACTGCCTCTCTTACATAATAAAATCCGACCACTTGGAAGTTACTTTTGCTGATTCTAAACTAGATTTGAAATTACCATGCCTCTATAACTGCTTTCAACCTAGATTATTAAAACACTGACTGCAGCAATGAAACTTTTATACAGTAGAGGGAAATAATATTTTAAAGGTTGCTATCTTATCCAATTCATTTTTTGAAAATCATTTTGCCTTATCACTGGGTAAAATCTCTAAGCAATAAAAGAAATGCAATGAAGGGAATAGGCAACGTTTTATAAAATGTGCTTTGCATCTTGATAACAACGTGTGATTTATTTATTACTTATGATAAATGTGAAAATATATTGCATTGGTGGAATTCATGAATAGGACAGTTTGGGGACTGTTAAGTTTTGCTTCTAGCATTCAGCTGATTGACTACCTTGTTGAAATGTAGAGTAGGACCTCAGGGCAGTTTTGCAAATGTAATTAGGTTTGTGGTTTATTAAAGCATAGCCTTTCTCCAACATATAATATATTTTCAATAATAATCCAAGCACCAGGAGACTCCAAAAGAGATTGGAAAGAAAGTGATAATATTTTATTAGTGTGCATCAGAGGAGAAAGACTTATCTATCTTAGAGCAGCCAATGTTATAACTTAATCCCATTTTTTTCCAAGATAAATTATATCCAAAATGACTCTAGCTAATTTTAACTCAAATAGGTTGGTAAATTCCTTTCCCACTTTACATATAGTGCTGAGTTGCGCATATATAGCATTGCTTTGTCTCTTAATTAGCAATTTCTCTAGTATGCATGATGACTGGCAGCCATGATTTAATCAAGTGAATCTCAGCATCCCCTGATGACTGGTATAATCTGAATTTGAACTCTATTAAGTATCTGCTTCCATTTGAAAAGGAGAATCCAGGCCCTTTATAGAGCAAAAAGAAGCCTGTCTATCTGGAGCATAAAGAGAGCAGTGGGAGGGGAACAAGAAACGCTTGGAGAAGAAGGCAGGGGCAGCCAGCATCGGGCTTGCAGCCCAAGCTAAGAATTTGAGAAGAGTTTTATCTTTCATGAATGGCAATATACTGAAGAAATTTAATCCAAAGGGATAGGGTGCCATTTGTAGTTTTTAAAAATACAATTTTCCTGCTTGTGGAGAGCAGATTGAAAGGGGCAAGATAATATCAGAGAGACCAATTAGGAGGCTGCTGTGTAGTCCAGACAAGAGAGAATGGGAGAGGAGCAGCAGAGGGGGAGAGGAGGAAAAAAGACTCAAGTTCTGTGTGACAAGCAGAATGTCCTAGATTTGGTGATGGATGAGATGTTGGGTTGAAAGAGAAGGAACTTTCAAAGACAGGACCTCACTTTCTGGCTTAGGGGTCTGGATTTTTAGTAACAAAATGGAAAAGTGGGTTTTAAGGGAAGATTAACTTCATTGTTGGCCATTCTGTTTGAGATGTCTGGGAGATATCAGGAAGAGATGAGCAGTTAGACATACACTTGAATATGTGAGCGGGAACTAGGAAGAGAGGTTTGATGCAGAGATAAATGATGGGGCGTTATCAACATAAAGAGTGTTGAAGTAATGAGATTAGATTGAGACACCCTAGGAAGAGAGTCGTGGAGTGAAAAGAGAATGAGGCCCTGAGAAATGACGTTCAGAGGTAGGTACAGGAGAGGATCCACAGGGAAGCTGATTTTGTAAATTACATCTGTGCAGCTATTCATTTAACAAATGTATATGACATACCTTATTACGTACCACTGAAGGTTCTGGGCACACCAAGGTGCATGAGAACTAACCCCTGACCTAAGAAAGTTTGTGCTGCAGCCAGGGAGACAGTCATAAAAAGAAAGCATTATAATCAGTATGATACATGTTGCAGCACTTATGATACACAAAGCAGTGGCGAACCTCAGATGGAGTTAGATAGGAAGAAAGATCAAGAAGCCTTTTAAAAAATTCTGTTAGGTGGATGTTACAAGATGAATAGGAATTCTTCAGACCAGTATGGTGGGGAAGAGTATTCGCTGTAGAGGGAACAACAAAGACAAGACTGAGTCAGCATACCACTCTCAGGAAGTGAAAAGCACGCCAGTGTGGCTGAAAAACCAGCATGTGGGATGGGTGAGGAAGGCAGGAGAGGAGGTTGGTAACAGGATCTTCAGAACCTAGAGTCGCGGCTGGCAGGAGGCAGGAACTCAGGAAATATTTATTTAGTGAATACATGATCAAATGTGCATCTCACAAAGCCTGTCCTGGTGGCTGCAGGGAGAATACACTGGCACAAGGAGAAAGTAGAGTAGGGAGTCCACTTGGCAGATCCTGCAGAACCAGTGGAGTCATTAGAGCTTGCGTGGAGGGAGGACAAAAAGACAGGAGAAAGAGAAGATAAGGTATTGGAAGAGCATTCCACTATCCTGAGTATCAGTATTCTACGTACAAAAAGTAGTTTAGTACCTTCTAGGTTTAAAGAAACTTTGATTCAACAGACATTTGCTGAAAGCCTATCAGGAAGCAAGAGCTGGGCTGGTTGCTGGAGATACCAGTGAACACAACACGTCAGGTGTGGAGAGAGCATACCCTTAGCAAGGAGGATGGGTTGAACAATTTATCGTTGCTATTGACTTACAAAACCTCTTCTTCTGATACTTCTCATCTTTTAGATAAAGTAAAGGGTGTTTTTTAAACTGCTAGGTTTATAACGCAGATATTTGTTGGTTTGTGTGTTTACTCCTTTGTCCTAGTTAAGAATTATATAGTTACATTTTCTTTATTCTCCAGCAACATGGGATTATTTTCCAGAGATATGCAATAGTTGATTCCTATTCACAATCACAAGTCTGTTGTAATCACGAAGGACTTCCTATCAAGTATTTTTAAAGTTACCTTTTTAATATTTTTATCACTATTTTTCTGGTTGAAAATAGAAGAAGAAGAAAGAATTTGTAATCAAATATTTCACAGTTTGTATCTTCCTCACCCTAGTTGAGATTTGCAACCATACTCTTCTGAGCCATTGCTCTGGTTCCTGCCAGTCCTGAATCCGCAGATACCATGTGTTTAAGCAAAATAAATTGAAAGATTAAGGGTAGGGATATGGGAGGTAGAAATAAAACAGAGGATCATATTCTTCATTGTTTGGTTTTATACTTTGGAAAAAATGGCATCGTACTACCTCAGCTCCCTTAGGTGAGTCAGGCTTTGATGCCAAATTACTTGGAAAGACTTTGCCTAGATCCAAAGGCCTAGCCCCAGAGACACATCCATTTGGCTCCAGCACTCTGTTCTTCTGGACCACTAAGAAACTCCACCAAACTCACAAATACCATCCTTAAAATCCCATGGGTTTTAGACCCATACAGCTCCTCATTTTCATATAGCATATAACTTCTTTACAAGGAGCCTTCATTTCTATTCTCATTGAATCCTTCCAAGGCTCTCTGACAGAGGTGAGTTTACACCCTTTTATAGATAACCAGACATTGGGGGAGGTTAAAGACTGAGCCAGCCTTTAACCCCACATTGATGACATGAACTTGAGAACTCCTTCCACCTCAATGTGGTCATAAGGTCAGACTCACAACCTGGCATCACATGGGGATATCACATCACCAAGAGTCCTCTGAGTTCTTTGTCATGATCTGTGCTCCATGACTCTTAAATTAGAAGTGACCGAGGTCTGGAGCTAACCAGTCATTGCTATGCTCATCCATGTTTCCAGCCCTGTAACATTTGTGGGAATAGTTGAAGAGAATAGAATGGGATATTGGAAAAAGAAATGTCTCAAACAGAAACTACTTTAAATCAACAGTGTTTACAATTATGGGTTTCATGGGAAAGTAGAATGGTTTCTGAACTCAGGGATGTGAGAAAGTCAGTTGTGACTTTGGTTGATGAGATTAAATGACCCAGGCCAGGAGAGGACACCCAGCCAGCTCTTTCTTCTCCAGAATTCTTTTCTCACACAACTCTGTTTAGAGTCTGGGCAAAGGAGGCAAAAACAAAAACAAAGCAAAAGAAAAACCCCAACTTCTCCAATTGCCTGTCCTTCTTTGTTTCTCTGCTTCCACAGAGACTGGAAGAAGATTACAACACACACCAAAATTCATAAAGCCCATAAGCCTCATGGTGATAGCAACACCAAGTATTTTATGTCGAGGTAGGGAGATGGGTAAGATGTAACCTTGGGAAAAACAGAACCAGAGATGAATGAAGGGAAAAATTCTATACAAAGACACTTTCTTTTTAAAATCCTTTCAGATACTGTCTTCCATCTTTCACCTCCTCAGTGTTGTGTCTCTCTGCCTTCCAATTTACACAGTGGTGGTAGTTTTAAAATCAGGGATTGCAGAGATTAAACATTCCTTTTTAATGATGCCCTTAGAGTCACACAGGGGCCTCTTGGCTATTTCCAGCTGAGCTCATCCCTCCTCTTTTCCTGGAACTTCTGAAAGGGCCCCAGAATCAGCCTATGTGATCTGCTGCAGCATTAGATTGAGAGGAGGGTTTGCTTTGTCCATAGATCCTGATTAATGCGGGACAAAAGAATTCCACCAGAATAAAATGTTATTTTTTAGCAGTTTTGAGTAAGGACTTTAAATGGTTTTCATGACAAACCACATTAGAGGTTTAGAATTAATCTCAAGAAGGACATAGTTCCTCATTTCTTTCCATCAAAATCCTTTTCTCCTGATTCCTAAGTTTTGTACGTCACAGTAGGCATTCTCTCTCCCCAGCTCATTAGAGCACATGACATCAGACACTGTGCTAATGGTAGCTGGATCTCTGTTATGAGATTTTACTGCTATTCTATTTATAAAATGACAGCCAAAAGACTTGCATATGCTTTTTTCCCCAGTATATAAATTTATACAGTAGAAACATGTTAGTACTGTCTTTTTATTAGAATGATCAAAGTGTATCAATAAGAATTATATCAAGGATTCAATAAGAATCCCTGTTATAACAAAGAAACCCCAGGTGCATTCAAGGACTGCCTGGTTGAAACACTCCAGACCATTTTACATGTTTGAGAGATTAAATAATTATCTTTCATTGTGTAACCCTGTAACATTCAAAGAATGCCTGTATGCTAAATAATTTTATTCTACTGATTATACTGTAATGAAGGGGCAACATTATCTGTGTCTTATAGAAAGAGTACAAAAATTAAATCATTTGCCTCAAGTTTCACAGCGAGCAATAGAAAGCTAGTACTAAATCCAAAGAGCAGAAACAGAAAATTAGACAAATCTGGCCACCTATCATCGTAAGCCCTTGAGGCCTGGGGCAGTGTAGAAAAAGAAGAGACCAGTTTAAGTATGTTAGAATGATTTCACGATGCCTGCAGAACCACGTTTTCATCCTCACTTGGAGAAGGACATTTTCACAGAGATTTTGCAGATCGGCACCATCCTGTACAAAACTCTCTTCATCAGTTGCCCTAAATTCTGCTCCAACTCATGTCATGTTATACAAGGAAGAGGCGTGTGGTGTGAGGCAGAAGAGAAACCAGAATAGGGGCCAAGGTTTCTGATGTTTGCCATCAGGCAATTCCATGCTGCATAATACAAATAAAGCCATTTCTACTAAAAAATCTCTCACTGTTCTAGACTTCCAGAATCTCAGAGCATTTAAATCAGTGCTTCAGGATTTGGTACTTAAAATTAAAAAGTCCTACAACACATAAATTTTATTCACCAAATGAGAAAAATTACCTAGTAAGAAAGCCCTAAAAAAATGCAACCTGAAGGAAAGCAAACATCTTCATATAATCACAAAGCCATTAAGTTTCATGTAAATTCCTCATGGAGAGACAAGGAAAAGAAACATATTAGTTTTTACCTTTGAACATAGCTTACAACAATTCTTTGATTCTTTGGTTTCTCAGTGGTTAATTTTAGACTGCTACTATTAACATCCCCTCACTGATTATTCCTAAACTTCTGAGCCGCTGTTAAAGGCCAAAAATCTGCAGCCTCAGAATATTCTTCCAGAAGGCTTTGGCTTGTAGGAGCCTGACAAGATTATTCCCTACTCCCACTCCTGCAGTCCCTGTACATTAAAACCTACCAAGTGGTCCCCCACAGGCAAACCATCAATCCTCTGTGCAATTTGTGAAAGAAAATCAGACAATAGTATAGTGCATGTGGGATCAGGTCTTGATTTTTATATATGAACATCGTAGACAGTCTCCCATCCCTCTTTCCTCATCGTGAAGCTGCCATGAATTTTTAAGGTGTATCCCTCCACTACCACCACCTCCGCAGCTACAATGCAGAAGTGAGCCTCAACAGACATGAATCAGTTAGCACATGGCATTTCTCTGGCACCATGATTGATTCAAGGATGTCCATGGCACCTTATTTGGTCCAAGGAGGGTGACGTTCAAGGCTTTTGCTTTTAGTAATTGGAATAGTACCTCCCACTCCTTGACAGTGGGGTGTATGGATGTGAGGCCTAGAACTGCTGCAGCCCTTTTGTGACAAAAAGGGAAGCCTGCTTAAATGAACAGATGAACATAGAGCTGAGAGAATTGCAGAGAAATGAGCTGGAGTCCTGATGGAACCCTACTGACCTACTGCTGGCCCTTTCATCTATATACAAATAATTTTCTATTGTAATTTCATCCAATTTGAGGTGGTTTTCTGTTCATTTGGAACCAAAAGCATGCTAGCTGATATGATTACACAATCATATTTCTTAACCACTGAAGAACTTATTCCAGAATTGGTTACATTGATACAGCCAGCAGTCCCACCACCCAAAAAGAAAAGTAAGGTCAATCTTTCCTCCAGGAAAGGGTCTCAAAGGCCCAAACCCCATACAGCCCCCATATAAATTTAATAGAGGAAATAATAAAGGAAAAAGGAAGGACAGATCCAGGTTTTGGAGACTTTCCATGAGAAAATGACAGTCTGACTTCCTCAGTCTCAGCCTCACTCTTTAGACTTTACTTATTCTTTGTCCTCATTTCCCTTCAACTGGTGTTGTTACTTCTCCATAGGCTGCTTGCAGTGTTGTCACTTTGCCACATTCCCTTTCCTTTTCCTTAAGTCTTCATTCACAGCATCCGCCACCATTCAAGGAGCATTTTTTTGGTCAGACTGAGCTTAAATTTCAAGATTGTTTTTGTTTCCTAGAAATTTCCAGATTCAAAAGAACAAGTCACAGGCAGTCATAGCTATACAGTTCTCATGCCAACCATGGCTTATAAACATAATGAACAATTTGGTACAAACTACTGACCATCCTTCTAAAACATTGACCCCTCACAAAATTCAACCTTAGTTCTCAATGCTTTTATGTATATACAAATAATCATTGCCTTAGTTTACTATTTCGTCAAATCCTTAAAAGTAGAAAGAATCAAAAAATTCTTGCCAAAAAAATGTAGCCAAAACATTGCCAAAAAAATGTAGCCAATTGTTAAAAAATCATAAGAGGACCAAATGAGATAATACATGGAAAGTCTTTAGAAAAAGCTTAAAAATAGTAAGAAAGAAAGTAACTATTGGGCATCATTGTAATTTATTACTGTTGAATATCCTATTCTATTGTTAGGATTAAAGTAAAAACATCAAACATTACAATGAGACAAGTTCCCTGCAGACTCTTTAGTTAGGTCAGTTGTCACTAATAAGCCTAATTATTCTTTATTTAAAAAAAAAAAACAGATAATTCCAGATTCACGTTGCATGCAGATGTTTCCAATATCATTTGAAATAAATTCTAGACACTTTTGTCAACATGCCAAGGATTTTTAAGCAGAGAAAATGTAGGAATTTAGAGAGATTAAGGTTTTGTGCAGTTATCTTCATCTTTGCATGAAAAAAAATCCAATGCCTTACACTGCTCTTTTGCATTCTGTGTGAAATGTGCATCCATCAAGAGGTAAAAAACAATCACCTCCAAAGAGGTAAAGATCATTCACATATTGCAATATGTGTGTGTTTACCATTAAAAAAATAGCTAGCCCTCCCCAAACCAAACTAAAATCATCAAAAAAGAAAATCCCCATACTGAGGAACACATTTGGCAAGAACATAAACAGAGCCTGGTTTGTTTTCCCAGTTTCATTGATGATACTCCCCAGTTCTGTTCTAACAAGTCATTTCAACCAACTCTTATTTTTGGTTAACAAATAAAAGGCTAGTTTGGAAATCTGGCTCACGGCTTCCAGTGGAGCTTTTCTACAGCTTTCTGTGGCTGCTTTCTCCCTTTAACACACCAAAAGAAAAACAAAATCCTGCATGAAGTTTCAAATAAAAATTCTTAAAATCTCTGGTAGAGTTAAAGCCTCATAGAAATTAGTACTCCCATTTTTCTCACTGATGTGGCAGACCCTGGATTGGGTTACTCAGAGTCTATACCAACCTCTTCCTTCTGGGCCTTTCTTGCCTGCAGAGGCTACCATAACCCAAGCTCCCTTGCAGTGAGGGTTCCAGATGTGACTTATGTTTCATTTGCTCAAGACTTGAATGTGGAGCTAAGTCTGGAGCTGGCAATGTGATACCAGCACAGCCTTCTATGTTGCGCCTAAAGGCTTAGCAATGCCGTTATCTACCCCCTCTCTCTCATTCCTCAAAAGATTTCGACTGAAAATGTAAATCCTAATTTTATACATGGAATGAAAGAATAATTAAGAAAAGAGAAGCCCTAGCAAAACAAACAAACAAAAAAACAAAAAAACCCTATTCTAATCTAGGAAATTTGAATTTCTGATCTTTCATCTATTCTCTAAACAGTCTCTGCAGTTCATAGGCAGAGTAGAAAAGTGAAATGAGTATCATGGTTTTAAATACTAATTATATGTTGATGACTCCTCAATTTATATCTCCAGCCCTAACTTCCACCTAAACCCCCTGTAGGGTCCAAAGGAACTTCCCCTTTGTCCTCTGAAAATTCTCTGAAAAAAAATCAACTGATAAAAGTCAAATTAATAGGAGAAAAAGTATACAAATTTATTAGCATGCACAGGGGAAAATCATAGAGTGATACCCAGTATCCCAACGGAGTACAGATGCTTATATACCCTACTTCTTAGGGAAAAGGGAGATAGGTGTAGATGATTTTAGGGGGGTAGTAAATGGTTTTTAGGGGGATCCAGTGGGCTCGAAGAACATATAATGGCCTGGAACATACTCTGTTGGGCCTATAGAGCAGACAGTGGTTTGTGACAAAAGTCTGTCCGGGTACATTGACAGACTTCAGCCTTTCTTCCTGTAATGTAAGGTCAGTTATTGAAAACTCAGGGAAAGAACCAGAGGAAATTGTTTTCTTCTTTGGTGCATCCGGACTTTAGGCAGATAAGGGAACTTCAGAGAACAATTTCATTACATTCCTTGGAAGACGATTGAGAGACAGAAGTCAGGGAAGGTCAGAGAGACCTTGAGGCTGCTTCTTCAGTTCAGCATATCAAGCATTATACATTGTGGCATTAGTTTCTGAGCCGCAACACCTCAAATTCACATATCCAAGATTATCCTGTCAAATCCAGGCATGGTGTTATGCACTTGTAATCCCTGCTACTTGGGAGGCTCAGGCAAGAGGATCGCTTGAACTCAGGAGTTCAAGGCCAGCCTGGGCAACATAGTGAGGCCCTGTCTCAATAAAAAATAAAAAAAAAAGATTATCCTATCATTGTCTAATAGCATCTCAAACTTAACATACCCAAAAAGGAAAAGGAGATTGATATTTGCTGTCAAACCTGGCTCCAGTGTTCTCAAACTCATTTAATAGCCAAAACATATACATCCTCTGTAACTCCTCTTTTCCTCCCTCTCCCGTGGTCATGTAAATTCAGCAGTGGGCTCTGTTGGTTCTCCCTCTGATAGATCCTAGATCTTGCCTCCTCGTTTACTTCTTCTTTAGATAAGCCATTTTCCTCCTAGGCCGTGTCAATTGTCTCCTAACTGCTCATCCCTTCTCTCCCCTTTCTCTTCCCTTTCCCTGTAATCCATTTTCCACATAGCAGCCAGAGTGAGCTTAAAACTGTAAATTAGATATTATTCTGATTTAAACCCTCTAAGAGCTTTCCTATAGGGCCTGCCTCCCTCCCTAACACTGCCTCTTTCCAGTCCCAGCTGCAGAAACAGACTGTCTCCCTGTCCTCCAACACGCCCAGCCTGTTCCATCTGAGGGCCTTGGTACTTGTGTTTCCTTTGCCTGGAGCCCTCTTCCCTCAAATCTTCCCCTGCTCGCTCCTCCCCATCCATGTTTTAATTCAAAAGTTGATCCATGGGATCCTTCCTTGGCCACCCAATTTGAATTAGCACATCTGCCCCCGCTCCAGTTACAATCAAATTACCTCTTATTCGTGACCCTCATCACTATCGAAAATGATATTGTTTTAATTGTTATTCATTATCTCACCCGTTAACAGTAATGTCTTTTTTCTCTCCCAAGATCTTCTCCTTAATGACTCCACAGCACCTCCAGAGAGGTTTGCTCAGGTGGAGTGTTACCAACAAAGTCAGCCCCCCACCAAAACTGGGGTATTTCCCTGTTCAATCCCGTGAAGCCAACAGGCAAAACCAAAAGTGAATGTCTAGCAGTGCAGGCTTTATTCGATGGCCATAGTATTGAGAAGCAGAAGCTTGGTTCAAAAATCAACTTTCTCAGCCCATGAGAGCCAGGAATCTGCAGATACAGGTCATCTTTAATGAAGAAGTTGAGCATTAAAAAGGGGAGGAATCTTCTTGTTTTTTCTGAGAGTTGGTAGAGAACTCCTAGAAACTGGAGTGCTGCCTGCCTTTTGGTCCTTTTATGGTTTCTTCCAGTCATTGTCATGGTGATTGTCACCTGCCATGGTGCTGGTTGGAGTGTTACATAGCATGGAGATTAGACTGTAATGAAATTAGAGGTCCTTCAGAGATCAAGTGAGCTGCCATCTTGGATCCCACCAGTCTCTCTCCACCATTTTGGTCAGGAGAGAGAACTTTTTATTTCAGGCATTTTCTTTCCTAAAGATAAGCAGAGTTAAGGCAGGGTAGATATGCGCCTAGGTCATGTAGGCATCACCCTGGGTAACATGAGGAGTTACCATCTTCTCAAAGAAAGAACTGGAAACCAGTACAGATAGCTAAGAAAGTGGTTTCTCAACTTCTCTACTCATGTCCACCAAGAAGAAATCTGGAAAGCAATGTATCCCTTATCCATTTTTGTTTAACTTGATAAGATCAGAAGACCTGGGAAAATTAAAATGTTGTTGACATCATTATATTTGTTCTAACACAGTAACATTTGACAAAAAAGTATTATATTCTTTAAAAAATAATTTTTTTCTAAACCTTGAAGCTGCAAATATAGCTTATTTAGGAGACCATGTGTTATATTGTTTAATTGGCAAAGGCAAACTTCATTATTATACTAGTCAGCCCAATTGCTTACTTTCTGGCAGGAAAATTGGCCTTCATCTTTCAATTTATACTTTTCTGTTTAATACACAGTCCCATTCACAACCCTTTTCCTTCTTAAACTGAATTCTAGGATATGCTGGTAGACAAGATACAAAGCTCTGTCCTGTGTTTGTTGCCTGAATGAAATTTATGCTGTGATCTTCAATATTTTTTTTACTGATTCTCTGATTCACTCTTAGGGGACTCACCTTCAGGAGCAAGGCATTTTGTTATTAATAGGTGACAGAAAAAGTGAGGTTGTTAGATATAAATTATCAAGTCCCACTCCTCTCAACATGATATATTTGAATATAGACTTTCCCATCCCATTTTTAACACCATACTTACCCTTATGATCTGATGTGATATATGATACAATATGATGTGATGACAGAGAAAGACATGAAGTCCTGCCTCGGGCTTGCAGTGCCTCATTTAATTATTACTTTTTTTGATACCCCTGAGAATTTTTCACCCGCAGAGCAAGGCACTACAGTAATATATAGGATAGAGGAAAGTTTTGCCTTTATTCTGAAAAGTATTAGGGGTGTGATTGTAAAGGATAGTGATAGGGTGGTAGGAGAAGTAGAGTAACAAAACCTCATCTATTGATGCATTCTGAGATAGGTGTGTTTTAGGCAAGAGAACATGTGAATGCTAAAGAACTGGAAATTCACTGCCTTTAAAAGATCAGTTTCCTTATTCCCCTTGGAAAGTCTCCACATACCCCAAGGGGTGTGAATACCACAGCTTAATGACAGCTGGGCCAAGAAGCCTGGTTCCTCTTGGCCGTTGTTGCTGTTAGGGCCATGTGGTATTGCTCCTGACATGTATGTGCAAGCCAGCAAGAGTCTGCCCCCCTTCTTCACTGCTCATCAATCTGGGAAAATACTACTCCCAAATCCTAAAAGTCCCCACAGTCTGCAATCCCTCTTCAAGTTCCGGTGCACAGACCTGAATGTATATCTAGCAGCAAGAACATGCTTGTAAGAGCTCTGCCTGTGCAAAAAGTCTGGAATTTGCCTCTATTCACACAGAACCCAGGATTTCACATGTTAAGAGTTACTGTGCTTTTGGGGTTGTGCAAGCTCTCACACACCCTGCCATTTTACCCAGGGCATCCCTGCAAGCCAAGACAGCCATAATGAAATGAGTTTACAATGGCCCCCATGCAGTCTTTAAGGTACTGCCAACCCCCTCAATCTGCACTGTGATATGAAGAGTGGAAGATGTCTCTTTTTCTCCGTTGCTCAACTGAGTCTCATTTTCTTTCTCAGGATACGTGTTAATTCTTTCGGTGTAGTAAATCCACGTTGTTATAATAAGCCAGTATCTATTTCTATGTGATCTATAGACATTCCTACCTCAGAGTCACCTGGGATGCTTATCAGACCTACTGAATTCAAATGTATGGGATGGGACCTGAGAATCTACATTTTCTATCAGTACTAGGTCAGTCTCTTTGATGAAATATCATATGTAAATAAGTACATATAAACATATATGCAAGTTTTAACAAATAATTATGCAACAAACACCTTTATGTCCACCACTCAGCTAAAAATGTGAAACATTGCCAATGTATTTGAATCCTCCCATGTGTACTTCCTTCTTAATCACATCTCTCTCCCTCTCCCTTTCCTTCTGAGGTTACCTATAACCTTGTTTTTATTGTTCAGTTGATTTAAAAAAAATTACCATATATACTTGTATTCCTAAAATCTTATAGTCACTTCTGAAATCTATAAAACTGTAATTATACATTATGTATTCCTCTGTGACTTGTTTTAATCATCAGTAGGATGACTGCAAGATTCATCCTTGTTGATATATGATAGCTGTGGTTCATCTATTTTCACTGCTATATAGTATTCCACTTTGTGGAGAGGTACAATTTAATTTTCTACTGTTGATAGAAGTTTGGGTTGTTTCTAGTGTGGTTTTGTGATTATGACATAAAGCTGCTATTCCCACATGACTCTCCTGGGACCCATGTGCATGAGCATTTTCAGGAGTAGAATTGTTCAGACATTAGGTGTGAACATGTTGAAGTTTTACCGGTTAACACCAAATTGTTTTCTTCCAAAGTGCTACAGTAGTTTATATTCTATTGAGCAAAGATGTGAGTTTCCATAGCTACCACTTGGTGCTATGGAAATTTCATTGAGAAACTGGTAGTTGTGAAATGATGTCTCCCTGTGGTTTTAATTTGCATCTTCCTGCTTATTAAGAATGATATGCATCTTTGGGAGGCTGAGGCAGGCAGATCATGAGGTCAGGAGATCGAGACCATTCTGGCTAATACAGTGAAACCCCGTCTCTACTACAAATACAAAAAATTCAGCCAGGCATGGCGGTGGGCACCTGTAGTGCCAGCTACTCGGGAGGCTGAGGCAGGAGAATGGCGTGAACCCAGGAGGCAGAGCTTGCAATGAGTCGAGATCGCACCACTGCACTCCAGCCTGGGCAACAGAGTAAGAATTCGTCTCATAAAAAAAAAAAAGAGTGATATGCATCTATTCATATTTTCATTCATTTGCTTCCTGTTAATTTCATGTTTATATATTTTGCACTTTTTTTAGGTAATGCATCTTTTTCATATTGATACTAATCTTCTGCTTTTATGTTTTTGTTTTTGTTTTTTTTTTTTTTTTTTTTTTGAGGCGGAGTCTCGCTCTGTCGCCCAGGCTGGAGTGCAGTGGCGGATCTCAGCTCACTGCAAGCTCCGCCTCCCGGGTTTACGCCATTCTCCTGCCTCAGCCTCCGAGTAGCTGGGACTACAGGCGCCCGCCACCTCGCCCGGCTAGTTTTTGTATTTTAGTAGAGACGGGGTTTCACTGTATTAGCCAGGAGGGTCTCGATCTCCTGACCTCGTGATCCGCCGTCTCGGCCTCCAAAGTGCTGGGATTACAGGCTTGAGCCACCGCGCCCGGCCGCTTTTATGTTTTAAATATCTCCTCTCTATGGCTTGCCTTTTGACTTTATGGAATATTTTGATGAAAAGTTCCTAATTTTAATATAATTGAATTAATCTTTATGGTTTTTCCATCTTGTTTTATAAATACTACCCTATCCTATCCCAGAGTCATAAAGATAATTTATGTTTTCTTCTTAATCTTTAAAGGTTTTGCCTCTCAGTTGAATTCTTAATTCATTTTGACGTGGGGTGTGTGTGTGTGTGTGTGTGTGTGTGTGTGTGTGTGTGTTTGTGTGTGATAAAGGCCTAAGTTAATTATTTTCCCACATGGATAACTAGTTGTTCCAGTTCTATTTATGAAAGGGTTCATCCTTTCCCTGTTGATCTGCCATACCACCTCTGTCATGGATCATGTTTCTCTATACGTAAGGATCTGCTTCTCATATATTGGACTACCGTCCTGTCAATTCCACAGTCCTAATTACTGTAACTTTACACTAAGTCTTGATATTTGGTTGCTCACCTTCTTCACAAGTGCGTTGCCTGTTTCTGATTCTTTGTTCTTCTATTATGGTTTCACTTCAGCTTGTCCAATTCCACGAAAAAAAGTTGAAATTTTG
The DNA here is from genome assembly GCF_009764315.1 of Trachypithecus francoisi. Classification (NCBI taxonomy): domain Eukaryota; kingdom Metazoa; phylum Chordata; class Mammalia; order Primates; family Cercopithecidae; genus Trachypithecus; species Trachypithecus francoisi. Next base: position 23,124,176 of record NW_022681472.1, on the reverse strand, counting down.
TTTGGAGTTGCATAGAATCTATAGATAAATTTGAGGAAAACTGACATCTTTACAATATTGTCTTCTAAAATGTGAATATGGTGTGTCTCTGTTTACATCGCCTTTAATGTCTTTTAATCAATTTTTTTTTTTTTTTTTTTTTTTTTGAGACGGAGTCACGCTCTGTCGCCCAGGCTGATCTCAGCTCACTGCAACCTCTGCCTCCCAGGTTCAAGTGATTCTCCTGCCTCAGCCTCCCAAATAGCTGGGATTTGGGAGTGCAGTGCAGTGGCATGATCTCAGCTCACTGCAACCTCTGCCTCCCAGGTTCAAGTGATTCTCCTGCCTCAGCCTCCCAAATAGCTGGGATTACAGGCGCCCGCCACCACACCCAGCTAATTCTTGTATTTTTAGTACAGTTGGAGTTTCACCATGTTGGCCAGACTGGTTTCAAGCTCCTGACCTCATCTGCCTACTTCGGCCTCCAAAGTGCTGGGATTACAGGCGTGAGCCACCATTCTCGACCTAATGTCCTTTAATCAAATTTTATAATTTCCTCCCTAAATAACTTGTGTATCTTTTGTTATATGAATTGGTAGGTACCTTATATTTTAGAGAATTATATATTTGTATATAATCTCTGTATGTTGCTAATGTATAGAAATTCAAATGATGTAAATTTTAATTATATATTAGTTTGCCGTGCTAAATTCTCTCACTAGTTTTATAACTGTTAGTTTTTTTTTTTTTAAGTTTGCTATGTGGTTAATTGTATCATCTATGAAAACTGGCTGTTTGGTTCCTTCTTTCCAATTCCACTAGTTTTTATGTTTTGTTCTTATTTGCACTGATTCTGTTGAATACAAACAATGGTCATAGCATCCTTTTCTTATTCTTGACTTTGAAGAAAAGTGTTGAGCACTTTGCTGCTGAACATGATGTTTGCAGATTAGAAACAGAATAGACGCTCTCTAGCTTACATGACACTTCGCTCTTTTCTAGCTTATACCTTTGTTACACTCCGTACTGTATTTTCAGTAATTTTTAAAGATATACTTTCTGGTTCACTAATCCTTGTCTGGGTACATCTAATCTGCTATTTAACCTGTCCATCAAGTTTCTAGTTTTATTTATTGTATAATTTAATTCTAGAAATTTAATCTGGTCATTTTATAGCTCCTTGATTATTAGTAACATTTTGGATCCCCTCCTTCATTTTCTAAGAATATTACAGGATATATGTATACTCCATCTCAGGGTGTTTGTTAGCTATGGCCCACAGGCCAAGGCCAGCCCAACCAAATCCAATCCAACCTGTTTTTGTAAACAATGTTTTATTGAAACCCAGCCAAAGCTGTCTGTTTAATATTATCTTGGTAGGTTCACTCTGTAATGGCAGAATTGAGAAGTAGTGATGGCAGTGGCAGGCCATCTGGAACATCCGCTGCCGTCATGCCAGCTGCAACAGAAAGACATGAGTGGTGGCAGCAGGAGCAGCTGCACAAGCAGCAGTGGCAGCGGTGTGTCCCCTGTGCCCTGCATCCCTGAGGCAGCCAACTGCATGACCCCACCCTTGCATGGCTGGGCAGGATGTGCTTCCAGGCCCAGAGCCTCAGTCACTACCTCAGCCTCACTCCCTGCCACATCCCATGAGCACCCTGCTGAAGACACAGCCAGAATTCACAGGGCTGGCCCCAGGAGTGTCGGGTTCTCTCCTGTGGGGTTGGTCAGGGGCTGCCACTGCTGTTGCTGGGGAAAATGTGGAGAGGAGGTAGGGCTGGGACTGCACACTCCACAGAGCAGGCAGGAGCTGTGGACAAGCGGGAGCCCAGGACAAGCTGAAGGGCCGCCCCTTCCAAGTTGGTGGGGCAGGAGCTCCCCAGGCACAGCTATAGCTGCCCAAGCTGAGGCTGAGACCCAGGCACCCCTGTGCTCTTGGGAGACAGGAGCAGGCAGGAGTCCCACCCTCCCAGGCACAGCTACAGTTGCCCAACCCGCAGGTGCAGACCCAGGCATCTCTACAGTCCTGGGGGCCTGCTCCTATTGTCTGGCTTCTCCCCATTGTTAGTTCTTGCTCCAATCATGGAGCAAAGTTGAAGCCGAGCCCGAGCAATTCTGAAACCCGGCCAGATGTGTACACACTCAGGGCAGCGCTGACACGCCAGCTCCCTGCCACCTCGACCCCCTCTGGATTTTGGGCACCAACAAGCACTGGAGGAAGGCCAAAGGGGTGCTGAGGGCAGCTCAGTGCTGACCTGCAAGCACCCCTTGGCACAAATAGTCTGGGTGCCATAAATGGCAGCAGGAGGCAGACAGGCTCCTGGGCAGAAGGGGGCCAGTCCTGGTGAAGCCCCACCTCCAAGCTGGGGAGGCCTGAAGCCTGGGGGCCAGGCTACCAGTCTCGAAGACCAGAGTGGGAACTTGTGGTGCCTTTTCCAGGCCCACCCATGGCTGTCCATGGACCAACTGGCACAGGGTACTTTCCCTCAGGCCCATAAAAGCCCCAGACTCAAGGAGATGATGGGATGACCAGCTACAGAGAGAAGCTACCCACCCCAGGGTCTCCTCTCTGCTGAGAGCTGAAGAGACAGGATGACCAGCTGCAGAGAGGAGCTACCCTCTCTGCTGAGAGCTGAACACTTGTCAGGACAGCCTGGCTACAGAGAGGAACTACCAACTATAGGTCTCCTCTGAGCTATTCTATCACTCAATAAAGCTCCTCTTCATCTTACCCTACACTTGTCTGTGTACCTCATCCTTCCTGGACACAGGACAAGAACTCGGGACCTGCCAAATGGTGGAGCTAAAAGAACTGTAACACAAATAGGGCGGAAACACACTCCTTGCCCACCATGCTGTGGGTGACAAGAAAGAAGGAGAGAAGAGCTGCAGCCCTTCAGGGAGCCCAGACCTAGGAGCTCCCCAAGCCAGGGCTGTGATACCCTCTTTAGGGCTCTGCAGTTTCTGGCATCCCAAGCTTCCAGACACCACATCATGTTCCCTGGTGTCAGCTGTGGAAGCTGCTTATGGTACACCTTGTCCAGCCACAGCCTTGCAGGGAGCTGGTGCCCATACCAGCGTCTGTAGCTGCCTGACCTGCTGCAGTCAGTGTGCCTAGGTGTGTACAGTAGCTGGACCCCACATTCACTCGCATACCCCTTGTAGCTCCGTGTCTGGCTCACCCTTGGCAGGCATGGGATCCAGCCCAGTAGTGAGAGCTGAGCACAGCCTGCCAGGCTGAGAGGACAGAAGGAGCCCAGCAGGCCAAAACAAAACTTAGGCAAAGGCACCATTGGCCACAGAGGCTTCCAGCTGGTGAAGCAACACTCCAAGAATCCCATAACAGTAGCAATAGAGACTGAATGGCCAGCAAACCTAAAATATTTACCATGGGGCTCTTTACAGAAAAATGTTCCAACCCCTGCACTATCTGACAATTTCAACATCAGTAGGCTCTGCAGGCCTAATTCTGCTGTTTGTTGTTTCTACTGGCTTTTGCTCTTGTTGGCTTATTTTCTGATGTGCTTTGTAATTTTTGATAGTAGCTCCTATTTGTTGGAACTTTATGGGAGTTCTTTGAGACCTGGTTTTAAGATAGATTCCTCCAGAAATGATCTGCATTTGTTTTGGGACCCTAGGGACAGGGCACATCACAGACTAAGGTCCCCCAGGAAGTAGACTCTGAGAGAGAGGATTGCATGGAGTCACTTGATTAGGGAGTACTCTCACAAACAACATCTGCAAGGAAATGAAAGAAACTGAGCACAGAGGGAGATTTGAACTGAAATGTCTTCTCAACAGTTTTCATGGGGAAATCTAAAGCTGGATTGGTCCTTCAGTAACGTCTCAAATTGAGGAAAGGGGGCCAGGCCTTTGCACCTCAGCATACACTGCCCCTGGGGGAGTGGTCTTCTTCCTAGATGAAGGACTTCCTTTCAGCCAAAGGCAATTGCTTAAGAAGGACTCAGCTGTGAGCCATCAGCAGGCAACACTTTGCAGCTAGGACGATGAATACCTCTGTTCTGTAGGGGTTATTTGAGCAGCACACCACAGTAAGGACTACAAGGAACTTCTAACCAGAAGACTACTTTAACACGAATTCTTAGTTTGGAGATTTTTGGACCATATAGATTTAAATTTCATTAGGTTTATTAGGTTTATTTTTTAGATTGAATTTCATTCCTAATCCTGCTGGAGGGCTAGCTATGGTTTTAAATTCTCACTATTGACTGTATTTTTCCTACCTAGAGCCAAGTTCAAGACAAACACATTTTCCTCCTTTCTCCTGTCACAAGGCTTTTTTTTTTTTCTAGTCATCTTTTCACTAAGGTTGTTATCTTTAAGGCTTTATATGGGAGTCTGTGGTCTGAATTCCCACCTTGCTCAAACTCTAGGGCATCCAGGGGCTACCAAGGTGCTCCTCAGTCAGGATAACCACTGGCCCCAGTGTTAGCGTCACTCATCGTGTTGGGCATCTTAGAATTTCTCTTACTGTATTGCCACTCATGCATATTAAGTGATATACCACATACACACACAAACATGCATGCTTGCATGCACGTGCACGCGCGCGCACACACACACAATTTCTAGCATTACTAAGGGCTTTCTTCTGGAAGGATATTTCAGGGTATGGAGCCCAACAAATTATGCTGGCAGATAAATTCCTAAGTGAATCTTACATAGGCTCTAGTTTCAAAACCACTAAACTAATGTATTGCTGATGGCCATCAATCTACTAAGCCCCCAAATCTTCTTAGTTTTAAGTATCAAATCTTTTCATATGGTTTTCTCTGATCACTGCAGCTAAGCCTTTTTACTGCATATTTTCTATGTAGTTTATGAAACATTTGCCACGTTACCTTATAATAATAAGGTATTATTTGTCTTATGTACCCAATTAGATTATATATCTTTGAAAAATTTTCCCCTGTGCTTTGTAACTCCTTTCCCTTTTCCTCACACCAGAAACTTGCATGGAATAATTTGCTGCATGGATAACTATTGAATAAATAGTTTGTTCTCCACTGTGGTAACATTTTTCTCAGACTGAGTCCCATCCTTAAATACAACAAGAAAGAACTAAATTGAAGTGTGATACAATGATCTCACACGATATACAGCAAGTCCTTGAGACATAGTGAAGATCATATCTTATTATAAGAAATTAATTTCATGACATTATTATATTTTATTGCTTTTTCTCCTCTCTGATTTATGCTAATGGGAGAATAAATTCTCAAAGCATATAATGGAAGCCCATTTCAGGCATTTAAAAGATGATGTGGTTTACAAAAAGCCAATTTCAATTCAACTCAACAAATATTTATTGATCAACCATTACATGTGAGATACCATGAGAAAATTTCTGTTATAAAGTGAAATGCATCTGTGAGGCTTCTGAAGACTGTGTGTTTTTCTTTTCTCTGCTGTTAAATTAACTGCAACAACAACCACCACCAAAAATAAAGTCATTACTTCTGCCTAACTTTAATCCAAGAGTGAAGTCTAAATCTTCATGTCCTAAGCAAACTGCCACAGGGAGATTCTTCATGTTCCAAGTACTTTATATTGCCACTATAAACCATAACCGAAGAAGGGAGAATCCATTTAGCTCTCTAGAGCATGCTCTGCCAAGTTGTCTCTTATTTATTGCTTTTTAATGAAATTTTTCATGTGCATCAAAACATAATCTTTCAACAAAGGAAATGCAGCTCTGAGACCCAAGCACTTTATAATAGAGAATCTGCATGTGAACATTAATTTTTCTAGGTGGAATTACCTAATGGATTTCTTTGTGCTTGGGGATGACATTATTTTTAAGTAAGTGAACATCCTATTATTAACTTTCCACAGGATACAAGCTTTCATAAAGTTCATCAAATATTTTAAACTGTCCTATTTTCCTTGAGAATACGAGATGAGCCTTAGTTTTGGAGCGCCCTAAATCTTTCCTTCTGAAAACACATGGTATTTTTAAGCTGCCATCAAAATTAAAGGGATGTTTTAGAGAGAGGGACTTGGGGAGGAAATAGAGAGTGCCAATATGTATATTCTCACCTGTGAAGACTGATTTAACAGTGAATTAATTATTCCATTGGTTTTTCTTATTCCTCTAAAAATGTCCAAAGTAAACTTACTGTTTTACAGGGTGCTTTTGGTTACAAGTAAGAAAAAATCTGACTCAAACTGCCCTACGTAATTTTAAAATGTATTATACAACAGGAAGTCCAGTAGCAGAACAAGCTTAAAAGTTGGTTGATTCAACAAGATCATTGCAGACCCAGATTCATTTTGTCTCTCCACTCGAGGGTCCACAGTGAACTTAGGGTGAATCTGCCTCATAACTGTAGGCTACCAATGTCATGCAGAATTGCATATTTGCTTGTTTACATTCAACGAGAGACAATCCTTCCACCCTCTTTGAATAATCCTTCCCTTAAATCTGATTGGGCCAATTTATACCACACATCTACCGCCAAACTAACAAAAGTTGCCAAGGGATATCCAAGCTCTGAGTGGCTAATCGGCACTCAGTCCTGATATGGGGATAGGGTGAATATCTGAGCAGAATCAGAGTCCTTTTAGGGTTTCAGACGGGAAAGTAGATTTGGAGGAGCAGCCAAAAACATCACTGCAGTCATCTATTCTGGTCCCTTGTGAAGGCCAACATTAGAAATCCTTTACTACATCTAGGTAAGTTTGGTCTTTGGAAGTATTGAAAAATTGAACATGTGTGACTTATACCAATAGAGAAAACCTCTCTACAGGACTTTGTCTGACATTATTTTTCCTTTTTCTTTTGAGTTTCACTCTTTGTTGCCCAGGCTGGGGTGCAGTGGCATGATCTCAGCTCACTGCAACCTCCACCTCCCAGGTTCAAGTGATTCTTCTGCCTCAGCCTCCCGAGTAGCTGGGATTACAGGCATGCACCACCACGCCCGGCTAATTTTGTGTTTTTAGTAGAGATGGGGTTTCGTCATGTTGGTCAGGCTGGTCTCAAACTCCTGACCTCAGGTGATCCCCTACTCCTTGGCCTCCCAAAGTGCTGGGATTACAGGAGTGAGCCACCATGCCCGGCCCCTTTTTCTTTATATAAAGTGTTCCATATACCCAGTTATCATTGTAGAAAATGAGACCATCCAATATGTGCATCTCTCAGATGCCAAAGAGCTGCCTGAGCAGAGAGAAAACAGTAAATCCCAAATTAAGGCACTGATCAGAGATTAATGCAAATATCCATGCAAAGGGCAAGAAAAAATGCCAGCAGCAACAACAAAAATGTTGAATGTATTCAGAATCAAATTGTGTCATGTTTTTTGTGGTGTTCACAGTGGAGCAAACTTGGAAAAGCATCTTATTTCAGTGCATTAAGTTCTAGGCTGGGTGCACTGGCTTATGCCTGTAAACTCAACACTTTGAGAGGCCGAGGTGAAAGGATCAGTTGAGTGCAAGAGAACAGCCTGGGCAACGTAACAAGACCCTGTCCACAAAAAAAAAATTTTTTTAATAGCAGGGCATAGTGGTTCACACCTGTTGTTCTAGCTACCTGGGAGGCTGAGATGGGAGGATGCTTGAGCCTGAAAGGTTGAGGCTGCAGTGAGTCATGATGGTGCCACTGTACTCCAGCCTGGGCAACAGAGTGAGACCATTTCTAAAAAAGAACTAGAAGAATATTTTCCCATAGAAGTAATGACAGTAGCTACTATGTAGTGAGAGGCTACAAATTAGGTATTTCCCAGACGATATCTCACAGGGAGTGTGATTATAAACTCATCTTCAGCAGTTCCTGCTGTCTCCCTGGCATCTACCACTGTGCCTGGAACATAATGTAACCTTCATAAATGTGCTGGATGAAATAATTTTCACAAAAACCTATGCAATGGTACATTGGTGCTTCCCCTCAATTTAAGGATTAGGACTCATTGGCTCTAAGTGTTTAAGCATTTTGGTCAAGGGCACACATCAAGTGGTGGAGCCCAGATTTGTAATCTAACCTTACTCTCTTTCTCCCCCAAAGTGAAGAAGGAAGTGGATCCTAAAAAATAAATCCAGTGTGGCTCACACCTGTAGCCCCAGCTACTCCGGAGGCTGAGGCAAGAGAATAGCGAGAACCCAGGAGGCGGAGCTTGCAGTGAGCTGAGATCGTGCCACTGCACTCTAGCCTGGGCGATAGAGCGAGACTCTGTCTCAAATATAATAATAAATTCAGTGACTCGGAGAAAAGAATGAAAAAAATGAAATATCTGAAGTTTAAGTGTTTTTAATACTATAGTGGATTAGGAAAAACACCCTAATGGTGTCATTTTAATTCAATTCCCTCTTTAAAGACCCTATCTTCAAATGTAGTCACATTCTTGGATTGAGGGAATTAGGACTTCAACATATGAACTTCAAAGGGAAACAACTCACATATCTGCACTTAATATGCAACAAAAATTCCAGAGGATTTTGACAAAACATGGAGCAAAGAAGGAGGAAAACATTTGAGGGGAGAAGGATAGAGAAAAAAAGATTCTTAAGGTCTTATCTTGTTCAAGGGGACAAATTACAGAGACATTCTAGACATGAAGAAAAAGGTATCTCAAAGTAAGTTTGTAAAATATGAAAAAAATCACTAATACATAGAAGATGCATAACTTGCAAACCACTAGATAAGAAAAAGCTGACAAAGAAAATTGGTTAATCCAAGAAAGAGGAAGAAAAGGGCAAATAAGAACCTACAACAAGCAAAAAGATAAAAATTGTAAGGATAAAGTCACATATATTATGTATTACAATTAATGTGAATAAGCAAAATTTCCAATTAAAAATGCCAGGCAAACAAAAAGCAGGAGTGGCAATTCTATGGGGAAAAAATGGAATTCATGATAAAGAGCATAAAATAAACCAAAGAAGAGTTTTTCTAAGGAAACTTTATAGGAGTAAAAGTTTTATTCTATCCAGAAGATGTAGTAGTCGTGAGCTTATATACAGTTACACACATCAAAATACATGAATCAAAAGTTTTTATATTCAAAAGTAAATTGACAAATCCAAAATTATAGTAGGTATATTGAGTAAAATTGGCTCAAATTGTCAAATTCAGTGGAAAACTAAAGACAGAAAATAAAAATCATATAATTAATATGCTTAATAGGTGTATATATAGAACTTTATAAGAACTTTTCAAATATTTGTGCACTATTTGTAGAACTTGAATACATATTAGGCCATAAATACCAATGCAATGAAGTCTACAAAGTGGGTATCATAATGGGCCACCTTCTCTTACTTCAAGATAATAAAACAGCAACAAAAATAAATCTTCCCACCCAAAATACATCTAAGTGCTTGATATATTTTTTAACATTCTTCAAAATAGCTCTTTAGTAAAGAAGGACTAAAAACTCAGTTGTCAACTATTAGATCTGAACATCAATGAGAACATCACATATTAAAATATGAGGCTTGCTACAGTGGTTCATGCCTGTAAGTCGAGCACTTTGGGAAGCCAAGGTAGGAGGATTACTTGAGTCCAGGAGTTCAAGAGTAGCCGGGGCAACATACTGAGACCCCATCTCTAAAAAAAAAGTTTTTTAATTAGCTGGGCATGGTGGCACACACCTGTAGTCCCAGCTACTCAGGAGGCTGAGGTGGGAGGATCACTTGAGTCCAGGAGTTTGAGAGTAGCCTGGGCAACATAGTAAGACCTCATTTCTAAAAAATGAAAAAAAAGTTTTTAATTAGCTGGGCATGGTGGTGCACACCTGTAGTGCCACCTACTTGGGAGGCTCAGATAGGATGATCACTTGAGCACAGAAGTTCGAGATTACAGTGAGCTGTGATCATGCCACTCCACTCCAGCCTGTATGACAGAGCGAGACTGTCTCTGAGAAAACACACACACACACAGAGCATCATTTTTTAAAGGTTTATAAAAAGTTTATTTAAAAAAAAAGCCTTCCTTATGAATATAGTTATAAAACTCTGAAATAAAATATCAGCGTATAAAATCCAGCCATTTATTTAAAAGGTGGTACAGCAGGTCCTAGAATAACATTGTTTTTTCATTCAACATCATTTTGCTGTAACTTTGACAAGAAAAAAAAAAAAATCAATTCCCACCAGGTCCACTGTCTGTGAGGAATTGGCATGTTCTCCTCATGTCTGTGTGGGTTTTCTCTAGGTACTCAGTTTCCCACCCCCATCCCAAAGCTGCTCCTGTTAGGTTCATCAGCATGTCTACATGGTCCCAGGCTGAGTGAGCATGGGTGTGTGAGTGCACCCTGCAATGGATGGCGTCCTATCCAGAGTCAGTTTCTACTTTGTGTCCTGAGCTGCAGGGAAAAGCTCCAGCCACCCACAACTCTGAACTAGAATAAGTGGGTTGGAAAATGAATTAAGGAATGAATACAAATTAGTATTATTATTATTAATTGAGACGGAGTCTCACTCTGTTGCCCAGGCTGGAGTGCAGTGGTGCAATCTCGGCTCACTACAAGTTCTGCCTCCCGGGTTCACGCCATTCTCCTGCCTCAGCCTCCTGAGTAGCTGGGATTACAGTTGCCCGCCACTACGCCTGGCTAATTTTTGTATTTTTAGTAGAGACGGGGTTTTACCATGTTGGCCAGGATGGTCTCAATCCCTTGACCTTGTGATCCAACCACCTCGGCCTCCCAAAGTGCTGGGATTACAGGCGTGAGCCACAGCGCCCAGCCAGGAATGAATACAAATTATTTTAAAATAAAAACTCAGGCCGGGCGTGGTGGCTCAAGCCTGTAATCCCAGCACTTTGAGAGGCCGAGACGGGTGGATCACGAGGTCAGGAGATCAAGACCATCCTGGCTAACCGGGTGAAACCCCATCTCTACTAAAAAATACAAAAAACTAGCCGGGCGAGGTGGCAGGCGCCTGTAGTCCCAGCTACTCGGGAGGCTGAGGCAGGAGAATGGCGTAAATCCGGGAGGCGGAGCTTGCAGTGAGCTGAGATCCGGCCACTGCACTCCAGCCCGGGCGACAGAGCAAGACTCCGTCTCAAAAAAAATAAAAAATAAAAATAAAAACTCACAGACAAAATCATACAAAGGCATGACAATAAATGATGCAGTACAAAAGCCCTCAGCAAACCCATTGTATTTGTTATTGTTTATTTGAACTGCACATTGGGAAGAGGTATTCATATTTTAGCTTTGCAAACATTTATTCCTTGATTTAACCCACCACTGCAACAACCACTATCCCTCTCATATTCGCCAAAAATTGAGTACATAATCTTGTCTTTATTAATTTTTCTTAAATGTATATATAGTTCACATGTATTTCAATGTTTAATATTAGAAGTACTTCGAGTCTTTTGTTTGTTTGTTTGTTTGTTTGTTTTTGTTTTTTGAGACAGGGTCTCATTTTGTCACCCAGACTGGACAAAATGCCTTGATCATAGCTCACTGCAGCCTCCAACTCCTTAGCTTGAATGATCCTCCTGCCTCAGCCTCCCAAGTAGCTGGGACTATATGTGTGTGCCACGATGCCCAGCTAGTTATTTATTTATTTATTTATTTTTGCAGAGACAGGGTCTCACTGTGTTATCCAAGCTGGTTTCAAACTCCTAGCCTCAAGCTATTCTCCTACCTCAGCCTCCCAAGTCCTGGAATTGCAGGTATGAGTCACGCCCAGCTATGGGTCTTTATTTAGAAATGTGGTGTTTTTTTGTTTTGTTTTGTTTTTTGAGATGGAGTCTCACTCTGTCGTCAGGCTGGAGTGCAGTGGCACAATCTCGGCTCACTGCAACCTCTGCCTGCCACATTCAAGTGATTCCCCTGCCTCAGCCTCCAGAGTAGCCAGGACCACAGGCATGTGCCACCACACCCAGATAATTTTTGTATTTTTAGTAGACATGGGGTTTTACCATGTTGGCCAGGATGGTCTCAATCTCTTGACCTCATGATCCACCCGCCTCGGCCTCCCAAAGTACTGGGATTACAGGCATGAGCCACCGCGCCCTGCCTGGTGATATTTTCATGACCAGAAATATGCCCATAGGAACTTAACTTGCTTATATCAGTTAGTTTATGTAAAATCAGTTTTGTTATACACTGTTTCACATAAAGTCACAGTTTTCAAGAACTTATCATTGATGTTAATCAAGGACTTATTATATTTTAAAACCAACATATGAAGTAAAAGATAAAAGCAAACTAGTGTTACAAAACGCTGTAAAACAAACACTGCGTGTATGTGGATTAATGCAGAAAAGAGTTCAGAGTGATACACAAGTAACTATTAACAGTGGCTACAAAGGGAAGATAGAAGGCTTAGGGTTGGAAGAGAACTTTCTCATTTCATATGCTATATAATATTTTAATTTTTCAAGTGTAGGTTCATAAATTCTGTAGCATACAAAGAAGTTTAGGATTTTATAATGGAATCAGTTGTGAAAGGTCATGTCAGGAGCCACAAGGAAACATCTGAAGCTTCGTATCTCTGTCTTTCAACAGGACTTTCGGGTTGCCTAGAGGACAGAGATACTCTTCCTTAGCTGCTGCACAGTCAAGGCACAGCAGAATGGCAATCAATATGGGAGGTGTCAAACCCAGGAAACACAGTCTTAGAACTTTTATTTTTCTTTGAGACAGAGTCTCGCTCTGTTGCCCAGGCTGGAGTGCAGTGGCACAATCTTGGCTCACTGCAATCTCCGCCTCCCAGATTCAAGCAATTCTCCTGCCTCAGCCTCCTAAGTAGCTGGGACTATAGGCACATGCCACCATGCCCAGCTAGTTTTTGTATTTTTAGTAGAGACGGGTTTTCACTATGTTGGAAGGCAGCTAGGAGATCATCCCTCACTCCTCCAGTGAAGAAACTGAGACCCACATGTAGTATAGAGTTGGAGATTGTGTTTCCTTTCTGAATTTTCTCTCAGTGCATACATGCTCAGGAGGCGTTCAGTAATACTTTTTGAACTGATTACATTTATTTACTATTGTCTTATTCATGTGGTTGCTACTGTACAGCAGAATTATTAGTCAAACTCACAGCCAAACTCAATGTGGGCTTTATAGCTACATAACCTCATTTGTCTTGTAGGGCAAAGGAACAAAATGTGAGCATATCATGGATTAATAAGTATTAGTGATTTCTGAGAGACTAGATATCTGGAATATCCTGCTTCCTCTATAAGACATCCTTAAACTAAAATTAAAAATGCATATGCTGTCTTTCTTTGGACAACTTTATATAGGCTAAGTTAGAAATATATGTGCATGCGAGCAGCTGCTTGCCCAGTAGTCTTTCTAACCTCAACCCATATTCAATTCTGTCATTCCCTCATCTTAACCCCAAAGGGTAGCCAAAGGGTCTTAAGTTGATGTTGCCACCTAACAGTGAAAAAAAAAAAAAAAAAAAAAAAAAACCTGATAAGTTATAAGGAAAAGCCTCTAAGGTCACCTCCTGTGATAGTTTTGCATGGTTAGTTTTTCTAAGTTCCAGTAAACTACCTGAAACTTCCCTGTTCTAGCACCAAATTATTCCCCACTTCAAAAAACACTAGCTATCAGATTTAGGGAGAGTAAGCTTTTTGTTTGGTGAAACAAACAGGGCATTTGGGGGTCGTGTGGTTTTCACTTGCTGAATAAAGAGCTCTTGTTGGGCTTTGGTTACCCATCATTCCATCAATATAATTTACTGGTTCACAAAAGAGTATGACATTTCATGGGTCTTTCTACATTGCCTTCCTTATTCTCTGTCCTTTGATAAGTTATCAAACAGTAATAAACTCATTTCTAAAGTCACACCTGAGAATTTCTAAAGGCTAGGATGAAGTGAACTTTTTGTAACAAAAATGAGAAAACTGGGTTTGAGCAATCACGTTCAGGGTGAAATAATCCCAAGGGTAGTTTCTTTGTATCCTGTACTTATTTGCAGAAGACGAACTGATTGCCAGGTTGAATTATCCAGTTTAAAAAAAAAAAAAAAAGTTCTTCTTATGGCTGTAAAACAGCTACAGATTGCCTTTCTTGCACTCTTGAGGAGCTGACAAGGCCCCAGATGGAGGTGTTTTTCAGCAAGCTGTCAACTGATCCATCCATCAAAAACAGCCATATCACCCAGCCGAGCTTGCTTTCTCTGCCAAGAATTGTATTGGGTCAGATGAGAAAGGCCAGGGTATGATGAATCCAGGAAAAACACAGGTCAGAGAAATGTATACCAGAAAAGAGAAGAGATGTAGTTACATTTAAATTCCAAAAGTTATATTTAGATTTGTTTTACAGTGACTTGATCATTTTTTCCCAGTACTTTCTTTTATTCTTTCCAGAAATATGAACTTCATGACATTGATACTGAGAGGTGGTTTGTGTGATTTTGAGAAAATCAAAGCTGTAAAGCTCTATTAGAGTAGCAGTCCATAAAACACAGTAATTTATCATCAGCAAGCCAAGAGCCGTTTTATTCATAGGCCTAAAGGAGCTATTACAGGATCATTTGAAATAATAAAGCTATTGTGATTGGAAATAAACACAAAGCCCTAAAAATCATTGCCCAGCAAGTCCAGAAGTATCCCCAGGGATCTGATGCCCTCTATATTAGCCTTACTTCGTCTTGGAAACTGCTATCCCTCTGTATTAGTGCTCTCTCACACCACTATAAAGAAATACTTGAGACTGGTAATTTATGAAGAAAATAGATTTAATCGACTCACAATTCCACAGGCTTAACAGAAATCATGCCTGGGAGGCCTCAGGAAACTTACAATCATAGCAGAAGAGGAAGCAGGGACCTCCACATGGTGGCAGGAGAATGCGAGAGCAAAGAAGGAGGTGACACACTTTTAAACCATCAGATCTTGTGAGAACTCACTATCATGAGAACAAGAAGGGGAAAATATGCCACCATGAACCAATCACCTCCCACAAAGCCCCTACTCCAATTCAACATGAGATTTGGGTGGGGACACAATCCAAATCGTATCATCATCTAAGAAGTAAAATGACAGAAAATTATGCAAATTCCATTCTTATTCCTGGTGCATCTTTGGGGTTGGAGAGACAAGTTGTGGGTAAACTAGTAGAGTTTTTGTTTTCTGCTTTATATTCTATTAATAATATTCTACCTTATCTTTAATCATTGTAAAATGCCATAGAGAGTTATGAAAAATATTAATTCCTACTGTGCTTTATTTACTTAGTTTTTCCTTTATATTTCCTCTGGAAGCCAATTACTCTCAGCAATCTCCTTTATGCCAATCCATTAATATTTAATAAGCATCTACTCTATGCAAAAAACACTGGAGAGTTGTGATTATTATGGGCTAGAGCTGGGCTTCCCAACCTGTCCTCATCATGACACACCTAGAAATTGATAGGCGACTTTTCTGGCACACCTGGGAGACAAGGCCCCCAAAGAGAAACTTTCGGAAAGACACAGCAACACCTTAAGTCATCTTAGGTAATTCGGGACCTTTACAGAAAGAACCTTAAAGTGTGTTCAAATATAATTTTTTTTTTTTTTTTTTTGAGATGGAGTCTCGCTCTGTTGCCCAGGCTGGAGTGCAGTGGCATGATCTCGACTCACTGCAAGCTCTGCCTCCCTGGTTAACACCCTTCTCCTGCCTCAGCCTTCCAAGTAGCTGGGATTACAGGCACCCACCACCATGTCCGGCTAATTTTTTGTATTTTTAGTAGAGACGGGGTTTCACTGTGTTAGCCGGAATAGCCAGGATTGTCTCGATCTCCTGACCTCATGATCCACCCACCTCGGCCTCCCAAAGTGCTAGGATTACAGGTGCGAGCCACCGTGCCCGGCCCAAATATAATTTCAACTGTGGTAAAACCTTTGTGGTTGTGAAACTGACCCAGTAGTCCTATAGAGAGATTTTTTGATAAGCACAGATGGATTCTTCTGGTCTTAAAGATTGAAACTTATATTCATTTTATCTGTGTTCCTTCCTCAGAAAGCGACCTTCAGGCCTATCAAAAAGTATCAAAGAACTAAAACTCACCAGATCACCACATTCTGACAGTGAGATGCAAGACCCCTCATTCATTATGATTGCTTCCTTGCTCCTCCCTAGTTTCTGTTTTGTACACATTGCCACATTTCTTCCCTGCTATATACACCTCTAGTTTTTGTCCATCAGGGAGATGGATTTGAGACTGAGCTCCCATCTCCCTGGTTGCAGCACCTGATTAAAGCCTTCTTTCTTAGTAATAATCACCTTCTCAGTGATTGCTTTATGTGCGAAAGCAGCAGGACCTAGACCAAACCCCTGGTGTTTCTGTTAACAGTTGTAAACATTGATTTTTAATTTGTATCACTAAAAAATTTACAGCCATCAGTGTCTAACACTGATGGCCCTCTTGTTTGGCCCCACAAGCCAGGCAGGAAGCTCTGTACCACATAAATGAGATGACTGCACCATAGAGATGGGCCTCTCCTTACTGTTCTCCGTGTGGGAAGAATTCAAACGAGAAGCTTTCCCTAGTGTATGGATTTCACATCCTCTCACTGAAAGACATATTCCTTTTCAGCATTATGTTTTAAAAAAGAATGACTTTTCTTTCTTCTGTCATCAGAAATTTTCCTTCTTGGTATCTGCTCTGAGCAGCTCATGAAAGTTTCTTTCTCTTGTTGCCACCACTCTTCCTGTGTTTTTGGCCTTTTTCTGCATTTATAACATTAAATGTGAGTTTGTAATCTTCAAAAGCTGATTAAATACCAAATAGCTTTAAGACAAGAAGAAAAGAGCAATGCAATCAGAGAATAAACTGGATAAAATACTGGGCCAGTGAAAAGTTTTACTGTTTTCCTTCTTAAAAGCAGAGGCAGTTTTTTAAGAGGTAAGAAAGAGATGACTAACATCTTTATTTTTGAAAAGTAATTATCATCTTTCTTTTCTTATTTTATAGTGATAAAGTGATAAGATTTATTCCCAAAACAGAAGAGGAAGTATACGCACTGAAGAAAATATCCCATCAACTTAAGGTAATAGAGCATCTACTCACTTATGGTGGAATTGTGCTTGTGCTGTGTTTACAGGGATTTGCTGACTGGAGTTGAATAATTGGAATTTATTAACCAAGAAAGTAAAGGCTAAGGACATAACTTGAAAGGCTTTTATTTTATTTTATTTTATTTGAGATGAAGTCTCACTCTGTTGTCCAAGCTGGGGTGCAGTGGTGCGACCTCGGCTTCTGTGTTCAAGCAGTTCTCCTGCCTCTTAGTAGAGACGGGGTTTCACTGTGTTGGCCAGGCTGGTCTCAAACTCCTGACCTCGTGATCCACCTGCCTTGGCCTCTCAAAGTGCTGGTATTACAGGCATGAGTCACTGCACCCAACCGAAAGAGCTTTTAAAGGATATTTAAGGCTACTCAAAAATTTTCTGGCTGTGTGCAGTGGCTCATGCCTGTAACCTCAGCACTTTGGGAGGCTGAAGCAGGCAGATCACTTGAGCCCAGGAGTTCAAGGCCAGCCTTGGCAACATGGTGAAACCCCATCTCTACAAAAAAATATAAAAATTTAACCACGTGTGGTGTCACATGCCTGTAGTCCCAGCTACTAGAGAGGCTGAGATGGGAGGATCACTTGAGCTTAGAAGGTTGCAGTGAGCTCTAGTGTCTCTTTTTTTTGAGACAGGGCCTTATTCTGTCGCCATGGCTCTCTAGCCTGGGCAACAGAGTGAAACCCTGTCTCAAAAAAAAAAAAAGAAAAGAAAAGAAAAAAGATAGCTTTCTATCTGACACATTATCTATTCATTACCCATCTCCAAGGTAGAATATAAATTTCATGAGATAGTTTATCTATTTTTTGTTCATTGCTGTATTTCTAGTTAGTGTCTGGAATATCCTAGAAGTTCAATACATGGTTTTATCGTTATTTTTCCTTAATGAGTGAATGAATTCAGTTTCCTGTTTTCTAGAACTTCTCTGTTTCTTCTTGAATCTTCCTACTGATCATCTAGGCACTTTCCTCTTAATTAAAACTTTAAGCAGAAGTGAGTTGAGGAAAAATTAAAGCCAGAAATTCAAGTTAATTAGTTTTGCTATGTTTCAGTGGGTCTGATAAGAGAATTTTCTTGGCAAAGGTTGAAGGCTCTGATTATTCAATCTTTGATAAACTTTATGAATTTTAGAGTTAGAGCATTTCTCTAACTCCATCAGTGCGTATAATTGTTAACTTTTACCTGAAAGTTATGATGAGAAGTATGGTGTGACTGGTTCTTTTCCATGCCTACCAAAATACAAGCAAGTCCAAAAACTATGTGGTGGTTTAGGGTTCATTTTAGTGGACAACAAAGCAGATTACCAAACAGGCCTCATTATTCTTTACTATGAAATAGAAAAATGTTTTTCCTATATGACTGAAGTGCAGTCCTACCTGTAGGAGTGTTAGGGAATGAGGAAGGAAGGAGACATTGTAGCTTCTGGAGATACTTGTAATTAACAAACTTTTTTTCTTTTATTTATGGTTTGATTTTTCTCTTTGGCATGTTCCTCTTCAAATATTGAATTTATTTGCAAATGATGTCTTGAACATCGAGTTTATTGATTCCCTGTCTTCTCCTCATTCCCAGCCACTACACAAACAGTACTGAGTTCAAGCATGGTGTCTCATTACAAGGGCCCAGGGTGAGGATGCAGGAACCCATCCCCAAATTGTGGTTGTTTTATGCAATACCAGAGAGACCATGCTCACTGGGCATTTCCTAAACCTCCTTTTCTTCTCGCAGGAATCTGCTTCTAGGAGGCTATCGTTAACCTCTTCTGGTCACATATGTACATACACCCCACAACATCCTTTCAGCAGTTGTAGCTGAACACTTTCTGAATAGTCCACCAGGAACTTAATAATTGCAAAGAAGCAAAGAAAGTTTTGAGTGGAAGTTTCCGTCTCCACTGAAATCGTGTTTTCATATACCACCAGAAAAAGAGCCACTTTTCACTTTGGAGTTCAGTGTTTTAGGGAACAGATATTCTGAACCAAATATTGGAGCAAAATATTTCTCAAAGGATGTTTCTCCCATTAGTGAATCGATTTACATATTAGGCCTTACAAAGTAATGAACTCTCACTGTTATATTTGTGATAATCACTTACCATTATCAAAAGCAATAAAATTACATCTGTGAGGACTGTAGGGGTTACTTATAAACTCTCAGAAATCGTCATAGATGGAACCAAAAGCTATAGACCGTAAATAGGGCTGCTGGCACTGATGACCACACATTTACATTGGGCCCTTTTCGGTAAGCATTTAAAGAAAATCATTCCTGCAGATTGTTTTCATTTAGTCCTCAAGGAAAGGTAGCCACCTGGGGGAGGAAATGGTTTGGATGTAAAGGAGCTTAGGGGACAACTGAGAGAATGGAGGGAAAGGGATCTGATGAGGAAAGGGGAGCAGAGTGAAGGGGAGAAAGAAGCTTAATATTAGGATATCAACTGTGCTCTAGTGATTCCACTCCACACCGAGTCACATCCAGCTCCTCTCAGCCACAGTGCTACATGCTTCTACAAATTGCCTCATTTTAACAATCCCATGAAGTGAGTATATTGTTATTGCTGTTTTACAGACGAAGAAACTGAGAGAGACAGAGTTAAGTAACTTGTCCCCAGGCCACAGTATGGGATTGGAACATGGATCTAGTCAGTGTCAAGCCCTCTAGGACCCAAATGAGGCCCGCCTCTTGCCTCTAGTCAGTTTATTCTGATTATCTTCACAATGGAGAGTATTGAAGCCAAGTTTGCAGGGCAGTGGAGCCTAGACTTAGAATGTGAGCATTATCATTATCATTTACTTTAACCCTAGAATCAGGGGTCACCAAGACCATCCCTGCATTCAATGGGTTGCAAAAGGACTTACCCAACTCAGCATATAGTCTGACTAACAGCTATGATTGGTCACAGCCAAAGGATACAAAGCAAAATCAGCAAAGGGAAAAGGAGCATTGGGTGAAGTCCAGGGAAAATGAGGCACAAGCTTCTAAGAGGCCTCTCCCAATAGAGTCACACAGGATGTGCTCAATTCCATCAGTAACAACTTGTGACAACAAACATACAGTGTTGTCTACCAGGGAAATTCATTAAAGACTCAATGCCCAAGGTTTTTATTGGAGTAAAGTTACGTAGATACCCTCTGTCTGGCACATACCCAAATTTCAGACTCCCAGAAAAAAGTAGGTGTTCAGCATGAACTACATTATTTGCATAATCTAAGCATGTTGAGTCACTCTTATTAGTTAGGGTGGTGGTAATCCTCTTGATATCCAACTTTCCAAATGCCAGCCAAAGGGCCAATTTTACAAGCAGGCCTTTCTAAAGATAATATTTTTCAGGCCTGCTCTATTAAATCTTTTTTGCACATTTCTTCATTTCCTTTCACTAAAGAAATAGTTTTATTGGATTGAAGTTGGAGGTGTTGAGGTTAGATAAATTTCTACCTAAAAGCATCGTGTTACCTTGATGTCATTTTAAATTCGAATGATTTCAACCAAGCAAACCATTTGTACTATGGAAAGCAGCAATTCTAGCCAGGCAGAGAAAGCAGCCTGCAGAGAAAAAAGAATATGACTGTGTGTCATCTTCTGGCCTGTGGAGCTAATGGGACAGAATTATGGGCATTGCTAACAGCTTCTTTGCATTCCCTGTGCATTGCCTCTAGAAGGGAAGAAGGAGGGTTTGCCAGGAAACCTTTAGTTGCCTTCCTTCCCTAAATCACACTGTGTTAGACAGAATTCTAAGACAGCCCCCAAGACTTCTATCCCCCCAGTGTACATGCCCTGAATAATCACTTCCCTGAGGATGAGGAGGGGCCTGTGAATATGATGGGACAGCCATTCCTTTGATGATGCTACATTATATGGCAGAAGGGAAATGACATAGGGCAGACCTGACCTAATCAGATGAGGATTTTAAAAGCAAAGAGTTTCCTCTAGCTGTTCACAGAAGACATCAGAGAAGTGCTCCTGCTGGTCTCAGGACAGCAGTTCATAAACTACAACGTTGTGAACTATCCATGAGAGTCACATGCTAAGGAATTCCAGTGGCCCCTAGGAAGTGAGAATGGTTTTCAGCTGATAGGCAGCAAGGAAATTGAGATATCAGTCCTCTAACCACAAGGAACTGGATTCTGGCACATAAGCCTGGAAGAGGCAGCCCAGCGGATACTGTTGTAGGACCACTAGGTTTGATTGCCCATTGTGTAGTAACAAACCAATACACTGAGACAACAAGAGTTGCAGCAGAGAAATGGTTTGATAATTGTAGGGCAGCCAAGCAAGGAGATGGGAGGAAACCTCAAATCTGCCTCCCCAAGGAGGTTGCGTTGGGGTCTGAACAGGTAATGGGCTGAACAGGAGTTGGGATCACAGATTGATTGAGAAGTGAGGAGTGAAGTCATGGGACAGGGAGATGAAAAAACATTTCCTACACTTCTTTGCGGGGTTTGTTTCTTGGTGAAGGTCTTCAGACTAGTTGGTGTCAGCTATTCTGCTGGAATTCAAGCTCTGAAAAACACTTGAAGCAATTCTTGAATAGGAAAGGTCCAGTGCCAGAGATTCCATCTATAGGAACAATGCAGGGAGCAGGTGCTCAGGTGCTCCCCACAACGTGGCTCTCAGTTAGCAGCCTCAGGGACTTGGGTAGACGTACACCAGCACACCCTGGTCAATGCACAACTATAACTCTGCCTAAAGTCTGACTTGTAATTCTCACGAGGGCTGTTTTAACAGCTTGATTTTAGCCCATTGATACCTGAAGAGAGAATCCAGGCAGCCATGTTGGGACTTCTGACCTACAGAACTGTGAGGTGATAAATAGGTATTGTTTTAAGCTGCTAAGTTTGTGGTAATCTATTCTGCAGTAGGAGAAACCTCACACACACAGCGAACTAACAACCTACATTTTGGCCTTTGGCTCTCAGATTCATATATGAATCTTTGTTAATTTTCCTGATTTCACTAGCTGTAACCAAGCATCTTAGGGAAAGTGGAAAGTAATTGGACTACACGCATAGGCTATAAATTCACAATGTCTTCTCTGAAACATGAACAAATGCAAAATGCATGTGCAATGTTGAACGGAGTCTGAGAAGAGACGGTCAAAGCATAGTTAATTAGACATAGAACTGCTGTTACAAAGCTGGTTACTTTCCTAATTAAATTTTATGGTTTTGCTGAAGAATTAAAACAAGAAAGTTAAACAGAAAACCATGCCCCCAGAGAACTGGATTGAGAAAGCACCAACCAATTAAATTGTTAATTAAGAGCATAACCATGATTTAAATAAAGTTATGATGGAAAGGGAACAGTCTGCAGGTAAGTAAATTAAATTCCCAACACCACATTCTGCCTATATCTCTTTGCAAATTCTTTGTACTCTGAAGTAATAGAAATGGCTTTATGTAGGATCACAAAGTTTCCATTATAGAATTGACACACTCTTGTATAAAGAACAATTAATGACATTTCTGTTTCCAATTTTCTCATCAGAGAGCTGTAGGATAGGAAACTGTCCTATTTGACCGAAAGTTTGTCATTTTTTTCAAAATGAAGCACAATCTCATAAATATTAGTTGGTTCGTCAGGTGTCATTGAATGACATGTCAAAAGTCGTAAAATCACATGGGGAAAACTGTCCTTGCTAGGAGGAAGGCTTCATCTCTCTTCCCTTGCTTTGTACATGAAATGTGCTGCTTCTGTCCCAGGTATGGCCTCCCTCCCTCACACCCCAGTATTGTGCTGTAGTTGACTGCTGTCTTCTCTAATCCTCCTTGGAGCACTCCCAAGTCATACACCAGACCTACAGGAGCTCTAGAACACCTGTGATTGCAGGAGTTTATGAAGTCAAACACCCAACTGGACAGTTTAATCAACTGGAAAACTCATGAGGAGAAAATGGATGGTAGAATTCATGCTGTGGAAGATATTTGTTCCCAACTTAATTAGAATCTGATCATGTGATTGTAGGATCCCTTAGTCATGGCTATGGTAGGCAGAATTCTAGAATGGCCCCCAGGACTCCTGGCCCTGGTGCACACACATCTCTCCTGACACGCTAATCTAGGCACGATTGTAAAAGGATTTTGCAGATGTAATTAGGGTCCCAAATCAGTTAACCTCAAAATAGAGAGATTGCACAAGTGGGTCTGATCTAGTCAAGTGAGCCCTTTAAAATCGGTCTTTCCTCCAGCTGATTGCAGAAGAGGCACTCAGACTACTCCTGCTAGCCTGCAAAAACAAACAGCCATGCTGTGAACTGCCCCGTGGCAAGAAATTGCGGGTGGCCTCTAGCTGCTGAGAACTATCTAAAGCCTACTAAAAGGAAAATAGGGGCCTCAGTCCCTCAGCCACAAGGAAATAAATTTTACCAACAGTGAGAATCTAAGCACATATAAACCCCAAATGAAACTATAGCCCAACTGACACCTTGATTTCAGCCTAGTAACACCCTGAGCACAGAATCCACACCATGCCCATACTTCAAACAACAAAATAATAAAATTGAGCTGCTAACCTTGTGGTAATTTAGCAATAAAAATCTAATACCTTAAATACCCAGTGGCTTGGTAGGCTGGCTGAAGATACACAGGAGCATTATGAATGATACTTTGTAAAAGGTAAAAGTGAGGAAGAGACCAAGAATTTGGCCTGTCAGTATGTTTTGGGTAGGAAATTACATTTCCACTTTTTTGTTAAAGGCTTTGTAAAGTAATGAAAGAACACTGACTTTTGCTTTCTGTGGCATGATTTTTGAGAGAAAAAGCTGCTTATTATCCAGGCAGATGTCCAAATGCAGTTATGGGTTAAATTTCAGGAATATAATTTTCAAGCATGGCTTGCATTTATCTCCATGTGTACATTGATGATTAATAAACTCAATAACAAAAACCTATTAAGAGAAACAATATAGTATGTTTTAAAAAAGAAATACATTAGAAACATTCTTTCAAAAGCAAAAAAAAAAAAAAACCTCTACCATGTTATGATGATGATGATCTACCCCAGTGATCCTTTATTTAATTTACTCAACTGAGTTGACATGACCTTGGGCTTATGCTGTAGTATTTTAAGCAGATTGTGTTTCCTTTCTATTATAAGAATTTCTAAGTTTTGACATTTAAACAATCTGTTTTGAAACTAATTTTTAAACTTCAAGAGGAATTGTTCTTGCCGGATGTAGTATTGGCCATTCCTAAGAGGACAGCTGAAGATTGGGTCTAGCACAGTCTTTTATAGAAAGTAATCTCCACTGGGCTCTTTCATGTACCTGCCATCACCTGTGATTGCCTCCTTTGCATGTCTAGTGGTTGGCAGGCTGTAGGCTGGGATGACAGACAACTGGACCATGTGTCTCTCGTTGTCTAGCTGTCTAGGATAGGCTTATTTACTTGGGAGTCACAGGGTTCTAAGAGTGAGAGAGAACAAACTTACAAAACTCCTTGAACCTAAGCTTAGAGTGCTCAGCAAATGTCACTTCTGCCACATTATCCTAGCCAAAGAAAGTCACAGCTCAGATTCAGGAAGTGGAAAAACAGATTCTAATGCCTAGTGAGAGAATGGTAAGGTATGTACAGGAGAGTCTGTGGTCATTTTTGTAATCCACCACATCGTCTATTCCCCACCACCCCCGCAACACACACACACATACTCAATTTGCCAGCAAATCCCAGATGGAAGATGACAGCTACCTAACTTCTCTGCAGTCTCAAGGCCACTTCCATAGTTCCGGCCCTGATATCTTTAACCTGAACTGCACTAGCCTCCCCAGTGTCTTTTCTGCAGCCCTCACACGAGGTTCTTATTTGTTCTCCATACTGTGGTGAGAGTGATCTTTCTGAAATGAGAAACTGACCAAGTCACATCTCTACTTAAAACCTTTTAAGTGTTCACCATAGTCAACAGCAGTAATTCCCAACCCAGGATACACATAGGAAGCTTTTTATAAAAGGCTGACATCTAACCCCACTGCTAGAGATTCTGACTCAGTTGCTCAGGTGAGACTTGGTGGTTAAAATTTCTTTAAGCTCCCTACGGGATTCTGGATGTAGCCAAAGGAGTACGCCACTGGCCTAGGGTATAGACTTCAAACTCTTTGGTGTGACCTATAGGGCCTGTCAAGATTGCACCTCCCTGCCTAAGACTTCTCAGCCTCTGTTACTGTCCTTGGCTTAGTGTCCATCACCCGAACCATACTGAACCAGTTGTAGTTCCTCACCTAAGTGCCTTTGCTCAAGCTGTTCCTGTTGTCTGGAATGCTATTCTCTTCTTTGACTACCTACTGAACAGCACTTATCTTTGAAACTAGGCTAAAACACTGGATTCTGCTTGAGTTATTTGACCCTCACTGAATTCTATAGACTGTTATACTCTAACATCAATATCCCTTTGTGCTTTCTGCACCCACCCATCCCCAGGAGGCTTTCTTACAGATCTGAAATGTCATTAATTCTCTGAATTGCATATGGTGGATAGGGAGGCACTGATGGAAAAGAAAGGACTGGTGACTCTTCAGCTGGTACTAAGAGGCTTATGTGCACAGTCAGGCCACTACCTTCAGGAACACAGCCCAGCAAAGGCTTAAAAGAGACCTTTACTCTTTTTTACCCACCCCTCTGGTCTCTTTTTATTTCCTGTTTTTTTAATAGGTCACCTTTTATATTTATCCTTGTAATTTCACCTGAAAATTACAAATATTGGAGGGAATGATTTGTGCTTTGTTAAATGTGAATCTAACCATTTCCACTTTTAAAGGACATTAACACGTGATCAAAGATACAGGAATAGACAAAGTTCGTTTTTCAAGGGCAAGGATGGCACTTCTTGGTGAGTGAGAGGTTTTCTATCAAGTGTACAGACAATACTTTGGTGCCATTTCTTAGACCTACAGCTCCAAAGACAAAAGTTTAAGTGAAGATTCTTTTAATTAAAGTTTCCTATTTTCAACCATTTCATTTTTCTAGCTGTATAAATGTGCAGAGATTTCCCCTGCCTTGCTTGGTTTTAGAGGTTAATGTTGCTGAGAAGTGTGGAACCTGGACCCCACAACCCTTTTTAGAGAAGTGCACCATTGTCCTGATCACTGGCATCAGGGCACAGCCATATAAACAAGTATCAATAACCTAAAAGAATTCATTAACACCAATCAAATTTATTTATTAAATATTC
This sequence comes from Trachypithecus francoisi, assembly GCF_009764315.1. Lineage (NCBI taxonomy): Eukaryota > Metazoa > Chordata > Mammalia > Primates > Cercopithecidae > Trachypithecus > Trachypithecus francoisi. The sequence goes on along the minus strand of NW_022681472.1, from coordinate 23,098,066 downwards.
AACCATGTGAGGTCTTGTACAGGGCAAATATGGAAAGCAGTTAGCATGGGTGCTTAAGACTAAGACCCCTGGAGACATAATGTCACTGGTCAATTGTGTTCTTTGCCTACTTCACATTGGCTGCAAAGAAAGAACATACAATTGGGAAGTCAATCAGGTTTTTATTCAGTGGCCAAAGAATGGAGAAGGGGAACTCATGTTCCAAAGGCACCATCTTCCTGGAGGCATGAGAGTTTTAGAGAGTTGGGTGCAAGCCTGGGGAAGTATGTAGGCATGCACTGGATGGAGTTGCAAACAGGCACAGTACATGAACATGTTTCTACACACATTGCATGTAGACAAAATGGGGACAATTTTCTCTTAGGGGAAAGTTTTGTAGTATTATAATGGTATGTTCATTAACATATCTTAAAGGTAACTGGAGACTTAAAGGTAGCTGGAGGTCACCTGCTCTGGTCTACACCGGTTTCATGTGGGTCTGAACTTCCTTGGTTATTCAGCAGGGGGTCTCAAGGGAGCTACTTGTGGCATCCAGACCATCTGGTTTCTTTAAACAGCTGTGCCTATAAACAGACTTAAAAAATAAAAACAGTTTTCCCACTGTCAGTAGGGGCCATCCTGGTGACAATACTTCTTGGGTTCATATCCAGACTCTTCCATGTACCGATGAAATGAGAGAGTTCCCTGATCCCCCTCGCAGAAGTTGCAACAGGTATGTCTCACCTGTTCAATCGCCCCACTGCTCAAACCCCATGTGGGATGGGGAGCATGCAGATAGGCAAGTGCAGAGGCTGGGGTGAGTGCTTTGGGCTCTGGCCTGTGGTAGTGTCTAGGAGTTACAAAGCTCTTTCAGCTTTGCCATCTGCAGCTCAATGGTCCCTCTGTCTTTTTGCAAGGGCAGAGGGCCAGTGTGACAGCTTTCTGTATCTCGAGCTCTTGCCCAGCATCCCAGAAAAATCGGGTCACACACGGACTTGAAGGATGAATGCAAGGTTTTATTGAGTGGTGGAGGTGGCTTTCAGTGGGATGGATAGGGAGCGGGACTAGGCCCGACTCCTCTCCGACCACCCCACAGCCAAACTCCTTTTGGAGTTCAGATGTTCCTCCTCTTCTCTCTCTCTCTCTCTCTCTCTCTCTGCCGCATCGTTCTGCCATCTGTCTGCTGGTCTGTTTCTGAAGCCTGGTGTTCAGGGTTTATATGGGTGCAGGATAGGGGGCATTGCAGGCCAAAAGGCAACTTTTTGGGCACAAAAACAGGAATGCCTGATCTCATTTAGGGCCATGGGTATACAGGCTTGAGGGTGGGGCCTTTGCCTAGGAACTGCTCTCTTCTACCCAGTATTTCCAGGTCTCCTGTCCGTATCACTAGTTGTATGAGTGTCAGCAAGTTACCTAATTTCTCGGTGCTTCCGTTTCCTGATCTGTAAAGTAGGGAACCACAGAAAGAGTCAATCATTTCCACATTTGTACTAACCTGCAGCTGGCATGTACATATATATCTCTATATACACTGTAGCAATTTGTCCACATATTGTGTCTCCCTTACCAGATTGAGAACTCCCTGAGAGAAGGATGACTTACCATTCTTCTTTGGATAGGACTGGTGTCTGACTCATCTTTGTTTCCCTGGTGCCTGGCAATAGTAGGCAGTCAACAAATATTGCTTGAATTAATGAGCATATGTAGTTCATTCATCCATCTATTTGCCTATTAATTATAATACAAACAACACTAACTTGGATTCTCATCAGGAACATGTGCATAATTTTCAACAGATTAAAAAAAAAGGTAGGTATAAATAAAAACTATTGTAAAATGATGGAGCAAGCGGGTATCATGAAATAAGCAAGAGTATGAGGTAGGGGAAATTATCCATTTCCTCAATTACTAAGGAAGTTTTATGGAGGAAGTGGATTTCTGTAATAGCTTGATGATAAACTTCTTAGAGAACTATCTTTGAGATCTGCAATCTTCCATTAGAGTCTCACCTAATGTTAAGATTTTTGCCTTTGGGTGTTGACTAACTCAATGAATACAGCAATGCTGATTATCAGAAACATTTGAATTTGAAAGTCAGAGCTCAGGTGTCTGCTTGGAGTCAATTTGTGATTTTGTATAATCAAAAATATCTGTATCTCTTTAAGCCTCTGGCATACTTGATTAGCAAACTCATTCCTTTCTAATAACCTAAAAACAGCTATTAGGGATGCATATGTGGCAATACTTTGTGCCCTAAAAAAATTCAGAGCAGCTTTTGCATATTCATCAGCCATAACCACAAAGACTTTGCTTGATTAAAGAAGTTTCCTGTTTTCTACCATTTTGTTTTTCTAGTTGTATGAATGTGGAATGATTAAAATTCCCATGGTCCCACAAATACATCTCTTAGACGTTTTGCTGATAATTGGATTTGCTTTGAGACTATCTGATCATCAGTGTTTCCTCTACTCTTTCACATTCCAGTTACATTTTGAATATGGACCATGATCTGGGTCCATATTCAAATCAGCATCATATTGAGAAAGAAGAAAGGAAAAGGTACTCCAGCATGGAGCATAAGGGAAAAGACATTGACCCAGTACAGGGATTATGATCTTTGAGAAGCTGCATCACAAGGATTGTTTACTCCCTTAGAGGGATGATATTGGGAGCACAGGCAGAAGATGCCTCTGTTTATGGGGCCAGCCTGAGCCTTTTGATAATACAGATACATAGCCTTTTGAGCATATATGGAAGAAGCAACCTTTGGGCTTTCAGACAAGGAGAGAACAGGTGGGAGGATAAACAATGGAATGGCAGGATATACTTTTCTTTCCTCCTTCCCTTCTTCCATATCCCTCTCTGCCCTAAAACTTCAGCCACCATATCTAGGGCCATACTTAGACAGTCCATTCATTTTGTCAATGAATTTGTATTGTGCAACCAAGATTAGTCAAGGTCCAGTCAGGAGACAGAAACCACACCAATAATTTGAACAGAAAATTTTTAGTATAAAGTAATATTGGCTAGTAAATGGCAACTAATTACTAAAAGACATAAGACAGGAAATATAAATGCAGAGAACTACTGCTCTTTGGCATTAGGAAGATTGTCCAAGGAAGGGAATAGGAACTTGATGGAGCATCTTCCCCTTCATTAGAAGGGTGAGATTCAGGCCTTCTTGGAATCCATGGACCATAAAGTGAGACATCTGCTGTGCTGCCAGCAGGCTAGGGCTGGCCTCTTGCTTTGGTATCAGCAAAACTTGCCAGAGAGTAAGTGTCACTGTGCCTTTCACACAGTACCAGTTGCCATCTCATAAGAAAGATAAAAAGAATATCAGAACTAGGAAAAGAATTTCCTTCCTTCCCAGTGTCTTGCAAAGTCCTCTCTTGATGAAGCCTAACATTGACCAGCTATCAAAGGAGAAATATTTATGGAGTCTAGCTTGAGTTTCACAAGGCAAGACAAAAAGAGGGTAGATCTGGAATTGAGAGGCAGTCTATTGGTACCTGGAATAACACCTTGCTGGCCCAGAGGTATGGTGATTAACAAGATAAAGTAAAGTTCTCGTCGGGTGATTAACAAGATAAAGTAAGGTTCTCCTTGTCACCCTACCATCTAAAGTGAATATAGAGAAGTGAAAAGGTGAGGCCAGGCGTGGTGTAATCCCTCACACCTATAATCCCAGCACTTTGGGAGGCTGAGGCAGGCAGATCACCTGAGGTCAAGTGTTTGAGACCAGCCTGGCCAACATGGCAAAACCCTGTCTCTACTAAAAATATAAAAAATTAGCCAGGCATGGTGGTGTGTGCCTGTAATCCCAGCTACTAGAGAAGCTGAGGCAGGAGAATCACTTGAACCTGGGAGGCAGAGGATGCAGTGAGCCAACATTGCGCCATCCAGGCAGCAGAGCAAGACTCCATCTCAAAAAAAAAAGGAGAAGTGAAAAGGCCATGGCCAAGGTAGGTATTAAGGGATAACATAAAATCCTTCTACCTACCAAGAAAAGGTATTTATAATAACAATTATATACTACTGTCTGCTAAGTACTCTGCTAAATGCCAAATATATATTATTTAATGTAATCCTCATAGTTCAAAGAGAGATTGGCATCCCAGTTTTATAGATGAAAAAAATTAAAGCACTCTGTTTTTCTACTCTGCAGAAGACTTTTCCAATTCGAATTCCTTTCTAACATGACTTAGCAAGAAGTTTCACCTGAAATCTTTATCAAGCTAAAAAAAAAAAAAAATGTTTTTGGTGAGATTATTTGGTGGCCAGCTGAGAGTTAGAAAAGACACTAGAAATATACATGTGCTGAGGAAGGGAGCCTGGATGGGGAAGCTGGAACTTCGCCATAGACAAACATGGTTCCTTTCATGAGGTTACCTGAAAATGGCATGACCCTGGGAAGTCAGCCATGTCTCCTGTCACCTCCAGCAACCTGCTTAGCTTTCTTATTTCTGCCTTGATTAATAATGTGTTTAAGCCAACTAAGCATGTTTCATCTTAGTATATTTAGATAATTGACAGCAAACATTAAAAAGTCATAGAATAATGTGGATAATTGAGGAGGTGCTGAGAGACTGCAAGGGAAATGGTAACAATGAGTATGGTATTTTTTTTCTCTCTCCTTTTTTTTCTTAAAAAGAGAAAGAGTCTCAGTCTGTCACCCAAGCTGGAGTCTGGAATGCAGTGGTGCAATCATAGTTCATTGCAGCCTCTGACTCCTGGGCTCAAGCGATCCTCCTGAGTAGCTGGAACTACAGGGGCATACCACCATACCCAGATAAATTTCTAAAAAGTTTTTTGTAGAGTCAGAGTCTTGCCATGTTGCCCAGGTTGGTCTCGAAATTCTGGGCTCAAGCAGTCCTCCTACCTCAGCCTCCTGAAGCACTGGGATTACACGTGTGAGCCACTGTGACTGGCCTAAGTATGGCTTTTGGGTTTTTCGGGGGGGGTGTTTTGTTTTTTTGAGACAGAGTCTCACTCTGTCACCCAGGCTGGAGTGCAGTGGTGCAGTGTTGGCTCACTGCAACCTCCACCTCCCAGGTTCAAGCGATTCTCCTGTCACAGCCTCCCGAGTAGCTGGGATTACAGGCATACACCACCATGCCCAACTAAGTTTTGTATTTTTAGTAGAGACAGGGTTTCACTGTATTGACCAGGTTGGTCTCAAACTCCTGACCTCAAGTGATCCACTTGCCTTGGTCTCCCAAAGTTCTGGGATTACAGGCATGAGCCACTGTGCCTGGCCAGTATTTCTATTTTAACAAATCTAAGACTGACTCTACCTATCACAGATCTAATTGTTTATCATAAGTATTTGAAAATACTGGGGAGAACAATTGATAGATTATAAATAAAACACAACATTGTTTCTGGAATAGTAAAATCTCTCAGGGTTACCTAATTTGTTTCAGGAACATAAGAGCCCATATGAATCAGGAGACCACTTGGACAAGGTTGGTCAAGGAAAATAATGTATATTCAATGTTGACTTTCACAGGACTTGGGATATTGCTTAGCATAATTTATTATTTAATAACTTGTAAAAATAAGGCCTATATCACACAACCATAAGTGAATTCAGTTTCAGGTCAGGAATATAAGAAACAGTCATTAAAGTTAATTCTCCTACCAGTAATATTTAGCCTCTTTTTCATAATCAAATCCTGAATAATGTTCTCTACAGGAGGTCCATGAAATGGGAAGGTGGCATCAATGAATATTAAGTAAGCAGTTATTTGACAGTGTTGTAATCAGGATTCCAGGTAACTTTAATAAAACAGTAGAAGGTTCAGAAACGCAGAAATTAAGGTTATCTCAAGGACCAATACAAAGTGATGCTTGCAAACGTTTAGACTACAAGCCACACAGAAGGGAAGAATCAAAGGACACGGTGCGATGTGAGTCTAGGGTGAACAGATACCATAGAGTGACACATGTACAAGCTGGCATACTCATTGGGACGGGAGGACTCTGGGCTTTCAGAGCTTCCCAAAATGGTCTTTGTATGGCAGACTATTAGTAACTCAACAAAATTCTGTCTTCTCTTTCACATGGGTGCTGTATTTCACAACCTTCCCTACAGTTAGTTAAGTGGGGCCATACAACTGATCATGACCAGTGGAATTGAGATGGCACAATTCCCTTGGCCCCTTCATGGGACCCCTCACAAAGGGGATGGCTCATTTACTCAGCAACCATGTGCTCAAACCCCTTACAGGAAGGAGAGCGTGCAGGTGAGCTGGGGTGAGTGCTGTTGGCTCCGGCCCCATGGCAGTGTCTAGGGGTGTTACAGTGCTCCTTTAGCTTTGCCATCCATGGACAGCTAAGTGTTAACCAGCTCAGTGGAGAGTCAGGGTGACAGCTTTTTACACCTTGCACTCTTGGTACCTGGGTCCTTGTCCAGCATCCAGGAAGAATCAGGTCACACAGACTTAAAGGATGGTGAATGCAGAAATTGAATTGAGTGATGGAGGTGGCTGTCAGCAAGGTGGACAGGGAGCTGGAAAGGGGATGGAGTGGGAAGATGATCTTCCCCTGGAGTTTGACCATCATGTGGCCAATCTCCCCTATGACCACTCCCCAGCCGAACTCCTCTCAATGTTCAGATGTTCCTCTTCTTCTCTGCCATGTCATTCTGCTGTTCTTCTGCTCATGGAGCCTGGGGCTTGGCTTTTATATGGACACAGGATAGAGGGGCATGGTGGGCCAAAAAGCAACAGTTTGGCATGAAAACAGCAATGCCTGTTCTCATTTAGGGCTGTGGGTCCAGGCTTGAAGGTAAAGCCCTTGCCAGAGACCCTACTCTCCTGCCTCCTGTCTGTATCAGAATGTACACAAAAGTGATGTGGGCTTTTTCTCAGCAGAAACTTTAAAGAATGAAAGTTCTTCCTCCATTCCTTCCTTCCTCTTCTGCAACCTGGATAACAATAAAAACAGGACCCAAGAGGATGAAAGAGCCAGACATGGAAAATTTCTGGATCCTCAAATCACTCCATAGAAGAAAGCTGCCCGCTCACAAGAAATAACCACCTTTGTGTGTTATGTGACCAAGAAATAAACGTCTCTTATATTTGAGTCATTATATTGTTTTTGAGAATCACTACAACTAGAAGAGAAAATGGTACATTGAAGTAGAGTGCTATCTTAACAGAAACGAAAATAGTGTATAGCCTGAGCTTAGCAAATTGGGCAGTAGACAAAGGAACACAGATACCGCAATGTGGAAAGAAAGATTACCAGTGTGAAGTAGTGACGAAACATTTGATAAAGCTATCAGTTGAACTTGGAAGATAAGGCAAGTGTCTGTTGATGCTACAGCTCTAAGGAAAGTAGTTGGAAATACCTGGGATGTTAGTATATCTTGGTCCTTCTCACTCGTAGAAAGGTATTACAAGACATAGCTGAATTCAGGAAGAAATAGACAGGTTTACAAGCAGAAATAAAAAGGAATCTGGGGTCTGAAAGGACAGGAAAATCAGGCTGATTCTAGATCCTAAACACAAACAGAAAAAGACTAAAGATGGTTTCAAGCAAAGAAGATCCATTAAGATTTCTCAGGTTTGCAAAGTGGTTTAGATCAGGGAGTTACTTTTCTACCTTTCCACCCCAGCCTACTCTTTCAGATGTCCTCAAAGTAGTTTCCATTAAGTTGAAGAGAGGGGGAAAGCCATGGGGGCCAGGAAGCAAAATAATAATAATAATAATACAGATTTGAGAATTACATCTAGGAAAGAACTTAGAGTGTGGTTACTTAATGAAACTTCCTAGGAGAAAATAAACCAGAAGCCCATATAGTTTCTGAGACGTGGCCCACAATATCACAGACCTGACCAAAATACAAATAAAATAAAATTTTGCAAGATAAAGCATTATACAACCATCAGGACCTCAAATCTGAACAAACCAGAAGTTGACTACAAAAGCTGCTTGCCTCCAAGGAGTGCATACTCACCTATATCCACTTCAGATGTGGCCAGGAAGATTAATGAGCAAAGGAGAACCTCCTAGAGAAAACCAGAGAACAGGACAGTTAGTTCCAGAGATACCAGAGAGCAGATGCTGGGTCCAACTAAGAACCTTTCTCCACTGCCAAAGCAGGGAGTCTTTGCCATGCCCACAGAGACAGGTGTCATCATGACCTGAGTCTGTGATCGCACACCTCTGCGTTCCTCCTGTTCTGAAAGGGAGATGTTATTGTGGATATCCTGTCTCTGCTGAGCACCATAAATGGTAAAAGGGAGGGTGCAGGGGGCAGGTAATCTGCTTGTTCGTTTGTTTGCCTTAGAGCATAAAGAGCCATACCTGGACTTATTGGAGAAAACAGCTTCTGAAGAGCCTTTGGGTGGTCCCCTCAAGCAGATATATAGTGAGTAAAAGAGCATAGTGACTAGTCATCAAAAATTGAATTCTTCTGGACCCATATCCCATAGGCTTTTTACAGGTAGGAGTGACGCTGTGTATAAGAGACAGCCAGTGGAGAGGAAGCAGAATTGATGAGTGCCCCCTATAGTCCAAGGCTTTGTAACCCTCCTTCCTATCTACTGGCTGTGCATGACTATGACAAAGCCTTAGGGTATAGTGGATCTGTAAACTGAACAGGGCCTGGTCTTCAAATCACCACATGGTGCAAAATCATCCACCAGCAAGGAATATTGACCTCAGAAATGAGGGAAAACTATTTAGTTTGAGCTGATATACATTCTGGTCTATCTGTTGCCATAGCTGGTGTTACTTTAATAGAACCAGTATCTCTAAAACTGACCCTTTTTGTGGGACTTCTAGCCATAAACCTTGTGGATTCACTGACTATCACAGATCAGTAGGTCCCCACATCCATGGGTTCCATATTCACATATTCAAACAACCATGGATGGAAAACATGCAAAAAAAAAAAAGCAATACCATAATACAAAAATACAAATTTTTAAAATATAACAGCTATACAGCATTTACATTGTATTAGGCATTATAAGGACTCTAGAGATGTTTTAAGGTATACAGGAGAACATGTGTATTAGGCATTATAAGGAATCTAGAGATGTTTTAAGGTATACAGGAGAATGTGTGTAGGTTGTATGCAAATACTAGTCCATTTTATATCAGGAACTTGAGCATCTGCAAATTTTGGTATCCATGCGGATCCTGGAACCAATCCCCCTTCGATACCAAGGGATGACTGTAGTTTATATTTTAGAAAAGCTAACGCAGACTGAGAACTTAACAAGCATACTCATTCCACAAACAGATCTAAATGGAATACTCTATGTTGGGCATTGGATGAATCACACATGGCATTGTGAGGACACAACCATGAGTAGAAACTGGACCTTCAGACAAGGAGCTTAGAGAGGTTTATGAGGTCATCCGGAGCAAAAAAAAGAAAAGAGAGAGCAAAAAACGCACCTGGGCGTGGTGGCTCACGGCTGTAATCCCAACACTTTTGGAGGCCAAGGAGGGTGGATCACCTGAGGTCAGGAGTTCGAGAGCAGCCCAGCCAACATGGTGAAACCCTGTCTCTACTAAAAATACAAAAAAAATTAGGCGTAGTGGCAGGTGCCTGTAATCCCAAGCTATTTGGGAGGCTGAGGCAGGAGAAGCGCTTGAACCCAGGAGGTGGAGGCTGCAGTGAGCCGAGACCGCACCATTGCACTCCAGTCTGGGCAAAAAGAGTGAAACTCAATCTCAAAAATAAATAAATAAAAAGTAAAAATTAAAAAAAAAAAAAAACGCAAAGTTGATAGAACCTCTCTACAGATTTTTCTCTAATCTCCAAATATGTCCTATGTTTCCCAGTCTCTGAGCCTTGTATGTACATATGTAGAAACAAATTCCACAAATGTTTGTTAAGGGATTCTTTGCCTGTTCTAGATGCTGAGGGATACAGCAGGAAACACAGCGAACAATCCCTGTCCTTAAGAAACTTCATATTGTAGTGGAGGGAGATTAACAAAAAATAAGTAAAAAATATAGTATATCAGTTGGTCATAGTTGTAGAGAAAAGTAAAGCAGGGGAAAAGGTGAGGGACCTAGAATGTGATTTTAAATGGAATGAATAGTCAGGGAAGACAACATTGGAAAGGTGGCATTTGAGCAAAGCTCTGAAGGAGGCAAGGGTGAGCTGTTATTGCCACATCTTTGGGAATAACCACCCCTTCCTTCCTTTACCAGGCAGAAGGGCCAGTCTCGGACACTAGCTCATCAGAAAGCTTTTGCTAACTGCTACAACCAGATGTGTTCCTTCTATTTTTTCGAGTCCTTGAAGATCTTTGTTATTCTCTCACACAATCTGTTCTCAGATTCTGGTTGCCTTACTGAAACACATGTTCTCGTTCACTCCAGTGTTTTGAGGAACAACAAACCAATTTGATTAGGATAACCCAAGGTTAATAAGTTGTAGCTCTATTTACCTTAACCCCACACAACCTCCATCACCAGCTGACATATTTTGAAATTGACAATTGACATTTTCTGAACATCGTTTCACCTTTTCCAATCAAATTACTGTTCACACACCCTTTCCACATACAAATTCTGCCTTTCATGCCTAATATACAAAGGAAACTTTTTTTAAAAGATGTAAGCTTTTTAATCAGAAGGACAAAAAATGTTAATAACACCATATGAAAAAGACTGGAGGCAAAAGTAAAGCAAAACCAAACTACTGCAGAACTGCAGTTTCAGTTTGATCTGAGATTAGCAAAGAGAAGTTTTAGAAATAACCTAGCACTGAGTGATTCAGTGTTTTGGCTACTCTCAAAAGGAAGGTAGAAGGGAAAAATCTAATTTGTCTGGGTACTTTTTTCAGACTATCTTACCAAATATATACTACCACAACCCCAGGTGATCATAAAGGAATACTTAGTAAATACTGATTATAGATCTGAGGGTTTCCAATACTGTTCAAAGAATCCACAGTTATCTATGTTAAACTTTTTTCAACAAAAATCTATGGACATGCTTTAGGGACTATGAGTTTCACTTAGTAGCCATTTTAAATGTATAGATCCTTTCTTCCATTTAATAACATTCTTCATTCCACTTAGAAAATCATAATCCTGAAAGAAGTATAATAAAGTACTGGCCGGGCGCGGTGGCTCAAGCCTGTAATCCCAGCACTTTGGGAGGCCGAGACGGGCGGATCACGAGGTCAGGAGATCGAGACCATCCTGGCTAACACGGTGAAACCCCGTCTCTACTAAAATATACAAAAAATTAGCCGGGCGAGATGGCGGGCGCCTGTAGTCCCAGCTACTCGGGAGGCTGAGGCGAGAGAATGGCGTAAACCCGGGAGGCGGAGCTTGCAGTGAGCTGAGATCCGGCCACTGCACTCCAGCCTGGGCGACAGAGCGAGACTCCGTCTCAAAAAAAAAAAAAATAAATAAAATAAAGTACAGATCTCTTTAAAGAATAAATGTGTTTGTAATTTAATGAGAAGTTAAATACATTTCTAAATGTTTCACTCAAAGAGTTTTGTTTAAAAAAAAAACATTGTTAAAATTGAAACAGTTTGTGACAAACCCTGCATCCATCTCCACTTGGGAGGTAAAGAGTACATGTATGTTACTGAAAGCTGAAAGTAACCTCCTGTACTTAATTTGAAAACATTTCAAGAATATAATTCTTGTGCCATATAGAAGCATTATCCATAAAAACAAAATGACCCTTGGAACCAAAAGCATTTTCTTAAAGTAATAGGTCAGATTGAACCTCAAAAATAAGAACTTACTTCTTTTCAGTATGGTCACACAAAAATCATTTTTGTCACACTTAGCTTCTTGCTTATAATGGAACCATTGGCTTTTGGGCTCTTTTTTTTTCTTCTTCTTCTTTTTTTTCTTTTTTAAGGAAGATAGAGAAAGCACAGAATTATAAAACTCTACTTATGTAACACTTTTCTATCAAGGGGTTCCAAATTATTTATAAAATGTTAGCTCATTTAATTCTCACAGCTCCCAAGCAGGTTCAGAAATGACATGTGGTATTTATGATGGGCTTTGTCTCAGTTTCTGCTGGGGAACATGAGTCACTTCTACTCTTGCAGCGGAAATGAAGCTATAATTTCCTGACATCCGGTCGAGGCGCTAACCTGACCTCATTCCAACTCTCCAAGTTCAGCAGTTGGGTTCCAATTTTGGTTTTATTTATATTTCTCTAAGATCTGGCAGTGAACTGTCATAAATCATGCCTTCATGCAGGACTTGATGAGATGAGGGACAAGAAGGAAGCCTTTTAGTAGATATCAGCTTTTGTTTCTATTTCAAGGGAAGTAAACATTTAGGGTGCTTCACTCTCAGCACATCAGTTACTCCTCCAATGAGTAACTCCTTTGTGTTCTGACATAGGTAGGATTCAAATGGACTTACAAAAAGTTGGGCATATTTATTTTTGAATAGGTAACAATGTATTGATGTTCACAATTCAAGATGTTCAAAGGATATACAATTATTAAAACCCCCTCCTATTCGTCTTCTCCAGTCACCCAATTCCTTTTGTAGAGGCAAGCAGTGTTACTAGCTTCTTACAGAGGTATTCTACACAAATCCAAGAAGATAACAGATAGACACAAATATGTATCTCTGCATAAATATGTAGGTATATACATAATACATTAATATGTTATTATACTTATATATCCCTATGTATTAATGTATATCTTTAGATATATTTCTCTTCTCCTTTTTTCCATAAATTGTAACAAACTATACACACAGTTTTACTACTTGCTTTCTTCACTTAACATGTCTATGATAATTCATAACAGAATCTAAAAAGCTTCTTCCTTTTTACAACTGCATGTTCTTCTGTTGCCATAGATATACCAAATTTCCTTAACCAGTCTTCTACTGGTATTAGATTTCAAATCTTACGCTGTTATAAACATTGTTGCAAGGAAGAACCTGATAGAAAGTTGTTTCACATATGTACAAATAAAATAAGTTCTCAGAAATAGAATTTTTTGGCCAAAGAGGATATGTACTTTCTTTTATAGATATATTTCAAATTGCCCTCCATAGAAGTTTTGTCAGTTCACACTCCCACCAGAAATGTATGAAAATTCCTATTTCGCTACTCCCTTGCCAACATATGGTACAATCAAGCTATTTAACTCAGAGACAAAATACACTGAATAATGAGTTTTCCAGTTCTTGAAAAGGATATGTGATGTATCAAATGATTTATATTTTCACAGATCTACAAGTTTAAAATAATTTGTGCATTATCTTCAAAAACCCCACAATTTTTAGAATATTACTAACCTTAATTTAAAAGTGCTTAAAAGTATGGATCATTTCCCGTTAGCGATGACCATAGCTTTGCCAAAACGATTCTGTGTGGCACATTTCTAAACCTCAGCCAGCTGATAGGTGGTTTCAGTAAATACTTGATACTGAATGTTTCCAGTGCTGTCAAAGAACCTGAACAATACTGGAGCTTCTTAGACTGAGATTTGGTTGCTATCAAGAAAGTTTGAAAATAATTATTTTCTATGTTGTTTTTTTAAAGTATATATCTATAGCAGGGTTAAGGATTTCAAAAGGATGTGTGGGTTGATGTTTGTGATATTACGGGTTGAGCCGGAGAGTTCTGCCAAGTGAGAAAGTAGCTTTTATGAGATGTTTAAATGTATGTTGCATATGCCAGCACAGCTATTCTACTACACATTATTTATGTAGCATTTATAAAAGCGTAATCAAGACATCTGATATTACAAATGAGGATTTGTACCTAACTATAAATTATGTCACAGATGTCTTATAATAGTTCTTTCCATTTTCAGCAATTACAGGAAATGCTCAAGATTTTATTATATACATGCATGTACACGTATGCCCAGAGCTTTGCTGCTCTCCATAGAGTAGTGTTTTCACAAAGTTCTGAAGTATTAGGCCTTATTCAGTTATATAAAATATTTGATTAATATTGCAATCTTAGCTTCTGCATTTATGAAAAAGTATTCATCACCTTCTCTTGTGAACCTTTGTTCTTACAAAATGAGGTTCATTGAGAAAACATTTTTTGTTATATTCAACTGGAACGATTAAAAACGCATCTAAATTGGTATCAGTAGACATTCATGTGGTATAAACACTGCTTCTCACTTGTACCCTTTTAACACAAGACACCAATTGATACTATTTGACTTGGCTACTAAGAGAAAATGGTTCTTTTTTAAAAAAATTTTTTTCTTGGCTGGGCGCGGTGGCTCAAGCCTGTAATCCCAGCACTTTGGGAGGCCGAGGCGGGCGGATCACAAGGTCAGGAGATCGAGACCATCCTGGCTAACATGGTGAAACCTCGTCTCTACTAAAAAATACAAAAAACTAGCCGGGCGAGGTGGAGGGCGCCTGTAGTCCCAGCTACTCGGGAGGCTGAGGCAGGAGAATGGCGTGAACCCGGGAGGCGGAGCTTGCAGTGAGCTGAGATCTGGCCAGTGCACTCCAGCTTGGGTGACAGAGCGAGATTCCGTCTCAAAAAAAAAAAAAAAATTTTTTTTCTTTTATTTTTTTTTTTTTGAGAAGGAGTCTCGCTCTGTCGCCCAGGCTGGAGTGTAGTGGCACGATCTCAGGTCACTGCAAGCTCTGCCTCCCAGGTTCAAACCATTCTCCTGGCTCAGCCCCCCAAATAGCTGGGACTACAGGCACCCGCCACCACGTCCAGCTAATTTTTTTGTATTTTTAGTAGAGATGGGGTTTCACCACGTTAGCCACGATGGTCTCAGGATCACGATCTCCTGACCTTGTGATCTGCCTGCCTCGGCTTCAGCGTCCCAAAGTGCTGGGACTACAGGCTTGAGCCACCATGCCCGGCCTTTAAAAATTATTTTTAATTGACAAAAAATTATATAGAAATCATATACAACACGATGTTTTGAGAAATGGCTCATTCAAGCTAATTAACATACGTGTTACCTTGCATACTTATTTTTTGTAGTGAGAACACTTAACATCTACTCTCTCAGTGATTTTCAGGAATACAATATGCTATTAACTATAATCATCACACTGTACAGTAGACCTTTTGAACTTATTTCTCCTAACTGAATTTTGTATCTTTTGACCAACATCTCTCCATCTACCCACCCCCAGGCCCTAGTAACTACCATTCTACTCTCTGCTTTATGAATTCAACTTTTTTAAATTCCACATATAAGTGACAGCATGCAGTATTTGTCTTTTTGTGCCTGGTTTATTTCACTTAATATAATGTCCTCCAGGAAAATGGTTCTTTGATGCTCTTAAGTGTCCTTAAAAGTATTGCCTTGGGCCATTACTAATTCATTTCAGTTAGCCAGGGTTTGATAACTGTTGTTACCAAAATGTGGTGTCAGAAGAAATCTAGTTTCTACCATCTTTCTGAAGTCAGTCCCTTTGTTAAACCTAAGATTAAGAAATATTTTATACTAGACATACTACTGTATTTAGTAATGACTATGAATTATTATTTTCCTCTGGCAGATTTTTGCAGAGGCACTTCCCTCTAGCTGAGCATTTCTCCACTGTCAGAACCTCCAAAGTATCATCATGGCATTCTTCAGATTGCAGTTTGTTCCTCATGGCAATGGCATCTATTGCTAAATGCTATAAAAGAAAATAACATAAACCTTTAAACACTCTTTACTTCAAATGGGACAGTTTTAGAGCTTTCAAATTCTTGCCAAATCAGCATGGGCTCATACTTGTTTTAATCGATTCTATTATTATTCAGGTATGGTAAGGCCAACAGATCAGGAGACAGCTGCCATTGAAACAATAGTTGATTATTCTCAGGGACCTCAAGAGAGGGAGTATCTATTAGGCCATAAGGGGAAGCACATGGGGAATCACCAAGACTCTGGTGTGGCGGGTTTGTATTTGGCCGGCAACCCCAGGGAAGAGGATTCTTCCAGAGGGGAGTTGGGCAACCAGGGAGGCAGGAAGCAAGGCTAAAATGATTCAGGCTTTTTATGTGATTGTCCAGAACACAGAACACGTCCGCCATGTGCATGCAAGGTGGAAGTGGAAGCATCAAGTTTACAGAAGCATGGTAAAAGCATCGAGTTTATATAAAGATATAAATGCACTAACGTAGTCAGTTTTAGGCGAGCACTACTAGCTCTTTGCTATGGCTGTTTGATCATTGTGGCAGTTATCAGCTACTCTCAGTGCTTTAGCATACAATTATTTATGTATGCGTGATTGAAAAAATTACATTTTGACATCATGTCATTCGTTCCATAATGAATCCTTAAACCAAATAGCTTAAAGTACACTGATGTTAAAATACCATGTTAATATTGAGTATTATAATGATAATTCAGCAAATTCTTTTGAAGAAATTTTTTACCAGATTTATAAATTGCTCAAATCTGGTTTTTAAATACTATATAATATTTTTAGATGGGCCTAGTATTTTAAAAAAAAAAAACAGTTAAAAGAATTATCACAATATCTTCTACTTTTTCTTTATTGGTAATATGGTTATATACATGATATGTTAAATGTAGGAGTCTGAAACCTCACTTAGCTCATTATCTAGAGAAAAATGTATTTGTTTAGAAACAAAAGGTTTTTTGGGTTTTTTTTGTTGTTTTTTTTTTTTGAAACTGAGCCTCACTCTGTTGCCCAGGCTGGGGTGCAGTGGCGCGAACTCGGCTCACTGCAAGCTCCGCCTCCCGGGTTCACACCATTCTCCTGCCTTAGCCTCCCGAGTAGCTGGGACTACAGGCTCCCGCTACCATGCCCGGCTGATTTTTTTGTATTTTTAGTAGAGACGGGCTTTCACCATGTTAGCCAGGATGGTCTCCATCTCCTGACCTCGTGATCTGCCTGCCTCGGCCTCCCAAAGTGCTGGGATTACAGGCGGGAGCCACTGCGCCGGGCCGAAACAAAAGTTATTTTTAAGAAAGTAAATATGTTGCTTTTTTAAGTGCAAAATTCAAGAATCCCAAACATCTAAACATGAAAGAAGTCTGTGTCTATTTTTGATGCCATAACAGGAAGACGAATTTTCATCTACATTTTAACATGCGTTTGGTCCCCAAATCAAACTCAATACAATGTTATTTTAAAACATATGTCAGTAAATTTTGTTGCCCTTAAATTAAGTAGCGGTTATTACTTGCTAAATAGGAAAAGTAAAAATTTTGTTTTTCCATGTTACCGAAAGCTGAATTTAAAACTCATTTTACAATACATAAACTTTAATGTTATGATCCATAATGAACTATTTAACAAAGAAAATACTTAAGTAATGCAGACCAGGTGTTTTGAACCAAAACTCGCATTCAAGACAACTAAATCTGCATTAAAAATATTTTCTTTAAAACATCAAAAAGCAAACAAGGTGATGAGAATTACTGGGTGAAAGTCCAAAAGATAAAGATCCAGAGAGATAAACCCAAAGTTTGTAGCTACTTTTGCTCTGGAGGTGTTTGCTGACCTAAAAATGACAGCTAAAATGTTAAGTGGCCATTTTGTCAGCCTCACAGGGATTGCCAGGGTGGAGACTCTGGTAAGTCAGCCTAGGCTTTGGGTTGGGATGCTAAAAGATTGCATTCTAGAAGTAAGGGTGGACCAAAAATAAGTATCCCTGCTTTGAAACATCTCAATGGTCCAGAAAAATCTCACATTCTAAAATTAGTTTAAGGTGATTTCAGATAGCTAGTGGCCCCAGAAAACAAAAGTCTTCTCTGAAAGATACCACCATTATAGGTCACAAATTATTTCTACAAATAACTTTTGAAATGCGATGTCCACACATAAAGAGAGCCAAATATATAAGGCAATAAGATAACATGAACAAAGGAACAAAAATCTGCCTGGTTCCAGAGAGTAGAGTTAAAGACATTGTACAGCATTTAAGCTTACTAAGCTACTGGAGATAAAAAGAATGGCAGCAAGAATAGTTTTCATAACCAAAAACTATACAAAGTGATATTGCAGAATTAAAACAAAAGTAGAAAATATAGAACTGAAAAACACAATAACTGAAATTAAGAACTCAGTATATAGGTTTAACAGCATATTAGACATAGCTGAAGAAAGAAATGGTGAAATGAAGGGCAGAAGAAAATACCCAGAAAGAAGCATAAATAAAACTGAAAATTAAAAATGCAAGACAAAAGACACAGAGGGGACAGGCGCTGTGGCTCATGCACTAGACATACTACTGTATTTATACTAGACATACTACTGTATTTAGTAATGACTATGAATTATTATTTTCCTCTGGCAGATTTTTGCAGAGGCACTTCCCTCTAGCTGAACATTTTGCCACTGTGAGAACCTCCAAAGTATCATCATGGCATTCTTCAGATTGCAGTTTGTTCCTTATGGCGATGGCATCTATTGCTAAATGCTATAGAATAAAATAACATAAACCTTTAAACACTCTTTACTTCAAATGGGATAGTTTTAGAGCTTTCAAATTCTTACCAAATCAGCATGGGCTCATACTTCTTTTAATAGGTTTTATTTTTTTTCAGGTATGGTGAGGCCAACAGATCAGGAGACAGCTGCCATTGAAACAATAGTTGATTATACTCAGGCTCATGCCTGTAATCCCAGCACTTTGGGAGGCCGAGGCGGGTAGATCACGAGGTCAAGAGATCAAGACTCTCCTGGTCAACATGGTGAAACCCCATCTCCAAAAATACAAAAATTAGCTGGGTTTGGTGGTATGTGCTTGTAGTCCCAGCTACTCAGGAGGCTGAGGCAGGAGAATTGCTTGAACCTGGGAGGCGGAGGTTGCAGTGAGCCAAGATTTTGCCACTGCACTCCAGTCTGGGCAACAGACTCTGTCTCAAAAAAAAAAAAAAAAAAAAAGCACACAGAGGATACAATAAAAAGACATAATTGGAGTTTCAGAAGGGAAGGAAAAAAGAAAAAGTATGTGAAGAAGTAATGCATAGTCACAAATTATGCTACCACAATATATTTATTGATTACAAAGGCAATACCGCGTAAACCAAGTGATCAAGGTTAACATCACCAATAATAGGATAAGTCAATATCATGTGCCTCCTGAAATGATGCACTGAGAAGGACATATCACTTTGTAATATTCCTGCCAAAAATGCTTAATCAGCATCTAATCATGAGGAAAATATGAGATAAACCCAATTTTTTTTAAATATTTGACCTGTATGCTTCCACAATGTTAAGGTCATGAAACACAAAGACTAAGGCACTGTTTTAAATTAAAGGAGACCAAAGACAGATGTCCACTGAATAAAACTGTGATTCTGAGTTGAATCCTGTACCAGAAAAAGAACATTAGTGGTATAACTTGCAAAATCTGAATCTGAATATGGTCTATAGATTTAGAGTGTACTATTGAATAGCCTTTATTCTGATTTTTGTGATTGTGCTATGGTTATATAAGAGAATACCCTTGATTTTGTGAAATACAGCCTACATTATGAGATAATTGGGTTTCACGTCTGCAACCTGAAATTTCAAAGTAGGGTAAAAAAGTAAATTAATACCCAAATATAGTGAAACTACAGAGAGGCAATGACAGAAAATGTTTAAAGACGGAAGGGAACAATAGGAATGAAATGGGGAATGTAATCTGTTTTCATTCACTAAAACAAACAGATTAATAGCTAATTTCTCAGCAGAAGCAATGGACACCAGAAGTCTGTGGAATGGTAGTTTTAATTGCAAAAAAATAAGAATAGGTACAATAATAAATGCCAACTTTAAGTATATATACCCAGTAAACAATATCTTTCAAGAAGACAGTGAAATAAAGATATGTTTAGACAAAACTGGGAGAGTTTATCAATAACAGACACTCACTAAAGGAAATGTTAAAAGGTGTTCCTCAGGAGAAGCTATAACTTCCAAACCAATGGAGAAAAAAAATAGAACATAAAAGATCAATTCCCAAAAATTAAAGAATGTTGAGAAAAAGCATCAAAGGGTAGATGATAACATTTAGAAAGCACTTAGCAATCAACACTACACAGAATAGACACACAACAAAGCAATTGCTATAAAAATCAGGAGAATGATCTTCTTTAGGGATGACAAGGAGAGGATGCCTAGGGGGAAGGGCATAGGGAAGCTTTCTAGTGATATTTTGCTTCTTGACCTAGGTGTGGTTACATAGTTTTTCACTTTATAATAATACCTTAAGATGTAAACTTGATTCAACATGATTATTTATAGCAAGGATGTTTATAAAACTTGACAATTCTATATCAGTATCTCCTTACCATACACCACATAAAAATGATGATAAGGCCCCTATAACTTCTGAAGGAGCTCACAAAATTAGACATATTTGAGGTTTAGAAATGGTCTTACCTGTCCCCCAGTAAAGAGCAACCCTGATCATCTAGCCAGCTGCTTTCAGAGGTTCATAAAATCTGATTTCCTGTAAACAAAGATTTTGCTCTGATATTAAATGTCTGTCTATATTTCCTTCTCCATCCCATAGCCAATAAACCTTTGAAGATTCTTCCACAAAGTATATTGTTCATTAGCCAGTGTATTACTTCATTTGCACAAAGTTCTTTTGAAGAGGAACTCTTTATCAAGGTAGTTTTGATCAAATCCTTTTTAAGAAATAAATTGATTTATAGAAATCTTGAAATAGCCTAATATTATAAAACTACAACATTCTTAGCTACCACCTGAAGGTTTTCTTTCTTTTCTTTATGGCATCTCAACATCAATTTTCTTTTTTTTAAGACAGAGTCTTGCTCTGTCACTCATGCTGGAGTTCAATGGCACAATCTTGGCTCACTGCAACCTCTGCCTCCTGGGCTCTGGTGATCCTCCTACCTCAGCCTCTTGAGTTTCTGGTATTACAGGCATGCACCACCATGCCCAGCTTATTTTTGTATTTTTAATAGAAACAGGGTTTCACCATATTGGCCTGGCTGGTCTCAAACCCCTGGGCTCAAGTGAGTGCTGGGATTACACGCATGAGCCACCATCCCTGGCCCCACATCAATCTTTAATGTAAACCTGGCTTCTAGTCTCCATCACTCGTGATCTTGATAAATAAATCACACTTTGGGGCTGGGCCCAAATGAAAGCAAAATGTAAGAAACACCACATTCTGACTCAGCAAAGTGCTGTCATTTTGTTCGAGAACAGTTTGCTATTACAAGGCATTTAGAGTTGCCTTTTCATTGAGCATTTCTCTTTTTAAAACAGATATAGCTATTTTTAAAGTGTAGTTTATATAAGCCATGGAAGAGCTATAGAATTTCTGCCATGCTTTCAGCGTAGTAATTAGGGATTACATTTATTTTAGCCCTCAGGTGATTTTCCCTCTCTGTACAAATTTTGCCCTCTCCTAATATGTTTGCCTCCTTCCTTCTCTATTGCAAGAGACCCAAAATAACCCAAAAATAATCAAAACACAAAAACAAAACCCCTTGAGAATTAAAACGAACAAAAATCTATTCACCTCTTTTATTACCCCAACAATTCTAGTCCTACCCGCAGTAGTATTAATCATTTTATTTCCCACCATACTGTTTCCAACCTCCAGTTATCAGTAACCGACTGACTTCCATTCAACAGTGACTAATTCAACTTGTGCTAAAACAAATAATAATAATCCATAATGTTAAACAGCAAACCTGATCCCTTATACTGATCTCCCCAATTCTCTTCATTGCTTCAACCAGTCTCCTCAGGCTCCTACCCCATTCATTACACCAACTACCCAGTTATCAATAAATCTAGGAATAGCAATCTCCCTATGAGCTTGGTGCAGTAATTACAGGCTTCCGCTTTAAGACGAAAGCTTCTTTAGCTTACTTTTTACCACAAGGCACACCTATACCACTTCTCCCTATGCTAGTGATCATTGAAACTATTAGCCTATTCATTCAACCAATGGCACTAGCTGTGCGATTAACAGCCAGCATTACAGCTGGACACCTACTAATGCGTTTAATTGGAGGAGCCACACTAGTACTATCAACTCATTCTTCCCACAGCTTCAGTCGCTCTCATCATTCTAATCCTACAAACCATCCTCGAATTTGCCGTAGCCCTTATTCAGGCCTATGTCTTTACATGACTAGTAGGCCTTTACCTACACAACACCAAACACACACCTACCACATAGTTAAACCCAGCCCCGACCACTAACAGGAACTCTCTCATAACTTCTGGCCTGTGATTTCACTTTATTACCGTCTTAACCCTAGGCCTACTGACCAATAAACTAACCATATGCCAATGATGATGTGACATTACCTGAGAAAGTACATTTCAAGGCCACCTCGCATCAATCATCCAAAACAAAGGCCACCTCACATCAATCGTCAATCATTCCTCTGATACGGAATAATTCTATTTATTATCTCAGAGGTATTCTTTTTTGCTGGTTTCTTCTGGGCATTCTACTACTCCAGTCTAGCCCCGACTCCAGAATTAGGAGGATACTGACCCCCAACAGGCATTTTTCCCCTCAGCCCCTTAGAAGTCCCCTTCCTAAGTACATCTGTATTACTCACATCAGGTGTGTCAATTACTTGGGCTCACTACAGCCTAATAGAAGGTAGTCGAAAGGAGATACTTCAAGCACTGTCCATCACAATTACCTTAGGTATTTACCCTTCTACAAGCCTCAGAATATTTCGAGGCCTCCTTTACTATCTCTGATGGAATGTACGCCTCCACATTCTTTATAGCCACAGGCTTTCAAGGACTTCACGTTACTGTTGGATCAACATTTCTCACCATCTGCCTCCTCCGCTGATTAAAATTCTACTTTACATTCGACCACCACTTTGGCTTTGAAGACGCCACCTGGTATTGACATTTTGTAGATGTGGTATGACTATTCTTATACGTCTCTATCTATTGATGAGGGTCTTACTCTTTTAGTATAAACAGTACCATTGACTTCCAATCAATTAGTTTCAATAATACCTGAAAGAGAGCAGTCAACCTGACACTAGCCCTAGTAACCAATGCCTTACTGGCTGTCTTACTAATAATAATCGCAGTTTGGCTCCCACAGCTTAATATCTATGTAGAAAAATCCAGCCCCTTTGAATGTGGATTTGACCCAATAGCCTCTGCTCGCCTCCCCTTTTCCATAAAATTCTTCCTAGTAGCCATCACATTCCTCCTCTTCGTCTTAGAGATCGCTTTACTACTGCCCCTGCCTTGAACGCTTCTAACAACCAACCTGACACTAATAATCAGTACAGCCTTTATACTAGTTACCATTTTAATCCTAGGCTTGGTTTATGAATGAGCCCAAAAAGGATTACACTCGGTCGAATTGGTAAATAGTTTAAGTCAAAATAAATGATTTTGACTCATTAGATTATGGTAGACCATAATTACCAAATGCCCTATATTTATATTAACATTATATTAGCATTTACCATATCATTGCTAGGAGTATTAGTCTATCATTCCCACCTAATATCATCCCTATTATGCCTAGAAGGCATAAACTATCAATATTTATCATAAATACTCATAAGTTTAAATATACATTTCGCTCTACCAAACATAATACCAATTAGCCTCCTAGTATTTGCTGCCTGCAAAGCCGCAGTGGCCCTTGCCTTACTAGTTTCAATCTCCAGTACATATGGCCTAGATTACATACAAAATCTAAATTTACTTCAGTGCTAAAAGTTAGTATTCCAACAATCATACTATTACCAATAACATGGTTCTCTAAAAATTCTATAATCTGAATCAACATGGTTACCCACAGCCTACTCATCAGCCTAACTATTTTTTAACCAACTCAATAACTCATTCAACTTTTCATTAATCTCTCCTGACCCACTGACATCACCCCTTCTAATCTTAACAACCTGACTGCTACCTCTTATACTTCTAGCAAGCCAATATCACCTGTCTAATGAGTCACGTCCATGAAAAAAGCTCTATATTTCTATGCTGATCTCCCTACAGACTTTTTAAATCATAATATTTACAGCCACAGAGCTAACTATATTCTATATCCTCTTTGAAGCCATGCTAGTTCCTACCCTCATTATCATTACCCACTGAGGTAATCAAACAGAACACTTTAATGCAGGCTCATACTTCATATTTTACACACTAGTAGGATCCCTACCTCCACTCGTAGCACTTATTTATACTCAAAATACCTCAGGTTCACTAAACATACTAGTAGTAATACTTACTACCCAAGAGCTGTTAACCTCCTGATCCAACAATCTTCTATGACTACCATGTATCATGGCTTTTATAGTAAAAATACCTCTATATGGACTTCACCTATGACTCCCCAAAGCCCATGTAGAAGCCCCTATTGCTGGCTCAATAGTACTTGCAGCAGAACTCCTAAAGCTAGGCAGTTACGGAATAATACGACTTACTCTCATCCTCAATCCACTAGCAGAACATATAGCCTACCCTTTCCTCATGCTTTCCCTATGAGAAATAATCATACAAGTTCTATTTGTCTACGACAAACCAATTTAAAATCACTTACTGCCTACTCCTCCGTAAGCCGCATAGCACTTGTCATTATGGCTATTCTCATCCAGACCCCTTGGAGTTTTACAGGTGTGGTCACCCCTATAATTGCTCACAGACTCACTTCATCCCTACTATTCTGCCTAGCAAACTCAAACTACGAGCAAGCCCATAGCTGAACCATATTACTTACCCAGGTCTTCAGACACTACTCCCACTAATAGCCTCATGATGACTTCTAGCAAATCTGCCTAACCTTGCCTTATCCCCTACCATTAATCTAGTAGGGGAACTCTTTGTGTCTGTGGCCTCATTCTCCTGATCAAATATCACTATTATGCTTATAGGACTTAATATACTAATTACACCCCTTAATTCCCTGTATATGCTAATCACAACACAATGAGGGACACTTACATATCATATCAATGTATCAAACCTTCCTTTACACGAGAAAAACACATTAATGCTTATACATCTAGCACCTATCTTCCTACTATCCTTAGACCCTAAAATTATTTTGGGGTTTGCATGCTGTAGCTGTAGTTTAAGCAAACCATTAGATTGTGGATCTAACAATAAAAGTCTGCAACTTCTTATCTACAGAGAAAGTATGCAAGAACGGCTAACTCATGCCCCCATGTCTAACAACATGGCTTTCTCAACTTTTAAAGGATGAGAGTCGTCCATTGGTCTTAGGAACCAAAAACACTGGTGCAACTCCAAATAAAAGTAACAAGCATGTATTCTTCCACAGCTACAACAGCCCTAGTCCCCTTAATCCTACCAATTACTGATACCTTAACCAACACCTGCAAAAGAGGTTCATACCCAAATTAAGTAAAAGCATCCATCACATGTGCCTTCATCATTAGCCTCATCCCTGCAACAACGTTTATATGCACAGACCAAGAAGTCATTATCTCAAACTGACATTGAATGATGATCCAGAACCTCAAACTCTCACTAAGCTTCAAACTAGACTACTTCTCTACAATATTTATCCCAGTAGCACTATTCATTACCTGATCTATTATAGAATTCTCAATATGATATATAAACTCAGACCCTAACATGAATCAATTTTTCAGATGTTTACTTATTTCCCTTACCACAATATTCCAGTTACTGCCAACAACCTCTTTCAGCTCTTTATCAGATGAGAAGGCATAGGTATCATATCCTTCTTGCTAATCGGCTGATGGTACGGCCGAGCAGATGCTAAAACAGCAGCCCTCCAGGAAGTCCTGTACAACTGCATCGGCGATATTGGCTTTATCTTAGCTATGGCACAGTTCCTCCCGTCCTCCAACACATGAGAATTTCAGCAAATGTTTATTCTAGATCCTACCTCCAACTCCCTTCCATTGATTAGCCTTCTCTTAGCAGCAGTGGGAAAGTCAGCTCAATTCAGCCTCCATCCCTGACTTCCATCGCCATAGAAGGTCCAACCCCAGTCTCAGCCCTTCTCCACTCCAGCACTATAGTCGGAGGAGGAGTTTTTCTGCTAATCCGCTTCTACCCTTTAATAGAAAATAATTTATCAATCCAAACCCTTACATTAGGTCTGGGGGCTGTTACTACCTTATTCCCAGCAATCTGCGCTCTGACACAAAACAATATCAAAAAAATCATAGCATTCTCCATCAAGTCAGCTAGGCCTTGTAATAGTCACAATTAGCATTAGTCAGCCACACCTAGCATTCCTTCACATCTGCACCCACGCCTTTTTTAAAGCTATATTATTTATATGTTCAGAATCCATCATCCACAACCTCAATGATGAACAAGACATTCGAAAAATAGAAGGGCTAGTCAAGATTTTGTCCCTCACCTCCTCCTCCCTTATTATCGGCAGATTCTCACTTACAAGTATACCTTTCCTCGCAGGCTTCTACTCTAAAGACCTCCTCATTGAAACTGCAAACACGTCACACACCAACGCCTGAGCCCTTTTTGTTTGTGTTTTTTTGTTTTGAGACTGAGTCTTGCACTGTCTCCTGGGCTAGAGTGCTGTGATGCAATCTCAGCTCACTGCAACCTCTGACTCCCTGGTTCAAGCAATTCTCCTGCCTCAGCCTCCCAAGTAGCTGGGATTATAGGCACATGCCACCATGCCCAGCTAATTTTTTTGTATTTTTGGTAGAGACTGGATTTCACCATGTTGGCCAGGATGGTCTTGATCTCCTGACCTCATGATCCTCCTGCTTTGGCCTCCCAAAATGCTGGGATTACAGGCATAAGCCACCACTCCCAGTCATGAGCCCTTTTTATTACCCTGTTGCCACTTCCTTGACAGCTGTCTATAGTACCCGTATTATTTTCTTCGTGCACTAATAGGACAACCTCGCTTCACGATTCTAATTACTATTAACGAAAATAACCTCTTCCTAATTAACTCAATCAAGCACCTAACAATCGGTAGCATCTTCACCAGATTCCTCATCACCAGCGGTACCATTCCTGTTTCATCCCCACAAACAACCATGCCACTCCACCTGAAATTCACCATGCCACTCCACCTGAAATTCACCATGCCACTCCACCTGAAATTCACCATGCCACTCCACCTGAAATTCACCATGCCACTCCACCTGAAATTCACCATGCCACTCCACCTGAAATTCACCATGCCACTCCACCTGAAATTCACAGCCCTCGGTGTGACCATCTTAGGTTTCTCGCTAGCAGTGGAACTTAATTTTATAACTAATAATCTTAAACTAAAATGCCCCCTATAGATATTCAACTTCTCCAGCATACTACGATTTTATTCAGCCACAATTCACTGTACAATCCCCCACTTAGGTCTATTCACAAGCCAAAATCTGGCCTCACTTCTACTAGACCCAATTTGACAAGAAAAATCTATACCAAAGACCATCACACAAACCCAAATTTCACCCTCCATTATGGTATCTACTCAGAAAAGCCTAATTAAACTCTACTTTGTCTCCTTTTTTATTTCATCCCTTCTGACCCTGATCCTAATTATCTATTACCCTGAGTAATTTCAATCAGTACATGAATACTAACAAATAATGATCAACCAGCAACTACCGCTAACCAACACCTATAGCTGCACAAGGCAGCTGCACCCACAGAATCTTCATGCAACTACCCAGCCCCCTTGCCCTAAAAAATCATCCAACTCTCTACACTATTGAAATCAATCGTGATCCCCACTTCATCGTGCTCAACTATTCACCAAACCAGCATCAACTCCATTAACAACCTAATAAACCCCTCAGATATCAATACTTGATCCTCATGTTTCAGGATACTACTCAGTAACCATCGCTGTAGTATAACCAAAAACAACCATCATGCCACCCAAATAAATAAAAAAGACTATCAACCCCACAGAAGCCCCACCAAAATTCAACACAATACCACAACCCACAGCACCACTGATAATTAGCCCTAGACCTTCATAAATAAGAGAAGGTTTTGGAGAGAAACCTACAAACCCTATAACCAAAAGGACACTTAATAAAAATGCAGTATATGCCATTATTCCCACGTGGACTATTACCAATACCCTTTTATCACCATCGGACAGACAGCATCTGTTGTGTACTTCTCTATCATCCTTACCCTTATGCCACTCACTGGCCTAATTGAAAATAAACTGCTTAAATGTAGATGCCCTTGTAGTATAATTCAATACTCTGGTCTTGTAAACCAGAAATGGAGGATTCTTCCCCAGAACAACTCAGGGAAAAAACATCCCGCTTCACCGTCAACACCCAAAGCTGAAATTCTAATTAAACAATTCCCTGAATTCTTTCTTAGCATATACTTTGACTAGTATATCAGTATTAATCAACTAGCACTATTATAATAGTGTTTTTATGTACTTCGTGCATTACTGATAGTCCCCATGAATAATATATAGTACTATAGATGTTTAACAGTACATAGCACATTCATGTAAAGTAATACATTAAAAATCCAGTCCACATGCATATAACCATGTACCAATAATCCCTTAATCAACTGTCGCACATCCACTGTCATTAACCATGCAATAAAACCTACCCCACATGGATATTGATCAGTTCTGTAAATCCTTAATATGACATAGTACACATACTCGCTCATCAGACACCACATTTCAGTCAAGACATCCCTCGTCAACATGGATATCTCCTACCAGTTTTTGGTCTCTTAATCTACCAACCTCGGAGAAATCATCATCCCACTCGGGAGTGCTACCCTGCTCACTCTGGGCCCATAACACTTGGGTGTGACTATACTGAAACTATACCTGGCATTTGGTTCTTACTTCAGGGCCATAAAACTAAGACCGCCAACACGTTCCCCTTAAATAAGATGTCTTGATGGACTAATGACTACCACCCTATTAACCAATCATGGGAGCACTGTCATGCATTTGGTATTTTTTAACTTTGGGGGTGCTGCGACTCAGCATGGCCGGAGCCTGATTCCTGCTAAATCCATTGTAGCTGAACTTACCTTGAATATTCCAGGCTGGTATGGTAACCACAAGGTGCTAATTAATTCATGCTTGAAGGACACAACAGTCAATAGATGCTCACACACACATATACGTACGCTCACTCAATTTCAAGAACTATTTCCAATTAAATCTTCAAGCCCCCATCTCTGACTTTATTATCAACTTAGGTAAACATACTCTTGCCAAACCCCAAAAACAAGAGACTAAAATGCAACCCCGTTTTGATTATTTTTTTCTTACTTTAAAGACGTTAAAACTTCTAAAATAGGAAAACTGGACCTTGAATAATAGTCTTTTCATGAGGTTACTGAAAGGCAAAGCTAATGGCAACCAAAGGGTCAGAACTTTCTTCTCACCTAAATGATGCTATCGCAACTTGTGTTGGTAGAAAGATTAGGGAAACCACCCTTTCGTACCACTTCCTCCTAAGCATGCTATGAGAAGCACCCCCACAGCTTAACAGCTGCCAGTGGGCTCTAAACTGCTCAGAAACGTATCACTTGCAGTGGAGGAGGGGGAGGGTAGGTGGCCATATGGGGGGAGGGGATCTCTTTTTTACGCCAAAAGAGAGTTTTTCTTCCCTCTTTCCTGTCCTCAACCTCTGTTGTTAGTTTTCTGGGTAAGAGGAGGAAGGTGGACAATAAACAAGCTTCTGAAAGACACTCTCTGCCTTTAGTCTCAAATTCCTTTCAGGCAAAAGTTTCTGTTGCAATGATCCTTTATTTAGGTTTCTTCTAAATAAAAAAAGAGGATTAACAAACTTTCTGTAAAGATACAGAGAGTAAATATTTTCTGTTTGAGGGCCATATGCGTCTCTGTGTTAACCACTCAACTCTGATGTTGTAGCCCCAAAGCAGCCATAGGCAATATGGAAATGAATGAGCATAGCTGTGTTCCTATAAAACTTTATGGGTGTTGAAATCATCTTCTTTTACTTTTCTTTCTTAACTATTTAAAACTGCAGAAACCATTCTTAGCTTGGGGTCTTAGAAAAACAGGCAGCAGGCCAGATATGGCAGGTCAGTTTGCTGACCCCTGACTTAAAAGTCTTTCTACCCTAGAATGTTTAAAACTTAGTGAAGGTAATTTGACCCATATTATTTGTATTTGGGGGATTAAGGTTAAGTGTAGGTTTTATAATCACTGGAACAATCTATGTATTTGGTATTTATTATGCTTATAATGTTTAAGAGAATTTGACATGATAATCTGATGGATTAGTTGGGGGATTTCACTTTAAAATATGTGATTATAAACTTATGATTTTTTTTTTTTTTTTTTTTTGAGACGGAGTCCCACTCTGTCACCCAGGCTGGAGTGCAGTGGCACAATCTCAGCTCACTGCAACCTCCAACTCCCAGGTTCAAGCAATTCTTTTGCCTCAGCCTCCCGAGCAGCTGGGATTACAGGCACCCAAGACCATGCCCGGCTAATTTTTTTGTCTGTTTAGTAGAGATGGGGCTTGGCCATGCTGGCCGGGCTGGTCTCGAACTCCTGACCTCAGGTGATCCGCCTGCTTCCACCTCCTAAAGTGCTGGGATTACAGGCGTGAACCACCGTGCCCAGCCTAAATTTATGATTTTTAAGTTGAAAGTTGGAATGCTTAAAAGAACTATTGGGTTTCTATATTTATACATTTAATTTATATTCTTTAAATACATTAAAGGTTTTATTGTTTGGGTGGTAGGCTTGCCTGGTCAGGCATTTGAAGTAAAAGTCATTGAATAAATTTACAAATGTAATATAAAATGCTTGAGGGAATTTGATAAACTACAGGCTGATTATTTAAGGATGTTTATCCTGTGTTACTTAAAGTAATCAAACATTAATCAAAGAGCAAGGAAAGGTAAAATTCTTATTTTAGATATAGATTTATAAATGGAATTAAGATTTATATGCTGAACTTAAGTTAATGAAAATGATGTTTTTAATTATGTAACATGTTTTTCATTATGTAAATGATGTTTTTAATTATTCCTAAATTGATGTTTCTTGAAAATGCAAGTAACTGGAACCAATCCTTTCTGTGCAAAAGCTTCTTGAACTTCAAAACTCATTCTAGTAAGAGGGACCCATAAGGAGCACAGTGGCAGGAAGAGGACACCAGATACAGACAGGGTGGCCAGTCCATCTTGGTAATCAAGGTGCTACCCACTTGGCTGCCAGGGATCTTGTTTCAAATTGGGTTGTGCCCATGGTGCTGCATTGGTACCGTGTCTCTATAAGATACACTATTAATTCAAACCAATAGCCACGACAAGCCAAATCACCAACAGCCAATCAAAAGTCATGGGTTAGGAAGGTGATTGTGTTGCATTTGAGCACTTTGAGGGAGGAGATCCACATCATTCATTTTAGATCTTCAGCATGGCAACTACCAAACAGCTGATATAGAGCATTATTTATAATTTGAGAAATATCTTCTGCATAGAAATGAACAACAGAAAAGTGGTGTTCTTCTAAACCTGCCATCAGCTTTAATCCCAAATCCTTTCTCTGCGTATTTTAGAACAAAGGTCAGTAAACAACAGTCCAGGGAAAAATCTGACATGCCACCTGTTTTTGTACAGCCTTTAAACTAAAACATTGTTTACATTTTTTAATAGTTAAAAACATCAAAATAAAAATATTTTGTGACACATGAAATTGTTATGCAATTCTAATGTTAGCCTCCATAAATATTTGAAATATTTACTATATTTGGTTCTTTATAGACAATGTTTGCTAAATCCTAGTCTAAGGGAACAATTTTATCATCTCACGTGAGTTGATGTACTGGGTAGACAATTCATAGACTGCAACATATTTCTTATCCCACATGACCCGAAATTACTTATCAGCAAGAGGCTTGAGGTCAGGATACAGCCCCTGAGCTGCAAACATCCAGGGTGGTTGTGCCTGACACACAGGTACTCCTCATTCATATTATTTAAATGACATTTATTTCTTCTGGGAGTGAGTTACTCTCTTATGGAATTATTTTTACTGCTTAATTTAGGTAGCAGGTTACAGCTAACTCATGCTTTCCTTTTGCTTTCAAGAAATATTAATATCACATCTGATACAAAAGACAATATAATATTACCTTTTTGGATCCCGACTATTTCTTACACCTTTGTCATCTTCAAAGAACATAAGAATGATGCCTATTCTGCAATCAGTATAAGGGAATAGCGAATCTTCCCTATTAGGAAACTCCAGATTACATGCTAGGCAAGCTTTTCAAGCCAAAATGGAGAGATGAATTTACTACAAAGCTAATGAAGGTTAAGCTTTAGGACCCCTCCCTGGACAGGCCCTTCCCATGTGTTCACATGCTCACATATAAAAGTAAAATGTTTAATCTGTTTAGACTGGTGTCTCATTCCACTTAGAGTTACCATCTATCACTCATACCTTCATGTCTTTGAAATGGTCATGGTACTGGGGGGATTCAGCTAAAGTGGAATTTGGGATATAATTAGTTTGGGTTAAATGGGATAAAGTTTAAATGACTTAGGCTGGGCTTGGTGGCTCACGCCTATAATTCCAGCACTTGGGAGTCCGAGGCAGGTGGATCCCTTGAGGCCAGGAGTTTGCGACCAGCCTGGCCAACATGGTGAAACCCAGTCTCTACTAAAATTAGCCAGGCGTGGTGGCAGGCACCTGTAATCCCAGCTACTGGGGAGGCTAAGGCAGGAGAATTGCTTGAACCCCGGAGGTGGAAGGTTGCAGTGAGCTGAGATTGTGCCACTGCATTCCAGCCTGGGCAACAGAGCAAGACTGTCTCAAAAAAAAAAAGTTTCTATGACTTGAAGTCCCTTGGTCTATAGTTATACTACCTGTCTCCTTTCATGCACCATGCCAACACACAACACGGGGGCTTTATGTTAGGGGAAACATTGTAAAGTGATAAGAATGCATCCTATAGCACCCAGTACCATAAGCAGGGTTAAAGAAGCAAGATTTGAAATTTATGAAGCCAGAAGCTACTCTGTAGAATGTTTTTCATATCATCAGATATGTATAATTGTAAGAAAAAGATTTGTTTCTCATCACCATCTTGTCAAAATGAACATTCCCTGCTGTCAGAAATATGCTTAATAGTGGAGCACATATGATTAAATGCTCCATATATTTTATGGAAATTATGTCAAATTAAATTTCTACACTTTTAGCGCATACACCTATAGCACTTCTACTAGCAGTGGGATTTATATCTATGTGAGAGGTCATATGTTTTATACATCCCAATGTATCAAATCAGATCTTAGTGTGCAGCTAGCACATCTTGACCTCATTAAGTCTGGTGGTTCCAGATAAAATTTTTTTAAATTATATACATATAGACAAATTATAGTTGTATATATTTATGGAGTATAAAGTTATGCTAGGATTTTCTTTATACAATGGAATGGTTAAATGAAGCTAATAAACTTATCCATCACCTCAAATATTTGAAATGTTTGTGACGACAGCATTTGACATTTATTGTCTTAAGTGATGTTAAAATGTACAGTACTCAATTACTAGCTGTATTTACCATGCTGTGCAGTACACCTCAAAAAAATCCAACGTATTGCTACTATGTAACTGAGGTTTTGATTATCATCTCCCCATTCTCCCAACCTTCAGCCTCTGGTAACCACCATATTCTACTCTCAGTTCCCATGAATTCAATTGTTTTTGATACCAAAATCAAGTGAGAACATGTATTATTTGTCTTGTGTTATTTGTTTTTCTGTGTTTGGTTTATTTCACTTCACATGATTTTTTCCAATTCCATCCATGTTGACAAAATTTCTTCCTTTTTTTTTGAGACTCAGTCTCACTCTGTTGCTCAGGCTGGAGCGGCTCACTGCAACTTCCACCTCCAGGATTCAAGCGATTCTCCTGCCTCAGCCTCCCAAGTAGCTGGGATTACAGGCGCCCACCAGCATGCCTGGCTAATTTTTTGTATTTTTAGTAGTGACGGGGTTTCACCATGTTGGCCAGGCCAGGCTGGTCTCAAACTCTTGACCTCAGGTGATCCTCTCACCTTGGCCTCCCAAAGTGCTGGGATTACAGGCGTGACCACTGCACCCAGCCCAGAATTTCTTCCTTTTTTAAAGCTGAGTAGGTTAGTATTCCATTGTGTATATATACATTTTCTTTATCCATTCATCAGTGATGGACACTTAGGTTGATTCCGTATCTTGACTGTGGTGAATACGGCTGCAGTGAACATAGGAGTGTAGACATGTCTTTGACATATTGATTTCAAATATCTCAGGGAAACACCCATATGTGGCATTGCTGGATCATATGGTAGATCTGTTTTCAGATTTTAAAGGAAGCACCATACAGTTTGGTCTCAATCTCCTGACCTCATGATCCGCCTTCCTCGGCCTCCCAAAGTGCTGGGATTATAGGCGTGAGCCACCGCACCCTGCCTCTTTCCTTGATATTTTATAGTTTTTTGTGTACAGTTCTTTCACTTTCTTGGTTAAATTTATTTCTAAGTGTTTCATTTTTTGTAACTATTGTAAATGGGATTGTTCTCTTGATTTCTTTTTCAGAAAGTTTGTTGTGAATGTAGAGAAATGCCACTGATTTTTGTGTGTTAATTTTATATTCTGCAACTTTACTGAATTAGTATATCAGTTCTAACAGATTTTTGGTGGAATCTATAGGATTTTCTATGTATAAGATCATGTTGTCAGCCAACAGTGACAATTTCACTTCTTCTTTCCTGTTTGGATGCTTTTTATTTCTTTCTCTTGACCGAGTGCTCTGGCAAGGACTTTCAATACTAAGTTAAATAGAGGTGGCATGAATGAACATTCTTGCCTTGTTCAGCGTCTCTGAGGAAGGTTTCTAATTTTTCACCATTGTGTATAATGTTAGCTGTGGGCTTGTTGCTTATTGTGTTGAAGTACATTTTATCTATACCTAATTTGTTGAGTGGTTTTATCATGAAAAGATGTTGAATTTAGTCAAATGCATTTTTTTTGCATTTAATGAAATAATCATGCTTTTTCCTTGATTATGTTAATGTGGTATCTTTCATTTATTGATCTGTGAATGTTGAACCATCCTTGCATCCCAGGAATAAATCCCACTTGATGGTGATTGATCTTTCTAATGCATTGTTGAGTTTTCTAGCATTTTGTTGAGGATTTCTGCATCTATATTCATCAAAGATATTGGTCTGTAGTTTTCTTATTTTGTGATTTTATTGTCTGGCTTTGGTGTCAGGTTATTGCTGGCCTTGCAAAAAGAATTTGGAAGTATTCTCTCCTCTTCAATTTTTTTTTTGGAAGTCTGTAGATAATTAGTGTTAGTTTTTATTTAAACATTTGGTAGAATTCGGTCATGAAGGCATCAGGTTCTGGATTTTTTCTTTGATGGGTGTCTTAGTCCATTTTGTGTTGCTATAAAAGAATACCTGAGACTGGGTAATTTATATACAAAAGAGGTTATTTAGTTCACACTTCTGCAGGCTGAGAAGTTTAAGGGCATGCATGGCCCTGGCCTCTAGAGAGGGCTTTCATGCTGCATCACAACATGGCAGAGAAGATCAAAGAAAAAGCAGACATGGGCACAGAGCCGGGAACTTGAGGGGCATTCTGGCTTTACAATAGCCTCCTCTCATAGGAATGAATCCATTCTTGTGGAAATTAGCCTAGTCTTTCAAAAGCAAGAACTTACTCACTACTAGGAGAATGGCACCAAGCCATTCATGAGGGATCTGCCTCCATATCCCCAGCACCTGCCATTGAGCCCCACATCCCAACACCACCACATTAGGGATCAAATTTCAGCATGAGTTTTGGTGAGAATAAACAAACCATATTCAAATGATAGCAGTGGGAGACTTTTTATTGCTGATTCAGTCTCCTCACTCCATTATCAGTCTGTTCAGATTTTCTACTTCTTGTGATTCAGGTTGTATCACAGCAGGTTGTATATGTTTAGGAATTTATCTATTTCCTCTAAGTTTCTCCATTGCTTGTCCTATAATTTTTCATAATAGTCTCTTATTTTTCTTTGTATTTCTGTAGTGTCAGTTGTAATGTTTCCACTTTCATTTCTGATTTTATTTTAGTCTTTTTTCTTTTTTCTCGGTTAGTCTAGTTAAAGGTTTGTCAATTTTGTTCATCTTTTTAAAAAACCAACTCTTAGTTTCATCAATCTTCCATATTGTTTTTCTAGTCTCTATTTAATTTATTTGTCCTGATCTTTACTCTTTACTTCTGCTAGCATTGGGCTTAGTTTGTTCTTCTTTTTGTATTTCCTTTAGATGTGATATTAGATTGTTTATTTGCAATCTTTCTTCTCTTTTGATGTAGGCATTTATTGCTACAAACTTTCCTTTTACAACTGCTTTTGCTGCATTACACAAGTTTTGGTATGCTGTTTCCATTTTCATTTCTCTCAAGATATTTTTTAATATCCTAATTTCTATATTGACCTTGACTGCTAAGTTGTATCATTTTTGACATTTATTTGTGAATTTTCTGAAATTCCTCCTGTTATTAATTTTTAGTTTCATACCACTATGGTTGAAAGAATATTTGATATTATTTCAGTCTTCTTAAATTTGCTAAGATTTGTCTTGTGGCCTAATAAATGATCTTCCCTAGAGAATGTTCTCTGTGTTCTTAAAATGAATATGTATTCTGTTGCTGTTGGCTGGAATGTTCTGCATATGTCTGTTAGGTCCATTTGGTCTAAAGAGTTCTTCAAGTCCATTGGTTCCTCAATAACTTTCTGTCTACATGATCTGTTCTATATTGAAAGCACTGTATTGAAGTCCTCTACTGTTATTGAATGGCACTCTCTTCTCTCCCTTCAGATTCCTTAATATTTGCTTTATATATTTAGGTGCTCCACTGTGGGGTGCGTATGTGTTTATAATTTTTACATCCTCTTGATGTAGTGACTTCTTTTTCATTATAGAATGTCATTATTTGTCTCTTTGTATAATTTTCTACTTAAAATCTATTTTGTCTGGCACAAGCAAGTATCGCTACCTCTGCTCTCTTTTGGTTTCCTTTTTTTGAAAGATATTTCATTGAAAAAAGAAATATCTTTTTTCATCCCTTCTCTTTCAGTCTATGTGTGTCCTTAAAAATGAAGTGAATCTCTTGTAGGTAGCATATAGTTGTCTCTTGTTTCTTTTTTTTTTTTTTTTTTTTTTAATTATACTTTAAGTTCTAGGGTACATGTGCATAACGTTTATATCATGTATAACTCCCCAATGCAATCCCTCCCTCCTCCCCCCTCCCCATGATAGGCCCCAGTGTGTGATGTTCCCCTTCCCGAGTCCAAGTGATCTCATTGTTCAGTTCCCACCTATGAGTGAGAACATGCGGTGTTTGGTTTCTCTTCTTGTGATAGTTTGCTAAGAATGATGGTTTCCAGCTGCATCCATGTCCCTACAAAGGACGCAAACTCATCCTTTTTGATGGCTGCATAGTATTCCATGGTGTATATGTGCCACATTTTCTTAATCCAGTCTGTCACAGATGGACATTTGGGTTGATTCCAAGTCTTTGCTATTGTGAATAGTGCCGCAATAAACATACGTGTGCATGTGTCTTTGTAGTAGAGTAATTTATAATCCTTTGGGTATATACCCAGTAGTGGGATGGCTGGGTCATATGGTACATCTAGTTCTAGATCCTTGAGGAATCGCCATACTGTTTTCCATAATGGTTGAACTAGTTTACAATCCCACCAACAGTGTAAAAGTGTTCCTATTTCTCCACATCCTCTCCAACATCTATTGTTTCCTGACTTCTTAATGATTGCCATTCTAACTGGTGTGAGATGGTATCTCATTGTGGTTTTGATTTGCATTTCTCTGATGGCGAGTGATGACGAGCATTTTTTCATGTGTCTGTTGGCTGTATGGATGTCTTCTTTTGAGAAATGTCTGTTCATATCCTTTCCCCACTTTTTGATGGGGTTGTTTGTTTTTTTCTTGTATATTGTTTGAGTTCTTTGTAGATTCTGGATATTAGCCCTTTGTCAGATGAGTAGGTTGCAAAAATTTTCTCCCATTCTGTAGGTTGCCTGTTCACTCTGATGGTAGTTTCTTTTGCTGTGCAAAAGCTCTTTAGTTTAATGAGATCCCATTTGTCAATTTTGGCTTTTGCTGCCGTTGCTTTTGGTGTTTTAGACATGAAGTCCTTGCCCATGCCTATGTCCTGAATGGTACTACCTAGATTTTCTTCTAGGTTTTTATGGTATTAGGTCTAACATTTAAGTCTCTAATCCATCTTGAATTAATTTTCGTATAAGGGGTAAGGAAAGGATCCAGTTTCAGCTTTCTACTTATGGCTAGCCAATTTTCCCAGCACCATTTATTAAATAGGGAATCCTTTCCCCATTTCTTGTTTTTGTCAGGTTTGTCAAAGATCAGATGGCTGTAGATGTGTGGTATTATTTCTGAGGACTCTGTTCTGTTCCACTGGTCTATTTCTCTGTTGTGGTACCAGTACCATGCTGTTTTGGTTACTGTAGCCTTGTAGTATAGTTTGAAGTCAGGTAGCGTGACGCCTCCAGCTTTGTCCTTTTGACCTAGGATTGTCTTGGCAATGCGGGCTCTTTTTTGGTTCCATATGAACTTTAAAGCCGTTTTTTCCAATTCTGTGAAGAAAGTCATTGGTAGCTTGATGGGGATGGCATTGAATCTATAAATCACCTTGGGCAGTATGGCCATTTTCACGATATTGATTCTTCCTATCCATGAGCATGGTATGTTCTTCCATTTGTTTGTGTCCTCTTTGATTTCACTGAGCAGTGGTTTGTAGTTCTCCTTGAAGAGGTCCTTTACATCCCTTGTAAGCTGGATTCCTAGGTATTTT
This sequence comes from Trachypithecus francoisi, assembly GCF_009764315.1. Classification (NCBI taxonomy): domain Eukaryota; kingdom Metazoa; phylum Chordata; class Mammalia; order Primates; family Cercopithecidae; genus Trachypithecus; species Trachypithecus francoisi. Next base: position 23,059,334 of record NW_022681472.1, on the reverse strand, counting down.
ATTCTCTTTGAAGCAATTGTGAATGGAAGTTCATTCCTGATTTGGCGCTCTGCTTGTCTGTTACTGGTGTATAAGAATGCTTGGGATTTTTGCACATTAATTTTGTATCCTGAGACTTTGCTGAAGTTGCTTATCAGCTTAAGGAGATTTTGGGCTGAGACGATGGGGTTTTCTAAATATACAATCATGTCATCTGCAAACAGGGACAATTTGACTTCTTCTTTTCCTAACTGGATACCCTTGATTTCTTTCTCTTGCCTGATTGCCCTAGCCAGAACTTCCAACACTATGTTGAATAGGAGTGGTGAGAGAGGGCATCCCTGTCTTGTGCCAGTTTTCAAAGGGAATTTTTCCAGTTTTTGCCCATTCAGTATGATATTAGCTGTGGGTTTGTCGTAAATAGCTCTTATTATTTTGAGGTACGTTCCATCAATACCGAATTTATTGAGCGTTTTTAGCATAAAGGGCTGTTGAATTTTGTCAAAAGCCTTTTCTGCATCTATTGAGATAATCATGTGGTTCTTGTCTTTGGTTCTGTTTATATGCTGGATTACGTTTATTGATTTGCGAATGTTGAACCAGCCTTGCATCCCAGGGATGAAGCCCACTTGATCATGGTGGATAAGCTTTTTGATGTGCTGCTGAATCCGGTTTGCCAGTATTTTATTGAGGATTTTTGCATCGATGTTCATCAGGGATATTGGTCTAAAATTCTCTTTTTTTGTTGTGTCTCTGCCAGGCTTTGGTATCAGGATGATGTTGGCCTCATAAAATGAGTTAGGGAGGATTCCCTCTTTTTCTATTGATTGGAATAGTTTCAGAAGGAATGGTACCAGCTCCTCCTTGTACCTCTGGTAGAATTCAGCTGTGAATCCATCTGGTCCTGGACTTTTTTTCGTGGTAGGCTATTAATTGTTGCCTCAATTTCAGAGCCTGTTATTGGTCTATTCAGGGATTCAACTTCTTCCTGGTTCAGTCTTGGGAGAGTGTAAGTGTCCAGGAAATTATCCATTTCTTCTAGATTTTCTAGTTGATTTGCATAGAGGCATTTATAGTATTCTCTGATGGTTGTTTGTATTTCTGTGGGGTCGGTGGTGATATCCCCTTTATCATTTTTTATTGCATCTATTTGATTCCTCTCTCTTTTCTTCTTTATTAGTCTTGCAAGCGGTCTGTCAATTTTGTTGATCTTTTCAAAAAACCAACTCCTGGATTCATTGATTTTTTGGAGGGTTTTTTGTGACTCTATCTCCTTCAGTTCTGCTCTGATCTTAGTTATTTCTTGCCTTCTGCTAGCTTTTGAATGTGTTTGCTCTTGCCTCTCTAGTTCTTTTAATTGTGATGTTAAAGTGTCAATTTTAGATCTTTCCTGCTTTCTCTTGTGGGCATTTAGTGCTATAAATTTCCCTCTACACACTGCTTTAAATGTGTCCCAGAGATTCTGGTATGTTGTATCTTTGTTCTCATTGGTTTCAAAGAACATCTTTATTTCTGCTTTCATTTCGTTATGTACCCAGTAGTCATTCAGGAGCAGGTTATTCAGTTTCCATGTAGTTGAGCGGTTTTGATTGAGTTTCTTAGTCCTGAGTTCTAGTTTGATTGCACTGTGGTCTGAGAGACAGTTTGTTATAATTTCTGTTCTTTTACATTTGCTGAGGAGTGCTTTACTTCCAATTATGTGGTCAATTTTGGAATAAGTGCGATGTGGTGCTGAGAAGAATGTATATTCTGTTGATTTGGGGTGGAGAGTTCTATAGATGTCTATTAGGTCCGCTTGGTGCAGAGATGAGTTCAATTCCTGGATATCCTTGTTAACTTTCTGTCTCGTTGATCTGTCTAATGTTGACAGTGGAGTGTTGAAATCTCCCATTATTATTGTATGGGAGTCTAAGTCTCTTTGTAGGTCTCTAAGGACTTGCTTTATGAATCTGGGTGCTCCTGTATTGGGTGCATATATATTTAGGAGAGTTAGCTCTTCCTGTTGAATTGATCCCTTTACCATTATGTAATGGCCTTCTTTGTCTCTTTTGATCTTTGATGGTTTAAAGTCTGTTTTATCAGAGACTAGCATTGCAACCCCTGCTTTTTTTTGTTCTCCATTTGCTTGGTAGATCTTTCTCCATCCCTTTATTTTGAGCCTATGTATGTCTCTGCATGTGAGATGGGTCTCCTGAATACAGCAGACTGATGGGTCTTGACTCTTTATCCAGTTTGCCAGTCTGTGTCTTTTAATTGGAGCATTTAGTCCATTGACATTTAAGGTTAATATTGTTATGTGTGAACTTGATCCTGTCATTATGATATTAACTGGTTATTTTGCTCGTTAGTTGATGCAATTTCTTCCTAGCCTCGATGGTCTTTACATTTTGGCATGTTTTTGCAATGGCTGGTACCGGTTGTTCCTTTCCATGTTTAGGGCTTCCTTCAGGGTCTCTTGTAAGGCAGGCCTGGTGGTGACAAAATCTCTAAGCATTTGCTTATCTGAAAAGGATTTTCTTTCTCCTTCACTGATGAAGCTTAATTTGGCTGGATATGAAATTCTGGGTTGAAAATTCTTTTCTTTAAGAACGTTGAATATTGGCCCCCACTCTCTTCTGGCTTGTAGAGTTTCTGCCGAGAGATCTGCTGTTAGTCTGATGGGCTTCCCTTTGTGGGTAACCCGACCTTTCTCTCTGGCTGCCCTTAAGATTTTTTCCTTCATTTCAACTTTGGTGAATCTGGCAATTATGTGTCTTGGAGTTGCTCTTCTGGAGGAGTATCTTTGTGGCGTTCTCTGTATTTCCTGAATTTGAATGTTGGCCTGCCCTACTAGGTTGGGGAAGTTCTCCTGGATGATATCCTGAAGAGTGTTTTCCAACTTGGTTCCATTTTCCCCCTCACTTTCAGGCACCCCAATCAGACGTAGATTTGGTCTTTTTACATAATCCCATACTTCTTGCAGGCTTTGTTCATTTCTTTTTCTTCTTTTTTCTTTTGGTTTCTCTTCTCGCTTCATTTCATTCATTTGATCCTCAATCGCTGATACTCTTTCTTCCAGTTGATCGAGTCGGTTACTGAAGCTTGTGCATTTGTCACGTATTTCTCGTGTCATGGTTTTCATCTCTGTCATTTCGTTTATGATCTTCTCTGCATTAATTAGTCTAGCTGTCAATTCTTCCACTTTTTTTCAAGATTTTTAGTTTCTTTGCGCTGGGTACGTAATTCCTCCTTTAGCTCTGAGAAGTTTGATGGACTGAAGCCTTCTTCTCTCATCTCGTCAAAGTCATTCTCTGACCAGCTTTGATCCGTTGCTGGCGATGGGCTGCGCTCCTTTGCAGGGGGAGATGCGCTCTTATTTTTTGAATTTCCAGCTTTTCTGCCCTGCTTCTTCCCCATCTTTGTGGTTTTATCTGTCTCTGGTCTTTGATGATGGTGACGTACTGATGGGGTTTTGGTATAGGTGTCCTTCCTGTTTGATAGTTTTCCGTCTGACAGTCAGAAGGACTGTCTGTTGGTCTGTTGGAGATTGCTTGAGGTCCACTCCAGACCCTGTTTGCCTGGGTATCAGCAGCAGAGGTTGCCAAAGATAGAATATTGCTGAGCAGCGAGTGTACCTGTCTGATTCTTCCTTTGGAAGTTTCCTCTCAGGGATGACTCCACCCTGTGAGGTGTGGGGTGTCAGACTGCCCCTAGTGGGGGATGTCTCCCAGCTAGGCTACTCAGGGGTCAGGGACCCACCTGAGCAGGCAGTCTGTCCGTTCTCGGATCTCAACCTCCGCGTTGGGAGATCCACGGCTCTCCCCAAAGCTGTCAGACAGAGTCGTTTGCCTCTGCACCGCCCCCGCTGCTTTCCCTATTGGACCTCAGCTGTGGGCTGTCCCCAGAGGTGGAGTCTACAGAGACAGGCAGGTTTCCTTGAGCTGCTGTGAGCTCCACCCAGTTCGAGCTTCCCAGCGGCTTTGTTTACCTACTTAAGCCTCAGCAATGGCGGGCGCCCCTCCCCCAGCCTCGCTGCTGCCTTGCGGATAGATCGCCGCAGACTGCTGTGTTAGCAGTGAGGGAGGCTCCGTGGGCGTGGGACCCTCCCGGCCAGGTGTGGGATATATTCTCCTGGTGTGCCTGTTTCCTTAAAGCGCAGTATTGGGGTGGGAGTTACGCGATTTTCCAGGTGTTATGTGTCTCAGTTCCCCTGGCTAGGAAAACGGATTTCCTTCCCCCTTGCGCTTCCAGGTGAGGCGATGCCTCGCCCTGCTTCAGCTCACGCTGGTCAGGCTGCAGCAGCTGACCAGCACCGATTGTCCGGCACTCCCTAGAGAGATGACCCCAGTACCTCAGTTGAAAATGCAGAAATCACCGGTCTTCTGTGTTACTCGCGCTGGGAGTTGGAGACTGGAGCTGTTCCTATTCGGCCATCTTGCCATCTGACCGTCTCTTGTTTCTTTATCCATTCATTCACTCTGTGTCTTTGAATTGGAGAATTTAATACAGATACATTCAAGGTAATTAATGCTAGGTAAGAACTTAACAATTACCATTTTGTTCATTGTTTTCTGGTCGTTTTATAGATACTTTGTTTCCTTCTTCCTCTCTTGATGTCTTCCTTTGTGATTTGATGGTTTTCTGTAGTGGTATGTTCTGAATCTTTTTAAATTTTGTTTTTTCCATCTCTTATTTACTTTTGCTTTTTGATTATCATGAAGTTTACACAGAATATCTTATAACAGTCTATTTCAAGCTGATAACAGCTTAACTTTTATTGCATACAACTCTAAACTCTTACTCTCCTCCCACATTTTATGTTTTTGATGTCTGAATTTATATCATTTTGTGATATGTATCCCTTGATAATTTATTTTAGCTGTAGTTGTTATTAACAATTTTGCCCTTTAACCCTCATACTAGGAATATAATTATATGTCACTATTACAGTACTAGAGTATTCTGATTATTGCTCTGTATTACCTACACCATTAGGTTTTGTGCTTTCATATGTTTAACGTTATTATTTAGCAGCCTTTTGTTTCCGTTTAAAGAACTTCCTTTAGCAATTCCTATAAAGGTAAGTCTAGTGGTGATAAACTTCTTTAGCTTTTGTTTGGGAAAACTTCAATTTCTTCTTCACTTCTGAAAGACAGCTTTGCTGGATAAAATATTCCTTTTTATCTAACAAGAAACTATAACTTTATTAATGATAGAAAGAGTATAAATTTCAAGTCAAGCTGCAGTTACTCTTTTGAAACACCAAAAAAAAAAAAAAGTTCTTGTTTTCAGATGGTTACATTGCTAATTCCATAATCACATTAACCATATCATTACTTTGTTCTTCAGGGCTTGAACTGCCATTGTTCTTATTACATTTGCTTGCAACATGACCAATTCTGTATTCTTAATTTTCACACCTGTTTCATCAACTTCCTCACCTGTTTCATCAACTTCCTCTTTACTCTCCTCTTGTAAAGTTAGAAGAGGCTATATGTTTCCTTGAATGTTTGAGAGAGCTTTGCCTTGAAGTTTGAATTTCTCAGTAGCTGCTAGCTGTGCTTGCTGAGATAAATCCTCAATCTCAGCTTCCCTTAAAAACCATGTTGGTATTTGAAACTGGGATCCTACAGACATCTAGTTTTGTGATGACAGAGTATTCTTAGATTTCCAAATAGTGTCTCTAGTAACCCCTGTAACCTGCTTAAAACCCAGTTTGGACATAACCTACTGTGCCTTCTTTTCACTCCAACTCTGTTTTGCTTTAATGACTGGTTCTTCATCAATTTCAGCTGCTGCTGACAACTGGGCTTGTTGTGTGGTTGTTGCCTGTGTGGAATTTTGTTCCTCAAGCTCTGGTACTGTTAGATTCTGTTACAGACCCTGTCTCAGCCTGTGGCTCTGGCTAGTCATGCTCCGTAGCAGAGATGACTTCTGTGTCTTTATTGGGCATTTTGTCGGGGGGAATATGGAACCAAGATGGTGGCAGAAAGTAATGAATAAAGTATTCCTGGTTGGCAGTCTTTTTTTTCTTCAACACTTTGAATATGTCATCCTACTGTCTCCTGGCCTGCAAGACTTCTGCTGAGACGTCCATCTATAGTCATATTAGGACTTCATGGTATATAATATATTTCTTATCTCTTTCTGCTCTCAGAACTCTGTCTTTAATTTTTGACAGTTTGGTTATTATGTATCTTGGTAAACTCCTCTTTGGGTAGAATTTAATTGGGACTTCTGTGCTTCCTGTACCTGGTTGTTACCTTCTTTCCTCAGATTAGGAAAGTTTTCATTCATTGTTTTTCAAAAAATACTCTTCCTGCCAGGCACAGTGGCTCACACCTGTAATCCCAGCACTTTGAGAGGCCAAAGCGGGTGGATCACCTGAGGTCAGGAGTTCGAGACCAGCCTGGTCAACATGGTGAAACCCCTTCTCTACTAAAAATACAAAAATTAGCTGGGCATGGTGGTGGGTGCCTGTAATCCCAGCCACTAGGGAGGCTGAGGCAGGAGAATCACTTGAACCCAGGAAGCAGAGGTTACAGTGAGCCAAGATCGTGCCACTGCACCAGCCTGGGCAACAAGAGCAAAACTCTGCCTCTAAATAAATAGATAATAAAAACTCTTCTTGGCCCCTTTTCTCTTTCTTCTGTTTCTTGAATGCCTATTATGCATAGGTTAGGTCTCTTGATGGTGTCACGTAATTCCCATAGGCTTTCTTCATCTTTTTCATTCTCGTTTCTTTTTGCTTCTCTGATTAAGTAGTTAAAATGTTCTGTCTCTGAGTTCACTGATTCTTCAACTTGATGAGCCAGCTGTTGAAGCTTCCTATTACATTTTTCAGTGCAGTCATTGTAATCTTCATCTCTAAGATTTCTATTTATTTCTTTGCATATTGTCTCTATTTGTCAGATTTCTGGTATTGGTTGTGTATTTTCCTAATTTCATTTAATTTTTTATCTGTATTTTCTTGAAGTTTACTGAACTTTTAAAAGTAGATTATTCTCCATTTTTTCTGTCATTTCATAGATCTACCTTTCTCTAGGGTCCATTGCTGGAGCTTTCTCATTGTTTTTTCTTTGTTTGTTTTGGAGGTATCATGATTTCTTAAATCTTTGTAATCCTTATGTCTTTGTATTGGTGTTTATGCCTTTATAGAGAGAGCCAACTTTCCTGGCTTTTACAGGAGTTCTTTGGCAGGGATAGACCTTCGCTAGTCAGTCTAGCCTATGATTTTGGATGGGCCAGCTGGTAATGACCCCGAGCAGACAGAGTTTGCTTTCAGGTTATCTAGAAGCCTGAGCTGCTCCCTTTGCCCTGAATTCAGGTGAGGCATCTGGCTAGGCCCTTCTATCCAGCAAGACAGGTACATTCACAAAACTCTGTGTGCTGATCTCTGTGGGCCCCACCTCCTTGCTTTGTTTCTGCCTGACCCCAGGTGGCCTAACTGCACTGTTTCCCCCTATGTTCCTCAGTCCCCATGAGGTAAGGACAGAGTGGGCTTCCTGGGAAGCATCTCAGAATGCTAGGGAAGCTGGCTGTCCACTTCCCTGGTTCTCTTTTCTTACTATAGAAACCATGAGCCCTGGGGAGTACCCTGTGTGGCATCACGCCAACTTATGGAAGGCAGAGGGGTAACATAGTCAAAGTGAAACTGATTCTCCTGCCTTTTCAATGTAGATGTTTATTCAATTCCATGGAACACACAAGTGGCTCAGGTTTATTCTCATGTTTTGGGGTTTTCACCAAGGTGTTTTTGTCTATGGATAGTTCTAGTTGATTTTCCTGTGGAGGGGAATGAAACCCACGACTTTCTTTTCCACCATCTTGCTGACCTCCAGACAAAAAGTGTTGCAAAACTGCCACTGACCCAGTTAAATGTCCTGAGGAAAGCAATGTTTTGGTGGCAAAACTCCTATGTTTATTCATTGGTAAGTCAATGATTGCCATATAAGAGTAATTTGATTACACTATTATGTAGCTCAATACAAAGTAGCAGCAATTTTTAAACGCATTTGATTGCCTTTGTGCCTGTGTTAAATTTGTATTCTTTTTTAAGAGGACATCTCAAAACTGTATGAACTTCAGGTCTCACAAGACCTAAATCTGCCCTGGCCAGGCCCATGCATCTCATATCCCATAAGAGAGAGGAGTTGCACAGGTTTGTCTATTCTCTTGAACCTATTGTCCAAATAATCATACACATTTAAGAAGAAAGAGGTGGGTAAGGTAGAGGCTCTCCTCTACCATTACTGTAAGTCTGCTACTCTCTACATGTCTGCTTCTCTTTCAAAGTGCCAACTGATAAATTTTTTCCATTCTTATAGTTCAGATTGCTAGTGCAGGGTGTCCAACTTGCCTTTTCATGCCAGGTCACAGTTTAGGTTATATACTGTGGCCTAAAGAGTGGCCACCTTTCTACTCCAAACAATGGCCATTCTTATGTAAAGCACAACCTTCTACTTTCCCACCATTCCTGGGCATATCATTTGATTATCTGCAGTACATGAACATTAAGTATCCTGAAGAGGTTAGAGATCACGCAATGGAACCAATCTACACATTCCCTGTGCTTCTCCAGCAGGTCCTGCTTTCTGGGCATAGGGATGCAAAGGGTGAATTGGTGTACTGATCTAGGGTTAGGGTTTGGTGGTGAGGGTGCAGCATGCAGCTAGACCATGAGATAGTTGTACATATTATCAACCAAAATGTCCACTTTGGGCAGAGAAAGAATGAAGGCTAAGAGGGAATGGAAGTCAGGAAACAGCAGAAGTATCTAGGGACTAGATATCTAAATGATATTAAAAATCAGAAAGGTGAAAACATAGCCAGGAACTTGTGGTCCAAGAGTGAAAAATTAAAATTTAAGGTTTTAGAGGTGACACAAGATATTATCCTTAAAGTGGATTGATAAAGTGGACTGGAGATTCATTCCATTGGCGTTGAGAAGGTAGAGGCTCAGGTGTCAGACATGGACATTGACAGCTTCCTGGGTATTGCCTGCTGGTGGGGCACTGTCTGTACACTATGAGGAGATGCCCATCCCAGTGCAAGAGGGAAGGTCACTACAAGGTCAGAACAGGGCAGCAATGAGTCAGAACCAATAGTGTTATATCCAAACAGCATTATCTTTGGAGGAAGATGTTCTTCTGAAGGAAAACGAATGACTAATACTATTGAAACAACAATGGGGAGAGAGGAGAATGCCAAACAAGAGAACACTGGAGAATTGGTTGTTATCTCCTCTGAGATTCGAGCTATTTATCCAGAGGTGAGGATTTGCTTTTGCCTTGGAAGGCCCTTCAAAAACCATTTGAGTGTCTGGCAAAGAAATGAAAATCATGAATCAGCTGTAACCATTTAGGAGTGAAATTCTCTCTGAAAATTTAATTTGGTCTTGGCAACAGAAAGGAAGTTTCCCTTGTTATCCAAGTATTTGCAGGAGGCATTCTCCAAAGTGGCACATGAGGAGCCTTGTATTTTTTGAAAACTTTGTCAAGGTGAAGATGACATCTCAGAGAAATCTTATCTTCCTGAGAGTCAGGGTGCTGAGACAAACTGACATTAGAAATCAAGCCACATTTCAGAGTAGAAATTGATCCATACCAACTAATGACTTGCTCATTCTATTTTCTCTTGGGAAAAAAACTAAACAGTTTGGCAAGGAACTATCCTTGACTATGCAGTCCTAAAGGTCTTTTTCAAAGTAGTTTATCCTGTAAGAAGTGAAAGAAGTGGTATTTTGTGATGGTGATTTGGCTGCATGTCCATAGCCTGCTCTGTTGTTCTGTGTCTGTAGTGGCTTGTGCTAGTCATGCACCTCAGACAGTGCAAGGTGCTTCCTTTGGTCTATCATGTCAGCAGTGGAAGAGGTCCTTAACCTAATGGAGGTCTGACTAAAAGAACAGCCTTCAAAGTGAGTGTCATTTTCAGAAATAACCATGCTCTGCCTGATCTGTATGGGGTTTTTTCATCGCATGCTGCTGACAGAATGTTTCTTGTCATTTTTGTTTTTCTACATCCCATTATCCTCTTTGTCTTTCTCCTTTGAAGTATTTACACACAGTCCCAATCTCTACATCTGGATTTTGAGGATTCTGCAGCAGTTTACAACATACCTAATGACAGAGCAAGATCCTAAAAAACAACAACAACAGCAACAACAAAAATACGCCATGGCATAGTCCCAGTTCTTTCTCTCTCATTGCCTCCCAACTGCTCTCCATTATCCAATATATTTGTTTTGGGGTCATGCTGATTTAGATAGCCATCTCTAGCTTTCATTCAGATGGTGTAACTGATCTGACCACATGTTATGTACTAAATGATTTAGAAGACCAGGCTGTGGTTCTCAGTTCATCTTTCAGTAAGCATGTTTTGACATTGAGTCAAATAATCCTATGAAAATCCTTTCATAAGGATTGTTTGTCATGACGACAGTGTTATCCTTTGTTGTTTGCAGCTGATTGTTCTGATCATCATTTAATTGAGATAGGCATATTGTCACATTACAGATCATTTTACATAAAAAGAAACCACAGAAATCTATCAGCAATATTAATCCCTAATTAAAATACACTGACATCATACTTAATGTATGAAAAGAGCTGAATTAAGCCTTTTTAAATTAGAAAATTCACTTTAGGCAGAAATAGTGACTGGAAACATAGACGTTTTTCTCTTCTAGTGGACAATGATGAGTATACTTTTACTGGTGTGACAGCTACAAGAACATTCTGTGCCTTCAATTCATCTCTGTACTGTTCTTCCTATGACCTTGAGAACTCACTTGTGTAAGAGAATTCAGTTTGTAAAAGGATATATTCTTGAGTCACAAGTAGGAGGCCTGAATTAAATAAGCTAACACCTTAGATGTAGTTCTCTATCTCCAAAACATAAAAAAAAAAAAAAAAAAAAGGAATACTTTTAATCGTCACTGCTCAGCTTGCATCCCAGAGAAAGAAACAGAAGCACGGGCTGTCAAAAAGAAACCCCAAGCAAACAAACAAAAAAAGCTTTAGAAGCATCACAGACAGAGACTAGAGAGAAAAATCTGGGTTTTACCATGATAGACCTCTCCAGGAAATGGCAAACTTTAATCTTAGAACCAGAGACCAGTTGCATAGTGTTTTCTGTTTCCTATTCATGGATTTTGTCTTGCCAGCAAGATGATAAACTCCTCTGGGGAAGTGATGTCATTTTTGCAATGCTAAGCACCTATCATGTGGCAGGCGTCCTTCTACATCCTGGATATACAGCTGTGAACAATTTGTGCAAAGTCCCTTCCCCAGGACCTCCTAACATCCATTCAGTTTGAAGTATATTAGGATCAGTATAAAGCACTATGAAATGTTCTTCCATATTGAAACCTTTGAAGAGGCAACTTATCAATGAGCTGCTCATACCCCAAAGTATGGAATAGCCTTGCAGCCTAAGATGACTGTTTCGGTCATGGGAGTGAGGGAAGGTAGATAAATCATTCTGTGACTCATAGAATGTGGTAGAAATCAGTAAAATTAGTATCAAGGACAGCCTTGAAGGACATGGACTAAACATGCAGATTTGCAGATTTAAAGAGAAAGCATGGGAAAAGCAGTTGGAGGGAAGTGGCCTTCCTAGGACAAAGGAGTGAGATTTTAAGGCTACAAAATATCAGATCTTTTTGTACCAATCAGTCATCCCTGAGCCCCACAGCCTACTTTGTGTAAAGGTAGTCAGAAGGAGCTGGATATGAGATTCCTTCTCCCTACCCAAACTCTGGATGGGTTGTTCCAACAGCAGGTTTCCCAGCTGAGGCCTCTTAAAGAATGACCTCCCTGAAAGAATTTCAGAGCTGTGCCTTCTCATTTTCTGTCCAAGATTTTTAGGAAAAAAGGTGATGTTTAGCTAATCTTCCTAAGTTGTTACAATTTGCCAATCACTCATGTTCTTTACATATATGATCTCACTTAATACAAAAACCTCAGGCAGTAAATGATGCTGATAATCCCAGGAAGGTAGAGCTCATAAGAAGCAGAGCCATCAGTCAAATGCAACCCAGGCAGCTGTCTCCAGGTCTGTGTTCTCGATTAGCATGCTTAATTTACTCAGGAACAGTTACTTTGTATTTTAGTTAACACACCAAAACATACATTTTTATGGTTCCTATTTTAATTAAATAAGTAAAGCATGTTGTCACATCCTATTTGGCCCTGGTTGTGCCGTTTTTTTCTCTCTTCATTCTAATTTTCGATTCAGTTTAGTTCTACAAACATTCATTGAGCAACTACTCCATGCTCATCACAGTGATAATTGCTGTGGAGACCCATTATCTGCCCTGGAAGAGCTTGCCATCTTTTAGGGGAGACAAAACGTATACAGAGAAAACAGAGGGTCATACCATTGCAATATAGTATATCAGGAAATACAAGAATGTGTAATATCAACTGTCTTAGTCCATTGGGGCTGCTCTAACAAAAATACCACAAAGGGTAGGTGGCTTAAACAATAAGCATTTATTTCTCACAGTTCTGGATTCAGGGTAATCCAAGATCAAGGTGCCAACAGATTTGATGTCTGTTGAGTGAGGGCTTTTTCCAGGGTGAGAGACGGCATCTTCCCACTGTGTCCTTACATGGTAGAAGTTACATGAGAGCTCCTCAGGGTCTCTTTTATAAGAGCACTAATCCAATTCATGAGGGCTCCACACTCTTGACCTAATCACCTCCCAAAAGCATCACCTCCTAAAAGCCTCACCTCCTAATACCATCACCTTGGGGATTAGGATTCAACATATGAAGTTGGGAGGACACAGTCAGACATAGCACCAACTGTATGTAGAACTACAAAACGAATGCAGAGTAAGGAACTGCATTGGTAATAGCATCTGCCTTACAACAGCCACCGGGAGGGCTTAGCGCTTTCAACCACCAAATACTTGCTGTGTGCTTGCGTCAGACATTCTATCAGAGCCAGCAAGGGAGCAAATCTTAACCAAAACCTGAACAAAATATAGGACTGTGAGTGCCCAAGTAGACTGTGAAGGGAGGAAGTGACAGAGACATAGAGAGTTGATAAAGGTACAGCAAGAGAAGACAAAATAAGCCAAAAAGTACATGTTTATGTATTTGAGGTTAGAAGGGCCTAGATGGGAAAAATTGGACTTAAAGCTCTTCTTAAGGAGCTATCAGCTTCTGGTTCCCCTCATCGTATTGACACTGCTCTTCTCTGTGCGGGAAGCCGCATCTCAGAACAGTCTGTAACTTCCCAGAGATAATCCTGAGCTCTAATTTTCTGTTTTAAACCTGTAGAATTCACCATTATAAACTCTTATGGGTTCACGTCCTTCCACTCCAACAGCCATTGCTCTACTGTCATCTAGACAATTGCTAATAGTGTCCTAGCTGCCCAGCCTTCTTTCATTATGTAGAAGCAGAATAGTAAATGAAAAGCATATCTCTTTAATAGCTTCTTATCTTGAAATAAACTTACAGAAAATTTGGAAGTATAGTATAAAGAAATTTTGTCCTGGACCACTGAAAAGTAAGATGCCCCATCATGCTGAATTCTTTAGAGTACACTTCCTTTAAACAAGGGCATTCTCCTAATAATCACAATAGGACCCTCAAAATCAGAAATTAACATTGCTGTATTACTTAATCCTCAGACCCTACTCAACCTTCACCAGTTCTCCTAATAATGGCCTTTATGGTAAAAGCATCTAATACAGAATCACATGATGGGATTAAGTTGTCATATCTCTTTAGTTTCCCTCAGTCTTTCCTTGATTTTCATGATCTTGATACTTTTGAAGATTTCATGCCAGCTCTTTTAAAGTATGTTTCTTGGTTGGGCTTTGTCCGACGTTTCCTTATGACTAGAATCTTGTTATGCTGCTCTGGCAGGAACACAAGAAAATCATGCTATGTTTTCATCTCATCCAATCAAGTAGCATGAGTGTCTATGTGTGCCATGACTGATGATGCTCACTGTGATTACTTGATTGAAAAGGTGTCTGCCAAGCCAGGGTTCTTTGCTGTTTTTCCTTTAAGTGTTTTATGGGGAGGTACTTTGAAACCAAATTTTGTCCTGTTCCTCATTTGTATTCTTAGCAATGCCTAGTGGAGTTCCTGGCATCCAGTTTTTTAACTAAATTAATGGAGAGCTTCAAATCACCAAGATTAAAATTTTGAAGTTTGTTCTATAAGCAATTTGTGGTAATTATAAATTTGGGGAGTATGGTAGAGACACTGAAAGTGGTTGTAATAGAATGATTAATTGGACTGCTCCGTGTAAGATGAATTAGAATAGGAATTTTAAAAGGAGATTTTGTTGTCTTTATTTGGTTAACTAGACAGAATCATCGACATTTTTGTTTATAATATGATTTCAAATAATCAGGGTTGGGTAGGCCAAGCACCATTTACTCTCCAAATGATAATTATTTGTTTTAAATGTGGGTGGGGAAAATGACTTTGGTTATAATGTCCACATAAACAGAAATAGGGATGGGGCTGAGCAGGAGAGAGTATAAAGATGATGAATCACAGAACAGGTGGGAAAAGGACTATGAAAGGAAATGGGAGGTGGCCTAGCGACCCATTTCCATTTTTTTCAAGGCCCTAGTGTCAGCTGCTATCCCACATAGCATGCAAATACCCAAGTTTAAAAGGCAGAAACAGTTGGAAAGGCAGCAATCCTCAGCTTCCTCCAATTCAGCCCTTTCCCTGCTTTTCCAGCCACTTCTAGAAGGAAGAGAAAAGAATGAGAATGAGCAATGATTCTACAGTCCCTCACCCTTGTGCCTCTGCTCCGTACCTCCCTTATTTACACAGTTTATTGCTTTATACAAAGGCTTTCCCTGTCCCAGGAACCAGTGCTCCGTGCCTCTGTGATCAAAGGATTTGCAGAAGACTGTTAACTTATTTCCTACCTTGGAAAGCTTTGTATTTCTTCCTTGCTCCTGTGTGTACTAAAGGATAGGAAGTTTGAGAAGGTGTAGCTTTGTCCCACTGAGGAAGAGTTTAAATCAAGTTAACAATGCCCAGTGTCATAAATTATGATAATGTCTAGCAAGCGCTTTGGGAGATGCAGTGTTTCCTTTATAATTAGGGTATTCTCTCCATTTCCTTGCACTGTTTTTTGCAACCATAGCCCTGCCAAAAGTACATCTGGAATATATATCTATCAGGAAATACAAGAAGGTATAATACCAGCTGTCTTAGTCCACTGGGGCTGCTCTAACAAAAATACCAAAGGGTAGGTAACTTAAACAATAAACATTTATTTCTCCCAGTTCTGGATTCAGGGTAATCCAAGATCAAGGTACCAACAGATTTGATGTCTGTTGAGTGAGGGCTTTTTCCAGGTTGAGAGATGGCATCTTCCCACTCATGTCCCTCTACCTGTGGTAGAAGTTACATGAGAGCTCCTTGGGGCCTCTCTTATAAGAGCACTATACACACACACACACACACACACACACATATATATTGTCCAACGCATTAGCAGTAGAAAGCCCAAGTGTACAGAATCCTGTGGATGAGGCTACAAATTTCCCATCTTGTTGCCTTCTCTGAATGGCTCAGAGCATGATGCCTACAATTGCGTGCTGTGGTATGGAAAGGTTTTGTACTAAGGTTTGTCAAAGCCTTAAAAGGACAAACAGAGTAGAATAAGAAAGAAAGTTTGCCTGTATCTTCACACATGCAAAACTTGAGTGGGCTTGGGATATTGGCAATAGACTGTCAGGTCTCCTTTTCCTTTAAAACTATAATGAGAGAACATGGGTAAAAATCTGAAGATTGTATATTTCTAAATCTAAATCCTATACCCCAGAAAGGACAGACGGTAGGATATCATGGCCATGGAGTAGTGCAGGGGTGTGTGGCAGGCTAGTGTCATTGTCCTAAGGCTGAATTCACAAATAAGACTTGTCTGGGTCTCTTCTTCCACCTGTTCTCCTATGTGTGTGTGTGTGTGTTTGTCGGAGAGGAGTAATTAATGCTTTCATTGGTAGAAGTATAAGACCTGGATAATCTATCCGTGGAAAATCATTCCCTGAACAGTCTAGATAAAATTTGATACTGATCTTATTAGGTCACATATATAAAAATATTAAATGGTTTAGAAACAAATATTGATGGTATAGTTAAGTTAGAACAAGAGTGGGACAAAGAGAAATTTCAGTGGACTCTTATGAAATACAACATCCCAAAAGTCTGAACGTTTTAAACAAAACCCCAAACACTGGTGCCCTGACACTCTAATAGTCAACCCTCTGGTTCACATGGGCCCCAAGACATATTTTGAAAAGCAACATGAGTTGACATTAGACAGGGTAGTAAAATTTGGGGGCCAATGTAATTTGCCAGGGCTTTGTTAAAAGAAGATTTCACCAATTTCACTGACATGTGCACTTTGCCTTAAATTTTTGCTTATTTGACAAGATTATACCTTTTTTCTTTTGAGTTAGTACTCAGGGCTTATTTATGGGTACCCTCAGGTTCATGACAGAATGTGACCAGATGGGATGAGCAGACATAATCCTGCAAGATTTGTGATGTGCATTTGCCTGGTTCAAACACATCAGTGAATGGTTTGCAGCAGTCTTTCTCCAGTCTGACAGTCTCTTGTATTGACAGTGTTTTCCATCAAAACTATGCTTAACCCTCTTGCTGCCAAGCCCTTTTCCCCAGATGACTTACTGTAATGTATGAATGGTTCATCCAATGAAAACAGTTGCCCACTTGTTCTGAGTAGGCTTAGAACAATGGAAGTTATATATTTAGGTACTTTGAGTTTCTGGGTTCATTTGTAGGATAAAAGTAATAGATTTACATTATTTTTCACATTTTAGATAGCACTGAAAACTAAATGTATTCTTTGTTCAATAAAAAAGAGGTAGAGTAGAAAATAAGATGGATGCCCTCATGGAGTTTATATTGTTCTCCTCATAGAGAATAAAATCAGCAAGTAAAAAAGTAAAAAAGATAGCTACAGATTGTGATAAAGGCTATGAAAGAAATAAACAGGATTATGTAGAAGAAATGCAATTATTTGAGTGTTCAGAAAAGACCTCTCTAGAAAGGTGATAATGAGCTTATTAGTTGAAGAATAAGAAATTAGCCATGCAAAGATCTCAAGAGAGAACATTCCAGGCAAAAATCATAGCAAGTGCAAAGGCGAATTTGCCAAGCTGAGCTTAGCTGATTGATGGAAATAAATAAAGCTGTTCTGGCTGGAGTGAAGAGAATGGAAGGGGGAAAAGTAAGATATGCAGTCTGAGAGCTACAGCTGGGGCCAGCTCATACAGTGGTTTAGAGGACAGAAGAAAAATGTAGGGCTTTGTTCTAAGGGCAATGGGAAGCCATCAGAACTCTTGTTTTTAAGCAGAGATGTGGTGTGATCTAAACACTCTTGCCTCTAGGGACTGGGAGAGTCTCAGCCATGACACAAAATCAATATTGAAAATGCTCTACCCCAAGGCTCAATAGCTTTGACTAGAAGCCTAGTTTCTCCTGAAAATTTAATACAACTAGTGTTTAGTGTCTATTCCTTACTTAATGCTTAACTTATGACCAAAGGCAATAGGCTAGGATTATTACAATTTAGAAGTTTGCAGGAAGGCTCCTATGGAGCCAGAATTCAGACCTCTGAGGGGGGCACTGGCTGATATTGGTGCCCCAGGAGCTCTGAGCAGACACCCTGCATAACTGAGATCAGACCTCAGAAAATTGGTGGTGGAGGAGGTTTGCTGGCCAGATGGTGCTGATCTCTCGGAAGTTGTACAGTGTTGCTGGTTCAGATAGGGTAAGAAAAACTGCAGATTGCATCCAACTGCTGCTACTAGAGCCAACTGATGCAATCACAGATATGTAAGAGGCAGCAGCAAAGCAGACTTCATTTTCAAGGAGTGAAATGGAAGCTGCATGCATCACTTTCATTCATATCCTATGGTTCTTACAGGCATAAACACAACTAACTCTTGGTAAACATGCAACTCAATGGGTGGGAGCAGAGATGCACAGATGTTCAATAGAGAATAACCTGCAGGCTTCACCTTCCACTAGTCAGTTTCCTTTATATTGAGAACATGCAGAGTGTCCATTAGTCTGGCAAACTGATTACATGTGGTACAATTAAATCTGTTCAGGACATTCTCTAATCTCTGTGGCACTCAAGCCTCATCACTCAGCTCTGTTTCCAAAAACAAAGAATCCTATTATATAAACCAAAGATAAAATGTAGCCCGCAAAGAGGTACAAAGTTAGATGGGGTGTTCAGAACCATAAATGCAGTTTACTAGGAATAAAACTCCTTTTTATTATCATCTCCCCCAACCATGGCAAGGTCTGGGAGGACCAGGGCAAGAAGACATGGAAAGAGGTGGCTCAGTGAAGCTCAGCCTCAGGCCTTAGGAGGAAAGAGTCCTATTCTCCTCACGGTCCAAGTGCTAATCTCAAGGGCCAAGGTCAGGTACGTTCCTAGATAAAAAGCCTATGCAGCAAACCCTTAGCCCTGCTCTTGTCTATGTTTTGGCCTAAAGGAAGCAAGAGGATCTTGACATTCACAAATAGTCCCTCTCAGTTCACCAAAGTCTGAGTCCAGATAGGGGTTTGGGAGCAGAGCTCTAACTGATAATAGAATAGCATTTTTTCCTGGAGTGTGCTCATAGCTGGGGTGCTTTCGTATGCATCAGTGTAGCTAAGCTGAAAGTAGACTTCCCATAATTCCCATCCACTCTGAGTGAGGGTTGGCCCCAGGAGAAATTGCTGGAGATTTGGAAGGCAGAGGTAAAGGGATAGCAAGTCCTCTCTAAGGTCTGAGCCAGGGGCCAAGTACCCGCAGGTCACACACATGATTACTGACCTCCAAGCTGAATCTCCTCATTCACCTTCTTCAAGTTCTGTGTAGGCATGTGTGTGGAAGTGCAGGATGTCAGCTGCTTCTACAGGTAGCCACACGCTGGAGGTCGAGGCAGTGAGACAGGCAGTTCTACTCCTTCCTTTCCCCTCCTGAAGCCCAGAGGATCTACAGGGACTCCAGCCCCAGACCAGAGGCAACACTCTTTCCTAAACTTGTTCCCAAGTTCCCATGAATATGGCAACCCCATCTCCCATAATAAATCCCTTATTCCATATCACCTGAACCTTAACTAATATAATCTAGGTCATGTTATGAAATCAAGTTATGCCTAAACCTTAACAATGTTTGATTCTTGCTCATGATCCATCTACATCTCTGTTCTGCATGGTGCTCACTCTGGGGCCCAGGCTGAAGGAACAGCCTCTGTTTAGAACATTGCCAGTTACCATGGCAGATGGAAGCAAGATGGAACTGCACACTGCTTCAGGCTCTGACTTGCAGGGACTCATAGTTCCTTGCATAGTTCTTGGCAAAAGCAATTCCAACAAAAATGCTTGGATTCAACAGAAAAATGGGTGAATGTAATGTAATATGTGTATGGGCTTTCCTGACACCAAATATGTGTGATTTTTCCATGCCAGTTCTGCAGATCTCTAACACCAGCTGCATGTCCAACAATCCAATTCAATTCTGACACTAACACCCAGAGTTAGCAGAGACCTCACAAGTTAAGGGCTCAGTCCTGCAATTCTGCCCCACTTCAGACTCCAGCTACAAATGGGATACTTCTGCCTGGCTGGCTACAAATTCAGAGGTTTCCTCGACCCCCTCCTTAGGTTCAGTAATTTGCTAGAATGACTCATAGAACTCAGGAAAGTGCTTTACTTAAAATTACTAGTTTAATTTAAAGACTACAACTCAGGAACAGCCAGATGGAGAGATGCATAGGGCAAGGTACGGCGATGAGGGGGACTTCCATGTCTTCTTTGGGTGCCACCTTCCCAGCTCCTCCATATGTTCATCAACTCTAAACTCCCCAAATGCCATCATTTAGGGGTCTTTGTAAAGGTTTCATTATGCAGACATGATTGATCAAATCATTGGCCATCAATGACTGAACTCAATCTCTGGCCCCTCTCCCTTTCTTGGAAGTTAGAGGACAAAGCTGAAAGTTTCAACCTCCAGTCACACGGTTGGTTTTTCTGGTGACCAGTCACCATATTGAAGCTATCTAGGGTCCTCCCCAACTCCGAGAGTTAGCATATGTAAGATAATAAATTGCAAGGGTTTAAGAAGCTCTGTACCAGGAACTGGGGACAAAAAACAAATATTTTTTGTGGGTTTATTTGGGGTTGTCGACTTGACCAAATTAAGGGATACTAGCTGGTATAGCATTGTTTATTCTCAGTGCTTCAGTAGGCACTGAGCCCATCCCTCTTCTGCTGATAGCAAAAAACTAAGTGTTTTTGCTTGTGATTCGGATGACTGGACCGCCCCAGGTGTGCCTGTGAGGGTGTTTCTGGAGATTGGCATGTGAGTCAGTGGACTGAGTGGAGAAGATCTACCCTCAGTGCAGGCAAGGGCCATCCAGCAGGCTGGTGCCAAATGGAACAAAAAGGCAGAGGAAGGGTGAATTTGGGCACTCTCTCCCAGAGCTGGGTCACTCCTCTTCTACCCTCGGATGGAAGAACTCCAGATTCTTCAGCCTTTGACCTCTGTGACTCACACCAACAGCCCCCAGACTCTCAGGCCTTGAGCTCGGACTGAGAATTACAGCATCGGCTTCCTTGGTTCAGAGGCCTTTGGACTTGGACTGAGTCATGCTAAGGGCTTTCCTGGTTCTCCAGCTTGCAGACAGCCTATCATGGGACTTCTCAGCCTCCCTGATACAGTTTGAATATATGTCCCTGCCAAATCTTATGTTGAATTTTAATCCCCAGTATTGGAGGTGAAACCTAGTAGGAGGTGACTGGACCATGGTGGCGGATTTCTCATGAATGGTTTAGCTGTTTCTTCTTGGTGCTGCCCTCATGACACTGAGTGACTTTTCATGAAACCTGGTTGTTTAGAATTGTGTGGCACCTCTCTTATTCTCTCTTGCTCCCATTCTTGACATGTGAGACACCAGCTCCCCCTTCACCTTCTACCATGAGTAAAAGCTCCCTGAGGCCTCCCTAGAAGCCCAGCAGATGCTGGTCCATGCTTCCTGTACAACCTGCAGAATCCTAAGCCAATTAAATCTCTTTTCTTTATAAATTACCCAGTCTCAGGTATCTGTATAGCAGTGCAAGAATGACCTATTACACTCCCTAATCAAGAGAGCCACTTCCTCTACATTCTTTTTAATGTATCTCTCCATATGCTGTATCAGTTCTGTCTCTCTGGAGAACCTTTACTAAAACATTTATTTTTCATTATACTACAATATGTCACAGTAATAGGTAAGTAGACAGACACACAAGCGCATATACATACATCCTTCAGGAATAGCACATGGTTTGCTGCAAGCCAAAAATTCAAGTTTGAAAATCACCACTGTCTTTCTCTCTCCATCACAAATAGCTAACTATATTGTTCATTCAGCAATATTTTGGGGACCTAAATTAGGCATAAGCATGGTATTTGGTGTTGTTTTAAGACTAAGTCATTCATGTTGTTTATTTTTATTATTTTTTAGTAGTTCTCATTTGAGACTAAAATGCCACATTTTATTTCAGCTACAAGATGAGAAAATATTTATTGGAAAAATGCTTGAGTTAAGTATTAGGTCACTTCTGAATCTTGAGACTCAAGAGGAAAATGATTATTTTTTCCACTCTAATGTCTCAAAAGTAGACAAATACTGAAGTGGCTATGAGGAATTGATATTATAAGCCCTTGAGAAATGAAGGACTATATGCTCATAAAACTACTTCTAGTTTATAGCTATGGTATAATCAATACCCCTTATGTAATTATATTACCAGTAGGTTTCTCTGTGTATTTCAAACAAACAGAAAGTTAGCTTGAGAACTTACAGGATCATTACTCTTTACCATAAAATTGTTGATCTGTTTTTCTCCTACTAGGCAACAAGCTTGCTGAATTGATGGGCTGCATCATGTTCATTTCTGTATCTCCAGCAGTTATCATGGCACTTGGTATAGAATAGATGCTCAACAAATGTTTTACCAATTTTAAGATGCACACATTTTTATATTTTAACACCTCTCTGAAATTGGGATGCACCTTACAATTGATGGTGGCTTAAGTCACTGTCAGCCAAGTGTGAAAATCTTTAATTTATAACTCCTGATAAAAATCAAGAAAGCATCGACTTCACAGCATACTCAATTTGATAACATATGGGTAATCAATAAATGATTAAAAGGTTAACTTCCTAGAGTTGTTTATTATAATATTGTTTCAAACATATTTTAAAAGGGGATGTCATGAGTATGACATTAGCATTTTGTAATTTCACAGACTCATAAATTATACAGTTTAAATCAAAATCTACTTATTGTCATCCTTTTTTGAAACTAATTCAAACAAAAATGCAACTCTACAAATGGAACTTATTGTAACCAAATTGATTGCCTTTATCCTTTATGTAACCATGTAATTAAGAAACAGGCCCTTCTCTTCAGAGATTTTATATTGTTCTTTTCTTTTCTTTTTTTCTTTTCTTTTGAGACGGAGTCTCGCTGTCACTCAGGCTGGAGTGCAGTGGTGCCATCTTGGTTTACTGCAAGCTCCACCTCCCGGGTTCACGCCATTCTCCTGCCTCAGCCTCCCGAGTAGCTGGGACTCCAAGCGCGTGCCACAATGCCCAGCTAATTTTTTGTATTTTTAGTAGAGGCAGGGTTTCACTGTGTTAGCCAGGATGGTCTTGATCTCCTGCTCTTGTGATCTGCCCGCCTCAGCCTTCCAAAGTGCTGGAATTACAGGCATGAGCCACCGCACCCAGCCATCATTTTTTATAATATGCTCAAAAGTACTAAGATGTGTTTCACGTTAATTTGTGTTTTGTATTAACCCCATTGATATATATTGAGCACCTATACTCAGCACATAGTCTGCTAAAAGCCATGAAGGCAAAAGTTATTTTTCTATCTCCATGACATCTGAGGCCCTTAAGCCACAGGCAAAACTTCCACTGGGCAAATAGCATTTTGTCTCCCAAGCTTTAGTAGGTAACCTGCTACTGCTCCTATTCCGTTTATGAATTTCAATCTACTTAGATAGGTATGCTGCCATTTCTCTGTTTCTTCACTTTTAAGCTTGGTTGTTTTAGTAGGTGGGGGGCAAGGGACAGATTTTATTATAAACTCCATGACCGTGTTTGTTTAATTTGGAAGGATTTGAAAGAAAGAGAACCAAGAGAATTTTTTTTAACAGTGTGTTTACATATTTTGTATAAAGTATTGAGATAAAAAGGAGAAAAGTCTGATTTTAAAGCAGCAATCCTCTTATTACATCAGATGATCAGAAATGCCAGCTTGAGTTCTTCACTGCCCATTTCATCAGCTGCAGTCATTGTAGGCTTTAATATAATTCCAGTAGTCTGTAAATTGACACCAAGGCAACTCCTCATATAATATATAAAAAGAATATTCAAATGTGCCCACTCTTTTCCAATATTTTAGTAAAAATCAAGAATGCAATCCCATTTCCAATAGCCACACACACAAAAATAAAATACCTAGAATTACATCTAACCAAGGAGGTGAAAGTTCTGTGCAAGAGGAACTATAAAACACTGCTAAAAGAAATCATAGATGATATAAACAAATGGAAAAACATTCCATGCTCAAGGATCGGAAGAATCAATTTCATTAAAACAGCCACACTGCCCAAAGCAGTCTACAGATTCCATGTGATTCCTATCAAACTGCCAACATCATTTTTCACAGAACTAGGCAAACTATTCTAAAATTTATATGGAACCATAAAAGAGCCTGAATAACCAAAGCAATCCTAAGCAAAAAGAACAAAGCTGGTAGCTTCACATTACCTGATTTCAAACTATACTATAAGGCTACTGTGGCCAAAACAGCATGGTACTGGTACAAAACAGACACATAGACCAATGGAACACAATAGAGAGCCAAGAAATAAAGCAGCACACATACAGCCATCTCATCTTCGATAAAAAATAAGCAATGGAGAAAGGACTCCCTATTCAATAAATGGTGCTGGGATCGCTGGCTAGCCATATGCAGAAGAATGAAACTGGACCCCTACCTTTCACCATATTAAAAATTAGCTCAAGAGGGAATAAAGATTTCAATGTAAGACCTCCAACTATAAGAATTCTGGAAGAAAACCTAGGAAACACCATTCTGGACATTAGTCTTAGGAAAGAGGTTGTGACTAAGCCCGCAAAAGCAATTACAACAAAAATAAAACTTGATGAGTGGAACCTAATTAAAGAGCTCCTGCATAGCAAAATAAACTATCAACAGAGTAAACAGACAACTTACAGAATGGAAGAAAATATTCACAAAGTATGCATTTGACAAAGGTCTAAATATCCAGGCTCTATAAGAAACGTAATTCAACAAGCAAAAAACAACCCCATTAAAAATGGGCAAAAGACATGAACAGACATTTCTCAAAAGAAGATATACAAGTGGCCAACAAACATGTGAAAAAATGTTCCACATCACTAATCATCAGAGAAATGCAAATCAAAACCACATGAGATATCATCTCACACCAGTCAGAATGGCTATTATTAAAAAGTCAAAAAATAATGATGCTGGCAAGGCTGAGGAGAAAAACTAATGCTTATACCCTGCTGGTGGGAATATAAATTAGTGCAGCCACTGTGGAAAGCAGTTTTAAGATTTCTCAGAGAACTAGGGTGAATGGTTCTCAGGGATCCCATTACTGGGTATATATCCCAAAGAAAACAAATTGTTTTACCAAAAAGACACATGCACTCACATATTCACTGTAGCACTATTCACAATAGCAAAGTCATGGAATCAACCTAGATGCCCATCAATGGTGGACTGAATAAAGAAAATGTGGTACATATATGCCATGGAATACTATGCAACCATAAAAAATAATTGAAATAATGTCCTCTGCAGCAACATAGATGCAGCTGGAGGCCAGTATCCTAAGCAAATTAACACAGGAACAGAAAACCAAACCTCATGTTCTCACTTATAAGTGGGAGCTAAACATCAAGTACTCATGGACATAAATATGGTAACAATGGACACTAGGGACTAACAAAAAGGGGAGAAAGGGAGGGGGAAAGGGTTGAAAAACTAACGGTTGGATACTATGCCCAATACCTGGGTGATGGGATCATTCATACCCTAAACCTCAACATCAAACAATATACCCAGGTAACAAACCTGCGCATGTACCCCCGAATCTAAAATAAAAGTTGAAAAAGAAAAAAATAGAGCTATCAAACGATCCAGCAATTTCACTTCTGAGTATTTATCCAATAGAATTGAAATCAGGATCTCAAAGAGATATTTGCACTCCTGTATTCATGGCAGCATTATTTACAATAGCCACAACATGGAAGCAACTTAAATGTCCATTGATGGAATAATGGATATAGAAAACGTGGTTTATATATGTACAATGGAATATTATTCTACCTTCACAAGGAAGGAAATCCTACCATTTAGGACACCATGGATGAACACTGAGGACATTATGCTAAGTGAAATAAACCAGACACAGAGGAAAAAATACTATGTGATACCACTTATGTGAGGAATCTAAAATAGTCAAATTTACAGAAGCAGAGAATAAAATGGTGGTTTCCAGGGGCTGGAGAGATGGGGGGAAATGGAGATCATTAGTCAAAAGGTACAAAGCTTCAACTGTATATGATGAATAAGTCCTAGGGATCTACCATATAGCATAGGGCCTATAGTTAGTGATACTGTATTGTATACTTAAAATTTTTCTGAGAGGGTAAATTTTATATTAAGTGTTTCTGTCACAAAACAAGAGTAGGAGGAAACTTCAGAAGGTGATGAACATGTTTATGGCATAGATTGTGGTGATAGTTTCACAGATGTATAGTGTACAGCTTTTGTATGTCAATCATACCTCAATAATGTGGTTTAAAAGGAAAATAAATGATACTACAAGTAAGACTGCCTAGGCTTCATGATCTTTTAAACACTCTTGTTACTTTAGTCTTGCTCCCTCCTTATCTCCTTATTTTCTTCCTTTTACCTCTCAAAAAATTATCTAAATCCTTAGATAAGCAAAATCATTATATTTCTGATTATTTCTGTAGGCATAAATATGATTGCTCTACATTTTTAAAAGCCTTCTCTTCTTAATTTTCTTATTCATAACATTTTCTTAACATTATGCTCCACTTCATTTTCTTTTGCTGTTTCAAAATTATAATATATTAGTCTCAATATCATTATGTAGGTCCTAAACACCATGCAATTTTTAAATTAAATTTCAGACAGCTGTAAATTCTTTTCTGTCTCACAAAGCACTGCATCCTTTGGACCCCACAGGGATGCACAGACCCTGGTCCCCTGACATGAGGGTCACAGGACCCAAACCTACAGATGACTCTAACTCGACTAATCTCTGGAACCTCAGTATCCAGGACCTCACCTCAGTTGGTGTTTCTGCACAGAGATGCCAACTACAGAGTGGACACAGAGGCAGTGGGAAATCCCTCAAACCTTGCCCACCACCCCTGTTCCTGAGCTGAATTTACCTCCCCTCCCCAAAGACAGGCATGTGGCATTAGCAGCATGGAATTTAATATTTTGTTTCCCTATAGAACATTTTTCTTACATTAAAAACATATTCTGGATATAATTTTAGTCACGTACCATCTCATAGGTGTTCTTCCTTTTTTTTTTTTTTTTTTTTGGTTGTTATCTTTCTTATAAGAAAAATAATATTCTACTGGGCACAGTGGCTCATGCCTGTAATCCCAGCACTTCGGGAGGCTGAGATGAGCAGATCACCTGAGGAAAAAGACCAGCCTGGCCAACATGGTGAAACCCTGTCTCTTCTGAAAATACAAAATAAATTAGCCGCGTATGGTGGCACGTACCTGTAGTCCCAGCTGCTCAGGAGGCTGAGGCAGGAGAAGTGTTTGGACTCAGGAGGTGAAGGTTGCAGTAAGCAGAGATCATGCCTCTGTGCTCCAGGCTGGGCAATAGAGTGAGACTCTGTCTCAAAAAAAAAAAAAAAAAAAGGAGATAGGAGAAAGAAGAGAGGAGAGGAGAGGGGAGGGGAGGGGGAAGAAAGGAAAGGGAAAGAAAGGAAAGGAAGGAAGAGAGACGGGGAGAGAGAGAAAGGAAGGAAAAGGAGAGAGAGAAAAGGGAAAGGAGAGAAGGAAGGAAGGGAGGGAGGGAGGGAAACCTTGAGGGACAGTAAGGTTTTATTCTTTAACAACAAATCTTTAATGAGCATATGCTATCCTAGTCACTCAGCCAGACTGAGAAAGCTTAATAAACAATCATTTCATAAAACTCATTGAGCAATAACTCAGGGGCAGATTAACCAGGAAGCTAACCAAGCTTCAGGTTCTCTCACTTGCCTGGAGCCCTTCCAATCTTATTTATATTTTTGTAATCATAATTGTGTACTCTCTTTCTTACATTAGACCCCACATTGTATAAGCCTCAGGTTTCCACAAAACCCAAAACCACCTCACTCTTGACATGTTTTGGGGTGGGAGGGGTATAGTAAGGAAGCAAGCAAGACCTTCCAGCAAAGAAATTCATCCTGCCAGGGGATGGAGCCAGAGGGGGATGAGTCTGTGGGACTGGGAGAGGAGACGATGAAAAGGTGCATGACCAGAGAGCTCAGATGTGCTGTCAAGGAGTTTGGACTTTATCTTCTACCTGATGGATGACAGATTTTTCAGTAGGTGGCTGCATTTTAAAAAGATAACGGTAGGCCAGGCGAGGTGGCTCACGCCTGTAATGCCAGCACTTTGGGAGGCCAAGGTGGGTGGATCACCTGATGTCAGGAATTCGAGACCAGCCTGACCAACATGGAGAAACCCCGTCTCTACTAAAAATACAAACATTAGCTGGGCCTAGTGGCACATGCCTGTAGTTCCAGCTACTTGGGAAGCTCAGGCAGGAGAATTGCTTGAACCCAGGAGGCGGAGTGCAGTGAGCCAAGATCGCACCATTGTACTCTAGCCTGTGCAACAAGAGCAAAACTCCATCTCAAAAAAAATAAAAAGTAATGGTAGCAACTGTGTAAGGAAACAGATTAATGAAAGACTAGAGCCAGGGTCATGAGTTCAGCAGCATAATGAAAGAGACCAGCAAGAAAACATTGAAGGTGTAGGTTCAGGCAATGGGGCTGAATGTGAGGGACATTTCAGAGGGAGAATCTACCTGGGAACCCACTGGAAGGTAGACCAGGAAGTAGCATTAAAAGTAGTCTTTAGATTTATAGTTTGGGTGCATTATAACGTGGATAACAAATCTCTCGACTCAAAGAAAAATATGGGAGGAGCATTGGGGTTTGTGGAGAAATTAATGAGCTGTATTCTAGATAAGGTGAATTTTTCTACATTATTCTTCCGTCATTCTGGAAACATATAAAATTCTAATTTAACTCCTTTTTAAAAGAGCTGCTACACATTTGAAAGAAAAATCACTTCTACATAACCTGGTGCTTTATAATTATAAAATATCATTATTCCAAAAATCTTTATACTCTAGAGTCATTAATTAAATCAAAATTTCTTTCTAAAAATATAAAATGGAATTTAAGTATACAGGCAAAACTCTTCTTGATAAATTATGAATCAAATAGGCTTTAAAATAATTTGGCATCCTCTTTGATGACCCCCAAAAAATTGGATCTAAAATATCTGCAAATAGCTTCTAGGATGAAAAAGGGCAGAAGACTCCCCACGTATATCATTAAGTGAAAAGCAGCTGAGTGGGTAAGGAGGGGGAGTAACAGTAAGCTCTGCTTGCATCCTGGTGGAAGTTGGGGATTAAGGGAAGAAAGTTTAAGTTGCACGAAAGATATATATATGGCAGAAGCAGTGAATTACATCTGCAATCCACATCAAAGAACAAGAAACAGATTTGGTGCCTTGATAAAATTACATGAATTAGACATTTAGCAAAGCATAAAGCAGCATGATGTCTCAAGAAAAAGGTCATCTAAATGTTCCTAAAGGACTGTTCACTGAGATTATTCAGAAAGACTCAACTCTTCGAGGATGAGGGACATCTGTTTTTGGTGCAAGAGCTTTTACAGTGCCCATTAGACTTCATGACTTATTCATTGCCATTTAACAGGAAAACGATTGCCAGGGTGCCCCACTCCTAATTTAGTGCTCTGTTTGCTGGGCCATGACACTGCTGTACACAACAGAAAGAAGCAATGGGTGCTCCAGAGTTACCATGAAAGTCATCAGGTCAGCTTAACATCCATGGAACATTCCTTCCTGTAACTATGAATTGGTACACTGGGATTCTGACAGTACACTCTAACCACATTTCTGCTCTTAGGATTAGGTGTTACCCCCTTTTCCTGGATTTATCTCAAACCTGATTAAAGTTAATTCTCCTGGTTCTCTGAGATTTTTAATAATCCTGCAAGCTAAAGGTTATTTTAGATATTCATAGAGTCACCACCCGCTCAATCAAATGGTCAGGAATTTTTTAAAATAATAGTGGAGGCCGGGTGCCATGGCTCATATCTATAATTCCAACACTTTGGGGGTCCTAGGCAGCATGATCACTTGACACCAGGAGTTCAAGACTACCTTGGCAACATAGCAAGACTCCATCTCTACAAGAAAACATTTTTTTAATCAGCCAAGCATGGTGGCGTGCACCTGAAGTCTCAGCTACTCAAGAGGCTGAGTCAGGAGGATCACTTGAATTTAGGAGTTGGAGGCTGCAGTGAGCTATGATCACACTACTGCACTCCAGCCTGAGCAACACAGCAAGACTCTGTCTCTTAATAATAATAATAATAGTGGGGGGGAAGGGAATTGTTGTTTGATGGGTATAAATGAAAAAGGTCTGGAGATGTGTTTCACAACAATGTGAATATATACATACATAGTACTGAACTGTATACTGAAAATGGTCCATGGTAAAAATAACATTAGGGCAAAAGTTCTCATTATTTATCATGTATTTTGCCACAAGAAACCCCCAGGCCCTTAATGGATGCCTCAGAACCACAAGCTCTCCCAAGGAAATCTGTCTTCCCATTGCTATTTTTGTGTAGTTTCTGGTCTGATTGTTGAATCTTTAACTGTGTATTTGTCAAACAGAAATTGAGCAGTACATTCAACTGATAGCATATAATCTGAAGCTACATTAAAAAGAATTATGTTTCTGCTGCTGTAAGAAGTTGTGTGATTCATAAACCAAGCCCCTTGATATCGTGCTGCAAAGCAGGGGTTGTTGATTCCAAAATCAAAGCCAAAAACTGTCTATTCTTCAGCAGTCCTCATCACAGAGGAAAATAAAAACGTAAGTGACTGAAATAGCATGAAGATAGACAATCATTTCTATTTTGCTTGAGAATATAAGTGGCTTTGCTGTAATGAAGTATATGCATCCCAGAAAATCTTGTCTTCTATAACATTATACATTAAAAATAGCAGGGCTTTCTAGAAAAATTGGATTAGCCACAGACTACTCAAACCTATGGCAGAATACTAACAAGAAGAAGAAGAAATCCTAATAAAATACTAGCACAGTTTAAAAGATGTGTCAAGTTCCTAACAAATACTACAAATACTAAATAATTAATATAGATGTGGTTAATATGCGTTCTTATTCTAGTAAATAGCAATTTGATGGAAAGGGGTGATGGAGGGCTGGGGCCACTGAGCTTTGTAGAAACAAGGACAATATTCAGAAGGATCAGGGAAAACCAAGCAAAGGGGACTTCCAAGGCAGAGCAGTGGCCAAGCTGAGCCTAGAGTGAGAATATGGGTTGAATAGGGATCAAGAAATGCCTGTCTTCCTCTGTACCTTGCTGGGCTCTACTGCATCAGTACATCTTATGTTCAGCTGCTGTTATCTGGCAGTGTAAAAGATTAGTATGCTGGGTGGATCATGTATGAAGCAATGCAAATTTGGTATTCTTTTGATATTACCCTAAATTACCAATCATGGCAAAGCTCCTTTGAGTTACAGAAATACATATTCTACCAGAATAGACTGTACCTGCATTTGAACATTTTCTGACAAAGCATTTGAACAGATTTGACTCAGGACAAATTAGGAATCGACTCGGTTCCAATCTCTGCATCAATACCTGTCCACAAATCCTTCTCTGCAGCCAAATAAGTGAATTTTCATCTAAAACTGGTGGAAGACTTAACCTTTCTCAAACAGCCACTGAAACTGAGTAGCTGGTTTAGTGCTATTAAGAGCATCTGATATACAAAGTAAGCAGAGAAAATTTTAATGTCTTCAAAACTGTTGTTAAATTTGATGTTAATTTGTCAGTAATGACTACTGGAAAAGAACAGTCATTAAATGCAGAGGACTTTCATAAAGTGTGGTCCTCAGGCCAATGACTGTAGAGCTGCCTACTGGACTTGTTAAAAAGGTAGATTCGTGGGCCCAACCCAGGGCCCTTGACATCAGGTGAGCTGGCAGTAAGTAGGTAATAGGTGCCGAAATCTTAACTTTGTTGAGATACCCAAATGAGTCTGGTGCTCTCTAAAGTTTGAGAAGAAATATTTTACTGGTTTCTTGCCAGATAATACAAATGGACATAGTGGATAATCATTGTCTCATAAGACATTTTTCAGGTCGAACGGGGCAAGATGCCCCAATAGGAACAGCTCCGGTCTACAGCTCCCAGTGAGACTAAGGCAGAAGGCAGGTGATTTCTGCATTTCCAACTGAGGTTCCCAGTTCTTCTCATTGGGACTGGTTAGACAGAGGGTGCAGCCCACAGAGAGTGAGCCAAAGCGGGGTGGGCTGTTGCCTTACCAGGGAAGTGCAAGGGGTTCAGGAACTCCCTCCCCTAGCCAAGGGAAGCCCTCAGGGACTGTGGCATTGTAGCAGGACAAGCCGCAGACAAAACCCCTCAGACACTGAGTTCAAGAAGGAAGGGCTTTATTCAGCCAGGAGCTTTAGCAAGACTCTCATATCCAACAACTGAGCTCCGCAAGTGAGCAATTCCTGTCCCTTCTAAGGGCTCACAACTCTAAGGGGGTCCGCCTAACTCCAGCAGACCTGCAGAAGAGAGACCTGACTGTTGGGAAAAAAAACTAACAAATGAAAAGCAAGAGCATCAACATCAAGAAAAAGGACACCCACAGAAAAAAAAAAAACCCCATCTGAAGGTCACCAACATCAAAGACCAAAGGCAGATAAATCCATGAAAATGAGGAAAAACCAGTGCAAAAAGGCTGAAAATTCCAAAACCTAGAATGCCTCTTCTCCTCCAAAGAATCACAACTCCTCACCAGCAAGGTAACAAAACTGGACGGAGAATGAGTTTGATGAATTGGCAGAAGTAGGCTTCAGAAGGTGGGTAATAACAAACTCCTCCAAACAAAAGGAGCATGTTCTAACCCAATGCAAGGAAGCTAAGAACCTTGAGGAAAAGTTACAGGAACTGCTAACTAGAAAAACCATTTTAGAGAAGAACATAAATGACCTGATGGAAATGAAAAAACACAGCACAAGAACTTCATGACATATACACAGCTATCAATAGCTGAATTGATCAAGCGGAAGAAAGGATACCAGAGATTGAAGATCAACTTAATGAAATAAAACATGAAGACAATATTAGAGAAAAAAGAATGAAAAGGAATGAACAAAGCCTCCAAGAAATATGGGACTATGTGAAAAGACCAAACCTACGTTTGAGTGGTGTACCTGAAAGTGATGGGGAGAATGGGACCAAGTTGGAAAGCACTCTTCAGGATATTATCCAGGAGAACTTCCCCAACCTAGCAAGAGAGGCCAACACTGAAATTCAGGAAATGCAGAGAACTCCACAAAGATACTCCTTCAGAAGAGCTACCCCAAGACACATAATTGCCAGATTCACCAAGGTTGAAATGAAGGAAAAAATGTTAAGGGCAGCCAGACAGAAAAGTCGGGTTGCCCACAAAGGGAAGCCCATCAGACTAACAGCAGATCTCTCTGCAGAAACCCTACAAGCCAGAAGAGAGTAGAGGCCAATATTCAACATTCTTAAAGAAAAGAATTTTCAACCCAGAATTTCATATCCAGCCAAACTAAGCTTCATAAGTGAAGGAGAAATAAAATCCTTTACAGACAAGTAAATGCTGGAGGACTTTGTCACCACCAGGCCTGCCTTACAAGAGCTCCTGAAGGAAGCACTAAATACGGAAAGGAAAAACCAGTACCAGCCACTGCAAAAGCATACCAAAATGTAAAGACCATCGACACTATGAAGAAACTGCATCAACTAATAGGCAAAATAACCAGCTAGCATCATAATGACAGGATCAAATTCACACATAGCATTATTAACCATAAATGTAAATGGACCAAATGCTCCAATTAAAAGACACAGACTGGGCTGGGCGTGGTGGCTGATGCCTATAATCCCAGCAGTTGGGGAGGCCAAGGCAGGCATATCACAAGGTCAGGAGATCAAGACCATCCTGGCTAACACGGTGAAACCCCATCTCTACTAAAAATACAAAAAAATTAGCCAGGCATAGTGGCAGACGCCTGTAGTCCCAGCTACTTGGGAGGCTGAGGCAGGAGAATGGCATGAACCTGAGAGATGGAGCTTGCAGTGAGCGAGATCGTGCCACTGTGCTCCAGCCTGGGCAACAGAGCAAGACTCTACCTTAAAAACACACATACACACACACACACACACACACACACAGACTGACAAATTGGATAAAGACTCAAGACCCATTGGTGTGCTGTATTCAGGAGACCCATCTCACGTGCAAAGACACACACAGGCTCCAAGTAAAGGGGATGGAGGAATGTTTACCAAGCAAATGGAAAAAAAAAATGGGTTGCAATCCTAGTCTCTGATAAAACAGACTTTACACCAACAAAGATCAAAAGAGACAAAGATGGGCATTACATAATGGTAAAGGGATCAATGCAACAAGAAGAGAAAATATCCTAAATACATATGCACCCAATACAGGAGCACCCAGATTCATAAAGCAAGTTCTTAGAGACCTACAAAGAGACTTAGACTCCCACACAATAATAGTGGGAGACTTTAACACCCCACTGTCAACATTAGATAGATCAACAAGACAGAAAATTAGCAAAGATATTCCGGATTTGAACTCAACTCTGGAAAAAGCAGACCTAATAAACATCTATAGAACTCTCTACCATGAATCAACAGAATATACATTCTTCTCAGCACCACATCACATTTATTCTAAAATTGACCACATAATTGGAAGTAAAACATTCCTCAGCAAATGCAAAAGAATGGAAATCATAACAAACAGTCTCTCAGACCACAGTGTAATCAAATTAGAACTCAGGATTAAGAAACTCACTCAAAACTACACAACTACATGGAAACTGAAGAGCTTGCTTCTGAATGACTATGGGTAAATAATGAAATTAAGGCAGAAATAGATAAAGTATTTGAAACCTATGAGAACAAAGACACAATGTGCCAGAATCTCTGGGACACAGTTAAGCAGTGTTTAGAGGGAAATTTACAGCACTAAATGTCCACAAGAGAAAGCGGGAAAGATCTAAATTCGACACCCTAACATCACAATTTAAAAAACTAGAGAAGCAAGAGCAAACAAATTCAAACACTAGCAGAAGACAAGGAATAACTAAGATCAGAGAAGAACTGAAGGAGATAGAGACATGAAAAATCCTTCAAAAAATCAGTGAATCCAGGAGCTGGTTTTTTGAAAAGATTAACAAAACAGACCGTTAGCCAGACTAATAAGAGAGAAGAATCAAACAGAAGCAATAAAAAATGACAAAGGGATATCACCACTGATCCCACAGAAATACCAACTACCATCAGAGAATACTATAAACACCTCTACGCAAATAAACTAGAAAATCTAGAAGAAATGGATAAATTCCTGGACCCATACACTCTCCCAAGACTAAACCAGGAAGAAGGCAAATCCCTGAATAGACCAATAACAAGTTCTGAAATTGAGGCAGTAATTAATAGGCTACTAACCAAAAAAATCCCAGGACCAAATGGATTCACGCCTAATTCTACCAGAGGTACAAAGAGGAGTTGGCACCATTCCTTCTGAAACTATTCAAAACAATAGAAAAAGAGAGACTCCTCCCTAACTCATTTTATGAGGCCAGCATCATCCTGATACCAAAACCTGGCAGAGTCACAACAAAACAAGAAAATTTCAGGCCAATATCCCTGATGAACATCAATGTGAAGGTCCTCAATAAAATACAGGTAAACAGAATCCAGCAGCACATCAAAAAGCTTATCCACCATGATCAAGTCGGCTTCATCCCTGGGATGAAGGTCTGGTTTAACATACACAAATCAGTAAATGTAATTCATCACATAAACAGAAACAATGACAAAAACCACATGATTATCAATAAATGCAGAAAACTCCTTCAATAAAATTCAACACCCCTTCATGCTAAAAACACTAAATAAACTAGGTATTGATGGAATGTATCTCAAAATAATAAGAGCTATTTATGACAAACCCACAGCGAATATCATATTGAATGGGCAAAAGCTGGAAGCATTCCCTTTGAAAACCGGCACAAGACGAGGATGCCCTCTCATCAATCCTATTCAACATAGTATTGGAAGTTCTAGCCAGGGCAACTAGGCAAGAGAAAGAAATAAATGGTATTCAAATAGGAAGCGAGGAAGTCATGTTGTCTCTGTTTGCAGATGACTGGATTGTATATTTAGAAAATGCCATCGTCTCAGCCCCAAAACTCCTTAAACTGATAAGCAACTTCAGCAAAGTCTCAGGATACAAAATCAATATGCAAAAATCACAAGCATTCCTATACACCAATAATAGACCAACAGAGAGCCAAATTATGAGTGAGTTCCCATTCACAATTGCTACAAAGAGAATAAAATACCTAAGAATACAACTTACAAGGGATATGAAGGACCTCTTCAAGGAGAACTACAAACCAATGCTCAAGGAAATAAGAGAGGACACAAACAAATGGAAAAAGATTCCATGCTCATGGATAGGAAGAATCAATATGGTGAAAATAGCCATACTGCCCAAAGTAATGTATAGATTCAATGCTATTCCCATCAAGCTACCATTGACTTTCTTCACAGAATTGGATGAAACTACTTTAAATTTCATATGGAACCAAAAAACAGCCCACACAGCCAAGACAATCCTAAGCAAAAACAACAAAGCTGGAGGCATCATGCTACCTGACTTCAAACTATACTACAAGGCTACAGTAACCAAAACAGCATGGTACTGGTACCAAAACAGATATATAGACCAATGGAACAGAACAGAGGCCTCAGAAATAACACCACACATCTACAACCATCTGATCTTCGACAAATCTGACAAAAACAAGTGATGGGGAAATGATTCCCTATTTAATAAATGGTGTTGGAAAAACTGGCTAGCCATATGCAGAAAACTGAAATTGGACCCTTTCCTTACACTTTATACAAAAATTAACTCAGGATGGCTTAAAGATTTAAAAGTAAGACCTAAAACCATAAAAACCCTAGAAGAAAACCTAGGCAATACCATTCAGGACATAGGCATGGGCAAATACTTCATGACTAAAACACCAAAATTAATTGCAACAAAAGTCAAAATTGACAAATGAGATCTAATTAAACTAAAGAGCTTCTGCACAGCAAAAGAAACTATCATCAGAATGAACAGGCAACCTACAGAATGGAGAAAATGTTTGCAAATCTACAAAGAACTTAAACAAATTTACAAGAAAAAAAAAAAATCCAAAAGTGGGCAAAGGATATGAACAGACACTTCTCAATAGAAGACATTTATGCAGCCAACAAACACATGAAAAAAGCTCAGCTCATCATCACTGGTCACCAGAGAAATGCAAATCAAAACCACAATCTCACACCAGTTAGAATGGTGATCATTAAAAAGTCAAGAAACAACAGATGCTGGAGAGAATGTGGAGAAATAGAAACGCTTTTACACTGTTGGTGGAAGTGTAAATTAGTTCAATCATTGTGAAAGACAGTGTGGTGATTCCTCAAGGATCTAGAACCAGAAATACCATTTGACCCAGCAATCCCATTACTGGGTATATATCCAAAGGATTATAAATCATTCTACTATAAAGACACATGCACACCTATGTTTATTGCAGCACTATTCCCAATAGCAACCCAACCAACCCAAATGCCCATCAATGATAGACTGGATAAAGAAAGTATGGCACATATACACCATGGAGTACTATGCAGCCATGAAAAAGAATGAGTTCATGTCCTTTGCAGGGAGATGAAGCTGGAAACCATCATTCTCAGCAATCTAATGCAGGAGCAGAAAACCAAACACCACATGTTCTCATAAGTGGGAGGTGAATAAGGAAAGCATATGGGCACAGGGCAGGGAACATCACCAGGGACTGTGGGGGGTGAGGGGGGCAAGGGGAGGGACAGCATTTGGAGAAATATCTAATGTAGATGACGGGTTGATGGGTGCAGCAAACCACCATGGCATGTGTATACCTATGTAACAAACCTGCACATTTTACACGTGTATCTTAGAACTTAAAGTATAATTTTAAAAAATTTTCAAAGCATGTGCTACTAATTATCTGATACAACCTCATAACAGACACTGGATAAGGGGAAGGCAGTGCAAGAATAGACTTAGACAAGCACTGCCTGATACTGCCAAAGGATATTACACATGAGACATTAACCTTCAATGTGCATCTATTCTATGAGTGAACATTCAGGAAAGTACAGGTTATTCACATATTGGATATAGGTAGGTTGATAACCAATCTACAACAGTCGGGAGGTGTCAGGAAAAGAATTGTATATGTACTTTAAACCTACATATACCTGTACAACTAGAATAGTTTCATAAATACTAAACTGCTTGCCTATTGGATGGTGATTAGCCACTGGCCCTGCCACCTTGATCCCTTCTCTGAGCTCTCCCACCAAGAGCTAAAAGCCCAGAACACAAGGGGCTTCCACAACCCTATTCCAGGCCATGGCCAGCATGTGCTATGATTGGACAGTGTCCATGACATGTTCATTATTTTTTAAAATATCCCCCTTACCCATGAGATCCCTGAAGAACACCTATGTGCAAGGTCTTGAGCCTGGCAGGACCTTCACTCTGTGCACCTGATGTCATTGGCAGCTTTCCATTCATTCCAAGAGGAACACCAGGGAATCTACAAGCTTCAGTATCCAGCAGAGAGCATGCTCTGTTGTCTTCTGGTCCCCGTAGCCATCTCTGCCCAGAGAAACCTGAATTCCTTACCATTTAAGAACTGTTTTGTCTTTACCTATTGGCACCTTTTCGTCAACCACATCATTGTCCTACTGTGGCTTGCCCTACATAGGATGAGACCCACTTGGTGCAGAAAAGACTGATAAACTTCTTTAAGACAAAGTAAAACTCTTCAGGCTTTGGTACCCTGGGTCAGTGCTTCAGAGTAAGAAGGGAAACATTCTACTTAGGAAAATAGTGAGGAGTTGAGGTTCCCTGGGAAAAATCCCAGAAAGATCAGGGAGCAGAAGAGGGATTTGGGAGAAGAACACTATTGAAAGAGGTTTGTTTGCCATGAAGAATGCAACATAAATGCCCTACTTTTCTCCTTATAAATCTTTTACTGTATAGTAAAGTCTATATTGCTCACTAATGCTTGTGCAATAAACTTAGTTCTGCAATCAGAGTAGGTACCAGTAAAAAGTAGAGGCTATCTGTGTGGATACTGTACCAACTGGGAGATGATAGGACAGCTGATATCCAAACTACAGTGCCTGAATTCATTTAGAAATTCACTCATTCATTAGTTATTTGTTTATAACTTTCTCATACTATCTGGAGGTACAGTCATGCCAATCAGGCTATAGCATCAAGAATGAATGTTCTTTGTTATATAAAACTCTTAATCAGCTGAACATATGGAAATTTTTCATCTCTTAACAGTTAACAATTATCAATCTAAAATAACTGTACTTGCCTTTGAGTGTGTCCAATCATCCTCATTCTTCCCTTCTTACCGCCACAGCAATTCAGCCATTTCCTTGCCAGGC
Organism: Trachypithecus francoisi; assembly: GCF_009764315.1. Lineage (NCBI taxonomy): Eukaryota > Metazoa > Chordata > Mammalia > Primates > Cercopithecidae > Trachypithecus > Trachypithecus francoisi. The sequence continues at coordinate 23,020,334 of NW_022681472.1, read as the reverse complement.
AGATGATGATCTGACTCCCGGATATAGAGGTGGAGGTGAGATTGTGAGGTCAAAAGGTCCCTCTGCTGTCCCATTCCAGATGTGCTAAATTCCATGATCGAATGGTTTTTCTTCCAGTTAAACTAGAAATTAGAGTAACAAAGGACCATTTTATTACTTACTAAAGAAACTCTTACCTATACAATGCCCCATTCCTAGTGAGCCTGGAATAAGTCATTGTTTGGCTAGAAAGAGCATTCAAGAGGACTGGCACTTATATTTACAAGTATACATCTAAAACACCTACTAGGTTTATTGTACTTAGCCTCAAAAACTTTCAAATGTCCCATGCGTTGTTCTAATCAATGCCCATCTTTCTTCACTCATGAAATTTAGAAATAAAAAGAGCAATAAAAAGTGAATTTTATGATACCCATTTGGCAACCACCAGATATTGGAAGGAGTACAGTAAAGTATTAATATAATGACGGCCAATTTTGTAGGTTATATTTTGGTCAATTATGTTTTCCTAGGAAATTATTCCTTTTATTTACATTTTTTGTTATTTGTTTGCTTGTTGACACAGGGTCTTGGTCTGTTGCCCAGGCTAGAGTGCTCACTGCAGCCTTGAACTCCCAAGGACAAGCGATCCTCCCACCTCTCAGCCTCCCAAGTAGCAGGGTCTATAGATACTTGCCACCAAGCCTGGCTAATTTTTGTATTTTTTGTTTTGTAGAGATAGGGTTTTGCCATGTTTCCCAGGCTAGTCTCAAACTCCTGGGCTCAAGCAATTGCCTGCCTCAGCCTCCCAAATTGTTGGGACTACAGACGTGAGCCATTGCACCTGGTCATTTAAGTTTTCAATTACATTGGCTTAAGGTCATTTATGGTATTCTCTATTTTTCTTTTATTTGATGAATCTACATTTATGTCACTTTCTCATTGCTAACATTGGTCATTTGAATCTTCATTCTTTTGTCCTTAAGCAGATTTGCTAACAATTTTTCTATTTTAAATATACTTCAAAAACCAATTTTTTTGTTTGGTTGGTCTGTACCAATACTTTTGTTTTCTATTTCATCAATTTATCCTCTCATCTTTATTATGACTTGCCTTCTACTTCTTTGTTCTTATTACTTTTTGGTAGTTGTTCTTTTTCTAATTTCTTGGTTTAGACATATATAACTCATCAAGTTTTCATATTTACCCTTTTGCAACATGAGCATTTAAGGTCAGGAATGTCTCTCTTTGAAATGTTACATTTAATTTTGATCTGGGTCTAATTTCTCTACACTGACTCCTTTAATCTGCAAGTTATTTAAAAGTCTGTTTTTAATTTCTAAATATAGATAGTCATTGATTTCTAAATTTAATTACATCGTAATCAGAGATCATTTGACATCAATTCTCTGACATTTGTTGAAGCTTGTTTTGTAACCTCATATTGGGTCAATTTTTGTAAGCATTCTACGTATGCTTGGGAAGAAAGAAAGTCTGTTAAGACTTTCAGTTATTGAGATGTAATTGAATATTTATCATTTACAATCCTTATGATATTGTCAATTTTGCCATATATATTTTGATGCTGTTGTATCAACGTTGGATGTGTTCAGATTATTAGTATTTATATCTTCCTGGTAAATGGAATGGTTTATCAGTGTATGTAAATGTACACAGGTGCATACATATGTATATATGAATACATTTATATTCATATATGTTCGCTGTAGATAGTGATATATACTGCTATATTATTCTTAAAAAATGGTTTTGTCCTAACATTTTGCTGCTATTAATATAGCTGCAACAGCTTTTTTCTTTAGTATTTGAATGATTTATATTTTTTCATTATTTCATTTTTAGCCATTCTAGTTTTATGTGTCTCTGGTAACCAGCATGTAAGAGGATATTTTTATTCAACATACATGTTATTTTACCTAGAGAATGTAATCCCTGTTTATTTACTGTGCTTACTGATATATTTCCTTATTTCTTTTTGATGCTTTTTTCTTTTCTGCTTTGTAGATACCTTACATCCCTTTAAGTCCCTTTACCCTTCCCCTGTTGATACTATAATTGTCTTCAATATTTTATCTACATACATTGAAAACCACATCAAGATATCTTCAACTATTCCAAGATGTCCTCATTTCCTTTTTTTTTTGGAAACTTCCTCTAGCAATTTTTTAAGATACCATAAAACTAGTATCTGAAAATCTCAGGTTTATAATCCTGCTACGTGTTGAATCTGTTAGCTTTCGCATATAGTGGCTTGAATGCTCATGTGTTTTGTAATTTTTTTTATCATGAACTCTTCTTTTGCAAGGTTAGATATAAGAACTATGAGCACCCTGGCTTGAGGGTGTATATTTCTCTATCTGGAGAGGTTTTGCATTTGCATTTGTTACTACAAATTGCATCCTTATCAAATTTTCCTGGTGTGTAGACTTTTTTTCCATCCCTACTCTTTAGCTGAGGCTATTGCCCTTTGAAGGTTTTAGTTTTATGCTAGAATGGCAGTTCCAGCTGCCAACTTTGGGCCCAAAATCTTGATCCTGCTCCTTGTGTGGTTATGATAGACATCTACAACTTTTAACCAGGACTGCCATCATATCACCTCACATGCTTACAGCTTTCGTTGGCATTTTGTTTATTTCAGACTCCTGGGGATTTCCTTGTATTTCTGGGCACTCCACTCTACTGTCGAAGGGGTGTTTGTTTTATTTTATTCAGCATTTTCTAGCTATATTAGAGTGGGAGAGTGTTCCAGTTACCTAGTTCTCTGTATTGCTAGAAATGTAAATCCCAGGACTAGTTTATCATTACTCCTCTGAAATTTTATAATGATGTAATTTGGTATGGGTCTATTTTCATTCATTGTGAATTCAGCAGCCCCTTTCAATTTGGAAATTCATGTTCTTCAGTTCCAAAAATTTTTCTTGTATTAATTTTCTGATAATGTTCTCTCTTCTTTTTCTGTTCTATCTGTATGATTTTTTCCATTTATCAGATGTTGGACTGCACACCTTTTTTCCTCTATTTCCTGTCTTTTTACCATTTAGTTCTACTCTCTGGAAAATGTCCTCAACTTTGTTTTCCAATTATTCTATGGATTTTAAATTTCTGCTCTTTTAAATGTTCTAATTGTTCCTTTATTAGGGCATTCTGCTCTTCTTTCTTGAATATATCCTCTCTTACCTGAGAAACATCAATTGTGCTTATTAATTACAGTTTCTTTAAAAATCATCTTCTGCTCTCCAGCATGCATTATGTCTATTTCTACAAAACTCTTTTCTGTTTTCTGGTGCCTGTGTCTGGTTGGAAGATTCTAGGAAATATCTGGTGAGCCTCGACTGCCCATTCACAGTAGAGTTGGGCATTGAAAAGCTGATAGGAAGACTGGCATACATGGCTGGAACTTGCCAAAGAGTGGACTTCGTGGGTTATGATTGGATCATTGGGCCACCCCTGTGACACTAGTGAGTTATTTTTCTTCTTTGGGGGGAGTTGTTTTCTCCAATTTCCTACCTGGAGTGTATATCCCTGGCTTTCATGCCCTTGCTTTAGTTGAGAAAAATAGCCAATCAGTGTGTTTGTTTTCACTTGACCTACTTATTTTCTATTCTATAGATCCCAGCCTCTTCTGTGTCCTGTGTCACTACTTGAAAATCCCTCTGTTTTAATTTCTCCAGAAAATATATTTCTCTGGGGATATTGGAGTGACCATTATCTAAGAGTGGGGTTGGTACCTAGACAATTTAGAGTCCTTACTCAGATTTTCATATTGTCTCTTTGTTTTCTTATTACCTTCCATACTCCTCAGTGATACTGATTCCTGAGCCTGTGTAGGGCTTCTGTGAAGCTAATCAACTTGCTTTTCTTTGATATCCCACCTTTCATCGCTAACTGGTTAGGTTTAAACTCTCTCTGATCAACCAAGTCATTTCTCATTCTCCTATTTGCTTTTTATCTTTATATTTTATTGCTCAGGTCTACAGCTTGTTTCATCAAAGATAAAGTAAGAATTTCTCTTTTGAGGTCTCCTTGTTATTTTGGAGCAAGAGGCATTCTCCTTATTCCAGCATTTTTTTTTTTTAAATAGGAAGTTTTGTCAATAGAGAAGAACATCAAGTTGGGATCCATTAAGTAGAAGTTGGTTAAAAGAACTTCTGTACTTACAACTCTCCAAATCATGAGCATGCTCTTGTAGTGTCAAATAAAAAACAAATCTGGACTTATGTAAGGAGAGACTGTTGAAAAGGATTATTGCAAGAGAAGGGAATAGACTCCCCTCTCTTGCAATAATCCTTTTCAACAGTCTCTCCTTAGACTTTTCAATAGTCTCTCCTGTCCTTGGCAGAACAGGCCAGACTTAAGATCTACATATCTTAAAGATCGGGCAGAAAAGTACTTTAACAGGGAAGAATAATAAAGCTAGAAAGTGCCAGGTGTTGGCCAGGTGCAGTGGCTCATGCCTGTAATCCCAGCACTTTGGGAGGCCGAGGTGGGTGGATCATGAGGTCAGGAGTTCGAGACCAGCCTGGCCAAGATGGTGAAACCCCCGTCTCTACTAAAAAATACAAAAATTAGCTGGGTGCGGTGGCGGACACCTGTAATCCCAGCTACTGGGAGGTGGAGGCAGGAGAATTGCTTGAACCCGGGAGGCAGAGTCTGCAGTGAGCCAGGATCATGCCACTGCACTCTAGCCTAGGCGACACAGCAAGACTCCATCTCAAAAAAAAAAAGAAAAAGAAAAAGAAAAAGTGCCAGGTGTCGTGAAGTGGGATGAACAAGTGGTGGTAGTTTTATTGGACAGTGGATCAGAAAATGTTTTACCCTGAGGTCAGCTGACACTCAGGATAGGGCATTACAGAGAGGCTGAAATGCCAGCTCAGGCTGAGGATGGGTAAAAGTTTAGGGATGTGGAGGAAAGAGAGAAGCTTAACTCAAGTTTGATCAAGTCATGGTAGTATTATCCAGATTGGTTTATGAGGCAAAGAATGGGAATTTGGAGGGTCTGTGTCTAGACTGGTCATAGGAAAACAAGGGAGGAATCAGCAGTCTTTCCTGAGTCCTAGGGGAAATGATGGCCCCTGAAGAAAGCCATTTCTGGGACACAATGGAGCAGTGGAATTCATATAACTGCCTTTGTCTTTTATGATCACAGGGCTCAGGTAAATGCCAACACTCCTAGTCCATTCTCTCTCTCCTCCCTTCTATCCCTGACCCAACCAGCCTCTGCATGGAAGCCTCTGAATGGAGCCTCTCACTCCCACTCCCTTCACCTTTGCCTGGCCGACTCCTGCTCATCATTTGGTCATATGCATAGGCAACGCCTCTCCTGGGAAGGTGTCCCAAACTACCTCTCAAAATACATCTGAACAGTAGTGTGTCCTCTCTGTAGATTAATCACACTGCACGCCATATCTGCTTAGTCCTTGAGGACAGAGCTGTCTTGCTCACTGTTGTACCCTCAGCACTTAGCTCAATGGCTGAAGTTCTTCAGGCTTTCAATAAACAGTGAATAAAAGCTTGTTGGGGGAGGTGGGAGAGTTACCAAAGCTGTGACTTTTGGAAGTCAGCCTGTTCTCTCAGACAGCTGAGAGACAGAATCATCTCCAGATCCTCCGCACGTTCACAGAGTGATGATTCAGCGGCTTGATCAGCCAGCCCTCCACCCTGGGGATTCTTCACTGGCTTTTCACATCAGCTGACAATTAATGTGAAGGAAAATGGAAGAAAAAACAATGTACTGATTTCCATTTCATCTTCTTAGCTGTTATGAAAAAGTGCTTTCAGCAAAGGGGTTGAAATTAACTTTTTAAAAATGGAATAGTTATCTGGTTTAATATAACTGATCACTGAATGATGATTCTGGCGCTATATTATTGAGAGTCTTTTTTCTGACCTTCAAAGTAGGGAGAAAAATATGGGTGAACTTGAGAAATATTTTCCAAGGGAAATGTAAACTTTTATACTCAAAAAAGCACATGGAGTCTAGCATGATTATAGAGTTTAAGGGGTACATGGGAATCATGTAGGTCAACCCCTTTATTTGTAATTAAGAAAATTAAGGCTCTGAGATGTAACATATCAGTGTTTACATAGGACCAGGAAGAAACCATGTCTTTTGTTTCCCAAGTTGGGAATATTTTTTCACTAAACCAAAGATGAGCTTTATTTGATTTATTTGGTTAATTCACAGAAGAATTCTTAAGCTGACAGCTGAAAGAGGAAATGCATAACAAAACCTAAAGTAATTCAGGTTTTCATTTCATCAAATATTAGACCCCAGAAAAGGGCCAGAATTTTTAAGTGTAAATGCAATATCATACTGTTGTTGAGAACACCAAATGGAATACTTCTGAATGTAGTGATCAAATATCACGGAGAGATCATCAGTGTTAAGATTATAAGTCATCAAAAGAGAGTAGAGGAAAATCTCTGTTACTTGATGAGATACAGCCCAGGGGCTCTTGTCTTCCAATGTACTTCTTAATGGGTCATGCCAGGTGATCGCTGATTATTTCCATCTATTCTACCTCAGAGCCAGGCTGAAAATGCTAACTCGAATTTCAGGTAGAGGATTATTTTAAACTAGCAAAACATAGTGAACTATTTTTTCCCTTATCTAATAGGTTTCCTGAGGGGTTGCTAAGTTCTCAAAACCTCTAACGTAGGAGTCAGAAACCTTTCGTTAGTACTTATAAGTCATCTAATGTTCACTTAGAGGGCAGAAAGTAAGGTGGTATTGGCTTTTTTATATGAAAAGGGTAGTGGTGTGTTGATGCTACAGAAAGATGCAGGGTGCCAACGTCAGGGGTCTTTGAGTCTGTAATTTCTCCTGGGTGGACCAGCACAGGCCTGCATCTTCCTCCTGTAGCCCCTAAATCACCTCCCAACCACCTGGCCTGATAGTGCTGGGAGTTCCCACCCATCCTGTCGTACCATTAATTGTCACACAGCCTCAGGAGAATGGTGATTACCCTGAAAAAAGGAAGAGCCAGCCTGGCATTAACACCTGAACTTTGGTGCTCCTAGGAGGCAACCCAGCTCCCACAGCAAGACTATAATGTTCCTCTGTTGAACATAAACCATTTCACAGGACACCAACATTAGACAGGGCCACCCTATGTTCACCATGAAATAAGATAAGAACAAGACTATTGTGATCATGTCTAAACACAGACCAAAAAAGAAAAAAGACATTGTCTATTTCAGAAAAATCACTAAGCTTACCCTTTTTCTGGCTAATGTCAGTGACCACTGCTCCTTTATCAATTATGGTTTTAGACCCATTTTGTTTCTCCCACCTTCTAGATAAAAGAAATAAAATATCAAATGACAGAATTACTCTCCTTCCTCACAGCATTCAGTCCACAGAAAAACCTCAGTTCCTTAAGCCCTTCACAAATCTCCTAAAGTAAATCCAAATTCCGTAATAAGTCCTTTCTAAGTCTCTCTTACTGAGATTGTCTGTTGTTTCCCCTGCTGTGTTGCCCCCACTCATTGCAACAAGCTAATGAGCGAGGCGAGGGGGAGGGGGGTCGCATAAATTTAAGGGATATAATTACAGTTTTGTTACATGGATATATTGCATTGTGGTGAAATCTGGACTTTCAGTGTTAACATCACCCAAATAATATACATTGTACCCATTAAGTAATTTCTCATGCCTCACCCCACCACTCCTCTGCCTTTCTGGGTTTCCAGTGTCTATTATTTCACACACTATGTTCTGTGTACACATTATTTAGCTCCCACTTATAAGCGAGAACATGCAATATTTAACTTTCTGTTTGAGATGTTTCACTTAAGATAATGACCTGTCTTGACAGTCTTTGATTGATGGGCTTCAACAATCATTTCAGATTGGTGATGTATCAATTAGTAGTTCAGAAAAATGTTAAGAGTCTTTTTCTTTTCCAACACATGTGCTTTGTTTTGATAAATGAGAGATACTATCCCATTATGGCAATCAGCATTCAGCCTTGAAGAGAATTAAGGGGAAAACGGGCACCAAAAGAGAGTTTTACCAGAACTTCTACCTTTACTAATGCTGTAGGAATAATGCTTGACTTATAACTAGTACTCAGGCTGGGGGCATTAATTTCTATTATATTGAAATTTATATTCTTAAACAATGCTTTCATTTGGACTAGTCTAATTTTATTTCACTGTTGGGCCCCCACCAATTTTTTATAATTTCAATGCCTAGTTAGTTGTTAGTTGCAATATTTTCATTTTTCTTTAATGACAAAACAGAGCTTTAGTTTCCCTAAATTTCCAGGGTCTTTTGTTGGAATTATTGGGGCTATGCTTTAGGAAAGTGATTTGCAAATTACTTCTGTGGTTGGAAAGAAAGGATGGGCCTAAGTAAAATTAGTGCCAGAATTTCAATAACCTAACCTGAACCTTTGGTTCATAGGAGACCATAATCTTTGGCCAAGTTTCCCTGTCAGCAGCCCACCAATATTTGAAATGTTGGCAAGTCATAATGAGAGGTGACAATGTGCTAACAGCCCTCACTCTCAGCGCTCTTTGGCCTCCGCTTCCACTCTGGCAGCGCTTGAGGAGCCCTTCAGCACACCACTGCACAGTGGGAGCCCCTCTCTGGGCTGGCGAAGGCTGGAGCCAGCTCCCTCTGCTTGTGGGGAGGTGTGGAGGGAGAGGTGCAGGTGGGAACCAGGGCTGTGTGCAGCGCTCACAGGCAAGCACCAGCTGGTGCAGGTTTGGCCGGCTCCACACTCAAAGCGGCCTGCCGGCACCGCCGGCCCAGGACAGTGAGGGGCTTACCACCTGGGCCAGGAGCTGCGGAGGTTACTCCGGGTTCCCCAGCACTGCCCACCCGCATGCACTGCACTCAAATTTCGCGGGGCCTCAGCTGCCTCCCCGCTGGGCAGGGCTGGGGACCTGAAGCCCGCCATGTCCGAGCCCTCCCTCCGCAGTGGGCTCCCGGGTGGCCCGAGCCTCCCTGACGGGCGCCGCTCCCTGCGCCATGGCCCCCAGTCCCATCTACCAACCAAGGGCTGAGGAATGCAGGGCAGCTCCACCTGCAGCCTCAGTGCGGGATCCATTAGGTGAAGCCAGCTGGGCTCCTGAGTCTAGTGGGGACTTGGAGAACTTTTATGTCTAGCTAAAGGATTGTAAATACAGCAATCAGCACCCTGTGTCTAGCTCAAGGTTTGTAAATACACCAATCAGTACTCTGTATTTAGCTAACCTAGTAGGGACTTGGAGAACTCTTCTGTGTAGCACTCTGTGTCTAGCTAAAGGATTGTAAACGCACCAATCAGCACTCTGTCAAAACGGACCAATCAGCTCTCTGTAAAATGGACCAATCAGCAGGATGTGGGTGGGGTCAGATAAGGGAATAAATGCAGGCTGCCCTGATTAACCAGCGGCAAGCCGCTCAGGTCCCAGTCTGTGGTGTGGAGTGTGTTCTTTTGCTCTTTGTAATAGATTTTGCTGCTGTTCACTCTTTGGGTCCATGCAGCCTTTATGAGCTGTAACACTTACAGTAAAGGTCTGCAGCTTCACTCATGAAGCCAGCGAGACCACGAACCCATCAGGAAGAATGAACAAGTCCAGATGCACTGCTTTTAAGAGCTGTAGCACCGCAAGGGTCTGTAGCTTCACTCCTGAAGTCAGCAAGACCACGAACCCACCCTGAAGGAAGAAACTGCAGACACATCTGGATATCTGAAGAAACAAACTCCGGACACACCATCTTTCAGAACTGTAACACTCACTGCAAGGGTCCGCAGCTTGGTTGTTGAAGTCAGTGAGAGCAAGAACCCACCAATTCCAGACACAATAAGTAGAGCAAGGAAAAATAATTCAGTGAAAAATAAGCATTTTTTTAACTGTATGACTACAGTGGCTGTTGCAGTCCTTAGAAGATAGTACAGTACTGTGACCTATGAAGCAGTATAGTCTAGGATTATATCTAAATGTAATAAAAATTCAAAATTAAGGACATGTAAGTTGAGAAATGGGATGAGTGGGTGAAATTCAAATGGACTACCTTGTCAGTTCCCTGGTAAGGGGAAGTAGGATTCAGAATCTAGAAATGCTCTAGAGAAATCTTGGGGAGAGGATATATTTAAAGAAAATATATCAGTCCATACTGTCATAGAGAATGGGGGAAACAAATATTAACATGACAATTGTAGTAGGTTGAATAGTGTCCTCAAAAAAGACATGTCTGTGTCCTGATCACATTCAGGACCTGTGAATGTGACCTAATTTGCAAAAAAAAAAAAAAAGGATTTTCAAATGTACTTAAGAATCTGGAGATAAGGTCATCCTTGGCAAGTGACAGAAGAGGAGAAGACACAGAAGAGAAGACCATGGGAAGATGGAGACATAAATTGGAGTGATGTGGCCACAAGCCAAGGAATGCCTAGAACCACCAGAAGCTGGAAACAGCTAGTGAGAAATTGCCTCTGGAGCCTCTGGGGAAGCACAGCCTGGCCAACAACTTGATTTTGGACTTCTGGACTCTAAAACTGTGAGAGAATAGATTTATATTGTTTTAAACCATACCCGTCTTTTGCAATTTGTTATGGCGGCCCCTAGGAAACTCATAACAATTACTCATGCAAATAAGACATAATTAAAAGTTGTGGACTGTGAAAAAAAAAAAATTCTATGAAAGCAGACAGCAAACATACCTTGACCCAAACTTGGAGGGCAGAGAAGCTCTCCAAAAATCCATAGCAAAAGATCCTAAAAGATCATCCAAGAAAGCTAAATGGGTGCAGACACAAAAGAATTTTAAGAGTAAATAAGGTACTTTGCAGGATATTAAGATTTTGTGTAAACTAATATTGAATTGGTATGATTATGTAAATTAAACACTAGTCAAAGACAAACTTGATATGAAGTTTTCTTACTCAGAATCCTATGACATGGCACATAAGTGCCATGCCTAACCCTTTGCCAAACCAACAAAAAAATAAGAATAAATATAGGACAGGAAAGTCCGCCTCTGTGCTATTTTGGGCAGCTAGGAAGCCAGCCATCTGTTACCAAGTTTATAGAGCACCTTCTGCATCTTCCCACATCCACGTATAGGACTGAACACTGAAGCTGCTGGAGGACACTGAGAGCCCCCATCCCGTGCTACCTGAACCAGGTGTGTAATTAGCCCTGGACTAAAAGATAGGCAGGTGCTTCTCAGAAGTAGGCCAGGCCAATAAGTAAGCACAGCACAAGAACCAGAAAGAGCCGTGACACTGGTGCTCAGTGGAATTATGACTTCATTGCAAAGAAAATTTTTTTGAATTTTGAATTATTTATCATTTAATGAATGCTCCAAGTCACCAGGACTTTTTTTTTTTTTTTTTTTTTTTTTTGGAGATGGAATCTCGCTCTGTCCCCTAGTCTGGAGTGCAGTGGCGTCATCTCAGCTCACTGCAAGCTCCACCTCCCCAGTTCATGCTATTCTCCTGCCTCAGCCTCCCGAATAGCTGGGACTACAGGCGCTAGCCACCACGCTCGGCTGATTTTTTTGTATTTTTAGTACAGACAGAGTTTCACTGTGTTAGCCAGGATGGTCTCGATCTCCTGACCTCGTATTCTGTCCACCTCGGCCTCCCAAAGTGCTGGGATTACAGGCGTGAGCTAACGCGGCCAGCCCATCAGGACTATTTTAAGTACTTTGTGTGTATGTATTCATTTAAGCCTAACAAATATATTTAAAATATGCTAGTTATAGTCCCATTTCATAAATGAGGAAACTGAAGTGCTGAGAGCTAAGTAGATTGCCTGCAGTCAAACAGCCTACAAGTGGCAGAACTGGGATTCAAACCCAGGCTGCCTAGCTATAGCATTCACACTCCTAATCACTGTATTTTGTATAATCTCTCTAATCTCCGTGATCATAGTAACAAAAATAACTACCACTATCATAGGATTCCTTCGGTGCCACTTTGTCAGCCAGAAATCTCTGCAGCCACTATGACCTCTGCCCGAGGTCTCAGGCCGCCAGGCCCACTCCACCCACTCAGCCCAGTAGGTTATGCTCAGCTTGTCCCCCAGCCTGGATCCCGTGCCCGCCCGCTGCATCTGCCACAGCCCACGTCTGGACCAGGCATGTTGCAGCAGGCTTCCACCTTGGGTGCCAGCATCTGGATGACAGGAATGCAGTGGCACCCAAAAACTGGGAGATGCCAGCAAGTGCCAAGCCCCAGGGATGTTACAGCTGTCGCCCAGGGAGTCCCAAGGTCTGAGCCCCCAAGAAATGGGGTCTTTCTCTTTTTCCTGCCCTTGGTAGCTTGGTGAATGAGAGTGTGTCACAGCTCGTTCATTCCCACCGCCTCGCAGTTCAGAGAACAGAGGCATGTCACAGCTTGTTCAGTCCTGTGCCTGCAACTTGGCGAATGGGGGCATGTAACAGCCAGCATTTTTTCTCACTCCTGTAGCTCAGTGAGCAGGAGCACATGTTACAGTAGTTTGGTGGGTTCCAGCTTCTTGTCCCACAACTAAGAGGAATGAGGTACACAGACAGTGGAGAGTGAGCAAGGCAGAGAAAAATTGTGTTGAGCCACAGGAAACTCCAAACACCAGAGGGGACCCGAAGTGGGTAGCCCACTGTGTGAGAGGGGGCCTGAAAGTGGGTAGCCATCTGTGAGACTGAGTCCAGTGTTTATATGGGCTCAGAATGGGGGACCAATCATGCTGATTGGTCCATGGGCGGGCCTGAAAAAAACACCATTTAATTAGCTAAAAAGACATCAAGGAAGTTCTCACTCAGCTCATGGAGTCCACCCAGAACTGGCAGCTCAGTTTTCAGGCTTCAGGCTGTCTTTGGCATGAAGGTCGGGTTTCACCAGGTACCTATCCCTGTCTGCCTAGGAATATGTCTGTCTTCTGCTGCTATCACTACTAACATTATTAAATATTGACCAATAAGGAAGATATAATTATCACCTTCAATTTACCAAAGAAGAAAGCAAGGCCCAGAAAGTTGACAAACCTGCCCAAAATCACACAGAGACTAAATGGGAGACTGCATCAGATCCTAGGGAGTCAGATTCCAGGGCCTATGGAATTTACCACCACTATAGTGGCTTCCAATTCAGGCATTTGACTTTGTGCTAGGAAACATTCCTGCATTGTTTATATTTTTCATTTATTTATTGCTTCCTGCCCCCACACGCCATCTCTAGGTTTTAATCTCTGAGTAGGGACACAGTCTCACCACGTTCTTCATCTTAACCACACAAAGTTGAACTCTGTCCTTATTCCAGCCAGTCCTTCTTTTCATATGCTTTTCAAATAGCAATAATAATAAGCACTGGTTGTCTTTTGAGCTCCTACTATGTGACAGACCCTCTGCTATTTTGCTTCTATGATTCCAATTAATCCTCCAAGAAAGCCTGTTGGGTATGTTTTTAAGATTATCTTCACAGTACACATGAGGATACTGAGGCTCAGAAATGTTAAAAGCCTCCTGTAAGTCACACAGCCGATGCTGCCAGAGCTAGAATTCCAGCCTATGGCTGTCAGATTGAGCATGACACTGAAATACCTCAGCCTCTTAAACAAGTCTGTATATATGCGACTAGTAATCATGTGAGGAAAGGAACACATGGGAGCAGTCACCAGGTTCCTAGGCCAGAAGGCTGTACAAAGGGGAGTATCCTTTCCTGTGGAGTATCAGGTGGCTGCTTGCAGCAAAGACCTGGAATGGTTGGCAAACAGCCTTGGACCACCCTGCTAAGGTTCTTGATACTTTTGTTATGTTGTAGCCCAAAATCACACAGCTTTGCAGTTCAGAACTACTAACTATCTCATCCAGATGTGATCAGGCCCTAAGGAAATGATTGATAGGAACCTACACACAGGGGGCTGATTGGAACCTTGAAATACCTGCATATGAATTTACAGGACAAATAACCCCACAGGAAAGACCAGAATGTGAGACCTACTGACCAGACCTCCCCAAATGCTAGATCAGGAAGTTGGAAGATGTTTATTTTTCTGGCATATTCTCGGAAGATCCTGAAGACAAGAACCGGGTCAGTAAATTAGGGGCACTGCTGTTAAGCCTGTCCTGTATCAGCCATTTTGTACCTGTGCAACCTTGGGGAAATGACTTAGCCTCTATGAACCTGAATCTTCTCCTTCATTAAATGTATCTACAATTAATTCTTCCTCAAAGTGTTATTGGAAAGATTAGAGATTTCTATAAAGTAGATGAAACATTATAAATCTCAGATGGTAATTGCTGTCCCATATGTCTTCTATAGGCACCTGCCTGCCACCACCCCGACTGAAATATCCATGCTGCTTATTCAGATACCCTTTCTTTAAAATATTATTGGAGAAAACCTAATAATTCATTTTCATTTACTTTCATAATATCACACCAAAATAGAATTCCTGATTTTGCAAGTTCTTTTTTATCAGTTGTCCTTTAGGCCAACAGCTTTCTGAGCACATTTCTTTTTTTTTTTTTTGAGACGGAGTCTCGCTCTGTCGCCCAGGCTGGAGTGCAGTGGCCGGATCTCAGCTCACTGCAAGCTCCGCCTCGCGGGTTCACGCCATTCTCCTGGCTCAGCCTCCGGAGTAGCTGGGACTACAGGCGCCCGCCACCGCGCCTGGCTAGTTTTTTGTATTTTTTTTTTAGTAGAGACGGGGTTTCACCGTGTTAGCCAGGATGGTCTCGATCTCCTGACCTCGTGATCCGCCCGTCTCGGCCTCCCAAAGTGCTGGGATTACAGGCTTGAGCCACCGCGCCCGGCCTTCTGAGCACATTTCTAAGCACACTTTCTGAGAAGGTTTCCCAGGAAGCCTTCTCCAAGCTTTGCTGTAGGGTCCTTTCATGGAACTTTCCTGTGGAGAAGCTGCTCTCTTCTGTGGGATGAGGATTCTTATTTCAGCATGGACCCCCAGAAAATAGCACTTACAGACTCATCTCCAGAGTGGTAATTCATATTATTTTAGCTACCTGTGCCTCTCTATCCTCTGAATACAGCACAATTTCATCATATCCACTGGCATTAAGGGGTGGCAGCAAACTGTTATCCTTAATATCAAAAATCTGTCTCTGTAATGGGTTTAGAGGCAAGTCCCAAAGATTCAATCTTCTAAAGGATTAGAAAATCTAATATATAAAGAAAAGTGAAAGATACCAACATGCTTTTCCTTATAAAGGCAAGAAACCAGCTATTCCTCACTGAAGAACAGAACACCAAAAAGAAAAAAATGAAACTATGCTGCAATCAAAGGGATTAAGAAAAATGTCTGACAATCTTGTTAAATGTGAATGAGTTCAATTAGGATATTGTCGACTCTCCTCTATTTGGAGACTTACAAGATTTGGTTTAGACACACCTACTGGGGACAGTTTGGTGCAGTCCTAGATGTGTCCTTGCCCAAG
This sequence comes from Trachypithecus francoisi, assembly GCF_009764315.1. Lineage (NCBI taxonomy): Eukaryota > Metazoa > Chordata > Mammalia > Primates > Cercopithecidae > Trachypithecus > Trachypithecus francoisi. Next base: position 23,004,964 of record NW_022681472.1, on the reverse strand, counting down.
GGCTGACAGATGGATTGAATGACCTCTCAGCATCCCTTCCAACCTCACACTTCTGTTGTGCACTGATTGTTGGACTGGCATGTTAGCTGAGTCAGATTTGCCCTTGCAAGCCAGTGGAGGAGTCAGCTGCATGAAAGAAAACAGGTAGACTCTTTGTCCCCAAAATAAAAGCCTCTCTACCCTATTCCAGACTAAATTGTATCATTAGAGGTTTATTTTTCTGAGTCACAAAGTATTTTTGATCTTCTAGAGTTCCTCACAGAATGCAGGCACTGACACTTAAGTGAAGATAAAGTCACTAAACCTTATCAGAGAAGGGCTTAGCAGAGATCAAGGCCCTGCAGCATCCTCCAAGACTGGAGATGCAGGAAGAGGGAGGCCCAGAGCAGTCAGGGGTAGACAGAGGCAGAACTGTGAAGACAAACTGTGCCTAATTAGAAATGATGCTCCAGGCTCCTGCAGAGATAGGGCTTTCCTCCCTTCCATCTGCGTTCCATCATGCCTTTGATGAAGGCCAAGCTCCTACCAGGTACAGAGCACTGGCTAAGGCACTGGGGACACTATAGTAAGGAAACAGATGTGGCTTCTGCTTTCCTGCAAAATACTGAACATGTAGTGAATTACTACACAGGGGGAGGTCTACACTCATGCAACAAATACTGAGTGGCTAATTTACGTAAGGCACTGTTCCAGGATGGGTGGCAACCAAATAGGCAAACCCTTCGCCCTCCCAGAGTTTACTTTCTGGCAAGAGGAAGTTACATCATGAAAGAAGCACCAGGTTCTCTAAGAGCTACAACAAGGAGACCTACCCTAGCAGCCAAGTCTTCCTTGAAAAGGGACGTTTATGTTGACAAGTGAAGGCTGAGTAGGAATTGGAGAAAGGCATGTGTCGGAGGAAGAATAGGCATCTAGAGAATGTTCCATCTAGGCGGAGCGCCGTGGCTCACGTGTTTAATCCCAGCACTTCGGGAGGCCAAGGAAGGCGGATCACTTGAGGTCAGGAGTTCAAGACAAGTCTGGCCAATATGATGAAACCCTGTCTCTACTAAAAAAAAAAAAAAAAGAAAAAGAAAAATACAAAAATTAGCTGGACCTGGTGGCATGCACCTATAATCCCAGCTACTTGGGAAGCTGAGACAGGAGAATCGCTTAAACCCGGGAGGCGGAGATTGTGGGGAACTGAGATCACGCCACTGTACTCCACCCTGGGTGACAGAGAAAGACTCTGTCTCAAAAAAAAAAGAAAAAAGAAAGAAAAGAAAAAGACCAAGAATGAGAGAACGTTCCATTTGAAATCACCCCAGCTACCACAGTGTTTTTGTGTGGCAGGATGAAGGGTGATTTATATCTTTTTTTCTTGCAGTTTTTCAAGTATTTGCGTGGCAAATAATTTTAAAACAGTATCAAAATTATACCTAAAACTATTTTATCTCATTTTTACCTTGTAGCTTTAATATATTGGTCTTCAAACTATTACTTGCCAATTATGATCAAATTCTATATGGATATGATGTAATTTGGAAACTCAAACTCAAGATAAAATAGTTTTACCCTGATGATGAAAGCGTTAAGTCTAATTCCAAAATATGTTTGGTTACTATATGCAAACAAAAGAATGTGTTTGACATCGTGACACAGATTTCCCCCCACTACGTTGGACATGAATTACAGGTCGGTTCCTGCACTACAGGTGGACCTGTGGCAGCCCAGCAGTATCTCCTGTGTATCAGAGGGAACAGTTACTGATGTCCATATCCCCCAAAACGGTTCCCGAGCCCTGTTAGCCTTCTTACAGGAAGCCAACATCGAGTACAAGTAAGCATTCCTTTTCACTTGCTATAAAATGTATTTGTACTAAACTGAACCAAATGGTAGTTATATGTAAGTTATTTATCAAGTGCTTATGACAGTGTGTTTGGTACAATTTTTCATATGGGGAAAACTGACGTGAATATATTCACCTTGAAGAACTTCTTAGTCCAATGGGGGATGGGAGCAACCACATGGACCTTTCATTTCACTATTCACTGTTACCACTAAGTGATCAGTGAAACAACAGACATTTTTCTGTGAAGAAAGGAGAGCAGCCTAGCAAGGCCTAGAGAGTGGATGAGAAGGCAGGAGTGGAAAAGGCTTTCTGCAGGAGCTATGCCAGCGAGGCAGAGGCAGAGGGAACCACACAAGCAAAGGAAGAAGCAGCATATGAGTGCAGAGTGGTTAGTGTATGAAGTGCAAGTCAAAGGGCAGAAAGAAATGATGCTGGAGAAACAGGGAGTTCCAATGGTGGGAAATCTTATGTGCAGGGGCAGCAACTCAGACCTTGTCTTGTGGGTGGTGCTGCCCCATTCCAAAGGAGGTGCATGCCAGTGGGGTCAGGTGGAGGGGATAGGAAGCACTAGTCCAGGGAAGAGGGAGTGAGGCTCTGAGTAGGACCATAGTAGTAGGATCATGAGAGCATTAAAAAAATATGTCAGAGCAGACTCTCCTCATGTTGGATGGTAAGTAGGAAAGGAAGAAGTGAAAGGATGACTCCAAGTTTTCTAGCTTGGGTAACTGAGTAGACAAACTTGAACAGATTTAGATATTTTGAGGGTTAGTTTAAAAAAAAAAAAATGTTTAGAGGAGTAAGAAAAGAGCAGGTGGGGCTGGGTGCAGTGGCTCTGACACCTGTAATCCCAGACTTTGGGAGGCTGAGGCGGTCGGATCACCTGAGGTCAGGAGTTCAAGACCAGCCTGACCAACATAGTGAAACCCTGTCTCTGCTAAAAATACAAAAATTAGCCAGGCATGGTGGTGCATGCCTGTAATCCCAGCTACTCGGGGGGCTGAGCAGAAGAATCACTTGAACCCAGGAGGCGGAGGTTGCAGTGAGCTGAGATCACACCACTACACTCCAACCTGGGCAACAGAGTGAGACCCTGTCTCAAAAAAAAAAAGAGCAAGTGGAAGATAGAGGAGTTGAAGAAGAAAAGCAAGACTTTAAAGAAAGAGATGGGTCCAGAGTACCAAGTGCTGCAGTGATATCAAGCAAGCAAAGGACCAACCAGTTTCCTTTGGATCTGGCAATAGAAAGAACATTGATGACTCTAAAGGTGGATTAGAATGTTCGCACTAGAAGACACAGATGTGAACAGGAGGTAAGAACACACAGCAGCAGAGTCTATTCCTGTTCTTAGCAGTTAGAATGAGAGAAGCAGAGAATGAGAACTGACTGGGAAGAGATGCATTGCTGATGCCTACCTGGTAGATTTGGGATTTGTTTGTGTTGAGGGGGAAGTCTTGATGTATTTATAGGCTGAAGGAAGAGCCTGTAGGGAGGAAGACGTCGATGATGCCAGAGAGAATGTGCAGAAAGAAAAGTGTCTGAACAGCAGGAAGGATACTTCATTTTCTAAAACTAAAGAGATAAATGTGGTGGATCTACTTAAGATTGTAGAGAGGAAAGTGGATTAAAAGATTACAGCCAATGGCTAAATTTTCTGGATGAATGAAGAAGCAAAATTATCTACTGAAAGTAAGGAAAGAGGGGTTAAAGGGTACTACCAAAAGAAAAACTGGGCCGGGCACGGTGGCTCAAGCCTGTAATCCCAGCACTTTGGGAGGCCGAGACGTGCGGATCACGAGGTCAGGAGATCGAGACCATCCTGGCTAACACAGTGAAACCCCGTCTCTACTAAAAAATACAAAAAAACTAGCCGGGCGAGGTGGCGGGCACCTGTAGTCCCAGCTACTCGGGAGGCTGAGGCAGGAGAATGGCGTGAACCCGGGAGGCGGAGCTTGTAGTGAGCTGAGATCCGGCCACTGCACTCCAGCCCCGGGGACAGAGTGAGACTCCATCTCAAAAAAAAAGAAAAAAGAAAAACTGGGGTATGAACAAAGAGAAGTGGTTGTTGCAGAGAAGAGAGATTGTAACACTGATACAGAGTGGAAGTTCTGTTGGATAGGACCATGGAAAGGTCAGGGTGGCAAGAAAGTTAAGGTCCTTAGTGAGATACTAGTTCAAGTATTCATCCCTGGGTCTAATATGGATTGGAAGGCAGGAGCATCTAGGAGGGATAAGGGGACCAAATGGAAGAATCAGGGAAGATATTAAGGTCTTTGTATTGAAAACAATGTAGTGTTACTGAGGGAAACAAATGGGAAAGAAAGAAGTTCTGACAAAATGTGAGTAGTTGGATGCTCAGAGTCCTAGGGTAGAATGTATATGGCTGGTGACAAGATCCACAAGGTAGCCATAGAGATTATTGAAGGGGAGTGTTGCGTGGATATCTTTGAGGCTGGTGCAGTCAAGAACAGGTGGCCTAAATCACCAGAGAATTATCTTGAATCTCCTTGGCTGATGGCAAGATTAGAGGAGGAGGGAGAAAATGTACTTCTGGGGCAGGAACATCAAGGCAAAGCCAAGAGTTTGAGGAAAGCAGCAACAAGTGACATGATGTTGCAGAGAGGATGAGCGTTCCCTGGAAGCCAGAAGATTCATGGCATACAGGAGAATATGCTGACCTTCCTCTCTTCTACCCCACGGTAGGCAGGTGGAGAGGGAGACTGGGAATAGAAAGCCACAAAAGAATGTGTATCCTTTAAAGAGTCAAATGTCTGATGAGAAAAAAAGAGTTCCCTGAAGAGGCTAGAGAATGCAGGAAGTTAATTTACAAAGGAAGGGAGACTCCAGCAGGCACAGGGAAAAGCAGGTGGAGAAGAGAAGGGACGTCAGTGGAAGATCTAGGAGAAGTGCAGTGTGGTGACTTAATGAGATGAGACAGAGAGGAAGGGTGTCACTTACCCTTTGCTGGGAATCCTAAGATTTGGGGGTTGAGAGGCATGAACGTAAGTGACTACTCCACCTACCCAAACTTTTTAGCAAGTTGTTGTACTGTCAAAACTGGCACAGAATTTGGGGGTCTGGGAGGGCCTGGGACCTAGGGTGGGCTGATGGCTCTGTGAGTTAATAGTGAGGGCCCAGGCTCTCTGGAGGGCTGAGCCAAGAGGTGCCAAATGGCAGGGACATCTCTGGTCCACACAGAGACTGCCCTGCCAGAAGGATATTTACAGCTTTATTAAAGTACTGATATGCTTTTTACAGAAAGGTATTTTATCTGTGCTTCTAGAACAGAATCACAGCTGTGTATAAAACTATTGTTCATACTGGACACATTTTAGTCATTGCTCTAGCTTTGAAGGCCTACTCTGATTCTCTGAATGTCTGACAGGAAACAGCTTGGCAATTATATCTATAGGTGCTCAGTAACTACTCACATGCTTCATTAATTACTATTCAGTAGAAAAGAATATACCAGTTAGTTTAACAAGTCTCTATTTCCTGTCATTAAATATAGGTCATGTGGAACTGATATAGAATAAAATGTCACACTTCATGTCACAGAGAATAAAGTCTAAAAAATGAGTGTTTTAAATCAGTTGCCTCTTCATGGAGAACAGTCATTTAGAATTATTCATTTCGTTGGTCCCAAGATAATAACATATGAGTCAATTAAATTCCATGGGCCCAGTAGGTAGAGATCATTTTAATTGACTTTTAGTATTGTAGCCTGGAGTATTTTCAAAAGATTGTCATTTACTCTGTACAAGAATACGTAATGTATAGCTATTGTGATTTTTAAAGTGGATGTCATGTGACTCCATGTGTCTGGCCCCTAGGTGATCAATTCCCCTCTAAGAAATGATTCATTCTACCATAAAACATTTTGGTCATTCTATAAAGTAAATACCTATAAAAGTTGGTGATGAAATTTCTATTTTTTGGCCAGGTGTGGTGGTTCACACCTGTAATCCCAGCACTTTGGGAGGCTGAGCTGGTGGATTACCTAAGGTCAGAAGTTTAAGACCAGCTTGGCCAACATGGTGAAACCCAGTCTCTACTGAAAATACAATTAGCCGGGCATGGTGCGTGGCTGTAATCCCAGCTACTCGGGAGGCTGAGACACGAGAATCACTTGAACTTGGGAGGTGGAGTTGCAGTGAGCCAAGTTCACACCACTGCACTCCAGCCTGGGTGACAGAGCAAGACTCCTCAAAAAAAAAAAAAAAAATTCTATTTTTTGAGGGTCCCTCCCCATCCTGGAAACTTTGAGGAGGTGGTTTTGTACTGAGTAATGGCATCACTCAGAAAGTTTATAATAGTTCTAGTCACCATTACAGGAATATACACAACTGGGGTAGGAATCATCACAGGCTGTGAAGAAGTAAGAAACTGCAACAGTTTACAAAGACCATTCTGAGACTCCATTTCATAGCTTTGTCATGGATGTGCTAGTTTCTAGTCAACTACTTAACAAGGAAAATGGGTCTTGACCTCCAGTGTCACAATTATTTTTTAATTTAAGGCTGATCTCCTAGGGCCTGCATTTGGGTGCAATGTAAGTTACTGAACAGAGACCTGGGTTGGTTTGCTGGGGCCACCATAACAAAGTACCACAGAATTTAACAATTGGAAATTCAGAAGGAGATTCTAGAATAGATTTCTGCCTTTGGCAAATCCATCTACATTTTTTTTTCCTTAGTTTCTTGGGATCGAAAAAAGTAGCCAGGAGAAATAATAGATGATCTTGGTGAGGGAAACATACCTGAAGGTTCCCTGCAGTATTGGAATATGTTGACAATTTATAACTACCCCAGCCCTAGTCAAACTCGCATCCCTCTTGACCATCGCAGATTCTCTCCTAACACAAGGAAGTTAGAAAATTGACATGGAGGTTCATTTGGCTCAAGACTTACCTTAGCAATATTGTAAAATTCTTTAACCCATACAAGCCTAATCATCTGTAACTTCTTACTTTAAGGATAAAAAAGAAAGCACTAATACGGATGGTGTTCAAACCAACAACAACCTCCCACTCACAATTGAGCCACTGCAAGCAGCTGTCAGGGACTTAACCAAGCTTTGAGCCTCCTCACCTTACCTTGATTTCTAAAATGTTTTCCATTTTAAAATCAAAAATAGAAACAAAAAAAGAAGTAAGCCAATGATCAATTCCTGATTAAGTGCTTTGTCCATAGTAGGTGCTCAATAAATAACAAATAAGTAAATGAAAAAGAATGTCCTATACCCAGTATGACCCTAAGTTAATTTACTTTCTTCATAGAATGGAAAATATTTCTTTAGGTGATTCAAGATACTTTTTTTAAATAATTTTTAAAACTTAAAGGCTTTAAATAACTTTCAGCCTTGAAAGTTATTTAAAGATGCCATTATATGTTCTTTTAATAGCACTTAAACCACTAAACAACAGGTTCTTTTGGAAAATAAAATATGAAAGCAAGGCTTTTTAGCCACCTGCTAGGCCCAGTAAAATCACTGGGAGGCTTTCTAACATCTTTAAGTAATGCAAATGACTGAAGTGCTTTGCTACTGTGTAGAACTCTAGTTAGTGGAGGCTGGTGAGCATTGAGAAGACAGGCCTGTATTTATATAACTCACATGTCACATCAAGAACACTAATGACTCCACCTGGAGCTGGTTCCACAAAGCCTGGAATCTCCCGCCCTGGCCTCAGCCTTTAATTTCCAAATGCATTCACTGTAATTGGCTGAGCTTCTCTTCTCTTGGCATTCTTGACACTGGCAGGTAGTGAAATCACTTTTTCCAACTCTGGGTATTTCTTCAGTTTCCTCTTGAGGACTGTAGCTTCTTTTCCCCTTTCCCTTTTCTCTCTGTCTTGGGTCAGGGGTAGTGACCCAAGTGTCAGGTAGTGACATGACCACAGTCTCTTGGTGATGGAAGGGATGTGCGCAGGAAGAAGCAGCAGGAAAAAGAAGGTGGTAAGGGCACGAAAGAGAAGCCTAGGCTCAGTTTTTATGAAATGACCCTGGACCTAGAATCTCAAGATTGGAATTTGAGTTCATCTTCCAAGTTCAAATTCTGGCTTGGCACTGACCAGAAAAGTGATATTGGTGAATTCTTAACCCTTTTGAGACTCAGTTTCCCCATTTTAAAAATACCAATAACACGAGAATCTACCACATAGATTGTAGGGCTATTAACTAAGATTTTGTACATAAAATACATAGCACAGTGCCTGGCTGCTAGTAGGTAAGTAGTACTCAGTAAATCTAAGCGCTCGTAGCCATCATCGGTTGTTGTGGCTGCGAATCAACAGCTATTGTTACTACTACTGTCACTGGAGGACATCTGCCTATAATTTTATACTTTAAATTCATTACACCACGTATTTAACAGTTTTCGTTTCCTGAAAAATAACATTTTCCCAACATTTGGTATTTTTAGAAATATTGATCACCACAGTCTTTCTTTACATAGATGCATATGATTTTCTTTGGATGTTGCCTGATTTTTGCAATATCTCAATTTATTTTTCATCATGTCTGTTGTTCCAAATCCAGGATCCTCATAGAAGATCTTCAGAAAACACTAGAGAAGGGAAGCAACTTGCAAACCCAGAGAAACCGAAGATCCCTCTCTGGATATAATTATGAAGTTTATCACTCCTTAGAAGAAGTATGTAATCAAAAGAGCTTTTTCGGTTTTTTACAGAGGCGTCTTTATCATTTAGGTCTAAGGGAGAAAATGATGTGCTTTATGCTTCTGGGGGAGAAGCATAAAGACAGAGAAGGTACTATGTGAAGAATATGTGTAGCTTTTAAATGGCCCAGGCACCTTATCTCTTCTATTAAGTCTTTGATGGTATCTAAGAAGTATCAAAATAATTTTAATTTCACTTGCTTTACCCACACCACTTTTACATAGGATGTAGGAAGTGCAATGAAAGAGTGGGGAAATGTTGCTATAATTATAGCTATAGTGGCCTCCACTAAGAAGTCAAGAAATATAAAGCTAACCAGAGTTTGAGAAAATGATGAGTAGAGTGGACCTTACTTGCACCCTCTGCAAAGTTGAGACCTCTCAAAGGCAAAGCTTCATTTGTGGCACCTCTGCACCTTTGAACATGCATTTTTATCCTACCTGGAGAACTGACAGCCACCTCATCCACACTGCCTCATCCTTTACTATTCACCTGGACAGCTTGTTGTTCTGCACATCTCAGCTTAAGCAAAAAGGTAGCTGTTCCTATTCTCCCATATTGAATTTAAACCCCTCCTCCGCCAACACCTAGTGAATTACATGCCCCCGTAGCACAGGGAAAGGCATTAATAAAATAATCACATAATTACATATTTATGTGATTATTTTATTAATGCCTTTCCCCCCTAATAAGCTACAAGTTCCATGAAGGCAGGCCATTTCTTTCTTATTCACCACTATAACCCCAGTGGCAGGCAAATAGAGACCTCCAAATACGTACTTGTTGACAGAGGGATAAATGAATGAATCATACATTTTCTATGCTTCCTCTGAATTGAACAAAGAAATGCCAGACATAAAATAAATGAGATGCTGCTCTATTCTGAAGACGATTTTTGGTTCTCTTGATGACAACTCTCCTTTCAAAATTATCTCCACATATTTCATGTCTCAACATGTTTTGAAGCTTAGAAGCAATAGAAAAGTTTTAGATAACTTTGCACACAGAAGTACTGCTAACATGCACTAAAAAAAGTCAAATTTTACAAATATAATATAGATATGCATAATGTATGTGTATATACACACACACAAACATCCTGCTCATTAGATTAAATACGAATAGAAAGAAAAGAAATGTATGGGTACTTTCCTGAATATATTTAGCTATTTTTTTCAACATTGATCCTTTTATACCATAAAATGGTAGGACACTTTTGTGTTATTTTTTTACACCTTATAAGGCTTTTAAGTCAGGAATGAAGCACCTTATTCATTCAAATGTATCTTTTCCTGATGACAGGTAAGTGTATATGAATGGATCAATGCAAATGTGTCACTATCACTGGAGAAATTATTCAGAGTTTGCCCTCTGATGTGTAGCTCAGTAGAAGAACCTTTAAATGAAAAAAGATAATGCCTTTTTCTTAGTATCCCCTGTTCAGTGGCAAATTGTAATATATGGGACTTTAAGAAACACTTCCAAGTAATTTGGACAGTTTTCCTAAAGTTGACTTCTTTCTTTCCCTCTTAAATACTTGTGGAAAATAGAAATAAATTCTGATTTTCAAAAAGAAACCAGAACACATCAATTTTTAATAAAAATCTGTAACTAGTATATTAATGATATATGATAGATAATGGAAGAACAATATAAAGACATAAGCTACTATCTGTAAAGGCAGAAAATTAAATGTAATTTTAAGTATCCCAAAGAAAATTAAAAATAGAAAGTACGTTTTTGTTCAATTTTATATTCCATGTGCACTCCTTGAATTCTAAGACCTACTATTGTCTTTTTGTTTCCTTTTGTTCTCTAGAAGCTCCATTATTGTGAGAGAGTCTAACACAGTTTTTATTTATTTGCTCTTAGATTCAAAATTGGATGCATCATCTGAATAAAACTCACTCAGGCCTCATTCACATGTTCTCTATTGGAAGATCATATGAGGGAAGATCTCTTTTTATTTTAAAGGTAAAAATAAGCAATTGCTATGTAAATACATGTTTACCAAATATTCATCTTTTTCAACTTTGACTTATGGGGAAAAGAAATGAAATGATCTTTTATAGAGTCTCATATTTAACATCATCTGATAATCTCAGAAATATTTTCCCTTAGGTTTCTGAGCCATATTTCATTTTTGCCATTGGATATTCCAGAGAATACTGTTGCTAACATTTTCAGTTATCGATGCGAAGTATTTGTGAGTTGGTGCTGCTTAAGATGAACCAATGCAAAACTATATAAATGTGTAGGAAACTGATATGGTTTGGCTCTGTGTCCCCACCCAAATCTCACATCAAATTGTAATTTCCAATGTTGCGGGAGGAACCTGGTGGGAGGTGATTGAATCATGAGGGCAGATTTCCCCCTTGCTGTTCTTGTGATAGTGAGTGAGTTTTCATGAGATCTGGTTGTTTAAAAGTGTGTAGCCCTTCCCCCTTCACTCTCTTCCTCCTGCTCCACCATGTGAGATGTGCCTCCTTCCTCTCCGCCTTCCACCATGACTCTAAGTTCCCTGAGGCCTCCCCAGCCATGCTTCCTATACAGCCTGCAGAACTGTGAGCCAATCAAACCTCTTTTATTTGTAACTACCTAGTTTCAGGTAGTTCTCTATGGCGACGTGAGAACTAACTAATGCAGAAGCTACGCATTATTCTCATTCATCTTTTGACCCTGCATTCTCTTCCGTCTACTGACCTATAGCTCTCCATTCTTTCTCAGCCAAACTTCTAAAAAGACTGACCTCTAGTCACCATCTCTACTTCCTCTCCTGTCATTCAGACTTTGACTCACCAGCCTTTGCCCCCACAAGTCTTCTAAAACTTCTTTCCAAGGCCAGCAACCACTCCTAGTTGATTCTCCTCCTGTCTCTCTGACCATCTTGGTCTCACTCACTGGCTCCTTTCTCCTTGTTCTTTCTTAGGTTCAGGTAATCCCTGAGACTCTATCCTCAGCCCTACTTTCATACCACAAACACTCTCTAGATAGACACAGCTAGCCCATCATTTCAGCAGTCATCCCAGACCTCTGTATCCATTGCAGTCCACCCTCTGGAACCTTAAATTCACCCCCATTGCCTACTTGACACTCTTCCCTGGATATTCAGAAAAGCACCTCAGATTCAGAATGGCATCCCTCTCCTCCCAATTCAGAAACATGGGCATCATCCTAAAATCCTCTCCTTTAACCATTCACTTTAAATTACCACCAAAAGCTGACCATTTTTTCTTCTGAATATTTCAGATCTGCCCCAGTTGCTTCTCTTGTCCTCATAGCTATTACCCTGACTTCTCTCTGTGTCTGTTCTCCCTGGACTATTGCAGTGGTTGCCTCACTGCTGAGCTTCCTTGGAGCCCCCATTCTTGACCCTCTCATGCTCTAATCCATCCTCCACACTGCTGCCAATATGAGCCCTCAAACATGAGCAAGCAGACACACACACACACACACACACACACACACAGCCCCCCATAGAATACAGGAGGAAGCTCATCTCTTTTATTTAGTATCCAGGGAATCCACGTTGAGCTTTATCTGCTGTTCCTTCCTCAAACTGCAGGCACAGTTCCTCCAATATGGTATGCTCAGATTCTCTTCCGGGATTGACATGCCTTCCTCCAACTTGTCTGCCAAACAAGCTTTATGTCTTGCTGAAGTACTCAAGTGCTCCTCTTCTGAGAAGCCACCTTGTATTACTTAGGAAAATTCAACATAACACTCTTATGTTCCCATGGTAACTTATAGATATTCACATCATAATTGTTGATTGATTGCTTATGTGTTTGCCCTCCCCACTAGCATATAAATTCCTTGTCTGTTCATGTTTGAATCTTCAGTACTGAGCACAATGTCTGACATTAAAAAGGATTTCCTGAAATATTTGTGGAGTGAATTAATGAATGAATGAAAATTAGATCCCCTGTAATTATAATGACAGGAGCTCCTATTGATTTCTCAGCTAGCAACCAGGTTAAAAGTAATATTGATATAGTTGGATTGTAAAGAAAAATCTGCCACTTGATTCTAGAAATCAAGTTGTTTTATGTTTTCATTTCATGTTATAATAAAATTTAACTTTATCCACCTATAAAATATAGCCATTATTTAAGAACTATTCCTTGGGATGGAGAGAGAAAAGGCATGAGGGAGGACTTAGCTTTTTACTTAACAGTAACATACTATATTACAATGAAGAAGCAGGCTGAGCCAGGAGGATTGCAAGAGACCAGGAGTTCAAGACCAGCCTTGGCAACATAGCAAGAACTCATCTCTTAAAAATGAATTAATTAATTAAAATAAAAAATTTTAAAAAATAAAGCAGCAACCTATTTTAGGGATTTTCCTTTTCCTTTTGTGCTTTCTAGTTCTTTTATTATAATTAGGACAATAAATGTATTGTTTCTGCATAAATAAGCCTGGACTTTCGAGATAGATAGGAACTCCCTTTGTCCTTTTTATGCGTTACCTAATGAACCACACTATAATGAAGAATTATGCTGAAGCCTTATTAAATTATGCTGGTCAGTGAATCTAAAAGCCTGAGTTGGTTACTGTGAATGCTCTTGTTTTCAGCTGGGCAGACGTTCACGACTCAAAAGAGCTGTTTGGATAGACTGTGGTATTCATGCCAGAGAATGGATCGGTCCTGCCTTTTGTCAGTGGTTTGTAAAAGAAGTAAGTTAAACCCTTTACATGATGTCCATTTCAGCTAGTCAGTGCTTCCCTGTATTTTTATTCTGCTTAACAAATGAAGTGGGAATTTGAAACCAATGATACCTGATTGAATAACAGTAACACCTTGATTCCATGGGCTGCTTTCATGTTTATGAAGACCTCTTGTAACCCTGGCTCAGCTTATCCTCACCTTTGCCCTTGAAAGTGGGAATTGGCAGCTCTCATTACAGAGAAAGAAACTGAAGTTCAGAGCCTTTTTGAATTTGTGACAAATTAGGAACTAACCTAGCAATGCATATATGGCACAGCTAAAAACCCAATCTGTGGTGTTCCAAATAATTTCTTACAACATATCCAGCTCAAAAAGTTCTACATTACTTGACTTCCTCCTCAAAATCATTCCACATATGCTCTAACAATAAAGAGAGAACAAGGGGTTGCTTGTGCCCTCCTGCTATAGGTCTGTAATTTAGATACCAGAAGACCTTTAGCATCTGTGGATTTAACATTCTTAGTTTCAGTTATTTTTCAGTAACCCTAATCGTTGATGACTCATAGTGATTTCTCATTTTCTTAATGCTTCATTTGAGTCACAAGCCCTCTGAGCTAGTGCGTTGAGTGGGTCCCTATCCCAAGAGTGGGCCAGCCTTTTGTGCCAACACTTTTGTATGTTCTGATGCTTTTCTATTCATTGTCAAGAATGTAGTATCTTTCATGGTTTTTTTTTTTTTTAACCTTGACTTTTAGTTTTGGGAGTTGAGGGGTGACTAATACTGGTAATGAAAGTGAAAGTCGAAGGATATGAAGGGTCTTAGCCACAAAACAACTCGACAGATTTTTTAGCCCTGTACTTACAGAAAACCATTAAAGACACAAAGGATATTTAAATGTATCAGTGATATTTTACCGTGTTTTATGGGGAAATTATGTGCTGTAGTGGAATTTGTAACTTTGAAAACTCTCCTAGGTCTTAGAAAACATAGCTCACAAATGTCAAGAATGTACTGAATTTACAAAATGTCTCTCTGCCACTACCAAAACCACAAAAGTATGCTTAATCTTATAAGTATTGAGTAATAAAATTTTCTAAACATTCCTACTCAGTTTATTGAGTAATTTGCATTCTCTTAAAACCCTATTTCATCCTGCTAGGACAAATGCAAAAGCTAATAAGAAATTAACTCTATTACATTGCATCAAATACCCAATATATACATATCAACATGTTGTCTGCTATTTCAGGTTTAAAAAAAAAAAAAGAAATAGTTAAGTACGGAACATCTGTTGTTGACAGGATATGGTTGTATATATTATTGAAGAACATGAGAATGTATCTCCCTAGCATTCCAGCTAAAGTTTTCCCTCACCCCCAACATATGCAACCTTTTCTTTATAACATCTAAATTTACTTTGTCTATTATATGGTTATCATCTTATTCCTGTACCAACTCCAACAAGAGAAACTGCATCCATCTTGTTCACTGCTAAATCCCCAACATGTAGAACAACACTTGGCACTTGATAGGTGTTCAAATATTTGTTAATGCACTGAAATGATGAGAATTCAGTGGTAATAATGTGGAAAGATTTCTGGATGATGACTTGTCAGATCTTCTCATAGGATATGAATGGTTCCATCTGGGTTTTTATAGCATACAATCTGTGGAGCCATATACAGCAGCACTGTAACCTGGGCTAAATTTCCAAGGAAGAGAAGGACAGTGTAACCACAGGTACACAGGAAAAGGTAGAGGCATGTGCAATGACTGTCAGCTGAGGGCAGTTGATTTTGGAGCAAGAGCAAGAAGCAACTGAGATTAGGCTCCATTTCCACCAATACATTGTTGGGAGGAGAGGCTTTCCTCTCCATCCTCCTCCCTCCTGCACAGGGCCATCACGCGTGCAGAAGAGTGAGGCCATTCCTGTGCCCCTGCTACCCTCCCAACACCTCTTTCACTCCTCCAGATTATGGCTGCCATTTGCTCCTCCACTTTACCACTCCATTTTCTGTCTGAGCCATGGAAGCAACCAGAAATGAAACAAAGGAGGCCTAGAGGTCATTCACCCCAGTGTCACAGTCAAGGTGTCAGCTGGAGCCCTGGGCATGGAGATGTGTGGCTTCCCTGGGGGATGATGTGCTTCCAAGCTCACTCACATGGCTGGTGGTAAGCCTTAGGTCCTCACTGGCTGTGGGCCAGAGATATCAGCTCCTTGCCACATAAACTTCTTCCTAGACCAGCTCAAAACATGGCACCTGGCTTCACTCAAAGCAGGTGAGAGTGAAAGCAAGAGAAAACAGGCCCCAGATGGAAACTATGGTTCTTTTGTAACCTAGTCTTGGAAGTGACCTCATATCACTTTTGCCATATTTTCTTCATTAGAAGTGAGTCATTTGGTCCAGCCCATACTCAAGAGGAGGGAATTATGCAGGGACAGATACTAAGAAGCAGGAATTGTTGGGGATCACATTAAAGTCTGCCTACCACTCCTTCATGAGATTTCCCCCATAACCACTTACATCCTTATGCAAATGTGAACTGGAAGAAAACTTAGCCCTTCTAGGATCCTGATAGAACCTCAGATTGCATAGGTGTTATGTGCACACAGTTGGAAGTCAGGCAACCCCACACTGATGTCAGGGTAATGTCAGCTCTACCACTTACTGTCTGTATTATCTTGGTATCAAGTCACTTAACCTTTCTGAGCCTCAGCAAAATGACAATAATGATAGTATGTAACACATTGGCTTATTGGGAGGATTAAATAATATAATGCATGTGTTCTCTCATAAGTGGGAGTTGAACAATGAGAACACATGGACACAGGGAGGGGAACATCACACACCGGGGCCTGTCGGGGGATGTTGGAAAAGAGGAGGGAGAGCATTAGAACAAACACCTAATGCATGCGGAGCTTAAACCTAGATGATTGGTTGATAGGCACAGCAAATCACCGTGGCACGTGTAAACCTATGTAACAAACCTGCACGTTCAGCACATGTGTCCCAGAACTTAAAATAATAATAATATAATGCATGCAAAAGACTTAACAGAATGTTTGGCATACAATAAACACTTAATAAAATCAATTATTATGACTATTATATCAGCAATTTGGTATTTTTAATAACTAATGGAAAGGGAACAATTAAAAAGAAAATCAAGCCAGGCATGGTGGCTCACACCTGTAATTCCAGCACTTTGGGAGGCCGAGGCAGGAGGATCACTTGAGCCCAGGAATTTGAGATCAGCCTGGGCAACACAGTGAGAGCCTGTCTCTACCAAAAAAAAAAAAAAAAAAATTTAGCTCGGTGTAGTGGTGCATGCCTATAGTCCCAGCTACTCCAAAGGCTGAGGAGGGAGAACCTGTTGAAGTCAGGAGGTCAAGGCTGCAGTGAGCTGTGATGGTGCCACTGCACTCCAGCCTGGGCAACAGAACGAGACCCTGTCTCCATCAATAAATAAATAAAAAGACTCTGGGAGGCCTAGGCAGGTGGGTCACTTGAGGTCAGGAGTTCAAGACCAGCCTGACCAATATGGTAAAACCCTGTCTCTACTAAAATTACAAAAATTAGCTGGGTGTGGTGGTGCACACCTGTAGTCCCAGCTTCTCACGAAGCTGAAGCAGGAGAATTCCTTGAACCTAGGGGGCAGAGGTTGCAGTGAGCCAAGATCATGCCACTACACTCCAGCCTGGGCAACAAAGCGAGACTCCATCTCAAAAATAAACAAATAAATAAATAAATAGAAATTTAAAAATCAAAGATATAAAGGAACTCAACACTATCAACCAACAGGATCTAATAGACTGTACCCAACAACAGCAGAATACACTTTCAAGTGCCTGTAGAACATATTCTAAAATATACCATATCCTCTTCCAAAACATAGACCTTAACAAGTACAAAATAATTGAATTCATAAGATGTGTTCTGTAACCACAATGAAACCAAACTAGTAATTGATGGCAGAAAGATAACAGGAAAATCTCCAAACACTTGGAAATTAAACACATTTCTAAATGATCTATGGGTCAAAGATAAAATCTCATGGGAAGTTTTGATAATACCTTGAACTGGATAAAAGTGAAAATACAACATATCAAAATGTGTGGGGCATAGCTAAAGCAGTGCTGAGAGGGAAATGTGTAGCAGTAAAGGTATACATTAGAAAAGAGAGAAAGTCTCAAAACAAGAAGCTCTTCCTTCATTGACCTAGAAAAATAGAAAATAAACCCAAAGCATGCAGAAGGAAGGAAATAATAGAAATAAGAGCAAAAATCAATGAAATTGAAAACAAAGTTATTAGAGAAAATCAATAACACAATAAGCTGACTGGAGAGCAGTAGCATGATCATGGCTCAATGCAGCCTTGATTTCCCAGGCCCAAGCAAACCTCTCACCTCAGCCTCCATAGTATTGGGACCACAGGTGTGTGCCATCAATTCAGGCTAACATTTTTAAATTACTTTTTGTATAGACAGGGTCTCCCTATGTTTCCCAGGGTTATCTCGAACTCCTAGGCTCAACTCCCACCTCAGCCTCCCAGAGTCCTGGGATTATAGGCATGAGCCATGCACCTGGCCTAGTTCTTTTAAAAGATAGATAAAATTGGCAAAGCTCTAGCATGAGAGACAAAGAAAATAAGAAGATGTAAATTAACAATATCAGGAATGAAATGGAATATCACTACAAACTCTGAAGATATAAAAAAGGTTAATAAGGGAATACTGGGAATAATTCTACCCTTGTAAATTTGACAATGTAGACAAAATGAACCAATTAATTGAAAAACACTAACAACTACAACTTACCTGTTAGAAAGTAGAGAATTTGAATATCCCTATAACTATTACAAATTTTAATTTATGATTTTTAAATGCTCCAAAAAGGAAATTTCAAGACACAGAAGCTTTCACTGGAGAATTCTACCAAATGTTTAAAGAAGAATTAACACCAATTCAACACAGTCTTTTCAGAAAATAGAAGAAGTTGGAACACTTCCAATTCTTTTTATGAAGCCTGATACCAAAACCAGAGACAGCACATGAAAAAGAAACTCAGACCAATATCCTTCTTGAAAATAGATACAGAAATCCTGAATAAAGTATTAACAGAATTTAGCAATCAAGAGAAACAATTATATACCATAGCTAAGTGAGATTTACTTCAGGGATGCAATCCCAGTTTAATACTCAAAAGTTAATCATTGTAATCCACTGTATTAAAAGCTAAAGAAGAAAAAGTATATAATTTTATCAATTGATGTAGAGAAAGCATTTGACAAAATTTAAGATATATCCATGATAAAACTCTTAAAGAAAGGGGAAATTTTTCAACAGGATACAAGATAAACATACAAAATCAATTTTATTTCCATACACATAATAGCAATGAACACATGGACACTGGAATTTTTAAAATACAAGATTATATACAATTACTCAAAAAACTGTAATACTTTTAGGTGTAAATCCAACAAAACATGTACAGGACTTACATGCTGAAAACTACAAAATGCTGGTGAAATAAAGAAAATTGAAGTGGAGAGACATACCACATTCATGGATTGGGAGATTTCAAAATAGTAAAGATGGCAATTCTACTCAAATTGATATAGAGATTTAACACAATTCCTATCAAAATTTCAGCAAGACTTTTTGTAGCTGTAGATAAGATTATTCTTAAAAGTGTATGAAATGGCAAAGGAAGTAGGAGAGCTAAAACTTTTTTGAAAAAGAAGAATGAAATGGGAGGGAGGATTCATTCTGTCTAATTTCAAGACATACCATATACCTATAATAATTAAGAGTGTGTGGTATTGGTGAAGGGATAGACATAGATAAATGGAACAGAATAGAAACCCAAAAATAGATCCACACAAATATTTCCAACTGACTTTTGACAAAAATGCAAAACCAATTCAAGGGAGGAAAGACAGCCTTTTCAACAAACGGTGCTGGAGCAATTGGATATTCATTGCAAAAAAAAATGAGTCTTTTTTTGTATATGGTATGAGTCTAAAGTCTCATACCATATACAAAAAATTAACTCAAAATTGATCATGAATTTAAATGTAAAATGATAAAACTTTTAGGGGAAAAAAGCGTAGAAGAAAATCTTGAGGATCTAAAACCAAGGCAAAGAGTTCTTTGATTTGACACCAAAAACATACTCCATAAAAGGAAAAGTAGATACATTGTACATTATCAAACTTAATCAAAATTTTAAACTTTTGCCTATGAAAAACTGTTAAGAGGATAAAAATGATAAGCTGCAGACTGAGAAAAGATATGCAAATCACATATCTAATAAAAGACTCATTTGGAATATATAAACTCAAAACTTGACAGTAAAAAGCAAGCAATCCAGTGAGAAAATGGGCAAAAGACAAGAAGAGACATTTAACCAAAGTGTATACATACAGATGGCAAATAAGCACATACAAAAAAGATGTTGGGAAAATTAAAGCCAGAGTGAGCTATCACTACACACCTATCTGAATGGCTAAAAACAGATAGATAGATTTATATCTATAGATGTATAGGTAGATCTATACATCTACAGATATATACCACCAATATCACCAAATGCCAGGGAGGATGCAGGAAACTAGAGCACTCATATGTTGCAGGTGCAAATGTAAAACGGTAGAGCTATTCTTGAAAACAGTTGGCAGTCTCTTTTCAAACTAGGCATGGAACTACCATATGACCCAGTAATTGCACTCCTGGCATTTATCCCAGAGAAATTAAAACTTATGTTTGCTCAAAAACCCATGCACAAATGTTTATAGCAGCTTTATTTATAATAGCCCAAAACTGGAAACAACCCAGGTGTCCATCAACAGGCAAATGGTTAAACAAACTGTAGTACATCCATACCATGGAAAACTACTCAACAATTAAGAGGAACAGATTCTTGATAAACGCAGCAACCTGGATGAATCTCCAGAGAATTATGCTGAATGAAAAAGTCCATCTTAAATACCTATTGTATTATTTCATTTATATATTGCTCTCTAAATGACAAAATTATGGAAATGGAGAACAGACAAGTGACTGCTCAGGGTTAGGGAAGGGGTGGAGTTGGAAGGAAAGTGGATGTGGCTGTAAAAGGGCAACATGAGGAATGTGTGTGAGGATGGAAATGTTCTGTATCTTGCCCGTATCGATGCCAATATCGTAATGGTAATATTATACTACAGTTTGGCAAGATATTACCAATGGGGAAAAATAGGTAAAGGGTATATGGTATCTATCCGTATTCTTATAATTACATGTGGACCCTCGTTTATCTCCAAATCAGAAGTTTATTATAAAAATAATAGCCAGGCTGCATACCCCTGGTTTCCATTCTCTTTGGAACCAGGTGCTATCTTTTGCCTAGAGAAACAGTCAATTTCATCTCTGCTCTCTCTTCCCTGCTGTGTAATCCTCATCAGCTGGCCCTGACTCTCTCTGCCATGGAAACCAGAAGTATCAAGGGGGGCTCTGGCTCTGTAAGTTTGTCTCCTCTTTGGCCAGCAGTACTGTACCATGCCATGCCCTGAGAGCCACTTCCACTTCTGCCTCCATTCCAATTTAGTGGATTGATCTGTGGATGTCTATTTTGAAAACACAAAGCTCAGAAAACAGTGATACAGAAGCAAACTACAATAATTAAATGACTGGTAAATTGGGCTTCATTATCTTGTTATTTTGAAAATTGCATAAATGAATTCATTATCTCAACAAATAATTTCTAGTTCCTAGTTGACAGACATTTTTTAAATGCCAGATATACCACAAAACTTATGGGCTTTAGTCTTTTAAGTTGATAGTCATTTAATTCTGTTGGAAAATGTAGAGCCATCACCTTTCTGTTTGCAGTACATGCTACCTCTCTTTCTTTCCTAATATTCACATAGCACAAATTTTTTTAATCTCGTAAGTAGAATTAAGAAAACAAATGGTGGGTACACTTAGATTGCAAAATCTCTCTCTCTTGCTGAATGCTTGCTTATACCAGGTTAGCAAAACCATTGACAATATCATATGATAGTTATGGTGCCATGGGACTTTGAGGGGAGAGGAAAAAGATGAGCACAGACAAGCTGGACTTACTGTTGAAATGGATACTACAGATGCTCCCTTCATCACAAAATTAAAAAGGAGTTTTAAGAAATCTTCCTTTTTGATGTTAAAATTTTCTTTTTTTTTTTTTTTTGAGATGGAGTCTCACTCTGTCACCCAGGTTGGAGTGTAGTGGCGCGATCTTGGCTCACTGCAAACTCTGCCTTCCGGGTTCAAGCGATACTCTTGCCTCAGCCTCCTGAGTAGCTGGGATTACAGGTGTGCACCACCACACACTGCTAATTTTTGTATTTTTAGTAGAGACAGGGTTTCACCATGTTGGCCAGGCTGGTCCCGAACTCCTGACCTCAAGTGATCCAACCACCTCAGCCTCCCAAAGGGCTGGGATTACAGACATGAGCCACCATGCCCAGCCTAAAGTTTTTTTAAATTTGTCGTGGGCCAAGAGGGATGATACAGACACTAAATTCATCAAAGAAAGAAAACTAGAATAGATGCATAAGGAGAAATAAGCAGAGATACACATACAGAACTTGGAAGTTATCTTTCTGCAAACGTGAACAGATATCTACAGAAGAGCAAGAGACTTACCAGGGAACAAAGAGAATAGATAGCAAGGAGATACTTGTAAAGAGAGACACTTACAAAACTTAAAAGCAATGGGCTTGAAAATTAAATTTAAAAATAGAGGATGGCTCACACCTGAGGCAGATGGATCACTTGAGGCCAGGAGTTCAAGACCAGCCTGGACAACATGGCAAAACCCCTTCTCTACTAAAAATACAAAAATTAGCTGGCCATGGTGGTACATGCCTATAACCCAGCTATTCGGGAGACTGAGGCGGGAGAATTGCTTGAACCCAGGAGGCGGAGGTTGCAGTGAGCCGAGATCGCACCACTGCACTCCAGCCTGGGTGACAGAGCAAGACTCCATTTCAAAAAAAAAGAAGTAGAAGAAATCACCAAGTTAAAATAGGGTTGAAAACAGTATGGCAGTTCTTCCAAAAGTTAAACATAGAGTTAAGACGTGATCCCAAAATTCCACTCCTATGTGTGTACCCAAGAGAACTGAAAACATATCCACACAGAAACTTGTACATGAATGCTCATAGCAGCATTATTCGTAATAGCCAAAAAGTGGCCATCAACTGATGAATAGTTTTTTATTGGTATAACCGTACAACAGGGCATTATGCAGCCATAAAAGGAATGAAGATTTTAAGATACAGCAGTGATGGATCTTGAAGACATTGTGCTAAATGAAATGAGGCAGACACAAAGGCTCATATGTTGTATCACTCCGTTTATATGAAATGTTCAGAGAATAGGCAAATCCACAAAAACAGGAAGCAGATTAGTACTTGCAAGGGGATGGGGTAAGAGGGAATTGGAACTAACAACTACCAGGTTCTTTTTGGAGTGATGGAAATGTCCTAGAATTCAATAGTGATGGTGATTGTACAGCACTGCAAGATATTACCAGTGGGGACTAAAAACCACTGAATTGTGCACTGTAAAATGGTGAATTTTATGTTCTGTGAATCATATCTCAATAAGAAGTAAATGAAGTGCTGACACATGCTACAACATACTTGAATCTTGAAAACATGCTAAATGAAAGAAGTCGATCACAAAATATTACGTATTACCTGATTCCATACATATGCAGTGCCCCATATCGGTAAATTTCTGGAAAAAGAAAGTAGATTAGTGTTTGCCTGTGGTGAGGGAAGAGGATAGGATTATCGGGTTGATAGCTAAAGCGTATGGGCTTCCTTTTTGGATAATGAAAGTATAAGGCCAGGCACTGTGGCTCTTGCCTGTAATCCTAGCACTTTAGGAGGTCAAGGTGAGCAGATCATGAGGTCAGGAGTTCAAGACCAACCTGGCCAACATGGTGAAACCCCATTTCTACTAAAAATACAAAAATTAGCCAGGCATGGTGGTGCATGCCTGTAATCCCAGCTGTTGGAGAGGCTGAGGCAGGAGAATTGCTTGAACTGGGGAGGTGGAGGTTGCAGTGTGCCTAGATTGTGCCACTGCACTCTAATCTGGGTGACAGACACTCCATCTCAAAAAAAAAAAGGAAAATATAAAACTATGTAGTAGTGATGGTTGCACAACTCTGTAAATATACTAAAACACACTAAATTGCACACTATAAAAGGATGAATTGTAAGGTGTGTGAATTATATCCCAATAAAGCTGTTATTTTTTAAATTAGGGTTAAATAGCATTCCCCCAGAAGATATTTGTATTAATCAGTTCAACAAATTATTGTTGATCACCACATTTTTAGCACTCTGCTTATATTATGGCCATCAACAGAAGTATAAATCATGGTCCCTGCACTCAAGGGGTCTGCATTCTATTTGAGGAGGAATATTTATGTGCAGGAAACAACATAAAATAGTATGTCTTTGGAGGCCTAAGTGTACTGATTATAGTACCTGAAGGAATTAAGGAATCAGAAAAATCCATTAAGGCTAAAAAGACAAGATTTGGGGAAGCTTTGTGGAGGAAATGATTCTCAAGCCTTGACTTGGAAGTTGGAATTTGATCAGAGAAATGAAAGGATTCCAAGAAAGAGAAAAGATTAATGTTGAGAATGAACATGATATGTGTGTCATTGTAGATTTAGTGAGGCAACAACCTATAGTTTGTGTGTGTAGACTCTAATGCCATATAATACTGCTTGAAAAATTATAGTAAGCCTTGGAAGCCAAGCAAAGTTTGGTCCAATAAAGTGAAATGAGAAAACACTGGCCAGGTGCAGTGACTCACACCGGTGATCCCAGCACTTTGGGAGGCCAAGGTGGGAGGATCACTTGAGCCCAGGAGGTCAAGGCTGCAGTGAGCTGTGATCGCACCACTGTGCTCCAGCCTGGGTGACAGAGTGAGATCTTGTCTCAAAAAAAAAAAGAAAGAAAGAAAAAGAAAACACTGATAAGGAGCAAAAAGCACGTCCCATTGTCAGAGAGCTTAAAGATGAAAGGCAATGAATGATATATGGATGAAAGGAAGGAGAAAGAACCCAGAGTGAGGGCGACTAACTAGAAATTTCTAGGACAGGAATCTACACATAGACAGGAAGAGTGGATGTAGGAATGGAAAGTGAAAAAAACCATGTAAGAAAGTTCAAAGAGGCTGGGCGCGGTGGCTGAAGCCTGTAATCCCAGCACTTTGGGAGGCTGAGGCGGGCGGATCACAAGGTCAGCAGATCGAGACCATCCTGGTTAACACGGTGAAACCCCGTCTCTACTAAAAATACAAAAAATTAGCCGGGCGTGGTGGCGGGCGCCTGTAGTCCCAGCTACTCGGGAGGCTGAGGCAGGAGAATGGCGTGAACCCGGGAGGCAGAGCTTGCAGTGAGCCGAGATCGCGCCACTGCACTCCAGCCTGGGCGACAGAGCGAGACTCCCTCAAAAAAAAAAAAGAAAAAGAAAGTTCAAAGAAAATATTCATTCATTCTATCAAAAGCTTATTGAGCACTTCCTTTTATATGAAAGCAGCATGCGGCCCGGCGCGGTGGCTCAAGCCTGTAATCCCAGCACTTTGGGAGGCCGAGGCGGGCGGATCACGAGGTCAGGAGATCGAGACCATCCTGGCTAACACAGTGAAACCCCGTCTCTACTAAAAATACAAAAACTAGCCGGGCGAGGTGGCGGGCGCCTGTAGTCCCAGCTACTCGGGAGGCTGAGGCAGGAGAATGGCGTAAACCCGGGAGGCGGAGCTTGCAGTGAGCTGAGATCCGGCCACTGCACTCCAGCCCGGGCGACAGAGCAAGACTCCGCCTCAAAAAAAAAAAAAAAAAAAAGAAAGCAGCTTGCTAAGTCCTGTAATGGCACAAGTACTGTCCTACAGTGCACAAAACATTAACCCTTTCCTCAGTGCATTTGCAGTTCTTCTTGGGAGAAGAGACACAGACACAAAAGAAGGCAGCGATAAAGAAAGTCTTTAGGAATTTAGGAATTGATGATTGGCTTGATATGGGAATGGAAGAGGAGAATGGGTCAAAGATAAGATGCCCAAGAGATTAGTGGTGTCATTGAAGTTGGGGGAGTATCAGTTGAAGTGTTGGCAGGACCATTAGTCTGAAGGGAAGTACCCAACACAATACTACACTAAGCTGGTGGAATGATTAATTTGTTCAGCAAGTAATTATCAAGTGTTTACTACTATGCATCAGGCCAGGCCCTGTTAAGACACTGGATACTGGATAATGGGGAGGTAAAATCAAAAGCTCTGCTGTTATCCAACTCATGGATTCTCATGGACCAAAAGAATGAATGCTGTTTGACAAGAGGTGAAAGATAAAGCAAGCTGTCAAAATGAATGAATACCTGATTCACAGGTCTAATTTGGGCAGCAGTCAACCAAGAATAAATTCCAGTGATTTTGTCCACCATAACAAAGTTGTGTGTAAGTACTTTTCTTGTCTGTATTACATAAGCTGATAAGAAGAGACAAGCAAAGGGATGGAAGATTGTAGAAGTACACCATTGAGGTCCTGGTACAAATTCAGGGCAACTAATACCTATATTTAGAATCGCCTAGTAATTTTCAGTGGCAGCTCATTTTTACATCTTTTTGTCTTTTTAATTGTGGAAAGGCCACTTTAATTATTTGTTGCCAATGCAAGTGGAATAGCATTTGCTTCATTTTTCAGAATAACCTCCAACCGAATGAGGCAATTTGGGCTTTGTTCGCTTTTGCTAGTTTGAGATTGTCAACCTCCCAGATTGAGTATCTCAAGCCATGGTTGGTGCTTGCTGGCCCAGAGTTCTGCATAGCACTTCAGTTTTTTCCTCAAATAATTCTACATCGCTGGGATGAATTTGACCAGAGTCATTATTTGTATAATATTGAGAAAGTAACTCAGGGAAATACTTGTTTGACTTCTAAATGAGGAAGACATTTCCAAGCATAAAAGCAAAGAAAGAAGGCATAAAGGAATGACTGATAGCCCTGACTATGTAAAAATATTTTAGTGTAATATTTATTGATGAAGGAAACCCTTCATGACACGTTGCTATGTTTTAAAAAAAACAAGCATGGACAATATAATTTCAATTTTGCAAAATCTATGTCTGAGAGTTATATAGCTATATATCTGAAAAATGTGCCAAACGTTAAAAGAGGATAGGATTATGGGTAATTTTTATTTTATTCTTTATGCATTTCTGAATTTCTCAAAATTTTCTGTATAAAACAGGACAAAAACTGACTATATTTTTAAAATAAATTTTACTCAGACAAAACAGAATGCATTTCATTCTCACACTAAACTCAGTTATGTTTGAGTCATGTATTTCTACAGGTATTTTAGAATCAGCAGTTGAATTATATTTAACTCAGTGGAAGACCAAAGATAAAGCAAGGGTTTGCAAAAAAATGTTTGGGACTAAAATGACCTGAAATGGAAAGTTCTCCCAGACATTGAAGCTGTATAATATACAGGTGGATCTAATTTGATCCTGTTACAGAAAGGCAGCAGTACAAAAAAAGAAAGGAAAAGCAATAAAACATCCTTAATTCTCCAAGTGAGCCACAATATTCATCTGCTGTCTATGTAATGTGAAACCTCGCCCTTCCAGGCCCAGTTTGATTATTGGAAAACCATCTCCATTGTGCATTCCCACCCATCTACACTCGGCACTGCAGTGATGGCTAATCCTAGTGCCAACATCTGGCATGTGATTCAGATGTACTATGCAGATGATTCAAATAAAAATAAGAATAGGAGACTTTCAGGGAAGCAGGTTATTTTCCAGGCAGAGTATGTAGTAATATGTGAGGGCTATGGTGGGTTGTGTGTTTAGGACAGAGCTCTAAGAACGACTTAGAGCTGTGGTTGTAGGAGAAGTCCTCCAACTGGGAAGTCTTTCCAGAAGGGGAAGGCTCTTCTCCTAGGATCCAAAAGTTCTCCAGGGAATAGTCCTTTTGGATAATCATCTCTTTCAGTCTCATTATGTCTTGCTGCTCATTAAAGGTAAAATATAAGCCCTCAGTCATAGGCATGAAACACCAAGGTCTTGGTTAAAAAATAGATCACTAAAAATAAACCTTTTTAAGAAGAGAACTTAAATTGCATGTATGTACCAAAAAACAGGGAATAAATGAGACAACTACTAAGCCCGAATCAAGTGTCTAATGAGTTCCGCTGAGTAAGCAAACACATCTTTGTTCTTAATTACATAATGGAAAACAGCTCACCATATGAAAATGATCTTCATTTTTTAAATTGTCTGACTTTGGCTCACTGCCATTCTGAGTAATTACAATATTTTGGTTTGCTTTTTCCTGGCCTTCAGTACCGTTAGTTCCCCATGTTCTCCCGTGCTCACTCTCCCCAATCTCCTTCATTCTTCACATCCTCCAACCTATCTCTTTCTCCCCTTCTATCCAATTTATAGTGCCTTGAACATAGCAGAGTTTTTATTTAATATTTGTTTAGTTTCAGTTTAACTAAACTGAAATCCATTGCATCAGTTGTACTCCACTACTTAATAATAGCGAGTGTTCTGGCCATTGTGAGGACAGACAATGCTCGCTTTCCACCAGTAGCACCGAACTATAAAAGTGGCCACACAGGCTGAAGCCAGACAGAGCAGTCTTCATAATCAATGAGAGAAATTGTTTGCTCTGTGATCCTAAGAGCTTTTGTCAAAATATTTAAAACTCTCTTACTTTGTTATACATGTATTGGGAAATGATTTTAAGTGGTAAAACTAGTATGCTGTGTTTTAAATCATGAGAAATACTGAGAATTAAAACATCTTATTTCTTTGTTAAAAAAAAAACCTTATAAAGGGTAGTTTGGATTGTGCTCATTGTCTTCTCTCTGTATAGCTTGCAATATGAAATGAGCGTCTTTCATAAAAAAATTTGCCTTGGCAGATTGTCATACTCCTTTCTTCACTGAATCAGCTTCCAGTACTTTTTTTTCCTTTATACTTTCAATGTCACTAAATATCTTAGGGTTCCTTTAATGTGAAATGTTGCCAGGTCACTTCTTCTGGAATATCATCATCCCTTTCATCCCAACCACTTGTCTCATCTGTATTGGTAAATTGGTCCTCACTGTATTCCTGTGGCTGCATATCTAGAGCTGAATGGTGCAGTGTCAACATTTCTAGTCAGCTATTTGTTCTAAGCTCCATTTATATTTGGTTCAGATCTCACCTCCAGCATTAGCACTTTTCATTTCTTTGCTGCACTTTCACCTTTGTTGGACAATTTCCTCCTTCCCCCATCCATTATTGTAAATTACCTTGTAGATTTATCACTGGGAAACAAGGGCACAACACAACTACACACTTTGCTGTCTGTGTGTAAACTGATTATGAGTTGCGCAGTAGTAACCAATCACCCACCCACTGACAGAATTTCAAAGAAATGGTATAATGGATCACAGATCTTGATGCTCATTTTTACTTATATAGTGATTTGTAGACTGGAGATCTAGCAGTGGTAACCAAAACTCACACTTCTGTGGGAGGACTAGTGTTATTTAACTAAAGTGTAGTAACAAATTTGTGTATATAAGAGCCATGCAAAGTGAAGACACCTGTACTTTCTTTTTTGGTAGGTAAAATATAGAGTAGATCTTCATAATACCAAAGTTGTCCTGGCTTCTTCTCATGAGCAAATACAACCACTGAACCACTGTTTTTAGGCTATCTCTGTGTGAAATGTGAAGTGGCATTAGGAAAAAGAATAGACATGTATCTAGCAGTATATTCTTCCTGGTGACACAAAACATTTCAAATATTTATGTCTCTTATTAGAAAATGTAGAATAATTGACAACATTTTCTAGTCTTCACCCTTCCTATTAGATTAGTCACTCTGGGTGGTTCTAAGTATAAGTGTAAAAATAACTAGAATATACAAGATTAGGAGATGATTTTCAGTTTTTCACCCTTCATTTATGGAGCCTTTTCTTCTTGTTACTTTCAAACTGTTATCTGATTGACCATTTTGTATTTAATGAATATCATGTAGTGTGATGTCAGCTATTTTTATAGATTAAGATCCCCTAAAAAAAAAAAAAAAAAAAATCTTCCCTGTAAACTCTCCCCCACTCTAATTAATTCTCCTGGTGTTGAATTTTAAATACCTCCTTTGTGTTGAGATGCACCCACTTTGGTGCCGCAGTGTTTACCTGTCCTAAGTGATATTCCTGTCCAGTCCAGTTGAGGCTGGTCTTCAGCTTGATGGTGGCTGTGCCCCTTTCTTTGGCCTTAGCTGTAACAGGCTTCGTTCTGCCAGTGTGTCCTGCATTGGATGTGTAGTTATTTTTAGGTCCTCTGCAGTGATTCTAAAATAAAAATAGAGGAAAGTTTTAAAGCTACCTTTTTAAAAGCTATTAACACCAATCCTCAAAAAAATGATCTCCATATTCCTTGCTGTCATGAGCTCTAAGAAAGCAACATCCAACCACATAAATCCAAAAACATTGAAAAGGAGGGAAACCCTTTACCTCACTTTGTCATGCCACACAAAGGCATTAGTCATGGCAAAATTTGTCTTTGATTTTAACCAAAGTGTGTTTGGTGAATTCCGATATATAACATGTACATCAGTATGTAGAGGCCAAAATAGTCTTGACAGATGGTGAATACCAAATAGATTCATTCTATGTCTTTCTTAATTAACTTCAGAAATGCCCAATCAGTTCCAAACTTATCATTTGCCTGGCAGAAGATAATACTAAAAACTTTCTTTAATATCTTTTAATTGAACAAATCAGTTTGGTGAAGCCTCTTTAAAATAAATTGAAGTGAGGTGATGCAGTACCTAGGGGCCGCCACACTGAGGCGTATGGTGCATTGTTTTGCAACAGGCTTTCGGATCGCGACAACTTAAGTCTTCCTCATAAGCAACAATAGTAATAAAGAAATTAGACTTTGTAGGTCCAGATGCAACTTGATTATTGGGCATCTCCTTTTCAATGTGTATGGGGGATATCTATTGATTGCTAAAAATAGTTCTACACATTAGAAGAAAAGCACACCCCTGTGTTCTTCATGGTTATCATATGTTAGAATAATAGGAAATAGAGACACATGGTCATGTTTCTTCTAGAAACCGCCACCTAAATGATCTGTGTCCTATTATTTAAGGCACTCAAGCAAGGAGTTCTCCTAAACGTCCTGTTCAGTATTTAACAGTCATCACATCGTGATGATTCTTGCTTTGTGTGACCAGATGGAGAATAGCTGAAATTCTTAGAGAGTTAGAAAAATCACGAATATAGCATATGCAATACAATGACACCCTGCTTGTTTGTCAGAGGAAGAACACGTTCTGACAAGTCTTGGAAATTAAACTGTTTCCAGAATAGAATACTACAGAACAGCTTCTTTGATTAATATATTACTTAGAAATGAAAAAATTATAAATGATGTTAATGGCCTCAAAATATATAAAACAAAAATTGATAGCATGTAAGAGAAGCCAATAAGGCCAAAATAACAATATGAGGTTTTAACACAATTCTCAGTAGTTAAAATAGCAGACAAATATTTAGTAAGAATATAGGTGATACAAACAGTAATAACATAATCCAATGAACACATATAGTATTTTTACCCAATCATTAGAGAATGTATATTTTTTTCAAGCACAACTGGAACATTCACAAAAATTGATTATATTCTAGTCCACGAAGCAAGTATCAACAAATACCAAATAATCTGTTAAAAATACCACGCTCTCTAACTGTAATGCAGTTGTCAGAAATCACTTATTTAAAAAAAAAGATTAGCATATTTAGAAACAAAAACATTTATAAATAAAATTTAAATCAAGGAAATTCAGTATTTAGAAATGAATGGTAACAAAACTACTATATATCATAGGCAATTTCATCTTGATAGATATATAGAATGCAACTAAAATAGTATTAAAGGGAAATTTATAATTTTAAATCAATATATTAGAAAAGAATAGTCTCCGAGTTAGTGAGCTGATCTATACACTCAAGAAATTAGAAAAAGAACAAAAGTGTCAATGACAGGTCAGGTCTGGTAGCTCATGCCTGTAATCCCAACACTTTAGGAATCTGAGAAGGGAGGATTGCTTGAGCCCAGGAGTCTGAGACCAGCCTGAGCAACATAGGGAGACCCTGTCTCTACCAAAAATAAAAATAAAAAACCACTCCTATTCAACATAGTGTTGGAAGTTTTGCCCAGGGCAATCAGGCAGGAGAAAGAAATAAAGGGTATTCAATTAGGAAAAGAGGAAGTCAAATTGTCCCTGTTTGCAGATGACATGATTGTATATTTAGAAAACCCCATCGTCTCAGCCCAAAATCTCCTAAGCAACTTCTACAGTGTCTCAGGATACAAAACCAATGCGCAAAATCACAAGGATTCCTATACACCATTAACAGACAGAGAGCCAAATCGTGAATGAACTCCCTTTCACAATTACTACAGAGAGAATAAAATACCTAGGAATACAACTTATAAGGGATGTGAAGGACCTCTTCAAGGAGAACTGCAAACCGCTGCTCAACAAAATAAAAGA
The DNA here is from genome assembly GCF_009764315.1 of Trachypithecus francoisi. Classification (NCBI taxonomy): domain Eukaryota; kingdom Metazoa; phylum Chordata; class Mammalia; order Primates; family Cercopithecidae; genus Trachypithecus; species Trachypithecus francoisi. The sequence goes on along the minus strand of NW_022681472.1, from coordinate 22,973,172 downwards.
GGACACAAACAGATGGAAGAACATTCCATGCTCATGGATAGGAATAATCAATATCATGAAAATGGCCATACTGCCCAATGTAATTTATAGATTTAATGCCATCCCCATCAAGCTACCAGTGACTTTCTTCCCAGAATTGGAAAAACGTCTTTAAAGTTCATATGGAACCAAAAAGAGCCCACATTGCCAAGACAATACTAAACAAAAACAACAAAGCTGGAGACATCACGCTACCTGACTTCAAACTATATTACAAGGCTGCAGTAATCAAAACAGCATAGTACTGGTACCAAAACAGATATATACACCAAAGGAACAGAACTAGAGGCGTCAGAAATAACACCACACATCTATAACCATCTGATCTTTGACAAACCTGACAGAAACAAGAAATGGGGAAAAGATTCCCTATTTAATAAATGGTGCTGGGAAAACGGCTAGCCATATGTAGAAAGCTGAAACTGGATCCCTTCCTTACACCTTATACAAAAATTAATTCAAGATGGATTAAAGACTTAAATGTTAAACCTAAAACCATAAAAACCCTAGGAGAAAACCTAGGCAATACCATTCAGGACATAGGCATGGGCAAGGACTTCATGACTATAACACCAAAAGCAATGGCAACAAAAGCTAAAATTGACAAATGGGATCTAATTAAACTAAAGAGCTTCTGCACAGCAAAAGAAACTACCATCAGAGTGAACAGGCAACCTACAGAATGGGAGAAACGTTTTGCAATCTACCCATCTGGCAAAGGGCTAATATCCAGAATCTACAAAGAACTCAAACAAATTTACAAGAAAAAAACAAACCCCATCAAAAAGTGGATATGAACAGACATTTCTCAAAAGAAGACATTTATGCAGCCAACAGACATATGAAAAAATAGTCATCATCACTAGTCATCAGAGAAATGCAAATCAAAACCACAGTGAGATACCATCTCATGCGAGTTAGAATGGCTATCATTACAGTCAGGAAACAGTAGATGCTGGAGAGGATGGGGAGAAATAGGAACACTTTTACGCTGTTGGTGGGAGTGTAAACTAGTTCAACCATTGTGGAAGACAGTGTGGTGATTCCTCAAGGATCTAGAATTAGAAACACCATTTGACCCCAGCGATCCCATTACTGGGTATGTACCCAAAGCATTATAAATCATGCTACTATGAAGACACAAGCACACGTATGTTTATTGTGGCACCATTCACAATAGCAAAGACTTGGAACCAACCCAAATGTCCATCAATGATAGACTGGATTAAGAAAATGTGGCACATATGCCCCATGGAATACTATGCAGCCATAAAAAAAAGTATGAGTTCATGTCCTTTGCAGGGACTTGGATGAAGCTGGAAACCGTCATTCTGAGCAAACTATCACAAGGACAGAAAACCAAACACTGCATGTTCTCACTCATAGGTGGGAATTGAACAATGAGATCAGTTGGACACAGGGTGGGGAATATCACACACCAGAGCCTGTCTTGAGGTGAGGGTCAAGGGGAGGGATAGCATTAGGAGAAATACCTAATGTAAATGATGAGTTAATGGGTACAGCAAACCAACATGGCACACGTATACCTATGTAACAAACCTGCACTTTGTGTACATGTACCCTAGAACAAGTATAATTTTTAAAAAAAAGATTCAGAAAAAAAAATTAAATATTTAGCTGAGTGCCTCCTGCCTGTAGTCCCAGCTACTTGAGAGGCTGTGGCAGGAGGATCACTTGAGCCCAGGAGTTTGAGAGTGCAGGGAACTATGATTGTACCACTGAACTCCAGCCTGGGTGACAGAGCAAGACATCTCTTAAAAAAAAAAAAAAATTGTTAAGTCAACAACAAAATGATAAAGAGCAGAAGTCAATAAAACAGAAAACAAGGATATATCTTTCTTAGTGTATCTTCATTTTATATTTCATTAACTTCTGCTCTAGACCTAAATGATCTTAGAACTGAGTTCTACCATTCAGGGAACTAATAATTCAAATATATTAAAAAATATTCTACAAATATAATTTTTAGATACCCCCAAATCACAATAGGGTGATATAACGCTTGTAGCAAAACCAGACAAGGACAAAATACGAAAGAAAATCATACACTTAGCTCATGTAGAAATGCGGATGTTAATACAGTCATGCATTGCTTGACAACGAGGATACATTCTGAGAAATGTGTCATTAGGCAATTTCATCATTGTGTGAACATCATAGAGTGTACTTAGGCAAACCTAGATGGTATTTTATTTATGTGTATTTTTTCATGTGGAAAACCAAATGCCCCAGCATCACTAGTGAATTTCAGCCATTTTCCCTATTGATCTGCAGTGCAAATATCAAGTGTCACATAGCAGATTTCTCTACATGTTCCATTGCAATCTTGTGGATCCACAGTGGCATATGCAATCCATTGTTGACCAAAACATCGTTATATAGTGTATGATTGCATTAGCAACCTGAATCCAGCCAACATATTAAAAATACACATCATAACCAAATGGGCTTATCCCAGGAATACAAGGATGGTTTAACAGAAAATTAATTCTTGACATATCATAACAACCAAATGATTATGACAATACAGGAAGAAAAATCATTTGCTAAAATTCAACAAACATTAGTGACAAAAACAACTTGAGTACAAAACAGAACCTCCTTAATGTGTTCAACCTTGATTTCAAAATTAATGTGAACAGAGAAGAGTCAAAAATAGCCAAGATAATTTTAAACTCAAAAAACGTGAGGAGACACATCCTCCCAGACTCATCAGATTCTATATAATCCATGGTGTGGGGTTGGTGAACTGATATAGACCAGAGTGCATTAATGCAATTCCATCTACAAATGGAAACTTGTTCCCTGGCACAGGTAGCCTGTGCACTCACTGCAGATAGGAGTGTTTACTGATTTAATAAAATATGGCAACATTTAGTAAAATTGAAAACATGTAAATTCATGACCCAACAAATCCATTCCTGGCTATATGTTATAAACAAACTCTCACATGTCTAGGAGAAATAATCAAGAATATTTATTGCAATATTATAACCGTGAAATACCAAACTCAATCTAACTGTCCATCCACAAAATAAGTTGTGTATTTACCTATAATGGAATACCATTTAACAGTTAAAATGAAGAAGTCCTCAACTTAGTAAACGTCAACATTATATTGGGAGGAAAGCAGATCACAGATTAACATATCTCACATATAATGTTAAGGCATACACACAATATCATACATTGTTCTCATGCTACATATATATGTAGCAATACATACAATCATGCATGGAAAGGATAATGTCAAACTTAGGATAGGAATTACCTTGGTGGAGGGAAAGAAAATGGAATCAGGAAGCAATAAAAAGGGAGTTTTTGTTTATAATACCTCCATTTTTTAAAAGCTTTCATAAATATGGCAAGATGTATTGGTGGGCTCATAGGTGCAATAGACGTCTCTTTATTTTTTCTATTTGCTTAAAATATGTCATAGTTTTTCAAAGGGAAGTTAGCAGTTTGTTTTAAATATAAAGTCATGGAGGTCACCTGCACTGGAGAGGACAGAATAAGATGCAAGCATTGCCATGCAGTTCTCTAGACCAGTTACCCATGTAAGTACTAACATCCATGCTTGGGAAAGATGAGACTTCCTCAGTTTGGACTGAGACAAAAGAGCTGTGGTCCCCAATGGTAGAAGAGGAGGGAGAGAAGTTACCATAGCTTTTTTCTACCCCTTTTTTCCTGCCTTGTTGCCCCAGCTCCTTTCTTCTGCCATCTCTTTTTCTCTTCCTCTCTAGAGTGACATGGAAAGTCATAGCTAAGGAAGAATATAGCCAATCACATAGCTCTGTCCCTGCCATCCCAGCAGGAGACTTCATCCAAGCATTGAGGAATCTCTATTTATCTGGGGGGAAAAAATCTACCATTTTACAGCTGATTGCATACTAGGGATTTCTCCCTAGTTCGAGGCTTCAGATAATAGAAATTCAAGCACATAGGAAAGTCCCATTGAAGTTAGTTGCCCAACAAATTATTATTGAGTCTCAAACAAAAGGACAAGAGAGAAAGGGTATTAATGTTTATAAACTTGTGTTACCTTCATAGATATTTAGATTATATATAAGATTATATTTAACTCATGTTCTTGAGTGTATCCCTATATTTTCAGTATTATTTCTAATATAGTGATAGTTTCTAACAACTTGTATCATTAGATTTCCTCTCGATGAATAGAATTCTTATGTAAATACAGAATGCTGCTTATGTGGGTTGAGAAATCCTACTTAACTAGATGTTAAAGAAGATTGAAATTTCAAAGATTTAATTTTGCAAGGCAGTTTATACATAATTTTAGAATTCTTTTATTTGGGGAGGGGGAAACAGGGTTTTTGTTATATGAGTTGAATAAGTCCTGGAGATCGACTGTACAGCATAGTGCCTATAGTTAAAAATACTGTATTATATACTTAAAAACTTCCTAAGAGGGTAGAGCTTATGTTAAGTGTTCTTATCACAAAAAAAAATAATGATAATCTATAAAGAGAGCAGGAGAGCAGGAGGAAACTATTAAAGTGACGGATATGTTTATGGCATAAATTATGGTGATGGTTTATGGGTATATACTTATCTCAAGATGCATCAAGTTGTATACATTAATTACCTATGTACGAGTCTTTGTATGTCAGCAATACCCCAATAAAGTGGGAGTTGTTGTTGTTGTTGTTGTTGTTGTTGTTGTTGTTTTGAGACAGAGTCTCGCTCTGCCGCCCAGGCTGGAGTGCAGTGGCCGGATCTCAGCTCACTGCAAGCCCCGTCTCCTGGGTTTACGCCATTCTCCTGCCTCAGCCTCCCGAGTAGCTGGGACTACAGGCGCCCGCCACCTCGCCCGGCTAGTTTTTTGTATTTCTAGTAGAGACAGGGTTTCACCTTGTTAGCCAGGATGGTCTCGATCTCCTAACCTCGTGATCCACCCACATCGGCCTTCCCAAGTATTGGGATTACAGGCGTGAGCCACTGCGCCCAGCCACGTGGGGTTTTTTTAAACAAATTCATTTATCTGAATTGTGTTTTTAATATGGTAAAAATGCAAACAATCCAAATAAGTGTAAAATGAAAGATAGGCCGGGCGTGGTGTCTCATGCCTGTAATCCCAGCACTTTGGGAGGCTGGGGCGGATGGATCACGAGGTCAGAAGTTTGGGACCAGTCTGGCCAACATAGTGAAACCCTGTCTCTACTAAAAATACAAAAAATTAGCCCAGTGTGGTGGTGTGCGTGCTTGTAATCCCAGCTTCTCTGGAGGCTGAGGCAGGAGAATTGTGTGAACCTGGGAGGCAGAGGTTGCAGTGAGTCAAGATTGCGCCATTGTACTCCAGCCCAGGCAACGCTGCAAGACTCCATCTCAAAAAAAAAAAAAAATAGAGAGAGAAAGAAAAATAATTCTCCTTCCCACACATTGTCCCCCAGTCACCCTCCACAAAGACAACCACTGTTATAAATGGCCTGTGTGCTCCTCCAAGATATTCTATACATAGACAAACATGCATCATAAAGAACTTTTTAAAAGGTTCATTCCATAAGAATGGTATTTCAAAATGTCTATCTTCTTGAAAGCACATATAATATTTTTCTATTTGAGGCCAATCTGTAGAGCAGCTTCTTCAGACTTGGGGCCAGGCACCATATAAGTAAAACCCAATCACAAGAGCAAGACTTCAAAGGAGCCACAATAAAGATGGCAAAGATGTTGTATTGTTCATTAAATTCTTTATAGAAAAGTAAGAAGAAAAGAATAGAGTCTCAATGCAGTAAGTTCCAAGGTTTGAGGCTGCTACCAATTAGACAATTAAATGACATGCAGCTGGTCTGTGTTATGATCTATCGGGTAAACCTATCAAATAGATTTAGGTAATGATTTAGTCCACAATTGAATGGAATCTAAAAACAGATGGTTATACAAAAGCCTATCTATGTTGTTGCTTTCTTAATCAGCCTAAAACTTTAACCAGATCTTAAATACAATTAAGAGGCTACCCAATTGATCTTTTTTAACAGCTCTGCTAAAAGATTATTGGTAATAAAGAGTTTAATTCAGACAGAAGTCTTAACAGAGAATTTATGATGTCGAAGAGTAAAGTTCATGTTAGTTTATTACTTTTTAAACCACAGTATTTGGTATTTCTCATGGGTACAAAGGATATCTCACACTCTTTTTTCCTCCTTTTTTGGGAACCAATTTAAAAGAAAAATCTCACCTTTGTCTTTTAGGCTCTTCTAACATATAAGAGTGACCCAACCATGAGAAAAATGTTGAATCATCTATATTTCTATATCATGCCTGTGTTTAACGTCGATGGATACCATTTTAGTTGGACCAATGTAAGTCACTTTGCCTATCCAGTTGAAAAGATGACTAAATAAATCTTAGAAAACAGAGTCACAAACTTCCAGGACAGGAAGGAAGCTGGACAGACAGTCAGCTGAGTGATTCTCGAGACGCAAAAGAGACCTTCACTCTTTCCCCAATCAGAGCACCAACAATTTGATTTCATTTTCACATCTAGATTTTGTAGAGATTTCACATAAATAAAGATTTCTTCTTCCAAATAAATAGTGAAAAATCACTGGTCTAGTCCAGCCTATTCAATTTTGCCTATAAAGAAATGGGGCCAAGAGAAGGCAAAATACAGAAAGTTTGTAGCAGAAACTGGAGCATGAACCTGGGTCTCCACTACTAATCCAGTCTTCTTTTTCACTCCCCTGGCTTGTCTATTCACAGGAGAACTCTCTCCTCAGTGGTATGACTTGTTCATTGATTGAGCTATTAAAATGCATGCGAATAACCTTTTAAGTATTTTTCTCTACACCTGTTTTCTTAATTATGTCTAGGATCGATTTTGGAGAAAAACAAGGTCAAGGAACTCAAGGTTTCGCTGCCGTGGAGTGGATGCCAATCGGAACTGGAAAGTGAAGTGGTGTGGTAAGTTTGGGACCAACTGGGATCCCGATCCAAAGTTTTCTGCAGGTTTTACTCTGCAAAATATGAGCCCAGAGGATGCTCATGGGAGACTGATGTTTTTCTCTATGTAAAAACCTGGTAGAGAAAGGTACAGACACATACTTGATAGCTATAATTGGCAAAAGAAAATGAAAGAATTCTTTTTTAATATATAAAAATCAAGGATTTTAAATCTGTCAACTCAGTCCTGAAAACTGAAAATTTAAATACATATGTAAAAGCAGAAAACTGAGGAATATTTGTCATTCCCCAAATTAAAACATGAACCGTGGTGTAGTATAATTCTGGTTAAATCTTTTTATCCTTTTCGTACAAGCACCACCGATCCTCCCTTCGTCTGTCTGTTGTGGTCAAAGCTGTCACAACCTTGTCTATACCCTACCACTCTGCCGGTCATACATGGATTGACCACACATGTCGGGAATGTGTTTCTGCTGCATTCCATGTTTCATTAATAATCACCTTTAAAATAAAAGGAAGATGTCATTTTAAGGAAGGAAATCCTTTTACTGAAGAAAGGAGCAGGCAAGTATCAGGGAGAAATGAGAAAATTAGTCATGGCTAGTTTAGTTGCAGCAAAAAAAGGAGAGGATGGAAAACTATTATCAAAATGCAGTTGTTAGGAGCTGCTTTTTTATTGAGACTTTCTGTAGGTCCCTCAAAATATAGACCCTTGTTTAATGGAAATCCTTCCTTTAGTCCCTTAGAAATGAGGCCTATTCCACATTCACTCATTCTACAATGAGGGTTAGGTTCTATGTGAGATGCCAATCCTCCCATCCCACTAGCATCAGCTAGAATAACTGGGCGTGGGCTTTGATTCCTTCCACACATCCCTCCAAGCAAGAGGCTTCAGTCGATTAGAATTGGCAAATAAGAACATGACATAGCTAACAGAATATGGCTCTAAAATAAGACAAATGTAGTCTGATTCTACCATTATTAGCTCAGTGATCTGAGCAATTTTATTTAATCTATGAAATTATAATGCCAATCACCTCGTGGGGTTCTTATAGGGACTAAAGAAATTTATATATGTGAAATGTCTAATGTAGTTCCTAGCTCCAAACTGGAATCTAAGTATCAGTAACCCATTCCTCGTTCCCTGACCTCCAAAACAGAGTCAGTTCTCCTCTAAGCCTCACATCAATTGGTGAAACAACCTCTTATCTTCATGGGAATGTTGTGATGATGAGCAATAATGTATACTTAAAAGCACTTGCATTTATGAAGGGAAAAAAAAGCATTGTATAAATACTGTGATGTGGTGTTATAGATGGCTATTTCTATTTAGAAACTGTTTTCTCCAACCTATACTAAGACAACAAGTATGTTAACTACTGAAATCCACTAATTTAAAGAAAACTTTTCACTTTCCCTTCTCTCTGATGGGGCCATTTTCCATACTCATAACCACAGGGATGTTTCCCTTGTTAGCGGAGACTCGCATCCACATATGTGTCGTGTGCACGCCTACAGGCATCTACATGAGTGCTCTGGATGGGTAATTGAGCTGAGTAACTCTAGCAGCAGTCGGTTCTGCCTGTGTAAACTTAGACTCCTGTTTATATCGGGTTGCAAGTAAGGTCTTGCTTCCCTTTGTTGTTCTTCCTTTACCCAGCTTGCTTCCTTCATACACATGCCTTCTTTGGTTTTTCAGTTTCAGCTGCAGCCCCAGCTAGAATTCCTTTGATTCTTCCCAGTTACTATATAAGAAAACCTAGGAAGTATTTAGAGACTCATCTTCTTGTGATCTTTTTGCATATGTCTGTGTATACATATACATGGGCAGATACATGTATGGCATACACAGAGAGGCAGAACAAAGAGAACATGGGTCTTGCTGACAAGGCGATGAGGTCTTCACAATGAGATTAGAATCAAATAGAGAAACAAAGTCCAGGTAAAACATAACAAAAATAATAGAAGGCAATGGGTGTTACTATTAAAGGACATATTAAGAAATTAGAAAAGAAAGAGGTGTGTGAGAATGCTGAATCATTCTGATTTTTGCTGTGAGCCAACACTCAAGATATACAAGGGATTATGTCAAATGCAGTTGCAAAATGATCTTGATAGACTGTTGGGAGTGATGGGGAAGTGCAGGCAGCCTGGCTGGTACTGTGTCAGCTGCAGGGTCTCCAGAGTGGATTCAGCTGATCCGATAGGCAGGCAGCCAAGTGTGACCTGCCTCCCTCCCAGGGTCAGGTCCATCCCCCCACAGCTATGGGCTACATGAAGAGGACAGGGAACTACAATGTAGGAATCACTCTGAGGTCAGGGATATTGAGGTAAGTATGAAATTCCCTAAAGTGAACCTCCAAATAAACATCCCTAGCATAAATGACATAGAAATACCCAGACCATTGAAAATACTGTAGGGTCAGCATGGAAGTGACAAAAACAGCTGTTTCTTTCTCTTAAGTCAGTGATTCTTGAAATTAAAGAGCAGAACATGAAACTGCTTTTTACCGTGAAGAATCTGTGGATCCCCATGCGATAGTGGTTATGCTTTAGTGTGTGCATGTGGAATAGTCCAGCATGCACGTAGAGACAGGCATACTTTTTGAATACTTCAAAGCTCTCCTGAGGGTGTTTCACCCATAAGATGAATATCACTCTTCTGAAAGTCCCCCTGAGGGACTCGACAAGTCAGAGTAGTGGTAGGAACCAGGAATAAATGCATAAATTTCATTCATTCATTTGCCAAAGTTAATCAAGCACATTCTCTCTGTGAAGCGCTGTGCTTTTTTCTTTCCTCTGTTGCACTGTTTTTAAAATATGCTGGAAGCACTGATTTTCCAAATTGGAACAAATCCAGGAGAAAGGTAAAGGGTTTGGATAATGTCCATACTTAATCTTTAACTTCTGAATAATTCAAGTGTTGCCTAAATACAAATTACTATTTAGAAAAGCCTATGGAACATAAGACAGTTTCGCAAATCATATATCTACTAAGAGACTTGTATTCAAAACATAGAAAGAATTCTCTCAACTCACAATAAAAACACAAGTAACCCAATTTAAAAGTGCACAAATGATTTGAACAGATACTCTCCAAAGAAGACATATAAAAGGGAATAAGCACATGAAAATATGCTCAGCATCATTAGCCAACAGAGAAATGTACATCAAAACCACAATAGGAATAGGTGCCACTTCACACCCACTAAGATGGCTGTAATAAAAAGACACTAATGTGTTTGTGAGGGTGTAAAAAAACTGGGACATTCATACTTGCTGGTGAGAATGTAAAATGGTACAGCCACTTTGGAAAACAGTTTGGCATTTCCCTAAAAAGTTAAACGTATGACCCAGCAACTCCACTCTTAGATATATATACCCAAGAGAAATGAAAACATTTGCCCACATAATGACTTGTACATGAATGTTCATAGCAGCATTATTCCTAATAGCCAAAAAGTGGAAACAACCCAAATGTCCATCAACTGATGAACAGATAAAATGTGGTATATTTATAGAATTGAATATTATTTGGGCATAAAAAGAATGAAGTATTGATACATTCTGCAACATAGATGATACTTAAAAATATTATGCTAAGTGAAAGAAGTCACAACAGAGCAAATGAAATGTCCAGAACGGGCAAATCTATATAGAGCGTAGATTAGTGGTTGCCACTGGCTGAGGAGAGGGGAAAATTAGGGAGTGACTGCTAAGGGGCAAGGGGTTTCTTTTGGAGGTGATGAAAATATTCTAGAATGAGATGTGACAATTGTGAATATCCTGAAAGTCATTGAATTATACATTTTAAAAGGGTAGATTTCATAATATGTGAATTATAGCTGATTATAAAACAAAGCTATTATAAAAATGTTTTTGTTTCTATTTAGGAGCAAGTTAGGCACTTATTGAAATATAATAACTCTTTTAGAACACTCAGTTACCTAATATTATAAATTAGATGTAATATGGAGAAAACTATATGATTTTTTTAGCAGCCGAACCACATGTGCCCCTCTCTATCTATGCCCTTCTCTGACCACCACCCTCCCACTCTATCCAGAAAAAAAAGGTGGAGCAGGGGGCTGTTCTGCTTGGGCAATCATTTGGGTAGATCATCTGGGGTGAAGAGAGAAACCATTACAAATTGGTGGTTTTCAGCCAATCCCTATGAAATAAACAATAGATGGCCACTGGCCTGCTTTCTACAACGATGAGTTCCTCCGGCTGAGTGGCTTTTGTTTGGAGAGAGCTATATTAGCTAAGGGCCTAAACTGAATTATTCTGAAAATATAGAGAATTTCAGAGCCTAAATTTGGGGCAAGGAGAGCAATAAAAAGAGGTAATGTTGCTAGACTGTATGGAAAGAGACTTTAGTACTCAAAAATGCCTATAGAGGATTGCAATTAAATTTTGCCATGAAGTATGCAAATTCTCCAGCATTTCACAACCACCACCACAGGTAATATTCAGTACAATCTACTTCACTAAGTGTAGAGTCAAGCGACAACTCTCCCTTCGCCCTCTGAAGGTTTGCTGAAAATCAGCTGACAAAAGGCAGATTCATAGGATGAAAGGCATACAAATTTTATTTTAACATGCATAGCATGAGGGAATCACAGAAGGATGATTACCCAATAATCCAATGGGGTACAGATGTTTATAAACCCTTCTTTATAGGGGTAGGGAGAAATGTGGCAATTTGAGGCATGGTGAAATATTTTTAAGGGAATTCAATGGGCTTGTAGAACATGCAGTAGATAATAGTTGATGACAAATGTTTGTCCAGGTGTGTTGACAAACCTCAGTCTCTTCCTGCAATATGAGTTAAATTAATGAAAACTCAGAGAAAGGACTACAGATAACTGTTTTCTTCTTTGGCAGGTCTGGACTTGAGCTAGATAAGGAAATATCAGCATAAAGCTTCTTCCAGGATCTGCTGTTCTTCAAGGGCCATTAATCGAAAATAATTAGCATGCCAGGGTGCTATATTGGGGATGTCAATTTCTTTCTTTCTTTTCTTTTCTTTTAGACAGAGTCTTACTCTGTCGCCCAGGCTGGAGTGCAGTGACGTGATCTCAGTTTACTGCAGCCTCCGCCTTCCGGGTTCAAGCGATTGTCCTGACTCAGCCTCCTAAACTGGGATTACAGGCACCCGCCACCACACCTGGCTAATTTTTGTATTTTTAGTAGAGATGTGGTTTCACCACGTTGGCCAGGCTGGTCTCAAACTCCTGACCTCAAGTGATCCACCTGCCTCAGCCTCCCAAAGTGCTGGGATTGCAAGTGTAAGCCACCACACCCAGGCAGAGGTGTCAATTTCTAAGCCCCAACATAAGGATTTGTGGAATTGGATCTGTCCTCTGGGTAAGGAATGATCAGAAAAACCCAAATTGTTTTTACTTTTCTTAGTACAACACTCCTGACACCAGATGTTTGAGGTTTTCTTGCTAAACCCCAAGCAGCTCTGCAGTGGACACCAGCTGGGTGTCTTATTATTCAATTCAATTCTGACACTGTCCACTTAAAGGGAGTGTCTGATTCCTCAGGTTAAAGGCTCAGTCCCACAAGATTGCCCCCCACCTCAAATACCAGTCACAAATGTCAGCTTGCGAACTGTACTTCTGATTGACTGGTTATAAATCAGGGTTCCCAAGACCCCCTCTTTCAGTTCGATCTGCTACAATGATTCACAGAAACACTTTATATATGTTTATCAGTTTATTATAAAGGATACAGACAAACAGCCAGATGAAAGAGATGCATAGAGCAAGGTACGTGGGAAGGGCATGAAAGCTCCATGCCCTTTCCATAGGCACCACCCTCCGTGAACCTCCATGTGTCCAGCTATCCAGAGCTCTCTGAATCCAATTCTTTTGGTTTTTTACAGAGGCTTGATCATGTGGACATGCTTGATTAAATCACCGGCCATTAGTGATCGGCTCAACCTTAAGCCTTCCCAAGAGGTTGGGGAGGTGGCACTGAAAGTCCCAACCCTCTCATGCCTTGGTCTTTCAGTGACCTGTCCCCATTCTGAAGCTGCCTAGGGACTCCCAGCCTCCAGTCATCCTATTAGCATACAAAGATACTCATCACTCCAGAGAGTCTAAAGATTTTAGGAGCTGTATATATTCCAGGAAACAGGATGAAGACCAAATATATATTTCACAATATCACCCTGGGGATGTGATGAAGTGCTGAGTCTGGCTTCAAGGTAAGCTGAGGGAGAGAACTAATCCACATCAAATTTCAGAGGCATGGAACAGCAAGAATGCACTGCCTTAGAAGAGTTAATTTCTGTCACTGGAGATTAATAGACAAGCTCTGATCCAGATAACTTCTGGCTGAGAATGACATGTTGATGGGGATTAAACATCAACTAACTGGTCAGACTAGGCCCTTAAGATTTCTGCCACCACTGTTAGTGATGACTCTAACATATATTAATCCACTTTTGTATCCAAACAAATGTATTGAGCCCCTTCTATATTGCAAAGTGCTAGAAATTATATAAGAAAGTCTCAAAAGATTTAATGAGTTCACATCCTACTCCTAAGAAATTATTTGGGATCCTGGAGAAATACAAAGTGAAAAGATCTGTTGGCTTATCGTATTCTTTGCTTAACAACCAATTTAATATGAAAAGATATAAATCATCTAATATCTATCAAAGTTGGTAGAAAATTTTAAAACTAGAAGATCAATGAGCTAAACCGTAATGCTTAGTTATGCTTTTTATAAGGGAAGTTAAGGACCTACAATCCTGGATATTTAGAAATTTAGGTCATAAGGATTTGCACAGCATTGTTGATACATGGCTGGCATTTCTTAAGGACTCATTATGTGCCAAGTAAGTGCTAAATGCTCAACATGAACTTCTCACTGGTAGATGCTATTATTATCCCTATTTGGCTGATGAAACGAAGAGAGAAGTTACGGAACTTGCTCAAGATTATGAATTGAGCTCAAATGAAAAGTCAAATCTGACTGATTTTAGTGTCTGTTTCTAACCATAGTCTGACTCCTTAGGGATCAAGTTGCCATGAATGATTCCTGTTACTCATTTGGTTAAAGAGTTAAACAATGTGTAACTGCAGAGGAGTAGTTTAGGTATCAGAATAACAATATGAATGGAACTGTTTTATCCAAAATGAAATAGATTAAAAAAAAAAAAATGAGAGATTGGGAATGTATGGTAAGAGGGAAGTAGAGGAAGATCCCCCAGGAACTATTTCTGATCTTGGACCACCACACACCATGCAAATAGTTTGAATTTGCAAACCCATGAGATGTCAGGCATATGGTTATGAATTCTCCAGGAAGACTTTTTTCTTTCCCAGCCAGAGTTTGGCATCTTCCCATGAAGGCCGATTTTTTGTAGCCCACATTTTCATGGAAAGTGTCCTACTTTGGGGCAGGCACGGTGGCTCACACCTGTAATCCCAGCACTTTGGGAGGCTGAGTTGGGCAGATCACTTGAGGCCAGGAGTTCGAGACCAGCCTGGCCAACATGGTGAAACCCCATATCTACTAAATATATGAATATTAGCCAGGTGTGGTGGCACATGTCTATAATCCCAGCTACTTGGGAGGCTGAGGCACAGGAATGGCTTGAACAGTTGCAGTGAGCCAAGATCACACCACTGCACTCCAACCTGGGCAACAGAGCAAGACTCTGTATTTAAAAAAAAAGAAGAAGAAGAAGAAGAAGAAGAAAGAAAGAAAGTGTCCTACTCTGAGACTCCCAAGTGTATGTCTGGGTCTTGCTCCCTTTTCCTGCATACTGAGAACCCAAATGTTGATCCCCTGCCTCCACCACTTGTGGCCACTGAAACAAGTCTCCAGGTCAGAGACCAGCAAACACCCCAAGCATGCCTGCAGCTTTTGCTTCAGCTTCAGCCATTATTCCAGCTCCCTCTTCACACTTGTACCCTCAGGAACATTTTTGAGAACTTTGCCATGTATTTACATTGTTTTATTGATCATTTAGATGTGTTTGTAGCAGGAGCTTTTATCACAGTATCTGCCACAATTCCATCATATTGCTGGAAAACCCAGTTATCATTTTAGACATTAACACAATTAGAATTAGTGCTGGCCTGACTTCTTGATGATGGTTTTAGGGCCTTTTATCCTCATCATAGTATATCTAAAACAATCTTATCTGCACTTGGTTCTCCAGAACTTACCAATGCCAGACAACTTACTTTCTTCTTTGCCACCTCCTACAAGTAACAGTGTCACAGTAGTATCACAGTTTCCAAATGAAAGTGTGTAGCTTGAAGGTATTTCTTATTTTAAATGTTGTCTTTCAAATCCTGTATAACAGTCCTTTTGATACTTAAGGAGAGCTAACAATGAATGCTGAAACTTAGGAAGAACTGGTTTTTTGGGATTTTTTGTTTTTCTTTTTGAGATAGGATCTAGCTTTGTTTTTCTTTTGAGATAGGAGTGCAGTAGTGTAATCCTGGCTCACTGCAACCTCTACTAAAAGCCTCAACATCTTGGGTTCAATCAATCCTTCTGCCTCAGCCTTCTGAGAGTAGCTGGGATTACCAGTGTGAGCCACCACACCTGGCTAATTTACTTTTTATTTTTCATAGAGAAAAATCTCTCACTATATTGCCCAAGCTGGTCTCAAGTTCCTGTGCTTAAACAATCTTTCCAACTCAGCCTCCCAAAGTGCTAGAATTACTGACATGAGCCACCATGTCCAACCAGAAGAACTGATTCTTAATGATCTTTCTGATTTTGTTATTTTAGGTGTTTTCCTTACAGTTTCTCTAAGAATGAAGTCAGTAGTGTGCATTATGGGTATGGGCACTCTCCATCCATTCCAAACTCTTTCTAAGTGCCTTCCTGTACTGCTGAGGCCAAAAAGATAAAAGCTGCAGCCAGACGTGGTGGCTCACGTCTGTAATCCCAGCACTTTGGGAGGCCGAGGTGGGCAGATCACGAGGTCAGGAATTTGAGACCAGCCTGGCCAATATGGTGAAACCCCATCTCTACTAAAAATACAAAAAATTAGCCGGGCGTGGTGGCCCACACCTGTAGTCCCAACTACTCAGGAGGCTGAGGCAGGAGAATCGCTTGAACCCGGGAGGTGGAGGTTGTAGTAAGCCAAGATCGCACCACTGCACTCAAGCCTGGGCAGCAGAGCAAGACTCCATCTCAAAAAAAAAAAAAAAAAAATTAAAATTAAAATTAAAATAAATAAAAGCTGCATTTCTAGAACTCCTTAAGCTAGGGATCTGGGTGTGACTTAGGTTCTAGCTCTTTGGTGCGCTCACCTCGGCTTAAAGCATGGAAGAAAGATGGAAGTTGCTTTTCTGTGCCTTCCATGGTCCTACTGTCTGCTACCATTATGGAAGTGTGTGGTTCATCCAAAGCAGCTCACCTTCTTGGCTCTCTCCTGAATGTGCTGCTTCCTCATCTTGGAAGAGACAGTAGCCTTCTTGGTCAAGTCTTCCAAGAAGGCTCTGAAAAATGTTTTATACTTTTTTTTTTTTAATATCCTCTGCTAACAGTCATGGTGGCTCAAGCGTGTAATCCCAGCACTTTGGGAGGCCTAGGCAGGCAGATCACTTGAGCCCGGGAGTTCGAGACCAGCTGGGCAACAATAGTGAAACCCCATCTCGACAAAAAAAAAATACAAAAATTAGCCAGGCATGGTGGCATGTGCCTGTAATCCCAGTTACTCGGAGGATAAGGCAGAAGGATTGCCTGAGCCTGGGAGGTGGAGGTTGCAGTCAGCCAAGATAAAACCACTATACTCCAGCCTGGGTGACAGAGTGAGACCTTGTCTCAAAAAATAAAAATAAAAATAAAATCCCCTCTGCTTAAAACTAGCCATAGTGGATTCTGTGCCCTTTCATGAAACTCTGACCAGTACAGAGTCTTTTATAAACATTTCATTTCCTACTTTGTATCTATTACTTTGACCAAGAATTATTTCATAAGCTTTGTCTAACATTCAGCTCAATTTTTCTTTTTCCTTGTATTCATTACTGCTACTATCTTACCTTTTCATATTTCATTGCCATCTACCATGCTAATTTGTCCTTTTAAAACAATGTATCTACTAAGAATATTAGTAAGCTATTATCTCCCTCCTTAGCACTACTCAACTAGGGAATATATTAATCCCTTTCAGCACTCCTCTCTCATCCACCTTAAACATATTTTTGCTAACTTCATTCTTTCTAGGATAGAAGATCACAGGCTAACTGGAAATCTTTTGTTTCTAAGATTTAAAGAAAATACGAAAAGCTTTCCTTTTCTTCTCTTCCTATTCAAACCTATTTTCTAGCTAATACACTGCTAAAAAGAGCTATTCTATCTTTTGTGAAGTTGCTCTTAAGTTGTTCTTTTCCTGATCTAAAACACTGATTATATGCAAAAATCATTTCCTCTCCCTGTTTTATATTTCATGATCCTTAGGCAGAACATGCCCAAAAGCTTTTTAAAATGAATTTTTTGTAAGAACAGATTATAAATAATGCTTGGGACTCATTTTGTGTGTATACACAATACACTATATTGTTGTTTTATATCTCTGATTATTCTTGTGGGTAAATATGTAAGAATTTGCATTTGAAGGACAATATCTAGTTATTTATAACATCTATTGCAACATCATGAATAAATATATTTGCTGAAGTTTTTGATAATGACATTACAAACAACGTTTAAAAACCTTTTACAGGCCAGGTGCAATGGTTCATGCCTGTACTCCCAGCATTTGGGGAGGCCAGGGCAAGCAGATCACTTGAGCTCAGGAGGTTGAGACCAGCCTGGGCAACATGACAAAACCCTGTCTGTACCAAAAAAAATACAAAAATTAGTTGGGCATAGTGACGTGTGCCTATAGTCCCAGCTACTTGGAAGGCTGAGGTGGTTAGGATTGCTTGAGCCTGGGAGGCGGAGGTTGCAGTGAGCCCAGACTGTGCCACTGCACTCCAGCCTGGGTGACAGAGCCAGACCCTGTCTCAATAAAATAAAATAAAATAAAAATATTTTACAAATAACAGTTTTGAAAGTCAATGAGTGAGCAGCACAGAAAAATGCTATTTTTGAAGTAAGACATGGGGGAGGTGGCAGAATCACTCCCTTGGCTCTTGGGACACTAAGCTACCGATTTTTTATTTGGTACTGATTATTAAGTCCAGTAATTTTATTGTCCCTGTTTCAGCAGGTAACGCTCCCATGCTGCTCAATCTTTAGGAGGCCTCCAGTCTTTCCATCAGCATATGAGTAAGGTTTTCAAAAAACCTTTACCTACTAATTCCTTTTCCACTATACTGGCCGCTTTTCAGTGTTTTTGCATTTCTGATTTCACTGATAACAAACTATATCTCTCTGATAATTTTCCTCCAGCTGTATCATTTGCATTTGAGAAGTCATGCTGTTTTTTATTTTCATAAATTTCATACCTATAGAACTGCTTTGATTTTTGGGGCCCTTATTACCTTTTTATCATTTCATAAGCATTATAGCATTATATTCCTCCTGGGTCACTAATGTTATTAAATATTTTCCTTATTTTCAGATTCCCAATTCTCTTTCAATTTATATTCTTGTTTTTAATCCAAGCTCCTTATGATGTAACTTTTCTGTTATTAAAACCATCTCTTCTGAATGCTATTCTCAAACACAGATGTAGGTAAATGATGATATTCTTTTTGTCTACCACCTTTTGTAATTGTTTGAAAAGCTGAGGTATGCTGAATAATGACAAGAGACAGAAAGGCAGTCACCTTGCCTTTATTCTGTCTTCCAGAAGAGCATTTCCCAAGCTCCACAAAACTCTAGTGAACTGTAGAACACAGAAGGTGCCAAAAAACAAAACAAACAAACAAAAAAACCAACACTAATGTTAGGAGTGTTTTTAATATGTAAGAAAAAAGGATTTCTTTTTACAATACAAGAAATACCAAATGCATTTTATATAGTTGTCACCTCAGAGGTTATCAGATGCATCCTTGAATTTAGTCATTCATGTATTTAACTAGCTGAGTATTGGGAAAACAGCAATGAAGAAAACAAAGAAAGTCAGGTTGTTACACATGCTAGACAGTGTAGGGTGGGAGTTGGTGAGTTATTTTAGGTGGCCTAGGGAAGCCCACTCTGATGATACTTGGGAGGAGAGGAGGTCTAGCGAAAGCAGAGTGCACATAGAAGGAACAGTCATGTAAAGGTCCACGATGGGAGCATCTTTGCTGGGTTTCAGGGAGAGCCAGGAGGGTGTCTGGCTAGAGCTGAGGGAGGAAGAGAGAGAGGAGTAGGAGAAGAGGCAGACGTGGTCAGAGGCAAGATAATGGAGGTTCTGTGTCGAAGGAACACCTTGGATTTTACTCTGCACGAGATGGGAGAGCACTGCAGAGTTTTGAACCAAGGAACAACATGACCTTACTTTTTAAGAGACTCCTTCTGGCTATTGCATACCAAATGGATCATCGAGGGCAGATATTTGGATTCTAATTAAACCTTCCCATTTGAATGCACTGCTTTCAAAATATAATAAAAGCCTAATCTATGAATATTATTATCTGCATCTTTAGAGAATCATGCATATACCACATTGAATTATACATATAAATATACCTTTATTATGTGAAGAATTGTTATTTTTAAAAGGTACCAAAATGGAGATAAGCAACCATGTGAAAAAAAGTATTTGCAGCAAATACAGCAGAGAATGTTTTATTATCGTTTTTATATAAACACTTCAGAATCAAACATTACATAAAAATAATTTTAACAGTCCACACAAAATATGAAGAAAATCTCCAAGACTCTGGTAAAGAACTTTAAAAAGTATAGAGTCTCAATTCATGAAAATAAACAAACATGAGAAAATGAGCAGCCTCCTCATAATCAAAAATATATTAAAATAAAACAGTATAACATTTATCTATTAGCTTATTGCCCAAAATGTTTGATGTGATCATCTAAGCTGGACACTATGAGTGGGATGGCATATACCTCTTGGGGCATGAGAAAGCAACTTGGTGAGGCACATCAGAAACACAATCCAGGGCTGGATGTGGCTCACACCTGTAATCCCAGCACTTCAAGAGGCTGAGGCCGGTGGATCACTTGAGGTCAGGAGTTTGAGACCAGCCTGACCAATATGGGGAATCCCCGTCTCTACTGAAAATACAAAAATTAGCCAGGCATGGTGGTGCATGCCTGTAATCCCAGATACTCAGGAGACTGAGATGGGAGAAGTGCTTGAAACCGGAGCGGGTGGAGGTTGCAGTGAGCTGAGATCATGCTCCAGCCTGACTGACAGAGTGAGACTCTGCCTCAAAAAAAAAAAGGAAACATGATCCATTCCTCCATTTATTCAAAAATATGGAATGAATGCCTTCTATCTGCCACATTGTGAGCTAGGTACTTGGGAAGCAGAGACAGATGCCACAGATTCCGTGTCTTCATGGGGCTTCAAATCACTGAGGTTAGAATGAGTGAAGGGAAGGGGAAAAAAAAGACAGAGGGAGTGGAGAAGGGAAAAGAGACAAACAGTACCAACAGGATGTATAGAGAGAGACAGCGTTTGTTTGTTTTTTTTTTTTTTTTTTATACTTTAAGTTCTAGGGTACATGTGCATAACGTGCAGGTTTGTTACATATGTATACTTGTGCCATGTTGGTGTGCTGCACCCATTAACTCGTCAGCACCCATCAATTCATCATTTATATCAGGTATAACTCCCAATGCAATCCCTCCCCCCTCCCCCCTCCCCATGATAGGCCCCGGTGTGTGATGTTCCCCTTCCCGAGTCCAAGTGATCTCATTGTTCAGTTCCCACCTATGAGTGAGAACATGCGGTGTTTGGTTTTCTCTTCTTGTGATAGTTTGCTAAGAATGATGGTTTCCAGCTGCATCCATATCCCTACAAAGGACGCAAACTCATCCTTTTTTATGGCTGCATAGTATTCCATGGTGTATATGTGCCACATTTTCTTAATCCAGTCTGTCACAGGTGGACATTTGGGTTGATTCCAAGTCTTTGCTATTGTGAATAGTGCCGCAATAAACATACGTGTGCATGTGTCTTTATAGCAGCATGATTTATAATCCTTTGGGTATATACCCAGTAGTGGGATGGCTGGGTCATATGGTACATCTAGTTCTAGATCCTTGAGGAATCGCCATACTGTTTTCCATAATGGTTGAACTAGTTTACAATCCCACCAACAGTGTAAAAGTGTTCCTATTTCTCCACATCCTCTCCAACACCTGTTGTTTCCTGACTTTTGAATGATTGCCATTCTAACTGGTGTGAGATGGTATCTCATTGTGGTTTTGATTTGCATTTCTCTGATGGCGAGTGATGATGAGCATTTTTTCATGTGTCTGTTGGCTGTATGGATGTCTTCTTTTGAGAAATGTCTGTTCATATCCTTTGCCCACTTTTTGATGGGGTTGTTTGTTTTTTTCTTGTATATTTGTTTGAGTTCTTTGTAGATTCTGGATATTAGCCCTTTGTCGGATGAGTAGATTGTAAAAATTTTCTCCCATTCTGTAGGTTGCCTGTTCACTCTGATGGTAGTTTCTTTTGCTGTGCAGAAGCTCTTTAGTTTAATTAGACCCCATCTGTCAATTTTGGCTTTTGCTGCCGTTGCTTTTGGTGTTTTAGACATGAAGTCCTTGCCCATGCCTATGTCCTGAATGGTATTACGTAGGTTTTCTTCTAGGGTTTTTATGGTATTAGGTCTAACATTTAAGTCTCTAATCCATCTTGAATAATCTTCGTATAAGAGTAAGGAAAGGAGCCAGTTTCAGCTTTCTACTTATGGCTAGCCAATTTTCCCAGCACCATTTATTAAATAGGGAATCCTTTCCCCATTTCTTGTTTCTCTCAGGTTTGTCAAAGATCAGATGGCTGTAGATGTGTGGTATTATTTCTGAGGACTCTGTTCTGTTCCATTGGTTTATATCTCGGTTTTGGTACCAGTACCATGCTGTTTTGGTTGCTGTAGCCTTGTGGTATAGTTTGAAGTCAGGTAGCATGATGCCTCCAGCTTTGTCCTTTTGACTTAGGATTGTCTTGGCAATGCGGGCTCTTTTTTGGTTCCATATGAACTTTAAAGCCGTTTTTTCCAATTCTGTGAAGGTCATTGGTAGCTTGATGGGGATGGCATTGAATCTATAAATAACCTTGGGCAGTATGGCCATTTTCACGATATTGATTCTTCCTATCCATGAGCATGGTATGTTCTTCCATTTGTTTGTGTCCTCTTTGATTTCACTGAGCAGTGGTTTGTAGTTCTTCTTGAAGAGGTCCTTGACATCCCTTGTAAGTTGGATTCCTAGGTATTTTATTCTCTTTGAAGCAATTGTGAATGGAAGTTCATTCCTGATTTGGCTCTCTGCTTGTCTGTTACTGGTGTATAAGAATGCTTGTGATTTTTGCACATTAATTTTGTATCCTGAGACTTTGCTGAAGTTGCTTATCAGCTTAAGGAGATTTTGGGCTGAGACAATGGGGTTTTCTAAATATACAATCACGTCATCTGCAAACAGGGACAATTTGACTTCTTCTTTTCCTAACCGATACCCTTGATTTCTTTCTCTTGCCTGATTGCCCTAGCCAGAACTTCCAACACTATGTTGAATAGGAGTGGTGAGAGAGGGCATCCCTGTCTTGTGCCAGTTTTCAAAGGGAATTTTTCCAGTTTTTGCCCATTCAGTATGATATTAGCTGTGGGTTTGTCATAAATAGCTCTTATTATTTTGAGGTACGTTCCATCAATACTGAATTTATTGAGCGTTTTTAGCATGAAGGGCTGTTGAATTTTGTCAAAAGCCTTTTCTGCATCTATTGAGATAATCATGTGGCTCTTGTCTTTGGTTCTGTTTATATGCTGGATTACGTTTATTGATTTGCGAATGTTGAACCAGCCTTGCATCCCAGGGATGAAGCCCACTTGATCATGGTGGATAAGCTTTTTGATGTGCTGCTGAATCCGGTTTGCCAGTATTTTATTGAGGATTTTTGCATCGATGTTCATCAGGGATATTGGTCTAAAATTCTCTTTTTTTGTTGTGTCTCTGCCAGGCTTTGGTATCAGGATGATGTTGGCCTCATAAAATGAGTTAGGGAGGATTCCCTCTTTTTCTATTGATTGGAATAGTTTCAGAAGGAATGGTACCAGCTCCTCCTTGTACCTCTGGTAGAATTCAGCTGTGAATCCATCTGGTCCTGGACTTTTTTTGGTTGGTAGGCTATTAATTATTGCCTCAATTTCAGAGCCTGCTATTGGTCTATTCAGGGATTCAACTTCTTCCTGGCTTAGTCTTGGGAGAGTGTAAGTGTCCAGGAAATTACCCATTTCTTCTAGATTTTCTAGTTGATTTGCGTAGAGGTGTTTATAATATTCTCTGATGGTAGTTTGTATTTCTGTGGGGTCCGTGGTGATATCCCCTTTATCATTTTTTATTGCATCTATTTGATTCCTCTCTCTTTTCTTCTTTATTAGTCTTGCTAGTGGTCTGTCAATTTTGTTGATCTTTTCCAAAAACCAACTCCTGGATTCATTGATTTTTTGAGGGTTTTTTGTGTCTCTATGTCCTTCAGTTCTGCTCTGATCTTAGTTATTTCTTGCCTTCTGCTAGCTTTTGAATGTGTTTGCTCTTGCCTCTCTAGTTCTTTTAATTGTGATGTTAGAGTGTCAATTTTGGATTTTTCCTGCTTTCTCTTGTGGGCATTTAGTGCTATAAATTTCCCTCTACACACTGCTTTAAATGTGTCCCAGAGATTCTGGTATGTTGTATCTTTGTTCTCATTGGTTTCAAAGAACATCTTTATTTCTGCCTTCATTTCGTTATGTACCCAGTAGTCATTCAGGAACAGGTTGTTCAGTTTCCATGTAGTTGAGCGGTTTTGATTGAGTTTCTTAGTCCTGAGTTCTAGTTTGATTGCACTGTGGTCTGAGAGACAGTTTGTTATAATTTCTGTTCTTTTACATTTGCTGAGGAGTGCTTTACTTCCAATTATGTGGTCAATTTTGGAAAAAGTGCGATGTGGTGCTGAGAAGAATGTATATTCTGTTGATTTGGGGTGGAGAGTTCTATAGATGTCTATTAGGTCCGCTTGGTGCAGAGATGAGTTCAATTCCTGGATATCCTTGTTAACTTTCTGTCTCGTTGATCTGTCTAATGTTGACAGTGGAGTGTTGAAGTCTCCCATTATTATTGTATGGGAGTCTAAGTCTCTTTGTAAGTCTCTCAGGACTTGCTTTAAGAATCTGGGTGCTCCTGTGTTGGGTGCATATATATTTAGGATAGTTAGCTCTTCCTGTTGAATTGATCCCTTTACCATTATGTAATGTCCTTCTTTGTCTCTTTTGATCTTTGATGGTTTAAAGTCTGTTTTATCAGAGACTAGTATTGTAACCCCTGCTTTTTTTTTGTTCTCCATTTGCTTGGTAGATCTTCCTCCATCCCTTTATTTGGAGCCTATGTATGTCTCTGCATGTGAGATGGGTCTCCTGAATACAGCAGACTGATGGGTCTTGACTCTTTATCCAGTTTGCCAGTCTGTGTCTTTTAATTGGAGCATTTAGTCCATTACATTTAAGGTTAATATTGTTATGTGTGACCTTGATCCAGCCATTATGATATTAACTGGTTATTTTGCTCGTTAGTTGATGCAGTTTCTTCCTAGCCTTGATGGTCTTTACATTTTGGCATGTTTTTGCAATGGCTGGTACTGGTTGTTCCTTTCCATGTTTAGGGCTTCCTTCAGGGTCTCTTGTAAGGCAGGCCTGGTGGTGACAAAATCTCTAAGCATTTGCTTATCTGTAAAGGATTTTCTTTCTCCTTCACTTATGAAACTTAGTTTGGCTGGATATGAAATTCTGGGTTGAAAATTCTTTTCTTTAAGAATGTTGAATATTGGCCCCCACTCTCTTCTGGCTTGTAGAGTTTCTGCCGAGAGATCTGCTGTTAGTCTGATGGGCTTCCCTTTGTGGGTAACCCGACCTTTCTCTCTGGCTGCCCTTAAGATTCTTTCCTTCATTTCAACTTTGGTGAATCTGGCAATTATGTGTCTTGGAGTTGCTCTTCTCGAGGAGTATCTCTGTGGCGTTCTCTGTATTTCCTGAATTTGAATGTTGGCCTGCCCTACTAGGTTGGGGAAGTTCTCCTGGATGATATCCTGAAGAGTGTTTTCCAACTTGGGTCCATTTTCCCCCTCACTTTCAGGCACCCCAATCAGACGTAGATTTGGTCTTTTTACATCATCCCATACTTCTTGCAGGCTTTGTTCATTTCTTTTTCTCTTTTTCTTTTGGTTTCTCTTCTCGCTTCATTTCATTCATTTGATCCTCAATCACTGATACTCTTTCTTCCAGTTGATCGAGTCGGTTACTGAAGCTTGGGCATTTGTCACGTATTTCTCGTGTCATGGTTTTCATCTCTGTCATTTCGTTTATGACCTTCTCTGCATTAATTAGTCTAACTGTCAATTCTTCCACTCTTTTTTCAAGATTTTTAGTTTCTTTGCGCTGGGTATGTAATTCCTCCTTTAGCTCTGAGAAGTTTGATGGACTGAAGCCGTCTTCTCTCATCTCGTCAAAGTCATTCTCTGACCAGCTTTGATCCATTGCTGGCGATGGGCTGCGCTCCTTTGCAGGGGGAGATGCGCTCTTATTTTTTGAATTTCCAGCTTTTCTGCCCTGCTTTTTCCCCATCTTTGTGGTTTTATCTGCCTCTGGTCTTTGATGATGGTGATGTACTGATGGGGTTTTGGTATAGGTGTCCTTCCTGTTTGATAGTTTTCCTTCTAACAGTCAGGACCCTCAGCTGTAGGTCTGTTGGAGATTGCTTGAGGTCCACTCCAGACCCTGTTTGCCTGGGTATCAGCAGCAGAAGTTGCAGAAGATAGAATATTGCTGAACAGCGAGTGTACTTGTCTGATTCTTACTTTGGAAGCTTCCTCTCGGGGGTGTACTCCACCCTGTGAGGTGTGGGGTGTCAGACTGCCCCTAGTGGGGGATGTCTCCCAGTTAGGCTACTCAGGGGTCAGAGACCCACTTGAGCAGGCAGTCTGTCCGTTCTCACTTCTCAACCTCCATGTTAGGAGATCCACTGCTCTCTTCAAAGCTGTCAGACAGAGTCATTTGCGTATGCAAAGGTTTCTGCTGCGTTTGTTGTTGTTGTTGTTGTTAACTGTGCCCTGTCCCCAGAGGTGGAGTCTACAGAGACAGGCAGGTTTCCTTGAGCTGCTGTGAGCTCCACCCAGTTCGAGCTTCCCAGCGGCTTTGTTTACCTACTTAAGCCTCAGCAATGGCGGGCACCCCTCCCCCAGACTCGCTGCTGCCTTGTGGTTAGATCACAGACTGCTGTGTTAGCAATGAGGGAGGCTCCATGGGCATGGGACCCTCCTGGCCAGGTATGGGATATATTCTCCTGGTGTGCCCGTTTGCTTAAAGTGCAGTATTGGGGTGGGAGTTAAACGATTTCCCAGGTGTTGTGTGTCTCAGTTCCCCTGGCTAGGAAAAGGGATTCCCTTCCCCCTTGTGCTTCCCAAGTAAGGCGATGCCTCGCCCTGCTTCAGCTCTCGCTGGTCAGGCTGCAGCAATTGACCAGCACCGATTGTCCGGCACTCCCTAGTGAGATGACCCCAGTACCTCAGTTGAAAATGCAGAAATCACCAGTCTTCTGTGTCGCTCGCTCTGGGAGTTGGAGACTGGAGCTGTTCCTATTCGGCCATCTTGCTCCGCCCCTGACAGCGTTGTTAAGGCATTGGTTCACACAATTGCAGAGGTTGGCAAGTCCAAAATATACAGGGTAGGCCAGCAGGCTGGAAACTCAGGGATGTACCCACATTGCAGTTCACATCTGAAGGCAGAATTGGCAGAATTCACTCTTGCTAAGTAGAAGAGCAGGAGGGTTGGGGGCTGGCATTCCTTCTTTTTTTTTTTTTTTTTTTTTGAGACAGTCTCACTCTGTCACCCAGGCTAGAGTACAGTGGCACAATCTCACCTCACTGCAATCTCTGCCTCCTGGATTCAAGCGCCTCTCCTGCCTTAGCCTCCCGAGTAGCTGGGATTACAGGCATGCACCACCATGCCCAACTAATTTTCATATTTTTAGTACAGATGGGGTTTCACCATGTTGACCAGGCTGTTCTTGAACTCCTGACCTCAGGTGGTCTCCCTGCCTCAGCTGCCCACAGTGCTGGGATTACAGGCATGAGTAACCGTGCCCAGCCTCTTTTTGTTCTATTCAGGCCTTTAACTGATTGGATAAGGCCCACCCACTTATGGAGGGTAATCTGCCTTACCCAAAGCCCCCTGATTTAAATGTTAATCTCATCCATAAGTACCCTCACAAAACATTAAGAGTAACGTTTGATCAAATATTATATGGGTGCTGTGGCCTAGCCAAATTGACACATAAAATTAACCATCACAGATACTATAACAGAAATAGATATATATAAATACATACAAATATATTCACACTTGGTAAAGTCAGAAAAGTCTTCATAGGGGAAAGAAGTGCAAATTTGAATATTAAGAATGTATTTGACACCAGGGTAGACTAAACTGTAGGGCAGAAGGTAAATAAAGGATGCAAGGTCAAGAGGGTATTCTTGGTAAGGGACACAGGTGGAGACCTGAGGAAAATACGTGGCATATCAACAGGATGGAACATGGTGAGGACAGCAAGAGGCCCTGTGTGGCTCTGATGAAGGATAACAGGAGGCAGTAGTGAGACGTGAGGACCCAGAGATACAGTATATGCTGAGGTTCCATGCCATGCTGAGCTATGAAGATTTTATTCTAGAAGCCATGTTATTCAAACTGGTATGTTTGCAAGTGGGGTTATGTCACAGAGAAAGTCATAAAAGGTTATTGCCCACTTATAGGACACATGAATTTCTTTTTCTTTACCTTTTTTTTTTTTTTTTTTTTTTTAGACAGAGTCTCGCTCTTGTCACCCAGGCTAGAGTGCAATGACATGCTCTCGGCTCACTGCAACCTCCACCTCCCAGGTTCAAGTGATTCTCCTGCCTCAGCCTCCCAAGTAGCTGGGATTACAGGCCCCTGCCACCACACCCAGTGGTATTTTTTAGTATTTTTAGAGACAGGGTTTCGCCATTTGGCCAGTTTGGTCTTGAACTCCTGACCTCAAGCGATCTGCCTGCTTCAGTCCCCCAAAGTACTGGGATTACAGGCGTGAGCCACTGCACCCAGCCAGGGAGCATCAATTTCACTGAAAGATTTTGGAAGCAGAATTATTTTATGTGGAGATAAACCCAAACATATAATCAAATAAACCTTACAGTTCACGTTAATTTTTAAGATAAAACAAGGATTTCAAAGGAGTTCTTAACTAACAGTCTATGTTGGCACTGCCTGTTAAGGGGTATTTTAGTGGAAATGTTTGACAAACACAAAATAATTGGGAGCCCTTAGAGATTGTTTTTCGGGGTTGTTTGTTTGAGACAGCATCTCACTCTGTCGCCAAGGCTGGAGTGCAGTGGCACGATCTCAGCTCCACTGCAACCTCCACCTTCCGGGTTCAAGTGATTCTCCTGCCTCAGCCTCCCAACTAACTGGGATTACAGGAGCATGCCACCATACCAGACTAATTTTTTTTTTTTTTTTGAGAAGGAGTTTCACTCTTGTTGCCCAGGCTCAATTTTTGTATTTTTAGTAGAGATGGGTTTTCACCATGTTGGCCAGACTGGTCTCGAAATCTTGACCTCAAGTGATTTGCCCGCCTCGGCCTCCAAAAGTCCTGGGATTACAGGCATGAACCACCATGCCTGGTCGCCCTTACAGATTTTAAAGCTGGAAGAAAACAACTGATCCCTGAGTATCACTTGAGTGACAGTGTCAACCAAAGGACTGGTTAGGAAACTACAGTAGGACCATAAGCCATGATACAACTGTGCTCACAAGGAATGTGGAAGCAGCACTTATTAAGACACCAGCAAGACAGAGAAGCAGAGGGAAAGGGAGGTATCGAGGATGACTCTGTTTTTGGTTAGAGGTTAGAGTACCTGGTGGATAGAGGCACTACTTACCAAGATTTGGCAGCTAGTAGAAGGTTAGAATCTGGTGGAAAACATGAGTCCAATTGTGAGTAGTGGATTTGAGGTGCTTGTGGGAATGGAGTGGAGGGGAAAGATAGACAATGGTAACTATATATAGATCTGGAGAATTATAAAAGGTCTAGCCTAAACAGATAGACTTGTGGGTCCTCAGCACAAAGGGAGTGATTGAAGCTTTGCGGGCAGATTGGATTGCCCAGGTACACATGAATAGTGAACAGAGGAGAGACTCGAGGCAGAACCTTGAGCCTGTTTGTACCCTTTGTTCTAAATTTTCTGTTTTGAAAATATATTATAAGGAAACAGAAAAAGATGCTGACTATAATGTCATTTATAGGAAGAAGAGTGACCCAAATGTTGAACAAGGCAATGTTCAAATAAATTAATATATATTCAGCTGATAAAGTTTTAGGAAGCCATAAAAATTGATAAGAAGTTTATTTTAAAATAATAAAAGAACGTATATTATTGAGCCTAATGCTGGCAATGTAATTATTTTTTCACTGGTGTTAATTCTATAAAATACATAATGATGAATCTATATGTATATGTGACAGATATGTGTATATGATACATACACATTACATAGAAACATAGGGAGTGAAAAGACTGAGGAAAAATATACTAAAATGCCAGAATTGGAGGACTAGTGTTGTTTTTCCTTCTTTCAAATGTTTTCTCAACCACACAGTTACATGGAAATTAACCAACTTGTTCTTGAATGATTTTTGGGTAAACAACAAAATTAACACAGAAATCACAAAATTCTTTAAAATAAATGAAAACAGGAAGAGAACATACAGAATCTCTGGGATGCAGCAAAGGCAGTGTTAAGAGGAAAGTTTATAGTGCTAAATGCATACCTTAAAAACTTAGAAAGCCCAAATTAATGATCTAACATAACACCTACAGCAACTAGAAAAACAAGATAAAACTAACTTCAAAGCTAGCAGACGAAATTTAAAATCTAAAATCAGAGCAGAACTGAATGAAATTGAGACCCAAACATTCATACAAACAACAAACAAAACAAAAAAATGGATTCCTTGATAGGATAAACCAGATCGATAGACTGCTAGCTAGATTAACAAAGAAAAAAAGATGATCCAAATAAGTACAATCAGAAACAACAGAAGTGACATTACAAGTGATCTCACAGAAATACAAAAGATCCTCAGAGACTGTAATGAGCACCTCTATGCACACAAACTAGGAAATCTAGAGGAAGTGGATAAATTCCTAGAAATACACAATCTCCCAAGATTGAATCAGTAAGAAATTGAAACCCTGAACAGACCAATATGGAATTCCAAACTTGAAGCAGTAATTAAAAACCTACCAACCAAAAAAAAAAAAAAAAAAGCCTCAAACCAGATGAATCCATAGCTAAATTCTGCCAGAAGAAGAGCTGGTACCAATTCTACTGAAACGTTTCCAAAAAATTAAGGAGGTAGAATTCCTCTCTAACTTACTCTATGAAGCCAGCATCACCCTGATATCAAATTCTGGCAGAGACACAATGAAAAAGAAAACTACAGGCCAATATCCCTGATGAACATAGATGCAAAAATCCTTAACAAAATACTAGCAAACAAAACCCAACAGCACATTAAAAAGTTAATTCATCATCATCAAGTAGGCTTCATTCATGGGATGCAAGTTTGGTTCAACATATACAAATCAATAAATGTGATTCACCACATAAACAATTAAAACTGTATGTGTATCTTAATAAACATAGGAAAAGCTTTTAATAAAATCCAGCACTCCCCTTGTGAACTGGAACAAGACAGGAATGCCCATCTCACCACTCCTATTCAACATAGTACTGGAAGTGCTAGCCAGAGCAAGCAAGTGAGAGAAAGAAATAAAAGGCATCCAAATACAAAAAGAAGCTAAACTAGCTCTCTTTGCAAATAATGTGATTCTATACCTAGAAAACTCTAAAGACTCTACCAAAAGCATCCTGGAACTGATAAATGACTTCAGTAAAGTTTCAAGATACAAAATTGATGCACAAAACACTGCTAAAAGAAATATTACATGACACAAAAAAATGGAAAAACATTCCATGCTCATGGATTAGAAAACTTAATATTAAAATGGCCATACTGCCCAAAGCATTTTACAGATTCCATACTATTCTTATCAAACTACCAACATCATTTTTCACAGAATTAGAAAAAAACTATTCTAAAATTCATATGGAACCCAAAAGGAGCCTGAATAGCCACAGCAATTCTAAGCAGAAAGAACAAAGCTGGAGCCTTCACATTACCTGACTTCAAACTATACTATGAGGCTACAGTAACCAAAACAGTATGGTACTGGTACAAAAACAGATGTATCAACCAATGGAAGAAAATAGAGAACTCAGAATAAAGCCACACACCTACAGCCATCTGATCTTCAACTAAGTCGACAGAAATAAGCAATGCGGATAGGACTCCCTATTCAATAAATGGTGCTAAGGTAGCTGACTAGCCATATGCAGAAGAATATGGACCTCTATCTGTCACCATATACAAAAATTAAGTTGCATTAAGTGTTTAAATGTAAGACCTCAAACTATAAAAATTCTAGAAGAAAACCTAGGAAACACCATTCTGGATGGACATGGGCTGTGGGATAGAATTTGTGACTAAGTCCTCAAAAGCAATTGCAATGAAAACAAAAATTGACAAGTGTGACCTGATTAAAGAACTTCTGCACAGCAAAAGAAACTGTCAATACAGTAAACAGACAATCTACAAAGTGGGAGAAAATATTCACAAACTACGTATCTGACAAAGATCTAATGTGTAGAATCTATAGAACTTAAACAACTCGACAAGCAAAAACCAAATAACCTCATTTTTTAAAAATGGGCAAAAGACATGAACAGATATTTCTACATTTCTCAAAAAAAGATATATAAGCAGCCAACAAGCATGTGAAAAAAATGCTCCACATCACTAATCATCAGAGTAATGCAAATCAAAACTACAACGAGATATGATCTCACACCAATCAAAATGGCTATTAAAAAATAATAAAAATAATATGCTGGCAAGGCTGCAGTGTAAAAGGAATGCTAATACACTGCTGGTGGGAATGTAAATTAGTTCAGCCACTGTGGAAAGCAGTTTTGCAATTTCTCAAAGAACTTACAACTAGCATTTGACCCAGCAATGCCATTATTGGATATAGATCCAAAAGAAAACAAATTGCTTTGCCAAAAAGACACATGCACTCGCATGTTCACTGAAGCACTATTCACAATAACAAAGTTAAGGAATCATCCTAGATGCCTATCAACAGTGAACTGGATTAAAAAAATGTGGTACATATACACCATGAAATATTATGCAGCCATAAAAAAGAATGAAATCAAGTCCTTTGCAGCAATATGGATTAGGTTGGAGGCCATTATCCTAAGCAAATTAATGCAGGAACAGAAACCCAAGTACCACATGTTCTCACTTATAAGTGGGAGCTAAATATTGGGTACTCAGAGACATAAAGATTGCAACAATAGAAATGGAAACAACTAGAGGTGGGAGGGAAGGAGAGGGACAAGAGTTGAAAAACTAACTGTTGGGTCCTTTGCTCAGTATGTGGGGGATGGTATCATTCATACTCCAAACCTTAGAATGATGCAACATAGGTAGCAAACCTGCACATATATCTCCAAATTTAAAATAAAAGTTGGAGAAAAAAGTTTTCTAAACTTCTAAACTTAGTTTTAGGATTCTTCTCTTTTTTTTTTTTTTTTTTTTTTTTTGAAAGAGAGTTTTACTCTGTCACCCAGGCTGGAGTGCTGTGGTGCAATCTCGGCTCACTGCAACCTCTGCCTCCTGGGTTCAAGAAATCCTCCTGCCTCAGCCTCCCAAGCGGCTAGGTTGTGCCACCACACCTGGCTAATGTTTTTATTTTTAGTGGAGACGGGGTTTCACCATGTTGGCCAGGCTGGTCTTGAATTCCTGACCTCAAGTGATCCACCTACCTCGATCTCCCAAAGTGCTGGGATTACAGCCATGAGCCACTGTGCCCAGCCAGAATGCTTCTTTAAAGAACAAATTTGCCTTTAATAGTATGTTTTCTGCATTTATTTTTCCCATACAACCTACAAGTGGTTAGCCAAATAACCAATTAAGCTAAATAATTCTTAAAAGATGCATATATTAAAATGAATTCCAGAGATAAATATAATTTAAATGTAAAATCTTGTTACCGCTATGAGACTTTAAGTTAGGTCATTCGACTACACCTCTCCAAGAATTTATCAAAAGTCAATAGAGCCACAGGAGTCATTCTACAAATACTTATTGAGCACCATCTATATGCAGGCACTCTGCTTGAATGCTACTCTGGAATGTTTCTTCAGTCAGTACTGAGATCTTCACTGTATTTTTCTCTACCTATCTATATGCAAATGATACTTAAAAACACCATTTCTTACAAGCTAACTTGGATGTATTGATACTCTTACAATTTCCTGATACAGCACAGCTCTATATGTTTGTTAAAAGAGAAAGAGACAAGAGAATTGGAATGATGTGGGAAAACAGGCAATATTACATATTGCTTTTGAGTGTGAATGGGTCTTTGGCAATGTCCATCCAAAACGAAATACTTGTACCTTTTGAATAATTAAGTGATTCTTTTAGGAATATGTCCTACTACTATACTCACATATGTGGGAAATAATATATGCACAAGGATATTCATTGCAGTCCTCTGCATAATAGCAAGAGATTAGAAGCATTCCAAATGCTCAACAGAGGACTAGTTAAGTAAATTAGGCTCCAATTATATAGTAAAATACTGTATTTAGCCAGAATGAGACTGGCTAAATATATTTTATGCACTGACATGGAAATTCTCCAGGATTGCATACACACACACAGTTGAACAAAGCAAGGTAAGATCAATAGATGTAAAAAAATACTGCTACTTGTATAGAAAAGATTTTTTTTCACAGATGGATATAATAAAACTGGCTTTTTGCTTAAAAACACAGACTATCCCTGGATTTATACCCAAAAAAGCGGTGAACGTGGTTGCTTCTGGGGAAAAAAAAATAGATGGCTAGACAGACGAAGGCGAAAGCAATCTGTGTGGCATACCATGTACGTCCATTGGCCATTGAAAAAAATATTTTAAACAGTAAAAATAAGTCAGTGTTCTTTAAAAAAAAAAAAAAACCTGAAAATTTTAACTAAAGCCTCTAGAATGCATAACCACTATTCAAAACACTTTTCCTTGCATATTAGCTTTTGTTATTCAGCTTAATTTGTTTGTGTTGGTTAAACAGGGAGGAGGCAAAAAGAGGCCTCATGGGCCTATAAAGAAACCGTATTATGCTCCTTCCACCACCATTCCTCATCTCCGCTCACTACCCCCACCAAATGGGAAAGGGGTGGGGAAGAACAAAATAGAGTTCCCACTGAGTTATATTTAATCTAGTCTAATCAACACCAAGTCACTGCTTCCTGTGCCTGTGGCCTCTCCCATTTTCTCTCCTGGTACTTCCCTAGAGATGCTGACTGTGAAATAGATTGAGAGAAAGTGAACAGTTTTACACTGATTCAAAACATTTCACAAAAATATATTATTTTAATATATACATAAATAGAACAAGCATATCAGCACAAACAATTTCTTTAGTGTGATATATTTTATTAGAATGCAATAAATTTGTTTTATTATACTGGCATCTATTTAAAATGAGGTTTTGGCATGTCATTCTAGCCCACATAATTCTGAGAGAAAGATTCCAGAATGGCCTTCCAGCAAATTGCACAATTAAGAAATAAGCTAGCACTAATTCATCTCATCCACTACTCCTAGATTGGGAGTGTAGATTGGTGACAACCAAAGACAAAGTAATAATATGATTCAAAACTATTGATTCCCTTTCCTTATTATTCATTCATATTTGCTGGTATCTCTACCTTTATTTGCACATATTTTCAGGTTATGCCATAATGGTAGAAAACAGCATCATTGTTCAGGCTCTTATGCAATCTCTTACCTTTTATTATAACCTTATATTATAATAACTGAGCTTCGAATGTAAAACACAAATGGAATTTTTATGTGATAGACTAAGAGGGACCTTGCTGTGGGGCAGATTGATTCACTCAGTAAGCATCTATTGAGCCCCTGCTATGAGCAAGGCACAATGCTGGGCCAGTACGAATAATACTCAGTTCTTGTTCTTAGCGATAGTCTAGTGAGGTTGACAAGCCAGCTGCATTTCAAGGCTGAGCATTAATAAAAGCCAAGAAATAGAGACACCCAGGTCACACTCCCAGAGGAAGCAGAAATTCTGACGGGGTGAGAGTGGGAAAGCTGCAGGCAAGTGCCTTTTTTTCCCCCAAGACTTTATTTCTTTAGAGCAGTTTTTGGTTCACAGCAAAATTAAAAGGAAGATAGGGAGATTTTCCATGTACCTACTGCCCCTACACATGCATAGCCTCCCCCATTGTCAACTACCCCCACCAGGATGGTACATTTATTACAATGGATAAAAATCTATATTGACAATCATTACCCAAAGTTCGTAGTTTACATTGGAATTCATGCGTGCAATAAATACTTTGGAATTGGAATGTATTACATTGGAATGTTGGACTGCATAGTTTACATTGGAATTCGTTCTATGGGTTTGGTCAAATGGATAATGACATGTATCCCTCACTATAGTATCTTACAGAGTATCTTCATTGCCCTAAAAACCTTCTGTACTCTGCCTACTCATCCCTCCCTCCACCAACCCCATGACAACCATGAATCCTTTTACTTCCCCGATGGTTTTACCTTTTCCAGAGTGTCATCTAGTTGGAACCACAGTAGGTAACCTTTTCGGATTGGCTTCTTTCGCTTAGTAACACGTGTTTACGTTTCTTCCATGTCTTTTTATTGCTCGATAGCTCATTCCTTTTCAGTGCTGAATAATACCCCATTCCCTGCATGTACCACAGTTCATTCATCTGTTCATCTACTAAAGGACATCTTGGTTGCTTCCAAATTTTGTCAATTATAAAGAAAGCTGTCGGCTGGGTGTGGTGGCACACACCTATAATCCCAGCACTTTGGGAGGCCAAGGCAGGCAAATCGCTTGAGCCCAGGAGTTTGAGACCAGCCTGGGCAACATGGCGAAACCCCACCTCTACCAAAAGTACAAAAATTACCCAGTCTCATAACTGGGTCTCAAAATAAATCAATAGATAAAAATTTTTAAATAAAATAATTTTTTTAAATAGGAAAGCTGTTGTAAACATCCATGTGCATGCTTGTGTGGGTATAAGTTTTCAGCTCCTTTAAATAAATTGCAAGGAGCATAATTGCTGGATCATATGGCAAGAGTATGTTTAGTTTTGTATAAAATTGCCAAACTCTCTTTCAGAGTGGCTGCACAATTTCGTATTACCACAGTCAATGAATGAAAGTTCCTGTTGCTCCACATCTTCACCACCATTTGCTGTTGTCAGTGTTCTGGATTTTGACCACTCAAATTGGTGTGTAGTGGCATCTCATTGTTGTTTTAATTGGAATTTCCCTGGTGACATATGATGTGGGGCATCTTTTCATTTGCTTATTTGCATTTTGTGCTTTCTTTGGTGATCTGTCTGTTAAGATCTTTAGCCCATTTTTAAATTGTTTTCTTATTGCTGAGTTTTAAGAGCTCTTTGTATATTTTTGATAACAATAATTTAAAAGATGTGTCTTTTGCAAATGTTCTCTCCCATTCTGTGGCCTGTGTTTTCATTCTGTCGACATTGTCTTTCACAGAACAGAAGTTTTTAATTTGAAAGTCCCACTTATCAATTATTTCTTTCAAGGATTGTGCCTTTTGTGTAGTATTTTAAAAGTGATTGCTGGCCAGGCGTGGTGGCTCACTCCTGTAATCCCAGCACTTTGGGAGGCCGAGGCAGGTGGATCACCTGAACTGAGGAGTTCAAGATCAGCCTGGCCAAGATGGTGAAACCCCATTTCTACTAAAAATACAGAAAGTAGCCAGGTGTGCTGGTGGGTGCCTATAATTCCAGCTACTCAGGGAGGCTGAGGCACGAGAATCACCTGAACCCAGAAAGTGGAGGTTGCAGTGAGCCGAGATTGCACCACTGCACTCCAACCTAGGCAACAGAGTGAGACTCAATCTCAAAAAAAAAAAAAAAAAGTGGTTGCCATAGCTAACATTGTCTAGATTTTCTCCTACATTATTTTCTACGAGTTTTAGAGTTTTGCTTTTTCATTTAGGTCTATGATCCATTTTAAGTTATTTTTGAGAAGGGTGTAAGCTCTGTGTCTAGATTCACTTTTTCGTATGTGGATGTTCAGCTGGTCCAGCATCATTTGTTAAAAAGACTACCTTGGCCAGGCGCGGTGGCTCAAGCCTGTAATCCCAGCACTTTGGGAGGCCGAGACGGGCGGATCACGAGGTCAGGAGATCGAGACCATCCTGGCGAACATGGTGAAACCCCATCTCTACTAAAAAATACAAAAACTAGCCGGGCGAGGTGGCAGGCGCCTGTAGTCCCAGCTACTCAGGAGGCTGAGGCAGGAGAATGGCGTAAACCCGGGAGGCGGAGCTTGCAGTGAGCTGAGATCCAGCCACTGCACTCCAGCCCCGGCGACAGAGCAAGACTCCGTCTCAAAAAAAAAAAAAAAAAAAAAAAACTACCTTTGCTCCATTGTATTGCCTGCCAAGTAGCTTTTCAGCTGACCCTTCCCAGTGTGGAAGGATTTCAACAGGTTTCAAGAGAGGAAATGAACAGCCTGAGCTGACAGAAGAACAGGAACAAAGGCAAAGAGATGGGGAGGGAATGGCAGAGCAGGAATTGGCAAGTGAAGGGTGGGGCTGTGGCTGTTTGTAGGGTCTGCAGAAGAGAACATGAGCCTAGAAATGTTCAATCAATAGGGGCTTGGACACCATGGTAAGGAACTGACACTGATGTTGCCCACAAGGAGCCAGTGAGCATTTTTTTTTTCTGAGGTTGGGGAAATAACATGATCTATTTTGGTTATAGAAAAGTGCTCTGAGAGCAAGATGAAGGATGGATTAAAGTGTGAGGGGAACCAGTTTAGAGGCCATGGCGCTATCCAGGTGAGACGTGATGAAACCAGGATAGAAGCAGAGAGGACGGAAAGAAGATGGCATTGGGAAGGTAGAATGATGGAACTCAGTGACTGACTGAAGGAAAGAGGAAGGGATCAGATTGCTGTAGAGCTGAAGATCTTCAGCCAAAAAAATAAGTCCCCCATATATCCAGTTAAAGGGCTTTGGCCAAAAACCAAAGAATGTTAATAGACAGGAAAAAATGAGAATTTTGGAGGGCATCCTCTAGTCTGAATCATGTTAATAAATTCATTCATTTACTTAATAAATTTTTAAGAACAGTATACTAGGCACAGGAGATAAAAACATGAAAAGCAGATAATTCCTGCCCTCAAGATTGACAGCTTAGTAAAAATGTTATGCTGTGCTAAATGCTGTGTAGGGATAAAGAGTGCTTGTGAAAGCTTATTAGTGCCCCACTGCTGCTGTAACAAATTACAAACTTGGTGACCTAAAACATGACAAATGTGTTCTTTTACAGTTCTGGAGGCCAGAGTCCAAAGTGGGTTTTGCCAGGCCGAAGGCGTAGCAAGGCCACACTCCCTCAGGCAGTTCTTGAGAGAATCTCTTTCCTTCCCTTTTCCAGCTCCTAGAGGCCACTATTTTCCTTGCCCTGAGAGCTTTTCCTCCACAGTCAAAGCCTGTGGCGCGCCATCTTGTCTCTCTGAATCCGTCCCCTCTTCTGCTGTCTCATAGCCTTCTCTTCTGCTGGTATTCAAATCTCTCTCTTATAAGGGCACTTGTAATTACATATAGGGCCTATCCACATAATCCAGAATAATCTCCTCATCTCAAGATCCTTAATGTATCACATCTACAGAGGCCCTTTTCCACATAAGGTAACATTCATCGTTTCCATGGATTAGGACCTGGTGATTTGGGGGGCCATTATTTCACCTACCACAGAGGTATAGAGCAAAGACCCCTCATCTAGCCCCTTTATCTTGAAGGCTGTGGTGAACCATTATAAAGTTTAAGCAGAGGAATTACATGGTAAGATTTGCATTTTAGCAAAATTAACTTGTGACTTCTAAGGATATAGACTGATAAAGAGCCTGGGGTCACAGGACCCCTACAATAATTCAGAAAAGGTTTGACTGCTCATAGGAGTTAGGCTGAGTGTATTGAAGGGAAATTGAGACAATGTACCAACTGCTCTTTGCAAATTGTTGGATGTAGTAGATGATTTCTGGTTTGGGCAATCAGTTGCCATACACCATATTTTGTAATAAAAGATAAGCCAGTTTGAGAGCAATTTGGGAGACCTTGAACAAGGAAGAAAGTTTTATCCAAGGAAAAGTGCATTCTGAGAATTAGATATTTGCTAACTACATTTTAGAATGCAATCCATCCTCAGAGACTGCCTCTAAGAACAAAACCAGAAATCAATTAAGTTACACAACTGTTATTACTAAATTTTGTCCTCAGATCTTTAAGACAGAATCTAAGCATGCTGAGGAAAAGTAAGTATGTAATTACCTTAAAATTTTTTTTTCACCTGGACTAGAACCATAAACTGTCAATGCTGTAAAGAATCTTAAGGCTGAGGACAGTCACAGTGGCTCATGCTTATAATCCTAGCACTTTGGGATGCTGAGGCAAGAGGATCACCTGAGGCCAGGAGGTCAAGATCAACTCAGATAATATGGCAAGACCGCATCTTTACAAAACCTTCAAAAAGTAGCTGAACATTCTAGTGCATGCCTGTAGTCTCAGCTATTCAAGAGACTGAGGTGGGAGGATCACCTAAGCCCAGGAGTTGATGTCTACAGATTACACCACTGCACTCCAGCCTGGCAACAAAATGAGACCCTATCTTTTAAAAAGCAAAAAACAAACAAACAAACAAACAAACAGTCTAGGCAATCATTTTCTTTCTTCTTCTTTTTTTTTGCTTTTGTAGAGAAGGGGCCTCACTATGTTTTCCAGGCTGGTCTCAAACTCCTGGCCTCCTTAGCATTCATTTTCTAATCCAACAATTTTCAACCTTTTTTTTCTGTGCTACACACCCTGTTAATGATGAAAGCATAGTCCTGTGGTCAATTTCAAGCACACCCGTACTAATTTCACCTTTTTTACCTCCTTCTTTACAAAAGTATATTAAAGTAAGAGTTATTTATCAGGATAACCAAACCCATTTTTTTAGTCAAGTAATTTTATAACATGTAACAAATTACTGTGAGACATCCCCCACTACTGATAGCAACACATTTTTCCAACACCACAGTGAGAACCCTGGATTCGGTTCTCAAGTCCACCCAGGACAAATGCAGCCAGAGTAGTGGAATGCCTGTCACTGAGCTGACTAGTGATGCAGTTGTAACTAGAGCCCAGCCTCATGATTTTTTAGCCCATTGCACCTTCTGGTACCCCTCCGTTCTTTGTTTCTCCTCTAAAGCCTAGTTTACATCTTATTTTATCATCCAGAAAAGCTAGGGTTCACAGAAGCAACAAAACCTTTTCTTTGTTGTCCTTTATTTCTTAAGTAAAATCATATTCTTTTGAGCTCCCTCCATCTTGAGCTCCACTGAGTCTCTTCTTTGCCACTGTAGTTACCCCAGGGCTCCTAATCTTCCCTGCTCTCTCCCCTCCTCGGTGCTCTGTGCACTTAGAGTCTGCACTGCACACTTTACGATTATATCCCGCATTGTCGTGTTCTCTAATTTTCTCATGTGTGCATGTCTTGTCTCCTTTCTACATTTATGAGGTCCTTGTAGAGTTTTACGTCTCAATACTCAAAAACTAAAAAGGTGATGTATGGTATGGAAGTTAAATCGCTGAAGTGTTCAGAACAGAGATGTATGCCGTTTTATTAGACAAGACTAAAATCTCCTCTCCGCTCTGCACTGCAGAAATCTGTTATATATTCTGCAGTTGTTCTGCATGTGAAAATGAGAAAGAGAATTTTGTCTCTTTCAGAAACAATATATTGGTTCCCGTAAACTAAGGGAAAACTAATAACTTTTAGATTCTCATATTCCTAAAACATTAAGAAAGATGGGTTTGATGCTGCTTGCTCCTTTTCCCTAGAAGAAGTCTATTTTATCACATTTGCTGTTGTTTTTTGCTTGTTTCCTTGAAATGCTATGTCCTGATGCTTTGGCTTTCTGCTATCTTGATCTTTCATAGTACTGTAGACATTTCTCACCAGAATCTGCATAACTGAGGCCAGATCTGGACAGGACTCTTAAAATAATGTGTCCATCCAACACAACTACATAAAATCCAGAAAGCACTTAATATTCAACAGTATTTGTGAGCTGTTTCTTTGCATTTTAGTAAAACCTAGATAGTGCCCCCAGAAGGCTATAAATAAAAATAGATGGTTTTAGTGATCTTCTTTCCACCCAAATTAATTTATTTCCATGTTAGAGACATAACCATTCAGAATTCTGATTTTATTTTGTAAAGACAGTGTTGGTATAGAAGATGAGTAAGGCAACATTTCAGAAATAAACACTGGCAAAAAGAATTTTGGATATGATATCCCATTCTGCTGAATCAATACTTAATCTGCAGTAAATAACATTGGCAGGAAGCCAATCCATAAAATCAAC
The DNA here is from genome assembly GCF_009764315.1 of Trachypithecus francoisi. NCBI lineage: Eukaryota > Metazoa > Chordata > Mammalia > Primates > Cercopithecidae > Trachypithecus > Trachypithecus francoisi. Next base: position 22,931,447 of record NW_022681472.1, on the reverse strand, counting down.
CATAAAATGCTGTAGAATATTCCAGTGTCTAATGTGCTTCTCAGGCAAATAGCATCAACTCAAGGCACAGTCCTTCTGAATATTACACCGTTTAGCTCATGTATGATAATAATGAAATAAAATGCTTTCTCATTTTATTATGTCTCTAATATTAGTCAAATACTAGGCCCAATCAAGTAGAGAAATGGGTATATATACAATTTTAATGCAGGATACTACATTTTTGACAAATGCAGTTAAAGGGCCTTATAAGCACATTTAGGAAAAGCACCTAACCCAGCCTGGGGGTGTTAGAGAAGACGCCAAATCTATTTTGTTGGTCCTGTTCTTTTCCCTACACTCTTAATGTTGGAATGCCCAGGGTTCAGCCTTTGTCTTTTCCTCTTCTCTATCTACATTCATTCCCTTAGACATGTCATCATTCTCTACTGTGTGCCTGTGACCCCCCAAATAGCATCTTCGCTGGGGGTATCTAATAGACATCTCAACTCAAAATATCCAGAAATGAACTCCTGACCTGCACTCTGCCAAATCTGGTCTTCCCATAGCCATTCTCAGCTCAGTTGGTGGCAGCTCCATCCTTCCAGTTGCTCAGGCCTTAAACCCATGGATCAATCTTTAACATTGCTCTTTCTCCTACACCATACATCCAACCAATTATGAAATCCCTTTGGTTTTACCTTAAGAATCCTCCGGTTTCCAACCCTTTCTGACCACTTCTGTTACTACCAACCCAGTCTAAGTTACCATCTTCTCTCGTGGGTTACTGCAGGAGCCTTCTAACTACTCTCACAGCTGCTACACTTGCCTCTCTGCCACCCACACAAACACATCAACACTCTCTATCCTCAGCCACCATGAACCTTTTAAAATATAAGTTAGATGATGTTAACTGCTGAAAATGCTGCAGTGGCTCCAAATTTTACTTGCCTAAGGGACTTAATATAGCCTATAAACTTCACATAATCTGGTCTCCCATTGATTGATCTCATCTATTTCTATCCTCGTTTCCCACTTGGCTCCAGCCACATTGGCCTCAGGGTCTTTGCACTGGCTGTTCCCTCTGCTTAAAACTCTTCCCTGGATGCCATAGCTGACTCCTTGAATTCTACAAGTCTGCTCAAAAGCCAGCATCTGGGAACAACGTCATCACCATCTCTATCATTGCAACCCAGCTCCCCAGTACTCCTAATCTTTCTCACACTGTTCTTTTTCTTGTTTCCATGGCACTTTTCTCCTATACAGTAGAATTCTCCCTCTCACTGTGTCTAGTGTTTATTGTCTCGCCACCACCACTGGAATGGAAGTTCTCTACAAGGCAAAAACCTTTGGTTCATGATGTATCCCAGTGCATGAGGCATGGTGTGTACATAGTAAAGACGTGTTGAATACATGAAAGTATCTACATGTAAGTAATAGTTGAGGCTGCCATGCTCAAATGAAGAGAGTGACCACTGAAGAACATGGCTAAGAGCAGAACAATTGGATTCCCCTTCATTTAAGGGACTAATAGAAGAAGAGAACCCCATAAAGGGGGTTGAGAAGGAAAGAACAGAAAGACTGGAAGAAAAGCTTGAGGGAACAGTGTGTTAAAAGCCAAGGGAGGAGAATATTTCAAGTAGGAGGTCAAGTCCTATGAAAAGCCAGGTAAAATAGATCCCCTGGCCCTCTTGAAGTCATTGCCCTGTTTCCCTGCTCTACATCCCAGCCTGTCCCTTTTGTGGCCCTGCCCATCTTTCCCACACTTCTGCTCTCTCTGCATGTTCCTTAAAACCTTCCTGTTGTAAATGACCCTCTCCAATTGCACATCTCCCTCCATTGATTCTTTGGAGGAAAGCTCATCAGCACACAATTACAGTTTTTATACAGTCTGGGAAGAAATTTAATGGTCCTATTTTTCTCTATGAAAATGCTTAGTCATGAAGTTATCACTCTGTATTTTGTTGATCATAAGCATTGATTTGTACCCATGTACACAAACAACTTGGGACTTACTGCCCATATACAAAGATTGTTTATGTATCTCATTTTCTTTTGGAAACATTTTTTAAAGTACCTACAATTTAGGAAAAACTCAGTGTTTCAGATTTTAAGTTATTAAAGAAATATTTAGGTGATGATAATATTCTCATCGACCAACAGGCTTATTTGAAAATATTTTGTGGTGGTGGTGGTGATATCCCTGGTGTGTCCTCAGCCCTCCATAGAGATGAACTGGAGTTTAGTTGTCTAATCAAAGCCTAAATATTAATTAAATAGTCTAAGGCAGCAGTCCCCAACCTTTGTGGCACCAAGGACCAGTTTCATGGAAGACAATTTTTCCACAGACAGGAGAGGGGGGAGGGGATGGTTTCAGGATGATGCAAGCACTTTATATTTATTGTGCACTTTATTTATATTGTTACTACATTGTGATATATAATGAAATAATTATACAGCTCACCATAATGTAGAGTCAGTGGGAGCCCTGAACTTGTTTCCTGAAACTAGACAGTCCCATCTCGGGGTGATGGGAGACAGTGACAGATCATCAGGCATCATTAGATTCTCATAAGGAGCACACAACCTAGATCCCTCGCATGCGCAGTTCACAATAAGGTTCGCACTCCTATGAGAATCTAATGTTGCCACTGATCTGATGGGAGGCAGAGCTCACCTAGTGATGTGGACAATGGGAAGCAGCTATAAATACAGATGAAGCTTTGCTTGCTCACATGCCACTTACCTTCTGCTATGTGGCCCAGTTCCTAATAAGCCATGGACTAGTACCAGTTCGTGGCCCAGAGATTAGGGATCCCTGTTCTAAGGTACAAGCACCTTCCCTGCGCAGGGTCAGCTCCACTTATTCATTTAAGTAACATTTAAAGGGTAGTGAGGGTGTCTGTTTTGCTAAGTCCTGGGAAACTGTAGTCCATGACCTCTGTCCTCAGGGAGCTCACCCTCTAAAGGAGAGGAGAGTCTATATAAATAAATAGCTTCAGTGCAACATAAGTGCTATCATTTTTACAGCCTTCTACGGCCAAACACAGCTACTTCTAAGATTAGTCTATATTCTCTACTCTGCCACTCTTCACACATCATGTTGGGTCTGTACTGTACCACCTGAGCTAGTATGGGATGTTATAAAGACCCCAAGTTTACCTAGAGAAAGTTGGTGTTGGTTGGATCTAGTGAGGATTCTATGGATAAAGCAAGTAGCCTCAGGTCAAGAGGAATGCTCCTCTGTGGCTATACAGCCAATAGATACAAGGCAAAATTGTCACCACTCACATCTTCACCTGTAGCCTGATTGCCTTCCACTCCAGAAAGGAACAATAGCACTGGTCCTGTTTTCAGTACAAAATAGTTACCCTTTTTTTACTCAATCTTGAAGGAGAAAATTAATGTTTGTTTTTTTTCTCCTTAAAAAGGATAAAAGGTAGCAATTCCTATCCTTTGTTAATTGACATGAGTCTCTAGACTCTTCAGGAGTGGCTTAGAAATAGTTACAAATCTACAGAGAAGATGGAAATTAAATTACTCGATCTTTGCCTTCTTCTTTGAACTTTGAATAAAGCAACTAATTTATCTTTAGTAACTTAGAATGTTTAGTTGTTTACAAGAGGGTCTGATTTTCTAAGGAAACATCAATAGAGAGCCATTACTTGTTATTCCCAATATAAAGTAAGCATATTACCTATAAGTAAAGTTATCAGGAATTTTTGTAACTCTCAGAACACTATGTTTACAGGGTTATATTTTTATTTTGATATCACATAAGCCTCCAAAATGAAGTTTAAAGAGATGGCTTGGGTGACTGATTCCCCAGATTGCATTTGATGGAGGTGGAGGTGGAGGACAGGAAGGCAGAACATGAGAGAAACATTGATGGCATCGTGAAGTGGCTTCTACCTCACTGTTCTGAGAAGAGCATCTGAAAAGTGGCTGTCTAGTCACAATAATGACAACAGCAACAACAGTCAAGAATCTGAACAAATGGAACAGCATATAACTGTCCTTGGAAGGATGACTCAATGTAATAAAATCCTCCCCAAATCAGTACAAATTGAATGCAATTCCAATTAGAATCTCAAGGTTTTTTTAATTTTGTATTCTGCTTTTAGGAATTGGATAAAATGATCATAAAGTTTACATGGAAAAATAAGTAGACAAAAAAGCCGATAAAACTGTAAAAGAATAGTGAGGGGACTGTCTCTTGCCTGTGTCAGAGCATACTTTAATGCTGCTATAGATTTAGGGTAACAACATGAGAATAGACACATAGAACAGCAGAACAGAACAGAGAGTCCAAGAATTGATCCACACATGTGTTACACTTTTATTTTGCTTTTTTGAGACAGTCTTGCTGTGTTGCCCAGGCTGGAGTGCAGTGGCATGATCTTGGCTTGATGCAACTTCTGCCTCCCGGGTTCAAGTAATTCTCATGCCTCAGCCTCTTTGAGTAGCTGGTATTACAAGCATGCACCACCACACCTGGCTAATATTTGTACTTGTAGTAGAGATGGAGTTTTACCTTGGCCAGACTGGTCTCGAACTCCTGGCCTCAAGTGATCCTCCCTCCTCAGCCTCCCAAAGTGCTGCGATTACAGGCATGAGCCACCATCCCTGGCTGCATTACACTTTAGTATATAACAAAAGTAATGTTGTAATTCGGTTGGAAAACGACAGGATATTTAATAAATGATGCTGACAGAATTGGCTATTCCTCTAGAAAAACTGAAGGGATAACGTTACATATGTACAAAAATAAATCCAGAAGGATTAAAGACTTCCATGGAAAAAAAAAAAGTGATAAAATTCTTAGAAGAAAATCTAGAAAGCACCTATAATCTTTCAGGATAGGGAAAACTTTCTTTTTCTTTCTTTTTTTTTTAGTCTTTTTTGAGATAGGGTCTCACTCTGTCACCCAGGCTGGAATGCAGTGGCACAATCATAGCCCACAATAACCTCGACTTTCTGGTCTGAGGTGATACACCCACCTCAGCCTACCAAGTAGCTGGGACCACGGGTGCACACCATCACAACCAGCTAATTTTTTGTATTTTTAGCAGAGACATGTTTCGCCATGTTGCCCAGGCTGGTCTCAAACTCCTAAATGGAAGTGATCTGCCCACCTCAGCCTCCCAAGGGAAAACTTTCTTAACCAAGACCAAAAAAAAAAAAAAAAAAATCCATTTTTTACAAAGACATAGTGATTATATGAAATGTAAAATGTCTAAAATGATAAAGTTTCCATAAATGATTAAATAGAAAAATTGCAGATTTGAGGATAAAATGCAATGCAACTGACAGTCTTTACAAAGTACTTTCTACATGGGTAAGGAAAAGATAAATAGCCCAGCAGAAAACAAAATGAGCTAAGAACACGATTAAGCAATTCAGAGTCCAGTCTAAAGTATGAACACAAACACACTGCCAGTAAGGAAGGCAAATTGGCCGGGCACGGTGGCTCACGCTTGTAATCCCAGCACTTTGGGAGGCTGAGGCGGGTGGATCACCTGAGGTTGGGAGTTCGAGACCAGCCTGGCCGACATGGTGAAACCCTGTCTCTACTAAAAATACAAAAATTAGCCTGGCATAGTGGCACACATCTATAATCCCAGCTACTCAGGAGGCTGAGGCAGGAGAATTGCTTAAACCCAGGAGGTGATGGTCGCGGTAAACTGAGATCGTGCCACTGCACTCCAGCCTGGGTGACAGAGCAAGACTCTGTCTCAAAAGAAAAAAGAAAAAAAAGGAAGTAAAATTAATTTTTGCCATCAAACTGGCAAAAATCAAAAGGTGATACACTTGTAGAGTATTGCTAGTAGGGATGAAGGAGAGATGGTACTCTTACATACTACTTGTGGAAATATAAATAGTAGCAATCTTAGTAAGCAATCTGGCAAAAAAATCTATGAGAATTAAAAATATCCTTTTATAACTTTAAATATTTGAATCATGTGAATTTATCATCTTTTTAAAATGTGTGTGTGTGTGTGTGTGTGTGTGTGTGTATACACACATATCTCCTTTGACCCAAGGCCCTATTCCTGTAAGTCTGTCCCATAGAAATAAAACACTCAGATGTAAGGATACATATACTTTGATGCTTATTGCATTATTGTTTCTTTCAGGTCAGTAGTAATGTCTCCACCTTCTTTATTGTGGTATTGTTTCATCATGGTAAAGAGAGAGAAATAAGCATGATTCCCAACAATAGACAGGCAGGAGACTAAATTATGTTACAATAGAATGAATTTAAAAGAATGAATTCAAATCTGTATGGAAGACGTTCCACAAAATATCATTGAAGAAAAAAGCAAGAGGCAAAAAAATTGTATGATTATGATCTTGTTTTGTGAGTAAAAATAGCTCATATATATATGTGTGTGTATATATATATAAACGTGTAATTTATACCTATATAGCTATATCAAGATACATATATGCACGGTGTATGAGTACATATATGCACACCAGTGTGTGTATTTGTAAACTATATTAACTACGCTCAGTTTTTAACATGGGTCATTCCAGGATAAGTTGACAGTGGGAGATGCAAGTGAAAAAGAAATCTTTTAAAAGATGACAATTTTTAAATTAGCATTGTGATTCCATTTATGAGAAATTTAAAAGCTATAAATGAAAAGCATTGAAAGTGATAATATAACAATGAAAACATGTCACAATAACCATGACTTCCCAATACTGCTTACTAGAGGATTCAGCTGCAACTGTCAAGTCAATTTCCACAGGGACCAGTTGCTGTCAAATGTAAAATAAAACCAAATATTCCTGCTGCTTTTCTGTTTTTACTTATTTTCCTTTAAAAACTTTTAATTTTTTTAAAAATATATTTCAGATCTCTATTTTTCTTTTCTAATTTTTTTACTTATGAATTGAGATAATATGACAGAAATAAAAATTAGGCTAGACGTGATGACTTACACCTGTAACCCCAGTACTTTGGAAGGCCGAGGACCAGGCTGGATGATATATCGAGACTGTAAAAAAAAAAAAAAGAAAAAAAGAAATAATATCATTATTGCCAGCCTAGCAAATGACTATTAATCTTTACTTCTTTTATTTTTTCCTTTGTTTTTAACCATCTCATTTATACAATTGCATGCTCTTTTTTCCATTAAATATTTAATTCTAATCATTTTTTCCAGGTATTTATTGAATTCACTCTCCAATGTTTATTTTTAGAGAAATAAAAAGATGTTTTGAATGTACAGAGAGACAACAGATTGCAATACACATACTTTTGCCAGTTAGGAGATCAACCAAGAACTTTATGTTCTCACATTCTTTTACATCATCATTTACATCATGAATTCATTGAAGAAAAACAACAGGTAGACACTGCTAAGGTATTTAAGTTAGATTTCATCTATCTTTCTGATCCTTATTTTAAGAGAATTAAAATACAATTAATTTAAAAATTATATTTTCAATTTCTATACAATTAATTTAAAAATTAAAAATAGTTTAATTATAGTTTAATTCATCTCTAAACATTCTAAATATTATTTTGGTATGTTTTATATGATATTAGACTACAAATAAGACATATAAATTAAAAATATATATCAGGGATATGCAAAAAGTTTCTTACTGATGGGATGAGGAATCAAAGACATTTGAAGAAAACAGGAAATCCAAAGCCCCATCTCCTATTCAAGGCCTGTCACTCCACCTGGTTGCTGATTCCACCCATTCACATCTTTTCTAGAACTTTCTCCTATCAAATAATCTCTCTTTTTCTTTTTTCATCTATACTTTTCCCCTTTCTTTCTTTAGATATGCTTGTCCTCCCTAAAAAAAGAAAACTTAAATCTGCTTCTTATCCCCAAGGTTACCTCTAGCTATCATTGTATATATTTTCTTCCCTTGTACACCAAGCTTCCCAAAAAAGATAGTCTATACTTACTATCTCCTTCTCCTTTCTTCACATTCATTCCTCTAAGTGCCTATAACATCTGGCTTTTGCCCTACCACTCCACTAATTTTTCTTTTTTTTTTTTTTTTTTTTTTTTTTTTTTTTTTTTTTGAGGCGGAGTCTCGCTCTGTCGCCCGGACTGGAGTGCAGTGGCCAGATCTCAGCTCACTGCAAGCTCCGCCTCCCGGGTTTCCGCCATTCTCCTGCCTCAGCCTCCCGAGTAGCTGGGACTACAGGCGCCCGCCACCTCGCCCGGCTAGTTTTTGTATTTTTAGTAGAGACGGGGTTTCACCGTATTAGCCAGGATGGTCTCGATCTCCTGACCTCGTGATCCGCCCGTCTCGGCCTCCCAAAGTGCTGGGATTACAGGCTTGAGCCACCGCGCCCGGCCTCCACTAATTTTTCTAAAGCAAAAGTCCCCAGTTACTTTGTTACTATAAAATTAAATGAAATTCTTTTCTGCATTTTACAGGCTAACCACACTCTCCTTGAAACATCAAACCCCTGGATTCCTTGACATCAGCATCTTGTGGTCCTCCTGCTTTCCTCACAGTTCCTCCCTAGTGTGAATGACAGAGTCCTCTTATACTCTTTGTGTCTTTTAAATACTGATATTCCCCACAGTTTGAAGCTTTGTATTCATTTTGAATGATTTCACTTTTTTTTTTTTTTTGAAACGGAGTCTCACTCTGTTGCCCAGAGTGGGGTGCAGTGGCTCACTGCAACCTCTGCCTCCTGGGTTCAAGGGATTCTTCTGCCTCAGCCTCCCAAGTAGCTGGAATTGCAGGCACCCACCACAGCACCCAGCTAATTTTTGTATTTTTACTAGAGACAGGGTTTTATCATGTTGGTCAGACTGATCTCAAACTCCTGATCTCAAGTGATCCACCTACCTCGGCCTCCCAAAGTGCTGGGATTGCAGTCATGAGCAGCCGATTTTACTTTCACAAAATGATAATGACCCCCAAATCTTTTTCTCTAGCCTAGTATTTCCTTTGAGCTTCATATTTATCTTCAGTACCCCATTAGAAATATCTATTGGCAGCCAAACTTAACATGTCCAAAATGAAATAAACATCTTCCTTTTCTCCCTATATGTCCACATCCCTTCTCATCTATTCAACGTTTCATTCAAAACAACTACTGTCGGCCGGGCATGGTGGCTCACGCCTGTAATCCCAGCACTTTGGGAGGCCGAGGCGGGTGGATCACGAGGTCAGGAGATCGAGGCCATCCTGGCTAACACGGTGAAACCTCATCTCTACTAAAAATACAAAAAAAAAAAAAAAAAAAAAATTAGCCAGGCGTGGTGGCGGGCGTCTGTAGTCCCAGCTACTCGGGAGGCTGAGGCAGGAGAATGGCGTGAACCCGGGAGGCGGAGCTTGCAGTGAGCTGAGATCGCGCCACTGCCCTCCAGCCTGGGCGACAGAGAGAGACGCCGTCTCAAAAAAAAAAAAAAAAAATACTGTCGACTAAGTTGACCAAGCCAGAGAGGTAAGATGTTATCAAACCCCACCTCATTGTCCTGCATATTCAACCAATCACCAAGTCCAATTAGTTAATCTTCCAAATATTTCTTTAATGCACCCCCTTGGTACTGTTCCTAATACCACAGCCCTAACTCCAGCTGTCAATATCTCTGGCCCAGATTGTTGTAGTTGTGTCTTGATTTGGTCTCCCTGATTATAGACTTGCCTCTTACAAATCTATCCTATAAACTTTTACAAGATAAATCTAAAATAAAAATCTGACCATGCCTTAAAATCCTTCATGGTTAAGAGACTAAGAGGAAGAGAAATGTGAATTGACTGCTAAAAAGTGTGGGATTTCTTTTTGGAATTGAACATTATAAAATTAGATAATGGTGATGGTTGCACAGCTCGGTAAATATACTAAAAACTTCTGAATTATCCACTTTAAAGAGGTGAATTTATTGTATGTAAATTATATCTCAATAAAGTGGTGATTAAAAAATAACTTCAGTTATGGTAGCTCAAGACCTCCAGGAAGCAGGAATCAACTCAGGATTAGATGACAAGAGATGTATTTGAAGGAAACACCTTTCAAAAATAAAGAAGAGGAAGCAAGAATAGCTAGGACACGGGCCGGGAGGAATGGCTCATGCCTGTAATCCCAGAACTTTGGGAGGCTAAGGGGGGTGGATCACTTGATGTCAGGAGTTGGAGACCAGCCTGGCCAGCATGGTGAAACCCCGTCTCTACTAAAAATACAAAATTAGCCAGGCATGGTGGTGCGCACCTATAATCTCAGCTACTCGGGAGACTGAGGCAGGAGAATCATTTGAATACAGGAGGTGGAGGTTCCAGTGAGCCAAGATCGTGCCACCGCACTCCTGCCTGGGTGACAGAGCAAGACTCCGTCTCAAAAAAAAAAAGAATAGACTAGGAGAGCTTTTTTGCCATGATGTAGGTCAGAAACCTATGAAAGGAGAGGGGAGAAAAGAATGGGGCTGGAAGAGTCTCAGACTAACATGCAACTCTAAGAAAGGCTTTGGCAGGCCTATGGGGATGCATCAAGCCAAAGTTGCCTTGTAAAGAATACCTGCATCTGGCAAGAATGGGCCTGCACTAATGCCTCTACTATGATCAGTCATTGGCAAAGAGCAACTGTAGGGAAATGTGGGCTTGATGAGAATGTAGTGATGGATCCAGAGGGTAGCAAGTGGAGCTGTCAGTCAACTATGCTCACGGCAGCAAGAGGTCTCAGTAGTGTATTTTCTGGGCACCACAGAGGTTCTTCACTGCCTAGAGGACACTACAAGCTCCTTTGCATAATATATAAGATGTTCCATGAACTAGTTCCTAATTACTACTCTACTCTAGGCGCATCCACCAGAATTCTCTGACTCACATTTTATGTTGAATCTTACTACCAAATGTCTCTTGCCTTTACACCGTTGTTGATACTGTTCTTACTACCTGAAATTATCTTCTAACTCCTATCTATCCCTCTAGATTTGTCTCTTCCAGGGGACATTATCTTCTCTAAGAAGATTTTCCTGAACACTCACACAGGATGATTGCCTCTTTGCCCTGTCTTCTAAGTATATCATAGCATTTACCACATTATATTGATTTTTTCTGTTACCTTTATGTGTTCCAGCATAATCTTTATGTTCGTCAACTCAGGGTCTGTGGCTTCTTTATATTTGATTCCCAGTATATAACATAGTGTCTAGAACAGAAGTATTCAAAAAATTTTGTTAAGTTGAATTCAACATCAGGTTGTAATTTTAAAATACAAGCCCTTTATATTATTACATTATTACACATAGTCTGACTTATGTTGTCATGTATATTTGTGTTACTTTATATTTCCTTGCTCTTTTTGGTGAAATTGTAACTATAATACTAAAAGCTTCTTAATTCATTCTACATTCATTATATATGACCAAACATACATAAGGTCCTTTTTCCCCACTGTTCACCCGGCATATAATCTTGTGGAAAAACTTAGTTATTAAAGAGCATCTCTTTTGTATATTCATCCCCACATTCTGTAAGTCCATCCAGAAGGATGATATGAAGGAAAAGGGTTAAGGAAAGCCCCTAACAACAACCAAACCCTTATATTTTTTTCTGCTTACCATGTCTTATTTTTGCTATTTAAATTATTAAACCATTTAGAATTTACTTTTGTACATTTATGTGCTAAGGATTCAACTCTGGTTTCTCCATATTATGTGCTAGTTTCTCAACATCATTTACTGAACAATCATTTTCCTGGTGATTCTGTTCCATTGGTCTACTAGCTTATTTCTGACTTTATATCATATTGTTTCTATAATTATACCTATGTATGTTTTAATGCCTGATAGGATAAGCCCTTCTCTACTCTTCTTTTCCAAGATTTTCTGAGCTATTTATTCTCCCTCAAAACTTTCAGAGTTCTTTAGTTGAGTTTTCTCCCAAAATCCTGCTGCTGATATTTTTGTCAAAATTGAATTGAACAAAATAACTAAACAAATAGGGAAGAATGAATATCTTTACACTACCAAGTCATCATATTCATGAACATAGTATAGTTCTCTAATTCAATTCTGAAATTATAGATCTTTTAGTAGAGTTTTAACATTTTCTTTCTAATAGTCAGGCATTATTTAATAGCTTAATTCCTAGATATTGTGAATAATACCTTATTTTCTACTACACATTCTTATAAGTAATATTGTCAAGAGTAGAATTACACTATTGAATTTTTTTTTTTCTTTTTTTATTTTTTATTATACTTTAAGTTCTAGGGTACATGTGCATAACGTTTATATCATGTATAACTCCCCAATGCAATCCCTCCCTCCTCCCCCCTCCCCATGATAGGCCCCAGTGTGTGATGTTCCCCTTCCCGAGTCCAAGTGATCTCATTGTTCAGTTCCCACCTATGAGTGAGAACATGCGGTGTTTGGTTTTCTCTTCTTGTGATAGTTTGCTAAGAATGATGGTTTCCAGCTGCATCCATGTCCCTACAAAGGACGCAAACTCATCCTTTTTGATGGCTGCATAGTATTCCATGGTGTATATGTGCCACATTTTCTTAATCCAGTCTGTCACAGATGGACATTTGGGTTGATTCCAAGTCTTTGCTATTGTGAATAGTGCCGCAATAAACATACGTGTGCATGTGTCTTTGTAGTAGAGTAATTATAATCCTTTGGGTATATACCCAGTAGTGGGATGGCTGGGTCATATGGTACATCTAGTTCTAGATCCTTGAGGAATCGCCATACTGTTTTCCATAATGGTTGAACTAGTTTACAATCCCACCAACAGTGTAAAAGTGTTCCTATTTCTCCACATCCTCTCCAACATCTATTGTTTCCTGACTTCTTAATGATTGCCATTCTAACTGGTGTGAGATGGTATCTCATTGTGGTTTTGATTTGCATTTCTCTGATGGCGAGTGATGATGAGCATTTTTTCATGTGTCTGTTGGCTGTATGGATGTCTTCTTTTGAGAAATGTCTGTTCATATCCTTCCCCACTTTTTGATGGGGTTGTTTGTTTTTTTCTTGTATATTTGTTTGAGTTCTTTGTAGATTCTGGATATTAGCCCTTTGTCAGATGAGTAGGTTGCAAAAATTTTCTCCCATTCTGTAGGTTGCCTGTTCACTCTGTAGTTTCTTTTGCCGTGCAAAAGCTCTTTAGTTTAATGAGATCCCATTTGTCAATTTTGGCTTTTGCTGCCGTTGCTTTTGGTGTTTTAGACATGAAGTCCTTGCCCATGCCTATGTCCTGAATGGTACTACCTAGATTTTCTTCTAGGGTTTTTATGGTATTAGGTCTAACATTTAAGTCTCTAATCCATCTTGAATTAATTTTCGTATAAGGGGTAAGGAAAGGATCCAGTTTCAGCTTTCTACTTGTGGCTAGCCAATTTTCCCAGCACCATTTATTAAATAGGGAATCCTTTCCCCATTTCTTGTTTTTGTCAGGTTTGTCAAAGATCAGATGGCTGTAGATGTGTGGTATCATTTCTGAGGACTCTGTTCTGTTCCACTGGTCTATTTCTCTGTTGTGGTACCAGTACCATGCTGTTTTGGTTACTGTAGCCTTGTAGTATAGTTTGAAGTCAGGTAGCGTGACGCCTCCAGCTTTGTCCTTTTGACCTAGGATTGTCTTGGCAATGCGGGCTCTTTTTTGGTTCCATATGAACTTTAAAGCCGTTTTTTCCAATTCTGTGAAGAAACTCATTGGTAGCTTGATGGGGATGGCATTGAATCTATAAATCACCTTGGGCAGTATGGCCATTTTCACGATATTGATTCTTCCTATCCATGAGCATGGTATGTTCTTCCATTTGTTTGTGTCCTCTTTGATTTCACTGAGCAGTGGTTTGTAGTTCTCCTTGAAGAGGTCCTTTACATCCCTTGTAAGCTGGATTCCTAGGTATTTTATTCTCTTTGAAGCAATTGTGAATGGAAGTTCATTCCTGACTTGGCTCTCTGCTTGTCTGTTACTGGTGTATAAGAATGCTTGTAATTTTTGCACATTAATTTTGTATCCTGAGACTTTGCTGAAGTTGCTTATCAGCTTAAGGAGATTTTGGGCTGAGACGATGACAAATGCACAAGCTTCAGTAACCGACTCGATCAACTGGAAGAAAGAGTATCAGCGATTGAGGATCAAATGAATGAAATGAAGCGAGAAGAGAAACCAAAAGAAAAAAGAAGAAAAAGAAATGAACAAAGCCTGCAAGAAGTATGGGATTATGTAAAAAGACCAAATCTACGTCTGATTGGGGTGCCTGAAAGTGAGGGGGAAAATGGAACCAAGTTGGAAAACACTCTTCAGGATATCATCCAGGAGAACTTCCCCAACCTAGTAGGGCAGGCCAACATTCAAATTCAGGAAATACAGAGAACGCCACAAAGATACTCCTCCAGAAGAGCAACTCCAAGACACATAATTGCCAGATTCACCAAAGTTGAAATGAAGGAAAGAATCTTAAGGGCAGCCAGAGAGAAAGGTCGGGTTACCCACAAAGGGAAGCCCATCAGACTAACAGCAGATCTCTCGGCAGAAACTCTACAAGCCAGAAGAGAGTGGGGGCCAATATTCAACGTTCTTAAAGAAAAGAATTTTCAACCCAGAATTTCATATCCAGCCAAACTAAGTTTCATCAGTGAAGGAGAAATAAAATCCTTTACAGATAAGCAAATGCTTAGAGATTTTGTCACCACCAGGCCTGCCTTACAAGAGACCCTGAAGGAAGCCCTAAACATGGAAAGGAACAACCGGTACCAGCCATTGCAAAAACATGCCAAAATGTAAAGACCATCGAGGCTAGGAAGAAACTGCATCAACTAATGAGCAAAATAACCAGTTAAATATCATAATGACAGGATCAAGTTCACACATAACAATATTAACCTTAAATGTCAATGGACTAAATGCTCCAATTAAAAGACACAGACTGGCAAACTGGATAAAGAGTCAAGACCCATCAGTCTGCTGTATTCAGGAGACCCATCTCACATGCAGAGACATACATAGGCTCAAAATAAAGGGATGGAGAAAGATCTACCAAGCAAATGGAGAACAAAAAAAAGCAGGGGTTGCAATGCTAGTCTCTGATAAAACAGACTTTAAACCATCAAAGATCAAAAGAGACAAAGAAGGCCATTACATAATGGTAAAGGGATCAATTCAACAGGAAGAGCTAACTCTCCTAAATATATATGCACCCAATACAGGAGCACCCAGATTCATAAAGCAAGTCCTTAGAGACCTACAAAGAGACTTAGACTCCCATACAATAATAATGGGAGATTTCAACACTCCACTGTCAACATTAGACAGATCAACGAGACAGAAAGTTAACAAGGATATCCAGGAATTGAACTCATCTCTGCACCAAGCGGACCTAATAGACATCTATAGAACTCTCCACCCCAAATCAACAGAATATACATTCTTCTCAGCACCACATCGCACTTATTCCAAAATTGACCACATAATTGGAAGTAAAGCACTCCTCAGCAAATGTACAAGAACAGAAATTATAACAAACTGTCTCTCAGACCACAGTGCAATCAAACTAGAACTCAGGACTAAGAAACTCAATCAAAACCGCTCAACTACATGGAAACTGAATAACCTGCTCCTGAATGACTACTGGGTACATAACGAAATGAAAGCAGAAATAAAGATGTTCTTTGAAACCAATGAGAACAAAGATACAACATACCAGAATCTCTGGGACACATTGAATTTTTTAATTGATCTTTTATCCAGGTGTCTTGGAGACTCCTCTACTTCTTGTAAGATAAACAGTGTCTCAGAGAAAGTATCCTATGCAGGATCTAGTTTTTCTGCAATAGGATAATTCCTCAAAACTGTGGTGGGATAGTGTTCCCTGCAAATTCATGTCCACTGAAACCTTGGAATATGACCTTATTTGGAAAAAGTTTATTTGTGGAAGTAATTAGTTAAATTCAGTGAGTTGTCCCTATAATAAGAAGAGAGAACACACAGAGAAACACACAGGGAAGAAAGCCACGTGAACATACAAGAAGAGACTGGAGTATAGTCATGCACCACATGACAATGTTTTGGTCAACAGTGATTGTATATATGACAGAGGTCCCATAAGATTATAATACTGAATTTTTACTTCACTGTTTCCATGTTTAGATACACAAATATTTATCATCTTGTTATAATTGCCTACAGTATTCAGTAGAATGATATACTGCATAGGTTTACAGCCTAGAGCAATGGGCTACACCGTCTACATTTGCATAAGTACATTCTATGATGTTCGCTCACTGATGAAATTGTCTAATGATGTATTTCTTAGAACATATTATTTTTTATTTATTTATTTGTTTTTGAGATAGGATCTTTCTCTGTCACCCAGGCTAGAGTACAGTGGCACGATCTTGGCTCACTGCAAACTCCACCCCCTGGGTTCAAGTGATTCTCACGCCTCAGCCTCCTGAGTAGCTGGGATTACAGGTGCATGCCACCACGCCCGGCCAATTTTTGTATTTTCAATAGAGACAGAGTTTCACCATGTTGGCCAGCCTGGTCTCAACTCCTGACCTCAAGTGATCCACCCACCTCAGCTTCCCAAAGTGTTGTGATTACAGGCGTGAGCCACCATACCTGGCATGTCTTTCTATAAGTGATACATGGCTGGAATGCATCCACAAACCAAGAAATACCAAGGATTGCCAAGAACCACCAGAAGCTGGGAAGAGGCTTCTGTAGATAGGAAGGATTCTTCCGTAGATAATTCAGAAGGTGGATGGCCCTGCTGACACCTTGGTTTCAGACTTTTAGCCTCAAGAACTGTAAGAGAATAAATTTCTGTTGTTTTAAGTGGCTTACTTTGTAGTAATGTGTTATGGCAGCCTTAGGAAACTAATACAAATACCAAGGCTGCCACAGTACTAAAAGTAGACATCTGGTATATCTACTTACACCACATGTTTTTCTATGGATCTTCTTTATTTTTCTGTATGAAAACATCAGTCCAGGCACTATGGCTCATGCCTGTAATCTCAATATTTTGGGAATCCAGGGTGGAAGGATTGCTTGAGCTCAGGAATTCAACACCAGCCTGGGCAACATAGCAAGACCTCATCTCTATTAAAAATAAAGTTTAAATCATTTTCTGCAGGATTGGAGATAAAAAATAAATAAAATAAAATCAGTCATTTGATCAGTTAGTTCACCTATTAGCATTCTTCATAATCACTGTTACTTTAAGACTTATTTCTGCCGTCTTAATTCCTGTATTCCTGTTCTCTGTTTTCCAGAGTTTCTTTTCTTTCTTTTTTTTTTGAGATGGAGTCTCGTTCTTGTCACCCAGGCTGGAGTGCGATGGCGTGATCTCAGTTCACTTAAATCTCTGCCTCCCAGGTTCAAGTGATTCTCCTTCCTCAGCCTTCCAAGTAACTGGGGTTACACACATGCGCCACCACACCTGGCTAATTTTTTTGTGTTTTTAGAAGAAATGGGGTTTCACCATGTTGACCAGGCAGGTCTCAAGCTCCTTACCTCAGGTGATCCACCCGCCCTGGCTCCCGAAGTGCTGGGATTACACGCGTGAGCCACCACACTCAGCCTCTTTTCTTTTAAGACGCAGGGTATTGCTCTGTCACCCAGACTAGAGTGCAATGTCACCATCACAACTCACTATAACTTCAAACTCCTGGGCTCAGGCGATCCTGCCTCTGCCTTTCAAGTAACTAGGACTACAGGTGTGTGCCACCATACCTGGCTAACTTTTTTTAATTTTTGTAGAGATGAGATCTCACTATGTTGGCCAGGCTGGTCTCAAACTCCTGATCTCAAGCAGTCCTCCAACCTTAGCCTCCCAAAGTGCTGGGATTAAGGTGTAAGCCATTGCAGCCGGCCCTGTTTCTTCTTTTTTTCTTTTTTCCTTCTTTACTACTTTCAATTAAATGGTTCAAAGTTAATTCCATTAGTTATGAAGTCTGTGTTCTATTTTTCTTATTCTGGTGGTTATTCCTAATTTAATACCCATACTTAGGTTTGTTTTTTTCCATCAATTTCTAAATTTAATCAATATCTATATCTCCTTTTCAAAACAGACCAACAATTTAGCATGCTTTTGCCTTCCCTGCCCACCCACCTCTTTATTTTTCCATCAATTTGTTGTTTCCTAGGATTTGATACCTAGATCATTATACTTTCCACCCCTCCACCCTTTCGCTATTGCTTATTTAGATAGCAATGTTACTAAGCTACTTATTAACCTGCAATTCTCATATCAAATAGGCTCTCTGGAGTTACTCATTATTTTGTTGGAATACTTTCTTCAGGGGTGTTTTCAAAGTATGTCAGTGTATGGTATATTCTTTTGAGGCCTTTTAGATGCTAGAGAACATCGTTATTTCACTCTCACATTGCAGTGAGAATCCAGCTAGATATAGAGGCCTAGATTCAAAATTCCTTTTTAATAAATACATTGGACTTATTACTCTAATGTTGCTGTTGAAAAGTCAAATGTGAAAGGAATTCTTGTTCCTGTCTAAATGACTTGCTTTTTCTCTCTAGAATTGTTTTCTTTTCTTAAATTGCACTATAATTTGTCAAAGTGTTTATATTTTCCTCTCTATCTCTTTTGTTTGGTGCACAATAAGTCTGTTCAATCTTTCCTTAATTGTGGAGACATTTTTAGCTGGGCATGGTGGCTCATGCCTGTAATCCCAGCACTTTCAGAGGCCAAGGCGGGCAGATCACTTGAGGTCAGGAGTTCAAGACCAGCCTGGCCAGCATGGTGAAACCCCGTCTCTACCAAAAATACAAAAACTAGCCAGGTGTGGTGGCAGGGCGCCTGTAATCTCAGGTACTCAGGAGGCTGAGGCAAGAGAATCACTTGAACCCAAGGAGGCAGAGAGTTTGCAGTGAGCTGAGATTGCACCACTGCACGCCAGCCTGAGTGACAAAGCGAGACTCCATCCCCCCCCAAAAAAAAAAATTGTGGAGAAATTTTAATTTGCAGTTATTCAAATATTTAACTTTATTTTTTCCTTTCATTCTAGGGCTCCCATTAATCACATATTGATATTTATTTTATTTTTCATGCCCTTTCATTTTTCTCTCATTTTTCTTATTCTTTACTCTTCCCGATGCCTTCTGGGAATGTTTCAAACCACTCTCCATCTCGTTAATTCATTCATCAACTGTATTCATTCAACCCTGAATTAAATTGTTTGTTTCTACTATATCTGATTGGTCCTTTTTTTTATAACTCCTTGTCCCTATTTGTTTCCAGTGCCCTCCTACATGCCCTTGAGAATGTTTATTAGGATTATTGTAAATTCTTGTTTTCTCTGGCTCATCAGTTCTGCTCCCTCCAGAATTAGTTGTTTAGTTTGTGATCTTGCCTTTCCAGTGCTTTAGGTCTGTATTCCATAGATCTCTCTTTATTTTTCCCATTCCCTCCAGAGTATCAGCTATAGTATTTTTTGTTTTGTTTTGTTTTGAGACGGAGTCTCACTCTGTAGCCCAGCAATGGCACAAGCTCCGCTCACTGAGAGCTCCGCCTCCTAGGTTCACACCATTCTACTGCCTCAGCCTCCCGAGTAGCTGGGACTACAGGTGCCTGCCACCATGCCCGACTAATTTTTTTGTATTTTTAGTAGAGACGGGGTTTCGCCATGTTAGCCAGGATGGTCTCCTGACCTTGTGATCCACCCGCCTCGGCCTCCCAAAGTGCTGGGATTACAAGCCTAAGCAACCACACCCTGCCCAGCTATAGTTTTTATGTTACATTCTGAGTTCCACCTATAGCCCACTTGCTTCTGAGGCATCTCCAGGATGAGATTCAAAGGAGGAAAACCCCAATTGCTGTAAGTTCCCCATCTTGACTCTTGTCTTCACTGCAGCATAAGCTACACTTATGGTCCTCAAGATTTAGTCCAATTTGACTGGGCTGTCTTTTTATGTTCAGTAGAATTTGACTACATCACAGAACCACCAAACATTTTCTACTAGTTTGTGGAGAGAATTATCATTTTCTAGAGGTAGGGAAGAGACATCAGTGGCCTCATATGGCAAATAACTATGGAAAATGTAATTATTTCCAAATTTTCTTAGAACCATAATACTTTGTGATTGTTCTAGTGATTCTTATTTTCCTTCCTTCCTTCCTTAAACCTCTTAAGTATACTCTATATAATTTGATTTTTAATTCAAAAGTTATTAAAATTTTGTTTTGAAGATTTCATAACTAAAGTCTAACCAAGATAACTAGCAAAGCCTCCTGGTTTTACAAAACTAGTTTGGATAGTGCTGTTCTAAAAGTATAATAGAAATTGGTGAAATTATTTCTGGCCTGTCTTTATGTTCTTGCTATATCAGTATTTGTATCTTATCAGATACCTTTACATATGTCTAGCCTTTTCTTTCTAACTGACATTAACTTATTCAACAAAATATTTGTTGAACACTTGCTGTACTATTTTTTTTTTTTTTTTTTTTTTTTTTTTTTTTTTTTGAGACGGAGTCTTGCTCTGTCGCCCAGGCTGGAGTGCAGTGGCCGGCTCTCAGCTCACTGCAAGCTCCGCCTCCCGGGTTCACGCCATTCTCCTGTCTCAGCCTCCCGAGTAGCTGGGACTACAGGCGCCCGCCTCGTCGCCCGGCTAGTTTTTTGTATTTTTTAGTAGAGACGGGGTTTCACCATATTAGCCAGGATGGTCTCGATCTCCTGACCTCGTGATCCGCCCGTCTCGGCCTCCCAAAGTGCTGGGATTACAGGCTTGAGCCACCGCGCCCGGCCGCTGTACTATTTTTCAAGCTGCTAGGTGCAGCTAGAAGTGACAGCTGATAGAGCGATTTCTTTAGAGTAGTTTGTGCAGGTTCAAACTTGAAAAATCAGTACCTGGTTTCCATTCAGGCCCTCCTATTGTGCATGGGAACTTGAATCACCTTGGAACTTTTGTATTGATTTCCATAAATGAGAAGTTAGATGAATTGCTTAATAATACCATATGTTTGCAGAAATAAAAGAAAAATCACAGCTTAACAGTGCTGATTTGTGTTTCTTGTTTCTTCCCTGCCTACTTCCTTACCCCATTTTCTTTTCTGACTTGCAGATGAAGGAGCTTCTATGCACCCTTGTGATGATACATACTGTGGCCCTTTTCCAGAATCTGAGCCGGAAGTGAAGGCTGTAGCTAACTTCCTTCGAAAACACAGAAAGCACATTAGGGCTTATCTCTCCTTTCATGCATATGCTCAGATGTTGCTGTATCCCTATTCTTACAAATATGCAACGATTCCCAATTTTAGCTGTGTGGTAAGTATTTGACCCTGTGCATATGCATCAGGCTTCATGCTGCTTTTCTGAAGCTAAGATAGTTCTAAGTACTAATGATGATGGCAAACAAATGTTTGTGTTATCCTAATAAGTATTTTACATGTATTGACTCATTTATTCTTCATAACAATCATATGAGGCAGCTTTTATTATCCCCACTTTATAGATAAAGAAGCTAGAAGCTGGCCGGGCGCGGTGGCTCAAGCCTGTAATCCCAGCACTTTGGGAGGCCGAGACGGGCGGATCACGAGGTCAGGAGATCGAGACCATCCTGGCTAACACGGTGAAACCCCGTCTCTACTAAAAAAAATACAAAAAACCAGCCGGGCGAGGTGGGGGTGCCTGTAGTCCCATCTACTCAGGAGGCTGAGGCAGGAGAATGGCGTGAACCCGGGAGGCGGAGCTTGCAGTGAGCTGAGATCTGGCCACTGCACTCCAGCCTGGGTGACAGAGCGAGACTCCGTCTCAAAAAAAAAAAAAAAAAAAAAAAAAGAAGCTAGAAGCTAAGAGATTAAGTAATTAGATGGAGAACACACAACTATTAAGTCTCATAGCCAGGATTCAGCCCCAACTCTAGTTCCATAGCTGTTGCTTTTAACCGTAGTGCTGCTTCTCAAATACAATCCTTTCAAACCTATTTGTATTCTTACCACAGGTTACACAGAAAAGGTCAGGGTGGATTTGATTAGTATCATAGCTCTGGTCATGTATGCAAGGCTGTAATTAATTTTATTGAGTAAACGATTGTTCATAAATTATAGATTGACTCTCATTAGTTAAAAGCAGGTTTTAATTTATAAGTGCTGTTTGCTTAATGCTACTAAGTCTTTGGGTATGTATCTGACAAGTTAGTACTTGTCTAACAGAATGAACAGACTTTCAGGCTTAAGATTACTTAAAAATGAAAAAGCAGAGTTTCTTTCTCTCCTTATATCAGAAACCCAACAAGCTATTCACTATGGGGCATCATTCATCACTAAGTGAGTCATTTCAGAGCCTATAGCGTCTAAAAGCTTATGAAGTTCAAAAACCAAGAAAAACTAATATACAGTGCTAGAAGTCAGGTGGCACTTACCTTTGGGGAAAAAGGAAGGGGTACAGTGATTGAGAGGAAATTGGGTTGCTGCTGAAGTTCTATTCCTTGACCTGGGTGGTGGTTACATGAATGTGTTCAATTTGTGATCATTTGTTGAGCAATCAGCTCAAAAACGATGTACTCTTCTACATGTATATTTTAGGGCTTTTTTGGCCTCTTGACACCAAATGTGTAATGTCTTTTCCCAGCACCACTTCTCCAACACCACTTGGGTGTCCAACAATTCAATTCCATTTGGTCACTCACTACCCAGAGTTAGCATCAGACACCACAGGTTTAAGGACTCAGTCCCACACGACTGCCTTCACTTCAGACACCAGTAGCAAGCAGGGGGTTCCCAAGTTAACCACATTCCTGTCTGACTTGGCTGCAGAGTTGCAGGTTCCTACCAGCCCACCTCTCGTTTGATAATTCACTAGAATGACTCACAGAGCTCAGGAAAGACTTTACATACTATCACCTGTTTATTTAAGATACACAATTGGCTGGATACAGTGGCTCACTCCTATAATCCCAGTACTTTGGGAGGCCCAGGCAGGTGTATCATTTGAGCCCAGACATTTGAGACCAGCCTGCACAACATGGTGAGACCCCCATGTCTACAAAAAAAATTAAAAATTAGCCAGGCATGGTGATGGCACATACCTGTGGTCCCAGCTACTCAGGAGGCTGGAACAGGAGGATCACTTGAGCTCAGGAGGTCAGGGCTGCAGTGAGTCATGTTCATGCCACTGCCCTGCAGCCAGGGAGACAGAGTGAGACCCTGTCTTATCAATCCATCAATCACACCACTCAGGAACCGCCAAATGGAAGAGATGCATAAGGCAAGGTACAGGGGAAGGGGCTGAAGGCTTCCGTGCCTTCTCTCGGTGCATCAAACTCCCAGCACATCCAGTGCTCATTAACCCAAACGCTCTCCAAACCCCGCTGGTTAGGGGTATTCATGGCGATTTCATTATAGAGGTCTAATTGATTAAGTCATTAGCCATTGGAGTTTTTACTCAATCTCTGGCCCCTCTCTTCTCCTCAGAGGGTGAAGGATGGAGCTAAAAGTTCCAACTCTCTAATCACAAAGTTTGGTCTTTCTGGCAGCACCCTGCATCCTGAAGCTACTTAGGGGCCTCCAGCCACAAGTCATCTCATTACCATCCAAAAGACACCCTTAGCACTCTGGAGACTCCAGGAGTTTTTAGAAACTGTGTGCCAAGAACCAGGGACAAGGACCAAATATTTATTTTTTTATTATACCACGATATTATACTTGAATTTAAAATTTTATTGAAGAGAATCATTCCCTTTCTCCCTACACCTTAAACTCCAAATCCTGCACCAATTGCTTGGGGTTTTAGGAATTTCTGATCTAGATGTCGAAGACTTTAGGAGGGCCTGGGGAAGACTTATTCTGTCCAAAAACAGAATTTTGTTCTTGGCCTTCCAAGAATTCTGAGCAAATTCTCCCTCTTTAGAACTATTGTAAAAGTGATAATTATATTCTATACTGCTATTCTTTAGCTGCTCTGTGGGTCAAATATACTTTGTTTTTGTTGCTGCTGCTGCTATAGCTGTTGTTTTTGTTGACCTGACATCCTAACAATTTGTATCACAGTATTCCTATAGGCAAATGTTCAACTTTTCTTACGTGGGCACTGTGTCTGTTTATATTCATACAACAGATGATGTGAACTACATAATATATAAAAATTATTGTATGAGGGCCGGGCACAGTGGCTGACACCTGTAATCCCAGCACTTTGCGAGGCCAAGCCGCCAGGAATTTGAGAGCAGCCTGGGCAACATGGTGAAACCCCATCTCTAAAATAAAAAAATATAAAAATTAGCCGGGCCTGGTGGCAGACACCTGTAGTCCCAGCTACTTGGGAGGCTGAGGCAGGAGAATCACTTGAACCTGGGAGGTGGAGGTTTGCAGTGAGCCGAGATAGCACCACTGCATTCCAGCCTGGGCAACAGAGTAAGACTCCGTCTGAAAAAAAAAAAAATTATCATATGAGAGTGTTCTTCGTATTTTAAGTTTATCTTCCCACTTTAAGTTAAGTCTATTTTCCTTTGTCTTGGATTGGAAGATGTGGCATAAAATAGATCATTAGTGCCTGTAATCCCAGCACTTTGGGAGGCCCAGGCTGGAGGATTGCTTGGGCCCAGGAGTTCAAGAATAGCCTGGTTAATGTAGTGAGACTTCATCTCTACAAAGTATTTTTAAAAATTAGCCAGGCATAGTGGTGCATACCTGTAGTTCCAGCAACTCAGGAGGCAGAGGTGAGAGGATTGCTTGAGTCCAGGAGGCAGAGGTTACAGTAAGCTAAGGTTATGCTACTGCACTCCAGCCTGGGTGATAGAGTGAGACCCTGTCTCAAAGAAAGGAAAAAAAAAAAAAAGGATGAATTTGCCTCTCCGTGGACATCTGGCAATGTCTAGAGACATGTTTCATTGGCACAACAGGGTTGGGGGATGCTACTGGCATCTAGCAGGTATAGGCCAAGGATGCTGCTAAACACCCTACAGTGCACAGGACAGAACCCACAGCAAAGAATTATTCAGTCTAAGATGTCAACAATGCCATTGTTGAGAAATCCTGGAGAGAGTTAATCATAAGCTTGGTCACTAAAATCATGATTATAATTCTCAGTAACTAGACAATCCCTGAATGTTAAGCAGAAACCATTAAATTTGATTGAAATTGTTTAAAAATATTCCATCAATATGTAAAATTCGGTATTTCTGGCAATGTTTTTTAAGTCATTAAGTTGCTTTAAATATGGAAATATTTAAATAAAAATGTATACCATTATGGGAGGCCAAGGCAGGCAGATCAACTGAAGTCAGGAGTTTGAAACCAGCCTGGCCAACATGGTGAAACCCCACCTCTACTAAAAATACAAAAATTAGCCAGGCGTGGTCACGGGTACCTGTAATCCCAGCTACAGGATTAGCTGAGGCAGGAGAATTGCTTGAACCTGGTAGGCAGAGGTTGCAGTAAGCTGAGATCACGCCATTTTACTCCAGCCTGGGCGACAAGAGCAAAACTCTGTCTAAAATATATATTATATATATCATATATATGTATGTATATATACATACACACACACACACACACACACACCATTTACTTAGCTGAAGTCCAATAACTGATGTCTTTTTGACAATTGGAAACAGGATAGAGTAGAGAAAAGAGGGATCACTTAAGTCAGTCCTTTCAAATAGGTGTCTAGCTGTGGCCCCCTGTAAAATAATTCTTTGAAAAAATGATGGAGTTTTGTTTTTGTGGAGAGATGACATCTAAACCCTAGTCAACATGCACCAGTACCCAAGTAGCAGAGGTGCAGTGAGCTCAAAAGCCTAAAACTGTGCCTCTCCTTCGTGTAAATAGGCAAAGTGATTTTTTTTTTCTTAGATTTGTTTGCCCTTGGGTTTAGTCAGCCTAAATAATGAGAAGCAAGGTTCCCTCACTAGCAGAATGCAATAATCTTCTAAATGTAGAAATATCTGTCCTTGCCATGGAATATTGCTGAGACTATTGGAGAAGATGTTAAAATCTTAGAACAATCTCCATAAAGTTATTTAATTATGGTGTTTATATTCCTATTCTGTTGGCTCCCATGAGAAGAATGTCGTCATCAGTGAGATCAATAGTAAATAGTCTGCCAGCTTCTGGAGACTGGTCCCTGAATATCCACAAATGGTGACATTTGCTGCAAATACTGCCTCATGCATTTCTGAGCTGAATGAGGACAGCAACCTGAAACTCAGTCCAGTACACACCACCATGTTATCCGGAGTGCTCCAATTTAAGTATTAAATTATTCATAAGCAAGTTGAAATGGGAGAGTTGTATTCTGG
This sequence comes from Trachypithecus francoisi, assembly GCF_009764315.1. NCBI lineage: Eukaryota > Metazoa > Chordata > Mammalia > Primates > Cercopithecidae > Trachypithecus > Trachypithecus francoisi. Next base: position 22,905,261 of record NW_022681472.1, on the reverse strand, counting down.
TTTCAACATACTTCTTTTCCTCTCACTTGTCATATAATACTTCTCTAACTCCTTGTTGAAACCAGTGTTTTTATACCATATTTAAAGGATAGTGAGGATCATTCTAGTTCATGTTAGAATATGCATCTTTTAGTATTTCGATTGTGTTGAATATTTTTCCTAATTTTTTCCATTGGTAGGAAAAGTTCCACCTTAGACTTTCTGCCTCTTAGCAGTACTTGTCTAACCTCTGTGGGAAGCATATGTAACCTTTTAAGTCATGAGCATTCTGAAGTTGTTTCCATTCCCAGTGAGGATAAGCACATAGCATAAGAGAAGTCATTCTTATTGAATTAAAGGGTTTCTTAATTGATTCAGATGTGTTCTAAATACCTTGTACATACCCAGTGAAATGTACACTTATCTTAATACTCTTTCAGATTTATGCTTATTCAACATTCATATAAGAAATATTGATCAAGCATCTGTTGTATACAGGCATATTGCTAAGTACTGATTGTGAGCTATGACTGAGACTGACATGGTCCCTGCCCTGCCAAGTATTTTGTAACTTATACAAATAGGTGTCCCTGGCCGGGTGCAGTGACTCATGTCTGTAATACCAGCACTTTGGGAGGCCAAGATGGGCCGATCACAAGGCCAGGAGATCTAGACCATCCTGGCTAGCACGGTGAAACTCCATCTATACTAAGAATACAGAAAATTAGCCAGGCATGGTGGCACATGCCTGTAGTCCCAGCGACTTAGAACACTAAGTCAGCCTTAGAAAATATGAGTACTTAGCTCAACCACTCTGCATATTCATTTAACCTTGCTGAGCCTTCCTTCTCTCAACTATAAAATAGAAATATTATTGATCACTGGTTTGTTGTGAGATCAATGAAATGATGTGTTCTGAAACATGTTGCAAAATGTAGCGTGTGACATAAGCGTAATATAATATTATTAATGAATATAGATCTTAACCAATGAAGCCATCTGTTGATGACCGATAAGGCTCAAACAACATAGCAGTGTATGTAAAAAGTTTCAATGCAACGATATATAAAATGTCTCCATTTTCCCTCATAGGAATCTGCAGCTTATAAAGCTGTGAATGCACTTCAGTCAGTATACGGGGTACGATACAGATATGGACCAGCCTCCACAACATTGTGTAAGTTTCCTGCGTACATTGTGTTAGAATCCTCTCTCTTGAACCAATATCCTGTATCATGACTTCCTTTTAGAAGGGAGAAAGTGTGTTCTCCCTAAAGTAAAATTTTGACTATCCAAATAGCTGAGGAAAATAGGAGTTTATATCTGATTAGTTTTACACAGCTTGACAGAAATCACCCTACCCATTTAAACAAATTCAAAGCAGAGACTATGCTAAGCGTGCAGTAATGACTACAAACTCAATGGAGATCTTATGACAGTAGAACATACCAAAATGGGCTCCTTAAGCAATTCTAACTACTACAAGGGTGGAAACGGGCCTTGGGAAGATAATGAAGTAAATGTTTCAGCCCTACAACTGCTTCCCTTTTACTCCTTTCTGCCACTGTTCTTGTTATGAAATGCTGTTTCTTATGTAGCACCTTCCATTGAATTATCCCTTAAAAGGTGATTTTAAAGTATTTCTTTTTTTACATGGAGAAAAATGTATAGTGGTGCCAGAGATCACTTCCAATCCCCCGTCACCTCCCATCTTTCACTCCAAGTAGGCCCCGCAGCTGGATCTAGAAACCAAATTGACACCACGCAGGTTAAACAAGAGAAAAGCATACAAATTTTATTACTTCTATGTGTACAGGATCTTCACAACAGAGTGAAGTCCAAAGAGGTGGCCAAAGCAAGATGATTTTACACTTTTTGGACAAGGAATGATAAATTTGAGAATAGATAACAGGACAAAAAAAAATCTGGCTAAGGGCAGTAAATTTTCTAGGGAAATAGGAAATAAATAGGGGGTATGTAAAACCAATGGAAGATAGGGGTTACTTTGTTGAGTATATTTAGGCCCACTGCAGCCTTGAATTCCAAGTCTATGGTGAGAATACCCTTCTTATAGTGATAATACCCCTCCTAGAGGACTCTTTACTGTTTGCTGCGTGCAGGAAGAAACACGTCGGCTTACCCTTTCTGTAACTACAATCTCCAATGTTTTCAACAATTAATATACCGATCTGGCTTATTTCAGGATGGCATGTCCTTCCAAATGGGTATATGGCAAGAACTTAGACAAAGAATCATAATATATGCATTCTAGTCCTAATTCTGCCAGGTCTGTCAACCAGGCCAAGGTATTTATTAATCTTGGGCCTCAGTTTCCACAACTGTAACAAGAATTGGATTCAGGGCCTTTTAAACTGTAAAATGTATTCACTATATGACTTGGAAAATCTCGTGAGAAATCATGTATATATGAATGTGTATGCAAATGAAGGTAAACACACACATGTTGTATGTATATGTGTAGGTAGTGACATCTGATTATGCTTCTGAGTAAAGTAGCAAAATTCTCCTTGACTTCTTTAATCTACCTATCATTGTATTCCTAATATTTTACCACTCACTTTCTTCAGCCTTCAGAGTAAACACTTGGTTTGTCGATTAACATTGACAAATAAGTTTATTCTAATAATGAGAATGTCAGGAGTATCAATAGTTTTATTTATTTTTTCAAAGTCCATGTTCATTGGTCTCATGTTGACCTTTTTAAAACTGTTTTTCAGTGGCCACCTTCAAAGGGAAAAAAACTGTATTTAAAAAATCATATTACCAATTAATGCCAACATAATATATGTAAACAATTTTTAAACATTAATTTTTTTAGATCTTACTGTTTACCTTTTCAACTTTGTATAGAGGCACAGTCAGAGTATTATATTTACTGAGAACAATCTATTACCATAGGAATGAGGTAGTTGGCCGGGTTCTGTGGCTCATGCCTGTAATCCTAGCACTTTGGAAGGCCAAAGCGGGTGCATCATCTGAGGTCAGGAGTTCGAGACCAGCCTGGTCAACATGGCAAAACCCCTTCTCTACTAAAAAGACAAAAATTAACCGGGCATGGAGGCATATGCCTGTAATCCCAGCTACACAGTTGGCTGAGGCGGGAGAATCGCTTGAACCAGGGAAGCAGAGGTAGGGGGCACCTGTAATCACAGCTAATTGGAAGGCTGAGGCAGGAGAATCTCTTGAACCCCAGGAGCAGAGATTGCAGTGAGCCAAGATGGTGCCATTGCGCTCCAGCCTGAGTGACAGAGCGAGACTCCGTTTCAAAAAAAAAAAAAAAAGAAATGAGGCTGTCACATCACCGTGACGTAACTGTTGGCACATATTGTCTCTGACTTGGCTACTATGACTACTATTTGTAGTTCCAATGTACCCTAGCCAGAGGGACACTGAAGCCACAGCCTATTTTCTGTCCTTAACTGAAGCAAAGGGAATCTGAGAAACAGTCATTTTAATTGTCATCTTTATATAATAATTCCATCTCTGGCCTGGCACGGTGGCTCACGCCTATAATCCCAGCACTTTGGAAGGTCGAGATGGGTGAATCACCTGAGCAGGAGTTCAAGACCAGCCTGGCCAACGTGGTGAAACCCCATCTCTACTAAAAATACAAAAAATTAGCTTGGCATGGTGAGGGACGCCTGTAATCCCAGCTACTCAGTTGACTGAGGCAGGAAAATCACTTGAACCAGGGGGACAGAGGTTGCAGTGAGTCAAGATCGCACCACTGCACTCCAACCTGGGTGACAGAGGGAGACTCTGGCTCAAGAAAAAATAACAATAATAATAATAATTCCATCTCTAACTTGTCCTAGGAAAAATAGCATAAAAGCAATATTTTTTGAGTAAATGACCATGCTTTGAAAATTTAATGATAATAATGATAGGATTATCTCAAGCTAGATTATATAAATTTCAGGAAAAATGTATACAAAAATTTTTCCATGAAACATTTATCATTTAATGAATTATTATTAAAAGCCTGTTAGACTAAAAACTACATATGCACTTGGGGGTATAAAGAGACAAAATAATAACAGTTAATATATCTTGAGTACTTTCAAGTGATTTATTACTTTATTTAATTTTCCCCACAACCCTATGCTATGCAGGTACTGTATTATCATCAGTCTCTTTTTCAAAAAGGGAAACTGAGGCACAGAGAAGTTACCCACTATGTGGTGGGATCAGATACAGCCCAGGCTGCAGGCTACGTCTAGTTCCCTGCTTTCAACTCTGTGCTGAAAAGCTAAAGAGTGTGAGGTCACAGGAGCCAGAAGGAGAGAGTAGCCAGAGGGCTTGTCAGCTGTGTTAAAGGCTGTGGAGACACTGAAAGTGGGATCTGCGGGGAAAACAAAAAAACAGAAAAAGAGGCTAGACCTGCGGTCATTGGTAATCTTCAAAAAGAAAGTTTAATACACGGGTAGAGGCAATAGCCAGATTGAAAGTGGCTGAGGATGTAGACACAGTATATGTAGGTTCTCCCTCGAGTTCTAAAGCAAAAGAAAGAGGAAAAAGAAGAGGGTAACCAAGGGCATATGGCAGGGTAATGTGAAGGAAGTGCTGTAGGAAAGGGGTCCTTGAGTACTTGGACCAATGCAGATGCATAATTAATAACACAAAGTCATGGAGAAGGGCCTTTTACTACCAGAGTCGACAATAACCAACAGTATCAAGGGGTGACACATGTGAAAGACAGGGAGCATTTCTTCCTCTGAGCTCAAAGGGGGAAAGTCAGAGGGCTCTAATGTCAGTAGAGGAGGCAATGGGGCAATCATCTACAGCTGCAGTCCCCAACCTTTTTGGCACCAGGGACTGGTTTCATGGAAGACAATTATTCCACTGACAGGGGTGGGGTGGGGGAGGGATGGTTTTGGGATGATTCAAGTGCATTACATTTGTTGCGCACTTTATTTCCATTATTATTACATTGTAATATATAATGAAATAATTATATAATTCACCATAATGTAGAATCACTGGGAGCCCTGAGCTTGTTTTCCTGCAACTAGACGGTCCCATCTAGGGGTGATGGGAGACAGTGACAGATCATCAGGCATAAGATTCTTAAAAGTAGCACACAACCTAGATCCCTCACATGTGCAATTCAGGATAGGGCTCATGCTCTTATGAGAATCTAATGCTGCCACTGATCTGACAAGAGGCAGAGCTCAGGCAGTAATGCAAGTGATAGTGAGTGGCTGTAAATACAGGTGAAGTTTCACTGGCTCACCCACCACTCATCTCCCACTGTGCAGCCCAAGTTCTAACAGGCCACGGACCAGGACCAGTGCATGGAACTTATAGAGCATACCAGTGCCGGTCTGTGGCCTGGGGGTTGGGGACCCCTGATCTAGAGTAGTGGGGACAGTGTAGAGTGAAGATGAGAAGAGAATGGGAAAGTTTCAGTAAACGAACTAGAAAAGGAACCTAGAGCAGCATAGGGGCAGAAAGAGACTTCAGTAATGAGGTAGTGTGACTTCATAGGATCTCTGCTCAGCAAAGACTTTCTCTAGCTCCCTCACCTAGCGGAAGCAGAGAAACTGGGCCAGGGATTGAGAATGAGCCAAACAAAGGCAGAAAAAGGACAGGAATCAGGCATGTTGAGGGTCTGGAGAGAAATTCAGTGAAATAATTGACCATGAGCAACTAGAGAATTAAATGAAACTACAAGAAAACAGGGAGGAATCTGGAAACTACCAATCTAAGTAAAGGCACAGAATAGGTTAGGCTGGAATGGAAACACAGGGAGGTGGAAGAAATAAGGAGGTTTTTTGGGGCCAGGAGCAGTGGCTCACACCTGTAATCCCAGCACTTTGGGAGGCCAAGGTGGGAGGATCAGTTGAGCCCAGGAGTTCAAGACCAACGTGGCCAACATGGTAAAACCCTGTCTCTACTACAAATACAAAAATTAGCTGGGCATGGTGGTGAGTTCCTGTAATCCCAGATACTTGGGAGGCTGAGGCAGGAGAATCACTTGAACCCAGGAAGCAGAGGTTGCAGTGAGCCAAGATGGTGACGCTGCACTCCAGCCTGGGTGACAGAGTGAGACTCCATCTCAAAAAAAAAAAAAAAAAAAAAAAGGACATTTCTGGGAACACAATTTCAGTATTCTAGACATTGAAGTAGAGAAGAACTGAGTGATAACTAAAAACAAAAAGAGTTCCCAGTATAGGTTGTTTATAGGTGAATAAAGTGGGGATGAACATAAACATTTTTGGAATTGAGGTTGAGAAATTTTGAGATCTTCATGCTGGTAAGGCATTCACACGTAGACTGGATCCTTAAAGATGGTTGAAGGGATGATTTATAAGTTCCATGCACCAGATGCCAAGGAACTCCTGTTAAATCATTCTTATTAAAACAGTGTTTAATTGGAAGGATTTAGTAAAGCTTAATAAGCAGATACTATACAGTATATACATTTAGAAAATTATACGAACTCTTTAGTGAGGCTGATCTTTTTTTTGTTTTAACTTTTAGATGTGAGCTCTGGTAGCTCAATGGATTGGGCCTACAAAAATGGAATACCTTATGCATTTGCTTTCGAACTGCGTGACACTGGGCATTTTGGATTTTTACTTCCAGAGATGCTCATCAAACCCACCTGTACAGAAACTATGCTGGCTGTGAAAAATATCACAATGCACCTGCTAAAGAAATGTCCCTGAGACAGCCCAGGGCTCAGGTCAACTGCCATAGGATTCTGAGCAAGGCCTACTTGGCCCTGGATAGAAACTGTTTTCAAAGAGAAGGGCAGCTGCTTAGAGCGAACATATCTATGGACTTTAAAAAGACCCCATGCAATTTGACTTTGTGGCAATAGAAAACAGAAAAAAATAGGGCATAGCCTAGTTTATTATAAGAAAAAATACCCATTTTTCTATCCCTTTAGAGCCTTATTTGATTATGGTGGGAGGGAATGTTTTCAAATTTCCCATTTCTCAAGAATTGTACAAATTAATTGAGGATTTCCCTTCAATAAATTTCATGTTCTCAATTAAGATCTAGGCTAGTAATGATGTTTAATTACTTGGTTCTCATTGGAAATGGAAAATTATGAAATGGAAAAAGCCAACTATGTTTCTTAATATAATAAACATAGGCCGGGAGCAGTGGCTCACGCCTGTAATCCCAGCAATTTGGGCTGAGGCGGGCAGATGACGAGGTCAAGAGATCAGGACCATCCTGGCCAACATGGTGAAACCCCGTCTCTACTAAAAATACAAAAATTAGCTGGGCATGGTGGCGCTTGCCTGTAGTCCCAGCTACTTGGGAAACTGAGGCAGGAGATTCGCTTGAACCCAGGAGGCGGAGGCTGCAGTGAGCTGAGATCGCACGACAGAGTGATACTCTATCTCATATATATATATATATAACATAAAATTTATTAGAACCTTAGATTATTCACATCTTCATTTCCTTGGTATTAGGTGCACCATATATGAATAAAAATATAGCAAGATAGAGCAATGTATGTTTAGACTCTGAGAATGCCATTTAAAAAAAAATAAGTAAACATTAATTGAAGTGCAGGCACAGAATTAAGAGCTTTACACTAATCATCTCACTTATTCCCCACAATAGTACAATACTATGAGGTATAAACTATCCTCATTTTTCAATTGAGGAAATTGAGGCTTAGAAATATATTTAAAATCATGGACTTCCATTTCTAGGGCAATGACAAGATAGGTATCTGGACTGCTGGAAATAACTAAAACTTCTAGACAAAATATCATATTTTAGGCCAGGCACAGTGGCTCATACCTATGATTCCAACACTTTGGGAGGCCAAGGTGGGAAGATCACTTGAGCCCAGGAATTCAAGATCAGCCTGGGCAACATGGTGAAACCCCATCACTACACGATATAGAAGAAAAAAATAAAATCAGTCAGGCATGAATATGCCTGCAGTCCCAGCTACCTGGGAGGCTGAGGTGGGAGGATCACTTGAGCCTGGAGAGGCTGAGGCTGCAGTGAGTTATGATTGCACCATTGCACTCCAACCTGGGCAACAGAGTGAGACCCTGTCTCAAAAAAAGGGAAGAAAAAATATATATAATTTTTTTAAAATCATCTTAAAGTTATCAGACAAAAAAGAAAATCCACGCCAGCCAGCTATCGAGTGAAAAAATCTAGAAAGGCAAGTGCACCACTGTTATCCTGAGAGTGTTTGTCAAACCAGCTGAGTGTGGGCATTTTGAGGAATGGAGCCAGAGAGCCAAGCCCAGGGCTACTGCAAGTTGGGAAGTCTAATAGATTCTCCTTCTACCAGAATTCTGGGATTCCAAAGAATGATACCTTCAGTGTAAGGGTAAATTAGAAATAAGCCTCCATAGTACTTCTAACGGGCCACAAGAAAAATTGACCATTTCAAATTTTGGCAAGAGTGGAGAAGAAAGAAATTGCCACTGAGAATTTGGAACCATGAGGCAGCCTCACACAAGTTTGTGGTCCAAAATCAGACTATCTAAATGGTCTGATAAACCTCTAGCCAAGAATTTAATTCAGTTTAATCCCAGACTGGCAATACCCCCCAAGCATTTGGTACAAGCAAATACAAATCCTCTTAGAGGATTTGCCTGACCAGGGCATATCATGAACACCAGGATAAAGAGATGAGTCTAAAAACTTCTAGGGTGTTGGGGTGTGGGGGACACAGACAACATAATGAGGACTAGAGTAGCCTGCAGCTGCTCAACAGCACCATTATAGCTGAAAGACAATGGAGAAATGCCTTCAGAGTTTTTGAGGAAAAATTAGACCAAAAAAAAAATCTAAACTTAGAAAAATTGTCATTGAATTGTAAGGGTAGAATCTCAACATTTTCATAGAAGTGAGGCCCTAAGTTACTTACCTTTCTCAGGAAAACCCTGGAGAATGTGATCTACCAAAAAGAGGGAGGATAGCAAGAGAAAGACAAAGGATTTAGGAACACAGGGAAACCAATAAAAATATCTGAAGATCGTGGTGAACGGATCTGCAGGTAGTAGCTATATGTCAAACTTACAGAACAACTAACTTGGGGTAGGAGGAGGAGAACTGAAGACTTCAGATGAAATTCTTCAAGATAAATATGCAACAGATAGAACATTTAAACATGTTCAAAGGCCATTTTTACTTACATTAGAGAACCATGGTATGAATGAGTAATAAAAGCACATAAAACCAAGCAAATAAAAAAATGTATTTATTAACTAGTGGAAACAATGAGTTATACAAGAGAAGAAATAGAATCATGATATACTCTGTGACTTAGCTATAAATAATACTTATATAATCAAAATAATATGAGCCCTAGATATTAATTTAACCAAAAATTATGATATAAATATATCAGAAGGATAGGAGGAACTGAAATGTATGCAAGAATGCAGGAAGAGGAGGTATAGGAGGGTCAATCCTCATCTTCCATAGAAGGAAGTCAATAGACAAAAAAAAAAGGAAGTCAATGGACAAAAAGACTAAAAAATCAGGAAGTATCTATATATGTATGTTATTTAGAAATAAGAAAGAAAATACTAGAAGAAATAACTAAAAAGATCTAAAATACCAGGCAATGAGAGGGAATAAGTAAGGAGTAAATAATTGTAATTAGTAAGACGAGATGAAACAAAATACTTGTTTTAAGTATTAGCCTTACCATATTATTTAACTTTTTTGTAATATTGTTTTTATTTTGTAATATTGACATATACATACCAAAGAGTATATTCCTTTCAAAGGAAAATAATTTTTAAAAGCCAGTTCCCAACAACTCACCACTCAATTGTTCTGATGTTTATAAAATATATCAAAATTAAATTGAAAAGAAATATTAAGTGATACTATATGCGGAGTGCTTAGCACAGAAACTAGAATATTGTAGTCAGTATATCTTAGTTTGTCTATGTTTTATCAATCTTAGTTATCTTTTTATTTTGTAGTCCTCGTTATATATCTGTAGGAATGGATCTCAGGCAGTTTTGAGGCTTGGTCCTGCTAAGGAGTACTACACCTGGGAATTTAAACTTCAATTCATTCCATCTGTGGAATTCATTCTTCCATCTCAAATGATCTGGGGTGGGGGGTTGTATTATATTAGCTATTTCTACCAGTGTAATAGGCAAAAACCAAAATGTCCAGAACAATCCCAAGGGCTGGAGGCTTGTGAAGACCTTGAAGAATGGAAAGGTGCTGCTCCTCAATGGACCTGACCAGATGCACAGCAATTCAGCTAGTGCCTGGTGGCCTTCCGGGACACTTGATGTCAGGAGATTTTCCCCTCTGGTTGGGAGCGTGCTGCCGTAGTCCCTGCTCTGAGAGCTGCCTGCTTCCAGATCCTTTGCAGGTATCCACTAATGTCTTTCCAGCAAATGTCATCACTCTTGTGACAACAAAACAGTAGTCAACTCGGGTATTCAGGGGAAACAAAAATCAAAGAATTTACAAATGATACCACCAAATTTTTTTTTTTTTTTTTTTTTTTTTTTTTTTTTTTGAGACAGAGTCTTGCTCTGTCGCCCAGGCTGGAGTGCAGTGGCACGATCTTGGCTCACTGCAACCTCTGCCTCCCGGGTTCAAGCTATTCTCCTGCCTCAGCCTCCCAAGTAGCTGTGACTACAGGCATGCGTCACTACGCCTGGCTAATTTTTGGGGTTTTTTTTAGTAGAGACAGGGTTTTGCCATATCAGCCAGGCTGGTCTCAAACTCCTGGCCTCAAGTGATCCACCTACCTCGGCCTCCCAAAATGCTGGGATTACAGGCATGAGTCACTATACCCAGCCCCAAATTTGTTTTTCATTATATTTTTAATTTTCATCCATACCAAATCTATGTAATAAGGTCTGTTAGCAAGTTAATGCCAAAAACTAAAATGTATATTCTTTTATTTGGCCCTGCACATCACATAGTATTAGTGCTAAGAGTATTTTTTTCAAAGCCAAAATAAGGCAACAGAAAATATAGAATCTGAATAATCCACAAACTGCAGGGCATATAGTTTCTTTATTATTCATACATACATTCAAGATGAAATTTTGCCTTGACGAACCTCATGCAAATTCTTTTCAATGATTACTCTCACGTTTCAGTAGTTCTGTATGTATTTTATGGCTCATATTCTATAAGAGAGTATTTTAGTATTTATGGGCTATTTTCATTTTTAATCTTTTTAAATGAAGCTGCAAAATATACTGTGGAATGATTTATGTTTCAGGCATTCTGCTAGTTGCTGTGTCTGAGGAACGAAAGTGTTATATTTATGTCAATACTTAAGAATAAAAAGGTTTACTTCAACTAAAAACAGCATATGCACTTTTAAAAATAGTTCAGCAAGATACTTTTTTCTCACTATTATAAAAAAGTAATTTCATAAATTCGGGTTATATTGAGTTTAAATTCTCAGCTTCTTCAGTTTTAGCAAGTATTTTAGTTTCTTAGGGCCGCTGTAACCAAGGACCACAAATTGGATGACTTAAAACAACACAAATTTGGCCAAGCATGGTGGCTCACACCTGTAATTCCAGCACTTTGAGGAGCTGAGGCAGGAGGATTGCATGAAGCCAGGAGTTTGAGACCAGCCTGGGCAACATAGTGAGACCCTGTGTCTGCAAAAGCTAAAAATAAAAAAATTAGCCAGGTGTGGTGGCATGCACCTGTAGTCCCAGCTACTCACAAGGCTGAAGCGGAACAATTGCTTGACACCAGGAATTCAAGGCTGCAGTAAGCTATGATTACAACACTGTACTCCAGCCTGGGTGACAGAGTGAGACCCTGTCTCTAAAACCAAACCAGACCAAACCAAACCAAATACACATTTTGTCTCTCACAGTTCTGGAGCCTGGAAGTCCAAAATCAAGATGTCAGTGGGGCCATGTTTGCTGTGAAACCTGTAGGAGAACCCCTCCCTTGCCTCTTCCTAGCTTCTGGTTGGTTACCAGCAGTCCTTAGCATTCCTTGGCTTGCAGCTACAAAACACTAAGCTCTGCCTTGAACTTCTATGTCCTTCTCTTTGTGTGTTTCTGACATCACATTTATCTTAGAAAGACAACAGTCATATTGGATCAGGGTCCCACCTTATTCCAGTATGACCTCATCCTGACTATATCTGCAATGACCCTACATTCCGAGGTAGTGGAAGTTAAAACTTCAACGTATCTCTTTGCGGGGAAGGGGGAGATAAAATTTAACCTATAACATTGAGAAACATCATGAGATACTGATGTTAATGAGACTATTGACCGTGCACGGTGGCTCAAGCCTGTAATCCCAGCACTTTGGGAGGCCGAGGCGGGCGGATCATGAGGTCAGGAGATGGAGACCATCCTGGCTAACACGGTGAAACCCCGTCTCTACTAAAAATACAAAAAATTAGCCAGGCGTGGTAGGCGCCTGTAGTCCTAGCTACTCGGGAGGCTGAGGCAGGAGAATGGCGTAAACCCAGGAGGTGGAGCCTGCAGTGAGCCGAGATCACGCCAGTGTACCCCAGCCTGGGTGACAGAGTAAGACTCCGTCTCAAAAAAAAAAAAAAAAAAAAAGACTATTTACACAGCCAGAAAGCAGTGACTCTTGCTTGAGTTTAATCTTTAAAAAATAAAACATATTTTTTAAGGTCTAACACTCCCAATGAGATTTTTTTTAATAGGCTATTAGTGGAAATGGAATGATCTACTCTTTGTAGTTTACTTTTGTAAATAATAAAATTATAGTTCAAATTATGATGCGCTCTTCTCAACATTGGAAATGTGTTAGTTTTAGAGTTGTATATTACCCTAGGTCTCAATAATTATTTTGGGCAGCTGCATCATAAAAAGTATTTACAGCTAAGTTGCACTAGATCAAATCTAATTGATTAAATCAGAATTCTGTGCAGTGTCAATTAAAGTATGCTGTAGATTAAGCACAGTAATTACATGAGCGATTGTATTTAATGCAATATTTTCATGAATCAGAATCAGAATATTGCATAATAAACCTGGAAACAGCTACACAGAATGCCTAATATATTTCACAAAACACATTGCACCAGGAACTGCTAAGACGTCTGAATAATGCACGTGAAAATAAGGCAGCTTGAAGATCTTTTAAGGCAGACCCTAATTACGTCCTCATTTTCCACCCTCTGACTCTGTTTCTGCAGTTATGACTTCTAGGACTATTTCCTCTTTCCCCAGTGGATGCCCAACAGGAGTCTCTACCCAGGGCATCTATCCTTGTTTTACTAGCCCAGGCTAGGCAAGGCAAGCACATCCAATTACAACTTAGGATGTTATAGCATATACACTGAGTATTATTAACCTTACAATTTAGTTATGAGTTAAACTAAGAGGCTAGCTTCATGACCTATCCATGACACTGAAACACTATGTTTTAAGTTTCAAACTGACTGAACACCCAATGCTTCCCCAGTTGGGAAGAACTGAAAGGTAGCAGCAATACCTAGCCCTTCCATGAATGTGAGCCAGCAGTCCAGTGGAAGAAATTATTTGCAATAACCAAATGACTGATGTTAGGTTCAGTTCTTGTGTTTCTGTGACAGCTATCCTTTGGCAGAGACAAAAATCCCTACTATCCTAGATGGAATTCTTCAGTAATTTGGAGCTGTATTCAGTGTTCTAAGGGAAACAATCTGATATCTGCTAAGCAGAAATGGTGTTGCTGGATGTATTTAGATGCAGCTATCTATCTCAAGCAATGCTGATCAGAAATATTGTGTAAAGTTTTCATTTGATGGAGCAGTAAACATGAGTAGACAGTTTAATAGCTTTGTGTCAGGGACAAGAAAATGTCATAAAGGAATGAATATTTGAAGTGTCATTGTGCTTGTCACAAACTATCAAGGAAGACCCATGAGAATATCCTAAAGAGGTAGCACTGAGCTCACTAGGAGCATCTGAGAATCACCTAATTATCTATGACAATAATTTATAGTAACTCTTAGTAGAATTTACTGCTAAAGAATTAATTCTGTACTGGGAACCTGAAATCAAATTAATGTTCTTTTTAGACTCATAAATGTGAACACAAGTCTTTATCTTTCCTTTAAAATAGCTGCGAGTCTGCTCCTTTTAATTTATTATCTTTAGCCAAGCTGCTTTCCTATAGAAGACACTTGGAACTACGATCAACATTCAACCCCAGATCTGACAGCATTCTGCATGTTTTAAGACCAGTCAATTGGCCGGGCGCGGTGGCTCAAGCCTGTAATCCCAGCACTTTGGGAGGCCGAGACGGGCGGATCACGAGGTCAGGAGATCGAGACCATCCTGGCTAACACGGTGAAACCTCGTCTCTACTAAAAAATACAAAAAGCTAGCCGGGCGAGGTGGCGGGCACCTGTAGTCCCAGCTACTGGGGAGGCTGAGGCAGGAGAATGGTGTAAACCCGGGAGGTGGAGCTTGCAGTGAGCTGAGATCCGGCCACTGCAAGCCAGCCCGGGTGACAGAGCAAGACTCTGTCTCAAAAAAAAAAAAAAAAAAAAAAAAAAGACCAGTCAATTATTCCAAGTAGTGCTTAAGGATCACTAATAAAAGTGTCCATCCTATGACTGGTTACAAGCTTTTAGTGTACCAGTGTCTCTCCCTTTCCCATCCCTTCTCTTAAAGAGAATTCTAGTTTTGCCAGCCTTAATCTCTTTCCTCTGCCTCCCTCCAAGGCGGCTTCTGTCTTACTAGACCAGTTCTTGAGCTTTTGCCATGGGAAACTGGGAGGAGGGCTGAGGAAAGCAGGAGGGAAAGAAGAGAGTCTTTAGACAAGGAATGGGAGCTTTCTCAGGGACTTTGAGGGGAGGAGGCACAGGCAGCTGCAGTTTGTAGGATACTGGATAGGAGTGTAAAAAAAAGGGAATTTTTAGGACTCATTGCTAAAGATTATATATTGCTTTTACAGTGTTCAAATCAATAATTTGAAATTTTGAAATTACTAGTCATTGTTATTTTGGGATGAACCATTTGGATTCCAGTTTTGTCAATTAAAATCTGTAGTGGACATTTGCACTAATTTCTGTGTGGCTAGCACCTTTGGATGCTTTTGTCATGTATAAGAATGTGAAGCTTTAAGAATCCTGCCTTGCTAAGATAGAACCCAAAAAATGTAGTTCTGTGATCTGTTTTACAAAATATAGGCAGATGACTTAGGCTGTCCCAGTAAGAATCTGTTCCAGAGTGATGGTTGCTACTCAATGGGTCAAATTTTCAACTATGCAAGATGAATAAGTTCTAGAGATCCACTGTACAATATCGTGCCTGTAGTTAATAATACTGGATTGTATGCTTAAAAATACTTGAGAGTAGATCTCATGTTAAATGTTCTTACCACAATAAAAAGATATCAATATAGGGTTTTAAAAAAAAATCAGTATAGGAAATTTCAGGGAAACAAAGTGGAGCAACTTGAGGAAGGAAATGTCATACAGAATCCTTATGATGGCAAAAATGGTGGCCAAGTTGCTGCTGTGGAAATGGCAGTGTTGGGTGGGGGTACCAGCAGTGTCCCTCAGTGCTTGTAGGACAGTCGTGGGGGCCATGGTTAAACACCTCAGGCCAGTTCTGCAGCCTGTAGTTGGGTGTTATTCCTAACCTCTAAGGCTTGAGCTCGTTCTCTCCTAAATATCCACATAATAAACTCCTTTTCTGCTTAATCAGCTAGCACCAACTTTTGGTACGGGTTGAGCAACACTATTCTGAAAATTCAAAATCCAAACTGCGCCAAAATTTGAAACTTTGTGAGAACTGACATGACACCACAAGTGGAAAATTCCACATCTGACCTCATGTGACAAGTTGCAGTCAAAACACAGTCAAAACTTTGTGTCATGCATAAAAGTATTTAAAATATTGTATAGGTTTACCTCCATATAAGGTATATAAGAAATACACATAAATTTTGCATTTAGACTTTGGTCTCATCCTCCAAGATATTTTATTATGTATATGCAAACATCCCAAAATCCAAGAAAACCCAAAATCTGAAACACTTCTGCATCCCAAGCATTTTGGATAAGGGATACTCAACCTGTATCTATCTATCTATCTATCTATCTATCTATCTATCTATATGTATGTATTTTTTTTTTTGAGATGGAGTCTCACTCTGTCACCCAGGCTAGAGTGCAGTGGTGGCATCTTGGCTAACTGCAACCTCCACCTCCCAGGTTTGAGCAATTCTTCTGCCTTAGCCGCCTGAGTAGCTGGGATTACAGGCATGCGCCACTACACCCAGCTGATTTTTAATTTTTGTATTTTTAGTAGAGGGGGGTTTCACCATGTTGGCCAAATTGGTCTCGAATTCCTGACCTCAAGCCATCCATCCACTTCAGTCTCCCAAAGTGCTGAAATTACAGGCATGAGCTACCTTGCCTGGCCCCCGTGTGTGTGTGTGTGTGTGTGTGTGTGTGTGTGTGTGTGTGTATATATATTTTTTTTTTTTTGAGACAGAGTTTTGCTCTTGTTGCCCAGGCGGCAGTGCAATGGCGTGATCTCAGTTCCCTGCAACCTCCGTCTCCCAGGTTCAAGTGATTCTCCTGCCTCAGGCTCCTGAGTAGCTGGGATTACAGGTGCCTGCCACCATGCCCAGATAATTTTTGTATTTTTAGTAGAGACGGGGTTTTACCAGGTTGGCCAGGCTGGTCACGAACTCCTGACCTTGTGATTCGCCTGCCTTGACCTCCCAAAGTGCTGGGATTACAGGCGTGAGCCACACGCCAGGCCCTTTCAATATATTTTATTAAAAACCTTTAGTGGTTGAATATGAACATAATGGCTCAGTTTTCCATACTATCTAATTTTATATTTAGCCCAATCATTCTTTGCAGGATCACATAGATTTTAATCTGTGCCTTTAGTTCTAGAACACTAAGGGGAAAGAAGAAGTAAGATTTTGTTTCCAAAAGATCAATGAAAATGGCTAGAGTAAACCATGGAATTAGACGTTTTCAAAATTTCAAAGTAATTCCTCTTGTAAAAGTAGAGCAGAATAAGACAAGTGTATGTTTGGCTTTTCATGTAGAAAAAAGAAAATGTTCTGATTATCAGGCCTTGCTCTCTAACTTGCCCTCCAGAGGAGACCTCCTTTGGTTTTTATCTGCAAAATGGGAATAACAAGACCTATATCACAGATGTATTATAAGGATTAAAGGAGGTAACATGGAAAACAGTAGCAAAGAACCTGAGCTCAGATTGTTCATACCACGCAAGGTTTTCTAAATTTTACAAATATTTAAGAATATAAGGTAGAGAATTCAGGTAAGCCCTGTCACTGGAGGAAAAAAATACTAGTCTAGTAAAAGTTTGCAGATCAGATGAGACACCACTGAGTTAGAAAAAATTTTTTTAATATGCAGTGATCTTCAGTGATTATGATCTTTATTGACGATGGGGAAATCGTTAAGTTTCCACCTTGATCTACTTTTCTCACACTCAAACGACTAGACACACAAGCTACTTGTCTAATTAGGAAGTTCATTTTTTTTCTATAGCCCACTGTTAACAAATTTGTCAACTTGGAGAAAAACTGTTTCAATAAATATCTCCTTTAAAGGTCATTTAAATACAGGCTTCCATGGGAAAAAAATATCCCTATTTGGCACTCTGGAATAATAAGGGTTTTATTCTTATAAGTCTAAAGTATCAAAACTAGGGCTGGGTGTGGTGTAATCCCAGCACTTTGGGAGACCAAGGCAAGAGGATCACTTGAGCCTGGGAGGTAAAGGCTGCAGTTAGCTATGATCACGCCACTGCAGTGGGCGACAGAGCAAGACCCTGTCTCAAATATAAATAAAGTAACAAAACTAAAATAGTTTATGGATATACTTACCAGTCTGAGTATATAACAATCTGCCAGAGAAAAATTCACATCCCAAAGGAATTTGTGCATTTGTTCAGTAAGTGTTTATTGAGTAACTACAGTGTGATTGATACTGCCTCCTGTCAAGGTAATCTACAGGCAAAATTGTAAAGAAGGTAAGCTTTGCATCGATATTTAGCAACTTCTCTCTTAGCAACTTCTCTGTTGCCTCTGAATAACCAGCACCCTCTCTTGCCTTCCACTGCTCAGAAAACTCCCCCACCTCCATCACCATCCCCAGCTGAAGCCCTCCCATCCTGCCTGCCATTCCAGGTAGGTCTCAAACTGGATATGTCTCCACTCTTCCTTCTAAAACTAACCCTTCTAGTATGCTCTCATCTGTGGAAAGGGACAGGCAGCTCAGACATGCCACATCATGAAAGAATTTTAACCCTCTGCACTGAACGCACCTTCGAGCGGGGGATAATTGCTTAACAACCACAGGAAACGATTTCTAACTATTCAGGAGGATTAGTACACCCTACACTTATCATTTCATACCCGTGTCTACCCATTCTCTACTGATGTGCAAGGCACGTCTCATCCTTGTTTGCCATCGTTTTGCTTTTCCTGCTTCTTCAGCACCAGTCAGGGACATGCAGTCTACCAGTCCACTAAAGGCCAGGTGTGTGACCATGCACTCATTTTCCAGGTCCTCAGGTGGCGGGTCATTCTGGACCTCAACCATACCCATGGCTTCAAGCCTATAAATAGGAAAAGGGATGTTATGTTTCCTATTCTGGCAGTGTGCCACACAGTCACACCTGGACTGTAGTCCAAAATTTTTAAATCGTTTATGCTTGTGCACACATACAGCAACAGACATGCATATTTTTACCCTTTAAGTTTTTCCTTTGATATTTACCTGCCTTTTGGGGAACTGATCACAAAAAAAAGTCCAAATTAAATAATATAATGTTATTTACACAGTAATATAACCATGTAGTAGATACAGATGGTATTAGAAATCTTAAAGGTTGCTTTGCTTTTTCCTCGGAAGCATAAAAGGAGCCAAGATGTGTAACATAATATTTTTTTTTTTCTGTCCTATTCTCAACGTAGGAGTCTGAGCAGCTGCTATCTCAACAAATACCTAACCTAAATAACTATTTTTAAGCATGAAAAAGAGAAGCTTTCAGGAACCTTCATTTACTGACGATCTGTGCTCCAAGCATTTGTACTCAAATAATTTCAATGTGGATAATAATACATAAAAAGTGGTTTAAATTTTTTAAAGTACATTACACTTTTCAGTTATCTAACAACATACCTGGGAATTTAGGTAGCAACATCAGAATGCTCCCTACACAGTAAGCCGAGCTCAATACCTATGCTGATTGAATAATTGCTATACAATCATTTGTAAAAATTGAGACACAGTATATCTATGTGATTCGAGTATGGTTTCTTGTCCCATTAGTGACAGCGGTAAGAATACATGCCGAGCTTTACACTTTTTTTAACATATTGAAATTTTCAAATATATACAAAAGTAGTACATCATCATAAACCCCATCATAGTTTCAACAATTACTAACATTTTATTTTGCCAAACTTATTTCATCTTTCCTCTTTCAACTTTTTGCTTGTTTCAGTATTTTACTTTTTATTTTATTTTTTTCTTTTTTCTTTTTCTTTTTTTCTTTTCTTTTTTTTTTTTCTTTCAGCCTCCCTACTAGCTGGGACCAGAGGCTGGTGCTACCACACCTGGCTAATTTTTTATTTTTTGTAGGAATGGGGTTTTGCCATGTTGCCCAGGCTGGCTTGTTCATTTTTAGAGACAGGGTCTTGCTGTGTTACTCAGGCTAGTCTTCAGTGACATGATCATAGCTCACTGTAACCTCTAACTCCTGGGCTCAAGGGATTCTCCTGTCTCAGCCTCCTGAGTAGCCGGGATTACAGGCACACACCACCATGTCCAGCTAATTTAAAAAAAAAAAAGGCCGG
This sequence comes from Trachypithecus francoisi, assembly GCF_009764315.1. NCBI lineage: Eukaryota > Metazoa > Chordata > Mammalia > Primates > Cercopithecidae > Trachypithecus > Trachypithecus francoisi. The sequence continues at coordinate 22,885,488 of NW_022681472.1, read as the reverse complement.
GCGCGGTGGCTCAAGCCTGTAATCCCAGCACTTTGGGAGGCCGAGACGGGCGGATCACGAGGTCAGGAGATCGAGACCATCCTGGCTAACATGGTGAAACCCTGTCTCTACTAAAAATACAAAAAACTAGCCGGGCGACGTGGCGGGCGCCTGTAGTCCCAGCTACTGGGGAGGCTGAGGCAGGAGAATGGCGTGAACCCGGGAGGCGGAGCTTGCAGTGAGCTGAGATCCGGCCACTGCACTCCAGCCTGGGCGGCAGAGCGAAACTCCGTCTCAAAAAAAAAAAAAAAAATTTGTGGAGACAGAGTCTCGCTATATTGCCCCAGCTGGTCTCAAATTCCTGGGCTTAAAGTAATCCTCCCACCTGGCCTCCCAAAGCCCTGGGATTACAGGCATGAGCCACTATGCCCAGCTGCATGTTGCAGTATTTTAAAGCAAATCACAGATGTCTCATTTCATCCATAAATTATTCAGTATACATATATCTCTTAAAGTAGTCCTTGCATTCTATGTGTATTTGTGGTCAATGATCTCCCAACAGTGGCCAAAGGACTCAGACACTCAGCAAAAATTTCTAGTACTTTATTTTATTCTTTTCCTATATATGTCTCTCCTGTGTATCATTCTCCCAAAAAGGGAAAATCCAAATCAGTAGGCCAAGAAATAGAAAAGTTTAAAAAAAAAAAAAAAGAAAGAAAGAAAAAATAGCCAGGCGCAGTAGCTCACGCCTGTAATCCCAGCACTTTGGGAGGCCGAGGCGGGCAGATCACGAGGTTAGGAGATCAAGACCATCTTGGCTAACACGGTGAAACCCCGTCTCTACTAAAAAATACAAAAAGCTAGCCGGGCGAGGTGGCGGGCGCCTGTAGTCCCAGCTACTGGGGAGGCTGAGGCAGGAGAATTGCTTGAACCCAGGAGGCGGAGGTTGCAGTGAGCCAAGATCATGCCACTGTACTCCAGCCTGGTGACAGAGTGAGATCCAGTCTCAAAAAAAAAAAAAGAAAAAAGAAGTGCAAAAGTTTTGATGGTGGAAATATGAAATGTCAGCTTCAAAGTTACTTTAGAACATTTCAGTATTTTTCAGTTCTATGGATAGCACAAGCAAACGTCTCTTAGATCTTTCTCCAACAAGACCAGGTCCCTGGAGAAGTCATGGTCTAGAAACTCCATCCCAGGTACTCCAAAAATCCTGAGGTTGTATAGTCACTCTGTGTATAAATAATATGTTGTAGAAATTGTGGTGTTTAATAAAATATAAATAAAATTCCTGAGTGTCACACCTTGTTAAATATTTATTTGGTATATAATTTAACAAAGGTTTTCTGATATTACTATTTTATGGGTTTATCGAAGTTTGGGTTCTATTCTAATTTTAACATGGAATTTTAATTTCACACTCATTAAAAGGCAATCCTTTCACTACAGAGGCAAATAGCTTCCCTACAGAGTGGCCACAAAGTCTGGAAACATAGGCAACTATGCATAATAAATGGTTTATTGATATTACATTACAGTATATTTTATGTTTGATATGTTGTCCCTCATTAGCAATGCATAGTTCAATGTGCTAGGCAGAATCACAATGAACAGGATACATTAACATGGCATTTCTAGCAATCCCTGCACATGCATCTGTAATGCATCACCTCAGATCAGTAGTTCTCAGATATGACCCCTGGAATCAGCAGGATCAGCAATGCCTGGGAATGTTAAGAAATGCAAATTTTCAGGGCCTCACCCCAGACCTACTGAATCAGAAACTCTGACTAATAATCTGGGTTTTAACAAGCTCTACAAGTGATTCTGATGCAAGCTAAAGTTTGAAAACCACTGAGTCAGATTTTTGTCTCTGGTTTTCATGGTGGGTGGCAAGGAGGAACCTGCCTTTTTAAGGTACCTCATGCTTACCAGACTTCGCACATAAAAATGCAGGAGGACACTCAATTAAACTTATTTTTTTTATTTATATATATATTTTTTTTTTGAAACAGTGTTTTTGCTCTTGTTGCCCAGGCTGGAGTGTAGTGGTGTGATCTCAGCTCACTGCAGCCTCCACCTCCCTGGTTCAAGAAAATCTCCTGCCTCTGTCTCCCAAGTAGCTGGGATTATAAGCGCCCGCCACCATGCCCAGCTAATTTTTGATATTTTTAGTAGAGACAGGGTTTCACCATGTTGGCCAGGCTGGTCTCAAACTCTGGTCTCAGGTGATCCACCCTCCTCAGGCTCCCAAAGTGCTAGGATTACAGGCATGAGCCACTGCACCCAGTCACAATTAAATTTAAGTTTCAGATTAAAAACCAGATACGTTTTTAGTATAATTATGTCCCTTGCAAGTATGTCCATGCGTATACATCCGAAATATGCAAGGGATATATAAGTATTCCTTGCATACTTATACAAAAAGTTATTTGTTGCTTATCCAGTATTCAAATTCAACTTTTCATTCCGTGTCCTAATTTTTTCTGGCTTACCCGATACCCAAGGGTGGTCTGATCTGGCCATAATGCAGCATACTCCACAGGGCTACATCATCCAATCTAATTTTAGGTATGATCATCCTACCAGTTCCTCACCACCCTGGGGGTCATGTGGTGGTGCTCTCCAGGTGACCTTTCCTCCTGTGTTAAGTGCAGGCACTAATTGGTGGTCACTTAACATAGTGAGATAGGGCAGAGAGCCACCTATATTTCTAAACTTAGTGACCACTCTGTAGGTAGAAACATTGGGGGTCAGCTATTGACAAAAGCTACAGAAACATATACTGAATCTCGTCTAGTAAAACCTTTTTTTTTTTTTTTTTTTTACCTTTTGTCTTTATTTGTGGTGAATTTATTCCCATGTCATATGTTTTTGCCTCTTCAGTTTCTACTGGGATATCTTTTTTTTCTGTGCAACCTCCTCTTCTGGTTCCATGTGTTCCTTTTCAGCAAAGATCATCTCGATGTGGCAGGGAGAGCTCACGTATGGGTTGATCTGACCATGAGCTCTGTAAGTCCGATGGCGCATCTTAGGTGCTTTGTTCACCTGGCTGTGCTCAATGACCAGAGAATCTACATCTAAACCCTGAAGTTCAGCATTACTGTCTGCATTTTAAAGCACGTGCAGCAAAAATTCAAGACTCTTTGGGCCACCAGCCGTGTGCCCAGCCACAGTGTTTGGCCTGGGAGCACCTACTAACTGCACAATTGTAACTTTGGAACAGTACACAGTTTCTGTAAAGTGACATCTTTCAGATACTTGGTTGCTTTCCGTATAGGCATAGCCTTCATGGCCTTGGCAGTTTCACAAGTGGTGAACATGAAGATTTGAACCTCTTGATTTTCATGATTTCGTGGAGTTTTCTGGGTCAAGTGAGCGGCAAACCGTTTTCACAGATCACCTCAGGCCACTTAGGGGAAGAGGAAGAGCGATGAGTTCTAGCTAACTTTTAAACATATGCAATGTGCAGACATTTCTCCTCTATTTAAAGAGCTTGACTAATAAGAAATCATTGCCTGTGGATAAAAATGTTGTTATATCCCTTAGCAGAGCTACATGCTGCTAGTGGGGCCTTTCCTGTAAATGGCCCTAATAAAGTCAGAAATTTAAAACCAAACCATTTTGACATCTAAATGTTTGCTGAATTATTCTCACATGGACATTTCTCTTTCATTTTTGAACTATTTGTCATCCTGCTTTATCTGTTTAAATGTACATAAAATAAATGCATAGTTTAAATATATAGTTCAATAAATTTTCACAAACATATACCCCCACTCCCATCAAGAACATTTCCTTCATTCTAGAAAAGATCCTCATGCCTCTTTCCAGTCAATACTCCCTCCAGAGGCAACCACTATTCTGATATTCATCATCACAGAGAGGTTTTGTTCGTTCTAGAACTTCATGTAAATGGAATTGCTTTCATTTTTTACATATTCAAACCATATATTGCTATATGGCAGGAAATTTAAACTATATATTGTTTTCCTCTGAAATCACCTAGAAAGTGCTAAAGAGAGTGATAGTCCTTTCAATCTCAAGGAGAAAGGAGGGTATTTGACTATAATCTGGCCTGAGGGGAGGCATCAAAACCTGAGGAAGTGACTAGAGGAAGGGAAAAAGAGAGCTTTGGGTCAGAGATCCCTGGACTGCCTTCAAAGAGGAGTCCCCAAATCAGGGTGCACTTGAGCCAGGGAACCCAGGAAGGGATGTCTGTGAGGAGCTGCGCCAGATGGGGATACTTCCAGCACTTCAGCAGGGTCTGCAGAGCAACTGCTCAGTTGCCTGGGTAGCAACACCCATCACTAACCCTCTGGCTTTCAGAAACTGGAATCACACCATCTACCATGTCCTCCAAGATACCTGTAATAAGGACAGGTATCTATAGCATCTCAGGACCATTAGCAGGGGGAAGGAGCTTCTGTATCTGTATTTTGGGGGCAGACTGGATCGTAGTAGTACACCTTACAGTAAGGACAGAGGAATGTAGTTACCCTCATTCCAGCTAAGTTAAACATTCATCAAGTTATTTAATATTTTAATGCTTTATAAAGTACCCACTGGAGTAGCATCTAATTATATTTTTAAAAGTCTACTGCCCAGACAGAACATAAAATTTTAAATGCCAGCAGTATGGAATCTGATATTATCCTCTATGGAAAAAGTATTTCTGTGATGTTCCCTTTTGCTCACAGTCCTGGGAGATCCTGTGGATAAAAGAACATATAAATCCAAATAGCCAGATTACTAATATAGTTAATTTATATAACCATATACAAATGGTATCACTTGAGACAAATTTAGAAAAATACATACAAAGAATAAAAAGCCTTTTTTTTTTTTTTTTTTTTTTTGTGACAGAGTCTCACTCTGTCACCCAGCCTGGAGTGCAGTGATGCGATCTTGGCTCACTGCAACCTTTGTCTCCCAAGTTCAAGCAATTCTCCTGCCTCAGCCTCCCACATAGCTGAGATTATAGGTGCGTGCCACCACACCCAGCTAATTTAATAAAAAGCATTTTAAATGTACCCCCAAAATGTTTATGCTCTTCAGAAATCCTTACTCCCCCTGAATTCTCTGAATTCCAAAATCTCTCAACTTACATGTTGCAAACTTATGTGTCAATCCTTCAGTGAGGACTCCGAAGTTGTTCTTGCTCCCCGAAAGTATAGTCCATCCCTCTCAGGACACAAGAGCCCTCACCTTCGTTGTGTTTTAGGAGATACTTGGTAATATTATCACCCATGATACAAAGCCTTCTTGTTTCGCTGCTATGGGACGTAGAGTTCTCTGGGAGTAAGTTCCAACAGTTTGAGGCAAGATGTTTATCAAGAATCAACACCTGCAAAGGGGAGTAGGCCAAAGCAGGACTGGACTGAGGAAGTAATTCAACTGTGTTGCAGACCCAGCAAACTCAGCCAGGAGCTCTGGGTTGACTATTGCCGGTCAGAATGTCCCTCGCAAGGGGAATATTCACAAACTATGCATCCAGCAAAGGACTAATAACCAGAATCCACAAGGAACTCAAAGAAATCAGCAAGAAACAAACAAATAATCCCATCAAAAAGTGGGCAAAGGACATGAATAGGCAATTCTCAAAACAAGATATACAAATGGCCAACAAACATGAAAAAAAGCTCAACATCACTAATTATCGGGGAAATACAAATCAAAACCACAAAGCAATACCACTTTACTCCTGCAAGAATGGTCACAATTAAAAAAAATCAAAAAATACTACATGTTGGCATGGATGTGGTGAAAAGGGAGCACTTTTACACTGCTAGTGGGAATGTAAACAAGTACAACCACTATGGAAAACAGTATGGAGATTCCTTAAAGAACTAAAAATAGATTTACCATTTGATCCAGCAATCCCACTACTGGGTATCTACCCAGAGGAAAAGAAGTCATTATATGAGAAAAACACTTGCACACACACATTTATTGCAGCACATTTGCAATTGCAAAATATGGAACCAGCCTAAATGCCCATCAATCAATGAGTGGATTAAAAAAATGTGGTATGTGTATATATTATATATAATATATACCATGATATATATGTTACATATATAACATATATGCCATGGTATATATATTATATACATTATATACACCATGATGTATATATATTATATATACACACACCATGGCATATATTATATATATATATAAACACCATGGTATATATTATATATATATATAGTGTATATATATCATGGTGTATATATATAATATATACCACGGAATATTACTCAACCATAAAAAGGAACAAAATAACGGCATTCGCAGCAACCTGGATGGAATTGGAGACCATTATTCTAAGTGAAGTAACTCAGGAATGGAAAACCAAATATCTCATATCCTCACTTAACAGTGGAAGCTAAGCTATGAGGTTGCAAAGGCATAAGAATGATACAATGGACTTTTGGGACTTGGGGAAAGGGCTGGGAATGGGGAGAAGGATAAAAGACTATATATTGGGTACAGTGGACACTGCTCAAGTGACAGGTGCATAAAATCTCAGAAATTACCACTAAAGGCCAGTCACGGTGGCTCACACCTGTAATCCCAGCACTTTGGGAGGTTGAGGCAGGCAGATCACCTGAGGTCAGGAGTTCGAGACCAGCCTGGCCAACATGGTGAAACTCCGTCTCTACTAAAAATACAAAAATTAGCCAGTGATGCACACCTGTAATCCTAGCTATTGGGGAGGCTAAGCCAGGAGAATCGTTTGAACCCAGGAGGTGGAGCTTGCAGTGAGCCGAGATCCTGCCATTGCACTCCAGCCTGGGAGACAAGAGCAAAACTCCGTCCCCAAAAAAAAGAAAAAAGAAAAGAAAAGAAATTACCATTAAAGAACTTGTGTATGTAATCAAAAACCACCTGTTCCCCAAAAACTACTGAAAGAAAAAAATGGAAATACAGTATGTTAACCAATTTTTCTTCTTAAATTTTAGTATGTAATATATTAATGCCTAAAATTTTTAAAGAAGAATGTCCCCCACAAGGCCAGACAGCTGGGCCTCTATATCCCAATCTTGCTTGGTCACCAGATGCAGGCTGCTCCAGAAAGGGCGTGACCTTGGTCAAGGCAGCTCTCAGGCGCTGAGGCCGACCTGAACCAGCTAACAGCTGTAGACTGTCTGCCGACCATGCGCTCCACAGCTGGACATCAAGTCTTTCCTTGAAGGTAAAGTATCTACTTCAGCTATTTTCCTCCAACTCTTTCTGCAAGAGCCATATGGTTTTCTCATGATCTCCCAAAGCACCAGGTTCACCCTTATCTGGAAGTGGGTTTGTGTACCTGGAAAATTTTCCCCACCCTCTTCTCCAGGAAAACTGCTTCCCATTCTTCAGGTCTCATTCTTAATTAAGAAGGCCTTCCCTCACCCACTTCTTTGTAACACTCATCTCTCTTGTAATTTGCTTGATGCCTTTATTACCTGCTTCAACACCCTCCATGAGAACAGAAAGGATGCCTAACTTGTTTGCGCTGAATCTTCAGCATTGAACAATGTGCCAAGCACAGAGTAAATATTCAGTGTATATTTGATGAATTGATTAATTAGCTAGATATGCTTAGTATTTTTGTTTGGGTTCCCCAAGAAGCAGATTCCAAAGCAAGGATTCTAGTACAAGCACTTTCTTTGAGAGGTGATCCCAGAAACACCAGCAGATAAACAGGGAAGTGAGGCAGGAAAGGAAGGGCAGCCAATTCACTGCCCAGTGCCACTATGGGCAACTGGAGCTTAATCATGCTGGGGAAATCAGACAACCAGCCTGAACTTGTGTCTTGATGATATCCATCTAAGAAATGAGGAACCACATGTTGTTTGGTTCCATTTTTTGTGTTAGTGCTTTGCAGTACTATAAAGGAACACGTGAGACTGGGTAGTTTATAAAGAAAAGAGGTGTGAGTGGATCACTGTTCTGCAGGGTGTACAGGAAATGTGGTGCTGGCATTTGCTTCTGGTGAGGGCCTCAGAAGTTTTCAATTGTGGAAACTGAAGTTTTCAGTGGTGAAAAGTGAAGGGGGAGCAGGTGCATCACATGGCAACAGCAGGAGCAAGAGAGATAGGTGGGGTGGGGAGTGGGGAAACAGACTGGTTTTGTTTTGTTTTGTTTTATTATTTTTTTGAGACAGGGTCTCACTCTGTCACCCAGGCTGAAGTGCAGTGACATGATCTCAACTTACTGCAACCTCCACCTCTCAGATTCAAGCGATTCTCGTGCCTCAGCCTCCGGAGTAGCTGGGATTACAGGTGCCTGCCTGTAAGCTGGACCACACCTGGCTAATTTTTGTATTTTTAGTAGAAATGCGGTTTCACCATGTTGGCCAGGCTGAACTCCTGACCTCCAGTGATCCACCCACCTCAACCTCCCAAAGTGCTAGGGTACAGGTGTCAGCCACCGCGCCCGGTTGGGAACCAGGCTTTTAAACAACTGGATTTCACATGAACTGAGCAAGAACTTACTTATCATTAATGGGATGGTGCTAAACCATTCATGAGGACTCTGGCCATGGTCTATTCACCTCCTACCAGGTGCCACCTCCAACACTGGGAATCATATTTCAACGTGAGATCTGGAGGGGACAAGCATCCAAACTATATCACATTTCTATGAAGTGTCCAGGATAGGCCAATTCATAGAGACAGAAAGTAGGGAAAAAGGATGGTACTAACAGGTATGGGCTTCTTTGGAGGGATAGAAACATTCTGGAAGTCGATAGTAGTGAAGGTTGTACAACATTGTGAATATACTAAAAACCACTGAACAGTATTCTTTAATATGGTATGTTTTTTTGTTTTTTTTGAGACGGGGTCTCACTCTGTTACCTAGGCTGGAGTGCAGAGGCACAATCTTGGCTCACTGCAACCTCTGCCTCCCAGGTTCAAGTGATTCTCCTGCCCCAGCCTCCTAAGTAGCTGGGACTACAGGCACCCGCCACCACGCCTGGCTAATTTTTTTTTTTTTTTTTTTTTTGTATTTTTAATAGAGACGAGGTTTCACTTTTGTTGGCCAGGCTGATCTCGAACTCCTGACCTCGTGATCCGCCCGCCTCGGCCTCCCAAAGTGCTAGGATTACAGGCGTGAGCCACCACGCCCGGCCTAATATGATGAGTTTTATGTTATGTGAATTATATCTCAGTAAAACAAATGGCAAAAATGAAATGAGGGGGGCTGGGATATTTATACACTACTTCATTCATGATTGTAGGCTACTGGGGGATATAGGTATTAATTCCCATAGCATTTCTAGTCTTTTCTAAGCTCAGATGGAACAGGCTCCAGAGACTACGGTAAACCTTGCAGCAGAAAGATGCAGATACCAGCCATTTGCAGTGTGAAAGCATGATGCACTGAAGTGAGAAGGCTGAGGCGTCCAGATAGGGCAGAGACAGGGATTGCAAGTGAGAGATGGAGATAGTGAACCTGCCTGGCGTATTCAAAGATGAGTCATTCTGTGGAGAAGAAGGATTCCCTCAGAAGCCTACAGTTCCAAGAACTTACTATTCTAAACTTATTCTAAAACAGATGAATACACGGATGACATGTCTAGGGAGCCCAATTATCTCAGCTGTAACCCCAAATCAAGTAATTCTGTAGAAAGAAAAAAAGCACTAATTTCAGTAGGAGGAGGAATTGGGGTAGGCTGGATAATGAAGCCCCACCGCATATGTCTTTCTTCTAATCCTCAGAACCTGTGAATGTTTCCCTCTAAGCAAAAGAGAATTTGCAGTTGTGATTAGGTTAAGGATCTTGAAATTGGGAGGTTATTCTGGATTATCTGGGTAGGCCTGTTGTAATAATATGATCTTTAGAAGAAGAGTGAAGAAAGAGCCAGAGTCAGAGAAAGATGTGATGAAGGAAAGAGACTGGAATGATGTTCTTTGAAGACTGAGAAAGAGAGCTGGGTGCAGTGGCTCACACCTGTAATCTCAACACAGCGTGGCCAACATGGGGAAACCTCCCCCCTCTACTAAAATTACAAAAATTAGCCGGGAGTGGTGGCAGTGCCTGTAATCCCTGCTTCTCAGGAGACTGAGGCAGGAGAATCACTTGAACCCAGGAGGCAGAGGTTGCAGTGAGCTGAGATTGCACCACTGCACTCCAGCCTGGGTGACAGAGCAAGCCTCCATCTCAAAAAAAAGAAGAAAAAAAGATTGACAAAGAGACCACAAGCTAAGGAATACAGGCAGTCACTAACAGCTAAAAAAGGCAAGGACACAGATCCTTCCCCTCAGGGCTTCCAAAAGGAAACAGTCCTGCCAACATTTTGACTTTTCCCAGTGAAAATGACTGCATACTTCTGCCCTCCAAAATGTAGAAGAAATGTGTGTTGTTTTCCGCCAGGCACGATGGCTCATGCCTGTAATCCCAGCACTTTTGGAGACTGAGGTGGGCAGATCACATGAGGTCAGGAGTTTAAGACCAGCCTGGCCAACATGGTGAAACCCTGTCTCTACTAAGACACAAAAATTAGCTGGATGTGGGGGCACACACCTGTAATCCCAGTTACTCAGGAGGATGAGTCAGGAGAATTGCTTGAACCTGGGAGGCAGAGGTTGCAGTGAGCCAAGATGGCGCTACTGCACTCCAGCCTGGGCTACAAGCATGAAACTGTCTCAAAAAAGAAAAAAAAAAAAAAGGCCAGGCACGATGGCTCACGCCTGTAAACCCAGCACTTTGGGAGGCCAAGGCAGGCAGATCACAAGGTCAAGAGATGGAGACCATCCTGGCCAACATGGTGAAACCCCGTCTCTATTAAAAGTACAAAAATTAGCTGGGCATGGTGGCATGCGCCTGTAATCCCAGCTACTCAGGAGGCTGAGACAGGAGAATTGCTTGAACCAGGGAGGCAGAAGTTGCAGTCAGCCAAGATCGCACCACTGCACTGCAGGCGACAGAGCAAGACTCCTTCTCAAAAAAAAAAAAAAAAAGATTGTGTTGTTTTAAACCACTAAATGGGCTTTAAAAATCATCACTTCTGTCCCAGAATACATTGCAAAATTTGGAAGTGTCTTGAAATCATAAAGAAAATAAATATTTTGTATTTTGACTTTGTTATGTTCAATGTAGTCCATTTCTATCTTTTAATCTCTTAAAATATCATACTCATACTTGTCTTCATATCCTTTTTAGAATAAATACTATTTGGAATAGAGTGTGTGTGTGTGTTTATTTTAATAAATTGAATGTTACAATTTACCTCTTAGACTTGAATTTATAAATTATGTTATGCCAAGTAAAAATTCTTACTAGAATATTGGCATATGGAAAAAAAAGTAGATAAATTCTCAGAAAATAACATGTTTACAACTCTAAAAATACTGAGAAATTCAGTAAGTTAAATAGAAATATTTCTACTCTGTATCAGTTCATATCAGCATATTCAACGTGAGTTGAAGGGAGAGGGCTGCCAGGCATGAAGGTAAGTGTGTGAGGTCCTTGAAGGTGAAAATGAGACATAGGGTAGGATAAGGTAGTGAAGTCTTAGAAAAATAGGAAAAAAATGCAAAGGGTTTAAAAAACACTTAAAAAGCAAGGTGTTCCAAGGACACTTGGTAAAAGGCCCATAGAGCTTATCTCTGATTAGCTATTATCCAGTCTCTTCTCTACACTATATCACCAGATAATAGCAAATAAAATTCAGGCTGGGCATGGTGGCTCACACCTATAATCCCAGCACTTTGGGAGGCCGAGGCAGGCAGATCATTTGAGGCCAGAAGTTCAAGAGCAGCCTGGTCAACACGGTGAAACCCCCCTCTCTACTAAAAACACAAAAATTAGCCAGGTTTGGTGGTGGGCACCTGTAATCCAGTTACTCATGAGGCTGAGGCAGGAGAATCCCTTGAACCCAGGAGGCAGAGGTTGCAGTGAGCCAAGATCACACCACTGGCTCTCCAGCCTGGGCAACAAGAACAAAACTCCATCTCAAAAAATAATAATAATAATAAAATAAAATTCAATCATGGCATTCCTCTGCTTAAAATGTTCTGAAATTTGTTGGGTCGAAATAAAACAAAAAGCCATACACCATAATCTCAATGGCATGCAAAGCCCTTGATGAATGGTTGCTAGCCTACTTGTCTAACCTTAAGATTATCATCCCAATCATGCCAGATAGTCCGTTGTTCCCTGAAACAGCTCAGTGTCCCTCATGCCTCAGGGCCTTTGCAAATCCTGTTTCCTCTGACTGCAATGAGTCCTCTTTGCTCTCATCAAGTGTCTATTCATCCCAGCCTATGTGTCTTCTCAGTGACGTGTTTGCTGGAAGAAGCAATTCCTTGTGAGCTTTAAGCATCCATCCCTGCACGTTCTTGCCAGGTATACCAAGAACACAAGGCCCTGACTGCTCTTCACCAGGGCTGTTGTTCAGCTCTGTGGCACTAGGGGGATGGGGGTGGGAAATGGGGACCCGGCTCCAATGTCATGCTCATGCTGCTCACAGTACTATCATTCACAGTCATTTGTCCCTGACCTAGAGTTCTTATGTCTTCTGCCAGCATCCATTAAACATTACCAAGTGTATTAGTCTGTTCTCACACTGCTACAAAGAAATACCTAAGTCGGGCCCGGTGGCTCATGCCTGTAATGCACTTTGGGAGGCTGAGGCGGGTATATCACCTGAGGTCAGGAATTCGAGGCCAGCCTGGCCAACATAGCAAAACCTCATCTCTACTAAAACTACAAAATTTAGCCAGGTGTGGTGGCACATGCCTGTAGTCCCAGTTACTGGGGAGGGTGAGGCAGGAAAATCACTTCAACCCAGGAAGCAGAGGTTGCAGTGAGCCGACACCACACCGCCGCACTCCAGCCTGGGTGACAGAGTGAGACTCTGTCTCAAAAAATAAAAGAAAATAACAAAGACCAGCTAATTTATAAAGGAAAGAGGTTTAATTGATTCACAGTTCTGCATGACTGGGGTGACCTCAGGAAACTTACAATCATGACGGAAGGGGAAGAGGTACATCTTACATGAACACAGGCAAGAGAGAGTGGTACACAAAGGGGAAGAGCCCCTTATAAAACCATCAGATCTTGTGAGAACTCACTCATTATCACGAGGACAGCAAGGGTGAGACCACCTCAATGATCCAATCACCTCCCACCAGTTCTCTCCCTAGACATGTGGGGATTATGGGGATTACAATTTAAGATGAGATTTGGGTAGGGACACAAAGCCTAACCATATCCCCAGTATAGCTGGTTAGCTCGCAAGTAGGGTAAAATCCCAGATTCTTCACAGTCCTTAACAGTTCTCTAACTCTCCACACAGGGTTTGTGGCCTTTTCTATCTGTGATCCCACAATATTTGCTCAAATAAAGTAAGTTATGTTATTATAATAGGGCATAGGATATGGCCCACAAGAGATATATGGAAAAATGTTTGTCAAAGAAACAAAATAAAATATTTCCAGTTCAGTAAAGGTCTCTGCTCTGTTAGTGGTGTCATTTGTCCCTAATTAAAACTCAACCCATTTAAATGGAACAGACAAGATGAGAATACCCTTTTGTTGTCAGAAGAGATCCTAAAATGACTAATGCTCTGAAGACCTTGGAGAATCTAAAACTGGCAGTATTAGGCTCTTACAGTCTCTCTTCATGTCAATTAAATTTGGCTGGCATGATCCTCTTAATAATGCCTAGACTTTTGAAAAAAACCCATTTTTAAAGCATTCTTTCTGTAGTCCAGAGAACCGTATGTTTCCTGTCCTTAAGAGTTGAAGGTTATATCTACATTCTAAGATTTTTTAATAAGGTTTTCTTTTCTGAATGTTGTAAACTGAGAGAGAAAAACTCATTAATTATTGAATTCTTTTCCCAATGATTTTATCATATTTTTGCAGCCAGGAGGCATGGCAGTATATTAATAAGCTGAAAAAAAAAAAGGATAAATAGAATCTCACTTGGTTATGAGATTGTGAAGAGAAATTGGGAAAATGCAAAACAGCAAACAGAAGCAGCTGTTAGAAAGTCCCAGAAATGAGGATAGTATAAAATAACAAACATCTCTCTAGCTGAGGGCAACAGTTTGGCTTACAAGATGGAAGCCAGAGTTACCCCACTAATGAGCTATACAAAAAAACTCATACTTCCTCTTGTCCAAGTGGTAGGGATAGAAGGAATAACATTTCAATTCAAAATTAGTAAAAACAGCTGTATTTAAATGAAGAACTGAACTCAAAAGCTCTAATAATTGAAATCAGATTTATATTGATGAAATGTGCATTTTGTGTTTCAGGTATCTATGGGAGGGACTGAATTACTACTGAAAATGAACCCTGGCTAAATGGAGGAGGCTGATCCAGCCTCTCCATCCCTGCTGGCACAGTTACCTGCAAGGACACACCAAGGTTAAGGTAACTGAGGTTTATGCTCCAAGCAGTGCCATGGACCTCACATCCTGGCTCCAGGGCTTGATCTGTGCAGAAAGTTAAAAAGCCAGTTAGATGTTTTGCCAAAACCTTCCAATATTTGGAATGACTTAAGAGAACACTGCACATGTCATTCAATCTTAATCTACTTTCCTTAATTTTATCCTACATTTGAAGGTGTGAAACTGACCCTATGGAAACATCATTAATCAAAGCAACATGAGTAAAGGAGAGATGAGTCTCCTAACATTCAGAGAAAAGGATTATACGTAGCCTCATAATTTTGTCAGCTGTGCTGAACTGCCCTTATTGTGGCTCAAGTCAGAATGCTCAGGCTGTATCTTGGGGCTGTAAAAGGAGGTTAGATAATTCCCACTAGCTTTACCCAGGCATTCGATACTTCTATGAATACAACTGGCACAGAAGAGGGGGAAAAGCAGAAATGATCAAGACCCAGTCCTTACTTCAGCCATTGCCAATGTGCACCAATGGCCCCCACCTGCCTTTTCACTGCAAAGCCAGAAAACCACAGTGCCTTCTACTTTAAAGTTCCATGTGCCAGCTATTTCTCTCTTCACCAACACCTTCATTACCGATCAGGGGCTGGGAAAAGTGAAACCTTGTTGCACCATTATTCTTTGATAATTAAATAGTTCATTTGGAGAACTCCTCTGGGTTCAGTAGTGGATGAAGTGGGGGGAAATGCCGTGGAAAACAAAACAGCTTGGAAAACAAAACAGCTTGTTGCTAGTCTCAACACCCCTTCTCCACCCTTTTGCCTTGCCTCTCCTGTGAGGGAGAGGCCTTTATCTCAAACTCCAAATTCCTCTCACCCTGTAGATTCCCACTGGCAGCTCCTGCAGGGAATGCAGCTAAGGTTCAAGACTGCCAAGGATGTGGATTTTTTGTTGTTGCTTTTGTTTTTAGAGACAGGGTCTCACTCTGTCACCCAGACTGCAGTGCAGTGGTGCAATCATAGTTCACTGAAGCGTTGACTTCCTGGGCTCAGGTCATCCTCCCACCTCAGCCTTCCTAGTAGCTAGGACAACAGGCGTATGCCTCCATGCCCAGCTATTTTTTTTTCCTTTTTCTTATCTTTTTTTTTTTTAGAGGCAAGATCTTGCTATGTTGCCCAGGCTAGTCTCAAACTCCTGACCTCAAGCAATCCTCCTGCCTCAGGCTCCCAAAGTGCTGGGATTACAGGCATGAGGCACCACACCTGGCCCAAGGATGTGTGTTTCGATATGTTCTGTGTTGCAAACTGATCTAGTAATATGAATGCCAATGAAACCATCTCCTGTACCATTTTGGGTACCTGCGTAATAAGATGAGCACCACTGACAAAGACATCATCGGGGCACCCCAGGGAAATCTGGAGCTCTTGGTTCTGGTTTGCAAATCATAAGAAAAGGCTTTTTGACCCAATCACTCAAATTTGTGCTTGGGTTCACTAAACTGTGGGTTTGGGTTACTCGGGTGGTTTTGTTTCCGTTTTTTCAAACTGGGGAAATAACTAACTAGTAAAAGTTGTTTTTCACTTCCTCATTTGTAGTAAGAGAACAACAGAGCTCAAAATTAGAGTCGCCTAGTTACAACTCTGCTTAAAGATTGCCTACAACCTACTAGAGGCTGGTCCTTTTGTGCGTTTTGTACTGCAGGAATCTGCATATGCCCCAGCCCCAAGGTGGAAAGGTGGAGACCACGGAAACAGCCTACAGACATATTTCCCCAGAGAAATGAGCTTACCGGAATCCCTAGACTGGCAAGTAGTTTACAGCCAGTAAGCTATCAGCAATATCTCAGTTCCCAGAGGTGTAGCCCCCAGAATACTCCTTCTTCTTAAGGCCTATATCTGTTGGGAATGTTCTTATATTAATGGATTCCACAAAAATGGTAAGTAAATCAGCTTTTCAAAAACAAAATTGCATTTAAAGGCAATTATAGGCTGGGTGTGGCTCACACCAGTAATCCCAGCACTTTGGAAGGCCGAGGTGGGTGGATCACCTGAGGTCAGGAGTTCAAGACCAACCTGACCAACATGGTGAAACTCCATCTCTACTAAAATTACAAAAAATTAGCCAGACATGGTGGCACATGCCTGTAATCCCAGCTACTTGGGAGGTTGAAGCATGAGTATCACTTGAACTCGGGAGGTGAGCCAAGATTGTGCCACTGTACTCCAGCCTGGGCAAGAAGAGTGAAACTCCATCTCAAAAAATAAATTAATTAATTAAAGGCAATTATATATGGGACACTATAAACAAAAAGTCAAAACACACCGAACTGCTATATGGGCAATATCCACTTTCCCCAGGATTTTGTTAGAACCATAAGAATATTCTAAAAGACGTCACTAATCTTGGCTAATTTAAAACTCAATTACCCTGAGCCACATTTCTCATATAATCCAAAATAGCTGTTATTCCTGATTATCCTATTCCTTGTAATGGCACCAGTATTCTTCCATTCAACCAGGCATAAAATGTCAGATCCATCTTTTACCCCTTTTCATGACACCCCTTCCCCATATGCTCAATTGCCAAATCCCATACTTCCTTAATAAAGTGGCCCCTAATCTCCCTTTCTACTGAAACCCTAGTTCTGGTCCTCGTTCTGGCTTTAAGTGGCCACATCAGCTCCCAGCCTCTCCATTCTTCAACCCATTTTGCACATGGCATTTTGATTAATATACTCATATCATCGCTTTGGTTTTAGGATCCAGCCATTTAAACATCTTTCAGGACTCTATTGCCTACAGCAATGGTTTTCATCTGGTAAGACACAGCACTTTGTGTCTTACCTTGTGTTATACCTTGCATGCTTTGCAAACATCCTACCACCTTTTGATCAATAGGTAGCACGCATTCAATTTTCTTTTTTTTTTTTTTTTTTGAAATGGAGTGTTGCTCTTATTTCCCAGGCGGGATTGCAATGGCACAGTCTCCGCTCCCTGCAACCTCCACCTCCAGGGTTCAAGCGATTCCCCTGCCTCAGCCTCCCGAGTAGCTGGGATTACAGGGGCCCACCACCACGTCCAACTAATTTTGTATTTTTACTAGAGACAAGGTTTTGCCATGTTGGCCAGGCTGGTCTCGAACTCCTGACCTCAGTTGATCCATTTGCCTCCAAAGTACGGGGATTACAGGCATGAGCCACCGCGCCCGGCCAGCATTCAAACTTTTAAGAGCAATTTCTGTCAAACAATGCTGATCTGAGAAACTTGTGGAGTATTAAACAGAGTACAACTTGCTATAAGTAAGAGGAAGGAGGCTTAGAGTAACATCAAGTCTATGCCAAGGGAATGATCTGGTGCTTACTGGAACTTGTGAGAACATCGCCTCTGAGTATTCAAAAGTGCACACTGCCTGGGAATAAACAGCTCTGCTCCAAAAGAAACATAGTGCTGAAGGCCAACCAAGTGAATAGTGTAGTAACTATGGATGCTTTTATAGACACTGTGAGACCATAACTACACTATACTATGGTTTGTGCTGTAATTGCTGCTGGCTTGTTTAGTGTATCCAGATTTTTTTTTTTTTAAGAGAGGGTCTTGCTCTGTCACCCAGGCTGGGGTGCAGTGGCACAATAATAGCTCACTGCAGCCTTTAACTCCTGGGCTCAAGCAATCCTCCTGCCTCAGCCTCCCTAGTAGCTGGGACTACAGGCACATGCCACCAAGCCTGGCTAAAGTTTCTGGACTTTTAATCCTTTCCACTAGCCTACCAAAAATTCTAGCATTTAAAATACTGAAAATCACAAGCTGAAAAGACTTAAGTCCAACGTTCCTTAGCACAATGCATGAGGCCCTTCTCATTTTGACCCTGACCTCTCTTTACAGCCTTAATTCCCAATACTTCCCCCTTGAGTCACATTGGATCACAGTTTGTTCTTTGATTAAGCCAGCTCTTCCATGTCTCTGGGACTTTGTATGCAGAAGAAACATTATGTCCTTGTTTTTTCTGCACTCATTTATCAAGACCCAATTGCAATAGCATTTCCTCTCTGATGTCTTTTCTAACTCCTCCAGCGAGAGGTAATTGCTCCCACAGTCCTTTGTACGTATCTTCATTAGAGCACAGACCCTCCGGTTTTGTAATTATTATTCTACACTTATCTCTAAGACATTCGGAATAGTACATCTGAGTTGCCAAGGACAGAGACTTCATTTTATTAATCTGTGAATTCTCAACTCCTGGGCTATTATAAGCCCTCAATAAATGTTGGTAGAATTGTTCGGGTTTTTTCCTAAGGTTCAGGCCACTATGACCTATCGCTAATTAATCCTTCAAAAATTATCTCCCACAACTCTGCTTTATGTTCCTTATACTCAAACCAAGTTAGAATATTTGCTGTTGCTATGCTCATATGATTCAAAGGATTCTTTTATCTGGAACATTTACCCTGTCTCCATGATAGCCACCTGCAATAAACCTACCCATTCCTGATGACCCAGTTCAAATTCATGTTCTTCCAAAAAGTCATCCCTCATACCCAGGCTAAGCATTTTCTCTAAACTCTTTCATATTTTAGTTATATAGCTCTCAGGACACTGGGCACAAACTGCTCTGGATTGTAGTCACTTTAGCATATTTTACTTCCCTTACAAGGTTATTATCTCCTTGAGGCAGGAATGATGCCTTCATAATCTGTTTCCTCATTGGTACCTACACAATATGTTGCACATGAAGCTTTTCCAAATGCGTGAAAGAATAAAATGATATACATATGTCTAGTATATCATTTATTCACAGTAGTCTGTTTACACATGCTATCATACAATTAAATTAAAGAATGGCTTAATTAATAGGGTAGTTTCAGCACTTCCTTGGTACATTATGCAACTGTTATTCTGTGTTGCAGATTCTTGTATCACACTCTCAATACTATTGCAGGCCTATTTGCTTAATGAGATAAATTTTTTTAAATGTATATGTGTGTGTGTGTGTGTGTGTGTGTGTGTATTTTTTTTTTTTTTTTTTGAGACAGAGTCTCGCTCTGTCACCCAGGCTAGAGTGCAGTGGTGCTATCTCTGCTCACTGCAACCTTTGCCTCCTGGGTTCAAGTGATTCTCCTGCCTCAGCCTCCTAAGTAGCTGGGATTACAGGCACGTGCCACCACACCCGGCTAATTTTTTGTATTTTTGGTAGAGATGGAGTTTCACCATGTTAGCCAGGATGGTCTGGATCTCCTGACCTCGTGATCCACCCACCTCGGCCCCCCAGAGTGCTGGGATTACAGGCACCCGGCCAAGGTGAATTTTTAAAACCTTATACAGATGTTCCCCTCTTACGTTGGAATGTGAAAATTGTGATTTATAAAATAGAGTAATAATAAGTCTCAATATAAGTTAATTCCTTTTTTTCTCTTCTGGGCAAAGTTAGTTTCTCCACTTTGCTTCAGTTCACATGTCCATTATGGCAATTATTTCTATTGCTTTGTAATGATATGTTTTCACTTTTATCTCCCCTCCTAGATTTTAAACTTCTGAAGGCTAAGAATCATGTCTTATATATCTATCTCTATCTCCCTGCTGATTGTTCTATAGTAATTAGTTTACATATATAAATATATGTATAGATATTTTACTGACTTTATACTTAAACATGTATTTAATATCTATATTAGTCTATTATTTTCCCATTGCTCTAAAAAAATACCTGAGACTGGGTAATTTATAAAGAAAAGAGGTTTAATTGGCTTATGGTTCCACATGTTTCACAGGAAGCATGGCAGCATCTGTTTCTAGGGAGGCTTCAGGGAGCTTTTACTCATGGCAAAAGGCAGCAAGAGCAGGCATCTTACATGGCAGGAGCAGGAGGAGGAGGGAGCGGGGGAGGTACCACACACTTTTTTTTTCTTGAGACGGAGTCTCGTTCTGTCACCCAGGCTGGAGTCCGGTGGCACAATCTCGCCTCACTGCAACCTCAGCCTCCTGGGTTCAAGCGATTCTCCTGCCTCAGCCTCCCGAGTAGCTGGGGTTATAGGCGCCCACCACCTCGCCTGGCTAATTTTTATATTTTTATTAGAGACGGGGTTTCACCATGTTGGCCAGGCTGCTCTTGAACTGTGACCTCAAGTGATCCGCCCTCCTCGGCCTCCCAAAATGCTGGGATTACAGGCGTGAGTCACCGCGCCCGGTCACTTAGCACTTTTAAAAGCATTGATAAGAGTGCAGCATTCTGTATGTGAACCTGTGTTTCTTCCACCGTGGATTGCTTCTCTCTCTTCTGTCCTCCTCCACTTCTCAATTCAGCCTACTTTCTTTACCCCCTGGTTTATCTATTCTTCTCTCTTCCAACTTTCGTGTTTCTTCTCTTTTTGTATTCTCTCTTTGAACTGGACATTAGATAAAATTGAAGTATACTTCCAGATTATTTTAGACACTCTCTTTACTTTTGATTGATTCTGTAAGGAGTACTAGCCATGAATAGGAAAAAAAAAAAAAAAAGAATGTTTTCCCATCCCTGGTGGCATGGTGAGATGCAAAGTATCTAACATCAAGGGTGAGTGGCTTATGTTCTGATCCCAGTTTCCCAGTTTCCACAAGTGCCACTCTGGGAAGACTGGGTTGTTTTAATTTTATATTTAAAAAAAAACAAAAAGCAAAAACAAATCTCTTCCATTTTTTTCCATGCAGCAATGTTTAATGGAAATGGCTGAAATCTCTACTTACTTGTTACTGAAGATCCTTATCTTATCCAGAACAAAATATTTCCTCTTAAGACAGGCCTGCTGTATTCAAACCAATAATGGTTTCTGCACTTCTACAGGTCATTTAGGCTCAGTGGCAGACGAAAAATCTCCCTTAGACAGACATCTGCAAATTCCCAGAAACATTGTTCCTTTCTCCATCTCTCCACGGACTACAAAGAAATGGGGGTGAGGCTAGAGTGTCTGGGCATCCTCCAAGCCCTAGTCCTCTGAAAGGAGAAATGCTTTCTGCTTGAACTGACTGGAGAGCCATCTACTAAAAAATCAAAGTGTGACTGCAGTGAAATGGGGTTGATTACCCTGTGATGCAAAATAGAATCCAGACGTAATTTCTAAAATATTTTGCACATCAGCCCCATCAGTGGAATGAAAACACACCTTCCTAAGCAGATATCTTTGAAAGACAATGCTGGTAATTTCTTTTTTTAAAAGATTCTTCTTGATAGGACTTAAATCAAATGCCACTTCTTTTTAAAGCTTTCCTTGATCTTTCTTATCAAAATTCATTGTTCTCTCCTTTTTACTTCCATAAATACACTTCTACTGAAGAATAGCCTCTGGAAATTGGCAGTTAACTTTAATCATATTTGTATACCTGAGGTTCTGTGCTGGTGCCTACAAATAGCAGGTGTTCCATGCCTGCTTGTTGATCGGACTAAAAATCTGCTAAGTTGTTATTTTGGCCATTAACAATTACAGTACAAGGGTTGTGAGTCTATGTCACATGGTCATTAAAACTAGCTGTGTTCGCTGAAAAGTTAAGCTTTCAAAACAGAATACGCAACAACTTGCTTATTATTTTTTTTTTTACACATCGACCACCTAAGATTTTAGGACATCTTTGGAAGCCATAGAATGTTATATAAATGCTAGTGTAACTGTCAGGCTCAGAGATGAACAGAAGGTATAGTGTTTCTGTGGCTATGCAGTCTAGAAATGTATTTTTGTTAAATGTAGTTATTTAAAATAAAATGTAGTACAATAAAACTTCATTGCTATCATTAATACGTCCTCTACTAAAATCAGAATTCATCGTTAGGATTAACTGTTTGGTAGGGCAAGGTGGGCAGATCACTTGCGCCCAGGAGTTCAAGACCAGCCTGAGCAACATGGTGAAACCCTGCCTCTACAAAAAAAAGAAAAAAAAACTAGCTGGGCGTGGTGGCATGTGCCTGTGGTCCTAATTACTCGGGAGGCTGAAGTAGGAGGTTTGCTTGAGCCTGGGGGTCGGAGGTTACAGTGAGCCAAGATTGCGAGATTGTGCCACTGCACTCCAGCCTGGGTGATAAAGCAAGACCCTGTCTCAAAAAAAAAAAAAAGAAAAGAAAAGAAAAAAGGATTATATGAACTTAAGTGTATGCTTGCTCTACCAATAAAAAATTGTTTTGCTAAAAAAAAAGAAAAAGAAAAAAAGGAAGAAGAACAAGAAAGCAAGCTGTCTTGAAAGAATTTTGTAGGTTTCAAATACAAATAACAGCACAGCAATGGCTGTGTTGTAAAAAACTGTTTTTCCAAAGTAGGTATCAATGATTTTTTTTTTTTTTTTTTTTTTTTGAGACAGAGTCTCACTCTGTCACGCAGGCTGGACTGTATTGGCATGATCTCGGCTCACTACAACCACCTCTCGGGTTCAAGCAGTTCTCCTGCCTCAGCTTCCCGAGTAGCTCGGACTACGGGCACGTGCCACCATGCCTGGCTAATTTTTTTGTATTTTTAGTAGATACGGGGTTTCACTGTTTTAGCAAGGATGGTTGCAATCTCCTGACCTCGTGATCCACCCATCTTGACCTCCCAAAGTGCTGGGATTACAGGCGTGAGCCACTGTGCCCGGCCCAATGATTTCTTGCCAACACCTTGGCCCAATGAAGGGGTATCTCTATGGCTACTCTGTCTGAAAGTATTAAAGCTGCCTAGTTGTAAAAATACCTTTTATTTTATTTTATTTTATTTTTGTAAAGGAGTCTCGCTCTGTGGCCCAGGCTGGAGTACAGTGGTGCGATCTCAGCTCATTACAACCTTTGCCTCCCTGGTTCAAGCAATTCTCCTTCCTCAGTCTCCTGAGTAGCTGGAATTATAGGCACCCACCACCATGCTTGGCTAATTTTTTTGTATTTTTAGTAGAGACAGGGTTTCACCATGTTGGTCTGGCTAGTCTCGAACTCCTGACCTCAAGTGATCTGCCCACCTGGGCCTCCCAAAGTGCTGGGATTACAGGTGTGAGCCACTGCGCTCGGCCTAAAAATAGCTTTTATTCACACTTTTCCTTTAGCATAATTAGTAAGGTATATATTTTCTACACAGTTTATTTAAAATTGTTTTGGACATGGATCATCAGAGGACCTAGGAAATCTAAGCTATTTAATACAATAGTGACAGAAAATCATTCTGAAAAATAGACAGTAATAAACAAGGGGAAAAATCTTCAGTTTTTGCAAGCATACAAGTAAAAAGACTGATTACATTTATAGCAATCTACTGTCGTAAAATATGACATGAAATTTAAAATTCAAAGGATTCCTTTAAATTAACAAAGGGGCTGGGCGCAGTGGCTCAAGCCTGTAATCCCAGCACTTTGGGAGGCCGAGGTGGGTGGATCACAAGGTCAGGAGTTCCAGACCAGCCTGGCCAAGATGGTGAAACCCCGTCTCTATTAAAAATACAAAAATTAGCTAGGCGCGGTAGCATGTGCCTGTATTCCCAGCTACTCGGGAGGCTGAGGCAGGAGAATCACTTGAACCTGGGAGGCAGAGGCTGCAGTGAGCTGAGATCGTGCCACTGCACTCTAGCCTGGGTGACAAAGCGAGACTCCATCTAAAATAAATAAATAAATAAATAAATAAATATTAACAAAAGAAGTTCAGAAAGACCAAGATTTCAGAGAACTTAAAAGCTGCACTGCTATAGTCAGAAAATCACAAATACTGGTCCATCGACATTTGATCAGATATGCTATTGTTATCGAAAAGCTAATATTTGAGGGACTTAACGCTTCACCCAATGGTCAAAGCCTTGAACTAAGTGTAAGTCTAGAATTGTGCAATGCTTTCAGAGCACAAATAGAGGAACAATAACCATAGAAAGATATCTGGAGCTCAGCTATATTCCACTGAATCTTAGTTCCCATTCTTTAAGTTGGTTTCATTGGAACTTTTAAGTGAAATGATCATAAAATGAATTTTCCAATCCTAATTCAAAAAAATGAGGCAAGGTAACACAGTCGGAAGCACTCCCCAAGTGGGCACTCTAGAGGGAGATACTCTCACATTGAGTCTGAGAAAATGTTTGATTAAAGACATTGATACATTCGGGGAAAAGAGAAATACTGTGAACGTTGTTTTAAGGAATACTATCTAAGTGATCACACTATTGGTTTTTCATTACAAATTTTATGGAATAACATTTGAAATGTGCTGCAAAGTATTCATGTTTTTTTGGTTTTTTCTTGAGACAGAATCTTGTACTGTTGCCCAGGCTGGAGTGCAGTGGTGCGATCTCGGCTCACCACAAACTTCGTCTCCCAGGTTCAAGCGATTCTCCTGCCTCAGCCTCCCGAGTAGCTGGGATTACAGGCATGCGCCACCACACCCGGTTAATTTTGTATTTTTAGTGGAGACAGGGTTTCTCCATATTGGTCAGGCTGGTCTTGAACTCCTGACCTCAGAGGATTAGCCCGCCTCGGCCTCCCAGAGTGCTGGGATTACAGATGTGAGCCACTGCACCCAGCAGTATTCATGTTTTGAAGTAAGCAATAGGTATAACTCTTGGTAAATGAAATGCCACATTTCTGTATTTAAATGTTTTCTCTGTCAGGCCATATTCTAATCTTATGTCTGGTGAACTTATTTTTACATGCCTTTTTTATTATTCAAGTAGAAAAACTAAAAAAAAGTAAGTAAGAAAAAAGGTGGGAAAAAGTCTATATTGCTACCACCAGGAGATAGACAATATAAACATTTTAGTTTATATACTTTAAGACTTTTTTGAAAAGAACAGCACAGACATTATGTTGTAACTTGACTCTCACTCCTCTCCCTCAAATTACTTGTTGACCTAAAAGGAAAAAGCTGAGGCAAAATTAATATAGGTAGAAAGATTATGGCTGGGCACAGTGGCTCACGCCTGTAATCCCAATACTCTGGGAGGCTGAGGTGGGAGGATCACCTAAGGTCAGGAGTTTGAGACCAGCCTGGCCAACATGGTGAAACCCCATTTCTACTAAAAATACAAAAAAGTAGCCGGGGGTAGTGGTAGGCGCCTATAATCCCAGCTACTCAGGAGGCTGAGGCAGAAGAATCACTTGAACCCGGGAGGTGGAGGTTGCAGTGAGCCGAGATCGTGCCACTGCACTCCAGCCCAGGCAAGAAGAGCTAAACTTCATTAAAAAAAAAAAAAAAAAAGCGATTATTTAGGGTAAACTTGAGGATTGCAACCCAATATCATAAATTCAAGTTGCCCTGAATATACACTCCAATTAGCCCCAGTTACAAGTAAATTTATTTATTTTATTTATTTTTTCTTATTTAGACAGCATCTCCCTCTGTCACCCAGGCTGGAGTTCACTGGAGGAATACAAGTGGATTTTTTTTTTTTTGAGACAGAGTCTTACTCTGTCGCCTAGGCTGGAGTGCAGTGGTGTGATCTCAGCTCACTTCAAACTCTGCCTCCTGGGTTCACACCATTCTCCTGCCTCAGTCTCCCGAGTAGCTGGGACAACAGGCACACAACACCACGCCCGGCTAACTTTTGTATTTTTAGTAGAGACGGGGTGTTTTACCATGTTGGCTAGGCTGGTCTCGAACTCCTGACCTCAGCCTCCTAAAGTGCTGGGATTATAGGCATGAGCCACCAGGGCCAGCCTACAAGTGGATTTTTTTTTTTTTTAATTTTATTTTTGAGACGGAGTCTCCCTGTGTCGCCCAGGCTGGAGTGCAGTGGCGGGATCTCGGCTCACTGCAAGCTCCGCCTCCTGGGTTCACGCCATTCTCACGCCTCAGCCTCCGAGTAGCTGGGACTACAGGTGCCCGCCACCACGCCCGGCTAGTTTTTTGTATTTTTAGTAGAGACGGGGTTTCACCATGTTAGCCAGGATGGTGTTGATCTCCTGACCTCGTGATCCACCCGCCTCGGCCTCCCAAAGTGCTGGGATTACAGGCTCGAGCCACCGCGCCCGGCCACAAGTGGATTTTTAAAGGCAAAAAAAGGGGGATGGCAAGTCGACTGACAAAGTTGTTTGTCAGGAATTCTCATTGGTTTACAGAAATAGCAATGATTAGTTACTGGCTATATATTGATAACCTATAGGGTGTGGTTATAGTGCCCAGTGTGACATAATTAGGTTAACTTATAATAGCTTGTGGCAATAGCAAGCAGTTTAATGGGATGAATACATAGCTCAAAGTGGGGAGAAGGATGTGGTTGATGGCTCATTTTAATGTCTCTTTGGGCCTGATAATTAAAAGGGCTTGCATTCCTCAGATAAAAGGTTGTTTTTTTCCTCTTACTATAATGTGGACATCTGTCCATGCCAACACATATTCATCTCACCATTTGTAATGGCTTTGGGGTAATTTCATTGCATGAAAATATACCATAATTTACTTAACCAATTCTGCATCTGTAGATGTTTAAGTTGTTTATTATACAACACTGGAATGCATAAGCAATCTATCCTCTATTCTGCACCTACAATAATCTTTTTTTTTTTTTTTTTTTTTTTTTTTTTTTTTGAGACGGAGTTTCGCTCTGTGGCCCAGGCTGGAGTGCAGTGGCCAGATCTCAGCTCACTGCAAGCTCCACCTCCCAGGTTTACGCCATTCTCCTGCCTCAGCCTCCCGAGTAGCTGGGACTACAGGCGCCCGCCACCTCGCCCGGCTAGTTTTTTTTTTGTATTTTTTTTTTTTTTAGTAGAGACGGGGTTTCACCGTGTTAGCCAGGATGGTCTCGATCTCCTGACCTCGTGATCCGCCCGTCTCGGCCTCCCAAAGTGCTGGGATTACAGGCTTGAGCCACCGCGCCCGGCCTGTAATCTTTTAAAACATAAATCAAGTAAGTCACTTCCCTATCGGTCCTTATCGGTATCCTAACTCCTCACCATGGCCTATTAGACTCTACCTAAAAAGGGTCCTGGCTCCACACCAAGAACTTCTCACCCCTCTTCCTCTCACTTACTTGCTGAAACCCCACTTGCCTCTTTCTGTGGTCAGACAAACCAGCAACATTGTTTCTGTCTCAGGGCCTTTGAACATACCTTTCCATTGATTAAACACATTCTTTAGCAAACTCCACACCATCCCATCCTCCACTCAGGAGCCCCTTCTTTGGCAAGACCTTCCCTGACCACCCACCCTGCCACCCTCCACACCTTTTCAGCTAGTATTCAGAAATTTTCCTTTGTGGCATGTAGCGCATTTGTTAATAAATTATTTGCAGCTGAGCAGAGTGGCTCATTCCTGTAATCCCAGCATTTTGGGAGGCGGAGGCGGGAGGATCACTTGGGGCTAGGAATTTGGAACCAGCATAGCTAGGATGGCAAAACCTCGTCTCTACCAAAAATACAAAAATTAGCCAGATGTGGTGGTGCACCCTGTGGTCCCAGCTACTCAGGGGCTGAGGCATAAGAACAACTTGAACCTGGGAGGCAGAGGTTGCAGTGAGCCGAGATGACACCACTGCACCCCAGCCTGGGCCACAGAGCAAGACTCTGTCTCTAAATAAACAAACAAACAAATAAATAAATAATTTGCATCATTATTTGTTTAGAATATTTCTCCTCCAGGAGACAGAAACTCCATGAGGGCCAGGATTGTGTCTAATTCCCACCGTGTTCTCAGCTCCAGCAATAAAGTCTGACATAAAATAAACACACCAAAACATATTTGTCAAATAAAAGAAATACTAATTTTCTCTGTCCTGAAAACACTGGAGTTTAAAAATAAATTTTGGCCGGGCGCGGTGGCTCAAGCCTGTAATCCCAGCACTTTGGGAGGCCGAGACGGGTGGATCACGAAGTCAGGAGATCGAGACCCTCCTGGCTAACACGGTGAAACCCCGTCTCTACTAAAAATACAAAAAAACAATTAGCTGGGCGAGGTGGCGGCGCCTGTAGTCCCAGCTACTCGGGAGGCTGAGGCAGGAGAATGGCGGGAACCCGGGAGGCAGAGCTTGCAGTGAGCTGAGATCCGGCCACTGCATTCCAGCCTGGGCCACAGAGCAAGACTCCGTCTCAAAAAAAAATAAAATAGCCGGGCGCGGTGGCTCAAGCCTGTAATCCCAGCACTTTGGGAGGCCGAGACGGGTGGATCACGAGGTCAGGAGATCGAGACCATCCTGGCTAACACGGTGAAACCCCGCCTCTACTAAAAAATACAAAAAACTAGCCGGGCGAGATGGCGGGCGCCTGTAGTCCCAGCTACTCGGGAGGCTGAGGCAGGAGAATGGCGGGAACCCGGGAGGCGGAGCTTGCAGTGAGCCGAGATCGCGCCACTGCACTCCAGCCTGGGCTACAGAGCGAGACTCCGTCTCAAAAAAAAAAAAAATAAAATAAAATAAAATAAAATAAAATAAAATAAAATAAAATAAAATAAAATAAAATAAAAAAATTAAAAAAATTGTACAGGGTTTAAATTTTTATTTTTATTTTATTTATTTATTTATTTATTTATTTTTTTGAGACAGAGTCTCCCTCTGTCGCCCAGGCTGGAGTGCAGTGGTGCAGTCTCGGCTCACTGCAAGCTCCGCCTCCCAGGTTCACGCCATTCTCCTGCCTCAGCCTCCCAAGTAGCTGGGACTACAGGCACCTGCCACCAGGCCCAGCTAATTTTTTTATATTTTCAGTAGAGACAGGGTTCATCGTGTTAGGCAGGATGGTCTCAATCTCCTGACCTCGTGATCCGCCTGCCTCGGCCTCCCATAGTGCTGGGATTACAGGCGTGAGCCACCGCGCCCGGCCCGAAATTTTTATTATCTTAACAGCTGGCACCAGAACTCTCCTTAGGAAGGGAACAGTGCCTGGGGAAATACCTTGAAAAGCCATTTGGGGAAAGGAGCGCCCTGCCCCCA
This sequence comes from Trachypithecus francoisi, assembly GCF_009764315.1. Taxonomy (NCBI): domain Eukaryota; kingdom Metazoa; phylum Chordata; class Mammalia; order Primates; family Cercopithecidae; genus Trachypithecus; species Trachypithecus francoisi. The sequence continues at coordinate 22,856,350 of NW_022681472.1, read as the reverse complement.
GGACTGTGGCAAAGAAAGAAAAGGCAGGTCAGTTCTGCATGACAAAACAAGAGGAATTTTTTGGCCTTGCAGAGGAAGGAGGGGCACCAGGTGAGGTAGAGAGAGACTGAGTGAAAATTCCTTTGGTGAAGTTGCCACTTTTCACGTGTTAGTGATGGTAAATCCATACGGGTCTACAGCAACCTCATTCCTTGCCTCCTCAGAAGAAAGAATTCCACCAAGGGGCATAAGGCAGAGTGAGAGACCCAGGCAAATTTTACAGCAGGAGTGGAAGTTTATTAAAAAGCATTAGAGCAGGAATGAAAGGAAGTAAAGTACACTTGGAAGAGGGCCAAGCGGGTGACTTGAGAGATTCCAATGCATGGTTCGACCTTTGACTTGGGGACTTATATGTTGGCATGCTTCCGGGATTGCATTACTCCTCCCCTTTCTTCCCTTGGGGTGGGCTGACCCCATGTGCAGGGCCTGTCAGTATGGGGGAGGGGCTGCACGCACAGTGTGTTTACTGGAGTTGTACATATGCTCACTTGAGGCGTTCTTCCCTTACCAGTGGAGTGTTCCTAGAAGGTCATATACCAGTTAAACTCCACCACTTTGCCTCTTAATGTGCATACTGGAGCCCACTCATCTCACTCCTAAGATCTTATTGGGAAGCTGCTGATCACCAGTTTCAGGTGTTTTCTATGCATTGGGAGCCTGCCTTTCCCTGGCACTGGCTGTGACCAATTATTATTTTAGAGAGACAGTTAACAACCGCCTGACCATCACCTGATGGTTGCCTGACGTTTCTGGTGAGTAGGGGTCCCTCTCCTGCCCTACTCATGTCTGCCTAACTACTTACTGTAACACATGTCTGTCTCTCAAATAGTCAGTTAAGTCCACTTACCACACAGACGGCCTCTTGGGAGGTGTGTGTGTGTGTGTGTGCTTACACATAGACTGGGAAAGAGCCTGAATATGATATCTGAGTCAATGCATTGCTGAGCAGAAGAAGCAGGCCAGTGGAATTCCAGCACTTTGGGAGGCCGAGGCAGACAGATCACTTTTGTGAGCTCAGGAGTTCGAGACCAGCCACAGCAATATGGCGAAACCCCGTCTCTACAAAATATACAAAAATTAGCCAAGCGTTGGTGGCTCCCATCTGTAACCCCAGCTACTGGGGAAGCTGAGGCGGGAGGATCATTTGAGCCAGGTTGCAGGGAGCCGAGATCATGCCACCACCCTTCAGCCTGGGAGACAGAGCAAGACTCTGTCTAAAAAAAAAAGAAAAAAATTAGGAAGAACAAGGAGAAGGAAGAAGGAGAAGAAGGAGGAAGAAGGAGGAGAAGGAAAAGAAGAGAAGAAAGAGAAAGATGAGAAGGGAGAGGGGGAGGGGGAGGGGGAAGAGGGGAGGGGGGAGTGGGGGAGAAGAAGAAAGAAAATGAAAAGACACTGAAATAATCCATAAACTGAGGAAACAAGTTTGGAGCCAGAGGTGACTTTGAGAATGTAAACTGTGGCCGGGCGCGGTGGCTCAAGCCTGTAATCCCAGCACTTTGGGAGGCCGAGACGGGCGGATCACGAGGTCAGGAGATCGAGACCATCCTGGCTAACATGGTGAAACCCCGTCTCTACTAAAAAAAATACAAAAAGCTAGCCGGGCGAGGTGGCTGGCGCCTGTAGTCCCAGCTCCTCGGGAGGCTGAGGCAGGAGAATGGCGTGAACCCGGGAGGCGGAGCTTGCAGTGAGCTGAGATCCGGCCACTGCACTCCAGCCTGGGCGACAGAGCGAGACTCCGCCTCAAAAAAAAAAAAAAAAAAAAAAAAAAAAAGAGAATGTAAACTGCTTAGGAATTTCTAGAAATCAACCACAAGCCTTGAAGTGGGGGGCAATGGGGTATTGATTTTACTTTATCTAGACCTCAAGGGACCTCACATCAAACCTGGATTAAAACATCAATGAGTTTTTGCCTCTGAAAGAATCTATAGTTGGGAGCAAATGACACATTTAACTCCTCGCCCCATCTGGCCTTAACTGCTGCCCATCCTTTCGCCAGTTTAAAATTTTGGGTCTAAAGAGATGAGAAAAATGGAGAAGGAAAAAGGGGGAAAGTTGGACCAACAGACTCTTCTCCCTTATCACCAGACAAGATAAACTTTACCAAAATGTCTCTTCCTACCTGTCTTTTACAATAACATAGTAATTTAGTGATTTAGAGTCTTTCAGGCAAGACATGACCTGGCTGTGGGAGGCCAAGACAGGCAGATCACTTGAGCCAAGCAGTTTGAGGCCAGCCTGGGCAACATGGCAAAAACCCAACTCTACAAAAAATAACAAATTATCCAGGTGTGGTGACATATGCCTTTGGTCCCAGGTACTCAGGAGGCTGAGGCAGGAGGATCCCTTGAGTCCAGGAGGTCAAATCTGCAATGAGCCATAATCATGCCACTGGACTTCAGCCAGAGAAAGACCTTGTCTCAAACAAAAAAAAATATATTTTGGGGAAAGGTACTCTATAAATAAACAGCATATCCCTTTGCAATTATAATTGCAAATGGTTTTCTTGATTTTTATTTGACCTACTCAAACAGATTTTACCATTTTGAAATATCTTCTGAGCATGAATTGCTTTACTATTTGCAACTCCCTACCTAGAGAATAGCCTGTGAGTACAATTATATAAAAAAAATTTGATGATGACTCATGAGTGTCCTGCTAGGAGAAAAAAATCCGATATCAAATGTACTATTTGTCATGCACGTCTGTGTGAAGAGAGTCCACCAACAGGCTTTGCGTGAGCAACAAGACTGCTTATTTCACCTGCGTGCAGGCAGGCTGAGTATGAAAAGAGAGTCAGCAAATGGTGGTGGGATTATCATTAGTTCTTATAGGTTTTGGGATAGGCGGTGGAGTTGGCAGCAATGTATTGTGGGCAGGGGGTGGATCTCACAAAATACATTCTCAAGGGTGGGGAGAATTACAAAGAACCTTCTTAAGGGTGGGGGAGATTACAAAGTACATTGATCAGTTAGGGTGGGGCAGAAACAAATCACAATGGTGGACTGTCATCAGTTAAGGCTGTTTTCACTTCTTTTGTGGATCTTCAGTTGCTTCGGGCCATCTGGATGTATACCTGCAGGGCACAGGGGATATAATGGCTTAACTTGGCCTCAGAGGCCTGACACTATTGTTTACATTTGTGTAATCTTAGAACACTGAAGAGGGAACAAAGGAGTTGCCAGGTCAGACCCAAATTATTAGACTATATGTATGAAACAAGTTCTCTTTTTCACATAACTCAGTAGGCTGAAGCATGATTAATACAAGTGTGAACACTTCCAGGCTTTGTGACTGCCAGTGACTCGTTTTCATTGGAACACTCTCTGATTCTTCCCATAAACAAAGCTTTCACTTTCTGGCCAAATTTGGTCAACTCATGAATCAGCACACACTAATACATTTACTCCACTTCCACAGGCAATTTGAATGGGAAATAGAGGAACCTTCACTGGCTTTTCAGTAGCCAATTATTATATTCAAAGTAGCCTTGTTGATTATTAGCTGATCTAAAAGTAGAGCATGTCTTACAGGTCTATAGTTATCCAGAAAACTCCACTCCCTATATGCATATTATCCCACTTTAAAGTGGAGGAACAGCCTATTACATGTACAGCCACTTGCCAAACAACAACATTTGGGTCAACGGCATATAAGTAATCCCATCAGATAAAAAGTCCTATTGCCTAGTGACATTATAGCCATCATAGCCATCACAGCCTTCACAGCCAGTGATGTAGCACAAGGCATTACTCACCTGTTTCTATAGATGGTGTAAACAAACCTACTGCGCTGCCAGTTGTATAAAAGTGTATCACATACAATTATGCACAGTACTTCATACTTGCTAGTGATAATAAATGACTGTTACTGGTTTACATATTTCAGGGTCCTTTAGGTGGTATTCTGAAAGAAGACATTGTTGTCATAGGAGATGACAGCTCCATGCATGTTATTGCCCCTGAAGACCTTCCAGTGGGACAAAATGTGGAGGTGTGGCATTGATGAGGAATCCTGGCCCAGTGTAGTCATAGGCTAATGTGTGTGCTTGTGTTTTCGTTTTTAACAAAAAAGCCTAAAAAGTAAAAATTAAAATAAAAAAATTTAAAAATAGATAAAGGTGTATTATAGATTCAAGATGTAAAGAAAGAAAATATTTTGTACAGCTGTATAATGTGTGTTTTAAGCTAAGTTTTATTATAAATGAGTGAAAAAGTTTTTCAAAATTTGAAAGTTTATAAAGCAAAAAAGTTATAGTAGGCAAAAAGTACACTAACAGTACACTTCTCAGAATGTATCCCAAAAGTTTATTATTGAAGAAAGACAAATATATTTTTAATAAATTGAGTGTACAGTGTTTATGAAGTCTACAGTAGTGTGCAGTAATATCCTAGGCCTTCACATTCACTCACCACTCACTCACTGACTAACCCAGAGCAACTTCCAGTCCTGCAGGCTCCATTCATGGTATGTGCCCTATATAAGAGAACCATTTGAAAAATCTTTTATATCATATTTTTACTGTACCTTTTCTATGTTTAGATATATTTAGATACATAAATCCTAACCATTGTGTTAAGTTGCCCACAGTTTTCAGTACAGTAACGTGCTGTGCAGGTGCGTAGCTATACTAACTAGCCTAGGTGTGTAAGGCTATACCATCTAGGTTTATGTAAGTACTCTCTATGATGTTCACACAGTGACAAAACTGCCTAATGGTGTATTTTTCAGAATGTAACCTCATGGTTAAGAGACACATGACTGCATTACATATTTGCATATATGTGAACCTTAAAAAGAACAGAAAGTCACATAATAAAATGTTTGTGATTACCATTTCTGAATACAGGGATTATTAGTGCCAACGACACCCCAAAGATGTTTGTGTCCTAATCCTTAGAATCTGTGAATTTGTTACTTCACATGGCAAAGAAGAATTAAGGTTACACATGATAATCAGCAAACTGATAATCCTAGATTATCCTGGATCATTCATGTTGGCCCAATGTAATTGCAAGGGTCCTTAAAAGTGAAAGAGGGAGGCAGAAGAGAGTCAGAGGAAGATGTGACTAATGATCAAAGAGACACAAAGTTGCTGGCTTTGAAGATGAATGAAGGGGCCACAAGCTAAAGAATGTGGGTAGGCTGGGCATGGTGGCTCATGCCCGTAATCCCAACACTTTGGGAGGGCAAGGTGGGCAGATTGCTTGAGCCTAGGAGTTTGAGCCCAGTCTGGGCAACATGGCAAAACCCTGCCTCTACAAAAAATTAAAGAAAAAAAAAAATTAGCCAGGAGTGGCGACACACCTGTGTCCCAGCTACCCAGGAGGCTGAGGCAGAAGGATCACCTGAGCCCAGGAAATTGAGGCTGTAATGATATAATTGCACTCCAGCCTGGGCAACAGAACAAGACCCTGTCTCAAAAAAAAAAAAAAAAGAGTGTAGGCACCCCCCATGAGCAGGAAAAGGCAAAGAAACACATTCTCCAGCAGAGTCTCCAGAATGAACACAGCCCCGCTGATGCCTTGATTTTAGCTCAGTAAGACCTAGGTCAGACTTCTGACCTCCAGAACTGTAAGATGAATTTATGTTTGTTTTAAGCCATTAAATGTGTGGTAATTTGTGGCAGCAGCAGTAGGAAATGACTGCAATAGCTGATTCTGGTTGTTGTTTTTCTGGGGAACTTAAAAGCAAGATAGTTTGATATGTTCCAAATTTTATAGAATGTATATGTATTATCTTTATAACTGGGGAAATCTAATGCTTATTTTTGAATATAATACTAAAATGGTAGTGAGGGCTGCGGTAGAAAGTATTGAACTTTTAGGATCACATTTAACAGCACCACAGTTGCTCCTTGATGTCTAACTCCATTTATTGAGAAATTGGACTTATTATAATCAATAACTCACAGAGAATTAAGACCCAGTTTAACAGAAAGTTATTGAGGACCTGCAGAGTACCAGCCACCATCTGGATCTGTCCACTGACATGGATCTTTTCCATGGAATTCCTTAGTGGCAGAGGATGGCATTCCCTAGTGGGATAGTGTGCAGCCACTTCCTAGCACACTTTCCTTGTGCAAGCTTGCTCTGCTGTGCTGGGTGGCTGTGGTGTTGTTCTGGCAGTAGGGGCTGCTGCTGGTCCAGATTGAAGAGGAGGAGCTGATGGTTTGAGGGATGATGTCAGACAGAGTAGAAGTGGAGTTAATACTATGGGGATTGGTGGAAGAGGTAGTGGTGCTGATAGGAGAGGGGTCTGGGTGAGTAGAGATGATGAACTGTTTCACAATTCGTCACAATTAGGACACTGCAGTGCTACAAAGATGTCCTTGTTGTTGCAACACATTGATTTCTGCATCCTTCTTTGGTTATTTCTGACCAGTTCAGGTGGACCAGAGAGAAGGTGGCGGTAATGTGTCTGAATGCAGAGGTTGAATAACCACCTTCTTCTTTTCTTCATTTCCTCCCAGCTCCGCAGCATGTTACACAAAGCTCCTGGTGCTTTGTCTAGCATAACTTTCAGACTCCTGTTTTCTCTCTCCAGGCACTGTTTACTAGCACACCATCAACTCTTCATTCCCCACCTTACTCCCGAGACTCAAACTGTCAACTCTGTCTCTACCTTGTTTCCTCAGACTGGAACACCCTTCTCCCCACTTAAAATTATTTTGTCCTTCAGAGCTCAAATCAAATGCTAACTGCTTCTTACAACAATAAGTGAAGCCATCTGCCAGGACTTTCGTATGTATTATCTAATCCATTCCATTTTGAGTCTTAAGCTTTCTCATCGTCCTGTTGTGTGTGCGTTTGAACCCGGAATCTGTATGGTACTTGGTGCTGCTGTATAAAACCTTCCCTCAGCCAGAACCCGTTACTCTTGCCTCTTTGTTATCACTTATTTCATCCTGCTTCACAATTAGTTACTGTTTTATGTGTTTGCATACTCCTTCTGCCTCTGCTGTCAGCTTTTTGAGGACCGGTACCTTGGCTTAGCCTGCTGTGAGATGCGTCTCTGTGGCATGTAGGATGTCGTGCTTTATAACAGGCAGGTAGGCAGGCCAATATGTACACATAAAATATACACATATATTAAGTTACAGATCAAGGATTTCTTCTCCAGCTTCTTCTCCCAGCCAGGAATTTTTATAGAGTCCCAAGGTTTCGAAAAAGTTAGAATTTTCCACCCTACCACTTCCTCTTAATATGGAAAGTTCATGGGTGTGTCACAGACTGGAGTTAGGAAATGTTGCTAAAACTGTCACTTGCTACTACTTTTTTTTTTTTTTTTTAAAGACTTTAGCTAGCAGGACCTGTTGCTTAATGAAGTGGAGTAATGAACCTTGTAGAAATGGCTCTAGGATTTCAAGGTGGGGTGGATAATGTCACTGGAAAGGAAGCATGAGAAAATAATTAACTCCAACACACAAGAGACCACCCCTTCCCCTCCCAGCTGAAGTCACCTTTGACTTATAAACATGTTTTTCGGTAGAGGTGGGAGGTGGGCAGACAGGATGTGGGAGACTGGTTTGACTTGTTGGCTCTAATGCTCTGACCAATTAGGCAAGAGTAGTTGAAGCCAGATTTGAGACTCTTTGCAGGAGGTTATTGAAGAGTTTCTAACCCATTAAAAGAAGCATGGATAGAAATGAAAGCTAGGTAAATTTCACAGAAACGTTTTTGGTCATTGGAAGAGCAAGTGGGTCTGAATGAAACTTTTTTTTTTTTTGAGACAGAGTCTTGCTCTGTCACCCAGGCTGGAGTGCAGTGGCGCAATCTTGGCTCACTGCAATCTCCGCCTCCCAGGCTCAAGCGATACTCCTGCCTCAGCCTCCTGAGTAGCTGGGATTACAGGCATGCGCCACCACGGAGTTTCTCCATGTTGATCAGGCTGGTCTCGAACTCCTGACCTTGTGATCTTCCTGCCTCGGCCTCCCAAAGTGCTGGGATTACAGGCGTGAGCCACTGCACCTGACCTTTTTTTTTTTTTTTTTTTTCTGAGAGACAGTCTTGCTCTGTCGCCCAGGCTGGAGTGCAGTGGCACCATCTCAGCTCACTGCACTCTGCCTCCCTGGTTCAAGCAATTCTCCTGCCTCAGCTTCAGCTTCCCAAGTAGCTGGGACTACAGACATGTGCCACCACACCCGGCTAATTTTTGTATTTTTTAGTAAAGATGGGATTTCACTATATGTTGGCCAGGCTGGTCTTGAACTCCTGACCTCAGGTGATCCACCCATCTGGGCCTCCCAAAGTGCTGTGATTACAAGTGTGAGCCACCGCACACGGCCCTGAATAATTAAAGCAAATAAATATTTGATGTCCTTCAGCAATGGCATCTCTTCAAAATACACTGTTAGTTTGCCCCTAAGTGAGGCAAGACTAGTGTGTGCTTACAAAATAATCCTAATGTGAGAAATACAAAGATATACCTCTCTTGCCAAAATCTACATATTTCCAAAGTTCAGGATTATTTTTATGTCTCTATGCTTTGAAAGAATACTGTGTGTATGCATATGTGTAAATATTTTTTCATTTATTTCACTATATCATGTGTTTCACAAAATGACATAAGCATTTAACAAAGAAAAACAAGATAATATCTTTCCCCAAAATAAAGCTTTCCTCATACCTTTTTTGTTTTTTTCTAAAACAAGTGTTTCCAGAAACAAAGACTTCTTTTTGTGGAATGTGTTTTTCTGTTTACAAATGAGATGAAGGGATGAGTTAAAAGAGCCATAACTGTTTGGCACTGACTAGAATAGAAAGCAGTAGAACACTTCGATTGTTTTTCCTCCCCTCTCTCCTAATGACCTTCTCTTCTCCATCCAGGGAGTGAATGATTGTCCACTTCCCCAGCACACCTCCTCCTACTCTCTGGGAATAAGAACAGGCTGGGCCAAGCGTGGTGGCTTACTCCTGTAATGCCAGCACTTTGAGAGGCCAAGGTGGGCGGATCACTTGAGGTCAGGAGTTCGAGACCAGCCTGGCCAACATGGTGAAACCCCGTCTCTACTAAAAATACAAAATTAGCCGGGCATGGTGGTGCATGCCACCAGCTACTCGGGAGGCTGAGGCAGGAGAATCACTTGAACCCAGGAGGTTGCAGTGAGTTGAGATCGTGCCACTGCCCTCAGCCTGGGCAACAAAGCGAGACTCTGTCAAAAAAAAAAAAAAAGAAAAAAGGAAGAGTCTGACAAAAGTCCGGGTTACATATTCTGGAACAAAACACACTTAATCTTCAACTATCAAAGTAGAAAGGAAAAGCAATAATTTATAAATTCCATCATTTTTCTTACCCAGACTTTCTCTCTGAAACATACATCTGGTTACAAAAAATGTTAGCCAAAGGGCATATTTTAGGATATTTAAGAATTTCTAAAGGGGGAAGAGTCTTGGATTCTACCCACCCTTTCCAATGGCCAGTGTTGTCACTGAAGTTTAGCAACAGTGTTACAGTTTCAAAGATAAATGGTGATTTCCAAGACTATTAGTGACCCAGGATCCTTCTAGTTCTCGTTTCAGAGAAAATATAGTGGGGGAACAAAAGCAGGGAAAGGGAGTGGAACAGGAGTAGGAAATTTTGCAGACACATTCTTCAGGTTAATGTTTATTGACATAACCAGGCTTCAAGTCACAGTTAACAACTATCAAAGTCCTAATTATATTACACAGAACAAATCTAACCTCCTCTAGCAGTGGTTCTCAAAGTTTAGTGCATCCAAATTACCATAAAGACTTGCTGAGACAGATTGCTGGCCCCACCCCCAAAATGTCAGATTCAGTAGGCAAGTTGGGGTGTGGGGGACAAGTATTTTTTTTTTTTTTTTTTGAGACAGTGTCTGGCTCTGTCACCCAGGCTGAAGTGCAGTGGCATGATCTGGGCTCGCTGCAAGCTTCACCTCCCGGATTCAAGCCATTCTCCTGCCTCAGCCTCCCGAGTAGCTGGGACTACAGGCGCCCACCACTATGCCCCGCTAATTTTTTGTATTTTTAGTAGAGACGGGGTTTCACTGTGTTAGCCAGGATGGTCTGGATCTCCTGACCTCGTGATCCGCCCGTCTTGGCCTCCCAGAGTGCTGGGATTACAGGCGTGAGCCACCGCACCAGGCCAAGTTTTTGCATTTCTGAGAAGTTCCCAGGTGATAACGATGCTGCTGGCCTATAATCCCCACTTTGAGGACTGCTGTCCTATAGTAGTTATTCTCAATTCTGATTCTGCATCAGAATACTCTTCTTGTGAGGTTTTTAATAAAATCTTAATACCTCGGCACCACCCCAGACCCACCAAGACAGAACCTCTGGGGTTGGTCTTGCCAAAGATAAAAAAAAAAAAAAAAGCTGGTCACTAGTGAAAGTGGATAATTAATAGAGAGTTAAAAGGTGGGGTGAAGTCTGTGCATTGTAACTACTGCAGTAGGAAAGAGGGGGCAATGTGAAGCCTCACTGGGGCATAAGGCAGACTTTTTTTTTTTTCTTTTTTTTGAGACAGAGTCGCTCTGTTGCCCAGACTGGAGTGCAATGGCGCGATCTCAGTTCACTGCAACCTCCACCTCCAGGGTTCAAGCAATTGTCCTGCCTCAGCCTCCCCAGTAGCTGGAACTACAGGTGTGCACCACCATGCCCGGCTAATTTTTTGTATTTTTAGTAGAAATGGGGTTTCATCATTTTAGCCAGGATGGTCTCGATCTCCTGACCTCGTGATCTACCTGCTGCAGCCTCCCAGGGGTGCTGGGATTACAGGCATAAGGCACTACATCCAGCCAGGCAGGAGAGTTTTTAAAGGCTGGCGGTGCTGAAGGCAAAGTGCTGAAGGGTGTGAATGGGGCACTGGTGCATGTGACTAGGCCATCTGGTGGTTTGTTAATTGGCACTACCTGCAGAAGAAACAAACGTCTGGTAGCTTCATGATAGAAGAGGCAGCGGTGTAAGTTAGAATACCGCATCTACCAAGGTTAGGCCCTTCCCATCCACAGGGACAAGACCAAGAGTGAGAATTACCTCCTTGAAGGGCCTGAGAGCTTGAGAAGACAGTGCTGGGTGGTAGATTTACATTTCAAAGGGTCAGAGGAAGGATTTATAATTGCAGGCTTTCTAAAGTAACTGTTCTAAGAGGGGGTCCAGGGATCTATATGCCTGTCACCACGTTTTGGCTGGAGCAAACAGTAAGTAATTCTCCTTGCAGCATGGAGCTTTCTCGTAGGCAGGAACTTAAGGGAGCTGGAGTTGTCATGCTAAGGATGTGGACTTGAGCTGTTAGAAACTATACTACTATCTGTTCCAGTCTCTTAGTGCATGTGTGGTGGGGGTGGAAGGTAAATAGGGAGTGGGCAAAATCATTTGTACATAGAGTCAGCAGTTTCTACAGGCCAAGCTTGTGGTTCAGTTAAGAAGAGGGTTCAGAGGAACCTGGCTAGAGTTTGGGTAAGGAGAGAGTTTTTGTCCATCTGGTTATCTGTGTGTTGAAATAAGTCTATGGATGATTCTAGTAGTAACTGCCCAATGGGTTCACCTTGCCCACTGCCTAGAGAAAGCTGATTTATCAAGACAAGGAAATTGCAATAGAGAAAGTAATTCACGTAGAGCAGCTGTGCAGGAGACCGGAGTTTTATAGTTACTCAAATCAGTCTCCCCAAGCACTGGGGAGCAGAGTTTTCAAGGACAACTTAGTGGGTTGGGGGAAGCCAGTGAGCCAGGAGTGCTGATAGGTCCGAGATGAAATCATAGGAAGTCGAAGCTGTCTTCTTATGCTGAGTGGGGGCCACAAGATCAGATGAGCCAGTTAAGCGATCCAGGTGGTGCCAGCTAATTCATCAAGTGCAGGGTTTGCAAATATCTCAAGCACTGATTTTCGAAGCAGTTTAGGGAGGGTCAGAATCTTATAGCCTCCAGCTTCATGACTCCTAAACCACAATTTCTAATCTTATGGCTCATTTCTTAGCCCTACAAAGGCAGCCTAGTCCCTAGGCAAGGAGGTTTGTTTTGGGAAAGGGCTATTATTGTCTTTGTTTTTCTTTGTTTTTGAGACAGAGTCTCAGTCTCGCCCTGTAGCCCAGGTTGGAGTGCAGTGGTGTGATCTCGGCTCACTGCAACCTCCACCTCCTGGGTTCTAGTGATTCTCCTGCCTCAGCCTCCCAAGTAGCTGGGATTACAGGGATGCGCCACTACGCCCAGCTAAATTTTGTATTTTTAGTAGAGATAGGGTTTCGCCATGTTGGCCAGGATGGTCTCAAACTCCTGACCTCAAGTGATGTACCCACCTCGGCCTCCCAAAGTTCTGGGATTACAGGTGTGAGCCACTGCACCCAGCTATCTTTGTTTTAAACTATTAACTATAAACTAAGTTTTTCCCAAGGTTAGTTCAGCCATTACGTCCAGTAATGAACAAGGACAGCATGGAGGTTAGAAGCAAGATGGAGTGGTTAGGTTAGATCTCTTTCACTGTCTCAGTCAAAATTTTGCAAAGGCAGTTTCACAGTGATCAGGGTTGAAAACCAATTCCTATACAGTACTAGTATAGAGGTAAACTTTGCTAAAATGCATTTATTTTATAAGTTGTTCCCGATACTTACACAACTGTAGATGCAATTAGCAAACAGGAAGGTTTTCTGCACTACAGTATGGTGTGGACATGTATGGAGGGTTTCAAAGCAGCTACAGTTACCTTGTATTTTATAAAGTGGCATTTTAGTCAAGTTCCAAATCAAGGAAGATAAGGGACTGAGCAGTAATTTTAACAAACACTCTGAGTTCAGTTTTCTTCCGCCTCAATATTTAAAAATGTATATTCAGGAACATCTGACTATTGACTATGAGAGACCTACTGCAAGCCTCCAGACCACCCCCCTTCAAAAAAACAAAAACAAAAACCACACATATCTCCAGGGCAAATCATATCAAATGATAAACCCTTGGTTTAAGCATTTTTCTTTAGGGGAAATTAAATTAAAATAAACACCAAATAGAGCCTTGAAAGAGACAAAAATTAAAAAGAAAATGCCTGAGGGGAGAATTTCTTTGACGATGATAGGGCTGAGCTGGTTATGAGATCTGCTATCACCTGAACTGTGTTCCTGCAATCCCAAATTCATGTGTTGAAGCCCTACCCTGCAATGTGATGGTATTTGGAGACAGGGCTTTTAGGAGATAATTCAGATTAAATGTGATCATGTTACTGGAAAGGGGTCCCGATCCAGACCCCAACAGAGGTCTCCTGGATCTCATGCAAGAAAGAATTCAAGGCAGGTCTATAAAGTGAAAGCAAGTTTATTAAGAAAGTAAAGGAATAACAGAATGGCTACTCCATAGGCAGAGCAGCAGCATGGGCCACTGGTTGCCCATTTTTATGGTTATTTCTTGATTGTATGCTAAACAAGGGGGTGGATTATTCATGAATTTTCTGGGAAAGGGGTGGGCAACTCCAGGAACTGAGAGTTCCTCCCCATTTTGGACCATATAGGGTAACTTCGTGATGTTGCCATGGCATTTGTAAACTGTCATGGTGCTGGTAGGAATGTCTCTTAGCAAGCTAATGTACTATAATTAGTGTATAATGAGCAGTGAGGATGATCAGAGGTCACTTTTGTCACCATCTTGGTTTTGGTGGGTTTTGGCCAGCCTCTTTTTAAATTTATTATTATTTATTTATTTTTTGAGACGGAGTCTCGCTCTGTCACCCAGGCTGGAGTGCAGTGGCCGGATCTCAGCTCACTGCAAGCTCCGCCTCCCCGGTTTACGCCATTCTCCTGCCTCAGCCTCCCGAGTAGCTGGGACTACAGGCGCCCGCCACCTCGCCCGGCTAGTTTTTTTGTATTTTTTTAAGTAGAGACGGGGTTTCACCGTGTTAGCCAGGATGGTCTCCATCTCCTGACCTCGTGTCCGCCCATCTCGGCCTCCCAAAATGCTGGGATTACAGGCTTGAGCCACCGCACCCGGCCTCTTTTTTTATTTTTTTAGATGGAGTCTTGCTCTGTCACCCAGGCTGGAGTGCAGTGGAGCAATCTTGGCTCACTGCAACCTCTGCCTCCCAGGTTCAAGCGATTCTCCTGCCTCAGCCTTCTGAGTAGCTGGGACTACAGGTGTGTGCCACCACACCCAGCTATTTTTTTACATTTTTTGTAGAGATAGGGTTTCACCATGTTGGCCAGGCTGGTCTCAAACTCCTGACCTCAAGTGATCTGCCCACCTCGGCCTCACAAAGCGCTGGATCACAGGGGTGAGCCCCCGCATCCATTGGCCGGCTTCTTTACTGCAACCTGTTTTATCAGCAAGGTCTTTATGACCTGTATCTTGTGGTGACCTCCTATCTCCTCCTGTGACTCAGAATGCCTTAACCTCCTAAGAATGCAGCCCAGAAGGTCTCAGCCTTATTTTACCCAGCCCCTATTCAAGATGGAGTCCCTTTGGTTTAAATGCCTCTGACAGTCATACATGTGGGATCCTAATGCAATGGGATTGGTGGCCTTATAAGAAGAGGAAGAGAGAGAAATCTTTCTCTCCATTGAGCATGACTGAGAACAGGCCATGTGAGGACACAGTGAGAAGGCATCTGCAAGCCAGCAAGACAGCCCTCACCAGAAACCGAGTCAGCCAGCATTTGATCTTGAACTTCTCAACCTCCAGATCTGTGAGAAATACATTTCTATCATTTAAGCTACCCAGGCTATGGTACTTTGATATGGCATCCTTCACAAATTAAGACAGGATAATTTCTTCGTTCATTAACTTCATTCATTAACCGTCCCTTTTTTAGGCACTAGAGATATGGCAATGACCAAAATAAAGCTCCAGTCTTTGAGGAGCTTATATTCTAGTAGGAAAAAAAACAAGCAAGTCAACAAATAAAATAGTATTGTGTGAGAAATGATAAGTGATGGGGAGAAATAAAGCAGGGTAAGGAGGATGGAGGGGTGGGGAGCAGCTATTTTATGTAGAGTGGTCAAGGAAGGCCTCGCTTATGAGATGATACTTAAGCAGAGACCTGAAGGACATGAACTTTGGGTTATCTGGAGGAACAGAATCCTGAGCAGAATCCTTTCCACAAGTGCAAAGGTCTGGAAACAGAGCATGCTAAGTTCAGGGAATATCAAGGAGGCCAGTGTGTCTGGGGCTGAGCAAGCCAGGTGGAGAGTAGTAGCAGTTGAGTGACCATGGCAGGAGCTGTGTTGTGTAGAGTCTTACAGGCCTGTGTTAGGGCTCTGGCTCTAATTCTGAGTAAAATGAGAAGCCACTTGTCTTAATCCATTTTGTGTTGTCATAACAGAACACAGACTAGCTAACTTATAAAGAAAATAAATGTATTTCTTATAGTTCTAGAGGCTGAGAAATCCAAGAGCATGGTGCCAGCACCTAGCGAGGGCCTTCTTGCTGCATCATCCCATGGCAGAAGACATACAGCAAGAGCGCCCTGTGTGAGAGAGAGCAAAAGAGAAAGGGGGCCTGAATTTTTCTTTTTTTTTTTTTTGAGACAAAGTCTCGTTCTTTCACCCAGGCTGGAGTGCAGTGGCGTGATCTCAGCTCACTGCAACTTGTGCCTCCTGGGTTCAAGCGATTCTCATGCCTCAGCCTCCAGAGTAGCTGGGACTACAGGCACATGTCACCACCCCCGGGTAATTTTTGTATTTTTAGTAGAGACAGGGTTTCACTATGTTGGCCAGGCTGGTCTCAAACTCCTGACCTCAAGTGATCTGCTTGCCTCGGCCTCACAAAGGGCTGGGATTACAGGCATGAACCACTGTACCCGGCCTTGAATTCACTTTTATAACAAGTCTACTCCCATGATAACTAATTTACTCTTGCAATAACGACATTAATCCACTCTTGACCTAATCACCTCTTATTAGGCCCCACTCCGAATACTGCTGCAGTGGGGATTAAGTTTCCAATGCGTGAATTTTGAGAGACGTATTCAAATCACAGCACCACTGAAGGGTGTAGAAGTCATGAGTGACATGATTTGACTTCCATTTAGAAGATACATTCTTATTGTTGGATAAACGGTGGTGGGATGGGGGAAAAAGTAGAAGCAGAGAGACTTGATTGAAAGTGGATAGATGGCTGTCGAGAGTTTTAGTCTATTTTGGTTTGATTTTTGAGACAGCTAATGGTTTTATCTTTTTGCAGGCCTCAAACGATTTTGTTCATATTACTGGGTTATTTAAAAATTAAACAGAAAATATATTACATTTTTATTTATGCTCAGGAGCTATGATATCTCTTTGACTTTAGGTTCTAGGGTATTTGTAAGATTTCCATCAGTTCTCAACCTCATGGAAGCCTACTCGGTGCCCTTTTGCTCTCTATCCTGAAAAACCATCAATTTGCCTAATATCCTAGGGCTACTGGCATTGTCTTTATCCAACTCCATCCTGCCTGTTGGAGCAGTACTTCTCATACTTTCAAGTGCATGTAAATCCTCTGGGAGAACCTTGTTAAAGTACTGATTGTGATTCTATAGGTCTAGGGTGGGACACAATGATTCTGCATTTCTAGCCAGCTTCTGATTCTATTGATCCTTGGACAACACTTTGAGTAGCAGTATCAGAGTATTGGAAGGATCCTACACACTTTAGGCATTCTTTTAGTGAAGAAAAAAATCAGACAAATGTGTACAATGAGAAATTTATTTTTCTGTGCATTTCTACTGGGAATGTTGGACCCCAAGAAGAAAATGTAGTTATTGTTTCTTTTTTTCCCAGGCAGTTAATTTTTTTTTAAATGTAGACACTCTTTGTTGAAAAAATAGAAAGTAATTTTAAGTTTTAGTTTGTTTTTTTAATAGGTAAAGCATTCACAGGGTTCAATATGTAACATATATAAAATGGCCACCAGTGATACATCCCAATTCTTATCCCTGAATAATGTAATTACTCATTCTTCTGTTCCTTTGTATTCTTTAAGGGTCTTTTTTTTGTCTTGCTCTGTTGCCCAGGCTGGAGTGCTGAAGGGCAGTGGCACAATCATGGCTCACTGCAGCCTCAAACTCCTGGCTCAAGCAATCCTCCCACCTCAGCCTCCAGAGTAGTTGGGACTACAGGCACACGCCACCCTGCCTGGTTAATTTTTTCACTTTTTTTGTATATACAAGGTCTTGCTATGTTGCCCAGGCTGGCCTGGAACTCCAGACCTCAAGAGATCCTCCCACCTTAGCCTCCCAAAGTGCTGGGATTACAGGTGTGAGCCACCTTGCCCAGATGATAGTCTAAGTGTTTTTTTTTGTTGTTTGTTTTTGTTTTTTGAGACGTAGTTTTGCTCTTGTTGCCCAGGCTGGACTGCAATGGTGTGACCTTGGCTCACTGTAACCTCCACCTCCTGGGTTCAAGCAATTCTCCTGCCTCAGCCTCCTGAGTAGCTGGGATTACAGGCGTGCACCAGGACGCCTGGCTAATTTTTTGTATTTTTAGTAGAAACGGGCTTTCACCATGTTGGCCAGGCTGGTCGGGAACTCCTGACCTCAGGTGATCCACCCGCCTCGACCTCCCAAAGTGCGGGGATTACAGGCGTGAGCCACAGCGCCTGACCGATAGTCTAAGTCTTATAAGTAAATACACATGTATGTATCTACGTGTGTATGCGTAAGTATAAAATTTTCCCTTTTGCATAAATAATAGCATGTTTTGCCTACTATTCTCAAGTTTGCTTTATACACCTGATATATTAAGATATTTGAGACCATTCCATACCAGTACATTAAAAGCATCTTCATTCTTTATTACAGCTACATAGTATTCCATTAGATGGATGTACCATAATTAATTTTACTAGTCTCAAAATATAGTTTTAAATTAATATAATTGCAATTGAGAACTCTAAAAACAAATTATAATCCAGTTGTCCAACCACAGAGGAAACATATTTATAAACAAGATAAATACTAAATTATTATTTCTTATAATGAATTTAGTATTTTCTTAAATATTTAAAAAACTTAAGACTTAGCTGCTCATCAGTGGTGATATTTTAAAAAAGAAAACAATATTGACTTATTTCAGTATGTAAAGGATTCCGTTGGGGTTATGAATGGTATGTTAGGAAATTTCAGAAACTCTTCAGGGTGAAACGATGATAAATCACCAAAAAGAGCTTTGAATGTATGTGTTAATAGAGTTCCAAAAAATGTAACTTATTGCAGTGGAATCATTTATATGCCTCAAGAGCCTTACTTGCTTATACGTGAGTGGAATTGTATATAATTGTCCAGAAAATTCAGTGCATGTCGTAGCTGGATACTTTAGCCTCTTTACTAACAGACCTTCCTCTCCTCAGTACTGCTTATATTTTTCTACTGCTTGATGTAGCAAACCTGTTTCTTTTAAATTATAAAATAAAAACCTCTAGAATTAATCATCTCTCTCTGCCTTATATTCAGTGAGTTCTGATTTAGTAGTCCCATATAAATGAAAGTGATATTTAGTGGTATTGAAAGTAAAGTTTAAAAATATATTATCATAGAGTAAAACTGATGTATTTTTGTGAACAGGTCTATGAATTTACACACACGGATGTGTAGATTTCTACACCATCACAATCAGAATAGAGAATGTGTGGTCGGGCGCAGTGGCTCACGCCTGTAATCCCAGCACTTTGAGAGGCCGAGGCGGGCAGATCACGAGGTCAGGAGATAGAGACCAGCCTGGACAACACAGTGAAACCCCGTCTCTACTAAAAATACAAAAATTAGCCGGGCGTGGTGGCAGGCTTCTGTAGTCCCAGCTACTTGGGAGGCTGAAGCAGGAGAATCGCTTGAACTCAGGAGGCAGAGGCTGCAGTGAGCTGAGATTTCGCCACTGCATTCCAGCCTAGGCAACAGAGCGAGACTCTGTCTCAAAAAAGAAAAAGAAAAAAATAGAGAATATGCTCATCACTCCCAGTCCCCTAAATTACATCTCTTTATACACACCTCCTACCTCCACATATGATAGGTGATAACCACTGATGTTTTCATCTCTATAGTTTGGCCTTTTTCAGAATATCATAGAAATGAATAATATAGTATAAAACCTTTTGAAATTATATTCTTTCACTCAGCAAAATGCTTTTGAGATTCATCCAAGTTGTTGCATGTATCAATAATTTGTCCTTTTATATTGCTGAGCACTAGAACATTGTATAGATATGCCAGTGTTTGTTTATCCATTTACCCAAAGAAAGACAAAATTTGAATTGTTTCCAATTTTTAGTGAGTATGAACAGAGTTACACATATGTGCACATGTTTTTGGGTGAATGTAAGTTTTAATTTCCCTAGGTTACGTAAATATCTAGCAGTAGGAATGCTGGGACACGGGTTAAGTGTTAGTTTAACTTTATAAGCAAGTGCCAAAATTGTTTTCCCAACTTGTTATACCATTCTGCATTTCTGCCAGCAATGTATGAGAGTTCAGATTGATCTACATCCCCTCTGGCACTTGATATTGCAGCATTTTTTATTTCAGCCATTTTAATAGGTGTATAGTAGTAACTCATTGTGGTTTTATTTTGCATTTCCTTAATAGGTAATGATGTTGAACATTTTTTTTTTTGGCTTGTTTACCATTGTACATCCCCTTTACTGAAGTGTCCAAGTATTCTACCAATTTTTAAGTTGGGTTGCTTGATATTTTTATTGTTGATTTTTGAGAATTTTAAAAAATATGTATTCTAAATACAAGCCATTTGTCAAATATGTGATTTTCAAAATTTTCTTCCATTTTATAACTTGTCTTTTTTTGCTCTTAACACTTTACAGAGCAAAAGTTTTAAATTTTGTGAAGTCCAGTGTATCAGTTTTTTTCTTTTATAGATCATGCTTTGGTGTTAACCCCACAAACTTTCTGCCTAACACCAGCTCATGAAGATTTTCTCCTATGTTTATTCATCAAAGTTTTATAGATTTACATTTAGCTCTATGATCTATTTTTTTTTGTATAAAATGTGATAGTTAGATTGAGGCCCTTTCTTTCACATATAGATATCTAATGGTTTCAATATCGTTTCTTGAGAAGATTATCCTGTCTTCACATAATTGACTTTGAATCTTTGTCAAAAATCAGCTGACTACACAAACACACACACACACACACACACACACACACATATATATACATATATATATATATTTTTTTTTTTTTTGAGAGAGGGTCTCGTTCCCATCGCCCACACTGGAGTGCAGTGGTGCAATCATGGCTCACTGCAGCCTAGACTTCCATGGCTCAGGTGATCCTCCCACCTCAGCCTCTCAAGTAGCTGGACTATAGGTACTCATCACTGTGTGTGGCTAATTTTTTGTATTTTTTATAGAGAGGGGGTTTTGCCATGTTTCCTAGCCTGGTCTCAAACTCCTGGGCTCAGGTGATCCTGCCTGCCTTGGCCTCCCAAAGTGCTGGGATTACCAGCATGAGCCACTGCACCTGGCCACAACTGGCTATATTTCTGTGGGTTTGTATCTGGACTTCCTATTCTGTGATCGATGTGTCTATCCCTCAGCCAATACCCTAATGTCTTATTATAACTTTATGTTGTCTCAACAGTGGGTATTGTCATTCCTCCAATTTTATTCTTTTTAAAAATTGTATGACTTTTCTAGTTACACTGCCTTTCCATGTATACTTTAGAATCAGCTTGTGTATAACCACATAATTGGAATTCTGCTAAACCTACAGACCAACTGACATCTTCCAATCCATGAACATATGTCTTCCTGTTTATTTAAGCTTTTATTCCCTTCATCGATGTATTTTGAAAATAATTATTTTAATTTTTGTGGGTACATAGTAAGTGTAAATATTTATGTGGTACATGAGATGTTTTGATACAGAGATGCAATGCATGATAATCGCATCATGTAAAATAGGGTATCCATTCCCTCAAGCATTTACCTTTTGTGTTACAAACAATCCAATTATACTATTTTAGTTATTTTTAAATGCACAATTAAATTATTAGACTGTAGTCACCCTGTTATCGAATACTAGGTAACATTTTGTATTCAGCATATGGCTTGTATATATGTTTTGCAGATTTATAATCAAATATTTCATTTTTTGGCTTTAGTGTAAATAGAGTTTTTAAAATTTTAGTTTCCAGTTGTACATGACAATATATAAAAACAGTCAGGCGCAGTGGCTCACACCTGTAATCCCAGCACTTTGGGAAGCTGAGGCAGGCAGATCATGAGGTCAGGAATTCGAGACCAGCCTGACCAACATGGTGAAATCTGTCTCTACTAAAAAAAATACAAAAAATTAGCTGGGCATAGTGGTGGGCGCCTGTAATCCCAGCTACTTGGGAGGCTGAGGCAGGAGAACTGCATGAACCCCGGAGGCGTAGGTTGCAGTGAGCCAAGATTGCGCCACTGCACTCCAGCCCAGGTGACAGAGCAAGACTCCGTCTCAAAAAAAAACAAAAACAAACAAACCAAAAAAAACCCCAGGACTTCACCAAGATGACCAAATAGGAACAGCTCTGGTCTGCAGCTCCCAGCATGATTGATACAGAAGACGGGTGATTTCTGCATTTCCAACTCAGGCACCTGGTTCATCTCAGTGGGACTGGCTGGACAGTGGGTGCAGCCCACGGAGGGTGATCTGAAGCAGGGCAGGGCGTCGCCTCACCTGGGAAGCACAAGGGGTTGGGGGATTTCCCTTTCCTAGCCAAGGGAAGCTGGGACAGACTACCTGGAAAAACGGGGTACTCCTGCCCAAATACTGCACTTTTCCCAAGGTGTTAGCAACTGACAGACAAGGTGATTCTCTCCCATGCCTGGCTCAGCGGGTCCCACGTCCATGGAGCCTTGCTCACTACTAGCTCAGCAGTCTGAGATTGATCTGTGAGATGGCAGCCTGGCTGGGGGAAGGGCATCCACCATTGCTGAGGCTTGAGTAGGTAAACAAAGTGGCCAGGAAGCTCTAACTGGGCAGAGCCCACCACAGCTCAACAAGGCCTACTGCCTCTAGACTCCACCTCTGTGGGCTGAACAAAAGGAGCAGGAAACTTTTGCAGACTTAAACGTCCCTGTCTGACAGCTCTGAAGAGAGTAGCAGTTCTCCCACCATGGCGTTTGAGCTCTGAGAATGGACAAACTGCCTCAAGTGGGTCCCTGAGCCCCGTGTAGCCTAACTGGAAGACACCTCCCAATAGGGGCCGACAGATACCTCATACAGGCGGCTGCCCCTCTGGGGCGAAGCTTCCAGAGGAAGGATCAGGCAGCAATATTTGCTGTTCTGCCGGGCGTGGTGGCTCAAGCCTGTAATCCCAGCACTTTGGGAGGCCGAGACGGGCGGATCACGAGGTCAGGAGATTGAGACCATCCTGGCCAACACGATGAAACCCCATCTCTACTAAAAAATACAAAAAAACTAGCCAGGCGAGGTGGCGGGTGCCTGTAGTCCCAGCTACTCGGGAGGCTGAGGCAGGAGAATGGCGTAAACCCGGGAGGCGGAGCTTGTCGTGAGCTGAGATCCTGCCACTGCACTCCAGCCTGGGCGACAGAGCGAGACTCCATCTCAAAAAAAAAAAAAAAAAAAAGAAAGAAAGAAAAAATATTTGCTGTTCTGCAATATTTGCTGTTCTGCAGCCTCCACTGGTGATACACAGGCAAACAGGGTCTGGAGTGGAACTCCAGCAAATTCCAACAGACCTGCAGCTGAGGGACCTAACTGTTAGAAGGAACAGTTAGGTTAGTTAGGTTAGAAGGAACTAACAAACAGAAAGGAATAGCATCAACATCAACAAAAAGGTCATCTACACCAAAACCCCATCTGTAGGTCACCATCATCAAAGACCAAAGGTAGATAAAACCACAAAGATGGGAGAAACCAAAGCAGAAAAGCTGAAAATTCTAAAAATCAGAGCGCCTCTTCTCCTCTAAAGGATCATAACTCCTCACCAGCAACAGAACAAAGCTGAACAGAGAATGACTTTGACGAGTTGACAGAAGTAGGCTTCAGAAGGTTGGTAATAACAAACTTCTCCAAGCTAAAGGAGGATGTTTGAACCCATCGCAAGGAAGCTAAAAACCTTGAAAAAAGATTAGATGAATGGCTAACTAGAATAAACAGTGTAGAGAAGACCTTAAATGACTTGATGGAGTTGAAAACCACAGAACGAGAACTTTGTGATGCATGCACAAGCTTCAGTAGCCGATTCGATCAAGTGGAAAAAAGGGTATCAGCGACTGAAGATCAAATTAATGAAATAAAGCGAGTAGACAAGGTTAGAGAAAAAAGAGTAAAAAGAAGTTAACAAAGCCTCCAAGAAATATGGGACTATGTGAAAAGACCAAATCTACGTCTGATTGGTATACCTGAAAGTGATGGGGAGAATGGAACCAAGTTGGAAAACACTCTTCAGGATATTATCCAGGAGAACTTCCCCAACCTAGCAAGGCAGGCCAACATTCAAATTCAGGAAATACAGAGAACATCACAAAGATACTCCTCGAGAAGAGCAACTCAAAGACACATACTTGTCATATTCACCAAGGTTGAAATGAAGGAAAAAGTGTTAAGGGCAGCCAGAGAGAAAGGTCGAGCTACCCACAAAGGGAAGCCCAGCAGACTAACAGTGGATCTCTTGGCAGAAACCCTACAAGCCAGAAGAGAGTGGGGTCCAATATTCAACATTCTTAAAGAAAAGAAGTTTCAACCCAGAATTTCATATCCAGCCAAACTAAGCTTCATAAGTGAAGGAGAAATAAAATCCTTTATAGACAAACAAATGCTGAGAGATTTTGTCACCACCAGGCCTGCCTTACAAGAGTTCCTGAAGGAAGCACTAAACAACCAGTACCAGCCACTGCAAAAACATGCGAAACTGTAAAGACCATTGATGCTATGAAGAAACTGCATCAATTAACAGGCAAATTAACCAGCGAGCATCATAATGACAGGATCAAATTCACACATAACAATATTAACCTTAAATGTAAATGGGCTAAATGCCCCAATTAAAAGACACAGACTGACACATTGGATAAACAGTCAAGACTCATCAGTGTGCTGTATTCAGGAGACCCATCTCACATGCAAAGACACACACAGGCTCAAAATAAAGGGATGGAGGAAGATCTACTAAGTAAATGGAAAGCAAAAAGCAAAAATGCAGGGGTTGCAATCCTAGTCTCTGATAAAATAGACTTTAAACCAACAAAGATCAAAAGAGACAAAGAAGGCCATTACATAATGGTAAAGGGATCAATGCAACATGAAGAGTTAACTGTCCTAAATATATATGCACCCAATACAGGAGCACCCAGATTCATAAAGCGAGTCCTTAGAGACCTACAAAGAGACTTAGGCTCCC
Organism: Trachypithecus francoisi; assembly: GCF_009764315.1. Taxonomy (NCBI): domain Eukaryota; kingdom Metazoa; phylum Chordata; class Mammalia; order Primates; family Cercopithecidae; genus Trachypithecus; species Trachypithecus francoisi. Next base: position 22,832,040 of record NW_022681472.1, on the reverse strand, counting down.
ATACAATAATAATGGGAGACTTTAACACCCCACTGTCAATATTAGACAGATCAATGGGACAGAAGGTTAACAAGGATATCCAGGACCTGAACTCAGCTCTGCAAAAAGCAGACCTAATAGACATCTACATAACTCTCCACCCCAAATCAACAGAATATACATTCTTCTCAGCACCACATCACATTTATTCTAAAATTGATCACATAATTGGAAGTAAAGCACTCCTCAGGAAATGTAAAAGAACAGAAATCACAACAAACTGTCTCTCAGACCACAGTGCAATAAAATTAGAACTCAGGATTAAGAAACTCACTCAAAACTGCACAACTATGTGGAAACCGAACAACTTGCTCCTGAATGACTACTGGGTAAATAACGAAATGAAGGCAGAAATAAAGATGTTCTTTGAAACCAATGAGAATAAAGACACAACATACCAGAATCTCTGGGACACATTTAACACATTGTGTAGACGGAAATTTACAGAACTGAATGCCCATGAGAGAAAGCAGGAAAGATCTAAAATCGACATCCTAACATCACAATTAAAAGAACTAGAGAACCAAGAGCAAACAAATTCAAAAGCTAGCAGAAGACAAGAAATAACCAAGATCAGAGCAGAACTGAAAGAGATAGAGACACAAAAACTCTTCAAAAAATCAATGAATCCAGGAGCTGGTGTTTTGAAAAGCTCAACAAAATTGATAGACTGCTAGCAAGACTAATAAAGAAGAAAAGAGAGAAGAATCAAATAGACACAATAAAAAATGATAAAGGGGATATCACCACCGATCCCACAGAAATACAAACTACCACCAGAGAATACTATAAACACCTCTACGCAAATAAACTAGAAAATCTAGAAGAAATGGATAAATTCCTGGACACATACAACCTACCAAGACTAAATCAGGAAGAAGTTGAATCTCTGAATAGACCAAGAACAGGCTCTGAAATTGAGGCAATAATTAATAGCCTAGCAACCAAAACAATCCAGGACCAGACGGATTCACATCCAAATTCTACCAGAGGTACAAAGAGGAGCTGGTACCATTCCTTCTGAAACTATTCCAATCAATGGAAAAAGAGGGAATCCTCCCTAACTCATTTTATAAGGCCAACATCATCCTAATACCAAAGACACAACAAAAAAAGAGAATTTTAGACCAATATCCCTGATGAACATCGATGCGAAAATCCTTAATAAAATACTGGCAAACTGAATCCATCAGCACATCAAAAAGCTTATCCACCACGATCAAGTCAGCTTCATCCCTGGGATGCAAGGCTGGTTCAACACATGCAAATCAATAAACGTAATCCAGCATATAAACAGAACCAAAGACAAAAACCACATGATTATCTCAATAGACGCAGAAAAGGCCTTCGACAAAATTCAACAGCCCTTCATGCTAAAACTCTCAATAAACTAGGTATTGATGGAATGTATCTCAAAATAATAAGACTTATTTATGACAAACCCACAGCCAGTATTATACTGAATGGGCAAAAACTGGAAGCATTCCCTTTGAAAACTGGCACAAGACAAAGATGCCCTGTCTCACTACTCCTATTCGACATAGTGTTGGAAGTTCTGGCCAGGGCAGTCATGCAAGAGAAAGAAATAAAGGGTATTCAATTAGGAAATGAGGAAGTCAAATTGTCCCTGTTTGCAGATAACATGATTGTATATTTAGAAAACCTCATCGTCTCAGCCCAAAATCTCCTCAAGCTGATAAGCAACTTCGGCAAAGTCTCAGGATACAAATTCAATGTGCAAAAATCACCAGCATTCCTATACACCATTAACAGAAAAACAGAGATCCAAATCATGAGTGAACTCCCATTCACAATTGCTACAAAGATAATAAAATACTTAGGAATCTAACTTACAAGGGTTGTGAAGGACCTCTTCAAGGAGAACTACGAACCACTGCTCAACAAAATAAAAGAGGACACAAATAAATAGAATATTCCATGCTCATGGATAGTAAGAATCAATATCGTGAAAATGACCATACTGCCCAAAGTAATGTATAGGTTCAATGCCATCCCCATCAAGCTACCAATTACTTTCTTCACAGAATTGGAAAAAACTACTTTAAAGTTCATATGAAACCAAAAAGAGCCGGCATTGCCAAGACAATCCTAAGCAAAAAGAATAAAGCTGGAGGCATCATGCTACCTGACTTCAAACTATACTACAAGGCTACAGTAACCAAAAGAGCATGGTACTGGTACCAAAACAGAGATATAGACCGATGGAAGAGAACAGAAGCCTCAGAAATAACACCAGACATCTACAACCATCTGATCTTTGACAAACCTGACAAAAACAATAAATAGGGAAAGGATTCCCTATTTAATAAATGGTGCTGGGAAAACTGACTAGCCATAAGTAGAAAGCTGACTGGATCAATCTCTTCCTTACACCTTATACAAAAATTAATTCAAGATGGATTAAAGACTTAAATGTTAGACCTAAAACCATAAAAACCCTAGAAGAAAACCTAGGCAATACCATTCAGGACATCGGCATGGGCAAGGACTTCATGACTATAACACCAAAAGCAATGGCACAAAAGCCAAAATAGACAAATGGGATCTACTTAAACTAAATAGCTTCTGCACAGCAAAAGAAACTACCATCAGAGTGAACAGGCAACCTACAGAATGGGAGAAAATTTTTGCAATCTACCCATCTGACAAAGGGTTAATATCCAGACTCTACTAAGAACTCAAACAAATTTACAGAAAAAAACAAACGATCCCCTCAAAAAGTGGGCAAAGGATATAAACAGACACTTCTCAAAAGAAGACATCTATGCAGCCAACAGACAAATGAAAAAATGCTCATTATCACTGGTCATCAGAGAAATGCAAATCAAAACCACAATGAGATACCATCTCACGTCAGTTAGAATGGCCATCATTAAACAGTCAGGAAACAACAGGTGCTGGAGAGGATGTGGAGAAATAGGAACGCTTTTACACTGTTAGTGGGAGTGTAAATTAGTTCAACTATTGCGGAAGCCAGTGTGGCGATTCCTCAAGGATCTAGAACTAGAATTACCATTTGACCCAGCAATCCCATTACTGGGTATATACCCAAAGGATTATAAATCATGCTACTATAAAGACACATGCACACCTATGTTTATTGCAGCACTATTCCCAATAGCAAAGACTTGGAACCAACCCAAATGTCTATCAATGATAGACTGGATTAAGAAAATGTGGTACATATGCATCCTTTTCTATGTAGCCATAAAAAAGGATGAGTTCATGTCCTTTGCAGGAACATGGATGAAGCTGGAAACCATCATTCTCAGCAAACTATCACAAGGACAGAAAACCAAACATTGCATGTTCTCACTCATAGGTGGGAATTGAACAATGAGATCAGTTGGACATAGTGTGGGGAACATCACACACCGGGGCCTGTCGGGGGCTGGGGGCTGGGGGAGGGATAGCATTAGGAGAAATACCTAATGTAAATGATGAGTTGATGGGTACAGCAAACCAACATGGCACATGTATACCTATGTATCAAACCTGCACGTTGTGCACATGTACCGTAGAACTTAAAGTATAATGATAATTTAAAAAAAAATAGAATTCATTTTCATTCACTGACTTCGTATCCTGTGAAGTTGTTAAACTCAATTGTAAGTTCTAGGAGGTTTTTTTTTTGTAGGTTCCTACATATATAATTATGCTGACTGAGTAAGGACAGTTTGTTTCTTCCATTCCAGCCTGTGTGTCTTTCTTTTCCTTGCCTGATTATACTGGTTAGGACTTCCAGTATACTGTTGAATAGGAGTCTTGAGAGTAAACATCCTTGCCTTCTTTCCATTCACGGCATTCAGGTTTTTGCCATTAAGTATAATGTTCCCTGTGGTTGGTCTTTTTAAAGATATTCTTTATCAGGTTGAGTATGTTTGCTGAGAGTTTTCAGCATAAGTGGATGCTGAATTTTATTAAATTCTATTAAATTTTATTAAATGCTTATTCTGCATCAAATGACGTTATCAGGTTGTTTTTATTTTTATTTTTTTTGAGACAGAGTCTCAGCTCACTGCAACCTCCCCCTCCTCGGTTCAAGTGACTGTCTTTCCTCAACCTCCTGAGTAGCTGGGATTACAGGCACGTGCCACCATGCCCCGCTAATTTTTGTGTTTTTGGTAGTGACGGGGTTTCACCCTGTTGCTCAGGCTGGTCTCAAACTCCTGACCTTGTGATCTGCCTGCCTTGGCTTCCCAAAGTGCTGGGATTACAGGCGTGAGCCACCGCGCCAGGCCCAGGTAGTTTTTCTCCTAGTCTGCTAGTGTGGTCAATAACCTTACTTGCTTTTCCTTTTTCTTTTCTTTTTTTTTTTTTGAGACAGAGACTTGCTCTCTGGCCAGGCTAGAGTGCAGTGGCATGATCGCGGCTCACTGCAACCTCTGCCTCCCGGGTTCAAGTGATTCTCCTGCCTCAGCCTCCTGAGTAGCTGGGACTACAGGTGCATGCCACCATGCCCAGCTAATTTTTATATTTTTAGTAGAGACGGGGTTTCACCATGTTGATGGTCTCGATCTCTTTACCTTGTGATCCTCCTGCCTCAGCTTCTAAAGTGTTGGGATTACAGGCGTGAGCCACTGTGCCCGGCCCCTTACTTGCTTTTCTAATAGTTACCCAGCTGGCATTTCCAGCATGAACCTCCTGTTGGTTGTGGTGTATTATTATTTTAACATTTTGCTGATTTTTATTTGCTAATATTTTGTTGAGGACCTTTGCATCTATATTCAGGAAGGATATGAATCGGTAGTTCTGTCCTGTTTTTATTTGATTTTGCTGGCCTCATACAATAAGCTGAAAAGTGTTCTCTTTTTTCTGAAAGAGATGGTGTTATTTCTTCTCTAAATGTTTGATAGAATTCAGCAATGAAACCATTTGGGCCTGGAAATTTCTTTTTCCAGGTTTTAAACTAAACTAAAAATTCAATTTCTTTAAAAGGCAGGCTTTTAATAAAAAATTCCCATTAAAACTTTTTTGGAAAACCTGACCTCATTAGAAAGGTTAATGTCCACTTATTCATTAACATTTAAAATTCATTTCAGTGTACTAGCTGTTGAGGGTAGTTCCAAAAGAAAGAGATAATGTGGTCCTGCCTTAAAATAATTATGGCACAATACTGGTGAGAAGTCATCTCAAAAGGATATTTAGAAATACGTGACTAAGAAAGAAATAGGATGAAACAATGGTTAAGAGCATCCATGGATTTTGGCAAATGACAAACTTAGATTTGTATTTGGTTCTGCCACACTGTAACTTTGGGCAATTAACTTGTTGAACTTTTCTCCTTCTCAACTATAAAAAAATACAAATATATATTTTTGATATATATATCTCATAAACATATGAGAGAGATATATATATCTCACTGAGTTGTGGATTAAGGATTGACTTAATGCTTGTCAAGAGCTTCATACAAAGTAAATATCCAATAAGTAGTAGCTATCATTGGTGTGACTTTCCAGGAAAAATTACAACTGTGTAGAGAAGAGTAGAGTATAGTGCTATAGATTGAAAGTAAGTACCTTTCATCATGCTAGAGAATTGTGAAATCAAACATTCTAGGAAAATTTAAGAGTTTATGCTTTCAATTTCATTATTCTGTAAAAGATTAGCATTGGATGGTTTTAAATTCTCAGAAAGCCATATGGCTCTAGATTTGTATTTATTTACTTTTGCAACCACATTCTAACTTTTTGGAATGTTCTCTTTATCAAATACCACTTTATAGTCACTTATTCTATAAAAATTTGCTGTCTTTTCTTTCTAAATCAAATTATTTAATATACCATGTTCTCCCTCTGTCTGCCCTGTCTAATGTCTTGATACCTTACCTGTAGGACAACAAGTAGAATCGCCCAGTTTAAAGATACACTATATTTTTTTATTTTTTTGGAGACTGAGTTTCACTCTTGTCACCCAGGCTGGAGTGCAGTGGCGCAATTTCGGCTCACTGCAACCTTCGCCTCCCAAGTTCAAGCAATTCTCCTGCCTCAGCCTTCCAAGTGGCTGGGATTACAGGCATGAGCCATCAGGCCCCGCTGATTTTTTTTTTTTTTTCCGCAGAGACCGGGTTTCACCACGTTGGCCAGGTCGGTTTCAAACTCCTGAACTCAGGTGATCTGCTCCCCTGGGCCTCCCAAAGTGCTGCGATTATAGGAATGAGCCACTGCGCCTGGCTAAGGATACATTATATCCATTTATTGTCTTAATAAATGAGGTAAAAACAAGCACACTAGTGAAAGTGGAATATCAAGTTAGTTTACATGAAAAGCAAGAAAGCAGACGATTTATTTTGGAGTGGCCTTTCTTCTATTAGTCATGCCATTACTGTGGTTTCAGCAAAACTGATTGTTTCTGTTTAATCAATGTTTCTCATCTTTTGCTAAGTTGGCTGCCTCATCTTTTTGTGTATGCCTAGTCTTCAAAAACTTAAAAGTAGAAAATTAAACACTACTGGGGACAGTTAGGCATAAAGTGTGAGGTAGATAATGCTGTAAGACATAGAAGGGAAAGAATAGTGTTAATGCAGGTAGAAGAAAGAACTTTTAGGAGAGGATGGAATTTCAAAGAGACTTTGAAGGTTGGGAAGCCTTTGAGGAGAACAAATAAAAGAAAGGTGGCAGTGAGCACTCTGGATCATCTGAAAGATGAATAAAGGAACACAGGTGTGAATGAACTTGGTGTTTACATGAGTACGTTGCATGGGGATAAAAGGTAGAGGGTGATTTGGAGAAGGGAATGCGCTGGAACATGAGTGCCTACATGTGTATAACTGAGGAAGAGGGACTGAGGCATTACCATAAAAGACAAACTAAACTGTTACAGAGGCGACATAGTTATTTAGAATATGGGCTCTGGAGCTAGACTTGCCAAACTGTAACCCTGGCTTTGTAAAGGTGTCTCCTCCCCGTCCACTCCCACACCCCCACCCCTTTACCAGGAAGGACAGAAGTTAATCACTGGAGACACCTGTGGACCCTTAGGATTCAATAATACATAACAAATTTTATTACCTAGCTTTCATCTTCTGCTAGTTCTCTCATATATTTACCTTCCCAAATTTGCTATGCTAGAAACTCAGTCCTTTCCTTTGTAGGATTTTTCTAAAAATTTATTATTTTGTTAAGAAGCTGTGTAAGAACAAGTTCTAACCACCACACTTTTGAGTTACTCATCACCGAGAACTCCCATAACTGTGTCACGCAGAGGTTAATAAATCTTGCTTTTATTAATCTGTCTTTTGTCCATCTAATTTGCAGAGCCCCAGTCAATGAACTAACTTAATACAGGTAGAGGGAAAATAATTTTTTTCCCACTTCTACCAATGTCAGGAGTCAGATTATGGAATGTTTTAAAAATTAACAGAATTCTGAGATTATGTGAGAAAGACTACTGGAGGCATCATATAGTTTTTTTTTAGTCAAGTAAACATGATGTTATTTTTTATATTAACTAATATTGGCTTTTAACATCAATCAAATATGCTCCACATTAATTAAAATTTTACTCAGATTTTAATCTTTGTGTTCCACTGAATGTATATCTATATTTAAAAGGACTATGATAAAGCACACCAACAAAGATGCTAAAACCCAGATCAAAGTCTTTTATTGCTTGATATTATTTGACTCTTTGGAAACAAGTGGGAAAATTATCCAAGAAGAAAAGCCAAAGCAGCCAGTACGCAGCAAACTAACAGATGGAAGGGAAAATGATGAGGGGGAATTAGGTAATAGGAAGGTGAGAGTGCAAACTGAGAGGCAAAATGGACTCAGGAAAGCAATTATGTATAAGAAAAATATATAGCTGGGTTTAGCAGTGGGCGCCTGTAATCCCAGCTACTCGGGAGACTGAGGCAGGAGAATTGCTTGAACTCCAGAGGCGGAGGTTGCAGTGAGCTGAGATTGCTCCACTGCATTCCAACCCAGGCAACAAAGTAAGACTCTGTCTCAAAAAACAAAATAATAACAAGAAACAACAAATAAAACAAAAAAAGGAAAAATATATTTCAAAATTTAGAGGATAGATATTTTAGAAATTCAGAAATAGAACTTGGATGTTTCGAAAACTGCAAGGAGCCAAGTACAAGTGAATACTGAGATTGATTTATTAGCACCAAACAACATTAATGATAAAAAGTAAAAGAACCATATATACAGGGGAATGTACTCATAATTTCTTTTCTTTCTTTCTTTCTTTCTTTTTTTTTTATTGAGACCGAGTCTCACTCTGTTGCTCTGGCTGGAGTGCAACCGTGTGATCTTGGCTCACTGCAACCTCTGCCTCCCGGGTTCAAGCGATTCTCCTACCGCAGCCTCCTGAGTAGCTGGGATTACAGGCACCTGCCACCACGCCTGCCTAATTTTGTAAATTTATTAGAGACGGGGTTTCACCATGTTGGCCAGGCTGGTCTTGAACTCCTGACCTCAGGAGATTCACCTGCCTCAGCCTCCCAAAGTGCTGGGTTTACAGGAGTGAGCCACCGTGCCTTGCCTGTACTCATAATTCCATGTAAAAATCTCCGTTGCCACTCCCTGTGTACCTGTCAATAAAAGATTGAAAATAGGCCAGGTGCGGTGGCTCAGCCTGTAATCCCAGCACTTTGGGAGGCCGAGGCGGGTGGATCACAAGGTCAGGAGATCGAGACCATCCTGGCGAACACAGTGAAACCCCGTTTCTACTAAAAATACAAAAAATAAGTCGGGCGTGGTGGCAGGCGCCTGTAGTCCCAGCTACTTGAGAGGCTGAGGCAGGAGAATGGTGTGAACCCAGGAGGTGGAGGTTGCAGTGAGCCGAGATCGCGCCACTGCACTCCAGCCTGGGTGACAGAGCCAGACCTTGTCTCAAAAAAAAAAAAAAAGAAAGAAAGAAAGAAAGAAAATATCCAAGAGCATCAGCTTTATTCTAGAGTCTTACTCTATTTTTGCTATAGATCTGAGTTAATATCTTGAGTTTCAAGTGGATAGGAGTGCCCATCTCCTAAGACTACTCCTACACCACTCCACCCTCAAGCACCACCACCTTTTGGGTAAGCCCAGCAAGGGAAGAGGATGAGTTGTCCTCTCAAAGGAAGATGCAAATCATTCATTCTGGGAGGGTTAGGTCATATCTCAGAGGAGTTTATTCTTCTGAAACTGATAACTGCACTTTACCTTCAAATCTTCCGTCTAGCCTATCTCTACAAATGGCATTTCCAACTGTTCACTGGTTCCCAGCAGAAACCTGGTATGCATTTGTGACCTCTTTCTCCCTCTAACCTGCACTCCAGTTACCTAAGTCCGATTTATTCTGCCACCAAAGTATATCCCAAATCTGTCTACTTTGCTCCATCTCCATGCCACCACTGTCATTTCTGGGCTAACCTTTATGCAAATTAGAGAAAGAAGCCTCTTCTTTTGGGCAGATAGTGGGGCTGGATTTCAGCCACACTTGCTCCCTTGTGCAGGGCATGATCTCCACAACCTGGCTTGGTGGCCCTGGACCCGACCAAGCCATCCTGCACTGTTGTAATAAATTCCTTAATGTTTTGCCACATCCTCACTTGTCCCCCTCTAATCCATTCTCCATGTAACAGAGGGATTATTTTTAAATCACCAATTGGATCACTTTATCCCCTACTTTTAAAACCTTTCAATGAATTTCCATTGCTATTAGGATGAAATTGCAACCCCCTAACATGCCTACAAGATTCTGAATGATCTGGTTCCTAGCTCCCTCTTCATCCTGCCTGGCACCATTCCCCTTGATCCTAACTTTCAGCCACACTGCCTTGTTTTGTTTCCTGAAACTTGCCAAGCTTCCCCCTACCCCAAGAGACTTTGCCTGGAAAGTTCTTCATGACTTAGTTTGGCTAATGTCTACTCTTCTCTCAGGTCTCAATTTAAATGTTACTTCTTCAGGGAAGCCACCCGTGAATCTATAATCCAAAGTAGATTCCCTCACAGCACTCTATTCTTTAATCATACTTAACAGATTTGTAATTGTATATTCACTACTGACTTAATATCTTTTCCCTGCTCTATACTGTAAGGTTCAAAAGGGCAGGTATCATGCTTGTCTTAGCATGGTGCCTTTCATTTATCCAAGTTTCTGTAAGTTTATAGCAAATGCCTTCTCTATGCCAGCAATATAATAGATGATGGGCACATAGAAGTGAATAGACAGAGATGAGGTCCCTGCAATTATGAGAGAAACACGCAACCAATCAACAAGCAAAGCAAGCAGATGAGATGATTATGAATGCTGTGGCACTATCATCTCATAGTTCACTGCAGCCTTGAACTCCTGAGCTCAAGCGATCCTTCCACCTCAGTCTCCTGAGCAGCTGCAACTACAGGTGGATGCCACCATGCCTGGCTAATTTTTCTCTGTTTTTTGTAGAGACAGCGTCTTGCTATGTTGCCCAGTTTCATCTGGAACTCCTGGCCTCAAGTCATTCTCTTGCCTTAGCCTCCCAAAGTGCTGGGACTACAGGTGCCAGCTTGTCTTGTTCATCAGTGAATCCCAAGTATGTTGTTACGATAAAGCTGACAGCTAAACGTAACTGAAGAGTCTGCTTCGTTCATGTAAAGTCCAAAATAGGTATTCCTAATGTGTAGATGGTTCTTCTCCAAGAGTTCCAGTTCAGGAACTAAGACTCCTAACTTGTGGTTCTGCCATCTTCAGCATGTGGCCATAGAAGGGAAAAGAGAGGCTGAGCATGGTGGCTTATGTCTTTATTCTCAGCACTGGGAGGCTGAGGCAGGAGGATCGCTTGAGGCCAGGAGTTCAACATGGTGAGATGCCATCTCTACCAAAAGAAAAAAAAAAAAGAAGGGAAAGAGCATTAAAGATTGTGGGAGTTTCTTGTTTTTTTAATAATAGATTAAGCCTGGATGGCTACACCTAACTTCAAGTGAGGCTGGACAATGCAATTCTATACTAAGAAAGAAGAGTAAATGGGTTTGGTGATCAGCTAGTACCCTCAACAGTACCTGGCACAACACTCCATTATGAAGAAACAAAGATGAATTAGAAATGGATCATACATCTGTGAAAGAAGGGAAGAAAAAAATAAAAGAAATGGAACTTGTTCTAAAAAAGTTTATTAACATATACACAGAAATCAGTATTATACCTGATCTAAGAGTATAATGAATCCTTTATTTCCAGTAATCTAGAGATAGTCTCTAAAATAAAATTAATTTATAGATTTGTTTCTCAGGACAATAAAGTTTAAAAAAATTAATCTATTTTTCCACTTTAATTTGTCATCTTCAAGTTTTCCATTTTATTTCCTCTGGGTTTTAGCCTTTCCAAATCCAGTCACTTCACTAAGTTCACAAAGTCACTTAAGTTTCTCCTTCCTTAGGTTTGGATGGTTGCGTTAGGAGAAGCCTACAGTTAGGCAACGTAAAAGAACAAAACAGTGACAGATGCATAGTAAACACTAGGGAACTTGTGTGGATGGAGCCACAGTAGCTTAGAACTCGGAGATGTGACCCTAGATCACCATATAAAATGTTTGCATATATTTTTATGGTATTCTTTTTCTGCTCAGAAGGAAATTGTAGAAATTAAATACTGCAGAAATTTGAGTTCTACACTCAGACTAATGCAAACACATGGTCACGTGTGCTAATGTTTGTACTTAAAGCTTTTCCATTCTAAACTTGTTAATCTGTTTGTACTTAAAGCTTTTCCATTCTAAACTTGTTTACATGTCCTGGACTAAATCTTAGTATTAAAGGCACAGAAACACAGGGCTCTAAGGGACCTCATTCACAACCATTCACCTTAACTGAGTCGATTCCGAAGGGACCTGAAGTCTACAGTTGACTGATTCATCCGACAGAGAGAGAAAAAAGTGAAACATTTTAGAACTCTTATCAATAGGTTTTGGCTTACTTTTCCCAAAACAGAATCCTCCCTGAGGTAGTCGGAGAGCACAGTCCTGGATAGCACTTCCGTGCACCGGGGAAGGAGGAAATTTTAGAGTCCAGTGATGCAGGCGGCAACCCAGTGTGGCTGAGAACGGGCGATGCGGGTGTTCCTGTGACCCCTGGAATGCAAAGGATTGCACCCCCATCAGAAAGTTAGAGAAGCCGATGCAGAGTAGCCAGAAGTCCTGTTCATTCGACAGGAGCAGGGGTGCCGAGTTGGGGGGGGAATCTGTTCTCCCGCAACTCGGCCGCAGCCAAGAGTCCGAAGTGCTGGGCGCGGCGCCACCAGAGGCCCGCCACGCCCCACGCCACCCTGCAGGCGAACGCTGGAGGCCCCACCGGGCCGCCGTAGCGCTGCGGCTCGGGCCGCTCCTTCCGCGCCGCCCTCCGCCCCCAGCCTCCCGGCGCCGCGGCAGCTCTGGGCAGGCAGCGCCGCCGCCGCCGCCGCTTCCTCCTCTGCAGCCGTTCGGCCGCTGCGTGACGCGTCGTTTCCTCCCAACATGGCGGCCGGGACAGGTCGGCGGTGATGGAGGCCAGTTCGCGGCCGCGGCGGGTGCTAATCCCCACAGTAGCCAGGGTAGCCCTCCTCTCGCGGTGCCTGTGAGAGCCGCTGCCACCTAGTCCCTCAGTTCCCGGCAGACAGCCGCCCAGGCCGGGCTTCCTTACTGCCGCCAGGGCCCGAGGGACGAGTGAGAGGGGCGGCCGGGACGCGACCCCCGGGCCGGGAGAAGCTGAGGCCCGACAGGCGCGGCCCTCGACGTACGGCTTCTCGGGCGCGGCGAGGACCTCGACGCCCCTCGCCGGCACCGCGGCTGGTCCCGCTCGCCCGCCCTTTCCTGATCCTGCCGCTGCCCTCCACGCCTCCACTCCCCCACCTCCACCCCCTCTCCTTTCTCTCTTCTCTTCCTTCTTTTCCTCCTCCTCCCCTCCAGCCGCTGGGAGCCGCGGGTCGGACGAGCCGCCGCCTCCTTCTCTGCGTCCATGTATGAGGGGAAGAAGACGAAGAACATGTTCCTGACCCGGGCCCTGGAGAAGATACTGGCCGACAAGGAAGTGAAGAAGGCGCATCACTCCCAGCTGCGCAAAGCTTGCGAGGTGGCGTTAGGTGAGTGGGGAGGAGGCCCGGGGGATGGGGTGCTTGTTGTGGGGCGGGGGGACAAGGGGGGCACCCGTGGGGGGCTGGGGTCGCCCGGGGCTTGTCCGAGGCCGGCGCTTCTGACCTCGGGGAGCCCTCGCGGAGCCCTCTGCTCCCTGTCTGGAGTTGACAGGAACTCGGCTGGATGTGGGGCAGAGGCAGGGTAGAGGAGGAAGGGCAGTGAGCTGGGCTCGGGAAACGCGGCCGGGCTTAGGATTGCGGGGCACCTGGGTTCGAGGGATCGACTTGAGAGTGAGGATTTTGTTGGTGGTCCGTGAGGTGCGGACTGGATACCACCCTTTGTGACGAAGCGGAAGATGAGCTGTTGTTTATTAGCTTGGAAATTGAGGTGGGGCCGGTATGTCAAGATTGGGCGTGGGAAAGGTTCCATATCATAATTAACAATAACTTTTTCGTTTAGCGAGGTACTTTGGGGAGATAGGCTGCTGAAGTTGTTTCCTTGTTGACAGTCTTGAGAAGGGGTTTGCAAGAGGTGCAGCCCGTTCTGACATCTCTCCGCCTCCGCCACAGGAAAAACATAGAGTAATATTGTATCTGACTGGGCTGACCTGGAAGAACAAGTCCGGTGGTTAAGGGGTGGGGGTGGCGGCGTGAAAGCAGGGAAGCAAAGAACCTTTAGATAAAATGGCTTTAGGTGACAAGGGAAGGGAGGGTTTGAAATGAGGAAAATGAAAAAGACAATGACACCCACTAGCCACATGTCTGGACAGTGGCAGCTGCTCTCAAGCTTGAACTGTGATTTATAGTTCAGATGGAAGAGATCTAGTGTAATGAAGCCGGCAGCAGGGAAAATCTAAACAATACCTCCTCCCTATGAGGTTAGGCAGATAAGGAATTGTTAAAGGGGGAACATTGTTAGATCTATTGCATCCATCAAAGATGAAATCGTTTGAGAGACCAAAACATTTAACACAAAGATGCATTCCTAATGCTTACATTTTATAGCACTGGAAATACACTAAGTCAAATTGGCAAGAAAAGGAAACTTGCTAAATGGGCTTTGGAAAAAAGCCTTCTTGAAAGGGAAAAAATCCACAATAACTTAAAGTATGCTAAAGTTAAGGAGTCAAGACAACTTAAAATTAGTTTTTAATTATTAAAATAAATAGAAGACTACTATTTGCTGTCATATACCGTAGTTTTTTTCCCCCTAGATCGTTAAAATTGGTAATATGAAAAAGGTCAAGGAAATTTCATCTTAAAAAATTTGAATGTGTAGTATAAGGGGCTTAAGTTTATTTTTTCACCTTACTCATCGACTTGAAGTTTGCATTTTGTTATTTTTGTTGGTAACAAAAGACTGTTCCCCGTGTATGAGAAGACCGTTGTCTAGTGGCAGAAACTGTATTTATAGCTAGATCCTGAAAGGAATAATTAAATTGGGGTGGGACTGGGGAGAAAGTGATTTTAGAAGTTTTAAAAGAATTGTTATATGTAGGTTTATAAATTACTTGAAGGTGAAAGAACTTTAGAGAGATTCAAATTAAAGTTTAAAATTGGCTGGGCGCGGTGGCTCAAGCCTGTAATCCCAGCACTTTGGGAGGCCGAGACAGGTGGATCACGAGGTCAGGAGATCGAGACCATCCTGGCTAACATGGTGAAACCCCGTCTCTACTAAAAAATACAAAAAATTAGCCGAGCGAGGTGGCAGGCGCCCAGCTACTCGGGAGGCTGAGGCAGGAGAATGGCGTGAACCTGGGAGGCGGAGCTTGCAGTGAGCTGAGATCCTGCCACTGCACTCCAGCCTGGGCGACAGAGCGAGACTCCGTCTCAAAAAAAAAAAAAAAAAAAAGTTTAAAATTTTTGTTTGTTGAGACAGGGGCTTGCTCTGTCACAGTGGCAAAATCAGTGTGAAGCGCAATGGCACAATCAGTGCTCACTGCCACCTCAAACTCCCAGGATCAGGCATTCCTCCTGCCTCAGCCTCCCAAGGAATTGGGGCTTCAGGCACACCGCCACACCTGGCTCAATTTTTTTTTTTTTTTTGGGTAGAGATGGCGGTCTCTCTATATTGTCCAGGCTGGGCTCCAAATCTGGGCTCAAGAGATCCTCCCACCTTGGCCTCCCAAAGTGCTGGGTTTATAGGTGTGAGCTACCTCTCCTGGCCTTAATTTTTTGTAATTCAGGTTTTTCATGTTACAACATATTTTTAATACATTGAATTGTAAGTATCAGACTGAAGAAATGGAGTGTGTTGTGTGTATGTATATATTTTCCTTCTCCAAAACGGTAACATAAATGAGCATATTTTAATGCTTATTTTAATGCCTACTGGAATGACAGAGATCCTATATTTAAATCCCAGTTGTGTTACGTTGTAGTATTTAGCAAGTCCCTGGGCCTTAAGTTTTCTGTAAAATTGGGGTATTGAACTTAACGATTGTATGGTCACATCTCTAATGTGCCATGAATGTGATTGCACTGTCCTGTTAACTCATGCATTGGGTATTCCCTACCACTCATGAACATCATCTTTAGAGGGCCTATGTAGGGCTCTAAATGGTCCTTGCCATTTCTGGAGGTAGGGATTACCTGATATGTGTGCCAACTGTAGCAGGGTTGTCTATTCCAGATTTTGCCAGTTTTTACTTTTTTGCCCCTTCTGTATACTCAGTAGAAGCTTGTTATGAGGAATGTGACTACCCAGGGAGGGGCTAGGCATCACAGTACTTTATTTACTTGAGATGTATAAGGCATTTTTTCCCACATTTCACAAAGTTACATTTAGC
Organism: Trachypithecus francoisi; assembly: GCF_009764315.1. NCBI lineage: Eukaryota > Metazoa > Chordata > Mammalia > Primates > Cercopithecidae > Trachypithecus > Trachypithecus francoisi. The sequence continues at coordinate 22,816,174 of NW_022681472.1, read as the reverse complement.
CTCTGACAAAGCAAAATCTCAGTAATCTCATGGTAGCTAATCCCTGGTGAACTTTGTTTCTTCCCTTGCAGTCTATCTACATCACAACCCAAACATAAATTGTTAAGGATAACTCATTTTGTCTTTGCAGAAAATATGTCATGCAGGAAGATGGTATTCCCACAGATATATTGTCCTTGAAAACCATTTGAGACTTATCTTCTCCACTTCACTATTGAGACCTGGGCCAGGCCCACTTTGATCTGTTGGTAATCTGTGTGGCCATCAAGCAGGATGGGAAAGCAAACTGAAAAGGCCTGATTTAGTCCTGTCGTGTCTATAGATTGTGAGTGGGTGGGTGTTGGATGGTGGAGATACAGAGGTCAGTTTGTGGGTGGTGTTATAACCCTTCTAAATACCCACATGTATGTCTTCATTCTTTCCCCAGATATTTATTGAGCATACAGCTGAAGGGAGATGGACAGTAAACAGGAAAATACATAGTATGTCAGACTTTTAATCCTTTTTTGTTTGAAAATCATTGTATTGGCATGTGAGTAGATTTCAGAGTATTGCCATTCAAAATTAATTCAGCTACGTTTTAATATGGCCAATTATAGATGGATTTTCTGTAAACCATACTCATGAAATTACAGCTTATCGTGTATTCTTAAAACTTTTTTTTGCTAAAAAGTATAACTTATGAAACAGCATCTACATTAGGGGAGATTTCACTTCATTAAAACAGAATCCATTCTCAAAGACACTATATCAAGGAACTTTTATCTTCACAGAAAGAAAAATAGACTTTTAAAGGGATGCAGAGTTAATGTAAAACGTTTTTCAGATTTTCTTATGTTAGACTTTATTTTGAAGTAAAGAATGGTTAAAAAAGAAATAATCCCCGCCCCCCCCACACACACTGTTACAACTGATGTGAAGGCCACAGGTCCAGGAACAGCTCCAGGTTGCCCTCTTTTGGTACCTGCCCTACTACAGCTCTCTGCAGAGAGAGGGAGTCTAGGCTGCCCTAGCTTAGCCTGATCCATTCCTGCTCTCGAGAATCCTGACTTAAAAATAGTCTGGCCATCTGCTGGCAGATGAGACAACAGCTGAGCTATTTTTAGTTTCAAAGAATTTAGGATTGTTGTGGGATTGGGCTTGAAGGTAGCATTGTTTATCTGCTAGGGAGGGTGCAGTTGGCACTTATTCCAGTAAGGCCTCTAAGTTTCAGGAGTTTCTTTTATGTTAGGATTGTGAGTAGTTCAACTTACGCTTTCTAACATCGAGTATGAAAATACTCTGCAAATATTAGGATGAAAGAGTTCAAGTTTGGAAACTGGCACTGATACAGAATAACAGTGAAAGAGGTGAAGAGCTGACCAGAAGAAGGTTTTAAAGGGAAGGGGAAGGCATATACTGGCAGTGATAAGGGTGGGTTCCCAGGAGGTATATGGGAAAATAATGGAGACAAAATTGTTAGGAAAGTAATTTTTGCATCAGACAGGGTATGAATTTATATTGTTCATCATATTATAAAGTGATCCTGTTGACTTAGTTTTCTTATATAAGAGTCTATTACCTATAATTATAGTTTCATCCAGAAATACAATATTGAGACTCAAACTTTTCAGAACTTGCTTCCTTCTGCACCTTTAATCCCACCCTTATTTTTGTTGGTGGTGTTATAAAAAAGATATGTGGGTGGAGGGGAAATTACCTGAATGCTTTGGGCCCTGTGTTTGTGCTACTTTTGGTAACTATTTTCATCACTCTTCACCATTTATGAAAAAATGATTTATCCCCAAACAATATCCTGTGAACACCTTAATTTAAAATATTTTAAACATCAGTGAACACCTTAATTATAATTTAAATCCATTAACAAATCTCTGTTTAAGCCTCCTTTGATATCTAAAGTAAAAGGTGTTTTCAGTAAGCCAAGCTACCTGAATTTTTGAGATGGGTAGAAGAGTATAATTAATGACATAACTGAAAGATTGATCCTATTTGCATTTGTTCTTTTCTTTCACATTTCAGATTTGTTTTTAGAACACTTGCTCCAGAATAGTGTTGAATAAAATAAATGTAGACTACAAGTTCTTAGAGAAGCTCTTTGAAGAAAATAAGTTTGGGTTGAAAAAATAAGGTTGGATTACAGTGTATAATCTATTTCCATTTGAGAAATTTATAATGCATGTGAACATAGTTAAGATTCTGAAAAGTCCTCCAAGAAAGACACCTGCTGAATTTTGTTTAATGAAGATTTTCCTGAATTTATGTGATCCTTTTTCATTGTCTGCTAACTCAGTTAACTCCCGTAGGATATGTTGTTCCTTGGAAGTTACGTTGGTACACTGGGGAAAGAAGGGCAAGTACAATAACCCTAACTACTGGTGAGACCATCTTCCAGAAGAGGTTTGGGGAAACCAGTACACAAACCTGTGTTTCTCTAAACAGGTTTGGGGAAAGCAGTCGATGTGTTGATAGTGTGGGAAGGAGAAGAAAGTACGAAATAAGGAGCAGGAGAAATATCGACATCAGAGGACTATTTGCTGACTAGCTTTCTTTCCCACCCCATCTAGGGGCAGGTAACTCATTTGTATCTCCTGTTAAGGTTTAACTTAGAAAATTGTGAATGAGAAATCATTTGGGGAAGTATTCGTCATAATATTCCTCACATAATGGAGGAAGGATATTTGAAAAGGAAAAAATATGCTTGAGTAAGTTATTGTTGTCATTCCAAACTAGGTATATATTTCAGTCAGGTATTTGTTGAACTCCTCATATGTGCCAGGTACTACTTCATTGCTGGGTATACAGCAGTGAACCAAACATACTTTCATAGAACACACATTCTAGTAGGGTGAGGGTGATAGTAACAACCTTATATCATCAGAAGAAAGAGTTCAGAAAGTTAAAGGGAAAAGGGTGGGAGTGCTGATTTAGTTAGAGTTGTCAGGAAAGTCCTATCTGTGAGATGACATTTGAGCAGAGAAGTGACGAAAGTGAGGGATTTAGTCTTTCAGATGCTTGGATAAAATAGAATCAGGGGAAACAGCAAGATGGTTGTGTGCTTGGTGTGTTTCAGGATGCAAGGAGGCTTATGTGGCTGGGAGAGAGAGAGAGAGAAAGATAGGAGGGGGAGGGCAGATTTGGGATTTTAGTGACAGCATGCTTATATTTTTAAAGGCTCACTGTGGCCAGAGACCATGGGGACTTAGACTAGGTTGGTGGTAGTGGAAAGAGTGATAATTGTGTGCAGTTAGAATATATTTTGGAATCCACAGGATTTGCTGATGGGTTGGTTGACAGAGGGGATGGCATCCAGTCTTGTAGCCAGAGCTTCAGGGTAGGGGAAGATGGCATTCACCTCAATGGGGAACACTAGGATAGAAAAAGCCTTTGGGAAATAGGTTTTTATATAGTAAAATATTTTCATCCTGCCTTTTATATGTATTTAAAATGTTTTAATGATAGAATTTTCTGATGATAGGATATTTTCTACTGAGAATAACACAAAATAATTTCAATTTTGTTTTGTCGATTTTTTTTTTTTTTTTTTTTTTGAGACAGAGTCATGCTCTGTCACCCAGGCTGGAGTGCAGTGGCGCGATCCTGGCTCACTGCAAGCTCTGCTTCCTGAGTTCCTGCTATTCTCCTGCCTCAGCCTCTCCAGTAGCGCCACCACGCCTGGCTGATTTTTTTTTTTTTTTGTAATTTTAGTAGAAACAGGGTTTCACCATGTTAGCCAGGATGGTCTCGATCTCCTGACCTCATGATCTGCCTGCCTCGGCCTCCCAAAGTGCTGGGATTACAGGCGTGAGCCACCACGCCCAGCCTGTCTTGTCAGGTTTTTTGCAGGGAGGTTTTTTACCAAAGAAATGAGCCTTTCACTTGTCTGGTTCTTTTCCTGGAGTAGGAATTTTGTGAATGTAATTAGTGAAAGACCTCGAGGTGAAATTGAGATCCTCAACTTAGGGCCTTTAGGTGGGCCCTAAATCCAGTGAATGGTGTCCTTGTAAGGAAGAGGGCGGATTCTTCCCTGGAGCCTTTGGATGTAGCATAGCTCTGCTGCGACCTTGATTTTAGATTTTGGTCCACCAGAACTATGAGAGGAAATTTCTGTTGTTTTAAGCCACCAAATTTATGGTAATTTGTTAAGGCAGCCTTAGGAAATGAATGCAAGTTCCCTTTTTATCCTAACTTTTCAGACCCATTTTGATTTCTTTATTCAACTTTCCACTTGTAGAGTCTATTATATGTATGTTTACACAATACAATCCTGTCTTTGGTTCATCTCTGAGTGTTTCATGAATCTAGAAAGCAGTTATTCTGAGGCTTTAGTGTGTTACAAGTAGAGGCTCTTGAAAAGCTTCTTAAAAGGTCTGAGCTCAGGTATTCAAAAGTACTTAAAAAATTTTGTGTTCTGCTCTTGATATTTTGTTTTGCTTAGACTTGATATAACTAAATTTGTTTATATAACCTATGTTATCTTTTCATTCAGAAAAGTCTTTGAAAATCTTTAAAATGGCTGGGTGCAGTGGCTCACGCCTGTAATCCCAGCACTTTGGGAGGCCAAGGCGGGTGGATCATGAGGTCAGGCATTGGAGACCAGCCTGGCCAACATAGTGAAACTCCATCTCTACTAAAAATACAAAAAGTTAGCTGGGCGTGGTGGTGGTGGGCGACTGTAATCCCAGCTACTTAGGAGGCTGAGGTAGGAGAATGGCTTGAACCTGGAAGGTGGAGGTTGCAGTGAGCCAAGATGGTGCCACTGCACTCCAGCCAGGACGACAGTGTGAGACTTTGTCTCAAAAAAAAAAAAAAGAAAAAATCTTTAAAATATTTCATATTACCACTGGCAGTGTCTTTAGGAAACTCCATGTGAGGCTATTAATTTTTCTTAACAAAAATGTGTGCACTGAGGCTTCATTTAATCAGCTGTTTAACAATCCTCATCTGTCAGAACTTTGCTAAGAAATGAAATAATAAAAATATAAGCAAAGCACATATCATGAAGGCCAAGTACTTTATATAAAAGATAATCTCTATGACTTTTAGTCTGTATACTTTTATAATTCCAGTAAGTTTGGGAATTTAATATTTTTTATAAATGAATCCTTCAAATCATTTTCAAAAGTGCAAGTACAACAATAAAAATTTACTATGATACAGGGCCGGGCGCGGTGGCTCAAGCCTGTAATCCCAGCACTTTGGGAGGCCGAGGCGGGCGGATCATGAGGTCAGGAGATTGAGACCATCCTGGCTAACACAGTGAAACACTGTCTCTACTAAAAATACAAAAAATGAGCCAGGCGTGGTGATGGGCGCCTGTAGTCCCAGCTACTCGGGAGGCTGAGGCAGGAGAATGATGTGAGCCCAGGAGGCACAGCTTGCAGTGAGCAGAGATTGCGCCACTGCACTCCAGCCTGGGCGACGGAGTGAGACTCTGTCTCAAAAAAAAAAAAAAAAATTTACTGTGATACTCTTAGCTGGAGATAACCACTGTTAACTTTTTGAAAAACAACTTTCTGATGAATGATTTACATACTATAGTATTTACTTTTTTTGAGTGTAATGATTTTTGGTAAGTTTACTGAATTATGCAGCCATCAGCATTAAATCCAGTTTTAGAACATTTCCATTACTTCAATAAGATCCGTAGTGCCCTTGTTGTCACCCCTAGCTTCAGGCATTCACTAATCTATTTAATGTCTTTAGAGTTGCATTTTCTGGACATTTCATGAAATGCAGTTATACACAGGTGGTCGTTAGTGTCTGGTTTCTTTCAGTCTGTTTTTGAGGTTCATTCGTGAAGTTTGTATCCACACCTCATTTCCTTTTATTGATGAAAAGCATTCCATTGTTTAGATATCCTATATTTTGCTTATCCATTTACCAGTTGATGGATATTTGGGTTGAATGAATAATACTGCCACCAATATTTATGTGTAAGTCTTTGTGTGGACGTAAACTTTTATTTCTCCTAGGTAGACAAACTGGGAAGGGAATTGGTGGGCCACATGATAAATTTATGTTTAACTTTTCAAGAAACTTTTTTTTTTTTTTTTTTTTTGAGACGGAGTCTCGCTCTGCCGCCCAGGCTGGAGTGCAGTGGCCGGATCTCAGCTCACTGCAAGCTCCGCCTCCCGGGTTCACGCCATTCTCCTGCCTCAGCCTCCCGAGTAGCTGGGACTACAGGCGCCCGCCACGTCGCCCGGCTAGTTTTTTGTATTTTTAGTAGAGACGGGGTTTCACCATGTTAGCCAGGATGGTCTCGATCTCCTGACCTCGTGATCCGCCCGCCTCGGCCTCCCAAAGTGCTGGGATTACAGGCTTGAGCCACCGCGCCCGGCTCAAGAAACTTTTTAAGAAACTGCTAAATTCTTTTCCAAAGTGCCTGCACCATCTTACATACCCACCGGCAGTGTGTGAGGCTTCCTGTTTCTCCAAATTCTCACCAATATTTGTTAATGCCTTTTTATTTTAAGCCATCCTAGTTGTTATGATGAAGTGTTACTTCATTGAAACACTGTTAACTTTTTGAAGTACAGATTAAATACCGGAAATGCTTGGGATGAAAAATGTTTTCAATTTTGAGTTTTTTTGGATTTTGGAATATTTGCATATACATAATGAAATATCTTGGGGATGAGATTGAAGTCTAAACACAGAATTCACTTATGTTTCACATACACCTTATACACATAATCCAAAGGTAATTTTATGCACTGTTCTTTTTTTTTTTTTTTTTGGAGACGGAGTTTAGCTCTTGTTGATCAGGCTGGAGTGCAATGGTGCAATATCAGCTCACTATAACTTCCACTTCCCAGGTTCAAGTGATTCTTCTGTCTCAGCCTCCCAAGTAACTGGGATTACAGGCATGCACCACCATGCTCAGCTAATTTTGTATTTTTAGTAGAGACGGGGTTTTGCCATGTTGGCCACTCTGGTTTCAAACTCTGACCTCAGTTGATCCACTAGCCTTGGCCTCCCAAAGTGCTGGGATTACAGGCATGAGCCACTGCACCTGGTCTTATGCACTGTTCTTAATTTTGTGCGTGAAACAAAATTTTTTGTTTGTTTTTGAGATGGAGTCTTGCTCTGTCGTCCAGGCTGGAGTGCAGTGGTGTGATCTCCGCTCACTGCAAGCTCCGTGGCCTCCCAGTTCACGCCATTCGCCTGCCTTAGCCTCCCAAGAAGCTGGGACTATGGGCGCCTGCCACCATGCCCAGCTAATTTTTTTTGTATTTTTAGTAGAAACAGGGTTTCACCGTGTTTGCCAGGATGGTCTCCATCTCCTGACCTCGTGATCCGCCCGCATCGGCCTCCCAAAGTGCTGGGATTACAGGCGTGAGCCACCGTGCCCGGCTGAAACAAAATTTTGACTGTCTTTTGACTGTGACCCATCACATGAGATCACATTTGGAATTTTTCACTTCTGTCTTCATGTCAGTTCTCAAAAAGTTTCAGATTTTGGAATATTTCAGATTAGGAATGCTCAACCTGTATTTTTCCCAGACTTCATTCTCCACACACATACACAGGAGCATGGACATGGATAAGCATATTCTTCAAAAAATTGAGCAGCCAGATGTGGTGGCTCACACCTGTAATCCCAGCACTTAAGGAGGCCAAGGCAGGGAGATCACTTGAGCCCAGGATTTCCATACAAACCTGGGTAACATGGCTAAACCCTGTGTCTACAGAAAAATACTAAAAAAAAAAAAAAAATTACTGGGTGTGGTGTTGTGCGCCAGCTACTTGGGAGGATGAGGTGGCCCGGGAGGTTGAGGCTTCAGTGAGCTGTGATCACACCACTGCACTCCAGCCTGGGTGACAGAGTGAGACCCTGTTTATAAAAGAAAAAAGGCCTGCCGTGGTGGCTCATGCTTGTAGTGTCAGCACTTTGGGTGGCCGAGGTGGGTGGATCATGAAGTCAAGAGATCGAGACCATCCTGGCCAACGTGGTGAAACGCTGTCTCTACCAAAAATACAAAAATTGGCTGGCCGTGGTGGTGTGTGCCTATAGTCCCAGCTGCTCGGACCGCTGAGGCAGGAGAATCACTTGATCCCGGGAGGTGGAGGTTGCAGTGAAGCTGAGATTGCGCCACTGCACTCCAGCCTGGCAACAGAGTGAGACTCTGTCTCAAAAAAAGAAAAAGAAAACTATTTAATTTTTAAGGCGTTCATAGGAGGAAAAAGAATAGCTAACATTTATTGAGTGTTTACTGTATGCCAGGTTCTGTGCCCGTTGAATACTTCGTTGACTTTATCTCAGTTAGTCCTCAGAACAACCCTATATGCTTAGGTTCTATTGTTACCTGCATTTTGCAAATGAAGAAAATGAGTTTGTGTTTGGCAGAGTTGGAATATGACCTTAGAGCCTACATAGTCATCTTGGGAGTTTTGTTGTGCTCTGCTTTTTGGCCTAATGTGGCAGTCCTGTCCTGCACCCTTAATCACAGTACTATATGTTTGTAAGTAACAATACAAAAAGGAAAAGAAGGGCGACTGTGGAAAGAAAGGCACTATCAAGAAGAGAAAAAGGGCCATACACTGAACAGACATAGAAATAACAGCAATACAGGAAAATATTGCTGTGTACATTTCAGTGAATCTCCAGGGTGAATGTTCATGTGTTCATCATGGGATCCTCAATTCTGTCGTGTACAATATAATTTTAATTCTCTTTTCTGCTTAAGAAATCAGGCAAATTTGTGTGTATCTTCTAAGATTTAATTTTAAAGTAAAGGGTCAGTAATTTAAGCTATTTGGAAATTTAATGTGCCCTGTAACACCTCCCAGGGATTCGGGATAGGCTAGCTTTTATTGTGCTTCTATGCCTAACCCTTTAAAACTACTTTCATTTGCTTTTTATATTAATATTTTGTAACATTTCAAATCATTTTAAGAATTGATATAAGAACAAAATCTTATTAAAATGTTATTTTGTGAAATTACCAATAAGACTTTATCTGAAAATAACTAGTTGTAAATCTCAGTGACTTCATCTGTAAGTATATAAATATAATTATTGTGTAATTGTCATGATTTTCTGTTATTTAGTCAATATTTCATGTGCATTTTCTATATATCTATGTTGTCTTCCTATCTAGCATTTTAACAGTGTGTCATTTGTTTAAATATTTTTGAGTTTGGGGACATGTTGCATTTAAGTTTTGCTGCACAGATTTTTTTTTTAAACTAATCCCTTGCAGAATTTGGTTAGTGTTTGTTATATATGCAGAACTGTTTAAAATAAACTCTTAAGATTTTGATTGTTGGGTTAGAGTGTGGTCATTCTTGACTGTTCCTTAAGGCAAGGTTGCCATACTTAATATACCTGTGTTAGGTGCAAATAAACAACAGAGCACTGAGGACAAGACAGAGAATTTGCTGTCGTTAGATTTATTGGTTTTGATCAGTGTTTTATCACTTCACCTTTCCTTTGCTTTTTTTTTTTTTTTTTTTCTGTTCTAAGAGTGAAAAACAAAGACATAAAAATTCCTGTTTATAGTTAGGATATCCGTACTTTCATTTTCTATGAATTTGATATTTTTCATACTTTTTTTCTTGAGGGTTATTAGGGTATATCTTAATCTGTTTAAGCTACTGTAACAGAATATTGTAAACTGGGTGGCTTGTGGACAACAGAAATTTATTTCTCACAGTTCTTTATTTCTCACTGTGAATTCAAAGATCAATGTGCTGACAGATTCCATATCTGATGATAGCTGGTTCCTTATAGACAATACCTTCTAGTTGTGTTGTCACATGGTAGAAGAATGAAATACACCTCTTTTATAAGGGCACTCATTCCATTCATGAGTGCTCCACCCTTATGACCTAGTCACCTCCTGAAGGCCCCGCCTCTTAATTCCATCACACTGGGAATCAAGTTTCAACATGATTTTTTGGGAGGACACAAACATTCAGACCATAGCAGGGTATATAATATGAAGTATGTATTTTAGAAGTTCATTTTGTTTCCCTGAATTGATGGGTGTTTTAATAGCAGTTACTAAGTAATTTTAAAACATCACATCATATTCCATCAGTCATTTTCAATTTATATTCGTATAGTACTTAATGTGGTATCTGGTAAGATTGACTAGTCTTCGTTGTTTCTTAATTTTTTAAAAATAATATAACTTCTTTTTCCAGATAACAAGGATTTTCTTTTAAGTTTTCTAATGCTCGTTCTTAACATCTTATTAACATGTTAATCAGATTTTCTTGCCTTCTATTCTTATACATCAGCTAAAAAGTGTTAATAGTTGGGAAGAAGTTGATTATTTTATTTCATCCAATTTATTGGGTCCTCATGCTTCCATTCCCTAAGTTTTACTTCTTACCTGATAATTGAGAATGTGTTTGTTTAATGCAGTGTCAGAAAGCAACAATGTTTAATGCAGTGACAAGCAAAGCTTATGTGTAATTTCTGTTGTGCTTTGATCTTTAGAAATGAGAATGGAACCATGTGCATCTTCTGCAAAGGTGAAGAGTAAAAATAAGGTGTAGGTTGTTTGATACCAGTTAATAGTCAGTAATTAAGATTTTATAATACACATCAGTGTCCAAAAAATGAGTTTTTACAATTATCAGAGAAAAATTTTTTATAGTAAATAGCAGCTCTGTGTCTGTAGTTATCTTGCTAGAAGATACAAAGGCAGAAATAAAGTTATATTATTAGAATGTGTTTTTTTACTAAGTGCAATGATGAATCTGTGTGTTTGAATAAATGAAGTGAAGGTATTTTATTCTTTTTGTTTCCACCCTCAATCCCCATTTTTATGGCTGTTATAGAAGATTCCTTGAGTGGTAAAGTAGAAGGAAAGGTACTTTTGTTTGTAATGTATACACATTCTTTCCATAAAAAGTCAGTGAGTATGCCAACATATACTCTCTTAAACTTGTGTGTATCATTGAATTATTTTCCTTATGAAATAGTTAAATATTTCTCAATTCTTAATTTTCTTTTACATTTCAAAAAACACCCTTTAGTAGGTAATTAATATGCAAAATTATGGTTTCTCTAAGAAAATGTTAGGTTCTCAAAATTATCACTATTACAGTTCTTTTTGTTTGATGGCTTTTTCTTGGTTTGAATGAAAAATGTCTTTAAGAAAGGTTTGCTAATCTTTTTCTGTTTTATCACTAAGTTAAAATCATATTTATTTTTACTAAGTAGTTTTCAGTTTTGTGTTATTAAATTGAATAGCCTTTTTTTTTTAGCACTCCCCTAAATGGTTTCTGCCAGTTCAGTCTCATTGAAACTTTCTATCCTTAACATTTGTAAAAATAATATAATCTTTCATTAATAGCAAATAAGAAGCTTTGTTTGGTTTTGCTGCTCATGCATGCCTAATGCTGTTCTGTGTAATTAAGATATATCTCACCAGTTGGTTTGACTAAAACTTCTTAATGTAAAGGTTTCATTGATTTAGTAAACTAATGTCCCTAAATATTTTGTCTAAGATAGTCACTGTTAATAATGTGGTGTTTCAGAAAGTGTGTAAGAAAACAAAAAATTTTTTTTGAGTTTGGAAATTAAGTGTTCTTAAGAATATTTGCTTTTTTTCTAACTCTTTCCCTTTTTAAAATATATATTCTTATTATTTATTTATTTATTGAGATGGAATCTCACTTTGTCGCCCAGGTTGGAGTTCCATGGCGCAATCTCGGCTCACTGCAGGCTCCGCCTCCTGGGTTCACGCCATTCTCCTGCCTCAGCCTCCCGAGTAGCTGGGACTACAGACACCTACCACCACGCCTGGCTAATTTTTTGTATTTTTAGTAGAGACAGGGTTTCACCGTGTTAGCCAGGATGGTCTTGATCTCCTGACCTCATGATCTGTCTGCCTCAGCCTCCCAAAGTGCTGGGATTACAGGCGTGAGCCACCGCGCCCAGCCTAAATTCTTATTTTTATCCTGAATTTTTTTTTTTTTTTAATAAAGACCCCCCAGGCTGGAGTGCAGTGGTGCCGTTTCAACTCACGGCAACCTCTGCCTCTTGAGTTCAAGTGATTCTCCTGTCTCAGACTCCCAGGTAGCTGGGATTACAGGCGCATGCCACCATGCCTGGCTAATTTGTGTATTTTTAGTGGAGATGGGGTTTCACCATGTTGGCCAGGCTGGTCTCGAGCTCCTGATCTCGTGATCTGCCCGCCTCGATCTTCCAGAGTTCTGGGATTATACAGGCGTGAGCTAGTGCGCCTGGCCCTGAATTTTTTATTTTAAAAATTACCAGAGTATTTCCATTCCTTTTTTTTGACCCATTTACGTTAATTTCCTACCTGATTCTCCTTTCTCCTTTTCAAACCCACAGAATCTCTATTAGCATTGATATATGAAAACATTCTTGATTTATAAAGACATATTTTAGCTCCATTCAAACAGTTTAAAAATAATCAGAGGCCGGGCGCGGTGGCTCAAGCCTGTAATCCCAGCACTTTGGGAGGCCGAGACGGGCGGATCACAAGGTCAGGAGATCGAGACCATCCTGGCAAACACAGTGAAACCCCATCTCTACTAAAAATACAAAAAACTAGCCGGGCAAGGTGGCGGCGCCTGTAGTCCCAGCTACTCGGGAGGCTGAGGCAGGAGAATGGCGGGAACCCGAGAGGCGGAGCTTGCAGTGAGCCGAGATCTGGCCACTGCACTCCAGCCCGGGCGACAGAGCGAGACTCCGCCTCAAAAAAAAAAAAAATAAATAAATAAATAAATAAATAAATAAATAAAAATAATCAGAAAGTAACCTGAAATACAAGTATGCATTTAGTTTACAACCCTTGATGTATCCTTACAAATGACCACTACATTGCAGAAATGAGGGAAAGTTCACTACATGGTAGAACAGTAGATAGGTGGTAGTTTATTGCTAGATCCCAGAAGGAATAAAAAGCTAAAAGGATGAGAGAGAAGAGCTAGATATGGAGGACAGGGAACATAAGCCATGTAACATATGGATAACTCATTTTCTGAAAGATAAAACAAAAGCTAGAAATTGCTGGCAAAACAATAATCAAAGATATGCTGGAGAAAACTGCACTAAAAAGTACTTGTGTGTGCAAACTGCTATATTCTAGGAAGAAAAATACTCAATGTAAAAAGACTTACAAATCTCAGACTAGCAATATTTTTTAATATTAGCGATAAAAAATTAATCTTGTAAATATCCAGGCAGAGAAAATAAGCTTCCAGAAGAATAGTTCAGTTTGTTAAGACTGTAAAGAATTAGCACCATCCATGGCTATTCAAGGAAAAAAAAAATTGTAAGAGTTTCATCCTAGGTAAATGTAATAGGAATTTGCTGAAAATGATAAAACAGCAACTCTGCTAATAAACATAGGCATTCTCTTTTATATCTTTTTTTAAAAAATGCCTTGGCCGGGCACGGTGGCTCAAGCCTGTAGTCCCAGCACTTTGGGAGGCCGAGACGGGCGGATCACGAGGTCAGGAGATCGAGACCATCCTGGCTAACACGGTGAAACCCCGTCTCTACTAAAAATACAAAAAACTAGCCGGGCGAGGTGGCGGGCACCTGTAGTCCCAGCTACTCGGGAGGCTGAGGCAGGAGAATGGCGTAAACCCGGGAGGCAGAGCTTGCAGTGAGCTGAGATCCGGCCACTGCACTCCAGCCTGGGCGACAGAGCGAGACTCCGTCTCAAAAAAAAAAAAAAAAAAAAAAAATGCCCTATCTCACCTCTCTGTCATCTTTTTCCCTTGTTGCCTTCTTTATCTCCCTCATCTCTCCACCCCTTTCTCTCACCCCCTCTATTTCAAATTCTTCTAGAATATTGTTAGAAAACAATGAGAAATGTGTTATAAAGATGTATATACAAGTGTATTCATCATTATGATGTTTTTAATTACTAAAATATGAAAATAACTCAGGTAGTCAACAATATAGGATTGATTAAATGATGTTAATACAAGGGAATGTTACACAGTACTGTGTAGTGATGTGCTTGAAATATACTTATTGATATGGGAAGATGAATGATTGGAAAAAGCAGATTATATAATACTTTTCTTAGAACAAATTATGTGTAGGTATACAGAGAAAAAGTGTTGCAAATACAAGGAAATTCTGACAAATATACCAAGTAACGCGTTTTACTGTCTTGTGGTAGAACTACAATAAAATATTTCATGGCATGGTTAGAAGTGTGTCATTGGGCCAGGTGCATTGGCTTACACCTGTAATCCCAGCCCTTTGGGAGGTTGAGGTGGTTGGATCACCTGAAGTCAGGAGTTCGAGACCAACCTGGTCAACATGGTGAAACCCCATCTCTAGTAAAAATACAAAAAATTAGCCAAGCGTGGTGGCAGGCACCAGTAATTCCAGCTACTTGGGAGGCTGAGGCAGGATAATAGCTTGAACCTGGGAGGCGAAGGTTACAGTGAGCTGAGATTGCACCATTTGCACTCCAGCCTGGGCAACAAGAGCAAAACTCTGTCTCAAAAAAAAAAAAAAAAGAAGTATGTCATCCAGGAGTCTGTATGCTTCTGAAGAACTTCTACAAATGCAAAAATATTACCTGTTTATCTTCTTCCTCAAGCATGTGGTATTTAAATGTAGAGTAAGAGGAAAAAGAAAACATACACACAAGTGTAAGTAGTGGGCTTCTTATTGAAGTAGAAAAATAAAATCAAGGAAGAAGTTTGCTGACATCAAATATAGATGATTTAATAATAGTCATACTTATTTACTAGCAAGTCAACCTCGTAGTGAACATAGGGATAATTTAAATGTTTTTGATGTTGCTTACAGTATGCCTAACTAGGGTATTAGAAATTGATTGTACTTTGGGCTTGATTACCCATTAGCTTGTAATAATAGGAAGGAAATTGTTTTGTTCTTCAATTCCTTTCTCACTTTGATTTCTCAAAATGAGGAAAGAATAACTGGCCTCATATAGGCTTTTGACTAGGAAATATTTATACAGTAAATCCTGACTTAATGTCATTGATATAGGTTCTTGGAAACTGTGACTTTAAGTGAAATGACATACAGCAGGTCCTTGAATAACATTGGTTGGTTAAACATGTTATTATAAGGTTGATTAGAAAAATATGATTTTGTTATACATCATTTTGCTTAAAGTCACAATTTCCAAGAACAACAAGGTTAAGTGAGGACTTACTGTAATTTGTGTCTTTGGTAATCTAAGTATTATATAAGAAATAAAAGTATTTTTGAGAGAACCTCATTGTTTACTGTTATTTTCTAAAACACAAGCCTTAGCTTCATCTCAAAGTAAGCTAAGAAAGGTATGTAAGGTTTCGGAAGATCTCGTTTTCATGTGTGTATCCTTTTAAGGCCTCCTCAACACATCCAGAAAAGGTATGGAAAGCTAAGAGTACAGGTTGTTTTAATGTCTGTAGAAAGCCCAGTGTTAACCAGTATAGGTTTACTCTTGCAGATACTTGGGATCCTTTCTAGAGTTGGATACCAGGTTCTTTTCAATTATATGGAAACTGCCATTTATCAGTTAGTTATTTTCCTGTGTTTCATATTTGAGTCACAAAACAGTACTGTGAGTCATAGATGTTCTTTTTCTTATATTTTTTTTTTATTTTTTGAGATGGAGTTTCACTCTGTCGACCAGGCTGGAGTACAGTGGCACGATCTCAGCTCACTGCACCCTCCACCTCCCAGGTTCAAGTGATACTCCCACCTCAGCCTCCTAAGTAGCTGGGACTATAGTTGTATGCCATCACGCCTGGATAATTTTTGTATTTTTAGTAGAGAAGGGGTTTCACCATGTTGGCCAAGCTGGTCTTGAACTCCTGACCTCAAGTGATCTGCCTGCCTTGGCCTCCCAACGTGCTGGGATTACAGGTGTGAGCCACTGTGCCCAGCCTTTTTCTTGTATTTCATATTCATAAGTGCTTTCCTGAAATCAGCTAAAATTTGTGCTCATTCCATTATAACTTGATTAAAACTTTTTTAGTCCTGAGTAGATGCACTTCTGTCTTCCTTCCCTACTTTTCCCATTGGGAAATTTCTCTAAAATCTTCCTTCATAATAATTCAATATTTATTTATATTTATTATTAGTATTTATTTGCAGATAACCTTTGGGAATATTAGACATAGTAGTTATTCATACGTTGATACCGTCCTTAGATTTTTGGAGAGTACTTTCTTGCTTTCAACATCTAGCTGAGTTTTGTCCCATTGAGAGAATGGGAAACTTGACTGAAATAATGAGAGAGAATGGATTAATTTTGGAACATGGGACATTACGGGACATGGTAGGACTGGGACAGGCCTGATAGAGGCTCCTTTATGTAATATAAGGATAGCATGAGGTTGTGAGGACACAGAATAGATAGAAAGGTGCAGACTGGTGAGATGAGGAAGTATTAAAAACAACCTTTGCTTTGCCCTTAGGAATAATGTGTATTATTTAAACGGTGTAAGCACTCATTATAATTTGTTGATGATAGTTTAAGTATATGGGGGATGCCCATTAACCATTTTCTGTTAAAAAAAAAAAAAAAAGTGGGTTTTTCGCCTGGGCATGGTGACTTACGCCTGAAATCCCAGCACTTTGGGAGGCTGAGGTGGGTGGATCACCTGAGGTCAGCAGTTCAAGACCAGCCTGACCAACATGGAGAAATCCTCTATCTACTAAAAATACAAAATTAGCCAGATGTGGTGGTGCATACCTATAATCCCAGCTACTCGGGAGGCTTGAGGCAGGAGAATCACTTGAACCCGGGAGGCGGAGGTTGCAATGAGCCGAGACAGTGCCATTGTATTCTAGCCTGGGCAACAAGAGCGAAACTCGGTCTCAAAAAAAAAAAAAAGTGGATTTTTTTTCTCTGTGGCTCTTTGGGTTAACCTAATGTTTTGTATATTAAATTATGTTACTATGAACTCCAATTTTACCACAGGATTAAAAGCTAATAAAAATACCTTTTAGTCTTCACTATTTTATTTAACAAACATTTATTGAACATCTTAAGTGTGTCTTAAAATTATATTAGGTACTAGGAAAACTAGAGAACACACTCATACTTGGTTCCTACCTTCAACAGCTTATAATCTCTTGGGGGAAGACAGATTTGCAGTAAATAGATGTTACAATGGATAAATAGGTGCTATGGTAGACATATATGAAATTGATGGAAACCCAAAGGAAGAATAATTGAAAATTATTTTGAAATTTGAAAAATTGAAAATAATTTTCAGGAGGATTATTGGGGTGGGGTCATGGATCAGGAACAGCTTTATAGAGGAATCACTCTAGACTTTAGGCTTGGAAGATCACTAGATGAGTTTGCCATAGAATTATAGGAGCATGCTGTGGCAGAACTAATTGCATGAGCATAGAGAGGTTTAAGGAAGCATGTCTGCACTTAGGACTGCAGGGAGTTCAGTATGACTGTGGGAATATAGTTTGGCAAAGAAAGCAGGGGTGAGATCATTGAAGACCTCTTTTTGTTTTGTTTTATTTGAGATGGAGTCTTGCTCTGTTGCCAGTCTAGAGTGCAGTGGCACGATCCCGGCTCACTGCAACCTCTGCCTCCCATGTTCAAGGGCCCCACCTTCTGTTACAGACAGTAGAATGCCAAGCAAAGGAGTGAAATTGATGTTGCATTTCAGAGAAATCACTCTACTCTGATAGGCATATTGAAAACTAGGTTGTGGCTGGGCTCAGTGGCTCATGCCTGTAATCCCAGTACTTTGGGAGGCCGAGGCGGGTGGATAACGAGGTCAGGAGATCAGGACCATCCTGGCTAACATGGTGAAACCCTGTCTCTAGTAAAAATACAAAAAAATCAGCCAGGCGTAGTGGCAGGCACCTGTAGTCCCAGCTACTTGGGAGGCTGAGGCAGGAGAATGGCGTGAACCTGGGGAGTGGAGCTTGCAGTGAGCCGAGATTGCACCACTGCACTCCAGCCTGGGTGACAGAGCAAGACTCCGTCTCAAAAAAAAAAAAAAAAGTAGATTGCTGGGATTCAGAACTGCAGGCAGTGAAACTGTTAATATTAATAAACTGTTGCTTTAGCACAGGTTTGAAGAAGCAAGGGTTTGAACCTGAGGCACTGAATATGGAAAGCTTAGATATCAGTAAATTAATAGGACTTCATAAATGTGTGGGTGTGAGGAATGAGAGAAAGGAAGGCATTTAGGATGATTCTGAGATTTCTAATGACATGATTTTGAGAAGTTGGATCTGTTCACCAAAAATGGCAGTGTGAGAAAATAAGCACATTCGACTTAAATGGTTTGATGAAAAAATGGATTTAATTATGGTTATATTGAGTTCGAATGCATGTGGGACACGTGAGTAAAGATGTTTGGTTGATAGTAGTTTATAACATGACAAAAGCCTAGTGGAGAGATCTGAGTTGTAGATCAAGGTTTAGGTGTTACCAACATATGTTACCCAGTTAGGTCTTTTGGAGAAAAAGGATGTATATTAAATTATCTGGTAAATTCACTCTGTCATATATTGCTTTTTTGTTATTGTTGTTGTCGAGATGGAGTGTTGCTCTGTCACCCAGACTGGAGTGCTGTGGCACGATATCTGCTCACTGCAACCTCCACCTCCTGGGTTCAAACAATTCTCCTGCCTCAGTCTCCCGAGTAGCTGGAATTACAGGCGTCTGCCACCATGCCTGGCTAATTTTTGTATTTTTAGGGGAGATGGGGTTTCACCATGTTGGCCAGGCTGGTCTCAAACTCTTGACCTCAGGTTATCCACTCCCTCTCAAAGTACTGGGATTACAGGCGTGAGCCACCATGCCTGGCATTTATTGCTTTCTTTAGAAAACATTTAAGTATATATTTGTTTCCAGTTTTATTCTAAGCCTGATGAATGTAAAGATAAGATATAAAATATAGTCATTGCTTTTAAGGAGCAGATTGAAGGAAATGAATACATAAAATAATTTCAGTATGCTAAGGTAAGTAGTGATAGTAATAATTGGAGGAAGCTATGGGAATAGAGAAACATAATTATCTTAGCCTAGAAGTGCAGGAGAAGACTTTTTGGTGAAGATAGACTTTTGTTTTTGTTTTTAAGAGACAGGGTCTCACTTTGTTGCCCAGGCTAGAGAGCAGCAGTGCAGTCATAACTCACAGCAGCCTCAAACTCCTGAGCTGAAGTGATTCTGCTACCTTAGCCTGCCTCCCTAGTAACTAGGACTATAGTCACATGCCACCATGCCTGGCTAATTTTTTCTTTAACGTTTTGTAGAGGTGGGGTCTCTCTGTATTGCCCAGGCTGATCTTGAACTCCTGGCCTCAAACAACCATCCCCACTAGGCCTCCCAAAGTGTTGGGATTATAGGCATGAGCCACTATGCCTGGCTGATAACAGCTATTTATTCTAGAAGGATGAATGGATTTTAGCCAGGAAAAGATAGGTGGGAAAAGTGTTCTGGGGAAGAAGGAGCATCATTAGCTAAGGCATGAATAGCTGAATAAACCCAAAGTGTGAGAGAGTTACCTAGAAGGTTGGCATTTTAAGAGACTTAAGTGTACAGCAGGAATGGTAGGAGATGAGGCTCATGGAAAGTGCTATAGGTAAGGATGGTTGGAAAACCACTGAAAGGGGTTTTAGTTGAGATTGACAGAACATAGGACTGAGGCAACCTTGAAAGGTACCTGTTGGACATACTGGTGGTGGGATGGAATTCAGGCAGAGGACACCATTTGAGCAAAAGCCTAGAGGTGTGAAATGGCAAATCTTTACAGGGGATTTACAGTGTTCCTTTACAATTGGAGTGTGGAGTGCAAGGAAGGGCATGCAGAGAGATGAGAGTGGTAGGCAGGAACCAAATCATGGAGGCTTTTGGGTGCCATGCTGAAGAGCTTTATCTTGTCATGATCACTCTGGCACTATGTAGAAGACGGATTAGAGCCAGTAGGCCCGATGAGAGATGAAGCCCTGACCCGAAGTTAAAGTGGCCGAAAGAATGGAGAAATTAAAATTAAGGCATTAAAACAGAAGTTCTCATCCTTGGCTATCCAAATACACTAAGATCACCCATGGAACTTCTTAAAAATACAACCAACTACATCACATTACTGGAGACCCTGCTTCACTAAGTTGGAGTATGGATGTAGGCAACCTATTTTGCTTTTTATTTTTGTTTTTTACATTAACATACAGTAAATTTGACTTTCTTTTTTACTGTACAGTTCCGTGAATTTTAACACACGTGAAGATTTGTGTAACCTCTATCACAGTTGGGATACAGAATAGTTTTAGCACTCCCCAAAACCCCCTCATGCTTATAGTCACACCATTTCTCATATACCTAACCCCTGGCAACCACCGATCTGTTCTCTGTTGTCATTTTAAGAATGTCATAAATATGGAATGATACAGTATGAAGGCTTTGGAGACTGGCTTTTTTCACTCAGCATGCATTTAAGATTTATCCAAGTTGTTGCATGTATTAGTAGTCTTGTTTCTTTTTTTGTTTGGTTTTTTTGAGACAGAGTCTCACTCTGTTGCCCAGGTGGAAGTGCCATAGTGCGATCTGCTCATTACAACCTCCTCTTCCTGGGTTCAAGCGTCAGCCTCCCGTGTAGCCAGATTATAGGCGCCTGCCACCACGCTTGGCTAATTTTTGTACTTTTAGTAGAGACAGGGTTTCACCATGTTGGCCAGCCTGACCTGGCCTCAAACTCCTGACCTCAGGTAATCCACCCACCTCGGCCTCCCAAAGTGCTGGGATTACAGGCATGAGCCACCGTGCCCGACTCTGTTTCTTTTTTACTGCTGAGTGTATGGATGTCGTGTAGTTTGTTTAACACTCATTGAAGGGCATTTGAGTTGTTTCCAGTTTTAGCAGTATGACTAGAGCTGCTATAAATAATCATGGACAGATTTTTACATGAACTTAAGTTTTCATGTTTGTCTAGGGTAGATACCCAGAAGTGGGATTGCTGGGTCATGTGGTAAGTATATGTTTAACTTCATGAGAAACTTACAAACTGTTTTCTTAAAGTGGCTATGCTATTGTACATTTCTACCAGCAGTGTATTTGAGTTCTAGTTGCTCCATATCCTTACCAACTCTTGGGAGTGTCAGTATTTTTAAAATTTAACCATGTTAATAGATGTGTAGCATTACATCATTGTGGTTTTGATTTGTATTTTCTTAATGGCTAATTGTGTTGAGCACCGGGTTTTTTTTTTTTTTTGAGACAGCGTTTCGCTCTTTCGCCCAGGCTGGAGCGCAGTGGTGCGATCTTGGCTCACTGCAACCTCTGCCACCCCAGGTTCAAGCGATTCTCTTGCCTCAGCCTCCCAAGTAGCTGGGATTATAGGCGCCTGCCACCAGGCCCAGCTAATTTTTGTATTTTTAGTAGAGGCGGGGTTTTGCTCTGTTGGCCAGGCTGGTCTTGAAATCCTTACTTCAGGTGATCCACCTGCCTGGGCCTCCCAAAGTGCTAGGATTACAGGTGTGAGCTACTGTGCCCAGTCTGAGCATCTTTTTTTATGTTTATTTGCCACGCACATATCCTCTTTGGTGAATGTCTTAAGTCTTTTGCACATTAAAAAATGTGGTTGTATTTTTACTGTTGAGTTTTAAGAGTTTTTAAAATATATATTCTAGATATAAGTCTTTGCCGGATAAACAATTTGCACATATTTTCTGTAGCTTACCTTTTATTCTCTTAACATTGTCTTTCACAGAGCAATCATTTTAATCTTGATAAATCCATTTTTTTTTTCTTTTATGTCACATGCTTTTGGTATTGTATCTGAGAACTCTGCCTAATCCAAACTCACAGAGAGTTTCTCCTGTGTTTTCCAAAAGTTTGATAGTTTTTTGTTTTACATTTAGATCTGTCATCCATTTAAGTTAATTTTTGTATAAGGTGGGAGTTTTAGGTCAAGACTTACTTTTTTTTTTTTTTTTTTTGCAAATGGGTGTCTAATTCCAACACTATTTGTTGAAAAGATTATCCTTTCTCCATTGAATTGCACTTGTACTTTTGTCAAAAGTTAATCATCTATACCTCTGTGGGTCTGCATCTGGACTCTATTCCATTGATCTGTGTTTCTTTAATACTACATTGTTTTGATTATTATAATTTTAAATTCTTATAATTGGAGATAGGGATTTCTCCCAAGTTATTCTTCTTTATTAGTATTATTTTGTCTATCCTAGCCTTTCCTAGCAAATTTTAGAATCGGTTTATGTGCAGAAAATCCTGTTAGAATTTTGATTGGCAGTGGATTAAATCTATAGATAATTTTGGGAAAATGTTATTGTTTTTATACTTTCAGTCCATGAACATAATATATTTATTGTTTTTTAGTTCTTTGATTTTTTTTGTCAGCATTTCTTTCAGTATATATTTTATATGTGTTTTGTTAAGTTCATACTTAAGAATTTTATTTTGTGGGGAGCTATTGTGAGTATTTTTGTTTTGTTTTTGTTCTGTTTTGAGACAGGGTCTTGTTCTGTTGCCCAGGCAGTGCCATGACTCCAGCTCACTGCAGCCATCACCTTCTGAGCTCAAGTGGTCCGTCCTCCTGCCTCGGCCTCCCAAGTAGCTGGGACTACATACATGCACCACCCTGCCTAATTTTTAAACTTTTTTGTAGAGATGGAGGTTTCACTGTATTGCTCGAGCTGGTCTTGAATTCCTGGACTCAAGCCATCTTTTTGCCTCAGCTTCCCAAAGTGCAGGGATTACAGGTGTGAACCATTGCACCTGGCTGTAAATAGTATTTTTTTAAAACTTTGGGTTTCATTGCTAATATATAGAAATGTGATTGAGTTTTGCATGTTGCAGCCTTCCTAAATTCATTTATGAGTTCTTAGAGTTTTTTTTCTTCTTCAAGATTTCTTGGGATTTTTTACTTAACTAATCATGTAATCTGTGAGTAAGAGCTATTGTATTTCTCTCTAACCTATATACCTTTATTTACTTACTTACACTGTCTGGGATGTTCAGTACAAAGTTGAATAGAAATGATGAGAGGGTTTCCACACCCAACCAGCTCTTGGTTTTGTGTGGCTACTGTTTATCATTCTCCTCTAGTGCTGGGTTACTGAGAGTTTTTAAAATCATGAATGGATGCTGAATTTTGTCAAATTATTTTTCTGTATCAATTGAAATGATCATGTGATTTTTTTCTTCTTTAGCCTATTTCTATGGTAGATTATATGGGTTGACTTTTTTTTTTTTTTGGAAACGGAGTCTTGCTCTGTCACCCAGGCTGGAGTGCAGTGGCACAATCTCAGTTCACTGCAAGCTCCGCCTCCTGGGTTCAAGCAATTCTTGTGCCTCTGCCTTCCAAGTAACTGGGACTATAGTCAAGTGCCACTATGCCTGGCTAATTTTTATATTTTTAATAGTTTCACCATATTGGACTGGTCTCAAACTCCTGACCTAAGATGATGTGCCTGCCTCGGCCTCCCAAAGTGCTGGGATTACAGGTGTAAGCCACCACTCCCGACCTTTTTTGTTTTGTTTTGTTTTTGGTATTAGTTTTGTGTCTTTAGAATAAACCCCAGTGGGTCGTGGTATTTAGTTCTTTTTATAGCATGCTGGATTCTAGTTAGTATTTGACTGATGATTTTTGCATCTATATTCATGAGTGATATTCGCCTGCATTTTTCTGTACTGCCTTTGTTCAGTGCAATTCTGATGCTAACTACATCATAATTTGGTTCTGGAGTTGAGTCGTATTTCACAGGTTAAAGGCATAGTCTTTGGCAAAACTGTTTTCACTTCAGATACCAGCTATATGCTTGAGAGTTTCCAGACCACCTGCACTTCTGACCAACTGGCTACAAATTCAGGGGTTTCTGTTAGCTCCTCGCGTTAAGTAGAGCAACTCACAGAACTGAGGAAAGTGCTATTTCAGGATTGTGGTTTTGTTATAAAGGACACAAATTAGGATAATTCAAAAGAAGAGAACTACAGGATGAGTTTGGAAGGGCCCCAGACACAAAGCTTTTGTGTCCTCAGAATGCTTTACCCTCCCAGCTCATCGATGGGTACCACTAACCAGGAAAGCTCACCCAAGCTTTGGGTGTCCAGAGTTTTTGTTGGGGTGGCATTACACAGGAATTATTGAGTGAGTCATTGGTCACATGATTGAATCTGAACTGCAGCCCCCTCCCCTCTTTGGAGATGGGGCTGAGATCATGTGGTTCAAAGCCCAAACTTTACTCACATAGTTGGTCTTTCACTAATCCCTGTCCTGAAACCATCAGAGGGGTTTACCATGAATAATAAAGATGCTCCTATCAGGAAGTTTCAAGGGTTTAGAGGCTCCCTCCCTGAACCAGGGACAAAGACCAACAAAATTCTTAATGATACAACAGTCCAGGCTGGGAATGGTTGCTCATGCCTGTAATCCCAGAACTTTGGGAGGTCGAGGAGGGCAGATCACTTGAGCCCAGGAGCTCAGGACCAGCCTGAGCAACATGGCAAAACCCTGTCTCTACAAAAAATACAAAAATTAGCTGGGTATGGTGGCGCATACCTGTGTCCTACCTACTTGGGAGGCTGAGGTGAGAGGATCATGGAGCCTGGGGAGGTTTAGGCTGCAGTGAGCTGTGATTGCACCACTGCACTCCAGCCTGTGCAACAGAGTGAGACCCTGTCTCAGAAAAAAACCAAAAAGAATTATACAACAGTCCAGTTTTGTTATCAAGATAATATTGGCCTCGGGAAAGCAACTGAGATGTGTTTTATCCCTTAATATTTTCTAGAGGAGATTGTACAGAATTGATATAAATTCTTTTATAAACATGGTAGAATTCTCAGGTGAAACCATCTGGTCCAAGATATTTCACTTTTGGTAGTTTTTAAACTATGAATTCAGTGTCTTTAATAGTTACAGAACTATTCAAATGATCTATTTCATATTGGAAGAATTGTGGTAGCTTGTGCTTCTTGAGGAATTGGTCTGTTCATCTCAGTTCTCAGATTTATGTATGTAGAATTGTTTGTACCTAGTCCCTCTTAATGTCTGCAGTGTTTGTAGTGATACCGTGCTTTATTTTTTCCTTCTTCTTGCTGGAGTTTCAATTTTATTGATCTTATCAATCAGCTTTTTAAATAGATTTTTCCTATTTTTCTGTTTTCAGTTTTGTTGATTTCTGCTGTTGTATTTATTATTTTTCCTTTTTTTCTGCTTGCTTTGGGTTTATTCTGTGCTTCTTTTCCTAGTTTCTTAAGGTGGGAGCTTAGATTTGTGACTTTTTTCTAATGAAGTATTAAGTGCTGTAAGTCTCCCTTTAAGGATGCTTTAGCTGTATCCCATAAAATGTTATATTTTTATTTTTATTGAGTTCCATGTATTTTTTAAAAATTTCCCTTAAGACTTCCTCCTGACCCATGGATTATTTAGAAGTGTGTTGTTTAATTTCCAAGTGTTTGGAAATATTAGTTTTTCTCCATGATTCCTATTTTTATTTCATTTTGGTAGAGAACACATTCTGGGCTGCTCTGCCTATGGAGTAGCCATTCTTTTATTCCTTTACTTTCTTAATAAACTTGCTTTCACTTTACTTGGAAAAAGAAGAACACACTCTGTGTGATCTCAGTTCTTTTAACTTTGTTGAGATTTGTTTTGTGGCCCAGAATATGGACTGTCTTGGTGAATGTTCTGTGGACATTTAAAAATAATGTGTGTCTGTCTGTTATTGAGTGGAGTATTCTATAAATTATACCCTGCCGACTGAGGGTGTTGTTCAGTTCTGTATCCTTGGTGATTTTTTTTTTTTTTTTTTTTTTTGAGACAGAGTCTCGCTCTGTTGCCCAGGCTGGAGTACAGTGGCCGGATCTCAGCTCACGGCAAGCTCCGCTTCCCGGGTTTACGCCATTGTCCTGCCTCAGCCTCCCGAGTAGCTGGGACTACAGGCGCCAGCCACCTCGCCTGGCTAGCTTTTTTTGGTATTTTTTAGTAGAGACGGGGTTTCACCATGTTAGCCAGGATGGTCTCGAACTCCTGACCTCGTGATCCGCCCGTCTCGGCCTCCCAAAGTGCTGGGATTACAGGCTTGAGCCACCGCGCCCGGCTCCTTGGTGATTTTTTTTGTCTAGTAGTTGTATTGTTGTAAGAGGGATGTTTAATTCTTCAGCTATAATAGCAGATTTGTCTGTTTGTCCTTTCACTTCTATCCATTTCAATTTCATTATTATTTTGAAGCTCTTTGTTATATACACATTTAAGATTACTATGTATTCTTGATGTATTTGACCCTTCTATCATTGTGTAATATCCTTTGTTCTGGTCACTTTTTGTTTTCAGTTCTACTTTATCTGATATTAATATAGCCATGCCTGCTTTCTTTTGATATCTTTTTCCATCTGTTTACTTCCATCCTACTATATTATATAGGTGTGTGGGTATGTGTGTTTTCTTTCTTAAGAGACAGTCTTGCTCTGTTGCCTAGGTTGGAGTGCAGTGGTGTGATCATAGCTTGCTCAAGCAGTCCTCCTGCCTCAGCCTCCTGAGTAGCTGACACTACAGGCACATGCCACCATGCCCACTCCGCTAATTTTTAAATTTTTTTTATAGAGTTGGGGTCCTGCTATGTTTCCCCGACTGCTTTTTAACTCCTGGGCTTAAAGATTTTGGGATCATGGAGGACAGGAGCCAGGACTAGATTGCAGCTCCGGACAGAGCAGCATGCGGAGGCTTGCCTTGTGAGTTTTAGCTCCAGATCGACTGCAAGAACAAACCAGCAATCCTGGGAGGACCCACAGACCCCCTGAAGGAAGTAGACTGCTTCTGCAGGACCCGGGAGATCCCCCCGCCCTCCCCGCCAAATGAGTGCCCCAACTGCAGAAGTGGGAAAGGGAGACCCTCCTCTCCTGAACACACACCCCCACTGGAGATGCTGAAGGTCTGTTTGCGGGAGAAGTTTCTGACTTTACCTGGAGCTGAGTCAAGTTGGTTGAGCCAAGTGAAATACAGGGGTAGAGGAAGCAGCAGAAAGGCCCTGAGAGCTTGCTAGGTCCCCAAGCAGCCCATTCCTGTCTGGCACCACAGGGATCCATCGAGGCTGGCCAGAGGAGCAGGGGATAAAACTCCACTGGGAGAAGGAATTCTCTAGCTGAATTTTGTAACAATTTGAATGAGAAGCCTCCTGGTCAGAACTCAGGGGAGGGTTTGAATCCATCTGTGCTTGTAGACTTCACAGTCAGGGGAAGAACTAAAGCCCTTTTCTTTGGCAGCTGGGAGACAGAAAGCCTCAGGCAAGTTTTTAAGCTCCTTTTGCCCTCCGCCTGTAAACAGACTTGGGGCTGTTGCAGGGGAGCAAGGTGGGAATGAGACTGACCCTTCGGTTTTTGTGGGAACTGGGTGAGACTTGTGACTGCCAGCTTTCCCCCACTTCGCTGATAACCTGGATGTCTGAGCAGAGGCAGCCATAATCTCCTAGACACACAACTCCGGTGACCTGGGAATCTCACTCCCATTCCCTCCCCCCGCAGCCACAGCAAGACCCACCCAAGAAGAGTCTTGAGCTCAGACCTGCCTAGCCCCTCCTCCACCTGATGGTCCTTCCCTACCCACCCTGATAGTGTAAGATAAAGGGTGAGGTGTATAATCTTGGGAGTTCTAGGGCCCTGCCCACTGCAGGTCCCTCTCCACACTACTACAGCTGATACTTTCTGGAAAGCGCCACTCCTGGCAGGAGGCCAACCAGCACAAAAATAGAGCATTAAACCATCAAAGCTAAGAATCCTCACAGAGTCCATTGCACCCTCCACCGGAACTGGCACTGGTATCCATGGCTGATCACAGGACTCTGTTCAGACAAGGCCCAGTACCAAGCTCGGAACTGGGTAGACTCGCTGGGTGCCTAGACCCAGAAGAGAGACAACAATCACTGTAGTTCGGCTCACAGGAAGCCACATCCATAGGACAAGGGGGAGAGTACTGCATCAAGGGAACACCCTGTGGGACAGAAAAATCTGAACAACAGCCTTCAGCCCTAGACCTTCCCTCTGACCGAGCCTACCCAAATGAGACGGAACCAGAAAACCAACCCTGGTAATATGACAAAACTAGGCCTGTCAGCATCCTGCAAAAATCACACTAGTTTACCAGTAGTGGATCCAAACCAAGAAGAAATCCCTGATTTACCTGAAAAAGAATTCAGGAGGTTAATTCTTAAGCTAATCAGGGAAGGACCAGACAAAGGCGAAGCCCAATGCAAGGAAATCCAAAAAATGAACTCCTGAGCTCAAGTGATCTTCCTGGCTCAGCCTCCCAAGTAGCTGGGATTCTAGGTGCACAGTACCACACCCAGCTAAATGTCTTCTAATTGTTGTACTTGGACCTTTTATATTTAATGTAATATTTATATATAAGGGCATAAGTCTGCTATTTTACTTTTGCTTTTTGTTGTTCCCTCTGTTTTTCGTTGTCCATTTTCCTGCCTTTATGTGGACCTCTTGAAAAATTTTTAGAATTCCATTTGATTGTTCTTTTGGAGTTTATATTTGATTTTTGGTGGTTGTACTAGACATTACATTATTCATACATAGCTTTTCACAGTATACTGATGTCAGCATTTTACCAGTTTGAGTAACCTGTAGAAAAACCTTAGCTCCATTTAGGTCCTTTTATCTTCCCTCTCTATAGTATTGTCTTAAATAGTTCCCCTACATACATTAGGAACCACATAAGACAGTGTTTTATTTTTTATGTTAAATGTGTAACATAATTTTTAAAACTCAAGAGAATGGTGTTGTACGTTTCCATATTTTTACACTTCCCATTCTTCATGGTGTTTCAAAACTTATGATTTCCTTCGTGTTGGAAGAACTTCAGTTATTCTTTTAGGATAGATCTTGTGGTGACAGGTTTTTTTTTTTTGGTTATCCTTCATCTGAGAAGATCTTGATTTTACCTTTATTCCTTTAGGATTTTTCACAGATTATCTATATAACTCTGGGTGAGAGATCTTTTCTTTCAGCTCTTGGAAATGTTGTGCCACATCCCCCATTGGCTTCCATAGTGTTCAATAAGAAATCCACTGTCACTGTAATCATTTTTCTTCTATCAATATTATGTCATTTCTTTCTATCTGGTTTCCAGATTGTTTTGTCTTTAATTTTCTGGGGTTGGATTCTGATGTGTCTTGACTTGGATTTCTATCCTGTTTGGGTTTGCTCAGCTGAATCTATAGGTTTGTGTATAATACCAGAGTGTTTTCTATTAGTGGTTACAACCCAGCATTGGATCATGAAGTCAATTTTGTGGCCTATGGCTGGTGTTATGATTGATTTTTAATAGAATAGAAAATGAAAATATATCCCAGAATAACAAGGATAATAATTAAATTTTTATTTCCATAACATATATGTAGGTGTTTTGTGGGATCCAGGATAGTGGTTTGCAGTCAGAAACGTTGGAAAACTATTGATTAAGACCATTCACAAGATTTTGTTTTGTTTGAAAAAAGAGGCTAGTTAACACCCGTCGTATCTGAGACTCTGATGCTGATGAGTAAAAAGTATTTTTTTCTCCATATCACCTGGGCTTCATAGTTTATTTCTTCTAACCAGTTAAATTATTTAAAAACTTATGAATCTAAGTAGAGGTTACACTTTGTGTAAACTCTAAACAGATGGCTTTAGGAACAGTGTCACTCTCTGTCTGTGATGTTATGTGTAATAATCATGAGTAGGGAAGGTATGCGAAGGAAAAGGAAAGAAAATAGCAAAGAAGAACAAGATGTTTTTTTTCTTTCTCTTTTAGTTCTCCAGAATATGATAGCGTTTATTAAATGTCTGCTTACTATGTAACTCACACTGTGCTAGATGCTAGGAATGCAAAGAAGAATGAAAAATGTCCCTGTTGTATGTAACAGATCACTAAAGCTTATTCTTCTGGTCTAGCTGAAATTTTGTATGCTTTGATCACTATCTCTCTTTTCCCCATTTATGTACCTCCTCTAACCTCTGGTAACCCTCATTCTACTCTCTACTTCTATCAGTTTGACTTTTTTAGGTTCCACATACAAGTAAAATCATATGTCTTTCTGTGCCTTTTTTCACTTAGCGTAACATCTTCCATTTTTTCACTTAGTGTAATATCTTGCCTATGTTGTCGCAAATGACAGGATTTCCTTCTTTTTAAGGCGGAATGGTATTCCATTTTGTCTATTTTATAAGATTCTCTTTATCCATTCATCTGATGATGGACACCTAGGTTGCCTCCATATCTTAGCTACTGTGACTGTAATAAGTAATAATGTGTTATATATTTCAAAATTACTAAAAGTAGATTTTAAATGTTTTTACAATAAAAAAAAGTATGCGACTTGGATTTGTTAATTAGCTTGATTTGGTCATTCCATATTGTAAAAACATATCAAAACACCTAATTGTACCCCATAAATATATAATATGTACAATTAGTATGTGTCCATTAAAATAATAAAATTAAATTTAAAAATTAAAAAAAAGTTCCTTGCATTCAGGTACCTCAGAATCTAAGGTAAGCAAATAATCTCAGTGCTTTATAAATAAGTGCCTTATAAAAATAGGTCGTTGGTTCTATGGGAGCACATAAGCAGGGATGATGAGTGAGAACGGCAAATGGGCAAGAGGCTGAGGCTGTGGAATATTTCACCTAAGAGGTGAAGTTAAGCCTCCATCTTGAGGGGAGGAGTCAGGGATTGCCAGGCATATTACAAAGGAATTGATTTAGGGAACAAAGCCCTAGCTGCATTTTATTAAGCTCTGTATCTGTTAACCATGTGGTTTCCTTATCTGGATTTTCACAACACATTAAAAGAGCTTTCCATGATCCTGACAATCCTTTTGTACCTCTAGGTAGCTGTCTCTCCCATTTGCCAAGAAGTTATTTCAAACCCCATTCTCTCTAAGCCTCTTTAACTTTTCCTATTCCAGGTATCTATCTTTGTATAATAAACCACCCAAGACCTAGTGGTGTAATGCAGTGATCATTTTATTATGCTTACAGGTTCTGTGTGTCAGGAATTCATATGGGGTATGCTGCTGCTCCACAGTGTCTGGGGTCTCAAATGGGCAAACTGAAATGACTGAGGGAGATGTGAATGGCCAGGAACTGGAATCCTCTGGAGCCATCTTTACTTACATGTCTGGTGCCTGGATGGTGATGATTTTGAAAGCTGGGCTCAGCTGGGACTGGTGATGGAACTATTTTTATGTAGCCTCCATGTGGCTTGGGCTTCTCACAGTAGGGCCACTGGGCTCTAAGAGAGGGTGCTTGGAAAGCCAGTATTCTGTTATAAGAGAATCAGGCAGGAGCTGCTTGGCCTTTCTGACCTAACCTCAGCTGTTGTTAACTGTCACTTCCACTGCATTCTGTTGGTTATAAATGAATCTCTAAGGCCAGCCCAGATTTAAGGGGAGGGGAATTAGACTACCTCCTGGTGGCAAGATCACTCTGTAGAAGAACATGTGGGATGGCAGACACCATAGTGGTCGTTTTGGGAAACATAGTCGGCCACACTCTTTCCTAGTTTTCAGATTCATAAATCTTGATTCTTGCTGAATATTGCCACTTGAATATCCCACAGTTACTTAAAATGAAACATAACCATTAACTCTTCTTCACTACTACTCCTCCAACTCTACCCCTGCACATTGAGAAAATGGCATTGTGGCTAAGTACCTCTGTTATCCAGTTAATGCAACAGAACCCCTTTTCTTCCTGATATATCCTTGCCCTACTAGGTTAATGAGATTGTTCCATTCTTCTTCCTTGTCCATGGAATTTACATTTACTAATAATTTCTTAGAACAGTGCTTGCACACACAAAGTTTGAGTCAGATCACAGAAATACTGAAGTTAACTTTTGTAGTCACATTCCTTTCTTCAGACTTGGCTCAAAGCTACTTGTGATTAATTGGTGGCTGGTTTGATTCTCTTTCTAGAGAATTTTCCTTTGTGAGTTTATTCATTTAAAAGGAAGAGGCAAGCAGGAAAGAAACACAAAAAGATGAATTCCATAAATATTTTTGAATACTAGCAGCATTATGGTAATTGATATATAGACTCCCACAGTTACTGCTTTGAAGGAGACAATGCTTTGGATGTGTAGGTTCTAATGTGTTTATTAGAAACTATCCATTTGTGGCTGGGCGCAGTGGCTCACGCCTGTAATCCCAGCACTTTGGGAGGCCAGGGCGGGTGGATCTCCTGTGGTCAGGAGTTCGAGACCAGCCTGGCCAACATGGTGAAACCTCGACTCTATTAAAAATACAAAAATTAGCTGGGCATGGTGGTGGGCGCCCCGTAATCCCGGCTACTCAGGAGGCTGAGGCAGGAGAATTGCTTGAACCCGGGAAGAGGAGGTTGCAGCGTCCTGAGATTGCACCACTGCACTTCAGTCCAGGCGACAGAGTGAGACTCCGTCTTAAAAAAAGGAAAACAAAACAGACAGACAAAACTATCCATTTGCCTTTGAGAACTTTCCTTAAATTACCACTTGAGTTTGCATTGAGTAGCTGCTGTTACTTTGTAAATTATACTATATATAAGACAAAATTGATGTAATGAGAGGTAAATACAAATAATTCATAGTGTGTAGATAATAGAATTTGTTGAATCCATATAAATTTTATTTTGAGGGTTGTATTTGTACTGTCAAAGTGGAAAAAAGAGCAGCTAAACAAGTTGATAGTAAAAATAATATTATGAGGGGAGATGTTTAATATACTTAGGAGATTAGGTATAACTTGGACATACTCAGTTTGAAAAAAAAGCCGGGCGCGGTGGCTCAAGCCTGTAATCCCAGCACTTTGGGAGGCCGAGACGGGCGGATCACGAGGTCAGGAGATCGAGACCATCCTGACTAACACGGTGAAACCCCGTCTCTACTAAAAAATACAAAAAAACTAGCCGGGCGAGGTGGTGGGCACCTGTAGTCCCAGCTACTCGGGAGGCTGAGGCAGGAGAATGGCGTGAACCCGGGAGGCGGAGCTTGCAGTGAGCTGAGATCCGGCCACTGCACTCCAGCCTGGGCGACAGAGCGAGACTCCGTCTCAAAAAAAAAAAAAAAGAAAAAGAAAAAAAAAACCAGTCTTTCCTGTTCATTAAACGAGTCCTGCGCCTTATAAACAGTGTTGACTTGGCTAGAAAATATTACATAGAAATTCCATAAATAAGCAATTCTTAAGTTTTAAATTGTATGCCAT
The DNA here is from genome assembly GCF_009764315.1 of Trachypithecus francoisi. NCBI lineage: Eukaryota > Metazoa > Chordata > Mammalia > Primates > Cercopithecidae > Trachypithecus > Trachypithecus francoisi. The sequence goes on along the minus strand of NW_022681472.1, from coordinate 22,783,040 downwards.
TCTTAGTAGCATGATGAAATCTTGCCCTGTCCTACCCAGGATGTGAATCTTTGTCCAGCGTCTCCATGTTTTTTTTTTTTAATTTTTTATTTTTTTGAGACGGAGTCTCGCTCTGTCACCCATGCTGGGGTGCAATGGCACAATCTCGGCTCACTGCAAGCTCTGCCTCCCGGGTTCACGCCATTCTCCTGCCTCAGCCTCCTGAGCATCTGGGACTACAGACGCACGCCCCTGCGCCCGGCTAATTTTTTGTATTTTTTTTAGTAGAGACGGGGTTTCACCATGTTAGCCAGGATGGTCTCGAACTCCTGACCTCGTGATCCACCTGCCTCGGACTCCCAAAGTGCTGGGATTACAGATGTGAGCCACCGCGCCCGACCTCCATGTTTTATAAGCTACCTTCCCGTTTAGTCACTTAGTAACCATCTCAGTTATCACAACTGACTGTTGCATTAGGGCATGCTTGTGTTCAGGTCACCCTTATTTTACTTAATAGCCCCAAAGCACAAGAGTGATGATGCTGGCAGTTCAGATATGCCAAAGAGAAGCTTGTGAAGTGCTTCCTTTAGATGAAAAGGTGAAAGTTCTCAACTTAAGAAAAAAAAATCACGTGCTGAGGTTACTAAGATCTGTGGTAAAAAGAATCTTCTATCTGTGAAATTATGAAGAAGGAAAAAGAATTCTTGCTAGTTTTGCTGTCGAACTTCAAACTGAAAATTACAGCCATAGTATGTGATAAATACTTAGTTAAGTTGAAAAAGGCATTAAATTTGTCGTGAAAGACGTGAACAGAAACATGTTCTAGTTGACAGAAATCAAGTTTGATTTAATCTGAGGTTTCAGGCATCCACTGAGGTCTTGGAATATATCCCCTGCAGATGACGGGGGGAATGTAATGTGTTTGCCATAATTGTAGAATGATATTTTTCAGTTCTTTTGCACCAGTTATTACAAGTTTGCCTAAATATAGCACAATGTAGCGGGTAATACGCTAGTTTAAGACTAGAGAAACAAGGCCTTCGCGTGGTGGCTCATGACTGTAATCTTAGCACTTTGAGAGTCCGAGGCCGGCTGATCACCTAAGGTCAGGCGTTCAAGACCAGCCTGACCAACATGGAGAAACCCTGTCTCTACTAAAAATACAAAATTAACTGGGTGTGGTGGCGCATGCCTGTAATCCCAGCTACTCGGGAGGCTGAGGCCGGAGGATCACTTGAACCTGAGCAACAAGAGCGAAGCGCCATCTCACAAAAACAAACAAACAAAACGACTAGAGAAACAAGTTTCTGCATCACTGCCTATCAGCGATCTGACCTTAGAACTGGCCATTATTTATTCTGATCCTTAGTTTCCCTATCAAGTTGATTGCAGATGTTTATCTGTAAAAACTATTCTTCCACTCATGGACTGCACAAAAACATATGGTAGGCTTTTGTGCACCCATGTTTTAGAATATAAGGAACCTTTATAATCTAGTAGTTAGTGAAGTTAGAGTTGTTTCTCATGCTTACAGTTATTTAGAGATATTTGGTATCAAAACACAGTGCTCTTTAAAATGTTTCACTTCCTCTGATATTCCTAGTGTATAATTTGCTTAACTAGAATACCCTATTCTGTAATTATTTTATAAATAGGAATTCACCTTATACAAAAACTGCCAGCTCCTCTTCTTCCCCTGCCTTGCCTTTTTTGCTACCTTACTGGTTTGTAGGAGCATCTCAGCCTCTTAAATAATGATAATTTTTTAAAATGAAAAGTACTTAAATTATTTTATGATGGTTTAGGGCGGTCAACACAGCATTTCCTCCTTATCCATACATATATTTTATTGTATTTATTTTTGACACGGAGTTTCATTCTGTCGCCCAGGCTGGAGTGTAGTGGCATAATCTTGGCTCACTGCAACTTCTGCATCCTGGGTTCAAGCGATTCTTGTGCCTCAGCCTCCCAAGTAGCTGGGACTACAGGCGTGCACCACCACACCTGGCTAATATTTGTATTTTTAGTAGAGATGGGGTTTCACCATGTTGGCCAGGCTGGTCTCGAATTCCTGACTTGAAGTGATCGATGTGCCTCTGCTTCCCAAGGTGCTGGGATTATAGGTGTGAGCCACTGCTCCCAGCCCACACATATTTTAAAGAGATTTAGATTATTTTTGATTGTATCTGTTGGTGAACCGTGAAATCTTGGTAGCTGATATACAGAACTTAAGTATCATTGTGAACCTTTATTAAAGTAGTATTTTAAATAGCTGCAGATAATATTTTTACACTGTCTCCCTTCTAGTTCTACCAGTGATAAAATGGAAAGGGGTTTGGTTCACAGAAAACTAAACTGAAATACTGAACATCCAATGCCTGGCACACAGTAGGCAATGAGTAAATTTGTACGTATTGTATGAATAAGTTGTATGGATTGTGCGAATCAATTGTAGAAATTGTATAGCAAGGTGATTTGGCAAAGTTGCTTTTTAAAGAGTTTAATACAGTATCTGGTACATGAAAGATGCTCAGTTAGTGATAGTGTTAAATAATAATGTATAGGCCAGTGATTGTTTATCATACCCCAATTTAGCACATTTTGTTCAGTTTCTCAGATACACCTATGTTATAGAGCGGTTAATAAACCAGAATCTGTAGTTAGATTACCTAATATTTATTGAAGCCTGATTAGCCATACTTCCAAGCCATGCAACCCTTGGGCAAGTTATTCAACCTCTCTTCCTCAATTTTCCAGTCTTTAAAATGAAGATATAATGGTATACACCTCATAGGATTGTTGTCAAACATAAATACATTAGTTGCATGTAAAGTGTAATAGTGTTGTAAAGTTTAGTATATGTAAAGTGTAGTAGTACTTGGCACACATTTGAAAACCTTTCTTCCAAATTTCAGGCAGATTTAGTCAATCAGCCAGATTCCCCAATATAAATTAATAAAGTTTTTTTTTTAAAGAGACGGAGTCTCACTCTGTCGCCCAGGCTGGAGGGTAGTGGTGTGATTTTGGCTCACTGCAACCTCCGCCTCCCAGGTTCAAATGATTTTCCTGCCTCAACCTTCCGAGTAGCTGGGGTTATAGGTGCACACCACCATGCCTGGCTAATTTTTGTGTTTTTAGTAGAGACGATGTTTCACCATGTTGGCCAGACTGGTCTCGAAGTCCTGACCACAGGTGATCCGCCCACCTTGGCCTCCCAAAGTGCTGGGATTACAGGCATGAGCCCCTGCGCTCAGCCAATTAAATTTCAGGGTCTTCTATTACAGGTAGGATTTGTCTAATTTATCTCATACGTTATAGTGTAAATAGTGAAAGGGAAAATTTCCCATTAAATTGAGCATGTGTGTTTTATAGGGCCTTGTATAGTCATAAATAGAAAAATTAGTTAAATATCAATGCACAAACATATTTAAGAAGTTATAGTTCTGGTCTGATAATCTCCCTGGGATAATCTCAAGGTTGGTGCATTGAGGTGTTTTTCCCCCTGTCCCCAAACATCTGCCATATATTTTGTGACTTCAGTATAGCATACACATTATTCTGTTGTGATTTTTTTTTTTTTTTTTTTTTTTTTTGCTGGGAGGACAGGGTCTTGTTCTTGTGCCTAGGCTGGAGTGTAGTGGAGTCCAGTGGTTATAGCTCTCTGTAACCTTTAACTCCTGGGCTCAAGGGACCCTCCTACCTCAACCCCCTGTCCCACATAGCTAGGACTGCAGGCGTACACCACCATGCCCAGCTGATTTACATTTTTTTTTTTTATTTTGTAGAGATGGGGTGTTTGTTGCCCAGGCTGATCTCAGACTCCTTGCCTCAAGTGATCCTCCTGTGTTGGTCTCCCAAAGCACTAGGATTACAGGCGTGAGCCACTGAACTTGGCCGTGTTCTTAATATTAATGCTTCTGCTTAATATAAATAGTTACTTGACAAAAAAGAAAATATTTTGAGAAAAGGAAATGCCTTGGGAATTAATAATCTATAACTTCACCTATCCTTATGATTGTTAATGTGCCTATTCATATAGTTTTATATTATTTGTGTAAATTAAAAAATTTAGATGAAACAATTTTAGCACCTAATTTTTATTAAATTTGCATTCTTTCCAACTTTATGTATAAGTTCCAAATGAGTTTATAAAAGTTATTATGAAATTACTCAGTCTTTTTGTTGTCAAGTTTTCTAATGTATGCTTCTTTTTTTTTCCCCCTCAGAGGAAATAAAAGCAGAAACTGAAAAACAGAGGTTTGTGGGATTTCTTTTCTTTAGTAAAAATAATTTTCAAACTTGTCAGTCTTGGTCAAAACAATACAGTCATCTGTATTTTAGTGGCAAATTTTCTGCATGTGAGTTTATAGTAAAATCAACTTTAAAAATAGATTTTAAGAAATACAATTATATAAAAACAAACAAAATATATGATTATGATTATATTTCTTAAAACCTGTTTTTATATATATTTATAAAAATGTATACATGTGTGTTTTTGGAGACAGAGTCTCGCTCTGTTGCCCAGGCTGGAGTGCAGTGGTGCGATCACAGCTCACTGCAAGTTCCGCTTCCCAGGCTCAAGTGATCCTCCCACCTCAGCCTGCTGAGTACCTGGGACTACAGGCGAGCACCACCATGCCTGTGTTAATTTTTTGTAGAGATGGGATTTTGCCATATTGCCCAGGCTGGTCTCGAACTCTTGGACTCAAGTGACCCAATCGCCTTGGCTTCCCAAAGTGCTGGGATTACAGGCATGAGCCACCAGGCTCTGCTCTAAGCATACTTAAAAATACAAAAAGATTCTCATGTAAATAAGTATCTAAAGATACTTCTAAAATACCATAAGATAGCCTTCAGAGTCTTTTCGTAGACTTTGATTCATATTTGGAAAAATTACTAGGTTTTTTGATAGTGTTGACCTTTTTAGGGCAATATCGAATAACTAAAAATCTCACTTTTTGACTTAAGGACAAATAGAAAGGCCATTGCTTTTTAAGGTATTGTGATGCCAAATTTGTTAAGTGACAATAAAATATTTCTGTAATAGAAGCACCTTGAATTTCACAGTTTTTGTAGACCAGTTTTGCAGACAAGATTTCAGTGTCTTGTGTTCAGTCACAGCTCTGGCCACTAGCTTTTGACCATGTGGCAAACCACTTCACTTCTCTGGGCTTGGGTTTCCTCTTGAAATATGGGAAGATAGAGGACTGGTTTAGCAAGATTCCTTTTAGAACTGAAATTCTGTGTTTCTACATGGGTTTATCGTCAATATTATAAATGTGATATGCTATAATCAGACTTTTCTTTTTCATTTAGTCCTCCTCATGGAGAAGCAAAAGCTGGATCAAGCACCCTTCCACCAGTGAAATCAAAGACAAATTTTATTGAAGCAGACAAGTACTTCTTGCCTTTTGAGTTGGCATGCCAGTCCAAATGTCCCCGCATAGTTAGTACATCTCTAGATTGCTTACAGGTATGTGTAAAATGGCACTTTCTAAAAACTGTCTACTTTGAATGTGTTTCTAAAACATTATTCATGTTGATGATTCAGACATTTCCATGAAAGCTTTTACTACTCTTTTTTGTAGTAAAACATCCAAATGATTTTTTATATTTAAGACATAATAATAGTTGCAAAAAGATGTTTCTAGTTTAATGATAACAATCATTAACTTAGTGGGATATAAAATCTTTAGTAAGATTGTCAGTAATGGAAAGTGTTGATTTGGTCTCTTCTCATCAGTGAAATGCAAGACCCATAATACTTTTAACCTGCTGCCGACTTTACATACATCACCATTTGCAAATAATTTTTCTAAGTGCTGTTTTTTGTTTGTTTGTTTGTTTACTTTTTTGAGACGGAGACTTGCTCTGTCACCTGGGCTGGAGTGCAGTGGCGTAATCTTGGCTCACTGTGATTTCTGCCCCCGTGTTCAAGCAATTCTCCTGCCCCAGACTTCCGAGTAGCTGGGAATACAGGTGCGTGTAACCACGCCAAGCTAATTTTTGTTTTGTTTTGTTTTGTTTTTGTTTTTGTTTTTTTTGAAGAGACAGTTCTACCATGTTGGCCAGACTGGTCTTGAACTCCTGACCTTAAGTGATCTGCCTGCCTCGGCCTCCCAAAGTGCTGGGATTACAGGCGTGAGCCACTGTGCCTGGCCAGTGTGTCTGCTGTTTTATATGAAGCAATAGGTTAATATTGGCAGCTTAATATAATTTAATATTTAACTGCTATACTTTAGCTCTGGCAGTCATTTATGTCAGAAAAATTTCTGAACTCTGTTACCCTGTTTGACACATAGACGGAGGATCCTCATAGGTACTATATTTGTAAGACAAGTTTCTAAGTAGAGGAATACTTCTATTTTCAGGTGTTCTTACTATTTGGGCATTATATGTATTCAACTATAATTAAGTGGCTAGGAAAAGACTATATGATTTGTCCTTAAGGATGGGTTAAAGTTAAGTTCATCTGATTTGTGATCTTGTTTTCACTGGAAAATTAGAATGATAATATCTGAAGCCTTCCTTCCAGGGTATACTGATAATGATGAATGAACAAATCTATGATTTATTTCAGCTAGTATATGGAAACTGGGTTTTATACATATCGATGAATCATTTGGAAAGAGATTGGGGGTCATTTAAAAGCATGAAGATAATTTTCACAAAAGCAGTATCAATAAAACCTTGTTTATATGGAAAGCAATAAGCAATTTTTTTTTTTTTTTTTTGAGACAGGGTCTCACTATCACCTAGGTTGGAGTGCAGTGGCACAATCTCGGCTTACTGCAACCTCCACCTCCCAAGGTTCAAGCAGTCCTCTCACCTCAGCCTCCTGAGTAGCTGGGACTATAGGCATGTACCACCACACCCAGCTAATTTTTTATTTTTTGTAGAGATAGGTTTTCCCCATATTGCTCAGGCTGGCCTCGAACTCCTAAGCTCAAGCAGTCCGCCCAATGTGGACTGGCAATGTGGGAGGCAAGCAGGCCTCCCAGTGTGCTGGGATTACAGGCATGAGCCACTGCACCCAACCACAGTAAGCAATTCTAACTCATCAGAGACAGGTTCTCAGGGCTTGGCTTTCTCAAAATATTACCTGATGGTTTATTGTGGTTCTGTTTTTGTGGTTATTACAAATATAAATACATATTTATATGAATAAAGTTTCTACAGAAAAAGTTGATATAACTTTGGCTTTGATAATACCTATGTATTTTTATGTAAAAATTTTTATATATATTCAATTGTATACTGTAATTTTAATGTATATTGCATTAGTATATATAATATTTGTTACTTAGGATCTTTGTTTTCTTTCTCCATTTTAGAAACTTATTGCTTATGGGCACTTGACTGGCAATGCTCCAGATAGTACAACACCAGGCAAAAAATTAATTGATAGAATTATTGAAACAATATGTGGCTGCTTTCAGGGCCCTCAGACAGATGAAGGAGTTCAGCTGCAGATAATAAAGGTAATTATTATATAAAGTAAAATTGTTATTAATAATCTGTATCTTCAAAATTCAGATGCCTTTCACCTTAAAATATTAGGAAAGATCATTTTATGTGCATTCCAGCTATAATACAGGTTATTTGAGGCCGTGCGCAGTGGCTCATGCCTGTAATCCCAGCACTTCGGGAGGCCAGGTTGGGCGGATCACTTGAGGTCAGGAGTTTGAGAGCAGCCTGGCCAACATGATGAAACCCCCATGTCTACTAAAAATACCAAAAAAATTAGCTGGGCATGGTGGTGGACACTTGTAGTCCCAGCTACTCAGGAGGCTGAGGCAGGAGAATCGTTTGAACCTGGGAGGCGGAGGTTGCAGTGAGCTGAGATCATGCCACTGTACTCCAGCCTGGGTGACAGAGTGAAACTCAGTCTCAAGAAAAAAAAAGAGGTTAATTGGATGCTTTCTAGACTCCATATTAGGAGATTTTAATGTTGTATGCCAAGAGTTTGTTAGAGGAAAACTATGTTCTCATATCTCTTCTTTTGAAGGTCTCGGTTTAGGCTTAGCCCCTAGAGTCTTGCAGAGTTTTTCTGTTTCTGGCATGTTTTTCATATATATGTATATTCCATCCATCAAACTTTAGGGTAGTTCTTAAAGCTGTGACCCTTCTAGTTTCTTCTGTACTATTGGACACTTCATAGGGTGTCCTTGCAACTCATGAATCACCAGGTGGACACTACTTGTCTGCCAGTTCTCCTGATATCCTTGCACACATCCATCTATTGAACTTGCTCGGCAAAACCCTGTTCTGAGTTCGTGCTGTAATATACCTATTTGATTGAATTCCTTTGGGGAAAAATTAGTAATGTTTTCATTCTGTTACAGATACTGAGTTCTTAATGTTATTGCTAATGGTAATGGTGGTGTGTTTTTATGGCAGTAAAATTATCATGTGCTATATATAGTACAGTACTTTTGAAGTTGTTTTTACGTACATATATATATATATATATATATATATATATATATATATATGAAGGGTTCTTTCATGTGTGAATACAGCCCTTTTGGAGCCTTTCAGTTTTATAGTTGTGTTTACTTCAGAAGCCATATAATATCTTTATTCTAAAAAAAAAATACTGGGCATGGTAGCTCATGCCTATAATCCCAGCACTTTGGGAGACTGAGGCAAGAAGGTCGCCTGATCCCAGAAGTTCAAAACCAGCCTGGGCAACACAGTAAGACCCTGTCTCTACAAAAAATAATTTTAAAATTAGCCACATATGGTGATGTGTGCCTGTAGTCCCAGCTACTCAGGAGGCTGAAGTGGGAGGATCACTTGAGCCCAGGAATTGAGGCTTCAGTGAGCCGTGTTCACTGCACTGCACTTCAGGCTTGGCAACAGAGTGAGATCCTGTCTCAAAAAAGAAAAAAAAAAAAAACGGGTTGATCATTTTGACTTATCATGTGTAGTTTCATATCATTTATAGTTTAAGATAATGCCCATTAATGCTAACTCTGCATAGCATTGTACAACATAAAGAAGACAGAAGAGTCTTTGCTCTTGAGAAATTGAAAGTAACCCAATATGTGAAAATTCACATAGGTGAAATTTGTTCATTTTATTGAAGTATTTGCCTTAGGAATTTGCTTTTTAATTTGGGACAGTCTCACTCTGTTGCCCAGGCTAAGTGCTGTGGCATGATCACAGCTCACTGTAGCCTTGACCTCCCTGGCTCAAATGATCCTCCCACCTCAGCCTTCCAAGTAGCTGGGGCCACAGGTATATGCCACTTATGCCCAGCTACTTTAGCATTATTTTACATGCTTTATTCTAAAACATTTATAAACCTCTTCGACAATAACAACAACAGCACAATTACTGAGTTCAGTCTGTTAAAAAAGATCTCAGAAAAATTTAGAGGCAAATAAGACACAATGTGTATCTTCCCAAGTTGGTGGTCTAGTTCAACAGATATCTCATGTGACATGTCTGTGCTCTACTGTAACAGCTTTCATGCTGTGCATTTTAGTAGATTAAATAGTATTTTCATTAAAATGAAACCTTGGTTGAAACAAATCAGTTAAATGGTTTTCAGATTATGTGGAAACTACTGCCACAGTGAGGAAAACATGAAATATTTTAACAGTTGATGATATATTCAGGGCCAGTAGAAATTCTGTGTATACTACCTGCAAGTGGTAATTGTTTCTGAAAGTTTTCATTGTAATATGAAAATGCTTAATTTTTGTGCTGAAACTCTAGATGCAGAAAATCACTTTAAGGCTGGGTGTGGTGGCTCATGCCTGTAACCCCAGTACTTTGGGAGGCTGAGGTGGGAGGCTTGCATGAAGCCAGGAGTTCAAGACCAGTCTGGGCAACAAAGAGAGACTGCATCTCAACAGAAAAATAAAACAAAATTAGCCAGGTGTGGTGGTGCTCACCTGTAATCCTACAGCCAGCTGTGGTGGTGCTCACCTGTAGCAGCTACTCAGGAGGCTGCTGTGAGAGGATCACTTAAGCCGAGGAGTTCAAGGCTGCAGTGAGCTATGATCACACTACTGCACTCCAGCCTGGGTGACAGAGCAAGAAAGACTGTCTCCAAAAAAAAAGAAAAAGAAAATCTCTTTAACTTTGTCCTTTTTTTTTTTCTCTTCTTAAAGGCTTTACTTACTGCAGTAACATCACAACACATAGAAATTCATGAAGGGACTGTACTGCAAGCTGTGAGAACATGTTACAATATATACTTAGCAAGCAAAAATCTCATCAATCAGACAACAGCCAAAGCTACTCTCACTCAGATGCTAAATGTTATCTTTGCACGCATGGAAAACCAAGCAGTAAGTATTTTAAAAAGGAAGAGAGTGTATAGAACACAACAGGCATTAAATATAGAAAGGAGTTTACAGTAATTAGAGTGAAATATTTGTACCTGTAGAAAAGAATGTCTTTTATTTACAGTTCCACTTACTGGAGATTTGTGGTATTGTGTTTTGTTTTAAGGTTTACTGATTTAACTTTGGACAAAGTATTTTTAGTTGTTCACAAATAGAATGTGAAATATACTGATTGCCATCTTCCTTGTGGAAGTAATTATGAATTACTACTTCTGTTGCATTCAAGCTTAGTAGAGTGTAATGTAGATATAAAATAATTTAATCTAATCTGAAATAAAATTAATTAAGCCTTAAAAAAGTACATTTCTGTACTTTTGAAATGAAATATTCTGTACTTTTGAAATGAAATACATTTTTCCCCCCATATGATAAAGGGGCATGATATTCCTTATACTTTAAACTGCTTCAGGTTGATTGTTAAGAGGTCAGCAACCAGAGAATTGTTTTTAATTGCCTAGGTCTTCACTATTAAAAATTCACACCAAGCTTCTTATTTTGAACTCCTTTTAAACATAGAGAAAAATTGCAAAAATTTTGCAGAGCAATCCCTTTTACCCTTCACCCTGCTTCCCTTAATGCAGTTAACTTACATACCTACATAGTACAATTATCAAAAGCAGAATTAACACTGGTACAATACTGTTAACTAAACCACAGACCCTGCTTGAATTTCACCAATTTTCCCACTAATGTTTTAAGATTTGACCCAGGATCCCACATTGCGTTTAGTATGTATTTAGTTCTATGTCTTAGTCTTCTCCAGTCTGTGACAATTCCTCAACTTTTCGTTATCTTTTTCATGATCTTGCCATTTTTAAAAGGATACTAATAATTTATTTTGTTGAATTTTCCTCAGTTTACTTTCTCTGATGTTTTCTCATGATTAGAATGAGGTTGTGCAGTTTTTTGCCAGAATATCTCTGAAACAGTGTTGTGTCCTTTTCAGTCGTTTTGTCAGGAGTTCATGGTGTTGATATATCTTAATGTTTATTATGGTTTTTTTTTTTTTTTTTTTTTTTTTTTTGAGACGGAGTCTCGCTCTGTTGCCGGGGCTGGAGTGCAGTAGCCGGATCTCAGCTCACTGCAAGTTCCGCCTCCCGGGTTTACGCCATTCTCCTGCCTCAGCCTCCCGAGTAGCTGGGACTACAGGCACCCGCCACCTCGCCCGACTAGTTTTTTTTTTGTATTTTTTAGTAGAGACGGGGTTTCACAGTGTTAGCCAGGATGGTCTCGATCTCCTGACCTCGTGATCCGCCCATCTCGGCCTCCCAAAGTGCTGGGATTACAGGCTTGAGCCACTGCGCCCGGCCAGTGTTGGTTATGTTAATCTTGATCACTTGCTTAAGGTAATTATCTGTCAGGTTCCTCCACTATGAAGTTAGTAGTTTTTCTTTTGCAATTAATAAATGTCTTTGGGGAGATATTTTAAGACTGTGCAAATATTCTATTTCTCCTCAGATCCTCCCCCCACTTCCCTCAGTTTTGATATCTATCAGTAGGTCTTGTTGGCAACAGTTAATTATTGTGGCATTTCCCTAATGATTTTCCTGTTTCTCTCTTCTGTATTTATTAACTGAATTTCTTCTCCCTTAATTATTTACTCAATTATTTATATCAGTCTGTAATCACAGATATTTATTTTATGGTTGTAATGTGTGCTACAGTTACTTATTTTGTTGCCCAAATTATTACAGTTTTGGCCCTGTGTCCTTGTGACTAGCTCCCATCCTTTTTTGAGTACTTCCATAATTTCTGGATTCTCAAGATGTTCCAGGCTCATTTTGAATTCTCCCAGCTTCAACCTTGGAATCAGCCACTTCAATAAGGAGCAGCTCTATCTCTTTTGATTGGAGAATGGTGTTTAGAAACCAAAATCTGAGTGCTAGATGTATTCATCGTCACTCTGTGTTATTGCTTCTAGGCCTCTCAGCAGATAGAGTTAGGAAATGTATCTTTATGTACTATCCCTTCCGTCCCACTCAATTCCCACACCTGTATGTGACTTTCCATATGTTGGTAATAAAACCATGTGTTCATAGTGATATTTCTGATTCCAGTGTAACAATACGGGGTTCATTTCAGTCTTCTCCCTTTATTTGTAAACTTCTTTCTCTAAACAATAAGAAATATGGCTTTTATATTCTATATACATTGATTATTCAATCCTTTATACCCATTAGTTTTAGAACTGCTGATCATTACCAGTGTTAGAAGCAAATTTACTAGGTAGGTTATAGCATTTCAGGTTTTTTTGTCTTTAGCCTTATCCATTCGAAATATTATTTTCTAGTTACTTAGATTAGTTCCTTTCTTCCTCACACTCTGCAATAGGGTAATGCTATTCTTTTGTGATAATAGTTAGACTCATTTGTTACTCTCTGCTTTTCGTTTTTGGTATTTGTCACATTCTGGTTAGTTTTAATTACAGTCATCCCTCAGTAGACTCATTTGTTACTCTCTGCTTTTCATTTTTGGTATTTGTCACATTCTGGTTAGTTTTAATTACAGTCATCTTTCAGTATTATTCATGGGGGATTGGTTCCAGGGCCCTCCCTTGGATACCAAAATCCATAGATACTCAAGTCTGTTTTATAAAATGGTGTAATACTTGCATATAATCTACACACATCCTCTGTATACTTTAAATCATCTCAAGATTACTTACAATACCTAATACTTTGTAAATAGTTGTTATACTGTATTGTTTAGGGAATAACGACCAAAAAAACAAGTTATCTGTACATGTTTGTTCAGTATAGACACAGCCATTCTTTCACCCCGCCATCAGTATTTTCAATCCCTGGTTGGTTGAATCCACAGCTGTAGAACCCATGGATACAGAGGGCGAACTGTACTTACTTATTTTTTAGGTATGTAAAACATAACTGCGATTTAAGAGTCAGAGCTGTACAAAAGGTCTACTCAGAAAAGTACTAATTCCTCCTAATTCCTACCACTGCATTCCTCTTCTTCCCTTCTTTCCACCCCTTGAATGTAAGACAGAAGCCACATGTCTACCTTATAATCAGAAGTGGTCACACAGGTACATTGTGGAAAGGGACTACACAAGGGAGTGAAATTAAGAGGTGGACCTCATTGGTGACCATCTTAAAAACTAGCTATCTCACATGCTATACATTCTCTTTTGTATTTTGCTATCATTGAGCAGTATGTCCTAGAAAGCATTTTATATCAGTCCTTAAAGACCTTCCTCACTCTTTTTTATAGATGTATAGTACTTTAGGATATAGTATAGTCTGTTGTATATTGTCACTCTCCTCTGTAGTGGCATTAATTTATTTCTAATATTTTGCAGCCACAAACAGTGGTTTTGCTGCTTTTTTTGGAGGACGTAAATAAAATGTTTTTGTCACTTTTTAATAACAAATAAAGTTTTATTGGTTTGATTTGATTAACAGACTTTTATTAAGTTCCTTATATGTTCCTGGCACTGTGCTAGGCCTCACTTATACAGTGACGAGCAAAACTGACTTGACTATTATTACCTTTGAAGATCTTACAAACATTTGAGGCAAAGAGTTTCCCTTAAACAACTATAGAACTGAATTATGGTAAAGGCTATGAACATGTATTGTGTTACAAAGGGTATTTAGTTCTGTGCTGTGGATAATTATAGAAAAGGTGGAAAAGAGGGAGAGAAAGTAAGGGAAAATGGGATACAGACGACTTAACTTCCACATTTGCTAAAATCTTCTAAGCTAGACGTTGAATTCTTTGATATTAACTACTGGTAACCTTAATTTTTCCCTTCCCCCACAAAATAAAACTCCCTACAAAGCAAATCTTGTCAAACTTTATTATTAAAATCTTTTAATTCAGACTTACTTTATAAATTCATATAATTCTGGCATTTCCACCTAACCTGGAGAATATGAATTGTTCATATTTGGTACTATATAAGATTTTTCTTGGTGGAAATTAATTCTGTGAGACTCATTCTTATCTGGTCTTAAGGACCAAAAGAGATGTGTGAAAAGCAGTAAAGTGCTAAAAAATGAAATCTTGCGATCCCAGCTGTTAATGTTTTTAACATTTTATGAGCCAGTTTTACAGATAGTATTATGTACATAATAATGATAGTTTTTCTAAAATAAAATTCAGACATTTGTAGATACAGTGTTTTTCATAATTATCAGATGACTGGGTAGAGTGATTTAAGCCTTCATTGTAATTCTATTAAATGTAATTTTAATTTTTTTTATTAAAAGATTTGACAAGGTGACATAAGAACATGCTTCAGAAGGATAAACACTGACAAGTTCCCTCCCACTCTTGTTTCCCATTTTATTATTTCCTAATCTTGACCCTCTATAGGTAACCGTTACTACTAGCTTCTTATGTATTTTTATAGACTTTCATTCTGTATGTGTAAGCAAAAGTGAATGTGTGTGTGTTTCACACAAATATGAAATGCAGTGAAAATGCTTTATAGTGAAAGTCTTTCATCTCTGTTCTTATGTGCTGATTTCTAGCCACCTAAGAAGTAAACATTGTTTATTGTTTTTAGTATAGTTTATCTTCTCCATTTCTGATAAACTTTAATTTCCAAGCGTAGAGAGAATGGCACTTTATAGAAAGGATTGTTGGAGGTAACATTATCCTTCCAAATTGTAAACAGCTTATTTTACTAATACTGGAAATTTTATTTGTTTCCAGTTACAGGAAGCAAAACAAATGGAAAAAGAAAGGCATCGGCAGCAGCAGCATCTGTTACAGTCTCCAGTAAGCCATCATGAGCCGGAATCACCTCAACTTAGATATTTGCCACCTCAGACTGTTGATCACATATCCCAAGAACACGAAGGGGACCTTGACCTCCATACAAATGATGTAGATAAAAGTCTTCAGGATGACACAGAGCCTGAAAATGGATCTGATATTTCCAGTGCAGAAAATGAACAGACTGAAGCTGATCAGGCAACTGCAGCTGAAAGTAATCTTCTTGAAAAGGGGGTTTGGGGTGTGTGTTAAGGGAAATGTGTAGGAGTGAGAGTTTTGATGAAGAAATGTTGAAAGGATAATATGATTTAATGTCTGTCAGACACATTGTGGTAATTGTGGACTTTCCTCATTGTAGGTGGTAAAGTTAATTTGACTCTACCCTACAAGATATCTATGAATGATACTTTGCGTTTATTAGCATCTCATGAGCAGTATGATTTATAGATTTCCTTTGGAGCTCAGATATATTTCTAAAGAGGGTCATAAATGTCCATTAAATGTTGTATAGGAATTTCAGTTTTTTTAAGATTGGTTTCATAGCAAACAAGTGACCTAGTAAAGTTTTCTGGAATATGACTGAAAATTTTAGAAAATCATTACCAGTTTTAAAAATATGATTATGGTCATAAAAAGTACTGATATTAAATATAAAAAAGTTTTTGAGTAACCAACTGATAGACAAAAATTTTCATTTTTAAAATCATGCATAGTAATCACTAAAATTGAGATGTTCTCTGATTTTTTAAGTGTATATTTATAAGAAAATACTTATAAGATTATAAAAATTATATTTAGTTTACAAATTTGTTTCTCTGTAAAAATAATCCCATGAAGTTATTGTTTTCCTAAATGTTATTTTCAGCTTCAGCTGTTCTGTGAAACTACCAGAGAGTTTGTGTTGTTCCCTTTGCCCTTCTTAGCTTGATGTCATTTTTAAATGATGGGAATTCTGTTGCCTCTTCGGTGTGATTGTCTAGAACTAGCATGTCAGGAGTCTGTTACAGTTTATCTGAAGTCTGTGTTTTTACTTTGAGGAAGGACTTCTATAATATGTTTTCAACTCTTTTTTTTTTTTTTTTTTTTTTTTAAACCATGCCTTTTCCAAAACTTACTAGTGGCATGAATACGTGCCTTTTTACATTTTTCCCCCAGTTTTCTGAGAGGCATGCTTTTAAAAATAGTACTTCAGTATTTGTTTTAAAAAGGATGACTTTGATAAGCTAAGCATTCATAGTACTGAATCTAATAGTGAATCCATACCACTTAAATGATTTACATTTGTCTAGCCTGCTCTTGCCAAAATTTCCCCTACTTTCACAGTGAGCTTATAAATGGGCAGATTCAAAGGGCTAATCTCTAATAAAGCTGGGACTTTATTATTTTGTTTATCTGTGTATTTAGCAAACCTTCATTGAGCATACTGTGTCTTAGGCACCATGCCAGGACTTGAAGTTAAAAAGATGATGGAGATACAGCCACTGCTTTTAGTGTGATCTTAGCATACCTGGAAGTCGAGCATAAATGAGGTATAATAATGTGATAGGTGTCCTAAAAATGCCATGCATGAAGTAATTCTGCTGAGAAGAGTTAGGAAGTTTCTTTGTAGGAAAGTAATGATATTTTAGTTGAATCTTGATAGATAGGGGTAGGAGATTTTCCATCCAAGGAAACAACATGGACTAAGACCCAAGGAATGGGAGCATCTGCTGTGTATGAGGTACCGCTGTAGATGCCTTGTAGAATACAGAGTTAGAAAGACATAGTTTCCTGTGGGATTGTCATGATTATTTTGGCTCTAAAGATGTTTTTTCCCCAATAGCTGATATAAATGAAAATTCTGCTTGACAGCCATTGGTTCAGAGTGCATTTTTGGAGCACATCTCTGTCACTTACCAGCTACATGACTTTGGACATAGTAGTTAACTTCTAAGCACTTCCTACATGTAATAAATATTAGTCACTATTATTCTGTTCTATTTCTTTCAGATACTTATGTGAAAACTGACTCTTCACTAGTCATTTTGTGCATTTTTAGATAGTGGTTATGTATATTTAGTTACTTTGAAACTCTAGTTTTCAGACTTGAGGTAATTTTAGCCAACTAGAGCGTGGAAATAAGAATGGCAGAAAATTTATCTTTCAAGACGTTTATGTTTTTATTCACAGAAGTCTCCAAATGCTATTTTTATTTGGATATTTTATAAAATAAGGTTGCTCATTTACATGCATATTTATCTGGTTTTCTCTTTTCCTTTCAGTATTTTTAGGATACTACGGACAGTAAATTAGCAAAAGTGAAATTATAGGGAGGACAGGCACCTAGAAGCCACTATTATAAGTAGTGGTCCTTTTTTTCCCCTTTTTTCCTGTTTTTTTTTTTTTTTTTTTTTTTTTGGATACAGGGTCTTGCTCTGTCACCCAAACTGAAATGCAGTGACACAATCATGGGTCATTGCATGCCTCCGAGGCACAAACGATCCTCCTGTCTCAGCCTCCCAAGTAGCTAAGACTATAGGCAGATGTCACCATACCCAGCTAATATTTAATTTTTTTGTAGCAACTGGGTGTCAGTGTGTTGCCCAGGCTGGTCTTGAACTCCTGGGCTCAAGTGATCCTCCCACCCAGCCTCCCAAAGTGCTGGGATTACAGGTATGACCCCTGTGCTCAGCTGTAGTGGTCCTTTCTGGTAGTGGGAAGTTTCAAGAAGTTGAAACTGCAGCACCACCAGCTAATATGCTGTCTGATGCCCTTTGGTGTAGGACGGTAGCTCAAGACAGTGTTTTGAATCCCAAAGCATTCTAAAGTGATAGTTGAGCTGCTTTGACATGCTTTCAACATTTTATAAAGCCCAGTGGAATTACTGTTTTTCTCTGCAATAGACTGTGCAAGCTATCTGGAACATCAGATTTCATTAGTTTCTCTTACACTGTTCAGAAGTTCTATTGGCAATTATCTGTTGGTATTTTTATTTTTGTGTGTGTGTGTGTGTTTTTTTTTACATTAAATTGGACAATGAATTTTTTTTTTAGCTTCTTAAATTTAGTTTTACATTAGATATGTAGATTCTGTTGGTGAAAAAATAGGAAGGGCCAGAAAGTACTGGGGAAGGCCCAGATGCTTCTTCAGGGACCTCATCATAGAGTACAATGTTGATATTACTATTGATGAGCCTAAGTAATCAAAACAAGCTGTAATTACCTTTTTTTTTTTGAGACAGAGTCTTGCTCCGTCGCCCAGGTTGGAGTACAGTGGTGCAATCTCAGCTCATTGCAGCCTCTACCTCCTGAGTTCAAGCAGTTCTCCTGCCTCAGCCTTCCGAGTAGCTGGGATTACAGGCGTGTGCCACCACGCCCGGCTAATTTTTGTATTTTTAGTAGAGATGGGGTTTCACCATGTTGGTCAGGCTGGTCTCCAACTCCCCACCTCAGGCGATCCACCCACCTTGGCCTCCCAAATTGCTGAGATTACAGGCATGAGCCACTGTACCCAGCCTAATTACATTCAGTATATTTGATAAAGGATAGTGTAATGTGTGTACTAAGTATAAGTAAGCATCTGTAGGACATGTTAGAAATGTTTCATTTAAAATACTTTTTAAAGTTTTAGTTCTTAAAGGACTAATCTAGAAAATTCAGTTAAGTGTAATGATGTAATAGCTTGTCAAATGAATCATTATTGAAATTGACTTGAATTTGGAAAATATTTAAGTTTTGGTATAAATTTTGAAGGTTTAACATATAATTGCTTCTAATTTCATGTCATTTATTTGATTTTTTTTTATTTTATTCCTCATGGTTTAGGAGTTTTTCATCGTAAATGTTTAGTAAAAAGCTTCCAAAAAGTTAAAATAATGTTCTGTTGAATTTTTTTTCTTTTAAAGCATTATCTAAAAATGACATGTTATATGATGGAGAAAACCATGATTGTGAGGAAAAGCCACAAGACATCGTACAGAACATTGTAGAAGAAATGGTGAACATTGTTGTTGGAGGTAGTATACTTCATTCAAAATTATTTTATTCTGTCTATGGGATTTCATCTGACTGTGGAGACTTTGTAATGTGTAGAATATAAAGGACAAAATTAAAACGTTTGGAGCCAACCAATGGAAAGTTATAAATTCCACATTTAGGATTTTGGCCTTGATTCTAGAACAAATGGGTTAATATGGAAGATTTTAGCACTGAGAAATGAAATGACTAGAACTATCCTTTAAGAAGCTAAGTCTGGAAATAGGAATTCCCAGTAGGAGACCAGCACAGTAATCAAAGCCTGGATAGGACAGAAACCGTGGAAATGGAGACAAAAATATGGATAAGTGATATAATGGATATTGAATCAAGAAGACTTTGTAACTGATTAAGTAGGTAAAGAAGAGAAAATAAAGTGTGTCAGAGGCCCTCGGGATTACCCCAGGGTTTGGTGATTTCACTGGAAGCTGTCACAGCACCCAGCGTATAGTTGTATTCACTGCATGATTTATTAGTGAAAAAGTACAAAACAGAATCATCAATAGGAAGAGGTAAATGGGATGAAGCCTGGAGAAAATCAGGTACATACTCCAAATGTCTTCTCTCGGTGAAGCCATGCAGGATGCTCTTAATTCAAATTGTGAAGTGTTGTCTACCAGGGAAGCTCATTAGAGACTCAGGGCCCAAGGTTTTTATTGGGGGCTGTTATGTAGGCACCTAGCATGTACCAAAATTCCAGGCTACCAGAAGGAGGGTTAGTGTTCAGCATAAATTACACTCTTTGTACAGTTTAGACATAGCCACTTTTATTGGTTCTGGGAATAGCGGGATCCCTCCCAAAATATAAGTTTCCAGGTGCCAGCCAAAGGCCAGTCTTGCAAGTAGGCCTTTCTAAGGATAGGCAGTCTCTGGCCTGCTATGTTACCTCTTTTCTGCACAGGTAGTATTTCAGTTTTTGAGCCCAAATGGATAGGTGGATGGTGATACTATTGGTAGAATTGAATCATCTTGGAAGATAAGTCACTTGGGAAAAAAGGCACTTATTTATTTTCGGTATACTGAATTTGACCTTCAGGTTGGCCATCCGTGTGGAAATGATTATGAAATACATAATGGAAAATAAAACTCTGGCTCAAGAGTTGTCAAGGCAGGTGCTATAGATGGGAGTCATTCTGTTAAAATTAATAGTGAAGCCATGAGACTACCAAGTGGGAAATTGTAGAGACCGAAGAAGAGACCATGATTTGAAGAGTATGAATTTAAAATATATATTAAAAAAATAGAGACAAAAAAATAGCAGTACATGCCCCTGCATTCTTTAAACATATAATAGTATAGTTAAGGAGTTGGCACGTTATGGCCCGTGGGCCAAATTCAACGTGCTACCTATTTTTGTATGTAAAGTAATACTGTGACACAGCCATGCTTATTTGTTTTCATATTGCCTATAGAGAGGTCTTCTGTTGCACTACATAGGTAAAGTTGAATAGTTCCAGTAGAGGTTGTACGACCTCTAAAGCCTAAAATGTTTGTCATCTGGCCCTTTATTAAAAAAAATTTACCTAACAGAATACAGAGTCTGAAGTGAAAGTTTTCATTTTTCTGCAACCTTTTACTTAGGAAAAACGTTAAACCCAGAGAAAAGTTCAAAAAAAGGTACAGGAAACACCTGTCCTTTATCTGAATTCACTGATGGTTAACGATTTTGCTATGTTTGCTTTATGTATCTTTAAATACACATACACATAATGTATGTGTCTTTGCTGAACCATTTGAAAATCGGTTGTATACATCATGACATTTCACCCCTAAATACCTCACAGCATATATCTTCTCCAAATAAGAGCATTCTCATACATAAGCACAATTCCATTTTCATACCTAGGGAAATTAACGTGATTTCAAGAATATCTAACATACGTATATTTTTCAGTGTTCCAAGTTTTCTCAAAATGTGTCCCTTATATCCTTTCTTTTCTTTTCTAAATCCAGAACTCAACCTGGGTACACTCTCATTTGCTTATCTGTCTCTTTAGTTTAGAACAAGTCCTCTTGATTTTTCTCCCCAACTTTCATGACATTTACTTTTTTGAAGAGTCTTTTGCTTTGTAGAATATTTCAAATTTTGGATTTATTGGATGGTTTCTTTACCATCCTGTATGAGTAGATTGAGATTGTCATCTACGTGATTAGTTTAGATTAAGCATATTCGGCAAAAATACTGCATAGGTGATATTAGTACTTAATATTACATCATATAAATTGGTACATAATGACAGGTTACCCCCCTGTTGGTGGTAGTGTTGGATCATTTGGTTAAGATGGTAATTATCAGCTATCTGTAAAGGAACATTTTTCATTTTGTAATTAATAGCTAATCTGAGGTGATACTTGGATACTTTGAGACCATATGAAAATTTATTCACCCAGTGTTTCCCCCCCCCCAAGATGAGGTCTTGCTCTGTCACCCAGGCTGGGGTGTAGTGGTACAGTCTTGGCTTACTGCACCCTTGACCTCTTGGGCTCAAGCAATCCTCCTGCCTTGGTCTACTGAGTAGCTGAGTCTACAGTTACACACCACCATGCCCAGCTAGTTTTTGTATTTTTTTGTAGAGATGGGGTCCTGCTTGTATTGTCCGGGCTGCACTTGAACTCCTGGCCTCAAGTGATTCTCCCACCTCAGCCTCCCTGAGTGCTGAGATTACAGGTTTTAGCACCCATTTGATGATCCTTGCCTTACTCAGATACTGGGTTGCAATATAGCAATTTTCTAATACTTAACATTCATTGACATTTTTCTATAGAGAAGAACTCTCCCACCCTGCACCACCCACCCCCCTTTAAAAAATAATACCATGGGCTTAATGAATTATTTTACTATTTTATGTATTATAATCCTGTATCATCATTATTTATATTTTTTATCTGCCAGTAGGAATCCCTTCAAGCTAACACCCACGTTCTTTTGATGTGATTCCATTAGTCTTTGAGCTTTTCCTTTATGTTTGGAACAGAAAGATGTTCCAGGTTCACCTTCAACTTCCGTTTTCCTCAGCCCTGGAATCAGCTAGTTCTCCAAAGAGTCTTTGTCCTTTTTAGTGGGCAGTTGTTCTTAGAAACCAAGAATTGGTTACAAGGTGCTCTTGTTGCTAGCTGCTGAGATGTCCTTACTTATAGGCCCTTCCAATGGATAGAGATAAGGAAACGTATATACAATTAGTCTTAAGTTCCTATTTGTAGTTCTATTTCACATCCAATACCACAAGGTTTCTCCTCATCTTTCTGTACTTCCTAGTTGTATCTTCTCTTTCTTACAGTGAAAACCCAGATTCTCAACAGGATGCCATTACCACCAGCAAACCTATAAAGTTCAAGATTTCTCTGTAATTATATGTATCCTTAAATATATCCTACCAAAGATGAGTGAGAGTACTATTTTGAAAAAGTTACTTGTATTATTTTATTGGTTCATTTTTTAAAATATGAAGAATATTTACGTGATTCAAAGTCAAAATTACATAAAATGCTTACTTGGAGAACTCCTCCATCAGCTCCTTCCTTCTCTGATCCTCCTATGAGTAATCACTTTCACTAGCTTTTAGTTTTTGTCTGGAGTTTAGGGGGTTGTGCGTACATGTCTGCTTGTATGTAAGAGATGTAAGCAAAGGAGTATTTTTTATTTCCCTTTCTCACATTTTTTGTTAGAGTACTGCATCTATGTGTGTGTTGCTTTTTTTTCACCTAACATATATTAGAAATAGTTCTATTTCAGTTGATAGAGATTTTCTTCTTTTCTCTTGTGGCTTTCTGCATAGTACTACCTTATGCAGATATATCATAGTTTATTCAGCCAGCCCCCTGTTGTACTTAGGTTGTTTCCAGTGTTTTGCTGTTACAAATAATGCTGCAGT
Source organism: Trachypithecus francoisi (assembly GCF_009764315.1). Classification (NCBI taxonomy): domain Eukaryota; kingdom Metazoa; phylum Chordata; class Mammalia; order Primates; family Cercopithecidae; genus Trachypithecus; species Trachypithecus francoisi. Next base: position 22,760,072 of record NW_022681472.1, on the reverse strand, counting down.
GAATAACTTTGTACATCTGTATTGTTTCATATTTATGGAAGTTTATCTTCAGGGCAAATTCCTAGAAATGCGATTATTGGGTCAAATGATAAATATGAATATCTGTTAGCTATTGCTAAATTCGTCTTTATAGGTGTTGTGCCATTTTGCACTCTTACCATTAATGTATAAGAGTCCCTTTTTCTCCACAGCTGGTAGTACTAAAAAATTTTGAGTTTTTACCAACCTGATAGGTGAGAAATTGATCTCTGTTTGGTTTTAATGTGCATTTCTCTATGAGTGAAATTAAACATCTTTTCATACCTGTAGGATCATTTGATATCTTTGAGTGAGTCATTTATTCATATCTTCTGTTCATTTTTCCATCAGATATTTATCCTCCCCCCCGCCCCCCCCGCCTTTTTTTTTTGAGACGGAGTCTCGCTCTGTCACCCAGGCTAGAGTGCAGTGGCCGGATCTCAGCTCACTGCAAGCTCCGCCTCCTGGTTTTATGCCATTCTCCTGCCTCAGCCTCTCGAGTAGCTGGGACTACAGGCGCCTGCTCCCTCGCTCAGCTAGATTTTTGTATTTTTTAGTAGAGGCAGGGTTTCACCGTGTTAGCCAGGATGGTCTCGATCTCCTGACCTCATGATCCGCCCGTCTCGGCCTCCCAAAGTGCTGGGATTACAGGCTTGAGCCACCGCGCCCGGCCTCCTTTTCCCCTTAAGAATCTTTTATGTATCAGGATTCTGTGATATATTTTACAGATACTTTCTCTCAGTTTATTGTTTGCCCAAGTCTTTTGATCTTATGGTGTGTCTTGCTGTACATCATTTTAAAAATATTTTTTCACACATGCCTGCATATATATTACCTATGTTTAAGATAAATGGGAATATACTGTACTTACAGTTTGATAATCTGCCCTTTTCACATATTAAACTATATCCATTCACATCCATTTGTATTTCATTCTATCACTGGACCATAATTTATTTAAATAATCTCCTGTTAATACTAGGATTTAGATTATTTCCAGGTTTTTTAGATTATTTTTTGCTTTTTATAAACATTGCTGTGATACACATTCTTAACTATAGACATCTTTTTGCACTTTTGGATAAATTATAAAGAAGGAATAGCTTGATCAAGGTGTATGAATATTTAAAAATATGTATATAGTGCTATAATGTCACTGTAATGATGGTATTTGTTGTATTGTTTTAATTTTCATTTGATTATTTGCAGGGTCAAAACATAGGCAGTTATTTTTAGAGGTCAAACATTGGCAATTTTGTATATTTCAACTGAACATCATTGGACTACTTATCCTTTTTTGAATTACTGTTCTTGTCTTTCGCGTATTTTTCCTTTTCTTTCTTTTGTTCTTATTTTCAAGAGTTCTTCATACTAAGAAATTATTCCTTGTTCAGTGTATTGTAAATATTTTTTCTACTCGGTCTTTGTTTTGTTTGAAACTTTGCTTATATTTTTTTCTTTTTTCTGTTTTTTGTTTTTGAGATAGAATCTTGCTCTATCGTCCAGGCTGGAGTGCAATGGCAAGATCTTGGCTCACTGCAACCTCTGCCTCTCAGGTTCAAGCAGTTCTCCTGCCTCAGCCTCCCGAGTAGCTGGGATTACAGGTGCACACCACCATGCCCGGCTAATTTTTGTATTTTTTTTTTTTTAGTAGAGATGGGGTTTCACAATGTTGGCCAGGCTGGTCTTGAACTCCTGACTTTGTGATCCACCCACCTTGGCCTCCCAAAGTGCTGAGATTACAGGCATGAGCCACTGCACATACTTGACCACAAAAAAAAATTTTAAGATTGTCTTTTTATTTGTGGTTTCTGTTTTTGTCTTGCTTAAAATGGATTTTACCACCCTAAGATTATAAAATACACTATGATACCTTTTTCTAATACTTTGTTTTTATTTTTTGACTTTAGCTGTTTAATTCATCTCAGATTTATTTTTCTGTATGGTGTGAAATTGTATAGCTAATTATAACCTATGGAAATAATCATTTCTCAATTAATTTGAAATGAAAATTTTATCCTAAATGGTTCTGTGTTTTGAGTTTTCTGTACAGTTGTAATGAGCCACTTGTCTGTTCCTAACCAGTGTTGAATTATGTAAAATAGTTTGGTTTTATAGTATATTTTGATTTTCATAGCGCAAGGCCTCCCTCTTCAATTTTTTTCTTTAGTTTTTAATTTTTGTATTCTATGGTATCAATTTTTAAAATATCTATTAAATGTATTTTTTTAGGTGAACTTTAGAACCACTTTATTAAGTTCAAAAATTAAAGCTTAGTAATTCAAATTGTAATGTGCTTATAAATTAACTTGGGAAGATAATATCTTCTTTGCAACAGTATCGAGTCTTTTCCTCCAGATACATGAAAAGTTCATTTAGTCAAGTCTTTCATGTCATTCAGGAAAGTTTTATTGTTTTCTTCCTTTGGCTCGTGCACATTTTTTGTTAAATTATTTCTATATTTTTGGTTTAGTTTTGATAATATTTTGGTTGAGTCCTTTCTTCTCTGTTCCCTAATTTAATTGGAATATAGAAAAATTCTTGCTTTTTCATATTTATCTCCTACTTGGTCACCTTCTGAACTCGTATTATTTCTAAAAGGTTTTCATTTGGCTATTTTTTCTAAGTGAATAATGATATTTTTATCTTTGTCTCTTCCTTTACAGCATTTGTACCTTATTTTTGTTTGTTTTTTTCTGTTACATTACATGGGCTAGAACCTCCAGAAAATGATGAGTAGTGTTAATGATGGCAAGGATCTTCATTTTTTTTTTTTTAATATTATTGCTATATTTCAACTTTAAATTTGATGATTGCTTTTGTTTTTGGAGGATACTCTTTATCAAATTGAGTAAGTTTTCTTGTTTGTAGTTTATTAAAAGATACTTTTATCTTTTGTACATATATGACTGTGTGTGCATGGGTATGAATTTAACTTGTTTTTTAAATCAGGAGTAGCAGGGTTTTTTTGTGCCTTTTCATCATTCTAGAAATATTTTCTTTGTTATTGTCATTAATTCTTCTTCATCCTTTCTGTTCTTTTCCACATCTCACACCATACAGATGTTGAATATTCTAGATCATGTCCTTGATTGCTATTGCAATCTTCTCTAATTTCCATCATTTTGTCTTAGGGTTTTACATTCAATGAGAATGTTACAAGAGTTTTTCCACTTTGCAAATATTTTTTAGTAATATCCATTCTACTGCTTTTTCCAATGTAGTTTTTGTTTCAGTAATGTTTTCGTCCCTAAGAACCCCGTTTTTCTCTGAGCTGCTTTTTTTAAATAGCACTTTGCTTTTGTGTATTATTGCAACATTCCTTCACTTATCACTGACTGTACTAACTGTAACTGTCCCAGCTATGAAATCTAATTCCCCATTTGCTCAGATTGCTGTCCTTTGTCTTCACTTTTGAGCTGTAAGCCTTATGTTTTTGCCTGTTTGTAGAAAGAGAGGCTAGATTTGATCAATCTACTTTCAGTAATTGTGTATATGTTTTTTCTATTTCTTGTGAGGCCTTCCTTTCCAAAATTCGTGAGGTGACTGTGGTCCAAAGGCAGACCTCATTTCTAAGCTGAGAGCAAAGAAGCAATTACCTCCCTTGAGCAGGGTGGCTCTAGTGACCCTTGGGCTGTGTAGGCCCATATAATTCACCATGTTGTCAACACAAACCAAAGTCAAGTGAAGCTTGGGATGAATGCTATACACTTTTTATATATTCTACACTGAGGGGGATCTTCACACTTGTTGATTTGTTCTCACTCTCCCACCCTTGCCAGGGAATCTTAGGCTGGCATCATTCAGAAATGGCTTTAATTGGAAATAACTAAGTAGAAACAGAGTAGGAGCCTAGAACCTTTGTTGGTTTTCCCTCTGTGTTTATTGCAGCATTCCCAGTTAGCTGAGATAGTGCTCTCCTTTCCTGGTCTACTTGTTCTGTTAGGAGACCTACTAAACAATCTACTTTAATTAGCAGGCAGTGATCAAATACAGTCTAGATGATCATGGCTGTGGTCAGCTCTATTGATAGACATTGGCATGGTTCCCCAAGCTCTTTGATTTGCGTCTTCCCTGCTACCTCATAGCACTTTGCCATTCTAGGCTTTGAAGTCTTTAGAACCCAAGTGGTAAAACAATCATATCTCTCAGGTAGGCCTATTCTTTGCATATGTTCAGTCATAAGCAATAAATTAAATAGCTTTTCTTTTGATCTCAACCTACTTTCTAGGAATTCCTCAAAGTTTATGATCCAGTGATATGCTTCTTAGTTTATCAGCGTTATTAAAAGTACATCTCTTGTTTATATGCTTTTTTTTTTTGTAATTTCAGTGAGATTTGTCAAAGGAGAAGGTAAATTGGTAGGCTCAATTCACTGCCTTGAAAGTAGAAGTTTGCATCTATGTTTAAAGGATAATTAGAGGAAAAAACATGAGACAGTAGTAATATCTAACTGTATTAAGTGCTTCCTGTATATCCCAAATGATTTTATATGCTTGTATTTATTCATTTACTCTTCCCTCAAACACTGGGATGTTTAGGTACTATTACTATCCCCTCTTTACAAATGAGAAAACTGGAGCAATGAGTGATTATTCCTTTCAAAGAAGTGATAAAGTGAAGATTTCAACCCACAGGGGTGTGGCTTCAAAGTCTAAAAAGAAAATCAGGAAATGTTTTCAATTTCTTTGAGAAATTTCTTGAGATGGAAAGGAGAAAAGTAATGTCAAAGAATATTGAGTATTCATTTGAGAAATTTAATGAAAAGAGGGAAGAAAACGGACAAGAACTGAGGTGTAGCAAGAGGTGAAGGAAGATTTTATGTGTGTGTGTGTGTGAAAATATTTGAATGTTTATTGGATAATGGGGAAGTTCCAGTTGTGTGCACAAAATTGAAAAAGCAATGTTAAAATACTTAGTGGAGGACGATACTGTTGAAGGCAAGAAGAGATGTATTTTTGTGGTGCTGCAAGAGACTGTGGGAGCCTATGTTAAATTACCTGATTTTTAGCTAAGTAGTAGGTGGAAGTCATTTGTTAATGGGAGGTGGGGAGAATCATAGGAAGAGATGTAATTGGGTACAGAGAGAATAAGTTTTGGAATAAGTACTCTGGGGAATGAGATAGGAACTCAGTTTCTAATAATCATTGTTTTTTTTTTTCTGAGTCTTTCCACACTCTTTACATATGTAAGCATTCTTTTTTTAAAAAAGTTTTTTGTAGCGATGGTGTCTCACTATGTTGCCCAGGCTGATCTTGAGCTCCTGACCTCAAGTGATCCTCCTATCTTGGCCTCCCAGAGTACTGGGATTATAGGCATGAGCCACCGTGCCTGGCCTATGCATTCTTTATATATGTAATATATAAAAGCTATAGTGGTATTTAGCGCATCAGATATTAGCATATTAAAGCTCCAAAAGTCCTCTAAGAAAGCATCTGTTTTGTATAACAGTTTTCATAATGTATTTTATTACTGAATATATTTTTCATTTTATACTTACTAATGCAAAACTTGCTTCGGAATTATCCAGGGTTTCTTGTTGTTGTTGTTTTTGAGATGGTGTCTTGCTCTGACAGGCTAGAGTGCAGTGGTGGTATCTTGGCTTACTGCAACCTCCACCTCCCGGGTTCAAGTGATTCTCCTGCCTCAGTCTCCCGAGTAGCTGGGAATACAGGCGCCTGCCACCATGCCTGACTTATTTTTGTATTTTCAGTAGAGACGAGGTTTCACCATGTTGGCCAGGCTAGTCTCCAACTCCTGACCTTATGATCCACCTGCCTCGGCCTCCCAAAGTGCTGGGATTACAGGTGGGAGCCACTGCACCCAGCCTATCCAGTTTCATCTATTCCAGGGTGTTCTGATTTGGAGAGGAGAAAGCAACTTCTGGGTAGGAGAACCAGAAGCTGCTACTCTTTTCGTATTACTTGAGTCACTCAAAGTTGGAGACATGTTATCAATTAGTAACAAAATTAGTAATAACTACCACTTACTGAGTACCGGTTTTATTCTTTATGTCTTATATCTGTGTTTTGGTGGTTCCTCGTAGACCTTATTATTTCTGTTACTTAGGAAGAAACCCAGGCAAAGACAGATGAAATAATTTACCCAATTAACTGGAGAAGACATGATTGAAACACAGGTCTTTAATATTTCAGAATCTGTGTTCTTTATAGTACAGCTTGTGTCTCTCATACTGTCTTATAGTTTTCTTTCAATTGGTAGCATGAAAGAGTTTCATTATACCTAGAGTAGTTCTGGAACTTGGTATTATTTTCATTATCTCTGTTTATTCTACCAGAAGTCATTTGTTTTTGTTTATATTAATTACAAGTATGATCACTCAAAGTGACCTAGTGAAAAATTTTCAGTGGCATAGGTCATTATTTCCCTGGCTGTGTTCCAAAGAACATAGATTGTTAGATATTCATAGGAATTCTAAAAACGGGAAGGGGGCTCATGGTAAAATAAATTTTGGAAACACTACATGTTGTATATGCTTGGAGAGTTTTGTACATATTAGCGTCTTAAAGGCTATAATAAAGAAACCTATTTCCCAGCATTTCCTGAACTAATTTGACAGTGAGATATTTTTTCGAGGAATTTGTCTTCACATCTCAAGTCATTAGCATTCATCAAAACCCAGTTCAGTAAATGCTAATATAGACAAAAAGTAAGCTTCTGTTTTGGCACATCCTGGTTAGTCTTTCATCAGCTAAGTGTGTTTCATTGCCAGAGCAACTTAAGGATTGTATTTGGAAGTATGCCAGATGCATACTTATTTAGTAGTAAGTATGCTAACCTTTAAATGGTGCCAGTACATATTTTACTTCACATTACTTTCCTGCCACTGTTTCATTTTAAGTACTCTATGCTTTTTAAATACACTTCAGTTAAGTCAGATACATTTGCATGGTTTTTATTCTTATCATTTTAGATATGGGAGAAGGGACTGCTATAAATGCAAGCGCAGATGGCAACATTGGAACGATAGAGGATGGTAGTGACAGTGAAAATATTCAAGCAAATGGAATTCCAGGAACACCAATTTCTGTTGCATATACACCATCCTTACCTGATGATAGATTGTCAGTCTCTTCCAATGATACTCAGGTATAAATGGAGGGGTGGGGAGGGGGAGAAATCCTGTTAATCTTACAAATTTGTAGGCTACCACCACCTTGTCATGAGTATTTTCAGCTGATGCTGCTGCCTGATTTTATTTAGTTTGTGGAAATAAGAAAATTGGGGTTTTTTTCCTTCATTTATATAAATTACAGCGATTTTTTTCCCCTTCATATTTTGATAGTTACATTTCCAACTTTAAGGTATGTCTCATCTATATTTACATCTTCTCCACACCCATCTACCAATTGAATTAACATTTAATAAGAACGTTCTTATTACATATTCACAAGATAATTCTGGTATGGGCAGAATATTCCTAATCTGAAATTCAAAATGCTCCAAATCCAAAACTTTTGAGTGCCAAGATGACGGTCAAAGGTCATACACAAAGGAAATGCTTATTGGAGAATTCCACATTTTGGATTTAGGGTTTAGTATGCTCAATCGGTATAATGCAGATAGTCCAAAATCCAAAAAAATCTGAAACCCAAAACACTTCTGGTCCCAAGCATTTCAGGTAGCTCAACCTGTGTTGCAGGGTGAGAAAACTTAGAAATTTAGGGAACTTCACCTTAACCTTTGTTTAGGGCTGCAAAGAAATCAGTACCTTGGTAATGACAGGTTCTTTTCCTCCTTCCTACCCTGTATTTTGTGTGTAAAAATCTGCCTTTTTAGGTAAAGGAGTCCTCCACTAAGTGTCCCATATTTAGGAGTAGGTTTTCTTGACTTGGTTGACCTTCAGTTTATGTTTGCCCACAGTAAGACAAAAAATAAAATAGGACAAAAGCATGAAACAGTCAATGACAGGTAGTAGGGAGTATAATTTAGTCTTTGGATAGGATCTTGTCAGGCATGATGTATCAGGTTTTTTGTCAGTGATAGTATGAGCTGGGTAAATTTTAAGAGTTTATTTGGTTTATTAATAAGGAATATTTTTAAAGTGCATTTTTAAAGGTATTTATTGTTGGGTGTGGTCTGTGGAGTATAAAAGAAAAACAATGTGGCAGATTCTCCTCATCTGGTTCCCCTTGCAATAGTGGGGGAATCTCCACCTCTTAGTGAATTGAATGAAATACAGTAGAAGGCTGAAATGATTTTACACTGGCAAATATCTCTAAAATTTTCATGGTATGTTAACTTGTTTAGGAATCTGGAAATTCTTCAGGACCTTCACCTGGTGCTAAGTTTTCCCACATTTTACAAAAGGATGCCTTTCTAGTATTCAGGTCATTGTGTAAACTGTCAATGAAACCACTGTCAGATGGACCGCCAGATCCAAAGTAAGTTATTAACTGTTTTGCCTGACAAATAGAGGTTTTTAGGCTTGAAACTTACTGATAAGGTAATGTTTGGACTTTCTTTTGTTCTTTTTGTCCTATAGAACCATAAAAAAAAGTGGGTGGAGGGGAGGTATTTTACGTTTAAGAAAAAAGTATTGAAAAACAATTCAAAACTGCTGGAGTAGATAACTCACACTATTTCCTAAAGGGTATGTGACTTACGCTATTTTCTAAAAACAAAAAGTTTCAACATTGCTGGGATAGATAGCTTATGCTATTTCCTAAAGGGTATGACAGCATTCTAGAATAGTGCCTGGTGCATAGGAGGGGCTCAGTAAGTGTTATCAAGTGAATGAATTAGTGAATTCTTATTTCCATATAAGTAACTTTGGAACTAATGTAACCCTGTATCCCAGCCCTAGGTTTCTGAAAACTGCCAGTCAAAAGATACTAAAACCTAAAAGAAAGAGATCTTAAAAGTTGTAATGAAAGATAATGCATATTCATTAAGGTCTGACAAAATGCCCTAGGATGATATCTTTCTCTATTGGGATCAGGAAGAACTTTGAGTTAGGAGCCACTTGTCTAATTTTCATGAAATATGTTAGATTAAACCCTAGGAAAGTGCCATTTTTGTAAGTCGTAAATGGTCAGGTATCTTTCATATGATTCAAATGTAACTAATTACTCTTGAGATTGAGTTTGGTAGTTGTATGAGTTGCCCGCCTCTCTAATACTGCTAGCATGATGTATTACAGTATGACAATTTTAAAACTTTCTGGAGAAAGAAACCTTAGGGCAGACCATAACTTTAAGAAAGGGATATTGGCCGGGCGCGGTGGCTCAAGCCTGTAATCCCAGCACTTTGGGAGGCCGAGACGGGCGGATCATGAGGTCAGGAGATCGAGACCATCCTGGCTAACACGGTGAAACCCTGTCTCTACTAAAAAATACAAAACACTAGCCGGGCGAGGTGGCGGGCGCCTGTAGTCCCAGCTACTCGGGAGGCTGAGGCAGGAGAATGGCGGGAACCCAGGAGGCAGAGCTTGCAGTGAGCTGAGAGCCGGCCACTGCACTCCAGCCTGGGCGACAGCGAGACTCCATCTCAAAAAAAAAAAAAAAAAAAAAAGGGATATTGAAATAGAGATGTAAGGCAACAGTACTTCAATTAAAAAAAATTCTATAGAGTGTTTCAGTTTCTAAGTGCCAACTGAGCAGACCAGAGACAGTTGCTGTGAAAACTTCATACATATCTGGAAACTCCATTTGTTATATTTGTTTAATTTTGTCAGATTGTACCAGTTCAGGGAGAAACATCCTTTAGACCCAGAAGCCTAAAATCATAAAATCTTTTAAGACCCAAACCCTAAGTCAGAAATGAACATTCAAAAATCTCATTAAAAAATCGACAGTTTTGAATTTTAAAAAGTCTCATTCAAAAATCAGCAGTTTTAACATCACATTCTGAATCAGTGAAGACCTACTTTAAGAAAGAGATAAAATTTGATATTATTGCTGAAGGCCATTTTTGCCGTGCTTTAAAAATGTTATTGACCATTAAAGCCTCAGATGCTTTTTTCCAAATCAAATGTAAAAATTGTGATTTGAAAGAATGCTAGAAACAGAAAAGAAGAAATTCTTTAAAATGTTGACAATGAAAAGGACACAAAGGAAAATAATATGAATTTTGAGGAGTACTTGGGGTAGGGAAGAGTTTATCCCTGAAAAAAGAGTGATCTGGTTTTGAAAAGATGCAATCTTTAATGTTACAAAGGATTCTTATGAGGAATAATGTAAATTAACAAGCCTTATACTTAGTGGGTTTAAACCAAATATTAGAAAATTTTGTTTGAAGACCTTGTTGACTATCAGGGTCGTTAAACAATGGAATTGAATACTGAATACACCCTTAGAAGCTATTCTTTTTCCAAAAGAATATGTAGTTTTCTGTCTTTAATGATTTTTTTTTTTTTTTTTTGCCAAAAGTCAAGCTTTTGTAGTTACATAATTTTATTATTATTTTTTTTTGTCTTTGCTCCCCTTTATATTTTCTGGTCTTGCTAAAATGATGATCCAGGAAATGTTCTCATTTAAGCCTGAATCATAATTTGAAACTACCCCATGAAAAACTGCAGACCTGAAATTTCCAGCCTCTTTTGCCTATCAAAAGTGTAACTTACTGTGTCATAAGACAGTTGTCTAATCATTTCTTCATTCATTATTGCCTTGTACACAGTAGGTATTTAATAAATGGATGAATACAAGAATAAATCCGTTGTTTTTTTTAGCATGTACAGTATACAAGATATTTTGTTAAATGTTGGGAATACAAATATAAAACATACTTAGAACAAACATTGTTATAGAATGGTAAGCTGCAGGATTTAATTACAATAGGAATTGAGCATAATAGGTGATAAATGTGAGCTAGAATAGGAAGTAGTATTTAAGCCTTGGAAGACTAGAACAGGAGGGGAGATGATGGTTTAATTTGTAGTTCCCTGTAGCTATGTGAAGTCTTAGTTCTCGCTGTCTGTAACTTGATTTATCTAAGCATTTTTTTGGTAATTATGTATTTGCTGCACATATTTTGGATTCAAAGGAAGACTCAGGGCAATGGCCATCTTAGAAACATGACTGTGTAATAATCAGCCATAATATTATTGGCTCCAGTTTTATTTCAAAGAAAGTAGTATTTTTTTGTGATACCCATTTACGTGAAATTAACAATTCCTTGTTAGATTTATGTAGCTTCTTGAATTACTTGACACTTATAACCATAAAATTTTTCAGGTGGAAATCAAGGGCAGTTAAGTTTACTATATAGTGTAAATGTGACTGAAAGTAGCATTTGGGCTACTTTTTTTTTTTTTTTTAAAGAACCATCTGCTAGAGCGTTTTGGTGTGTTCTGCATTTGAAATGTTGCCTGAGATCAATGTCCTTGGTCTGTTGGGCTTAAGAGATCAGTTTCAATGGAAGGAAAATTGTGTTTGCAAAATCAAATAATTAAAACACTAGGTAGTGATCAGAAGCATGCCACAGTATATTGATTGGGGAAAAAAATTAAAAATTTTAAGCCAAAAACTACTTTTTCAGCTTTTCATTACAAAATTATTTAGAATAAGTTGCTAAGCTATTTTAAGTTTGTATTTTTATTTTGTTTTATTATTATTATTTTTTGGACACGGAGTCTCACTCTGTCACCCAGGCTGGAGTACAGTGGTGCAATCTCAGCTCACAGCAACCTCCACCTCCCAGGTTCAAGTGATTCTCCGGCCTCAGCTTCCCGAGTAGCTGGGATTACAGGTGCCCACCACCACACTTGGCTAATTTTGTATTTTTAGTAGAGACGGTGTTTCACCATGTTGGCCAGGCTGGTCTCAAATTCCTGACCTCAAGTGATCCACCTGCCTCAGCCTCCCAAAGTGCTAGGATTATAGGCATGAGCCACCATGCCTGGCCTTAAAGTTTTTAATTGTTCTGAATACCTCTATATTTATTTCAAAAGAAAAAAAAAATCTTTAAATGGTTACTGAAAAAGTAAGCTTGAATTAGTGCTGTCACTTGTTAATGCAACCAAAACTTTTTTATTATTGTTTAGGATTTCTGAGTAGCGTAAGCAGAAAAAAGTCCATTAGAACTGTTGTGTATTAATACTAAATATGGCATTTAATCTGAGAAGTTGCTGATGATTTGTAAGGAGAAGAATGGTTGTGAAAGAAAGGAACACAGCATATATCTTCACATGGTTTTTTTCTTTTCCAGTAAAACAATGGGTTGATGTTAAATATTTGTGAATTTTTTTTTCTTTTTAAAATTTGTGGGCTGGGCGCAGTGGCTCACGCCTGTAATCCCAGCACTTTGCGGGGCCGAGGTGGGTGGATCACGAGGTCAGGAGATCAAGACCATCTTGACTAACACTGTGAAACCCCATCTCTACTAAAAATACAAAAAATTAGCTGGGCGTGGTGGTGGGCACCTGTAGTCCCAGCTACCTGGGAGGCTGAGGCAGAAGAATCACTTGAACCCGGGAGTTGGATGGAGGTTGCAATGAGCTGAGATCACTGCAGTCCAACCTTGGTGACAGAGCAACACTCTGTCTCAAAATAAATAAATAAATTTTAAAAGTTTGTGAAATTATAAATATATGGTTCAAGGGAACATCAGTGAAAGCACCTGTTGTTAGTGGCTAAGTTGTTCATGTACTATACTTTTTTTATGTTATAGAATTTTCTCTTCCTCTCCATTTACAAAGTTTATGAAATTATGTGTATCTGGAAATATTTTTGGAACAACCTGTTATTACCATAATACCAACCTTGTTCATATACTGTGCCTTCTTTTTTACATTTTAGGTCTCATGAACTACGATCCAAGATTCTTTCATTGCAGTTACTTCTATCCATTCTGCAGAATGCAGGACCTGTTTTCAGGACAAATGAGATGTTTATTAATGCTATTAAGCAGTATCTTTGTGTTGCACTCTCAAAAAATGGAGTCTCTTCTGTTCCAGAGGTTTTCGAGCTTTCTCTTTCTATATTTCTTACTTTGTTGTCAAATTTCAAAACACATCTGAAGATGCAAATTGAGGTACGTTTTGCATTTAGGCATTGAAATATAATATTACTATTGGATATTTCATTTGTTTCATGTTAAATCAGATTTGAATACACTGCAAAGTTCTCCAGAATGTGAAATAATTTTTGTATATTGCCATGCACTTCTTTTTTTTCATTCACCTGTTCAACTAACATGTGCCAAGGAAGTACTAGGCATTGGATAAGCACTAAGAATGCAAAATGAAATAAGATGCAGCCGCTGTCCTCAAGGAACTTGTACTAGTTGAATAAATGGTTCTTGCTCTCTTGAATTAATTTGGTCCTCACAATAGCTTTGCCATTGTCTGTGTGGTATATTATAATACATTTGTTTATCTTAAAAGAAAGTTCCAAATATATACTGCATCCCCATTATTTTAACCATTTATAAGTATTAGGCATTTTAAAAGATGTGATTGAGGGGCATTATATTTTGGGGTTCTGTTTTAGAATATTTGAAAAAAATTAATATTTGCTTTGTACTTTTTTTTTTTAATGTATATATTCCTAAAGTTTTCTCCCAGGATCTTTGGAAATAGAATAACAATCATGTGGTTCTAAAATATTGTCAGAGATTTAGTGGAACTAAATTAGGGTTTTTAGGGTTTTTTTTCCAATCGTGTCTGCATGTGTTGTGCAAGTGTACCAGTTTCTTTCTTTCTTTTTTTTTTTTTTTTTTGGAGATGGAGTTTCCCTCTTGTTGCCCAGGCTGGAGTGTAATGGCGCGATTCCCACTCACCACAACCTCTGCCTACCGGGTTCAAGTGATTCTCCTGCCTCAGCCTCCCGAGTAGCTGGGATTACAGGCGTGTGCCACTACTCCTGGATAATTTTGTATTTTTAGTAGAGACGGGGTTTCTCCATGTTGGTCATGTTGGTCTCAAACTCCTGACCTCAGGTGATCTGCCTGCATCTGCCTCCCAAAGTGCTTGGATTATAGGCGTGAGCCACTGCGCCCGGCCTTAGGTGGTTTTTTTTTTTTTTTTGGAAGGTGTACCAGTTTCTGATTTTTTTGTTTTCATCTTCAAATAAAACTTAAAATAGTTCTTATGTTTTACCAATTTAATGAATGCTTTTTTCAATTTGTTATTTGTTGAAATGTTGTTTTAGTTGTGATGTTGTATGTTTTAAAAATACTCATTTTTATGTTGTCAGTTTTTACCTTCATATTGTGTTTGATATACAGGTTATATTTTAATTGTTAATTTTATATTTAATCCTAACTCAAGACTCATAATTCACTAGCTTGGTAGGAAGGATAAATTATTTTTCCAGAATTTCACAATGGCTATAATAGTCATATTATCCTTTAATGTTAATGTTCTGTAATAGCTATCAAGATTGATTTAGAACATTGTTACAAGAATGAAACAGAATTAGGCCTTGGCATTTTAAGTGAAAAGCTTTTTAATTTGGGCCATATTTTTGGACAGAAAACCATTTGTGGTGCCTATAGGATATATGATGTCAAGTTTTAAGAGTTTGCCATATGTCTGTTAAAATGATACAAGGCGTTTAACTAGGAAGAGTTGCCATTTTTAGATCGTTTTTTCCCCCATTATCTGTAGGAACTACAAATAAAAGACAGTGTTTGAAACTTTTGCTTTTGTAAAAAAACCAGAAGTCTTCCATTTGATGATGAGACATTTAAGTTGGCATTAGAAAATTTTGTAATACTTTATGTAGCCAATTACAGATTTTTTTGGACACTGAGATTCTGCTTCTGTAGGTACTGTTTACAGATCTAGATATCAAAAATTATTTAAGTTGAGATTACTATTTTTGCACAGCAAATTCGACTTTGCAAAAATGAATTTGAAAGGAAAAACTTTAAGAAATTTCTTGTCAATTTGTAGATGGTAGATTCTCATTACAAAATTATTGTAATATTCTGATTTTTAAAATTTAGGTTTATTTCACTCGTTATTGTCCCTCAGGGGGAGATAATGAGGATAAAATGAGATAAATATAGATATACTTTCAAAAATGTTACACACACTCAAATTAAAAATGAGTTGAAGTGCCTGGCTCACGCCTGTAATCCCAGCACTTTGGGAGGCCGAGGTGGGTGGATCACCTGAGGTTGGGAGTTTGAGACTAGCCTGACCAACGTGGAGAAACCCCATCTCTACTAAAAATACAAAATTAGCCGGGTGTGGTGGTGCATGCCTGTAATCCCAGCTGCTTGGGAGGCTGAGACAGGACAATCGCTTGAACCTGGGAGGCGGAGGTTGTAGTGAGCCAAGATTGCGCCATTGCACTGCAGCCTGGTCAACAAGACTGAAACTCCATCTCAAAAAACAAAACAAAACAAAAACACCTGAACATGGAGAAAGCCCAGCTATGAAAACCTAAATTTGCAAAACAAAATTAAGATTGTTGTTACGTGAAGATTCATTTTATGAGAATATTCACTTCAGAGTTTCTGTGATGTGATTTTTTTCATAGGCCTTAAATTATGTATCTATTCCAGAAAATATAGTTTATGTACAACTTTTCAGGAAAACATATGTGAAGACAGCATACTTAAGACAGAGCTGTTGTTCCACATACATACATTATAGGTGCTCAATAAATCATTAAAAGGTTGATTTTTTAGGGCCCCTATTATGATAGGCATAGTATCTTATATTACGGCAACAGGCTTTTGCTTATTAGTGCAATTTGATAAACCGTAGATAATAGCTAAAATCTTTTCTTTCCTCTCTCTTCCAGTCTATGTTATTTATTTTGTTAATCAGAGAATCCCAAAAGTTTTTGATCCATGGCACTGTTAGAGTCTGACTTTTCATGAAAGTTGCACTTAGGCCAGAGGAATACCTGCAGTTCTATGTTCTATTTATTAAGCAGGCAGGGCCAAACAACTTAATGGATATTTGTCTTCACAGCCTACTATCTATTTCAAAGACAATAGTCTGCATAAAGTATAAGAAAAATAATGTTTTTATTTTATTCTTAACCACACTTACTTACCACTGGGATGTGTGTGCCTATTACAGACTACACATAGCTTCTTAGATCTTGGAATTGAACACTGTCCCCCTCATTCCTGTACTTCATTGATTTTGGTTCAGTACTTGGTTTTTTGTCATAGCAATGACCAAAACCCAGCTTTGCAGAGATAATGATGTCATTGAAGGGAATGTAGTGTGATCTAATTGAAACCATGAGCAGTCTTTCGAGGTATCCAACAGATGTATCTCCCTCTGAATTTTGCCTCAGAATTTTTTCATGGCACCCTCATGAGTTTGCTACAGCATTCTGGGGTACCCTGATGTTTTTAGGAATTGTGGCCATGTTGCCGTAAATATTTATTGAACACCTACTATGTGCCCTGCAATGTGGACGTGATTCTTATCAAGAAAGACCTGGTCATTACTGTCTTCAAACTTACAGTCTATAGGAGATACTGATATTAAATAAGTAAATAGAAGTATGCTGAGTTTTGTGAGAGAAAATCACATTACAGGGGTACCTAATCCAGTTAGGGGGAGATACTATAAATGTGATTTTCTGGATTCATAATGCGTATGTTTCATAAATATTGACGTGTTTTTTTTGTCATTCCTTCTTAAAGTCACTTTTATAGAATACATTTAAATCTGAAAATTCTTATCTGTTAAATTGAAATTTATCTCATTAGGTTAACTCATTGCTTGATTATTTGTTGTAAAGAGTAGTGAGGAATAGTTCATATGTAGTTTTCAAACAGTAGAGATTTTCACTTTCGTGAGTAATTAGAAAAATAAAACCGTATGAGACTTAGATTGTTTTTATTGTGTGGATTAGAGTACCAGTTACATTTAAATCTATGAACAGTTAGGCCTCTCAGTACCAGAATGTCTCTGAAAAATATAACTGATAAACAGAAGTATAAATTACGCTTTTTGAGGGGGATTAAAAAAGCATAAGTTATATTCTGTAAAAGTGTTCAAGAAATTATCACCTGGAGGAACTCTAAATCTTTGCATATTTCTTTTGTAGCAGCTGTTTTGAGAACAAAATACAACAGTGTGAATTGCAGTACTGATAACTAGAAGGGCAAGTTTAAGTCGCTTACCCAAGATATTTTAGTCCTGAGGTTTCAGAGGTGGAACTCAAAAGGAGTTGAACTCCATAGGAGCCTGGGTGCTAATATCTGCTCTACAGCTTTGGGATGTTTAAAAAGTGATCACACATATGAATTATAAACAATATTTTAAACAGAAGTTTTCTCCTCATCACAGGTGTTCTTTAAAGAAATTTTCTTATACATTTTGGAAACTTCTACCAGCTCATTTGATCACAAATGGATGGTTATTCAAACGCTGACGAGGATTTGTGCAGGTATTTTAAATTATCCTTCTTTTTACTATCCCTTTCTTATTATTAGATATTTAAAAGGCCAAATGTACTCACATCCTAGATGTACTTTGTTGAAATTAATGTTATATTGTTACAGATGCTCAGAGTGTAGTGGATATTTATGTAAACTATGACTGTGACTTAAATGCAGCCAATATATTTGAAAGACTAGTAAATGATCTATCAAAAATTGCTCAAGGAAGGGGCAGTCAAGAACTTGGTATGAGTAATGTTCAGGTAAGAACTTTAAAAACATTTTCAAATTTAAACTTTACCGGGAAAGAGTCATGTATTTTCCTTAAAAGATCTTTTAAAAAAAAAAAAATTGTATTTTTGAATTACTTTGTAGGAATTGAGCCTGAGGAAAAAAGGTTTAGAATGCTTAGTGTCGATTTTGAAGTGTATGGTTGAATGGAGTAAGGATCAGTATGTGAATCCCAACTCTCAGACAACTCTTGGTAAGGTGATATTTTGAGTTGTAATTCTTTGTCATTTTAAGTGAATAATACTTTGGAGGATAGTTGCAGATGCTGTTAAACCAATTTCATGACATATTTATTCATTTAACTGATGAGGAAGCGTTGTCTGTGAGTTAAATAAGTAGCTTTAAAATTGTGAAAGTTTTAACTTTAATTATCCAAGCTATTTTTTTCTGAATCTTCTTAGAAATATTTTGATTACGTAAAATGAAGCATATTTATGCAACTTTCTTGTATTATAATTATAGAGGAAACATATAAAAGGCAGTATGTTTTAAGAAGGTTGAATTGTTCATCTGTGTTTGATGTTTGCCCTCACTCAGAGAAAAACTCATAGCTGCAGGGCTACACTGGTGTTATCGAAAACAATTCCTCATGAGGAATGAGCTGAGAGCAGAAATCCAGTGGATACTCAGCACTGCAACTGCAAAAAGAACTCCTCCTAATGGTGCAGACTATACACGTACAAATTACAGTGTGTTTTAATATCAAAGTATGTTGTTTATTATGTTACCTAATAGTTATTTTGTATTAAATAGATATCTAAGCAACATTGAAATGCCTTGCCTTATTCAAGAATTTGTTTGCCCTTACACTTTTTTTTTTCTTTGATAGAATAATGTACTCTATCAATTTTCTTCTTTCAGGTCAGGAAAAACCCTCAGAGCAAGAGATGAGTGAAATCAAACACCCTGAGACAATAAACAGATATGGAAGTTTAAATTCCCTGGAGTCAACATCATCGTCAGGAATAGGCAGCTACAGTACACAGATGTCTGGCACCGATAATCCAGAACAATTTGAGGTCCTAAAGCAACAAAAAGAAATAATAGAACAAGGGATAGATTTGTAAGTGTCACAGCTTAAGGAGAAATGTTACTGAGTATCTCTCTGCCAGTATGGTGCCACCCCTGCCGTGGGTTTATCACCTTATAATGAGTAAAATGGAGGATAGTTCTCTTGGATCTAATTCACGAGGCTTCTATTCAGCCCCCCTTGTTCATTGCAGTCTAGCCCAACTAGATTCCTGTAATGCCCAACCACTCTTGTCATATAAATTAATTTGTCACCATATTATAAGTGCTGTTGATGAGTAACATCTGTGCAATTTTGCATTGTTTAGCTCATTATGAAATCCTCCATTTTATTTCCTAATCATGTGACAACTCAAAACATTTAAAATATGAAACTTCTAATAGCTATCAGTACTCCTTTATAGGTTTTACATTTTTCCCGCTGGGTTACAATTGTACTACTCTTGTTATTGATTTCATTTTTATATGTTGATAAGGTGATCACCTCTCTTTCCAACCCGGCTAGTGTACCAGATCCTAATATTGTGAAATCAGTTTTCCCACTAAGCTTTGTGATACCTGCCTGCTCCTGGACTATTTCTTTTGTGAATATCACCATGCTGCCTTCCTTTCTCTTGGTGGCCATCTCTTTTTTCAAAGAGATGCCATAAGGAAAAATGAAATTGCTTGCTGTCTCCATGATCTAACTATTATAAACTTAAAAATTCCCGTGTGTTCTTACTTGGTTTGCTACTTCTGTAAAGCATTTCTTCCTGATACTTAAGCAGTGCCTTTTTTTTTGAATGTTCAGATGTCTTTTTTCTCCAGTGTTAATATGAAAAACAGTTCAACAAAAATGTACATATATTCTATTTTAAAATTACAAAATCTTACAAAATTGCCTCAGGAAATAGCTGTCACTACTGCATTAATTCTAATTGTTCGGTCAGTATTTATTAAAGTCTCATCTGTTCCAGATATTATGCAAGGTCCTGGGGAAGCTAGATACATGGAACAGCCCTTCCTTCTGAGGGGCTCTTGATTTAGTATGTGTAAACAAATATGCATATTAAAATTCTGCTGGTCACCCAGCAAACACATATTTGGTACTTGGGACTGTTGCCAAGCACCATGAAGGCACTGGTGCTTGGATTCAAGATTACAGTTTAAACATGAGCAGTTTTTAAAAATAGTACTGTGTAAGGTTTATAAAAGTGTCATACAGAGTAAGTACTGCCAAGGTACTTATTTTGAAGTACTTGAGAAATGAGAAGGAGTAGTCAGAGGGCTTCAAAGTGGAAGTCTCCCAGTCCTTCTCTCAGCAGCTGGACTTGCTTTCTGCTTAATACAGCTATTGATGAGAATGCTTTCATGGAGCTATATTCCTAGTATGCTTGTCTACAACTGTTTCATGACACCAGTCTATCCTGTTTGTCCCCTACCTTTTTGACTATGCCATCTCAGTCTTGTGGGCTGTTTTTTTCTTCCTGCACGCACCTTAGCATAGCCAGGGTTCTGTTCCTCAGCCCTTTTCCAACATCAACCCCTTAGTTCTCCTATGAAAACAAAAGACAAATAGAAAAGCCTGTTATTTTTGTATTTCTTATTTATAGTAGTAACCCCAGCGTGCTACTAAATTTGTAAGCTAAAATCCTGGGAATTAGCTTAGGTTTTCCCCTCATAGGATTAGATTCTCGAATCTAATTTGTCACTAAGTCCTGGTGATTCTACTTCCTAATATCCCTGCAATCTGTTCTCTTTTCTCGATCTCCCACCACTAGTCTTGCAAATCAAATCATCATTATTTATTTCCTCAACTAGTGTAATCTTTCAATTGGCTTACCTTTTTCTTTGGTTTTGTTCATTCTTCAGTCTTTTCTCACACTTAACTAGAGTAACCTTTCTTGAATGAAAGTCTGTTTTTTCGCTCTCTTAGAGAATAAAACCAAAGCTTCTTTGATTGTATGATAATACCTTCATGATTTGGATCTGCTGGACTCTAAGCTTCATTCCCTGCCACTTTTCTATCTCACCTCACTTTCCAACAATGCAGAACTATTTATTATACAATACTGTCTTGTGCTTTTGTGTTTTAGTATGGCCTCCTCCTCTCTGGGATGTTTTTTCTTATTGTTTATAAAAGATATAATTGTTCTTCAAAATAGTTCCACGGTCACCTTTCCCAGGAAATATATTATGACCATCTAAGTTAGTTACTTCTACTGTGTTATTTTCTTACCTTTTGAATACATCTGTTTGTCACAGTTTTACTATTATAATTCTTTTAAAATTGTATTTCTTCCGTAAGTGAGTACTTCTAGGGGTGGCCGGAGGCTTATGTTTAGCTTAGTGAAAAGTGTTTCATTTTATGAATGTTAAGTGGTTATGGTTAGATGAGAACTTGACAAGGGAACCTTTGGGAAGACAGAATCAGGAAGACCATCCCAGACTAAGAGAATAGCATGTGCAGCAGCAGAGGAGAGGGAGGACATCTGAGCACTTGTTCAGCATGGCAGGGCAGAGTGGAGGGGGAATAACAGGAGCTAAGATGAGAGCATTGAGTTGGATCTAAATTATAGAAGGCCTTATTCTCCATGTAAAGGACTTTTTGTCTTGTTCCTCTTGGCACTAGCATGCTAGTGAAGGA
This sequence comes from Trachypithecus francoisi, assembly GCF_009764315.1. Classification (NCBI taxonomy): domain Eukaryota; kingdom Metazoa; phylum Chordata; class Mammalia; order Primates; family Cercopithecidae; genus Trachypithecus; species Trachypithecus francoisi. The sequence continues at coordinate 22,738,786 of NW_022681472.1, read as the reverse complement.
CTTTAAGCAGAGGAGTAGCATCATCCAGATTTCTGTTTTGTAAATAGGACTTTGCAGGCAGCCTGAAGGGTGCGTTAGAACATGGACAACATGAGATGATAGGGAGACCATTTAAGAACTCTTGCAATAGCCCAAATGACAAGTGTTGGAGCACCAAAGTAAGGAAAGTAGGGAGTAAATGATCTGTAAACAAAGAGGTAGCATTTGAATTGTATCTTTAAGCCTGAGGGAGACTCCCCTGTGAATGGAGCAGATAAAAGACAAGCAGAGGAAATAGACTCTGAAAACAGATTTAGGGAATGGGATGTGATAGATGGGAGCAGAGGAAGGAGAAGGGAGTGAGAGAGAATCTGGAGCTATAAATGAGAAAGGTTTTGTGTGGTCTAATTAATTTGGACAAATGAGCCAAGGTTACTTGAAGATTAAGGGAGAATGTATATTCGGAGTACCTCAGAGATATTGTGGGTTCAGTTCCATACCACAGCAGTGAAGTAAATACTGCAATATAGTGAGTCACACAATTTTTTTGATTTCTCAGTGCATTAAAGTTATGTTTATACTGTACCATAGTCTATTAACCTGCAATCCCCTTATGTCTAAAAAACAATGTACACACATTAAATTAAAAATACTTTATTGCTGAAAAATACTAGTAACCATCTGAGCTTTCAATGAGTTGTAATCTTTTTGCTGTAGAGTGTCTTACCTCAGTGTTGATGGTTTCTGACTCATCAGGGTAGTGGTTGCTGAAAGTTGGAGTAACTGTGGTAATTTCTTAAAATAAGACAGCAGTAAAGTTTGCTGCCTTGATAGTCTCTTCCATTCACAAAAGATTTCTCTGTAGCATGTAATGCTGTTTGTTAGTATTTACCTACAGTAATATGTCTTTCAAAATTGGAGTCTGTCCTCTCAAAATCTGCTGCAATTTTATGAACTAAATTTATGGAATATTCTAAATCTCTAATTTTCTTTCCACTAGTGTTCACAGCATCTTCACCAGTGGTAGATTCCATCTCAAGAAATCACTATTTTCACTTGTCTATAAGAAGCAGCTACTCATATGTTAAAGTTTGATCATAAGGCTACAGCAGTTCAGTGTCATCTTCACACTTTACTTCTAGGTCTCTTGTTACTTTTACCACGTCTGCAGTTACTTCCTCCACTGATGTCTTGGACTCCTCAAAATCGTCCATAAGGGTTAGAGTCAGCTTCTTCCCAACTCCTATTGATGTTGGTGTTTTTACCCCTCCCATGAGTCACAAATGTTCTTAATGGCATCTAGAACAGTGAATCCTTTCCAGAAGGTTTTCAATTTACTTTGCCCAGATTCAGTAGAAGTATCTCTCTACATGGCAGCGATAGCCTTATGAAATGTATTTCTTTCTAGACTTGAAAGTTAGCCAGGCATGGCAGCTTACACCTGTAATCCCAGCTACTCATGAGGCTTGAGGCCAGGAGTTCAAGATCAGCGTGCGCAATGTAGCAATACCCCATTTCTTTAAAAAAAAGACTTGAAATTCAGAGTTACTCCTGAGGAAAGTTCACAGTGGCTCATGCCTCTGTAATCCCAGCTTTGGGAAGCCAAGGTGGGAAGATCAGTTTAGTCTAGGAGTTTGAGATCAACCTGGACAGCATAGCAAGACTGCATTTCTACAAAAACAAAATCACTCTTTCATCCAAGGGCTGCAGAATGGGTATTGTGTTAGCAGGTATGAAAGCAACATTAATCTCATTGCACATTTCCATCAGCGCTCTTGGGTGATCAGGTGCATTGTCAATGAACAGTACTCTCTTGAAAGGAATCTTTTCTTTGAAGCAGTAGGTCTCAACAGTGGGCTTCAAATATTCAGTCATCTATGTTGTAAACAGATGGTGCTGTCATCCAGGCTTTGTTGTGCCATTTCTAGAGCGCAGGCAGAGTAGATTTAGCATGTAATTCTTAAGGACCCTGGTATCTTTGGAATGGTAAATGAGCATTGACTTGTTAATGTCATCAGCTACATTAGCCCCCAAGAGAGCCAGTCTGTCCTTTGAAGCTTTGAAGCCAGGCATTAACTTCTCCTCTCTTGCTATGAAAGTCATAGATGGCATCTTCTTCCAATAGAAGAAAGACTGTTTTATCTATGTGGAAAATCTGTTTAGTGTAACCACCTTCACAAATGATCGTAGCTAGATCTTCTGGATAACTTGCTGCAGCTTCTCCATCAGCACTTGCTATCAGATCTTGCGCTTTTATGTTATGGAGACCGCTTCTTTCCTTAAATCTCATGATCCAACCTCTGCTAGCTCCCAGATTTTCTTCTGCAGCTTCATTACCTTTCTTAGCCTTATATACTTGAAGAGAGTTGGGGCCTTTCTTAGGATTAGGCTTTGCCTTAAGGTAATGTTGTGACTGGTTTTATCTTATTTTCACACATGAAAACCTTCTCCATATCAGCATTTAGGCTGTTTGCTTTCCTACCTGTGTGTTCACTGGAGTGGCACTTTTAACTTCCTTCAAGATCTTTTCCTTTGCATTCACAACTTCATTTGGCGCAAGAGACCTAGCTTTCAACAAGTCTTGGCTTTTGACATGCCTTCCTCACTAAGCTCAGTCATTTCTAGTTTTTTATTTAAAGTGAAAGATGTGCGACTCTTCCTTCCACTTGAACACTTAATTGGCCCAATTTCAGCATTTTTTTGTCTTGGAATAGGGAAGCCCAAGGAAAGGAAGAGAGATGAAGAACAACGGAGCAATCAGAACACATATGATTATTGATTAAGTTTGCCATCTTATATGGGCATGGTTTGTGTCACCCCGAAACAATTACAATAGCATCATCAAAGGTCACTGATCACAGGTCACAGTAACAGCTATAATAATAAAAAAGTGTGAACTATTGTGAGAATTACCAAAATGTGACACAGATACAAAGTGAGCACGTGGTTTTGGAAAAATGGTACTGATAGACCCTCAATGCAGGGTTGCCACAAACCATCAACTTGTAAAAACCACATATCTGTGAAGTGCAATAAAATGAAGTATGCCTGTATGAGATATTTAGTATTCACAGCCGTACTCAAAGTTCATCTACCAAATGGCTTTCTCTCTAATAGTCTCTCATAGTCTAATTTCCCACTGTGGATATGGATTAAAAAAACGCTTCATACTGTAACAAAAAGTCAGTGAAATGATAGTAATAAGGATGGCCTTCCATATGAGACTTACTTCTATAAAGAAAAGAATAAAGAAAACTTGGCACAATGTAATTATTTTGTATATTCATATACTGATTTGTATTAAATAAGCTGCTGTTTTTCTGGGTGCTATTAGAAAATTAATTTACTATAGTTTAAGATCTTTTCAGGGACTATGAATGGTTTTCTATTTTTAATGTTCTTATTAACTTTAACATCATCTAGATTTAATAAGAAACCAAAGAGAGGAATACAGTACCTCCAAGAACAAGGGATGCTTGGCACCACATCTGAAGATATTGCCCAATTCTTACATCAAGAGGAAAGATTAGACTCTGTAAGAATACCATTTTCATTCTAACCTTTTCTGTAAAATTCTTGGGATTTTTTTTTTCTTTTTATTAGAGACAGGGTCTCACTATATTGCCCAGGCTAGTTTTGAACTCCTGGGCTCAGGCAGTCCTCCTGCCTCAGCCTCCCAAAGTGCTGGGATTACAAGTGTGAGCCACCACGCCTGGCCCCTTTTCTGTAAAATTCTTTTTTAAGTTAATAATACATATTGTGACTCCTTTAAAATGCTTCCCTAAGTATAGAGGTAAGTAAAACATAAAGAATAACCTTGGTTGGCTGGGCACAGTGGCTCACGTGTGTAATTCCAGCACTTTGGGAGGCTGAGGCAGGTAGATCACCCGAGGTCAGGGGTTCGAGACCAGCCTGGCCAATGTGGCAAGACCTTGTCTCTAATAAAAATACAAAAAATTAGCTGGGCGTGGTGGTGGGCGCCTGTAATCCCAGCTACTCAGGAGGCTGAGGCAGGAGAGTCATTTGAACCCAGGAGGTGGACGTTGCAGTGAGCCAAGATTGTGCCACTGCACTCCAGCGTGGGCTACAGAGTGGGAGTCTGTCTCAAAAACAAAAAGAATATTCTTTGTTATAAAATCATCTATAATTGGCCCTCTATAGCCATGAGTTCTGTATCCATGGATTCTATATCTGTGGATTCAACCAACCACAAATTGAAAATATTCAGGGGGAATAATGGGTGATTGCATCTGTACTGAATGTGTACAAACTTTTTTCTTGTAGTTATTTCCTAAACAATACAGAAAACCTATTTACATTATATTACGTATTATAAGTAATCTAGATATGGGAGTAGAGTATATGGGAGGATGTGCATAGGTTATATGCAAATACTATGCCATTTTTTATAAGGAACTTGAGCATCCATGGATTATCCATGCGGGGTCCTGGAACCAATCCCCCACTGATACTGAGTGATGACTTGTGTGTGTGTGTGTCTGTGTGTCTGTCTGTGTGTCTGTGTGTCTGTGTGTATAAAATATAAATTCTGCTTTTTAAATTTTCTAAACAAAAGAATTTCCTGATATTTTTATGAAGGCATTTAGTGTGTTTAACTTTAAGCTTTGTGTTTGAAATTGTTAACTCTGTAGTCAAAAGCCTGTGGATCTTAACGAAATTTTCTACTTTTTAAGTGACCGTGTGGCGAATGTAAACATCTCATGAAAATCTCAATTTCTGGCCCGGCACGGTGGCTCATGCCTGTAATCCCAGCACTTTGGGAGGCTCAGGCGGGTAGATTACCTGAGGTCAGGAGTTCAACACCAGTCTGAACAAGATAGTGAAACCCTGTCTCTACCAAAAATACGAAAAAAATTAGCTGGGTGCAGTAGCAGGCGCCTGTAATCCCAGCTACTCGAGGCTGAGGCAGGAGAATTGCTTGAACCTGGGGGCAGCGGTTGCAGTGAGCCGAGATTGCGCCACTGCACCCCAGCCTGGGCAATAGAGCAAGACTCCGTCTCAAAAAAAAAAAAAAAAATCAATTTCTATCTCTGTTTTTACTTTAGACTCAAGTGGGTGAGTTCCTGGGAGATAATGATAAATTTAACAAAGAAGTCATGTATGCATATGTGGACCAACATGACTTTTCAGGAAAAGACTTCGTTTCAGCCCTTCGTATGTTTCTAGAAGGATTTCGTCTTCCAGGGGAAGCCCAGAAAATCGATCGATTAATGGAAAAATTTGCTGCAAGATACCTAGAATGCAACCAAGGGTAAATAAGGTTCAAATGCTCATTGACTGTCTGTTATATCCAAAACACCGTGCTAGGTAGCATCCAAGGATTTATAGATAATAGGACCTAATCTGTTTAGAGAATTTAGATTGTCTACAATCTGGAAGTCATAAAACAAATCCATAAAAAATTGTAATGTGATGAGATACTTAGAAAAATACAAGTGCTATGGGATTTGAGGTGACTTATTTAAATGAATCTATATAAAACAGTACTTTATAACGTGATAAATTTATTTTTCCAGACAAACTCTCTTTGCTAGTGCGGATACTGCTTATGTTTTGGCTTATTCAATTATCATGTTGACCACAGACCTTCACAGTCCACAGGTATGTCTTCTTTTACGTCAGTTTTACAGTAAGTGGTACAAAATAAATACATTATTCTGAATTCAGTGAGTAATAGTTGAAATTTTAGTTTTATTCAGTTAAACCAGTCACCATATTTGGGTATTTAATTTGGGATGGTGAATGTTTTACAAAAGCAACTTCTGGTAGTAACTAAAATCAGACTTTCAGGTATCTATAAAACGTTTCTGTATTTGTCATTCATGATTGACAATTGTATAAAGCTTAAGATAAATTTTAATCTAACAAGACGTTTATAGGTCTTATGTCTATTTGTCACAAGATGGAAAAACACTATGTATAAACCTTCCTTCTAAAAAATACAATGTTTCAGGCCAAGCGTGGTATCTAACACCTGTAATCCCAGCACTTTGGGTGGCCGAGACAGGTGGATCACATGAGTCCAGGAGTTAAGACCAGCCTGGGCAACATCATGAAACCCTGTCTCTACAAAATATGCATAAATTAACTGGGCACTGTGGCGTGTGCCTGTGGTCCCAACTACTTGGAGGGCTAAGGTGGGAGGATTACTTGAGCCTGGGTGGCACAAGTCATCCAGTGAGCTGAGATTGTGTCACTGCAGTCCATCCTGGGTGACAGAGGCAGACCCTGTCTCAAAAAAAAAAAAAAAAATGTTTCAAACTTCAACAGTAGAGGAATTAGTATAATGAACTCTAATGTACCCATTACCTGCCTTCCACAGTTATCAACTTATGGCTGGTCTTCTTGTATCTGTATCTCTTCCCTCCCCTAGATAATTTTGAAGCAGATCTCAGATATCATACCATTTAATCTGCATTTATCTCAGTATGTTTCTCTAAAAGAGAAGTACTCTAATTAAACATAACTATAATACCATCATACCTAAAAAGTTAATCATAGTTTAAAAATACCTGATAACCTAGAAATGTTCATTTCTTTTGCCTCATAAAATTCATATTTCCTTCTTAAATATTAAAGAACTGTCACTTGATTTCTGATATCTACCAAAAAAGTTTGATTTTATAGTTTTAGTATTTTTTGCTTAGTTTCTAAAAACACATATTGACATCCTTAGGTAAAATTACCTTTATAAATTATTTGCAAGGATTTCTTAGTACTTCTAGGGGTAGGTATCTAATGATATTTGTTATTCTTAGGATATAAAATAAATTACCTACTTTCTAGTCTGAGATGTATTGGAAAAATTAAAATTTATTTGAATTTTGAGATTAACTTTTGCAGTATAGGGATTTTTTATGTCTGTTTTGAGATGTTTAAAGCAGAGTGGATAAGGAAAGTATATACCAAGCCTAAAGTAAGAATGTATACGATTATATACATATGTGTATATATATGATTATATATGAAGTTACTCCTGTTTTAAACATAATATTGAGCAACTATGCATTTACCACAAATTTACTTGATTTTATATAGGACTTTAAAAGATTTATTAAAGATTTTAATAATTCAAGATTTGCCTCTCGCATATTATTGGCAGTATAGTCAAAGCAACTCACCTTCAGGGCTTTTATTATCGAGCGTGATGACTTTTATTCTATGGCTTTAGAAGGTAGTTCATAGTTGGGATTTTTTTGTATTTGTGTTTTTTGTATTTTTACACCAGAATTTTCAGTCTAATTTTTTCATTTGATTTTTCTATCTAAACTAGAGTATTTTAACCTGGGTTTACGTACATTTGGTTTTAAAAGGCTATGCTTTAAAAGACATTTGGTTCTATAAATGAATAAGCAGTATTATATGCACCTGTGCAATGTCTTCCTATACATATGCACATACTTATGTTATTTTGAAGAAATATTAAAAATTCCTTTTGTATCTTTTCGTAAGTACCCAGACTGTGAAAAGTTTCTAAGGACATAACAGTTAGGGTGCATTACCTTCACAACAGTGTCCCGTCTTCAGTGTAACAGTGCCTGTTTGCAGAACACTTGCTTGAAGTCCTAGTCTAGCGGTGGCAGCTGCTTGTTGTCCAACTGTTCCTTATCAGCTTGCTGCCTGGTGTCATGTGCTGCTATGCAGCCTGCAGCTGTAGAACAGCTTGTGAGTTTCCATGAAGCTAAGTAATCTTTTAGAAAATTGTACCCATGATTTTGGCCTCAATTGACTTAGATAACTATAACAAATGACGACATTTTAAAATACAAATAACTTTAAAGAAATTTCTTAAAACTAATTCTCGTTCTTAGTTCTTTTCAAACTTAAAATACAGATGGATTTTAACAAGCTGTTTATGTTCCCTTTTCACCCAGAGTATTTATAGTTATGCTATTTTTTATGTAGTGTGTGAGTCAGTGATTAAAAAAAAATTTTAGGCATATTTAGAACACACTTAATTTTTGTGAATACAATAATCATCAGTAATAACAACTGGCTTTAAGTGATTTAAACACTAAATAAGGCACAGCTTAATACAAGCACATGAGGATAAAAGTCAGGAGTAGAATGTTCCATAAAAGATGTCAGGAGAAGAAAAGTAGAATTTTGTTTTATACAGCTTCAGACTCCCACTGTGACAGAAGTGTTCTGTGTGAAGCAGTGTGCTTTATTTTGGGGACCCGAAAGCAAAGTATTCTGTACACCCACGTATGGGATCCCTAACCCGGATCCAGAGACAATAAACTGCTACTTCAGATTTTCTGTCAAGACTTTTCTCTGCTTCTGATTGACATAATGCTAAAACATTTTACCATGCTTAAAATTTCCAGGTGATTTTAATCTTCCTTTACTTCTTACTGGCAGCAGTGTGTAGTCTTTTATTTTGTTATTCCTGGTGTGTTTTTTAAGCATTCACCTGAACTTTAGTTTAAAAAGCTTCTTTCTTTCATTTTTTTTTTTTTTAGTGCCGTGACTCAAGATGAGTTTTTAAAGTTGTAAGATGATAGCATTTTATCCCGTTAAATGATACGTTACGCTTGAAAACTTTCATGGTAATATTTTTACATTTTTGTAGGAAAAGCACTCCTGCCTCCCTTTCTGACATGTTAGAAAAATCTGTCTGCAGAATAATCTGAAGTAAATAAGTGTATGTATCCCAGTTACATTTTCTGAAAGTTTTGGTTCCACTGTACTTTTGCTTTTTGTTTGAGACAGGGTTTTGCTATGTTGCCTAGGTTGGACTTGAATTCCTGGGCTTGTGCCATCCTCCTTCCTCAGCCTCCTGAACAGCTGGGACTACAGGCACATAACACCACACTCTCTATAGTTATTTTTGCAAGCTTCTGATGACTCGCTTGATTATTTTTCTGTGTACTTTCATGTAAATTTACAGGAATCATATCTTAAGAGTTTACCTTAAGTTCTTTGTGGAAGGTGGTAGAAATATACTTAATTAAATAAATATCTTTTCAGAGACATCATGTAAGATGTAGAAATATATTTAATTAAATCAGTGTCTCTTCAGAAACATCACGTAGGACTTCTGGGTTTTTTCTATCTAGGTTTCTGGATGTAAAGTGTAAACATTTTGGCTATGCTAGTTCCCAAGTTTGTTAATAGGCCTACCGTCTTACAGACTCCAAACTTGTATTCCACAGCTTTATCAAGGTGCAAAAGGCATTTCTGTTTAGGGTACTCTTATACAGGACAAAACATTCCAAGGATACTTTGTACAGATCACCTGACATAATTCAGTTGCCACAGTGACTCAGTCAGAGAGATTGTTATCTGGTTTTAAATAAGTCTCAAGTATTGTTATGCTTATACCCACTGTATATAAAGTCAGCTTTAAATTCATTAACAGCACATTTATGTTCTAAACTAAGATTTGAATGTTTTCGATACCTTTGTTTCCAATAATTGTCATGGCCCTTTTAAGAGATTGCAAGAGCTCTTAAACCTTGGGCAAAAACAAATATTTTCATTGTTCAACTTCCCTCCTTTCTGGTTGCACATTACTCATGTCCATCTCAGAGCATGAATTAGTTTATGCCAGAATGGGTCTTTTCTGTATTGCCTTCATTTTCTGTGATTTTTTTTTTTCATTTTTATCTATAGTTTGTTGAATGTTTTCCAGTTTCTATCCTCAAAAGTATTTACAAAATCTCTTATGTGAATATTCATATCCTTAAAATACAAGTGTAACCTTTATGTTAATTTTTAGGAATTATAATGGTTTTTCATATTTAGGTGAAAAATAAAATGACAAAGGAACAGTACATTAAGATGAATAGAGGTATCAATGACAGTAAAGACCTTCCTGAAGAGTATCTATCAGCCATCTATAATGAAATAGCTGGGAAAAAGATATCAATGAAAGAAACAAAAGAACTAACAATCCCTACAAAATCAAGTAAACAAAGTAAGTATCTAAATTAATTGAATTCTGATTGTTCAAGGGGGAAAATATGGGTTCCTAAGAGTTTTTCACTTATGGTCAGGTGTGGTGGTTTGCATTTATAGTCCCCAGCTACTCAGGGAGGCTGAAGCAGAAGGATCACTTGAACCCAGGAGTTCGAGACCAGCGTAGGCAATATAGCGAGGTTCTTGTCTCTAAAAAAGAAAAAACTTCATAATTTAAAAGAGAGTTTTTCACTTTATTTAGAATAAGGTAACCTTAGAAATATTGTTAAGAACCATGTTTTGATGAGAAATATTGTAATAGAGTTTGGTGATGTGATTGTATTTTTTTCCTCACATTCTGAAGAAAGATAACACTGACCAGTGATTAGTGGAAAATAGTATACATTATATGCATGTGTCAGTGTGCATTTAATATACACGGATCCATTTAGTAGTTAACCTCAGCAAGGATTTGGAGGTCATAAAGAGTAGTTAGACTCAATAGTCAGGCTTCAACCCTTGTCATTTTTTCTTCTTCATCATCTTCAAGCAATATATTTCCATTTGTTCATCTTTTATTACACATAAACGGAAGCTGAAAGTAGGGATGATTGGAAGAGGTGGGGAGACTTAGGATCAGGTGAGAGCTCATAGAGTTAGAAATTGCTACCTCAAACAGACCACAAGTTATATCACTATAGAGTCCCTAGATCTAACTAGCACCAGGAGGCACTTGTGAACCCAGCCCCCTTCTAGACACTCTGTACCTGTGGACAGTGGTAATTAAGTTTGAGCTGAAATCTGACTACAGGAATGAGATGAGGGTAATGGCTCAAGAATATAACAGTAATATAGAAAGAGGATTCTTGCATTTCTGAGCACTTCCACTTGGAACTAAAATCTCAAGTTTAAACAAAGTACAGTAGTAAAATCCAAATGTCAGGAGAAAAGAATATTATATATTGTATCATCCTCATATCCCTCTTTTTCTGTCCTATTTTATATATGGTGGTAGGAAATAAGAGAAGCTAGAAATGGGAAGGAGATGGTGGTGTGCTGAAAACACCCAAATTACCCTGGAGTTAAGTTATGGCCAGTTGCTTCCTTGTTAACTCAGGAGCTGTCATTCAAGCCTGTGTGGTACAAAGATGCCATTGCCTCTTTTTTTTTTTTTTTTTTTTGAGACAGAGTTTTGCTCTTGTTGCCCAGGCTGGAGTGCAATGGCATGATCATGGCTCGGCACGATCTTGGCTCACCACAACCTCCGTCTCCTGGGTTCATGCGATTCTTCTGTCTCAGCCTCCCAAGTAGCTGGGATTCCAGGTGTGTGCCACCACACCTGGCTAATTTTTTTGTATTTTTAGTAGAGACCAGGTTTCTCCATGTTGGTCAGGCTGGTCTTGAACTCCTGACCTCAGGTGATCCGCCTGCCTCGGCTTCCCAGAGTGCTGGGATTACAGGCATGAGCCACCACACCTGGCCAGATGCCATTGCATTTTACCTGTCTACTCTTCTCCAGTTCCATATTTGGGTTGTTTCCCTAATAATTTTATTGTGACAGTTGTACCTACTCATTTCCCTTTTCATAGGTTTTCCACTTATTCCTGACTCCCAGTCTAGGTATTTATTTTTTGAGGCGAAATTCATATAACATAAAATTAGCCATTTAAAAATGAATAATTCAGCAGCATTTAGTACATTCACAGTGTTGTGCAACTACCACCTCTAATTCCAAAATATTTCATTATCCCAAAATGAAACTCCAAACCCATCAAGCAATTACTCCTTATTCCCTCTCCCCCAGCCCCTGGAAAATACCAGTCTACTTTCTGTTTCCGTGGATTTTACCTATTCTGGATTTTTCAGATAAGTGGAATCATATAATATGGGATCTTTTGTGTCTTGCTTCTTAGGATTATTTTTAATTAGTGTTGGTGGTGGTTATTATTTGATAGTAAAACATCAAAATAGAATTCTTAAATGTTTTATATTTTAAATGCTGATAGTGTTTATTGTTTCAGATGTAGCCAGTGAAAAACAAAGGAGACTTCTGTATAACTTAGAAATGGAGCAGATGGCCAAGACAGCTAAAGCACTCATGGAGGCTGTGAGCCATGTTCAGGCACCATTTACAAGTGCAACACATTTGGAGCATGTGAGGCCCATGTTTAAGGTTAGAATTTTCAAGTAACATCTGATTGCAGTGTACAGTTATATATAACTGTACATTTATAATAGTTTTAAGTTAAGGAAGGGATACGGTGATATAACACATTAGATCTATTGAGGTGAAATTCATATAACATGTTATTTAGGACATAGTAGATACAAATTTTCTATTACTTAGAACAAGCAGAGTTGTTACTCTCTATAATTAATAGTTGTGTAATCCTGGGAATTAAGAATAGAAAAATTTTGGAGAATGATCATTAATCCTTGGCCTGATTTTCTCTAAATTAGTCATGCTTAAATCTTTGGAGTTAACTCACATTTCAAATGATCTTGTTTTCTTCAAGTGCTTTGAGCCCAGGAACTTATATCAGGCTTCTGAGTATGCCTGGGGCCCGGAAAGTAGGGTAAGGAACAGTAGATAATATTATTTGTTTGTGGGTTGATTTAGTGAGAATGATACTTACTCTTTAAAATTTGATTTCCCATTCCTTCTTCATTCTCCATCCTTTCTCCAAATTCCAGAATGAGTAAGCAGTGCATTACAAGAGTTGTAGCAAAGTGGAGTGGTGTCTAGTTAAGTTTGAAAAGAGAAAGTTGGTAAAGTATATTCCTGTTCATGAGATCATATGGCAAGATAGTCTGTGGAGGCTAAAGATCATAATCCGATGCTTACTCTGATTCTAACTACACGTATGTGTGGGTAGTAAAAGATGACTACAGGATTCTTGTGCTTCCTTTTAGCTCCAAAATTTTGTAAGTACTTCTACCTCTTCTTCAAGGTCCATGTGATACACTGTTTCTAAACGTTGATGAAGAATCATGAGATGAGAGTGAGCTTTTATAAGATCTGGTCTCTGGATTTGTTGTAGTTTATTTAAACATCCTCCAAACTAGAATTAAGAATCTTCCCTCAATGCCATTTCTGCTACCACAATGCTACTCCAGACACCCTCATTTCTCCCTCTGCTTACTGTGGCATTCTCCTAACAGACATCTTCATTTCTACTTTTTCACTCCTCTTACCCATTTATAGAGACCAGAGTGATCTTTTTAAAATACCAAATGAAATGCCAGTTTCTTACTTAAAGCTTTTTATTGGCTTTGCATGATACCATGAAACCTGACACACCCATGGTGTCTGTAGACTTTCTGTGATCTGGCTCCACCTGCCTCTCCAATTTCATCACTAGATCTCCTCTGTCTCTTACTATGCCGCAGTCACACCAGCATTTTTTGGTTTCTAGAACATCTTAAGTTATTTTCTCTTCAGGGCATTCATATGAGGTATGTCCTTTGTCTAGAATGTTCCTTCCTTCTTTGCCTGAGTAGTTTCCAGTTTAAATATTACCCTCTCAGCCAGGCATGGCAGCTCACGCCTGTATTCCCAGCACTTTGGGAGGCCAAGGTGGGTGGATTGCTTCAGGTCAGGAGTTCAAGAACAGACTGACCAACATGGTGAAACCCCATCTCTACTGAAAGTACAAAAATTAGCCGGGCTTGGTGGCATGCACCTGTAGTCCCAGGTACTTGAGAGCTGAGACAGGAGAATTGCTTGAACCTGGGAGACGGAGGTTGCGGTGAGCCAAGATCAGGCCACTGCACTCCAGCCTGGGCGACAGAATGAGACTCTGTCTCAAAAATAAAAATAAAAATAAATAAATATCACCCTCTCTTGAGAGTTCTGCACTGTCCCCTGTAATCTAAACTAGGTCCCTAATTCATAATATTCTATGCCTTTCCTTCAATATATCTATAGACTTACCTATCCATCTGTCTGTCTGTATGTCTATCTGTATGTCTGTCTGTGTACAGATTTATGTGCTCCTCAACTTACGATGGGATTATGTCTCAATAAACCCATTGTTTAAGTGGAAAATGTATTTAATACACCTAACCTACAGAACGTTATAGCTTAGCCTTGCCTGCCTTAAACATGCCCAGGATACTTACCTTAGCCTACAGGTGGGCAAAATCATCTAACACAAAGCCTGTTTTATGCTACAGTACTGAATATCTCATGTAATTTATTGAATGCTATACTGAAAATGAAAAACAATAGTTGTATAAATATATTGTAAAGTCAAAAAATGGTAAATTGAACCATTGTAAGTTGGGAACTGTCTGTATATACATTATTTATATACATTTATGAGGTAAGGAACTATGTCTGTTCATTTTTCCCAATGTCGACCATAGTTCCTGGCTTGTGTTAAGTACTCAATGAGTAAACATTGGTTGGGTGGAAGGAATGAATGATATATTCCTGGAATGCAATGTATAATATTAAGGGATATAAACTTTTTTTAAGATAAAGCAAAGACAGAAACAAAGTGTATCTTGTTAGAAACAAGATACAGTGTCACTTATAGTCTTCAAACATTATTGCACTTTATCATAATTCGACAAAGCATTCATGAAACAATCCGTAGACTAGTTTTAACAGACAAATAACATCTGTAAGCAGGCATGACTGTCCTAAATTGTTTACTACGTATGAATTTTACAAACATTATTTATAGTAATGGTAATGGTGGCGCTGGAGAGTATTGCACCTTCTCCAAACTGCACAGTGAGAACCACTGTTCTGTGGGATGTCTCTTCACTTTGTTGATTGTTTCCTTTGCTTTGCAGAAGCTTTTTAACTTGATATGTCCATTTGTCCATTTTTACTTTGGTTGCCTCTGCTTGTGGGGTATTCCTCAAGAAATCTTTGCCCAGATTAATGTCCTAGAGAGTATCCCCAGTGTTTTCTTATGGTAGTCTCATAGTTTGAGGTCACAGATGTAAGTTTTTAATCCATTTTGATCTGATTTTTGTATATGGCAAGATAAATGATAAAGGAGTTTGATTCTTTTGTATATGGATATCCAGTTTTCCCAGCACTGTTCATTGAAGAGACTGTCCTTTCTCCCAATGTATGCTCTTGGCACCTTTGTAAAAAATGAATTCAGTAGATGTAAGGATTTATTTTTGGGTCCTCTATTCTGTTCCAGTGATCTACATGTCTCTCTTTATGCCAGTGCTATGCCATTTTGGCTACTGTAGCTCTGTAGTATAACTTGAAGGCAGGTAATGTGATTTCTTCCAGTTTTGTTCTTTTTGTTCAGGATAGCTTTGGCTGTTCGGGTCTTTTTTGATTCCATATAAATTGTAGATTTTTTTTCTATTCCTGTTAAGAATGTCATGGTATTCTATAGATTGCTTTGGGTAATATGGACATTTTAGCAATACTGATTCTTCTAATCCATAAACAAAATATCTTTCAATTTTGCTGGTATCCTCTTCAGTTTCTTTCATCACTGTTCTATAGTTTTCATTGTAGAGATCTTTCACTTCTTTGGTTAATTTTTAAAATTTCTTTGTTAGATTTTTCACTGTTGTCAAATAGAAATGCTACTGAATTTTGTATGTTGTTTTTTGTATCCTGCAGCTTTACTGAATTTATCAGTTCTAATAGTTTTTTTGGTAGAGTCTTCAGGCTTTTCTAAAGATGAGATCGTATCACCTGCAAATAGGTAATTTGACTTCTTCCTTTCCAGTTTGGATGTCTTCTATTTGTCTTTTCTGATTGCTCCAGCTAGTTCTTCCAGTACTTTATTGAATAACAGTGGTGAAAGTCGGCATTCTTGTTGTGTTTCAGATGTTAGAAGAAAGGCTTCCTGTTTTTCCCTTTTCAGTACAATACTAGCGGTGGTCTGTTGTATATGGCTTTCATTATGTTGAGGAATATTCCTTCTATACCTACCTTTTTGAGAGTTTTTATCATGAAGGGATGTTGAATTTTATCAAATGCTTTTTGAGCATCAATTGAAATGATCATATAGTATTGTCTTTCATTCTGTTGATATGATGTATCACATTGATTAATTTGTATTATGTTGAACCATCCTTGCATCCCTGGGATAAATCTCAGTTGGTCATGATGAATAATCTTTTAAATGTGTTGTTGAATTTGGTTTGCTAGTATTTTGTTGAGGATTTTTGCATCAATGTTCATCAGTGATATTGGCCTGCAATTTTTTTTTTTTTTTTAATGTGTCTTTGCCTGGTTGTGGTATCAGGGTAATACTGGCCTTGTAGAATGAGTTTGGAAATATTCCCTCCTCCTCTGTTTCTCAGAATAGTTTGAATAGGATTGGTATTAGTTCTTTAAATGTTTGGTAGAATTTAGCAGTGAAGCCGTCAGATCCCACGCTTTCCTTTGCTGGGAGACTTTTTATTATGGCTTTGATCTCATTGCTTGTTATTGGTCTGTTCAGGTTTTGAATTTCTTTTTGGTTCAATCTTGGTAGATTCTGTGTGTCTAGGAATTTGGATCCATTTCCTTTAGATTT
The DNA here is from genome assembly GCF_009764315.1 of Trachypithecus francoisi. Lineage (NCBI taxonomy): Eukaryota > Metazoa > Chordata > Mammalia > Primates > Cercopithecidae > Trachypithecus > Trachypithecus francoisi. Next base: position 22,722,377 of record NW_022681472.1, on the reverse strand, counting down.
TCCAGTTTACTGGCATTTAGTTGCTCAGAGTAACCACTAAGAATCCTTTGAATTTCTGTGGTATCAGTTGTAATGTCTCCTTTGTCATCTCTAATTTTATTTACTTGTGTCTTCGGTCTTTTTTTTCTTAGTCTTGGTTAAGGTTTGTCAAGTTTGTCTATCATTTCAGAAAACCAACTTTTTGTTTTGTTGATGTTTTGTATTTTTAAAATTTCAATTTCATTCATTTGTGCTCTGATCTTTATTTTCTTCTACTAATTTTGGGTTTGACTTGCTCTTGCTTTTCTAGTTCTTTAAGATGCATCATTAGGATGTTTATTTGGAGTTTTTCTTCTTTTTTGATGTAGGCACTAATAGCTATAAAATTCGCTCTTAGTACTGCTTTCACTATATTCCATAGGTTTGGGTACATTGTATCTTCATTATCATTTGCTTCAAGAAATTTTTCAGTTTTCTTCTTAATTTCTTCATTGACCCACTGGTCATTCAGGAGCATATTCTTTAATTTTCATGTGTTTGTATTGTTTCTAAAATTATTCTTGTTATTGATTTCTAGTTTTATTCCATTGTAGCAGAGAAGAGGCTTCATATTGTTTCAGTTTTTTAAACTGTTTTCAGATTTGTTTTGAGTCTTAACATATGGTCTGTCCTCTAGAATGATCCAGGTGCTGAGGAAAAGAATGTGTATGCTACTGCTGTTGGATGAAATATTCTGTAAATATCTATTAGGTCCATTTGTTCTGTAGTGCAGATTAAATCTGATGTTTCTTTGTTGATCTTCTGCTGGAAAGTTTGTCCGATATGGAAAATGAGGTGTTGAAGTCTCCATCTGTTACTGTATTGGGGTCTGTCTCTGTCTTTAGCTGTAATAATATTTGCTTTATATATTTGGGTGCTCCAGTGCTGGGTGTGCATCTGTATATGTGCAGACACACACACACACCCTCACACAATTGCGTATCCTCTTGCTGAATTGACCTCTTTATCATTACATATTGGCTTTCTTTCTTCCTACTTTTTGTCTTGAAATATATTTTGTCTGATGGTAAGTATAGGTACTCCTGCTCTTTTTTGCTTTCCATTTGCGTGGAATATCTTTTTCCATCCCTTTATTTTCAGTCTGTATGTATCATTGTAGGTGAAGTGTGTCTCTTGTACACAACAGATCACTGAGGCTTGTGTTTTTATTCATTCAGCCACTATGTATCTTTTTATTGGAGAGTTTAGCCTATTTATATTCAGCATGACTATTGGTAAAGACTTACTCCTCCCATTTTGTTATTTTCTGGTTGTTTTGTGGTCTTTTCTTCCTTCTTTCCTTCTTTCCTGTCTTCCTTTTAGTGAAGGTTATTTTCTGTGATGGTTTGATTTAATTTCTTACTTTTTATTTTTTGTTTATTCATTATAGGTTTTTTTGGTTTGAGGTTACCATGAGGCTTGCAAGCACTATCTTACAACTCATTATTTTAAGCTGATAACACTGCTTGCATAAACAAATAAGCAAGTAAAAATAAAACTAATAACTCTACACTTCAATTTTGTTCCCCCGCTTTTTAACCTTTTGTTGTTTTTATTTATACCTTATTGTACTGCCTGTGTCTTGAAAAGCTGTGGGTCATCTTTCTGTCTTACTACTTAAGAGTATTTTACATGTCACAGTTACACAATGTTATAATACTATTTTTTTCTGTGTACTTTTTATAACCGGTTAGTTTTGTACTTTCAGATGATTTCTTCTTACTCATTAATGTCCTTTTTCTGATTGAAGTACTCCTTTTAGTATTTCATGCAGAACATGTCTGGTGTTGAAATCCCTCAGCTTTCATTTGGGAAATTACTGCTCTTTCATGTATAAAGGATAGTTTCACCAGATATGTACTATTTTCAGGTAAAAGTTTTTTTTCCATAAGCACTTTAAATATGTCATACCACTGTACCCTGGCCTTTGTGGTTTCCACTGAATAGTCTCCTGCCAGACATATTGGAGCTTCGTTGTATGTTATTTGTTTCTTTTCTCTTCTTGCTTTTAGGATCCTTTATCTTTGACCTTTGTGAGTTTAATTATTAAAAGGCCCTGAGGTAGTTTTCTTTGGGTTACATTTGTTTGATGTTCTATAACCTTCTTGTACTGGATACTGTTATTTTTCTGTAGGTTTGGGGAGTTCTCTGTTGTTATCCCTTTGAATAAACTTTCTACCTCTGTCTCTTCCTCTGCCTCTTTGAAGACCAATAACTTCTAGAATTGGCTTTTAAAGCTATTTTCCAGATTTTATAGGTGTGCTTCATTCTTTTTTCTTTTGCCTCCTCTGACTATATTTTTTACAGATAGCCTGTCTTCACACGTATGAATTCTTTATTCTGCTTGATCAGTTCTGCTATTAAGAGACTGATGGGCCTGGGCACTGTAGTTGATGCCTGTAATCCCAACACTTTGGGAGGCTGAAGTGGGCAGATCGCTTGAACCCAGGAGTTTGAGACCAGTCAAAGCAACATGGTGAAGCCCCGTTGCTACAAAAATTAGCCAGGTGTAGTGGCTTGTGCCTGTGTTTCCAGCTACTAGGAAAGCTGAGGTGGGAGGATTGCTTGAGCCTGGGAGATGGAAGTTGCAGTGAGCTGTGATGCCACTGCACTCCAGCCTGAGTGACAGAGTGAGATCCTCCAAAAAAAAAAAAAAAAGAGAGAGAGAGAGAGAGAGATTGCTTTTTTCCTTTCCTTTTCTTTTTTTGAGATGCAGTCTCACTTTGTCGCCCAGGCTGGAGTGGTGCAGTGGCATGATCTCAGCTCACTGCAACCTCCGCCTCCCTCCCGGGTTCAAGCAGTTCTCCCTGCCTCAGCCTCCTGAGTAGCTGGGATTACAGGCAACTGCCACCATGTCTGGCTAATTTTTGTATTTTTAGTAGACACAGGGTTTTGTCATGTTGGCCAGGCTGGTCTCAAACTCCTGATCTCAGGTGATCCGCCCACCTCTGCCTCCCAAAGTGCTGGGATTACAGGCGTGAGCCACCGTGCCTGGCCCGCGTTTTTCGACTGTGGAATTTTGTTTCATTCTTTTTTATTATTTTGATCCTTTAAAAAATTTATCTGATGGAATTCTGAATTTCTTCTGTGTTACCTTGAATTTATTTGAGTTTCCTCAAAAAAGCTCTTTTGAATTCTCTGTCAGAAAGGTCACATAAATCTCTTTCTCCAGGATTGGTCCCTGGTATTTAGTTCATTTGGTGAGGTCATGTTTTCCTGGATGGTCTTGATACTTACAGATGTTCATTGATGTCTGGGCTTTGAGTAATTAGGTATTTATTGTAGTCTTCTCAGTCTGGGCTTGTTTGTACCCATCCTTCTTGGGAAGGCTTTCCAGGTATTCAAAAGGACTTGATGATATGGTTTGGCTGTGTCCTTACCTATATCTCATCTTGGATTGTAGCTCCCATAATTCCCACATGTCATGGGAGAGACCCAGTGGGAGGTACTTGAATCTTGGGAGCAGGTCTTTTCCCATGCTGTTCTTGTGATGGTGAATGAGTCTCATGAGAGCTGATGGTTTTATAAAGGGGAGTTCCCCACGCAAGCTCTCTCTTGCCTGCTGCTGTGTAAGACATGACTTTGCTCCTCCTTGCCTTCTACCATGATTGTGAGACCTCCCAGCCACATGGAACTGAGTCCATTAAGCCTGTTTTTCTTTATAAATTACCCAGTCTTGGGTATGTCTTCATTAGCAGCTTGAGAATGGACTAATATACTTGGGTATTGTGATCCATGCCATATCTGCTTTAGGGGACATCCCAAGCCCAGTAACGGTGGGTTACTTGCAGACTCTGTGGTTCTTGCAGACTCATAGAGGTATTGCCTTAGTGGTCTTCAATAAGATTCAGAAGAATTCTCTGGATTACCCCCCAGGTTCCAGGTAGGTCCAGAGATACTATCTTGGAGCCAGGGACATGAGTCAGAAACCTTAGGAATCTACATGGTGTTCTATTCTACTGCAGCTGAGCTGGCACTCAAACTACAAGACACAGTCCTTCCCACTCTTCCCTCCCCTTTTCACAGGCAGAGGAGTCTTAGCCCGTGGCCATCACCACCACAAGCCCACAGGGAGTACTGCCAAGCTACTGCTGATGTTACAAGGGCCAAGGGCTCTCTCGTGAGCTTGTCTTGAATGCTGCCAGGCTGGGACTCACCCTTCAGGGCAGTGGTCTTCCCTCTGGCCCAGGACAGGTACAGAAATGCCATCTCAGAGCCAAGGCCTGGAATAAGGTCTCCAAGAGCCCACTTGTTGCTCTACACTTCTGTGGCCAAGCTGATACCTAAAGTGCAAGCCAAAGTCCCCTTTACTTTGTCCTCTGCAAGAAGAAGGAGTCCCTCCCCATAGCCACCACAGCTGGGAATGTGCTGAGTCTCACCTGAGTCCCATAGTGTGTTACCTGGATATCACTCTGGCTATTCAGGGCCCAGGGGCTCTTTAGTCAGCAAATGATGGATCCTGTGAGGACTGGGCCCTTCCCTTCAAGGCAGTGGGTTCCCTTCTGGCCTAGGATGTGTCTAGAAATCAGAGCTAGGGCCTGGGAAGGAGGCCTCACACCTTTGCCTGGTGCCCTATCCTACTGTGGCTGAGCTGATTTTAGAGATGCAAGACAAAGTCCTCTTTATTCTTCCCTCTCCTTTCCTTAAAGTATAAGGAGGGAGTCTGTTTTGGAGCTACAGGCTATGCTTCAGGGAGGGGTGATGCCAGCACTCCCTTAGCCACCCTAGCTGGTGTCTGAGTAGGTTGTGTATCCCCCACGTCCAGTGCCTCCAAGCCCAGCATAGCTAGACCTTGCCTAGGAGTTGCAGTCCTTGTGGCCTAGACTGATACTCGAGTTTATTTAGGGCCCCAGAACACTTTAGTCCATGCTGGTGTGGCTTGCTGGAACTCAGGTTCCTACTGCTAGGATGGGTGATGCCTCTCTGGCTGTGACTCATCTGAATGGTTCCTCTGTGGGTGGGCATCAGCTCAGTTCAGCTTTCTACTGTGATGGGATGGCACTGAGTTCAATGTAAAGTCTCACAGTTGCTGCACCGTCCCTCTCCCAAGTACACAGATTTTCTCTCCGCAGCACAGGGCTGCTGATGGGAGATGGGGGAGGGATGGCATTGGTGATTTAAGACTGTCTTTCCTACCCTCTTCAGTGTCCCTTTCAGTGATACGAAGTTAAAACCAGCTACTGTGAGTGCTCACCTGTTTCTTGGTTCTTAAGAAGGTGTTTGTGTGTGTGTGTAGATAGTTGTTAAATTTGGTGTTCCTGCATGGGAGATGATTGGTGGCTGTCTTTTTGGCCCTCTTGTTCCTGCATATTATCCGTTTTTAAGAACTTTTTAATGTATTGCCAAACTGTGTTCCACAAAGGTTTGTACAGTTGTGAGTGCAGTTTAATTGCTGCCTGGATATTATTTAGTTGTAATTTGATAGGAGAAATCATTGTCTTTGATTCCTAAAGGAGTTAAACATTTTTTTTTCACTGCCTTAAGAACCATTTGTATCTCTTCTTGTGTAAAATATAACACAGGTTTCCAAATAGACACACTGTTTCTCCACAAAATATGTAAGTTATTGCTGTCATGTAGTACTTTGTAGTTTAGAAGTATTGCACTTATGTTTCTCACAGCTTCTCTCTGTAGTGGCAGTTCAAATATAATAGATGAAGAAAAGTGAGGTTCAGAGAGATTAAATAAGTGGCAGAACTGAGACTAGAACCTAGGTTCTATGGCTTATGTTTCTTTGTTTAGAGATCATAAATGTTTACTTCTCAACTTTCTGAAGTTTAGAAACAAAGCTCTGGGTAATTGCTTTCCTTAGTAATGCTAAATACTTTATAGATCTTTTAGAAATTTGGTTGTAATTTCTGTAGCACACTGACAGAAACATTTTTCATCTTTATGGCTATATATAGTTTTTCTTTATGATGACCACTTAAAAGCAGTTGAGTACTTTTACATCAGACATTTCAAAGTTATGTATTTTATTAGAATTTTCAGTGGCCAAAAAGTAGCGTCTTTTTTCCTTTATATTGTAACTTCATTCAGGATTCAAAGTTTTGATGGTAAAATTTCAATAAGTATTTGTTGTCTTCCACAGTGTGTAATGAGGAAGTATTTTATTGAACTATTTTTTAAATATTGTCCAACTGAAACCAGAAATATCACTTATGTCTCAATGTAAAATATTTAACTATTTTTTAAAAATTAGGCTAAATGATGTTCAGGGAATGGGCTTAAAGAAAAGAGAACAATGTTGTTTGTTTCAAGTAGGAAAATGATTAACAGGATCTTACTGGAAATATAGTATGTGAAATATTGCAAGAGACAAAGCTTGCAAGGAGAGGAGTTCTGAATTCGGGTAAAACTAATATTTTTATGAATATTGATTATTTCCATTTTTTAATTGATGTGAATAATTTATAGGTACAGTTCTTAAAATATGCCTAAGGTCCTCTATTGAATTTATTATTTTGCTCTCCCATTTATTCAAGCCCAGGCAACATTATATAGTTTTCCCCCTTTGTTTAAGAAAGCTTTCTAGATAACTGCCAAGAATTTCATTTCTTTTTTTCAGAACTTGTATTGTCTAAAATCTTTGAGAAATATTAATGTGTTATAAACTTTAAAATACAATTTTTAATTTTTGTAGTTGGCTTGGACACCTTTTCTGGCTGCATTCAGTGTGGGTCTACAAGATTGTGATGATACTGAAGTAGCCTCTCTTTGCCTGGAAGGTATAAGATGTGCAATCAGAATAGCATGCATTTTCAGCATTCAGGTAACAGACAATTTTGTCTTTGTAGCCAGTTTGGAACATTAATTATGCCATTACAATAGTTTAAATTACAATAATTTTTTTATGTGTGATGTTAAAAACTAATTTCAAGTTTATGATGGAATTTAAATGAATCTTAATGTTTAAGCTTCTGAGAGGCTGTTATGGAAGGGGTAGTTCTATACCGATCTGTCTAAAGTTTATCATTATAACTTCGGTTACAGTTTTTTGTCTTATTGAAGATTATATAAAAAGTTTTCAAGACTTTGAATTCCTATGTTAATTTGAACATCTTGTTTAAACATATAAAATATTTTATTGAATCAGTATATATACAAGGATGTGTATATTTTATATGATTTTATAACTTAAGCCTAAGGGCAGGTTATCTTTAAGACATGTAAATATTGAATACATAATTTTCATGAAAGATGTCCTTTCTAGTAATTTATATGCTTTGAGGAACTTTTGTTTTAAAAAAAGAAAAATGCATTCAACATTTAATTATAAATGCTAATGGCTTGCAAAAAGTGTAGCATAGCTGTGGAGAAAATCAGCAAATGTATAAATTATGTTTTTCCTAATCTACATAGTATTCAAAACAAAAGTGCTTAATGAATTTTTTTTACTGTATGAATTCTTTGGTTATCACTAAAAGTCTCGATTTGACACTACCACTGCCTTTGGATTTTAGAAATGTATGTCTTTTCTGCTTCATGCGTCATCTTAAAATGAATGAAAATAAAAAAAACTTTTGTGGAATTATATGTAATTCATGTCAAGTAAAACTAAAGTTACAAGTTACTGAACTTTTGAGTTTAGGAGTGGAGGTTTAATAGGCAAAAGAGAGAGAAAGGAGGACTGGGGGCACGGTGGCTCACGCCTGTAATCCCAGCACTTTGGGAGGTCGAGGCAGGCAGATCATGAGGTCAGGAGTTCGAGACCAGCCTGGCCAACACGGTGAAACCCCACCTCTACTAAAGATATAAAAAATTAGCTTGGCATGGTGGTGGCCGCCTGTAATCCCAGCTACTCGGGAGGCTGAGGCAGAAGAATCACTTGAACCTGAGAGGTGGAGGTCGCAGTTAGCCGAGATCGCGCCATTGCACTCCAGCCTGGGCGACAGGGCGAGACTCTGTCTCAAAAATAAATAAATAAATAAACAAACAAAAAAACTTACTGAACAAGTAAAGAGAGTTTGTTGGTGGGGAATTAATCAATCTGCTCTTATTTACAACTGTGTAAATATACTTTTCTCTCTTTTATAGCTGGAGAGAGATGCATATGTCCAGGCACTGGCAAGATTTACCTTACTCACAGTGAGTTCTGGTATTACTGAAATGAAACAGAAGAACATTGACACAATAAAAACACTTATCACAGTGGCTCATACAGACGGAAATTATTTAGGAAATTCATGGCATGAGGTATAAGCACTTTCTTTATTTTCAGCTTTGCAGTTTGATTTATAAGATGAGCTAATGCTAAATAGTACATCAGTGAAATGCCTAAATGTTTGGGGAGAAAATTAGTACATTTCGAATAAGTTCATTTAGCTTTTTAAAATAATCTATAATGTAGTCTGTGTTTAAATCCTAGCGGCATATATTTAAATCTTTTTGAAGATATTTTTAACATGGAATTTAACATTTTTTTCCTTTTTGTAATTAAGATTCTGAAGTGCATCAGTCAGTTGGAGCTGGCACAGCTTATAGGAACTGGAGTGAAACCTCGATACATTTCTGGAACAGTGCGAGGCAGAGAAGGATCTCTTACTGGAACAAAAGATCAGGCTCCTGATGAATTTGTGGGTTTAGGGCTAGGTGAGAATTTTTACAAAGTATCAAAAATTGTTTTTAACTTCCTCATTATAATAAGTCAATTTATTGTAGTAATGAAATATAATTAGAGGGAGAAGATAAAATGCCTTTTGTCTAACCTTATGAGAAAAAGTAAGATGACTAAGGAACTAAATCTTTTTTGCCTCGTCTGGTTTGCAACATTAAATGACCCTTAGTTTCAGGCTTCTCCCTGATTGTTGGAGGAGGATACAGTGCGTCCAGTTTTTAAATTACCTGCCTTTAAGAATAAGCAGGTAACTTGAATGTGTGAAAGCTGGGATCAGGTAATAGTTGGGGCAGCTGGAGAAAGCATTCACATTCAGAATTGTTAACGCAATGAACAGGCTTAACCAGACTTTTCTGCCAGTCTGAAACCTCTCCCAGTGGCTCCCCGTGCGCTCAGTATGACCAGGAACTTTCACATTTAACCCAGTAGAACAAAAGAAAACGTTAGCAAAAATGGATAGAGAAGAATGAAAAGCAATACATTTTTTAGTCATAAATGGAAGAACTTCCACCAGGGAAGAAACAGCTTATTAGACTTTGACTTTTAAGTATTTCTGGGTTTGAATTCTTCTATATTTTATCCTTATTATATGTAAGTTACTTTAGTTCGCTGAGATTCGATTTCTGCTTTTGCAAACTAAAAGTAATATCTAATCACAGAATTGTTAGGATTAAATAAGAATATATATTAATGGACTTAGCATAATGGCTGGTATATTGGAAGTTTCTAGATATTCTCTGTCCATCCCTCCCCAACCCACACCTCTAACCAATCTGGACTTATTACTTAGAGCAGAAATCTTCTATCTTCTAGTGATTCCTCTGTTGCTGCTAGCAATAAAAATTCTTAGAAACCCCAAAAGAATTTCAAACTTTATAAAGGATCCATAGGAAAAGAAGTAAAAACCAGGACCACGTATGGCTTCAAGTTGAACTGGGGAAAACTAATTCCCAGTGGTAATCAACTGAAGCAGCTAGCAATGCAGTCTGTCCCTCCATGGTAGCATAGATACTTCAGTATTGTAAGGTCTGGGAGGTGCAGGTGTAGACTTGATACCTTGGTGATCTAGCAGCAAGATTTAGAACTACCTGAGCACCTGCACAATGACTTACATAACTTGGAAGCCCAACTCTGTACATTAGAACTGTAATTACTCCATGGGGTAACATGAGATACAGATGAAAACTATTTTCAGGCAAGGAAGTAAGTGTGCACTGATTGGTTCAGTAACTTTGAAAAGGCCTAGAGAGTGTGGGAATGCCAAAATAATGACAGGTGTTAATTGCTGGGCCTGAGTTTTGGCAAGTAGAGCTACAGAATTAGGTTACACTAAAAATAAAACAACAATGGGATATCTTCTAGAATTTTTAGTCAAATGAGAAATAATGATACTTGCTGATAATATTTACTGGTATACTTGAAAATGAATTAAAGTTAATTCATGTACTGTGCTACTTAGGTTGCAAGGATATAAGATGAACTGTCTTCTCCCTTCAGAAAAAGGGAATTTACAGAAAGATACACACATTGAGGCCTAGAAATGAAAAACAGTTGAGGCTTCCAGGCCACTCCCAAGACCAGTAACAGTTATTTTATGCCTTATTTAGGTTTTCTCTGTTATGTACTTTTCTTTTTGGTCTGCACCATTCTCTACTCACTCCTGACTCATCATGCTCCATTTTTGAATCTACATCCTAGAAGGAGCTAGGCTATTGACTTGGCCCCTGTTGGGCAGAACCCTCCCGTTGGACCATCGCGTGGTTACCAGCCAACCCATGTAACAAATGGCTACCCTTGTCCCCCTGTGCCTCCTGAAGTCAGACAGCAGATGCTTTCTGGAGCAGAATGTTGTCATCAGAATTTAAGCTAGAAGAAGATGTGGTACAGTCAAGCCAGTTTAGTCTGCATATACAGTGGACATATATATATGTATATAGTTTTAAACTAATCCTCTTTTTTTTATTTTTTTGAGTCAGAGTCTCACTCTGTCGCCCAGGCTGGAGTGTGGTGGCGCGATCTCAGCTTACTGCAACCTCTGCTTCCTGGGTTCAAGTGATTCTCCTGCCAGCCTTTTGAGTAGCTGGGATTATAGGTGTGTGCCACCATGCCTGGCTAATTTTTGTATTTTTTTTAATAGAGACAGGGTTTCACCATGTTGGCCAGGTTGGTCTCTAACTCCTGACCTCATGTGATCTGCCCGCCTTGGCCTCCCAAAGTGCTGGGATTACACATGTGAGCCACTGTGCCCGGCCATATCCTCTTTTATTGATGGTATCTCTGCCGAGTATTCCATGTAACCAAGTTGACAGGGTTGAGTATATATTTATCATACTTTCTGACTGTTAGTAAAAAAGTCTGTACTTTTGACTTTTTGGAAATATGAAACTTTCAGTTATTAAGAATACATAGTAGATAATTATTAAATTTGAATTATATGCATTCTTTTTTTTTCTATTTTTTTTAAAGACAAGGTCTCACTCTGTTGTTGAGGCTGGAGTGCAGTGGCACAGTCAACTCCTGGACTCAACTTTTTTTTTATTAAAGTTAGTAAAGCAAAAGCTTGTCCCAGGCTTTCCCTATGTTTTTTTTTTTCCCTATTTCAGTATGTTGCCCAGGACTGTTTCAAACCCCTGGTCTCAGGTGATCCTCTCACCTCGGCCTCCCAAAATGCTAGGATTACAGGCATGAGCCATGACACCTGGACTGCATGCGGGTCTTTCAAGAGATATGTTAACATTTAAAAATTCAATGGCTTTGTCACATAGATGTTCAGAGAATATTCATGACACATACTTTTAAAAATTTTATTTAACCTAAATATGCCCTCTCTATTGTAATTGCTTTTGTTTCTGCTTTCTTTTCTACATAACCATCCTTCTACGTCTAGGTTGAATGAATTTTTCATCATATGTAAAGCCTTTCTTTGAGCTAACATCCCTATTGTGTGCTTTTGAGTAAATTTGTTTGACAAAACTGAAACTCTTATTAAGGGATTTCACATATTTGTGAAATGGGTTCTTTGGATTCTTAGACATTTTATGTATTCTTTGATTCCTTTAAATATTTTTTTATTAATGATTTTAAATTTTTGTATTTAAATATAAAGGACATTTTGACGTGTGTGTGTGTGTGTGTGTGTGTGTGTGTGTGTGTGTGTGTATTCCCCCCCCCACAGAATATATGTATTTCCTCTGTGGAAAGGATATCCTGTTGATACACAAAGGAAGTTACCTCATGATTGGCATTGTTTTTTCTCATAGGTTTTTCTTTGTAAAATTTCTGTAACATGCTGTGCATGTCAAGTTTGCCTTGAAACTGTTTCCCTACAAGCCCAATACTGTGTCACTTACTTCAGGCTTTCATTCTTGTTCACTTGTATTATAGGAGTAGACTTTTAATTTATCTCTGATTTCAATATTTTTTCCTATTTCAGTATGTTCTCCAGATATTACCAGTGTTGTCTTTTGGAAAATAGATTAGATCATATCAGATCTAATAAATCCCTGTTTTCAAAAGTAGTACATTAAACCTAAGGGTCAAGGCTCTTCACATTCTTTTTTCTAGTCTGTCTTTTCAGCTTTGTCTCCTACTACTGTTCTTTTCCCTTCTTCCCAGTGTCTGCCAATCCTTCATTATGGCTATACTACCAAGTATGTGAAAACGTGATATACAGTTGTATGTTTCCACTACTTTATATAGCTGCCCCCTCTGTCTCAATTGCTTTTCTTTCTCCTTCCTTTTCTACATAGTTATCCTTCTAGGTCCAGGTTGAATTAATATTTCATCATATGTGAAGCCTTTCTATGAGCTAACACCCCGTTCTCGTCCCTATCAAAATTAGTTCTATTTAGCAAACTTTTATTCTATGTAATTAGTTCATTTCAGCCATGAAGTAATCATTACATTGCATTGAAGTTCATTATAAACATATCTATCTCCTCTCCTGGTGTAAATTATTAACTCCGTGAGGACAGGGGTTACATCTTTTTCACATCATTCAGTTCCTAGGATAGAATTTGAGTTCAGCAGGTTTAAATGATACCATCTGTTATGTTTGCCTTCAGAAGGGCACTTATTGAGTGGTCACTCAGGTCAGGTGTTTGTAGAGCACCTGCTTTGGACTTAATTGTGAGTAAGGTAGGATAGTACAAAATGTATATTACTTGATTCCTAACCTTAGGAAACTTTTTATCTGGTTGTGAAGGCAACATTAACACACCTGAAATAATCTGTATGAAACTGTGTGAAAGTAATTCTGATTTGAGTAGTACCTAGCTAAGTAAATGCTTAATTCAAAGGCAGATGAGAACAATGGAGAGGAACTTTTCGTTGAGAACCCAAATTGAGTCTTGGTAGGTAAGTTTTAGATAGTTGAGGGATGGCACATTTTGGCTAGACTGTTGAAGGGAAGTGCTTTAAATGCTAGGCTAAAGAGTTTATATTTTACCTTGTAAGTAACAGTAAGCAAAATGAAGGAGAAGATTTAGGAAATAATCTTGCAGGAGGATGAAAGAGAGATTGAAGAGGGAAATAATTAATGGTGGGGAAATCAGTCAGGAAATTGCTTCAGTAATCTAGGACTGAGATGATGAGGGCCAGAACTAGGTAGGAATGGAAATGAAGAGATGATATGAAAAACAGATCAGAAGAAAAATTTAGTGACTAGTTGAATATTGATAGTGGAAGAGGATACCAAAGGTGATTCTAAAATTAAGAATTTGAAAACTGAGAATATTGTTGTTCTCTCCAACACATGGAACCAGTTTCAAGGGAAAGGATAAATGATTCTTTTCAATAAAAGAATGTTAGAAAATACAGGTAGAATTTTCAACTAACTGGCCAGGCACAGTGGCTCACGCCTGTAATCCTGGCATTTTGGGAGGCCGAGACGGGAGGATCATGAGGTCAAGAGATCGAGACCATCCTGGCTAACACGGTGAAACCCCATCTCTACTAAAAATACAAAAAATTAGCCGGGCGTGGTGGCAGGTGCCTGGAGTCCCAGCTATTCAGGAGGCTGAGGCAGGAGAATGGCGTGAACCTGGGAGGCAGAGCTTGCCGTGAGCCGAGATTGCGCCACTGCGCTCCAGCCTGTGCAACAGAGCAAGACTCTGCCTCAAAAAAAAAAAAAAAAAAAAAAGAATTTTCAACTAACCTTTGTAAATAGGGGACTAGAGATTAAATTACAAGGGAAGTCTAAATACTTGGAGTTGGAATCATCTTCAGAAGATGTCATTGGAACTGGGATTAGTGCTGCATTTCTTTAAACATTAAGGGAAATTATATCTAACATCTATACTTTTGTGATATAAATTCACAGTGCCCCTACTTTGTGTGATCTTTACAAACATAGTTTGTGACTTGTAACCATGTGTTGTATACTACTTAGTAAAGTTCATTTGCACATTTGGCCTTGATAAGTGTCACTGATGCCAAAAGAATTGTTCACCTGAAGCATTCTTTTATTAGGAAAGCAGTTGATTTCAGAAGTATATTTTAGAACTGTTAAGTGTATTCTTCTACTGAATTGTTTTCAAACTGAAATGACTCTTTTTTATGTGTGGTAGTTGGAGGAAATGTGGACTGGAAACAGATAGCAAGTATTCAGGAATCCATTGGAGAAACCAGTTCTCAGAGTGTTGTTGTTGCTGTAGATAGGTAAGGTATTCATTTTATTCCCTTTTCAGATGATTACTGTTTCAGTTCTGTAGCATTTAGGTATTTTCTTATTGGTAAAAAGAAAAAAAATTATTGCCAAAATCATTTTCCTAAAGTAATATAAGATTATTTTGTGATATGCTGTGATTTAGATGATGAAGTACCTATAATTTTGCTTTTTGGATCATAGTTACAATAAGAGATTAATGGGCATTTAAGTTACAGTAGATGTTAATGGGCATTAAGGAAATGGTAACCTTGATGGAAAAGAATACAAATGTTTTATTTTCTTGTAGAAAACGTACTCCCCTTATTATCCCTATTTGAAAATGTGTAGTTTATTTTTCTGGGTCCACAATAAAGACTGCATTATGGATGAAATGAAAGGTTTTATTGGCAATTCTCATTTTAACTTTTTTGGAAGGGACTTCAGAATTTATGTTTTATACACGTCACCACATATTCCCCATTTTTAGTTTGTTTTTTAAAAGAAAACCCATAATATGCTTTATTTACTACAGAATATTTTCAATTTTAAAATGCCTAGCATGTAGAACGATATCTCCTGTTGTTCTTTTGAAGATTAGCTTTTTCCAGATAAATGCCCCCAAAACTGAAACATTTTACAACAGTGTTTTTTTGTTCTCTTCCTCCCTCCCCCTCCACTTGTGATGGAAACTTTCAAAAACATAATTTTGTACAAATCTTTCCTTGATAGTCTGGAAACTCATGCTGATCCATTATTTCACTTTGCTTCAGATAAAATTTTTTGCTCTAAGTACAGATAGAACTAGAATGTTCAGTTCAGTGGCCACTGACCCTGGAAGTACTCCATGGAACTTTTTCCTTGAATCTTTAATGTCCACTTGCTTTTTTTTTTTTTTTTTAATAGAGGAGTCATTTGCCTGTTTTTTTGTGAAGATTGAAGAAAGATTATCTCATACCTACTATATAACAAGCATGAAGGCTTGCCACAGATGAGGCACTTGCAAAACGCTTTACATTTAATCCTTTCAGTAGCCTGATGAGATGCGTATTCTTGTCCTCAATTTACAAATGAGGAAACTGAGACAGAAAAAGATTAAATAACTTGCTCATTCCCACAACTAGGCTTGTAATAAGCATGCATGCTTAACCTCTCCACCTTTCAGCCTACATGTACTACTGCAGAGCTATGTAGTAGCCCTTCTGCTACCTGGCTAGCTTTCTTGTGAATGATTTTCTTGCCTTCCAGAAAAATCATCTTCACTGTCATTTTGAGAACCTATTCAGGCATGATTCAACATTTTACCTACTATTTCTGCTTTTATAATGTACTTTATGTGACCACATCTAGTTCTAATTTATCTTCCTATCCACTGTTTGTTAGAGGGACATATTACTCATTTGAAATTACATGCCTCTCTGTTTTAAGAATTTATGCTATTTCAGAGGAGACTTAGCGTACATTTTGTTTGTACTTTGTCATCACAGTCTTGTCATCGCCAGATACTTCTACAAACATAAATCCAATGTCATTTTATACAAAACCTCAGTATTGCAAGTTTTTGCTTATAGTGAAAACAAAAAAGTTATATATTTGATCTCTTATAATGTTATTCTTAAGTGGTACATTTCACTTTCCCATTAAATGTTTTTTGAATATCTTGAGTTTATTTTCATATCGTTATGTTCAAACTTTGGTCCGTTACCCAACTTAGTGAGATAATACTGGTAGTTGAAGACAGTAGTGAAAATAGTGTCAGGCATCAATGTGGAGAGTTCTGTACTTACCCAGCAAACAGTATTTTCCTGTCCTTAGGCCTATTTTTCTGCATAACCTGTTATTATAAGTACAGGAACTAAAGAAAAACAAAAATAATTTTTGTATGCTTAATTCTTTATAGCTTCTGGTTTATTAACCAACAAAAAAAAATAAGATTTTATTACAGACTTTAAGATGATAAAATTTTCTAAGTATCTACTTTTGTATTAGGAATCTTGTATTATTAGGATATAGGAGAAGAATTTTGGGTACTTCAATCTGGGAATAACTGATCTTCTAGCATTTGCTAGGATAGAATTTTTTATGCATTGTTAAATTAGACCAATTTCATAATGAATATTACTAAACTATGCAGGAGATAGACTTTGTCCATGAATAGTTTATTTTTAATAGGTAAAAAACAATTATTTAGCATCGTAGTTTTTCTCTTTATGATTTTTTATACATACCAGATCTAGCTATAAACTGGCTTACCTCACACTTTGGAATATTTCACCTATCAGAAAATATGTACAGCTCATCCCAACTTCCTTTGCTCGTAAATACTTTTCATTTAGGCCTAAGAAATAAATGTTACCTCTAATATATTAACTGTGAAAAAACCTTTTACAGGTAAGATAATATAGGCTGCTTGTGTATTGCATACAGTTTAAAAGTTGATTTGATCCAGAATCTGCAAAAGTTTTGCCAACCTTTTTTTGTTTTTCCATCTGTATTATAATGTGATGAAGCAGTAATCTTACCAATGGTTTTTTTCTAATGCTTTTTTAAAAGCACATTATTTTTAATATTCGTAAACAAGGTTCTTGTGCTTCTGTCCTTTGCTTTTTCTATGGAAAATGTAGAAACCATTTCATAGGCTGATTTTATGAAACACAGCTCTGTTCTCTTGCCTTAATATTAAGGCTTGACTTTAAATGCTCCCACAGAATGCTGTGCTCTACCATATGGCTTATCTTTAGTGGAGCATTACTAGAAATAGAGTGACCCCCTCAGAGGCTATGAAAGTGAGTAGGAATTGGGATGCCCTTTCTCAGAATGGATGCTCCCCCAACCTTCCACCATCACACCAGTCCACAGAACCTGTCTTATTGCTGATGATAGTTCTCTCTCCTGTTGCCTTTGTTCTCCGTTATTTCAACACCTTCAGAATCTATTGCTTCCCTTCCCTGTGGTTCTATCTCTGCTTTTGTTCTTTCTTTACCCCTCTACTGTTTGCCATTTGCTTTCTTCTCGATTAAAAACTCTTTTTTTTCTTTGTTTTTGTTTATGTGCCTTTTCTTCTCCTATACTATTTAGTTTTCACTCTATTCGTGGGTGGCTTGTTTACAGCCATTGCCTTCCATGAGAATACCTGTAGTTTGAGAAGTCAGCTGACCAAATTCATATAGTCTGGCAGTTTTCATTTTTGTTTATGTGAGAGCTCTGTAGACATTGTGTATCCTTAATTTCTGGGTCCGGTCTAATCCCTGGATTAAGTAGGGCCGTATTACTTTTGATTTTTCCCCCAGATTGCGTTTTCTGCCAGATTTTGGAATTACTGCTTCATTCTGCTGACAAGAACAATATAGAAAATCTTAAGACATTTCTTTAGCAGGAACTCACATTCTGAGTCATCGTGTTACCAGTTTCTAAACTGTTTTTCCTGTATTGTTTTTTACTCATTGCCAGGACACATAGACAGACATGCAAGGACACTAGGATTAAAAAATCATGATATACTCAGAACATGTAGATTGTGATAGTAGGAAAAAAGGAGAATATATTTAAAGGGTTGAATATACCTTTTGCTCAGGTAAGTGTGAGGCAGTATGGAAAAGTGGTTAATAGCTTAGACTCTGTAATCACCCTGTCCTGGTTTGAATCTTGGCTTCAGCACTTAAGTTATTAAATATCTTTATGCCTCAGTTTCTGTGTTTATAAAATTGGGGGTTTAATAGTATGTGCTTCGTAAGGATCAAATGAGTGAATATTGATATTACACTAGAAAAGAACCCACCTTGTGATTGGTAGCTATTACTGTTATTACTATGACTACTGTGACCTGCTCCTGCCTTTAAAATTTTCCTTTTTATCATGCAAATCATATTTCTTGTATTCTAAGTTGAGGAATGTCATCCTTCTTGAAAGTGACTTCAGACTCTTGGTTACAAACCCAGAATATGGGTTAAAATGCAGACTTTAAAAAAGGAGGACTAATGTGTTTATGCTGAAAACGTTTATGAAACTTAGAAACAAAAAAAGAGCCCAGCAAAGAAGAATGGGCAAAGCTGGGCAGTGTTAGTTTAACTCCAGATATTTGAATGCCCTAAGGAAAGTGGTTTGGCCAATTCTTAGGTAAACTGAGACTATTTACAAGGTTATATTAAATCACTTTTAGTGTAAATGAACTTTCTAATCAAATATACTTCACTGGTAAAAATGAGTCAAGTTTTTCATTTTAAGAACTTGTTTAATGCTAGTTGATAATCAGGAAAGAATCTGTAGTATGCCAATTATTTGTTAGTTTTACAAATTAATATTTTTCTTATTCTTAGAATCTCGTATGTATCTGGAGTTTGTAAATCTAATAAAATTACAGCAGTATATACTTACTCTAATAATAATATTGAATGCAAACTGGTTCATATGGAGTAGAGGTGGAGGGGAGGGAGAAACATCCAGACTACACTTGTTACTAAACTAAATGATGAAAAATACTCATTTGAGTACCCAATTTTTTGTTCCCTTAAAACATAAAAATAGGTAGTACCCCATGCCATGTACTTTTCAATTGGAATAAGAACAGTAATTTATACATTTTTAAAATTGTGTTTTATTTTCCCTAGAATATTCACAGGATCTACAAGGCTAGATGGAAATGCTATTGGTAAGTATGGGCATTTATTCTACTTCGGAACTGACTTTGGGCTAAAATAACTTTAATGTTGAGCTAAAAAAAATATAAATATATTTATGTTACAGTGGATTTTGTCCGTTGGCTCTGTGCTGTGTCTATGGATGAATTGCTTTCCACGACACACCCAAGAATGTTTAGTCTACAAAAAATAGTAGAAATATCATATTACAACATGGGAAGAATAAGATTGCAGTGGTCTCGAATTTGGGAAGTTATTGGAGATCATTTTAATAAGGTATTTGAATAACTGTGGTATGTGTTTACATTTGTAGTATGTTTTTTGTTTAGAATGTCTTTGTAATCAAATTGAGCCTTTTTCCCTTCCAAGCAATTATTTATTACTTTTTAATATTAAATCAGAACACCCTGTGAATGGTGTTTTTCTTTTTAGAAATTATTACTCTGGGCTTTAAGAATTTGATGTAAAATGTCTGTTTTTCTTGTTGAGAAATATTTTTAGCATATTTAATGCCTTTGTGGAAAATCTTAGGATTTACCTACTATGCTATTCTATGCTTTTTCTAAGACAAAAAATAAAGAATTGCGGATTTTTACTGCTGATATTAATTAACATCTTTTATTTCTGTCGCCATTACAGGTTGGGTGTAATCCTAATGAAGATGTAGCTATTTTTGCAGTAGACTCCTTGAGGCAGTTGTCAATGAAGTTCTTAGAGAAAGGGGAGCTTGCTAATTTCAGATTCCAGAAGGATTTCTTAAGACCTTTTGAACATATAATGAAACGGAACAGGTACTATATTTGTTGAATTGCTTAATAGTAGGAAAATCTTATTGTTTTCCACAGCAGGGAGAAAAACAGAAGAAAGGGGGAAAAACTGATGAGTTTTATCTGTTTGCATATCCAAGCAATTATATTAATATTTTTAGGTCTCCAACAATTCGAGATATGGTTGTACGGTGTATAGCACAGATGGTTAATTCTCAAGCTGCTAACATTCGATCTGGATGGAAGAACATTTTCTCTGTATTTCATCTAGCTGCATCTGATCAAGATGAAAGCATAGTGGAACTTGCATTTCAAACAACCGGGCACATTGTCAGTGAGTATTGTCTTAGCTGTGTTCAAGTAAAAGGGAAAAAAAAGCAACCTTAATGTGTTTGGAAGATGAGTCAAGTAACAATAAGATTATGGCCTTTAAGTTTACCAAGTTTTGTCTACAGAACCAGAGTAAATAAAAATAATTAAATTACTATTATAGTTAACATTTATTGAATATTTACCATACGGCAAATACTGTGTGCACTTTTCACGTAATTTCTTTAATCTTCACAGTTAAGCATCTTTATTATCCATCCCTTTTTTCAAAATGGATTAGGAAACTCAGCCCCAGAAAGGTTAAGCAGTTTATGTAAGGTCACAGAACTAGTGATGGAGATGGTCTTGAGACCCACAGAATATTAAAGCCTTTATTTTTGATCAGTAAGTACATTGCACAGCCTTCTTCAAGGAGGAGTCCCATTAAGTTCAAGGGGGACTGACTGAAATACTAAGATTGTAAGTTAAGCCTGTATAGAAGATGACAGTGGTGACCATCAACATCAAGAATCATGGCATCATCATAGCTATCATTTATTGCGTGCTTGCTGAAGTATTACGCTAAGCACTTCACTTACATTATTTTGTGTAGTGCTTACAGCTATCCTGTGTATATTATGATTATTTCCATTTTATATCAAGAAACCAGATATAGAGAGGTTAAGTAATTTTGTATATTCATTCAGCCAAAGTTGAATTGGTATGTACTGTGTACCAGTCACTGTATTAGGTGCTGTGTTTATAGTGTAAACAAAACAGACAGGTTTTACTATTCTCACCACACAGGGCAGTCAGGTAAGTGGTAAAGATAGTCTTGAACTTCGTATCTGTTGGATGTCAGAGCCTTTAACAACCTTTAAGGAAGTGCATTATATCTAGATGTTGGTGTATTTTTGGTACAGCTAAGAATAATTGAAAAATTATGGTAATATGTATTTTTCTCTATTTTAGCCCTTGTATTTGAAAAACACTTTCCAGCGACCATTGATTCTTTCCAGGATGCCGTGAAGTGTTTGTCTGAATTTGCGTGCAATGCAGCTTTCCCAGACACAAGTATGGAAGCAATTCGACTTATTCGCCATTGTGCAAAATATGTGTCTGATAGACCTCAGGTATAGCGTCATTTAGTAAACAAAATTTTGCAGAGTATTCTTTCCAATTTGAAATCTTAAGTTTGGGAATTGAGGGTATATGAAGCATTTATTTTTCAGTAATTCGAAAAATAATCTGAGCAGCCTGATTCTGAGTTAGGATGGTTAGTGATTGTAACTAACCATTATTGAAAGTGTCAGGTATTTTTCTGAGTGTTTTTCATTAAATTGTATTAACTTGTTTAATCTTCTAATGACTTTATGGGATAGATAGTGTTATAGCCCCATATGGATAAAGAAACTGAGGCACAGAGTTTAAAAATGTGCCCGTAGTTTCAGGGCTAGTAAAGTAGAGCTAGGGTTTGAGCCCCAGCTTATATTTGTAACCATTCCCTACAGTGCATCTTGTCTGTCTGTGCTGTGTAATACTGAAGCTGACTGACTATGGATTAGAATAGGCTTAAGCTCTGAAGTAAAAGGTTGAATTGAAAATCTAGCTGCCATATTTAACTTGCATATTTAAATCTATCTTTGTAACTTTCATAAGAGACAGTGATGTATCATAGATTTGGTAATAAGATTTTATTCCATACTAACATGGACCGATCAGGTGCTTGGTACATTTCAGATATGTCAACTCATTTTACCTTCATACTTCCCCAGTGTGGTTACTGTGGCTGTGTGGTATCATAACCATTTAAGTGATAAAAATGGAAACCTGAATTAACCTGGGTAATGATGCAGAAAACTGGTGACAGTTGAAAGTGAAGCTAACTTTTGGATGCTAGTCCAGAGCTCTTTATAGGCAGTTATATTTTGCCTGCTTCAGTGGCATGTATACTAAAATTATAGGCAGTTATAGTGTCCATTTTTTATAAATTATTGTGTATTAAATTGCTCACTGGTTATCTGTGAAGCATTTAAATTATTTTTTGAGAAGTTAATATACTAAATGTATAGGTGTTATGTTTTGCTTTTAATAACCCTACCTTTTTTCTTGAAGGCTTTCAAGGAATACACAAGCGATGATATGAATGTGGCACCTGAAGACAGGGTGTGGGTGAGAGGATGGTTCCCAATTCTCTTTGAGTTATCCTGTATCATCAATAGATGCAAATTAGATGTAAGAACCAGGTAACAATCTATATTTGTAATTAAAATTTTGGATTTATTTTGACTTTAATCACGTAACTCTTGTTTATAAACACAGTCTCACAGTTAAAGACCATAAAATGAAGTGTTTTGTCAAATATATTAATTAGTAGATAGGTATATTTTAAAATATGTTAATATTATTTTAAAATGTTAACTAGAGCAAAATAAAAATGGAAATGCTACATTATTTTAAAAATATTTGATTATAGCCTCCTTTTGATTTTAGCTTCTAAGTTAATTTGATCCTTTAAACATTCTGTCTTTTTGTATATTTGTTTCCAATAATAAATTGAAGTTAGTGGCAAAATTTATTTTATTTCGTGATGAACGATAGAAGAATTTTTAAATGCACATCCTTGGTGAGTTTTAGGTGAAGAACCATTTCTTTTTTTTTTTTTTTTTTTTTTTTTTTTTTGTTGAGACGGAGTCTCGCTCTGTCGCCCAGGCTGGAGTGCAGTGGCCGGATCTCAGCTCACTGCAAGCTCCGCCTCCCGGGTTTACGCCATTCTCTCGCCTCAGCCTCCCCAGTAGCTGGGATTACAGGCGCCCGCCATCTCGCCCGGCTAATTTTTTGTATTTTTTTTTTTTTAGTAGAGACGGGGTTTCACCGTGTTAGCCAGGATGGTCTCGATCTCCTGACCTCGTGATCCGCCCGTCTCGGCCTCCCAAAGTGCTGGGATTACAGGGTTGAGCCACCGCGCCCGGCCAGAACCATTTCTTTTTGTAACCTGGTCAGTAACATAGTTTGGAATAATATAGAACTATTCAAATAGAACTCTTTCAAAAGTATATTGCCAATAAAAGATCATTATGAACATATAGTCAATCTGTAAAGGAACTATTCCGGGTATTATGTGACTGGCCAAGTGCTTAACACACTGTTCTTAGTTCACAGCTCACAGGACTCCCATAGTAGTTTTTTACCCTGTACTTGGCCACATTGAAATGGCCAGCTTGTGTGTCCTAATATCTGTCAATCTCTAAACCCACCGTGAGTTCAATTTTATGGTAAACAAAATCTTTTAGGAATCTTCCCTTCTCATTTAGAAGAATCTTCTGTTATTTGGATGTATAACTTTATCGAATTTTTTGAATTTCTAAAGGTAGCACAGAATGAATCTCTTCTTTTTCACCTTGTGCCAGAACCACACCCATGCCCCACCAAGGTTAAATTTGACTTATATCTCAAGAAATTTTTCATTTTTATAGTATTATTTGTTACAACAGAAATTCTTATGAAATAGATAATCCAAAATAGGACTTAACCCTTAGGGATTTTAATTATGAGAGCACTATAGAAAAACAGTTTATTTTATATTTAGATACGGTGGATTGTTTATCAGTGGGCCTGTTAGGAACTTGTTGAAATTCAAGATAGCCGCATTTCAGTTGTCCAGCTGCCTCAGTGGAGCAGCTAACATATCATGACTAGCAGGTCATGAAAACTCAGCACCCTCTCCCCTCACCCTTTATTTATTTGTAGACGTCTGTTTGATGGAGGATCCACCTGCTTTCTTAGCCTTGTGTTGCTTGGCACTGTGAGACCTTATTTCTCACCGTATTCCGTGTTCAGATTATGGGTAGATACTAGTTGTTAAAGACGTTGTATGTGTTCTAGTTAGTAAAGGAGAGGGAAAAGATCAGTAAACTTTGTTCAGTGATGGCCTTTGATTTTCCTACCTCATCCCAGGATATGTATGGGCTGCTATTTAGCTTCCATTTTAAAATGTGGGCCAGATGCCGTGGCTCACATCTGTAATCCCAGCACTTAGGGAGGTCAAGGTGGGAGGATTGTTTGAAACCAACCTAGGCAACATAGTGAGACACCATCTCTTTGAACAAAAAGTTAACTAGGCATGGTGGGCATCCCTCTAATTCCTGCTGCTCATGAGGCTGAGGCGGGATTGCCTAAGCACAGGAGGTTGGGGCTATGGTGAGCCCTGATCACACGACTGTACTCCAGCCTAGGCAACAAATTGAGATTCTCTGTCTTTAACAACAACAAATAGTGCAGCACTATGATTGGTGTAACACTGTGTGGAAAGAACTTCTCGTGTGCATTCTTATTTGATTTTTCCAAAATTCTCTAGATTTGGGGATAAATACCGAAAATTAAAGTCCCAGATGTAGTCAGGCATCATTTAATGACAGAGATATGTTCTGTACAATGCATTACTAGGCAATTTCAGCGTTGTGTGAACATCATAGCATGTACTCAAACAAATCTAGGTGGCATAGCCTGTTGCTCCATGGGTACAACCTGCACAGCATGTTACAGTACTGTAGGCAGCTGTTAATACAATGGCGTTTGTGTATCTAAACATATCGAAACAGGCTGGGTGCAGTAGCTCACGCCTGTAATCCCAGCATTTTGGGAGGCCAAGGTGGGCAGATCACCTGATGTCAGGAGTTCGAGACCAGCCTGGCCAACATGGTGAAACCCCACCTCTATGAAAAACATAAAAATTTGACCAGGCATGGTGGCTCATGCCTATAATCCCAGCACTTTGGGAGGCCCAGGTGGGCGGATCATCTGAGGTCAGGAGTTCAAGACCAGCCTGGACAACATGGTGAATACCCCTTCTCTACTAAAAATACAAAAATTAGCCGGATGTGGTGGTGCGCACCTGTAATCGCAGCTACTCAGGAGGCTGAGGCAGGAGAATCACTTGAACCTGGGAGGCGGAGGTTGCAGTGAGCTGAGAGTGCCACTTCATTCCAGCCCAGGCAACAGAGTGAGACTCTGTCTCAAAAATAAAAATTAAAAAATACAAATACAAAAATTAGCCGGGTGTGGTGGCGCACGCCTGTAATCCCAGCTACTTGGAAAGGTAAGGCATGAGAATTGCTTGAACCCGAGAGGCGGAAGTTGCAGTGAGCCAAGATGGCACCACTGCACTCCAGCCAGGGTGACAGTAAGAGACTCTGTCTCAGAAAAAAAAAAATTCTATGTGTATATATATACATAGAAAAGGTACAGTAAAAACATGATATAAAACATATACAAGTGCCTTTATAGGGCACTTGCTGTGAATGGAACTCGCTGGACTAGAAATTGTTCTGGGTGAGTCAGTGAGTGAGTGGTGAGTGAATGCAAAGGAGGCCTAGGACATTACTGTGCACTACTGTAGACTTTATAAACACTGTAAACTTAGGCTACTCTAAATTTATGAAAAGATATTTTTTCTCCAATAAAAAACTAACCATAGCTTACTGTAAGTTTTTTGCTTTATAATTTTTTTAAATTTTAAAAAACTTGACTCTTATATTAACATTTAGCTTAAAACACATTGTACAGCTGTACAAAAATATTTTCTTTATATCTTTATAAGCTTTTTTCTATTTCTATTTTTATTTTTTACTTTTTAGACTTTTTTGTTAAAAACTAAGACACAGACACACACATTAACCTAGGCCTACACAGAGTCAGGATCATCAGTGTCACTGTCTTCCATCCCCACGTCTTCCCCCACTGGAAGATGTGTTACCTCAGGGGAAGTAACACATATGGAGCCATCATCTCCTATGATAACAATGACTTCTTCCAGAATACCTACTGAAGGACCTGCCTGAGTCCGTTTTCCAATTAACTTTTTAAAAATGTGTAAGTACAAGGAGTACACTTGCAAATAATGATGAGAGGTGCAGTAAATTAATCATTAACAAAATTGTTTATCATTATATGACTGGCAGTGCAGTAGGTTTGTTTATACCAATATCACCATAAACATGTGAGTAAAGTGTTGCCCTACGATCAATGAAAGCTACAACTACAATGTCACAAGACATTGTAAAGGAACTTTACAGCTGTATTATAATCTTAGGGGACCACTGTCTTATGTGCAGTTCATTGTTGACTGAAAATGTCCTTATGTGGCACATGACTGTATTATTTTTCCCTACACCAACTACTTAATATTGCTTAAAAAAAAAAAAGACATTTTCCACATTAAAAATCCTTGGAAACGATTGATCTCTGTGTTTACTTTGGGCCCTGGAAAAAACAGGATTGCCCATATCCACTTACTCCTAGCCATGAGAGGCAGCATCCTGTTACTTGGAGTGGGAGGGCATCGATACAGAGCTCAGCAGATGGAGGATGAGGGAGCCTTGTTCCATTGCAAGGAGGGAACTATGGGTTTAGCATCAGTGATGGAACTCTGACAGGCGTCCCCTGTCTAAGAGTTTCTTTCCCAGGAGTTTCTTTACTATGATTTCTCTATCACTGCTAGTATTACATATTAGATATCTTAGGGATCCAATAGACCAGTGTGAATTTACTGTAGGTCTGAAGTATTGTAATGTTATTTTACACATTCATTTAACAAAAACTTGTTGAGAACCTACTATGTATGAGCCATCTGCTAGGTTTGGGGATAGCATAACAGTAAATGAGTTCAGCTCTATTCCGGTCCTTATGAGAGCCTTTTTTTTTTTTTTTTGAGACAGAGTCTCACTCTGTCGCCCAGGCTAGAAGAGTACAGTGGCGCGATCTCGGCTCACTGCAAGCTCTGCCTCCCGGGTTCAGGTCATTCTCCTGCCTCAGCCTCCGGAGTAGCTGGGACTACAGGCTCCCGCTGCCACACCCGGCTAATTTTTTGTGTTTTTAATAGAGACGGGGTTTCACCGTGTTTGCCAGGATGGTCTCGATCTCCTGACCTCTTGATCCGCCAGCCTCGGCCTCCCAAAGTGCTAGGATTACAGGCGTGAGCCACCACACCCGGCCTATGAGAGCCTTTCAAAGAAAATTTTGTTCTGTTTTACTCTCAAACTTTTGGAAATATAAGCCATTTCTAAATTGGAGGATGCCTGTGTTTTCCCAGAAAAAGCAACAAATAGAGAAAAGATTAAAGTTTCTAATGGTTACATAAAAGTATTATTTCAAGAAACAGGAAGGAATGAAGAAGAAAGTTTTGAGTTTCAGTTTTAACACTTACTCAAAACCTGCTCAATGTGATGCTAAGCAATTTATTCAGCAAATATTTATTGTTTGCCTTCCAGGCAATGAGCACTGCTGTGTGCCTGGGATATAGCAAGAAATGAAACACAGACCCCTCAGTGGATTTGTTTTGTAAATCCTTTTGTTCGGGGATGTTGCATGAATAAGGCTTCTAGTATTGGGTGAAAATCCCCATAGTTCTTTGAAAAAGATTTTCCAAGATCTAACTTTTGTTTTGTTCTTAGACTGCTGTATATGTATTTTCTTTTTTGGCTGTAGTACCACAAAATTAATATTCACTCAAACAATTATCGTTTTTAATTTGTAATTCCATTTACAGTTTTTAAATGCTGCAATGGTGAGGTAAAAGTAAAGGAAAAGTAAAATAAAAAAGTTTACGGCCAAGACCTTTGGAGATTTTTTTCCCTGAATGATATATCCTAAAGGAACCTGTTGTTCTTACAACTTAAATTTTTTAAAACCCAGTGTCGTGTGTTAATTTCAGACTAGTTTTAAGTTTTCTGTTTTTAGTAGCTTTGTGAACTATAAAAGCTATTTTAGGAGGAATATGCTTTTTTATATTATATCTTTCTAATTGTGTTTTGTCATTTTAGGGGTTTAACAGTAATGTTTGAAATAATGAAAACATATGGCCACACTTATGAGAAACACTGGTGGCAGGATTTATTTAGAATTGTTTTCAGAATCTTTGACAATATGAAATTGCCAGAACAACAGACAGAGGTAAGAGGATGCACAATTTTCATTTAGCTTAGTCAAATTAAAAGATCCTCAGTATTATCATCAATACATTTTAGTGTTTCAAATTAAGTACAGAAAAGAATTCCTAGACAATTTTTCTTTAAGGCATGAGAATATAATACTATGTCTTTATAAATAAGAACACTGGCCGGGCACAGTGGCTCGTGCCTGTAGTCCCAGCACTTTGGGAGGCCAAGGTGGATGGATTGTCTGAGGTCAGGAGTTTGAGACCAGCCTCGCCAACATGGTGAAACCCCATCTCTACTAAAAATACAAAAATTATCCAGGTGTGGTGGCAGGTGCCTGTAGTCCCAGCTACTTGGGAGGCTGAGGCAGGAGAATCATTTGAACCCGGGAGGTGGAGGTTGCCATGAGCTGAGATTGCACCACTGCACTCCAGCCTGGGTGACGAACGAAACTCCATCTCTAAAAAAAAAGAATGCTATGAGAGGATAGAACTGAATTAATGAATTGATTTTTTTGTTCTGTTTTGTTTTCAGTGTTTTTCTGACTTTTCCATTTCTTTTCCTCATTTCGACAGTCACAACTATAAAACATCAGTAACTTTCTTTAGTATTATATAGTGACTTCTTTTTTATATTAAGGAATACAAAGTAAATTTTATTTATTTCAACATATTTTACTATGAACCAGTTACAATATACATTTTAGGAAATGTGTCCAGAGAGCTTCATATTTTCCCCTTTTGTCCCATATAGCAGTGTTAAATGCAGACTTCTGCGATTATTTTTTATGGGTTTGAAAAAAATAAATTACACTTATTTTGTATAGCCCCTTTTTAATGGTGTTTTCAGATAACCATACTTCAGGAAAGTCATTTTTATTTTATACCTATGCTAATCCCATTTGGACAAATTCTTACCTCCTTATTTCCCTTTCATGTTCTGTCATGGTCTAGAGCAAGGCCGGCTGTTGGTATTCATGCACTTTGAAAAATCATAATACTAATATCAAGATGATGCGGTGATGGTTTTTTTAATAATCAACACAAATAGTGCCAAAACTAGTTAAATTATTGTATGCATAGGTGGTTATGGGATAATGAGGAGCAATAGATACCAGATTTTAAGTTAAGGCGAATATAACGTTCTAGAGGGAATTCAGTGGTCTAAAAGGAACACTGACAGCCTTACATTTTAAATATGAAAACATGTTTATATATATATATGTATATTTTTTAAAATCATAGTAGTTGATTAATGG
This sequence comes from Trachypithecus francoisi, assembly GCF_009764315.1. Lineage (NCBI taxonomy): Eukaryota > Metazoa > Chordata > Mammalia > Primates > Cercopithecidae > Trachypithecus > Trachypithecus francoisi. Next base: position 22,693,193 of record NW_022681472.1, on the reverse strand, counting down.
CATGATGTTCATTAACGACTTTTTTCCCCAGAAAGCTGAATGGATGACAACAACTTGCAATCATGCACTTTATGCAATCTGTGATGTATTCACTCAGTATTTAGAAGTACTCAGTGATGTACTTTTGGATGATATTTTTGCTCAGCTCTACTGGTGTGTGCAGCAAGGTAGGTCTGTCAGATATGTGACACAAAGTGTTAAATGTGACCCTGGTAATATGTAAATGAATTGCTCTTTTCTTTCCTAGACAATGAGCAGTTAGCACGATCTGGTACAAACTGTTTAGAGAATGTTGTTATTCTGAATGGTGAAAAATTTACCCTAGAAATCTGGGATAAAACTTGCAACTGCACACTGGATATCTTCAAAACCACAATCCCACATGCGTAAGAAGATTTTATACAACTTTACATTTATATTTGTATATTGAATGAGTTGGAGAGTGACTAATGATTAAAAGTTTGATAGTGACTACTGATTTCTCATAACAGAAATCCTTTTAAGCTTGTCTTACTCTTATATGGAATTAGATTTATTACAAACCAAACTGCTATAAACTATAACAAATACATGAATTAAACTATTTGTAAACCAAAACCTTTAGTCTGGTTATCCAAAATTTGGGACATAGTAAAGTGATTCTGCTGACTTTTATGAGATTTTATTTATTCAGATCAAACCAAGCAGTGGTTTTGAATTGGGGGAAAAAAAAAATCTCAGCCTGTTTCTGTTACTGATCTTCTAATAATCTAAGGAAAATGTATTTATACATATTTCATATTTTATAACAGCTTGTCATTTTTCTCTAAGGGATGAGTGTGAAATGGAATTATAGTGAGGTAGGTTTTTTTTTTTTTTTTTTTTTTTTTTTTTTTTTTTTTTGTGAGATGGAGTTTCATTCTTGTTTCCCAGACTGGGGTGCGATGGCATGATCTCAGCTCACCACAACCTCCGCCTCTTGGGTTCAAGCGATTCTCCTGCCTCAGTCTCCCAAGTAGCTGGAATTACAGGCATACACCACCATGCCCGGCTAATTTTGTATTTTTAGTAGAGATAGGGTCTCTCCACGTTGGTCAGGTGGTCTCGAACTCCCAACTGCAGGTGATCCGCCCACCTCGGCCACCCAGAGTGCTGGGATTACAGGCATGAGCCACCACACCTGGCCAATTTTATGAATTTTTTTTTTTTGAGAAGTCTCTTACTTGGAAAATATTTGATATTAATACTTAGGGAAAGGAGGTTTAAAAATTTTAAAACTTATCAGAAAGTGTTTTTTTAATGCAAAACTGGTGACTATATTACCCTTTTAATTATATTAAACGCCACTTAATTTTTTTCTAAAAGTACATGTTTAAACATTTTACTAGATGTTTTTTAGGAAATTGCTCTTAGCAGTAGTCAAAGATGGACTGTGTAGTTGGTATGTTCTTGTTACTTTCTTGGGCCCATTTCAAAATATGCTGGATGTGGCATGTGGCACAGCCCCCTAGAGATTGATGTGGTTTTGGTATCTTAAAGGCTCTTGACCTGGCGGCCCACTTCTGGAGAAACTGCCCCCCGACCTCCATCTCCTGTAAGTGAAAGGCCATTGGTAAGTTTTAATCAGTAAAGTATATTGAAATTAGTTATTTGTGATGAGTAATTTTATTATGGGTCAAAGTCTTACATGTAAGTGTCTTAATCCATTCCTGCTATTAAAAAAAATCTGAAACTAGATTACTTATAAATAGAAGTTTATTTTTTCACAATTGCGAAGGTTGGGAATTGTACGATCAGGTGTCTGAGAGCTGCTCTCTGCTTCCAAGATGGCACCTCTGCTGCATTCTCACATGGTGGAAGAAGGAGGGACAGAAAGGGGCCTAGATAGTTCCCTCCAGCCCTTTTTTAAGGCATTAATTCTCATGGCCTACTCCCCTTCTAAAATCTCTACCTCTTGATACTGTTGCATTGGGGATTCAGTTTCATTATGAATTTAGGAGGGAACACAAACATTCATATCAATGCGATGCATTCGACTCTTTTAAGAAGATGGTATAAATTTGCTGTCCAGAATTGTGAGGTTAGTTCTGTGGTCAGTTTCACAGACAATTAATATGTGTCTCTGTTAAGTGCCATGAAGGGAGTATTTTAAATTATTTTTAAATATAGGACATCGAGTAAAATGATTTTTTAAGGGTTGTGAGAGAAAGATACCAGATTATGTAGCTATCTCCATGCAAAGCTGAAGATATTGTTGGATAGTATTTAAACTATTTTTATATAATTTCACCTTATAGAAAAGTAACACAAAACAGTACAAAGAATTCTAATATTCACTTCACCCAGTGTATTGGTTTCTTAGGTCTGCCTTAAAAAATTACCACAAACTTGGTGGCTTAAAAACTATGGAAACCTACTGTCTCATGGTTCTAAAGACCACAAGTCCTAAATCAAAGAGTTACCAGGGCCACATTCCCTCCAAAGGCTCTAAGGGAAAATCCTTACTAGCTTCTTCCAGCTTCTGACAACCTTTGGCATTATTTGGCTTATTCACATATCACTCCAATCTCTGCAAGCATCTATCCATACTTTTCCTCACTGTGTGTGAGTTAAATCTCTCCCTCTCCTTTTTGTTTTATGAAGACGTTAGTCATTGGATGTAGGGTTTACCTGAAATCCAGGATGATCTCATCTCAAGATCCTTAATTACATCTGAAAAGACCTTATTTCCAAGTAAGGTAACATTTGCAGGTATCACGGGTCAAGACTTGGACATACCTTTTAGGGGCCAATATTCATCCCACTGTGGTCTACCCACTGACACCTAAAAATTCATGTCCATCCCATCGACAAAAGATGGTCACCCCATTCTAAGGTCCCCAAAAGTCTAAACTCATTACAGCATCAATAGTATGTCCAAAATCCCATATAAATACCATCAGAAGTCCCTAATGTGATCATCTCAGACATCTACATTAAGGATGGATGGCACTACATTAAGGATGGATCATGAGTATGATCTATTCTGGGGCAGAATTCATCTCCATCTGTGGGCCTGTGAACCTAGAAAATAGGTAAGTAACTTTAAAATACAGTAGTGGGTCAAGCATAAGATGGACATTCTCATTGCAAAAAGGAGAAATTGGAAGGAACAAAGGATCACCAGTCCTAAGCAAGGTTGAAACTTAGCAGGGACAATTCTGTTGAGTTTTAAAGCCTGAGAATAATGTTGTGTGGCTTAATATTCTGCCTTCTGGGGCCATGGCTTGCTTCTTTGGGCCTGAGCCCTACACTATCGGTTGTTCTTCTTTTTCTTAAAGGTTAGCACGTTTGCAGTGCTGTTGACCCATTTTCTGCCTGTAGAATCCTAGAAGTCAGCCTCCCTTCCTTTTATTGTTTCTGTCCCTTTCATTCTAGGCTGGCCATATGTCTGCTGGTATATCATTCTCAAAATCCTTGTGGGTCTTCTGTATGTGTTAAGAGAAACCATGCCATTAAACAAGAGGGTGATCCATACATCTTTCTGGATAGTCCTGTTATGTTCCTGGCTTCTGCTGAGATGGTTGATTGGATCCACTAGATATATACCTAATCTCTTTGGCAAAAAGTCATCCAGCTATTATAGCCTTGGCCTTCTCCAAAGCATGCTTTCCTAACAATTCGTTTCCTAATTGTAGCATCCTTTTCCATGTGGATAGGCCAAGATCCTCTTGAATCATCAAGTGGGAGTTTCTTTTTGCTTAACAGTTCTTTCATCAATATATCTTGTTCTTGCATTGTACTATAAACAGCAAGGATAAACCAGGCCACGCCTTCAACACTTTGCTTGGAAATCTCCACTACATGTCATCACTTAGAATTCTGCTTTCCACACAACAATTCAGCCAGGCTTTCTGCCACTTTACGACAAGGATCACCTTTCTATTAGTATCTAATCCCATGTTCTTGATTTCCTTCTAAGACCTCACCAGAAGCACCTTTTAACATTCATATTTGTACCAATAATCTGTTTGATGGCCATACATGTCTTCTCTAATATGGTAGAAGCTCTCTCTCACACATTGCACTTCATTGTGGATCCTCACCAGAACCACATTTGACATCCATATTTCTACCAACAGTCTCTTCAGGGCAATCTAGGTGTTTTCTATCATGTGTCTCAGAACTCTTCCAGCTTCTACCATTGCCCAGTTCCAAAGCCACTTCCACATTTTTAGGTGTTTGTTACAGCCACATTCCATTTCTTAGTATCAAAATCTTTATCAGGGCCAGAGAAACAAAACCAACAGTAGAGATATATGTAGATAGATTTAAGGAACTGGCTTATGTGATTGTGGAGGCTGGCAGGTTTGAAATTTTATAGGACAGGCAGGCAGACTGGAAAGCCTTGAGCTGGTGCTGAAGCTGCAGTTCACAGGCGGGATTTCTTCCCCAGGAAAACCTGTTTTGCTCAGTTCTGAAGGCCTTCAACTTATTGGATAAGGACCATCTAGATTATTGAAGATAATATCCTTAAAGTGAACTGACTATAGATGTTAACCACATCTACAAAATACCTTCAGCTCAACACCTGGAATAGTGTTGAATTGAATTAATTGTTACTCGTTTGACTTAAGTATCTGGCTTAAGTACATAGGATATTGGTATTGTGTCCTAGCCAAATTGACACAAAAGTAATCATTACACCAAGTTTCTCCAAATGTTATTTTACATTTGTTTTTACCAACCCCTGCTTTCCTCCCTCTTTTTATCTTGCTACCCCACCTCCCACACCCACACAATTTTCTGAATTATTTGAAAGTGATTTGTAAATATAATGCCTACTTATCCCTAACAATCAAAAAATTATCCTTGAAACAATAATCTACAGGTCTTTTCAAATTGGTACTGTTCTCCCAATAATACCTTTGAATTTTAAAGCCAGGAGGCTGTAAAGTAACAAACTAATGCCCGCTGACCAGATTTGTTCCTCACAACTTTTAACTTTCTTAACAAATTGTCAACAGTTAAAACAGATTTCACAGAAAAGTATCATTCTGAATTGCCCTTGAGAACTGCGGCGCCTGTGCGAGGCCTGCTGCTCCATGACTCTGTTGTGCTCATGTCCGTTCAGCACAGACCCCATTATTACTTAGGACGTCCCAAAAATTCTCCTCATTTACATTGGTTAGTGAGAAAAATTGAGAAAACAATATACCTAACATCCAAAAATTCCTTAAAACAGAGCAAGGTTTTTAAATCCCTAATTTTGTGACCTAGTTTTTGTGCAGGTTTAGTTTTCTGGAGAGAACATTTTAGAAATCATTAAACTGTTCAAGTGGGCCAGTGACCAAAAATACTTAAAAACCAGTGCTTTCATTTATCTTCAGTAAGATAATACATGTTTAATTCTGAGACCTGAGTAATTTCTTCCTTAAAATACAGAAGTCCAACCTAACGTATTGTTCTGATTATTACTATTTCTGGTAACACAGGCCCATCTTCCTTTCACACAGCAGGTAAGGTTGCTGCAGGCTGGGACTGTTACGTCAGAATAACGAGCTAAGCACTCCTCCTGAAACCAGGTTCTTTCATCTCTTGAGTATGCTGTACCTTTATAATGAAAGAAAGCTCCAGGAGTGGTAGGGTCAGCTGCCATTTATTGCCCAACACTGTGCTGCTAGTGTTTTGGATTTATTATCTCTAGTTCTTAACAACCTGCAAGGAAAGTATGTCATTTCTTTTTAGATTAGAAAACCTCACCTCAGGAAATTAGTCATTTTTCCAAGGTTACACTCTTACTAATACTGGAACCTGTGGCTGGGCGTGGTGGCTCACGCCTGTAATCCCAACACTTTGGGAGGCCGAGGCGGGCAGATCACCTGAGGTTGGGAGTTGGAGACCAGCATGACCAACACGGTGAAACCCCCCCTCTACTAAAAATACAAAAGTAGCTGGGCATGGTGGCGCATACCTATAATCCCAGCTACTGGGGAAGTTGAGGCAGGAGAATCGCTTGAACCCAGGAGGTAGAGGTCGCGGCGATTCTAGATTGCATCATTGCACTCCAGCCTGGGCAACAGGAGCGAAACTCCCATCTCAGAAAAGTAAATAAATATTACTGGAGCCTAATTCTTGTGTAGGTCTGTTGGACTCCAGGGTCCAGTTTCTCTTCATGATACCACGCTCCTAGATAGTCACCTTCACATTGACCTTTCTAGTCCCTGGGTCCATGGGTGACAGAAGATCCTTTTCTAAATTTACCCCTGCAAAAAGTGTCTGTTTAGATTTTATGAACACTTGTGGGTGTTGCTGACCAATTTCTCTACACTTTGAAGTTTTGCATTTATATCTGTTGCTGTTGGATGGTTTAAGACCTCAGCCCAATGAGGGTCAGAAAGTCAACTTTTCTGTATGTACAGGTAATTTTAAATAATTTTCTCATTGTGTTGTAAATGTAATCATTTTCATAGGGACATACGTTTTTAAAATAGCATTTTAGAAAATATTTTCACACATAAACTTTATTAACCATACTTATAATGATTTTTTTTTATTTATTAGGATACAGTATCACAGAAGTCTGTAGATATTCATGATTCTTTTCAACCAAGGTCTGTGGATAACAGACCGCAAGCACCACTGGTTTCTGCCTCTGCTGTTAATGAAGAAGTCAGCAAAATTAAATCTACAGCAAGTGAGTTATTTCTCTAAATAAAAATAAATTTGTGTTTTATGTAGGAAAGGGTTAACATTTTTGTTTTTTTATCGTTAACAAGCATATACTATAATTGATTGTGTCATCACTTTGTTTTTAATTTTTTTTTTTGAGACGGAGTCTCACTCTGTCGCCCAGTCTGGAGTGCAGTGGCGCCATCACAGCTCACTACAAGCTCCGCCTCCCAGGTTTAAGCGATTCTTCTGCCTCAGCCTCCTGAGGCTGGGACCACAGGCGCGTACCACCACGCCTGGCTAATTTTTTGTATTTTTAGTAGAGACGAGGTTTCACCATATTGGCCAGGCTGGTCTCGAACTCCTGACCTCGTGATCTGCCCACCTCGGCCTCCCAAAGTGCTGGGATTACAGGTGTGAGCCACTGTGCCCGACCACTTTTTTTTTTTTTTTTTGAAACAGAATCTCACCCTGTCGCCTAAGCTGGAGTGCAGTGGTGCTCACTGCAACCTCTGCCTCCGAGTTTCAAACAATTCTCCTGCCTCAGCCTTCCGAGTAGCTGGGATTACAGGTGCCCGCCATCACCCCCAGCTAATTTTTGTAGTTTTAGTAGAGACGGGGGTTTCACCATGTTGGCAAGGCTGGTCTCGAACTCCTGACCTCGTGATCTGCCCGCCTCAGCCTCCCAAAGTGCTGGGATTACAGGCGGGAGCCACCACGCCTGGCCATGTCATCACTCCTTTACTGTGCTTACCCTAATTTGGACATCCTCTGATAGATAGATGCCCTCTGGCAGAAGGTCAAGAACTCTGCTGATACCCGAAATGTCCGCTTTTTCCATCAACGAGCACCTGAGTCTTCTCTCTCTACCGCCTTCTGCACGCCAGCCAACCTCACGTTCTGTCTGTAGAAGTAGGGCCTTCCTCTACCCATCTGCAAGGGGAAGTAGTGAGGGACTGTTGCTTTCTAAGCAGGAGAACCCAACTTGTTTTTGTTGTTGTTGTTGTTGTTTTCCAGACAGAGTCTTACTCTGTCACCCACGCTGGAGTGTGATCTCGGTTCATTGCAACCTCAGCCTCCTAGGCTCAAGCGAGCCTCTTGAGTAACTGGGACTACAGGCACGCCTCATCATGCCCAGCTTATTTTTTATATTTTTTTGTAGGGACAAGGTTTTGTCATGTTGCCCAGGCTGGTCTTGAACTCCTGAGCTCAGGCCATCTGCCTGCCTCAGCTTCCCAACATGCTGGGATCACAGGCTTGTGCCACAGCATCTGGCCAGTAGCACCCTACTTTGTTGTTGTTGTTGTTGTTTTGAGACAGAGTCTTGCTCTGTCACCCAGGCTGTAGTGTAGTGGTGCAATCTCGGCTCACTGCAAGCTCCACCTCCCGGGTTCATGCCATTCTCCTACCTCAGCCTCCCGAGTAGCTGGGACTACAGGTGCCCGCCACCATGCCCGACTAATTTTTTTTTATTTTTTGGTAGAGACAGGGTTTCACGATGTTAGCCAGGATGGTCTCGATCTCCTGACCTCGTGATCCACCTGCCTTGGCCTCCCAAAGTGCTGGGATTACAGGCATGAACCACCGTTCCCGGCAGGAGCACCCTACTTTTTAAGGAGCAACCCTTTTCTCCACAATGCTCCCTAACCTTAGTCGGCCTGTGCCAACTTCCCTCACTGCTGCCCACACCCCTGTCTCCATACAGGGATCCCCAGGTCACCTGTATTCCTACCCTCACCTTTTCACAAAAAAGAGGAACCCTTTATTTTTTTACTGGATTGATTCAGTTTCATTTGCTGAAGGAAAATTATAACACCTAGAAAAGACCACAGCCTCCTTAGAGGAGAACAGGACAGCTTTGAGAACTTTTTAAAACCTGAGGTGAAATTTACATAACAGAAATAACAATATACAAGTGAATAATTTAGTGGTATTTAGTACATTCACAGCCACCACCTCTATCTAGATCCAAAGCATTGTCATCACTCCTAAAGGGAGGCCCCCTGCCCCGTAACTGTTACACAACCACTCCCTCTTCTCCCCTTCCCCAGCCCCTGGCAGCCACTAATTACCTATGTTTGTGAATTGCCTTTTCTGCATATTTCATATAAATGGAATCATACAAAATATAACCTTTTGTGTCTGTCTTCTCTCACAATGTTTTCAAGACTCATCATGTTGTAGCATGAATCAATAATTCATTCCTTTTTATTAAGTAATAGTCCACCGAATGTATAGACCACATTTTGTTTATCCATTTGTCTGATGATGGATGTTTGTATTTGTTTCACCTGCAGTTGTCGTAAATAGTGCTGCTGCAAACTGTTGTGTACAAATATCATTTGAATACCTGTTTTCAGTTCTTTTGCATTATCTACCTAGGAGTGGAATTGCTAGCTCGTAGGGTAATTCTATGTTTAATTTCTTGAGGAACCACCAAGTAATTTTCTATAGCCAGTGGCTGCACCATTTTACATTCCCTCCAGCAATTCCAGTTTTTCCACATCTTTGCCAGTGCCTTTTTTGTTGTTGTTAAATGATAACCATTCTAGTGGGTGAGAAGTTGTACCTCATTGTGGTTTTGATTGGCATTTCCGTAATGATTAGTGATGTTAAGCATCTTTTCATATGCTTGTTGGCCATTTGTATATCTTATTTGGAGAAATTTGTATTCGTGTCCTTTGCCTGTTTTTAAATTTTGATGAAGTCCAATTTTTGTTTTGTTAGTCATGCCTTTGGTATCATTGTCAAAATCCAAGGTCATCAGCATTTCCCCCAATGTTGTCTTCTATGAAGTTTTGTTTTTTTTTTTTTGAGACAGAGTCTCACTCTGGCACTCAGGCTGGAGTGCAGTGGTGCGATCTGGGCTCACTGCAACTTCCACCTCCTGAGTTCAAGCGATTCTCCTGCCTCAGCCTCCTGAGTGCTTGGGATTACAGGCACAGGCCACCACACCTGGCCAATTTTTGGATTTTTAGTAGAGATGGGGTTTTGCCATGTTGGCCAGGCTGGTCTTGAACTCTGGATCTCAAGTGACCCACCTGCCCAGCCTCCCAAAGTGCTGGGATTAGAGGCGTGAGCCACTGTGCCTGGCCTATGAAGTTTTATTCTTTAGGTCTTTGATTTAGGTCATTGATCCATTTTGATTTAATTTTATTCAGGGAATTTTTTAATCCTAGGTGCTTACAGTTCTTGAGAGAAGACAGGCTTTATTATCATATCCTGTTTGAAAGGAGCTTCTACAGTCACTGTATTTTGCTCATTTCTTAAAGGGGAAACAGGTGGTAGTGAGTGGCCCAGTTTCATTTTTCATTCCTGTTCCCCAAAGAACAGAATGGTTCATGTAGGAGTCCTTTGCAGCTTCAGTCTGCACCAAGAAAGGCCAAGAGGAAAGAATAGTAAGTGGCTTTTCTCGCTCTCAGCCTCAAGACTGAATTTAAACACACTTAACTTTGTGAGGGCAGGACTTGGTCTTGTGCACTTGGCTACTCTGGGACTATCCTTTTTCCTGGGGCAAGGGTTCTGCTTTCCTGCCTCTGTGAACCGTGGGGTCAGACTGCATCCTTAGGCCAGACATTCCACTCTCGCTCCCCTGGAAGACTTTTAGGCAAGGTTCATCCTGTAACTGTTGACTCAGAACAGTTAGAGCTGGAGGAAGAACAAGCGGCCACCCTGCTCCCATCAGCCCTTTTCCTTGGTGGATAGGCTGTGGTTCTCCTGTTTGATGGGGAGGCCCCTGCATCTGACTCTCCAACTCAGTGAAAAGAACCACAGCACAGACCAGCCTCATTCTTTCTGCACCACTGCTCTGTCGAGTTGATTCAGTACCTGCAGTCCCACATAGTTAAAATCTGCTTAGCTTTGCTCTCTGTTGTGTGGACAATGAAATGGTTGACTAATACAACCCTGGCAGTGTCAGGCCTTGTCAGGACTAAAATTTGTCCAAATAGATACTGTCATCAAGTGTGCTCCTGGTCCTTGCTAGTGAGACTATAGTTAGGATCCTTGTCCAGGTCTCAAAGGGCACGAGAAACTATGAAGAGGCTTGGCATTGCTGTTCAGAGTACAGCCTCATCTGCCAAATTCTTGGGGTCACTAGAACTGTTTGGGTCCCTGCTGGAAGCTCTTAGTACCCCTGAGCAACTCACGTTGGAGCTGATGAAAATATGTCTCCTAAGACCTCCATCTACCGCTAAGTCCTTCTGGAGTCCAGGTCCTACTAGGAGTCTCTTGCCCCCTGGGACTGAGATGTTTTTCTCACTTGAATGAGAGAGTGAATGGATGACTGCCCATGCTGCTGTCACTGTAATAAAGGACTAAGAAGACAAGATTTAAGAGGAAGAGATAACCGTAGGACTTACAGGTTTCTTTTTGTTTTTTTTAACTTGTGATCTAGTACTAAGAACTAAATGTTAAATAGAACAGCATTTATGAACAGTATCTGGAAAGGAGCCTTCATTAATGATCTCAATAAGAATAAATTTAAGTAAGTTATTTTTCTACCCCTCAAAATCCCTAAAACATGAATTTGTCTTCCACACATTAGTGCCGAAAAAGGGAATTTGTAGTAAAATGTTTTTCATACTAGAAAGAAACAGGGATTGTAAGTCACCCAGCATTGGAGCCATTGCCCCAGGACTGCCTAGCAGGCAACTCCCTTTGGGCAGTTGTCTGCCTCCTGGAAAGCTTCCTGCCAAAGCTGCCCCTGAGAATCTGGGATGGAGGTGTGGCCGTGTGGTCTGGGTCCCCTGGGCCGTGTGGCAGCAGCATCTCGGGAGTTGAGTCCTCTTTTCTAACCTTGTGCTGCTGCATTGGATTAGCTACTTAGCTGGCATGGTCAGACAAGGGGAGCACTCCCATGAGTGTGTCCACATGGGCCAGCGAACTATCAAAAGCACCCTGCTGAACAAATGTGTTCAGGATAGAGGGATGCGGTTGTGTGTAGCTGATGAAGGGAACATGGGTGGCACTTTTGTTACCTTGCAATTTGGTTACTTTTGAAGTAATGTGTTCAGCTTAACATTTTTTTTTTTTTTTCTTAAAGATGAAATCTGGCTCTGTCGCCCAGGCTGGAGTGCAGTGGTGTGATCTTGGCTCACTGCAACCTCTGCCTCCTGGGTTCAAGCAGTTCTTCCTCAGCCTCCCGTGTAGCTGGGATTACAGGTGCACGCCACCATGCCCGGCTAATTTTCGTATTTTTAGTACCTGGTCTTGAACTTCTGACCTCAGGCAATCCACCCGCCTTGGCCTCCCAAAGTGCTGGGATTACAGGCATGAACCATTGCACCTGGCCCCAGCTTAATTTTTTTATAGACTTCTTTGCTGATGGATGTCTTTGAAAATAAGAGGTAATTTGAGTCACAGCTACAAATCTGGATCCAAATAAAACATGTGCTGTGGCCAAACCACAGTATTGCATAGGTTGATCCGGAGTCTTGGCTGCCCTCACTTCCTGTCTCACATTGATCTGTTCTGTTATTTTCTTATGTCTATAGGTTTTCATATAACCTATTTTCTTTTTTTTTAATTTCAATGAATTAATTTATTTTTGAGACAGAGTCTCTCTCTCTCTCTTGCCCAGGCTGGAGTGCGGTGGTGTGATCTTGATTCACTGCAGCCTCCGCCTCCCGGGTTCCAGCGATTCTCCTGCCTCAGCCTCCAGAGTAGCTGGGATTATGAGCACGCACAATCATGCCTGGCAAATTTTTTTGTAGCTTTGTAGAGATGGGGTTTCATCATGTTGGCCAGGCTGGTCTTGAACTCCTGACCTCAGGTGATCCAGCTGCCTTGGCTTCCCAGAGTGCTGGAATTACAGGCATGAGCCACCGTGCCCAGCCCCTTTATTCCCTGTTTTCAAAGGTCAGACTTGGGTTTACAGTTGATGTTTCAGTTTTAGGTTTTTATCTATTTGTTACATTTTCGTTAAAAATAACTTGAATTAAAAAAAATTTGTAGTGGGAACATCTTGAATATATTATTATTCTAAATCAGGGGTGTCCAATGTTTTCGCTTCCCTGAGCCACACTGGAAGAAGAATTGACTTGGACCACTCATAAAATACACTAACATGTGTGGCCCCAGGGGACCCAGACCACACGGCCACACCTGCATCGCAGATTCTCAGGGGCAGCTTTGGCAGGAAGCTTTCCAGGAGGCAGACAACTGCCCAAAGGGAGCTTTCTACTAGGCAGTCCTGGGGCAATGGCTCCAATGCTGGGCCACTTAAACAATCCTTGTTTCTTTCTACTATGAAAAATAGTAGTGAGCTAAGAAAAAAAAATCTCATAATGTTTTAAGAAAGTTTATGAATTTGTGTTGGGCTGCATTCAAAGTTGTCCTGGGCCACATACAGGCTGCGGGTTGGACAAGCTTGTTCTAAATTATGTAGGGCACTTTTATTTTAAAAATTACTTTTCTAAGGCTTTTCTAAATATCAGTTAAACTTTTACTGAGTAATGCCTGTGTGCAAAAGCATTATGTCCTTCTCAGTGTGATGTGTGAATACATATTAATGTTTCCTTAGCACTGTAATGTCATGGAAATTATAAAGAATTCAAAATAATTTTTTGTTTGCATGTGCATTGGGGGGGGTTTCCTCACAGAATTTCCAGAACAAAAATTGTTTGCTGCCCTGTTGATTAAATGTGTTGTGCAGCTGGAACTCATCCAGACTATCGACAACATTGTCTTCTTCCCAGCCACAAGTAAGAAAGAAGATGCGGAAAACTTAGCTGCAGCGCAGGTAAGGAGATAGGAGGACAGCTGCTTTTTTTGTGTAAGTAGGAAGTTAGCTATGGCAGTCTGGGCTGTAGAGTTAGGCTAGAGAATTAATTTGTGGGGCCTTCATCATACAGATATCCTTTTAAACCATGAGACTGGATCCCATCACAAGGTAGTAAGGTTAGCTAGAGCAGGGAGGAGGGTCAGCAACTGAGCACTAGGAACTTTGTCCCCTACAGCTTCTGGAGAGGAGGCAGCTAGCAGAGACTGAGGACGAGAATCCATGAGGCATGGGGAGGCACGGGGAAGCAGGTGTCAGTTGTCTGGGAAGTCAGATGAAGAAAATGTTTTAAGAAGAAGCATGTGATCAGTCACTTGTTAAATGCTCTGGATAGGTCAAGTGATATTACTCCTGAGAATTGCCTTCTAACTATTTGGAGGACTTTGGAACCTTAACAATGTGTTAAATGTTAAATTGAGGACAAAAGCATAATTGTAATGGGAAGAGAGAGCGAAGAGAGAATGTGGACTCAGCCAGTACTCTGTTAAAAAGTTTTGCTGTAAAGGCACAGAGAATTGTGATAGCTGGAGTGTGTGTGAGGGGTTCAAGAGGGGTTTGCTATGTTTTGTTCTCCAGATTGGTGATGTGGCAGTGTGTTCACTGCTAAGAGCTTTCCAGTAGGGAGAGAAAAACTGACTGTAGGCAAGAGAGGGGCAATTGCTAGGGCCATGTTTTTGAGTGAACGGAGATAGTACTTCACACAGAGTGGGAATCACCTGGGGCAGAAGCCCAGATAGTTCCCATGTGGTGGCAGGGGGAGGCCTGGGGGATGGGTTATGGATGCCGGAAGTCTGGTACATTTGGGGTGGGAGCTTGTGAGAGACCTCCTCTGCCAGCTTCTGGTTTCTCACTGAGATGGGAAGAAAAGTCATCTACCATGTGAGATTTGGAAGAATGTTTTAGCTACTTGGGAAGTGAAAACGTGAGCTGGTTGGCCAGGAACGTGGCCTAGGCCAAAGTCTGCCAAGGTCTGCCAAGGGCTGGGCCAGCACCAAGCCCACCAGTTTAGAGAGAAACCAGTCTGCTTTCTCTAGTCACACATGACCGCACGGCGGTTTTGCCAGCCAGTTACTAAAAAGAAGAGGAGGGGTTGTGAAAGAGAATAATTAAAATCATGATGCATGGACTCCATAGCAGTTGAGAAGGGAGGACTTGAGGGGCTGAGGAGCGCAGGGCCAGGGAGTTGGGAGTCCAGGAGGGTCTGGACTGATGGGTGGTGGTGCTTGGGGACGAGGATGTGTAACAGAAGATGGACTGTCCCTTACTTTCTGTTAGGTTAGATCAAGCTGAGTATCTGTGGCTTTCTTGTGAAACTGGTCTTCGGGGAGCATTGAGTTGTAAATTAACTAAAATTATTGTGACTGTGTGTATATGCTGGGGTGGTTTGTCTTCCAAAGAGAGATGCGGTGGACTTTGATGTTCGAGTTGATACGCAAGACCAAGGAATGTACCGCTTTTTAACATCACAACAACTTTTTAAGCTACTGGACTGCTTATTAGAGTCACATAGATTTGCAAAAGCATTTAATTCCAACAACGAACAGAGGACTGCCCTGTGGAAAGCAGGTAAGCTATGCACGCCTCACATGTAATGTTTACTGTTGATGGATATGGGACAGATACATACAGGTATCAGAACTCACTGACTGTCTACTGTAGATATCTGCATGTCACTGTGTGTACTTGTGTTCTTTGACCTTAACAGTAGTGAGGTAATCTCACAACCAGGCCCTTTTCTGGTCTGCAGTAAGCCAGATAACTACTTGGGTGGGTTTTTTTTCCCCCTTGGTCTATTATTTGACCTATATTGTTCTTTCATCTTGTTTACCCAACCTGGACCTTCTTGTTGATACTTAGACATGATAAAAGCTGTCTTCATTAGGAAATAAACGTGTAAAAGTCACACACACAAAACCTGACATGTGTATTTGAATGGCTTCTCTGTTTACTGGGAATGGCCAAAGCTCAGAGTGAAGGTGAATTTATTGGGATGTGAGTTATATTTGTTATAGAACAAGTTAGACATTTTAAACAAAAAGTAAGCTTTTATTGTAAACCAAAGTGACATTGTTAATTTTTTAATTTAAGAAATAGAGCCAGGTGCAGTGTCTCATGCCTGTAGTTCCGTCTACTCGGGTGGCTGAGGTGGGGGGATTGCTTGGGGCCAGAAGTTTGAGACTACCCTGGCCAACATAGACCCTGTCTCTACAAGAAATTAAAAGTTAGCGGGGCATGGTTTCGCATACCTGTAATCCCAGCTACTCGGGAGGCTGAAGTGGGAGGATCACTTGAGCCCAGGAGTTTGAGGCTGCTGATCACACTGCTCCCCTCCAGCCTGGGCAGCACAGTGAGACCCCATCTCTTAAAAAAAGAAGAAAGAAAGAAATATAATTATTAGGTGCCAAACAGTGCTGGGAGGATGAGGGGCAGCAGAATAAGGCAGAGAAAAAGAAGGGGGCTGATAGTTACTGAACATCAAACTCTGTATCAAAAGGGTTTGGTGCTTATGTTTGCTTATTTAAAACAGCTGTGGCATTCTTCTTCCCTTTACAGCCTAACTTCTGGAAAGAGTAGTCTGTACTTGTTTTTCCCCTTTTTTCCTACCCAAGTTGTTGCCACCATTCCACTGGGCCTATTCCTGCTGAGCTGATAGACCCTCCTTGTGTCCACACACACTGGACCCATCAGACCTCTGACAGAGCAGTTCTCACCTCCTGGAGGTTGCCCCTGTTTATCTGAGCGCCCTCGTGCAGGCAGAGCACAGAGCCCCTTCTACAGCTTTGGGGATTCAAGTGCAGTTTCATGTGAAGGGCTCCACCTTCCCAGGCCACAAGTTATTTTTATGTCTCATATCCCCAACATGAATAGGGAGGGAATCCTGGACATGGAAATCACCTTCACATCAGGCTGCTGTGGCTCCACTTTGTAAGCAGCAGATGCTGATGGCTGAGCACAAACAAAATGTGCCTCCATACGGGCTGCTTCACCTTTACCTAAGATGCCTTCCCAAACTAATCCCAGAAACTTCCCCTTTCTGCAGGATTCAAAGGCAAATCCAAGCCCAACCTTCTGAAGCAGGAGACCAGCAGCCTGGCCTGTGGGCTGCGCATTCTCTTCCGGATGTACATGGATGAGAGCCGCGTTAGTGCCTGGGAAGAGGTCCAGCAGAGGCTTTTGAAGTAAGACTCTTGATTGATTTCCATCTCTGACCAGGTAGCCACGTGGTGCCGGGCAGGAAAGGGGCACCGGTGGGACCATGCTGAGAGCTGAGCCTTTGGGGCCTGGATGCCCCTATTCCACAGAGCAATTGTAAAACTTAAATTCAGTCTTAGAGATGAATGTGCTTTAGTGACATGTGGCCAAATCATGTCTAACATGCAGGACAAAGGAGGTTTTCTGTTTTAAAACTGTGAACTGTGTCATTTATAGGCCTTTTTAATGTCCTAAGTCCCATTTTTACAGAACAATCATTTGTGAAAGTGAAAACTTGCCTGCTTGCATTTACTTTGGAAAAAAATATTTGGAGTTTTTCTTAGTGTTACTTTTTTTACTCTAAGACAACTAACATGTAAACTCAGGCTAAGAATGAAACATGCCATTCAGAAAGAATACTGCCATCTGCATTGTATTATATCTACTTAAGGAATAGATGTTCTGAGGCCAATTAAATACATTTTAGGATTTTAAGGGGTCACCTAGTCTCTGTTATCCCATTTGATTGACAAGACTAATTGATTAAGGCCCCGCAGGGCCTTGTGATCTAGGGCCTCACAAGGGTCAGTGAAGAGAGGAGTCGCCTCAGATTCCAGCCCAGGTCTCTTGAAACTAAGCTTCACATGTGCCACCTGCCACATAGCAGCTTTGAATTGAAAGAAACTTAGAAAATTAGGAAAATGTGGGTTTCCTGGTAAGTTACAATGGCTTCTTTTAACATGTTTGGTTTTCTTCCCAATTTGAAAAGCATGTTTATGTTGACACTCCACCTAATGTAAACAGATGGGATCTAACATGTTCTTGAATAGTTCATATTCACTACTATGTTCATGATTGCTTTCTCAGTGAATATGGGGACCAGTAGATATACAAGTAACATTAAAGGAAGCCTTTTCTTTTGCAGTGTCTGCAGTGAGGCGCTAAGTTACTTCCTCACTCTAACATCAGAAAGTCATCGGGAAGCCTGGACTAACTTACTGCTTTTGTTTCTAACTAAAGTTCTAAAGATAAGCGATAATAGGGTAAGTATGAGGCTTCGAATCCAGCCCAACAGTTCTAGCCCGATTCGCGTCGGGATGCCGGCTCCCAGAGTCGCCGTGCAAGAGGTCTCAGAGCCGAACCAAGCAGTGCCTAGGCTGCACTGCTGCTTGTGCAGAACCACCAGTGGCCTTGCTGTATCTTCCTCAGTCCTCGCTTTTCTCCCTCCTTACCCAGCTTTGTTCACTAATTAGCAGTTCTCTAGGGGATTCGGTAGGTGAGGGATCAGAATCCCTTGGGATACCTCGACAAGTTCCTGGGTTCCCTCAACATTGAAATTCCCATTGTGACCCCAGGAGTCTCTCCCTTGTCCCCATTCTGCTGTCCAACTACCTCATGACCTTGCACTCTGCCTGCTACTCAAGAATACATCTGGTTCCTGGGCCTGTGCTCCGGGCTGCAGCTGTTCCTTTGGCATATTTAGTGGTTTCAGGTAACCCAGAGTCCCTAGTGAATGAGCCTCATATAAGAATTTTAAACCAGTAGAAATAAAACACACACGACTGTAAACGTAAGTGCGTATTTAAAGGTTTTCAAAAATGTACATTCTACTCTTACAAAAAAATAGCAACTTACAGCTCACACGTAAGGAAACAGGTTGCTCTGCTGTGACCCTAGAATAGGTTTAAAAATGCCTAGTGATGTGGCCCAGTACTTGAAAGGCCAAGGGCTCTAAACCCCAGCCTCTGTTACTCCACAGCTGACTTTTTTTGCCATAATATGTCTCACTGCTTCTCTGGATCTGGAGGGGCACAGGGGTAGGAAAGGAGGCTGCAGACTAGAGTTGAGAGATAAAGGAACTACTGTGAAGATACAGCCAAAGTATAGCAATTGAACTGTACATGTGAAACGTATGTAGCTTTGCCTGAAGAACTGTTTAGATTTTTCCCCAAAACTTAAAATTTTTATGTAACAAAAGATAAAATTTCAGTAACCCATAGCTTATAAAAACTCAACTCTAGTTTGTACTCAGTTGTTTTCTTTTGCTTATTGCCCAGGAAAAACAGTGCTAAATTACTAAAAGCTTGTCAAAGATCATGCAGGCAAATGTTTTTCAAAGGATATGTAAGTGAGTAGTGTTTGTATGAAGTGAGTTTTTCTAAGTTCCAGAACCCACAGTCACTGCCTGCTGTGGACGCTGCTTTCCTGGCTCCTGTAGTCGAGCCCCAGAGTAGTTTGACTCTAGGCAGTTTGAGGCTCTGGAGTTTGCAATCACTACTAATGGAGAAATTCATTTCCCCTACAGTTTAAAGCTCATGCATCATTCTACTACCCTCTCTTATGTGAAATTATGCAATTTGACTTGATTCCTGAGCTTCGTGCTGTTCTTAGAAGATTTTTTCTGCGAATCGGAGTAGTTTTTCAGATATCACAACCACCTGAACAGGAACCTGGAATAAACAAGCAATGATGGGAACTTAATATTTTTGTTGGCGTTTACATCCCTCCGCTCTTTAAAAGGAAGCTGGAGCTGAGGTTTCCTGCCTGAAAAATGATTTCTCCAGATTGCAGTGTCTGAGAGTTACTGGTAAAGATGCCTAGAACTCTTATTCAAATTTGCAACACTCCAGTCCCTTTTAGTACGGGCAGATTTTGTGTGTTATGTTGGCCTCATGTTGAGCAGAAAGCCTGTTTAAACAGTGTCAGCTCATGCTCACGGGTCCTTCCCTGTCTTCCACGGCAGGAAAAGCCCCACATGTTTTTGGCAGGTGTGGAAGTGAAACTTACCCAAAGAACTACAGATGTAAAGATTGAACTTCTACAAGAAGTACAACTCAGGAGAGCTGTATTTTGAAGGATAAAATGTTTATAATTGGGGAGTGGGGAGAGAAGAAGAAATTATTGTTCATGGTAAAAGATATTTAGCAACTATGGTATTCTTATTCTGAAGATTTTTGCACACTCAGGCTACCTGAGATACTGGTAATCATCCTGTGAAAAATGTACAGAGATGCAGGTCTGTAATATAAAAATCTTAAACATTATATACTTCTTCCTGCACTGTTTTCTTTCTTTATTTTCTTATTCATTTGCTAAATACCCATAATATTTTGTCAAATGCACTAAACATTTGGGTGGAACTTTTTTATTTTGTGGGAATTTTTAGTTTGGCCCTTTTTGGTGGGTGGTGATTTTGAGGCTTTAACATGCCCAGAAGCTGTTGTGGCCGACACTTCAACAACAGGGAAAAAAGGTAGAAAATATCCCTACTGACAGTAACTACCTGTCACATATTTCTCTTAGGGCTTTTAAAGATGAGCCATTAAAATAGAATGATCCTTTATGGACCAAAACTTGAATCACTGCAAAATGAATACAGATTGCTGTCATTTTCTTTTCTTTTGGGTGGTGGGGCTTGATGTAGATTTTATTCTATGTACAGAATTTAATGTCGAATATATTAACAAATCTGGCATGGTTTGCGGAGGTT
This sequence comes from Trachypithecus francoisi, assembly GCF_009764315.1. NCBI lineage: Eukaryota > Metazoa > Chordata > Mammalia > Primates > Cercopithecidae > Trachypithecus > Trachypithecus francoisi. The sequence goes on along the minus strand of NW_022681472.1, from coordinate 22,673,100 downwards.
AGATTTACTGGAAATGTATTCATACTGTGAATTGTGCTCTGATGGTTAAAAGACAAGATTGTCAAGCATTCCGTATTAACAGTGGATGTAGAAAATTTTTTCAGACGGATAAAATGTATATGGTACAGATGTAAAGTTTTCTATGTAAAAAATTCTGTACAACTTTCTGTACAATATTGATTCTCATCTGGCATATTCTAATCAGGTTATAGGTCAATAAAGTTTTTGAAATATTTCATCAGTGCAATCAAAACCTGTATAACCCACCCCCATGTTTCATTGATTCTTTTCTATTAAGGCCAAACTACTATGGAAAAGACATTTTCAGCCAGAACTACAAATTCATATTGTTTGGTTCTGGTATTTTCTTTCCAGCTTCCAGCATTAGATCCTCCCTCACACTGTACTGACCATAGAATATTTATTTTTAAGGCAGTTTTTTAAATTTTTATGTATCTTTTAGAGACTGGCTCTCACTCTGTTGTCCAGGCTGGAGTGCAGTGGTATGATCACAGCTCACTGTAGCCTCAAACGGGGCTCACGTGATTCTCACACTCCACCCTCTCCAGTAGTGAGGACTATAGGCACACAACACTATACTTGGCTAATTAAAAAACTTTTGTAGAGACGGGATCTCACTATATTGCCCAGACTGGTCTCAAACTCTTGGACCTGAAGTGATCCTCCCAAATCAGCCTCCCAAAGTGCTGGGATTATAGACGTGAGCCACCATATCCAGCCCAAAAATCTTTTGATATTTTGCATATTAATATTTTGTATATTAATAACCTAGCATCAGGCTACACTACTTGAGTGCTGAAAAGAGCTAAAGTTCTCTTCAGCACAGTCTGCAATATTGTGTGTTTGAGGAGTCAGTTAAGTTGTGTGGTACATGGCATTAAACAAAAATGGAACGTGTCAATATCATCTAACATGGTTGTGTTAAAGAGGAAAAGTATTCAGTCTTTGCTTTCACACCTCTCTTAGATAATGAACAGTTATTGAACAATGCATTTGTAAGTGTGCCGTATTTGTTACCCCTGAGACAGCTCTGTTCAAGCCCAGCTGGATGCTAGAGCTGGGAGCCACTGTGACCTTGCTGTGCGAGGGTAAGTGTTCCACACAACCTGGCAGTTGATTATTTAATAGTGTAGTGTTAGGACTCTTCCCCTAGAAGAGTCAGAGGCTTTCTTCTTACTTTCAGATGACAATAGAACAAATCTTTACTAGTAAAGCAAACGATGGTCCAATTAGCAAATCAATCAAATATAAAATTTACAACTAGCCAAAACTCAAAATATCAGTAATTTGTCTGATATTGTCTACCATTAATTACATCAGAGGAAGTATTGGAGAAGCAGTGCCTGGGGATGTTCTCAGCTGTCATGGTTGTGAAGATTCTGAGTCAGAATTTCATAATTTGAATGACTCCTTTTTTTTAAAAGTATCATTTACTGAGTGATTGGAAAACTCACATGGACTCACTCATCCAAGTTCCATGGTGGTGGAACAAGACGACGACTCCAGTCTCTCTGTCCTTGACTCCCGGGTATCCCCACCTCTGTTCAACCTCCAGAAAAGTAGTCTAGAAAGCTCCATAATAAATAGTTAAAATAAAAAGATTTTAGTAATTAAAATAATTTATTTATATCAAGTAGTAGTAATATAAATTAGTAACTTAAGACAAATGCCTTCATTGGAATAAAAATAGAAGCAGAAAGGTGTAACATTTAACGTATGGCTTACAAGCATACAAGCAATTACAGTTCCCTTCATTTCTGTATCAGTAGCTACAAATGACATGAGATAGATAGATAGGACATCTGATTGCGTCACACAGAAACTGGAATAATCACAGCTACAATAGATGTACCTACTGAATGAATTCTTTCGCATGGAGGTAACAATGGAAAATGTGCCTGTAACAAAGGGGAGTCTGGTTTTACAGGACGGTTAAGACACTTACTCACCTTATCTTAATGACAAGCAGAATTCAACATACGCACATACAGTAGTTCAGTTCATTACCACCCTAATTTATGACAAAATTGTGCAAAAATAATTCTATACAATTCTATTATATAAATCAATAATCATGGCCTTATATTTATTTACACAATATATATCATAATTTTAAATACAGATGGAAAAAAAGTAACTTTCAGGTAGGGGCCAAAAGTAGGACATATTATTGAAGGTACAGATTTACCATTCCTTTCACCTTAAAAGGCACTACTGGGTCCAATACAGGTTTATTTTAACCATGTGCAGTCGACAGGCCCTGCCAAGTGAAAGTGCCTGGTTTTCCAGGAACCTCCTGCTGCTCCTGGTTCAGCTGCTCTGCCATGAAGCGTTTCAGTGTTTCTGAAGTGCCAGGGCGGAGCCAGGGCTCAGTTGCTACAGAGTTTGATCCGTCATCCCCTATGTGTTGCACGATGTCATCAGGGTCAACCAGTGAACTCTCATCATCTACAGGAGGCAAGGGACACGTGACTCAGGTAACAGGCAGGCAGGAGACATAAGCGCAGGTCTCCTGCAGTCCAACTCATTACAACTCGGCATTTCCCCACAATGTCATATCCTGAACTCTGTTTTGGTTAGACTCACCCCACCCTATTTTAGAGGGAGGACAGCAGGCCCACAAAGGCGTCAATTTTGTAAAACAAAAGATGATCAACTGAGTAAGCTGACTCCATGGCACTAGCAACCAGAGGAATTCCAAGTATATCAATGGCACCTATCCACCAAAGTCAACAGGAGGAATGTAGGTAGTTTTATTTTGTAACTGTTACCTCAGGAGAAGCCTAATGGCTACACATAATTTTATTTTTTTTTTGTAAGGTTTGGAGAATCCTCTTCAACCTACAACACTGCTATAAGGAAATTAAGTTATTTTGGGAAAACACTAGTTGGAATGAGATTACTTCCATTCTTAAAACATCTAAGAAGGCCACGTCCAGTCAATGAAGAGGTAGCTCTTTGTTTCGTTCTTTAATTGAATTTGTACTCAACTTCTGTGTTTTACTTATTATTAGGTATAGTAATAGGAAAATCTGTCTGCCTACCCTGTGATGTCATATTCTTCTTTCTTTTTTTTTTTTTGAGACGGAGTCTCGCTGTGTCGCCCAGGCTGGAGTGCAGTGGCGCAATCTCCACTCACTGCAAGCTCCGCCTCTCGGGTTCCCACCATTCTCCTGTCTCAGCCTCCCGTGTAGCTGGGACTACAGGCGCCCGCCACCTCGTCCGGCTAGTTTTTTTTTTTTTTTTTTTTTGTATTTTTAGTAGAGACGGGGTTTCACCGTGTTAGCCAGGATGCTCTCAATCTCCTGACCTCGTGATCCGCCCGTCTCAGCCTCCCAAAGTGCTGGGATTACAGGCGTGAGCCACTGCGTCCGGCCTTTGTTTTTTTTTTTAATTACATCTGGTCTGTGAAGGATTGGTATGTGCAATCAATCCACATCATAACAAAAAGCTCCTGCTTGAAAGGACAACGTTAAAGAACAGTGTAGACATTAAAAACCTTCTGAAAAAGATTCTTAAAATGCTCTCTTCTCTCAGATATATTCCTGTTAAATATTAATTCAGTTTGTTGGCTCTAAAAGAAAATGCCTTGTAGTTGGAAAGAAGACATCCTTTCCTACTGTCCCATCAGTTAACCATGTCTGCTTGTGTTTGGTATGGAATTACCACCATTAGAACACACCACACCTTGACTGCTAGGTAGACACTATATGAGTACAGTTTTAAATTAATACAGTATTAAAGGTAGAATCTAAAAAACATCTTGAGATTGTAATGTAGATTAACAGACTAAAGAGTATTTCCCAAATAGACCACTATTTGCTAAAACTAATACTACCAATATGAAATTGTCCCATTATCCCAGTGAGTAATAGCATTCATATAAAAAAGGGTGGTACAGGGCTTGCAGGGTAGCTCCTTGGGTGTCCCATCCTGCCTTGTGCTCTATGACTAGCTGTAACCTGCAAGTCACAAAAATACACTCATAATGAGGAGACTAGCTTTATTTGACCTCTGAGGCTTTGTTTGTCCATGGTGTGGAAAGCCAAATAAGAAGGTAAAAATTTTTTTTGTAGTACTACAAATTTACAGCATAAGTGTTAAAGAACTCAGTCTTAAGGCTAATTTCTAATAACGTTTTATTACTAAAGTTTTAGTAAAGTGATTACTATATCATATAGCATTTTCTCTGCTGAAAGCAAAGCCTGGATATATTTAATAAGCAAAAACTATTTTATCTGTTTAGACTCCACTCTAAAATGGGCACCCTCTCTGATAGAGAAAATCTGATGGAAACTTAATCCTGAGGTCTGGTTTTGCTCAATAGTTACTATGTCTTGGGCCATACAACTCAAAGGACTTCAAACTCATTCCATCTATCCCTCAGACGTTAGTGGAAGCCTTGAGTAAGAAAGTTTAAAAGTTCATACAGGATTCTGCTATAGGCCATTACACTTGGTCATTTACCTGTATTAATAGGTTTATTGTGAAGTTCATTCAGTCTTCGCATTCGTTCCTCATTTCTCATTCTAAGCTGATCAACATTTACACTGGATGTAGATTTTAGAGAGAGACCATCTGGTGCTACATTAGGACGACTGCTATCCTGTAGTTAGAAAACAGAACTTCAGAAAGTCATTAACATAAAGTATGTTCACAAATCAGTGAATCAGGGCCAGGAATGGTGACTCTCAGTAATCCCAGCACTTTGGGAGGCCAAGGCAGGCAGATCACCTGAAGTCAGGAGTTCGAGACCAGCATGACCAACATGGTGAAACCCCATCTCTACTAAAAATACAAATTAGCTGGGTATGCTGGCGGGTGCCTGTAGTCCCCAGCTACTTGGGAGGCTGAGGCAGGAGAATCACTTGAATGCAGGAGGTGGAGGTTGCAGTGAGCCAAGATTGTGCCACTGGACTCCAGCCTGGGAGACAAGAGACTGTATCTCAGAAAAAAAAAAAAAATCGACAAATCAAAACATCCTCTTGCCCTCAAATGTACATTGTGATGAACAAAATAAAACAAATGGAAATATGGAGCACTTATATTATGGCTCCTATGCTTATCCATGCAAGCTCAGATGACTCAGTCAAGGATAAGGAATAACATTTGTGATGACAGAAATGCTGCCAGTCTGGATAAAGCTTGGGAATTATAGGACACAAAAGGAAAAAAACTGAAGCAGCAGGGGCTGAGACAGTCCAGCTGTAATCAAGGCAGTGTGGTACTGACATAAGACACGTAGATCAATGTAAGATTAAGAAGAATACAGAAGTAAATCCTTAACGTTTACAGATGAGTTAACAAAATGCAATAGGAGAACAGTCTTTCAACAAATGCTGCTAGAACAACTGGATGGCCACATGCAGAAGAATGGACTTGGACCCCTGCACCTCACACCCTATGCAAAAACTGAAGTGTATCACGGACCTACAATTAAGAACAAACTGAAAGAAAACAAGTAAATCTTCATGATCTTGTGCTAGGCAATGGTTTCTTAAGTAAGACACCAAAAGCCCAAGAGAGATTGATGAGTTGGACCTCATCAAAATTAAAAACTTCTGTGCTTCAAAGAACCCCATCAAGGAAGTTAAAAAGATACAAAATGGGAAAAAAGATACGAAAATCACACATTGATAACCAGACTTGTAGCCAGAATGTAAAAGAACTCTTACAACTCAATAAAAAGACAATTCAATTTGAAAATGGGCAAAGGGCTGGGCACGGTGGCTCACGCCTGTAATCCCAGCACTTTGGGAAGGGAGGCAGGCGGATCACCTGAGGTTAGGAGTTCCAGACCAGCCTGGCCAACATGGCGAAACCCCGTCTTTACTAAAAATACAAAAATTTGGCATGTTGGCGTGCACCTGTAATCCCAGCTACTCAGGAGGCTGAGGCAGGAGAATCCCTTCAACCCCAGTGGGGCAGAGGGTGCAGTGTGCTGAGATCACACCACCACACTGCAGCCTGGGCGACAGAGCGAGACTCTGTATTAAAAAAAAAAAAAGCAAAAGGATTTGAATAGACATATCTTCTAACAAAATATACAACTGGCTAATAAGCACATGAAAAGATGTTCAATGTCATTAGAGAAACACAAAACCACCATGACACTACTTTACACTCAATGGCTAAAATCAAAAGACACTAAGTGATGGCCAGGATACAGAGAAATTACAACCTTCATACACTGATGATGGGAAGGTAAAATGGTACAGCCACTTTGGAAAACAGTCTAGTACTTCTCAAAATGCTAAATACAAAGTGTCCATATAACCCAACAATTTTCCTCCTAGCTATATATATTCAAGAGTAATAAAAACATCAAAAACTTGTACATGAACATTAATAGTATCCATAAGAGCTAAAAAGTGAACACAACCCAAATATCTATTAATTGTTAAATGGATAAACAAAATGTGGGATACTAATACAGTGGAAAATTATTCATCACTAAAGAGGCATCAGTACTGGCACATGCTACAACATGAATGACCTTCAAAAGAAGACAGACAAATCCAGTCACAAATAACCATAGAGTGTATGATCTCATTTATATTAAATGTCCAGAAAAGGCACATCTAAGTAGACTGGTGGTTGCCTAAGGCAAAAAGCAAAGCTGTTTTCACCTGGTAATGCTGTACATATAACACCAAACGCTAATAGCATCTGTTACTTGGTGAGAGCTCTCTGCATACATGGGTCAGTGCTAAATGCTTCACATTAACTGTATCTTAATGTCATATAAAAGGAAACACACACAGAGTTTAAGAAATTGCCCAAGCTGCCTACCCAACAAGGAGGTGACATTGTTGGGACATAAACTCCAAAGCCTCTACTTTTTACTGGCTATACCGTAAAGCTGGGGAGCAGAGTGAGGAGAACATGGGTTTGAATCTCAGCCTTCTTGCCCATATGACCTTGGCAAGTCATTTGACTGAAATGAAGATGACGTCTATATCACAGAATTAGGTTATTATGAGGCTTTTCGATAAATGGCATCAGTTCCTTCTTGTGCCTCTCTGAAATCCATATATTCTGCAGGAGAAGGAAGGTTGGGATGCAGAACTACTTATAGCCACCCCAGGAGACAAGAAAATACTATTATTATCTGGAAGAAGCCAAAGCAGCAGAATTCAATAGCTACCCAAGGTCATCCAGTCAAGGCTGAGCCTAGATTCAGACCCATGTCTGAATTTCAAGCAAGTGCTCTTTCTTTATGGGGCCACACAGATTTAGCATGGGTCAGAACCCAGACCTCTCATTCTTCTAAGTTGAAAAGGGGGAGAAAAGAAGTTTCATACACACAATGTCTACTCCTTTCCATTTGTTCCTCCTGCGCTCCCGTGCAGAGGGCAACTGTGATGGTGGAGGGAGGACGTCATCTTCAATGGCAGGATATGTCTCACCGTAAGCACCTAAGAGGACCCCAAAAAGCAGAAGGAGTCTTAATACCGCTTCAAATCTTACCCAGAGCTAAACCAAGAGCCTGTCTTTTAATTACATTTTGCTTACAATACCATGAAATACACTCAATTTAAGTGTACATACACAGTTTGGTGATTTTTTTTTAGTAAATTTACAGAGTTGTGCAATCATCACTTTAAAGTAGAGCATTTCCAATCACCTTAAACAGCTCCTTTGTGCCCACTGGCAATCACTCCCCACTCCTACTTGCTGGCCCTGGGCAAACACTACTCTGTTTCAACAGATTTACCTTACCTAACACCAAACATAAATGGAATTCTACAACTTAATCTTATGTGTCTTTTCACTTAGCAATAAGGTGTATGAGATTCATCTGTGCTGTGCCATGTTTGTTTATTACATTTTACTGCTAATACTCCATCATATGGATATATCATATTTTGTCTATGCATTTACCAGTAAATGGACATTTGCTAGTTACTAGCAATTATGAATAACACTGCTATGAACATTCACATTCAAGTTTTTGTGTGGACGTATCTTCTCACTTCTTTGGGTTACAGAACCAGAAATGAAATTGCTGGGTATTATGGTTAACTCTGTTCTGCATTTTGAGGAACTACCAACTTATTTACATTTTACATTTTAAGAAGGTTCCAATTTCCCCACATCCTCACCAACACTTGGTATTGTTGGTCTTTTTGCTTATAATCATTCAAGTGGACCGGTAGCTAATTTGACATGAACAAATAGCCTACAGCATCTACGGTAACCTCCACAGCTCCTTTGAAAAAAATTATACCTAAAGAAAAGTTAGAATAATACACATACTTAGAATTACCATTAGTTACTTTGCCAATTTCTATATATATTTGGGGGGATGCTGTTTTTGCCAAGCCACTTTGCTACACCAATACATTGGAGACATCATGGCACTTTGTCTCTAAATATTTCAGTGTGTACCCTCTAAGAACAAGGACTGGCTCCTACACTGCAAAAATCTAATTATAACATTCAGAAAATTTAACATTTATACAAAACTATCATCATTTAACATACAATTGATATCCAATTTTCCAAATGTATACTGTATGGGTTTTTAACAATAGGAATAACTTTTATTGAATAAGATGTAGTGCTTTCTATAATTCTAAAATAAGAATCCTGATCTTAGCAGGAAAGCTGCTAGTTTCTCATCATTATGATGTTAGCTGTAGGACTTTTGTAGATGTTCCTTATCAAGTTGCAGAAGTTTCCCTTCTATTCTGAGTTGGCTGAGTTACCATACATGGGTGGTAGACTTTAGGTTATCAGATTTGTGGGCACAGAGTTGTTCATGGTATTCTTGGACTATTTTGTTTTTTTTTTTTTTTAAATTAAAACATTGAGGTTATTTCACGTGTATATTTTTGTCTCCCCACCATTTCCATGTCTGACCACCACTACTACTATGTCCTATCATGACATTCCACACATACTTAAAACCAAGCTAAGGGTGAAGTTGCATCTTTAAGAACTAAACAAGTATTGTGGACAACACATTCTTGGCAACGGAACCTGGACAACACTTATCAAACACGGTAGGGAAAGTTCTCACTCTGCATTATAAAAATGACAGCCAGATTTCAACTGTTAAAGAAATGAAATAAGATGGAAAATTTTGGCCGGGCGCGGTGGCTCAAGCCTGTAATCCCAGCACTTTGGGAGGCCGAGACGGGCGGATCACGAGGTCAGGAGATCGAGACCATCCTGGCTAATACGGTGAAACCCCGTCTCTACTAAAAAAATACAAAAAACTAGCTGGGCGCGGTGGCGGGCGCCTGTAGTCCCAGCTACTCCGGAGGCTGAGGCAGGAGAATGGCGGGAACCCGGGAGGCGGAGCTTGCAGTGAGCTGAGATCTGGCCACTGCACTCAGCCTGGGCGACAGAGCGACACTCCGTCTCAAAAAAAAAAAAAAAAAAAAAGATGGAAAATTTTTAACAAATTCCTTAAACTATTTTCTTAAAGAGACTTCCTCCACTGCCAGAGATCTTGAATAGCCTCCTGATCAATCATCCAGAAGCAATTCTTCACATAATTAATGAACTTGGCTTCCACTTTGGGAAAAGAACCACCTTTTTCTATACTTGCTTGCATTTTTGCTTTAATGTCTTCTACAGAACTAAGTCCTTTTGGTGTTTTAGGAGTTTTTTCCTGTTTTTTGAAGGATTCTTGTCCTGTTGATCTTGGTGTTGATGATGCTTTTGAGTCTTTTCCATTCTGATTTGACTTTTGTGCATTTATGGCTGAAGTATCTTATATAGATTTCTTCACTGGCGCTTTTTCTTCAGCTTCCTCATCATCAAAATCATCATCATCATCATCTTCATCTTCATTAGCAGCAAGTTTTACTTTTTTCTGTGGAACCCTGCTACCACCTCAGGGGCAGACTGCTTTCCAGATACACTTAAGAGTTTCACATCCTCCTCCTCTTCATCTTCTGACTCTGCATCTTCCTCCACAACTAAGTGCTATCCACTAATATGCACTGGCCCTGAACCACACTTCAACCATAAGAGCACTGGTGGTGTGATTTCAAAGCCCCCAAGGGAAACCACTGGCTGTACAGACATTTTCAAAGTTGCCAGTGTTACTTTACTTGGACTGCCTTCGTAATTCATTGCTTCTGCTTCAATAATGTGCAATTCAGCCTTTACACCAGCACCAGCCCCTTAACTGAACGTTCTTAAAGATAACTGGTGCTCATTTTCATCATTATCTACCTTAAAGTGATAATCTTTGTCAGCCTTTAGTTCACAACCGAAAAGATAGTTCTGGGGCCTCAGGACTCATGTCCATGTCCATCAAATCTTCCATCGGTGGTGGCACCCACTTAGGTGGGAAAGAAGGTGGACAGAGATAAATGACCACTACTCAAGAGAACAGCCAAGCAGAACGGAATCACACCAGGATCTTGGACTATGTTTTTTGTTTTGTTTTGAGACGGAGTCTTGCTCTGTTGCCCAGGCTAGAGTGCAGTGGGGCGATCTCAGCTCACTGCAAGCTCCGCCTCCCGGGTTCATGCCATTCTCCTACCTCAGTCTCCTGAAGAGCTGGGACTACAGGTGCCCGCCATCACGCCTGTGTTGTTGTTGTTGTTGTTGTTGTTGTTGTTTTTGGTATTTTTAGTAGAGACGGGGTTTCAACATGTTATCCAGGATGGTCTCGATCTCCTGACCTTGTGATCCGCCCGCCTAGGCCTCCCAAAGTGCTGGGATTACAGGCTTGAGCCATCGCGCCCAGCCAACTATGTTTTTAATGTTCGTGGGACCTGTAGTGATATGCCCCCCAACCTTTTTTTTTGGACAGAATCTCGCTCTGTCACCCAGGCTGGAGTGCAGTGGCACGATCTCAGCTCACTGTAACCTCCATCTCTTGGTTCAAAGCAATTCTCCTGCCTCAGCCTCCCAGATAGCTGGGACTACAGGCACGCGCCACCATGCCCAGCTAATCTTTATGTTTTTAGTAGAGATGGGGTTTCACCGTGTTGACCAGACTGGTCTCGAACTCCTGACCTCACACTGGTGGTGTGATTATTAGCCAAGCTAATAAGAGAGAAGACACAAATTACTAATATCAGAGACAGGGCATATCTGGCTGGGCATGGCTCACACCCATAATCCCAGCACTTTGGGAGGCCGAGGCAGGTGGATCACCTGAGGTCAGGAGTTCGAGACCAGCCTGGTCAACACGGTGAAACCCCATCTCTACTAAAAATACAAAAATTAGCCAGGCGTGGTGGCAGGCGCCTGTAATCCCAACTACTCGGGAGGCTGAGGCAGGAGAATCGCTTGAACCCGGGAGGCGGAGGTTGCAGTGGGCCAAGATCATGCCATCACGCTCCAGCCTGGGGACAACAGCGAGACTTTATTTAAAAAAAGAAAAATTACCAATTTTTAAAACTTATACATAGTCTGGCTTATCAGTTATTTCTTTCATAAATTATGACTTTGGTTTTGTATCTAAAAGTCATTACCATACCCAAGATCGTCTAGATTTTCTGTTGTTATCTTCTGTGAGTTTTAGAGTTTGGCATTCTACATTTAATTGAATGCATACATTAGGAAAGCAGAAAGACAAGTGTTATTTCTGCTACCTCCTACAAATTGAGAAGTTGTATTTTCATTTTCATTTAGATCAAGTTATTTTAAAATGTATTTTCATATTTTTTCTCTGACCCATGAGTTATTTAGACATGTGGCATTTAATCTCCAAAGTATTTGGAGATTTTTCCAGCTATCTTTCTGTTACTGATTTCTAGTTCATTTCTACTGTGGTCTGGGGACAGATATTGTGTGATTTATCTTCTTTTATATCTGTTAAAGTTTGTTTTCTTTCCCAGATTGTAATCTGTCCTGGTGAATGTTTCATGTGACCCTGAGAAGAGTATGTGTTCTGTTGTTGTTAATGAAGGTGTCTTTTGACGTCCATTATATCCAGTTGGTTGACGGTGTTGCAGAACTCAACTATGTCCTTACTGATTTTCTGCCTTCATGCCTCTGTCCATTTCTGATAGAGAGGTGTTAAAAATCTCTAACCATAATAGTGGATTCATCTATTTCTCCTTGCCATTCTTTCGCTTTCTGACATGTATTTTGACACTCCATGGTTAGGCATCTAAACGTTAAGACCTAAAACTAGATATAAAACTCTTAGAAGAAAGCATATGAGGAAAGCTTCATGGTATTGGATTTGGCAATGATGTATTAGATGTGACACCAAAAGCACAGGCAACAAAAGCAAAGATAGATTGGACTGTACCAAAGTTAAAAGCTCCTATGTATCAAAGGACACAACCAACAGAGTGAAAAGGCAACCCACTATGTCGAAAACATTTGCAAATCATGTATCTGATAAGGGGTAAGATCCAGAATAGATTAATAAAGAACTCCCACAACTCAATAACAACAAAAAATATCTGATTTTAAGAATTAGAAAAGGTCTTAAATAGATATTGCTTCAAAAATGATTTACAGTCAGTAAGCACATGTAAAGATGTTCAACATCACTAATCATTACAGAAATGTAAGTCAAAACCACAATGAGATGTCACCTCACACCTATAAAGATTGCTACTATTCAAAAAACAAAGTAATAAGTGTTAATAAGGATGTAGAGAAATCAGAACTTTTGTGCACTGCTGGTAGGAATGTAAAATGGTGCAGCTGCTGTGGAAAACGATGTGGTGAGACTTCAAATAATTAAAAATAGAATTACTATATGATCTAGCAAATGCTATCTGTTAGTGTATACCCAAAAGAACTGAAAGCAGTGACTCCAACAGCTAATTGTATACCTGTTCGTAGGAGCATTATTCACAACAGCCAAAAGGTGAAAGCCACTCAAGTGTCTACTGACAGATGAATGGATAAACAAAACACGGTACATACATACAATGGAATATTATTCACAGCATAAAAAGGGAAATCTGGCTGAGTGTGGTAGCTCACACCCGTGATCTCAGCACTTTGGGAGGCTACAGTTGGAGGATCACTTACACTCAAGAGTTCGCGACCAACCTGGGCAACATGGTGAAATCCTGTCTCTACAAAAAATACAAAAATTATTCGGGCATGGTAGTGAGTGTGTGCTTGTAATCTCAGCTACTTGGGAGGGTGAGGTAGGAGAATCATCTGAGCACAGGGAGGTCAAGGCTGCAGTGAGCCATGATCACACCACTGCACTCTAGCCTGGGTAGCAAGGGAGACCCTGTCTCTGAGGGGAAAAAAAAGAAAATCTGACACATGCTATAACATGGATAAACCTCACAGACGTTATGTGAAGTGAAATACGCCAGTCCTAAAAGGATAAATACTGTATGATTCCACTTACATGAGGTCCTAGAGCAGTCAAATTTATGGAGATGGAAAGTAGAATGTTAGATGCCAGGGGCTGGAGGGAGAGGGCAATGAGGAATTACTGTTTCATATGAAGAGTTTCTGTTTTCTTTTCTTTTTTTTTTTTTGAGACGGAGTCTCGCTCTGCCGCCCAGGCTGGAGTGCAGTGGCCAGATCTCAGCTCACTGCAAGCTCTGCCCCCCAGGTTTACGCCATTCTCCTGCCTCAGCCTCCCAAGTAGCTGGGACTACAGGCACCCGCCACCTCGCCTGGCTAGTTTTTTGTATTTTTTAGTAGAGACGGGGTTTCACCATATTAGCCAGGATGGTCTCGATCTCCTGACCTCGTGATCCGCCCATCTCAGCCTCCCAAAGTGCTGGGATTACAGGCTTGAGCCACCGCGCCCGGCCAGAGTTTCTATTTTCAAGATGAGTTCTGGAGATGGATGATAGTGGTGGTTGCACAATAGAAATACTTAATGCCAGTCAACTGTACACTTTAAAATGGTTAAAATGATAAATGTTATGTTTATGTGTGTTTTACAATTTAAAAAACCCTACTTTTTAAAAATAATGCACTGAAACCACCAACTTTACATTCCTTAGAGCAGTCGTTAACACAGCCATGACTTATGCAGCATTTGCAGTCACTGTTAACCGTAAAGACTGCTGTATCTTTGTTCTAGTGTCATGCAATACTCCAACACACCATCTTGAATAGCCCAGACCATCTTCACTGTTAGGAAGGATAGGTCTCATTTCCCTGACAAGCAATCTTCCCATCCCTGTCTCCCGCTGGTTTTATTTTTCCTTCTCTCCCCAGTGCATCTTCCTTGGAAAGGAAAAATTCATTAAAAAAAAAAAAAAAAAAGACCAGGTACAGTGGCTCATGTCTGTAATCCCAGCACTTTGGGAGGCTGAGGCAGGAGGATCCCTTGAGTTCAGGTGTTTGAGACTAGCCTGGGCTACAAAAAATAAAAAAGATAACTGGGTATGGTAGTACATGCTATAGTCCCAGCTATTGGGGAGGCTGAAATGGGAGGAGCACTTGAGCCCAGGAATTTGAGGCTGTAGTGAGCAATGATTGTGCTGCTGCACTCCAGCCTGGGCGACAGAGCAAGACCCTGTCTCAAAAACAGCAACAACAACAACAAAAAACCATTAAGAGAAAAATATAAGTTAATTTGGAATTTTATCACATGAAAATCTAAAGTAATTGGCCTGAAATACAGCTTATATGTAGACTAGATCATTCCCTGATGGCCCTAGGATAGCAGAAACATTCATGATCAGAGTACATAATCATAAGTGTATACTACTTTAAGAAAAAAGATCCCATGGTACCTTTACTTATCTTCTGAAGACTAAATAAAATAGTCTTATGACTTTTTTGACTGAAATATTAAGATAACTGTAAATAGATTAAAATAATTAAGGTACACACACAGGTATAAGAAATAGTAGAGATTCCCTATACATTTTGTCCAATTTCCCCCAATGGTAACATTTTGCAGAACTCAAGTATAATCTCACAACCAGGATATTGATACTGATACAACCCACAGATTCCAATTTACTATCTTACCAATACCCATTTGTGTGTTTTTATGTGTGTATTAAGATCTATTATTATTTTTTTCTTTCCCATTTACATGTGTGTATCTACCCCTGCAAACAAGTTGTTACACAGTTCCCAAACCACAAGGATCCCTCTTCTTGCCCTTTTATAACTATATACACCTCTCCCTATCCCTCAACCCCTGGCAACCACTAATCTGTTTCTCAATTTCTTAATTCTGTAATTTCAAAAATGTTATGTAAATGGAATCATACAGTAAACATATTGGGATTGTCTTTTTTGCTCAGACTATTTCCCTGAAGAGTCATCCAAGTTCATCCAAGTTTCAAAACTTTGCTCCTTTTTATTGCTGAGTGGTATTCCATGGCATGGATGTACCAGAGTTTGTTTAACCATTCATCTACTGAAGGACATCTGGGCTGATTCCAGCATTTGGCATTAGAAATGAGGCTGGGCTGGGCGCGGTGGCTCAAGCCTGTAATCCCAGCACTTTGGGAGGCCGAGACGGGTGGATCACGAGGTCAGGAGATCGAGACCATCCTGGCTAACATGGTGAAACCCCGTCTCTACTAAAAAATACAAAAAACTAGCCGGGCGAGGTGGCAGGCGCCTGTAGTCCCAGCTTACTCGGGAGGCTGAGGCAGGAGAATGGCGGGAACCTGGGAGGCAGAGCTTGCAGTGAGCTGAGATCCGGCCACTGCACTCCAGCCTGGGCGACAGAAATGAGGCTGTTATGAACATTCATGTACAGGTTTGTCAACTATTCCTAAGACTTTTAAAGTTCATTTCAGTAATTGTGATTTTGAAAACTTTGCAAGGAATATCTGATGATTACTCATTAAAACAGAAAAAAGAATATTCCTTTTTTTTAACTACCTTGTACAACAAAGAATACAGTACTGGTTTTTAAGTATGGAGAAAGGTTTAATATTTAAATATATAGCCTTAATAAAATAAATATACTCACCAATAAAAGCACTATCAGATTCCAATAATGAGTTTTTCAAGAAATCACTAGTGTCATCTCTGGGCTAAAAGAAACATGTTTCAATGACTATTTTTATTAGTTTTGTGTGGAAAAACAACAAATTTGTACTAAGAAGAGGCACAAGTTTCTACATTGTTCTCCCTAAAAGCAGAAGAGGATGGGGAGAGGTAGGACTGACTACATTCCAATGCTCAGAAAATACTGGAAAGCCTTAACACACACAATTCCTATGAAGACGGTGATAGCAACGCAGGACAGTATCTCTCCAGGCTACAGATTCTACAAGCTCACACATTTACTCCCTAACTCCATTCCTTCCTGCCCCTTTATGGTTGAAGTCAAATAAAAGGATCACATTATGACTGATGGAAAATATAATAGAGTATGAAGCAAAGACCCCAATTAAACATTAAGTCTTTAAGCCACTGCCAAGATTCATTCATTCGAATTTCCATAAACCTGTATAGCCCACTTACTATTTCTTTCATGCTAGGAACTGGGGATACAAAGATGAGTTAAAAGTTTCTGCTCTGGAGTAGATCACAGTGTCATAGGAGAGAGGGGGGTATACTCTCAGATTATGACAGCCCTATGTGACACCTATTGTCACAATGATGCAGCACAGACACCGTGGAGCACATATTATAGTAAGGAAAAAAAATGCTAGGATTGGGCTTATTATAATGAGCTCCCAAATGAGAGAAAACTTAAATTTACATATAGAGAATTTTGCAGTACGGAATAATAATCACCAACATGTCAGAAGGAACCTAAAGTCATCCAACTCCACCTACCTGCACCTTCTTAGCAGATTTCTGGGCTTTATTAACACACTCCAGCAAAGAGCTGTCCATTAAATTTTTAAGGCAATGAATTACACTGATGCACTGCATTCATTATCAGAAAGTGAGCTTGTCTCTTGCCTAAATTACTGCAATAGCTTCCTGCCCCACTCAGTCTAAATGCACAGCAGTCAGTGGATCAAGTAAAAACCTCAAGCAGATCATGTCACTCCTCCACTTAAAGACCTTGGCAGCTTCTCATCACATGCACAAGTGTCAAAGGCAAAGCCCCAGAATGGCCCCCAAGGCCCTGCTGCCTCACCTCGTCACCCCCTGCCCCATGTGTCCAACTGGCCCTTGCTCATGGCTCTCCCACTGCTCCTTACATGCACTAGGTCAGCTCCCACTGGGGCCTCTTCCTGGAATGTTCTTCCTCCAGAAGTTCCCCCACATTTTCCATGGACACCTCCCTGGTGTCCTTACTCAAATGTTACCTACCCAGTGAGCCCCCATGCCCACTGTATTTCCAACTATAAACCCTCCCACCCAGGATGCTCCAGCTGCCTTCTCTGCTGTTGTCTTCTCCACAGCACCATGACTTAACAAACTATTGATTTATTTGATTACTGTCTCTCCCTCCTTCTGCAATGTAAGCTGTCAGAGGGCAGGGATTTTTGTCTCTTTTGTTTACTCGTATACCCCGGCACCTAGAACAGTTTCTGGTCCATAGGAAATAATAAATATCTGTTGATTGAAAAGAGCTCATCCTGTCCCTTTATTCAGTCTTGCACAAAAAGTGCCCCCCTTAGGATACAGGTGGGTGTTATCATTCTCTGTTCCCTCCCTTTGCTTATTTTCTTTGTAGACCTCAACACTATTTCCATAACAGACTCCCACTCCCACTACTGCTCATGCTAATGACAGCAAACACTCACACTGCACTCATCATGGGCCAGGCCTGCTGTAAGGACTTTTAATATATTATCTCAGTTCTAACAACAGCACTTGAGCTATTTTTATTTATTTAATAAACACATATAAAATTTATATGCCAGGCCTGTCTCTAAGTACCTTGCAAATATTAATTTAAGTACTATTATCCTCATTTTACAGATTAGGAAGCTGAGGCATAAAGACATTAAATAACTTGCCCTAAGTCACGCAGCTAAAAATAGACTAACTGGAACAGCCTAGTGCTAGAATCTTGTTCTTAGCCATTACAATATGTTTTCTCTATATATTATACTAACACTTCTCAAGCTATCCACTTTACTGATAAGACTTAGGTTCTTAATTCAATATTCCTGAATAATTCAAAATGTGAATTACTTGATCATCATATGCCTATAGATTTTTAATCCCCCAAAAACTAACTTGAAAAATTATAACTGGTTGCTTACCATTCTTTGCTCTCGTACTTTAGCACTTGGGATGGCATCTAAGTCAACTGTAGTCAATGAAGAACAAAAGCAAATTAAAAGGTCAGAAATTGCTTACTATATAAAATTAAATTTTAGAATATCTTTTTGACTAGCTCTCTACTGTAAATTACTTTTCAACTATCACACTTCAGAATATTTTAAAGATATCACTTATTAATAAACATAACCCTGCATCCGTTCTAGCTGCATAAAATTCTCCCATTCACATGAATGAACATAACAAGTAAAATCATTGCAAACGTAAAACTAATGCCAACAGAAAAAGAAAATGATCAATGCAGGATCCTTCACCATCTTGTCAGATTTCTACAGTCTGTAGAAAGTTGTTGCATGGAGTTAAATAGGAGCTCCCTCACATGGAACTGAAATAAGCTCAATTCCAGGCACTTAGTTCCCGAAGCAAAGATCTTGGATCAGGTATCCCAAAGCCCCAAAGCCTCTCCAATATGACCAGTCTGCCTATGTGTTCCTGTGAATAGTACATTTTGCCCTTTTTAGATACTGCCTTTGAGAATAAACAAGTTGCCAATGATAGCCTGTATTCCTTCTCCTATATTTTAATAGACATATTTGTGATTGTTTACAGTGAGGCCATATTCTTTTTCTTTTTTTTGAGACAAAGTCTCACTCTTGTTGCCCAAGCTGGAGTGCAGTGGCACGATCTTGGCTCTCTGCAACCTCCACCTCCCGAGTTCAAGCGATTCTCCTGACTCAGGCTCCAGAGTAGCTAGGACTACAGGCACACGCCACCATGCCCAGCTAATTTTTGTATTTTTAGTAGAGATGGGGGTTTCACTATGTTGGCCAGACTAGTCTTGAATTCCTGACCTCATGATCTGCCCACTTCGGCCTCCCAAAGTGCTGCTATTACAGGCGTGAGCCACCACGCCCAGTCAGTGAGATCATATTCTTATGAATTAGGTCATCATAGTGTCTACTGGCAGTCGGGGGGTGGCTACTGTGGGAGATAGACACCCTCAGTGCCAAAATGTACCTGCATGCACCTGGGGACTACTTTTGGGCTAATCAGTCTAAGATACCAAAATCCCACAAGATCAGACCTTCATTTTGAGACTAAAGAAAAATGCCACCAGACTGGGTACAAAGGTTGAAGAATGTACTTGCTTCTCTCCTCTCTCCAGCTAATACACCTACTGCTTATCCTAGAATTAGGCTTATTCTGTCACAGGGCTATAAGGCTGTTATTAAAAATTCTGTACCAGATGAAGGGAAGATGATCCCTATACATATGTTTATTAAAGTCTTACCTATGATCTGGGCCTAAAGTGCTGCATCACTTACTCCTGTGATGCTATCTCATGAAGTCAAAAAAGCTTCCTCAGATTCTGCAAGTCAGACCAGCCTCCCAAGATAGGGTCTTAAATTTTCTTAAAAATAACTGGCAGGAGCATCCCTTCCATTCTTGTTATCTGATTGTTGTGTTTTCATTACTCATTTTCCATGGTTAACCTCGATGGCCTGAAAGCTGGTGAAATACAGATGGGAAGGCCATGCAGTACACCTGGCTATCATCAGGCCCCATCAGTGCTCTCTGAGACAACTAGCCCCACTCTGCTTCTAGGTGCCCACCCACCCCAACCCAACGGCGTCCTGGATTTCTTCTGTGCAATATTCATCACAGTTATACTTCTTTAGCATCTAACTTCTCCAACAAACTATAACCTCCTCAAGAGCAGCAGCATATGTCATTAATCACCATATCCCTGGATACAGGCCAGTACCTGCGCTCCTAGTAACCACTAAGTATCTTTCAATTGGTTGATTATACGAAAACATATTCATAGTCCAGTCTGATGCTTTGCACATTTTACACCACATCCCAACTTAAACACACTCACATCACAGTAGACAAATGCCTGACATGGCACAGTAGACAAATGCCCGACACATCATGACAGGACACTGATATGTTTGCCTGGCACTCTTTCCTTTGGTTTCTAGTTTCTAATGCAGATGTCACCTGGCCTGGTCAAAGTATTCAATCCTCCTGGCTACAGTGAATGGCTGGGCCCCTGTCATGCATGAATACACCACCCTGGTGGAGCCACTCAGAGCCCTTTCTCATACTTCTTCTTTTCTGGTACTACAGACCAAACGGGCCCTGTGAGCATGGGGCTGCCAGTGAAGGGAGGATGCCTGGGACTGAAATCAACAGAAGAGATACAGAAAGCCTACCGAAAAACAGCGTGCTAATACTATTTGACACAGCAATGATTATTTCTTACCTTTGGCACCTTCCTGCATTTTTATTCTGTTTAGCCTCTTCTGCTGCTCTCTTAGCAGGGCTTGCTGCTGAATCTCTAAGGTGTAATGATCTCTTGGAGGATCCGGGTACATAAATCTCAGATCAACTCGTGTTTCTGAATCTGGTATAAAAAATATGTTATATAACTAAGTTAAATGTTGTTTTCAAATGGGATTTTATAAAACTTCACTATAAGTAACATGAGTAACCTCATTTCAAAATCAAGGAAATGATATAAATAGTGAAACATCACTAAAGTCAAAGAACAGTAAATAGCCACCAAACTAAAGAACATGAAATTAATATTCTTTAATAAGTGCCTTTTCACAAACTTACCAACGTAAGAAATAACCCAGAACAAGCAGTGGATGCCGCATTCTCCATCTCTACCTGTCCTAGCCCTGCCAGGATGCCACCCAGAACACAAACTATGTGCAGGTATATCCAAGCAGATGGTCACATGGCTATGACTAAGGCAGCCATGAGACACTGTAAATCATGGCTGATCTCTAAAATATACTGGAAATGTGAAAAAATAATGTTACTGGCCAATTAATATTTTAGTCGAGACGGGCGGATCACGAGGTCAGGAGATCGAGACCATCATCCTGGCTAACACGGTGAAACCCCATCTCTACTAAAAATACAAAAAAAACGAGCCGGGCGAGGTGGCGGGCGCCTGTAGTCCCAGCTACTCAGGAGGCTGAGGCAGGAGAATGGCGTAAACCCGGGAGGCGGAGCTTGCAGTGAGCTGAGATCTGGCCACTGCACTCCAGTCCGGGCGACAGAGCGAGACTCCGCCTCAAAAAAAAAAAAAAAAAAAAATTTTAGTCCTTACAAGTATCAAGCAGAAAGCAAGATAAACATAGACTGGCTGGAACTTGATGGGGAATGCCATTTCTGTTTTTTGTTTGTTTGTTTGTTTTTGTTTTTGTTTTTTGAGATGGAGTCTTGCTCTGTCGCCCAGGCTGGAGTGCAGTGGCACGGTCTTGTTCACTGCCAGCTGCACCTCCCGGGCTCACACTATTCTCCTGCCTCAGCCTCCTGAGTAGCTGGGACTATAGGCGCCCGCCACCACGCCTGGCTCATTTTTTGTATTTTTAGTAGAGACAGGGTTTCACTGTGTTAGCCAGGATGATCTCGATTTCCTGACCTCGTGATCTGCCTGCCTTGGCCTCCCGAAGTGCTGGGATTACAGGCGTGAGCCACCGCGGCTGGGGATTGCCATTTCTGAAGGAATTTACCTCTGTCACAATTCCATGAATATCCACTAACAAGAATAAATTTTGTTTTGTTTTGTTTTGTTTTGAGACAAAGTATTACTCTGTCACCCAGGCTGGAGTGCAGTATGTAGCATGATCTCAGCTCACTGCAACCTCCACCTCCTGGGCTCAAGCAATTCTCCTGCCTCAGTCTCCCAAGTAGCTGGGACTGCAGGTGCCCACCACTACGCCCGGTTAATTTTTTTTTTTTGTAGTTTTTAGTAGAGATGGGGTTTCGCTATGTTGGCCAGGCTGGTCTTGAGTTCCTGACTTTGTGATCCACCTGCCTCGGCCTCTCAAAGTGCTGGGAATACAGGCACTAGCCACTGTGCCCGGCCAAGAATAAAAATTTTTAAATCTTGAGAAGAAACATACAGTTCATACATATAAAAAGCCTTGAAAATATTCTTCCCTTTGACTCACTAATTACACTGCTGGAATATAAATAAATGAGCCTAAATATATACACAGTTTTATGGTCCTAAATATGTATAAAGCTTTATGATCAGAAATTATCAAAAGAACAAAACAGTGAAAATGACTAATAGCCATTTTCAGAAGTTAACAGAAGACTCTGGACACATAAACTTGGACTGGTCCCTGGCTTCACTGCTTCCAGACTCATTAAAAAACAATACCAACCACCAGGTCATTGGTGAATGAGGGCAAGATGTAGTAACACAGGGAAATGAATGGCTCAATTCTATGGCTTAAACCTTTTTGGTCTCAAGATCTTTTTTACACTCTTAAAAATTGAGGACCCCAAAGAGCTTTACTTATGTAGTGACACACACACACACACACACACACACACACACACACGCCATATTAGAAGTTAAAACTAAGAGATTCTTAAAACACAAGAATATACAAGGACACATTCTGCTAGCTTCAAAGAGATGAAATCATCACATGTCATGTAGTCTCTGGCCAATCTGTATACACATGAGAGAATAAGAATGAAAAATACAAATAATGTCTTAGTTTATAATACAAACAGTTTTGATTTCAGATCAAACTTCTCATGAGACCCACTGGATTAACATAATGCCTGGCAGATAGTAAGTAATCAACATATGATAGCATAAAAAATAACTATGGTATACATAATTGATAACACATGTAAATCTAGGTGAAAAACAATAGAGAAAATTAAATAAATAACAATTTATCTTTTTTTCTTTTTAATTATGCTCAGAAAGACTAGAAAACATCCAAAATGATAATGGTATTTATATATAGGTAGTTTGACTAAGGTGATTTTTCCTTCTTACTATCTTTCTGTATTTTGAAAATTTGCTACCATAAACAGATATTACTTTCAAAAGGATAAAAAGCTTAAATTCCAGTTTTCTGGCCTAGGTCATTATGACCACACATCCCATAATCTGCCCCTTCTGCTCCAACACCTGCTCTGCTGAATATGCCTAAAGGAAAATTACACAACACACATTTTGGTTCCTCCACACATTCTCAGTCTCCCAGGCCTCGTGTACCTTGGAAATCCCATTTCCCTACTAAACTTTCTCTTCTATTCGTCCTAAGTGGCTACATCAAAGCTTCTCCTAACTCTTCCCTCAAATCCCCTAGATTTCCTCCTGCCTACCTAGGTGCCCTGCTCACTTCAATAATCACTCGCCCTCTCCTAGAGCCTGAACCTCTTTCTCCTGCATTGCTCCTCACATTCACATTCTAAGGACTCTTCCAGCTCCTGATCCCTCTCCTTCCCCTTCCCTTTCCCAGCCAAGGGTCTTCTAAAAGTCTTATGCCTATTGTTTCCAATATCTTGTCTCCTAGTTAATCCTCATTCCAAAGTTAATCGGCGATCATTCCACTTAAAAAGCTCTAGCTGAGGTCACCAATGACCTCATCCAACTGACATTTTCTGGTATTCATCTTACACGATCCTGTCTCCTTGATACTCTTTCCGCTCAGGTTTCAGGATCGTACATTCTCCTGCTTCTCCTCCAGTCTCTCTGGCTTCTCCTCAGTATTTTTCATGAGCTCATCTTTGTCTGTCCATCCTCCATTAAATGCCAAGTTCCATTCTTCATACTAGTCTATGCGATCTCATCCATCCCAGACTTTAACACTATATGCTCTCCAAAAGAAAGCAGTTAGTCAAACTAAAGCTTCATCTACCAGACTGGTTAACTGAAGACCTAGATAATACAGAAGTTTCATTTCATTTTAACTTAAAATATGTATCATAGATAAAATTCTACTTTAGAAAAAGGGTACAAAAATCTTTACAGATATTTAAATATGGGTAGAACACTTCTGCTACATCTTTAAAAGAGCAGCAATCTACTCACCTCTATCTTTCAGCTCATTAAAATCATGAATATTCTGAAAAGTGGCAGCGTCTAAGCCCTTAGGTGACTGTCTTCTGACAGGAGCTTGCAACCGATGTCTAGCCATATCAAATATATCCATGGGATTCCTTTCCCTTTTCCTATAGACAAATGACAAATTATAATATGTGCTTTATAGGAAAAATAGGTGAGTTCACATCTAATTCACTGTAAAAGAAATTTGGTCTCTTTCACCACATCATATTATTAAAGAATTATTCTAGGCCAGGTGCTGTGGCTCACATTTGCAATCCCAGCACTTTGGGAGGCAGAGAGGAGGACTCCTTGAAATCAGGAGTTCAATACCAGCCTGGCCTACAAAGCAAGATCCCCTCACTACAAAAAAAAAAAAAAAATGAGGTCAGGCGTGGTGTCTCATGCCTGTAATCCAGCACTTTGGGAGGCCAAGACAGGTGGATCACTTGAGGTCAGGAGTTCAAGACCAGACTGGCCCATGTGGAGAAACCCCGTGTCTACTAAAAATACAAAAATTAGCTGGGTGTGATAGCGCACGCCTGTAGTCCCAGCTACTCGGGAGGCTGAGGCAGCAGAATCACTTGAATCCAGGAGGTGGAGGCTGCAGTGACCTGAGATCACACTGCACTCTGGCCTGGGCGACAGAGCAAGATTCCGTCTCAAAAAAAAAAAAAAAAAAAAAGTTGGCCAGGCATGGTGGCTCACACCTATGATCACAGCACTTTGGGAGGCCAAGGCAGGCAAATCACCTGAGGTCAGCAGTTTGAGACCAGCCTGGCCAAAATGGTGAAACCCTGTCTCTACTAAAAATACAAAAATTAGTTGGGCGTGGTGGTGTGTGCCTGTACTACCACCTACTCAGGAGGCTGAGGCATGAGAACTGCTTGAACCAGGGAGGAGGCGGCTGCGGTGAGCCGAGATCACACCACTGCACCCCAGCTTGGGTAACAGAGCGAGACTCTATCTCAAAAAAAAAAAAAAATAAGTCAAGCATGACGGTGTGTGCCTGTAGTCCTGGCTACTGCTGAGACGAGAGGATTGATTGAACCCAGGAGGCCAAGGCTGCAATAAGCTGTGATCATGCCACTGCACTCCAGCCTGGACAACAGAGGAAGACTCTGTCTCTTTTTTTTCTGAGACACAGTCTCACTCTGTCGCCAGGCTGGAGTGCAGTGGCGTGATCTTGGCTCACTGCAACTTCTGCCTCCCGGGTTCAAGCAATTCTCCTGCCTCAGCCTCCTGAGTAGCTGGGACTACAGGAGCGCGCCACTAGGCACAGCTAATTTTTTTGTATTTTTAGTAGAGATGGGATTTCACCATGTTGGCCAGGATGGTCTCTATCTCTTGACCTCATGATCTGGGCCTCCTGAAGTGCTGGGATTACAGGCATGCGTGAGCCACTGCACCCGGCCCTCTGTCTCTTGAAAAAAAAATTGGCTGGGCATGGTGGCTCACACCTGTAATCCCAGCACTTTGGGAGGCCGAGGTGGGTGGATCACGAGGTCAGGAGATGAACACCATCCTGGCTAACATAGCGAAACCCTGTCTCTACTAAAAAATACAAAAAATTAGCCGGGCGTGGTGGCACATGCCTATACTCCCAGCTACTCAGGAGGCTGAGGCAAGAGAATGGCGTGAACCTGGGAGGTGGAGCTTGCAGTGAGCCGAGATTGTGCCACTGCACTCCAGCCTGGGCGACACAGCAAGACTCCGTCTAAAAAAAAAAAAATTACTCGGATAGCTCTATTATTAGTTCAATTTACCTTAAAATATAGCATATTTATGACGCCACTGAAATTTTTCAAAATCATCAGATGTAAGATACCTTATTACAAGAATAGAATGATTCAGCTTTACTTTAAAATGTTCATGGAAAAAATAAACTGTTCATGGAGTATGAAGATCACAGTCTCTGAGGTCAGAGAAACTGAGACTCAGACCAGCTGTTATTTATTAGCAGTTTGACCTCGATTTCATCATCTGTAAAATGCAGATGCCTATCCCTTATAGTCTTATTGTGAACAACAGAATTAAAATTTTTTTTTTTTTTTGAAAGACTCTTGCTCTCTTGCCCAGGCTGGAGTACAGTGGCACAATCTCAGCTCACTGCAACCTCCACTTCCCGGTTCAAGCAATTCTCCTGCCTCAGCCTCCCAAGTAGCTGGGTCTATAGGCACGCATTACCACACTCAGCTTTGGCTAATTTTTTTGCATTTTTAGTAGAGACAGGATTTTGCCACGTTGGCCACACTGGTTTCGAACTCCTGACATCAGGTTATCCGCCCACCTCAGCCTCCCAAAGTGCTGGGATTACAGGAGTGAGCCACCATATCGGGTCAGAATTAAGATAAATTGTATACTGTTAAGTATCTAGTATAGTACCTGACATGCATTAGATAATCAATAAATTACCTTCCCCTCAATCTAAAACAGAAATCACACATAGAAATATGGTAATAGGCAGGGCCCTGTGGCTCACGCCTATAATCCCAGCACTTTGGGAAGCAGACGTATTGCTTGAGCTCAGGAGTTTGAGACCAGCCTGGGCAATATGGAAAAAACCCTGTCTTTACTAAAAAATACAAAAATTAGCCAGGTGTGGTAGCCTGCACCTGTAGTCCCACCTACTTGGGAGGCTGAGGCACTAGAATTGCTTGAATCAGGAGGCGGAGGTTGCTGTGAGCCAAGATCATGCCACTGCACTCCAGCCTGGGTGACAGAAAGAGACTCTGTCTCCAAAAAAAGAAAAAATATGGTACTGCCCAGGCACAGTGGCTCACACCTGTAATCCCAGCACTTTGGGAGGCCCAGGCAGGTGGATCACCTGAGGTCAGGAATTTGAGACCAGCCTGACCAACATGGTGAAACCCTGTTTCTACTAAAAATACAAAAATTAGCCGGGCGTGGGGGTGGGTACTTGTAATCCTAGCTACTCAGGGGGCTGAGGCAGGAGAAACACCTGAACCCGGGAGGTAGTGGTTGTAGTGAGCCAAAGATCGTGCCATTGCACTCCTGCCTGGGTGACAGAGCGAGACTCCGTCTCAAAAAAATAAAATTAAAAATAGAAATATGGTACTAATATGTAGTTCAACATGGGCATTATTCAGAGGACCCAACATTAACTTTACAATGGACTTTACAAGGAACTTGATACCCTAACTAGTTAACTGATTCCTGGGGTACCTAGGAAATTAATAGATAGCAGGTAGTAAGGGAGTTTTCTGCCAGGGCTTTGAGGGACTAATGATTAAGAGAGGGATGGTGTTTCTAGTTCTGAAAAAAAAAATAAAATACCTACTGCTGCTTCACTCAGCATTAGGTCTCCTCTATTTCTGAAAATGGAGCTCTAAGTTATGGTCATTATGAGGCTTAGTCAGACTCCTCCCATCATTTCTTTATCATTAAATCTTCCCTAAGCACCAAGACAAGATAGCTGGGATCCCCACAGACAATACCCCTGCTCTACTGGAGTTTCCTTTTTGCAGCGGAGCATTCACTGGGGCCATAAAAGTACCCTGGTTAAGGCTGACAGAGACCTCTAATACCTAAGGTGAAAGGAACTCTATGGAGATTTATTACAATGCAAAATACTAAAAAGATGTCTAAGAGACCATTAAATTGGACTGCTGTCTAGTTTCTATTAATGCTAATAGTTAAATACACTGGTAAGTTAGGAAGTAGGTTATTAAATCTTCACATGTGAGCTACATCACATTTGTTTTGAGCCTAGCACATAATAGGAGTTGGATAATATGGCAAATTATTTAGTGAATACGAGATTCCTTTTGTACAAATACTCATGAAATTGAAATAAAGAACCAACTCTGAGATGTCTTTAATCAGAATATATATTAAAATTATTCCAAAGTAAATGTATTCAACCAATTCTTGCTAAATGATGATAAATGTAACATGTTTTATAACTGAAGTTAGAACTTAAGAGTCACAAAGACATATATTTATTTATTTCAAATACATACATTTATTTATTCTTCACTAGACTCTCAAGGGGTAGAAATTATCATGTATAATTTTCAAGTGAGAAAATTGAGGGACTGCTTGAGTACTCCTTCTTAAATCATATTGGTTTACCAAAAGAATTTATTAATGAAAAGAAAAATTAATAAAATGTCAAAAAACCATTAAACTGAATTAAATATGCATGTTTAGAAAATGGAAAGCTGCACAGTTAAGGCATTTATAATAACACTGTAAAAGTAAATATAGGCCAGGCGCGGTGGCTCAAGCCTGTAATCCCAGCACTTTGGGAGGCCGAGACGGGCGGATCAGGAGGTCAGGAGATCGAGACCATCCTGGCTAACACGGTGAAACCCCGCCTCTACTAAAAAATACAAAAACAAAAACAAGCCGGGCGAGGTGGCGGGCGCCTGTAGTCCCAGCTACTCGGGAGGCTGAGGCAGGAGAATGGCGTAAACCCGGGAGGCGGAGCTTGCAGTGAGCTGAGATCCAGCCACTGCACTCCAGCCCGGGCGACAGAGTGAGACTCCGTCTCAAAAAAAAAAAAAAAAAGTAAATATAGAAAAAAAAACACTACCTCTCAATTACTTAGAACTTATTGACCTACTATGGGAGAATTACTGAATCACTGAAAATTACCACCTTGGAATAACATTTCATTATCTAGCCAATCTATATCTTGAAATTTCCTCACCTTGTTTACCTTGTTTCAATATTCCTGGAGAATACAAATAAAAATCTAAACAAAGCGTAATTAGGAAAATTAACGTGCTACATTAAAATCCTACCACATACTGGATTACAGTCAGAGACATCGGTACGAACTTAATATATATACAAATAGATATAGGAACAATTATAGATATGTTTATATTTATGACTTAGTATACATACATATATTATCCAGAGGGCCTAGAAGCAGTGACACCCAGCAATAAACAGACCCAACTTATCTGGTTTCTAAATACATTCTCCAAAAGGAACCAGGGCTCCTTGGAGAAGTAGCTGATTCTAGGGATCGGGTAGGGGAAATACAAGATGATCCTGAGGCATCTGGAAAGAAGTCTTCAAAAAATGAAAGGATGGGGACATGTCAAAGAGACACAGGAGCCAACCTGAAAGAGCTCCAAATGGCCAAAGTTGGAACAATTTGTGAAACAAAATAATGTAGCACTCACTTATAACCCAAAGTGTAAGATAAATATACATGAGATGACAGTAATAAATAAATGACTGAATAAATAAATAAATGGAAGAAGAGACAAGTCTTTCTTATGGAAGAATTCTAAAAACTATATGTGGGTAACCCCCTGTTCCAAGAGATGAAGCTTAATTCCACCCCTTTCTCACTCAATTCCACCCCTTTCTCACTCTTGCAGGTGTGCTAGATTTAGTGATTTGTGACCAAAGAATAGTTAACTTTCTAGTGGAGAATCCTGGCAAACACTACTTTAACCAAGGTTAACATTTCCAGAGGTATCATGTGGATATCATGTACCCTTGATACAATATGATGTCAGAACAGTGCCTGTGCTCTTCTTTCCAGAAACTCTTAATCCCAGTCTAATAATCAGAAAACATCAGACAAATCCAGACTAGAGAAGGAGGCATTCTACAGGATACCTGGCCAGTGCCCATGTATACTTTCACAAGAAAAATAAGAAAAGACTGGGAAACTGTCCCAGACCCGAGGAGACTGGGAGACATGACAACTAAATGCAACGTGGTACATCTTGTATGGGGCCCATGAACAGAAGAAGAACATTAGTAGAAAACTGGAGAAATCCAAAGAGTCTCAAATTTAGTTCATAGTAATGTTCTAATGTCAGCCTCTGACTTGTGACAAACATACCATGGTAATACAATACGTTAACAATAGGGAAAACCGGATGAAGGGTGTACAGAAATTCTATGTATTGTTTGCAACCTTTTTTTTTTATTTTTTTGTGAGACGGAGTCTCGCTCTGTCGCCTAGGCTGGAGTGCAGTGGTGTGATCTGGGCTCACTGCAACCTCCACCTCCTGGGTTCGTGCCATTCTCCTGCCTCAGCCTCCTAAGTAGCTGGGACCACAGGTGTATGCCACCACACCCAGTTAATTTTTTGTATTTTTAGTAGAGACGGGGTTTCACCATGTTAGCCAGGATGGTCTCGATCTCCTGACCTCATTATACGCCTGCCTTGGCCTCCCAAGGTGCTGGGATTACAGGCATGAGCAACCACACCCAGCCTGCAACTTTTTTATAATCAAAATTATCCCAAAATAGAAAGTTTATTTTTAAAAAGAGAAAGAAAATGTGGTAGTTATCCACTATGTTGATTTTACAACCTACTAAAACACTGCAAACTGAAGTTTGAAGAACACTGCTTTAAAAATTTATGACTCCTGGCAAAAATGATCAGAAATGTTTGGTAGCCTGTAAGTGATTTTGTTGAAAAAAAGTATTTCAGAAAGCTATGTTATTAATGGAAAATATAAAAAAAAAGTTCTAAAATGCAACTACTATCTGTAATTATTCCAACCCAGAAATTTCCATTCCTACCACATGAATCCCCTTGAGAACTGAATTTCTACAACGGATTTTGTAAAAGACAAAGAAAAGGAAAGTAAGGAGATTCTAAGTAAGATCAATTAGTCCTGTTCCCAAACTGCAAAATTACTGCATAGGTGAAGTAAAAGAACTCAAGAGAAAACAAAAAGTGCAATTCTAAACTTGCCTGATAGGAATTTCATCATCACTGTCCATGTGTAGCAATCGCTCTTGTAGACGCCTCTCTTCACTACGAAGTTGTTTTCTCATTTCCGATAATTCCATAATTACATTTTTTTTCTCCTCTGCAAATTCCCATTGATAAGTAAAACACGACAGGAATAAGAACAAAAGACTAAACATTAAAACACAACCTGACTAATAATAAAGTGAAACTGCTCAGAGACAATTTTATGAAAGATATTTTAACATTTTATATATACACACATACACAGATCATAATTATGAATGTCATTAGGATCCATAAGTACATTTTTTATAATACAGGAATTTCAGAAGCGATATTCTTGTGGGAGGGCAACTATAAAGGAGAGGCACAAGGAAGTTCCTTTATGGTGATGGAACAGTTCTGTATCTTGATTGTAGTGGTATTCGCACAAATTGTGCATGATAAAAATGCACAGAAATATACATACATAAATGCATGTAAAAAATGGTAAAATCTCATGGTCTGTGGAGCACACCAATGTCTGCTTCCTGGCTATAAGACTGTACTACCTAAGATGTTACCCCAGGGGAAAGTTGGAGAAAGGGTACACAGCACCTACCTCTCTATACTGTTTCTGTAGTTTTCTATGAGTTTATAATTATTTCAAAATGAAAAGTTAAAAAGGAAAATACTCTAGGTAACAGGTTTAGTAATTAACTCTACCTTCTGCACGGAGCTGATTTTTCCTGGCAGGTACCGGGGGTGACTGTGCCCTGGACGTGGAACTTTCCTGTTTAACAATAATGACAAAGATATGCTCAGTATGTCTTCCCTACACAGAAGCTTGAAGGGAGTAATTTTTTGAAGGATTTACATGTAAAGGAAACCAAACTCCACACTATCCTACCTCCAAAACTTGTATCTATTCTAGAGTATATCTACCATGTATATCTGTTCTTCCTTCTCAACACAATGGAAGTGTCCTTGCCTCTACCCAAAGAGAATCCCTTCATCTGTACTCTGTATCTGATAACTGACTCCCATTCTCCTCCGATTATTCTTTTTTTCCAACCTCCTCTCTCCAAGCACCTTCCTCTCAGCCTATGTGTAAAAACCTCTCCCTTTCTTAAAAAAAAATTTTACCTCACCCTTCATTGCTCACTGTCTCCTGTCCATTCCGTCCTTCCTTTCACAGCTGAGCTTCCTTAAAGAACAGTAAATGCAGTACTTTTGGGTCTACTGCCTATTCTCATTCACTTCTCAACACACAGCTATGGCCTTTGCTTTCTCACACTCATCACTCCAACAATACTGCCCTCACCAAAGTCATGAAGTGACCCCCAAGTGACATATTCAGTGGGCATTCTACTTGGCCAGTCGCAACTGCCATCCTCTCTCACCCTCTCTCCATTCCTTTCCCTGCTTCTCAAATGTTGGTAATTCCCCAGTATTCTATTCTCAGCCTCCTTTACTTCTCTTGTAGACACTCATCGTAGACAATGGTACTAATTTAATAAGCACCAATATATCGATGATGTCCAGAACTACAAATCGAGTCCAGAACTCATTCTGCTGCCACAATTCATATTTTCTTTTTTTTTTTTTTTTTTGAGACGGAGTCTCGCTCTGTCGCCCAGGCTGGAGTGCAGTGGCCGGTTCTCAGCTCACTACAAGCTCCGCCTCCCAGGTTTACGCCATTCTCCTGCCTCAGCCTCCCGAGTAGCTGGGACTACAGGCGCCCACCACCTTGCCCAGCTAGTTTTTTGTATTTTTTTTAGCAGAGACGGGGTTTCACCATGTTAGCCAGGATGGTCTCGATCTCCTGACCTCGTGATCTGCCCGTCTCGGCCTCCCAAAGTGCTGGGATTACAGGCTTGAGCCACTGTGCCCGGCCCCCAATTCATATTTTCAACTGCCTACTCTATACAACCCTCACCAAAAACTTGAAAGTTATCATAGACTCCTACCCACCACACACTCAACAAATAGTACTACTATGTCTCTTAAATGTATCATAAAGCTGTCACACCTTCTCAGTTCTAGGTGTCACTGCCTTTGTTTGGGTCCTCAGTCTCACATCTTGACTTCTGCAAAAGCATCTTATCTCCATGTTTAGTCTTGCCCCACCTCCAAAACTTATCTCCACACCATTGCCTGAAAAAACATTATACAAAAGTGGCCATGTCATTCCCCTACTTAAATATTACAATGAATTCCCATGCATTATCTACCACAGACATACTAAATCAGAATCTCAAAGGGTGGGATTCAGAAACATGTTCTTCTGACACATTTCTTTACCTATTCTGGTAATTAGCCTGTCTGGAATCTACCAGCCTATGGAACAAAATCAAAGCTCTTAACACTCCATACAGCATGCCACACATGTTCTGACATCCACCTCCTCTGCTGCCTTAATGCACAGGCATCATCAGGCCAGACTACACCATGGAAGATTCTCCACATGTGCCATGAGCTTACATTGCTCTCCACTACTTTCCACAAGCTGAAAATCCCTCACCCTCCTCTTCAAGGCAAATTCCTGCATATTCTTCAAGCATCAACTTGAGGATCAATCTTAGAACATTTTCCATGTTCTTTTCCTTGTAGTTCAATCTAAAGTATAACAGACTTCATGAACATATCTACAGCTAGCTAGCCTGAGGGGCTAAATTATCATTCATCAAAAGAAACTTTAGGGCACCAAGCACTATCAGTTACAATCGAAGCAGCAGGCAAATTACTGTAGATACCACCTGTATTTCAAATCTGAAAAAATTTAACCTATCCAAATATAATGAAAAAGAAAATTTCATTCAATCCCCCATCCAAAATAACTGAGCTAGGATGAACAAATAAAAATGAAAGTACATACATGAATAAAGGAACGTATGATGCTGTCAATCGAAGGAGGTCTTTGGAGTTTGCTTGCAATTTTGTTCTGAAGGGCGGGAACTATAGGAGAAGGCTGTCTCAAGAGCTGAAAAATTTTTAAAATTTAAGAGCACAATGGCTTCATCACACTCACACACATACACACACACACACACCCCTTATAGTTAAGAAAGTCATCTAAGAAGTTTAGATTGTTATTGCTTTTATTTAATAAAATTTTTTTACAAAAGTCAGAAATTCAATTACGTAAGATCAAACATGTTGGTTATGATAAATATAAATGGATTTAGACATCTTT
The DNA here is from genome assembly GCF_009764315.1 of Trachypithecus francoisi. Classification (NCBI taxonomy): domain Eukaryota; kingdom Metazoa; phylum Chordata; class Mammalia; order Primates; family Cercopithecidae; genus Trachypithecus; species Trachypithecus francoisi. The sequence continues at coordinate 22,639,257 of NW_022681472.1, read as the reverse complement.
ATTAAAACAGTATGATTGTCAGATTTGGATTTAAAAAATCAACAAACTCAAGTAAAGCAACAAAAAAGAAAAAATATAACAAAACTAAATCATCTTTAATAATAAAAAGATACCATGACAATACAAAAAAATTAAATAACAAAATCCTTCTTCTGGAAAACAACACAAATCAATCTCTAAGATCTAGATCTAATCACTAACAGCATCATGGATGAGGGACTTTTCAAGATCACAATGGGGTTCTACATTTCAATTTATAGTGTATTAAACCTTATAGTTCAAAAACTTCATTGTAAATACAACATAGACCTTCTAAAGCCCTGTAGAGGATGCAGCAAACAAGCCATAGTACATACAACAAAAGACCAAAAAGCTCTCAAGGAAGAAAAACACAAAAAAGTAGGAAATGCAATTAATGCAATCAAAGACATTAGTTTTGATAAACATAAATGGATTTAGATATCCCTATTTTAAAAGATTAGGCCGGGTGCAGTGGCTCATGTCTATAATCCCAACACTTTGGGAGCCAAGCAGGCAAGTCACCTAAGGACACGAGTTCAAGACCAGCCTGGTCAACATGGTGAAACCCTGTCTCTAATAAAAATTAGCCAGGTGTGATAGTTTGAACCTGTAATTCCAGCCACTGGGGAGGCTGAGGCAGGAGAATCACTTGAACCTGGGAGGTGGAAGTTGCAGTGGGCCGAGATTGCACCACTGCACTCCAGCCTATGCAACAGAGTGAGACTCTGTCTCTAAATAAATAAATAAATAAAATAAAAAGATCATAACTCAGATTAGGATTTTTAAAATTCAACAAACTAAATATAGAAGTTAACTAAATGAAAAATACGGTGACACAAAGGTAAAACTGAAGGAATAGACAAAAATATACATCAGACATACATAAATTTAAAAAATGACAGTAATGTTAATTTCAGAAAGGCAAATGCACTAAATGGGATAAAGCTGATTTAAAACTTTATGGTACTTTACAATTAAATTATAACATCATAAAAGTATATATTGCTAAAAAAACATTTTTAAAAAGCATAAGAAATTGCAAGAAATATAATTATGGGAAACTAACAATTCTCTTTAATTCTTTTTTTTTTTTTTTTTTGAGAGTCTCACTCTGTCACCCAGGCTGGAGTGCCGTGGTGAGACCACGGCTCACTGCAACCTCTGCCTCCCAAGTTCAACCGATTCTCCTGCCTCAGCCTCCTGAGTAGCTGGGACTACAGGTGCCCACCACCACGCCTGGCTAATTTTTGTATTTGTTAGTACAGATGGGGGTTTCACCATGTTGCCCAGGCTGGTCTCGATCTCCTGGTCTCAAGTGATCTGCCCGCCTCGACCTCCCAGAGTGCTGGGATTACAGGTGTGAGCCACCGCGCCCAGCCTCTTTCATTCTTAAATGATGAATTTTACAATAAAAAATTATCTGTGAGGCAGAGTGCGGTGGCTCATGCCTGCAATCCTACCACTTTGGGAGGTTGAGGCAGGAGGACAACTTGAGCCCAAAAATTTGAGATCAGGCTGGGCAACATAGCAAGACCTGGTCTCTTAAAAAAAAAGAAAGAAGGCTGGGCGTGGTGGCTCATTCCTGTAATCTCAGCACTTTGGGAGGCAGAGGTGGGCGGATCATCTGAGGTCAGGAGTCTGAGACCAATCGGGCCAACATGGTGAAACACTGTCTCTACTAAAAATACAAAAATTAGCTGGGCATGACGGTGTGTGCCTGTAGTCCTAGCTACTCGAGAGGCTGAGGCAGGAGAATTGTTTGAAAGAATATATATATATACACATATATTAAAAAACCACTCTCAATTTCTGTATTAGTCTTTTCATGAACTATAACAAACAGTTCATGTTGTACTGTCTGCATACCATATTCTTAGGTGGCGCCACATACACCATGGGAACGAGACTAAGAATGGTTGAAGGAAGTAAATTCATTACCTTCAATGGACAGAAAATACCAACAAAGCACAGTGACAGTACCTCATATAGAAAGTTCAGTACATTGTGCCCAGATTACACAGTAAGACAGAACAGGAACAAAGGCACCTCCTCCTCTTTTCCCCCTTTTCTAACAGCTACACAACTCTCATAGTGAAAGTGGGTTAAACTATGGGTTTGATTGACATTTTTGTCTGAAACTTACCTTTGTTTCTTCCCCAATCAAATTATCTCTTTCATAGTAGTGCTGAAGTTGTAGGTTATATTTTTCTTCTTCTTCTTTCTTCTTTCTTTCTGATTCTTTTTGTCTTTGTTCAGCTAACCGAATATGCTCTTCATTTTTTAGCCTTTGCTTTAAAATAGAAAAATATGCATTCCGTATACTCCTTCTACAGTACATTCAAAAATGTGCTGCCTTATTTTTCTGATAAAATGAGATAAAGATATAGATGACATGATACAGTGTTCTTTAACACAAGCTGTCTGCTTAAAAATAAAATACTAGGCATCTTTTATAAAGTCTTCAGTCAGCCTACATCTATTTTTTTAAAGTCATCACTTATCTCCTTTCTTAAATTACCCTTTCACCTTAATAAAATAATATCCAATGAATGGATAGTGATCTCATATTTTCTAAATGTACTCCAACACTGTTCTCCTTTATAAGTAACAAATACTTTTTCAAGTCAAAATAAAGATTTCACCTTCAGACTAAGGAGTAAAACACAATAGGGAAAAAAGATGTACCTCCTCCTCTTTCTCCCTTTTCTTTTCCTGTTCCTCTTCATACTCCTGCTGAATTCGTGCCCTCTGTTCTGCAAGCCGTCTTTCTTCTTTTTCTTCGGCAATTCTCAGTCTCTCTCGCTCTGCTTCCTCTCTTTGTTTCTTTTCCTCAATCTAAAAAATTAAACCTAGTTATTTCTCTTGTAAAACTATTGAAAAGTTAGAACGTCACTTATTTTTTTTTCTGATGGCATACAAACTCAACATTTGCACCCTCTTTTTGCATGTTCCTCAATTTTTCAGTCTCCTGTATTTTCAGGGAGGCTACATGATTTACTGGACTGTTAAAAGCTTTGAGTTAAATTCCAGTTCCACCAAACAGACTGTGTGACCTTAAGAAACTTGCTTGTCCTCAATTTTCTCTTTTTTCTGGTAAACCGTTATTAATGCCTACATCTCAAAGGAGTGCTTAAAAAATTAAAGTGAAACAATGTAAGGAACATAAAAGTTCCTCCTATATAGAAGGTTCTAAGCAACTAATTCATGATTATATTATTTTATAGTGATTGCTGCTATTATATGTCAAAATTCTCGGAATTGATTATTATTCTAAAATAACAGTGAAATTAGTATTTTAGTATTCAATCATTTTTTTTTTTTTTTTTTGAGACGGAGTCTCGCTCTGTCGCCCAGGCTGGAGTGCAGTGGCGCGATCTCGGCTCACTGCAAGCTCCACCTCCCGGGTTCACGCCATTCTCCTGCCTCAGCCTCCCGAGTAGCTGGGACTACAGGCGCCCGCCATCTCGCCCGGCTAGTTTTTTGTATTTTTTAGTAGAGGCGGGGTTTCACCGTGTAGACCAGGAGGGTCTCGATCTCCTGACCTCGTGATCCACCCGTCTCGGCCTCCCAAAGTGCTGGGATTACAGGCTTGAGCCACCGCGCCCGGCCTCAATCATTTTTTAATGCAAAAGCCACTTCTCCCAAATGCCCTTTGTTCTTTCCTAACTATAGAGGTTAATGGAGAAAGAACTAAAACTATTAGGTGGAGGAGGATTTAGGTCACAAGGACTCATAATTAAGTTTCATCTTGAATGCTACCCGGAGTCTGCAGTGGTGAGTACTCCAGAGTCTAAGATTTGAAGGAAAGAAGGCTCTAAGAGAGAGATAGTCCACACCCCCAGTGAATGAGGCAGGGAAGAATGGCAGCACCGGAATCAGGTATTCATGTCTCTGGTTTAAGGTTATCAACAAATTTTAGTTACCCTTAGGTATGGATCATACAACTCAGCATATTTTTGTTTTTCTTGTCTGTACTGCCTCTAGCTTCAAGGTTGCTCTATCTAGTGCTGCTAAGTTTTGAGCTATAAGAACTTTAATCTGGCTGGGCACAGTGGCTCACCTGAGGTCAGGAGTTCGAAACCAGCCTGGCCAATATGGTGTAACCCCATCTCTACTAAAAATACAAAAACTAGCCAGGCGTGGTGATGCGTCCCTGTAATACCAGCTACTCAGGAGGCTGAGATGGGAGAATCACTTGAAACCAGGAGATGGAGGTTACAGTGAGCTGAGATTGCGCCACTGTACTCCAGCATGGGCGACAGAGTGAGACTCTGTCAAAAAAAAAAAAGAACTTGAATCTTCCAACACATCCTATGATTTTATATACTAGGGCTTTTTCCAACACTTCTTTCTCACAACATGATTAAATATGCACAAGCCTAATATTTAGTACTTTTAGTTAGCAATTTGCATGCAATCACTTCTTCAAGTCCAATATGCCTAAAGAAAACATCATTTATAATTCATCAAAATTTCATATTCAATACTCAGTTCCCCTTTCTTCCTACTCCACAGAAAAAAAAAATCACATTCACAGGGGTCACTTCTCCATCAAAATCAAAGAATTCTAATTTTTAAGCTACTAATGGATCATACACCTAATGGAGCCAAAGTTCAGTGCCAACAGGAATGCTAGACAAGTGTTCAACAGCTTTCTGGTCTGGAAAGCAGGGAAAGCTATCTTCTTGTCACGGTTTTTCAATTACATAACACAAAATTGTTTCAGAGTTCTTAAAAATATTTTATTTGTTAATTATTTTTAAAGCTGTGATAAAAAAGTCAACAATTCACAAGTGTTATTAATATTCACCAAATTTTAACAGCATGAAGACTTCTGATGCATTAACTTGAGCTAACTGTAGAACTTACCTGTACAGACCTCAGGCTAAAGCTTTTCTTACATAACATCTTTGTGCACAGATTTGAACATTTCAGAATATTTGTTTTAACAAAAGTTTTGGATACTTTTTATCTGACATTATATTGTTGATAGTAATAATAAATATCATTGATCTATTTTACATTTTCTTAGAATAACATGTTAGGTTTTGTCTCAGGTGGGAGAAGAAATTTTTAAGAGGCTGCTGAAAGAAAAATTTAAAAACCATCATCTGAAAGCAATTCATTCAAAGATAAATTGAGGGTTGACAGGGTGGAAGAACTGAAGGTTGAAACTAAAATAGTTAAAGCTTCCCCCATTACCATAGCTTTTCTAGAGGTAAAGACTTCCTAGTGAATCCTATAAATAGAAGTGTGATATCCACAGATATTACACTTAAAGTCTGGAGACTTGGATTCAAGCAATGGCGTCACAATTTGCTAGCTCTGACACCCTGGGCGAGCCTGTTAGTCTGTGTATTAGTTGTATGTTATTAAACAGAGGTAATAAAACACCCCTTAGAGAAATTTGAGGTTTGATGAGATACTATATGTAAAAGGATCTTACGAACAATAAAAGGCTATACAATTTTAAGATTTTTTTGGCTGAATTCTACCTTAGACCATGGTAAGAACTGCTAAGCATTAGAGGAGGTACTTAAATTTTGACCTGCTGTCATGGTCAATACCACACGGTCCTTTACGTTCAACAGGGACTCCAAACTCTCAACTTGCTACTACCTGACTTGAGTGCAAAATATTGGGACCTCTGATACCAGTCTCTCACATTCAACATCTATATTGTTTCTGTTGAACCTTAAAAAGGACTTTCCATCAATTTCCACTGTCACCCACGCTAGTAAAATGTCCCTGCTTCCAGTCTTTTTAATCCTGTTATTGTACCTTAAACAGTGATGTCACATCAATCATCCTTTTTTCACTCTGTCACCCAGGCAGGAGTAAAGTGGCATATCTTGGCTCACTGTAACCCTGCCTCCTGGGCTCAAGCAATCCTCCCACCTCAGCCTCCCGAGTAGCTGGGGTGACAGGCACACACTACCATGCCTGACTAATTTTTCTGTAGAAATGGGGTTTCATCATGTTGCCCAGGCTTGTCTCAAATTCCTGTGTTCAAGAGATCTGCCCACCTTGGCCTCCCAAACTGCTGGCATTACAGGTGTGAGCCACCACACCCAGCCTAATATCAATCATCCTTAAAGGCTATATCCATTACGTAACTGCCTTATTTAAGAGTCAAGAATAAGTAGGATTAAAAAGAAGATATGTTTGAGAGCATCTGTTTAAGAGTTTGGGGTTAGATTACATAATCTTAAATGTTAGGTCAAGAGTTGAGATAATTTCTGTAGGCAAAGAAAAGCTACCACCAGATTTTGAGTAAAGAAGAATAGCAGGTGAAAAGTCATATCAAAGGAGGATTAACCAGGCCATAAGATTAATATGACACTGGTATCTAAGTGTGAGTGTAAAGCGGAGGGAGTTAAGGAAATAAGAAACTGTGAGTCCCTCATGGGCAAGTATCTCACATTCATCTCAGGCTCCACCCCTCGGACTCAGCCCAGGGTACACCCAGTATAGGAGTAAGTCTGTTTGCTTCATAAACATCGGATGTTCAAGTGTCTTCCTTTGGGAATAGTCTGGGCACTTCTACTATGTTAAATGCTACTTACCTATATACATAAATGGGGCAAATACTTGTAAACTGTGATTATCTTAAATCTAATATTTATTTATTTACAATCTGTAATAAGTCAAGAATATCATTTGGAAAAAATACATTGATTTTCTAATAACTTACAAATCTCTAGAAAGATGCACTCTCTGCCTAATGGATGAATATTTTAGTAATAAGTCAGTTTTTGAAATCTCAGCCTTCTTTGATTTAAAATTAATGATTTAGGCTGAGCGTGGTGGCTCACACCTGTAATCCCAGCACTTTGGGGGACCAAAGTGGGCAGATCACTTGAGGTCAGTAGTTCAAGACCAGCCTGGCCAAGATGGTGAAATCCCGTCTCTATTAAAAACATGAAAATTGGTTGGGTGCGGTGGCTTATGCCTGTAATCCCAGCACTTTGAGCGGCCGAGGTGGGCAGATCATGAGGTCAGGAGATCGAGACCATCCTGGCTAACACGGTGAAACCCCGTCTCTACTAAAAATACAAAAACTTAGCCAGGTGTGGTGGCAGGCACCTGTAGTCCCAGCTACTTGGGAGGCTGAGGCAGGAGAATCACTTAAAGCCAGGAGGCAGAAGTTGCAGTGAGCCAAGATCTCACCACTACACCCTAGCCTGGGTAGACAGAGCAAGACTCCATCTCAAAAAAATAAAAAAAATTAATGATTTAATAAAATAAAGATTAAGTCAACTACTATACTTAATACATCTGCTTATTTCCTTGAAACAAGGAAATGAAATAATAACTTTTGTACTACTGGTATCTGATCTGATATAAATTAGATATTTTAGATAAAAGTATGGCATTTTAGAATTTAGTATTTATCCTGGAGAAAATCTTTGCAAGGTTTGTTTATTAAAATCTCATGAAACTTTGAAACTGATCAAATAGCATTTCACCTGAAAACGAAGAAAATTCTTGTATAATTCTTGCTGTTTAATCTGAAGTTCAGTTGGAGGCTCACCAAATACATTTCCCCGAGCAAAAGGAGAGCTCTGTGTTTGCATATGACCTTGAAAGAAATATTTTGCAAAAAACATACTATTAGCCAATGCTTAGAAAATGTAGCAGTTAAAGAATGAACCATTTGCTAATAAATTCATTTTATTTTTTAAAAAGTCCAGAGATTAAAATCAGAAGAGGAAGGTTGAGATTAGAATCTGAAGATCAGGTGAACAGTAGTAAGAGAAAGAAAAATGGCAAAACTAAAATAAAATTAACAGTTAACAAAATCAAATAATACCTGAAAGATACAAAGTAAACATAAAAGCTAACAGCTTAAACAACCCTCATTGCAACAAAGGCTTTAAAATAGAATTTATGGAGAGAAAAAAAGTACATATTTATATTCTTCAGTATATGAATATCCTTTACTTAAGAATATTGCTTAATAACATATAAAATTGTTTTTAAAAATCAGTAATTTCAAAATTCTTCCCAACAATTTAAATGACAGAATAGAAAGTCAGCTTTGAAAAACATATTTAACAAATTAGAATGTGTCTTGTTGTAATAGTTTTTATTTTTAAAACTATCAAATTAATGAGATATAAACATGAACAAAAATTTTTTATTATATATTACCTATAAATTTATAGTATCGTATATTCTTGGAATGGAAAAAATTATTTCATAAAAGCAATTTGAAAAACAATTATACCCTTAGAGTCTCTTTGAATGCAGACAGGAAAAAAAAATGACATTTAAATTTAAGCCTCATATAACTTTTTATATTGAGTTTCTGACTCATTCTTTATACCATTAAACTAAAGCATATATTTCTTTTTTCTTTTTTTTTTGAGACAGAGTCTTGCTCTGTCACCCAGGCTGGAGTGCAGTGGCATGATCTCCGCTCACTGCAACCTCTGCCTCCCAGGTTCAAGCGATTCTCCTGCTTCAGCCTCCTGAGTAGCTGGGACTACAGGCGTGTGCCACCATGCCTGGCTAATTTTTTTTTTTTTTTTGTATTTTTAGTAGAGACAGGATTTCGTCATGTTGGCCAGGCTGGTCTCCAACTCCTGACCTCAGATGATCCGCCCACCTTGGCCTCCAACAGTGCTGGGATTACGGGCGTGAGCCACTGTGCCCAGCCTAAAGCATGTATTTCTCGCATGCAGTTTTGTATCGGCAAACTGCTTTGCAGTTCAGGTACCACTCAGGTCTATTTTGCTTTTGTATTTAAATTTATTAATGCTTATTTGAACAGACTGGCAGAAAGCCAAATCAATACTTAAACATTATGAATACTTTTTTCCACTAGAAAATTTTCCTACTGAAAACACCTTGAAGGCTATTTTAAATTTTATGCTGTGGTGGAAACAAACTTGAGTAGCATGTTTCACCATGATGCTCACTCCTATTCTAAACCTTTGGGGCAATTAGAGAAGAAATATTATTAGAGACAGACAAGAGAAGTCCTTTTATAAATGAATAAACTATAAAAGGAAAACCAGAGCGAAACACTTGCTATATACAAAGAAAGCAGAAATGTATCTTGGCATGATAATAAGCCAAAAAAATAAATTTAAGCCATATTCGTATTAGACTTCAAAAGCCACAGCTCATCTAAAAACCATAAAGTAAAAGAAAAAATAATGAACATTATAAAGGGCATCAGAAACAAACCTAATGAAGATAAAATATTAGAGGATAAGGAAACTTAAACACATGTTGTAACATTCAATTTTCAGCTATATTCAATTTCCTGCAGGCTTTTAAAATGTCAAATGCTACATATATGCAAAGATATGTGTGTCTGTGTGTACATACATACACACACGCACTCATATATATATATGGCATAGCACAAAATTAGGTAGATTTGAATCATTTCTTGCATTGAGAAAGTTTATTTTAGATTAATTAATTCTTTCTTTTTTTCTTTGAGATAGAGTCTCGCTCTGTCACCAGGCTGGAGTATGGTGGCATGATCTCAGCTCACTGCAACCTCCTATTCCCAGGTTCAAGCGATTCTCCTGCCTCAGTCTCCGAAGTAGCTGGGATTACAGGCGCATGCCACCACACCCAGCTAATTTTTGTATTTTTAGTAGAGACAGGGTTTCACCATGTAGCCCAGGATGGTCTCGATCTCCTGACCTCATGACCCACCCGCCTCGGGGCCTCCCAAAGTGCTGGGATTACAGGCGTGAGCCACTGCGCCCAGCCAATTAATTAATTCTTAGGGAAGGAAAGTCTAACTCAAGGAATTTCAATTCACAAAAAAGGGAAGTTTTAAACATTTTATGGTTTTTTAAATTTAATTCTTAAACAGAACATCCTGGCAACAATACCAGCATAAAAACCTGGCAGTGGTACAGAAAGGTTATAGGCAACAAATTTTGCTGTGTGTGTTTAATCATCAGGCTTATGCTTTTGGGAAGGGGTCATGGAAACTGATGATTTTCTGGTGTTTTTGCTTGGTGTGCAAAGCTAGATGGCTAAAAAGTGTTATTACTAAGATAGAGAAAGTTCTAGGCTGAGCCAGAACTACAAACAATACCAGGTACGGAAAAAAAGGGTAGAGAAAGACTCTTTATGGCACTGAGATCTCAATACAGACTACTAGAAGCAGCAGCAAATGAGAAAAATATCAGAAAGAAGTCAAAATTTTCTCTTAGCAATAATATGAAAAGGTGTTTTGATGTTCTTACTACACACTATTATACAGAGCCAAATCAATAATATTGTCAAAATCAAAGGTTCCAATTTTAGTGCTCTAAAAATCAAAACTGGATCCAATAAAATCTATTGTAGAATAAAGCATTTTCTCATAATAAGAAAACACTGGTACAAGTTGCCCATGAAAACAGTAAATAATCCATCTCTTAAAGTGTTCAAAAAGGCTACAGATACGTGTGCCACCATCAAAGCCTTGAAAGATGCAGGGGTATGACTCTAATCACAGCTCCCCATTTCACTTACCTGTTTAGCCAAAAATCAGGGTCAAAAACAAAAAAGACTGATGATCAGTCACAAATATTTTAGAACTTCCTAATGAAAAGGTTTTTTCTAGTCTAAAATCAAAAGTTCTGTGAAAGCACAAAGCCAAATTTTGTAATGAATAAATGGCCAGTTTTATAGGCATCAAAATATAGCGTGAGGTGGTGTATTAAAATTTTTAAATATATAACACAATTTAACATATACTTGACAACTTTTCCTGGTATGTCATAAAAAAGATATTGAATAATTTTCATCTTACAGAATTTTTGATTAAAGGATATTAATCGTAAATCAAAGATAAGTAGTTCAGAGGCATGTAACCAGGCGGTGGCTCACGCCTGTAATCCCAACACTTTGGGAGGCGGAGGCGGATGGATCACGAGGTCAGGAGTTCAAGACTAGCCTGGTCAAGATGGCGAAATCCCACCTCTACTAAAAATACAAAAATTAGCCAGGTGTGGTGGCAGGCACCTGTCTGTAATCCCAGCTACATGGGAGGCTGAGGTAGAGAACTGCTTGAACCCGGGAGATGGAGGCTGCAGTGAGCTGAGATTACGCCACTGCACTCCAGCCTGGGTAACAAAGTGAGACCCCGTCTCAAAAAAACAAACAAACAAAAAAACCCACTTTGCTTCATTTCTTTGTACACTGTTGTTTTACAAGGGAGGGTAAATGATTACTAAAACAAGCAAAAAATGAACTTCCCTGTACAATTTATCATATCACAATGACACTTTTTCACTAATTCAAATAGCTATGGATATAAGATGCAAATTGTGTATGTGTGTAAAAAAAGTGTGTGATTTTAAGAAATGTCCCCCACTAGCAAAATAAAAATGTTAGCAGCAGCTAAAGGATACATAGCAAGTTACAAAGCTGAGAAGAAACACAGTACTAAGAAGTAACCTTTCCCCATTCACCCTTTTTTCAAAGTAACTATGAAGAAAAGGTATTTTATGAATCATGTGTTATGCTTCCTGTATCAGAGCAGCCAAGTTCTCAAGATCCCAGTAAGAAGAACTTAGTCAAAGAACATAAATGTTACTGAACAATTTCAGAATCGTTAAAAAAAAAAAAAAAAGTGATTAAAAACCTGAGCTTTTATTTGCAGCATCTTCTAGGTTCTCAGCATTTGAAGTGGCTAAATTTGGGTCTAGAGATAGAACAGCCCTTTTATCTTCATATGTTCTTGCATCTGGGTTATGGTAGGCATCTATATTTTGTCTGTGCATCCTATTCAAATCGGCTGAGAGGAAAAAATAAGCCATTTATTTCAATAAACACATTTCTATAATTGGCATGCAAAACATATTTTCTTAAAATAGGGAGTCAGAAAGAAAAACAATAGGACAAAGTTGGGAATAATTCAATGATATGTTGGTGCCCTGAAAAGAGAAACAAAATTATAAAAACTTTTAAGATTTTCAAAAAATAACCCTTTAAAATAATCTCAATTAGCAGATAAGGATACATAAATCTTTAACAAAACATAAAAACCGTATTACCAGTATCTATGTTACTTCAGAACTTAGAATTTCTTTCACATAGAAAAAATACAGCAATAATTTAAAACAACTCATAGTAAAATTTACCTGTCATCGGTCTCCTAATAACATATAATCATGTGGAGTGGCATTTTAAAATATATTCACAAATTACTTGGCAAGCCTCCCTCAAAGGGTAAAGCTAAATTCCATTCCCCTTCAGTGGTGTTCAGAGTTAATAGCTCACTTCTTATGACTAGCATGTCGCAGAAACAACAGTATATGACTTCTGAGGCTACCTCATAAAAGAAATTATTTCCACCTTGCTTATCTATGGATCATTCACTCTGAAGAAAGCCAACTGCCATATCATAAGTACACTAAGGGAGCCCTATGGAAAGGCCCATATGACAAGGAACTAAGGCTTCCTGAGCCATGTGAGGGAGCCATATTGAAAATGAATCTTACAGTCCCCATCAAGCCTCAGATGACTACTGCCATGGTCAACACCCTGGACTCCAACATTATGAGGGAGCCTGAGACAGAACCACCCAGCTAAACCACTCACAAATTTCTAACCCTCAGAGCCGTAAGATAATAAATGTGTATCGTGCTAAAACACCAAGTTTTGGGTTAATTCTTTACATAGAACAGATATCGAATACACACAGCAAAAATCTGAGCACCTAGAATTGGGTCAAACAACCAATCTCAAAAACAGAACTGAATGATTACAGAACTCAAAGCTTTAATAAAATAAAAAGTAGCTGTTTTCCATAAAACAAACAAACCAAAAAACTGGAACAGTATGGCAGTACTGAAAGTGAACTTAAACCTGGATATTAGAAGTATTTATCAGGAAGCCTGTTATGTTCAAGAACGTATTTTGAACACGAATCACAATTAGAATTCCAGATAGAACATGGCAAGCAATACGTAAATGTTACAAAAGAGAATGGGAGTTCAGAATCAGGAAGGTTCACCTTGTTACAATATTTAGGGCAGCTTGGACTTGGAAAATGTATAGGAGCTTCACAGATGAAGATAAATAGGGAAGCATAATAGAGAAGTACAACAATGTGAGAAAGCACTCCAAGCAGGTAAAACATGAAGAGTGTTCTGGCAACATTAAAGCCGTCCAGCTAGACTAGAGCATAAAGCACATATAATAGAGCAATGGCAAGTAAGACTGGAAACCACAGAATGGATACGTATTCTGGAATATCCTAAAACACATGCCAATGGCTCTCAATTTTGTTCTGTAGAAGGTAATGGAGGCAGTTCTGGTTGTTACAGAAGTGGGATTAATATATTAGTCTGGCTGGGTGTGGTGGCTCATGCCTATAATCCCAGCACTTTGGGAGGCCAAGGAGGGTGGATCACTTGAGCTCAGGAGTTCAAGACCAGCCTGGGCAACATGGTGAAATTCCATTTCTACTGAAAATACAAAAATTAGCTGGGCATGAGGGCATGCAACTGTAGTCCCAGCTACTTGGGGGGCTGAAGTGGGAGGATCACTTAAGCCCAGGAGGTGCAGGTTGCAGTGAGTCAAAATTACACCACTGCACTCCAGGCTGGATGACACAGTGAGACTCTGTCTCAAAAAAATAAAAATAAAAATGGTTGAGGACAAAGAAAAAGATTTAAAGATCAATCTGTAGGGAAGACGTAAAGAGTAACAGGAGTAAAAGAGATGACATGGAAGAGAATGGATGAAGGTATGAGAAACACACAACGTCAGATGACAGTCCTTAGAAGAAAGATAATGCTCACAAACCTAGCAGAGTCTAACTCTAGCTCATAACGCACATTCAATAAATATCAGCTGAAGTTTGGACAGCATCTCAAAGGATACAAAAGACTCGGGGAAAAAAAAGAACTGTCAAGCCAGTTCAAAGAAGATAAAAGCTGAGTAAAAATCATTAAATTGAAATTAGGACATTAGGCTTTTTGTTGACAATGTGGCATGGGGGAGTGGTGGGCAGGGGGTACAAGCTAGATGTTATATTATAGAAAAATAGCCGATAAGAGTGTGGTTAAGAAGTGACAGCAACAAGCATGGACTACTTTTTGAATGTATTTCATATGGTAAAGGAAGCATTTGTTTGTGTTTTAATACAAGTGACCTAAGCATGTTCAGAGGTAGAAAGAAGAAATAAATAGAAAAAATGCAAAGAGAAAGGAGTGGGTTAAACCACAGAAAAAGGTGACCGCAAGAAAACTCCCAAGTGCCAAGGACTGGCAAGGCAGATAGACATTCTTGAAATAATCTACAGCTGTGTTGCCAAACTAGCGAGTGCTTAGGGAATGCAATCTTAGTTTGATAGTCACCTACACAAACCATACATTAGGAGATATCCTATATGTAAGAAAACTTCAATAACACATTATAATTTACTGTTGTGATTATACAGGGACTTCTCCAGTGGAATAATATTCAACATATTTATATTAAGAGAAAATTAATTTCATCAGAGTACGTAATTATTAAGATTTAAGACTATCAGAGTTAGCAAGCAAACTAAATCCATATTGCTTTTTATTGGGAAAAATGATTGGGCAACTGGCCACTCCTTTTCCGTCTTTCTGTGAGATGGTAACACAAATGATTTGAAATCAGCTAAAAAACAAAAATTAAAAAAGGCACTTTGGTCAAGAGCGTAATTTGTCAACTGCAAAGACAGGACTTCATTTTAAATGTAAATCATCATAACATTCAATATAAAATTAGGAGCACTTATGTGCTCCTCACTGAGTGAATTAGCTCATTATAAAAAAATTAATTTTAATTAACTTCACAAGTTAGCTGGTATTCTTTATACTTTGATGGAAAATACATACCAAAATATATTTTGTGAAGGGCTGAGATATGTTAAATGTTACTATAAACCCAGGACTATTCAGCAATTCATGGCTGACACAGAAACTCTTTTATAATGACTTAATTCAGACAGCTAAGCAAAATTCCCAACACTAGCACTACTAACAATACATATTTCAAAATTAACGTAATTTAAAATATATACACTTACCTATAGAGTAAAATTCTAATTGATGGCTCATAAAATAAATCTCACAAACTTAAAAACACTTTAGTCATTAAAAGTATATTCTCTCCAGCTGGGTGCAGAGGCTCATGCCTGTAATCTCAACACTTTGGGAGGCTGAGGTGGGAGGATCACTTGAGGCCAGGAGTTTGAGACCAGTTGGGTCACACAGTGAGACCCTGTCTCTAAAGACACTTTTGTAATTAGCTGGGCATGGTGGCATGTGCCTGTAATCCTTGCTACTGGGGGGGCTCAAGTGGGAAGATCACTTGAGCCAGGGAGGTTGAGACTGCAGTGAGGCCTGATCGTGCCACTGCATTATAGCCTGGGAGACAGAGCGAGACCTTGTCTCAAAACAAACAAACAAACAAACAAAAAAACAGAAACGTATATTCTCTTACTAAAACAGAATACAAACTAGAACTGAATAAAAGAAAGCTCTCTGGAAAATCCCCTCATACTTGGAAACTTTTTAAGTCCACTTTCAAATAACTAACGGGGGTTAAAGAAAAGTCACAAAGAAAATCAGAAAACTGAATGAAAATTAAAACATAACACATCAAAATTTGTGACATATAGCTAAAACAGTACTCAGAGGGAAATGTGTAGCATACTTCAATGCACAGAAAATAAGTAAGGTCTCAAATCATAATCTAAGCATCAACATTAAAAAATTAGAAAAGGGGGCTGGGCATGGTGGCTCACGCCTGTAATCCCAGCACTTTGGGAGGCGGAGGCGGGCAGATCACAAGGTCAGGAGTTCGAGACCAGCCTGGCCAGTATGGTGAAACCCCGTCTCTACTAACAATACAAAAATTAGCCAGGTGCGGTGCATGCACCTGTAGTCCCAGCTACTTGGGAGGCTGAGGCAGGAGAATCATTTGAATCCGGAAGGCGGAAGTTGCAGTGAGTCGAAATTGCGCCACTGCGCTCCAGCTTGGGCAACACAATGAGACTCTATCTCAAAAAAAAAAAGAAATTAGAAAAGGGAGAAAAGTAAGCACAAAGCAAACTAAAGGAAGCAAATAGTAAAGATACGAGCAAAATCACTGAAACAAGAAAAAAAGCGGAGAAAAAAAATCAATGAAAAATTACAGCTGATTCTACAAAAAGATCCATAAAGTTGATAAACATCCAGCCAGCCAGATTTAAGAGAATATACAAATTACAAATATCAGGAATGAATGAGGAGCCATCACCAGAGATCCTACTAACACCAGAATAAAAAAGAAATATTATGAACAACATTATGACAATAAATTTAAAAAATGAATAATTTACTTGAATGATTCAAATGACCAAAGCTCACATAAGAAATAAACTGAATATCTCTTTATCTATTAAATAAAGTGAATTCACAGTTTAAAACTTTCCCAAAAAGAAAATTCCCCACCCGGATGGCTTCACTGGTGAATGCTTTTTTTTTTTTGAGATGGAGTCCCGCTCTGTCATGCAGTGGTGCAATCTTGGCTCACTGCAATCTCCACCTCCTGGGTTCAAATGATTCTCCTGCCTCAGCCTACCGAGTAGCTGGGACTACAGGACCACATCACCACACACAGCTAATTTTTGTATTTTTAGTAGAGATAGGGTTTCACCGTGTTGGCCAGGATGGTCTCGATCTCTTGACCCTGTGACCCACCTGCCTCAGCCTCCCAAAGTGCTGGGATTAGAGGCATGAGCCAACACACCCAGCCTTCACTGGTGAATTCTAAACACAGAAAAAACATTTCCCAGCTAGGCAGAGTGGCTCACATCTATGTATTCCCAGCACTTTGGGAGGCCAAGGTGGGAGCATCATTTGAGCTCCGGAGTTCGAGACCAGCCTAGGCAACATAAACATAGTGAGACCCTGTTTCTACAAAAAATAAAAAAAATTAGCCAGGTATGGTGGCACATGCCCGTAGTCCCAGCTACTCAGGAAGTTAAGGTGACAGAATTGCTTCAGCCCAGGAGGTTGAGGCTGCAGGGAGCTGTGATTGTGTCACTGTACTCCAGCTTCTGTGACAGAGCAAGACTCTGTCTCAAAAAACAAAAAAACAAACAAACAAACAAAAGAAAAAGAAAAAACATTTCCCAGTTCATGTTATCAGGCCAGAATTACCCTGATACCAAAACCAGACAACATTATAAAGCAATAAAAACCAGAATATCTTATGAGCCTAGATGCAAACATCTCTGACAAAATACTAGCAAATCAAATTCTGTAAGATGTATAAAAGACAATAATACAGCTTGGTTTTTCCCAGGAATGCAAGATCCATTGAACATTCAAAAATCAATCAATGTAATTTATCACATATCAGAAGGGCAAAGAAACCACACTATGATATCAATAGATGCAGAAAAGCACCTGACAAAATTCAACATACACTCACAATGAAACCTCTAAGCAAACAAGGAATAGAAAATCCTCAATGGGATAAAAGAAAAACTGACCAAAAGCTGACAGCTAACTTAATGATGAAAGATTGCTTTTCATCTGAAATCAGAGACAAGACAAAGATGTCTGTGCTCATGATTTCTAAACACTGTACTGGAGTTCTTAAACAGTGCAAAAGGCAATTAAAATAAATAGAAGGCATCACATTGGAAAGAAATAAGTAAAACTAACTCCTCTACTGACAGATGCTATGATTGCCTACATTAAAAATCAAAGAATCTACAAAAAACTAAAACTAACAAGTGAGCTTAGCAAGCACACAGACTACAGACAACAGCAAGCACACAGACTACAGTCTGTGTATCTGTAAATATACAAAATTTACCTGTATTTCTATAGACCATCAACGAACAAATGAATTAAAAATTTTTTAGTGTAACATTTTAAAATAGCTTCAAACCACATGAAATATTTAGGGAAATAACAACATACATCCAAGATCTGCCACCAAAAACTACAAAATATTGCTGAGAGAAATTAACTAGAAGCAATAAATGGATATACACTGCCCACTCATGGATCAAGAGGCTCAATGTTATTAAGATGCTGGCTGTCCCAATATTATCTATACAGTCAACGGAATCACAATGAAAATGCCACCATGCTTGACATGACAAAGTAATAATAATAGTAATAATTACTTACTATAACTTCTTATTTACTTACTATAACTTATTACTAAATAATAATATTACTATATTACTATAGTGATAGTAAAATATGCAAAGAAGTTAAGTTGTCAAAAGATCTTGAAACGGCTGGGCACAGTAGCTCACACCTGTAATCCCAGCACTTTGGGAGGACTAGGCGGGCAGATCACGAGGTCAGGAGATTGAGACCATCCTGGCTAACATGGTGAAACCCCGTCTCTACTAAAAATAGAAAAAATTAGCCGGGCGTGGTGGCAGGCTCCTGTAGTCCCAGCTACTCAGGAGGCAGAGGCAGGAGAATGGTGTGAACTCGGGAGGTGGAGCTAGCAGTGAGCCGAGATCGCGCCACTGTACTCCAGCCTGGACAACAGGGGGAGACTCCATCTCAAAAAAAATTCTTGAAAAAAAAGAACAAAGCTGGAGGACTCACACTTTTCAATTTCAAAACTTACTACAAAGCTATAGTAATCAAGAGACTCTGATATGGGCAAAAGGATAGACATATAGAGCAATGGAACAGAGAGAGAAAGAGACAGAGAGATTGAGAAAGAGGAATCTCACGGATTGGAGGAGACTAAAGAGACATGAACTAAACACATTATAGGATCCTGGACTACAGCCTAAAATAGAATAAGGACATTAGGAAAAAAAACAACAACAAAAAACGGGTAAAATTCGAACAAGGTATGTAACTTAATTATCAGCACTGTATCTAGGTTAATTTCTAGTTTTGATCATTGTGCCATGATTATCTAAGATGTTAACATCACGGGAAACAAGGTGAAGGATACTCTCTACACCATCTTTGCAACTCTTTTAGGTCTTAATTTCACAATAGAAAATGTTTTTTTTAAATGAGGCATCACTGCACTTTCAATAAAATAAAAGCTTAAAGATGCATAATTTCAAGTTTTGATGAAAATTCAGAGCAACTAGAAACCTCATACTTTTCTGACAGGAATGCAAAATGACACAACAAAATTGGAGAATGTTCTGGCAGTTTCTTACAAAGTTAAACACTTACTATTCAACCCAGCAATTCTATTCCTAGGCACTTACCCAAAAGAATAAAAATTTATAGCCGGGCGCGGTGGCTCAAGCCTGTAATCCCAGGACTTTGGGAGGCCGAGACGGGCGGATCACGAGGTCAGGAGATCGAGACCATCCTGGCTAACACGATGAAACCCCGTCTCTACTAAAAATAGAAAAAATTAGCCGGGCGTGGTGGCAGGCTCCTGTAGTCCCAGCTACTCAGGAGGCAGAGGCAGGAGAATGGTGTGAACTCGGGAGGTGGAGCTAGCAGTGAGCCGAGATCGCGCCACTGTACTCCAGCCTGGACAACAGGGGGAGACTCCATCTCAAAAAAAATTCTTGAAAAAAAAGAACAAAGCTGGAGGACTCACACTTTTCAATTTCAAAACTTACTACAAAGCTATAGTAATCAAGAGACTCTGATATGGGCAAAAGGATAGACATATAGAGCAATGGAACAGAGAGAGAAAGAGACAGAGAGATTGAGAAAGAGGAATCTCACGGATTGGAGGAGACTAAAGAGACATGAACTAAACACATTATAGGATCCTGGACTACAGCCTAAAATAGAATAAGGACATTAGGAAAAAAAACAACAACAAAAAACGGGTAAAATTCGAACAAGGTATGTAACTTAATTATCAGCACTGTATCTAGGTTAATTTCTAGTTTTGATCATTGTGCCATGATTATCTAAGATGTTAACATCACGGGAAACAAGGTGAAGGATACTCTCTACACCATCTTTGCAACTCTTTTAGGTCTTAATTTCACAATAGAAAATGTTTTTTTTAAATGAGGCATCACTGCACTTTCAATAAAATAAAAGCTTAAAGATGCGTAATTTCAAGTTTTGATGAAAATTCAGAGCAACTAGAAACCTCATACTTTTCTGACAGGAATGCAAAATGACACAACAAAATTGGAGAATGTTCTGGCAGTTTCTTACAAAGTTAAACACTTACTATTCAACCCAGCAATTCTATTCCTAGGCACTTACCCAAAAGAAATAAAAATTTATAGCCGGGCGCGGTGGCTCAAGCCTGTAATCCCAGCACTTTGGGAGGCCGAGACGGGCGGATCACGAGGTCAGGAGATCGAGACCATCCTGGCTAACACGATGAAACCCCGTCTCTACTAAAAAAATACAAAAAACTAGCCTGGCGAGGTGGCGGACGCCTGTAGTCCCAGCTACTCGGGAGGCTGAGGCAGGAGAATGGCGGGAACCCGGGAGGCGGAGCTTGCAGTGGGCTGAGATCCGGCCACTGCACTCCAGCCTGGGTGACAGAGCGAGACTTCGTCTCAAAAAAAAAAAAAAAAAGAAATAAAAATTTATGTTCACACAAAGATCTGTAAGTGAATGTTTCTAACAGCTTTATTTATAATAGCCTTGAACTGTAAACAGCCCACATATCCATCAACTGCTAAATGGATAAACAGCTATGGTACTTCCAGACAATGCAATACTATTCAGTAATAAAAAAAAAATAAGCTACTGACATATGCAACAACATGGATGAATCTCACAAACACTATGCTAAAATACAAATGTCAGAAAAAAGGCAATATTTTCATGCCAGAAAGGAGATCACAGATTGGCATGGGTGGACGAGTAAGTAAAAGAACTGACTAACTAATCATCCTTTTAATCAACTGGAACTATGAGATACCATCTTTCAAAGTGGTTTTTATCATTTAATTTATTTTTATTGACATTTTTCTTTTGGTGTATATGTTTTAACATTTGACATGGACAGTTTCATGTAAAGTTTCAAATAAAAACCTGAATAAAGAACTTTAATGAATAGAGAACTGAGAAAGACAACAGAATAAAGTACTGTACAAATAATTAAACTGAGAAGTATTTACTTTAAAAGGGGCGACACTATCTTACAGTTGCATGAATAACACATTTTTATATTTCATTAATAACTACTATGGCTTATAAAGAGGTATTCTTAGGTAAGATAAGGGTTAAGATTCAATTTTATTAATTTCTTTGGAATAAAAGATCAAAAAAAGAACAACAGGAGTAATTAGAAAAGTCAGCAGCAGAATTAAAGTTAGACAAGATAATGAACAGACGTTATATGGTCTTAGTCATCACTAGGCTCTATACTACATATTTCAAATGTAACTTTCCCGCCTTCTCTAAAATGTAGTAGCTACACTGGGTGCAGCTGCTCATGTCCGTAATCCTAGCACTTTGGGAAGCCGAGGTGGGTGGATCACCTCAGGTCAGGAGTTCAAGACCACCAACATGGTGAAACCCCATCTTTACTAAATACACAAAATTAGGCGGGCATGGTGGCACATGCCTGTAATCCCAGCTACTCAGGAGGCTGAGGCAGGAGAACTGCTTGAACCCGGGAGGCAGAGGTTGCAGTGAATTGAGATTGCACCATTGCACTCTAGCCTGGGTAAAAGAGCAAAACTCCATCTCAAAAAATAAAAATAAAAATAAAATGTAGCATCCACATACAAAATAAACTGATACTCTTTTTAAGTGATGAGTTTACCTGCTTTGAAAATATCACTGAGTTATACTGTATTTGATAAAATAGTATGCCTTTTCTATTTCATGGCATGAAGACGGCATTAAATAAGCCAACTAAACATTAATATTAAAAATTGAAATCTAAGAAACATTTTCTCCATGCTCATGAGGTCAAGCAATTCTAAAATAATGTTTTATAACTCAATAACCCAAATTTATCCTACTCACTTCCACCAATTAAAGGCATACAGAACACCATAATTGTATTGTTTGAACTAGAAATAATCTTAGAGGTAAGATTTTAGAAAACTGCTCTATCCCAATGTTTTCCAATGTTTCACTCAGTTAAGCACATTTTTCATGGTAACTAGTATATTTCTATCAATTTACAATTTAAATTTACTGTAGCAAAGATTGCCCATATGGCTATTAATCCCATGCCCTTCTCCTGAGCATAAAGAAAGTTACACTTCCCAGCCTCCCAAGCTGTTAGGTTAGACCCTATAACTAGGTCTGAACAATGGAATGAAGGCAAAAGTGATCTTCCTCCACATCCAGGCCAGGCCCCAACAATATCCTCAATTTGTCCCTGGACAAGAAGAAAAGGATTCTAAAATGAAGGAATGAAACAATGGATCCCTGAGTCACTTCTTGGAGGAGAACCACCCAAACAGCATCAGAGTGGGACAAAAATGGATGCCTAACAAGAGAGGCCTTAAGCTTCTAAGAATTTGGGTTTATTACAGCACTTTCCATTAAATGCCTGGACTAATACCTTCACTTTAATACCTGTAGTTTAAAAGAAAATATTACAGCACTATTCATAAATGGAAAACTTGTGTTTTTCTAATATATTTTCAAGTAAACACTTATCTATTAAAATAAGAAATGTTAGCTAGGCATCATCTAAAATCATTTCATCGATAAAGAAAGTAATAAGAATTCTACTCTTTCAAAACTATGAGAAAATTATTCATGAGGTGAAGATAGGAAAGGAACAAATCTTTTGGGAAGAAAAAAAAGACCTATTAAAATTAAAGCAGGCCAGGCATGGTGGCTCACACCTGTATTCCCAGCACTTTGGGAGGCTGAGGTGGGTGGAACACCTGAGGTCAGGAGTTTGAGACCAGCCTGACCAACATGGTGAAACCCCATCTCTAATAAAAACACAAAAATTAGCCGGGCATGATGATGCATGCCTATAAATCCCAGTTACTTGGGAGGTTGAAGCAGGAGAATTGCTTCAACCTGGGAGGCATAGGTTGCAGTGAGCCAAGATGGTGCCATTGCATTCCAGCCTGGGTGACTGAGTGAAACTCTGTCTCAAAAAAATTAATTAATTAAATTAAAGTAAATTAAAGTGGGCCTCAAATATATCTTTTTTTTTTTGAGACGGAGTCTCGCTCTGTCGCCCAGGCTGGAGTGCAGTGACCGGATCTCAGCTCACTGCAAGCCCCGCCTCCTGGGTTCCCGCCATTCTCCTATCTCAGCCTCCCGAGTAGCTGGGACTACAGGCGCCTGCCACCTCACCCGGCTAGATTTTTGTATTTTTTAGTAGAGACGGGGTTTCACCGTGTTAGCCAGGATGGTCTCGATCTCCTGACCTCGTGATCCGCCCATCTGTGCCTCCCAAAGTGCTGGGATTACAGGTTGAGCTACCGTGCCCGGCCCAAATATATCTTTTTAAAATAACAAAGAAGCAAAGGCATAATACATAAGAATTCTAACTCAACATCCAATCTTTCGATTCTATCACTCATCTATTCCTACAATATATAATACCTAAAGAACATGAAATGTGTATCTTTGATCTACTTTTATTCTGCTTAACTAAACATTAAACAGAGACCATCCTAATATATACAATAGCCCTTTGTAACTGCGGGTTCCACATCTGTGGATTCAATCAACCACAATTCAAAAACATTAAAAAATAAAAAAATGGAGGCTTGCATCTGTGCTGAACATGTAAAAAGTCTTTTTTTCTTGTCATTATTCTCTAATTAATATAAGATCACAACTATTCACATAGCATTTTCACTGTATTAGGTATTACAAGTAATCTAGAGATGATTTAAAGTATACAGGAGGATATGTGTAGGTTATATGCAAATGCTTTACCAATCTTATATCAGGAACTTGAGCATCTATGGATTTGGGTATTCACAGGAGATCCTGGAACCAATGTTCCACGGTTATCAACAGAAAACTATATATAACAAGTTGTATAAAGCCACTCTTTCGAAGTATTTGTTGTGTGATTACTAGATCAAACATTTTTGAGAGTACATAATTGAAAGATAAATCAACAAATTATGAAACCTGCTAGAAAGTTTCTATGATCATGTCTTTTTTTTTTCCTCAAAGGAATTCTTGCAATGAGCAGGTATATTGCATATATAAATTAAACACAAAACCCCCTCCCAAAACGGTTTTAGATCCTTTATTTCTAAGACATCTTACTAGTTTTTAACTTGTAATATGGGTTTTATCAGTTTTTACGAGGAAACAAAATATTCTAAGTACCAGTTTCAGCAAAAACTTATCAACTAACATGAGCTTTCCTCTGCAGCTGGGTTATCAACATCAGAGGATGAAATATCTACAATAAAAACAAATGAATAGTATTCTGAGAAGAAATGCTTTCTAGCCTCTGTTATTATATTTATTCTCAAAATACCTCATATGCATTAAGTTACATACATACCTTGCTATAGAGGCTATGATTCCTACTTTTTTCTACTCCCTAGTCTTTTAAAAAGTTAAAAATAATTTAGCTTATTTTAAAAACAATTCAGTGGAAATAACATACTTATCAGATTTCCTTTTGCATCCCTGAGAGGAGCACCACCTCCACCTTTTCCCCAGGGATTATATGTTCTCATTTCAGCTTCTAATTTAGCTTCATATTCTTCTTTTTCTTCACGTTCTTTCTTCCTTCTTTCTTCTCTTTCCCGAATCTTGACAACATAAAATATATTTAAATAAACACTGACAAATATTCCAATACAAGAAGTTAGTAATACCAGATTTTTTTTTTTTAGAAAACGAAAAAAAATTTTTTTTTTCAGTATACTCCCCTACAAAGGTTAAAATCACAAATACGTAATACTCAATGTAAAAATACTTTAGGCCAGGTGTGGTGGCTCATGCCTATGGTGGTCAAGGTGGGCAGATCACGTAAGGTCAAGAGTTCAAGACCAGCCTGGCCAACATGGCAAAACCCCGTCTCTACCAAAAATACAAAAATTAGCCGAGTATGGTTGCGCACATCTGTAATCCCAGTTACTTGCATGGCTGAGGAACAAGAATTGCTTGAACCCAGGAGGTGGAGTTTGTAGTGAGCCGAGATTGTGCCCCTGCACTTCAGCTTGGGCAACATTATGCAAGACACTGTCTCTAAATAAATAAATAACATTAAAAATAAAAATAACTCAATGGCTAGAATACATAGCCCCTGTTCCTCTATATACACCAAATGACTTTCTAGCCTCTAAGGCTATTTCAGTCTCAACCAACTCCTCCTTCCCTCCCCCAGTGTCTACCTGAGCCATTCCCTCTCTAACCCTGACAGTTCCATGGGACCATCAGATCTCCCTATGTTCCTTTTTCATCTATCCTTTCAAGGGGAATGCCCAGCCACAAAGTCTACCCTCAACCTTACCAGACCTACTTTCCCTAGGCAAACTCTATTCCCAAAATTCTGAGGTTGGAGGATCAACCCTCTCTGGGGAATGCTTGGCAACTTTAAATACAGGCATACCTCATTTTATTGTGCTGTACTTTATTGTGCTTTGCAGACATCGCATTTTTTTCTTTTTTTTTTTGAGATGGGAGTCTCGCTCTGTTACCCAGGCTGGAGTGCAGTGGCACGATCTCGGCTCACTGCAAGCTCTGCTTCCCGGGTTCACGTCACTGTCCTGCCCCAGCCTCTGGAGTAGCTGGGACTACAGGAGCCCCCCACCATGCCCAGCTATTTTTCATATTTTTAGTAGAGACAGGGTTTCACTGTGTTAGCCAGGATGGTCTCGATCTCCTGACCTCGTGATCCACCCACCTCGGCCTCCCAAAGTGCTGGGATTACAGGCGTGAGCCACCACGCCCAGCTACAGACATTGCATATTTTACAAATTGAAGGTTTATGGCAACCCTGCACTGAGGAGGTCTATCAGTAACATTTTTCCAACAGCACGGGCTAACTTCATGTCTCTGTGTCACATTTTGGTAATTTTCACAATATTTTAAACTTTTAAAATTATTATTATATCTGTTATGGTGATCTGTGATTGGTGATCTTTACTGTTACTATTTTAATTGTTTTGGGGCGCCATGAATCACACACACATAAGATGGCAAATTTAATGGATAAATGTCATATGTATTCTGACTATTCTACCAATCAGCCATTTCCCTGTCTCTTTCCCTCTCCTTGGGTCTCTCTTTTCCCTGACAGAATACTGAAATTAGGCCAATTAATAACCCTACAACGGCATGTAAGTGTTTGAGTGAATGAAAGAGTCACACCTCTCACTTTAAATCAAAAGTGAGAAATGACTAAGCTTAGTGGGAAAGGCTTGTCGAATGCATAGATAGGCTGAAAGCTAGGCCTCTTATGCTAAATAAATACTTTGCCCAGTTGTAAATGCACAGGAAGAATTCTTGAAGAAAATTAAAAGTGCTACTCCAGTAAACACATGAATGATAAGAAAGTGAAACAGCCTTATTGCTGTTATAGAGAAAGTTTTAGTGGTCTAAATAGAAGATCAAACCAGCCCAGCATTTCCTTAAGCCAAAGCATAAACGAGAGCAAGGCCCTAACTTTCTTCAATTCTATGAAGGCTGAGAGAAGTGAGGAAGCTGCAGAAGAAAACTTGCAAGTTAGCAGAGGTTGGTTCATAAAGTTGGGGGAAAGCTGCCATCTCTATAACATAAAAGTACAACATGGGCCGGGCTCACACTTGTAATCCCAAAACTTTGGGAGGCCGAGGTAGGCAGATCACCTGAGATCAGGAGTTAGAGACCACCCTGACCAACATAGCAAAACTCCACCTCTACTAAAACATACAAAAAAAAGAAAAGAAAAGAAAAGAAAAAAAAATTAGCTGGGCGTGATTGCGGTGCCTGCAGTCCCAGCTACTCGTGAGGCCCTCGAGGTTGCAGTGAGCCAAGATCATGCCACTGTACTCCACCCTAGGCTGGGCGACAGAGTGCAACTTTGTCTCAAAATAAAAATAAAAATAAAAAAGTACAACATGAGGCAGCAAGTGCTGATGGAGAAGCTGCAGCAAGTTACCCAGAAAGTCTAGCTCAGATAACTGATGAAGGTGGTTCCACTAAACAACAGATATCCAATGGAGACAAAACAGCCTTGTATTAAAAGAAGACTTTCACAGCTAGTAAAGAGAAGTCAATGTCTAGGTTCAAGCTTCAAAGGACAGGCTGACTCTCTCATTAGAAGCTAATGCAGCTGGTGACTTTAAGTTGAAGCCAATGCTAATATACCATTCTGAAAACCTTAGGGCCCTTAAGAATGATGTTAAATCAGCCAGGCACAGTGGCTCACGCCTGTAATCCCAGCACTCTGGGAGGCCGAGGCAGGTGGATAACGAGGTCAGGAGATGGAGACCATCCTGGCTAACACGGTGAAACCCTGTCTCTACTAAAAATACAAAAAAAAAAAAAAAAAAAATTATCCGGGTGTGGTGGCGGACGCCTATAGTCCCAGCTACTCGGGAGGCTGAGGCAGAAGAATGGTGTGAATCTGGGAGGCGGAGCTTGCAGTGAGCTGAATCGCACCACTGCACTCCAGCCTGGGCGACAGTATGAGATTCCGTCTCAAAAAAAAAAAAAAAAAAAAGGATGATGTTAATCTACTCTGCCTGTGCTCTAGAAAGGAAACAACAAAGCCTGGATTGCTGCACAACTGTTTCAATAATGGTTTACTGAGTATTTTAAGTCCACTGTTGATACTTACTACTTAAAAAAAAAAAAAGAGAGAGAGATTCCTTTCAAAATATTACTGCTCATTGACAATGCACCTGGTCAACCAAGAGCTAGATATACAATATGATTAACGTTGTTGTCATGCTTGCTAATACAATATCTATTCTGTAGCCCATTAACTCATGGAGTAATTTTGACACTGAATTCTTACTGTTCAGGAAATATGTTTCATAAAGCTATAGTTGCCACAGACAGTAATTCCTCTGATGGATCTGGGAAATCTAAACTGAAAGCCCTCTGGAGAGAATTTACCATTCCAGATGCCATCAAGAACATTTGTGAGTCATGGAAGGAAGTCAAAATATCAATAGTATCAGAAGTTTGAAAGAAGTTGACTCTAACCCTCATGGATGACTTTGAGGGATTCAATACTTCAGTGGTAGAAGTAACTGCAGATGTGGAAGAAATAGCAAGAGAACTGGAATTAGAAGTGAGGCACAGAAGACTTGAGAGAATTGCTGCAATCTCATGATGAAATGAGATTTGCTTACGAATAAGCAAAGAAAGTGGTTTCTTGAGATGGAGTCTCCTCTTGGTGAAGATGTTGTGAACATTGTTGAGATGACAACAAAGATTTAGAACATTACATAAACTAAGTTGATAAAGCATCAGCAGGGTTTTGAGAGGACTCCAAACTTTGAAAGAAGGTCTACTGCAGATAAAATGGTATCAAACAGCATCATATCCTAGAGAAATCTTTTATGAATGGAGGAGTCAACTGATGCAGCAAATTTCACTGTTGTCTCATTTTAAGAAATTGCCACAGCCATCTAATCTTCAGCAACTGCCACCCTGATCAGTCAGCAGCCATCAATATTGAGGCAACACTCTCCACCAGCAAAAGAATTATGACTTGCTAAATCTTTTTTAGCAATACGGTATTTTTAAATTAAGTTTACGTACCTTGTTTAAGACATGTTGCACCTTAACAGACCACAGTATAGTGTAAAGATTAACTCTACATGCACTGGGAAACCAAAAAATTCATGTGAATCATTTCATTGTGATATTTGCTTTATTGCAGTGGTCTGGAACCAAACCTGCAATATTTCTGTAAAGCTGTATTAAGTAAAAAAACAAACGCATTCTTATCATCACTAAGTATAAGCACAGGGTTGTTCTGTAGAGACATACGGATAGACAATAAACAAGTGTCTACATTTTGGAAAGTCACTTTTAAACTCATAACTATATGCACAGTAAATTTAAGCAACCTTTTGCTCCAGCACAGCCAAAGAAGTCATCACACACATCAAATAGACCTCTATTGTTGAAAAATCTAGTTTTATCAGTGTTCTTAACATGCTCATTCAAAAACAGATTCTGAATTTAAAATTCAGTCTTTTATTTGTAGAATCCTAACATACAAAAAATGTTGGTAATTCTGTAATTTAAAAAATCTTTCAAGAAAGTTGCCCATGTAAAAATTGAACAAAAGTACTTTTAAAAGAAATCCAAGTGGAATTCTATAGAAAAGTAACTAAGTTAGAGTCCCAGGGCCCTCTCAGAGGGTAAGGGAATTCCCACAAAGAACCATACACATTTGATAGTTACTCTTAAATTCTCTGCAAATATTACAAACTACAAAATAATCCATTATCCTCCTCTGTAAACATGAACTACTTCCTGTTTTCTCTATTTTGGTTTAGAGCCTCATTCTCCTAGGAATCATCTTCAAACCCTCTGTTATTTCTCATTCCCTATACCTAAGTCCTGACAATGAAACCTGAGAATTATCTCTTAGATGTCTTCCCCAACATCCCCATCTGGTTCAGGGCCTCATCACTTCCTTATTGGACTATCTACTAAATAATTTCCCTGCCACATCTCTTCCCAATTTTCCAAATCACAACCAATTATCTTCATAAAAGATAAATCTGCTCAAAGCAACCAATCCTTTCATACTTTTCTTGGCTTAAAATTTCCTTCCTTCAGCTGCCCATAACCAGATGAAACTGAAAACTCCTTATTAGCTAGTCCTTCACAATCTACTAGAACAATCTAACCCTCCAGCCCCTTCTTCCAGACCAATTCCATTTTCTGTATACACCAGCAACTTCTAACGTATTCATTGCACAACATGCAGCTCAAATATCAACCACTGTGTGAAGTTCTCCCAAGTGCCCCAGGCAATTATTTTCCCTATCCTATGCTTCCAAGAGCATTTTACTATATCCACTTCAAAACTCAGCATTTTGAACTATAATTAACTGTTTTTTTTCCCCTCCCCTGCCACACTCTGAGCTCTAAGGGACCACCATGCATACACTTAAGATGTTCAACAGTAAATGAGTAAATGAATCAATACCTGCTGCTGCAAAGCCTCTTGGTAAGACTGAAGTGACTGTTTGGAAGGTTTCGGCTTATCTTCAAAAATCAATCCTGAATTTATCACTTCATCACTTGTAATCTTCAGTTCATTCTGTCCAACCGTATTCCTACATCAAATACACAATAAATAATTTAAATCCATCGATGTCAAAGCAAGAAGAAAATACAACAGTTTTTTGAGATAGCATGGCATATAAATACATTTAAAAATACAGAAGGATATTTCTCTGTACGCCAAAGAGGAATCCTTAAGTAAGTGGCCCCTTCTTTAGCTCCTTCCTGCCTTTGTTTTGACAATCCTTGCAACTTTCAAATTTACTCCATCTATTTCTTAACCTAAGTAATAGTTACACAGGAGTGAAAAAGGTGGTAGTTCATTAAACAGTACACATGTGACTTAGGCAGTTTCCTGAACATACAGAAATAATAACACAGCCAAAGTCCCTCAAGTAACACAATAACTAATGATTTATTTTTAAATGATTTACTAATAAAATTACTTCTTAGCTATTTCAAGAATAAAACAATGTAATTACAGGAAAAAGTCTGTCTGTCTCAAAATTAAAATTTTTGAAAAACTCACAAGGAAACATAAAAGAAAAAATTTTAAACATATTGTTGTTATATAAATCACAAGCAATAAAGTGCTGTTTTTTTGGGTTTTTTTGAGACAGGGTCCTACTTCGTCACCCAGGCTGCAGTGCAGTGGCGCCATCATAGCTCACTGCAGCCTTGATCTCCTGGAATCAAGTGATCCTTCCACCTCAGCCTTTCAAGTAGCTGGGGGTATAGGTGCACGTCACCACACCTGGCTCACTTTTTTTAGAGACGAAGTCTTTCTACATTGCCCGGGCTGGTCTTGAATTCCTAAGCTCAAGTGATCTTCCTGCCTTAGCCTCCCAAAGTGCTGGGATTACAGGCGTGAGTCACTGCACCCAGCCAACATAACACGTTTAAGTACAGGAATATACTGACTTTGAAGGCAGTAAAACATTTTAGAAATCTACATTATAAAAGATAAATTCAAATACTGATTTTATAATTTTTTGTTTGGTTTTGTTTTGAGACGGAGTTTCACTCTTGTCGCCCAGGCTGGAGAGCGACGGTGCCATCTCCGTTCACTGCAACATCCGCCTCCCGGGTTCAAGCAATTCTCCTGCCTCAGCCTCCAGAGTAGTTGGTACTACAAGCGCCCGCCACCACACCCGGCTAATTTTCGTATTTTTAGTAGAGACGGGGTTTCACCATGTTGGCCAGGCTGGTCTTGAACTGCTGGCCTCAAGTGATCCACCCGCCTCGGCCTCCCAAAGTGCTGGATTATAAGCATTAGCCATCGTGCCCAGCCTGATTTTAAAATTTTAAAAAAGCTTTCTCCTCTCCAAAAATATCACTGCTTTAAAAAATGAGTTCCATTGTGTATTTACCTTTTCTAACTTACTTACAATCTTTTATTAAGATAAACAAGTATATTTGTGTATACTGTCACACTGGATTATGAGTGGGTAAAAGGGAAGATGAGGTAAACTAGATCAAATCGTTCCTGACTTTTTATTTTTTCAGAGCAAGGGGGTTCTTTTTGTGTAAATGAATAAAGAAGGTTCAGAGGGTCTATGTGAGTAAACTCGTTCTCTCAAAATACACTGTTTATAAATTATATGGTGGACTGCTTCTCTCAATATCTATTTCACTCATGATCCCTCCTGTCTATATCGCCCACATACTCACAGACCCCAATTCTTAACCTTTATCTATCAACTCCTCCCTGACTCCCCCAAAAAGTGGGTTTAAGGATTTATGTAGTCAGATCAGGATGAAAGGAAGGAAATGATTAGGGTATTAAGTACAGTCATCCCTTGGTATATCTGAGGGATTGTTTCCAGGACTCTGCCTACACCAAAATCAGAGTATACTCAAGTCCCAAAGTGAGCCCTATGGAACTCCCACATAAGAAAAGTAGGCCCGCCACATACATGGATTTCACATCTCACTTTATTTATTGTACTTTCTATTGCAGTTGGTTGAAAAAAATCCACACGTAGGTGGACTCATACAGTTTAAACCTGTGTTACTGAGGGTCAACTGTGTACAATTAAATGATTTTTAATAAATTTATAGAGTTGTGCAACCATCACCATAATCCAGTTTTAGAACATTTTTATAACCCAAAAATATCCTTCATACCCATATGCAATCAACCCCTACTCAACCCCCAACCCCAGGTAATTAATTAAGTAGTCTGCTTTCTGTCTCTAGAGATTTGCACTTCCTGGACATTTTATATAAATGGGACCACTATAGTATACATGTATAGATTTATTTATCGTAACATTTATAAGGTTCATCCATATTATATCAGTAGTTCATTACTTTTTATTGCTGAATAGTACTTCATTGCATGAATATAACACATTTTGTTTATCCATTCACTCACTGATGGACACTTGAATTGTTTCCACTTTTTGACTATTATCAGTAATGCAGCTATAAACATTCACATCCAAGTCTTTGTATCTACATGTATTTTTATTTCTTTTGATTACATGACTAGGAATGGAATCGCAGTGTCATATTCTTTTTAAGGAACTTCCATTTCCTGCAACTGCTTTTGATATATTGATTTTGTAATCAGTAATTCTGTGAAAACTTTCATATTAATTCCAATATTAACCATATATTCTTTTGCAAATAACATCAGTTTTCTCTTCCTTTCTAATCCTTGTACCTATCTTCCTTCCTTTCTTTCTCTTATTTTTGGCCTTGCTGAAATTATTAAGCCCTGTGAAAGGAAGCAATCATAGAATCTCAAAAGGAATGTTTTAAATCTATCACCATTAAATAAAATACATGATGTAAGTTTTTCATGTTTATAGGCTCCCCTCTAACCTATTTTATTACATTTTTAATCACTAATGAAATTATTTTAATGGTTTTTCTTTGTCTATTGGGATATCATATAGCCTTCTTCTTTATTCTGTTAACATGGCAGGTTACAGTAGTTGATTTTATCTAACACCAATTAGCTCCTAGTATTTAGACACTGTCCTAAACACTTTACATATTTTAACCATTCAATCATCAGAAAAACCCTGTGAGGTGATACCATTATTACCCCAATTAACAGACAAGGAATAGAAGTAAGAAATATACCTCAAGCTAATGAATGGTAAAAGCAGGATTCAAACCAAGGCAATCAGGCTACGAAGTCTAGGCTTTTAACTGATACACTCTACTACATTTAATCATCCTATATTCGAGAGTAATTCTAATTCAAGATCAATAATCCTTTCTCTATACTTGGAGGTTCAGTTTTCAGATTCTTGTGTCTGTGCTAATGAGTGTAACTAGCTTGTAATTTTCCATTTCATACCGGTCTTATTAAGTGTTAAGTATCAAGATTATGAAAATCTCATAATAGTAACTGGAGAGTATTCCTTCATTCCACATTCTGTATTAGTCTGTATAAGACTGAATCATGCCAAGCAGCTTTTTTTTTTTGCGATGGCGTCTCGCTCTAGTCACCCAGGCTGGAGTGCAGAGGCGTGATCTTGGCTCACTGAAACCTCCGCCTTTCAGGTTCAAGTGATTCTCCTGTCTCAGTCTCCCGAGTAGCTGGAACTACAGGCATGTGCCACCACGCCCAGTTAATCTGAGATGGGGTTTCACCATGCTGACCAGGCTGGTTTTGAACTCCTGACCTCAGGTGATCCACCCACCTTGGTCTCCCAAAGTGCTGGGATTACAAACATGAGCCACTGCACCCGGCCAACAAATTCTTAACTTATTCCATCACCAAAGTTGAAAAAGATCAGACAGTTAATAAAACAAACAATTTCCCAATTCTATTTTGGTTCTTCTTTTTTGAATTTTTTCCTCTATTACTGTAGTAAGTTGTACCTTTTGTTCCTATACTTTTAGTGGCTACCCTAGAAATATAATAACACACCCATCTTTATGAAAGACTAAAGCTAATCAAAATCTTTACCATCCTCTCAAATGATACAAAAACTAAAGCGTGCTAAATTAATGAAGTCAATGGAAAGAAGATGGATTGTGTGTACATCAAAATAGCTCACAGAGTCACAGGTTCCTTCCACCTCTCATGCTAAAATGCTTGGAAACAAACAGATATTTGAAAGTCATTGGTTTGTAAGATAATTCAGCTGGTCACTCAGTTATCTAACTTTTATAACAAGTTTATACTTTTTAATGTGGCCTTCAGAAAAATTTAACAGAAAAGAACTTATAAACAACTATACTGAGGATGGGAATTAGGATTAACTATAAATGGGCATGAGGGATCTTATTGGAAGGATGAAAATGTTATAAAACTGTTTGTTTATAGAAAGCACTTCTAGAATGGCAGAGTAAGAACTTTAAGAAAACCTGCTACTCCGTTAAAGCAATGAGAACACAAGTCAAAATTGTCAAAACCAACTTTTTAATAATTCTGGTGCCATGTACTGAATTGTGTTCTTATATCAAAGCCCTGTGTACTATTCTGACGGTATTTGGAGCTGGGGACTATGAGAGGTAATTAGGTTTAGATGAGATTAGGAGGGTACAGTCCTCGTGACAAGATTAAGTGTACTTAAGAAAAAATGGGGGCCGGGCGCGGTGGCTCAAGCCTGTAATCCCAGCACTTTGGGAGGCCGAGATGGGCGGATCACGAGGTCAGGAGATCGAGACCATCCTGGCTAACACGGTGAAACCCCGTCTCTACTGAAAAATACAAAAAACTAGCCGGGCGAGGTGGTGGGCGCCTGTAGTCCCAGCTACTCGGGAGGCTGAGGCAGGAGAATGGCGTAAACCCGGGAGGCGGAGCTTGCAGTGAGCTGAGATGGCGTCACTGCACTCCAGCCTGGGCGACAGAGCGAGACTCCGTCTCAAAAATAAAAGAAAAAATGGGGAGGGGTGAAATGGAGTGGGGGAAAGACCAGAGACCTTGTTCTCTCTACCATGTGAGGATACAATGACAAAGTCAGGAAAAGGGCCCTCACCAGGCACCAAATCTGCTGACACCTTTATCCTGGACTTCTATGTCTCCAAAACCAAGGAAAAATGTCTGTTGTTTAAGCCACCCAGTCTATGATATTTTGTTATAGCAGCCTGAGCTAAGTAATTTGGAAATTCATGGAAGGCTTTGAACAATCCAAGGAGAGTTTTTGTTTTTATGTTAAGGTTGATTTTCAGTAAGAAAAATAAACTTTGTGGCATTTGAACTTGCCCTTTACCTTTCAATTTCTCCTTAGTTCTATCATAAACTTAAAATCTAAACGCTGCCCAAAGACAGTTGCTGTGAAAACCAGTAATCTAGTATCCACTGGACAGGTAGAATAGGTCTGGAATTCCCCAAAAATCCAATCTCTAGAAAAATCTCACTTTTGACCTGTCTGGCAGCTCCCAGGAAAAGCCCCATTCACAGGGTCTATCTTTATTTTTACCAGACTCAGAGCTCTCTATCCTGGGGTTTTGTATAAAACAATCAGCAGTAATTACTTAACATCATAGCTATCTAAAACAGTGATACCAGCCAGAGCAAGCGAAAAACTGAACAATAAAATTAAAAGAAAAATCTGGGAAATAACATGCCCATGGGGCCTTGAAAAACTCCAACACATTCCTGAGAATTTAGAAACCCACATGCATGTGCAATTATATGGATGCCTGAGGAAGCTCTGAGAACACCTCTCATTTCTGGCTGGCATTGAGGCCCTGTGCAAGTGGGATGTGAAAGCTAAAAGCATGTCCCAGCAACGCACACAGAACCAGCTGGCATAGGCTGGGAGGTTTATTGGGTCAATGCTTTTAAAGAAATCTCAGTCTAGTCATGAACTATTAAGCTATCCTAACAGAGACTTCAGTGGTCACATATGACAAAGAATACACACTTTACAAAGGGTACTTAGAAAACAGCAACAACAACAAACCACAAGGAGGAGAATCTAATTTCCACAGTTGCCACACTATGTTTCCTAAATGTTCAGTTTTCACAAAAAAAATTATGACACTTGCAAAGAAACAGAGAATTATAAGCCATACATACAGTGAAAAAAGAAGTCAAGAGAAAATTTCAGAGGAATACCATGCCTTGTATTTAATCAACAAAGATTTTTATTCAGTTACTAGAAATATGTTGAAAGAACTAAAAAAAAAGTCTAAAGAAATAAAGTGGCTGGGCACAGTGGCTCACGCCTGTAATCCCAGCACTTTGAGAGGCCGAGGTGGGCAGATCACCTGAGGTCAGGAGTTGGAGACCAGCCTGACCAACATAGCGAAACCCTGTCTCTAGTAAAAATACAAAATTGGCCAGGCCTGGTGGCGCATACCTGTAATCCCAGCTACTCGGGAGGCTGAGGCAGGACAATCACTTGAACCTGGGAGGCAGAGGTTGCAGGGAGCCAAGATTGCACCACTGCACTCCAGCCTGGGCAACAAGAGTGAAACTCTGTCTCAAAAAAAGAATTAAATTTCTCAGGTTTGTCAAAGATCAGATGGCTGTAGATGTGTGGTATTATTTCTGAGGACTCTTACAGCCATCTGATCTTTGACAAACCTGAGAGAAACAAGAAATGGGGAAAGGATTCCCTATTTAATAAATGGTGCTGGGAAAATTGGCTAGCCATAAGTAGAAAGCTGAAACTGGATCCTTTCCTTACTCCTTATACGAAGATTAATTCAAGATGGATTGGAGACTTAAATGTTAGACCTAATACCATAAAAACCCTAGAAGAAAACCTAGGTAATACCATTCAGGACATAGGCATGGGCAAGGACTTCATGTCTAAAACACCAAAAGCAACGGCAGCAAAAGCCAAAATTGACAAATGGGATCTAATTAAACTAAAGAGCTTCTGCACAGCAAAAGAAACTACCATCAGAGTGAACAGGCAACCTACAGAATGGGAGAAAATTTTTGCAATCTACTCATCTGACAAAGGGCTAATATCCAGAATCTACAAAGAACTCAAACAAATATACAAGAAAAAAACAAACAACCCCATCAAAAAGTGGGCAAAGGATATGAACAGACATTTCTCAAAAGAAGACATTCATACAGCCAACAGACACATGAAAAAATGCTCATCATCACTCGCCATCAGAGAAATGCAAATCAAAACCACAATGAGATACCATCTCACACCAGTTAGAATGGCAATCATTAAAAAATCAGGAAACAACAGGTGTTGGAGAGGATGTGGAGAAATAGGAACACTTTTACACTGTTGGTGGGATTGTAAACTAGTTCAACCATTATGGAAAACAGTATGGCGATTCCTCAAGGATCTAGAACTAGATGTACCATATGACCCAGCCATCCCACTACTGGGTATATACCCAAAAGATTATAAATCATGCTGCTATAAAGACACATGCACACGTATGTTTATTGTGGCACTATTCACAATAGCAAAGACTTGGAATCAACCCAAATGTCCATCTGTGACAGACTGGATTCAGAAAATGTGGCACATATACACCATGGAATACTATGCAGCCATAAAAAAGGATGAGTTTGCGTCCTTTGTAGGGACATGGATGCAGCTGGAAACCATCATTCTTAGCAAACTATCACAAGAAGAGAAAACCAAACAATGTTCTCACTCATAGGTGGGAACTGAACAATGAGATCACTTGGACTCAGGAAGGGGAACATCACACACTGGGGCCTATCATGGGGAGGGGGGAGGGGGGAGGGATTGCATTGGGAGTTATACCTGATATAAATGATGAATTGATGGGTGCTGACAAGTTGATGGGTGCAGCACACCAACATGGCACAAGTATACATATGTAACAGACCTGCACGTTATGCACATGTACCCTAGAACTTAAAGTATAATAAAAAAAAAAAAGAATTAAATTGTGAAAACAATGTTTACCAAATAAAATTAACAACAAAGAGACAGAAATTACTTGTAAAAGAACCAAATGAAAATGATAGAGCTGAAAAATATAACTGTAAAGAAAAGGGAGCCAAGAGCACATCTGAGCAGGCAGAAGAAACAATCAGTGAACCTGAAGACAGGTCAATTGAGATTACCCAGGCTAGAACAGAAAGAAAAAGACTGAAGAAAAATGAACGAAGCTTTGGATATTCCGTGACACACAATCATGTGTACCAATGGGGGTCTCAGGAAGAGAAGACACAGAGAAAGGGACACAAAGAATGTTGGAAAAAATAATGGGCAAAAATATCCCAAATTTGATGAAAAATATTATCTACAGATCCAATAAGCTCATCAAACTCCAAGTAAGAAAAACTCAAAGAGATCCACACCTATACAGTCAAACAGTTGAAAGATAAAGACAAAGAGAAATCCTGAAAGCAAGAGCATAACCATTCATCACATACAAGGAATCCTCAGTAAGATTAGCAGCTTATCAGAAACCATAAAGGCTAGGGGATGCCATATTGTGTTAAAAGATAAAGAATGCCAACCAATACAATTCCATACCATCAAAATTATCCTTCAAAAATGAAAGCTAAATTAAGATATTATTAAATACAATTCAGAGAAGTCATCACTAAGAAACCTGTTCTATAAGAAACACTGAAGGGAGTCCTTCAGCTTGAAATGAAAGAACACTTGACAGCAATTGAAGTAAGCACAAACAACGCCAGTAAAGACAATTACATAGGCAAATATAAAAGATATTACAAATGTAAAGACGTGTGTAACTTTATTCTTCTCTATTTGATTTAAAAGATAACTACAGATGGGCACAATGGCTCACATCTATAATCCTAGCACTTTGGGAGACGAAGTGGTTTGAGGCCAGGAGTTCATGACCAGCCTGGGACACATAGAGAGATGCCTGTCTCTACAAAAAACTTAAAAAATAAAAAATTAGCTAGGCGTAGTGGGAGTAGAAGCTACTTGGGAGCCTAAGGTGGGAGGATCCCTTGAACCCAGGAGTTTGACGCTGCAGTGAGCTACGATCATGCCACTGCACTCCAGCCTGGGTGATACAGCGAGATCCTATCTCCAAAACACAACAAAAAAAAAATTTTTTTTTTAATTAGCTGGGCATTGGTGTTATACACCTGTAGTCCCAGCTATTGAGGAGGCTAAGGTGGGAAGATTGTTTGAGTCCAGGAGTTCGAGGCTACAGTGAGCTATGATCATGCCACTGCACTCCGGCCTGTGCAACAGTGAGACCCTGTCTCAAAAAATAAATTAATAAATAAAAGACAATTGCATAAGGCAATAATTATAAAACTGTGTTGAGAGACTTAAATGTATAATAGTGTGATTTGTATGACAACAACAGCATCAAGTAGAGAAAAGGAATGACCTTATATTAGAGAAAAGGTTTGTGTACCATTGAAATTAAGTTGCCCTTAATCTAAACTCATTTATTTTAAATTAAGATATTAATTTTAATCTGTAGGGAAACCACAAAAAAACTCAAAATTATGCAAACAACAACAACAACAAAAATCAAAATTGAATGTTATTAAATATTTAACATAAAAGAAACTAATAGGCCGGGTGCAGTGGCTTATGCCTATAATCCCATCACTTTCGGAGGCCAAGGCGGGCGGATCATGAGGTCAGGAGATCAAGACCACCCTGGCTAACATGGTGAAACCCCGTCTCTACTAAAAATACAAAAACAAATTAGCCGGGCGTGGCGGCAGGCACTTGAAGTCCCAGCTACTCGGGAGGCTGAAGCGGGAAAATAGCATGAACCCGGGAGGTGGGGCTTGCAGTGAGCCGAGAATGCACCACTGCACTCCAGCCTGAGCAACAGCAAGACTCCATCTAAAAAAAAAGAAAAAGAGGTTGGCCACGGTGGCTCATGCCTGTAATCCCCACACTTTGTGGGGCTGGGATCACTTGAGCCAGAAGTTTGAGACCAGACTAGGAAACATGGCAAAATCCCATCTCTACAAAATATACAAATATTTAGCCAGGCGTAGTGGCATGTGCCTGTAGTTCCAGCTCCTTGGGAGGTTGGAGTGGAAGGATTGCTTGAGCCCAGGAGTTTGAGGTTGTAGTAAGCTGTGTGATCACACCACTGCACTCCAGCCTGGACGAGAGAATGAGACCCTGTCTCTAAAAAAAACAAAAAAAAAAAACAAAAAAAAAAGGGAAGAAGAAAAAGAAGGTAATAAAGGAGGATTAAAGGATTAAAGGAACAAAAAGACATAAGACATATAGAAAAAAATTGCAAAATGGCAAACATAAAAACCAGGAAGTAACTGCATTCTGTCTATATAGAGACATCTGTATAGATTCAAAGACACAAATAAATTGAGGGTAAATACGAAAAATCATACACCATGCAAACAGTACTAAAAGAGAACCAGAAAAGCAACATTTATATTAGAACTAAAAGCACTTTATGACAAAAAAAACTATTAGCAGAGACACAGAAGACTCTCTGATACTAATAAAACGGTCAAATCTTCGGTAAGACACAATTATAAACATATGCATATAAAGAGAGACCTAAGAAATGAAACAAAAACTGACAGAATTGAAGAGAAAAACAGACAAGTCAAGAATAATAGTTGGAGTTCGGGTGTGGTGGCTCATGGCTGTATTCCTCGTACTTTGGGAGGCTGAGGCAAGAGGATCGCTTGAGGCCAGGCGTTCAAGATCACACTGGGCAACACAGGGAGACCCTGTTTCCACAAAAAATAAACAAATCAGTCAGGCGCAATGGCACACGGCTGTAGTCCTAGCTGCTCAGGAGGCTGGGGTAGGAGGATTGCTTGAGCCCAGGAGGTTGAGGCTACAGCAAACTATGGTCTCACAACTATATTCCAGCTTGGGCAACAGAGCAAGACTGTATATCAGAATACACACACACACACACACAGCAAGACTCTATATTAGAACATACACACACACAAAGTAACGATTGGAGATTAAATACTTCACTTTTAATAACAGAACAACTACACAGAAGATCAACAAGGAAATACAAGAAATAACACTATAAACCAACCAGATCTAAGAGACACTTACAGAATAATACACTCACCAACAGGATAATACACATTCTTCTCAAGTGCATGTGGAACATTCTCCAGGACAGACTACGTTAGGTCTTAAAATAAGTCTCAATAAATTAAAAAGGACTGAATGAAATCATACAAAGTTTGTTCTCCAACTGCAACGTAATTATATTAGACATGAGTAACAGAAGGGTATTTGGGAAATTCACATTACGTGGAAATTAAACAACACATTTCAAAATAACCAACAGGTTGATGAAGAAATTTTTTTTAATTGGAAAATATTTCGAGAGTAATGAAAGTGAAAAGACAACATATCAAAACTTAAAGGATGTAGCTAAAACAGTACTAAGAGGAAAGCTTATAGTTGTTAAGTATATATACCAAACAAAGGGAAAGATACCAAATCAATAATCTAGATTTTCATCTCTAGAAACCAGAAAAATGAGAGCAAACGGAACCCAAAGTAAGCAGAAGGGAGGAAATTTAAAAGATTACAGCAGAAATCAATGAAATGGAAACTAGAATAACAACAGAAAAAAAAAAAAAAAATCAACCAAACCAACAGTTTGTTATTTGAAAAAACCAACAAGATTGACAAATGTTTAGCTACACTGAACAACAAGAAGGCTCTGCATCTTCTATTAAAATCAGGAATTCTATGATGGGAAGAATGAGATCAGAAAAATAAATACGTAAATATAAAAAATAAAATATAATCAGAAATTCACAAAGGGACATCACTATTAATCTTCTGAAAATAAGAAAGGACTGTAAGGGAATATTATCAACAATTATATGTCAACAAATTGGACAACCTAGATGAGATGGACATATTCCTAGAAATAAAAGCCTATCAAGACTAAATCATGAAGAAAAAGAAAATCTGAATAGACCTATAACTAGTTACTAAAGAGACTGAATCTGTAATCAATAATCGCCCAACAAAGAAAAGCCCTGTACCTTATGGTTTCACTGGTGAATTCTATCAAACATTTTAAGAAGAACTAATATCAACCCTTCTCAAACTTTTTCAAAAAGTTCAAAGAGGAGGGAACACTTCCTAATTCCTTCTATAAGCCCAGCATTATGCTTATACCAAAGCCAGAAAAAGACACCATAAGGAAACTACAACAAGATCACATATGAACACTGATGCAAAACTCCTTAACAAAATAGTAGCAAACCAAATCCAGCAGCATATTAAAATAATTATACACCATGACTAAGTGGAATTTATTCCTGGAAAACAAGGATGGTTATGGTTAAACATAAAAAAAAAGTCAATATACCACATTAAAAGAATAAAGGGGAAAAAATAACATGATCATCTCAATACAGAAAACCATGTAACAAAATTTAACACTTGAATCGTTAAAACTCAACAAACTAGGAACAGAATGAAATCACCTCAACATAATAAAAGCCATATATGAAAAACCCACAGCAAACATCATACACAACAGTGGAAGACTTTTCCTCTAAGATCAGGAACAAGGCAGGGATGCCCACTTTAGCCATTTCTATTAAACATAGTACTGGAATCTCTAGTCAGGATAATTAAGAAAATAATTAAGAAAGAAAAATAAGGGGCCAGACGTGGTGGCTCACACCTGTAATCCCAGGACTTTGGGAGGCTGAGGTGGGCGGATCACAAGGTCAGGAATTCAAGACCAGCCTGGCCAGCATGGTGAAACCCCATCTCTACTAAAGATACAAAAAATTAGCCAGGCATAGTGGTGCACGCCTTTAACCCTAGTTACTCAGGAGGCTGAGCCAGGAGAATCACTTGAACCCAGGAGGCGGAGGTTGCAGTAAGCCAAGATCGCACCATTGCACACCAGCCTGGGTGACGGGGTAAGATTCTGTC
The DNA here is from genome assembly GCF_009764315.1 of Trachypithecus francoisi. Taxonomy (NCBI): domain Eukaryota; kingdom Metazoa; phylum Chordata; class Mammalia; order Primates; family Cercopithecidae; genus Trachypithecus; species Trachypithecus francoisi. Next base: position 22,596,398 of record NW_022681472.1, on the reverse strand, counting down.
TCAAAAAATAAAAATAAAAATAAAAACTATCCAAATCAGAAAGAAAAAGTAAAATTATCTCTGTTCACAGATGTTATCATCTTATTTGCAGAAAATCCTAGATTCTACAACAAAACTATTAAAATAAATGAATTCAGTGAATTAACAGGATAGAAGTCAACACCCAAAAATCAGCTGCATTTCTATACACTAACAATGAACAATTTGAAAAGAAAATTATGAAAGGAATTCCATTTATGAAAGCAGCAAAAAGAATAAAATACTTAGGAATTAACTAAAGAAGTGAAAGACATATACCCATACAATGAAAACGACGAAATATTGCTGAAAGAAATTTTAAAAGACATAAATAAATGGACATATATCTTATGTTCACGGATCAGAAGACATGACACTGTTAAAATGTCAAAACTACCCAAAGATTCAATACACTCACTACCAAAATCACAATGACTTTTTTGCAGAAATAGAAAAACTCATCCTATAATTCATACAGAATCTCCAGGAATCCAAAATAGCCAAAACAATATTGAAAAAGAACAAAGATAGAGGACTCACATTTTCTGATTTCAAAACATTCAAAGCAACAGTAATCAAAACACTAAGGTACTGGGATAAAGGAAGACATACACACCAAGGGAAAAGGATAAATAGCCCAGAAATAAACTCTCGTATATTTGGTCCAATGATTTTCAACAAGAATGCCAGTTATCTCTCAATGCAGAAAGGATAGTCTTTCCAACAAATGGTGCTAAGAAAACTGAATATCCACTTACAAAATAACTAAGACAAACCCTTATGCAATACCATAAAAAATTTAACTCAAAATGACTCAAACATAAGACCTAAAATTATAAAACTCTCACAAGAAAACATAGGGCAAAAGCTTCAGGATGTTGGATTTGGCAATGATTTCTCACACGACACCAAAGGCATAGGCAACAATAATAAAAATAGACGAACTGGACTCTATGAAAATTTAAGAATTTTGTGCATCAAAAGGCAATATCGACACAGAATGGGAGCAAATATTTCCAAATCAAATACCTGACATAGTATTAATAACCAGGTAATATGGAGGACTCTAAAAGCTCAACAACAAAAAACAAACAACCTAATTAAAAAATGGGCAAAGTACTTGAAAAGACATTTCTCCAAAGAAGATACACAAATGGCCAATAAGCATATGAAAAAGATGCTCAACCTCACTAATCATTAGGGAAATGCAAATTAAAACTACAATGAAATACCATCTTATACTCATTAGAATGGTTACTATAAAAACAGAAAAAGAAAATAGTATTGGCAAAGACATGGAGAAATTGGAACCCTTGTGTCCTATTGGTGAGAATATAAAAAAGTATAGCAATTGTGGAAAACAGTACGGTAGTTCTTCAAAAAATTAAACATAGAATTTCTATATGACCCAGCAATTCCAGCTCTGGGTACAGACCCAAAAAACTTGAAAACGAGATTTCAAAGAGATATTTGTAAACTCATGTTCACAGCAGCATTATTCACAAATAGTCAAAACGTGGAAGCAACCCAAAGTGTCCACGAATGGATAAATGGATAGATTTCAGATAAGCAAAATGTATACAATTACAATGGATTATAATTCAGCCTTAAAAAGGAAAGAAATTCTGAAATATGCTAAAAGACGGATAAACCTTGAGGACATTACGCAAAGTGAAATAAGTCAGTCACAAAAAGATAAACACTGTATGATTCCATTCAATATGAGGTACATGGAGTAGTCAAAATCAGAGACATAGAATGGTGGTTACCAGAGAATGGGGTAGGGGAATGGGGAGGTACACCATTATTATTTAATGGGTATAGAGTTTCAGTTTACAAGACAAAAAGAGTTCTGAAGATGGACTGTGGTGATGGTTGCACATTATGAAAATATTAAATACCACTAAATAGTATACTTTAAAATGTTAGGATGGTGGCTTTTAGGTTATATGTATCTTTACAAAATAAAAGTGGGGAAAAAATTATTCTTTTAACTAATCACTTACACAACAGGTTGCGCTAGTTGGTGGGTGACAGGAGCACTAACATAAGCTGCAGGCTGTACGCCCATCATTCCTGAACCATCTTAAAGAAAAAAGAAAAAAAAAGTTTATTTAGAATAACCATTTAATAACATTTTATTTATTCCTCCAGAAAAAGGTACATAATCAAAATGTTACCTAGGGAAAACCATCAATATTTCCCTCTGGGTTAGAAGTCAGCAAAGAAGAGCATAAGAAAACACAATCGTTATTTCTTAAATAGAGATGAAAAGGAAGTAACTATAAAATGTAACTGGGCTTTAAAATAGGGCATTTATTAAGTCAATATATAACATCTGAATTAAGCAAAGCTGTGCTTTTCTCATTTAGATATTTTTTATTTACACAAAAAAACAATTTTCCTTATTGAGCCAAGGGGGGAGAAAATGCTTACCCTATAGATAACTTACAATAAGCAAGACTGGGATCCAAAGTATTCCTGGCCCCATAAAAATAGTATGCATCATCATAAGGTGTTCGATAGTTAGTAGCCAAAGGTGGTAGTAGGGGAGGTGGAGGCAGGGGTGCAATCCTGTATGAAAATAAAAATGAAAAATTCCTCTCACGTTTCATTGCAATTTTTTTTTTAAATCAATATATTACTATTTTGCAAAAACAGTACTGAAAATCCTATCACTACTTTAGAAAAAGTCACCACCTTGCTCCAATCATTCATCAAAAATTATGACTCAAAAAGCAAATACAGGATTTCACAATTTCAGGTACATTTATGTAAGACAAAAACCTGGCTTAATATTCAATCAATTAATATCCAATAGGCTCAATGTGCCAGTATCAAATAAAGACAGACATGGTCCCTATCCCTCAAGAGTAACATGAAAATAAACTACAGTCAGGTACAAGCAAATTAAATTAAATAGTAATATAGCCCAGAAAACGCAGAGTGCTATAGGTACAGGACCAGGGACATTTAAACCACATGAGGGAGAGGAAGAAAGCACATGTAAGGCTTTCCAGAAGAGGCAACGCTTAAGCCATGCTACTGGAGTGAGTTTGTGTGTGTTAGAGGAAGGACAATCCAGAAAGAGAAGGCAAAGAGCTACAAAACAGTGTAAGTACAAATGGTTCAGTCTGACTGAGGAAATGAGTGTATTTCTTAATAGTAAAATAAAAGCAACTTAAATACCAACAGTAAAGTCCTGACATAGTCTTTAGTATTTCATAAATTTAAAACTTCTGAAAACCTCTACATTAACACTTCATTACTGATTAGGAAATATCTCTGTATTTCCACCAATGCAATATTTTTCAGTAGTAAAAATGGCAAAGGCAAATTCCTTTAAATGAATAGAAAGAGATGGCAGCATTCTAGAATGTTCTCACTGTTCTATGTATCTTAACAGGTTCTCCCTTGTCATATACTTCAAAATAATTCCAAAGAACTAAGAAGGCCCTGAAGTTATCTTCAGTAGGGAATATCTTTCATATTTACTAGCCACTCAATATGTGTCTAACCCTTACACTATCCTCACAACAAAGATACATAAACAAAAATGTCAAATAACTGTCATGAAAGGGAGCTGTCATTATCATTAAATCTAATTTTATAGAGATTTATACAAGCTAATCCTCACAACCCTATAATTGTAAATATGAAATAAAATATACTACTACTCCACTTTTACAAATGAGAAAACTGAAGTTCAACAAAGGTTTGGTTTGCCCAAAATCCAGAGAGGAAAGCCAACCATTTCAATCCCTAATTCAATGCTGAGACCACCATAAAATGCTCTGTCAATTCCAATCCCTCCTATTCTTGAGTCAGGAAGCCAACAGATGAAAAACACAAAGCCCCTGATAAGTACAGTAAACACACTTCTACAGTGGGTTAGTAACTAAAAGACCAACTTCTACTGAAATAAAATAGCTCAGAAAATATCAATGTTCAAAAAAGTTAAGAAAAACACCTCTAAATTTAAATATTTTTATAATTAATACACTACCAGTGAACAAAAAATAAGCCCAGGTCCTACAAAGAAGAAAGTATAGCCCAGAAAATATCAGTGTTAACAACAGAATTTTCTTTATGTATACTCTATTATAGCCTTTTACCTATAGAAATCAAATCTTCACCCCAATACCTAAACTACAGGTTTTATAATCTCAACACTTTTTATTTCAGGCATTTGAGTTACACAGCCCATAAGTAATCACAGAGAATGAGCTGAAGGAAACAGAAGCTAAAATAAAATTATACGTATAAAAGAGCCACATTAGAAACTTTTTCTGCACAAATTGAAGAATTCAATGTTTGCCAAGTGGAAATAACAAAATTGAAAAAAATGTACAACTTTTATATGTTAAAAGATATCAAAAACAGACATCCCAAAATACGACCTAAAACCAAGTAAACACTAAAATGTACTTAGTAATTCATTCTAAAGATACAAAATCATCTTTAAACAAGAAAATGTTTTAAGAATTTCCCTTATTTTTGTAATAGCAGAGAAAAAAAGAAATTTCAAGAGAACTTATTTCACAAAACTGTTAACTGTACAAAATCTCTGAAGAATAACGTTATCCACTTCAGCACATCCTTCTAAACATAAAATATAGCAATACCTTACCTAATTCCCAAACACAAAACATTTAAACAAGCACCTGGGAGACACCATTTCACCAAAGGCGCTGTTGAGTCCACTGCGCAAATCTTCATTTTGAGAAGGAACGGAATGAACTGATGGGATGGGTGGGACAGATGGGGCAGATAAAGGAGGGAGAGGTGTCTGGAAAGCTATTCTGGGTCTTTCAGGTGGTATCATCTCTTCAAAGTGTCTTGGTGCCACACTAAACTGCTTTAGTCTATCAGGCTAAAACAAAGAAAAAAAATCTGTTTGTTACATATAATCATAAGTTTAAAGGCAGAAGGGACTTCAAAAGACCTCCTATCCCAGCAGGTATTTAAGACAGTCACAGAATAACAGAATTTTACAGCTATAAAAGACTCCAAATATCTATTTTTATTTATTTATTTATTTATTGAATAACGGAATTTTACAGCTATAAAAGACTCTGAATATCTATTTATTTATTTATTTATTTACTTTTGAGACAGAGTCTCACTCTGTCGCCCAGGCTGGAATGCAATGGCATGATCTCAGGTCACAGCAACTTCCACCTCCCGAGTTCAAGCAATTCTCCTGCCTCAGACTCAAGAGTAGCTGGGATTACAGGCACCTGCCACCACGCGCAGCTAATTTTTGTAAAGAAGGGGGTTTCGCCACATTGGCCAAGCTGGTCTCAAACTCCTGGCCTCAAGTGATCCGCCTGCCTCAGCCTCTCAGAGTGCTGGAATTACAGGTGTGAGCTTCTGCGCCTGGCCAGATTCTCAATATCTAATGCTTATTTTATAAATGGGTAATTGAGGTTCTCTGAGAAGTAATATACCACCTAAGGTCTCGCTATTAGTAAAGAATTAAGCAAAGACTAGAGTCAGATATTAATTTTAAATATATCTGTAGTATTATTTCTATGTACTAGGACACTGGGCTACTTCTCTAATCACCATTTCTGTTATCTGTTACAAAGTATTCTGTAAAACAGGGTCAGCAAATGCTTTCTGTAAAGGGCTAGACAGTAAATAGGATTTGCAAGACTACATAGTCTCTTCATAAGGAGCAGACTCAGCCATAGTGCTAAAGTAGCCACAAACAGTATGTCAACGAATGAGCAAGGCTGTGCTGCAACAAAACTTTGTTTTATGAAAACAGGCAACAAACAAATTTGGCCACAGGCCACACTTTGCTAAGCTCTGCTTTAGAACATCACTTATATAACCTTTTCTAAGATCTGCATATCTAAAGTAAACCCAAAAATAAAGGCCTGTTTCCCCTAATTACTTATTTATTCTCATAAATCAACTTGACACTCTATAGGAGCTTCAATTCAAAGATAAATAAGGTCTGTCATACACTACTGTAACCATAAATACAAAATTTAACATGCCAACATATTACCTTAAAAAGCTCACCTTTTAAAAGGAAACTTTTGATTGATTAAAGAAAATATATTTAGCTTTGAAATTTATCTTCTTTTTTTTCTACCATGGTTATCTTATCCGGAATGATTTCTCAGGTTAACCTAGAAGCATACTGTGAGTGATGCTGGTGCAATATTAAACTTTTCCAAACAGATAACCCACAGGATATATTCTCGGCATAAGTAAAAGCAAATCAAAAGTTGCCTACAGGTAAATAATTTTAAGTTGCTGCATCCTTTTTAAGAATGAGCTTTTTAATGAAATTAAAGGTCTTAATCATCATTCAAAGATGAAACAAGACTTGTATTAGAAATAAAATACTACATAACCAACTACAGAAAAAATAAATTGTGGTAAAAACACAGAAAAAATAAATTGTGGTAAGAACAATAAATTACCTCCTTACTTAACTGCAATGATGTAATTCATTCCACTTAATGATGAGAATTGCAAAATTCAAGTAAAAATAAGATTATTATCTCTCTAATGTTACAATAAGTAACAATTACTAAAATGCTTTAAAAATAAAAGCCTTCGGCAGGGCACGGTGGCTCAAGCCTGTAATCCCAGCACTTGGGGAGGCCGAGGCGGGCGGATCACCAGGTCAGGAGATCGAGACCATCCTGGCTAACACGGTGAAACCCTGTCTCTACTAAAAATACAAAAACTAGACGGGCGAGGTGGCGGGCGCCTGTAGTCCCAGCTACTTGGGAGGCTGAGGCAGGAGAATGGTGTAAACCCGGGAGGCGGAGCTTGCAGTGAGCTGAGATCCGGCCACTGCACTCCAGTCCGGGCGACAGAGCGAGACTCCGCCTCAAAAAATAAAAAAATAAAAAATAAAGTCTTCAGTTTTCTCAGAAATCATTCCAATATAAGAAAAGTAAGTGATCAAGATGTATTCAAGAAAAGTATTAACATCAGTTGTAAATTTAACCAAGATAACTTTCCCATGGAATAGTACATGTGAACAAAGCAGAGAGAACTAATTTAAAATAAACTTTAAAAAATGACACACAAATGAAAAAGGAAAAATTATGTCAAGGAAATAACAGTTAAGAGAATTTACACTTTATGAGAACAGAATTTAGTTAATTTTATTACTGTTCAAATTGGTCTACTCTCTTTTTCTCTCAATATTCTCTATCCCCACCTGCCACCACATTTGAGGATCATCTGATGAAAGATTAAACATCAGAAGATGCCAGAAACCCTTACCGATTTCTCAGGGTCTTGTGCTCCAGATGCTGCGACCCTGAGTTCTAAATCTTTTTCTCTAAACAAAATGAAAGTTTTACATATTAAAAAGATATAGTAAACTATCAAAATTATAAATCATCACTGAAAGAAGCTTATACACAAAGTCTATGCAATACATCTACAAAAACAATTCCTTTAACTGACATTACAGCCTTAAATACTACTGAAAGCCAAATTTTTTTACTTGATACAAAGTAAACTAGAATTCACATGTAACTTACACTATGTATCTCTAAGCCAATGCCCAGAGTATTTCAAAGACTAAGTAATTCACACAAAATAAAATACAAAAATAAAATCTTTACCTTGCAAAACAAAAAACCTCTTTTAGGGCACACATATATTTTCAGTTGGCAAAGAGAAGGGTAAAAATTTAAATATATCTACCATACTTCCTAATAACAGGGTTTTTTTAAATGTCAAAGATAACTAACATCAAACAGTAGATATTGGCTTCCTCTGAGATAGAAAAAGGCAAAAACTAAGAGATAACAGGTCTCAAATTCTCTCAAAACACGATATCTATTCCTAATTTTGTTGTTGCTGTTGTTGTTGTTGAGTCAGAGTCTCACACTGTCTCCCGGGCTGGAGTGCAGTGGCGTGATCTCGGCTCACTGCAACCTCCGCCTCCCAGGTTCAAGCAATTCTCCTGCCTCAGCCTCCCGAATAGCTGGGACCACATGTGTGTGCCACCATGCCCGGCTAATTTTTTGTATTATTAGTAGAGATGGGGTTTCACTGTGTTAGCCAGGATGGTCTCTATCTCCTGACCTCGTGATGTACGCACCTCAGCCTCCCAAAGTGCTGGGATTACAGGCGTAAGCTACTGTAATTTCTAATTTTAATCTATATTTAAAATGTCTAATTTTAAACTCTATTCCTAATTTTAAACTATAACATTTCATAGGTATTTCAACAAGAAAGACTACAAACAATGATACCTATATACAACATAAATACTTGTGATTTATCATTCTTGTGGAATTAAGGAAGCCATTGAAGTTTTTGAGCAGGGCGCCAGTTTGATTAGTGTATTTTTTGACAGTTAATATCATAGTGTGCTGGATCTATTGGAGCAGTGAGAAGGGAGTTGGGAAGACTAGTTATTAGGAAGCTATTGCTGCAACCCAGGTCAGATGTAGAGAAGACTTATCCAAGGTTAATGGCTCTGCGAATAGAAAGAAGGAGGGGGCCTCATATGAAGTGAATAGGAGAGGACAAGGAATACAAGTTATAGTGAGATTTTGAGGCTCCATTATTGGGCTATTAATAGAAAATGAAGAAGGACAGTTGGTTTTGAGATGCTCATTTGGGATGGAATTGTTAAATTTATAGGATACAATTTTTTTTTTTTTTGCACGTATGTGTGTGTGCATACCATTTCATATGGCAAAAAACAATTCCAAAACAACAACAACAACAAAAACTCTCTTGGTATTTATTTTCCTTGTTGATTTACCATGTAGAGATTAAAATATAGTGATTTACAAATCAAACATCATATTAGGAAGACAACCCCTTATTTAACCATCTACACAAATGCATTTTAAACTCAAAATATCTCTTTTAAATGCAAACCTTTCATTACCGTCTCTTGTTCCTCTGTTGCTCAGCCATTTGTTCCAATAGTTCTAGTCTGTATTTCTCTTTCCTTCTCTGAATAAGTTCTCGATCTTCACCTCCTAGATAGTGGTATCAGAAAAATGCAATCTTAACTCTTAAGCATCGTATGCAATTAGAAAGTCAAGTCCTTAAAAACTCCATCTTAATTGTATCATATAATTACTGAATATGCAAGAAATACAGAAGGAAAAAATCACATGAATCAGTCCTTCCTCAATTATTTTTGTAGTTAATGTGTACCTACTATGTGTCAAACACAAGATATGGTAATCATGCCCATGCCTCTACCAGTAGTCAAAAATTTTCCTAAATAACAGAATATTCTTATCCCAACCCCATTTTTCTAACAATCTAAATAATATTTCCATTAATATCTTCCATAAGTCTTATAAATTTAACATTTCAATCCCAAATGAGCATCTCAAAATCATCTGCCCCTCTTCATTTTCTATTAATGGCCCAATACTTGAGCCTCAAAATCTCACTATAACTTGGATTGCTTGTCCTCTTCTACTCACTTCATATGAGGCCCCCTCCTTTCTCTTCTCAGAGCCATTAACCTTGCATAAGTCCTCTCTACATCTGACCTGGATTGCAGCAAAAACTTCCTAACTAATATCCAGTCTTCCCAACTCCCTTCTCCCTGCTCCAATAGATCCAGTACACTATGTAATATTAACCGTCATAAAATACACTAATCAAACTGGCACTCTGCTCAAAAAAATTCAGTTCTGCAGGAAAAAATACAAACCTCTCACCCTGGTATTCCTTATACAAAAATTCAGCTAATCAAAAATTTTGAATGCAGAGAAGATTATTATTATTGCATATGTTAACACCACAAAATAACCTCTTAATCTAGATATGCAAGATCTGGAACACTACAAAAATCACAGGGTATCAAGAATGCAATTGAAACAGCAATTTCTGTACTGCCTTCATTACTGGTCTCCAATCATCAGTGGGCACACAGCATCTCAGTCTGTCCATTAAGCACAGATGTCAGCAAAAGTGAAGCTCCCATAGAGGTAACATAAATTACATTAAGATTAATAACTGTGTTTTATAATAAAAGTAAATATTGCCATTCCACTTCTGACCATGATAGAATAACCAACCACATGACTTAACCTCACACTGTTTAAAAAACAAATAAACAACAACAATAACAACAAACTAGAAAAGTGGACAAAATACACAAAATAATTGTTTTCCAGACACTGGACAATAGGTAGTACAGAACTGTAATACCTAAGGGAAGGAAAATAGATGAGGTGAGCCCTATAATCACCCAATTTCTGCCCAAATGAAATTTCCAGACCACAGATACAGGTAAAGAGGTAAAGAGAACCCAAAGAGGGCCAGGAAACTGAGCTAAATTGAGTAGATAAAGAGCAAAATTCAGGAAAGCTAAAATGGCTAAAAGTTATGGAGCAAAGATCCAATAGGAAGCACAAAAAGAGCTCCAGAAATCCACAGGAGGTCCCTTCAGACTTTGCAGTGTGCTAGTTTGTGCATTCACAGAATGAAATTCCATTTGGCCTGGCAACAAACTAAGAAGGATATGTAAACTGAACAATTCTCAGACCTGAAACAAAGGAGCAAAATTCAAGCTCCAGCCAGCTATGTTCTTGGTGGTCTTTCAGGGAACACTTCAGAAAGATCACTCTATAGTAGTAAGACTAAACTATTCTCTGAAAAGGAATGCTACTCTAGAGGTCCCTAGCTAAGTTTAAAACTGAACTCAGATAAAATTGGTCTTTAGTGAGGGAGAAGGAAAGGAAAAATCATTTTGGAAAAAACTCAGACTGCAGAAGCAGCCTGCTTGAAAAGTCACAGCAACAGACAAAAATAAAACAACCTAGGGGAAAAAATAAAACCTCAGACTGCACCTGGACAGATAAGCAAGGGTCTAGCACAGAGCTCTTTGTTCTTTGTCTAATTAGTGAACTCTCAGGAAAAAGTTTCCACCTCCTTTCAGGCATATTCATAGTGGGAACTTGCATGGGGGTGGGGCAGGGGTGGCTTACCTAAAACAAACCCACAGATATACAAACAAGATAAGCAGCTTTCTGCTTGCCTAGAGACATACCCACAGCTGTATAAGATAACACGAGTTGCACAGACAATTTTACTGATAAGTTACTCAAACTGCTACAGAGATTAAGTTTCTTATAAAAGCTTTTTAATATAGCTATAACCCGGCCATCTACTTGGACTCCCCTATTCCCTGCAGAGAGCTTTTTTTCTTTCACTTATTAAACTTTCACTCCAACCCCACCTTTGTGTCTATATTTCTTAATTTTCTTGGACGTGGGACAAAGAACCTGGGGTACTAGTTCAGACAATGAGAAACTGCTACATTAAGGAGCATGTGTGAGACTGCAACATTAGTAACAGAGAAATGTGACAATGGTAGGCAAACTTTTTAAAGATGGCTACTATGTTCCCTGCTCCCTGCTGAATCCCTGTATAATTCCCTCCCCTTGAGAATGGGTAGGACCTGTAACTTACTTGTATACAATAGAATATGGAAGGGTGGAAAAAATATTTGCAGATGTAACTAAGGTACTGAATCAACTAATTTTGAAGTAATTAAAAGGGAGATTATCTTAGGCAGAACTGATATAATCAGGTGAAAGCCCTTAGAAGAAGCAATGGGCCCTTCCTGAATTTAGAGATTCCTCTTGCTGGCATAAAGTTAAGTAACCATGGTAAGGAAGCCCACCATGGCAAGGAACAGCAGATGGCCACTAGGAACTGTGGGCAGTCTCCAGTGGGTATCCAGTAAGAAGCCAGGGCCCTCAGTCATATAGCCACAAAGAAATGAATTCTGCCAACAACCTGCATTAGCTTAGAGGCAGATTCTTCCCCACTCAAGTCGCCGGTTAAAAAGCAGCCTGACAGATACCTTGATTATAGCCTTTTGAGACCATTGGCAAAGGATCTGTTCAGTAAACCATGCCCAGACTTGACCCACTGGAGTTGCTGCCTGAATGCAATTTCCAAATGTTCACTAGAAAAACTGGGATCAAACAACACAGAAGACCTAAAAGAGATACTTTCGTGACATTCAGGCACAAAACATGGCCCACATTCCAGACTTTCAAAGCAGACTATACAAAGCAAAAGCTGCAAGCTATTGGTGAAGGGACAGAAAATCAACTTGGACCCAGTATCCCACACTCTTACATAGCAAAGGCTTGTTACTGTTAGGGGAAGGGCAAAAAAAATCTGGTGAAAAATCTGATGCAAAACCCTCCTCAGACACAAAGAAGAGTTTAGCTATCATCCTGGGCAAGGACAGAAATGTTGAGAAAGACCCATCCCTGAGGCCCAGATGCACAGGATCTGTACAGCATCAAGTAACAATCAATAGCAATATATTGCTGGAGAAGGGGGAAGTGTGGAGGGAGAGATGCCCTCACTGTCAAGGACATGAAGGCCTTGCTGAAAACTGGGGAAAGTGCAGGAACACTAAGAAAATCCCTCTGGCACTCCAGGCCTCACAACACGAAGGACAAGATAGAGAATTCAACACTTCTCTCTAAGCAATCAATAGAAGCAGATAAAATTCATTAAGGATATACAAGACATGAACATACAATGAACTAACTTGATTTAACTGACACTTTTTTTTTTTTTGATACAGGGTCTAACTCTGTCACCCAGGTTGGAGTACAGTGGCACAATCACGGCTCACTGCAGCCTCAACCTCCCAGGCTTAAGCAATCCTCCTACCTCTGCCTCCTGAGTGGCTAGGACTACAGGTGCATGCCACCACACCCAGTTAATTTTTTTATTTTTTGTAGAGACATGGTTTCCCTATGTTGTCCAGGTTGCTCTCAAACTCTTGGGCTCAATCAAGTGATCCTCCTGCTTCAGCCTCCCAGGATGCTGGGATTACAGGTGTGAGCCACCACACCCAGCCTTAAATGACATTTATAAACTACTATACTCAACAACTGCACCATGCACATTCTTTCAAGTACACACTAAACACTCACCAAGACAGACTATATTCTGAGCTATTCAAAAAAAAAAAAAAAAGTCACAGAAATTCAACAAACTTGAAATAACTGAAATTAATCTAATTACATTCTTGGATCTTAAGAGGCTTAAACAAGCAGTCAATAACAAAAAGACAAAAGGAAAATCCCCAAATGAATGGAAATTTTTAAACATACTTCTAAATTACCTATGGTTCTCTTATAAACCCCAAAATACATGTGTTATTTAGCTCTAAACTAAATCAATGATCTTACTTTTTAAATAAAGAAAAGGCCCCAAGTGACATCCTTGGGGCAAAATTATAGGAAGATAAATTTCAGTTCAATTGAAATAAGAGTATCATAACAATCACAGCCATCTGAAGATGGAATGTCCTGTCTCTGGGGATAATAAATTTCCTATAGGTATATACAAACATAGTTTGGGCGGGAAAAGATCAACCACGAGATAAGTCATTGAATTAAATGACTTTAACGGTTTGTTTCAAATGTTAAGAGTCCATTGTCTTACCAAATATTCATCTATAAATCCTGGATTGCATTAAACTCATGCTATTTATCTTTAAAAGGTCAGGGTACAATAATCCTTTTATTGATAAAATTATTTATCAGTAGGCTCTCAGCTCAGAAAGACATTTCTCTTATTTTACCATGTTTTATAAAATACATCAGTAGGGAACAGTGGCTCACGCCTGTAATCTCAGCACTTTAGGAAGCCAAGGCGGGCAGATCACTTGAGATCAGGAGTTTGAGACCAGCCTGGCCAACATGGTGAAACCCCATCTCTACTAAAAAAATACAAAAATTAGCCAGGCATGGTGGCACACGCGTGTAATTCCAACTACTCAGGAGACTGAGGCACAAGAATCACTTGAACCCGGGAGGTGGAGGTTGCAGTGAGCCAAGATTGTGCCACTGCACTCCAACCTCAGCGATAGGGCGACACTCAGTTTCAAAAAAAAAAAAAAATAATAAGAATATAGCCTTTTAAAATAAAATAAGTAAATAAAAATAAAAGAAAAAAATATAGCCTTTACATGGTCAATTTTCACCTACAGATAATATACTAGAATGAAATTCTAGGTGGTATGCCATTTTTCTCACAACAGTCATTCACAAGGGAACGAAAACCTGAGAATATAATGCAATTATGTCTCTAAACTAGTATTTAATTTGCTGTTTTTACGTTGAATGAATTTAGAGTGTTACTTAATTTCTTCATATACTTTACTAAAACCAAATTTCAGTTCATTTTTTTCTAACAGTTTTCACACAAAGAACAGATCTCTTTTCTATTACATATTTAAAGGTACAAACCAGAAACAAGGCTCTCCTCACAGTTTCTGGTATTAAATTGTGACAAGTGTCATATAGCAAAACAAGCTTATATTCAGCAATGACTTCAAATAAACAGAAAATTTAGACCATCATCATGACTTGAACAAAATACCTTCTCAGAAACTACATGAAAAGAACAAAGGAAAGAAAGGTTTAATCTGGAGAAAATAAACTAATATACAAAGCAGTTTTGTACTAGTTGAAGAAACTAGAAAGAAGAATTAAGGAAAAAACTATCATATATAAAACAAAATATTTTTAAAAAGCAGAATGTAAGAAACAGCCACATTGCAACAGAGTGCTAATAAAATATGGAATTAAAAGCTCACTACTGATTGGTAATGATCAATCCATTTTGCAAAGAAAAGATTACTGAAACTAATAATTTTATTATCACCTATGGAAAGCACATCACTAAATAATTTAGCTTTCAAATTACACATAGATGTGTTCATGAATATCATGAATAAAAATACAAAGATATATAAAATTTAAAAAATACAAAATAAAATTATACATAGAGCTATACATGCTAAATGATTAGCATAGTATCTAGCCATAAAGTAAGCACTTACAAATATTTTCTACTATTAGTAAAAACAGTATTAATTACAACACTGAGTTCTCACTAAAAAAGGATTATAAGACACTCTGTACAAGTCCAACGAATTGGAAGTTTTATGCCTACCAAAGAGCATCCCTGCAAAAGGACTACAGGTATCTTGATTAGTAGATTTGGATGGTTCATTGTCTAAAGCACTAAAGAAAAAAAGACAGAGAAACAGAGTAAGTTAAAATCCAGATAATTTTCAGGAAGCAAAATTTTAGAGTAAAATGTAGATATGAATTATTAGCCTTTCAAAGTACTATGGACATTATAATATTTACAAATTTTTAAGGTTAAGGTAAAATCATGGCATTCTATCTCTTTATACAGTGCAACTCCAATGTATTCAGGCTTAAAAAAAAAAAAAATTTTGGCCAGGCACGGTGGCTGACACCTGCAATTCCAGCACTTTGGGAGGCCTACATGGCTGGATTGCCTGAGGTCAGGAGTTGGAAATCAGCCTGGCCAACATGGTGAAACCCCGTCTCTAATAAAAATACAAAAAAATTAGCTAGGTGTGGTGGCGGAGGCCTGTAATCCCAGCTACGCAGGAGGCTGAGGCAGGAGAATCACTTGAAACCAGGAAGTGGAGGTTGCAATGAGCCGAGAGAGCATCATTGTGCTCCAGCCTGGGCAACAAGAGTGAGACACATCTCAAAAACAAAAACAAAAACGTTCAGCTTGCTTCACTGGCTGTATAGGTTCTCAAATAAAATCTTTTTCAGGCTGGGTGTGGTGGCTAACACCTGTATTACAGCACCTTGGGAGGCCAAGGTGGGCAGATCGCTTGAAGTCAGGAGCTTGAGACCAGCCTGGCTAACATGGTAAAACCTCATCTCTACTAAAAATACAGAAATTAGCTGGGCATGGTGGCATGCGCCTATAATCCCAGCTACTTGGGAGGCAGAGGCAGAAGAATCACTTGAACCCGGGAGGCAGAGGGTACAGTGAGCCAAGATCACACCACTGTACTCAAGACTGGGTGACAGTACGAGACTCTGTCTCAAAAAAAAAAAAAAAAAAAGGAATATAAGTGCACATAAGACCGGGTGCAGCTCACGCCTGTAATCCCAGCACTTTGGGAGGCCAAGGCGGGCGAATTACCTGAGGTCAGGAGTTTGAGACCAGCCTGGCTAACATGGTGAAATCCCATCACTACTAAAAATACAAAAAAATTAGCCAGGCGTGGTGACGCACGCCTCTAATCCCAGCTACTCAGGAGGCCGAGGCAGGAGAATCACTTGAATCCAGGAGGCAGAGAGCCAAGATTGTGCCACTGCACTCCAGTCTGGGCGACAGAGTGAGACTTCGTCTCAAAAAAGAAGAAAAAGGAAAAAAAAAAGTGCACATAAATTAAAAAAAAAAAAAAAAAGAAGAGAAAGAGTGACCTATGCACACACTTAGAAAAGATCATCCCTAAAAACACTCCTTCCTGGCCATGCACAGTGGCTTATGCCTGCAAGATCCCACCACGAGTTTGGGAGTTCAAGACCAGCCTGGACAATGGAGATCCTTTCTCTAAATTCAAAAAATAAATTTTTTTTTTAAAACTAGGCAGGCATAGTGGCACATGCCTGTAGTCCCAACTACTCCAGAGGCTGTGGTGGGAGGGTCACTTGAGCCTGGAAAATCAAGGTTTCAGTGAGCTATATCATGTCACTGCACTCCAGCATGGACAACAAAGCTGTCTCAAAAAACAAACAAACAAACAAAAAAAAAAACCTCCTTTCTTGGAAGACTGAAACAAGGGGAAAAAAATCCTCAAAGGAAACTTAATTAATTAGAATGAAACAGCAAATTATCTTCTTGCAAGCAGTGTTTATATATTATTTTTCTTTTTCTTTTTTTTTTTTTTTGAGACGGAGTCTTGCTCTGCCACCCAGGCTGGAGTGCAGTGGCCGGATCTCAGCTCACTGCAAGCTCCGCCTCCCGGGTTTTACGCCATTCTCCTGCCTCAGCCTCCCGAGTAGCTGGGACTACAGGCGCCCGCCTCGTCGCCCGGCTAGTTTTTTGTATTTTTAAGTAGAGACAGGGTTTCATCGTATTAGCCAGGATGGTCTCGATCTCCTGACCTCGTGATCCGCCCGTCTCGGCCTCCCAATATATATTATTTTTCTTAGAAAAAATAGACATCTGTCTTGACATATGACATTATCTTCACTGTATACTATAGATTCAAAACCATTTATCCTTATGTACAACACCGGAATGCCACCAAAATGATAAAAAACTGTAAGTAGAAAGAGAACATAAAGATAAAATACATATAATTTCCTTTCCTTTCCACAGGACAGAAATATATATGAGCACTAATTTTACAAAGTAAGCATAAAAGCTATCTACTTGATAAACTGAAAATCAAAAATAAACTTTTGAAAGAAAAATTCACACCACAGGAACATTCCCAATTTTTTTTTTTTTTTGAGATGAGTCTCACTCTGTTACCCAGGCTGGAATGCAGTGGCACTATCTCAGCTCACCACAACCTCTGCCTCCGGGGTTCAAGTTATTCTCCTGCCTCAGCCTCCTAAGTAGCTGGGATTACAGGGATTATTACCAGGGATTACAGGGATTACCACGCCTGGCGAATTTTTTTTTTTTTTTTTTGTATTTTCAGTAGAAAGGGTTTCACCATGTTGGCCAGGCCAGGTTGGTCTTGAACTCCTGACCTCAAGTGATCCGCCTGCATCAGCCTCCCAAAATGCTGGGATTACAGGCGTGAGCCACCGGGCCCAGCCATATTTTCAATTTATTTCCAGATAAGTTGCATCACCATGACTCTAAGATATTTTAAGTTGATTTTTAGTCCATTAAATTACACTTATTTCTTTTATTATTTCAAACAAATTTACATACTTTGTAATGATAGGCACTTCTTCAGAACACCCTGGCACACTTTGTAACCAAAAACTTGTTCTTTAAAAGAATGCTGTAAAGTACTATCAATTTTCATTTAGTACTACCTCCTCATCCTTTCTTTTCCTTTAATTCACTTCTCACTAAGAAGGAATAATTTACTATACCTTTCTACTTTTTCAGTTAGCCAGTTTAAGGCACATTGTTTCACAATATAATAACTAAAGGGGAGAATTTATATTACATACTGTACCTTTTATTCTCAGCAGATGAAATTCTTACGTTTGACTGTTCTACAACATCCCCATCATGTTCCATAGGAGGCACATTCCCTTGTCTGTTCCTGTGCATCCTTAAAAACATATTAGCTTATAAAGAATGTTCCACATACAGACCTTCTTATAACACTTCGGTGGTTTTACATTTGATGTTGGCAACATTAAAGGGAACAAAGTGTTATAATGAAGTTTTACCATAAACATTCTAAAATTAAATAGAATTTGTATGATCTGCTGGTTAATGAGACACTAAGAGTTTAAATGTAATAATCTTTTCTAAAAAGATTATAAATTATTTTAATGTACTTTCTATAAGTTTTGATTTTTAAAACTACAAATATAACTAGCACTTTTTTATCATTCTATTTAAAAGTGAACTGAACACCTACTGGGTATTCAGACACAGTCCCTATACTCACAAAGATTATAGTCAAAATTCAAAATGAGAACATTTTTTAAATCAAAATTCATATCTAGAGTCTGTGAATTATTTCATTGTATATATAACCTTCTTTTTTTTTTTTTTTCTGAGACGAAGTCTTGCTGTGTTGCCAGGAGTGCAGTGGTGCGATCTCAGTTCACTGCAACCTCTGCCTCCCGGGTTCAAGTGATTCTCCTGCCTCAGCTTCCTAAGCAGCTGGGACTACAGGCGCGCGCCACCACACCTGGCTAATTTTTTGTATTTTAGTAGAGACGCGGTTGCACCCTGTTGGCCAGGATAGTCTCGATCTCCTAACCTTGTGATCTCCCACCTCGGCCTCCCAAAGTGCTGGGATTACAAGCATGAGCCACCGCGCCCTGTCATAACCTTTTTAACTTAAAAATACAGCAGCAGTCTGTAAATTAAATCAAATGTAACAAACCATGACATTTGCTAACACTGTAAATCACAGAAAAGAATAAATGTTACTGATAGGCGAATGGAAAACATTAACAGGGAAAATGATTAGCTAACTTTACTTACGAGGTCATAAACAACAAAAAGAAAGATTAGTATGTTTTCTATTTTCTTCTTTAAAAACCTTTTTGGAAAATAATAATGAAAAAATGTTTTTCAATCAATCTTTTTTCCATTTGGCAAACACTGATTTTATTTTTAGCTTAATTTCTCATACCACAGAAACCAACATGACTTTTTATACCAATACTTATCGGCATCCGTGAAAATCAGCATTTCATAATCATTTCAAAGTTTCTTTACATGGCTGTTGAGTTACCCAACTATACTGTCTTTCTCAACAGGACTATTACAAAGAAATATGGTTGTTAAAGTGGTATTCAGTATTTTAGGTGAATTTCATTATCAGATTAAGAAAAATGGCAATTTTCCGGAAAAAAAAAAAAGAAACTTCTCACTCTCCACAGAACCAGCATATAAAATTCTTTCTTCACTTGTTTCCATCATACCAGCCACTGTCAATATCATCTGTGGAGAAAACACTATTTGGAATTTTAATCTTAGTAACTATGACATGGCATAACGCATGAATGGCTTCCATTTTTTAATCGATCACACATCACACACACATTCATCACACACACACATTCTGATGTGTGAATGACACATCAGCTTAGTGTCATTCCCTACTTATACCACTTAACAAACAGGTAAATACAAACTCAAATTCAAATTTGTAATTAACACTGCCAGGCAACCAGATTCAGTTATACTGGATCTTTATATATAATGCAGAAAAGTGTTAACAGAGCAGGCCTGAGACTGCCTGTCCTCAGAAAAGCCTGACTATATAGTTGACCCTTGGCTGGCACCTGGGAATACAGATTTTGGGAGAGTTACAACCACCGGCGGAACTGATAAGAGCAGCTCACTGTGCTTAAACTGTTTGCACAAACTATAGTTTATGCTAAACACTTGCTTTTCTTCAGGAAGTCTGGAATTTTGGTACATGCCAGGTACAGGATGCCTATGTAACCATCCCACAATAAAAACCTTGGGCACCGAGTGTCTAATCGCTTTCCTGGTAGACATTTCCTTATATTGTTACAATTCAATGCTGGAGGTAGTAAGCATCTCCTGTGTGATACCACTGGGAGAGAACCCTTGGAAGCTTGTGCCTGGTTTCCTTCAAACTTTGTCCCATGTATGTGCCTTTTACCTTTGCTGATTTTGCTTTGTATCATTTTGCTGTAATAAATTATAACTGTGAGTACAACTATACCCAAAGTCCTATGGATCCTCCTAGCAAATCACCCAACCTAGAGGTTTTCTTGAGAACCCATGACGCAACACAAAAAGCAAATTCACTGGTGTAGTAAAGAGGTATCTATGCCAAAAAAAATTATATATAAAAATAATTTCTTTATATACATTCTTTAATAATAAATCTTTATTTTAAAAATCTTTAACAGAGGCCAGGCACGGCGGCTCATACCTGTAGTCCCAGCTACTTGGGAGGCTAAAGTGGGAGGACTGCTTGAGCCTGGAAGGCAGAGGTTGCAGTGAGCCAAGACTGTACCACTGCACTCCAGCCTGAGCAACAGAGTAAGACCCTGTCTCAAAAAAAAAAAAAAAAAAAAAATTAAATAGAAATGTCAAGTTACAAATTCTTAAAAGCATAACCTGGGGCCCCAGAATTAAAGGTCACTTAGATATACAAAAGCTTTTTCTAAAGTTAACATAGAGCTTGTGGCTTCCTTAATTATTAGTTAAGTTTTCTGAAGATAATATTTAGATTAATAATTCTAGCTTATCTTTATACCACCACTGCACCCAAGGTATCCACACTAAAAAATCTTTTACAGGCTCTTCAGTGTATATAGATAGTAAAGCAAACACCATAAACACAAGAGGTCATTTTCCAAGTTCATCCTAAATTAATTTAAGAAATGATTTTATTTATGTATAAGGTTAAGGTCTCTTTGCTATAAAATCTACAGCAAAATCAAAAGATTTCCTAGTGAACAGCACATATGAAAAGATGTTCTAAGGTATACCTTTCACTGAAGAAAAAAAGTCATTTACAAGATTATAATAAAGTCCACTTTGTCACCAGCAATTATAATAAGATCAAGACTGAAAAATGTGTAAGAGACTAAAAAAGAGCAGAAATAAGCATTTCACTAAAAAGATAAAATCCTAGGGATACTATTCAATTTTATGAAATGACACATGATTTGTTTATCTTTTTTAAGTCAAGGAAGAATTACTGTTTACAAATACAGATTTTATAATTTTTTTTTTTTTAATTACCAATATAAGACCTAAAAAAAAGAAACCTTGAAGGGAAATTAAGCTGAAAAGCCAAACTATAGTTTGGAAAGTTAGCCACTTTATTCTCTATTAAAATATCCCTACAATTTGTATGGCATTTCCTTCATTTACTAAAAGTGCCCTTTATATTTCTAATAAATTTAGCATTTAATCACTCTGAACTACCTGTTAGTTCACTTAAACAGTTTTTATGGTCTCACAATTTATTGTTGTAACCTTTTCTGAACAAAAAAAGTCCTCTCTGAAGAAAGCAACTAGTATGAATCAGCGGTGGTTTTACTATGGTTACCTCTTTATTCAATCGTCTCAACATTAAAGGGAAACAGACAGACAATAATATCCAAAAGTAATGCACTCACCTAATGTCTAAGAACCATCTGATTCTAACCAAAGTTCAGGGGTTCAGTTTAGCTTGTTTGTCCCTGGAAGCCCTTTCTGTTTCACTGTGAGAGTACCAGATTAAGACTATCCTTGTGACCCAGAAGTAATCTACCTAAATACTCTCCCATCAAATTACTAACCAGGTCCAAGCCTACTTATAGTTTCCAATATCAAACAAGATTAGGCACGTTACAGGGTGGTATAGCCGTAGAAAATCTATCTAAATATTCTATGGCTTTTAATATACAGGTTCACTTACCATACCTTAATATATTGGGTTTTGTCAGAAAGGGACAGAACTCATAACTTTGAAATGCAAATCAGATATGATTGAGGGAATAAAATAACTGCAAAATGGTTTCACTATCCTACTAACTAAAAAAAAAAAAAAAAGTATTTTAAATGAAAAAAATATTTCTCTCCCTATTTCCTTGAAGACATGAGTCAACAACTCTAGCTGATCAGGTAAAAACCTTAATACCCAAAGAAACCAGGTATAGGGTACAGGCCAACTTTATCCTAAAAATGAACACATGTTAATCTTTAAAAAAAAAAAAAATAGAAGCTAAAGAAAAACTCTGAGATGTTAACTGTGGACAACCATTTTTCTCTTTGTTTTCAATTCTTTCCCAATTTTTATATTTACTTTGTTAGCACTGTTTTCTATTACCAATCCCATCTACCCTGTACCTGGTTTCTTTGGGTATTAAGAAGTAAAACTTCTTTTACTCATTAACATTGGTTAAAGCAAAACATAATAAAAGTAAAATATTAACTTCTACAATTCAAGTTAATAAATAAGACTAGGATTACTATATTTAAATAGAGCCTATAAATTTCAAAGTATCTTAGGACATGCTATTACATTCTACTTTAGAAAGCTCCTAAAACATGATAAATTTTACTTAAATTGGTAAATATGAATAAATAACACACATACACACACAATGCAACTGTCAATTACAGTGTTAACCACCTTGTTAATTATTTAAGAACATTGTCAGTGATTCACGATACAAGTTTAGGAAGGTAACGTCATAGTCTGAGAAAAGTTTAGCTTTCCTATATTTAAGTATGGGGAAATATTTCATTAATAATTATGGTATATGAAAAAAGTAAACGTTTAGAGGGTAGAGAAAAACTGAAACTAAAAATAAAAAATTATTATAAACCAAAACTAGAATTGACCAGATGCTTTTAGGAAAGGAAAAAAAAAAAAAAAGAACAAAGAAAACTTAGAAGAATTAAGGAAAATTAACTGTGCACTTCTCATGATACATTATAATTATTTTTTGTCAAGAACTTCTGATGAAGATTGCACAGTATGTTAAGAATAAATGCTTGGAGCAAGAGATGAAACTCAGTTCCACATTTCTTTAGTCTCAAACTTTTCACAAATACAGTCATTTCTCCTATCAACCAGTTGATTTATAAACTACTGAATGACTGAAATCTTTTTTTTTTTTTGGTGGAAATAAGGAATCTACAAATCTGAAATAAATCCAATTTTAAATTCAATTGTTAAAGAGACACATAAGAAAAAACACTTGGAGATGTCAGAGTTGATATAATAACAAAATAAAAATACATAAAATATGATTTATATATTGAAGAAACACTTTAAAGTATTTAACAAGAATTATTCTCACTCAATCTCATGTTTAATCTATTCTTAAATAGTATTTGGGAAAGTTTATATAGAAGGAGTTCATTTTATTTATGGGATACATAAGAAGATACGATAGTTCTCAAATAGAATGATATTCATTTGTCAGTTCATGTATAAAATTATCACAGGGTATAATTACAAAAGTAATAGATTAAAATATATAAAAAACAAAGAAGCAACCATTATAATGTTTCTTAAAATTCCAAACTTAAAAGGGCATGCATTACATTCACCCTAAAGGTAAACAAATACCATAAAGGGAAAGGAAGTTCTCATGTACAAAGGAGACATCATCACCAAGAGTTGAAGAGTACTTGCAGTTCCCCAATTGAGTTATTTTAGCTTAGTCAGCCTTTAACTACCTTCATATATAAGCATTTTCAAATATAACATTATAGGATTTGGAGAATTTTCTAAGTATAAACAATTAGATTCAGATCAGAGAAACTATAATTGCCATTTCCAAATTTTAATCAATCAAATTACCTAAAACAAGGTAAATATTAAGAGTATTGTGTGAGGACATAACAACTACAGAATGTAGAAGACAAAGAACTGTAAAAGCTTTGTATCATAATTAATAGTTAGAACACTGAATGTACAGCATTACCCCTGAAAACGTTTTCTAAAATACTTAAAAACTACTAATCTATTTGGACTAGTAAATAAAGCAGGTCCCAAAAGCTGCTCAAAATGTGTTAACACTTGTCAAGTAAACAAATCAATGACAAATACGAGACCGTAAGGTATTAATTCCCAACTCCAAAACAAGTTAGGTTAAACTATGGCAGGTATCAATGTATGATAAATACAATAAAACCTCATTGTAGCAGTTAAGAAATTATAAATACTGTCACAAAAACATTCAAAGGAACTGAAAACCATCTGAAAATCTGATTGAAAAAACTTATGACTACAAGAATAAACTGTATTTCATCTATTTTAAGGTATCCTTTTTTCACACGTTTTATTTTATTTATTTTTGTTATTGCTGTTGAGACAGAGTCTTGCTCTGTCGCCCAGGCTGGAGTGCAGTGGTGTGATCTCCGCTCACTGCAACCTCAGCCCCCGGGTTCAAGTGATTCTCCTGCCCAGCCTTCTGAGTAGCTGGGATTACAGGCGTGCGCCTCCATGCCTGGCTAATTTTTGTATTTTCAGTAGAGATGGGGTTTCACCATGTTGGTCAAGTTGGTTTCCACCTCCTTACCTCATGATCTGCCCGCCTCAGCCTCCCAAAGTGCTGGGATTACAGGCATGAGCCACCAGGCCCGGCCACATTTTAATATATGAAGTCAGAATAGCCTGGTTTTATGTCAAGTTATTGCAGACAGTTATTTTTCCCCTCATCCAAGAGCACTATGAATTGAGAAAACTCTGAATTCTTGCCTCAAGGTTTCTTTGGACACTACTGGCAGTATGAATTTGGACTGCGAACTTGAATCAGTACTAATTTACACTTCAAATTCTCAGGGAAGGTTGTTTGTATCTTTACTCTCCACTCACTGACAAAGTTGGGACGTGGGCGTTTCTTCTCTGTCCCTTTCTGTGGGAAGGACTACCTCCAATTCACATACTTTTACATAATGGGTGTAGCCTTTCAGTTTTCCAACTTTATAACACGGCCCCCCCCTTGAGTGTTTTCTTTTTCCCCTCAGTGGGACATAAAATAATGGAAAGCAACTTAGAATTAATTATGATAAAAGTGCTTCTCCCTAGTATAATCATAAAAAGTAACAACAGCAAATATTAACAATTAATTTGCTATATTAAGCAAATAAAGAAAATAAAAATGAAGTTGTAAATACCTGTCATTTGTATACACTCTCAAAAGTCTTCTATCAAAATCACTTTCATATCTAAACCTCTCATCCATTTCTTCACTTACTTCAGGATCTTGGTCTGGTCTATGATACCGTCTATCAAAAACACGATCCTCATTAAATTTGTGAAATCTTCTATCTGGAATGCCAGCCTTGCTTGCAAACCTTTGATGTTTTAGGTTGGAAATGCCCACTTCTTCATTTGCTTTTTTAATAATTCTTCTATTCCTTAATTCGAGTTCATCATCTGGTTGTCGGCATCTGTCCTCCTTTAGTCGTCTTTGGTTCAGAAGTTCTTCATATGCCTCTGAAGGAGTTAAGACATCTTTTCTAGGACCCTCTGAATTTTCACAAGATGTCTGTATTTGTGAAGTTAAATCAGGCTTAACTTGACCAATAGGTTTTTTATTTCTTTGACTCTTGGGCTGTTCAATTAAAAAAGAAAAAAGAAACAAAACTTGATGAGAAACTATCTCTTATAAGGTAATTAAACTCTCAATTTATACTTAGTCTATCATTTTAACTCTGATGTTTGTTTAATCACACACATATATATATATTTGTTTTTACATGAATGTTCATATGAGCTTTACTTGTAATAGCAAAAGCCAGAAATAACTCAAATGTCCATCAACAGTGGAATGGATAAACAAGCTGATACAGCCATGCAATGGAACCTTACTATGCAACAAAAAGGAATGAATTATCCATACATTCAACAACACAAATGAACCTCAAAATAATCATACCGAGTGAAAGAAGCCACACCCCCAAAACTAGTATATCCTGTATGATCCATTTATATTAAATGATCAAATGTAAACTAGTCTAGGGTGATAGAAGTCAGGTCAGGAAGATCTGGAGACAGCGTGGGAATGAGTGGAGGACAGTGAGGACACACAGATTCCAAAGGGTCCCAGAACCACTTTGGGGGATATGGGATAGGCTCGTTATCTTGATTGTGGTTTACATATTCTAAAACCCATCAAATTGTACAGTTTATGAAAAGTTTATTACATAAAAATTCTAGGTGGAGGCCAGTGGATTGCTTGAGCCTGGGAATTCAAGACTAGCCTAGGCAACATTAATCGCCCATATGTATTTTTTTTTAGAAAAAAAAACTTGAAGAAAATTTTACCTTTCTGTGGCAGGGCACGGTGGCTCATGCCTATGATCCAGCACTTTGGGAGGCCGAGGCGGGTGGATCACAAGGTCAGGAGTTCAAGACCAGCCTGACCAACATACTGAAACCCCATCTCTACTAAAAATACAAAAATTAGCCAGTCATGGTGGCAGGCACCTGTAATCCCAGTTACTCCGGAAGCTGAGGCAGGAGAATCACCTGAAGCCAGGAGGCGGAGGTTGCAGTGAGCTGAGACTGTGCCACTGCACTCCAGCCTGGGTGACAAAGCAAGACTCCATCTCAAATAAAAAAAAAAAAAAAAAAGAAAGAAAGAAAAGAAAGAAAGAGAGGATAAACTAAATGCAAATTCCTATCCTAGGAGATATTACTTCAAAATATTTCAAATTAAATTCTCAACACAAAGGATATAGAAAGTGGTAAATGTTTTGAATGTTTTGGCCCCAGATACATCAATCATCCTTCTTTTTTTTTTTTTCCCACACCACGTTTCGCTCTGTCACCCAGGCTGGAGCACAGTGACACAATCTTGGCTCACTGCAACCTCTGTCTCCCAGGTTCAAGCAATTCTCCTGCCTCAGCCTCCCAAGTAGTTGGGATTACAGGGACCTGCCACCATGTCCAGCTAATTGATCCTTAAATTTTGAAAAAAAAAAAAAAAAGTATATATATATATATAGCTAGGAATTGTCAACATAAAAACTCATTTAAATTTTTAAAAATAAATGAAAATCACTTAACAAAACTGATCTCTAAAATTAAATCTCCCCAATTAAATGTTAAAAGTTCTTCAATATGAGATAAAACAACTTCCAAAACTAAACATTTAAATGTCCTGTGTTTGGTTTAATTTGGCTTAATTTTGCAAGTATTTACAAAAAAAAAAAAAGTAAAATGTCTAAAATAGAAAAAACTTTTCAAGTGCAAAATATTCAACATGTGTTAGTACAGATTTACTTCAAAAGCAAAACCTACCTCAGTACTCTTTTCCACCTGCCTGAACTTTTCACTGGATTCTTCCTTACCCCTGAGAAACTGATTGTATTCTTCGTTACGTTCAAGTTTTAACCTTTCCTTAAAATAAAAATCAAAAGGCAGTGTTAACTTCAACTTCAGGGAAAAAAATACCTCAATGTCATATCGGAATGTCGAATCTGAATCATACATATCAGAACTCTTACCCAGAATCAAGCTTTACTAATAATTTCAAGGACAGATGTCACTGAAAGGTATAGGAGAGGTCGGAAGAGGTTTGAGGACACCCATACAGCTCTCCAGGTCTTTCTCGTCACATAAGAATATGCACGGCTACATGCTTTGGTCCATTAATACATGAGGTCTCTAATAGAAGGGAGTTGCTTCATTCATGAAACATCTCCATTTTACACTCCAATAGTTAACAGAGATTAGATGACATTTTCCAAAGAGCCATGCCACATAAATCCATAGATTCCAGGTTTGATTCCCAACAGCAATCCTAGACAAAGCGGTTGTATTCTGCCAAAAGCATTCAGAGATAAATCTCTCCCACTAGTA
The DNA here is from genome assembly GCF_009764315.1 of Trachypithecus francoisi. NCBI lineage: Eukaryota > Metazoa > Chordata > Mammalia > Primates > Cercopithecidae > Trachypithecus > Trachypithecus francoisi. The sequence continues at coordinate 22,568,590 of NW_022681472.1, read as the reverse complement.
AATATGATGATTGTGTTTGCCAAGAGAACTGTCATTAGCATGTTTCCAAAGAGATATGATAGGGTTACCTTCCTTCTTTCCTTCTCAGGGACATCTCCCTCTCCTAATGCCCCAACCCACTCCCTGAAGCACCTGCAGCTAACCATTTCCTTTCCAAGGTTAAAAAGGATCCTTTATATTTTAAACTTAAAAAGGCAAAATTATCATAGATTATAAAATATTATAATGAAATGTTCTGTTAAAACACAAATATGTAAGATTAGAAAATGTTCTTAAATTTTAACATTTCCCATGTCACTAAAACAACACAATCTAAAAAAGTATTAAAGAAACTAGGTCAGCCAGGTGCGGTGGCTCACGCCTGTAACATCAGTACTTTGGGAGGCTGAGGCGGGTGGATCATGAGGTCAGGAGTTCGAGACCAGTCTGGCCAACATTGTGAAACCCCACCTCTATTAAAAATACAAAAAATTAGCCAGGCATGATGGCAGGCGCCTGTAATCCTGCCTCCAGCCACTCAGGAGGCTGAGGCAGGAGAATCACTTGAACTGGGGAGGCGGAGGTTGCAGTGAGCCAAGACTGTGCCACTGCACTCCAGCCTGGGCGACAGGGCAATACTTTGTCTCAAAAACAAAAAAAAGAAAAGAAACTAGGTCTGTCTTTTGAAATTTATTAATGGTCCATTTTGTCTTATATACTATTTCATGATCTCTGATATACTTTGGTGAGACTGAGTCACTATGAGAGGTGTACAGTGCTTTTTCACTTTCACCACGAAGGAATATGCACGTGTATTAATGGAGCGACAGAATCACGCATTCAAAGAACCCTTACCCGCACCCGACATAAAAGCTCACTATAATTTCACATCCACTCATTCCAATAACTGTTACATAGCATAAACTTTACAGTCAGAAACCCATGGTGAAAAAAATGAATTCTGAATATTCAGTTAAGTATAACCGAATACAGCAACAGAATCAACATATTAAAGAAATATATAATTATATGGTTACAAATGTGTTCAAGAAAATTTTTTTAAACAGCATAAACATGACTCCATGGATTTTTGAAAAAGAAATATATTCAAGTATGGAGAAATGATGTGATCTTCCATTTGCATTTAAATCAGCAGGATGTTCTTTTATGATTTTGACTCCTCGGAAACCTGCTACCCACAATAACTACTCCTATCCACCTACCTTAGCAGATAATCTCTCACCAATAGGAAGAGAAACTCCCAAAGTAGATCGATCTGTTTCACTCGTAGATAGAAAATTTGTCTGTATATATACACATTAAAAAAAATATTACCTAATTGCCTTTATAAAATATGTTGCATAAATGTGTCTTTGCATTCTATATTCTAAACTAGTATTACATTACGCAGAGCAAACGAGTGAAATGGAATGAAGATAGAAACTACAAATCTATACAGACCATACCAAAAGCATTTGAAAAAAGAAAATTTTCTTCCAATCAACAACTTCCTGAAAGGGAAAATCAGGCCTTAATTTTCATTTGCCATATATATATGTCTATTGATTCAAGATGATTAGAAGCATGAAGAAAAACTTTCCCAATTTATATTCGTCTTCTAAGCACATACTCTTCATTATCAGTGCTCTACTGTCTTTTTGTTCTCAAGGCAAATTTAAACTTCCTCACAAATATCTTAATGCATGCCACAACAGTTTTTTTCTATTTTTCCTATAATTATGTGAGTGAATATCTACTGAAATGCCACTAGATATAAACTATGAATGTTGTTTATGTGTTCCTCCAATCTTGTTCATTAAGCATTTAAGTAATGCAGTGTAGTAGAGGCAGCATCAGACTAGCAGTCAAAAGACCTAGGATCTACGAATAGCCCACGCACTTATTAGTTGTATAACACTGAGGAAGTCACTTAACTTCTCTGACAGACACTTTCTTCTGTAAAATGAGAATAGTACCTGCTCTGCCTACCTACCAAAGTTGGTATAAGGATGAAGGAGGATAAAAAATATAAAATCCCTTTGAAAGCTGTAAAGCAAATACAAAGGACTGGTTAAAAAAAAAAAAAAAGACACATGATCCCCAACTGGTAAAAAAATACATATGATCTCCAACTTTCTGGTACTGTTACTTAGTAGTCAAATAATTTGGAATAATGTACTTCACTTCACTTCAGTTTCCTTGTCTGTAAAACGGAAATAATGTCATCTACACATCACTAGGTTATAAGGATTAAATCAATCAATATTGTCAACCTGCCTAATTCCATGCCTTTTACTTATTCACTAAACAAGCAATTAGCAACCATCTAATACTATGCAGGTACTATTTTCAGGTGGTAGGGATACAAATATATTTTCCCTATATTCAAGGGATTTACAATTCAGTTGCAGTAACAGACATGTAAGCAAATAACCACAAAACAATGTATTAACTACTACAATAGCGTTGTATTCAAAACATTATGGAAAGAGAGTAATTAGCAAAACTCAGTGATTAATAAAGTTTCATTAAATCTGGGCAGGCAGGGTGGCTCATGTCTGTAATCCTAGCAGGTTGGGAGGTCGAGGCAGGCGGATCACTTGAGCTCAGGAGTTCGGACCAGCCTGGGCAACAGGGCGAAACCCCGTCTCTACTAAAAACACAAAAAATTAGCCGGGCTTGGGGCCACGCGCCTGTAGTCCCAGCTACTTGGGAGGCTAAGGCAGGAGAATCCCCTGAACCTGCGAAGTGGAGGTTTCAGTGAGCCAAGATCAGCACCACTGCACTCTAGCCTGGGTGATAGAGTGAGACTCTGTCTCAAAAATAAATAAATAAAGTGTCATTAAATCTGAATTTACGAATGAGTTGTGCTACAAAAGCTAATTTGAAAGTTGGCTGTATGGAACTCTAAACTTATCTGACAAGGAAAAAATAAGACACATGACCAGATCCCTGAGTGATTTTACCTCCTATATACTGAAGTACATTATAAACCTAATTATTTTTTAGACTTATAAATGCATGAAAAACCCATTCACAGTTCCAACCAGGAAGATAGATTTAACATCCTCACTCCTTCATTGGGCAATTTCCCATTCCAAACATGGGTCAAGAATGATGTTCGAAATTTTCAATAAAATGAAAAGAATAAACAATAACAACAACATAGGCTGGGAGTGGTGGCTCATGTCTGTAATCCCAGCACTTTGGGAGGCCAAGGCAGAAGGGACACTTAAGCCCAAGAGTTCGAGATCAGTTTGGGTATTTAAAAAAAAAAACAAAAAACTTTTTTTTTTTTAATTAGTCTCTATCAAAAAAAATTTTTTTAATTCTTAAAAAAAGAACAACATAGTGAGTTTTTTCAAAAAGCTAAATTTTAATCATTCATTAATTCATTCATTCACTCATTCATTCAATAAATACTGAGTGCCTACCATGTGCCCAAACTCTCTGATACATTTGGGACTGAAAAAAACAAAGATTCCTATCCTCCAAAAGCATACATTCAAGCTGGGGAAAATGAAAAAGAAATAATAAACATAATGAGGAGTAATTATATATAGCATGCTAGAAGGTAATAATTACTGTGACAAAAAGGAAATTAAAAGGACAGGCTACAGATAGTGCAGGTTTATCAGGCATGAGGGTGGGAAGAACAAAAATCAAGAATTCTCCTTTGGACATGGTCTACATGAGGTATTAGGTAGATTTCAAAGTGAAAATGTGAATTATGCAGCCAGCTAGAAAAGTCTGAAGTTCACGATGGAAGTCTGGGCTGGAGATATTAATTAACTGGCTCAATTTAAAAACTGTTCACCTGAGAACATGTCTTTTCTGTGTTTAGACGGTCAAGCATCTTTTATCCTAAAAACAGGAAATCATCTCTGGGCAGGAAGGGCTCAGGAAAAAAAAAATTAATTAAAACAGGAAAAAAGATGGTAGTTGTTAACTCTTCTTGGCAAAATTAAAAGATTTCATTTGATTTTCTTTTTTCAACTCAAATATCCACGCAATCCAAGTCTGGAAGCCACAAGAGATACGAGCGGGACTTGGAAACCATACATATTTCAGGGGGTTCAGGAAGCTGCAGCCAGCTCCCTATATTCTGTGTAGTTTTATTTTTCTCTTGCTTTCCCTTCCATTCCCACCTTCTCAAATGTGAACAAAAGACTCTCTCTAATTTTAAGGAAATACTGCTCCTCTACAAGACTATATTCTTTTTTCTTTTTTTTTTTCTTTCTTTTTTTTGAGATGGATTCTCACTCTGTCGCCCAGGCTAGAGTGTGGTGGCCTGATCTCAGCTCACTGCAAGCTCCGCCTCCGGGGTTCACACCATTCTCCTGCCTCAGCCTCCAGAGTAACTGGGACTACAGGCGCCTGCCACCATGCCAGGCTAATTTTTTTGTATTTTTAGTAGAGACGGGGTTTCACCGTGTTGGCCAGGATGGTCTTGATCTCCTGACCTCGTGATCCGCCCACCTCTGCCTCCCAAAGTGCTGGGATTACACGCGTGAGCCACCATGCCTGGCTGACTATATTCTTAATAATCTAAAAAACTGGCCAGGTGCGGTGGCTCATGCCTGTAATCCTAGCACTTTAGGAGGCTGAAGTGGGCAGATTACAAGGTCAGGAGTTTGAGGCCAGACTGGCCAATAAGGTGAAACCCCAGCTCTACTAAAAACACGAAAAAATTAGCCGGGCGTGGTGGTGAATGCCTGTAGTCCCAGCTACTCAGGAAGCTGAGGCAGAAGAATCGCTTGAACTCGGGAGATGGAGATTGCAGTGAGCCAAGATCGTACCACTGCACTCCAGCCTGGGTGACAGAGCAAAACTCTGCCTCAAAAAAAAAAAAAAACACACAAACAAATAAAAAAATCTAAAAAAACTCCTTCACATCCCTTTGAATTTAAAGATTTGTACTTTCATGAAGGCAATTTCTTCTTAAGTCCCCCACCACTACCTTTTTAAAAAATCTTACCTAGGGAGTAATGCAAAACCTACAAGAGAAAACAGTAGATATCTGATACCAGAAGAAAACTCCACCCAATAAGAAGACGTAGCGAAGGGGAAGATAATGAGGTATAAGCCCAGGGAGTCAGGCTGGAACATGAAAGACATGTGCAATGCTAAGGAATTTGAATTTTTATCCTGGAGTGAAAATTAGCGCAAGGAAATCAGTTAACAAGTTGAGCAGCAATTTAAGACAGTAAGATGACAGTCTCTACATGCAGAACTAACTGTCCTAAAACACAGTTACCATGCTCTTCACAGGCTACTTAAGAAAGTATGATGCTTATCACTGCCTATCACATATAACCAGTTAAAAATCCACTGCCTTCTAATTTGATCCTATCCTATACACATCGTTATTTCTTACTACTCTCAAAAAGAATGATACTCTGACCCAGTCAGGCTGGTAAAGTTAATATGCCTCATTCATACAAAGCTAAAGTCTACCCTCTAGGTCCCCCTTTACTCTATGCTCTCCATCTGGAAAACTTTCTCGCTTCGATTCTCTCTCTAGATCATCCAAATCTAGATTGCCTCACAAAATAGAAATTCCCACTATGAGGACTCTCTCGATCATTATATCCTTCCTGTAGTTACCACTCTATGAATTGTATGAATGCTATCTCTATAACTACATTCTAAGCCTCTTGAAGACAGGATGCATACCTGATACATCTTCATAATAAGTGTTTAAAATACGTTAGTTGAATGGTGAATTCGTGAGATTCTTTTTAAAACCAGTTTTGTAAAACCATAAACTGTTTCCCTTTGTTTTCCAACATAAATGGACAAATGTAATTTAAAGATTTTGGTGCAAAAACAGAGTAATCCAAATTCTGATAACATGTAGTTCAAATATCTTGAATATTCTACTACTCTATTAATCTTACTGTGATTAGCACAATTTGAGAAACGAAAAATTGCATGCTGAAAACAGACTTAACTGCAGAATATTCATAAAGAACGCATAAGAAAGCAATAAATACAAACGCAAAGCAGGAATCAAAAGTAATGACTATATTAACAGAAAATTATAATGTGTACGCTGTCATCTGCTAAAAGCAAGAATACAAAGTGGTGCCATTCAAACATCTCAAAATCACAAATGAACCCGTTTTCCTAATTGGTTTGAATCTTATAAATGCAAACAATTGCAAGCTACTAGATCATAAAAAAAAAAAGAGAGAGAAAGAAAAAACTGAAGGAGGACATTTTGCAGACAACCCTACCTTTCTTTTCCCTTGTGTAATGCCCTAAAGTCAAGGGAAACAAACCATTGACAAAGTGTATTCAGTCAAAGTTCATTCTCTCCGTGTGTAAATCAGAATAAATAAGAGACAGTTTGTACATTTGGAACAAACATAAAGCAGTAAAAAATTAAAGAATATCTTGAGATCACAACAAACATCATGATTGTTTATAATAATTTTATAACCTAAATTTAAAACTTACAATAAACCTTTACGTCGGCCATTATATAATTTAACAAAAATACTAAAGAGTTCTACTAAGTAAAACATGAGATCATAAAACAAAAGCTTTAGTGGCTAAATAATTAAATGTAATTTTATAAGCTTGGCTCATAGGAAAACAATTAGCAACTAGAACTCCACATGTCATTTTAATACATAGTTGGCGGGTGTAGAAGAGTGGCAAACCATGATTGAACTACTTCAAACCAAGACAACTTTACAGAAAACATGAAAAACCATAATTAACGATCTCACTTAAAATTAGAATCCACTGCCTTAGTCAAAAGGTCAAAAGTCTGTATTATTCTATGGCGCCAGTTCTCAGCAATATTTTTTCTCTATCAATGTCATATATGCCACTTAACTTTGACTATAATACTACTTTGCTAGTACTACTGAAAACCTAAACATTAACACATATGACTCATACCTTATGAAAACAAATTTAGGAGCTGAATTCTGAAACATTAAACCCAACTCATTAATAGAACTCGTTACCTGAGTAAGATAACGTCTGTAATCTTGCCGCAATTCTTCTTTTAATTTATGTTTCTTCCGTTCATAGTCGTCCCCAAGTGGTAAACTTAATCCATAATCAATTCCTAGAAAAAAAACAACTTCTTAGTATAATTCATTTTCAAACCAGTCTCAAAGTTCTACTTCCTGTAACAAAGCACAGTAAGAAGGAACACAATTATGCTGATTCTCAGACTAGGATTAGGGTAAGTTTTTTACTAAAATGTCTCAATAGATAATACATTCACATAATCAAAAATATTATCAAAAAGATCATTCTCATCCATGAGCTCTAGTCACCCTGTTCTCCTGTCCAGAACAACAAACATTGTTATTTCTTGTCTCCATGCAGAGAATTTTTTAATGCATCTATAAACAGATACTTTGATATTATCATATACATATTTATATGCATGTGTGCATTACATTTACTTTTTCCCCCATTAAGATAAGTAGTCTAGCATTGTTTGGCATCTTGCTTTCTCAAGAACAGCAAAATTAAAGAAAAGCTAATTATCTTTACTTCTTCACTTAATTATATACTAATTTCTATAAAAATAAATACCAACAACAATTTTAATGCATCATTTTCAGTCTAAGAAAACCAGTAACATGATTTTCTTAGCATACAAGAATATCGTTAATATAACATGTTTCTGAGAAAATATTATTAGGGCCATGTGTTGCTTAGAATGACATTTCTTTTTTTTTTTTAGTTTTCTATCAAATAGCATTCAGATAGGATCAAATTCCTAAAAACTTCTGAAGTTAAACCACTTCTGATTTCATAAAAATGGATATTAATTTCTATTGTGGTAAAATATATATAATATAAAACCTACCATTTTAATCATTTCAAACATACAATCCAGTGGCATTAAGTACATTCACAATATTGTACAATCATCACCACTATCCATTTCCAGAATTTTTTCATCATCCCAAACAGAAACTCCGTAAATGCATGTTAATTTTTGAAGAAAAACTTCGAATTTGAGTAGTATTTCCTTACACAAAATTTAAAAATCAAATTACATTTAGGGATGATGATGATGATGACTGTACAGCTTGTAAATATACTAAAAACCATTGAATTGTAGACTTTAAATAGGTATATGTTATGGTATATAAATTGTATCTCAAGAAAGCTATCAAAAATCAAATTATATACTTTTCAAATCTTCAATAATAAAACACTATGTCAAGAAGCATAGACATTAGATGAATATTTAGATTTCTGAAGCTTCATTCCTTTTTGAGTCCTACTATACACATAATACTATAGTATTAAAAATTATCATTTCTAAACAAAATAAAACTTGTCCTTTTTTTTTTTTTTTTTTTTTGAGACAGGGTCTTGCTCTGTCACCCAGGCTTGAGTGCAGTGGCGTGATCATGGCACAATGCAGCCTCAACCTCCTGGCCTCAAGCAATCCTTCCATCTCAGCCTCCTGAGTAGCCAAGACCATAGGCATGAGCCACCACACCCAGCCAAAACTTTCCTTAAAGATTCAGCTATGAGCACTACAGATGAAATAAAATTTGACTGTAGCTTATAAACTGATATAAAAAAATCACCATTTGTGCCTTATTTCTCACAATGTAGCTGAATAATGGGAACTTTTCAAGAATGTGTCGTATCACTGCTTTACTACATCACTGAAACATTTCAGGCAGGGAAAAGGCCAGCGTAATATAAACATAAGTGGATGTTTATGGATTCTTACAGAATACTAAAATCCACCTACCGCTATCAACACTGGAATTCTCTTGATAAACATTTCTGGCCTATTTAACTCCTTGATGATAGAGGGTATAACAGAGGATTCCTTAGGGACACCTCTTACACATGCTTCTAACTCTCTTCCAAATGAAACTAAAGCATTCCACATGCTGGGAATTTTAAATCATCCTAGAAAGGAACTGTTTCCTCTTGAAGGAATCTAAACCTTTTTTTAAAGATACAGAATTTAAGCCTAAGGAGAGAAAGTTTCGATTCTCATGTTCAGAATGGAACATCATATATAAAACTAAACAATAAAATCTATGAAGGCAAGGTCCATGCGCTATTCAATTTTATAATGCTGGCACATAACTTTAACCCAAGAAAATGTTCACTGAATAAATCTGCAAATGAATATATGCATGAGTGCCTGAGCCAGAGAAAGAAATGAGAAAAGGTGAGGGGAAACAATATACTATACTTAATATTCCATTTCTCCTGTTAGCGGTCTGACTGCACAGAGAGAGGTAGTTACCAAAGTTACATATCACTAGTCACACAGGGTCACAATGGATGTTCTATTGTGCCAAGGAGAAAAAGACAACAATGCTGCCAGGATGATGCCAACACACTGCCTTCCCATCCAGGAACAAGCAATTTACAAATTTACAAAAAGCAGATGTTTAAGGTGGCTTTTACTGCTGTTTTTCAATTCTACTTGGTGGGTTTATGTGGAAGAATGGAAAGAAAAACATACTTCATTTTCATTTAAATTATTACTCATGTATACATATATATATATTTTTAGACGAAGTCTCGCTCTGTTGCCTAGGTTGGCGTGCGGTGGCGCAATCTTGGCTCACTGCAACCTCCGCCTCCCGGGTTCAAGTGATTCTCCTGCTTCAGCCTCTCAAGTAGCTGGAATTACAGGCACCTGCCACCCCTGGCTAATTTCCGTATTTTTAGTGGAGACAGGGTTTCACCATATTGGCCAGGCTGGTCTCAAACTCTGACCTCATGATCCGCCCACCTCGGCCTCTCAAAGTGCTGGGATTATAGGCATCAGCCACTGCGCCCAGCCTATTATTCATATTAAGTTAAAGTTTTATTTACTAAGAGTATTTGTTTTTCACTATTAATTCAAATAGTATTGTAAAATTATCTTAAGACAAGTAACAATATATAATCCCTTCTGAGTTATTTATAACTTTATTAATTTAATGTTTATAGTCAACAGAAAACACTAACTTTTTAATTCTTATTTTTGTCATCATACCATTTTATGGCGTTAGCGCTAAGTCACAGATATAAAATTAGGAACTGTATAGAACAATGTAAATATCCTATTCTTTTAAACCATGCATTAACAATAACATCTCAATTGACTTAATGAGCTAAGGAACATGGTGAGGCTTACTTATTGGGCTGTTGTCTTCTGGTGGATCCAATAGCAAGTAAAGCATTCGTGTCATTTTAGGGTCATTTGAAGTGATGTCACTTCATCAAGTATAACATCAATGACCCTAAGATAGTTAACATTATACTTCAGAACTATAGTAATTAGAAGTATTTGGTTTCTATAGCAGTTGTGGCTTACATAAAATACTTAAGACTAAAGTATATAACTTCTTTAAAATTAACTTACCTTCTAACAGAGCATTCATCATAATTACTCTATGAAACAAATTACCATGGAACTTTTACTTTCTTTTCATTACTATACTACCATGAAAAAGCATTACGTAAAAATAATTGAAAGACAAATTATAGGACATAATAATAGGCCTTTACATAATGGGTGACTTACAAGGAGATGTGACTAATTGGGGAGACACTGCATTCTTAAATTACAGCTATAAAGGTATTACTACAAGGACCCATTTGACTCATACAAAATGAATAAAAACTGTAGAAGAGTATCTGTGATTTAGTTTACAACAGGATAAACCTAAGACAAAGAGGACTGATAATTAAAACTATAAGCCTGGGTGCTGTGGGTCACGCCTGTAATCCCAGCACCTTGGGAGGCCGAAGTGGGTGGACTACTTGAGGTAAGGAGTTCGAGACCAGCCTGACCAAGATAGTGAAACCCCGTCTCTATGAAAAGCACAAAAAAAGTAGCTGGGTGTGGTGGCAGGCACCTGTAATCCCAGCTACTCAAGAGGCTGAGGCAGGAGAATCACTTGAACCCAGGAGGCAGAGGTTGCAGTGAGCCGAGACAGCACCACTGCACTTCAGCCTGGGCAACAGAGCGAGACTCCGTCTCAAAACAAATAATTAAAACTACAATTAGACAGATGCACTGGCACAAACCTATACTCAACTACTAAGTCTCAACTACTTAGGAGCCAGAAAAGGGAGGATCGTTTGAATCCAAGAGTTCAAAACAAGCCTGGGCAACATAGCAAGACTCTCTCTCTACAAAAAATTTAAAAATTAGTCGGGCATGGTGGCCTAAGCCTGTAGTCCTAGCTAGTCGAGAGGCTGAGGTAGGAAGATCCCTAGAGCCCAGGAGTTTTAAGCTACAGTAAGCTATTATGGTGCCACTGCACACCAGCCTGGATGAGAGCAAGATCCTCTCCCTTAAAAAAACTGGGTGGTGGGGGGAACTATATGTTTTAGGACCTTCACAAATTTGTATCATTTTAAAAAGATTAATGGGACCATTTAAAAGATTAATGTAAGTATTTCTCAACAATATTGATTATTGTTAATAACAGTAATGGTTGTTAAACAGTAAGTTAGTAAGAATTTCTTTTAATGAAATAAATACAAATATTATGCCTAAAAACAGTTTAGGGAGATAAAAGATCTTTTACAGATCACTTTTAGGTGACTTTCTCTTAATATTACTAGTATCTGAGTTATTCTGACAAACTCCTTATTAAAGACATTGTTTCATTAGCTTATATGAACTAAATCATGTACATCCTATATGTAATAAAAAAACTGGACTATTACTTTCTCTTGGCTTGGAAAAGAAAAAAGAAAAAAAATTGAATGGCCTTTGCCTCTATTTCCTGGGAAGCAACCTCTAAATCTTTAAAATTTTCCACACAATGGGAATGTCTTTATTATTCAAGGTGGGCACCTTGGACCACACCTAATAGTTTACACTAACAAGGTAAATCATTGTGAGCCCCTAGTGGGTTTGACCTTAAAATTTACCAGATGATGGGAACGTCTTTATTATTCACAGTGGGTACCCTGGACCACACCTAACAATTTATACTAACAAAGTCAATCATTGTGAACCCCCAGAGAGTTTACACTACAGAGATGACAAAAATGGGAGCTGGTCATGCCAGAAAAACCAACCATGTGATTTGAGGGTTGGGCATTTGTGCCATGTGACATCAGCCAGGCCTAAGGGGAATGAATGTAGCAGGGCTAGAGATCAAGCCAAGGAGCAATGATTCAACCAATCATTCCTACATAAGGAAAATCCAGCAAAAACTCTGGACACTCAGGCTCAGGTGAGGCTGGTTGGCAATATGCTGTATCCTGTCACATACTGATGTGCCAGGAGGGTAATGTCTCCCTGAGACTAACAGATACTTCATGTTTGGACCCTCCCAGACCTTACCCTATTTGTCTCTCCCTTTGGCTAGTTCTGATTTGTATATTTATGCTATAAAACTGTGACCATTAAGTATAGCACTTTCTTGAGTTCTGTGAGTCATTCTTATGAATTACTGAACTTGAGGGGATAGGGGAAACCCCCAAATTTATAGCCAGATGGTCAGACCTGAGGGTGTCCTGGTGACCTTGAATTTGCAACTGGAGTCTAAAGTGAAGGCAGTCTTGTGGAGGCCTATGCCCTTAACCTGTGAAGTCTGGTCCAAGTCACTGCAATGCTACCTTGAATCCTTTTATGAAAGGTATAAATGGTGGTAGAAAGAGTCACATGGAATTAACCATGAATATCATCAGTACCTAACAGAAAAGAATTTATAAAATCATAGTGTTGTATGATAGTTGTACTATGAGCTATCAAAGATTGTTTTCATTGGATAAAATGAGTATGTCCAGTTTATATATCACTGATTACTACATAATGCTTAATTATTTATTCAAACTATGATATTACAGTGCTTTAAGTCAATACCTCATTTCCAAATTTGACCTACATTAGACCTGTTTAATTCCTAAACGACACCACTTAAGGGAAAACCCTTAGTTGCCAAATAATTTTACATTTTTCCCAGTGTGAGAAACTATGTATTTGACTGAATTTTAAAGCCACAATTAATCAAGCAGGAAGTCAGTAACTAAATGCTTATGCGGTATAAAATTAGTCAAATTATATATTGTTCTTTAATAAAATTCCATGTGCATCAAAAAGTATTAATTGTGGCTTCAGATGGCAATGGAAGCAGCATTCCATGAAAATTAAAGTCAACACACTGAAGAGAATTGGTTTTATTTTTGCAATGGGGACATTAATTCGTTGGTTTAAAACATCTTTTCCAAGCAGTAAGTGCTGCACACTGTGCTAGGCAGTGGAAATACAATGGGAGGCAAGTTAGCATGTCACTGTGGTACAAAAGAGAAGCTGAATCAGTTCAAAACTACTCTTCAAAATGAAAACCAATCCTCTAGAAGCACATGACAGGATGGACCAACCCAATCTAGCAGAAGGAATAAGATGGAACATTTATCATATAAGAAAAAAAGAAGTCATCAAAGAGTTTGAAGCAGAGACTAATATGATCAGATTTGTTTTATGCAAATATATAAAAAACATACAGAGATTTGGTAGAGGGGGCTAGACTATAAAACAAAACAACCACCAAAAACACTAGGAAGCTTTTACAAAAAGCTTACAGACAACAGAGGCCTGCATAAAAGTCAGTGGGATTACAGCCGAGTGACCTTATTTGAGATTTATGCATCAGAATCAACTAGACTTGTGTAACTGCTTGATACAGGAGACAGGAGAAGACAGGAATCAAGGATGACTAGGCAGCCAGCTCAGTGAGATAGGGAGCACCTGAAAGTTTGACAAGAGTATAAGTTACTTTTGCAAATTTTGATTTTGAGCCCATGCCATACATGACCATACAAGTACAGATGTCCAATAGAAAATCAGACACATGGGTCAAGTTCGCAATAGAACCTAGGACTGGGATAAAGATTCAGAAGTCATGAACACACTAATAGTAAATAAAGGCCTGTGAGCGGATATGGACACTCAGGGAGTATATAAGATGAGAAGTCGGCCTAGGTCAGAGGCCCAAATAACACCAATTAATGAAAAGGCAGAGGTCACCATCTTTTAGTTATACTTTTAGCTCTCCATCATATGTGAATGTAATGATCAAAGAATAATTCCTAAGACAATTCAAAAACCTACATTTTTTTTTTTTTAAATTGAGATGGAGTCTCTCTGTCGCCCAGGCTGGAATGCAGGGGCACAATCTTGGCTCACAGCAACCTCCACCTCCTAGGTTCAAGTGATCCTCCCACCTCGGCCTCCCAAGTAGCTAGGATTATAGGCTTGCGCCACCATGCTGGGCTAATTTTTTTGTACTTTTAGTAGAGACGGGGTTTCACCATGTTGGCCAGGCTGGTCTTGAACTCCTGACCCCAAATGATCTGCTGGCCTTGGCCTCCCAAAGTGTTGGGATTACATGAGCCACGGTGCCCAGACCGAAAAACTACTTTTAAAAAGATGGAAGGCCAGGCACAAGTGGCTCACACCTGTAATTCCACAACTTTGGGAGGCCGAGGCAGGCGGATGGCTTGAGCTAGGGAGTTCGAGACCAGCCTGGGCAACACAGCGAAACACCACCTCTACAGAAAATATATGTATATATAAAAAAATCAGCCGGCATGGTAGTGCTCACCTGTAGTCTCAGCTACTTGGAGGCTGAGGAGGGAGGATGAATCACTTAAGCCTGGAAAGTGCAGGTTGCAGTGAGCCAAGATTATGCCACTGCACTCCAGCCTGGGTGACAGATTAAGACCCTGTCTTAAAAAAAAAAAAAAAAAAGACGTAAAGGAGAAAAAGAAATATTTATTGCGTACCAATTATGTGCCAGCCATCTTTTCATGTATTTAACTTTCACCCATAATGACTTTTTGAGATAGATGTCATAAGGAAACAAAGTTTAGCTCCTGACAGGTCATAAAGGTGCCACAGCCCAATCCAAAGCAAGGTATAACCCTAGAATTTAAAAGGGATTCTGTCGAACCTTAGCAACCTTAGTGCTTGAGATAACCTACTATTAAACTTTTAAAAAATTATCTCTTGGAATAATTAAAATTTAGATTCATAAAAATATAGGGCTGGAAGATAATCAAACTTATTTCACAGAAAAAAAATTGTGAGCCTTAGAGATTAAAACTTTTTACCAATATATAATGCTTTAGTTCATTCATGTTATATAATTTGTAACAGATTCAAAATGGAAAGTTATCTGTATATCTGATATTAGAAGTAGGGCACTCACTTTGAGCTATTTGTCCAATTGAGAGACAAAGCTTACTAACTATTCAGTTTCTTGGCTGGCATTCCCTTGTATCCACTGGCACACAAAAACAATTTAGGCGTATACCTACAGCCATGAAAAGCTGTCCATTTGAGAGCAATGCTTTATCCAAATGAACTTATCATAGTTGACTTTCTTTTTGTGAAAAAGTTTGTCATTATCAATAAATCACAAAATGCACATTAAAAATATTCATACAGATCGGGCACAGTGGCTCACACCTGTAACCCCAGCACTTTGGGAGGCTGAGGCGGGTGGGCAGATCACCTGAGGTCAGGAGTTCGAGACCAGCCTGGCCAACATGGCGAAACCCTGTCTCTACCAAAAATATAAAAAATTAGCTGAGTGTGGTGGCACGCGCCTGTAATCTCAGCTACTTGAGAGGCTAGGACAGGAGAATCGCCTGAACCTGGGAGGAGGTGGAGGTCACAGTGAGCCGAGATCGTGCCACTGCACTCCAGCCTGGGCAACAGGGCCAGACTCAGCCTTGGGGGGAAAAAAAATATATATATATATGTGTATATATATATACATACAGACTGGGCACAGTGGCTCAGGCCTATAATCGTAGTACTTCGGGAGGCTGAGGCAGGAGGATTGCTTGAACCCAGGAGTTCAAGGTAACACTGAACCATGATCATGCCACTGCACTCCAGCCTGGGTGAGAGAGACCCTGTATTTAATAAATAAACAAAAATTTTTACATATTCATACATTTTCTTTTTTTAAAATGTATACCTACCAACAAGCCAAAATGTGGTAAAAAGTTTCCAAATATTTTCATACCATACCATAATCAAAGCATTAGTATGGCTACAGTATTAACTTCTTTACAACTCCAACATGATCATCAATAATTAAAATAGTCTTGGCCGGGCGCGGTGGCTCAAGCCTGTAATCCCAGCACTTTGGGAGGCTGAGACGGGCGGATCACGAGGTCAGGAGATCAAGACCATCCTGGCTAACACGGTGAAACGCCGTCTCTACTAAAAATACAAAAACTAGCCGGGCAAGGTGGCGGGCGCCTGTAGTCCCAGCTACTCGGGAAGCTGAGGCAGGAGAATTGCGTAAACCCGGGAGGCGGAGCTTGCAGTGAGCTGAGATCTGGCCACTGCACTCCAGCCTGGGCGACAGAGCGAGACTCCGCCTCAAAAAAAAAAAAATAATAATAATAATAATTAAAATAGTCTTTCACGAAACAGCATTTTGTACCCTTTAAGCACATTTCTTTAATTTTTAAATAAGCAAGTTCACCATTTTCAGTCAACAAATAAAAGTTCCTCTTCTCTCTCTCCCTCACACACACATACACACACATGCAAATTCCTTTCAAAGTTTTCAATTTTTAAGTTATGTTATACACACCTACTTCTATAAGTTCCACAAATCATAACTAATGCAGTATCACATAAAACAAGTACAAAGTTTTCAGTATGAGTTCTATTTCATATGTAGACCATATTGACTTATATAAGATTCCAGAAAGAAAAATTACTAGGATTCCAAATAAATCTTTTTTTCTGACAAGACAAACCTCTTTCAGAAGAGCCCACTAAGAACATCTTAAAATAAGTTTAGCACATCTAATGACATACCTAAGGAACCCCTGGTCTGTTGACTATTTGGTGGTATGTTTTCCTTAGCCATAGAGATCAGTATCTTACTGTTTTCAGAAAGCTTCTCTGACAACTTGCCCTGAAAGAGACATAAAGTTTACAAAAGCAAAGGGAAAAAAAAAAATTAAATATACAACCCACCTCAAATTTTAATTAAACAGCTTGATGAAATTACACAGTACATCATAGAAGAAACTAAGTGTAAGGTTTGAAGAATTAACCAAAGGTATTTTGATTTTATAACAGATATTCTAATATTTAACTCACTCACTTACCAACAAATATTTACTGAGTTCCCATTAAGTGCCAAACATTTTGTCAAGCATTGAAAGTATATGAGTTTTAAAAAATACAAGAATTTCTGCCATCATGAAGCTTATAAACTATTGGGGGGACACATAATTAACTCAGGATTAGATTACGTGATATGTAGACAGTGGCAGCAAGGGGTTATGGGAAAAGAAAACAGATTAAGGAGGCCCAGAAATGGTGGGGGAGGGACTACAAGGCCTCACTGAGCAGGTGATACTTGAACTAAGACTTAAAATTATTTATGTACAAATTAATATTAGAAATTATAACAAAACTGTCTTTAAAGCTATGTACTCCAAATTATGTAACTCCAAAGCCATAAGCTGGTCCTAAATACTGGAGAGTGGTTAACAGATAGACTCTGGAGCTGCATAAAGGTTCTACTCCTGAATCCACCACTGTGTGGACCTGGACAAATTACTTAACTCCTGTGAGCTTCACTTTCTTAATCCATAAAACAAAAAAATTTCACCTACTTAACAGGGATATTATGATTAAATAAAATGACACATATAAAGTCCTTGGCATTCCTGGTACATGACAGGTTATTACGGAAGAAAGGCAACCTATTATGTTGGTTCCGAGGACAAGCACTAGAGCCAGGCTGCCAGGGATCAAAGCCTAGTTCCACCAACTCTACTGCTAGTCTCATTACTTAACTTGCCTCAGTTTACTCATCTGGAAAATTATAATAACAGCACTTACCTCATAGATTACTGTGAAATATAACCTCTTAAGAATATGCCTTGTCCATAGCTAGTACTCAATAAATGTTAGCCATGTAAGTAAAATTGTAATTAGGGCATCTATAGTATTTGTCATCTCAGCCAAGATACCTTTGTCCAGGACAAATGCTAAACCAGAAAAAAACACTGGACAACAGGTAAACTAGGATCATCTTGAACAAACCAATATATATGGTTGACTGTCATTATGATGAACCATATGGCACAGATTAAACTACATGCTGTATCTTATTACACACACTGAGCCCTGAGAAGGTGCCACAACACTCTAATCAGTATTGTATTCTCAGAGCTTAGCATAGTACCTAACACAATTTCAGTAAGTATTTGCTAAATGGATAAATCAGTTTCACCTAAACAATGAAAGCTTTAAGAAAGCCTTTCAGACATTGCTTTAAGAAACAATTATTGGCCGGGCGCGGTGGCTCAAGCCTGTAATCCCAGCACTTTGGGAGGCCGAGACGGGCGGATCATGAGGTCAGGAGATCGAGACCATCCTGGCGAACCCAGTGAAACCCCGTCTCTACTAAAAATACAAAAAAAAACTAGCCGGGCGAGGTGGCGGGCGCCTGTAGTCCCAGCTACTCGGGAGGCTGAGGCAGGAGAATGGCGTAAACCCGGGAGGCAGAGCTTGCAGTGAGCTGAGATCCGGCCACTGCACTCCAGCCTGGGCGACAGAGCAAGACTCCGTCTCAACAAAAAAAAAAAAAAAAAAAAAAAAAAAGAAACAATTATTTTAGGCTGGGTGCAGTGGCTCATGCCTGTAATCTTAGCATTTTGGGAGGCCGAGGTGGGTGGATCTCGAGGTCAGGACTTCAAGACCAGCCTGGCCAACATAGGGAAACCCCAACTCTACTAAAAATACAAAAATTAGCCAGGCATAGTGGCGGGCACCTATAGTCCCAGCTACTCATGAGGCTGAGGCAGAAGAATCAGTTGAGCCTGGGAGGCGGAGGTTGTGGTGAGCTGAGATCACATCACTACAGTCCAGCCTGGCCAACAGAGCGAGACTCTATCTCAAAAAAAAAAGCAATTATTTTAAGAAATTTATATTAAGAAATACAAATAGTACGAAATAAATTAATAAACTCACTTTTGCAGATTTCAAAAAAACTTTTTAAACTAATTAAATCGGATTTTTTCACACAGACCATAAGAACTTGCTTTTACAACTATTCTGTTTATGTTGCGGAAGTTCGTTGTAATGGAACTGGTCTCATAATCATTTTATATACCAAATAATTCTTCAACAAGAGATAAGAGAAACACTGTGAGATATAAACCACCACAAAATAAAAACTGCATTCAAAATTACTGCAATCTTGTCTGGAGTTAGGCTCCCAGAATGACAGCACAGTACGAAACAGAAGATTCTCACTCATAGAATAGGATGTTTTGCATTTACACAGGAGTAATCTCCATAGACAATTATAATAAAACATGTTCAAAGTAAATTATTAAGTTTACCTTCATTTCCATGTAAGGTGGATCACTTTCCAACTCTGCTTTGTCTTTGGCCAATTTGGCTTTTCGCTCTTCGATAAATTCATCCAAATTATCAGCCATTTTGCAGATTCTTTTTAAAAAATTTCAATGAGCATATCTGTATCACAGTATTTTTAGCCTAATTATCAACATGTAGACTTAGCCCACATTTAGTTTTCAATCTCACTTATCAAATTGAGAAATTCAAACTTAAGATTGATCATAAATATGCCTGCCTACTGCCTCTCCCAACTTCCCCAAAAAGCCTACAGTATACTTTAAAATATCTGAAATAAAAAGAAAATGAAAAACTACCACCACCCTCCATATACACCCCCTCCCCAGCAAAAAACAAAGGCAAGCAAACAAAAAGCTCTTTAAATCCTTAAGCCAAAGCACTTTAAAATTAAATAAATAAATAAAATAAAAAGTTTTTTTTAACTATTGGGAGATAATTTCTGACTTACAGAGAAGTTACAGTAATAATACCAAGAACACACAAAGATTCTTTATTAATTCCCTATTAAGATTTTGCTCCACTTGCTTCATCCTTTGCTTGTGCACACAAGGTCATTCTCTCCATACACACAATTTTTTCTAAAATTATTCAGAGAATAAAGTACATATATCATAGCCCTTTGCCCCTAAGCTCTTCAGTGTGTGTGTCTTAAGAATTGGGTTATTTTCTTAAATAACCTCAACATAATTATCAACTTTCGTAACACTGATTTTTTAATCTATTGTCCATATTCCACTTTTCTCAACTGACTCAATAGCAGCCTTTAGAGCCTATTTTTCTCTAATTCAGGACCCCATCTAAGTTAAGTATTGACTACATTTCCCTGTTGTATCTCTTTTGCCTTATTTAATTTGGAATATCTATCTCTACCATCTTTTTGTCTTTTACCAATTTACACAGGTAAAAGAATCCTGTGTAATAGAACATCCTTTTCAATAGAACATCCCTTATCTGGGGTGTGCCTGATGTTTCTTCATGACTAAATTTAGATTATGCATTCTCACCAGATACATTAGGTGAAATTTCAAGGTGTCACAAAGAGAAGGCACATGATATTTACCTGCCCCTCGTTAGTGATGTTATTTTTGATCATATGGTCAAGATGCTGTCTAATTTCTGAACTGCTAAACTGTTCCTCAAAGTATAAAGTACCATATTACATTCCAATGTATAAGAATGTATGTGGGTTGTAATGACAATTGCAATTTCTACACATTCTTGCCAAGGTGTGATATTTTCAGTCATTTTTATCTTAGTCATTCTATTGTGTATTTAGTGGCATCTCTGTGAGGTTTTAATCTGCATTTCTCTGAGAACTATGATGTTGAGCATCTTTTCATCTATTTATTTACCATACATATAATCATTGGGAAAGTATTTACTCAGATTTGCCCTTTTGTTAAAATTAGCTTTTCTTTCTTTTCTTTTCTTTTCTTTTTTTTTTTGAGACAGGCTCTCACGTTGTTTCCCAGGCTGGAGTGCAGTGTTGCCATCATTGTGTACCTTCTGCCTTGAATTCCTGGGCTCAAGCAATCCTTCCACCTCAGCCTCCTGAACAGCTAGGACTATAGGCAAGCACCACCATCCCCAGCTAGTTTTTTCATTTGTTTGTTTATTGCAGACACAGGATCTCACTATGTTGCCCAGGCTGGAGTGGCATAATCACAGCTCAATGTTACCCATTCAATTCCTGGACTCAAGTGATACTCCTGCGTCAGCCTCCTAAAGTGGACTATAGGCATGAGCCACGAAGCCCAGCAGGTTGTTTTATTACCATTAAATTGTAAGATTTCTTTATATATACTTGATAAAAGTCCTTTATTAAACTTGCTTTATTTTTACAAAGCAATATTTTACAAAACTTGCTTTGTAAAAATATTTTCTGTCAATTTGTGCTTTGTAAGTTTTCTTGATATTTTTTAACAGTGAAAGTTTTTAATTTTTTTTTTTTTTTTTTTTTTGAGACGGAGTCTCGCTGCGTCGCCCAGGCTGGAGTGCAGTGGCCGGATCTCAGCTCACTGCAAGCTCCGCCTTCGGGGTTCACGCCATTCTCCCGCCTCAGCCTCCGAGTAGCTGGGACTACAGGCACCCGCCACCACTTCCGGCTAATTTTTTGTATTTTTAGTAGAGACGAGGTTTCACCATGTTAGCCAGGATAGTCTTAATTTCCTGACCTCGTGATCCACCCGCCTCGGCCTCCCAAAGTGCTGGGATTACAGGCTTGAGCCACTGCGCCCGGCCGAAAGTTTTTAATTTTTTTTTTTTTTTTTTTTTGAGATGGAGTCGCTCTGGCGCCCAGGCTGGAGTGCAGTGGCCGGATCTCAGCTCAGTGCAAGCTCCGCCTCCCGGGTTTACGCCATTCTCCTGCCTCAGCCTCCCAAGCAGCTGGGACTACAGGCGCCTGCCACCTCGCCCGGCTAGTTTTTTGTATTTTTCAGTAGAGACGGGGTTTTACTGTATTAGCCAGGATGGTCTCGATCTCCTGACCTTGTGATCCGCCCGTCTCGGCCTCCCAAAGTGCTGGGATTACAGGCTTGAGCCACCGCGCCCGGCCGAAAGTTTTTAATTTTTATCAAGTCCAATTTAACAATTTTTTCATCAGTTTTTTAATTTATTGTTTGTACTTTTTGTGTCCTATCTAAAAAAAAATTTTTTTTTTTTTTGAGACGGAGTTCTGCTCTGTTGCCCAGGCTGGAGTACAGTAAGGCAATCTTGGCTCACTGCAGCCTCCGCCTCTCGGGTTCAAGCAATTCTCCTGCCTCCGCCTCCTGAGTAGCTGGGACTACAGGCGCGGGCCACCACGCCAGGCTAATTTTTTTGTATTTTTAGTAGAGATGGGGTTTCACCATGTTAGCCAGGATGATCTCGATCTCCTGATCTCGTGATCCGCCTGTCCCGGCCTCCCAAAGTGCTGGGATTACAGGCGTGAGCCACCGTGCCCAGCTAAAAAAAAATCTTTGCCTAAACCAAGATCACAAATATTTTCTTTTATGTTTCCTTTTAGAAGTTTTTAGTTTTTTCTCTTACATTTAAGTCTATGATCCATTCAAAGTTAATTTTTGCAAATCTGTAAGGGTCAAGACTCAACTTGTTTGCATATGAATAGAGTATTCCAGCACCATTTTTTGAAAGGACTAATCTTTCTTCATTTAACCTAGAATTTTTTTCCAAACACATCTTCCAAAGTCCCATGAAAGTTAGCATCTAATTCGGTACATAGAAAAAAAAGAAGCCACTGATGATCAACGTTTTAAGGCCTGGAAGCTAAATGTGGATAGAACCTTGGACAGAAGGAAGTCAGAGCAAGTTGGAAGATTTAGAAAGGTTTGGTTTACATATGTTAAAAAGTTGGAGCCAGTAAGATGTGCTACTGGAAATTTCCAGTAGATGATTAGAAATTTAAGATTCAAATTCAAGAAAATGAACTACATTAACTATGTATTTTAAAGATAACAGTTGAAGCCGCAGTAAATGAGCACAGGCAGGGAAAAGGAGAGATGACCCAGAACTAAACAACAGCCAATGTTCACTTGAGAGAGTGACAGAAGAACTGAAGCTGGGAAAAAAAAAAAAAGAAGTAATAATTAAATAATAATTAAAACAGGGACATGAAACAAACCCAATCAGCATAATTAATTGAGGAAAAGAGGAGAGATACAAAATAGAACTAGTGAACAATATCAAACGCAAGCAAGTTAAAGAAAAAAAGCATCCACTGAACTTAATGTTTGGGACAATAATAATTTGTAAAATATATATATATACACACACACACACACATAATTGTAGAAAAGCAGGCTTTACCTAAAAGAATATGTTGGTAAACAGTACCTACATACCTACAGTATATACCTACTGTACCTACATACCAACAGTACCTACAGTACCGGTTGGTAAACAGTACCTAATGTAAACTTCATGCTATTATTTACTACTAAACGAAACATCGATTTTAAAACACAGCTTTAGGCTGGGCTTGGTGGCTCACACTTGTAATCCCAGCACTTTGAGAGGCCAAGGTGGGATCACTTGAGCACAGGAGGTCAAGACCAGCGTGGGAAACATAGTAAGATCTCGTCTCTACTAAAAATAAAAATAAAAAGAATTAGTCAGGCATGGTGGTGCATCCTGTCGTCCCAGCTACTGGGGAAGCTGAGGCAGGAGGACTGGATCACTTGAGCCCAGGAGATCAAGGCTACAGTGAGCTTATGAGCATGCCACGGTACTCCAGCCCGGGCAACAAAGCAAGACCCCATCTCAAAAATAAAATTAAAAATAAAAAATATATATATTTACATATATAGTTTTAGCAAAATATATTTCAAATCAACAAAAGTTGATACATTCTGGCCAATTTCTTTTGTTGTTTTTTGTTTTTTAGAGATGAGGTCTCGCTCTGCTGCCCAGGCTGGTATGCAGTGGCACGATCATAGTTCACTGTAACTTTGAACTCCTAAGCTCAAGTGATCCTCCCACCTTGGCCACCAGAATCACTGGGATTGTAACTGCCAGCCACCACACTCAGCTTATTTCAGCATTTTTTTTTTTTTTTCAGACGGAGTCTCGCTCTGTCACCTAGGCTGGAGTGCAGTGGTGCAATCTCGGCTCACTGCAAGCTCCACCTCCTGGGTTCACGCCATTCTCCTGCCTCAGCCTCCCGAGTAGCTGAGACTACAGGTGCCCGCCACCATGCCCAGCTAATTTTTTTGTATTATTAGTAGAGACAGGGTTTCACTGTGTTAGCCAGGATGGTCTCTATCTCCTGACCTCATGATCTGCCTGCCTCGGCCTCCCAAAGTGCTGGAATTACAGGCATGAGCCACCATGCCTGGCCTATTTCAGCCATTTTTAATTTGCTAATAGTCACAAAAGATTCTTCCTAAATCTTTCTGAAACAAAGATTTCCTAAATCCTAATAATTCTGAACAACTCAACAGCAAACAAGTTATCATGTTGAAAAAAATCAATCCCTAAAATCCTCTAATCTTCCTAAATATTCTATGTCTTAAAAAGAATAAAATGATGATATAATGCATATATTTTGCTATAGAATTTTGCACAGAATTTAAACAGAAATGTCATTTATCTAGGCTGGGGGCAGTGGCTCACGCTTGTAATTCCAACACTTTGGGAGGCTGAGGCAGGTGGATCACCTGAGGTCAGGAGTTCGAGACCAGCCTGGCCAACATGACGAAACCCCGTCTCTACTAAAAATACAAAAATTAGCCAGGCATGGTGGTGTGAACCTGTAATCGCAGCTACTAGGGCACACTGAGGCAGGAGAATTGCTTGAACCAGGTAGATGGAGGTTGCAGTGAGCCGAGAGCATGCCACTCCACTCCAGTCTGGGCAACAGAGTGAGACTCCGTCTTAAAAAAAAAAAAAAGAAAAAGAAATGTCATTTATCTAAAAAGAAAAAAAAGCAGTAACATGCCACCTTCACATGGAACTAAGGTTTCCATACAACCTATTAACAATTATTAACATGCTCATTTACATGTTGGTCTAACCAGGCTTTGAAAGATCTCCCTTTTGAATTTATAGATGCTTATATTTATCTTTACTGTAATTATTTAACATTATAAATTATAGAACTGATTTTAACTTACAGTAATCAAAAGTACAAAAAGTACCAATAATAAAACATACTTTTAAACAACCATAGTAAATATAGCATATGCCATAACTGAAACGTAAGATTTATCCAAGATATAAGTACATTTCTAATCACTTCTAATTTTGTCCTATATCTAATCCAATTAGATTATAATGACTTTAATATTAAAGAGTCAAAGACACTAATGAGTCTTCTCCTGGTAATGATCTCCAGTCAAAGACCACCAGGAAACCTACTACAGTTAAGTTGGATTTACTACTCATTGCATTAAGGAATGCACGGAGAACACACACCATGGGGAACCCTGTGGTATTGTGGTAAGAGGGTATTGGAAAAGACTTATATGTGTTGGGTGATTTGGGAGAAGGCTTAATTTAAGGAAGTGGAGTTTTGCTCAGGATTGAACACTGTTGGAAGTGGGGTTAATTCTATGATGGTATCACTCAATAAATCTAAAATATAGGGGGAGGTTAATGCTGTAACTGGTAAACAAGCAGTAGACATTCACATCAGCTGAGAAAGGGAATGTTTGGTATCTTGTGTCTTGGACAACATTTGTCTGTGTTTGGACACAATGATGGAATGTTTTTGTCTTGATCCATCATAGACACAGAGTGGCCTTATCTGATGTTGACATTCTGTACAATAGTTTATCTTCAACAGAAAAACACAAAGTTACTGTGAATGCCAGGCTAGTTTCTAGCAATACCAGTTTCTAGATGTCAGATGTCACAGCCATTTTTCTTTTTCTCACTCCTAAAAGCATGTGATAACTTACATAAAACATATTTCAGCTACACAATTATTCAAGAATTACTTGGTGAATCACAGAGACTGGGTTAATAAATATGGCATATGTACAACATAGAGTAAGAAAGTTTGTAATTTAAGGATTAAGTTGCCAAAAATAAATCAGCTGAAAGAAACCTAAATAAGATTATTTATATCTCTGACACTCTACAATATAAAGTCACTCACAACTTTTTTCAAGACATCATGGCCAAGTATTATTTCCCCAGTAGCTGTGTACATAGAATGTAGATGATAAACAGTTCTCAGGAAAACAGTTTAATTGAAATAACTGGGTTTGAAATATATTTCCATCACTTATTGATCTCAACGTGAATGACCTCAAGTATGTTCCTTAACTGCTCTATGCCTAATCTATAAAATGGAAATATCATTTATTCTAGTATATTATGAAGAAAAAGCAAAATAATGCATATAAAAAGTATGACAGAGAACCTAACACTAGGAAATCAACAGATCAGGCCAGGCGTGGTGGCCCATGCCTGTGATCCCAGCACTTTGGGAGGCCAAGGGGAATGGAACACCCGAGGTCAGGAGTTTGAGACCTGTCTGGCTAACACAGCAAAACCCATCTCCACTAAAAATACAAAAATTAGCCAAGCATGGTGGCACACCTCTGTAGTCCCAGCTAATCAGGAGGCTGAGGCAGGAGAATGGCTTGAACCCAGGAAGCAGAGGTTGTAATGAGCCCAGATCACACCACTGTACTACAGCCTGGATGATAGAGCAATACTCAGTGTCAAAAAAAAAAAAAAAAGATCAATTCTTTTATTGTTTATTGTTGTATCCTTATAGTCTTTGCATATATGAAGATTTACCTCTTAAAAACAGAGCCTGTCGCCGGGCGTGGTGGCTCACGCCTATAATCCCAGCGCTTTGGGAGGCTGAGGCTGTCGGATCACCAGGTCAGGAGATCAGGACCATCCTGGCTAACACGGTGAAACCCATCTCTACTAAAAATACAAAAAAATTAGCCAGGCTTGGTGGCAGACACCTGTAGTCCCAACTACTCAGGAGGCTGAGGCAGGAGAATGGAGTGAACCCGAGAGGCAGAGCTTGCAGTGAGCCGAGATCGTGCCACTGCACTCTAGCCTAAGTGACAGAGGGAGACTCTGTCTCAAAAAACAAAACAAACAAACAAAAAAACAGAGCCTGCAAACGTAAAGTATGCTGAGATTTAAATTATCAATAATTGATACTTGGTTATCATAATCTATACCAACATCTCTAAATCTTAACCTTTGGCTCTTTATGCTTATCATATAAATATAAGCAGACCAGAGCATACTCATTCTGCTAAGTCTAGTCAAATCCAATAAACAGAACCCAGTAAGAACTGAGTTTGCCCAATTCCTTCTCCCAAATTCATCAGTCACAAAAAGATGGGAAAATGTTGCTCCTATCCTTTTCCCTCTCAAGGACTGGAGTACAAATTTCCTCCCCACTATGGGATCATGAGAAATGGAAAATGACAAGCATGTCCCCTCCTAAAGCAAGACATTGTGCTAGAGGCTGGCGTGATCAAAACTATAAAATGTGGCCGGGCACGGTGGCTCATGCCTGTAATCCCAGCACTTTGGGAGGTCAAGACAAGCAGATGGCTTGAGGTCAGGAGTCTGAGACCAGGCTGGCCAACATGACAAAACCCCATCTTTACTAAAAATATAAAAAATTAGCTGTGCGTAGCAGGAGGCTGAACCATTGCTTGAAAATGGGAAGCAGAGGTTGCAGTGAGCCAAGATAACACCACTGAACTCCAGCATGGGTGACAGAGTGAGACTCTGTCTCAAAAAACAAAAAACAAACAAAAAAAAAAAACCAAAACAACAAATATGTGTATATATGTATATATGTGTGTATATATGTACTTGTGTATGTATATATGTGTATATATGTATATATAAGTATATAGTGTATATAAGTATACATGTATATGTATATGTATGTATATATGTGTATATATGTATATATATAAACATGATCCTTGTCCTCAAATTTGGACAAGATAATGCCCCCTGCCACAGCGGCTGACAGGGGTTTAGGAGCTGAATGTGAGATATCTATAATGGATGCACTGGAGATATGAAGAAAACAATCTGAAAATGTCTAGAACTCAGAATAGAACCCAGGCTGGAAATAAAGATCTAGCAGTGTATAAAATAATCCTTAAGGCTGTGGGAGAAGTTTTGTCTGGAAAAAGAGACCCTAGAGTAGGGGAACAGGACCTAGAACAGGTGTCAAAGTGTGATAACTTGTGGGGGGGGGGGGAGGAGCCAGTGAAAGAGCTTTAGAAGACAGGGAGGGACAGAGTGACCAGGACAATGTTTCTCACTTCTCGTCCATCCAGAGATCCGTCTACCGAATGAAAGGTTCTCCATCTTTCTCCTGGCAGATGGCACCCACATGAGCAACTTCCTCCCATGGAAGTTGCCAAAATTTGCCCAAATTTTGACAAATTTCCCTAATATTGCTAA
This sequence comes from Trachypithecus francoisi, assembly GCF_009764315.1. Classification (NCBI taxonomy): domain Eukaryota; kingdom Metazoa; phylum Chordata; class Mammalia; order Primates; family Cercopithecidae; genus Trachypithecus; species Trachypithecus francoisi. The sequence continues at coordinate 22,540,317 of NW_022681472.1, read as the reverse complement.
GATGTAAATACTGTTGCTGGGGGAAAGAGAGGGAGGCTGGGAGACAGGATACAAAGAGAGAGTGAATAAATATATAAAACCATGTTGAAGTCTTTCAGCAGCTACTAATAATACACCCTTAATGGTGATAAAGGGCAATAACATAAATTAGCCTTAGGGTTATGCCAAATTGCTGAAACAACTTGCTCAAACATCCTTGCCTGCCACTCAGAAAAGTACATCACAACCTAAGTCAGAATGATGTTAAAAGGATAATCTGAAATCTGCTCAAATGTGTAACAGTTAAATCATATTTGTCTGAAAGCTTCATTTGAGAAAAACTGTACCGAAAGTGGCCTGTTTCAATTTACTCTGTCTAAACGCACCCACTGCCTCCCAGAAGGCCATCTGGCAGAAGACCCAAACTTGGCCGGGCATGTGGCTCAGGGCCGTAATCCCAGCACTTTTGGGAAGCCTAGGCAAACGGATCACTTGAGGTCAGAAGGTCGAGACCAGCCTGGCCAACAAGGTGAAACCCCTTCTCTACTAAAAGTACAAAAATTAGCTGGGCGTGGTGGCGCGCACTTGTAGTTCCAGCTACTCAGGAGGCTGAGGCAGGAGAACTGCTTGAACGTCGAAGCAGGAGGTTGCAGTGAGTCCAGATGGTGCACTGCACTCTAGCCTGTACAACAGAGCGAGACCCTGTCTCCAAAAACAAAACAAACAAACAAACAAAAAAATTTATCCTTGTGGAGCATTTCAGCAGATATTTAATCACCAGAAAGCTAGCAACCTCCTAGGGAGAATGATATGGAGAAAATACCTCAGTAGCTTCCATGCAGCTTGTCAACATGACAAGTCATTCTTTCACAGAGAATAGAGCCTAAAGAACTTGTAAAAGGCCTAAATTAGCATTTTACAAATTCCTATTGGTTGCTTTTAGGCCTCTGCATTTTCCATGGTGTTTGGAAACAGGTGGTGGTTTACTTCAGAATTAAGTCTTCCCCGAAATCCTAGCTAAGCGTCTTAATCCTACAATCTTGAGAGTTAGCCTCTCTCAAAAGATGAGTTACATTAATAACATGTACTGACAACTGGATTCAAGTCCCACATAAGATTCCTAAAATCAAGGCAGTTAGAAACAAGAGGTTCAAGCTCAAGCAGTCGGGCAATCACGGTGGAAAATACGGTAACAACAATACCGAGCTACAGTGAAGATTAAATAAGTTTTACTAGCAAAGCAGTGCGCACGAGCGCTCCCACGTTAACAATAACAAGCACCGAGGGGCTAGAAAGGCGCCCGGGGAGGCCTGACGGAGCAGGGGAGGCCTCGCAGTTCGGGAGGGAAGGCGCAAGGGAACCAAGGCACCGCTCGCCCTCAGGCCCTGGAGGTGGCTGACTAGGAAGCGTCAGTGCGTCGTCAGGCAACCAGCTATCAACAACACCGCGGGCGGCAGCGACCACGGTGGCCCAGGAATCCGGACCGTGTAACTAGGGCACCTCCCCGAACCCGGCAGCTGCGAGACCCCTGCTCACAGGAACTCCCGCCCCCCAACCCTCATAACTCAGTCAACGGTGCCGGCCTGACGGCCGCGAGACCCCAACTCTCCACACTCGTAACTCGGGCACCTCCCCCACCGCGCCCAGCAGCCACGAGACCCCCTGCCGACAAGAAATACCCCCCCTTCCACTCCCAGACTCCAAAGCCTATAACTCCGGCACGTCGCCGGCCTAGTTGCCTCAAGACCTACGCCCCGAGGGAGCCCCTGCCCCTACCCCCGCTCCGGGGCCGCGAATGCAGCCCCAGGACTCTCCACTCTCAACCCACACCATGCCGCACGACACCCCGCAGCTCACGCTCCCCATCCGCGGCTGGCTGACTCTTACTCAGGGGAGCGGGCTCCCTGAGACGGGGAGACGAACAGTGCTGTAGAGGACCGTCGCGGACCGAGGAGGTAGCAGCGGCCACCTGGCGCGGGAACAAGATGAAAAACCTCCGGGCCTGGGCTCCGCCCCTCAGGCCCAGCCCTCCGCCCGCCCTTCGCCCACCGCCGGGTGCGGCCCCGCCCCCACTGCAGGCGGCCGCGCGGCAAGACAGCACCCCCTGCTGTCCCGGAGGCCGCGTAGCTGCCCGCTGCTCTCTCGGTTCGCCAGCACCCTGGCAGGGGACTTGGACAACTCGTTCTCCCGCTGTGCCCAGGGGCTATTAAACTGTGGGGGCCACTTCTCAGGCTAAATGTACTTCAGCCTCTCCAACCTCCCATGCACCAGCCAGCTTGGGAACAGTGTCAGAGCCTGGAAAGAAAAATGGGGAGGTAGTGAGAGGAAAAATGTTGGCATACCTCTCAGGGAGTTACTCCTAGCCCAGGAGTGTCGTCAACCTTGGGTCCTGGGCTTTTCTTACCATTTTCAACATGTTATTCAGTTCACCCCAATACAATAGCATATGGCCATATGCTACTACTAGAAAAGAGACCTCTAGTTTCCCAGGAGAGTGGAACTAAGGGTAGGTATTAATGTACTATTTTACCCTAAATTTCTTTGTAAGATGCTTTTAAAGCAAATTTTCTTCAACTGAAAGTCAGTGCCAAAACAGCAAGCTGTGGTGTGGATTCGATAATTCTAATGTTTTTGTCTTAACTGATTATTACAACGCATTGTAACAGTTACAGAAGCACCTACAGAGACTTAAGAGACATCATGGAAGGAATGGTCATTGGATTGTCAAGAAAGAGTTCGTGGTCGATCTCACTGGACTGTATTTTTAAAGATTAATATGAGTTCCCAGGCAGAAAATGTAGGAAAGAGCATTTCAAGCAATGCTGACCACATATGCAAAGCCAAAGTAAAGATATTTGCATTGCTAGAACGAAAAGTTTCAGGGGGGACTAAAGAGAGATGAAGCTGGAAGAGGTGCGTAGTGGCCAGGTTGTTAACAGCTGTGGTGCTATCTTTCCTTTTCTCTTTTTTTTTTCAGACTGGCTCTGTCTCACAGGCTGGAGTGGCGCGATCTCGGATCACTGCAACTTCCGCCTCCTGGGTTCAAATGATTCTCCTGCCTCAGCCTCCTGAGTAGCTGGGTCTACAGGCGCACACCATCACGCCTGTCTAATTTTTTTGTATTTTTTAAGTAGAGACGGTATTTCACCATGTTGGCCAGGCTGGTCTCGAACTCTCGATCTCAAGTGATCCGCCCGCCTCGGCTGCCCAAAGTGCTGGGATTACAGGCGTGAGCCACCGCGCCTGGCCTGTGATGCTATCTTTTCAGGAAAGCAAAAAAAAATTTTTTTGAACACCTATGCTAGGTGCTAGGAGATAAAACAAGGAACGCAGACCGCAGACCTGCTCCCTGTGTCTTGAAACTTAAAATCTTGCATGGATGGAGGAATGAGATGGAGAAAAAAGAAAACCTAAAACACGTAAACTAATTTAAAAATAATTAAACATTGTATTAACTGTAGGAAGAAAACAAACCAGTTGCCGAGATTAATTACGCTTTGGGGACAAATGCGGTTCACAGGAGTGCCAAATATTTAACTGTAACCTATTATAAAAAACTGAGTACTGGACATTTTCAGAACAGTAATGGCACATAATTCACAGCAGTGCCAAAGATTTAACTGTAACCTATTATAAGAACTGAGTACTGGATATTTTCAGATCAATAATGGCACATTATACACATGTAGATGTTAACTTTTACCAACGCCCAAAAAGGCATGACAATAGCAATCAAGGAGTACCCACTGCCTCCTCGCATCGATAGAAAAAGCCCATCTGCAAGTTAAGTGCCAAGCCACCACGAGCCCGTTAGCTTTTACGCATGTGCAGTGAGTCATCTTGAAGTAAACTGGAATGCCATGTTTATCTTCCTCTCAACCAGCTTCCAGAACGACTTTTAGCTCAGTTGTACAACAGACGGCCTTACCTTTTAGTCTTTCGACAAACTTATCTCATTTAAGGTACCTATACCCACGCAAAAACACTTTCTGCCCTCCACATCCCACCGTTAAGGCTCCAACTACCTTTAATATGGCGGAGGCCGAGCCTGCGCAGTACAAGCAGAGAAGGCAAATAACAGTTTCTGGAATAACGTTACATGCCCTTCTTCCGGTACGAAAGACTATACCATTCCCATACCCTATAATTTTGTTTTTTCTATTTCACACATACAATTTTCAGAGACAAGATGTTCTAATTTAAGCCACAAGAAGATTCGTCTCTCCCTATTACTGTAACTGCTGCTTATATCGTCATGTCCCGGAAAGGTCCCTGTCTTCCCTGAATGGTCTCTACCAAGTTCACCTCCGGTTCCAGGTGTCATGGCTGCCCCGAGAGTCTAGGTAAGAGTTTGTTCCCGTGGTGCGGAGGGTCAAGGCCCACACCCGGAGACCTAGCGAGGTAAAGTTGCGTCTTGGTTGTGGAGACGACAGCTTCTCCGCTTTCTCTGCAATGGCGGCGTCCGGGAGCGGTATGGCTCAGAAAACCTGGGAATTGGCCAACAACATGCAGGAAGCTCAGAGTATCGATGAAATCTACAAATACGACAAGAAACAGCAGCAAGAAATCCTGGCGGCGAAGCCCTGGACTAAGGAGTGAGGAGGTCCCTGGCGAGACGCAGGGGAGGGAAGGGTTGGCGGGAGTTTAAGAGACCCGGAGGGAGAGGGAGGTGAAAGGGGTGAAGAGCTTTCACCGACGGGGAGGGGGACAGAATATGAGCCTTGGATCTGCAAGTAGAGCTTAAGCTCTCCGCTGGGGCTTTGACTCCCCTTTCTGTCGCTTTAATCCATTTGCCCCCGGATGATGTAAGGGGAAAACAACAAGCGGTGATTTAAGTTGTCACTTCTGAACATCCGTATTGTCATATATGCCGCACAGCCTGCCTTGAACCCAGTGTCGACATGCACCTTGTTTGGGTCTTCAGCTATTCCCTTACTGGGGACCGCACCTGTTTTCAGAAATCGAGTCAGCAGCCCAAGGTCTCAAAAATAGCTATGAGCTATTTTATTTTCTTTTTTAAATAGAGGTGGGTCCTCGCTATGTCGTTCAGGCTGATCTCGAGCTCCTGCCTTCAAGCGATCCTCCCGCCTTGGCCTTCCAAAGTGCTGGAATTACAGGCGTGAGGCCTGGGTCTATAATCGTTTTTTCATTGCTGATAATTATTTCGGAGGCACACGGAGGCTCTACCTGGTCTCTAAAATCTTACTCCATCAGTTCCCGTAAGCCAGAAATTTTAAAAATAGAGCTTAAGACTTTTTGCCCTTCAACAATACCCATTTTTCCCTGGGAGTGGTGACAAGTCGAGGGATCTTTACCCATAATATTTATGTTTTCGTGAGAGCATCTCCTGAGAGATTTCCTGCTCTCAGGAAAAGATAATTATTACAGGTTATGTTTGAGAGAGAGAGTAAAAGGAGCACAAAAGCTAATGGTTAGATAGAAATGAGAGCTGTGGTGAACAAGAGGACATACTTCTACGGCCTCACAGTTTTTTTTACAAAGCTAGCCTTGTCTCTCAGTATTCAGATTCCACAATGGTGAATTGCAGAAGCATCTAGCTAGAGATTTCCACATCATTTAATCTTTATGACAACCCAGTACAGTATATCCATCCTTTTTTTACAAATTAAAAAACAAGCAAATACATTATATAATTTATGATCACACTGAGATAAGTGAACTCTTAGCTGAGCAATAGTCAGACCTAAGATCAAACTTCACAGCTGTCACTAACTAGTTGACTGACCTTAGGAAATTTACTTATCCATCTTCATTTGTCATAGTATGGAAATAAGACCTACCTATTGGTATTGTCATAGAGATTAGGTGAGAAAATGTATAAAAAGAGTAGTCTAGAATATATGTAATAGGAGCACAGTAACTTGTCTTTCTTCTTTTCTCCAGTAAAGGGAAAGCCAAGATTTCGATTCATGTCTTGACTTCCAACATGTGAGGTCTACACATTTTTCAGCTTTTGGTTGAAATCTGGCAAAGCTTAGGAATTAAATTTGGATTCTTTCTGTGGGCAGACATCTAAAAAGACTTTGTAGAGACATTGACTGACTGCTCTGTAAGGCTGCTTAAGTTGCTTGGTTGTCTGCTTGTTTCTGTAGCAGGCTGTGCATTTTAGGTTTGTGTACTCTTAAATATTTGGAAACTTTCGGTCTGCTTCACTGTCTAATTGTGGCTCTAATTATATTCATCCTAGCTGTCTTGGGCTGCACTAATGAGACCAAAATGTAATTTTATTCAAGAGTTTAATTCACTGATGACCAACTCTGAAATAGTGATCATAGAAGACTAGGATATTATGGCTACTTTTTAATTTGAGGCTGATATAACAGGGAAGCCCACCCTTCAACACTTTGTTCTTTGAGAGTAGGGTTAAGAGACAGGTTAATAATGCTGATAACAGCTAGCACTTATTAGGGTTCTAGTATGTGTAAGGCACTAAGCTAAGCACTTTATATATATTATTTCATTTACTTTATTTTATCCTAACAACAATTATGACTATCCCTATTTACAGAAAAGGAAACCTAGGCACAGATATTACATGGTTGTCCCAATACCACAGCTAGGGAATGGCAATGTCAAGATTCAAACCTTAGCAGATGAATGTCAGAACCCACATTCTTAACCATTAGGCCAGAGGTTAGGCCTCAGAACAGTTAGGCACAACCATCCAAGCAGTCAGAATCCAAGATTGGGTGATTCCAAATTAATGGAGAAAAAGTCTGTTGAACTGGTCATGTTACTCCCTTATTTGAATAGCATATTAAAAAACTATTTCAGACTTTTCCCCTGCCCCAAGGGGGATACATTGCAGGACTATAACATACTTATTGTTTCCAGCCTGCAAAAACTGTCCTTTTCTACTTTTTCTCCCCATAGTCTACACTCCCCTTCCATCGCTGTAAATTCCTTCAGTACTTACTCTTTATCTTCATAAAAACTTTTCTGAGAAAATTTTACTTTATATAAGAAATTTAATTACATTGTGATTTTGTTTTGCAGTCACCATTACTTTAAGTACTGCAAAATCTCAGCATTGGCTCTACTGAAGATGGTGATGCATGCCAGATCAGGAGGCAACTTGGAAGTGATGGGTCTGATGCTAGGAAAGGTGGATGGTGAACCATGATCATTATGGACAGTTTTGCTTTGCCTGTGGAGGGCACTGAAACCCGAGTAAATGCTCAGGCTGCTGCATATGAATACATGGCTGCATACATAGAAAATGCCAAACAGGTAAAAATGTTGTTTCTTATAGTTTAGTAAGTGCAAGTTAGAGTCTCAAGGTAACTTTTGAGTTTCTAGACTTAAAATTATCCCCTTTATAGGAAGTGTTATATTTAAATTTTAATGATTTATATGTAAAATGTACGAGATTAAAAGCCTGATAAGATTTATAGCATGGTTTTTTTGTTTTTGTTTTTTGTTTTTTTTTCAAGACAGGGATTCACTCTGTTGCCCAGGCTGGAGTGCAGTGGCACAATCTCGGCTCACTGCAACCTCCACCTGAGCTCAAGCAATTCTCCCTCTTCAGCCTCCTGAGTAGCTGGGACTACAGGCGTGCACCAGTAGGCCTGGATAATTTTTGTATTTTTAGTAGAAATGGATTTTGCCGTGTTGGCCTGACTGGTCTCAAACTCCTGACCTCAAGTGATCTGCCCACCTTGGCCTACCAAAGTGCCGGGATTACAGACATGAGCCACCATGCCCCTCCATAATTTTTGTACTTTTAGTAGAGACGGGTTTTCTCTGTGTTGGCCAGGACAGGAGTGTTGGCCACTCCTGTCCTCAAGTGATCCACCCACCTCAGCCTCCCAAAGTGCTGGGATTACAGGCATGAGCCACTGCACCCGGTCTATGGCATGGATTTTATTTTATTTTTAAATAAACTCTCACACTTATTATCAGATATGTGTTTAAAATAAAAAATTTGGAAACAATCTAACTCAGTTCCTGAGTATAAAACTGGCTAAATAAATTATGGTATATCCCATCAGTGGACTGCCAGGCAGCCTTTAAAAGAAAAAAAGAAAAAAAGGTAACCATCATATATATTGATGACTTACATGAAGCAAACTCCAAAGCAGTTTATTGAGTGAAAAAGCAAAGTGTAAAACATTATTATGTTATGTGGTATGCTATTGTGTGTGTTTTTATCAACCTATATATATGCAAAGAATATGTATTCTGTATACAAAGAATATCTCTAAGGGTAAGCAATTGGCTATAGATTTCACATCTGGGCTGATAAAACTGGGTAATTGAGGAGAAAGAGATGGGAAGGAGACTGGTTACCTTTATTGTACTGGTACCTTGTAAATTAATTAAAGAGTAATCTTAAACTTTTTTGCCCCTTCATTTGTTAGGTTGGCCGCCTTGAAAATGCAATCGGCTGGTATCATAGCCACCCTGGCTATGGCTGCTGGCTTTCTGGGATTGATGTTAGTACTCAGATGCTCAATCAGCAGTTCCAGGAACCATTTGTAGCAGTGGTGGTAAGAATTTTAAAACTAGTTTAATTAAGTTCTTTATGAAGATTTGCTGAAGCAAGTATACTGAGAAATAATAACAGTGTAGTCAAGAGAAATTGCTCTGGTGTCAGTCTGCCTAGGTTTCAATGTGAATTCCATCTCCTAGAAGCTGGGACTTTGAGCAAGTTTTTTAACCACTGTGTATCTCACTTCCCCACTCTGTAAAATGTGGGTAGTCATAGCATCTATGTCTCAGTGCCAGCTCATCACAGGCATTCAGTCAGTGTTGACTGATATGAGTTAAGCAGGAATTGCTAAAGCAGCTCTTATTATGTTCAGGGTGTTTTAAGTGCAATCCGGTTTTATGAGGAAGGTAGGAATTATTCACCTCTTAAAAGGAAAAAAAAAACTTTAAAAAAGAGATGAGCAAACCTTCAAATAATATTCTTAAATATTATAATAATTATAATCTCTGAGTTAGCTGTGAGACACTTATATTATCCTCTTACTGAACTTTTATGGTTTTTTGGTTTGTTTATTCTTATTTGGTTATTGTGTATGTATATAGTGTTATATGTATGTATACATTTCTAGGTTTATAATGTTTCAATAAAAGGCATACAGTTTTATATCAGCAAATATTAATATATCTTTCTTATAGATTGATCCAACAAGAACAATATCTGCAGGGAAAGTGAATCTTGGCGCCTTTAGGACATACCCAAAGGTAACTTTTTCTTTTTTTTAAGAGATAGATAGAGTCTCACTGTGTTACCTAGGCTGGAGTACAGTGGCTATTCACAGGCATGATCATAGTGTACTACAGCCTTCATCTCCTAGGCTCAAGCCAACTCAGCCTCTCAAGTAGCTGGGACTGTAGGAATGCTTAGTAATTTTTAAAATTATAAGTCCTTACATGTTTTAAATTCCAAATATTTGACTTATTATTAAAGACATTAGCAATATCTCTTTTTGTTAAAACAATTTAATAATATTTACAAAATAGTAAACTACCACAAGCTGTCCCTAGCAAAGGGTAATACATTTATGTTATATATTGTTAATTTTACTGGGAAAGCAGTCTTTATTTATTAATAAGTATCTGTGTGCCTGTGGCATTCTGACAGGTACTAGAGAAAAAACAAGCTAAATCTATAGGTCTGTTTCCTTCCCTGGCAGGAGTCTGCAATCTGAAATAGTTAATTAGAACAAAAGTACATCACCTAAGAAGAAGAAAAATAGATCTGTAAGCAAAATCCATCCTACAGCCACCAAACAGGATGGGGGGAAAGTAGAAACAGTATTTTTTTTTTTTATTAGAATGCTCATGTTAAATATTTGCCTCCCAAAATTAATAATCCTATAATTAGAAAGCTGTGTAGAAAACATGATGTTTTTCTCATTTATATATATATTTTTTAATCTTCTGTTTGCCTCATTTTTGTTTAGGGCTACAAACCTCCTGATGAAGGACCTTCTGAGTACCAGACTATCCCACTTAATAAAATAGAAGATTTTGGTGTACACTGCAAACAGTAAGTAATTTAAAAAGATATCTGGGCCAGGCACGGTGACTCACACCTATAATCCCAGCACTTTGGGAAGCCAAAGTGAGAGAATTGCTTGAGGACAGGAATTCGACACTAGCCTGGGCAACACAGTGAGACTCCATCTCTACAAAACATGTTATAAAAGTTAGCCAGATGAGGTGGCACAGTCCTGTAGTCCCAGCACTCAGGAGGCTGAAAGAAACCATAGATATCAACCAGTCCAAGCCCCTTATTTTACAGATGAGAAAAAAGGCACAAAATACATTTCATGATAGCTTTTACAATAATAGTATATGAATTTAGGTGAATGTTTGCATTTTTAAATTTTTTTCTTTTGCATTTTTTATTAATGTTTCAAACTAGCATGTCATTTGCCTTTTACACAACCTAAACATTTTTTCAGTGTACAAGATACTTGACCTATATAAAATTATGACAAGAGCCCCTCCCCGCCCCGCCTCCCGGCGTGGGTGGCCGAGGCGTAGCGCTGCGACCCCCGTCCCTGCGAACATGGCACTGCGAGTGGTGCGGAGCGTGCGGGACCTGCTCTGCGCCCTGCACGCGGTCCAGTCACCCGCCGTGCCCTGCCCTCTGAGGCCCTGGCAGTTGGGGGCGGGCGCCCTCCGGACACTGCGCACGCAACGCGCTCTGCTCTGGGTGCGTAAATTCACAGAGAAACATGATAACAACAGAAAATGGTATTGGAACAGTGGGAATCAGCAATTTTGCACAGGAAGCATTGGGAGATGTTGTTTACTGTAGTCTACCTGAAGTTGGGACAAAATTGTACAAACAAGATGAGTTTGGTGCTTTGGAAAGTGTGAAAGCTGCTAGTGAACTCTATTCTCCTTTATCAGGAGAAGTAACTGAAATTAATTAAGCTCTTGCAGAAAATCCAGGACTTGTAAACAAATCTTGTTATGAAGATGGTTGGCTGATCAAGATGACACTGAGTAACCCTTCAGAACTAGATGAACTTATGAGTGAAGAAGCATATGATACATCAAATCTATTGAGGAGTGAAAATGGAACCCCTAAATAAACTAGTATGAAATACCGCAACCCAGCAGATTGTCTTAAATTAGTGGTGGATAGAAGACTTAGAATGGCAACTTTTAGCATTACCGATGGGGAAGAAAAAAACTACTGTTAACGCTGCTAATGAAGGAAAATCCCTTTAACTTTCTAATGATTATAGATTTTAGACTAGGCTCTAGTGTTCAGAATTCATTAAATTATCCATGGTAAAAACTAGTTTTAAAAATTACATAATTCAAAGATAACATTGTTATTCTTAAGCCTTATATAATATTGTAACTTGCCTGGATAACATACCTGGATTTGGGATGAAATACTTAATGATCTTTCCATTGGAAATAACTGAGAGTGAAGAGGTTTTTGTTGCTTGTACAGTGTCAGATGACACACCACTATCTTGATTTTGCAATACACTGCATTTGCTGGTGCTATTTTTATACGGTGAAGCAACAGCTTTGCAGCAAAATAATAAAATACTTCTTCGTTAATCATGAAAAAAAATTATGACAAGATAAAGATGGGTTTAGGGCCAGCTGACACTAGCATGTCTGCAGCCCTCAAAATATATAATTTCTACTGAACAAAGAGTCTTTCTAATCTTTGAAAGATTAAAGAAGCCATATTAAAAAGTTAAAGTTATAAATTATAGGAATTCTTACTAAGAACCACTGTATTACATATCTTCCCCCACAACCCACGAGACATAGTCTTGCTCTGTTGCCCAGGCTGGAGTGCAGTAGCGTGATCTTGGCTCACTGCAACCTCTGCCACCTGGGTTCAAGCAATTCTCTTGCCTCAGTATCCCAAGTAGCTGGGATTACAGGTGCCTGCCACCACACCCAGCTAATTTTTGTATATTTAGTAGAAATGGGGTTTCACTATGTCGGCCAGGCTGGTCTCAAACTCCTTACCTCGTGATCCACCAGGCTTGGCTTCCCAAAGTGCTGGAATTACAGGTGTGAGCCATCGTGCCCAGCCTACATACCTTTTTTAATGGTGAATTTTATGATATATGAATTATATCTTAAATTTTTTTAATATTAAAGAAGCCAATGGGGACAGTTTTATCTACCTTCTAAAAATATCTTACCACCTCTCTTACTATCATTTTCACCCAAGCCACTGCCATCTGGAGCCTCAATCAAGCACTTGCTTTCTGGCGAGTCTTTCTATTTGTGCCCTTCACTTCTTAAAGCTCTGTTTTCAGCCAGACTGATTCTGTTAAGATGTGTAAGTCAGATCATACTCTTCCTTTTCAGAATGACTTCCCATCTCACCAAGAACAAGATCCTTAGTCCTTTTCACAGACTACACAACTCTATCACTGAACTTTTGCTGGTCTGCAATGCAGCCATATTGACTTCCTTATGGTTTGTCAAATGTGCCAGCAGGCTCATGGCTTAGGGCACTGGCACTTGCTGTTCCCTCTGCCTAGAACACTCTTATTTCTATGTGGCTCACTTAACTACTTTAAGCACTGAGTATCTGTTTACGGGGTCGTCCTAATAGAAAATGTTCATTAGTTCATTAGGCATGATCATGATATACTATTTTATCTATGTAAAATAACACCTTCTGTTTCCTCTTTCCCCGCTTTTTCTTCTTAGCATGTGTAACCATCTGATATGTTTTGACATCTTTTTTTCTGACCCCTTTAGAATGTGAACACAAATTTACTGCTGTATCCTTGGATTTAAAACAGGGCATGCCACATAGAAGAGTGGGCACCAAAAAAAAATTACTGCTTATAAATGATTATCTAGTGCCCCCTTTTCTCTATACCACTTATCCCAACTTCAAAGAATACTTTGGCTACCAATGAGCTACTACTGCTCTTATTTTTCTGTTTAGAGGTTCTTAGAAAATTCTAGAATTTCTAAAATTGAATTTTTAAATATATGTGGTTTTCAATAATCTCTGACATATTTCTGTAAATACAATTCTCTTCCTGTTTTTGGGTTTCTGTTTTTTTATTTGAGATGGAGTCTCACTAGGTTGCCCAGGGACTACAGGCACACCACCGTGCCCGGTTATAGAAAAAATACATATTCTGATAGAGGTTTAGTGTAATTATTTAATTTGCCCTATTAAAAAGAATTTAAATAATTCCTGTTTGAGAGACTTGCTCCTAAGCCTGGAAACACCTTTGCTGTGATACTTTAATCTGCAGAGGAACTCTCAATTTTTTTTATTTATATTGAGTTGTAGTGGTATCAAAGGTTTATACTTTGAAACGAAAAAGATTGAGTACTTTATGTTTTCTGTATTCAAACAGATCTACTTTCCCTGTTTGTCTATTTCATTAGTTTATCCTTCTGTCTTCTTTAAATAACTTTTTTTTTAAGATCTTGTTGCATACCAAGCCTTAAATAACTTTCTTTTGTCTAATACCTTTACCTTGCCACTCTGAAGTATGAGCCTACCAAAGAGGGATAGCTATTTTGCTGGTGGCCTACATTGCTAAATGTACATTTAGCCTAAATGTACAATGTAGGCAATGTACAATTGCCTACATTGCAAAAGACTAGAATTTTGAACCTAGAATTGCTAGAATATTCAAAAATGATCTTTTTTTTTCCCCCCCAAAGGAGTCTCACTCTGTCGCCCAGGCTGCAGTGGTGCGATCTCGGCTCACTGCAAGCTCCGCCTCCCAGGTTCATGCCATTCTCCTGCCTCAGCCTCCCGAGTAGCTGGAACTACAGGCGCCCGCCACCACGCCCGGCTAATTTTTTGTATTTTTAGTAGAGATGGGGTTTCACTGTGTTAGCCAGGATGGTGTGGATCTCCTGACCTCATGATCTGCCCACCTCAGCCTCCCAGAGTGCTGGGATTACAGGCATGAGCCACCATGCCCAGCCCAAAAATGTTCTTTTTTGTGTGTGTGATGGAGTCACACTCTGTCGCCCAGGCTGGAATACAGTTGCGCCATCACGGCTCACTGCAACCTCCGCCTCCCAGGTTCAAGTGATTCTCCTGCCTCAGCCTCCCAGTAGCTGGGATTACAAGCACGTACCACCACACCCAGCTAATTTTTATATTTTTAGTAGAGACAGGGTTTCACCATGTTGGCCAGGCTGGTCTCGAACTCCTGACCTCAGGTGATCTGCCTGCCTCAGCCTCCCAAAGTGCCAGGATTACAGGCGTGAGCCACTGCGCCCGGCATGATGTCTTTAATTTATTATGTTTTATTTCTTCACTGCTAAACTTTAATCAGTAAACATTTTTGCACTTTGGGAGTCTGAGGTGGGTGGATCACTTGAGGTCAGGAGTTCAAGACCAGCCTGGACAACATGGTGAAACCCCATCTCTGCTAAAAATACAAAAAGTTAGCTGAGCATGGTGGTGGGCACCTATAATCCCAGCTACTCAGGAGGCTACGGCAGGACGATCACTTGAACCTGGGAGGCAAACGTTGCAGTGAGCCCAGATTGTGCCACTGCACACCAACCTAAGTGACAGAGCAAGATGCGGCTCAGAAAAAGCAGTCTGTTTTTAAAAGGGTGCCTATGTGTCTTTATCTTTTGCACCACTAACCTCTGAGTCTGAACCTCTCTCTCTTCTCATCTGCCCTTCTGCAGTGGCTTCCTTTGTGGAATCCCTGCCTCCAGTTTCTCTCCTGTAACATCTCCCAATGGTACTGCCATAGCCAGGCTTCTATAAAACACCCGTTTGACTGTATTATTACTCTACTCAAGTATCTTCCATTCTACTCAAGCACCTTCCAAGGGTTCCAGGTATCTACAGGATAAAGTTTAAATTTCTTTCTTTTTTTTTTTTTTTTTTAAGACAGAGTCTCGCTCTTGTTGTGCAGGCTGTAGTGTAATGGCGCAATCTTGGCTCACTGCAACCTCCGCCTCCCGTGTTCAAGTGATTCTTCTGCCTCTGCCTCGCAAAATTTGGCCGGGCACTGTGGCTCCCAGCACTTTGGGAGGCCAAGGCAGGCGGATCACCTGAGGTTGGGAGTTCAAGACCAGGCTTACCAACACTGAAACCCTATCTCTACTAAAAATACAAAAATTAGCTGGGCGTGGTGGAGGGCGCCTGTAGTCCCAGCTACTTGGGAGGCTGAGGCAGGAGAATCGCTTGAACTCAGGAAGCAGAGGTTGTGGTGAGCCGAGATCGCACCATTGCACTCCAGCCTGGGCACTCGAGCAAGACTCCGTCTCAAAAAAACAAATGTTCTTAACCTTTTATGAAACATCCTTTACCACCTAGACCCCAGCATAGCTTTCTAGCTTCCCCTCACATAATTCTTCTCTTGCTAAATTTTCCAGCTAAACTCATTGCCTTATTATCCCTTACATGTCTTTCCTTTTTGTGTATTGATGCTCTCTGCCTAATGCCCTCCTTGCTCTCCACATATCTGTACCATAGACTCAAAAATGGTTACCCTACACCTTGCCTTTTCCCTGAGGCTTCTCAGGCAGTTCTAGCTCCA
This sequence comes from Trachypithecus francoisi, assembly GCF_009764315.1. Taxonomy (NCBI): domain Eukaryota; kingdom Metazoa; phylum Chordata; class Mammalia; order Primates; family Cercopithecidae; genus Trachypithecus; species Trachypithecus francoisi. The sequence continues at coordinate 22,524,826 of NW_022681472.1, read as the reverse complement.
AGTGATCACTTGAGCTCCTCTATATGAAGAATACTTATTAATCTCTAACCCTTAGTTGGTAGGTGATTCATTTTATATAGCACTGTAGCATCACTTGTTATTCAATGTATATCATCATATTTAATTTTTTTGTGGGTTTAGACCACATCCCCCATACAAATGTTGAGTTCCTTAAGGTAAAGATGTCTCTTATCCTTTTTTATATCCGTTGATACACAGAAGCATGTGTAAGTTTAAGATGTAAGTTTACATCTTAAAAATACATATATTTTTCAGACATTTAACTAGATTTTTCCTTACTATGCCCTGATGATAAATTAGGCACCTTTGAAAGTGGGAGCCATTATTTTAGATGCCTTAAGGACCTACCTTAAAATTTGTTTTTCAAAAAGCAGTAGGTCCTAACTGGGGAATTAGGAATGGAATAATGGAATCCACATGTCATTTTTATTATTTTAAAGAGACTAACAAAAATTATAGTTGACTCTAGAGAGGCAGCTCATTAAGTTTATGTGCTGTTGGCTTGAATTTATGAACTCAGTAACAGGAATAAACTTGTCATTCAGAAGTTTTGACTGGTTGTTAATAACATTTTGGGAATTTCTGGGCTCTACAGAAAAAAAGGAATAAAACAAGAAGTTTAGTAGGAGATTTGGATCCACAACCCTTGAAGTATGAGGAAACCATGGTTAGCTCTTGCCTTATTGTAATAAAAACTAAAACATGAATATTTGAGAATAAAGTGTAATTCACTTAAATCTGGCCATAACTTTTATGTGGTGTAGTTGAATATTTTTTTTTACTTACTAAATTTTGTGCTTTTATTTCATAGATATTATGCCTTAGAAGTCTCATATTTTAAATCCTCTTTGGATCGCAAATTGCTCGAGCTGTTGTGGAATAAATACTGGGTGAATACGTTGAGTTCCTCTAGCTTGCTTACTGTAAGTACTATACTTCTAAGGAATGCATTTGAATTTTATCTAAGCTCCGTAGACCTTTAATATCTCAAACACTGTTTCACAGAAAGGCTGTACCTGACTTGGCCAAGACACCAGGGCTAGGGTTGGATTCTGTACCACCAGAGCTGGATTAGGATGGTAGGCCAATTCAGGATCTGTGTCATGACCCACAGAGACCAAGTCTAAGTAGCAAATAGAATGTCCAGATCAGGGTGAGATCTGCCCCTGCCATAAAGAGATTTATGGATTAAAAAAAATACACATACTGATTTTTGTGTGTCAAGTGTCTCAGCTTGGACTCTGATTACAAGTAACAGGATACCTAATGAAACTAGCTTAAACAAGAAAGGGAATTGTCTAAGTTGCAAAGTTGAGGAATAGGGCTTAACTCAGGCACAGCTAAGTTTGCATTCAAACAATATTATGAGGTCTTGGTTTTTTCTTCTCTCTTAGCATTGATTTCATCTTAGTTATCGCTACTTTTAGGCTTCATGTGAAAGCAAGACAAGCAGCTTTAGCTTTAGACCTCCAAGCCTCTCAGTTTCATGTTCAAAGAGAAGATCAAGATAAACACATACTCAAACACACACTCACATATTCCCAGGCAAAACTTCATTGTGTCTGACTGGCTTTACTTAATCACACGCCTATCTTTAGGCCTGGTGTGGGCCAACTGAATAAGCTTGATGAGTGGCTAGGGCCACAGCAAGTGCTTTACTGCTGGGCCGCATTGTAGAAAACTGCTTCAGGAGCTTAAGGACTAAAAATGGGTAAGGAGAGGTTCCCAGAGGGAATCAGAATAGCATTACTTTAAAGCAGTAGATACTGGGAGAAAAAAAAAAGAGTATCACTGAATTTTCTGATAACATCATAAAAACTTAACATATTTGGTAGGATATTTAATAAGCTTCTCTACATTTAGAACTTAGGAACAATTTTTTTACTTTTCTAAAAAAGTAGGCCCATTTCATATACTGCGATGTGTATATATGTATGTGTATATATATGTATAAATATATACACATACATACACATCGCAGTATATATCTATATAGTGGTTAGAACCACAGGATTTAGAATTAAATAAACTGGGTTTGGAGAATATGAGCTACAGCAGCAGGAGTCATAGCAGGACCAGCACTTAGAAGTTTCTTACGCTCTTTGATCGAGTATTGGTTGAAAGGAGTACAGCTGAAACTGTAACCAAAGGAGGCATTACACTTCCAGAAAAATCTTAAGGTAAAGCATTGCTAGCAACGGTAGTAGCTGTTGGATTGAGCTTTTAAGGAAAAGGTGGATTCAGCCAGTTAATGTGAAAGTTAGAGATAAAGAATTATTCTCCAAGAATATGGAGGCACCAAAGTAGAGAACTACGTTGCCACTCTTCAGATTTATTCAGTTGACCTGGAAGGCCAAGGATTTGATTTTTTTTTTTTTTTTTTTTTTTTTTTTTTTTGAGACAGGGTGTCTGTCTGTTGTCCAGGCTAATGTGGTGACACGATCTCAGCTCACTGCAGCCTCAACCTCCCAGGCTTGAGTGATCCTCCCGCCTCAGCCTCCCAAGTAGCTGGTATTACAAGGGTGAGCCACCACACCTGGCTAATTTTTGTATCTTTTTGTGGAGACAGGGTTTTGCCATGTTGCCCAAGCTGGCTTCATGAACTCCTGGGTTTGAGCAATCTGCCCGCCTTGGCCTCCCAAGGTGCTAGCATTACAGGCCGTGAGCCACCATGCCCAGCCAGATTATTTCTTATTTAGAGATGCTGACATTCTTAGAAAGTATGTAGACTGAAGTAAATCACTATTGAAATGCCATCAACATGAAGCTGCTCATTGCACTTAAGTTCCAAAATATTTAACTATGTAAATTTCCATGTCTCTTCTATAATAAATGATATCTATACTAAAAAATAAAATTGACTTTGAAAACAACTGTCACTTTACTAGTTCTGAGTGACTTTCAGAAAGTTATTTAATGTGACTAAGCATTTCTTTGTTGTGAAATGGTGATATACTACATACATCATTAAGTACTCAGAGAATTAAATGGGCTGCTTTATATAAAGCAATTTAGCAAAGTGTCTGGCATATAATAAAGCCTCAATAAATGATTTTTTTTTAATTTGGTGCATTATATTCATAGGAAAAGACCTCACTTAAGCCTGTTATTTACTGGAATTTTTTTTAGGCTAGTCAAGTGAAGCAGTGTATTTACTGTTATTTTAAATACAACTCTGGCAAGCTTTCTGTTCTTTTTTTTCTGTTTTCCTTTTTTTTCTTAATTTTATTTTATTTTGAGACAAGACCTCACTCTGTTGCCCAGGCTGAAGTGCAGTGGTACAATCACATCTCACTATAGCCTGGACCTCCTGGACTCAGGTGATTTTCCCACCTCAGCCTCCTGAGTAGCTGGGACTACAGGGATGTACACCACCATGCCTGACTAATTTTCTGTATTTTTTCATAGAGACGGGGTTTCACCATGTTGTCCAGGGTGGTCTGGAGCTCCTGGGCACAAGTCTTCTGCCCACCTCGGCCTCACAAAGTGCTGGGATTACAGGCATGAGCCATGGCGACCAGCGTTTGTTCTTATTTCTTATCCTTAGTAGTCAGAAGTAGCAAATTAGGATGGAGAATGATCATAATAGCAAATATGTGTTACATGCTTCCTATGTGCCAGACACTGCTAAGTGCTTTATATGTGTTGTTTCCTTAGAGGCAAGTATACTAATAGCAGCCAGAAGTGACACCTGATGGCAAGGGGAGAAAACACTGTAAGACCAGAGCAGTCTGAACCTTTGTATAAGGCAAGCAGATCTACCTACTCAGCCCAGTGTCTGTCCCTGTATTCCAGCACTGCATAGATGAGGACATTAATAATCAAGAAAAGGTTAAATTATATTTCTGCCTTTTTGTTGTTTTATGTATAGTACATTGCAGCATTTAAAGAACAAATATGTAGACATATGTTCAACTCTCTTCCCCCAGCTAAGGAAGTTAATTATAGCGTGTAACCTAAGTTATTTTCTAATTTAAGAAATTAGTTTACTGTATTCACTTTCTGTACATTTGAAATGTAATTGGATATCTTTTATTGTCATTTTAATAGTATAACTATTTCTGGTAGCCTATATTTTTATGGCTTAAATAGCTCTATAAACTTTAGGGTTTTTTTCCAAGTCTGTGGGAGGAAAAACATACTGGTTTCCTAAACCATTTAGATCCAGACAAAATGAATATACTTGCATCCTTTAAAAATACAAAGTTTGTAAAAATCACTGGAAGAACTGGTATGGCAGCAAATAACTTTTCTTGTTTGGTGACTGACTGTCTTTCCTTGCAAACTGAGCAAATAGAATGACATGCTACTTTTTGCCAAATAGTTTATTTCCTCTTCACACTCTTCTATTGAAGATCTAGGAAATAAATATAATGTATACTTAATAACTTTGTGAAATTTTTTTGTGTGTTTTAGACTACAATTTAAAAAGTATACCCGATAAAAACATTGGTAAAAGATGTAATATTATAGTTTTTCAAATGTAGGTATACATGTAAGCATATAGCAATGCTCTGTAATTGTGGTTAAAGCTAAGTGAAGAGATTATAAATGTGTTTGTTTTCTTCTTTATATTGCTCTACATTTTCCAAATTTTTTTTTATAATTATTAATTTTGTAACCAGAAAAGATTTTTTTTTTTTTTTTTAAGACAGAGTTTTGCTCTTGTTGCCCAGGCTGGAGTACAATGGCGCAATTTCGGCTCACTGCAACCTCCACCTCCTGGGTTCAAGTGATTCTCCTGCCTCAGCCTCCCAAATAGCTGGGATTACAGGCTCCTGCCACCACGCCCAGCTATTTTTTTTGTATTTTTAGTAGAGATGGGGTTTCATCTTGTTGGCCAGGCTGGTCTTAAACTCCTGACCTCCAGTGATCCACCTGCCTCAGCCTCTCAAAGTGCAGATTATAGTCATGAGCCACCATGCCTGACCCAGAAAAGCTTTTAAAATGTTATTTTTATAAATATTGTGATAAGTACTAATTCTAAAAGTTCAACAAAAACAATAGCGAAATTAGCTAATATTACTAAGCCTTTACTAGGTGTCATGGACAGTGCCAAAAACTTTACTTCATTTAATTTTCACAGTAGCTCTAAGGTAGGAATTATTGACTCCCTTACCATTTTCAGAAGAGAACCTGGAGGCATACCTCAGGCCTTCAACTAATCTGCCATAGTTCCAGAACTTGGACTTAGGTCTGTATACTTGAAAGCCTCCCATAATAACAAATATTAGATTTAAGCAGTCAAGGAGAAAAATTCCAAGTAATCTTGAAATTATAAAAGGGAAAACATTTATCTACACTTGAACTACCTGAATTTGGAAGCAGATTTGCAAATGTAATTTGATTTCTCTTCTCACTGACTATTCACTCAGATTTTATAGTGGAATTCTTTGCAAATGAAATATTCTTTGTAGGAAATTAGTTTAGATTAAAATATATAGATTTTTTAAATGGTAGACTTGTGTTTTGTAGTGACACAATACCATTTTCCCCACAGAATGCAGACTATACCACTGGTCAGGTCTTTGATTTGTCTGAAAAGTTAGAGCAGTCAGAAGCCCAGCTGGGACGAGGGAGTTTCATGTTGGGTTTAGAAACGCATGACAGAAAATCAGAAGACAAACTTGCCAAAGCTACGAGAGACAGGTAAGAGTAAATCTGTAAGATTCTTGTTGCCCCCAACTCTTTTTCTTTCAAAATTTGCAAACAATAGTAGGATTCAGATTCCTTATGGCTCAACTTAGTTACAACTTAGAATGGTGCCTGAATATTAACTTCTTGGAAACTTTAGGAGCTGTCAGACACAAGTTTTAACTTTGAAAATTTAGGATACATCAGGTAAGAACATTAAAAGGCTTAAATCAAAGATCTAAGCAGTGTTATGGAACACTCCCAGTCACCTTTTCTAAGTTCAACTAGAAAGTGTAACAAAGAAAACCAGCCCTTCAGTGGATCTTTAAAGTGTGTGTGTGTGTGTGTGTGTGTGTGTGTGTGTAAGTAACTAGAATTTCTTTTTTTTGAGACAGAGTCTTGCCCTGTCACCCAGGCTGGAGTACAGTGGTACAATGGTGTGATCTTGGCTCACTGCAACCTCCGCCTACCGGGTGCAAGCGATTCTCCTGCCTCAGCCTCCTAGGTAACTGGGAATATAGGCAGCCGCTATCATGCCTGGCTAATTTTTTTGTATTTTTTGTAGAGATGGGGTTTCACCATGTTGGCTAGGCTGGTCTTGAACTCCTGACCTCAGGTGATCCGCCCACCTGGGCCTCCCAAAGTGCTGGGATTACAGGCATGAACCACCACGCACAGCCAAAATTAGGATTTCTTAAATTTATAATATTTTAATATTCAATAAAGCTTTAAATCCTAAGATATTACAGAAGTGATTGTCTCTTTCTTAAATTGTGCTTCTAAAACAGTAATTTAGTATCCCAAATTTTACTACCAAAGATTTTATTAAGAATAAATTTGGGATATGTTCTCTAATAACTTATGAAATAATTATGTGGACCTTCAGATATATAGGCTATACAAAGTTGCATAGATTAACAACATTTACTTTCACAGAAATTTGAATTTTAGGCCAGGCACAGTGGCTCACACCTGTAACCCCAGCACTTTGGGAGGCCAAGGCGGGCAGATCACCTGAGGTCAGGAGTTCAAGACCAGCCTGGCCAACATGGTAAAACCCCGTCTCTACTAAAAATACAAAAATTAGCCAGGCATGGTGGTGGGCGCCTGCAATCCCAGCTACTCGGGAGGCTGTGGCAGGAGCATCGCCTCAACCCAGGAGGTGGAGATTGTAGTGAGCCAAGATGGCGCCATTGTACTCCAGCCTGGCCAACAAGAGTGAAACTCTGTCTCAAAAAAAGAAAGAAAGAAAAGAAATTTCAATTGTAATACAATAATTAGGGGCAGAAAGGAAGGGAGAACTATATTGACTTCTATACACACTTACATGTTGGTATCTATTTTAAGAACTGGTTTGGTTTATAGGAAAAGAAGAGAAAAGGGTACCTGAAGTGTATCCTGGGATTGGAGGTCATTTTGGGCTAGCCTTATTTCACTGCCATCTTCTCAGTGGGTTTTTAGAAGGTAGAGCTAGTGGCCTGCATAAAAGTTGCATTTTTCGGCTGGGCATGGTGACGCATGCTTATAATACCAGCACTTTGGGAGGCCAAGGCAGGCATATTGCTGGAGCTCAAGAGTTCGAAACCAGTCTGGGCAACATGGCAAAACCCCATCTCTGCAAAAATTACAAAAAAAATTAGCTGGGCATGGTGGCACACATCTGTGGTTCCAGCTACTTAGGAGGCTGAGGCACAAGAATCACTGGAGCCTAGGAGGCAGAGGTTGCAGTGTCCCATGATTGTGCCACTGCACTCCAGCCTGGGTAACAGAGTGAGACACTGACTCCAAAAAAAAGTATTTTTCGTTGGCATTAGTTGTCATTTTAGATACTTGCTTTGAGTGTGTGTTTTGTTCCTCTGTCTTTATGTATGTAATTTATCAGTTTGTCTACATTTATTTCTCAATGTCTTATGATGCAAAAGTTTTACTATGGCAATGTCTTCAATTATATAAGAAATAGAAGTCGTAATCAAAAGTAGAGTATTTTCTTTTTTGGGGTAGCTTTACAAGAATTGCATCTCCTGAATATTGATGGGGTTTTTTCATTGCTTTTTGCCTTATGCTTTTTATCATTTCTAAAATCTAAGGCCTTCATCCGCTAATCTAACTTTGACTTATAATTGTTGGAGGATGCTTGTGATTATTTCAGAAAAAAAACAGTATTCTTCAAAATTATTTTTCAAATTATCCCAAGTAATAAACAAGGAATAACAGATTATAATGTAATATAATATTGGAATCAATCTCTAATTACAGGTTTGTATAATTTTACTCACGTTCTAAAACAGAACAATTGTATCAAATTTTATATTGTCATTCTCTTGTGAAAGTTCTAGTAAGTAATGAAATGGTTAAAAAGACGTGGAAGACTAATAAAATAACAAGGGAAAACTTCAGATTGGGGTAGTTTGAGAAGTATGAATAAAACCAAACTCATTGGAGTTTCATGAATGGATTGGGGCTGATCTTGTGTGTTTGAAATAGTTTTCAATTTATGACATCATGTGATGTGTGTTTTGTTTTCCAGCTGTAAAACTACCATAGAAGCTATCCATGGATTGATGTCTCAGGTTATTAAGGATAAACTGTTTAATCAAATTAACATCTCTTAAACAGTCTCTAAGAAGTACTTTACCTGAAAGACAGTATGAGAAAAATATTCAAGTAACACTTTGAAACCGGTTACCCAAAATCTGATTAGAAGTATAAGGTGCTCTGAAGTGTCCTAAATATTAACATCCTGTAATAAAACTCTTTAAAATGAAATTGGCCTTTCATTTTTTTGTGGGAAGATTCACAATATTTTTCTAGTATCCATTACGGTTTCTGAATATGACAGAAAATATATTTATTAGAACTTTCTATTTTTAAGAGTTTAGACTAACTAAATTAGTCAAAGAATTTCAGCATTTCACTTGCCATACTGTCAGAACCACTTTGCAATTTGTCCCTTATTTTGACTGTCTGTAAGTAAAATATAATTTAAGTTAATTATTTTAATAATGTAACAAGAACACTTTTAATGTTCCTACAAAACATTAGCTGAGTGGTACCATAAATTATTTTCCTGAAAATCAAATATTTATTAGAGACAGCCTAGCACAGGGTATCTAGTCCTTCACATATTCATCACATACCCTTCCTGAACTGGCAACTGTTACTCTCTGGAAATATGCTAAACAAGCTGGACATGGCCACTGTCCTCACAGAACTTCTGGAGGCTAAAGCTTAATTAATAAGAACTTAAAGATACTGCTATGAGGGGAGAAATAAAGTGTGTTGGGGACTCTTGGGGAGGAATGCATATCCTCAAGAGGGTTAGCAGAGTTGGCTTCCTGAAGGATGTGGCCTGACCATTAAGTTGAAATATGAAAGGATTAGCCAGAAAGAGTAATAGGGAGGTGGTTACTATTACAGGCAGGGAGTACAGCAGTGTGTAGAAGCTCAGAGGTAGAAAGCAAGAACCTAGAATCTTCAAGGAAATGAGATTCAGTTAGACTTAAGATTGGTAAGTAGAGCCAAGCATGGTGACTCACACCTATAACCCCAGCACTTTGGGAGGCTAAGGCAGGAGAATTGCTTGAGCTCAGCAATTCAAGACCAGCCTGGGTAAATGGCGAAATGCCATCTCTACTAAAAGTACAAAAAATACCCAGGTGTGGTAGTGCGTGCCTGTGGTCCCAACTACTTGGGAGGCTGAGGTGGGAAGACCACTTGAGCCAGTGGCAGGGGTTGGGGGTGTAGTGAGCCATGATCGCACTACTGCACTCCAGCCTGGGTGACAGAGTGAGACCCTGTCTCAAAAAAATAAAAGATATACATATATATGTGTGTATGTATATATATACATATATATGTGAGTAGGACTTGGGGAGTGACGAGAGATGACTTCAGAGGTAGGACCAGGGTAGATCCTGTGGTAGCATTCTGGAGTGTATCCTCACAGCATTAGGGTGTTAGAGAGTTTTAAACAGCAAAAATGTACTGTATTGTCTTTTCTGAGAGCTTTCTGTTGAGAGATTTGGAAGTAAAGCCTAGATGACAGCAAATGAGATAACCCTTGGAGAATAAAGAATGAGAAGAGGGCCTAAGACTGAATCATGGAAACATCAGATATTTAAAATGGGCAGAGGAAGAGGAGACCACAAGAGCCAAGGAGTAAGAAACCTTTAAAAAGGAAGTTACAGCAGGGCACGGTGGCATGGCCCATAATACCAGCATTTTGGAAGGCTGAGGTGGGAAGGTCACTTGAACCCAGCAGTTTGATACCAGCCTGGGCAACAAACTGGTAGCAAAACCATCTCTCTACAAAAAACATTAACCAGGCATGGTGGCATGCACCTGTGGTCCCAGCTACTTGGGAGGCTTAAGTAGGAGAATCACCTGAGCCCAGGAAGTTGAGGTGGCAGTGAGCCATGATCACACCTCTGCACTCCAGCCTGGGCAACAGAGTGAGTCCCTGTCTCTAAATAAGTAAATAGGAACTTACCAGTGACTTCACATGCTACAAATGGTCAAGGAAAAGAAAACACGAGTTTTGTTAGAGTTAGCAATGAGGCAGCTTTTGGTTAACATGCGGAAGCCAATTAATATCCAAATACTTGGTTGCTAATATATTAACATTTTGGTCTGTTTTATGTCCCTTTAAAGGAGGCACCCCCCCCCCCAATTTCAGACAGCACAACCTGACCTCTATTTTTATGCGCTTTAAAACAAAAATCATGAGCCAGGAGCGGTGGCTCATACCTTTAATCCTAGCACTTTGAGAGGCTGAGGTGGGTGGATCGCTTGAGCTCAGGAGTTCAGGACCAGCCTGGGCAACAAGGTGAAACCCTGTCTCTACAGAAAAAAAAAAAGAAAGAAAAATTCTGCCCCCAAGGAACAGCCAAAATCTGCAGTTACTGCCACAGATAGATATAGCAACACCAGCATCATATTGAGTCATTCTCGGAAAACAAATTGAGGTTTCTCTCACAGACATGAATAAATGGTTAAGGTTTTGACATGAAAATTTAAGGAGTCATTGAAGTCACCATGACAACATTAGCAGTTTTCATTCCAAGACTTGAATACAGTTATTCATATTTAATTTGGCATTCCACATTTAATTTGACATTGGTGAACTTATTATCTTGGAGGCTGGGCACGGTGTCTCGCGCCTGTAATCCCAGCACTTTGGGAGGCCAAGGTAGGTGGATCACTTGAGATCAGGAGTTGACTTCAAATTGACCAAGTTGACCTGACTTGAATACAGTTATTCACATTTAATTTGACAATCCACATTTAATTTGACACTGGTAAACTTATTAAGATTATCTTGGATGCTGGGTGCAGTGGCGCATGCCTGTAATCCTAACACTTTGGGAGGCCGAGGCAGGTGGATCACCTGAGGTCAGGAGTTCGACACCAACCTGGTCAACCTGGCGAAACCCTGTTTCTACTAAAAATACAAAATTAGCCATATGTAGTGGCACATGCCTGTAGTCCCAGCTATTGGGGAGGCTGAGGCAGGAGAGTGCTTGAATCCAGAGGTGTAGGTTGCAGTGAGCAGAGATCGTGCCACCGCACTCCAGGCTAGATGACTGAGACATCTCAAAAAAAAAAAAATTATCCTGGTGGGATGGAAAATACCTATGCTTACAACAATTTCATTGGACTCATTTTGAGAAGTGTCAGTATTTCAGTAATGATACCTTGGTCGGAAGTAACCACAAAACAAAAATCACTTAAAAAGAATATATTGGCTCATTGTCAAAAAAAAGATTCTGACTTCACTCTGATCTAACGGGTCATGAGCCCACCTTTGGGATTACATATAGCAACTGCTGAGATAATTAAGGGCTACTTCTAGAGTAGGGACAATAAACCAAAATGCACAAGCAGTGGGTCAATTGATGCCACAGACACAACCACCAATGTCCCCTCAAGCAACCAACCAGCCCAGGCAATACCAGCCCCAGAATGAGGCAATTGCATTTTATTTAATGTAGCTACTTTACTAAAGAGATCCTTTACAAATATTTTTAAGCACTTGTTTACATTTTAATCTATTTTCATGATTACTTTTGGTATTAGTGTTCCAGTTTATAACATTGAGCTTTTAGGAAATCAGGGTTCAATCTGCAGCCATCATTTAGAAACTAAGTTGGGTTTGACTAAACTAAGTAGGGGTTGCTTTCTCCTGCAAAGTATTATCTTACAGCCTTGACCTACTCAAAGCTGAAAAGGTCATTTTTCCCAAGTGAAGTCTGTTTTTTGTTCAGTTTCAAATTTTTCAGAGATAATTTCCAAAGCTCTTTGGTAGTAATATACAGGAAATGTCAATTATCATAAAAAATCCCAATGTCCAAGTAATAAAATGAGCCAGAGCAGAACTAGAAGCCCAGGCTGGAGCAGGGATGGAGTGAGAAGTCACTGGATATGGAATGGGGATTGGAGCCAGTTAAGGAGGACAGTGAGATACCAGAATCGAGGGTGTTCCAAATTTTCCAGCTTGTTTTAATACCTCAAGGTCCTAGTTCGAAAAAGTGAACAAAATGATCTTATATATATTGTTGACACGTACAATATACCTGTAGTACCACTTTTATGTTACATTGTCCAGTTATATGAGTACTTCAATCTGCACGTTTTATTTATTAACAACAACACACCACACAAGTACTGCCAAGAACAAAAAGCCAATAGGGGAAGAATAGCCATTTGCGCTCCATTGTTCTCAATTTGGAAAATAAGCTTTGAGACCAAACATCATGTGCTCTGTTAGAGGGATCAAGTCTGAAGATTGTTGTCACAAATTAGTATGACTACCTAGTATTCAGGACTTTGAAAAATCACTGCATTGCACAATATAATAAACCGCCCCACAGAGCATCCACTTAAAAATAAACAGAGAAGAGAGCAGGAGCATGAGGAACTTTACAGTGAATCAGAGAAACTGTTGGAGGGTTGGAGTGCTGCATATTGCGGAGTTTCAAAGTTTCCAAAAACTGTTCTGTGAGTGATGAGGTACAGATGCATAAGTCATGCATGCAGAGAAGAGTTCATTTATATTACTAAGTCTGCACTGTATCCACATGTAGCTGAGTAAACTCAACTGAACACAGATTGTTAAGTATCCAAGGTTTCTGTATTTATGGATTGTTTTAACTATAACTTAATATACCTATATGGTGAGTAATGTGGTTTTTTGTTCTGGTTTTGAAGACAGGAAGATATACTACACAGAATGACAGCTTTTATTTTTGCTCATTCTTACATAATTCTGTTTAAATTATAATGAGATCATATCATTCACTGTTTAATAATCGATGTCTCTATGCCATTGTATTCATAAAATACTTGTTAGAAAATTGAAAGTATAGTTGTGTGTTCTCTCATTTTGGCCTATTTTCAGTACAAGCTCCAACAGCAAATAAATTTACTTTCTTGGGGCCAAAATTCTAGTTTAAGTAACTACTTCTGAGATAATCAATCTATAGGTTTCTAAAGGTTTCTAAACTTTTTATCCATATACTACCAGAAGAAATACCATTTATCTTTGTAAACATAAAGTTATAATCTACTTTAGAAATCTAATAACACGAAACTCAGGTCAACTGTGACCAGATTGGCATACTTAAACTTTTGATCTCAGAAAAAATATTACGAAAATAAAATCAGGAACTCTATCATTTCAGGTCATTTGGGAGGAAACAGCCAAAATCATAGCTTGATAACTAACACCAATGATTAATTGCTTTTTCAACATGTGGATTATCTTGGTGCCAAAAATTATGGAACAACTGCTTAACAAATTGGAGAGTCCCTGATGTCAATGCTCATATTTTCTTTGGATTATACTAAGCAATTATGCTAAAGTTTCTAATGACTGAGTAAAATGGTATTTGTGCCTTGGGCACATTTTGATGAACTACAGTTGTACTTTTCAAAACCTAAGAGCCACATGCTTTAAAAAGTATATTGCCTATAATTATAAAAATACAATGTTTAAACTTTATATTAGATTTCAGAGGATTATTATAAGTACCTATTGTAAAACTATAAATATGTTTACCATTGATAGTTATTACTTTAAACTACTTACCTTCCTGAAAAATCAGTTGGTATAAATTCATCTCCAAATAAATGTTTAACTTATATGATTCATTTTTGTTCCTAGCACTTGCTACTTCATACTCCATCCTTATATTCAGTTGAACTTATTCTATGTATCATTGATGTTACTAAATAAGTCCTTTAAAACACATATAGAATTAGCTTTAACTTTTTACTTCAACTCCTATATAATCCATCTATCATTTCTTGCATATCTTTTCAGTATAACTGAAGCTATCTTAAGGTTCTGGGCTTAGAAAATAAAGTAACACAAATTAGGCGAAGAAATTAATATGCAATTTTTGTTTGTTTGTTTGTTTGTTTGTTTTGAGATGGAGTTTCGCTCTTGTTGCCCAGGCTGGAGTGCAATGGCACGATCTCGGCTCACTGCAACCTCCGCCTCCCAGGTCAAGCAATTCTCCTGCCACAGACTCCCGAGTAGCTGGGATTATAAGCATGTACCACCATGCCCGGCTAATTTTGTATTTTTGGTAGAGACAGGGTTTCTCCATGTTGGTCAGGTTGGTCTTGAACTGCCGACCTCAGGTGATCCGCCCACCTTGGCCTCCCAAAGTGCTGGGATTACAGGCCTGAGCCACCGCGCCTGGACAGAAATTAATATGTGATCTTATATGTGAGGACACATCATGTTGAATAAGTACAGCCATCTGAAATGTTCTGTATCAGCACCCTAGGAAAGAGGGTAAAAGTAAGAGTTGGGGATGGGAGAGAGACAGAGAGAGGGAGGAGGAGGAAGAGGAGGAGGTGGAGGAGCAGGAGGAGAGGAAGGAAGGAAGGAAAGGAAGGAAGGAAGGAAGGAAGGAAGGAAGGAAGGAAGGAAGGAAAAGAAAAGAGAAGGAAAAGGAAGGAAGGAAGGGAGGGAGGGAGGGAAGGAGGGAGGGACGGAGGAAAAGAAAAAAGTGAAATGTTCTGTAGCTTCAAGAAAGTTACCTTGATAGGCCACTGATGTCAGAATTACAAATGAACACCACTTTTTAGGGAAGATTATGCTGTCTAGTCTTAATATTTAAGGTAAACACTACATCACTTAAAACTATGGAATGTTGAAATGGTAATTCATATAGACAGACATCAACATTATAGACTTTTAGTTATCCCAAGATCTGAAAATAACACATGCTTTACCTACACCAAAGAGCAAAACTAAAACAACAGCTATATTGAATCTGACAATTTGGAACACAAGTTGAAATTATATTTCCAAGTTCTCAAGACCCTCCTGCTTAGATTTCTAAGGGCATCCTTAATACTATTAATTACATTAATATCACACTACAAAAACAGTATTTTTTCACCTTATAAAGTAGCAACTGCTCTCTCCTTCAAACTCTAAATACATATAATAAAGTTAGTTTTTTCCTGTTAACAAAAGGAAAATTTACATTCTGCCTTATGAGTTAAATACTGTGACATATTAATACCAAAATCCAAATTTCTCACTGTGACCAAAAGGCCCTTTACATCTGATTCCTACTTTCCTCTCATTCTCCCACTCCTTCACTATCTTTCACCCACACTGTCCTCTGGGTCCTTATGCTCACCCAGCTCTTCCCCACTCCAGACTTTACAGTGGCTGCTTTCTGGACCTGGAACACTTCCTTGCAGGCTCTCACACACTTGGCTCCTCATTCTTGTCTCAGTTCAAATGCCCATCTCCCTCATCTCAAGGAAATACCTTTCTCCTTCCCTTCTTCCTCCCTACCCCAGTTACGCAATTTCATTACACTCTATTTCTTTCTTTCACAGAATTTACTGCAATCTGAAATTATTTGGGTGCTTGATTTATTAGTCTATCTCCCCTTTGTAGAATGTAAGCTCCAGGGGGTGGGGACTTGGTCTAACTCACCTTTGTATCCCCAGCACCTTAAACAGTGGCATCTGGCAGTCAACCCATAAATATCTGTTCAGAAAAGAAATAAACTTACTGCACATATTTTATTTGCTTTTCAGAAACATCAACAATATACTGCATTTTTAGAGGAGGAAATTAAATGTGCCCACACTTGTTTGTTGTTTTTTGTTTGTTTGTTTTTGTTTCGTTTTGAGACAGAGTCTTGCTCTGTCACCCAGGATGGAGTGCAGTGGCGCGATCTCAGCTCACTGCAAGCTCTGTCTCCCGGGTTCACGCCATTCTCCTGCCTCAGCCTCCCCAGCAGCTGGGACTACAGGTGCAGGCCACCACGCCTGGCTAATTTTTTTGTATTTTTAGTAAAGATGGGGTTTCACCATGTTAGCCAGGATGGTCTCAATCTCCTGACCTCGTGATCCACCCACCTCTGCCTCCCAAAGTGCTGGGATTACAGGCGTGAGCCCCCGCACCGGGCCTAGTGCCCACACTTTTAAAGTGACTTTATTTTTTTAGAGATGGGGTCTTGCTATGTTGCCCAGACTGGGGTGCAGCAGCTATTCACAGGCACAATCATAGTGTACTGCAGCCTCAAACTCCTGGGCTCAAGCGATCCTCCTGCCTTAGCCTCCCAAGTAGCTGGGTCTACAGGCATGCACTACTGTGACTTTTGTTACACTGTGAGATCATTATAAAAATGAGTACCTTTCCCAAAACTTCTTAAGAGGTTTAAAATAGGTGTGAAAAAAAGCCTTATTCTATAAAGGATCACTACTGCAGAAATATATAAAAGGACACACAATAGTAAAAAACACCAGCCACTTACAAAAACAAGCATGAAGGAGTGGAACTCTTTTCAAACAAGCTTACCGAAAAAAGCAAACAGGAACCAAAAAGTGAAGCAATTAAATAGAGGTATACAGATATATAACATGTTTTCACTTATTTTAAGTTATTTTGAAAGATATGAGGATAGAGTATATTACATTGCTGAGTTTCACTCTTAGCCCCTATCCATCACGAACTAATTAAACTTTTGCTGAACTTATTATTGGCCTGATAAACTTAAGCAAAGTCTTGAATCTCCAGAGGTTTCCCATCTCTGGTACAAAAGACAATTTTTTTGAAATTCCTAAAACGTAAACAGGGAACTGTTCCTGAAACCTAACCCAAACTTTTTCTAAAATTGTAAGTGCATGTCTTGCAAAATACTACCTGAAAACTCAAACTAAAATTTTAGACTCTGTTGACAATAAATGTTTCAGAAATTGAGATAAAACATTACTTAGAGTGCTAGTGGCAATGTTTACAAAATACTTTTCAGAAAACTTCTTTTCACTTTAAGGTAAAATCTTTTTACTTTAAGGTATAATATTAAATGTGTCTTTAGGCTGGTTGCAGTGGCTCATGCCTGTAATCCCAGCACTTTAGGAGGCCAAGGCAGGTGGATTGCTTGAACCCAGGGGTTCAAGACCAGCCTGAGCAACATGGTAAAATCTTGTCTCTATAAAAAATACAAAAATTAGCCGGGCATTGCAGCACACCTATAGTCCCAGCTACTCAGGAGGCTGAGGTGAGCCATCTCTTGAGCCCAGAGGGTCGAGGCTGCAGTAAGCTGTGACCCTACCACTGAACTCTAGCCTGAGTGACAGAGTGAGACCCTATCTCGAAAAAAAAAAAATGTGTCTTTAAGGTAATGAAACTGATTTTCAGCTGAGATCCTTAATTTATAG
This sequence comes from Trachypithecus francoisi, assembly GCF_009764315.1. Lineage (NCBI taxonomy): Eukaryota > Metazoa > Chordata > Mammalia > Primates > Cercopithecidae > Trachypithecus > Trachypithecus francoisi. The sequence goes on along the minus strand of NW_022681472.1, from coordinate 22,507,474 downwards.
CCACATCTCACATGTTATATTTATTTCAATTTGATCCTCTAGTGAAGGGTGCAAGTGAACCATTTTAGAAAAGAGTCTACATACACTAAACATAATAGAACTGTAAAAATAGACTTGAGAAAATCTTTGTGTATTAAAATTAATATAACTTTTAAAAACAGAACTTCACAAAGTCTTAAATAGAATTTCACAAAGTCCTTTCACCTCTGTTCTTAGTTAATAATGGGGACATGAAGAGAAAACTAGATTTGAAAGTCATGCTGAGATTAAGTAGACATGGTTTGGTGACTAGTATTAATATGTGAGAGTACTGGAGATGGCTCTCAGGCTCTACATCTGTAGCAGGGTGAACTGTGGGCAAGACAGGAACTAGAGGAAGTCTATCAGATTTGTGAAGGATGGAAATTAGTTCAGTTTTGACAGGCTGAGTTTTCAGTGCCTCCAGGACATTTATATCCAGGTGGAATGAATGTCTAGCAGCCAGTTGGAGGCATAGGTCTGGAACACAGAAGAAATGCCATGGATTGTTTTATATATAACCTGTGTAATAATCATTTATATTTATAAAATACATTAAATAATAAATTATATAAATCAGTTATTAAATTATTTTTTTAAATCACTTATTATTAGGGCTCATATTGTGTACATCATGGCCTTGGAGGGCTCCTAGTATCTTCTACAGAAGCTCCCAATGAAATGATCATCTCCAGGTTACAGGATACCTTGAATAGAGACTGCTTCATCCATAATCAAAAGGGTTTTGTTTGTATTGATTCTACAGCTTGCAGCTTCTGATAGATAGATAGATAGATAGATAGATAGATAGATAGATCGATCGATAGATACTTGTTTAACTAAGCTTCCTGTAGTCATTTTCTTTTCTCTCCTCTGAGTTTCCTTTTGAAATGTCCTATAAAAATGGGAATGATGTCCCAATTTTCTGAATTAACCTCTCCTTAAGGGAATTTTCCATTGCTCCTGTTAGGTATTTATTGCTATATAACAAATTACAAAACTCAGTAGATTAAAATAACACATATTGTTTCACAGATTTTGTAGGTCAGGGATCTAGGTCCTCTGCTTCAGAGTCTCTCTCACAATGCTGCTATCAAGGTGTTGGCTACAGATGAGATCTCATCTGAAAGCTCAGCTTCCTAGCTCAGATGGTATTTGTTGGCATTTAGTTTCTCATCGGATTGACAGTCTCAGTTCCTCACTAGCTGTTGGCTAGAGACTATCCTTAGATCCTTGCCATATGTGCTCTCCTAAATGACAACTTGTTTTATCAAAGACTGCAAGCCCAAAATGTAATAAAATCTGCTAACAATACAGAAGTTATAATCTTTTGTAACCTAATCACAGAAAGAGAGTCTATCAGCTTTGCCTTATTCTGTTGGCTAGTACAGGTCAGTAGGTGTAGTCCACATTCCAGAAGAGAGGATCACACAAGGGCCTGCATATCAGGAGGTGAGATCGCTAAGGCCATCTTAGAAGTCTGCCTACCATGTAACTAATATTTACCAATCTACAAGATCAAGACAAAAAGAGGCATTAACAAAAAATGCCAACTTTTCTGTATGGAGTTATGTGATGTTACGCAGGTCTGGGCCCTTTAACTTCCTGGTTTCTCAGTGAAAGATGACTAATCATTAGAGCTGGTGTGCTGTATGTACTCTGGAAGGTAAGGAAATACATATGGGCTACAAAGAAAAATATATGAAATATAAAGTATATTTCCTTCTAAGGTTTCTTGGAAACTCTAGTTGAGGCTTTTACAAAGTGCTTTTTAGCATCATTCTTCCAAAAGTACCTTTTAAAATGATTCTCAAGGCTTCACAATATATGTTTTTTTTTACAAATATATATTTCCCAACATCTGTAAAAGTGTAACTCTTAGAGTATTTTATGCTGAACTTACAAATTTGGTACTGAAGACAAGTATTTCTTGTAGTCTGCCAAATTTCTGCCACATTGGAAAATATGCAGATGATTGTTTAACATTCTGTGCCATCAGACAGGAATTATATTTCACATCTTTTTTTTTTTTTTTTGAGACGGAATCTTGTTCTGTTGTCAGTCTGAATCCAGTACAGTGGCACGATCTCAGCTCACTGCAACCTCTGTCTCCCAGGTTCAAGCGATTCTCCTGCCTCAGCCTCCCGAGTAGCTGGGATTGCAGGCGCCCACCACCATGCCTGGCTAATTTTTGTATTTTTAGTAGAGACGGGGTTTTACCATGTTGGCCAGGCTGGTCTTGAACTCCTGACCTCAGGTGATCTGCCCGCCTTGGCCTCCCAAAGTGCTGGGATTACAGGCGTGAGCCACCGCACCTGGCCTGTATTTCACATCTTAATGAGAAAATACTTTCTCTTAACTTGTTGCATCAAAAAAATAATTAGTAATTCGGCTGGGCATGGTGGCTCACACCTGTAATCCCGGCACTTTGGGAGGCTGAGGCAGGTGGATCATGAGGTCAGGAGTTCAAGACCAGCCTGGCCAATATGGTGAAACCCTGTCTCTACAAAAAATATAAAAAATTAGCCGGGCGTGGTGGCGCACACCTGTTCTCCCAGCTACTTGAGAGGCTGAGGCAGGAGAATTGCTTGAACCCAGGAGGTAGAAGTTGCAGTGAGCCGAGATCATGCCACTGCACTCCAGCCTGGGCAACAGAGTGAGACTCTGTCTCGAAAAAAAAAAAGAAAAGAAAAAGAAAAATTAGTAATTCAAACCATTGTAACTACCAGCAGTCACATTTTCAATTCCATGAACAGTGGAATCCAAAATAAATTTTCAGAATGTAATTTTTTCATTTAAAAAAATCTTACTGCTAAAAATAGGAGGAAAAAATCATAATTCTATCACCAAGAAACAATCACTATTAAACATTTTGGTATATATCTATATGTATATCCTTTTAGACTATTAAATGTTTTATTTAAATGTTATTTAATTTAAATATGTTAAATGTGTTAAATAATATTACCACAAATGAGATAATACTCCATTTTATAATGATATATGCAATTGTTCCAAAATGATTTTCAATGAGGCATTGCTAAACAAGGCTCCTAGCAAAGTAATGCTAGCAGCAGGTTGACCAAGTGCTACACAGAGCAATGGACTAGCCCTGCATCATTGTTAAAGCTGTTATCCCCAAAGGAATGAACTACAAAACAGATAATTGGGGGGACATCTAATTCGTACCCCTCTAGTAGTGTTTTAGCCATATTACGTTGATCATGCTTTTATTTATTTCCTTTTTTTTTTTTTTTTTGAGACAGAGTCTCGCTCTGTTGCCCAGGCTAGAGTGCAATGGCACAATCTTGGCTCACCGCAACCTCTGCCTCCCGGGTTCAAGCAACTCTCCTGCCTCAGCCTCCCGAGTAGCTGGGATCACAGCCGCACGCCACCACGACCAGCCACCCTTTGTATTTTTAGTAGAGACGGGGTTTCACCATGTTGGTCAGGCTGGTCTCAAACTCCTGACTTCGTGATCCGCCCGCCTCAGCCTCCCAAAGTGCTAGGATTACAGGCGTGGGCCACCCTGCCCAGCCATTCTTTTATTTCTTATCCTTCTGTGACTTTTTATTCTGTTAGATACCCCCTCCTTAAACTCCCTCCCCCAGTGTCTGAATCTGAATTATGAGTTTCTGAATCACTGAATTATTGTGCTTCTCAGGACAAATCTCACCTCTGATGATTCTTTCTATACCATCTTTACTAGCTTTTCTTCCCTCTTTTATCCAAACTAGTTGGCATAGCTACTAACCCACTATTTCGCTTTCCTTGTTTTCTCCCTCACTATCATTTATGGCCTCATGGTTTAAATAATCAGCTTTATACTGGAGACTATGAAAACCTTTCTCACCTCACACTTAATGTATGTAAACCAAACTCGTCCACTTCCCCTCAAATTACTCACCATTTCTCCTCTTTCCCCAGTATTGTTCCTTTATCATAGCTAACATCTGGGAATTATCTTCAACTTCTCCCCTCCCTTTATCCTACCCAGTCTCTATTAAATCATGCTTCGAAATATCTCCTCAATTTTTTCATTCCTTTCCACTTTCTTTGCCTTCACTCCAACCCAGGCCAAGATTGCTTTCACAACTGGACTTAAGCAAAAATATCCTGAATGGGGTTAGGGCTCCTTTGCCCCCATTCCCCCACCTTCCTAGGATACTCTCATTGTAATGGTCAGGGGGATAAAAATGAAAGGAGAACTGGGCTTAAAATCACGAGGCCAAGAAGTTCCCTCTTTGCCACCCCAGGTGTGACCTTGAGCATGTTTCTTTCTTCTTTTGAACCCTGGGAATTTCCTTATCGCAAAATGGCAATTAGGACTACCTCATGGGCTCTAAGTTGCCTTGCAATTCTAACAGTCTTCTACTCTGACACTTCTTTGCTCAAAGAAAGGCAATGACAATCTTTTCTCACCAGAATCACAGCTGGTACTCAATGTGTTCCAGCTTGCATTGTCCCTTATATCCAGACTGCTCACCATATCCCTAATAAGCCCCGGGCTTTCCACTATAAATGTCAGTTCCCTGTACTATTGTTCTTCTTCTGCAATTAAATTATTCCTTTTACAAACATTTATGGAGTAACTATTAATGTACAAGGCACTTTGCTAGGTCCTGGAAATGGCGAAGTAAACCACATAATCCATGCCCTCAAAGAATTTACCATCTCTTTGGAGATGGGGCTAAGTAACTAACATACAATATTGTATTAAGTGCTATGCTGAAAAAAGTAATACATCTCAGCTGTTTTGGGGGAAGAACGGGCATCACTTAACAAATTGGGATACCCAGGAAGACTTCGGAAAGGCGGCACTAATTCCAAACTGAGTCTTTAAATCTTAAAAGAAAAAATAGGCCGGGCGCGGTGGCTCAAGCCTGTAATCCCAGCACTTTGGGAGGCCGAGACGGGCGGATCACGAGGTCAGGAGATCGAGACCATCCTGGCTAACACGGTGAAACCCCGTCTCTACTAAAAATACAAAAAAAAACTAGCCGGGCGAGGTGGCGGGCGCCTGTAGTCCCAGCTGCTCGGGAGGCTGAGGCAGGAGAATGGCGTGAACCCGGGAGGCGGAGCTTGCAGTGAGCTGAGATCCGGCCACTGCACTCCAGTCCGGGCGACAGAGCGAGACACCGCCTCAAAAAAAAAAAAAAAAAAAAAAAATAAAACTGAAGGAGGTGAGAAAATGTGTGCTATGTCTTCCTTGAAGGGCGGAGAAGAGAGAGGAATTATTATTATTTTTATTAAGAACAGGGTATACTGAAAAACACTGGAGTGTAGAGGGCAGGTGGCAAGCGGTGAGGTTGGTCATGATGAATAGCCCTCAATGTCACCCTAAGGAATTTGAGGTTTCACCGAGGAAAGGATAGAGTACAGACTGTATTCTGAATCAGATAATTCCTTTCCTGGTCTGTTATTGGGAAAAGGTGGTTGTTGGGCACTGAAACGGTCAAAGCTGATGGCAGGATAATCCGGTAGGGGGAAATGGTAGTCTGCCAAAAATTGTTCCGGCTACTAATTGGTCCAGTAAAACAATACGGTGACCGATGCCTCACGGCCTCTTCAAGCTAACAGGACTCTAGTCGGAGTCCGCCTAGTGGCCACCGTCAGTGCCCATTAGCGTTCAACCGCCGTGTCACAGAGAGTAGGACGCACCGGGGAGGGAGCAGCCTGCGACGTCGCGAGACTTCTCGTGAGTGGCGCTTGGACGGAGCGTCTGGTCGCCCAGCAACCGCCGCTGGTCTGCGTAGAGACCCGGCGCTGGCGAAACCCACCAAACCGGAGTTACCGACCCGACTGTCCCGCGAGCGGTGAGCTGCCCGCGGGGAATAAGCGTGGGGACCGAGGAAATCCTAGAACCATGTTTCTCAAACTTGCCTGCCAGTAAGACTTTCTGGGACATTTGTTAAAATGCAGATCCTTGGGCCCTATCTTTAGACATAGAATTTCCAGAAAAAATAGTCTGGAAGTCTGTTTTTAACAAATGGTTAGCTGGCAAGATTGGGAAACAGCTCTAGAGGAGGGAGTCACAGGTGGAGGGGTGGTCGCGGGGCTGAGGAAGCAGCCCGGTGGGCGTGGAGCTGGAGTTTGAAAGGGTTTTGAAAAGCCTAAGGGCTGGAGCCAGTGATTTAGAGCATCTGGAAGCCACTGAACCTGTGGCCTAAGTGGAAGTATAGATACTAACAGAATTCAGAAAACGTTGTCCACTGCCTCTAGCCTGTGGGAATTCCAGCAGATGAAAGACAAGGGGTCCGTTAAAATGGATTCCACCCATGTAAGAAACCTGCACATGTACCCCCCGAACCGAAAAGGTGGAAAACAACAATAACAAAAGGAACAAACAAAAAAACAAACAACAACAACAATAACAAAAAGCTAACAATAAAATGGATTCCTAGAGCCTCCCTATACTTGAAAGTATCATTCTTACTATCAAGGACTGGAAGCTGAAGCCAAGGAAAAGCTGTACAAACAAACGTTTTTACAAGAACCCTTCACCAATCAACTACCCTAGCCCTAACCCAAGCTCCTTTACCTTGTCACATTTTCTTTTTTATTTTTTTTGAGATGGAGTTTCTCTCTTGTTGCCCAGACTGGAGTGCAATGGCACAATCTTGGCTCACCACAACCTCTGCCTCCCGAGTACAAGCGATTCTTCTGCCTCAGCCTCCCGAGTAGCTGGGATTACAGGCATATACCACCATGCCCGGCTAAGTTTTTTGTATTTTTAGTAGAGACGAGGTTTCATCATATTGGTCAGGCTGGTCTCAAATTCCTGACCTCAGGTGATCCACCCACCTCAGCCTCCCAAAGTGCTGGGATTACAATCATGAGCCACCGTGCCCGGCCACATTTTCATAATTTACTATGCTCTTAATTTTTTCTTTTCTTTTCTTTTTGAAACGGAGTCTCACTCTGTTGCCCAGGCTGGAGTGTAGTGGTGCGATCTGAGCTCACTGCCACCTCTGCCTCCCAGGTTCAAGCGATTCTCCTGCCTTAGCCTCCTGAGTAGCTGGGATTATAGGCATGTGCCACCACAACCAGCTAATTTTTGTATTTTTAGTAGAGATGGGGTGTCACCATGTTGTCCAGGCTGGTCTCGAACTCCTGACCTCAAGTGATCTGCCCACCTCGGCCTCCCAAAGTGCTGGGATTACAGGCATGAGCCACTGCACCTGGCCTACTATCCTTTTTCTAACTTAGTATGCAAGTATACAACTCTGCGTATTTGAGTCTTCATTTCTTATGAAGGTTCCCAGGCCACATTAAACTTGTATTAACTAAATTTGTTTGCTTTTCTCCTCTTGATCTGCTGTATGTCAATTTAATTACTAGGCTCAGCCATAAAACAAAACAAAAAAAAAACCCTAAAATGGAAGAGGTAAAATTTTGCCTTCCCTACGATAGCATGGCCATTCATGAGGTTTCAGGTGATCCAAATTTTCTCTGTTTTAGCCAAAGTTAGAAAACAGAGCCTGAAGTAAAAACTCATGTGATAGGCTGGGCATGATGCCTTAAACTTGTAATCCCAGCACTTTGAAAAGCCAAAGCAGGAGGATCACTTGAACCCAGGAGTTTGAGACCAGCCTGGGCAACATAACGAGACCCTGTCTGTAAAAAAAGAAAAGAAATATCTTCTTATTAAGCTTAGATGAAAAAATTCCTGGCAAGGCATGATGGCTCATGCCTATAATTTGGCACTTTGGGAGGCTGAGGTGGGAGGATTGCTTGAGGCCACGAGTTTGAGACCAGCCTGGGCAACATAGTAAGACCCTGTCTCTACAAAAATAAAAAAATACAAAATAAAAAATTAGCTGAGCATGGTGGTATACACCTGTAGTCCCAGCTGCTCAGGAGGCTGAGGTGGGAGAAACACGTGAGCCCAGGAGTTTGACATTGCAGTGAGCTATAATCACACCACTGCACTCAAGCCTTGGCAAGAGTGAACTCCTATCTGTACAAAAAAAAAAAAATTAAAATCCTAAATAAAACATTAGCAAACTTAATTTGCATATATATGTTATTCTGACTAAGTTTGGTTTATCCCTGGAATGCAAAAAAATTTAACATTAGAAGTCTACCAGCCTGGGTAACACGGTACAACCCTGTCTCTACAAAAAATACAAAAATTAGGCCGGGTGTGGCTCATGCCTGTAATCCCAGCACTTTAGGAGACTGAGGCGGGCAGATCACAAGGTCAGGAGATTGAGACCATCCTGGCTAACACGGTGAAACCCCGTCTCTACTAAAAAAATACCAAAAAATTAGCTGGGCGTGGTGGCAGGCGCCTGTAGTCCCAGCTACTCAGGAGGCTGAGGCAGGAGAATGGTGTGAACCCGGGAGGGGGAGCTTGCAGTGAGCCGAGATGCGCCACTGCAGTCCAGCCTGGGCGACAGAGCAAGACTTCGTCTAAAAAAAATAAATAAAATAAAATAAAATAAGCTGGCATGGTGGCATGAGCCTGTAGGGCATGAGCTACTCGGGAGGCTGAGGTGGGAGGATTGCTTGAGCCCAGGAGGCAGAGGTTGCCATGAGCCGAGATTGTGCCACTGTACTCCAGCCTGAGTGACAGAGCGAGACCGTTTCATGCACACACTCATACAAAAAGAACCATTAGAAGTCTATTAATGTTAAGTCACCACATCTCCTAAGGCAAAAGAAAAACATTTCATAACCATCAACCTTCATTCATGATTTTAAAAAATACTTTACAAACTATGAATATAAAAGCACTTTCTTAATCTGAATATGTCTATCTTTTTTTTTTTTTTTTGAGACGGAGTCTTGGTCTGTCGCCAGGCTGGAGTGCAGTGGCGCGATCTCAGCTCACTGCAACCTCCTCCTCCCGGGTTCAAGTGATTCTCCTGCCTCAGCCTCCTGAGTAGCTGGGACTACAGCGCGCGCCACCATGTCCAGCTAATTTTTTTTGTATTTTAAGTAGAGATGGGGTGTCACCATTTTGGCCAGGATGGTCTCAATCTCTTGACCTCGTGATCTGCCCACCTCAGCCTCCCAAAGTGCTGGGATTATACACATAAGCCACGGTGCCCATGCTATCTTAAAAAAAAAAAAAAAATCTTACAGCAAATATCATACTAAAAAATAAAAATAAAAAACTTACAGCAAATATCATACTTAGTGGTGAAATGTTGCAAATATTTCTTTTGAGATCAGCAATAAGACAAGTGCATGTACCCTCATTGCTTCTACTCAACATTGTTCCTAGAGGTCCTAGCCAGTGCAATAACACACTAAAAAATTAAAAAAAAAAAAAAAGACAAAAGGTTTGGGAAGTAGTAGACTGTTACTTATATATAATCTGATTGTCTACATGGAAAACACAAAGACTCTATAAAATAAAATTAATGTGTCCTTAGCAGTGTTGCTGGATATAAAATCAATATTTTAAAAATACTGCATTTCTATACAGTAGCTACAAACAAAAAATATAATTTCTAAAAGAATAGCATTTGCAATATCAACAAAAATACATGATCCCAATAACTCAAAAATAAAAGCTCGAGCTGGGCATGGTGGCTCATGCCTGCAATCCCAACAATTTGGGAGGCTGAGGCAGGTGGATTGCTTAAGCCCAAGAGTTTGAGATTCCCCTGGCAACTTGGCAAAACCCCATCTCTACTAAAAATACAAAAATTAGCTGAGCATGGTGGCGCAGGCTTGTAGTCCCAGCTTCTCAGAAGGCTGAGATGGGAGGATCATTTGAGACTGGGAGACGGAAACTGCAGTGAATCGAGATCAGGCCACTGTACAGAGCAAGACCCTGTCTCAAAAACAAGCAAACAAATGAAAAAAACAAAACAAAACAAAAAACTTATGCATGGCCTTAAATATAAAAGAAAAATTTTTAACTACTGAAAATCATTAAATTAGCACTACCAAAATGGAGAGACTTACCATACTCATGGAAAGGAAGACTTGATATTAGAGAAATGTCAGTGCTTCATGAATTATTTATAAATTTGCAATTCCCAACAAAATCATGAAAGGACTTTTCATGGAATGAAAAATTGATGTTTAAATTTATATGAAGGAGTCAAGGACCAAGAAAAAGCCAAGTAGAGAGAAAGATTATTAATCTGTACTAATTAAGACCGTGTTGTCATGGGGATAAATATATAAGTGAATGCAAGAGAAAAGAACCATAGAAGAGAAAATACACCAAGTACTGGGGTAACTGGTTCTCCATAAGGAAAAGAATATTGAATATCTCACTTCCTACACAGTAATCAACTCTAGATAAAGACCAGAATGCATCAAGGAAAACTTTAACATGTTCAGAAGACTATATAGGTCATTTTTTCTGAAATTAAGGTAGGGAAGGTGTTATTAAATAAGCCACAAAAAGCACAAAACATGAGAAAAATAATGATACATTTGACTATATTAAAAAATAAAGTTTCTGTTTTTTAGACGATACCATTAAAAGCAAACTAACAAGTGAAAAAGAGAGAAAAGAAAAGACAAGCTACAGTCCGGGAAAGGACATTTGCAACACATGTTATCAATGAAATATTAGTATGTAATAGAAATGTGTGTGTGTTCTACCAATTTCTTAGAAAAGCAGAACTCAGTGGGAAAAATGGGCAAAATATAAGAAATAGCAATTAACAGAAGAGAAACTCCACATGGCCAATAATCAGGAAAATACTCAGTCTCTCAATAAGTAAAGAAACGCAAATTAAAACACAGTAATGAGATACCATTTTATACCCATCAGCTTGGTAAAAAGTTAAAGATTGACAATATCAGGTGCCAAAAATGGTGCAGGCTGCATTGTAGAGCAGTGGGAACTCTTTTACTTGCCAGTGGTAAAATTCCTTTGGAGAAAAATTTGGCAGTATATATAGTAAAGTTGAAATGTCCAACCCAAAGTGGCCACTCCTAGTTTTAAACCTTAAAGAAGCTCTTGCACGTGTGCTAAATGATACATACAAAATCATAAAAGCAACATTGTAAAAGTGAAAAAAAAAAGGAAATACCCAAAGATCAGTCATTAGGAAAAATTAATTTCTTACAATGGAATATTGTATAGTACATATTCTAGAGCTACACACATCAACCCACATGACTCTCACATACAAAACATAAAGCAGAAAAGAAAGCTGAAGACAGAATAATATTAATATCATTGATGACATGTAAAATTGTGAAAAACAGTACTATATATTATTTAGGTATACATACATCTGTAGTAAAAGCATAAAAACATGAATAGTCTAAATTTTAGATAAATCCCAAATTTAAGAGAATGAAGAGGAAGAAAGGTATACAGGGGTTTCAAATGTATTTGTAATGTTTTATATTTTAAGCTGATCTGTGGGTCCATGGGTGTTATACTATTCTTATACTTTTATCGTGAAATATTTTATGAAATATTTTCAAGGTAATATTAATAAGTTATTTTAATTGAATTAGATACTTTGTTCAGAATATAGTATCATATTTGAAATGTGATCTGAAAAGTCAACAATAAGCTTAAAATTTTGTTATAAAAATAATCAGATATATGCAAATTTCAAAAATCTATGAAGATTTTATTATTTTTTTTCTGCTCAGTTCTGAGGCTTAAGATTTTATAATTTTATTCTGTAGGTTGTACTTTGCATTTTGAAGAGTCTAAGAATACATTCCATATCTTCAAATATTTTATTGTGGGCAATTTACAATAACATAGCCTGGGTAATGCCAATGTGTGAGTATATAAATTTAATTTATAGTCTACTGAATTCATTTTTCCTCCTAAGCACTGATTTCATGTACAGAATATTGTACACATTGAGGTATTTGGTTGGTTAAATTCCATATACACTGGAATAATGTTTAATTTTAAACTGCATTTTTGGTTACATTTGTAGTAAACGAATGTGAAGCACAATTGGGGAAACTGGGATATTTATCACTTAAATAGCTATACTTCCTCGGCAATTGAAAAAAAATGGGCTACCTCAAATCTATAGACAATATATGGCAATATTTTATTTACTTATTTAGAGACAGTCTCCCTCTGTCACCCAGGCTGGAGTGCAGTGGCATGATCATAGCTTACTCTAACCTGGAACTCATGAGCTCAAGTAATCTTCTTGTCTCAGCCTCCCGAGTAGCTGGAACTACAGGCATGCACCACCACCCCCGGCATGTTTCTCATATTTAACAGTCCTGATATATTTCCAGTGAGACAGTTAAGATAACCTTATCTGTGAACAAACCAGTAACATAATAATAATAATGATAGCGAATGTTTATTGACCTATGTACCAGGTACTGTGCAGAACACTCTATAATGATTATTTCACCAATCCTCACATTATCCCTTGGAAATAGGGACCATTATTATCCTTATTTTGTAAGAAATTGAAGTAACCTGCCCAAGATGCCTAACTAGTAAGGGATGAAGCCAAAATATGAACCAGGCAAATCTGGATTGAAAAACGCTGGATTGGTCGGGCACAGTGGCTCATGCCTGTAATCCCAGCACTTTAGGAGGCTGAGACGGGCGGATCACCTGAGGTCAGGAGTTTGAGACCAGCCTGGCCAACATGGTGAAACTCCATCTCTACTAAAAAAACAAAAATTAGTCGGGCGTGGTGGCAGGCACCTGTAATCTCAGCTACTCGGGAGGCTGAGGCAGGAGAATTGCTTGAACCCAGGAGGCGGAGGTTGCAGTGAGCCAAGATCACGCCATTGCACTCCAGCCTGGGCAACAAGAGCAAGACTTCGTCTCAAAAACAAAACAAAAAAAAAAAAAAACAAAAAAATCCCCTGGATTATGTTGCCTCTTTGTGGATTATGGTTGTACTAATAAAACATAAATTTCTAGGCCAGCTTCATTTTCAAGTATTTTGTACCATTGTCCTATGTACTTAAGGTTTTCACACCATGTGTTCTGATTTAGGGGTTTCAGACATATGGTCTCTATGGGTACCATGGGAAAAGGAGCCAAGAGACCTGGTCCCTTTCTCAACTGTCACTAGCTTGAGTAGCTTAAGATAAATCTCTGGGACTTAGTTTCTTTACCTGTGAAATGAGAACATTGGAGGATATTCCTTGAGGGCCTTTTTGACTCCAAGAGTGAATAATAATCCTTTAAAAGATGCTCATAAGGCCGGGCGCGATGGCTCATGCCTGTAATCCCAGCACTTTGGGAGGCCGAGGTGGGTGGATCACAAGGTCAGGAGTTCAAGACCAGCCTAGCCAAGATGGTGAAACCCTGTCTCTACTAAAAATACAAAAATTAGCCGGGCATGGTGGCAGGCGCCTGTAATCCCTGCTACTCAGGAGGCTGAGGCAGAGAATTGCTTGAACCCAGGAGGCAGAGGTTGCGGTGAGCCGAGATTGTGCCACTACACTCCAGACTTGGAGACAGAGCAAGACCCCATCTCTAAAAACAAACAAACAAACAAACAAACCAAAAAAAAAAAAAAAAGCAAGGGGACGGGCGCGATGGCTCATGCCTGTAATCCCAGCACTTTGGGAGGCTGAGGTGGGTGGATCACAAGGTCAGGAGTTCAAGACCAGCCTGGCCAACATGACGAAAGCCCGTCTCTACTAAAAATACAAAAATTTGCTGGGTATGGTGGCACGTGCTTGTAATCCCAGCAGCTTGGGAGGCTGAGGCAGGAGAATCGATTGAACCCAGGAGACAGAGGTTGCAGTGAGCCAAGACCATACCACTGCACTCCAGCCTGGCAACGGAGTCTTAAAAAAAAAAAAAGGTTGCAGAGGACTATGATCATGCCTACATGCCTGTGAATAGCCACTACACGCCAGCCTGGGAACCATAACATGAGACCCAGTCTCTTAAAAGAGAAAAGAGGTTGGGCGCAGTGGCTCACGCCTGTAATCTCAGCACTTTGGGAGGCTGAGGCGGGCCAATTGCCTGAGCTTAGGGGTTCGAGACCATCCTGGCCAATATGGCGAAAACCCATCTCTACTAAAAATATAAAAATTAGCTGGGCGTGGTGGCACGCTCCTGTAATCCCAGCTACTCTGGAGGCTTGAGAGGAGAATCGTTTGAACCTGGGAGGCAGAGATTGCAGTGAGCTGAGATCGCACCACTGCACTCCAGCCTGAGCGACAAGAGCGAAACTCCATCTCAAAAAAAAAAAAGGGGAAAGAAAAGAAAAAAAAAGAAAGAAAAAAGAGTACTTGCAATGATTCAAATGCTGCTCAGGAAGAAGAAAAGATTTAAAACTAAATGTGAATGAATAATGAGTATTGTGCGTTTAATTTTGATGCTTTAAATCTTTTTATGAAGTTAAGTCTATAAACTTAGAAAATACCTCAGGTGCCCCTAAAGATGTCTATAAACTAGCTTATCAAATAGTTTCATATAAGGGAATTATTTAAAGAGTAAGTCAGAATAACTTTTCCTTAAATTGCTATGATAATCATCATGCTTTTTTCTTTAATCTTTAGAAAGCTGGAAATAATACCTAAACCTACTTCTTGACATGGTATCAAAACAGAGCTTTTGCTGAGAGTTTGATTTATAAAGAAATTATGGTTCGACTGACCTTGGATCTAATTGCCAGAAACAGCAATCTTAAACCCCGAAAAGAAGAAACCATTTCACAGTGCCTGAAGAAAATAACTCATATAAATTTTTCAGACAAAAATATAGATGCAATTGTAAGAACTTTGAAATTATTTCCTATGTTTATATAATTAATAATGTAAAGTTTAGGAATTGGTTTGGGGGCATACCTAATATATTAACTATATTTTCATTATTCTTATTAACTTTTTTTTTGAGGTAGAGTCTCTCTCGGTCTGTTGCCCAGGCTGGAATATAGTGACATGATCAAAGCTCACTGCAACCTCTGCCTCCCAGGTTCAAGTGACACTTGTGCCTCAGCCTTCCGAGTAGCTGGGATTACAAGCATGTGCCACCATGCCCAGCTAACTTTTGTATTTTTAGTACAGATGGGGGGGGTTTCGCCATGTTGCCAGGTTCACCATGTTGAGTTCTTGAGCTTAGACTTCTGAGATCAAGAAGTGATCCGCCTGCCTTGGCCTCCCAAAGTGCTGAGATTACACGTGAGCCACCGCACTTGGCCTTATTAACTTATTTTTATCAGTAAGCTTTATATTGTGTTTTTATTTTAACTTCCTACTTGTGATATTAAATTTGTTAAAATTAAATCTATAAAATATACCATTGTGATTTTTAAATATATATATTTTAAATATTTGTATTACTGTTCTCCTACAACACTATATAGTGTAGCAAACTAGATTTGAAAGTGTATGTTGGGAAATAATTTCATAGACAATAATTACTTTTGTATTATTGTAAAACCTTGAAATATGAATTTTTTAAGTATACCAAAATGTTAAGAAGTCACTATGTGAGTACCATATTTCAAAAGTTTATCAGTGAGACAAGGTTGGGAAGGGGGTGGGGGATAAAAGACTACATATTGGATACAGTGTACACTGCTCAGGTGAAGGGTGCACTAAAATCTCAGAACTCACCACTAAAGAATTTATCCTGGCTAAGTGCGGTGGGTCATACCTGTAATACAGCCTGGGCAACAAAGTGAAACTACGTCTCGAAAAAGAACCTATCCATGTAACCAAAAACCACCTGTACCCCCAAAACTATGGAAATTAAAATTAAAATTAACACAAGAAAAAAAGAGTTTAACAGTGAAATCTTTTTTGCACATAATTTAACTGGTTGTGTAAATGTATGTTATACTGGGTCAATTACATCAGACAAGTTTATGTTTATCTGGATATAATCTGAAACTACATTTTCTCAGCACTAAGGTAATTCTTGGCTGTAATTTGGGAAACTTTAAAGGCTGCAATAACACTCTTAGGCCATCTGTGTTGGTATCTGTTGTCTACAGTAAATGCTAGACTACAGGTGAGATAAATTTTCTTGGAAACCCAGGAGCTACCTGAGGGCAGAAATCATGTCTATTGTTTCACATCATCCTAAATCCCTCATCCATTACAATGCCTGACTCATATTACATGCTTAATAAGTATTTATTGAACAAATGAAAGAAATACTAATGCCCCAGGCAAAATGATCAATTAAATACTTGATTTTTTTGTAGGGACCCCAACCCAGCTCCCATTCTAGATCCCCTTCTGGTTTCCTGGTGATCCTTCTTCCCATGATTCCTTTGCCCAAACCTCATGTCTCTCTTTTGTTGCCCAGAACTCTCTACTTCATGATATCATATAAGACTACTTTCTCGGCCGGGCGCGGTGGCTCAAGCCTGTAATCCCAGCACTTTGGGAGGCCGAGGCGGGCGGATCACGAGGTCAGGAGATCGAGACCATCCTGGCGAACACGGTGAAACCCCGTCTCTACTAAAAAATACAAAAAACTAGCCGGGCGAGGTGGCGGGCGTCTGTAGTCCCAGCTACTCGGGAGGCTGAGGCAGGAGAATGGCGTGAACCCGGGAGGCGGAGCTTGCAGTGAGCTGAGATCCGGCCACTGCACTCCAGCCCCGGCGACAGAGCAAGACTCCGTCTCAAAAAAAAAAAAAAAAAAAAAAAGACTACTTTCTCTGGAGAGCCCCCAGTAAAGTCCCTATTTCATACTCTGTCCTCACATCAATCAGTGCTCCTCCAGGGTGGATGATCTTTGATAGAAGGAAGGCAAATTGGTTAAAGTAATTCACACTAAAATGAGAATAACTTCTAAACTTACAGTTTCCAACACATAGCTGTATTTTAAAAGAAGTTAATTAATGAAGGCTGAGAAATTTTTGAGCAGAACTTCACCACTCGTCTATTTACTCTAGGCTGATCTGCCATGACACAAGAAATGGCAGCCTTTTAAAAAATCCCTTTAATTATTTTATCTCAAAAGTAACTGGTAGCTGGGCATGGTAGCGCATGCCTATAATCCCAGCTACTCAAGAGGCTGGGGCGCTAGGATCACTTGAGCCCAGGAGTTTGACACCAGTCTGGGCAGACCCTGTTTCAAAAAAAAAAAAAAAGTAATTGGTGTTCTTATTCATATAAAATACATATAAAAGGAATGTAATCCTATTCAGACACAATCACTTTTAACATTTAGGTAATATCCTTTCAGTCTCTTATTCATATAATTTTACAATAGTGGGTCATATTAAATGTACTATTTTCACTTAACTACATATTATGAATTTCACTTAACTATGTATTAGGTATTACTGAAGAAACAAAAGGATATTTAATGGTTCTATGGTATTTCTTTTGATAGCATTATCATAGTTTTTTAAAAATTAATGTATGAGGCTGTGTGCGGTGGCTCACACCTGTAATCCTTGCACTTTGGGAGGCCAAGGCAGGTGGATCACAAGGTCAGGAGTTCAAGACCAGCCTAGCCAACATAGTGAAACCCCGTCTCTACTAAAAATACAAAAGTTAGCCAGGCATGGTGGCGCACACCTGTAGTCCCAGCTACTCAGGAGACTGAGGCAGGAGAATCACTTGAACCCAGGAGGCAGAGGTTATGGTGAGCCAAGATCATGTCACTGCACTCCAGCCTGGGCAACAGAGCAAGACTCCATCTCAAAACAAAAAAAAAAATTAATCTATTATTCTGGATATCTAGATGACTTCCAGTTTTCAGTATTAGAAACCACAATAGTTGACTTCCAATCCTACAGAAATATTAACCCCTATTTGTAACGTTGAGACAATAATTTATTCAATGTTTCAACTTCCAGAGGAGCCTAATGGCTTCCAAGGAAAATTGCTTGCTCTGGGAAAATCTTAACAATTCCAGTTTTATTGATATAATTACAGAATTTCTTAAAAAAAGAAAAAATATTACAGAATTTCTTTTGTAATCAGTCTAGTCTTGTTTTAACTGTGCCAAGAACAGAGAAATACTGTTCTCTTATATTAACCTTAGGGAAATTTGCAGAATGATCAACTGAAAATTTTTGTTAAAAACAAACAAGTTTTCAGGAGAAATTACATTTAACATGTTTTTGTTTCCCTTTTAGGAAGATCTCTCTCTTTGCAAAAATCTTAGTGTTTTATATTTATATGATAATTGTATTAGTCAAATCACTAACCTGAATTATGCCACAAATCTGACCCACTTGTACCTACAAAACAATTGTATTTCATGTATAGAGAACCTCAGGTCATTAAAGAAACTGGAAAAACTGTAAGTGCTTTTATTTTTTAATAATGTATCTGATTTTTATGATTATGGTACTTATTTTTTTTGCATAAAGGCATTTCCATTTTTTGCATTAAATTCCAAAAGTAAATTGAATATGAAATTGATATGATTTCATACTTATATGAAAAAAAAGCATATGATTCCCACATGGGTTTTGTGGAACAGACCTCAATTTCTATTTTCTCATACTATTATTAACAAGAAGTAAATTGTTTCACGTATAATATTAATAATTTGTGTTTTATTAAGCCTGGTACACTTTTCATTCTGGGGAGGGGTTGTCTTAAGGGCTAATAGGGATACTTAAAACATCCTCATGTGGGCTCAACTGATAAAAGAAGTTCCCATGGAACCCAGATGAGTTATGTGCCTTTCAGAATCACACATCTCATACTATCTGGGTCATATAATTGATCCTATTGATGTAAACTTGATTGTAAAACGGCATTTACTGCCTATAGTGATTATAATTAGGCAATGAAGATTGGTGGATCCAATTTCCCAGACTGGAATAACTATCATGCTCCTCAAAGAACCGGCTAAAAACCTCAGAATGGAGACACAAGAGTTGGCTGGTGAATGCTTATTAAAAATGAAGAGCACTGGGTTCCAACCTACATATCCAAATTAGAATCTCCAGGGGTTAGGCCCAGATATCTTCATTTTTCCTTTTATCTCTTAGTTTTGAGACAGAGTCTCGCTCTGCCACCCAGGCTTGAGTGCAGTGGCGCGATCATGACTCATCACAGCCTTGATGCCCTAGGTCCAAGTGATCTTCCCACTTCAGCTTCCTGAGTAGCTGGGTCCACAAGCATGCACCACAATGACTGGCTGGCTGGCTTATTTATTTATTTATTTAGAGATGGGATCTTCCTAGGTTGCCCAGACTGGTCTTAAACTTCCAGGCTCCCAAAGTGCTGGGATTACAGTTGTGAGCCACTGTGTCTAGCTGTGAAATCTTCATTTTTTAAACCTACAACACAGAAATGGTTATTATCAAACTATCTACCAGGGCTCTTCATATGTCACCTAACATATGAAGAGCCCTGGTAGATAGTTTGATAATAACTATTACAATTCGCTCACTTTTTTAAAAAGCAAAAAAATGTACTTCTAGACTAAATGAAATGTAAGAATATAATTTGTTCTCATTTAGATAAACCAACCTTTCATAGATTTAATATAACACAAAATTCCTCATTTATAATTTTGTTCAGCTCAATGATTTTGTTATTACACTTTTGTCACGCTTAATAAAGACCATGACATTCTCAGAATGTCTATTTAGAACTATGTCTATGTTTTGCAGGTATCTGGGAGGCAATTACATTGCTGTCATAGAAGGTTTAGAAGGATTAGGAGAACTAAGAGAGCTTCATGTTGAGAATCAGAGGCTTCCCCTCGGGGAAAAGCTTCTGTTTGATCCAAGAACTCTTCATTCTCTGGCAGTAAGTTCACATTTGAATATGTTGACAAGGAATATAGTGATTAACAAGTTGTAATGAAACAGGAATGTGGTGAAGGTATATTTGGACATTGTACATCCTCTGCATTTTATATGGCCAGCTCAGAGTTTATCTGAGGACTGAAGCTGATTTTCTCAGGTACAATCTCAAAGACTCAGCATTTATAAAGTGGGATAATAAAACTTGCCTCTTTGGGTAACTGGAAGGATGAGAAGAAGAATGTGAAAAGGTATGTTAACTGAAGTTCTAATACAGATGTTCATTCATTCATAATGTGGACCTTGGTGATTATCACGGCTCAACATTTTAAATTTTAGGAAAAAGCCTAAGGAGAGAGGAATGTGCAATTATTTGGAAACTTTTAAACAATATAGTAGAGGGCCATTGTAATAATAAGTTGTTTTCTTCCAGGATCCTGATTTGATTGTAGATTGCACTACATACAGCTCTACCACATCAGAACTTATGTAGGCCTGGGAGCCCTGGGGTTGGGGCTCTAATTGTGTCGCCTGAAACCAGTCACATTGAATGGAGGTGCCATAATAAATTGAGAAGCCAGAGGGTACCACTTAGGCTCCTGCTAATCCTCAAAACAACAGACTTATTGGGATAGGCTAATTTTAATTCTGGGGCAAGGGACATAAATGGGACATGGTAGTTGTTTTACAGATTTCATCAGTTTTATTTTATTTTTATTTTAAAAATAAAAATAAACTCTGTCGCCCAAGTTGGAGTGCAGTGGCATGACCTCTGCTCACTGCAACCTCCACCTCCCCAGTTCAAGCAGTTCTCCTGCCTCAGCCTCCCAAGTAGCTGGGACTACAGGCATGCGCCACCACGCCCGACTAATTTTTGTATTTTTAGTAGAGATAGGGTTTCACCATGTTGGCCAGGCTAGTCTGGGATTAAAGTGTTGGGATTACAGGTGTGAGCCACCGTGCCCAGCCTCATCAGTTTTATTTTAGAGGGCCCAGAAATAGAGGATAGTGGATGGATTTTGACCCAAATTTATAAAAATTAAGAGGTAGTTCTCCCAATACTTTAGTATCAGGAAATATTTTTTCTAAAGGTTGACTGTGCATGGATGCCTCCATGTTTTTTTTTTTTTTTTTTTTTTTTTTTTTTTTTATTTTATTTTTTTTTTTGAGACGGAGTCTCGCTCTGTCGCCCAGGCTGGAGTGCTGTGGCCGGATCTCGGCTCACTGCAAGCTCCGCCTCCCGGGTTCACGCCATTCTCCTGCCTCAGCCTCCCGAGCAGCTGGGACTACAGGCGCCCACCACCTCGCCCGGCTAGTTTTTTGTATTTTTTAGTAGAGACGGGGTTTCACCGTGTTAGCCAGGATGGTCTCGATCTCCTGACCTCGTGATCCACCCGACTCGGCCTCCCAAAGTGCTGGGATTACAGGCTTGAGCCACCGCGCCCGGCCGCCTCCATGTTTTTTTTAAACTTAAACTAATAAGAACAGATACTGCACTTGATCTTAGCCAAAAGGCCATGAAGCGATGATTGACTCCATCTTGGATTCCTAAGCCTCGTAAGATGACTCTGATTTAGTGTTATAGTGTTACAACAATACTGAAATTCCTGTTAATTAGCTAATTATTATTTTAAGTAGTCCCTGAACATATGGATTGATAGAAAACCATATAGACAGGTAGAGAGAAAAATAAAAACCAGATATTATTTTATTCTTGATCATGTTTCCTATTTAGTAAAATAAAGACAAAATCTATTTCTTCCTATGTTAAGTATAAATCTTTTTTTGAGACGGAGTTTTGCTCTGTCTCCCAGGTGTGATCTCTGCTCACTGCAACCTCCATCTCCCAGGTTCAAGCGATTCTCCTGCCTCAGTCTCCCGAGTAGCTGCGACTACAGGCATGCGGCACCATGCCCAGCTAATTTTTTGTATTTTTAGTAGAGATGGGGTTTCGCCACGTTGGCCAGGCTGGTCTTGAACTCCTGACCTCAAGTGATCCGCCTGCTTCACCTCCTAAAGTGCTGAGATTACAGGCATGAGCCACCGCACCCAGCCCCTATGCAAGTACAAATGTTAGTAATATTTAGCACAAAATGATAATTTGCTGAAGCTACAGTAAGCATTTTTTCTATATTGTGTTACTTGTTTACTGGGGCATCTTTTTTTCTTTCTTTGCTTTTTGATTCTTGGCTTTTTTATTCTATAAGTTTATTTTGTATCTTGGAAAAGAAAAATATGACTTATGGAGGAATTATAGGGAGAAAGGGTAAGTTATATGACATACTGTGGTTTTAAAACTTTCATATGAAAAAAAATGCAATAAAAAGGATTTCATGGCTTTTGATGTTTTTGCCTAAAGAGGAAAACAGCCTGAACTGATCAAGCTTAAAATTTTCAAAAATTAGGATTTCTGGTTCCTATATACAGTATTTAGACTATTTACTAATGCTAACTTGGTTATTTTTCTTACAGAAATCCCTCTCTATATTGAATATCAGCAATAATAATATTGATGACATTAGAGACTTAGAAATACTGGAGAATCTTAATCAGCTCATAGCCGTTGACAACCAACTTCTGCATGTGAAGGTAGTGTAAAGAGAAATGAATTTTTAAGATATTTACATGAAATTATGATTGAAAAATATGTGTTTTGAAATAGCTATAAAATAAATACATCACATTAGAAACTACTCTGGATTTTTTCTAAAATTAGCTAATGAATCCCTACTTCTTAATGTATTTATGTGTATAATTCTGTCCTCTTATTTAGTTTTCTCCTTTATACTCCAATACCTCTATCCTTCACCAACAGAATAAAAGTTTCTCTGAGAAGGTAAATATTTCTTCTTTGCATTATTTTCCCATCAAACGTTTTCTTCTAGAGACTAGATTTCTTGCCCCTTAAGCCTGATCTCCCAATGAATGAGTTTCTAGTAACTATGACTAGACCTGAACTCTCTCTTGGCTACTTCTTTTTGGGGAAGTACTTGAAATTATTCTGACTGAACTTACTCTAATTTGTACCAGCTATATTAATGTCATGTTATATCATATCATGCCATATTCATTCAATTATTCATTTAATCAAATATGTATTGGCCATCTACGTATTTGTCAGGCACTAATACTACTCAGCGTAGAACAAAAGAAGGAATATATGGTCTTGATTTTCAAGAATTTGAAAACAAGGTCAACCAATCAACCAGTAATGAGACTACAATATGATACTGTTTTTATAAGTATTGTGATAGCCCTAACTCAGCTTAGGGCTATAGAAGGCTTCCTCGAAACAGTCATCCATGAGTTGAGCCATTGCTATGACCTTAAAGTTTCTAGTTTGGCAATGCAATGAGCCGTGGTATAATTTCTTGACATACGAACCACAGGAAGAAGAATGAGCTTCTTTCTCCCAAAACAGCTTTTGTTTCAGAACTACTTCCACACAGCCATTTGGTGACCCTAAAAATGTTACATCGACCTTGTTTCCAAATTCAGATCTATTACCTGGTTCATCCCAAAGCTGCTATAAGCAATAGATAATTATGAAAATAAATATATGTATTCTAGCACAAATGAATTCCTCAAAATATCTAAAATGCCATTGAATAATCAGGGTGAATGTTTAAAATAAGAAGACCTTAGGAAGCACAACTCAGTTAGTTGTTTCAACTTACAATGTGAAAAATGTAAGATATTCATGGGATAAATTCTGAATTAAAATATATTTTACATTTTATTTTATTTTTTTCTTTTTATTTTGAGACGGAGTCTCTGTCGCCCAGACTGGAGTGCAATGGTGAGATCTCGAATCACTGCAACCTCTGCCTCCCAGATTCAAGTGATTCTCCTGCCTCAGCCTCCTGAGTATCTGGGATTACAGGTGACTGCCACCACACCCAGCTAATTTTTATATTTTCAGTAGAGACGGGATTTCACCAGGTTAGCCAGGTTGGTCTTGAACTCCCGACCTCAGGGGATTCGCCCACCTCGGCCTCCCAAAGTGCTGGGATTACAGGTGTGAGCCACTGCACCTGGCCCTTTATTTTATTTTTTGAGATGGAGTCTTACTCTGTTGCCCAGGCTGGAGTGCAGTGGTGTGATCTTGGGTCATTGAAACCTCCACCTCCTGGGTTCAAGTCATTCTCCTGCCTCAGCCTCCTGCATAACTGGGATTACAGATGTGCACCACCATGCCTGGCTTATTTTTGTATTTTAGTAGAGACAGGGTTTCACCATGTTGGCCAGGCTGGTCTCGAACTCCTGAGCTCAAGTGATCTGCCCGCCTCAGCCTCCCAAAGTGCTGGGATTCTAGGCGTGAGCCACTGCACCCAGCCTGGTAATGGCCATTACTTTTAAAGAGTTATTCTATTATGCTTTTTAACTCCAAACAGAGAAAGGGGAGTTTGATAACAGGGCAAAACTTCTAGCCTCTAAATGATCCCAAAGGAGGTTTTTCTGCATGACATTAAGACAAAGCTGTTTTGCCTACATGATTACTCTTAGACCATGTTAATAATGCATACCCAGAATAAATGTGCAGCCAAAATAAATACCTTCATTATTGCTGATTATTCTATCTAATGACCAACATCTAAATCCTCTTTTTTTTTTTTTTTTTGAGACAGAGTCTCGCTCTGTCATCCAGGCTGAAGTGCAGTGGTGTGATCTTGGCTCACTGCCACCTTCACCACCTTGGTTCAAGAGATTCTCCTGCCTCAGCCTCTCGAGTAGCTGGGATTACAGGCATGTGCCACCACGTCCAGCTAAGTTTTGTATTTATAGTAGAGATGGGGTTTTGCCATGTTGGCCAGGCTGGTCTCGAACTCCTAACCTCAGGTGATCTACCTGCCCCAGCCTCCCAAAGTGCTAGGATTATAGGCGTGAGCCACTGCGCCTGACCCAAATCCTCTTTAAAGACTGAACTCCATATTATCTCCCCTATGTAGTTTTTCCTGAACCTCCCCATCAAGTTAATCTATTAAAGACTGAACTCCATATTATCTCCCCTATGTAGCTTTTCCTGAACTTCCCCATCAAGTTAATCTATTAAAGACTGAACTCCATATTATCTCCCCTATGTAGCTTTTCCTGAACCTCTCCATCAAGTTAATCTATTAAAGACTGAACTCCATATTATCTCCCCTATGTAGCTTTTCCTGAACCTCTCCATCAAGTTAATCTATTAAAGACTGAACTCCATATTATCTCCCTTATGTAGCTTTTCCTGAACTTCCCCATCGAGTTAGTCTATTAAAGACTGAACTCCATATTATCTCCCCTATGTAGCTTTTCCTGAACCTTCCCCATCAAGTTAGTCTATTAAAGACTGAACTCCATATTATCTCCCCTATGTAGCTTTTCCTGAACCTTCCCCATCAAGTTAGTCTATTAAAGACTGAACTCCATATTATCTCCCCTATGTAGCTTTTCCTGAACCTCCCCATCAAGTTAATCTATTAAAAAATATTTACAGGCCGGGCGCGGTGGCTCAAGCCTGTAATCCTAGCACTTTGGGAGGCCGAGACGGGTGGATCATGAGGTCAGGAAATCGAGACCATCCTGGTTAACACGGTGAAACCCCGTCTCTACTAAAAAATACAAAAAAACTAGCCGGGTGAGGTGGCGGGCGCCTCTAGTCCCAGCTACTTGGGAGGCTGAGGCAGGAGAATGGCGAATGGCGTAAACCCAGGAGGCGGAGCTTGCAGGGAGCCGAGATCCGGCCACTGCACTCCAGCCTGGGCGACAGAGCGAGACTCCGTCTCAAAAAATATATATATATATTTACAGTAGTCCCAACTTATATGTGAAGGCTACATTCTAAGACCCTCAGTGGATGCCTGAAACCATGGGTAGTACTGAATGCTATACATATTAGTTTTTCCTAAATTTATATATCTATGATAAAGTTTAATTTCTAAATGAGGCATATTAAGAGATTAACAACAGTAATAATAAATGGAGGCTGGGTGCGGTGGCTCATACCTGTAATCCCAGCACTCAATCAGGAGATTGAGACGATCCTGGCTAACACGGTGAAACCCCGTCTCTACTAAAAATACAAAAAATTAGCCATGCATGGTGGCGGGTGCCTGTAGTCCCATCTACTCGGGAGGCTGAGGCAGGAGAATCGCTTGAACCTTAGAGGCAAAGGTTGCAGTGAGTCGAGATGGTGCCACTGCACTCCAGCCTGGGTGACAGAGTAAGACTCTGTCTTTAAAAAAAAAAAAAAAAAAAAAGGAGCGGTTACAATGTCAGCATCACTACTCTTGCACTTTGGGGCAAGCAAAATAAGGGTTACTTGAACAAACAAGCACTACAATAACCACACAGTAGATATGATAACCTAAGTGACTAATGGGTTGGTAGTATGTATAGTTTGGAAATGCTGGACAAAGGAATAATTCATGGCCCAGGCAGGACAAACAGGCCAGTGCAAGATTTCATCATGATACTCAGAACAGCATCCATTGTACTCAGCTGGGCTAGGTGGCTGATGCCTGTAATCCCAGCACTTTGGAAGGCCGAGGCAGGCCGATCACTTGAGGCCAGGAGTTTAAGATCACCCTGGCTGACATGGCGAAACCCTATACAATAATTTGCCCCAAGTGGTGGCGCACACCTGTAATCCCAGCTACTCAAGAGGCTGAGGCAGGAGAATTGCTTGAACCCAGAGCCAGAGGTTGCAGTAAACCAGGATTGTGCCACTGCACTCCAGCCTGGGTGACAGAGTGAAAAAAAGAGCATCCATTTTAAAACTTACAAATTATTTTTTCTGGGATTTTCCATTAAATATTTTTGGACGACAGTTGACTGAGGGCAACTGAATAAGGGGGTGGGGGGAACTACTATATTATATTTCATGTTCCAGGCACTATTCTAGGCCCTTGGAAAAACACATCTTAGATACTGGAGATACATGATAAATAAGACAAAGTCTCTACCCTCAGCCAGGCACAGTGGCTCACGCCTGTAATCCTTGCACTTTGGGAGGCCGAGGTGGGTGGATCATGAGGTTAGGGGTTCGAGACCAGCCTGGCCAACATGGTGAAACCCGATCTCTTTAAAAAAAAAAAAAGAGGCCAGGCACAGTGGCTCACGCCTGTAATCCCAGCACTTTGGGAGGCCGAGGTGGGTGGTTCATGAGGTTAGGGGTTCGAGACCAGCCTGGCCAACATGGTGAAACCCTGTCTCTTTAAAAAAAAAAAAAAAAGAGGCCAGGCACAGTGGCTCACACCTGTAATCCCAGCACTTTGGGAGGCCGAGGTGGGTGGTTCATGAGGTTAGGGGTTCGAGACCAGCCTGGCCAACACGGTGAAACCCTGTCTCTTTAAAAAAAAAAAAAAAAAGAGGCCAGGCACAGTGGCTCACGCCTGTAATCCCAGCACTTTGGGAGGCCGAGGTAGGTGGTTCATGAGGTTAGGGGTTCAAGACCAGCCTGGCCAACATGGTGAAACCCTGTCTCTTTAAAAAAAAAAAAAAAAAAAAAAAGGCCAGGCACAGTGGCTCACGCCTGTAATCCCAGCACTTTGGGAGGCCAAGGTGGGTGGATCACGAGGTCAGGAGATTGAGACCATCCTGACTAACATGGTAAAACCCCGTCTCTACTAAAAATACAAAAAAATTAGCCAGGTGTGGTGGCTGGCACCTGTAGTCCCAGCTACTCAGGAGGCTGAGGCAGGAGAATGGTGTAAACCCGGGAGGCAGAGCTTGCAGTGAGCCGAGATTGCGCCATTGCACTCCAGCCTGGGCCACAGAGCGAGATTCCGTCTAAAAATAAAGAAATAAAAATTTTTTTTAAAAAAGCCTCTACCCTCAAGGCGCTTACTTTACAGAGGTACAAGGGAGGAAATGGTAAGAAAATACATAAGCAAGGCCGGGTATGGTGGCTTATGCCTGTAATCACTGCACTTTGGGAGGCCGAGGCAGGAGAGGATTGCTTGAGGCCAGGAATTCAAAACCACCCTGGACAACACAAGAAGACCTTTTCTCTACAAAAAAAATAAAAAAGAAAAAAGAAATTAGCAATTCGCTTCGTGTGATGGCATGTGCCTGGACTTAGGTACTCAGTCCCAGGTACTCAGGAGGCTGAGGTGGGAGGATCGCTTGAGCCCAGGACAGGATCCCTTGCCCCAAAGTGCAAGACTGCAGTGAAGCAGTGAACTGTGATCCATCCACTGCACTCCAGACTGGGTAATAGAGTGAGACCCTGTCTCAAAAAAAAAAAAAAAAAAAAAAATTAAAAAAAGAAGAAAAGAGAAGAGAAGAGACCTAAGCAGAGAAGATTTTGAAAAGTGCTATGAAGGAATTAAATAAGATAACAGAAAAAGAGGAGTCAGAGGATATTTTAGATCAGGTTTACGAAAGGCCTCTGAAGAAATGACATTTACATTGAGATCTGAAGGATGAGAAAGAAGATATGCAAAGAGCTAGGGAAAGAACATGCCAGGCACTAGAGAAAGTAGATGCAAAGGCTCTGAGGCCAAAGAAAGCTTGAGTGTCCAGGGAACACTGTAGTATGGTACCCAGTGCCTAGCTTAGTTACTGATACATTGTAGGTGCTCAGTAAATACACTGTTGAATGAATGAAGAGGCAACAGTACAATATGAGATTAGAAAAGAAGGCACAGAGGCCAGATCATAAAGGTCATTTTAGGATATAATCACAAATTTTTACTTTATTGTAAGTATAATAGAAAGCCACTGAAAGGATTGTTTTCTTTTTCTTCCCTTCCTCTGTCAACTGAAGGATTATTTAAAAAAAAAAAAAGATTTCTCTACTGCTATATGTGCTATATGAAGAATGCATTTCAAGAATCACAGCAAAGAGATCAGTTGGGAGACTACTGCAGAAGTAAAATAAGAGAAGATGATTGCTTAGAGATGAAGAGGAGTGGGTGGGTTTGGAAGTAATGAGTTATATTTTAAGGTGGAATTCATATAACTTGTTGATGAGCAGGATGTAGGCATAAAAGAAGTGAAGGAATCAGGATGACTCCTAAATTTTGTGTGAGGAAACGGGAAGACAGTTTGTGTGGTAGCCTTTATAAGGAAGAAACAGAAAAATTCCACCTTGTGAAATGCCTGTTGGATACTGAAATGGACATGTCAAGTAATCATCTGGAGTTTAAGGGAGAAGTAAAATTGGAAAGTTTGAGAGTGAACAGCATTTACATGATATTTAAAAGCCATGGCATGGGGTGAAAGACAATAGAGACAGAAAAAAAAAAAAATGAGGCCAAGACCAATCACAGAAACACTCCAGTATTTAGAGATCAATTAGAAGACTCCATCAGGAGTCAGTGATGTAGAAGAAGAGAAAAAGGAGTTTCAAGAAAGAGGGAGTGGCCACTTGCATTGAATGATGTTGAATGGTTAACATGAGGGCAGAGGAGAGTTTAAAGAATACCTGGATAGAATACCTGAACAACAAAGTTACAGGGAACAAGTTTAATTTGTGAAGAAGTTGAACCACAGAGTCTGTGGGTCAAAAACCACAGCAAATGGTAATGCTAAAAAAAAAAAAAAAGAGTGGACTTCGTGAAAGACTAAACACTGAAATGTTAGCCAATATTTCTCTCCCTCTCTTGCATACAAG
This sequence comes from Trachypithecus francoisi, assembly GCF_009764315.1. Classification (NCBI taxonomy): domain Eukaryota; kingdom Metazoa; phylum Chordata; class Mammalia; order Primates; family Cercopithecidae; genus Trachypithecus; species Trachypithecus francoisi. Next base: position 22,478,245 of record NW_022681472.1, on the reverse strand, counting down.
TAGGCTCTACTCTCAAAACCCTGCCTGCATGGCTTTAAAACATTGGGCAAAAGTTGGTGAATTCATTCCTCTTTAGGGAAACTGACTAGCTCATGACAAAACATCTCCCAATCCTGACATTTAAGAGTTTCAGAGGGAAAATGCCAGCTGCCTGCCCAGTTGCCCCACAGTGAGACAGTCAACAAGCCTTGCCCTCTCACAGAAAGCTCTCATTCACTTTAATGAATAAACAGGCAGCTCAGGATTAGGAGACCTCTGAAAAGAGCCTCTAAAATCAAAGAGAGAGAAACAGAAACAAAAAGAAAGAATTCCAAAGAAATAAATCATGTAGAAACAGGAAAACAATCCTTTAAAATCCCACTATAATTTCCCAAGAGAAATGAAAAGGATTCCATAACCTTGAAATAAAAGCAAGATTCTATTTTTTAAAAGAAACATGAATAACAGAGCACTTAGAAATTAAAAATAGGATGAGGAAATTAAATATTCAATATGAAGTTTAAATGATAAAATTGACAGTCTCCCAGAAAGAACAAACAAAAAGAACTGAATATAAGCAAGTAGAAAAGAAACTTACAGAATTAATTCAGAAGATATGACTAATAAGAGTACCAGAATCAGAACCAGAATCAGAGAATAGGTATCTTAGTCCATTTGTGCTGCTATAACAAAATACCTGAGACTGATTAATTTATCAGCAGAAACCTACTTCTGAAAGTTCTGGAGGCTGAGAAGCCTAAGATCAAGGCACCAAAGGTTGGTTTCTGGCAAGGGCTGCTCTCTGCTTCCAAGATAGAGCCTTAGGGCATCCAGAGGGGATGTGTCCTCATACAGCAGAGGGATGAAAGGAGCAAAATCACCCTTTTATAAGGTTCTCATCCATTCATGAAGGCTCTGCCCTCATAAATGAGTCACTTCCTAAAGGCCTACTTTTTTTTTTTTTTTTGAGACGAAGTCTTGCTCTGTCACCCAGGCTGGAGTGCAGCGGCACCATCTTGGCTCACTGCAAGCTCCTCCTCCCGGGTTCACGCCATTCTCCTGCCTCAGCCTCCCAAGTAGCTGGGACTACAGGTGCCCGCCACCACGCCCGGCTAATTTTTTGTATTTTTAGTAGAGACAGGGTTTCACCGTGTTAGCCAGGATGGTCTCGATCTCCTGACCTCGTGATCCACCTGCCTCAGCCTCCCAAAGTGCTGGGATTACAGGCATGAGCCACCGTGCCAGACCCCAAAGGCCTACCTCTTAATACTACTGCATTGGCAATTAAGTTTCAACATATGTCCAGGAAGAATAAGGCAGGGAAAGAAAAAGTTTCAACATATGAACTTTGGGGGACATATTTGGACCATAGCAATAGGGGGAAAATGGAGAAACATGTTTTTAAATTATAAAGACAATCTAATGGGCCATGATGTAGTAACCAGGACCAGAATCGCCCTCCATAAAAACAAAGAGAAACCTAGACAAAATATGTGAAACAACTTTTTCAGACCTTGGACAATAGGCAGCACAGGCCTGTTGTCCCTAAGAGAAAAAACAACAACAAGATGAATATCGACCACAGTGCAGGGAGAGGAACAGCAAACAAGAACCACAAAAAATCTTGCTTTCAGATGTAATCTTCTGGGGAAAAAAAAAAGAATAAGAAGAATGAAAATGTAAATCATAACCCGAGAAAAATCAGTCAAAAAAAAAAAAACCCAGAAATGACATGAAGGATAGAATTAGGAGATAAGACTTTAAAGAAAAAAAAGCAATTATAAATATACTGCGAAATTTAAAGAAATTGTGAACAGAAAGGAAAGAGAAATGGAAAGTGTGGGGAAGACATAACTTCTAGAGCTAAAAAATATTTACTTATTTATTTTATTATTTTATTTTATTTTATCTTTTTTTTGAGACGGAGTCTCGCTCTGTTGCCCAAACTGGAGTGCAGTGGCCGGATCTCAGCTCACTGCAAGCTCCGCCTTTCGGGTTCACGCCATTCTCCTGCCTCAGCCTCCTGAGTAGCTGGGACTATAGGCGCCTGCCACCTCACCCGGCTAGTTTTTTGTATTTTTTTTTAGTAGAGACGGGGTTTCACCGTGTTAGCCAGGATGGTCTCGATCTCCTGACCTTGTGATCTGCCCATCTCGGCCTCCCAAAGTGCTGGGATTACAGGCGTGAGCCACCAAGCCCGACTAAAAATATTTCTAAAATAAAAAATTCATTGGATAAGATTAAAAGTAGATTAGCCGTTGTGCAAGAAAAGATCAGTGAACTTAAAGACATAGCATTAGAACTGTCCAAAGTAAAGCATGGAAAGAAAAAACACTGAAAAAAAAACAAACAAACAAAAAACGGGGGCAACAGAGCGAGCCCCTATCTCAAAACAAAACAAACAAGCAAACAAACACAGAACAACAACAAAAAAAGTGGCCCCAAAATCACCAAATTTGATGAAAATTTTAATCCCTGATCCATGAAGCTCAACAAAACCCAAACAGGAAAATCCCAAAGAAAATTACACCAAAGTACACTACAGTAAAATTGCTAAACAACCAATGATAATAAGAATATCTTAAAAGCAGCCAGGCACAGTGGCTCACGCCTGTAATCCTGGCACTTTGGGAGGCCAAGGCGGGCGGATGACTCAAGGTCAGGAGTTTGTGACTAGCCTGGCCAACATGGTGAAACCCTGCCTCTACTAAAAATACAAAATTAGCCAGGTGTAGTGGCTCATGCCTATAGTCCCAGCTACTTGGGAGGCTGAGGCAGGAGAGTCGCTTGAACCCAGGAGGCAGAGTTTGCAGTGAGCCGAGATTGCACCATTGCACTCCAGCCTGGGCGACAAGAGCAAAACTCCATGTAAAAAAAAATATATATGTACATCTTAAAAGCTACCAGAAGAAAAGACATTTAAAAGATATTTTATGTACATAGAAAGATAAGAATTATTACAAGCTTCTTGTCAAAAGCAATACAAGCCAGAAGATCATGAAACATATTTAAAATGCTAAAAAAAAAAAACACCCTTGTCAACTTAGAATTATATATCCAGTGAAACCATCCTTCAAAAAAATGAAGGCAAAATGAAGAAAAATAAAGCCTGAGATAATTTTTTTTTTTTTTAGACAGGGTCTTACTCTGTTGGCCAGTCTGTAGTGCAGTAGTGTGATTGTAGCTCACTGCAGCCTAAATTTCCTAGGCTTAAGTGAACCTTCTGCCACAGCCTCACTGTAGCTGGGATCACTGATGTGTGCAACCACACAAGCAATAAAATGAAGGCAAAATAAATAATAACTATATAGCATGGAGTTTATGACATGTAAAAGGAAAATAAACAGTAACAATAGCACAAATGACAGGAATGGAGAAAATAGTGGTATATTGTTGTCAAGTTCTTACATTACACGTGAAGTAGTATCATGCTATTTGATAGTAGCCTGTGCATATTTAAAAATGATTGTTTTAAACCCTGAAGCAACCACTAAAATACAGTCAAAGATTTTTACAACTAGTAAGCCAATAATTAAGAGAAACTCAAATGCCAAAAAAAAGTAGGGGACAGGAAAAGTAAAAGGAAATAAAGAACAGATAAGACAAATAGCAAGACAGTAGTCTTAAACTCAGCCAATATCAGTAATTATATGTTAATATTAATATTAATAATTATATTAATGTAAATAATTTAAATAGTTCAATTAAAAGGCAGAGATAGTAGGACCAGATTTTTTTAAATCCAATCTTAGCTGGGCTTGGTGACACGTGTAATGTCAGCACTTTAAGAGGCCAGGGTGGGAGGATCACTTGAGCCCAGGAGTTCGAGACCAGCCTGGGTCTTGTTATTTATGCTTTAAAAAAAATAAAAAATCCAATAGTACTCTTTGGAAGAAACATACTTTATATATAAAGATATGTGAGTTAAAAATAAAATTATGAAAAAATATACTGCAAACACAAATAATATGAAAAATGAAATGACTACATTAATATAAAATAAAATAGATTCTAGGACAAGAAATATTACCAGAGATACATAAGGAAAATTTATAATGATAAAAAGTGCCAGTTCTTTAAGGAAACATAACAATCCTCAAAGTTATGCTCCTAGCAACAGAATTACAAACTACATGAAGTAAAAATTCACAGAAGTAAAAGGAGAAATTGACAAATTCGTAATTATAACAGAGATTTCAACATTTCTCTTGCATTGGTTGATAGAACAAGCAGATAGTAAACCAGTAATGATATAAAAGATAGGTATAACATAACCAACCAACTTGATCTAATTTACCCTTATAGAACATTCCACCTTAAAATAGGAATTAGAATATTTAGAGCTGGGTGCAGTAGTTCATGCCTGTAATACTATCACTTTGGGAGACTGAGGCAGGTGGGATTTTTGAGCCCAGGAGTTCAAGACCAGCCTGGGCAACATGGTAAAACCCTGTCTCCACTAAAAATACAAAAATTAGCCAGGCATGGTGGTGCATGCCTGTAGCCCCAGCTACTCAGGAGGCTGAGTTGGGAGGATCGTTTGAACCCAGGAGGTGGAGGCTACAGTGACCGAGATCACAACACTGCACTCCAGCCTGGGCAACCAAGTGAGACCCTGTCTCAAAAAACAAAATTATCAACATAATCCGTATGAAATGAAACAAAGTCCATAGAAATCACAAAGAAAATTAGAAAATACTTGAACTGAATGAAAATGAAAACAAAACATTTGAAAATTTGTGAGATACAGTAAAGTAATGCTTAGAGGGAAATTTATAGCTTTGAACGCTTATAGTAGAAAAGAAGAAAAATTATAAAATGACAACAAGAATGAGGGAAAAATACAAACAATAATGATAATAAATTTAAGATGAAGAAAAATTAAAACAGTGCTCTCATCTTGTACCTCAAGCAGCAAGAAAAATACATGCAAATTAAATTCAAAATAAATTTGAAGGAAGGAAATGAAAAGGAAGGAAAGAAGGAAATAATGAAAATAACAGCAGAAATTAATGAAATGGAAATATAGGCAACCATTAGAAAAAAATCAATGATGCCAAAAGCTGGTTCTTTGCAAATATTAATAAAATTAATAAATTTCTATATAGGCTGTTCAAGAAAACAGAGAAAACACAAATTAACAATATCAGAAATGAAAAATATGTCACTACAGTTAAAAGGATAAGAAGGGAATGTTGTAAAGAACTTTATGCCATAAAGTTGGCAACTTAATTAAAAACATATTCCTTGCAAGACATAAATACCAAAACTGACATAAGAAACAGAAAGTCTGAATAGCTCTGTATCTATTAAATGCATCATATTTCACAAATAAAAATATTTCCACAAAGTGAACTCCAAGACCAGATGACCTCACTGATGCACTTTATCATAAAATTAGGAAAGAAATGATACTAATCTTACACAAACTCTTTCAGAAAACAGAAAAGCAAGGCCAGGTGCAGTGGCTCACACCTGTAATCCTAGCACTTCAGGAGGCCAAGGTGAGCAGATCTCTTGAGCTCAGGAGTTCAAAACTCAGCCTGGGCAATGTGGTGAGACCCCATCTCTACAAAAAATACAAAAATTAGCCAGGGCTCATGCCTGTAATCCCAACACTTTGGGAGGCCAAGGCAGGAAGAAGGTCACCTGAGGTCAGGAGTTCGAGACCAGTCTGACCAACATGGAGAAACCCTGTCTCCACTAAAAATACAAAATTAGTCAGGCGTGGTGGCATATGCCTGTCATCCCAGCTACTTGGGAGGCTGAGGCAGGAGAATCTCTTGAACCCAAGAGGCAGAGGTTGCAATGAGCCGAGATCATGCCACTGCATTCCAGCCTAGGCAACAGAGTGAGACTCCATCTCAAAGAAAAAAAAAAAATTAGCCAGCCATGGTGGTGACCATCTGTAGTCCCAGCTACTCAGGAGGCTGAGGTGGGAGGATCACATGAACCCGGGAAGTCGAGGCTGCAGTGAGCTGAGATCATGCCACTGCTCTCCAGCTGGCTGGGGGAACAAAGCGAGACCCTGTCTCAGAAAGAAAAAAAGAAAGAAAAAGAAAACAGAGAAGCAGGGACTACTTCCCAACTCATGTTATCAAATCAGCAATATTATAAGAACACTACAGAGCAATACACCCTAGGAACAGAGAAGCAAGAATCCCTACTAAAATATTAGCAAATCAAGTCCAGCAATATATAAAAAGATAACACGCAATGACCAGGTGAGGCTTATCTCAGGAATGCAAGATTGTTTTGGCATTCAGACATAAATCAATATAATTCACCAAACGGAATAAAGGAGAAATATTATATCATCATCTTAATAGATGCACAAAATGCATTATATTCAGCACCATGTATGATTTTAAAAATTATCAGCAAACTGTAAATAGAAAGGAACTTAACCTGATAATAGGCATCTATATAAAATCTACATAACAAGATACTTAATGATGAAAGACTGAATGCTTTCCCTAAGATTAAGAATAAAGGAAGGATATTTGCTATACCACATTACTCAACCTTAGAGTTGCACCTGTCTTAGCCAGTGCACTAAGGCCAAAAAATGAAACAATGACATTGCTTCAAAAGGAAGAAACAAAATGTTCTTTATTTGCAGACTACATGATTGGGTACATATAAAATGATTAGAAATCCGCAAAAAGCTATTAGAATTTATGGAGTGTATTTAGCAAATCCATATGCTTAATGGCAAGGTCAATATGCAAAACGTAACTGTATTTCCATTGACTAGCAGTGAACAATTAGAAATGAAATTTTTTAAAATGGCATTTATAACTTCATCAAGATACATAAAATACTTAGGTATACATTTTTTAAACTATGTGCAAGAGCTGTACAATAAAAACACAAAATATTGGAAGAAATTAAAGAAGATCTACATAAATGAAGAGAGATACTATTTTCATGTATTAGCAGATTGTATTCCGGTTTTGATTTTTTGTTTTAATAGACTTTTTTTCTGGTTTTGATTTTTTTATTTTAATAGACCTTATGATTTAGATTAACTTTAGATTCATAGCAAAATTAAAAGTACAGAGATTTCTCATATACTGCCTGCCCCTACACTTGCATGATAGAAGACTCTGTATTCTTAAAGTGTTAATTCCTTCTTAATTGATCTATACATTCAACATAATCCCAATCAATATCTCAGATTCTTTTCTCTTAGAAATTGACAAATCAATCCTAAAATTTATAAGAAGGGGACCTAGAATACCAAAGCAACATTGGTAAAAAGAACCAATTGGTAAAACCATCATGGGCATGGTAACTCATGCTTATAATCCCAGTACCTTGGGAAGATGAGGCAGGAGGATTGCTTGAGCCCAGGAGTTTGAGACCAGCCTGGGCAATATAGCAAGACCCCTTCTCTAAAAGATGTTTTTTTCTTTTTTTTCTTTTTCTTTGAGACGAAGTCTTACTCTGTCGCCCAGGCTGCAGTGCGGTGGCGCGATCTCGGCTCATTGCAAGCTTTGCCTCCCGGGTTCACGCCATTCTCCTGCCTCAGCCTCCCGAGTAGCTGGGACTACAGGCACCCGCCACTATGCCTGGCTAATTTTTTTGTATTTTTAGTAGAGACGGGGTTTCACCGTGTTAGCCAGGATGGTCTGATTTCCTGACCTCGTGATCCGCCTGTCTCGGCCTCCCAAAGTGCTGGGATTACAGGCGTGAGCCACCGTGCCTGGCCTAAAAGATGTTTTTTTAAAAAAAATTAGCTGGAAATGGTGGCCTATAGTACCAGCTACCCAAAAGGCTGAGGTGGGAGGATTGCATGAGCCCTGGAGGTCATGGCTACAGTGGGCCATGATTGTGCCACTGCGCTTCAGCCTGGACAAGGCTGAGGCTAGAGAATCACTTGAGCCCAGGAGTTTGGCACTCCATCTCTACAAAAAAAAATTTTTTTTTAATTAGCTGGGTGTAGTGGCACATGCCTGTGGTCCCAGCTACTCAGGAGGCTGAAGTGAGAGGAACTCATAAGCCCAGGATATTGAGACAGCGGTGAGACATGATCACGGCACTGGACTCCAGCGTGGGTGTCAAAGTGGGATCCTTTCTAAAAAATAAAATAAATAAAATAAAATACATTTGGAGAACTTACCCTACCTGATTTCACAACTTTAAAGTTATGATAATCAAGACAATGTGGCATTGACATAGGGTGTCCATGAAGATTAAGGAAACAGAACAGTTTATAAATAAAGAAACAGAACAGTTTATAAATAAACTCACACATAGGGTCAATTGATTTTTAAGAGTCTTGCTCTGTTGCCCACGCTGGAGTGCAGTGGCACAATCTCAGCTCACTGCAACCTCCGCCTCCTGGGTTCAAGCAATTCTTCTGCCTCAGCTTCCCAAGTAACTGGGATTACAGGCACGTGCCACCACGCCCAGCCAATATTTTATATTTTTGGTAGAGACAGGGTTTCAGCATGTTGGCCAGGCTCTTCTTGATCTCCTGACCTCCAGTGATCCACCTGCCTCAGCCTCCCAAAGTGCTAGAAATACAGGTGTAAGCCACCGCGCCCAGCCAAAAATCCCAATATTACAATGGAAGAAAGGATAATGTTTTCAACAAATGGTGGAACAACTGGATATCCAAATAGAAAAAGTGAACCTTTACCCTTTACCCCATGCACAAAAATTTACTCAAAATGGATCACATCCAAACTTAACTGCTAAAATATAAAACTTCTAGAAAAAAATAAAAATTAAAAGAACACAAAAAGCACGACCCATAAAAATTGAGTATTTCACCTAAACAGGAAAGTAAACTAGGAAAAGGGAAGACATGGTATCTAGGAAACAGTAAAAAAGCTCAGGAAATTCACAGAAGTGAAGGTAAGTTAGGACATCAGCTGTACGGTAGGCTAGAAGGCACCCAGCCCATGTTGCAACAGACTGAATTGTGGTAAGTACATAGAAAACTAAGAACTTAGGCAATTTTTAACTCTATGGAAAATAAGAAGCAATCCTAGTGTACTATGTAGTTTAGCTATGAACAAGACTTAATTGAGCTTAATAATACAGTCACTGAAAATTGGCCAGGTGCAGTGGCTCACACCTGTAATCCCAGCACTTTGGGAGGCCAAGGCAGGAGGATTGATTGAGCTCATGAGTTCTGGGAAAGATGTGTGAAACCCTATCTCTACAAAAAATACAAAAACATTAGACAGGCATGGTGGCACAATGCCTGAGTCCCAGCTATTTGGGAGGCTTCAGTGGGAGGATCGCTTGAGCCTGGGAGGTTAAAGCTGCAGTGAGCCATGATCATACCACTGCACTCCAGCCTGGGTGACAGAGTGAGACTCTGTCTCAAATAATAATAATAATAATAATACACTCAGTGAAAATTAATTAACAATGTTAGTATAACTCTACTGACATAGTGGGAGAAGGGAAGTGTAGTAGAGGTTGGAGGCAGTACTTATGAGAATTAAATCATCATCTTTCTTAGTAGAAATTTAGTAGATAAATATCTAAGATTTAAAAATCAAAAATAGCCATTGTTATTTAGAAATGTGGACATAAATGTGTGTAGAAATAGCTGAAGAATTTGAAAGTGGTTTTGTTATAAGCCCTCACACACTCTTTAAGTTTTGTTATAAACCCTATGATCTTATTTGATATTTTAACTGTGTTGATTATCTCACTTTAATTTTTAACATAATTTAAATAGAGAACGGTTGGTAAGGAAACTTGATTAATGTAACCTTGTTATTGTGTATCACCATATCCTTCATTAGACTGAGTAGCTTTGAATGCAAGGAATTTTGATTTATTTACTTCAGGGTTACCCAGAGCCCAGCCCAGTGCTTGGCACATGGCAAGCACTTACTATATGTTTATAGAATGAATGAAGAAGGGCACAAAAAATATTCTGGAGAAGGAATGCAAACCATTCACTGAGTTCCAGCTGTTGATATATACCAAAAGTTGCTTTCCCCCCCACCCCCGTCATAGAGTGAAGATATCCAAAGAGTAAGAATAAAACCTTAAGTTCTTTTACTTCCACCATGAAGACACAAACAATTAAAAATGACTGGACACAGCTTCTTGGCATTCTGAATATAGACATTGCCCGGGATATGTTTGAAATGTGCTTTTTGTGGTTCATTTTAAATAACATTCTGAAGGCTTAATCAAAGGACATGTTGAAGCCTAGCATCAGAATATTAACTCGTTTTTCTGTTATGTATTCCTGGAGTCAGCATCTCTATATTTGGCTTTAATTTTTTTCCTTCTTTTTGTTCACTGATGCATTGTCCAAAAGCTACTGACATCAAACCCTGTGCTACAGGAAAAAAATCTCTCATGCCATACATAAGGTCACTGACATCCATCCTGAGTCGTCAGCAACAGACAGCTTTGTGCCATGGGAAAAAAGAAGTGGACATCATTAAAGAATCCTAACAAAACCACTGTAATTACCCAAGGTTTTCAGCACTTAGAGCAGCTGCTTTTATATGGACTTAAGTTCCTTAAGTGTACCTACAGAAAATACAGGAAATAACTAGTGTAGTTCTTACACAGGAAATTATCATTTAAAGTTATTACTTTTGCTGATAATTTACCATTATCTCCAAAAGTAAAAATTCAAAATTTAAAATTAATATTCAAATGTGTTTTTAAAAGGAACCTTAGTGACACTCATTGTATTATTATAAATATTGTAATAGATTACTTTGTACTATGAAAGTCCTGTTAATCAATATTGCAGATAGATTTTTGGGAAGTATTATAAACTAAAACATATTAGTAATTTGTGTGTATTTACAAATTGTCTTCTTGTAGTCCTGTTCCATCAAACTGAATTTATATTTTTGGCATAGAAGACACATTTTTTAAGTGACTGCTTTAAGAGAATATGAAAAAATAATGATCCCTTAGGATGGTTAAACAACTTTGAATCTTTCAACCAAGATTCTTGTTTGAGCAGTGAGAAAGGAAGATATTTAAAGGAACACATGTAGCAAGGAAAAGTGCTACCAAGGGACTGAAATTCTTGAGCTCTGTGGAAAGAAAAGAGAGAACTGGGTCTCTGAGAAATATAGGCACTCTGAAACAATGCCATGCCCTAGCTTACTGAGGGTCCTAGAGCCACAAGGGAGTGGCTGCATTAGAGGCTGAGGTACAGGATATAGACCTGTAAGAAGCTGGGTAGCCAAGCAACTTTTGTCCCTCCTGCTGCTTGAGATTTCATTCCCTCTCCTCTCCTCACATCTTTAGACCCACAACTGTCAAGGACTCCTTACCACCAAGATCCTCTAACTCTGCCTTTATCTCTGCTATTCCTTAATCCAAAATTGGTCCACAGCAGGGACTTCTCTAGACAGGAGGATATAGAAGTGGAGAGAAGGGACAGAGGAGGAAACAGAAGAAAAGAGAAGATAGTCTTTCTTTTCTCTCTCTTTCCATGTCTGCAGCACCTCGAATTAGCAACTTCTTCAAAAATGGTTCCATCTTATTTCTCCCTATAATTCCTGTCCTGCTTCTAGCCTTAGGTCACCTGCCCCTCTCGTTCATTCATTCGCTCATTTATTCATTCATCTCTTATACATTCATTGAAAACACCTACTCCTACTATGTGGCAGTACTTGCTAGACAATGGGGGACACAAGAGTGAGCAGAAAACAGATGCGATCCCTGGCCTTGAAGAATTCTCAACATTCAGGGGAAGAGAAACATTATGCACATAATCATCCCAAAACAAATATAAAATTGCACAAGTACCACAAAAATGAAGTATGTGGCTCTGAGAGCCTATTATAAGAGAGAGATCTGTCCTAGTTAGAGAGGTCACTAAAGGCTTCTCTAAGGAAGGGACAGCTGAGCTCTGACAGAAAAGAAGCACTTATCAGGCAAAGAAAACAGCATGTGTCAAGGTCCTGGGGCAGGTTGGAGCATGGCAACTATGAGGGATAAGAAGCTGAGATAGTGAAGGTGGAACATAGTACAGATGCCAGTGGATAGATGGGCCACATAGGTCATGAAAGAGAGTTTTGTCTTTATCCTAAGAACAATGAAGAGCCACTGGAGGTGTTTAAGCCAGGAGTGAAGTAACTGAAGATTAGCAGTTTGAAAAGATCTGCATGGCTACAGTGTGAAGAACAGCCTGGAAGAGGCCAGGCTAGTTACAAAGTGAGAGATGATGGAAACTTTAATAGGGTAGGGATGGAAATGGAATGGACAGATTGGAGAGCTGTTCAGGAAGTAAAATGGATAAGACTTGGTTGTGAGTTGGATATAGGGAGCATGGGAGAAGGAGAGGTCAAGAGTGATTCCTGGGCTTCTTGCCTTGCACAATGAGAAATAAGTCAAGAGTCAAGTTTGAGAGATCATGAGTTTTGGTAATGTAGGGTTTGAAGTGCCTTTGAAATGTTCCAGAGAAAATGTCAAGTACATAATTGGACATATGAGGCCAGAGCTCAGAGGATAGATAAATGTGAATCTTCAGTGTATTGTTTAAGTGGTCACTGAAACTACCATCGTCCACAAGATTGCCTATAGTCAGGAGGGGAGAGAGTACAAAGAAATGCTCAGCTTGGCCTCCCACATAATTTGGTTCTTCCTCTTTTGAATAGATGACCTTTCTTTCATTAGGGTAACAGAAGTTTGACTATTATCATCAATGTGGCCATTCTTTTTCTATAAAGGGTCTAAGTATAAATAGAGAAGGCAATGGGTTACAGGAGGCAAACTTTTTTCTAGCTGTGATTTTACATTCTGCTGTGATCCAGGGAAGGGAAACAAACACTGTTTGAAAGGAATAAACATAGATTATAGAAAAGGAATCAAGTGAATTTGTCCCCAAGGTTCTCCCAGCAGGGACATATGCTCCTGCTCCCCAGTGGGAGCTCTCACTCTTTGGTAACGTGCTGATACATTATGGGGAAGACTGTCCCTGCATAGATGTTCTTATAGCATTGCTTTTATTAGTTAGATGTTCTATTAGTTAGATGTTTTATTAGTTAGTTGCTTCTATTAGATGTTTTATTAGTTAGATGTTCAGTTCTCAGTATGTAGCTGAGATTAGCGGTTTGAAAAGATCCACATGGCTACAATGTGAAGAACAGACTGGAAGAGGCCAGGTTAATTAGGAAGTGAGAGATGGTGGAAACTTTAATAGAGTTTTCCCCAATGTATGAAACAGCCTATTCATACATTAGAGATTTCTGTAGTCAGAGGTTTGTTACTTGTGGGGTCAGAGATTCATGAAGGATCCATGGAGCCTGCAAGAATGTAGAATCACAAAGTCATGAAGGGAGTGATGAACAGGGTATGATATTCCAAAGAATTGAGACTGAGAAAGTATGTGATTGGCAATGTGTGGATCAGTGATAAGGTTAGCAATGCCTTTTCAGTGGCACCAGATTGCAGGAGTGCCCAGTGGTTGAAGAAGCAACCAGCTGGTCTCCACACTATAGGCATGCAGTAGACTAGGCCAACTCCAAGTGGTGACCTAGACCAGCAGCAGCAGCAGCAGAAATGCAGAATCTCACCTTCTGTCTCAGACCTAACAAATCAGAACCTGCATTTAAATAAGATCACTCAGGATTCTTAAGCACATGAAAGTTTGAGAAGCATTAGTCCGGATCAATCTTCAAGAAGTTTGGCAACGGTAGGTAAGAGACAAAATAAAATCCAGATAAGAGGGAGATACTAGAAATGGAAATGGAAGAGAGAGGAAAACCCAGGAAGAAAAGGCTGGGATCAAAAGAACTACTTGGCCTGGGGAAAGAGGTGTGACTCTTCCTTTATTGAGAAAAATGGAAAAGAAGAATGGGAGAGGAAGTGTGAAATCAAAGGCAGATAACTGAGAAAACTTGGTGGACGGATGACCCACTTCTCCCAAGTAAAATTGGTGGCAAGGTCAACCACTGAAGAGAAGGCGAAAGAGAGGTTTTAGGCCAAACAATATTTCATAGTTTAGAAACTCCTTTAACTTACAGGGCTCTAGTTTAAATGACATTTACTTTTGGTTAACATGTCTTTGCATGTTTTTCCTGTACCTCCTTTAAACAGATATTCATCAATGTATAAAAATTATTAAATACTTGAACAACAATTTACAACAAAACTTTTGCATTTGTACAAGTAATCTGATGAGGCTAAGCTGAGCCATGAACTTCACTAGGGCCAGCATTATATAGCTTGCTGACACTATTAAGTCAAAGGAATATCATGGCTGAAAAATGTATACAACTTGAAGAACAAAAAAAGTTTAATATTTACCTAAGTTTTGAAGTCTGTAAAGTTTGCTAAATCAATACAATGATCTGAAAAGTTCATCTCAAAGTCAGATATATTAGTGATTTACTTCATTGGTTTTCTGATGACCATTTATCATGAGGTATAGAATCTTCAGAATGAGGGAAATAAAAAACTTGACATATTTGGCTCTTATATGAACTAAATATCTGATTTATAAGACACAAATGAACAAAATTCTATGGCCTGTCATGTTTTCTCAGTTTCTAATTTATTCAACCTCTGCTCATTATTGATCCTGACAAGCAGAGTGACCCAAAGATAAATTTATTCATTCCACAGTTGAGTCAGGAACAAGCCAAAAATTATAGATTTTCCCAGGCAGATGATGACAGGCAGTCAGAGCGATGACAAATGGCTGTCTTTAGATTTAGTAAAGATGGTTGTTCCAGACATTGCCAATAAAGATTGGAGTATGCTGGTCAAATACAGGTTCATCAGCGGTCATCATTAACGGTAGAGAGAGCATTGCTGTGCTGCAGATGCCTATACAGGAGCTTAGGCATCAACCCTGCAGGGGAAATATAATTTGCTCCTCAGTATTTTGCAGCACTCCTCTAAGTGATAGCATGACATGATCATTTATCAAACAGAGACTGTCCAGAAAAGTGTCTGCTTCCTTTAGTAACTTATTGAAGAGGAGGAAAGTGAAAGCTTTTTATTAAAGACAGGAAGGCAATGAACAACCAGAGCGTATCCAAAGGGTAATCGTATTTCAGCAAAGGATTAGTTTAGTCTTAAATAAACATACACTGGAGGGAGTATGTCGAGGGTCATTTATCAAGTAAAGAACAATTAACAAAACTCTAAGCACTCTTTTATCTATATCAATTTAAAGTTCTGTAAGTGTTCTTATTAATTTTGAGATGATGGGCATCACATTCAACACTGTAAAAAATGTGATGCATAATCCCTTCCTTACAGGTTTTTAGAGTAAGAGAAATACGATGTAACTCTCACGTAAAATAAGGTAGTTATGGCTGTATTAAACACTGCCAAACAAATGCTGTTGGAGAAAGCATATTCCAGAGCCCAGAACTGAAGGGCTTCATATAATTTATGAAGATAACTTTCTTATAAAAAGTCAACTACTTATTTGTCAATAGGTCAAGAAGTTTCTTCTTCCTTACTTAAAATATTTTCACTCTCTGTTGACAAAAATTAAGAGAAAGGGAATTAGTTACGAGGTAGCAGGGCAGGCAAACAGGCAGAGAACTGACACATTTATTACTTTCTTTGTTCCAGGCACTTTATATGCCATGGCAACTAATCTTAATTAACCTCAAGTTATAGATGAAGACATAGATTTGCCTAAGGTCACACAGTAAGCAGCAGTGCCAGGAAGTTTAGGATTGCCTTATTTAAAAAAAAAAAAAAAAAAAAAGTCTTATATTTTCACATAAATTATTTATGGGAATCCCTCAAAGTCTAGCGCAGACTAAATTTAGGGTATATATCCAAAGGAAGTGAAATTACTATTTTAAAAGCAATATGTGCACTCCCACGTTCTTTGCAGCAATATTCACAATAGCCAAGCTATGGAAACAACCTAAGTGCACTACTTTTGTTGAGTAATTCATTTACAGATTAAATGTATCTGATATTAAAGATAAAGAATAGAACTTTGGCCACATATAAGAAATTCTCAAAGTGTACTTCATTTTCATTAAATAGTAGTTAAGATAAAATACACTTTTTAGAAAGAGGGGAAGGGGAGAAAGCAAGAAATGACAGACAAGGTGCTGGGGAAAGAGTGACATTGGATGGGAAAAGAAACCCAAATAGGGACAAAGAGGCTGTGAAAAAAGTAAACTGAGACAGTTAGTTCTTAAGTTCCGTTAATCTGTTTTCCTCACATTTATTTGGTTTGTAGACCACAGAATAACTTTATTATTCCTTGAAATATCAGTTAGCTGATTTTCTTCTTATAAGCTATAAAAACATGCAAACATTTATGATATAATGTAAAACAAAATTGTACTCACAGTACAACTATGACAATTAAAAATATGTACCCTGCCAAAAGTCCCTATGCTCAAAAAAGATTAGAAGGATACATAACAACATACTAAAAATGATCTTTGCATGATAAGCATACAAATGATTTTTCCCCCTTTCTTCCATTTTTCCCTTTGGTAGGTGTCTGTTTTTGTTTTGTTTTTTTAACACTTAAAAAATTAATACAAATTATTTGTAAAATAAAAAGCAATAACACACATTGCTTACAATCGCAAGGGACTGCTTACTCACTACCCCTTAATTGCCTAATCTGTAAACTTCTATGAGCTACACTAAGAAAGGGCATCTTCCGCAGGAAAAAGTTTTTTCTAAGCTGCAGTGGGGGCCATTTAAGGGAGTATGACAGAGAACAGTTGTGTGGCCCTCAACTTAGGACCTCATTTTTTTGCCTTATCTTCAGTGCCTTCTATTGTCAGTATAGATGGTTTTATTCAAAATTTATTTTAGAAGGTATTATTATGCACAAATTTTATTTAGAAGGTGTCATTATGCACCTTCTAAGTACCTGGCTCTGAGCTAGAATTCCATGAAAGCAGTAATTACCTTTAAAAACAATAACCGACATGCTAGAAGTATTGGTAAATATGAAATGCTTGTGCTTTGCTTTTTCTTCTCTAATTATAGGATTTGGAGTTTTTACTGAACAAGTTGATGAAGCTGTGGAAAATTGACCTAAATGGAAATCCTGTTTGTCTCAAACCAAAATACAGGGACAGACTGATACTGGTGTCCAAATCACTGGGTACATATTTATATTAATAAGAGAATGACAATTAGTTAACTTTTTAGTTATTTTACCAGTAAGCTTTCAGAAATATGAATATGACACCAGGATCTGTGAAAATTGTCAACTTTAAATTCAATATTTTGAATAAGAGCAAAAGTTAAAATTGACAAATAAAGCATGAAAAACATCTGCTGTTCAGAAGTAATTAAAGCACCTGATACTTATTCCTTAAGGAGGAGATTTTGCTATTACCAATAAAAATGGTTAGTCATAAATGTGTAGAACTTGCTGACCTTTTGCCAAACTTTCACTGGCACAAATCCTTTGATGATCCCAAGAGACTCCTTAGCTCTTGGTTCTGTAGATAAAATTGATCAAAGCTTTCATTGCTTGACATTTGCCAAATGTTACCCTAAGAACATACAGGAATCCCTTTCATTTGATAGGAGAGCTAAGTGAGGAGACCCTTTATGAGATCCTTACAAATAACATTCCTGAATATGCACTATACTGGGGGAAATAGACAAAAGCACTAGATTAATAGTGACCAAGTGACACAGCATCAGAAAGACCTCTCACGAAGGCACTGGTTTGCTGTGTCCTTGTAAGAAGTCATTTTTATGTTTTTTAGGTTACCCAGTCCTCACCAAACAGAGTGACAGTCCACATATTTGGTTTACTTAGCATGAGTGGAAGCAAATTTTGTATTGAGAGCAACTTATTAAAATGAAATAAATCTCATTAGGTCTATAATCTTGAATCCATTACCTGGCTCCCAGTCTTGAACCATTTTCACACCTATTAACTTCAAATAAGATCATTTGAGGCCGGGCGCGGTGGCTCACGCCTGTATTCCCAACACTTTGGGAGGCCGCGGCAGGTGGATTGCCTGAGCTCAGGAGTTCGAGACCAGTCTGGGCAACACAGTGAAACTCCATCTCTACTAAAATACAAAACAATAGCCGGGCGTGGCGGCGTGCACATATAATCCCAGCTACTCGGGAAGCTGAGACAGGAGAATCGCTTGAACCTGGTAGGCGGAGGTTGCAGTGAGCCACGATCATGCCATTGCACTCCACCCTGGGCGACGAAGTGAGAGAATGTCTCAAAAAAAAAAAAAGATCATTTGCTAAAAATGAGATGGAATCAGGTTAACGGAGGCACAGTTTCCTAGTCATTCCTCAGCTCTGTTTGGGACATTAACATGAGGAAAAAGAGATTACAATAAAAGACTTGGAATTTTCATTCCTTATCTTTATAGTATATTTTAAAAGTATGTATTGATTACATATATCTCATCCAAAAATATACTAACAAGTTATATAATTATTAATAAAAATAGATCTGGAAAGACATCAATAAATATAAGTGGCTGGAAAAACTGAGCATCAAAGAATGACCTTTAGAGTAGAGGCGGGGTTTCACCACTTTGGCCAGGCTGGTCTCGAACTCCTGACCTCAAGTGATCCACCCGCCTTGGCCTCCCAAAGTGCTGGGATTACAGGCATGAGCCACCGGCCCAGCCTGACACCACTGTTAAATTAGGGAGAAAAGGTTAAGGAAGGATGGCTAATTCTAGTTATCACGACTGTGAAAGGATTTACTTTCTATCAGAAAGGCTGTGTTTAGCACAAACGCAGAAGCCTCGCTCTTCGTTCTAGCAGAATTTTGCTTTTGCACACTTATTCTCCATATGAGGAAAACTGCAAGTAACCCAATGTCCGCTTCAGGAAGTTAAAGACATTAACTTGGCAGAAATAGGCTTAGTCTGGGAAACAGAAAGCAAGCAACTTGTTCAGGGAAACGTTTCAGTTCTCCGACGCATGCGCTCTGCCTCCAGGAAAGTGGCAAATACGGCTGCACAAATTGGCGGCCCGACCCTCCCTGGTCACATGTCGGGAGATAGCGGCGTGGCAGCGGCCGTGGCGATAGCGACGACAGGCCTAGGGCGGTCAGAAGGTTTCTGGTTCAGGTTTAACTTTCGGCCTCCGTCTCGGGGCTGAAGTTTGTGAGCTGTAGTATTGAGTCCCATTCGAGCTATTGTTCTCTTTTTCCCGAAAAATGACACTAAGAGGGAGCTGGATGAGCTGAAACCATTGATCTTTTCACAGTCATTGATAACTAGAATTAGACACTCCTTAACCTTTTCTTCCTAATTTATCAGTGATGTCAGGCTGGGCGCAGTGGCTCATGCCTGGAATTCCAGCACTTGGAGAGGCTCCAAGGCAGATGAGAAGACAGTGAAGAGCGTGCTGGGTTTCTCAGAGCCTACAGTGGTCACAGCAGCATTGAACTGTGTGGGGAAAAGCATGGACAAGAAGAAGGCAGCCGATCATCTGATACCTTTTCTTGATGATTCTACTCTCCGATTTGTGGACAAACTGAGGCTGTAGGAGAAAGGCGGAAGCTCTAGGCATTTCAAGTCTAGCAGTGACTGAAGCAGAAAACGAGAGCTAAAGAAGGTGTTTGGTGATGACTCTTGAGATCTCCAAGGAATCATCAGGAGTAAAGAAGCAGCCAATACCCCGTTTTGAGGAGGTGGAAGAAGAGCCAGAGGTGATCCCTGGGCCTCCATCAGAGAGTCCTAGCATGCTGACTAAGCTCCAGATCAAACAGATGATGGACGCAGCAAAACATCATATCGAGGAGAGGAAAAAACAGCTGCGCTTTATTAGCCCCCCTACACCTCAGCCAAAGACGCCTTCTTCCTCCCAACCAGAGCGACTTCCAATCGGCCACACTATTCTGCCCTCCCAGGCTGCCACTTTCATGAATGATGCCATTGAGAAGGCAAGGAAAGCAGCTGAACTACAAGCTCGAATCCAAGCCCGGCTGGCACTGAAGCCAGGACTCATCAGCAATGCCAACATGCTGGGCCTGGCTAATCTCCATGCCATGGGCATTGCTCTCCCAAAGGTGGAGTTAAAAGACCAAATTAAACCTACACCACTGATCCTAGATGATCAAGGGATGCACATGCACCCTTGCAACATGCAAGGAGATTGAGCTGACACACTGCATGCCTACTCCTGCCAATATTCCTGCTGTGAAGAGGGACCCATTCAAGCAACAGCTAAAAGAAAAACCGTCAGAAGACATGGAGTCCAATATCTTTTTTGACCCCGAGTCTCCACTGTCGCTTCCCAGCGCCAGAAACGCACTTTTAAATTCCATGACAAGGGCAAATTTGAGAAGATTGCCCAGCGATTAAGAACAAAGGCTCAACTGGAGAAGCTTCAGGCAGAGATTTCACAAGCAGCTCAAAAAATAGGCATCCATACTTTGACTAGGCTTGCCTTCATTGCTCCTAGGGAGGAGCTAAAGGAAGTAGATATCCCTGAAATTGAGTGGTGGGACTCACATAATCCCCAATGGCTTTGACCTTACAGAGGAAAATCCCAAGAGAGAAGATTATCTTGGAATCACAAATCTTGTTGAACATCCAGCCCAGCTCAATCCTCCAGTCGACAATGACACACCAGTTACTCTGGGAGTGTATCTTACCAAGAAGGAACAGAAAAAACTTCAGAGACAGACAAGGAGGGAAGCACAGAAGGAACTACTAGAAAAAGTCAGGCTGGGCCTGATGCCTCCTCCAGAACCCAAAGTGAGAATTTCTAATTTGACGCAAGTATTAGGAACAGAAGCTGTTCAAGACCCCACGAAGGTAGAAGTCCATGTCAGAGCTCAGATGGCAAAAAGACAGAAAGTGCATGAAGAGGTCAATTCTGCCTGAAAACTCACAGCAGAATAGAGAAAGGTCAAGAAAATTTAAAAGCTTAAGACATTTCACATGGGGGTACACATGTCTGTATATGGAGTTAGAAATTTGAGTACCCCAGCCAAGAAGTTCAAGATTGAGATGGAGTTAGAAATTTGAGCACCCCAGCCAAGAAGTTCAAGATTGAGGCCAATGCTGCACAACTGTACCTGACAGGGGTGGTGGTACTGCACAAGGATGTCAACGTGGTAGTAGTGGAAGGGGGCCCCAAGGCCCAGAAGAAATGTAAGCATCTTATGCTGCATCGGATAAAGTGGGATAAATGGACATCTAACACAAAGGGAGATGATCATGAGGAATCTAATGAAGAAGCTGTGAAGAAAACCAACAAACGTATACTACTCTGGGAAGGTACGGCCAAAGACCGGAGCTTTGGAGAGATGAAGTTTAAACAGTGTCCTACAGAGAACATAGCTCATGAGCATTTCAGAAAGCATGGGGCTGAACATTACTGGAACCTTGCCCTGAGTGAATCTGCGTACAGTCCACTAATTGAGATTACTGCAAGCCCTTGCCTCTCCCCTCTTGCCTTTGTCTCTTCTGTCCTCTCACTTATTCTGTTTCCCAACCCACTCCCACTTGTATGATCTCAGAACTGTGCCAAGCAGACATTGGGAAAAGGGAGAATATCTTGCTCCCTTCCCCAGTCAGCCTGGTGTTGCCCTTTATTCCCCTTATGTGCATATGATTAAAGAGGTTTTTTTTAAATGAATAATAAAAAAGATGACCTTTATTGTAAAGTTATAAGTACTAAGATGTTTGACAGTTTCTTATGGTTTGGATAGTACTAGCTTCTTCAGTGGAAAAAAAGTGCATGAAATAAGTTATGGAGACAGTTTTACTTCTAGATTCTATGGTTCTAGTTTATATTCTTTGTTTCAACATTTTGTTTTGTAGTTTGGGTATAACACAATATTATGGCTCATGTTTAAGTGGTAGTATTAATATTTTCAGTAGTATAATATTTTATCAGAATATTGTCATTATCCCTGAAATAATGTGTGATCTAATAAATTTTACTACATCCTTTCTACATTCTGGGATCTAGTGGATTACATGAATAATGAGAGAAAATATCTAATTTTCAAAACTACTATACATAAATTTCATTAGAAAAAATCTATCAAGCAGAGTCCTATGGAAAGAAAGAAAAAAATTTTGAAGAAAAAAATCATACTTCTATTAAATGAAGGTCATCTGTGTTCATGTAATTGAGGAAACAATATAGGCAATATAAAATATCCTTTAATAAGAGAATTATTCAATATTTTAAAATATATCCATAAACAATAGAACATCAGCCATTAAAAACTGTATTTAAGGAAAAACATGGTAAAATGTTCACAACACAATATTAAAAAGCAGGATGCAAAACTAATATAGAGGATTCCAATTTTACATACATATATCGAAAATAAAAACATGCGGCCGGGCGTGGTGGCTCAAGCCTGTAATCCCAGCACTTTGGGAGGCCGAGACGGGCGGATCACAAGGTCAGGAGATCGAGACCATCCTGGC
The DNA here is from genome assembly GCF_009764315.1 of Trachypithecus francoisi. NCBI lineage: Eukaryota > Metazoa > Chordata > Mammalia > Primates > Cercopithecidae > Trachypithecus > Trachypithecus francoisi. The sequence goes on along the minus strand of NW_022681472.1, from coordinate 22,455,926 downwards.
TAACACGGTGAAACCCCATCTCTACTAAAAATACAAAAACTAGCCGGGCGAGGTGGCGGGCGCCTGTAGTCCCAGCTACTTAGGAGGCTGAGGCAGGAGAATGGCGTAAACCCGGGAGGTGGAGCTTGCAGTGAGCTGAGATCCGGCCACTGCACTCCAGCCTGGGAGACAGAGCCAGACTCCGTCTGAAAAAAAAAAAAAAAAAAGAAAATAAAAACATGCTAAGAAATATACAAAAGTGTTACCAGTGATTATTTCTCATTGGGGAATAATTTTTTTATTTTTTTTGTGTTTTCCAAATGTCTTACAACATGCAAAAATTATTTGTATAGTTTATGAAGCTCAATTTCTATCACACCTCTGTAATCCCAGGGCTTTGGGAAGCCGAGGTGAGAGGATTGTTTGAGGCCAGGAATACAAGAGCAGCCTGGGCAACATAGTGAGATCCCATCTCTACAAAAAAAAATGTCTTTAATTATCCAAGCATGGTGGCACATGGCTATTGTTCTAGCTACTCTGGAGGTTAAGGCAGGAGGCTCACTTAAGCTGAGGAGTTTTGCGGTTGCAATGAGCTAAGATCATGCTACTGCATTCCAGCCTGGATGGCAGAGTGAGATCCTGTCTCAAAAATAAATAAATAAATAAACAAACATAATAAGGGGTATGGTCAGGCATGGTGGCTCATGCCTGTAATCCCAGCACTTTGGGAGGCCAATGCAGGCGGACTGCTTAAGCTCAGGAGTTCCAGGCCAGTCTGGGCAACATGGCAAGACCTTGTCTCTACTAAAAATACAAAAAAATAGCTGGGGATGGTGGTGCACACCTGTGGTCCCAGCCACTCGGGAGTCTGAGGTGGGAGGATCACTTGAGCCCCAGGGGGCAGAGGTTGCTGTAAGCCAAGATCACTCTATGCACTCCAGCCTGGATGACAGAGCGAGACCTTGTCTCCAAAAAAAAAAAAAAAGAAGGGGTATGGATAATAATTACGGAGCCTTTTAATGTTTTATTTGATGATATTTCCATTGTTTATAACAAGCACATATTCTTTTTGGAATCAGAAAAAAATCTATAAATAAAATCTCAACAAAAGTACATACGTTGTGTAATTAACGTATTTTAAAAACAAATTTATTTCAGTCTATGGTGTAACTTAAGTTTCTGTGCTCTGAACCAGAATTGTATATTTTGACTTATGTTTATATGTATATATTGTATATATGTATATATTTTTTAATGTATGTATTTTTCTCCAGAATATCTTGATGGAAAAGAAATTAAAAATATAGAAAGACAATTTCTAATGAATTGGAAAGCATCCAAAGATGCCAAGAAAATCAGCAAAAAAAGGAGCAGTAAAAGTGAGGATGCAAGCAATTCACTCATAAGTAAGCACTCTGTCACTCATTAGGTGACTGCTCTTCTAGCAAAGGAAATATTCTAAGCAACAGAAAAATGCCAACAAATAATATGTTTTTTGTTTAGTTTGTTGTTGTTTTATGGGTTTTTTAAAAACTTATTTACTTAGTTGTACATAAGTACAATTTGTCTTGTATTAAAATTTTACCTATAATGTTTATGTAAATGGTAGCTACTGTGAACAACAGCTGTGTTTGGTTTTGTGTAAACATAGAGCCACAAGGGTAGGGGAAAATGTATAATTTTATATCTGGCGAAAGTGCATGATATCAGCTATGTAAATTGTGAAACCTAAGCCACTCGTATATTTGTTAAGTAACAGTGCAAAAAGGCCAGGCACGGAGGCTCACGCCTGTAATCCCAGCACTTTGGGAGGATGAGGAGGGTGGATCACCTGAAGTTCAAGGAGTTCAAGACCATCCTGGCCAACATGATGAAACCCTGTCTCTACTAAAAATACAAAAAATTAGCCGGGCATGGTGACAGGTACCTGTAATCCCAGCTACACGGGAGGCTGAGGCAGTAGAATCGCTTGAACCCAGGAGGTGGAGGTTGCAGTGAGCCGAGATCGTGCCATTGCACTCCAGCCTGGGCAACAAGAGCAAAACTCCATCTCAAGAAAACAAAAAGATGCAAAAATAACATTTTTTATCAGGATAGAAAATAAAAATATATCATGACCACATCTGTGGACTGTCCCCCTTCTTATGCACATACCCCAACACCTGAAAATTTGGATTATAATATACCTAAAGTTGTGTTACAAAGGCCATACCAACCTCCCTTGCCTAACTAATGCAACAAAATGTAACTAAGAGCAATGTGTAACAGTTATCTTCATTTTGGAGCATCCAAGAATTGACTAGTCTGGCCGGGCACAGTGGCACATGCCTATAATCCCAGCACTGTGGGAGGCTGAGACAGGCAGATCACCTGAGGTCAGGATTTCAAGACCATCCTGGCCAACATGGTGAAACCCCATCTCTACAAGAATACAAAAATTAACCAGCCATGATGGCAGATGCCTGTAATCCCAGCTACTCAGGAGGCTGAGGCAGGAGAATCACTTGAACCTGGGAGGTAGAGTTTGCAGTGAGCCAAGATTGCGCCATTGCACTCCAGCCTGGGTGACAGAGCAAGACTCCATCTTAAAGAAAAAAAAAGAACTGCCTAGTCACAGATTTTTTAGCCCACAACTTTGCAATGAGCCCCTTCCTCCTTTCCATGATAGTGTTTGATTCTACGACTGACTAAGGGAGGGGATAAGGACATAGTGAAGGGGCTAGGCCAGGGAAATAGGAAAAGGGAAATGGGGACACTGTAGTGAGGTTTTATGCACAGATAGGATATCCTAGGAGCCCTGTCACTCTAGGACATGGTGTCTGACATGAGGAGGAATACAGGTGGAGAGGTATGGTGCTCTAGTGATTTTGCCATATCATGTTCACTGAATACAAACTATGGGGCCAAACATGGTGGTTCACACCTGTAGTTCCAGCACTTTGGGAGGCTGAAGTGGGAGGATAGTTTCAGCCTAGGAGTTCAAGATCAGTTTGGGCAACACAGTGAAACCTCATCTATACAAAAAATATTTTAAAATTAGCCAGGCATGGTGGTATGTGCCCATCATCCCAGCTACTTGGGAGGCTGAGGGAGGAGGATCACTGGAGCCTGGGAGATCAAGGCTGTGGTGAGCGTGATTGTGCCACTTCACTCCAGCCTGGGGAACACAGCAAGACCCCATCTGAAAAAAATAAAGAATATAAACTATGGAAAATCATTAAGTAGAATGGGACTTTCTTAGTTGATAATATACTCATGAGTATATTGCAATATACTGTGTTGCAATGTGAATTTCTCAAGATCTGAAACTTATAAAATAGTCAGAAGGCATGATTCCTCTGTTCATTCCTGGCTGGCTGTGAAGGGCAGAACTAGACCTAGAGTAAGGATTCTAGTATTTTATATATTTTCAGTATTACAGCAAAGATGTCACTTTCTAAATATTTAATACCAGCCTCACCCCAGAGTTGGGCCAATTCTAAAAATAATGTAGTTTCTTTCATTTTAACTGATTTCAAAAATTCTTCCTAATTTAGGGACAGCTACATTAATTGTTAACTTCAGTGAAATTTGACAAAATAATATGTCTTTAAATTTACAACTTAAAAAAATTATAGTCTACTAACCAAAGCAATCTATACAATGCAATCCCTATAAAAATACCAATGACATTCGTCACACAAATAGAAAAAAAATCCTAAAATGTGTGTGGAACCCCAATAACCAAAGCAATACTGGGCAAAACCAACAAAGCCAGAGCCACCACACTACTAGACTTCAAGGTATACAACAAAGCTATAGTAACCGAAACACCATGGTACTGGTATAAAAACAGAAAAATAGACTAGTAGAACAGAATAGAGAACCCAGAAACCAATCCACAAAAATCAGCCAACTGATTTTTGACAAAGGTGCCAAGGACATACATTGGATCACAGCTCACTACAGCCTTGATCTCCCAGGCTCAAATTATCCTCCTGCCTCAGACTCCCAAGTAGCTGAGATGACAGGTGTGTGCAACCACACTCGGCTAATTTTTAAATATTTTTTGTAGAGATGAAAGCTCACTGTGTTGCCCAAGCTAATTTGGAACTCCTAGGCTCAAGCTATCCTCCTCTTCAATAAATGGGGGTGGGAAAACTGGATATCCATATGCAGAAGAATGAAACTAGACCCTCAGCTATCACCCTATGCAAAAATCAACTCAGTATGGATCAAAGACCTAAATATAAGACCTGAAACTATAAAACTACTAGAAGAAAACAGAGGAAATGCTTCAGGACATTGGTCTGTGAAAAGATTTTATAATAGAACCTCAAAAGCACAGGCAACGAGAACAAAAATAAACAAATGGGGTATGTCAAACTAAAAAGCTTCTGCACAGCAAAGGGAACAATCAAGAGTGAAAAGACAACCTTATAGAATGGGAAAAACATCTGTAAACTATTCATCTGACAGGATTATTAGTCAGAATATACAAGAAACTGCAATATCTCAACAGCAAAAAAACAACAATCCAGTTTTAAAATGGGCAAAGGATCTGAACAGACATTTCTCAAAAGAAGACATATAAATGGCCAACAAATATAAGAAAAATATGCCCAATATCACTTAATCATCAGGAATGCAAATCAAAACCACAATGAGGTGTCATCTCATCCCAGTTAGGATGGTTATTAACAAAAAGACAAAAAATAACAACAGCTGGCCAGGCACAGTGCTCACGGCTGTAATCCCAGCACTTTGGGAGGCTGAGGTGGGTGGATCACTTGAAGTCAGGAGTTCAAGAACAGCCTGGCCAACATGGTGAAACCCTGTCTCCACTGACAATACAAAAATTAGCCAGGCGTGGTGGTGCACGCCTGCAATTCCAACTACTCGGAAGGCTGAGGCACGAGAATCACTTGAACCCAGGAGGCGGACATTGGCAGTGAGCCGAGATCGCACCACTGCACTTTAGCCTGGGTGACAGAGCGAGACTTAGTCTCAAAAAATAAAAACCAAATGCTGGTGATATGGGTTGGCTGTGTCCCCACCCAAATCTCATCTTGAATTGTAGCTTCCATAATTCCCATGTGTTGTGGGAGGGACTTGGTGGAAGATAACTGAATTATGGGGGCAGTTTCCCCCACACTGTTCTCATGGTAGTGAGTAAGTCTCATGAGATCTGATGATTTTATAAGCGGTTTCCCCTTTTGCTTGGCTCTCATTCTCTCTTGTCTGCCACCATGTAAGACACGCCTTTTGCCTTCTGCCATGATTGTGAGGCCTCCCCAGCCATGTGGAACTGTGAGTCCATTAAACCTCTTTTTCTTTATAAATTACCCAGTCTCAAGTATGTCTTTATCAGCAGCATGAAAATGGACTAATACAGCTGGTGAGGATGCAGAGAAAAGGGAGCTCTCTTATACACTGTTTGTGGGAATGTAAAGTTGTACAACCACTATGGAGAACAGTATGGAGGTTCCTCAAAAAACTACAAATGGGGGCTGGACACTGGGCTTAGAACTGTAATCCCAGTGCTTTTGGAGGCCAAGGCAGGAGTATCAGTTTAGACTAGGAGATCAAGACCAGCCTGGGCAACAAAGCAAGATACCATCTCTTCAAAAACATTATTTTTAAGATTAGCGGCCAGGCGAGGTGGCTCACGCCTGTAATCCCAGCACTTTGGGAGGCCAAGGCAGGTGGATCACTTGAGGTCAGGAGTTCAAGACCAGCCTGGCCAACATGGTGAACCCTCATCTCTACTAAAAATACAAAAAAATTAGCTGAGCATGGTGGCACACAGCTGTAATCCCAGCTATTCGGGAGGCTGAGGCAGAGAATTTCTTAAACCTACAGCCTGGGTGACAGAGCATCTCAAAAAAAAAAAAAAAAAGCAAAACAAAACAAAAACCTACACATAGAACTACAGATTTTCCTCAAATTTAAAAAAATTCCTTGAGTTAAAAAAAGAAAAAGAACTACCATATGATCTAGCAATCTCACTACTGACCATCTATCCAAAGGAAAAGAAATCAATGTATCAAGGAGACATCCACACCCCTGTGTTTGTTGCAGGAGTATTCACAATAGCCAAGATACAGAATCGCCCTAAGTGTCCAACAGATGAATGAATAAAGAAAATGTGGTATATATACACAATGGAATACTATTCAACTATAAACAAGAATGAAATCCTGTTATTTGCAACAACATGGATGGAAATGGGGGACGTTATGTTAAGTGAAATAAGCCAGAAACAGAAAGTGGAACAGTGCATGTTCTCACCCATCTGTAAAAGCTAAAAAAAAAAAAAAAAAAAAAAAAAGTTGATCTCATAGAATTAAAAAGTAGAACAAAGATACTACAGACTGGGAAGGGCAGAGGGAATAAGGCAAGGGAAGAGAGAGATTTGGTAAAGGTTATAAAATTACAACCAGATAGGTGGAATAAACTTTAGAGTTCTATAGCAGCTGTCCCCAACCTTTGTAGCAGCAGGGACTGGTTTTGTGGAAGACAATTTTTCCATGGACCAGAAGTGTGGTGGAGGGGGATATTGTTGGGATGATACAAGTACATTACATTTATTATGCACTTTATTTCTATTAACATTGCACTGTAATATATAATGAAATAGTAATTCACCACAATGTAGAGTCAGCAGAAGCCCTGAACTTTTTTTCCTGCAGCTAGATCATCCTATCTGGGGGTAATGGGAGACACTGACAGATCGTTGGGCATTAGATTCTCATAAGGAGTTCACAACCTAGATCCCTCACATGCACAGTTCACAATAGGGTTCGTGTTCCTATGAGAATATAATGCTGTAGTAGATCTGATAGGAGGCAGAGCTCAGGTGGTAATGCGAGTGATGGAGAGCAGATGTAAATACAGATAAAGCCTCGCTCATTCACCTGCCACTCACCTTCTGCTGTGCGGCCCAGTTTCTAATAGGCTACAGACCAGGACCATTGGGTTGGGGACCCCTGCACTATAGGATGACCATAGATAACAATCATATATAGTTTAAAATAGCTAGAAGGAGAATATTGAATGTTGCCAACACAAAGAAATGATAAATGTTTGAGATTATGTATATGCTAATTTCCCTGATTTGATCACTGTACATTATATGTATTGCAACATCACTATGTACCCTATAAATATGTACAATTATGTCTCAACTAAATTTTTTTAAATTAGCCATTTAATTTTCTCAAAACAGTCCTTATTAATCTCTTTATAATCTAGTGTGAGCATCAACTAACAAAAACAATCTTTTTTTTTTTTTTTGATAGAGTAATCTCTCTGTTGCCCAAGCTAGAGTGCAATGGCACGATCACAGCTCATTGCACCCTCTGCCTCCCAGGTTCAAGCAATTCTCCTGCCTCAGCCTCCTGAGTAGCTGGGATTACAGGCATGCGCCACCACACCTGACTACTTTTTGTATTTTTAGTAAATAGGATTTCACCATGTGGGCCAGGCTGGTCTTAAACTCCTGACCTCAAGTGATCCACCCACCTCGGCCTTCCAAAGTCCTGGGATTACAGGCATGAGCCACTGCGCCCAGCCCAAAAACAATGTTTAAAGTCATGTAGATAAATTAACAACAAACTATCTGAAAAGAAATTATGAAAATAATCCCATTTACAATAACAACAAAAGAATAAAATACCCAGGAATAAATTTAATTAAGGAGGTAAAAGACATATGCTGAAAACTACAAAACATTGATGGAAGAAATTAAACAAGACATCTTCTGCAACGTCTGCTTATAAATTTTAAAAGAAATTAAACAAGACACAAATGAAAAGACATCTCATGTTCATGAACTGGAAGACTCAATATTGTAAAATATCCATAAGACCAAAAGTGATCCACAGATTCAATGCAATTTCTATCAAAATCCCAATGGCATTTTTTACAGAAATAGAAAAAAGCAATTCTAAAATTCATATGGAACCAATGAAGACCACAAATAGCCAAATCAATCTTAAGAATGAAGAACAACTGTAATCCCAGCACTTTGGGAGGCCGAGACGGGTGGATCACGAGGTCAGGAGATCGAGACCATCCTGGCTAACATGGTGAAACCCCGTCTCCACTAAAAAAATACAAAAAATTAGCCGGGCGATGTGGCGGGCGCCTGTAGTCCCAGCTACTCGGGAGGCTGAGGCGAGAGAATGGCATAAACCGGGAGGCGGAGCTTGCAGTGAGCTGAGATCCGGCCACTGCACTCCAGCCTGGGCGACAGAGCGAGACTCCGTCTCAAAAAAAAAAAAAAAAAAAATACAAAAAACTAGCCAGGTGAGGTGGCGGGTGCCTGTAGTCCCAGCTACTCGGGAGGCTGAGGCAGGAGAATGGCATAAACCTGGGAGGCAGAGCTTGCTGTGAGCTGAGATCCGGCCACTGCACTCCAACCTGGGCGACAGAGCGAGACTCTGTCTCAAAAAAAAAAAAAAAAAAAAAGAATAAAGAACAAAGCTGAAGGCATCACATTTCCTGATTTTGAAATATATTACGTAGATACAGTAATCAAAACAGTATGGTACTGGCAGAAGACAGACATATAGAGAAACAGAACAGAATAGAGCACCCAGGAAAAAATCCATGCATATGTAATCAATTGATCTTTGACAAAGGTGCCTAGAATACACAATGGGGAAAGAAAAGTCTCTTAAACAAATAGTGGTTTTTGTTTCTCCAAAGAAGACATACAAATGGCCAACAGGTATATGAAGAAATACTCAATGTCAGTAATCATCAGGGAAATGCAAATCAAAATTGTAATCAGCTATCACCTCACACCTGTCAGGGTGGCTTTTTTTTGTTTGTTTGAGACAGAGTTTTACTCTTGTTACCAAGGCTGGATTGCAATGGCGTGATCTCGGCTCACTGCAACCTCCGCCTCCTGGGTTCAAGCAATTCTCCTGCTTCAGCCTCCCGAGTAGCTGAGATTACAGGCATGTACCACCACACCTGGCTAATTTTGCATTTTTAGTAGAGATGGGGTTTCGCCATGTTGGTCAGACTGGTCTCCAACTCCTGAACTCAAGTGATCCACCTGCCTCTGCCTCCCAAAGTGCTGGTATTACAGACATGAGCCATTGTGCCTGGATGGCTATTATTTTTAAAAAGGTAACACGTGTTAGAGAGGATGTGAAGAAATTGGAATCCTTGCACACCACTGGTGGGAACGTAAAATGGTGCAGCCACTATAACAAACAGTATGAACGTTCCTCAAAAAGTTAAAAATAGGACTGCCATATGACCCAACAATCCCACTTATGGATATTTATCCAAAAGAATTGAAATCAGGATCTCCAAGAGACATCAGTACTCCTATGTTCATTGCAGCACTATTCACAATAGCCAAGTTGTGGAAACTAGGTACATGGACATTGGAGAGATGAATGGATAAAGGAAATGTATATTAAATGGAACATGGAACACTATTCAGCTTTACAAAGAAAGGAAATTCTGCAATATGTGACAACATGGGTGAGCCTTGAGGATATTATGCTAAGTGAAATGAGCCAGGTCAAAGAAAGACAAATACTGATTCAACTTATATAAGATATCTAAAATAGTTAAATTCATACACTCAAAGAGTGGAGTGCTATTGCCAGCAAATGAGGGGAGGAAAGGGGGACTTAACTAATCAATGGGCATAAAGTTTCGGCCAAACAAGATGAATAAGCTCTAAAGATCTACTATACGACATTGTACCTAAGGTAAAACAATAATGTATTATACATTTAAAACTTTGTTAAGAGGGTAGATCTTGGCTGGGCACAGTGGCTTACGCCTGTAATCTCAGCACTTTGGGAGGCTAAGGCAGGCAGATCACTTGAGGTTAGGAGTTCGAGACCAGCCTGGCCAATATGGTGAAACTCTGTCTCTACCAAAAATACAAAACAATTAGCTGGATATGGTGGCGTGCGCTTGTAGTCCCAGTTACTTGGGAGGATGAGGCAAGAGAACTGCTTGAACCTGGGAGGCAGAGGCTGCAGTGAGCCGAGATGGCACCACTGCACCCCACCCTGGGTGACAGAGCAAGACATCATCTGAAAAAAAAAAAAAAGGAGGGTAGATCTCATGTTAAATAGTTTTGCTACAATTTTTTAAAGTCCGTATAGAATGTTATAGTATGTAAGCTTCATTTCAGACCTTGTGGTAGTTGCTGTTATGATAATTATTAATAATTTAAAATGGAAAGCACTTGGAATTAGAAGGCAAAGAAGAGGGGGCAAGGGAAGAAAAAAGAACTGACATTTACTGTGCTAAACATTTCAGATATTTACACACATTATTGCATTTAATTATTATAACCTGTGAGGCAGAAGATTATTATATGCATTTTGCAGATGAGAAAGTTCAGTTTCAGAAAATGAAGTGACTTGTCTTGAGTTTACAAAGCTAGCAGGGGGCACAGGCTAAATTAAGTTGGGGTAGAAGGACAATTAATCATCTAAAGCAATAATGCTCTACTTAGAAATTCAATTTGGTGGGAATTTGGGAAAATCACAGATATGGAAATACGTGATATGTAAACAATTTTTATAACTAAAAAGGAGCTAGAGGAAATAGGATAATACAACAAATTTCAAAATTTTAAAAGGAGTACTCAAATAGATTACATAATTTACTATATTGAAAAATGGGCTTGGCTGGGTGCGGTGGCTCATGACTGTAATCCCAGCACTTTGGGAGGCCGAGACAGGCAGATCACCTGAGGTCAGGAGTTCAAGACCAGCCTGGCCAACATGGTGAAACCCCATCTCTACTAATAGTACAAAAATTAACCAGGTGTGGTGGCGGGCACCTATCATCCCAGCTACTAGGGAGGCTGAGGCAGGAGAATCGCTTGAACCCAGGAGGCAAGGGTTGCAGTGAGCCGAGATTGTGCCACTGCACTCCAGCCTGGGTGACAAGATGAGACTCCATCTCAAAAAAAAAAATCATCTCTAAAATCAATTAAAATAAAATTTAAAGTGAATACACTGACTCGCTGCAGCAGAAAATTTTCTGAGCTTTTCTCAGGAGTACTTGGTTATTCTTCCTTGGCCATGTGTAGGTCCTCCTTCCCCTTTGCCCATGTTTGCCATCCCCATCCAAACAGATGGTACAAACATGGAACTCTCAGGCTTAAAAGCAGTGACATCCCTGTATACATGTATATAAATATACAATAACTCTATCCTTTTGTACATATCCAATAGCAGACTATATGGTCTTTATGCAAAGACTTTTATAACTGCAAGAGAAAGGGAAAGCATAAATTAAAATCTAGAAAATATATTACGTATTTTCAAAATCTACAGTATACCTACCTTTCAGGTCTTTAGAAGAGTTAAAATGAACCTTTTAAAGGCACCTCTGCACAACCAAATAGATTGTAAGGGAATAGGAATTCTTAAAAAGATGGTAATAATTTTTGTACTTCCTAATCTTTTATGTATTTTTGATAGCCTTGTAAATTTAGAGCTCTATATTGGGGATTATGGTAAAATTATAGGAATTATTATAACCTCTAACTTCAAGGATCTTACAATTTAAAAATCTTATCCTAAGTATAGCCATATAGCTATATGACACAAAATTGTAAACATACTTTAATATCTTAATAAAATCCAAAATATACTCACATCTTTTAGCACTTTCTTTTATAGCACTTCTATAGAAAAATTCATAATAAACATTAAGCACCTCGAATGTGTCCAAGAATATGCCAGTCACTGTGGATTAGAGGTGAATAGGGCTGTCCCCACTTAAAAGGAACTTACTGCTGGAAAGGGAGGAGGATCTGAAAGCAGGTAACTGATGTGGACTGCTAAGTGCCAGAATAAAGGTATGGACATATCCCGAAAACGATACATGACTAATTTACTCCCTACAAGTGAAACAATTTGAAAAAATAAACTAACTCAGAACAGTAAAATTAAGGGCAGTTAATATTTATATTAATGTTGGCATGCCCATTTTATTTTATTTTAAAGAGTTGACCAAGAACTTTCATGTATAGGTTTTTGTGTATGAAAGTCTGCACTATTTTTTCTTGGGTTATTAATTTTATTACTAGTTTTACTGTGTATTCATTTAGCTCTATTTAATTTTTAGATAATCTAATATTGTCATACCCTTTTTTACAATTCAGTTATTAGTTTCAAAGCAGAATGCTTTTATTTCTTTGTGTGCTACAGGTAACTTTGAAACAATGCATCACCTTGTTCCTGTTTATTACCCACAGGTGGGTAAGCCAAAATTAGTCTTTTTCTCTGAAATACAGAGATACCCTGTAAATGGAAATGCATCTCCAGAAAGTTCCCGAGAAGATTACACTAAAATTATTGAAGAGATGGGGTAGGTTCTTTCAAACATTTATGTGACTTTATCTTTTTGGTGGGGAGGAGACATCTTCACAGTAAACAAAGAGGAACAGAGGCCATCCAATCTGTCTCCTAGTTCTTTGTTCTCAATCTTTTTTGGCCAAACATAGAAAGAAAAAAAAAGGTTCATTGTTGGTCTGCCCAAACAGTCAGAGAGTTACAGTGGGAAGGGATGTTTTCAGAAGACTTGGCAGTTAGACTGGATACACCCACTGAGGTAAGGTAGGGGACTCAGAAAAGTCCCAGAGGCAGTAGGTAAAGACAATGATCAGGGATTCTGTCAAAGGAGCCTGAGGCCTAGCTGATGACCAGTGGGTGGGCGACTGCACAGCATATGGTTGCAGAAAGTCCAGAGGACTACAGAATTAGGCTACTTTCACCACTTCTACAAACCAGATTTTTAAGCTGTTGTCTCTGAAGGAGACAGAAGTTTCTCCTGATGAGGAAAAATTTGCTTTTTGGTTTTAAAAAGGTATTGCTTTGATGGAAAAATAAACCAGAGCTGGGGACAGTTGTTTACGCCTGTAATCCAGCATTTTGGGAGGCTTAGGTGGGCAGATCATTTTAGTCCAGGAGTTCAAGACCAGCCTGGCCAACAAGGAGAAACCCCTTCTCTGCAAAAAAAAAAAAATACAAAAATCAGCTGGACATGGTGGTACGGGCCTATAGTCCCAGCAACTTGGGAGGCTGAAGTGGGAGGGTCACTTGAGCCTGGGAGACAGAGGCTGCAATGAGCTCAGATCGCTCCACTGCACTCCAGCCTGGGCAACAGAGTGGGACCCCATCTCAATTAATTAAATAAATAAATATCCATACCAGAAAGTAACTTCATTTATATGTAAAACATGAGACATCTGCCATATGCTGGGCAACACTGAATATAAAAACTCATTTGAGTTTGAGTTTTTGTATTCTGATAATCCTGTTTTGAGATAATGAGATAATGAGATAATCCTGATCTCAAATATTTTGCCACAAACAAGCTGGGGAGTCAAATATGGTATAACTACTCTATAGTGTGATAAATGCTATGGGCTTTAAAAACCAGATCCTGGCCGGGCACGGTGGCTCAAGCCTGTAATCCCAGCACTTTGGGAGGCCGAGACGGGTGGATCACGAGGTCAGGAGATCGAGACCATCCTGGCGAACACGGTGAAACCCCGTCTCTACTAAAAAATACAAAAAACTAGCCGGGCGACGTGGCGGGGGCCTGTAGTCCCAGCTACTCGGGAGGCTGAGGCAGGAGAATGGCGTAAACCCGGGAGGCAGAGCTTGCAGTGAGCTGAGATCCGGCCACTGCACTCCAGCCGGGGCGACGAGCGAGACTCTGTCTCAACAACAACAACAACAACAACAAAAACAGATCCTAATACATCTTATACATTTTGCATTAAACTTATTTTTTCATTTATAATCAATACAATGATTGCTCTATTGATCCTTCCAACCATATCAGATTAGTGATTGCAATATACTAAAGGCCAATAGCATATTTCATTGATAAAGTAAACAGAGCCAGGGGACATACTTTGGAATCGTTTTCCTTTTCCCAGAACTGCCTACTGAAGGTCAAGTGGGCTTACCCTCTTTGCAGGGTCCCATCAAGGGATGATGATTTAGAATTGCCTAGTATAGCCCACTTCAAGAAGCCCTGTGAACATTACTACTGCACTGTCCTACCCCTATTCCCTGCAGAGTGGCTCAGGCTTGCTGGGATGCAGTCTTAGGAGAGAGAAGGTCTGTGGGTATGGAAAATGCTTTATTTGGGGAAGAAGTGAAAGGATATGCAGGGAGTCCTCGTTTTGGTCTTGCCTCCTCTCCATTCACAATAAAACAGGAGCTATGTGAGACATTTACTGCTTATGTCCATTGTCATTACTACCAAACCACTGCCTACTTGCCCATAGCACAATAGTTTCTTAAAGGTTTACACAACTGTTATCAATTCCACAACAGTGCTCTTAAGTTGTTTCTTTGCCAAGCATTTTGAAAAACCTTGCTAGTATATCATCAAGGAAGAAAATAAAACAATAAAAATGACACAGCCTCAGAAAACAATGTTGATGAATTCTATACATTGCCACGTACATTGTTAGATCAATAGTGAGCTGTGGCCCATTCCACATACTCTATAGCCCCAAGCAAAGCTCAAGTTACTAGGAGTGCACTGATAAAACATCAAATCACTCTACCCTCATTTTCCTAACTACAAACACTAAATACAGAACTAAATGCATTTTTAAAAATACAAACTATTATGTACTGCAAAGATAGGCTATCCTAAATGAAGCCAGCAAACCAGAAGGGTTCTGTGAGAACATAAGAATGTCCTGCCTCAGCCACCATCAAGTGAAGCCAATTATGTTCAATCCTGAGTCTTCAATTTTATCCTGTGAAAAAGTATTAAATAAATGTTTAAATGCTTATTATTTCCTCAGGCAATAATTTCACCTTAGGTATGCCAAAATATTGTTTTAGTATATCAAAAGATTTAATCTGTATTAAATGAGATTATCAGTTCTACCTCTCTTTAATAAAAGGTAATCAAATACATTACAGTTTCATCAAACCCTTGATATAGATTATCAGGGCATGCCTTTTGCTAATTTTAGTAATATAACATAAATCTAGGAGATAATGAAAATAAAGCTAGAAGGTCAGTAAAGTGTTAAAAACAAAATACTCAGCCCAAACACAAATAACAGATTTTTAGTTTCTAGAACATTGATTAAAACTACCCCTTGCCTTAATTACTTTAAGGGAAAGAATGAGCTGGCATCAGCAGACATGTCCCTACACTCTATATTTAATATTCAAGGTGGGGAGCCTGCTCAGAGGTGGAAATAAGCTTACAGTGCATCTTCCAAAAAGCTAAAGGTATGTGCCCCACACTCCTTTAGGGTTCTACACACTGGGGGCTGTGCCTGTATCATATGTGGAGCCAGTGAAGCAACATCTGTCCAGAGACAGGGGAATGTTTTCCACTTCTTTTATAAATGCATGCAATCTGTGCTCATGTATATTTATACAAGCCTCCTTTCCCTACTGGGAGGAAAAAGTCAGACTCATTGACGTTGTTTTTGACCCTCAAACTGAACTTGATACTATCAATGTATACTTTAATTAACGATTAGGTCAAAACTATTTTTTATTTAAAGGCTGATTCTGAACAAATGCCTTCACTGTTCAATTTTTTAAAATATGGTATTAAACAAACAAAAAGGTACACATTATTGCTTCTTTCTGTGTTTGTCACAGTAAATACTTCTGACAGATGTTTCCTCTCTTTGCAAACATGCTAGGAGGTGCTTGAGCCTTAGTAATTTTAAAATAGACATTAAATGCATTTATATATTGCATATAAAATCCACTGAAAATACTCTGTAGCACCATACAATAAAAAACAAATTGTTACTTGATTATTTAACTATCTTTCAAACCCAAGCAATGTTAATAAAGTCAATCAATCTCTTTTGTTAATGTAAAAATAATAACTTTCTAGCTGGGTAAAAATGCCCTTAATTTCAGATACCTTTAAGGAATACAAATCACTGGGGCCCATAATTCACAGGAAATATTCACTGTATATTAACTATTTATAAAATACCTAGTACCCTTTGTTAGAATATGGAAGCATTAGATTTCTTTGAATTAAAAAGTGAACTTGAATAACAGTCAAAACAACCTTCCTTCACCACTGTTAAGGTTGTTTGAACAGTTGTAACAACAGATCTATGTACTTAGGAAAGAATTTTTAAAACTCAGATACTTTTAGTCACAAAACTCTGGAATTATGTTATATAAACTCACTTGCAAATTTTGCTTTGTTAAACATAACAGTCTTTAATTTATATGCAAAAATAAGCTTATGTGTGTCAGTAATATAGGTATAATGTTAATATTTGGATTTGCAGTTCTCAAAGAACCATTTTCAAATTAAGATACTCCCCTCCTTCCCAAAAAAAGCACAATAGTGGTAAGCAATATAGTTTTTTTAGGCTGGGTGAGGTGGCTCATGCCTATAATTCCAGCACTTTGGGAAGCTGAGGAAGGAGAGAGGATTGCTTGAGGCCAGGAGTTCGAAACCAGCCTGGGCAACATAGTGAGACCTCATCTCCATAAGAAAAAAAAATTCAGGTGTAGTAACACATCTCTGTAGTCCCAGCTACTTGGGAGGCTAAGGTAAGAGAATTGCTTGAGCCCAGGAGGTTGAGACTACAGTGAGTCACGATTGTGCCACTGCACTCCAGACTGGGCGACAGAGCAAGACCTTATCTCAAAAAACAAAAACTTTTTTTAGTTAAAACAGACTAGTTTTAGTTAAAACAAGCTAGTTTTTGTGACTTCTGTCAATGGTTTACTCTGTGAACAAGAGTTATATAAGACCTAATTCAAAAGAATTATTTTCCATTTTAAAATGCCTATATTTTGAAAGCTGACGCTTCATTATCCAAACAAATTTTTATTTATTTATTTTTTTTTTATTTATTTTTATCTTTTGGAGACGGAGTCTCGCTCTGTCGCCCAGGCTGGAGTGCAGTGGTGCAATCTCAGCTCACTGCAAGCTCCACCTCCCGGGTTCATGCCATTCTCCTGTCTCAGCCTCCCGAGTAGCTGGGACTACAGGCGCCGGCCACCAAGCCGGCTAATTTTTTGTATTTTTAGTAGAGACAGGGTTTCACCGTGTTAGCCAGGATGGTCTCTCTCTCCTGATCTCGTGATCCGCCCATCTGGGCCTCCCAAAGTGCTGGGATTACAGGCGTGAACCACGGGGCCCGGCCTATCCAAACAAATTTTAAAAGACAGTGGAAGTCTTTTAAGAATACTATAAGCCCCATTTTATAGATGGGAAAATGAGTCTTGGAGAGGTACAATCAGAAGGACCCAAGGTCACACAATTGCCATGAGCAGAGCTAGGACTTGAACACAGCTCACTGACTCCAATAGCCAACCTCTCAAGTACTCTGCTGGGGACTCTCAAACAAAACCACCCTTAGGAACAGGAAGTTAATAAATGAGAACAGGTGAGGAGGTGACTAAGGTGAACTGGAAAGCACATGTCCAACTAAAGGCAACTGTAGCTATTCAGCTCCACAATGGTGTGGCCAGATGGACATGCATCACACTAGCTGGCAAGTGAGATATCTCGATTACGAAATCATCTGATTTTTAAATATTTAATTTTTTCTTAAAAAATAACATGTACTAGAATGGATAAAAAGAAAAAACAAAAGCTGGTAATGCTGGCTAGGATATGGAGCAGCTGGAACTCTTGTGTACTACTGGCTGGAATGCAAAAATAGTACAGACACTTTGGACAGTAGTTTAACATATTATTTTATTTATGTACTTATCTTTTGAGAGACAGGGTCTCACTTTGTTGCCCAGGCTGGAGTGCAGTGGCTCAAACACAGCTCACTGCAGCCTCAACCTTCTGTGTTCAAGCAATCCTCCTGCCCCAGCTTTCTGAGTAGCTGAGACTACAGGCGTGTTCCACCACGCCTATGTAATTTTTTAAACTTTTTTGTGGCCGGGCGCGGTGGCTCAAGCCTGTAATCCCAGCACTTTGGGAGGCCGAGACGGGCGGATCACGAGGTCAGGAGATCGAGACCATCCTGGCTAACATGGTGAAACCCCGTCTCTACTAAAAAATACAAAAAAAAAAACTAGCCGGGCGACATGGCGGGCGCCTGTAGTCCCAGCTGCTTGGGAGGCTGAGGCAGGAGAATGGCGTAAACCCAGGAGGCGGAGCTTGCAGTGAGCTGAGACCCGGCCACTGCACTCCAGCCTGGGCGGCAGAGCAAGACTCCGTCTCAAAAAAAAAAAAAAAAAAAACTTTTTTGTACAGACCAGATTTCACTATACTGTCCAGGCTGGTCTCAAACTCTTATACTTAAACAATCCTCCCACCTCAGCCTCCCAAAGTGCTAGGATTACAGATGTGAACCACTGTACCCAGACAGTTTGACATATTCTTATAACATTAAGCTGGGCATGGTGGTACATGCCTGTAGTTACAGCTACTTGGGAGGCTAGGGTGGGAGGATCACTTGGAGGATCACTTGAGCCCCAGAGTTCAAGCCTACAGTGAGCTATGATCGCACCACTGCACTCCAGCCTGGGTGACAGAACGAGAGCCTCCTCCAAAAAAAAAAAACAAAAAAAAGGTAAACATACATTTAACACATCTAGCAGCTAGTGGTTCACTCCTGGTTATTTTCCCAAGTGAAATGAAAACGTATACTCACAAAAACCTGTACCTGAACATTTATAATATTATTCATAATCACCAAAACCTGGAAACAATCCAAAGGTTTTCTTTCTTTTTTTTTTTTTTGAGACAGAGTCTCATTCTGTCGCCCAGGCTGGAGTGCAGTGGCGCAATCTCAACTCACTGCAGTTCCAAAGGTTTTCATCTGAGGAATGGATAAACAAACTGTGGTACATCTATACCATGGAATACTATTCAGCAATACAAAGGAATGAACTAGTGATATACTCAACAACATGGATCTCAAAAGCATTATGCTAAGTGAAAGAAAGCAGACTCAAAAGGTTACATACTATATAATATGCTTCTATTTGTATGACTTTCTAGCAAAGGCAAACTACAGAGACAGAAAACAGATTAGCAGTTGCCAGAAACTGGAGGTGGGAGAAAGGGTGGACTGCAAAGGGTCAGCACAAGATAATTTTGGAGAATTAATGTTCTATATCTTTATTGCATTGATGGTTATAAGACATGTTTATGAAAGCTTGCTGAACTGGGTGAATTTACACTGAAAAGGGTGAATTTAACTATGTAAATTACAATTTAAATAATGAGGGAAATAGTTGAAAGGTGAAAAAAGTACCAATTAATCTACTGCTTTATATACATATAAAACATTTATATATTAAAAACAATATGGAATAAATTGATATGTGTGATTATATCGCATTATAAGGACAATCTGGGTGCAAAATATAAGAAGCCCCAGACACCTCAAATTTGCCTCATCTTAGACCTGGTCCACCTTTCCTCTAATATTATTTCCATACCTCTCACAAATCACAGATTTTTTACATTCTTCGCTACATCAAGAGGAAAATCTTTTTTTCTGCTTCCTTTTTAAAGCCCAACAAGATTCACACAGTTTGGTGACTAATCATTAGCCTTTAATATTGTTATTGTGCCCTAGATTCTATATGTTTGCTACCTTTTGGGGATACTTTCATTGTTTTAATTTAATGCTTTTTCCCCCTCTATAAATACAGGAATCTCTCTTTGAAGCAATCTGAAAGCTTGCTGACAAAAAATGATGTGCATGAACCTCACCTTTTCCATAACCCCAAAGAAAAAGAAAATTTGTTTGCGGAAAATGAGTAAATTCAGCCTCAAGTGACAGGAAATGTTTGATTTTGTTTTTAACCTTATAGGACTAGGCAACACTATCTTTTGTGGGTTTGTAGCTTTATGGTATCTCACATAGAAAAACTTTTAAGTTATTGTTTGATTTGCTGCTTTATAGAATCTGAAACATTGCTTTCCGCCTGTGAATTCAGGGATCTAGTCGCTTTATTCCTCATTACATACAATTTACTGGGAAAATATGTACTTTTTCATTCAGCAATAGAAGCCCCTTCAATGGCGCGATCACAGCTCACTGCAGCCTCAACCTCCTGGGCTCACGAGATCCTCCCGTCTCAGCCTTCGGGGTAGCTGGGACTACAGACATGAGCCACTGCACCAAACCTCTTTTTGAATCAATAGAATTTTGGTGTGCTTCTTTCTAAAGTGTAAATCTAATTACAGTTATTGGGTGGGAATTGAGATGAAAGCCTAAGTACCATTCTGACTCACTAATGTACTTAATTTGTGGACCAGTACATCCAAATAGTGCCACCAGGACTGCTGACGACTTGGTTATAGTAGTTCCAACTTAGAAATCTACTGGAAAGTATTAAATGATGGTGCATACACAAGAGCGCGGTTTCTTCAGTGCCATTTTAAATTTGATATTCCGATTGACCCCAAAGAATATAAGAAAATATCCTGCTCTTGGCTTGAGCCCAAAAGTTGGAGGCTGAGGTGAGCCGAGATGGCACTACTGCACTCCAGCCTGGGCGACAGAGACCCTGTCTCAAACACAAAAACAGAAAATGTCCTACTCTGCGAATTGCAGGCATTGTTTCGAGTGTGTTCCAATTATGTTGTTGGAAAGTACTCAGATTTCACCTACGAAGGCGACGGGGTCCAGGACCTGCAGAAACCGCTGCGGACTGGGGCGGCCGGGGGCCCAGGGCTTTCTGGGGCGACTCTGAACAGGCCTTGGGGCGCAGTGCCGGCTTTCTAAAGAAGGCTGGGATCGGGTCCTACCTCGCTGCAAGTCACGCTTCTCGTGGGTCCACAAGAGCAAAACCAGAAAAGAATGTCCAAATAATTAAAGAGCGGTGGCCCCCGCGGGTGCAGCGGGGGCAGTCAGCAAGGTCCGCGTCCCCGGGGAGAAGCGCCCACGATTCAAGGGCTGCCTGCTCTGGGAATTTCTTAAAGAATTACAGACAGCGGGAGCATTCGGGGTCTGGTAGGAAGTGCAGTGTATCTCCCAGCTTTAGGGTAACTAGGACAGTATGAATCTTTTACCTTGTGGTAGAATAAACGGCTAGCGCCTCGATGTGGCGCGCTCGACTTTTCCTCACAGAGCCTAAAAGACACGCTCAACCAAACGGCAACGTTCCCGCCTCAGCTGGAAGCGGCCTGGAATCAGACAGGACCCGAGGAGGTAGGACCTCGGCAGCGCGAGGTTAACCACAGGCCTCACCCGTGGCCTCCAGCCCTGCCCCACCGCAGCCGGCAGCCGACACCCCAGACTCTCCACACACCGCCCTCAGCGAGGCGCCTCGGGAAAAGCAGAGTGAGGCGCTGAACCGAGGGGCGGGGCCAGGAGGACGCCCCGCCCCCTGAGCCTGCCCCACTGGGCGGTTTGATTAATGACCCTCTAAGCCGCTTCAGCCCCTGGTGTAGCCCCTCCGGTGGGTCAGGCCCTCCGCCCGACCTGCCGTAGCCGGCCGGAGCCGCGGGGCGCCCGCATAAAAGTCACGGCCAGCGTGAGTTGGAAGCAGCCGTCAATTTGGGCTTCGGCCGGACGAGGATGGCGTGACCAGTGCGGTCCTAGCCACACAGGCCCTGCTCCACGCCCCTCTCCCGCCGCACAGCAGAGCGGAGCTCCACTCAGCTGCTCCAGGAAAGGTGAGGGGCCCGTCAGACGCGTACTGTGCGGCTCTTGGGCTTGGAACGGTGGCGGGTGATTACTCCGAGGTGAGGCTAAAGGTCCCCCACTCCTCGGGCAGAAATCCCCCCTGGTGTGAAAGGCCGAGGGCGGCTGGTGAGCCGTGGTTTTCCGCGGCGTCGGCGAAGAGGAGCCGCGCCACCTCTAGTGCGCGCCGGGTTGGATAAAGTCACCGAATCGCGAACGAGTGCCGATCCCGAGCTGAGCTTCCGAAATCTTTCTTCCCGGGTAGAGTAGACCTTTCGCTTAATTTGCCCCTGAAAAGCAAAGCCGGCACCGCGCCTCTCTTCATCCTTCTAGGAAGCCCAAGAACTGCAGAGCCCCGCAATTCGCCCCAGACATCGGGAGGCAAAACTCTCCCCAGGCAAAACGAGCTCTCTTTAGAGCGCCCTCAGCGCCGTTGGGCTGCTAGTGGGCGCACGGGGAGAACCAGGGGGCTGCGCCTCTCAGGTTAAGCCCGACCACCCCCGGCCTCACCGCACCTTCGGTCCTTTGCAGCGCGCGCGGCGCGGGAAGCTGCCATGGACCGCGACCGCCCCGCGGGCAGCCCTCTCAGCGTCAGAGCAGAGCCCGCGCCCCTGGCCGCCGCCATCCGCGACTCGAGTACCCGGCTGACCGGGCCGGGGCCGGCGGGCCCCGGGGGCGGTGCGCGTTCCGGGAGCGGGCGGCCGGCGGCGGCTAATGCGGCACGGGAGCGCAGCCGGGTACAGACCCTGCGGCACGCCTTCCTGGAGCTGCAGCGCACGCTGCCGTCCGTGCCGCCCGACACCAAGCTGTCCAAGTTGGACGTGCTGCTGCTGGCCACCACCTACATCGCGCACCTCACCCGCAGCCTGCAGGACAACGCCGAGGCGGCGGCGGCGGACCCCGGGTTGGGCGCCCTGCGCGGCGATGGCTACCTGCACCCGGTCAAGGTAAGCGGGCGGGGGCGCACCGCGGGGCTGGGGCGGAGACCAGGACACCTTGATCCGCCCTGCCAGTCACTGTCTTGGGTAGATGCTCTCATTCCTTTTCGGGTGAGACGGGAAGCCGACCGGGAGAACGACCTCGGCCTGCGAGGGTACTGGTGGCAAGGTCCTCGCCGCGAGAGGCTGCTCCTTCGCCTTTCGCAGGTGGCGGGTGAGGCGTTTAAAGCCGGGGTGGCTTGAGTAAGAGTCTCGCAGGCCCCTTACAGGATGCCTCTGAAGGATTTGTGTGCCTTCCAAGGTGAGAAATGGGGGCTTGGTTGCACATCCTGATAATGTTTAATATCTGAGTTGTATTATGACCTTCTGAGAGTTTTAAAGCATCTTTTATTTACATAATTACGCTTTCATTGATTTTTATGGGATATTTGAAAGATTTCACTGGAGTAATGGCCCTAAGTGATTCGAGGAAAACACTGTTGAAATTTTTTGGTAAAACTAGTAAGAGCAAATGAGACCGTTCTGCATCTCTATGGAGTAAAATTTCAGTCCGTTTAAATAAAGGTTAAATATCATATACTTGACAGCTACCAAAAGTATTAGAAAAAACTACAGTGTTTTTAAATACGTTCGCAATAGATTGGCATGTGTGTTGAGTGAATTGATTACTAAATCCAAAGTCTGTAATGTACAAAATTAGACAAGAGAATCCATTTTGCGTAATTTCTTTACATATAGGTAAAATTTTTACTTAACATGGTATATATGATTATGCTTCGTTACCTATTGCAGTAGTCGGTTTTTGCATCATCCTCTTCTTCTAAATTTGATTGTTTTGAAACCTTACACTAATCTTTCTGTTCCAAATGCATCATCTCATTATTTACTAAACCTAAATTTTCAGAGTTTTGGCTTCATCACCCTGAAATATTTGGCCACACTCGCGCACACGCACACACACACACACACACAAATGCAAAGTTAATACTTGAGACTTAGCTTTAAGTATATCAGTGTTCAATAAATTATTCAGTGTGGTAAAGCACACCCTCTGATATTAACTGAACTTACAATTCTGTGGTAAGGTTTAACAAAATTTACTTTGCAAATATAATCATAATGATAGACTTAAATCATTTCAATATTAAATATGAAGACATGAAATATTATTTATAATTATGATATACCTTATCTCATTTGTAAGTTTATAATCTCAGCAGAAAAGTCATTATTAAGGGGTTCTGTATTACCGTGTTCATTAGATTGCTATTCAAATATACCATTAATATTAGATTTCTTTTGACTTGACATTTGCATATACTCTAAGGAAGTTTATTTTAACATTAAGTAGATTGTAATACAAAGAGCATCTGTTAAATACTTTATGGGAGATATAATTCAGAATGAGAAGTCAAGATGCTTTTCATCTTATTTTTTCTTGGAATGCTTTTTTTGAATGAATAATGTTAGAAGCGTCATTTCCATGTAACAATAAGCATAGCAAGCGTCTTTTTGCACTTGATTCATGTACCAAATGTTTTTATAATCATAACTTTTTATTTGTAAATATTGATTGTTTTAATTGAATATTTTAAAAGACAACTCTAGAGATGATACAAAGCCAAAGTTTTTTTTTAAATGAAATTAATGTTGCTTGAACAAGTGACTAAAATCAAGCATATTTTAAAATCAAACATTTATTGAATTCTTACTGTGTGCAAAGCAGTATTTTAGGGGAGTGAACACAGTAAGACTCAGTCCCTTTCCTATATGAACATATTATTGAGACAACAACAAAGAAACAACAGTACTGGAAGGGAGAATGTTACATTTTCCATAAAAGAACTATAATTATGTGCTACGGAAGTTCAGAGGAAAGAGCTGTTATGTTCATAATTGAAACCGCCTGTTAACTGTTAACACATTATTTTACAGACACTACCAAAATGTTTAAACATTGTCTACCTTTGATTAATGTGAAATTAATTAAAATATCCTATTTGTACTTTTATGGTTAACTAAAGGCTCATTATAAACTATTATTTAGGAAAAAGTGTTCTAAAATGACTTCATTTTTCTGCCTTACAACATAGTGTTAGGTCTTACCCTGATGATCGAAGCTTTTTAACAAATATTTCAAGGTCATTATTTTGAATCACAGTCCTTATTATCAGTATTGTTAGCACATTACCACTGTTGGGGATTTACTTTAAGAGCATTTCATAGCAAGACTTCCTCTCTACTAAGAATTTTAAAAATTAGGTGGCTGTGGTGTGTGCACCTGTAGTCCCAGCTACTGGGGAGGCTTATGCGAGAGGACTGCTTGAGCCCAAGAGATTGTGGCTACATTGCACCACTGCATGCCTGGGCAACTGAGCACGACCCTGTCTCAAAAAAAAAGAACAAACATCTCAAATGAAACTGGAAGTTTAAGAGACTGGGAACCTGGTGCATAGCCTGAAATGGCAGTTTTTAATCCCTGTGGGGTATGAGCAATTTATTTCCATCAGCATCAGCTGCCCAAAAGGCAGTGATTGTCTAAGAAACAGGAATATATTTCAGATCTCTACACTGGCAGAAAAACACAAATGACTTTATTATCGTGCTCCTTATTTTATAATCATTGTCTATGATAGGTAAACAATAATTGAAAAAAAATAGATAACAGGGTTTTGTTATTTTTGAGTCACTTATTTAAACTAAGTGCTTTTTGTTGTTGTTGTTTTTTGAGATAGAGTCTCGTTCTGTCACCCAGGCTGGAGTGCAGTGGTGCAATCTCAGCTCACTGCAACCTCTGCCCCCTGGGTTCAAGTGATTCTTCTGCCTCAGCCTCCCAAGTAGCTGGGATTACAGACACCCACCACCACACCCAGCTAATATTTGTATTTTTGGTAGAGACGGGGTTTCACCATGTTGGCCAGGCTGGTCTTGAACCCCTGACCTCAGGTGATCCACCCACCTCGGCCTCCCAAAGTACTGGGATTACAGGCATGAGCCACCACATCCAACCTTTTTTTTTGAGACGGAGTCTTGCTCTGTCGTCAGGCTGGAGTGTGGTGGTGCGATCTCGACTCACTGCAACCTCTACCTCCTGGGTTGAAGCAATTCCCATGTTGCCCAGGATGGTCTTGATCTCTTGACCTCGTGATCTGCCCGCCTCAGTCTCCCAAAGTGCTAGGCTTATAGGCATGAGCCACTGCCCTGGCCCGATTTTCCTCTTCTTAAATGGGTATTAGTGCCTCATGACCTAATCTAACTCTTTTTACCTCCCAAAGGCCTTGTCTCTAAATCCCATCACCTTGGAGGTAAGAGCTTCAACATGGGCATTTTGGAGGGACACAAACACTACAGCATTGGGATCTTCAGTATAATGAAGGACTTCAGTCTGATATAACAATGCCAGATCTTGATACATCAGATAAACCTCACTCCAGTTTCTAAAACATATTGGTTTGGCTGGGCGTGGTGGCTTACACTGTAATCCCAGCACTTTGGGAGGCTGAGGTAGGCAGATCACTTGAGGTCAGGAGTTCGAGACCAGCCTGGCCAACATGGCAAAACCCCATGTCTACTAAAAATACAAAAATTAGCTGGGCATGGTGGCACATGCCTGTAATCTCAGCTACTTGGGAGGCTAAGGCAGGAGAATCACTTGAACCCTGGAGGCCGAGGTTGCAGTGAGCCAAGATCACGCCACTGCACTCCAGCCTGGGTGACAGAGCAAGACTCCATCTCAAAAAAAAATAAAAATAAAAAACACATTAGTTTATCTTTGTAAAAGATCCCAGGAACAGGATCACTGACAATGGTACACCTAGGATGTATAGGAATGCATATGTATTATTTTTAAAAATTGAGTCCAGGCATGGTGGCTCACACCTATAATCCCAGCACTTTGGGAGGCTGAGGCAGGAGGATCACTTGAGCCCAGTAGTTCAAGACCACCCTCGAACTCAAAGCAACATAGTGAGACTCTGCCTCTGCAAAAACAAGTAAATAAACAAACAAAAAAACAAGTTTTTAATTAGCCCAGCGTGGTGGCAGCCACCTGTAGTCCTAACTCAGGAAGCTGAGGCAGGAAGATTGCATGAGCCCAGCAGGTTTAGGCTGCAGTGAGCCATGATCACACTACTGCCACTCCAGCTTGTGCAGCAGAATGAGACCCTGTCTCATAAATAATAATATAATAAAAAAATAAAAATTAGGACTTTGGTTGGTTGCCACAGAACAAAACTTTCCAGATAGTATCACATGCCCACTTATTCTTTATGGCTATGTTTTACATTTGGAGTCCAAGTTTAGGTGAAAATAACTGTGCTCACAAGTGTAATGAGAGTTTATATTATTATTCCATCTAAGATCTAACTCTACTTACATTCTTTTAACTCTGTAACAGAATTAATAGTCCATTCTGACTTAATTGTTCTGGGGTGTGACTTGGCCATCAGTATTTATTTAAAGCTCTCTGGGTGAGTCTCATATGCAACTTGGGTTGCGAACCCAGAGCTCTTAATGTTCTTTGGCGTGTTAATAATTGTACCTCTATTTGAGCACTGTGGATTATCTGCCAGGCATTTAAAAACATATTATGGTGCTATGTAACTAGCAGCTGGCCTGTGTGTGTTCGCTGATGAAGATAGGTAGCCTCCTTACATAAGGCAGCACTTGCTCCCTGGAGAGTATGGGACCAGATTGCTGACCTTTAGGAGTTGCTTTTTTTTTTTTTTTTAAGTCCATCTCTGTATTAAAAAAATAAAAGTAGTATTCTAAGGATCTTAGAACTTAACTGATTATATGACACCTGCCTCCTTCCAAAAAGAGTTTTATTCTGAAAGAACTACTCATGTAATATGTTTTTTCATCATTATGTCTGTCTGGCAATAAATTATATTGTTTGAGAGATTGCCCATCATAAAGATGAATTTAGAAAAATCACCATCAGTAATTCAAATATGATGATTACCAAAAGGTTAGAGCTAGATGATGTCAATACAGACAGACATTTAATCGGGATGTTCTCTTAGTATAATACCAAATATTCTAATATTTATGACTTCTAGATACTGTTTTTAGCTAGATAAGATGCATAGATGGGGCTGGGCTTGGTGGCTCATGCCTGTAATCCCAGCACTTTGGGAGGCTGAGGCAGGTGATCTCTTGAGGTCAGGAGTTCAAGACCAGCCTGGCCAATGTGGTAAAACCCTGTCTCTGCTAAAAATACAAAAATTAGCCAGGCGTGGTCGTAGGCGCCTATAATCCTAGCTACTCAGGAGGCTGAGGCAGGAGAATCGCTTGAACCCAGGAGATGGAGGTTGCAGTGAACCGAGATCGTGCCACTGCACTCCAGCCTGGGTGACAGAGCAAGACTCTGTCTCAAAAAAAAAAAAAAAAAAAAGAACATGTATAGATAGTTGACACTTTTCACTGTGGTCCTTTGATACGTGTAGACACATAATACCACGTAGAACTTTTTAAAATATAGTGCTCACTTCGGCAGCACATATACTAAAACTGGGACTTTAAAAAATATTTTTAAAGCCAAGGATCTAGTTTTAGGCTTAATTTTGTTTTAGGTTTAGTTTGAAATTAAAACATTACAGGCAGATATATTTTTCTGCACTTTATATTTATTTTTCATGATTTCTTGCAGTTCTTATCCATAAGCACACATATTACTTCTAAAATTTTAATCAAAGTCTGAGTATATTTTTGTTTTTTACTGAGCATTAATAAACATTTTTTCATGTTGTTCCTTGTACTTCATACTTATAATTGTTATTAGCTACATAATATTGCATTTGCATTGGGCTGTTTCCAATCTTTAACATTGTAGACCACGTTAATATATGTCACAGATATTAACTTTTGAATTCTTGTTGAAATAATCTTTTTCAGAAATGGCCCATGCGATCAAGATTGTACATCGGTGCTACTGGTCAGTTTCTGAAGCATTCTGTTTCTGGAGAAAAAACAAATAATGACAACACTCCAACAGACTCACAGCCTTAGGCTGTCCCCTGGTGGGGGCTGGTAGAAGTGGTGGCTATTGTTTTTAAATACTATGACATAATTCTATATTTATTATGTGAGACATAACAAAATTTCTGAAAATTTACATGTGAACCCATAGTTGGATGTTCAGGTTTATCTGTCTAAATGTGGAATGAAATAATCAGTGTTATATAAAACACACAGCTTATCTGTTCAGTGTGAGAGTCACTACTATATAGTACAAGAGAAATTATTAGAAAAAAGAAGTCACATGAAAGCAAACAATTGTGTATGTAGCTAAAGAATGCACACATTGCTATAGTGTATCTATTACAAACAGAAAAGTTCATATCTATTGGTGCAGACTTCCTAGTTTAAAAAGATAAAATCTGTGTTTATAATATACCAGTATTCCTTTTTTGTGAAAACCATACTGTGCTTAAGTTGGTCTAAGATGCCACTTCAGTTGAAGAAAACTGTTGCAGTAATATGAAGATGCAATAAATTCAATAAGTAGTTATTTTTCCCTCTTAGAAAACTTGTTTGGAGTATTAGAAATGGTTTGCTCAGAGGACAGGGTTTGGCCATCTTCCTAGAGGGTTATTCTGTATCTTACTGTGTTTGCAACTTGTGGAAGGCACTGGGAATCCCTGCAGTCCAGTGTGAACAGAAGACCAGGTGTCAGCGGACAGCAGAGTTCACAATGTAGGTGCATGTCACCACACCTGGCTAATTATTTTATTTTTTGTAGAGATGGGGTCTCACTGTGTTGCCTAGGCTAGTCTTGAAATCCTGGCTCAAAAAATCCTCCCGCCTCACCTCCCAAAGTGTTGGGATTATAGGCAAGAGCCACCATGCCTGACCTAGTTTTATTGTTTTAATGTGAATATACTCATAATGTGACAGAAGCATATCTTTTTGCAAGAAAGATATATAATAGAAGTTCTCTACATATTAATATGTAGAAAAGTACTTGTATATTTAAATATTTGTAAACATATTTACCTACTCATATAACATGGAAAAATAAAAAGTAAAATGAGATTTGGATTCAGCCATTCACTATTATAAGTTATTGACATAAGAAGTGCTAAAAAGAATCTTTATCCTAAGGAATGAAATCAAAACTTCTTTAAAGTTACCCCAAACTGAATTGTAAACACTACATTTAACAGCAAGAATTTCAGAAAAATGGTTTTCTTGCTAATAATTCTTAAGATTTATTAGTTTGGCTAGTTTTTAAAGCATTTAACTGGGGAAAAAACTATGTTGAATAATTAGACTTCTAAGTCATCCTGTTAAATAGTTAGTAGAGCTTTGCCTTTGATGGTATTGCTTTTTAATTCTTCTCATCCAGTTATAAGTCGTTTTAATGCCAAAGAAGTGTATTTGTTACAGATTTTCATAACATTTTATTAAATTGCTAGATATGATGATAGGTTTTGGTAGGTTGGAAAATTACAGAGGAGAAATTGTGTATTTTCACTCGAAGATTCAAAGGAATATGCTGTTTTAATGCTTTAATGGTGAATGGTCATGATAAGAGGTATTATAAAAATAAAGTACTAATTTGAAAATTAGTCTGTTAAATTTACGTTTCTCTCTTTGGATATTTAACAAACACTGAAGGTACTTTTGAAAATCTTTTTAGGTGATAGATGCCTGCTTGGTGTTAGCTTCTTTTTTACCATGCTGTCTTTTTTTTTTTTTTTTTGAGACAGAGTCTCACTGTTTCCCAGGCTAGAGTGCAGTGGCACAATCTGCATTCACTGCAACCTCCACCTCTTGGGTTCAAGCGATTCTCGTGCCCCTCAGCCTCCTGAGTAAGTGGGACTACAGGCATGTACCACCATGCCCACTTAACTTTTGTATTTTTAGTAGGAGACAGGGTTTCAACATGTTGGCCAGGCTGGTCTCAAATTCCTGACCTCAAGTGATCCGCTTGCCTCGGCCTCCCAAAGTGCTGGGATTACAGGCGCAAGCCACAGCGCCCAGCCTCTGTTGTTTTTCGAGATGGAGTCTCATTCTGCTGCCTAGGCTGGAGTGCAGTGGCGAGATCTCAGCTCACTACAACCTCCACCTCCCAGGTTCAAGGGATTCTCCTGCCTCAGCTTCCGGAGTAGCTGGGATTACAGAGGTGCGCCACCATTCCCAGCTAATTTTTGTATTTTGGTTAGAGATGGGGTTTTGCCATGTGACCCCAGCTGTTCTCAAACTCCTGGCCTCAAGTGATCCACCCACCTCAGCCTCCCAAACAACTGTGATTACAGGCATGAGCCACCGCTGAGGAAATAATCTAATATACACAGAACATCTCTTTACAGTGGCCAGCCAACATGATTCACTTAGAAATGAACACATGATTTATATTTGTTATGACACGATAAGACAAGTGGCTTGTTGGCTCTATGTATAATCATATTGTTATTATTAGCTGGCAGGGAGAAGAAACCACAAATCAGACTGCTTCTGATCTTAATTTATATAGTAGATATTTTGAGAGATGGCTTAATCTAAATGCTCTTTTCTTTTTACGTGTGGGTTACTACAAATTATATCAATTGTGTATTTTATTTGAAAAGCTATGAACTTTGACTCCTCTAGCACTAGCAGATTCTGTCTTAACCTGGTGACAAATTAATGATTTTGTTTGTTTGTTTTTTGTTTTGTTTTGTTTTTTGAGACAGAGTCTCGCTGTGTCGCCCAGGCTGGAGTGCGGTGGCGCAATCTCGGCTCACTGCAAGCTCCGCCTCCCAGGCTCACGCCATTCTCCTGCATCAGCCTCCCAAATAGCTGGGACTACAGGTGCCTGCCACCACTCCCGGCTGATTTTTTTGTATTTTTAGTAGAGACGGTGTGTCACCATGTTAGCCAGGGTGGTCTCAATCTCCCACCCACCTCGGCCTCCCAAAGTGCTGGGATTACAGGCATCAGCCACCACGTCCAGCCGAGTTTTTTAAAATCATTGCTGGTGGCCAGGCAAGGTGGCTCATGCCTGTAATCCCAGCACTTTGGGAAGCCAGGGTGGGAGGATCACTTGAGGTCAGAAGTTCAAGACCAGCCTGGGCAACATGGTGAAACCCTTCCCTTCTCTACTAAAAATACAAAAAAATTAGCAGGGCTTGGTGTGTGTGTCTGTAGTACCAGCTACTCAGGAGGCTGAGGTGAGAGGATTGCCTGAGCCTAGGAGATTGAGGCTGCAGTGAGCCATGATCATGCCACTGCACTCCAGCCTATTATGGCTAGAGGATGTGATTGTTACCTAATTTCCCAGATGGTGTAAGACACAGTATAGTATTGCTGTTTTTCTCTGATGCATGCACTTTTGATTTTTTCATTTTGTTTTTGTTATTGTCATTTTAAAAGAACTCAAAAGCTAAGATTGTAAAATTTTAAAAGCACTAGGAAAATACTGTAAAGTTGTGTATCTCAAAGATAATATGTACTTTTGTTATGTAATGCTAGCTGGTGGTCTTATAGGCAGCTGTTGTACTGAAAAATAAATGTTCCTTAAATCCTGTAGATTTGCTGCCTTTAGACTCTGAGCACTGCACAGATGGCACTGCAGCACAGTTGGGAGTGAGGGACATTAAGTATTCTTACCTAACTACATAAATCTGGGAAAGGTTTCCCTTTTAATGTTTATACAAGTCTCAATTTCAACTCATAGGACAAACCAGCTCAGTGAAACATACCTCAATCACTCAAATGCTTTCATTATAAATTATACCTTAGCATTTTAGCTGTCATAAGGTTTTAAATAATAAACTGAAGAATAATCCTAACTATTAAAGATTATGTCAGTAGTCATTTCTTGTGTATATGAATGTTACTTAATTATTTCATGCATTCCTGCCCTCCCAGGGCCAAGAAATATGTCCTGGGGATGAACTTTAATCACTCATCTCCATTTTTTTTAGCCATTAGAAACTGGGGGCCATTTCAAGCAATGTGATGTCTAAAGAAAAATTTATTGTAACCATTTTTACTTTCAGATAGACTCTGAAATCACTAACTTAAAAATGTTAAATGTGTGCTATTATAAAGTAGCTTAACTCTGGTTTTTTTGGTTGGTTGTTTTTTTGAGACAGAGTTTCCCTCTGTTGCCCAGGCTGGAGTGCAGTGGTACCATCTCGGCTCATTGCAACCTCCACCTCCCGGTTCAAGCGATTCTTTTGCTTCAGCCTCCTGAGTGGCTGGGACTACAGGCACCCGCCACCATGCTCAGCTAATTTTTGTGTTTTTAGTAGAGATAGGCTTTCACCATGTTGGCCAGACTGGTCTTGAACTCCTGACCCCAAGTGTTCTGCTCGCCTCAGTCTCCCAAAGTGCTGGAATTACAGGCATGAACCACTGTGCCTGGTCAAGGTAGCTTAATTGTTTATGTAGATGGATATATGATGTGGAACAAAACATTTTTTAAGGCCAGGTGCAGTGCCTGTAATCCCAGCACTTTGGGAGGCTGAGACAGAAGGATCACTTGAGACCAAGAGTTCAAGACCAGCCTGGGCAATGTAGCAAGAACCCATCTCTACAAAAAAATTTAAAAATTAGCCGGGCATGGTGGCATGTGCCTGTGGTCCCAGCTACTCGGGAGACTAAGGTAGAAGGATTGCTTCTACCTTAGCGCAGGAGGTGGAGGCTGCAGTGAGCCATCATTGTGCCACTGCACTCCAGCCTAGGAGACAGTAAGACCCTGTCTCAGGAGAAAAAAAAAATTTTTTTAATTAAGCTGTATTTTTAAAAAGTAGGCATATGCAAGATTGTCCCTACTCTGTGTGTAGAACATCTGTACCACCTTGCAGCCATAAGACCCTGTACCAGAGTCATCTTGAAACATGGGCTACAATCAAGTAAAAATAATAGTATGCAATGGCAGAGGCAAGCAAGTCAAGAGAGGAGGAAAGGTGTGAAGCTATTTTCAGATCCCCCATTTAGAAAGAAGAGGCCGGTTCCACCAGTGTCCAGTCCTGCTATAGGTGTGTGGTTATAGGGACACACAGGAGAGACTGACTCAAAGAGGAGACCTGACTTTAGAACCAAACCAGAACAACAAAAGCTGCCAGTGCTGAGCCACACTCGGTCTGAGAGGTCCAGAGAGCAGCCACACCTGCTGTAATGAAGATTGGGCCCAGGTGGTCTATTTTCCTCTCCAGTCAGCCAGTGCCAGAAACTGGACACTGGACAATGTCTAGGGTGATGGTGGTAGCGGAACTGGCTTAACAGAAGGCAGAAAACTTGCCGTAAGCAATGACTACTGGTCTCTCCTCTTCCCCTAACCTATGCGAGCCCCACCCAGACTTGTGGCCACTCTAGGGATACACACTTTGCTTACATTAGCACATTCCTTTTCTTTGTTGACAGGAAGTAGAGCTTCCTGCCGGAATGGACAGTATGGTTCAGTGGTGGGAGGTAAGAGCTTATTTTTCAAGATAGAGGTTTAATCAAACTTGAGGAAGAGGAAAAGGGAAGGTAAGAAGGGGTCGAAGAAGAAATAGATCCTACCAAAAGACTTAGTTTCTACTTCTTAATAGGTGATGAGTTGGGGACTTTTTTTTTTTTTGAGAAACAGTTTTACTCTGTCACCCAGGCTGAAGTGCAGTGGCACAATCTGGGTTCACTGCAACCTCTGCCTCCCAGGTTAAAGTTATTCTCCTGCCTCAGCCTCCTGAGTAGTGGGATTACAAGCACACACCACCAAACCTGGCTAATTTTTGTCCTATTAATAGAAACGGGGTTTCACCATGTTGGCCAGCCTGGTCTCAAACTCCTGACCTCAAGTGATCCACATACCTTGGCCTCCCAAAGTGCTGGGATTACAGGCTGAGTTAGGGACTCTCATGTAAGTAAATATCCTTAGGGCATGCAGCAGTTTAGAGGAGAGAGGAGATAATATATTTTTAATTACTAAACTGATCTGTGGCCCTGAGCGTCCCTAACTCATTGACTTAAGGGCCAAAGGCGAAGTCACCATACGCCTTTGAAAATACAAAAATAGACTGGACGCAGTGGCTCATGCCTGTAATCCCAGTACTTTGGGAGGCCAAGGTGGATGGACCACCTACGGTCAGGAGTTCGAAACCAGCCTGGCCAACATGGTGAAACTCCGTCTCTACTAAAAATACAAGAATTACCTGGGAGTGGTGGCGGGTGCCTATAATCCCAGCTACTTGGGAGACTGAGGCTGGAGAATCACTTGAACCCAGGAGGCAGAGGTTGCAGTGAGTAGAGAGAGCACCATTGCCCTCCAGCCTGGGTGACGAGAGCAAAACTCCATCTCAACAAAAAAGAAATGAAAATGCAAAAATAACTTTGAGAGTCTCTAGCAAGCAAGATAATAGACTTAAATTTCATACTTTATGAAGAGAGAAAATCGAATTCTAAGTTCCAAAAGCTGCCCTCTGTGTATAAGTGCCAAGATTGGAGGTCTATAAATGGAGTTTTACTAAAGGTGCTAACAGAGATGGGAGGCCAAAGCACTGAGAGATAGTGGAGGTGTCAGCCTCCACTGGTGTCCACCTTGGGAAGAACAGGGAAGCGTGGGGCAGTGAGGAATTGGAGACAAGGGCTGACCTTGCCACAGTTCTCTAGACAAAGCCTGACAAAGCTCTGGATTCTGTCCAGAGCCACACCCCAGGCAGGCAAGATGAGCAATGGCTGAGGGAGGGTCCTGAGGGCAGCCCCACACTGCAGGCTGCCACAGGTCACAAGCTGCTGAGAGTGCTCAGGCCAGGATGCCAGAACACGGGAGGCCACAGAGTACATGGCCCCCAAAAGGGGAGATTGTAAGCAGGACACAGGATCTCAGCAGTGGGTGCCAGCATGACCCTGAGGGACCAGGTGGTGACAGACACTATGTCAGTGCAGTCTAGACCCAGAGGACAGACAGCATGGGAGCCTACAGTCCCTCCCTCCATGTCCTTTTGATTCACAACTGCTCCCTGAAGCCATCTAGGGATGGATGGAGAAGGGCAGGCAGGAAGCCCATTGAGTGTAAACAGCACTGATAGAGCTTCATCTTTTACTTGGCTGAATATTTAATGAACAGAGACTAACATCAAAAGGGATCTGTTTGGCAGGTGGTTTTCCTCTTAAGGAGTGGGGATTCTAGAACAAGATGATACAAGACATAAAGCTACGTTATTTTCCTCACATTCCAGTCATGGTATGGACATTTTAGCCCAATTATATAGTAGAGATGAACTATCTGCATCAACAATTTACAACCTAATTGCTCAGTATTCCAACTTATTTGACCTTATATATAGTTTAGAACACACCAAAATGACTGTGGTGATACTGAGGACCTTCCTGGACCTTTGCAAATGGATTAGGAAAGAGTCTAAGAAACTTGCCCAGTATTGTCCAGCTAATCAGAGCCCAGATTCAGGCCCAGGCAGTATGGCTCTGAGAGCCTGGTTCCTTTCCTAAACTACCTGCTCCGTTACTGCCTGGATGCTTAAAGTACTTGAGTTTGCACCCCTAGTTTGGTTGGAAAACACTGTCCTTTGCTACAGGTCTCTCACTGTGGTAAGCACTTGGTATAGGGTTTGTTCTCAATACATTTCTCTTGCCTTTTGCCCTATTCCCCTTAGCTCACAAAGTTGATATGAAATAATAGCTGAGAAAGTACGTGTAGGCAGCTCAGTGCAAGTGTAGGCAGGTGTGTCCTCCCTGGCTCATCATCTCCATTTGATGAAGAGTTAAACATGCAAGGTGAAGCATGACACAAAAACCCGCAAGCTGCCTTAAAGGGAAAGATGGCTAATTTTGACTACATAAAAATAAATTCACAAAACAAAAGACAAGGTCGAAAGACAAAACACAAGCCAGAGGAAAAAATCACAGCACATGATAAAGCAGTGAATCTCTTTACATAAAATCAGTTCTCAGATTTCAAAAAAGCAAAACACCAACAACTAGTAGAAGCTTGCACAAATTGGAGCCAAGATCGAGCCACTGCACTCCAGCCTAGGCGACAGAGTGAGACTGTCCCTCCTCCCTCACCAAAAAATAAAAAGAAAAGAGAAAAACTTCCACAAATGGTAAGAAACAGCAGTTCATAGAAAGAAACCAAACAGGGCCGGGCACGGTGGCTCACGCCTGTAATCCCAGCACTTTGGGAGGCTGAGGTGGGCAGATCACTTGAGGTCAGGAGTTCGTGACCAACATGGCCAACAAGGACCCCCGTCCCTACTGAAAATACAAAAGTTAGCCATGAATGTTGGCAGGCTTCTGTAATCCCAGCTACTCGGCAGGCTGAGGCAAGAGAATCACTTGAACCCAGGGGGAGGAGGTTGCAGTGAGCTGAGATTGTCCCGCTGCACTTCAGCCTGGGTGATAGAATGAGAATCTGAGGAAGGAAGGAAGGAAGGAAGGGAGGGAGGGAGGGAGGGAGGGAGGGAGGGAGGGAGGGAGGGAGGGAGGGAGGGATATTTATGAAAAGATACACAAGTTCAGGCATAATTAAGAAATACACATTTAAAAAGCAATGGAAGAACATATTTCACCTGTCAATGATACAAACAAAAAATACTCATCATTAGTGGAGGTGAGGAAATGAAGACTGTTGTACTGTTGGGAGTATAAGCTCTTTTAAATGTAATTTGACAGTATCTCCCACTATTGTAAGTGTACACACTCTGACTTAGCAATGCCATGTTAAAAAATTTCCCTACCAGGCTGGGTGCAGTGGCTCACACCTGTAATCCTAGCACTTTGAGAGGCCGAGGCGGGTGGATCATGAGGTAAGGAGTTCGAGACCAGCCTGGCTAACACAGTGAAACCCCATCTCTACTAAAAATACAAAAAATTAGCTGGGCATGGTGGCAGGAGCCTGTAATTTCAGCTACTCGAGGCTGAGGCAGGAGAATCGCTTGAACCTGGGGAGGCGGAGGTTGCACTGAGCCGAGACTGAGCCACTGCACTCCAGCCTGGGCAGCAGAGCAAGACTCCCTCTCAAAAAAAACAAAAAACAAAATCCCTACTGATATTCTTACATTTGTAAACGTATATAAGAATAATTATTGCAGGTATTCATAGTTTTTACCTTATAATTTGTAGCCTTGACTGTTTTCCCAGCCTTCAGTATTGGCTGCACCCAAGTAACCTATCAAAAAATGCAAACCTGAAGATGTAAAATACTTGCTCAAATCCCTTCAGTGGTATCCCATGATCTAAGGATGAAGTCTAACCCCTTAACTTGATTTATGAACCCTCTTCCTATGTCACTGCCCTCCACCACTTCCTATTTTACATTTTAATTATTAGTAAACACATGCACACACACACAGCTATTTCATGCTTCAGTGCCTTTGTTCATCAATCATCGGTTGGTCCACAAATATATATATATATATATTTTTTTTTTTTTTTTTTTTTTTTTTGAGATGGAGTCTCGCTCTGTCGCCCAGGCTGGAGTGCAGTGGCTCAATCTCTGCTCACTGCAAGCTCCGCCTCCCAGGTTCACGCCATTCTCCTGCCTCAACCTCCCCAGTAGCTGGGACTACAGGCGCCTGCCACCACGCCTGGCTAATTTTTTGTATTTTTAGTAGAGACAGGGTTTCACTGTGTTATAGCCAGGATGGTCTGATCTCCTGACCTCGTGATCTGCCCGCCTCCACCTACCAAGGTGCTGGGATTACAGGCATGAGCCACCGTGCCTGGCTGCTTCCACTGATATTTTATTGCCAGAACTGGGTCATAAAGTCACCCCCACGTGTAAGGAAGGTATATCAGTTTGGCTGCAGTATCTGCTTTAGCTAGTTTAAAAAGAAAGGGGCTTACCAGGGTGGCAAGGCTGCAGTGAGCTGTGATTGAGCCATTACACTGCAGCCTGGGTGACAGAGCAAGACCCTGTCTCAAAAAAAAAAAAAAGGAAAGAAAAGGAGAGAGAGAAAGAGAAGGAAGGAACGAAAGGAGGGAGGGAGGGAGGGAAAAAGAGAGAGAAAGAGAGAGAGGGGAGGAGAGGGGAGGGGAGGAGAGGGGAGGGGAGGGCAGGGCAGGGAAGGGCAGGGAAGGGAAGGGCAGGGAAGGGCAGGGAAAGGAAGGGAAGGGAAGGGAAAGGAAGGGAAGGGAAGGGAAGGGAGAAGTTTATAGGTTATTAGTGACTTACAGAATTATGAGATGAAACTAACCTGGGCTGGATTTATAGTAACAATTTCTAAATCCATTCCATGGAACTGGACTGCCAAGGTAGCTGATACTTCTGTCATGACCTGAACTCAGCTTGCCAAATGGGAAGCTGCCCTACAGTGACTGACTCTGGAAGCATGCTGCCTTTGCTAGACATACATGATGGTTAGTTTTTTGTGTCAAATTGACTGGGCCAAGGGATGCTCAGATCACTGGTTAAACATTATTTCTGGATGCTATGGACCGAATGTGAGGGAGGCTGAAACAGGAGGATCTTGAGCCCAGGAGTTTGAATCCAGCCTGCGCAACAAAGTGAGAACCCATTTCTAAAGACAAAACAAAACAAAAAACAAAAAGTGTCTGCCAGGGGCACCTAACTCAGTTGTAAGAGATCAGGGAAGGCAAAAAGGGATGAAAAGAACCTTCTAGGCTGGGCACGGTGGCTCATGCCTGTAATCTCAGCACTTTGGGAGGCCGACGTGGGTGGATTACCTGAGATCAGGAGTTGGAGACCATCCTGGCCAACATGGTGAAATCCCGTCTCTACTAAAAATATAAAAACTAGCTGGATGTGGTGGTGGGCGCCTGTAATCCCAGCTACTTGGGAGGCTGAGGCATGAGGATCGCTGAATCTCTTGAACCCAGGAGGCAGAGGTTACAATGAGCTGAGATCACACCACTGCATTCCAGCCTGGGTGACAGAGTGAGTCTCCATAAAAACAAAAAGAAAGAAAGAAAAAAGATTAGTATCCCCTAGATCAATTTTTAAATACACAAATAGTTGGCCGGGCATGGTAGCTCACCTTGTGCAAAGAGT
This sequence comes from Trachypithecus francoisi, assembly GCF_009764315.1. NCBI lineage: Eukaryota > Metazoa > Chordata > Mammalia > Primates > Cercopithecidae > Trachypithecus > Trachypithecus francoisi. Next base: position 22,416,460 of record NW_022681472.1, on the reverse strand, counting down.
CTCACTTTGTGCAGTGGCACTATCAGGGCTCACTGCAGCCTCGACCTCCTGGGCCCAGGCGATCCTCCATCTTCAGCCTCTCAAGTAGCTGGAATTACAGGTCTCAACATCTTAGCACATGTATCTGAGTTGTTTTCAGAAACCTGGACCCCCCCGAGGTGGATCTACTGGCATGTAGACTTCAGATGCAGGGGAACTGAGGACTGAAATCTGACCTCCGTTCGTTGTTCTAAATTTCTTCCTGAGGGGCCTGGAGGAAGTCATGCCCATGGGCCAGACTGTAACTTCCTTTCTGGTGACCCCAAGTTTTTAGACAAAACTTCACTTACTTAACCCATCACAAACAAATCAGGGAGTCTTTGAATCCACTTATGATCTCTAAGCACCTCTGCTCCAAGATATCCCACCTCGGTGGGGTGGAGGCGGTAGACGAGATATAGCACCTAGCCAGAGAGTAAAGGCTTATCCACATGAGAAAATGTTTTTTTTTTTTTTGAAGAACTACAAGATTTATGTATGATGGCTGTTGCAAAATGGAAGATAGTCATTCATTTTCTTTTCTTTAAATGGGGCCTTGCTGTTTTTGTGTCCTCTGTGGTTATCAAGGAGGTAGGGAGCCCACGACCGTGTATAACCTCACCAGTGGACCAAAGTTTCCAGGTTCCTGGGAGAGGACTCATATACACAGAAGGATGACACTCTCTGAAAGGTGACTTTTGTCTTTTGGGGCACAGGAATCTCTGACATATACATATGTAACACACAAGAACACGTATGTAAATACACACGAAGGATATTCAAATCAGTTTTCTACATGGCTGCAATTGCAACATTATGCCTTCTAGTTAACTGTTCCTTCCAGTTAATATCTTCCTTGTCAATCATTATTTTTTCCCTTGGAGACTTTCGAGAACAGCATACTTAATGTCCCTTAAAAGTGAGATGGTGGCCAGGCGCGTGGCTCACGCCTGTAATCCCAACACTTTGGGAGGCTAAGGTGGGCAGATCATGAGGTCAGGAGTTCAAAACCAACCTGGCCAACACAGTGAAAGCCCATCTCTACTAAAAATACAAAAATTAGCTGGCCATGGTGGCACAACCCTGTAGTCCCAGCTACTTGGGAGGCTGAGGCAGAAGAATTGCTTGAACCTGGGAGGTGGAGGTTGCAGCGAGCCGAGATTGCGCCACTGCATTCCAGCCCGGGCGATAGAGGGAGACTCCGTCTCAAAAAAAAAAAAAAAAAAAAGTGAAACTGGTAAAATTTGAGAAAAGGGTTGCTGATTCCTTATAGTAATTTGTTGAAAGCTTTAATGGGATGTTAATTTCAGGACATAATTTGTATTATCCCTGAAGTGTGAATAACATAATTTAACCTTAGTTTGAATGTTTCAATTACTTCATTCTGGACTCTCTGTGTAATCATTCTTGAATACTTTCTTAAGAGTTAAAAAAAATTTTTTATGTTAGCAAGAAGCCTACGCTGGAGTGGCTCCCTGGCTAGTTCATTCTATTTAATTTGGTGACTATTAGATGTCTTTATGTTGCTGGGCTCCTTCTCTTTTCCACTTTGCCATCTCAGATAAACTCCCCTCCCCCTCACTTAACAAGACATTTGCAGCAGGGTCAGGTGTTCTTTCAGTGTCTAGATAAGAATATCCGGGGAAGAAGAGGCATTTCTTCCCGTATGTGTCTCTTCATCACAGAAGAAAACCTTCCCTCAAGTCCCCTAGCAGACTTCCCACCAGGTCTCACTGGCCAGCTTGAATAATTTTAAAACATTCCTTTGCATTCAGAATTTGTAGTATTTAAGTAGTTATTTGCAAAGTTTATTCTTAACATAAAACTTAAATGTTTAAACAGAAAAGGAAAACACTAGTGTCTCACATTGACAATTAAAGCCACTGTGACTACCTCATTATTTTGGATCCTGGCAGAAATAATAAGTAATTTAGTTAATTTTCACCAAAATTATCTCAGTAAAGTTCATATATTTCAAGTGTTTAAGAATCAATTTTCATTTAGATCAGTGCCCTAGTTTCTGACAATTTAATGTATTTTTCCACAGATTTGGAACTTTAACCTTGACGAGAGGTATAAATACTATGATTATCTCAATGTCAATATTATGTTTAGAAATAATTCTGCTTGAGGTAGAAGAATCTTATATAGAAAAGTCATGCATTTATGACTAGGGTCATTTACATTTCTCTTGCATTAACTCTATTTTGACATGCTTACTATTGAGCAAGGAAAAGCACAAGGATATAGTTATTACAGCCAACTTCCTACCAGTTCCAACCCCATTTTCTGCTGCAAACATCTAGGGGACATGGGAGATTCTCTAAATCATTCACTAATATAAAAAAGGGCCAAGGGCCAAATGTATTAAATTACTAATGAGATTCACATATGTAAGTGCAGACTATAGATTATGACAGCCCATAAAAAATAATATCCTATATGTCCCTGAATCGACATGTATGTCTATACAACATAAACTTCATAAGGTAATCATGATTATATCATCAAAGAAGCGCTCTTTTTTAAACGTTACTTTTGATAAACTATGAATTTAAACCATGAAATTTTCCCCTTGAAGTGGTTTTAGTTGTATTTGTAACTGTCAGCATTAGCTCATTTCAGCAACTTAGAGACCAGTGACACCCAGGGATGCACTCATTGCTGGAAAATACTGAACCCTTTTTATAATGCCACTCAGGATGAAGAAATAATGGGCTGATGGGGCAAATCTTAGAAATGGTCTAGTTTTGCACCCTGCAGAGAAAATACTTTAATAGTATTTTTTCAATTTAATTTAATTACAAAATCAATGCATATGCATAGTAAAAATCCAAATAGGAAAGAATGATATATTAAAAAATAAGATCACTTTACCCACAAACTCTAGTTTCATTCCTAGAGGCATTCACTATAAAATTACCAACAGGTTCTTTTTTGTTTTCTTGTTTTTTTGAGACAGAGTATTGGTCTGTCACCCAGTCTGGAGTACAGTGGTGCGATCTCAGCTCAGTGCAACCTCCACCTCCTGGGCTCAAGTGATTCTCGGGCCTCAGCCTTCCAAGTAGCTGGGACTACAGGCACGTGCCACCACGCCTGGTGAAGTTTTTTGTATTTTTTTGTAGAGACAGGGTTTCACAATGTTGCCCAGGCTGGTCTGGAACTCCTGGGCTTGAGCAATCCACTGGTCTTGGCTTCCAAAATTGTTGGGATTACAGGCGTGAGCCACCATGCCCAGTCATAAACAGGTGCTTTTGTAGTCTCTTAACAAAAAGTCCTATGCATTAACAATCACATCTATGCTTCTTTTATTTTTTTTTTTTTGCGTCAGGGTCTCACTCTGTCACCAAGGCTGGAGTGCAGTGGTGAGATCAGATTCACTGCAGCCTCAGTGTTCTGGGTTCAAGCTATCCTCCCACCTCAGCCTCTGGAGTAGCTGCGACTATACCACCAGGCATGTACTACCACACCCAGATCATTTTTTAATTTTTTGTAGATATGGGGTCTCCTTATGTTGCTCAGCTGGTCTTGAACTCCTAGGCTCAGGTGATCTTCCCTCCCGTCCTGCATTTTTTAAATCTAACCAAAAATGCAGTCTTTCCAAATACCTTCTGCATCTAGCTTTAAAATTTTTAAATATCTTGACAATTTTTCCAAATCAGCACATATGTGTGATTCATTTATTTATTCATTCAACAAACATTTATTAAGTGCTAGGGACTGTATTAGGTGCCAGGAATAAAAAGGTGAATAAGACAAGAACTTTCCTCTCACAGGATTTATATGCAGTGAGGGTGTGAAAGTACATAAGTAAATAAACAAGAAAATTGCAGATTATGCTAAGTGGTTTTTTGTTTTTTTTTTTTGAGATGGAGTTTCACTCTTGTTGCCCAGGCTGGAGTGCAGTGGTTCAAGCAATTCTCCTGCCTCAGCCTCCCGAGTAGCTGGAATTACAGACATGCACCACCACGCCCGGATAAATTTTTGTATTTTTAGTAGAGACAAGGTTTCTCCATGTTGGTCAGGATGGTCTCGAACTCCCGACCTCAGGTGATCCACCCGCCTTGGCCTCCCAGAGTGCTGGGATTACAGGCATGAGCCACTACACCTGGCCTATGCTAAGTGTTAATGAAGGAAATAAAAAGGGAGATGTGTTGGAGTTGGCCCACTTTAGACAGGTGGGGGAAATGTGGCCTCTCTGAGAAGTTGACATTAAAACTGAGATCAAAAAAAGAAATCAGCTATTAAAAAATCTGGGACAAGAGAATTCCAGGCAACAGTAAAGGCCTTGGGATGTGAAAATTATCTGACATGTTCCAAGAACTAAGAGTAGGCCATGATGACTGTAGCATCACCAGAAAGGAGAAGCAGAAAATGAGATAGGCCATGTGAAGATGGGTGGATTTCTTTCCTTTTTAAAATGTCTTTTAAAAAATTATTAATTGTAGGCCAGATGTGGTGGCTCACGCCTGTAATTCCAGCACTTTGGGAGGCTGAGGTGGGTGGATCACTTGAGGGCAGGAGTTTGAGACCAGCCTGGCCAACATGGTGAAATCCTGTGTCTACTAAAAATACAAAAATTAGCCAGGCATTGGTGGCAGGCACCTGTAAAGCCGGCTACTCAGGAGGCTGAGGCAGGAGAATCGCTTGAATCCAGGAGGTGGAGCTTGCAGTGAGCTGAGATCACACCAGCCTGGGCGACAGAGTGAGACTCCATCTCAAAAAAAAAAAAAAAAAGAAAAAGAAAAAGAAAAGAAAGACATTGTTTATTGTAGTAAAATACGTGTAACAAAATTTACTATCTTAACCAATTTTAAACGTATGGTTCAGTGTTATTAAATACAAACCATTCACAGATTAGGAGAAAATATTTGGAATCTATAAAGACCAAAAATTACAATTTGTTCTGCTAGGCTTAGATATTCATACCCTATGTTATTTAAGGCAAATTGAAATTTCATACTGGATTTTGTATTTCTTAGATTTCCAGTTTTTTTTTGTTGTTGTTGTTGTTTTTTGTTTGTTTGTTTGTTTGTTTTGAGACAGAGTCTTGCTCTGTCGCCCAGGCTGGAGTGCAGTGACCGGATCTCAGCTCACTGCAAGCTCCACCTCCCAGGTTTACGCCATTCTCCTGCCTCAGCCTCCCGAGTAGCTGGGACTACAGGCGCCCGCCACCTCACCTGGCTCATTTTTTGTATTTTTTTTAGTAGAGACGGGGAGATTTCCAGTTTTTAAAGGAGAGATTGGCCAGGAGCTGTGGCTGATACTTGTAATCCCAGCACTTTGGGAAGCCAAGGCAAGAGGATCGCTTGAGGCCAGGAGTTGGAGACTAGCCTGGCCACTCTCTTGTCAGTATCCCTTGATGCATAAAATTTTTTAATTTGATGAAGTACAATTTATTTTTCCTTTTGTTGCCTGTGCTTTCGATGTTATAGCCAAAAAAATCACTGCCAGATCCAGTGTCATGAAGATTGTCCCCTATGTTTTCTTCTAGAATTTAATAGTTTTAACCCCTAAATTTAGGTCTTTGATTCATTTTGAGTTAATTTTTTTTATATAATATTAGATAAAGGTCCAACTTATTTTATTTTATTTTTTTGCATTGGATATCCAGTTTTCCCAGCACCATTTGTTGGAAAGTTTGTCCTTTCCACATAGATGGTATTGGCACCCATGCCAAAAATCAATTGACCATACACACAAGTCAGTATTTTAAAAGTACAATGGGAAATGATGGATACTAGTAATCAAGGCTTCTAGGCAACTCTGAGTCTCTAGATTAACTTTCTTAAGCCCTTTTGGAGATGACAGACTCGAAAGGGAAAAGGGAGTTCTAAATTCCAAAAATCCCTTTACTAAGAGCAAAACATAAAGTAGTGAACATTAAACTTTGCATTTTTCCAACAAGAAACTATAGGAAAAAAAAAAGTTTTGCATAGGAAGAGGAAATTCGAGAAATGAACTCAAAGAAGAGAGGAAGTCAAGGAGGTCTTCGATAGATGAAGAAATACAAAGGCTGCAACAGAAAGAGAGAGGGGAAGAGGAAGAAGAGAAGGAAGAGGAGGAGAAGGAAAAGGAAGAAGAGGAGGAGGAAGAAGAGGAAGAAGTGGAGGAGGAGGAAGAAGAGAGGGAGGAAGAAGAAGAGGAAGAAGAGGAGGAGAAAAGGAAGAAGAGGAAAAGGAAGAAGACAGGAGCCTAGTGCAGTGGCTTACACCTGTAATCCCAGCACTTCCGGAGGCCAAGGTAGGCGGATCACTTGAGGCAAGGAGTTCGAGCCCAGCCTAGCCAACATGGTGAAACCCCATGTCTACTAAAAATACAAAAATTAGCCAGGCTTGCTGGCAGGCAGGCGACTGTAGTCCCAGCTACTCGGGAGGCTGAGGCAGGAGAACTGCTTAAACCCAGGAGGCAGAGGTTGCAGTGAGCCAAGATCCTACCACTGCATTCCAGCTTGGACAACAGAGCAAGACTCTGTCTCAAAAGACAGACAAACAAGCAAGCAAACAAAAAACAGAAAAAAAAATTGTGGTATACTCAGATAAGGGAATACCATTCAGCAATAAAAAGGAATTAACTGTTGTAACACACAACCGCATGGATGAATCTGAAAATAATTATGCTGAGTGAAAGCAGCCAGACCAAAACACAGTGCATCCTGGCCCATCAAATTGTATGCATTAAATATGTGCAATTTTTTGTATGTCAATAATACCTCAATAACACTGTAAATAAAGTATATTCTGAATGATTTCATTTAAACAAATTATAGAAAAAGCAAGTTGATCTATAATGACAGAAAACGTCAGTGGTTCCCTGGTGCAGTTGAGGGGAGTGATGTGAGGGTGACTTTTGGATTAGGGAATGAAGAAATGTTTAGGGATGATGAGTATGCTGATTATCTTGAATGTGGTGATGGTTTCACAGGTGATGATTTCGCATATGTCAAAACTTCTCCAATTTTTCATTTTCAATATGTGCAGTTTTTGTATGTCAATAAAGCTATGCTAAAGAAAAGCTATTTTTGCTTTTGTAACAGAAGTGGAACTGAAAATCTGTATCCATTCTTTGTCAGAATTCCTGTATCTTTCATTGTATCCTTGTAATCTTCTCTCACTTTGAATAGTAATGAGAGGTGAGCTCATGGATTCACAGCAATTACCCTCACACTTTAAAGTTAAGGTTCCTCTGTGTGCAGGCACTATTAGCAGCCTACGGAACAGGCATCTCCCTGCCCTTTCTGTCAGAGTCCACTTTCCCATAATATAAGCTGATAATGCCTGGACTTGTAACCCAATCAAGGCCAATGAGACCAGAAGACAAGTCTACTGTGGGCGTTCTGGGGAAGATTTTCCAACCTGGTTAAAAGAGAAACATGTGAAATGTCCCTCCTTCCCACCTTTGAATGTTGTTATATGAAGACATAGCTGGGTGCAGTGACTCACGCCTGTAACCCAGCACTTTGGGAGGCGAGGGCGGGTGAATCACTTGAGATCAGGAGTTCAAGACCACCCTGGCCAACATGATAAAACCCCCTCTCTACTAAAAATACAAAAATTAGCTGGATGTGGCAGGAGGCACCTGTAATCCCAGCTACTCTGGAGGCTGAGGCAGGAGAATAGCTTGAACCCAGGAGGTCCATGAAGCAGGTTGAGGTCCATGTCACTATTTAACAGGAGAAACAACTTCCACTTGGAGGCCCAAGCAAAGATTATTAAGCTCCTGTAAAATACTTTGCAATCCTTTGTTAAAGGAGGTACAATCACAATTTGTTTTGCTAGGCTTACTAGGCTTAGATATTCATACTCTATGTGACTTGAGGCAAATTGAAATTTTGTACTGGATTTTGTATTTGTTTCTTAGATTTCCAGTTTCTAAAGGAGAGATTGGCCAGGCGCTGTGGCTCATGCCTGTAATCCCAGCACTTTGAGAAGCCAAGGCGAGAGGATCGCTTGAGGCCAGGAGTTGGAGACCAACATAGTGAGACCCGCATCTCTACAAAATGTTTTAAAAATTAGGGCATGGTGGTGAGCACTTAGCTACTCAAGACTGAGGTGGGAGAATCTCTTGAGGATTCCAGAAGATGGAAGCTGCTGTGAGCCATGACCGCACTACTGCACTCCAGGCTGAGCAATAGAGGGAGACCCTGTCTCAAAAAACAAAACCAACCAACCAAAAAACAAAAAAAATGGCCGGGCGCGGTGGCTCACATCTGTAATCCCAGCATTTTGGGAGGCCAAGGCAGGCGGATCACGAGGTCAGGAGATCGAGACCATCCTGGCTAACACCGTGAAACCCCGTCTCTACTACAAATACAACAAAACTAACTAGCCGGGCGTGGTGGCAGGCACCTGTAGTCCCAGCTACTCCGGAGGCTGAGGCAGGAGAATGGCATGAACCCGGGAGGCGGAGCTTGCAGTGAGCCAATATTTCGCCACTGCACTCCAGCCTGGGCGACAAAGAGAGACTCTGTCTCAAAACAAAACAAAAGCCAAAAAAATTAAGGAGAGATGACCTATATTTAAATAATTCAATTGTTTAATCATATGCTTTCATGTGTATTCTTTCTGGCAACAAGATCATAAATCTTTCTCCTCCAGCATTAAACCCAGTGCTTTGCAGCCAGGATTCTATAATACAATGATTGAGAAAAACAGGAGTAATAAGACATGGAAATCAATAGCAAATTATAACATGTTCATAAACAAGGTAGGTAACTGCTTTACGAATGCTATATATATGTGTTTTTTTGTTTGTTTTGAGACGGAGTCTCACCTAGGCTAGAGTGCAGTGGCGTGATCCTGGCTCACTGCAACCTCCGCTGCCTGGGTTCAAGCGATTTCTCGTGCCTCAGCCTCCCGGGTAGCTACAGGCACGCGTCACCACATTCGGCCAATTTTTTTGTAGAGATGGGGGTTTCACCATGTTGGACAGGCTGGTCTCGAACTGCCGACCTCGGGTGATCCTCCCGCCTAGGCCTCCCAAAGGGCTGGGATTACAGGCTTGAGCCACCGCGCCCGGCCTTTTAGGGTATATACTGCTCGTTTGCATCCACTGCAAACTGGTAAATTAATCATTGACAAGCTCTAGCAGAGGTATTCCTGAGCCTGGAAAGCCCCTGCGGGAAGTCACAAAGCCCCCACATAAACTTAATGTGCGGCACACGGCGTCGCCGCACCGCTCAACTAGGGAGGAGGACTGAGGTGCCGGTCTCATCTCCCCTCCGCCCCCTTCCCAGAGCCCCGGCACTCACTCCCTCTTTTCACCCGGGGAGGGGCGGGGCCGCGTACCGGAAGAGGCGGGGCCACCGGAGTGCCTAAGAGCTGCCCTCAGATGTCGCTCTTCCTTTCCCGCGCGACCGGCGAGGGAGGAAGAAGCGCGAAGAACCGTCTGTCATGCTGGTGTGGTGGCGGCGGCGGAGCCTGCGGGCCGGTAGCTGTGCTCTGCGAGGTGAGAGTGATCGCGGTCTTAGGTACTCCTCCTCTATGTGCCGGGTTCCTCCGCCATGTGGGTGCCGAGCGCGGCCCGGTCCCTTTCCCTGGCGCAGCGGAGCGGGCGGCTGCTGCGTAGGCCAAAAGGCTACGCTCCCGGCGCCCCCAAGGCCCACGAGCTTTCCCCACAAGCCATCTGCGCAGTCGCGTTTTGTCAGTAACCACCTGGGTGGCCTAGCTGACCTTTATCCGTCAACACCGGTTCACTGTCCTCTGCTCAGAAACTGGTGAAGGGCCTTCTGACTTAAGGAGGTGCCTGCAAGGGACCGCCGCGGGGCTTCGTGCTCCACCCGGCCTTGGCCAGATCTCTCTTGTGTCATCTAAGTTGTGCGTGCGGCCTTGGCGGTTTCAGGCTCTTAGTAAGTAGGCAGCTTGTTTTCCTTAAAAGGGAGCATTTTATAAATAGGAAGGTGATTATCCGTTAGTTGTCAGGACGACCCTTACTTGACCGTGCTTTGTGAGTGGCTTTGAAATTGTAATAAGCGCAGTTTACTGAGTCATAACTAGTCTCGACCCATTCGTAAAACTAGTCGGTATTTGTTCCTGGACCTTCCTTCGTAATACGCTCTAAAGTCAAGGCATGGAGGTCGGAGAACAACACGTGCAAGTATGGAAGGCCGTTAGGCTAAATGCCTGCTACACACGGAGATACTTGTATTTACATAGAGATGTGTATTTCTGGACATAATACAGAAGAAACCGGTCAGCAACTGGGAGGCTGGAAAAACCTGTTAACTTTTTTTTTTTTTTTTTTTGAGCCAGAGTCTGTTCTGTCGCCCAGGCTGGAGTGCAGTGACTGGATCTTGGCTCACTGAATCCTCCACCTCCAGGGTTCAAGCAGTTTTCTGCCTCAGCCTCCCGAGTAGCTGGGATTACAGGTGCCTGCCATCAGGCCCGGCTAATTTTTGTATTTCTAGTAGAGACAGGGTTTCACCATCTCGGCCAGGCTGGTCTTGAGCTCCTGACCTCGTGATCCACCCGGCTAGGCCTCCTAAAGTGCTGGGATTACAGGCGTGAACCACCGCGCCCGGCCATAGAAACAAATTTTAAAATTTCATCAGTGAGACTTAGTATAGGTGGTTTTTTTTTCTTCAAATTTGAAATGCATTGCTTCGTGCGAAATAATCGTTAACTGTCAAGAGGACGAATGTCATGGCTTATACTTGAAATATTTTTGGTATTCTTATTTTTGAGGCTTCAGTAGCTTGAATTCTGTTTTCACTGGTAAGTGCTGGGACTTCTAAAAATTTCCAAACGAAATAATTGATAAAATTGGTAGTCCAGGAAAGTTCTCAAGCATAATACAAAATAATCCACCGATACATTTGAGAACTATGATATTACCAATACTGGAGTATCTGTTGTTTACATTCCCCTGCTTCCTATTCATAGGTACCCACCATTTGGAATTTTGTGCCCATCAGTCTTTTGGTTTTTGTGGGGGAGGGGGTGGCGTGGATAGCTTTGGGTTTTTTTGTTGCTTTTTTGAGATGGAGTCTCGCGTACAGGCTGGAGTGCAGTGGCACGATCTCTGCAGCCTCCACCTCCCAGGTTCAAGCGATTCTCCTTCCTCAGCCTCCCAAGTAGCTGGGATTACAGGCACCCACCCTCACGCCCAGTTTATTTTTGTATTTTTAGTGGAGACGGGGTTTTGCCAGGCTAGTCTAGAACTCCCAACCTCAGGTGATCCACTCGCCCCAGCCCCCACAAAGTGCTAGGATTACAGGTGTGAGAAACTGTGTCTGGTCCATTTTTTAGGTTTTGTAAAGACAGGATTATGCATGCTGTTGTCTGCAGTTCCTGTGAATCATAATATTGAACTGAAACATTTTTGTTTCAGTTAATTTTTTTAATTACTCAAAACCAGTAATTTATATTCCTAATATTGATTGTGTGAAATATTTTCAGCATTTCAGCACATGAAAATTATTGTTTTGCAAGGTCCAACCTTGTATGTCTTAATAAATCATTTCCTATTACTGCCTGGCTCAATGATGTATTCTCCTGGGATGCTGGATGACATGATTTTTTACCCCAGTCCATGTTCTTTGCAGTGTTTTGTTAACTTGGGACTTAATTTTACAGGCATGTGTCCAGTAAAAATGCCAACATAGGTATCCCTGCTCTAAAACTGCTAGGTTTGCTGTTTTAATGTTTTTAGGTGAAGGTCTTCACGCCAGTTTTTATACATCTAACCTGGCTCATAGCTCATCCTTGTCGAGCTGTGAGACAGAAAAGCAATGGCTGTGTACTCGCTATGACCATTGTGTCTTAAAGTCAAAACTGCCACAGTGAAGGATATCATAAAATGTTTCCACCGTTTTCCTGCCAGTGCTAATGGCTCCTGTTTCCAGTTTGGAATAAGCTAATTTGTGGAATTATTAGGTGCTAATCAGACAAACATAGTTACAGAGGTTTGGGTTTGTCAGTACTGACTATCAAAAAAGCAGAAACAGGTACTAGAATAATAGTACTTTTTTATTAAAAAGTGAGTTGGGAGTCTGAAAGGTAGGTTGCAAGTACAGTTCCTAAAGGAATGAGATTCTCTTCTTGGACCATTCTTACATATAAGATACCAAACAAAATGCAAATAAAAATGGGAATTCAAAATGTAATATTTAATTTCCAGGTGCAAGAAAGCCTTTGCGGTGAAGGTGTATGAAGGTCATCATGACAAATGTTTTCCAAAAACTTGTAGAAGGCTGTGAAAAAACGACTAGGATCACACGTCATGTATTGAGGTACCTAAATTTAATTAATTTTAGTTATGTGATGTATTCTTGACAGATAGGTTTAATAGCTGGCACAGTGATGACTTAAATTACTTTTTGCCGTTTACCCAGCTGAGGGTGTCTTTGAAGAAATAATTTTAAGACTGAGATGCCAGTAATGTACATTGATTAATTACTGACATGTATGTAAGGCAATAATTTAATTAAGGGTGAATATTCTTTCTTTTTAGCATATAGGTTGCTGTAGATGAATGTTCTTAGCTGTCATGTTTAAAAATACTTCTGCTTCGTTGCCTCAAGTAAGTGATTTGTCAAGCAACTATATCTGCTGATAGTTCAGAAAGTATCTGATAAACTTCAAAGGGTGGGGGCCGATTCTTGTTGAAGTTGCTTTTGCATGTGGGGTATTCTCAACATTAATTTTTTGAGGGGCGACTTGTGAATATTGAGGTTATATGAGAACTTTGAGTATGGAATGATTTTCACTGTTGGTTTCTGACTTTGTTTTGGAGGTGTGGCATGCAACATTTTGGAAGGAAAATTGAAGACTTGTTCAAGAAAACATGAACAGAAGCAAATGATGAAAATGAGCATTTTACTTGATGTTGATAACATCACAATACATTATGGAGAAAAATACGTATTTGGCTGTTTTAATTGCTGAACAATAAAGTGTTTTCTTTTAAATCAATTCTAAATAGCTCCATTCTCATAGTCACTAGTCAGACCTGTTTTGAACATATTTGAAAGATTATATCATCTTGTGAATAATTAGATCATTTATGGGTGATTCTCATTGAGGCCGACAGCTGGGGAGACATTGCTTGTACCTCTAGGTTCCCTGTCTGGCTCCCCCTTCAGAGTTTGCTGTTGTACCAGATGGTTGGAATCTTAAAGCTCTTTAATTTCAAATAGCAATCAAATTCCCCCTTACAGTAAAGGTTTCACCTTTTTTATTCAGTTTACTTTCATCTTTGTGAACAAAAAAGTCATCCTAATACTAGTACATGTAATAACTAAGCAATATGCTATGTTAAGAGAAATGACTGGGCAGGCCAATCTGTCTAGGACTAAATTGGCAAGAATTCTAAAGCTGAATTTATATCTGGGTGAAGGCTTAGAGCTAAATCGTTTCTCCTGTTGAGTACTAGCTTATAAGTTCCTTTCACCAAGGTTATAATTTGTATATGATAAATGGTATAAAACCTGTATAGCAACATCTTAGCCACTTCCCTCAGTATAGACTTGGGGGGGTACAAGTGCAGTTCTGTTGCATAGGTATATGAAGTAATTTGGAGTCTGAGCTTTTTGTGCAGCCATTACCTGAATGGTGTACATTGCACCCATTAATTTTTCATCCCGCACCCTACCCCCTTCTAATTCTCCAATAACCTTTAAAATACCATTGGCATCATATTTAATATTAATGAATCACCTCCCATAATTGTTTGTTTCTGAATATACACTTCTACTCTTTAGGCACTGAAATAAAAGACTAGTAAATGCAACCTTTGTAATGAGAAACTTAAACATTTAAATTTTTTTGTGGCAAAGTAACTATCTTTGAGACTGAGGTTGGGTTTTTTGAGCTGGGGAGATTAAGGTGGCAGTGATTTATGATTGCATCAGTACGCTACAGTTTGGGTGACAGCTACATATAAATATGTATATATAAATATAGAGAAGTAAATAAAAGCCATCTTTGTGCCATGCATGGTGGCTCACTCCTGTAATCCCAACATTTTGGGAAGCTGAGGTACAGAGATGGGAGGATAACTTGAGACCAGCCTGAGAAACATGGCGAAATCCCATCTCTACAAAAAACCACAAAAGTTAGCCCAGGGTGGTAGCATGTCCCTGTAGTACCAGCTACTCGGAGGGCTAAGGTGGGAGAATTGCTTGCAAGGTCAAGGCTGCAGGGAGCTGAGATGGCGCCACTGCCCTCCAAACTGGGTGACAGCCCCTGTCTCAAAAAAAATTAAAAAAAAACTTTTTAAACTTTCCAATTGTAAAAGGATCCTAGTTTCATAAAATAGGAATGTGTTTTGCCTTCACCTCATAGAGAGCCAGACATGTTTGAAATGTAGTATTTGAGAAGCACAAAATAAACGTCTTAACATTATAGAACTGTAATGTGTAAATATTTTGCTGAAGACTACCTTTGTCACCGGGTGTGTTGGCTCATACCTGTAATCCCAGCACTTTGGGAGGCCAAGGCAGGCAGATCACCTGAGGTCGGGAGTTCGAGACCAGCCTGGCCAACATGGTGAAACCCTGTCTCTACTAAAAAGACAAAAATTAGCCGGTCATGGTGGAGTGCACCTGTAATCCCAGCTACTTGGGAGACTGAGGCAGGAGAATCTCTTGAACCTGTGAGGTGGAGGTTGCAGTGAGCCAAGATCGTGCCACTGCACTCCAGCCTGGGTGACAGAGCAAGACCCTGTCTCAGAAAACAAAAATACTACCTTTGGCTTCTGAAAACTAATACTGTTTTCTCGCTGCTACTAGTAGGTATTCAATAATACTGAACAACTTCCTCTGGGTCCTGTGCAGAATGAGAGGTCCAGCTGTATAGTTAAAACATCTCTGTTGCCGGGCGCGGTGGCTCAAGCCTGTAATCCCAGCACTTTGGGAGGCCGAGACGGGCGGATCACGAGGTCAGGAGATCAAGACCATCCTGGCTAACATGGTGAAACCCCGTCTCTACTAAAAAATACAAAAAACTAGCCGGGCGACATGGCGGGCGCCTGTAGTCCCAGCTGCTTGGGAGGCTGAGGCAGGAGAATGGCGTAAACCCAGGAGGCGGAGCTTGCAGTGAGCTGAGACCCGGCCACTGCACTCCAGCCTGGGCGGCAGAGCGAGACTCCGTCTCAAAAAAAAAAATCTCTGTTAAGGGACCAATTTTGAAAGAATTGATGCATGGTAGCATCTTGGTTAATAAAGTGGCAATTTGGTAATGACATTTTGCTTTTCTGTGAATAGAACTGATCTTTTACTAAAGTTATGGAAACTGAACTAAAAAGGATTTGTAAATTTTACAAGGTAGATTTGTTTTCTCATGATGCCCCTATCTTCAGAGCAGATATCTTCCCTCCAAAAATGAGGACTAGATTTGCAAGTTGGTTTCTTTGCCTTTTGGAACCTTTCTTGTAACCAGTTAGGGTTAGAGAGCCACTTTATAAGTTAATGGCTCCTTGATTCCGTGTAAAGTATTTTTTTCATTTAACCTGGCATATACATGAAAACTTCCAAGGCTTTTCCTGATTCCAGATTTAGGTCTTCTAAAACAGTAGTATGTAATGGGCATGCTAGCAATAAAGCATGAAAAGGCCTTACATTTGAAACTTGGGGTTATATAAAATATTTAGTCATGAGTTTAGCAAGTTCACTAGTGAAGAAAAATGTTTTAATTTGTAGGTAAAGAGTTATTGCCATCTTGTGACAGTAGAGTGAACTACATAAAGGTTGACATTTTACACACTGCTTAAATTGCAACATTCTTTACATTTTTATCTGTTCACCACTGGTATTCTGGGCTAACCAGTTTATAGTATTCTCCTTGACAACTTTATCACTTTAAATTGTCCACATTGTTCTAAGTTTTAAAATTCTGTTGATTTTAGAGGTTTGGATTAGTATTTATCACATTAGCAATTAGTTTTGAGGGGACTATATTTTATATTTTTAAAAATAGTATTGTAATATATTCCTGTACAAAGTATTATCAAAGCATTACTTCAAAGTCACTCTCAAAATACTCACACTTTTTCTCCACTGCTTAAGTAGGAATGAACAAAAATTCCTCAAATTGTTTATTCATCACTAGAGAAAATAGTTGTCCCAGGTCCATATGTGGCAATAAATTGTTCCAGCTGTTGTTGGCACTGAGTTAGATAGAGATCCCTTTGCTCTAAGTATTCTTCATTATACAGTTCAAATGGAAATACTGCATTCGGAGCAACACAAAATACAGTGGCCCCTAAATGAAGAAGATAATAGAGTGTAAATGACAAATACTGCTTAAAATGACAAATATGAAATCACATTTTCAACCAAAATATTTTATTGGAATCATACAAATTAAGCCCAAGCCCATGTGGTTCTGTGAAAAATAAAAGTTAAAAAATTAAGTTTTGACCTATTCAGAAGAGTATTTCAATAATCATTATTGAACTCTGACTCTTGTTTTCTGAAACCCAGAAAGCAGGTTCAGTAAATGCACAAACATTGGTACTAGGGCCAATGGAAGAAGTATGTTGATGTTTATAAAGTTTAGAACTAGAAATTTGTCTTCTGAAATAGTCATTATAGTTTTGAAGCTGACTACTGATGTGAGGAGGTGACAGGAGTAGGGAGAAAAGGTACTGGAAAGTAGGGAAACACAAATCTTTATTTGATAAATGTTAAGTGGATGATCAAAGATAAAGACATTGTAGTACATTTCTCAGTTGTTTAACCCATTCACATAAAGGCAGACAACATAAATCTATGGAAGGGTTTCAAGGCCATTCTAGGGGAAAGGACAGACTTACTTTGGATTTGGCAATGATTTCCTGAATGTGACATCAAAAGTACAGGCACCAAAAGAAAATATACATAAATGGGACCACATCAAAATTTAAAACTGCATAAAACAATACAACCAACAGTGAAAAGACAACCAATGGAATGGGAGAAAATACTTGCAAATCATATCTCTGATAAAGGGGTCTATAAATCCACAGTAAGAAAATAATCATTAAAAAATAGGCGGAGAACTAAAGTCATTTCTCTAAAGAAAAACAAACGACCAATAAGCACATGAGAAAGATGTTCAACATCACTAATCATTACGAAAATACAAATCAAAACTACGATGAGTTGCCACCTCACACCCACAAAGATTTATTATAAAAATAAAAAACAAAATGACAGGTGTTGGAGAGGATGTGGAGAAATTAGAAGCTTTGTGCACTGTTGGGAATGGAAAATGGTGCACCCACTGTGGAAAACAGGATGGCGGCATCAAAAAGAGTAAACAATTACTGTATGATACAGCAATTTCACTTCTGGGTATATACCCAAAGAATTGAAAGCAGGGTCTTAAAGAGATATTAGCACACCCACGTTCATAGCAGTGTAATTCACAATAGCCAAAGGTGGAAGCAACAGAAATGTCCATTGACAGGTGAGTGGATAAACAAAACATTGTATTTACATGCAATAGGATATTATTCAGCCTTAAAAAGAAGGAAATTCTAATACATGTACAATATGGATGAACCTTGAGAACATTATGCTAAGTGAAATAAGCCAGTCATGAAAGGACAAATGTATGATTCCACTTATATGAGGTACCTAGAATAGTCAAATTCATAGAGGCAGTAGAGTGATGGTTCCCAGGAGGAGTAGAGGAGGAAATGAGGAGTTATTGTTTAATGGGTACGCAGTTTCAGTTTGGGAAGATGAAAAAGCTCTGGAGACGAACAGTGGTGATGGTTGCACAACAGTGTGAATGTGAATGTACTTAACACACTGAACTGAACATTTTAAAATAGTTAAAATAAGTAGATTTTATGTATATTTTACTTCAATTTAAAAATTGACCATGAGGAGATAAGCTCTTCTCTTTTATTCATTAATTCATTGAACAAGTACTTAATGTGACAGGCCAAGAATACAGTCTAGCAACTGTGCCAGGCAGTGCCCACCTTCCTAGAGCCTCATAAGAACAGCCTCAGACTTCTGACTGCTTCCTTTCCTACCTGACCTTCTCTGAAAGCTTACTATCCCTTAAGAACACTGCTTTCCTTGTGCCTCTCCAAAATGAAGCTATTTTTTCCCAAACATCCCATATACACAGTGTCACAAGACATAATCAGAGCCTAGCTTGCTGCCCCTCTGCTGCTTCCAGACCATTCTTGCCCATGCTTCCCTTTTGGTAAAAATCCTTTCTCCTTTGATGCTCAGTGCCACCTGGTTTTACTGTCCTTCTCCTTCTATAGTCAACCAGCAGCTCTCAGCACTTTGCTCAAAATCTTCCTTTCTTCCCTAATACCTGACATTCAGTGATTTTCATGTGGATGACCCATTTAACTCCCTTGCGATGTCCCACCTTTCCCTTCCGCCTCAGCCATACATCCCACAGTCACAGGAAACTAATATCACCAGAAACTTACTTCAAACCCTTGAGTTCCCACTCACTTCAAAACCACAACCCACTCCCCTACTCTACCTCCTGTGCTTCCAGTTCACTTGCTCAAATGTTTCAGGTCTACTTCAGAGACCTCCAATCTGCTTTCTCTAATTCACTTTCTTCGTTAACCAGCTTAAAAGTCCCTCCCTTTAGTCAGTCCCCCCACTCCTTTGCCCCTCAGCACCACTCTGCCACACTCACTTATCAAAACCTCAACTCTGCACGAACCCAACCATTCACCTTGTGCTGGCACGAAGGCTGCTAGGCAGAAAATCACACAACTGGCATTTCTTCTTTTCCCTTTAAGTGAATCACAGTAACTCTAAACGATCACCTGCCTGGCAAGCCTGCTGAGTTTCCCTCAGACACTTCTCTTGTAGCCCCAACAATGATATTACATTCCATTCTTTCCTCCTCAAACCTTTCATTTTCAGCTGATAACATCAAGTAAAGTATATGGCCAAACTTACAAACCTAACCTGGTTCTGTATCTGTTTTCTTCCCATCTGTAAAATGAATAAATGACCCATCTATCAGAGGCCAATACATGTACCCTGGATCCTATCCCCTCTCACCCTTTTTGTACTTCACTCGTTGATCTTCCTGTCTTTCTGTAGTGTTACTAGCTTACTCTCTACTGCACATCATACGATTTTATACCTTCTATCTAAAAAAAAAAAAAATTCCTTCCTGAACCACACATCCTTCTCCAGTGATTCCCTCATTTTTTTCCTCATCTTCATAGTTTGTCTATGTGTGCTGTCTCCGTAGCCTCATCTCCATTCCCACGCCACTGAAATAGCTTTGATCATGGCTACCTACAACCTTTAGGTTACCAAACTGAATCTCACTCAAACTCTCAGTAGCATGTGATTCAGTTGACCACTCTGCCCCTTTCTGGAAAAACTCTCATTTCTTAGAAAATCACACAACACGATTTTCTTTCTATATTCTAGCTACTGCTCCTAAGCCTCCTTTGTTAGTTCCTCCTCCACAACCCCGTATAAATACTGGAATCTTCAAGGGCAGTCCTGGGGTTCCCACTAGTCTCTATTTAGGCGATTTCATCCATTCCTTGGCTTTGAGTACCATCTCTATGCTGGTGATTCCTAAATTATATTCCTAGGTTAGAACTTTTTTCTAAGCTCCAGATTCTTTTATCTCTGTATTGATATATCTGTAGGATATCTCCTTTAAAAAAAAAAAAAGCTATATATATACTCTTTTCCTCCACTGCTTAAGTAGGAATGAACAAAAATTCATATATATAACTTTTTTTTTTTTTTTGAGATGGAGTCTTGCTCTGTCACCCAGGCTGGAGTGCAGTGGCATGATCTTGGCTCACTGCAACCTCTACCTCTCGGGTTCAAGCAATTCTCCTGCCTCAGGCTCCCGAGTAGTTGGGATTACAGACGCCTGCCACCACACCCAGCTACTTGTCTTTTTTTTATTTATTTTTTTTGTTGAGACGGAGTCTCACTCTGTCACCCAGGCTGGAGTGCAGTGGCTGGATCTCAGCTCACTGCAAGCTCCGCCTTCCAGGTTTATGCCATTCTCTTGCCTCAGCCTCCCAAGTAGCTGGGACTACAGGTGCCCACCACCTCGCCTGGCTAGTTTTTCGTATTTTTTAAGTAGAGACGGGGTTTCACCGTGTTAGCCAGGATGGTCTTGATCTCCTGACCTCGTGATCTGCCCTTCTTGGCCTCCCAAAGTGCTAGGATTACAGGCTTGAGCCACCGAGCCCGGCCTACTTGTCTTTTTAGTAGAGACAGGGTTTCACCAGGCTGGTCTTGAACTCCTGACCTTGTGATCCGCCCACCTCGGCCTCCCAAAGTGCTGGCGTGAGCCACCGCTCCTGGCCATTTATTATTTTTTTAAAATTAAGGTCTTGTTATGTTGCCCAGGCTGGTTTCAAACTCTTGGACTCAAGCAATCCTTTCGCTTTGGCCTCCCAAAGTGCTGAGATTACAGATATGAGCCACTGTGCTCAGCCTATAGAATATCTCAAAGTTATATCTATAATTTGATTTTTCTCCCAGGTCTTTTTCTTTCGTTCTCCCCAGATTTGGTAATTGGCATGATTATCCACCCAGCTGCTCAAGGCAGAAACATGGGAGTTTTCCTTAATTACTCCCTCTCCTCCCTTCCCCTACCCCCAACTCTTAAATCTAGTTCATGAGCATGACCTATTGGTTTTTGCATCTAATGTGTATCTCTAATTCACTAATTTCTTTTCATTTCTACTGACTCTACCTAGTCGAATCTCTCATTATCAACTAACTGGACTACAACAACTAGTCTCCCACTTTCTGCTCTTAACCATTCTCCATACCATTCTCCATACCTTTTATGTACATTGGGAAAACAAATAATTGACATGGCTTGCTTTATTGTGATACTCACTTTTTTGTGGAACTGAACCACTTTTTTGATCTGGAACTGAACTTGCAATATCTCTGAGGTATGGCTGTATATATTAAAACTGTAAAGGTAATTTGAGGTTAATTATAATTTGAGGATTGAGGTATTAAAATTATAGTGTGTTATATGTGCTCATAATATGCCTCATAATTATCACTATTTGAACTAAATATTCATTATCTTTTTTCCAATCTGTGAGTCAATAAATATTTATTGAATGATCACTAGGTGCTAGGCCACATTTTTGTTATCCAGTCTATCATTGATGGCCTTTAGGATGATGCTGTTTGCTAGCATATTTACCCACAGTGGAACTTCTTTCAAAATTGCAGGCAATCCTCTCAAACACTGCCACTGCTTTATCAACTAAGTTTGTGGACTATTCTAAATCCTTTGTTGTCATTTCAACAATGTTCACAGAATCTTCCCCAGGAATAGATTCCATCTCAAGAAACCACTTTCTTTACATCCATAAGAAGCAACTTTTCATCTATTCATGTTTGATCATCAGTCTACAGCAATTAAGTCACATCTTCAGGCTCCACTTCTAATTCTAGTTCTCTTGCCGTTTCCGCCACATTTGCAGTTACTTCCTCCACTGAAGTCTTGAACCCCTTAAAGTCAGCCAGGAGGGCTGGAATCAACTTCTTCCAAACTCCTGTTAATGTAGATATTTTAACCTCCTCCCATAAATCATGAATGTTCTTAATCGCATCTAGAATGGCAAATCTTTTCCAGAAGGTTTTCAATGACTTTGCCCAGCTCCATCAGAGGAATCGTGGCAGTGATGGACATAACAAGGCTTGAATGTTGAAATTACTTCTTTATCCAGGGGCTGCAGAAAGCATGTTAGCAGGCATAATAACAACATTCATGTCCTTGTACATCTCCATTCGAACTCTTGGGAGACCAGGTGGATTGTCAATGAGCAGTAATCTTTTGAAGGGAATCCTTTTTTTTTTTTTTCCTTGAGACAGAGTCTCGCCCAGTCACCCAGGCTGGAGTGCAATGGTACGATCTTGGCTCACTGCAACCCCTGCCTCCCGGGTTCCAGCAATTCTCTGCCTCAGCCTCCCGAGTAGCTGGGATTACAGGTGCCTGCCAGCACACCCAGCTAATTTTTGTATTTTTAGTAGAGACAGGGTTTCACCATCTTGGCCAGGCTGGTCTTGAACTCCTGACCTTGTGATCCACCTGCCTCGGCCTCCCAAAGTGCTGGACTACAGGCATGAGCCACCGCACCCAGCCCTGGGAATCCTTTTTTTCTGAGCAGTAGATCTTCACAGTGGGCTTCAAATATTCAATAAACTATGCAGTAAACAGAAGTGCTGTCATCCTGGCCTTGTTGTTCCCTTTCTAGAGTACAGGCAGATCATGATTAGCATAATTCTTTAATGGCCCTAAAATTTTCAGACTAGTATATGGACATTGTCTTTGACTTAAAGTCAGCAGCTGTATTAGCTCCTAACAAGGGAGTTAGCCTGTCCTTTGAACCGCTGAAGCCAGGCATTGAAGTCTCCTTTCTAGCTATGAAGGTCCTAGATGGCATCTTCTTCTAATAGAAGGCTGTTTTGTCTATATGGAAAATCTGTTGTTTAGTGTAGCCACCTTCATCATCATCTTAGCTAGATTTCCTGGGTAACTTGCTGCAGCTTCTCCATCAACACTTGCTGCTTCATGTTGTACTTTTATGTTATAGAGATGGTAGCTTTCCCTCAGCCTCATGAACCAACCTCTGGTAGCTTTTGACTTTTCTTCTGCAGCTGCCTTACCTCTCTGAGCCTTCATAGAATTGAAGAGACTTAGGGCCTTGCTCTAGATTAGGGTTTGGCTTAAGGGAATGTTGTGGTTGGTTTGATCTATTCAGACCACTAAAGCTTTCTCCATATCAGCAGTAAGGCTGTTTTGCTTTCTTATCGTTTGTGTGTTCACTGGAGTAGCACTTTAAATTTCAAGAAGTTTTTTGTTTGTTTGTTTGTTTGTTTTGAGATGGGGTCTCCCTCTGTCACCCAGGTTGGAGTGCAGTGGCATGATCTTGGCTCACTGCAACCTCCGCCTCCTAGCGAGACTCTGTCTAAAAAAAAATTGAAAAAAAAATTCAATATACCTAACTGAAATTCATTATGAAAAGTAACTAAAAGTGAAAAAAAATCTTCACATGGTTTTTTCTCCCTCCCTCCCTCCCAAAATAATAAATGCTGTTTATTTATTTATTTATTGAAACAGTCTTACTCTGTTTCCCAGGCTGGAGTGCAGTGGCACCATTTCAGCTCACTGAAACCTCTGCCTCCTGGGTTCAAGTGGTTCTCCTGCCTCAGCCTTCTGATAGCTGGGATTATAGGCAACTGGGAACAGGCCCAGCTAATTTTTGTATTTTTAGTAGAGATGGAGTTTCACCAAGTTGGCCAGGCTTGTCTTGAACTCCTGATCTCAGGTGATCCACCTGCCTCGGACCCCCAAAGTTGTAGGATTACAGACGTGAACCACCACGCTCAGCCTCCCTCAGTAAATACTTCAAGAAAGTCTTGACAAAATAGTCACTGTATTAGTCCATTTTCATACTGCTATAAAGAACTGCCCAAAACTGGATAATTTATAAAGGAAAGAGGTTTAATTGACTCACAGTTCAGCATGGCTGAGGAGGCCTCAGGAAACTTACAATCATGGTAGAAGGTGAAGGGGAAGCAAAACATCTTCTTCACAGGGTGGCAGGAAGGAGAAGTGCCAAGCAAAGGGGAGAGAGCCCCTTATGAAACCATCAGATCTCATGAGAACTCACTCACTATCACAAGAACACCACCCCCATGATTCAGTTACCTTCATTTGGTCTCTCCCTTGACATTTGGGGATTATGGGGATTACAATTCAAGATGAAGTCTGGGTGAGGACACAAAGCCTAACCATATCAGTCCACCCTGACCCCTCCCAAATCTCATGTCCCTTTCACATTTCAAATCCAATCAGTCCCCCAGAGTTTTAATTCATTCTAGCATTAACCCAAAAGTCCAAGTCCAAAGTCTCATCTGAGACAAGGCAAGTCCTTTTCACCTATGAGCTTCTAAAATCCAAAGCAAGTTAGTTACTTCCTAAATACCATAGGAGTATAGGCATTGGGTAAATACACCTGTTCTAAATAGAAGAAATTGGCCAAAATGAAGGGGCTACAAGCCCCATGCAAGTCCAAAATCCAGTGAGGCAGTCATTTTTATTTTTATTTTTATTTTTGAGATGGAGTTTTGCTCTTGTTGGCCAAGCTGGTGTGCAATGGCATGATCTCATCTCACTGCAACCTCCATTTCCTGGGTTCAAGCGATTCTCCAGCCTCAGCCTACCAAGTAGCTGGGATTATTGGTGCCTGCCACCATGCCCAGCTAATTTTGTATTTTTAGTAGAGACAGGGTTTCACCATGTTGGCCACACTGGTCTCCAACTCCTGACCTCAGGTGATCCACACGCCTTGGCCTCCCAGAGTACTGGGACTGCAGGTGTTAGCCACTGTGCCTGGCTAACTTAAAGTTGCAAAATGATCTCCTTTGACTCCATGTGTCACATCCAGGACATGCTGATGTAAGAGAGGGGCTCCCACAGCTTTGGGCAGCTCTGCCCCTGTGACTTTGTAGGGTACAGCCCCTCTCCCCACTGCTTTCACAGGCTGGTGCTGAGTGTCTGCAGCTTTTCTAGGTAACAGTACAAGCTGTTAGTGAATCCACCATTCTGGGGTCTGGAGGACAGAGGCCCTCTTCTCACAGCTACACTAGGGAGTACCCAGTGGGGACTCTGTGTGTTGGGGGTCCAACCCCACATTTCCCTTCCTCACTGCCCTAGCAGAGGTTCTCCATGAGGGCTACACTCCTACAGCAAACTTCTGCAGGGACATCCACACATTTCCATACATTGTCTGAAATCTAGGCAGAAGTTCCTAAATCTCAATTCTTGACTTCTGTGCAACTGCTGGCCCAACACCACGTGTAAGCCACCAAGATTTGGGGCTTGCACCCTCTGAAGCAACAGCCTGAGCTATACGTTAGCCCCTTTGAGCCAAGGCTGGGATGCAGGGCACCAAGTCCTGATATTCACAAAGCAGCAAGGCCCTGCGCCTGGCCCACAAAATCGTTTTTCCTCCTAGGCCTCTGGGCCTGTGAGGGGAGGGGCTGCTACGAAGACCTCTGATATGCCCGGGAGACATTTTCCCCATTGTCTTGGTAATTAACATTTGACTTCTCGTTACTTATGCAAATGTCTGCAGCCTGCTTGAATTTATCTCCAGAAAATGAGTTTTTGCCTTTTTACTGCATAATCAGGCTGCAAATTTTCCAAACTTCCATGTTCTGCTTCCCATAAGTTCTAATTTCTGATTATGTCTCTCAAGTTCAAAGTTCCACGGATCTCTAGGGCAGAAGCAAAATGGCACCAGTCTCTCTCTTTGTAGAGCACAGCAAGAGTCACCTTTATTCCAGTTCTGAGCAAGTTCCTAATCTCCACCTGAGACCACCTCAGCCTGGACTTCATTGTCCACATCACTATCAGCATTTGGTCAACAAGTCTCTAGGAAGTTCCAACTTTCCCACATCCTCCTATCTGCTTCTGAGTCCTCCAAACTGTTCCAACCTCTGCCTGTTGTCCAGTTCCAAAGTCATTTCCACATTTTTGGGTATCTTTATAGCGGCACCCCACTCTCTGCAGTACCAATTTACTGTATTAGTCTATTTTCATACTGCTATAAAGAACTGTCTAAGATTGGGTAATTTATAAAGGAAAGAGGTTTAATTAGCTCACAGTTCAGCATGGCTGGGGAGGCCTCAGGAAACTTGCAATCATGGCAGAAGGTGACAGGGAAGCAAGGCACCTTCTTTCAAGGCAGCAGGAAGGAGAACTGCCAAGTGAAGTGGGAAGAGCCCTTATAAAACCATCAGATTTGTGAGAACTCACTATCATGAGAACAGCATAGGGGAAACCACCCCCATGATTCAGTTACCTCCACCTGGTCTCTCTTTTGACATTTGGGGATTATAGGAATTTCAATTCAAGATGAGATTTGGATGGGGATGCAAAGCCTAACTGTATCAGTCATGAAGTTAAAATATTCAGCCATATGGCTGGGCGTGGTAGCTCACACCTGTAATCTCAGCACTTTGGGAGGCCAAGGAAGGCGGATCACTTGAGGTCTTGACAGTTTGAGACCAGCCTGGCTAACATGGCAAAACCCCATTTCTACTAAAAATACAAAAATTAGCTGGGCATGGTGGTGCATGCTTGTAATTCTAGCTACTCAGGAGGCTGAGGCAGGAGAATCACTTGAACCCAGGAGATGGTGGTTGCAGTGAGCCAAGATTGTGCCACTGCACTCTAGCCTGGGTGATGGAGTGAGACTGTCTCAAAAATAAATAAATACATACATACATACATAGATACTCAGTCATATTCTATCATAGGAGTCCTTAATATAATAATACTGTAATTCTTCAATTCAAAGACATATACTTTCATCTTATTACTGTACTCCAGTTGTATCTTAACAATTGATGGCATGGCATGGTAAAATTGGCAAAATTTTTTCTTTACTTCACATAGAATAATGTGTCTTAGATTTAATGAAATGTGGTCTTAAACATAGAATAGTAAAAGCATGTAAAGATAAAGCAAATTGATAATCTTCAACAAACCTGACAAAAAACAAGCAATGGGGAAAGGATTCCCTATTTAGCAAATGGTACTGGGAAAACTGGCTAGCCATATGCAGAAAACAGAAACAAGATCCCTTCCTTACATCTTTTTTTTTTTTTTAATTTTGATAAAGTTCAATGTATTAATTTTTTTTTATATACTTTAAGTTCTAGGGTACATGTGCACAATGTGCAGGTTTGTTACATATGTATACATGTGCCATGTTGGTGGCTGCACACATTAACTTGTCATTTACATTGGGTATATCTCCTAATGCTATCCCTCCCCGCTCCCCCCACCCCACGACAGGCCCCAGTGTGTGATGTTCCCCTTCCTGTGTCCAAGTGTTCTCATTGTTCAATTCCCACCTATGAGTGAGAACATGCAGTGTTTGCTTTTCTGTTCTTGCGATAGTTTGCTGAGAATGATGGTTTCCAGCTGCATCCATGTCCCTACAAAGGACATGAACTCATCCTTTTTTATGGCTGCATAGTATTCCATGGTGTGTATATGCCACATTTTCTTAATCCAGTCTGTCGTTGATGGACATCTGGGTTGGTTCCAAGTCTTTGCTATTGTGAATAGTGCCGCAATAAACATATGCGTGCATGTGTCTTTATAGCAGCATGATTTATAATCCTTTGGGTATATACCCAGTAATGGGATGGCTGGGTCAAATGGTATTTCTAGTTCTAGATCCTTGAGGAATCGCCACACTGTCTTCCACAATGGTTGAACTAGTTTACAGTCCCACCAACAGTGTAAAAGTGTTCCTATTTCTCCACATCCTCTCCAGGACCTGTTGTTTACTGACTTTTTTATGATCGCCATTCTAACTGGTATGAGATGGTATCTCACTGTGGTTTTGATTGGCATTTCTCTGATGGCGAGTGATGATGAGCATTTTTTCATGTGTCTGTTGGCTGCGTAAGTGTCTTCTTTTGAGAAGAAAAGAATATGAACATGTGTCTGTTCATATTCTTCGCCCACTTTTTGATGGGGTTGTTTGTTTTTTTCTTGTAAATTTGTTTGAGTTCTTTGTGGGTTCTGGATATTAGCCTTTTGTCAGATGAGTAGATTGCAAAAATTTTCTCCCATTCTGTAGGTTGCCTGTTCACTCTGATGGTAGTTTCTCTTGCTGTGCAGAAGCTCTTTAGTTTAATTAGATCCCATTTGTCAACTTTGGCTTTTGTAAGTCAAAAGAACAAAGCTGGAGGCATCACGCTACCTGACTTCAAACTATACTACAAGGCTACAGTAACCAAAACAGCATGGTACTGGTACCAAAACAGAGATATAGACCAATGGAACAGAACGGAGCCCTCAGAAGTAATACCACACATCTACAACCATCTTATCTTTTTTTTTTTTTTTGAGATGGAGTCTTGCTCTGTCACCCAGGCTGGAGTGCAATGGCGTGATCTTGGCTCACTGCAAGCTCCGCCTCCCAGGCTCATGCCATTCCCCTGCTTCAGCCTCCTGGGTAGCTGGAACTACAGGCGCCTGCCACCACGCCCGGCCAATTTTTTGTATTTTTAGTAGACACGGGGTTTCACCATGTTAACCAGAATGGTCTCGATCTCCTGACCTCGTGATCCACCCACCTCAGCCTCCCAAAGTGCTGGGATTACAGGTGTGAGGAACCGCACCCAGCCATCATCTGATCTTTGACAAACCTGACAAAAACAAGAGATGGGGAAAGGATTCCCTATTTAATAAATGGTGCTGGGAAAACTGGCTAGCCATATGTAGAAAGCTGAAACTGGATCCCTTCCTTACACCTTATACAAAAATTAATTCAGGGCAGATTAGAGACTTAAATGTTAGACCTAAAACCATAAAAACCCTAGAAGAAAACCTAGGCAATACCATTCAGGACATAGACATGGGCAAGGACTTCATGTCTAAAACACCTTCCTTACATATTATACAAAAATTAACTCAAGATGGATTAAAGGCTTAAATGTAAAACCTAAAACCATAAAAGCCCTAGAAGAAAACCTAGGCAATACCTTTTAGGACATAGGCATGGGCAAAAACTTCATGACTAAAACACCAAAAGCAATTGCAACAAAAACCAAAATTGACAAATGGGATCTAATTAAGCTAAAGAGCTTCTGCACAGCAAAAGAAACTATCATCAGAGTGAACAGGCAACCTACAGAATGGGAGAAAAATTTTGCAATCTATCCATCTGACAAAGGTCTAATATCCAGAATCTACAAGGAACTTAAACCAATTTACAAGAAAAAAAAACCCATCAAGAAGTGGGCAACAGATATGAACAGACCCTTCTCAAAAGAAGACATTTATGCAGCCAACAAACATATGAAAAAAGCTCATCACCACTAGTCATTAGAGAAATGCAAATCAAAACCACAATGAGATACCATCTCACAAAAGTTAGAATGGTGATCATTAAAAATCCAGGGAACAACAGATGCTGGTGAGGCCGTGGAGAAATAGGAATGCTTTTACACTGTTGGTGGGAGTGTAAATTAGTTCAACCATTGTGAAAGTGTGGCAATTCCTCAAGGATCTAGAACCAGAAATACCATTTGATCCAGCAATCCCATTACTGGGTATATACCCAAAGGATTTTAAATCATTCTACTATAAAGACACATGCACGTGTATGTTTATTGCAGCACTAAATATTTACATTAGCAAAGACTTGGAAACAACCCAAATGCCCATCAATGATAGACTGGATTAAGAAAATGTGGCACATATACACCATGGAATACTATGTAGCTATAAAAAATGAGTGCATGTCCTTTGCAGGGACATGGATGAAGCTGGAAACCATCATTCTCAGCCAACTAACACAGGAACATAAAACCAAACACGACATGTTCTCATTCATAAGTGGGAGTTGAACAATGACAACACATGGACACAGGGAGGGGAACATCACACACTGAGGCCTGTTGAAGGTCTGGGGGGCAAGGGGAAGGAAAGCATTAGGACAAATACCATGTGGGGCTTAAAACCTAAATGACGGGTTGATGGGTGCAGCAAACCACCATGACACATGTATACCTATGTAACAAACCTGCATGTTCTGCACATGTAACCCAGAACATAAAGATAAAACAAATAGGTGGGGTGCGGTGGTTCATGCCTGTAATCTCAGCACTTTGGGAGGCCAAGGCAGGCAGATCACCTGAGATCAGGAATTCGAGACCAGCCTGGCCAACATGGAGAAACCCCGTCTCTATTAAAAATACAAAATTAGCTGGGTGTGGTGGCGCATGCCTGTAATCCTAGCTACTCGAGAGGCTGAGGCAGGAGACTTGCTTGAACCCGGGAGGCAGAAGTTGCAGTGAGCCGAGATCACACGATTGCACTCCAGCCTGGGCAACGAGAGTGAAACTCCATCTCAAAAAAATAATAATAATAATAAATAATAATAATAATTTTAAAAAGAAATGCTAGTTAAAAAAGATAAAGCAAATTGAAATGAAAAACATGTATATATCCTTCCTAAATACTATTTAGTATTGGTTGGGAAACAGCGTTATTCTCTTTTGGTAAATAAAACTAATTCAGGATGATAATTAACCTCTTTTAGGGGCCATAAATCTCTATTTCATAAAAATTATGCTCTATGTTCCTAGGAAACAATGTATAAGGCACACACACATGTACATTTGTATATGATTTAGGGATTTACAAGTCCCTATACCAAGCATCTATGGATCCTAGGTTAAGAATGCTTGATATTTATAGAACAAAGACAATTATAGAACAATTTATAGAACTTTAAATAATTATAGAACAAAGTTCTAATATTCGAATGAATCTCTGCAAACAGGTATTACAATATAAATGTAATTTAAAGCAAATGTAATCACCAACACATACACACAGAAAAGCTAGTGTTAATACATTCTTTAAATCCCAGGGCTGGAACCAAGGTTTGGTTTGAAGAATGGTATCGCTAATCAAAATTAATGTCTCATCTAATTAAACCAAGAACTTTGGGAGAATAACTCTCCTTACCCTTACCTTAAAAGCCTCTTTTGTGTGTTTATTAGCAAAAGCATAATAAGCGCCATTCATTTCAAAAAATTAAATGCTATAGACATAGTATTAAAACTAGAAATTCGGTGAAGGTGTTGATACAAGATAATCAAATTTTCTTTTCTTTTTTCTTTTTTTTTTTTTGAGATGGAGTCTCGCTCTGTCGCCCAGACTGTAGTGCAGTGGCACAATCTCAGCTCACTGCAACCTCCACCTCCCAGGTTCAAACGATTCTCCTGCCTCAGCCTCCCAAGTAGCTGGGACTACAGGCACCTGCCACCACACCCAGCTAATTTTTGTACTTTATTAGTAGAGATGGGTTTTCACCATATTAGGCAGGCTGGTCTCCATCTCCTGACCTTGTGATCCACCTGTCTCGGCCTCCCAAGGTGCTGGGATTACAGGTGTGAGCCACTGCACCCAGCTGATGATCAGATTTTCTTTTGCTATCTTGCCTAACTCTGCTGTGGGGGATTGTTTGAAATCTAAATGTTCCAAGTTATTTTAAAAGGAAGATAAATTAAAATCATTTTATGTGTTGTATTAAGTACTTTTCCCCCCAGAATTCTTTCAGCAATGCAAAAGTTCAAATATGAAAGCAATCATGCATAATAAGGAATTTAATATTAGATGATGATACTACCCAGAAACAGTTAATAAATGCCCAAATTAAAACAGGCCTTACCTGGTAGAGATTTGTTATTCTTTAAAATAATATTTTAAAAATATATGTAACATTTTAATTTAACCAATTAAGAATATTTAAGGTTAAATAAAGTTATTTGTAGTAATCATCAATAATTGAATCCATTACCATATTTCAATGTGAGGGATGTTTCAAATAGTAAGGCTGCAATCAGCACATCTTCTTTAAGCACTTTGTTCCTTAAGTTCAGTCGTGCATGGGCTTCAGATAGGAAAACGCTAAAAAAGAAAATAGTTGCCAATCAAAATATGTTGATATTATAAAAATAATATATATTTTGGCAGGAACAAACCAAGACATATGTGAACCTTAGCCACACCTAAAGCATATTCTTACTTTAAAAAAATTTTTAGTTTCTTTTCAAAGGATTTTTTTTCCTACCAACTTAAATAGACTGTTCCAGAACAAGCCAGTATCCTATTGGTTTCCATCCTGGCTTTTATTTATCATTCCACACTCCCCTCCTGAAGTTTTGTTCAGATAAATACACAGTTGGGAAAATTAATCTAACTAAATATCTTTTACAGA
This sequence comes from Trachypithecus francoisi, assembly GCF_009764315.1. NCBI lineage: Eukaryota > Metazoa > Chordata > Mammalia > Primates > Cercopithecidae > Trachypithecus > Trachypithecus francoisi. Next base: position 22,384,702 of record NW_022681472.1, on the reverse strand, counting down.
CAAATCCTTGACTTTTTCTTTTAGTCCTTCATTTATCTAAAATCCTCATAGATTTCCAAGATTTTTGTTGGCAATTTCAGCATTGGAAGGGATATTGGAATTCAAAGTTCAAACTTTCACAGAAAACTAAATTTCCTCTACAACATCCTGGGCTATTTGTTTACCAGTATCTTTTGGACCTCTCCTAGCATTCATGGCTTCATGAGGCAATCCGTTCCTTTATTTTTAATTTTTTAACCAACTTCCATTACTGAAAGATCCCTTTTAAGCAAATGTGATGTATCTGAATGATTGCTGAACTTGGGAATCAGAAAACCTAGGCTGAGTCTCTAGAATTTACTAGCTGTATGACTTTGTATAAATCATTTAATGTATGAGATTTTTTGAAACTCAGCTATAAAAGGGAGATAAGTAAAGGCATTTGAAAGTTTTGCAACTAACTATAACCATAACTAACTATAACCAAGATTCTATCAATCTAAGCTAAAATTAGTTTCACTGCAATTTCTACCCACAGGTCTCTTGTTCTGTCTGCTGAGACCTCTTAATATGATGCTCTTCAGATATGCAAAGATAACTTTTCGATTGCTCCGTGTTTTCTCTCCTCCAAGTTAAATATTTCTAGTTCCTTTACTATGCTATGAGACATAACTTTCAGCTCCTCACCATGATGGCTACTTTCCTCATGACCTGATTTGGTTAATACTCCTTTTCAGTACAGTACAACAGCGGTTTTGACCATCACAGTAGAGATGAGGCATAACTAGCATTTTGTTGCTCTTGATATATATTCCATTAATATGACCCCAACTCTCAGTATTATTAATAGCCATATTACATTATTTACTCTTATTAAACATAAAAATAATGAAATATCAAATCCTTTTCATATTAAGCCATATTACCATTTTCTCATCAATTCACACTTATACTACGGAGTCTGGGCATCTAACAGAGGGCTTTACATTTATCCTATTAACTTTCTTCTTGTTAGATTAAGATCACAATTCAAGTTTGTGAAGTTCTCTCCAATATTGCTCACTCCTTCTAAAAATGTTGACCAGGACAGAATATGTATAGAGCCTTTAGAAAGTATTGTTCAGCTCCACTTCTCTAGAAAAGCGAAGAGGCTTGTAATTAGGTACCTGTCTGTAGAAATGGGAGAAAAATTCAAGGTTTATGACTCTTCTAGCTAGGGGTCCATTTACTCTGCTGTTTCACAAACCACCCTTAGTATTTATTTCTACAATGTGAAAAAGTAGAATTATATTAAAATTAACTACTTTATTTTTGAATAAATAGCTGCATCACAGCTTCACTGTGTTGTGATGTAGCTGTACCATAGTTTAAACAGTCCCCTATTGAGAGACCATTTCTTTATTTGATATAGTATTAAAGTGTAATCTCAAAATAATTGTGAAGTAGAACCAGGAGTAAAATAATTAAATAAATAAATAAATAAATATATTGTTAAAACTGCAACATAAAATAAGACAGATGAAGAACTGGCAGAAAATGTCACGTATAAATCTGTAAGATTTAGATATATTTAGTTAATTTCCCCAACTGTATATTTATCTTCATAGAGCTGAAAAAATGCTAAAGATAAGCCAAGTAGAAGTCAACTCTTTGATAAATGTCTCAAAATGGAAAACAGAATTGCATTATATAATGCTTTCTATTTCCTGAACTAAAATTTAAAATACTCAGATCAAATTATACTGTTTACTTTTTTTTTTTTTTTGGAAACAGAGTGTCACTCTTGTTGCCCAGGTGCAATGGCGCAACCATATCTCACTGCAACCTCTGTCTCCCAAGTACAAGCGATTCTCCTGTCTCAGCCTCCCAAGTAGCTCGGATTACAGGCATGTGCTACGACACCTGGCTCATTATTTTGTGTTTAGTAGAGATGGGGTTTCATCATGTTAGTCAGGCTGGTCGTGAACTCCTGACCTCAGGTGATCCACCCCCTTTGGCCTCCCAAAGTACTGGGATAATAGGCATGCACCACCGCGCCCGGCTTTAAAAGTTCTATTTTCTCGAAGAACATAAAAATTGGGGGGGCGGAGCAAGATGGCCGAATAGGAACAGCTTCAGTCTCCAACTCCCAGCGGGAGCGACACAGAAGACTGGTGATTTCTGCATTTTCAACTGAGGTACTGGGGTCATCTCTCTAGGGAGTGCCGGACAATCGGTGCTGGTCAGCTGCTGCAGCCTGACCAGCGTGAGCTGAAGCAGGGCGAGGCATCGCCTCACCTGGAAGCGCAAGGGGAAGGAAATCCGTTTTCCTAGCCAGGGGAACTGAGACACACAACACCTGGAAAATCGGGTAACTCCACCCCAATACTGCGCTTTAAGGAAACAGGCACACCAGGAGATATATCCCACACCTGGCTGGGAGGGTCCCACGCCCACGGAGCCTCCCTCACTGCTAACACAGCAGTCTGCCGCGATCGATCCGCAAGGCAGCAGCGAGGCTGGGGGAGGGGCGCCCGCCATTGCTGAGGCTTAAGTAGGTAAACAAACCGCTGGGAAGCTCGAACTGGGTGGAGCTCACAGCAGCTCAAGGAAGCCTGCCTGTCTCTGTAGACTCTACCTCTGCGGACAGCGCACAGCTGCAGTCCAATAGGGAAAGCAGCGGGGGCCGGTGCAGACGCGAACGACTCTGTCTGACAGCTTTGGGGAGAGCCGTGGATCTCCTAACGCGGAGGTTGAGATCTGAGAAGGGACAGACTGCCTGCTCGGGTGGGTCCCTGACCCCTGAGTAGCCTAGCTGGGAGACATCCCCCACTAGGGGCAGTCTGACACCCCACACCTCACAGGGTGGAGTCATCCCTGAGAGGAAACTTCCAAAGGAAGAATCAGACAGGTACACTCGCTGTTCAGCAATATTCTATCTTCGGCAACCTCTGCTGCTGATACCCAGGCAAACAGGGTCTGGAGTGGACCTCAAGCAATCTCCAACAGACCAACAGACAGTCCTTCTGACTGTCAGACGGAAAACTATCAAACAGGAGGACACCTATACCAAAACCCCATCAGTACGTCACCATCATCAAAGACGAGAGACAGATAAAACCACAAAGATGGGGAAGAAGCAGGGCAGAAAAGCTGGAAATTCAAAAAATAAGAGCACATCTCCCCCTGCAAAGGAGCGCAGCCCATCGCCAGCAACGGATCAAAGCTGGTCAGAGAATGACTTTGACGAGATGAGAGAAGAAGGCTTCAGTCCATCAACCTCTCAGAGCTAAAGGAGGAATTACGTACCCAGCGCAAAGAAACTAAAAATCTTGAAAAAAGAGTGGAAGAATTGACAGCTAGACTAATTAATGCAGAGAAGATCATAAACGAAATGACAGAGATGAAAACCATGACACGAGAAATACGTGACAAATGCACAAGCTTCAGTAACCGACTCGATCAACTGGAAGAAAGAGTATCAGCGATTGAGGATCAAATGAATGAAATGAAGCGAGAAGAGAAACCAAAAGAAAAAAGAAGAAAAAGAAATGAACAAAGCCTGCAAGAAGTATGGGATTATGTAAAAAGACCAAATCTACGTCTGGGGTGCCTGAAAGTGAGGGGGAAAATGGAACCAAGTTGGAAAACACTCTTCAGGATATCATCCAGGAGAACTTCCCCAACCTAGTAGGGCAGGCCAACATTCAAATTCAGGAACACAGAGAACGCCACAAAGATACTCCTCCAGAAGAGCAACTCCAAGACACATAATTGCCAGATTCACCAAAGTTGAAATGAAGGAAAAAATCTTAAGGGCAGCCAGAGAGAAAGGTCGGGTTACCCACAAAGGGAAGCCCATCAGACTAACAGCAGATCTCTTGGCAGAAACTCTACAAGCCAGAAGAGAGTGGGGGCCAATATTCAACGTTCTTAAAGAAAAGAATTTTCAACCCAGAATTTCATATCCAGCCAAACTATGTTTCATAAGTGAAGGAGAAATAAAATACTTTACAGATAAGCAAATGCTTAGAGATTTTGTCACCACCAGGCCTGCCTTACAAGAGACCCTGAAGGAAGCCCTAAACATGGAAAGGAACAACCGGTACCAGCCATTGCAAAAACATGCCAAAATGTAAAGACCATCGAGGCTAGGAAGAAACTGCATCAACTAACGAGCAAAATAACCAGTTAATATCATAATGACAGGATCAAGTTCACACATAACAATATTAACCTTAAATGTCAATGGACTAAATGCTCCAATTAAAAGACACAGACTGGCAAACTGGATAAAGAGTCAAGACCATCAGTCTGCTGTATTCAGGAGACCCATCTCACATGCAGAGACATACATAGGCTCAAAATAAGGGATGGAGGAAGATCTACCAAGCAAATGGAGAACAAAAAAAAGCAGGGGTTGCAATCCTAGTCTCTGATAAAACAGACTTTAAACCATCAAAGATCAAAAGAGACAAAGAAGGCCATTACATAATGGTAAAGGGATCAATTCAACAGGAAGAGCTAACTCTCCTAAATATATATGCACCCAATACAGGAGCACCCAGATTCATAAAGCAAGTCCTTAGAGACCTACAAAGAGACTTAGACTCCCATACAATAATAATGGGAGACTTCAACACTCCACTGTCAACATTAGACAGATCAACGAGACGGAAAGTTAACAAGGATATCCAGGAATTGAACTCAGCTCTGCACCAAGCAGACCTAATAGACATCTATAGAACTCTCCACCCCAAATCAACAGAATATACATTCTTCTCAGCACCACATCGCACTTATTCCAAAACTGACCACATAATTGGAAGTAAAGCACTCCTCAGCAAATGTACAAGAACAGAAATTATAACAAACTGTCTCTCAGACCACAGTGCAATCAAACTAGAACTCAGGACTAAGAAACTCAATCAAAACCGCTCAACTACATGGAAACTGAACAACCTGCTCCTGAATGACTACTGAGTACATATGAAATGAAAGCAGAAATAAAGATGTTCTTTGAAACCAATGAGAACAAAGATACAACATACCAGAATCTCTGGGACACATTTAAAGCAGTGTGTAGAGGGAAATTTATAGCACTAAATGCCCACAAGAGAAAGCAGGAAAGATCTAGAATTGACACTCTAACATCACAATTAAAAGAACTAGAGAGGCAAGAGCAAACACATTCAAAAGCTAGCAGAAGGCAAGAAATAACTAAGATCAGAGCAGAACTGAAGGAGATAGAGACACAAAAAACCCTCCAAAAAATCAATGAATCCAGGAGTTGGTTTTTGGAAAAGATCAACAAAATTGACAGACCGCTAGCTAGACTAATAAAGAAGAAAAGAGAGAGGAATCAAATAGACGCAATAAAAAATGATAAAGGGGATATCACCACCGACCCCACAGAAATACAAACAACCATCAGAGAATACTATAAATGCCTCTACGCAAGTCAACTAGAAAATCTAGAAGAAATGGATAATTTCCTGGACACTTACACTCTCCAAGACTAAACCAGGAAGAAGTTGAATCCCTGAATAGACCAATAGCAGGCTCTGAAATTGAGGCAACAATTAATAGCCTACCCACCAAAAAAGTCCAGGACCAGATGGATTCACAGCTGAATTCTACCAGAGGTACAAGGAGGAGCTGGTAGCATTCCTTCCGAAACTATTCCAATCAATAGAAAAAGAGGGAATCCTCCCTAACTCATTTTATGAGGCCAACATCATCCTGATACCAAAGCCTGGCAGAGACACAACAAAAAAAGAGAATTTTAGACCAATATCCCTGATGAACATCGATGCAAAAATTCTCAATAAAATACTGGCAAACCGGATTCAGCAGCACATCAAAAAGCTTATCCACCATGATCAAGTGGGCTTCATCCCTGGGATGCAAGGCTGGTTCAACATTCGCAAATCAATAAACGTAATCCAGCATATAAACAGAACCAAAGACAAGAACCACATGATTATCTCAATAGATGCAGAAAAGGCTTTTGACAAAATTCAACAGCCCTTCATGCTAAAAACGCTCAATAAATTCGGTATTGATGGAACGTACCTCAAAATAATAAGAGCTATTTATGACAAACCACAGCTAATATCATACTGAATGGGCAAAAACTGGAAAAATTCCCTTTGAAAACTGGCACAAGACAGGGATGCCCTCTCTCACCACTCCTATTCAACATAGTGTTGGAAGTTCTGGCTAGGGCAATCAGGCAAGAGAAAGAAATCAAGGGTATCCAGTTAGGAAAAGAAGAAGTCAAATTGTCCCTGTTTGCAGATGACATGATGGTATATTTAGAAAACCCCATCGTCTCAGCCCAAAATCTCCTTAAGCTGATAAGCAACTTCAGCAAAGTCTCAGGATACAAAATTAATGTGCAAAAATCACAAGCATTCTTATACACCAGTAACAGACAAGCAGAGAGCCAAATCAGGAATGAACTTCCATTCACAATTGCTTCAAAGAGAATAAAATACCTAGGAATCCAGCTTACAAGGGATGTAAAGGACCTCTTCAAGGAGAACTACAAACCACTGCTCAGTGAAATAAAAGAGGACACAAACAAATGGAAGAACATACCATGCTCATGGATAGGAAGAATCAATATCGTGAAAATGGCCATACTGCCCAAGGTTATTTATAGATTCAATGCCATCCCCATCAAGCTACCAATGAGTTTCTTCACAGAATTGGAAAAAACTGCTTTAAAGTTCATATGGAACCAAAAAGAGCCCGCATTGCCAAGACAATCCTAAGTCAAAAGGACAAAGCTGGAGGCGTCACGCTACCTGACTTCAAACTATACTACAAGGCTACAGTAACCAAAACAGCATGGTACTGGTACCACAACAGAGATATAGACCAATGGAACAGAACAGAGTCCTCAGAAATAATACCACACATCTACAGCCATCTGATCTTTGACAAACCTGAGAGAAACAAGAAATGGGGAAAGGATTCCCTATTTCATAAATGGTGCTGGGAAAATTGGCTAGCCATAAGTAGAAAGCTGAAACTGGATCCTTTCCTTACCCCTTATACGAAAATTAATTCAAGATGGATTAGAGACTTAAATGTTAGACCTAATACCATAAAAACCCTAGAAGAAAATCTAGGTAGTACCATTCAGGACATAGGCATGGGCAAGGACTTCATGTCTAAAACACCAAAAGCAACGGCAGCAAAAGCCAAAATTGACAAATGGGATCTCATTAAACTAAAGAGCTTTTGCACAGCAAAAGAAACTACCATCAGAGTGAACAGGCAACCTACAGAATGGGAGAAAATTTTTGCAACCTACTCATCTGACAAAGGGCTAATATCCAGAATCTACAAAGAACTCAAACAAATATACAAGAAAAAAACAAACAACCCCATCAAAAAGTGGGGAAAGGATATGAACAGACATTTCTCAAAAGAAGACATCCATAACGCCAACAGACACATGAAAAAATGCTCATCATCACTGGCCATCAGAGAAACGTAAATCAAAACCACAATGAGATACCATCTCACACCAGTTAGAATGGCAATCATTAAGAAGTCAGGAAACAACAGGTGTTGGAGAGGATGTGGAGAAATAGGAACACTTTTATACTGTTGGTGGGATTGTAAACTAGTTCAACCATTATGGAAATCAGTATGGCGATTCCTCAAGGATCTAGAACTAGATGTACCATATGACCCAGCCATCCCACTACTGGGTATATACCCAAAGGATTATAAATTACTCTACTACAAAGACACATGCACACGTATGTTTATTGCGGCACTATTCACAATAGCAAAGACTTGGAATCAACCCAAATGTCCATCTGTGACAGACTGGATTAAGAAAATGTGGCACATATACACCATGGAATACTATGCAGCCATAAAAAAGGATGAGTTTGCATCCTTTGTAGGGACATGGATGCAGCTGGAAACCATCATTCTTAGCAAACTATCACAAGAAGAGAAAACCAAACACCGCATGTTCTCACTCATAGGTGGGAACTGAACAATGAGATCATTTGGACTCGGGAAGGGGAACATCACACACTGGGGCCTATCATGGGGAGGGGGGAGGAGGGAGGGATTGCATTGGGGAGTTATACATGATATAAACGTTATGCACATGTACCCTAGAACTTAAAGTATAATAAATAAATAAATAAATAAATAAATAAATAAATAAAAAAGTTCTATTTTCTCATAATGTTCTTTTCTCTATAGTAAAAATACATTTTGTATTTGAACTCACATAGTCTCCGTTTACATATGAAAAAATATATATATTTTTTGAGACAGAGTCTTGTTCTGTCGCCAGGCTGGAGTGCAGTGGCGCAATCTTGGCCCACTGCAACCTTGGCCTCCCGGGTTCAAGTGATTCTCCTGCCTCAGCCTCACGAGTAGCTGGGACTATAGGCATGTGCCACAACGCCAAGCTAATTTTTTTTTTTTTTGTATTTTTTTGGTAGAGACAGGGTTTCACTGTGTTGGGCAGGCTGGGCTCAAACTCCTGACCTCAGGTGATCCACCCACCTTGGCCTCCCAAAGTGCTGGGATTACAGGCGTGAGCCACTAGGCAAGGTTTTTGTTTTTTTTTTTTTAATTGAGAAGGGGTCTCACTCTGTCACCCAGGCTGGAGTAAAGAGGCACATCTAGGCATTCTGCAACTTCCACTTCATGGGCTCAAGCAATCCTCCCACCTCAGCTTCCTGAGTAGCTGGGACTACAGGCACCTGTCACCAGGCCTAGCTAGTTTTTTGTATTTTGGGTAGAGACAGGATTTCACCATGTTGCCCAGGCTGCTCTGTTTTGTTTTGTTTTTTTTAAATAGAGATGAGATCTCACTATGTTGCCCAGGCTGGTCTCGAATCCTTGAGCTCAAGTGATCCTCCCACCTCAGCCTCCCAAAGTGCTAGGATTACAGGTGTGACCCGCTGCACCCAGCCCCAAGGCTGGTCTTGAACTGAGCTCAAGCCACCTGCCTGCCTCAGCCTCCTAAAGTGCTGGGATTATCGGCATGAGCCACTGTGCCTGGCCAACACCCACATGTTTTTTTTTTTTGAGATGGAGTCTCACTCTGTTGCCCAGGCTGGAGTGCAGTGGTGTGATCTCAGCTCACTGCAACCTCTGCCTCCCACGTTCAAGCAATTCTCCTGCCTTAGCCTCCCGAGTAGCTGGGACTACGTGCATGCGCCACCATGCCTGGCTAATTTTCTGTGTTTTAGTAGAGACGGGGTTTTACTGTGTTGCCCAGGCTGGTCTTGAACTCCTGATCTCAGGCAATCTGCCCTCTCGGCCTCCCAAAGTGCTGGGATTACAGGTGTAAGCCACCATGCCCAGACAACAGCCACATTTTCAAAAACAAGGATTTGCATTTGAAATGAGTGCACTTTCCTCAGACATATCTCATATGTGGCATCCAATAAAAATTAGTTTAGTAAAAAAATTATTAGAGATTAAAATGATGGGCCGGGCGCGGTGGCTCAAGCCTGTATTCCCAGCACTTTGGGAGGCCGAGATGGGCGGATCACGAGGTCAGGAGATCGAGACCATCCTGGCTAACATGGTGAAACCCCGTCTCTACTAAAAAAATACAAAAAAAAAAAACTAGCCGGGCGAGGTGGTGGGTGCCTGTAGTCCCAGCTACTCAGGAGGCTGAGGCAGGAGAATGGCGTAAACCCGGGAGGCGGAGCTTGCAGTGAGCTGAGATCCTGCCACCGCACTCCAGCCCGGGCGTAACATGATATAACAAAAGGAATTGTGAAGCCTTTAGTCCTTTTGGAACAAGGCCATTTACAAACCAACCAACTAGCAATCAAGCAGAGAAACAATTGAAATAGGTAAATTAGCAATTTTGAAATAGGTAAATTAGCAATTTAATTAAACATATCATTTGTAACTCAATGCTGATTCTAAAATCTTGAATTGAATACCTACAGATATTTCAATGCAGATGCCGACAGTTTTGATCCACATATAGAGTCTGTTCTGATTCTGCGACTTGCTAGATAATAGCCATGAGTCATTCTTTCTGCTTCCAAGCTGAATTCTACATTCAAATTCTTTGCAAAAGCCAGTAGCTAAAAAGTGTGAAAAATCCAAGATAATCAAGCTTTATTATGGAATCAATATAACAGAAATCAAAAGTATACTGGCACTTTATTTTTACACGTTTGCATATTTTATTACATAAAAAAGAGTAAATGGGGCCATCCTGAAGTCACTGAACACTTTAAATATCACAGTGTTATACTTGTAAAGGATACTAAAGTTTACCCAGAATAATCTCCTCCCTCTCAGTGCAAAAATGTTCTGTGCAATATATTTGAATGACTGTACAATGTCTTTGCTCCCAGTGAAAGGCTCACCTCCCTCAGAAGATAATTTTCCTTTGAATAGCTTTAATCACCTGATTTTTCCTCATAACTTTCTCTCATTGGCCTAGAGCTACTTGCCCTCCTTACTTCCCTTCCTTCCTTTTAAAGAACACTTAACATTTGGTATGAGGGGAAACATTATGTTAACTGCTTTGAAGGTGGGCTTTGGTGATTGAATAAGATTTGGGTAGAGAATAATTCTGCAACACAATGATTATCACTGTTTTTTCTGAGTTTTGAGCTTTTTTTTCTTTCAGAGTCAGTGATTCCTGGTTCCTAAAGTCCTTCTCTGTGACATAATTTCCAGATTTTTTACTATCCTAGTTATTTTCTACTTTTTCAATTCAGATAACAACAGGAAAAATTAACTATAATAAGGTTGCTGTTTTTTTCTGACACTATCTACACCTGGAGAAAGGTTGCTATTAACTATAAAATTTATATTTTTTTATTTTATTTATTTATTTATTTTGAGACGGAGTTTCACTCTCGTTGCCCAAACTGGAGTGCAATGGCACGATCTCGGCTCACTGCAACCTCAGCCTCCTGGGTTCCAGCGATTCTCCTGTCTTGGCCTCCCAGATTGCTGGGATTACAGGCGTGAGCCATCGTGCCCAGCCTAAAGTTTATATTTTAAATTTAACCTTTAGAAAAGCATAGAGATGGCTGGGCGTGGTGGCTCACACCTGTAATTTCAGCACTTTGGGAGGCTGAGGTGGGTGGATCACGAGGTCAGGAAATCGAGACCATCCTGGCCAACATGGTGAAACCCCATCTCTAATAAAAATACAAAAAAATTAGCCAGGTGTGGTGGCGGGCGCCTGTAGTCCCAGCTACTCATGAGGCTGAGGCAGGAGAATCACTTGAACCCAGTAGGTGGAGTTGCAGTGAGCCAAGATTGCACCACTGCACTCCAGCCTGGTGACAGAGCGAGAAAAGAAAAGCAAAGCGGCCGGGCACGGTGGCTCAAGCCTGTAATCCCAGCACTTTGAGAGGCCGAGACGGGTGGATCACGAGGTCAGGAGATCGAAACCATCCTGGCTAACACGGTGAAACCCCGTCTCTACTAAAAAATACAAAAAACTATCCGGGTGAGTTGGCAGGCGCCTGTAGTCCCAGCTACTCGGGAGGCTGAGGCAGGAGAATGGCGTAAACCCGGGAGGCGGAGCTTGCAGTGAGCTGAGATCTGGCCACTGCACTCCAGCTCGGGCGACAGAGGGAGACTCCGTCTCAAAAAAAAAAAAAGGAAAGAAAAGGAAAGCAAAGCATAGAGACATGTTCCTAGATTGGACATGTCCTGGATTGGATATATATCCTGGCTTCTTTATTTTCTTTATTCTCCACAACTCTCTCCAGGCTTTCAGAACTGGATATACTATTAATAGTATCAATAACCCTCTCTAAGTTCTCTCTAAGAGGGCATGATGATGAGCCACCAATATCCTCCTTCATGAAAGGGCTTGTTGCCCAGCTACTGAGATTCTGTCAGCCCCTTCGGGGATTGCCTCAGGACAGTCCACATCACATGAATGATTGAGGCAGAAGTTGGGGAGGACATTATAAAGTCCTCAGGTATTGACAGAAAAGCCCTTTCAAATACACATTGGCACACTAAACTCCATCTCAGTCTGTTCTGGAGAGCTCAGGCTGCAACAAATTCCATCCACTTTGATTTGTGTAATAGATTTATCTTCCAGAGAAACCATTTTTATTATTTTACTTTTTACTATTTTACAGTTTACTCTACAACTGTTCTCTATAGTCTGACAAACCAACTATAAAATCTTTTGTCTGTGCAAGACTTACTGTAAATATGCCAAAATCCTATGACTCCAAAATACAATTTTTGCTCCAGTCAAGCTGGTTTTATCGTTTTCCATGTATACTAATTTCTACTTTTATGTCTTTACTCCTACTGTTAATTCTACTTAGAACACCCATCCTTTGTGCATCCAAATTTTATCCTTTCTTACAGCCTAGCTAATGTCCAGCCTCCTCCATGAAGTTTTCCCAGCTTCTGCATTCTATACTGATATCTTCCTTTCTGAATTCCTAAAATACCTCAGAGGCAGCACCACTTAACTTAACACTTAAATTGTTCCTTAACTATTTTATGTATCTTTTTTTTTTTTTTTTTTTTTTTTGAGACGGAGTTTTGCTCTTTTCGCCCAGGCTGAAGTGCAGAGCAGTAGTACAATCTCTGCTCACCTCAACCTCTGCCTTCCGGGTTCAAGCTGTTCTCCTGCCTCATCCTCCCGAGTAGCTGGGATTACAGGCATGCGCCACCATGCCTGGCTAATTTTGTACTTTTAGTAGAGACAGGGTTTCTCCATGTTGGTCAGGCTGGTCTCGAACTCCCTACCTCAGGTTTCTGCCCTCCTCCTCGACCTCCCAAAGTGCTGGGATTACAGGCTTGAGCCACCTTGCCTGGCCTGTATCTTGTTTTTAATTTTAATTAAATGATAAACTAAAGAGAAAGTTTATATATCTGTGAGAATATAAAAGATGGAAATAGGCTCATATTTGTGAAGTATCCAGTTAATACCTGAATAATTAATAAAATCTAGATTGTTTTGGCTTGTTTCTCAGGTAAAAAAATGGGCAACATTTCTCAGGGTCATTAGCCTGTCCATATTTAGTACCCTAATTCCTACAGACTACTTTTTTCCTATGTAATAAAACTAAAACCCAAACCTTATTATATTATTTATTCTTTTTTCTATTCTAATCTATGTGAATAAACAATGTTCATAATTCATGTTTAAGTAGATTTTGCCTTTCAACCTTTTACTCATGCAGTATGCTTACAAGGAAGATAGATACAAAAAAAAATTTTAATGACTCATAGACCTCCACTTTCTGATATCCCCTGCCTTTTATCTATCATACCCAGACAAGTGAACTCTACTTGGACAGATTTTTGAGTAGTTAAAAAGGTTTCAGTTGTAAATATGTGGGCACCTTTAATAGCTATGAGAATTATTACTAAATTTACATCACCTACTTTCAGGTTCTCTGAATATGTCACATATGTTTTGATAATGTCAGGGTAATTAATTAAAATGGGTTAGTGAATCATGCTATATATCTCCTAAAGTCAGGACTCGAAGGTAGTCATCTGAGGACAATCCCTTTGAATAGACAGTAAAATGTAAATAACTGTATATCTATATAGCCTATTATAATTTTCCATAGAAAAATTCTATGTTGGTTTTCTTTCATTGAGATTCTGTCAGCTGTGCTGATTTGGACAATGGTACAAAAATAAACTGAAAATTTTAATATTCATTACCTAACACAATTGTTTCTTTAATTATAGCCCTAAATAATTCCAAATAATTTCTCTATTTTTTCTTTTTCTTTTTCTTTCTTTCTTGTTTTTTTTTTTTTTTGAGACAAGGTCTTACTCTATCACCCAGGCAGGAGTGCAGTGGTGTGATCTCAGCTCACTAGAACCTCCACCTCCTAGGTTCAACCGATTCTTCTGCCTCAGCCTCCCGAGTAGCTGGGGTTACAGGAGCCACCACCATGCCCAGCTAATTTTTGTATTTTTTGGTAGAGACAGGGTTTTCACTGTGTTGGCCAGGCTAGTCTCGAACTCCTGGCCTCAAGTGATCCGCCCACCTTGGCCTCTCAAAGTGGTGGGATTATAGGCATGAGCCACCACACCAGCCTAACTCTAAGTAACTTCTATGCAATGTCCTTAAAATGTTTAAAAGCTGGAACCAAGTTGGAATAAAATAATCCTAAATAAAGAAAATCCAGCACTCAAAAGGACTTCTATATAATTTGAGAAACATTAGCACAGGCATCCCGGGTAACCGTTTTATCTATCTTTACCTTTTCAAAATCTTCAGTTGTGAACTGTCTAGAAGCCGCATAAAGCAGCCCTTCAGGATTAATGGCTTTCTTCAAAGTATGTTGCACAGTAGGTAGAAATGGGTGGCAGGGAGATGACTCATTGCAGTTAATCAATAAACCAAATGCCTCCACAAGGTTAGCTGGAATCAAACTGCAATCCTACATCAAACCAAAAGGTAACAGGCAAACATTAAACTTTGTAATTTTCACAATTTGGAAATAATTAATTACAAAGTAATTATATGTTGTTATTATTAGTTATTATTTATCATTATAATTTAAGGTAATTTTTTAATAATCTGGGAACTTTTTGGTGATTGATTTGTTAAAGCCTCTTTACTGAGTATTTTTGTATACATTATTCATTAAAGCCTCTCCAGCTACCTATTCAAATAGTAATTTCCAGTGAGCAGATATCTGGCTCACTACATGGCTAAAAAACATTACAATTTGTAAACAATTGGGTCATCAGGTAGTTCTGGTACTCAATAAAGTATAGAAACAGGTTAATAACACAAATATTAAGATGTATTAAATTTGTGACTGAATTCCTTGAACAACATTCTAACAATAAAATATACATATACCTTACCATCTGACCAATTAGAGTGTTGATTTTCTGTGCGTTTCTCCTTGAAGATGAATCCATATCAACAAAAGACCAAAAACTGCACTGAACTGGAAAAGTCATCTGTTGATCAATATCCTCCCCAAGCTTCTTTCCTGGGATGTACACTGTGATGTTTCTGCTCTCCAGAACTAAGTCAGAAGATATTATCCATTTGTTATGTAAGTTAATTTTGGTCTAAATGTCTACAAATTAATAACGTATTATTATATAGATTTATACTGTGCAGACTTTGGATAGTGAAAGAAAGTAAATTTGATTGTTTTGCAAGACAATGCTCTAAGTTCTGCCATAAAAAATACATATTTGAAGCCTTATGTGTCCCATGACTTGATGAGAACCAGGAGTCCAAAGCACATAGCTGGAATTGTGGTGGGGCACCTGAGTGGACTAGTCAGGGAGCTAAGAGATTGGTCATATAATACAGACTTACAAGAGAGGGTAAAATTAAATCATGTTCTTTTATGTGGGAAAAATGATAGAAAGCAGGCCATCCATGTGGGAGTGAAAGAGGAAAAGACAGAGATAATATGAACTACAATGACTGGGGGGAAATACATCTCAAATTCAACATGTTCAAAACCAAATTCATTGTCCCCCCACCTCCCACTTAAAATCCAAACAAAAAATATGGAGCACTTTGGGAGGCTGACATGGGGGTATTGCTTGAGCCCAGGAGTTTGAGACCAGCCTGGGCAACGTGGCAAGACTCTGTTACTACAAAAAATTAGCCAAGCATTGTGGCATGTTACTGTGGTCCCAGCTACTTGGGAGGCTGAGGTGAGAGAACTGCTTGAGCCCAGGAGTTTGAGGGTGCAGTGAGGTATGATGACACCACTGCACTCCACCCAGGGCAACAGAGTAAGACCCTGTTTAAAAAAAAAAAAGAAAGAAAGAAGAAGAAGGAAGAAGGAGAATAAGAAGAAAGAGGCCAGGGCCATCACAGAGGACCACATATCATTTGATTCCATTTATAGTCAGCCATCTATATATAAAGGTCTGTCTGCATCTGTAGATTTAACCAACGGCTGATCAAAAATATTCAATAAATAAATAAAACAATAACAACAATACAAAACAACACAGTATAACAATTTGCAAAGCATTTACATTGTATTGACTATTATAAGTAATCTAGAGATGATTTAAAGTATATGGGAGGATGTGCATAGATTATATGCAAATTCTCTGCCATTTTATATAAGGGACTTGAGCATCTGTCGGTTTTGGTATCTGCAGAGGCCCTGGAACCAATCCCTGGAGAATACTGAGGGAAGACTGCCTATGCAATGTTCAGAATAGGCAAATACACAGAAACAGAAAGCAAATAGTGTTTGCCAGGGACTGTGTGGGAGTAGGTGACGGGAGGCAGGGACTGGGGGTTGACTGTTAATGGGTATGGGGCTTCCTTTTGGGGTGATGAAAATATTCTGAAGTTAGTGGTAATAGTAGCACAACTCTGTGAATATAATGAAAAGCACTTTACTGTATACTTTCAGTGGTGAATTGTATGATGTGTGAATCTCAATAAAACTGTTACAAAAAATGTAATAGTAGTATTGCCATTCTAAATAAAGAAAAATTAAAATTTTATATTGCCATACATTTTACCTTTTATCTTTATATTGTACAATACTTTTATCTTTATGTTGTATAATGCAAATATATGGGCATTTATCTCATAAGTGGAACCAATAGTACTTTGCACATGCATATGTATTTTGTTTTTACCAGAACAGTGGAAATACTGCACAAAACAATTTTTATTTTACTTCTTGATATGCATACATTTCACCAACACTCTCTACCTTCAGCTTACTGATAAGTGAGGAAGAACTGAAAAGACAAGGCTATGGATTTGCCCTATCTTTCCCTTTCCTCCTGTGTCATCATTTTCAGTGTAAGTGGTTGGCAAATACAGGGAACCAACCAAGTAAGAAAGAGGATGATAGGGCTACTTGGTAATGTGTGTTTCTTGAAAGGCCATTGCCTTCTTTGCATTAGAAGCACATCTAGTTCAAATGAAAAGCATGGCCACTTGGGGTTATTAGCACTCCCTCTTACTCAGTTGAAAATGTGTTGATATGGAACTATAGGCACTGGCTTATAGTGCACCTATGACACATGGGAGTCCAGCAACAATCAAAGAAAGTAGAAATTGAGTGAGTTATGAAAGCTGCATAGTGATCACAAATGCTGTATGAAATAGTGCAGGAAGGCACAGTAAAAACAGGCATCCATGTGTCTCCTCTACTCACAGTCAAGTGCCATTATCTCATTGGACTTCCTTATAATACAAAGATAAAATTATTAAAAATTTGAAGATGATGACAGAGTTTTAAACCACATTCCAAGCTCTTGTGGGGAGAGGACATACTAGCAGGGCCAGCTTCATGTGTGTGGAACAAGTGCAGTTGTACTGAGGCCCTCCTCTGTACCAGCCAGATGTTCCACCATCCTTTGATGAGAAAAACTCCTTTTCCCACTGACTAACTTTGGTGCTGTAGTCAAAAATCAATTGACTATAAAATGTGGGTCTATTTCTATAGTCTCTGATATGGTTTGGCTGTGTCCCCACCCAAATCTCACCATGAATGCCCATGGATTGTGGGAGGGGCCTGGTGGGAGGTAACTGAATCATGGGGGCAGGTCTTTCTGGCACTGTTCTCGTGATAGTGAATAAGTCTCACAAGATCTGATAGTTTTAAAAAGGGGAGTTTCCCTGCACAAGCTCTCTTCTCTTGTCTGCCACCATGTGAGATGTGCCTTTCACCCTCCACCATGATTGTGAGGCCTCCTCAGCCATGTGGAACTGTAAGTCCAATAAACTTCTTTCTTTTGTAAATTATCCAATCTCAGGTATATCTTTATAAGCAACATGAAAACAGACTAATACACCCTCATTTTGTTTTGATTGGTTTTTTTTTTTTTGTAGAGATGGGGTCTCAGTGTGTTGCCCAGGATGGTCTGGAACTCCTGGCCTCCAGCAATCCTCTTGCCTCAGCCTCCCAAAGTGCTGGGATTCCAGGTGTGATCCACTGGGCACAGCTAATTTCTGTATTCTCTTATAAAGTGAAGCAATATGCTGTGTCCCCTGAGCACACTTGTACATTCATGCTGGTATGCCAAGAAGGCAAGGCTCTGACTGCTCTTTGCCCAGTCCATGGCTGTCCATATCCTTGCTAGTTATAAATCTGGCCCAACCAGCATTACTCTAATACAGAACCAAACAACAACATTATAAGGAAAAAACTCTACAGATCAATATCTCTCATGAACATAGATTTTAAAAATCCTCAACAAAAATTGTAGCATATCAAATCCAACAATGTAGAAAAAGAATTATACAGCATGACCAAGTAAGCTTTATCCCAGGTATGCAAGGCCGGTTCGATATTCAAAAATCAATTAATGTAATCCATCATATCAACAGGCTAAATGAGAAAAATCATATGATTGATGATGGCAGGAGGCAGACAGGTTCCTGGGCAGATAGGGGCAGGTCCTTGGTGGAACCCAACCTTCAGGTAAGAGACAGCTTGAAGCCTGAAAACCAGGCTGCCAGTTCTGGGTGGAGTCCACCACCTGGAGTGAGAACGTCCTTGATGCCTTTCAGCCAATCAGATGGTGTTTTTCTGGGCCCACCCATGGACCAATCAGCATGTACTTCCTCCATTCTTAGCCCATAAAAACCCCAGAGTCAGCCAGACTCAGACACAGGTTGGGACTACCTGTGTCTATGGGTAGGAGCTACCAACTTCGGGTCTCCTGTCCACTGAAAGCTGTTCTGCCATGCAGTAAAACTCTTCTCCACCTTGCTCACCCTCCAGTTGTCCACATAAGCTAATTCTTCCTGGACGTGGGACAAGAACTTGGGACCTGTTGAATGGCAGGTGCGAAAAGGGCTATGACACTCTCCTGGCAGGCTTGTTGAGTGGCAGGCAGGAGCAAAAAGGGCTGTGACACTTTCCTAGTCAGCTTGCTGAGCTGTGAGTGGTGACACATTCTTGTTTGTTGGACTGCGGGACTGAAGATCAATGACCCTTCTGGAGGCCCAGACCTCAGGATTTCCTGAGTCAGAGCTGTAACACTATAATCCTCCTGCCTTCTGTCGGCCTTGGGCAGCTGTCCCATGACAGAAAGTGGCAATGGGCTGGGCCAGCCCAGGAGCCATGGGCTGGAGTGAGGCAGTGGACTGAAAGAGCTGTTACTATGTGCCCCCCATCCACTGAGCTGTGGGCAACAGGAACGAGAGACCTGTAGCATGCTTCCCTGCAACCCCTTGGAGCTCCACTGTTGCTGGTGTCTCCAAGTTTTTGGGTGCCACCCCGTTCCCCTCATCCAGACACCAGGGCCTTCAGTAGAAGCCACTTGCAGTATGCCTATTCCAGCTACAGCCACGCATGAAGCCAGCACCTGTGCCAGCACCTGGAGCTGCCTGCCCTGCCACAGCACCTGGTATGCCTGGCTATGTGCAGTGGCTGGACCCTGTGCTTGCTCACTCACACACCCCTTGCTGTTCCACTCCTGGCTTGCCCTCAGCAGGCATGGGATCTGGACTGGTAGTGTAAGCCAAGTGCAGCCTGCTGGGCCGAGTGAGCAGAACATGTCCAGCAGGCAGGAGCGAAACTCAAGCAGAGGTGCTGCTGGACATAGAGGTTTCTGGCTTGAGAAGCAACACCCAAAGGATCCTGTGACATGATCATATTAACAGATGCAGCAAAGCATTTGACAAAATCCAATATCCATTTATGATTAAAAACAAAAAAACGCTCAGAAAATTAGGAATAGAGAAGAACTTCCACTGATAAAGAATGTCTACAAAAAATGTTCAGCTAACATCATACTTCATGGTGAGAAATTTGAAGCTTTCCCACTCAAATCAGGAACAAGGCGCGGATGTCCTCTACTCTTAACACCACTTTTCAACTTTATACTGGAAGTGGTAGCTAATGCTATAAGACAAGAAGAGGAAATAAATCTGGTCCATTACAAGCTCATGTGTTAGCACACTGAGAGCAAAGCCTAAAACTGTGCATTTGCACATTAAATTTCTGTTTTTGCTTATAAAACCAAAATGAGAAATGGCATCTAACATAATTTCTCAAACCCTCAAACATCTGCAATACTATCTTAACTGTTAAGTATCTCAACATGGATGAGAGTATAAGTTAAACAGGTGAAAATTAATTTTACAAATATTGTTTACCTGATTGAAGCTGTTCAAGTTTATCTTTTTTGTGTGAAGCCAAGTCTCCTATAAAGCAGATACCACCTTTAGCTAGCAAAGCACTGCCAGCCTGAATGCTAACTGCTCCAGTTCCATACTTATCCTGGATAGAGTGGGAAAAATTTCAGTAGCGACTAGATGACGTATACCACGGGGAACAAGGTTTATGCTAAAATTCAGAAGCCTAGGGAAAAAAAAATAAACTTTTCATTACTATTACTTAATTTTCAAAAGTCACAATGTGTTACATTAAATTTAATTTTATTCTGTGTTTACTGAGCACTTGTGATACACCAGCTATTGTGCTAGGGATAAAAATATATATGACTAACATGGTGAAATCCCGTCTATACTGAAAATACAAAAATTAGCCAGACGTGCTAGTGCATGCCTGTAGTCCCAGCTACTCAGGAGGCTGAGACACAAGAATCATTTGAACCTGGAAAGCAGAGCTTGCAATGAGCCAATATCATGCACTCCAGCCTGGGTGACAGAGTGAGATTCTGTCTCAAAAAACAAAACAAAAAAGTATATACAAGACTTGGACCTTAACTTGGAAAGCTCACAGTCTAAAAAGAGAGATATAAAAAACTAAAACACAATGTGATAAGTACTAAAAAAAATGTCTTCATCCTGGTGACAGAGCAAGACTCCGTCTTAAAAAAAAAAAAAAAAAAAAGAAAGTCTTTAGAACATCCATGGTGGCCAGGTGTAGTGGCTTACAACTGTAATCCCAATACTTTGGAGGCTGAGGCAGGCGGATCACTTGAGCTCAGGAGTTCGAGACCAGCCTGGCCAACATGGCAAAATCCCATCTCTACTAAAAACACAAAAATTAGCTGGGCCTGTAATTACACACCTGTAATCCCAGCTACTGGGAGGCTGAGGCAGGAGAATTGCTTCAACCTGGGAGGTGGACATTTCAATGAGCTGAGATCACTTCACTGCACTCTGGTCTGGGTGACAGAGCAAGACTGTCTCAAAAACAACAACAACAAAAGAACATCCATGGGAGTATTATTTCTTCTTGGAAGGGAATCAGAGAAAGTTATAGAGAGATGACGTTTGAATTAGGCCTTCTTTTTATGGATTGCTTTCTTTTGCCTATTCAGAATTTTTGCATTAGGCTTTCTAGCGTCCCATGAAAACTATCACTCTGCTGTTTCTGTATCATTGCAATTGTGGGTTTTTTTGTTTGTTTGTTTTTGCTTTGTTTTGTTTTGAGTCTCTCTGAGGCACAAAGGCTGGAGTGCAGTGGCGTGATTTCAGCTCATCGCAACCTCTGCCTGTCACTAGGGTGGAGTGCAATGGAACAATCTCAGCTTCCAACCTCCACCTCCCAGGCTTAAATGATTCTCCTTCCTCAGCCTCCCAAGTAGCTGGGACCACAGGCACAAGTCACCGTGCCGGCTCAAATTTTTTTTTTTTTTTTGTAGAGATGGGTTTCACCATGTTGCCCAGGCTGGCCTTGAACTCCTGAGCTCAAATGATCCTCCTGCCTTGGCCTCCCAAAAAGTGCTGGGATTACAGACTTGAGCCACTGTGTCCAGCCAAAATTTTTTTTTTCTTTTAAGAGACAGAGTCTCACTCTGTCATACAAGCTGGAATGCAATGATACAGTCATAGCACACACAGCCTCAAACTCCTGGACTCATATAAGCCTGCCTGCTCAGTCTCCCAAGTAGCTGGAACTACAGGCATGAGGCGCCTGTCTGTCTCATGGCAATTCTTGATATGTCATTTTGGTTTCTAACCTCTTTGCTAATTGCCTCAGTCTCTTCATATTCCAAATTTAAATTCTGAAAAAGGAATATGATTACCTTAGCTTAGCTTTCAAATCCTTGCCACAGAAATTATAGCTTCCTAGTGCAATCAACTATGATGAGTAGACATAGACATGTGACACAAAAGGGGGTGATACAAAAGTAGTCACAGACATGCAATGCAAAAGAGGGTGAGATGTGGATAGGTAGATGGTATAAAATATGTCTAGCGCATGTACCATTCTAAGGAATTTGGATATTTGAAGATATATAAAATGAGACAGCGATATTTAGAAAGAAACTTTTGCAAGCCTATAAGGAGTGGTTCTCAACCACAGCCTGCACTAACCTCACCTGGAGAGATTTAACAAATTCCAATGCCAAGTGCCACCCCAAACCACTTAAATTAGAAACTCTGGGGGTGAGACACAGTGATAAATATTTTTTAAAAATTCTCTCAGATGATTCTAATAGGCAGCTAGGCTGAGCACTTAGTGATATGGAACAATGAGCCTCAAATTTGGCTACACATTGGAACTGGCTAAGGAACTTCTAAAACTACTGATACACAGAAAGTCACAGAATACAAAGTCAAAATACAAAAATCAATTGTATTTCTATATATTCATAGTAAACAATTGAAAATGAAGTTAAGAAAACACTACCATTTTAGTAGCATCAAAAATATCAAATATTTTTAGAACCAATTTAACAAAATATTTGCATGACCTTTATAAAAACATCGCTGAGATAAATTAATGAAGACCTAAATAAATGGAGAGATATGCCACATTCATGGATTGGAAGACTCAATATTATTAAGATGTTAATTCTCCCTGAAATCGATTTACAAGTTTAATACAGTTCCAATCAAAATATTCAAAGGCTTCTTTTTGGTTGGTATTAACATACTGATTTGGCTGGGCACAGTGACCCACATCTGCAATCCCAGCACTTTGGGAGGCCGAGGCAGGAGGATTGCTTGAGCCTGAGAGTACAAGACCAGTCTAGGTAATATGGCAAGAGCTCATCTCTACAAAAAACTAAAAAGTTAACCAGACGTGGTGGTGCATGCCTCTGTTCCCAGCTACTCAGCAGGCTGGGATGGGAGGATCATTTGAACCCAAGAGTTTGAGGCTGCAATGAGTCATGATTGTGCCACTGCACTCAAACTTGGGCAACAGACCGTGACCCTGTCTCAAAAAATAAAAATAAACTAATTCTAAAATTTATTTAAAAATGCAAAGGATCTAAAATTGTTTTAATACTTAAAATGAAGGATAAAGTTGCTTTACCTGATTTCAAGACTGAACATAAAGCTACAATAATCAAGAGAGTGTAGTATTGGTATAAGTATAGAACAATAGATCAAAGTATTAGAAAAGAGAGTTCAAAAAGATTTACATCCAGTTCAATTTTATACCCAGATTCTGCCTAGTTCAATTGAATTTGAACAATGGTATCAAAACAATTTAATGGGGAAAGGAAAATCTTTTCAACAATTAGTGTGGAAAAATTGGATAAATGCATAGGACAAACATTAACTTTAACTCATACCTCCTACCAATCTCTGGGAGATTAAGGCAGGAGGATTGTTTGAGCCTGAAAGTTTGAGACCAGCCTAGCAAGACTTACCTCTACATAAATAAATAGTAAACTAAAACTATAATGTTTCTAGAAGAAAACATTTAAAAACTCTTCATGACCTTGGGATAGACAAAGATTTCTTCTTTTTTTTTTTTGAGACAGGGTCTCGTGGTGTCACCCAGGCTGGAGTGCAGTGGCACAATCTCTGCTTACTGTAACCTCCACCTCCAGGGTTCAAATGATTATCCTGCCTCAGCCTCCCCAGTAGATGAGATTACAGGCACGCACCACTATGCCCCACTAATTTTTTTTTTTTTTTTTAGTGGAGACAGGGTTTCACCATGTTGGCCAGCTGGCCTCGAACTCCTGACCTCAGGTGATCCACCCACTCAGCCTCCCAAAGTGCTGGGATTATAAACATGAGCCACCGTGCCCAGCCAGACAAGGATTTCTTAAACAGAAGTCAGAAAACACTAAGCATAAAAGTAAATAATACATTGAATTTCATCAAAACTAAAAAGTCTGCTCATCAAAGATACCTTTAGACAATTTTTAAAAAGCTTTATACCTGGAGAAAAATTTTATAATACATATATTTGGCAAAGGACATGCATCCAGAACAACTAAACTAAAAGATGAACACACACTTTATAAAAACAGACACTTCATAAAAAGAGATATATGAGTGGCCAATAAGCACATGAAAAAGAGCTCAAATCAATAGTCATCTCGGAAACGCAAATTGGAACAATGACATATCATTTCATTTCCACTAGTATGGCTAAAATGAAAAGGGCT
Organism: Trachypithecus francoisi; assembly: GCF_009764315.1. Lineage (NCBI taxonomy): Eukaryota > Metazoa > Chordata > Mammalia > Primates > Cercopithecidae > Trachypithecus > Trachypithecus francoisi. The sequence continues at coordinate 22,360,486 of NW_022681472.1, read as the reverse complement.
CACAACACCAAATGTTGGTGAAGATGGAAACAAGAGGAACTCTTTACATTATTGGTAGGAATGTAAAATGGTACAACCACTTTGGAAAACTGGCAATTTCTTTTCTTTCTTTTCTTTTCTTTCTTTCTCTTTCTTTTCTTTCTCTTCTTTCTTTTCTTTCTTTTCTTTCTTTTCTTTCTTTCTTTCTTTCTTTTCTTTCTTTCTTTCTCTCATTCTCTCTCTCTCTTCTCTCTCTCTCTCTTTTCTCTCTCTCTCTCTCTTTCTCTCTTTCCCTCTCTCTCTCTTTTCTCTCTCTCTCTCTTTCTCTCTTTCCCTCTTTCTTTCTTTCTGAGTCTTGCTCTGTTGCCCAAGCTGGAGTGCAGTGGCACTGTCTCGACTCACTGCAACCTCCACCTCCTGGGTTCAGTTTTCATGTCTCAACTTCCCAAGTGTAGCCGGGTCTACAAGTACATGCCACCATACCCGAATAATTTTTGTATTTTTAGTAGAGATGGGGTTTCCCCACATTGGCGAGGTTGGTTTCAAATTCCTGACCTCAGGTGATCTGCCTGCCTCAGCCTCCCAAAATGCAGGGATTACAGGCGTGAGCCACTGTGCCCGGCCAACTAGCAGTTTCTTATAAACTTATAGGCCAGGCACAGTGGTTCATGCCTGTAATCCCAGCACTTTGGGAGGCTGAGGTGGGTGGATTACCTGAGGTCAGGAGTTCGAGACCAGCTGGGCCAATGTGATGAAACCCATCTTTACTGAAAATACAAAAATTAGCCAGGTGTGGTGGCATGTGCCTGTAATCCCAGCTACTAGGGAGACTCAGACAGGGAAATTGCTTGAACCTGGGAGAAGGAGGTTGCAGTGAGCTGAGATTGTGCCATTGCACTCCAGCCTGGGCAACAAGAGTGAAACTCCGTCTCAAAAAAAAAAAAAAAAAGTTATACATCTACCTTATGACCCAGCAATTCCACTCCTAGGTATTTACCCAAGATAATGAAAATACATGTCCACAAAAAGGCTTGTGCAAGAATGTTTACAGCAGCTTTATTAGTAATAGTCAAAACATGCAAAACCAAATGACTTCCACTATGAGAACAGATAAACAAATTTTGGAACATTTGTATAATGAAATGCTACTCATCAACAGAAACAATGAACTACTGATGTACACAATTGGATCAATTCAAAAATATTTTGTTGAGTAAGAGACAGTAGACCCAAAAGAGGATGCACTGTATGATTTCATTATCTGAAGTTCAAGAACAGGAAAATTAATCTATGGTGACAGAAATCACCAGTGAAGATAGGAACTGATTGGAAGAGGGAAGGAGGGAAATTTCTGGGGTGATAGAAATGTTCTATATCTCATTGTTGTGGTGATTAAAGGAGTGTATGTTATTTGTCAAAACTCAGTGTTTTTAGTGATGATAATAAGATCTGATTCTTTCACTGTGTGTAAATTTTACCTAAAAAGAAAAAACAAACCAATCTCTTACAGAGCCCCAAATATCATTTAAAAATGTCAAAAGATTAATGGCAAACAGAAAAAGAGAGAAAGGCCTTAATTTACATGCATCACAAATCAATAAAAAAAACAACAGAACAAAAACAATGATCAAGAATGGGAGGTTCATAGAAAAAAATACATATTTAATAAGTTTTATATGATGCCAAAATTATTTCCAATTAAATAAATGCAAATTAAAATAAAATACAATTTTCCACCTATGAGATGGCAATTTGTTTTTTTTTTGTTGGTTTTTTTTTTGAGACAGAGTGTCTGCCGCCCAGGCTGGAGTGCAGTGGTATGATTTCAGCTCATTGCAACCTCCGCCTCCTGGGTTCCAGCAATTCTCCTGCCTCAGCCTCCTGAGTAGCTGGGACTACAGGTGCGTGCCACCACGCCTGGCTAGTTTTTTGTATTTTTAGTAGAGATGGGGTTTCACCATGTTAGCCAGGATGGTCTCGATCTCCTGACCTCATGATCCACCTGCCTCGGCCTCCCAAAGTGCTGGGATTACAGGCCTGAGCCACCACGCCCAGCCCAGATTGCAAAATTTTAAAGTTTATAATGAGGTGAGAGGATCGCTTGAGCCTAGGAGTTCAGCCTTAGCTATATAGGGAGACTTTGTTTACATAAAAAATGTAAAAATTAGCCCAGTGTAGTGATGTGTACCTGTAGTCACAGCTACTCAGGAGGCTGAGGATGGAGGTTCACTTGAGCCCAGGAGGTTGACACTGTTGTGAGTCATGATCATGCTACTGCATTCCAGCCTGGGTGACAGAGTGAGACCCTGTCTCAAAAAATAATGATAACAAAAATATAAGTTTGATAATACCCAGAGTTGGTGAGGCTGTGAGGAAACAAATACTCTCATATTCTGCCAGTAGAAGAATAAAGTGGTACAATCTGGGCATTTGGTACCATATTTACATCACCAGTGGCGATTTAATTTTAGCAAAACATAATCTGTTCAATTAAATTACTGTTAATTTGAATTTTATTTTTTTCTATTTTAAATTCATTTTGTAAATTTATTTTTTGCTTTGAAACTGCATACAAGATACTAAATAAGGAGTTTATTCCTAGCTTTGTGAATATTTAAGCAACTTTTTAAGGAAAGGGTACTTGCTAGTGGGGAGCCACAAAATGCTAAGTAGAGGCTTACTCCAAAGTTAGGATGATATTCCCCCCAAACAGTAATTATGGCACTTCTGACAGCCTTATTTGGATGCAGTGAGTCAATATTATTAATGGAATATTGAAGAAAAATAAGAAAATGGTTAGTTTGTTCCTTAGGGGGAAGATTATTCAAAACAAAGTACAGAAACAGCATACAGAGCTAGGGATAAGGGGAAAGGAAGGCTGGGAAGGATGCAATTATTTACAAAGGTCTGAGTGAGGAAATAGTTTGAAAATTGGAGTAATTCGACTTATCACTTATCAATTTATCTTTCAAAGGTTTTGAATTTTATTGATAAAGATTGATTTAAGTACTTATACTGGCTCAGAAAAATTCTAAATATTCTTCTTTTAATAATGGTCATGGAAAGGATGTATGCAAATCTGTGACCAATTAATATTTGTAAAAATTCATGTCACGTATTTACCTGTCTATCAGTAGAGTATCACTTGTTAAAATTAAAATATCCAGGCAATCTTCCAGTTCCTTGTTACGGTCAGTTGTCTGTACTAGACTCATCAACAAACAGAGCTTGAGCAAATTGTAAGTTCCAGGAGGGGTAATTTGTGACGCAAAGATATTGGCAAGAATTGCTGTAAACTTCCAGCATGAGCTGGAAGTTAAGGAGAGGAGACACCTGAAATTGTCACTAATTCCTGAAGGAACTGAAAGTAAATATTAACATATATATTAAAGAAAGGGTTTTAAAACAAGACAACATTATAGATATTTGACTCCCTTTACCTAAAATGTTATCAAATTATAGTTCTAATAATACCATATTCTTTTTTTTTAGAGACAGGATCTTGTTATGTTTCCCAGGCTGGTCTTAAACCCCTGGCCTCAACTGATTCCCCTGCTTTGGCCTCCCAAAGGGCTATGATTACAGGCCTGAACCACCATGCTTGGCCTTTAAATTCTTAGAATGATATTAAATTATGATTCGAGGTCATGCTAGTTTACCATTTCTACCTCAGGGAATGTAATACAAGGAAGAAGTCACCCTTTGTGTCCACATAGATTGGCTGTGGGTTGCAGGCAAATCCCTCATTCTTCTCCTTTTAAGATCTATGTGAGTAAACCAGTACATGGAGTGCCTGCATTGCTGTGTTTGCTCCTATATTTCTATGTATCACCTTCAAAGAGGAATAATAAGCAGAATGGGAAATATTTGAATGTTGCTGTTAAACAGAAAGATTTACATTCCACTACTTTGAAAGCACTGTACTGTAGTATACTGCAAAATTCTAGATCTTCTCCATCCTCTCACTCCACCTCCTGAAAGGAATGAGTGATTTATCCAATTGGTAATGTGGGTGGAACAGCTGTGCATGTATAACCTAGTCCCATTCTCCTTCTTTCTGGGCTGCCATCAAAAAGCAATGATTTCCTCTAACTCATCCATGCCCATGGACTAAGAGAGGCCTACTTTAGTCTAGCTCTTGCCACATTTGGGTAGTTAAATATGTCTCATTCTGGTGTTCAGCATGAGAAAGCACACTCTCCATCTACAGAAAAGTCATGTTCTGCTACCAAATCAATAAATTCTAAAACACTTAGCAGAAAATATTTAAAAGATCACTAAACCCTCTATAATTCACCAGTGCTTTCTTTCTTTAACATTTTTGTTCTTTTAAGAAGCTTTTCTCTTCAAGAAAGTAGAAGTATTTAGAATCTACTTGCATTTAAATTCAACTTGGGTGTCTATTACTACTGATGATTACCCACAGTATGGAAGCTAAAGAAACTTCATCCTGGGCCAGGGGTGGTGGCTCATGCCTGTAATTCCAGCACTTTGAGAGGCCGAGGTGGGCGGATCAGGTCAGGAGTTCGAGACTAGCCTTGTCAACATGGTGAAACCCCGTTTCTACTAAAAATATAAAAATTAGCTGGGCGTGGTGGTGAGCACCTGTAATCCTAGCCACTCAGGAGGCTGAGGCAGGAGAATCCCTTGAACCCAGGAGGTGGAGGTTGCAGTGAGCCAAGATAGCGTCACTGTAGCCCAGCCTGGGCAACAGAGCAAGACTCCGTCTCAAAAAAAAAAAAAAAGAAAGAAAAAGAAAAGAAACTTCACCTTGGAAGCTAATCTACCATGTTGACTTCTGATAAACCCCAGATCTGTGAATGCTGGGAGATTGCCAGTTGATCTATTGTTCCTCAAGCAAGAGCACATACTTATCATAAATCCTGCCCTTAGATCAATCAACCTTGATAAATTAATACTTACTGTAAATCCTGTCCTTAGATCAATTCCTATCCAATCCCTCTGAAGCATGTGTACTCCTTCCCTATATAATTCCTGGGTCTGGGGGTAATAGCATGGAGATCTACCTGTCTTGCGGCTGCCCAAGATCATGCTTCTGTCCTTAAGTTCCCCAGTAAAACCATCCTATAATGACAAGCTGGACTTGTCTGCCTGCTTTGGTTTCTCAGGTCCTTCTGCATTTGGGGATCACTTTGAATATATATAGCCCATTCAGGGACCATACAGATTACAAAAAAATCCAACTCTGTTCAAGATTTAACCAGCCTTTTCTATATTTAGATACTTGTGAGCCAAGTTGAAAGAACAGGTCTGCTCTCCACTTTTGTTTACATAGTGCTAATGCATGTTGGAGTTGGTAAAGGAAATTATCAGTAATAAAGGTGATATTTTGGTCCTCATCTGCCTTTATCTTATTTCTTGATTTGGTTCAGAATTCAGTTGAGGAAAAGGATGCTTTTTTTTTTTTTTTTTGAGACGGAGTCTCATTCTATCATCCAGGCTGGAGTGCAGTGGTGCAATATTGCCTCACTGCAACCTCTGCCACCCAGGTTCAACCGATTCTCCTGCCTTAGCCTCCCAAGTAGCTGGGATTACAGGCACCTGCCACCGCGCCTGGCTACTTTTGTATTTTTAGTAGAAACGGGGGGATCTCACCATCTTGGCCAGGCTGGTCTTGAACTCCTGACCTCGTGAGCTGCCCACCTTGGCTTCCCAAAGTGCTGGGATTACAGGTGTGAGCCTGCCTCAGCCTCCTAAAGTGTTGAGATTACAGGTGTAAACCACCATGCTCAGCCTGTAAGATATTCTTATCTGTATTTTATATATGAAGAAACCGAGAGGTTACATGGCTTGCACAGCGCCCAGTCAAGGATGCTATTTTATTGAGCTCTCCTTCTCAGACCACAACAGTTAACCCAGAATTGCCTTGGCTAGTGGTATAGAAAAATCCTTTGACTAATCTCTAATCCTGAAACATTTTTCTCATTATTAATTATTTTAAAAATTAAAATAAGGCTTAGCCCAAAGAAAGGAGTCCTGCATGCTAGAAAGTTTCCACAACATTATCCTGTTTTATTTCCTTCATGTACTTATTATCTGAAATTGTCTTTTGCTTACTTTACATGTTTATTGACTGTCTGCCATATGATTTAAGAGCAGAAACTTTGACTGTCCTGTTTACAACTGTATTCTTAGTGCTTAAAAGAATGCCTAGCACATAGGCAAACAATACTTACCTGCGGAACAAATAGATTTAAATTTAAATATTTGTTAATATATAATACTAAAATTTTCCTTACCTTTTGAATTACAAAAAGTTATGCTATTTGCTTCTATACAGACAGCAGTTTGTGAAGCTTTTACACAGGTTGGAATTCCAATAATTTTATATTCATTTCCTATATTCATTTTATTCACTGATTCATCTAAAATTATTAAAAACAGAAGAAAATGCATATTCACTAAATGAACTTTGTACATGAACATATGGTTCAAAGATCCAGAACTAGTAACAATTCAGTAGTTGAGTTAGGAGTATTTTTGTTTAGCATAATATCCATATAAAGTGACACTAATAATATAAACTGATGCAATTTTATTGCTGATAAATTTTGATTCTTATTTGCAATGATGAATTTAACTTCAAGAAGCATGTGATATAGCAACTAGACACTCTTCTATAACATGGTCGAAAGAAAATAAAATTATTCCATATAAGATGAAACATTTTTCCATTCAATGAAAAGGAATGTTAATAAAAATGACCTTATAAGTGATCATTTTATTTGAGAGGAAAATAATTTTACTGTCTACAATACATGTAAGTACTTGTAAAAACATTATTTAACCTATAAAATATGTGTTTTTTTGTTTGTTTTTGAGACAAAGTCTCGCTCTGTTGCCCAGGCTGTAGTGCAGTGGCACAATCAGCTCACTGTAACCTCAAATTCTAGGGTTCAAGCAATCCTCCTGCCTCAGCCTCCTAAAGTGTTGAGATTACAGGTGCAAACCACCATGCTCAGCCTGTAAGATATTCTTTTTTTTTTTTTTTTTTTTTTTTGAGACGGAGTCTGGCTCTGTTACCCGGGCTGGAGTGCAGTGGCCGGATCTCAGCTCACTGTAAGCTCCGCCTCCTGGGTTCCCGCCATTCTCTTGCCTCAGCCTCCGGAGTAGCTGGGACTACAGGCGCCCGCCACCTCGCCCGGCTAGTTTTTTGTATTTTTTTAGTAGAGACGGGGTTTCACCGTGTTAGCCAGGATGGTTTCAATCTCCTGACCTCGTGATCCGCCCGTCTCGGCCTCCCAAAGTGCTGGGATTACAGGCTTGAGCCACCGCGCCCGGCCGATATTCTTATCTGTATTTTATATATGAAGAAACCGAGAGGTTACATGGCTTGCACAAAGCTAAATAACTAGTAAGAAGCAGAACTGAAATTCACATTTAGGTTTGCCTACCTACAAAGTCTACCCTCTGTATTATACTAGGTTCCTCTCTCATACCTGGAGTTTGGGCAACACTTTGCATGAGTTCAAAATTTATTTTAAAAAACACACGAAAAATTTTGATCCTCCATGCCACAGTTAGAAGTTGGTTGGTTGTAAAGCTATGAAAGAAAGGTTTACAGGAAGGAGCAAGGGTTAACTTATCTCTGTGATCAGAGTGGTCTTCCTTTTTTTCTCTTTTCTCTCTAGCCCCAGAGAGCTGAACAATAACTCCAATATTTATGTAAGACACACACATAGGATAATAGGAGATCCCATTGTCTTAAAACAACTGTGACCCTGGGACTTAGCTCAGTGCTTGGGACACAGTAGGTCCTAATATCATTTTAAGTAAGTGTTGTATGACTGAATGAATAATTGATATATTAACTAAATATGACTCTCTTAAAACACTCAAGAATTAGATGACTTGTGATTCTTAAGATATAGAAGTACCATTTATAATTATAAGCATAAACAAGTCAATGGCTTTTTTTCTGAGATGGAGTCCCATTGTGTTGCCCAGGCTGGTATGCAGTGGCACGATAATGGCTCACAGCAGCCTCTGCTTCCCGGGTTCAAGCGATTCTCCTGCCTCAGCACCCTGAGTAGCTGGGATTACAGGTGTCCGTCACCAAGCCTGACTAATTTTTGTATTTTTAGTAGAGATGGGGTTTCACCATGTTGGCCAGGCTGGTCTTGAACTCCTGACCTCAGGTGATCAACCCTCCTAAGCCTCTCAAAGTGCTGGGATTATAGGCTTGAGCCACCGCGCCTGCACTGGCCAGTGTTTTTTTATTTTTTTAGAGACAGGGTCTCGGTTGCCCAGACTGGAGTGCCGTGGCACCATCATGGCTCACTGCAGCCTCCAACTCCTGGGCTTAGGCGATCCTCCCACCCTCCCACCTTAGCTTCCCAGGTACCTAGGACTACAGACACATGCCACCACATCTAGCTAATTTTTTATTTTTAAATTTTTTATAGAGATGGGGTCTCACTATATTGCTTAAGCTGGTCTCAAACTCCTGGCCTCAAGTGATCCTCCCACCTCAGCCTCCCAAAGTGTTGGGATTACAGGCATGAGCCAGCCCCTGTGCCCAGCCAATTACATACTTATAGCAATTTATTTTGAGTTCAAACAGAATTCACTTACCTCTTAGGAAAATTGTAACAGATTGAAACCTAAATGGCTGGTTGTTAGAATGTCCTTGAAAAGCATGAAGTGCCTTTGTGGCAATTATTTCAACTATTTGTTTATCTTAAAGCAAAGAGCAAAAAAGAATTAGATATTAGAATATATATTTAATTTAATTTCCATATTGAAATATCAGACACTATTTTTAAAATTGTAATTACAAAATGTAAATGCATATTACCACCAAGTACTCTAAATTTTCTGTCTTCTTGAAGTGAAGATGCACATAGATTACACAAAAAGTCATTTCTTATCGTTGCAGATTCTGTAGCACCAGGCACATGCACTCTTACATACTGAAATCCTGAAAGAAAACAGTGGTAAGATACATTTGCTTTCAGATTTAGCTATCTATTTTGTTTCTTTTGTTATTGTTATTTTTTAATTTTTTAATTTTACATTTTCTTTTTTCTTTTATTACTGACACTAACAGATTGTAGCTATTTCAGTCCTTTAAAATTAGTCTAATTCAAAATGGAATTAATTCAGTTTTGCACTTGAGTTCAGGGTAGTTCAATTAACAGTTAACAGCTGTTTTTTGCAAGGCACTGTGCTAAGGCACTGGCAATATGGATGCTTAAGCACACAATTTCTATATGTGGCAGTGAGAAACAGGTAATTTCCACCTGTGGTATTCATTTGCAGAGTGTTCAGAGAGAAGACAGGAGGGTCAATCAACCCCAGTTAGAGGTGGCGGGGATAATTTTGAAGTCCTGGAGAAGGACTAAACTGAAGTTAAGCCAAAGGGTTGAGAGAGGACATTAAATGTTTCATTCACAACGTCATGAAATAATGTGTGAGAAGAGCAAGTACTTCAGCAATATAGGTGCACTTGTTAGGATGGGGGTGGCAGAGAAAAGGAGAAAAAATGCATTTCAAGATATGCAAAGTAAATATATAAACATTAGGAGATATAAAATTTTTATTCAAATTTTTTCTATTTTGTGAGTATTTTATAACTAATTGTAAATATGATTTAGGATTAAACAATAAATTGTTCAATTTATTTATTTATTTATTTTTTTAGACAGGGTCTCTCTTTGTCATCCAGGCTGGAGTACAGTGGCATGAACACAGCTCACTGAAGCCTCGACCTTCCTGGCCCAAGCAATCCTCCCAACTCAGTCTCTTGAATAGCTGGGACTACAGGCATGTGCCACTATGCTGGGCTAATTTTTGTATTTTTTGTAGAGATGAGGTTTCTCCATGTTGCCTGGGCTGGTCTCAAACTGCTGAGATCAGGTGATCCTCCTCAGCTTCCCAAAGTGAAGGGATTACAGGTGTGAGCCACCATGCCTAGCCAATTGCTTAATGCTTTGATTTGCCTTTTTAATATTTACCTTTTGAAAGAGGGCATGCTTCATCTGAACAAAGAAATCTTGCACCTTGTGTATACTTGGTTACAGTTGTCATTGCAATCACAATTCCTTGCATCATATAAAATCTCTGAGATGTATAATCAAGTGGAAATTCACACAGATCAAGACCATAACTTGGCAGGGGAGGTAAATGTGTTAATTTCAGCACTATATTAATCTAATAAGAACATAAAAATGGTATTAATGAAAATTGAAAATCCAATTTGACTTGTATTACAATATAGTAAGTATATTATAGAGTAAGTCAAGTTATAATATGTTAATGTTCTTAGGAATCAAAATTTTAAGCATTAGAGAAATGATATTCAAGTATAAAATTAAAGAAGTAAAAATCCTGTAATCTAATATTTTAATTGAAAATAGCATTATGAACTTTAAATTTTTCCTTAAATATACACAATTTCTGACCATATCCACTGAAAAGACTTAAAAAGCAATGTCAACCAGGGCCAGGCGTGGTAGCTTACGCCTGTAATCCCAGCACTTTGGGAGGCCAAGGCTGGTAGATCATGAGGTCAGGAGATAGACACCATCCTGGCTAACACGATGAAACCCCGTCTCTACTAAAAATACAAAAAATTAGCCGGGCATGGTGGTGGGCCCCTGTAATCCCATCTACTCGGGAGGCTGAGGCAGGAGAATGGCATGAACCCGGGAGGCGGAGCTTGCAGTGAGCCGAGCCTGTGCCACTGCACTCCAGCCTGGGCGACAGAGAGAGACTCTGTCTCAAAAAAAAAAAAAAAAAAAAAAGTCAACCAAGTAGCAAAGAAGCATGCCTAGTGTCCAGATTGTGATCTCTTGTTAAGTATCTTTTCTCACTAAAAGGAATCAGGATTCCTTGGGGGAAATGGCTGATTTCAGGCCTGGGATAGAAAATATAACAGATGAACTTGCGGTATCTTCTAACAAATGGCCTGTGTCAAAAAGACATAGGAGCAACCTTGAAGGGACCCCCAATGACAAAAGGTAGGATAATATGAGCATCAAAAGGAATGACAGAGACTCATTGAAACATATTGTATATATTTAAAAGTTCATGAGTTCCTCATATTTAAAAAAGGAACCTCCCCCCAAAAATTGGTCATTATTGGAGGCTGCTAGATTTCAACTCATTACTCTTTATTAAAGGCAAAGAATCATTTACCCTGCCTTTCCTGTACAACTTATATTTCAGAGTAACTAACTAGCTGATGAGAGAAAATTAGTCTTACAGAAGAATTTCAGCTAATTCAGAAAGAATGCTAAAATTAGAAAAATTGCAATTTTGCAACTCCTAATGAAATAACGAATTCTAGGCAATGAACATCAATGGCTGCTAAAACCATTAGGTGAAAGTTGACGGGAAATTGTATAATGGAGAGAAGGGAATGACATCACAGGAACCCACTAATCAATTGTGACACTATTGAAAGTGCAACGATAGATACTCTATCCTCCTGATATAGCACAATATGTAATACATTACACTAACTATTATGTGTTCTTGTCAAGTGATTTGAATCTGAATCTAAAAAGCTTTTACAGTCAACTTCTATTTTAGAAATATGAGGTTAGGGAAATAAGATAAATAACCCTACAAGGAAGCAATTAGAGAAATCAAGATTATATAACATAGGACAATTAGTTTCTTCAAAAAGTTAATGGTCTAAAAAGGGAGGGAGAGGAAATGGCTCTAGACTGAAAGAGACTTAGTGAGATGTAAGAACCAATTATAATGTGTGAACCTTGTTTTGGTCCTGATTTGGAACAAACCTACTGTAAGATATTCTTGAAACAATTGGGCAAATTTAAATGTAAACTGGATATTAGATAATATCAAGGAATTATTGTTACTTGTGTAGGGGTGATAACATTCTGGTTACATAACAAAAATGTCCACAGCCGGGCATGGTGGCTCATGCCTGTAATGCCAGCACTTTGGGAGGCCGAGGCGGGTAGATCACCTGAGGTTGGGAGTTCGAGACCAGTCTGACCAACATGGAGAAACCCTGTCTCCACTAAAAATACAAAATTAGTCAGGCGTGGTGGCATATGCCTGTAATCCCAGCTACTTGGGAGGCTGAGGCAGGAGAATTGCCTGAACCCGGGAGGTGCAGGTTGTGGTTAGTCGAGATCGTGCCATTTCACTCCAGCCTGGGCAACAAGAGTGAAACTCCTTCTCAAAAAAAGAAAAAAGAAAAATGTTCATAATTTTTACAGGTTGATACTAAAGTATGTAGAGATAAAATAACAGAATGCCGGGGATTTGCTTTAAAATATTTCAGAAAAAAAATTCATGATGCAGGTATGAAAAAATATTATAATATTGAATCTGAGTTGAGTGGTAGATATATGAAGGTTCACTGTATTATTCCCTTTACTTTTGGGTATGTTTGAAAAGTTTTATTATACAAGTGTTTAATGTTGGCCAGGCGTGGTTGCTCACACCTGTAATCCCAGCACTTCAGGAGGCCAATATGGGCGGATCATGGGGTCAGGAGTTTGAGACCAGCCTGGCCAACATGGTGAAACCCCGTCTCCACTAAAAATAAAAATATTAGCTGAGCGTGGTGGTGGACACCTGTAATCCCAGCTACTCAGGAGGCTGAGGCAGAAGAATTGTTTGAACCCAGGAGGCAGAGGCTGCAGTGAGCCAAGATTGCACCACTGCACTCCAGCCTTGCGACAGAGCGAGACTCCATCTCAAAAAAAAAAAAAAGTGTTTAATGTTATAAGGGATAATATGAGAAATAAAGATGCATATGTAAGATATTCTATTGAACTTTGAAAAAAAGTACTATCCTTTTAAATAAAAAGTCTATGAATATAAAAATATCTTTTTACAGTCATCACGTAAATTTGTACCTGAGATTGCTTAGTTAAATTTAACTAAAACTTACTTGTGTTTCAGTCTGCAATTGTCCAATTAATGAGAGAGTCTTAACAGCAATAAAACAGACCTGTGATTTCAAACAAACAAAAAAAGTTACCAAAAATTCCGTGTGGTACAAAATTATTTCTTTTTTTGACTTACTGATTGAAAAACTTCAGCTGCTTTTAAAGGTTGGTGTAAAATGTGATTTCCAAGCTCAGCATCTAATTCAACAACATCAGAGGGATTTATTAAAATTTTGAATCGATAGACAGCATAGCTTTGTTTTGAATCTGTGAAAATATACAAATGTAAAAGTCAGGATAGCTATGTGTAGGAGTTTATTTGAAAGTTTTAAAAATTACTCACCTTTGCTGAACGTACCATTGTAGTACTTGCAATCATCTATAAACTTTTGGAGGCCTCCACTTCTGTCAAGATAGATGAGGGCCGCCTCTTTCATTTTTAGATTTGACATTTTCTCCCGGTTAATGACTCATCTCTATTTCTAATTGATTAAACCACAATTGTTGGTAAAAGCTACAGATGGCGAAACTCATAGAAAGGATGTGAAAACCTAGAAATAAAATTAATTTTATTTTTGAAAATCTCTAATAAGACTTCACAAATTATTAAACTTGACAGTGAACTAAAACTAGGCAAAACTTCCAACTTAAAAACATTCCTACCCAAAGAAAAACAAAACGTTGTTTTCTTTTGCCAAATAACTTTTTTTTTCTTTTTTTTGAGATGGAGTCTCGCTCTGTCGCCCAGGCTGTAGTGCAGTGGTGTGATCTCAGTTCACTGCAACCTCTGCCTCCCAGGTTCAAGCGATTCTCCTGCCTTAGCCTCCCAAGTAGCTGGGACTACAGGTGTGTGACACCACACCTGGCTAATTTTTTGTATTTTTAGTAGAGACGGGGCTTCATTGTGTTAGCCAGGAGAGTCTCGATCTCCTGACCTCGTGATCCACCTGCCTTGGCCTCCCAAAATGCTGGGATTACAGGTGTGAGCCACTGCACCCAGCCCAAATAACATTTTTATCCAGATTGTTATGAGATCCTTCACAAGATTGAAAACTTTAAAACAGGAATCTCAAATGTCTCTTAACAGAGGTGCTCCCAAAAACGTTTGAGATAAACAGTATCTGATGATGAGGGTCCTTTGTAGGTGTTGTTTAAAAAATGAAACTGGTAAAAGTTGTTTTATAAATTCAATCTAAGTAACAAAATATAGTAGAATGAGTATTAACCTGGGAAACCTGAGAACTTGGTTCTAGATCCAGCATTTCCTGATTGCTATGGGGAAATCATCTGACCTCTCTTGGCTCAGTATCTTTATCCGCAGGAAACGAAAGTGTTGTATCAGATGATGAAAGCCCCTCTAATTTTAAATCTTATGTTAGTGACCAACATAAAACATTAAACCACAGTAATGAGTAAAGAATGGAATACGTGAAATTCATTGAAAGACAGCAAATACTAACTGGAAACAATATATGTCAGTAGTTGTAACAGGTGCTAGAAATAAAATGATTAATAGGTGCTAAAAATAAAATGATTAAGATTGGATCCTGCCTTTCAAGAAGTTGCTAGGCAGAGATAGAGAAATCAGAAATAAAGACTAATACATTATTCACTCATTACCAGTTTTTTTTTGTTTGTTTGTCTGTTTTTGTGAGAGGGAGTCTCACTCTGTCGCCCAGGCTGGAGTGCAGTGGCACTATGTTGGCTCACTCCAATCGTCACCCCCTGGGTTTAAACGATTCTCCTGCTTCAGTCTCACAAGTAACTGGGATTACAGGCACGTGTCACCCGGCCCAGCTAGTTTTTGCATTTTTAGTGGAGACAGGGTTTCACCATGTTGGCCAGGTTGGTCTCGAACTCCTGACCTCAAGTGATCTGCCCGCCTTGGCCTCCCAAAGTGCTGGGATTACAGGTGTGAGCCACCGCACCTGGCCTCATTACCAAATATTTATTTGGCGCCTACTATAGGTTGGATACTAGATTGTCCTAGGCACTAAGAATACTAAGATGAGTAAAACGTGGTCCCTATCCTTCAGAAAGAGTTCAGTGAGAGAAGACATATATGTAAACAATTACATGGCAATTTAAGTGCTGTAATAGAAATATGAATATACCAGGTAGCATGGAAGGAACAACATATATGAAATATTTCACAAAATTTGGGGTCATCCTTGTATATGGGTCATAACATTTTCTATTATTTTAAGACATTTTTCATTGAAGACAGTGGGGTCCTAGAGAAGCAGCTATGAATTCTACTTTAAGGTGACATTTGATAGATGACTATTTCACTAATTGGAGGAGAGGTGAAGAGAAAGAGTTCCAGAGATAGAGGTCACCTCCCACCCCCATTATCAGTTTTACACTACTGGATCCACACACCCGTTACGTGGAGTTCAGGCTACTTTCCAAAGAAAACTAATTGAGACTGTCTTTTTCACTACAACAGAGAAGTGAAACTTTAGGGTTTCTCTGTGGCCATAAGTACAATGACCTCAAAATGTGTGTTGTGTTCAGAACATCACATCTTTGCTGCACTAGAACATTAGGTTTCTGGGGTGGAATGAAGGGAGACTATTGGTAATTAAATGGTTGGGTGAGGCCAGATTATGCACGCTTTTGAAGATTATACGGGCAAAGAGAAGCCATCAAAGTTTTTTTTAAGGGTAGGGAGTATTATAGTCAGATTTCTTTTATGTGTGACAGGGTCTCACTATGTTGCCCAGGTTGGAGTGCAGTGGTGTGATCTCAGCTTGCTGCAGCCTTTGCCTACCGGGCTCAAGCTATCCTCCCTTCTCTGCCTGGGACTACAGGCACGCGCCACCACATCCAGATAATTTTTAATTTTGTTATAGAGATGGGGTCTTACTATGTTGCCCAGGCTGGTCTCCAACTCTTGGGTAGCTGTCTCGTCCTCCGAAAGTGCTGGGATTACAGGTATGAGCCACTAGGCCTAGCCCATAGTCAGATTTTTATTTTGGAAACCTGTGCCTGCTGCCAATGTGGAAAGTAGGTTGGAATAGCGGGAGAGCTGATAATCAGTTTCTACCTATTGGGATATATTCCTACAAGGTGGATGACCTGATCCAGGGCATTAGGAACGAAATGAAATGGGGGAGATCGATTCCAGAATTTTAAAGATTGCACACTGGACCTGGTGATCAGTCTACAATACGGAGAAGAGTAATCGAAAGCTGTGGGGTTTTAATATGTGTATGGGTGGATGCTGCTGCTCTAATAGAAATACGGAGCCCAAGGAGAAGCGTAAGGACATGAGGAAAAGTTCCCTTGAGATATTCTGACTTTGAGGACCCTTGGGATTCCCTGATAGATGTAAGCAGGAGCGGGCCACAAATCAGGGCCTGGCGTTCGGTGGCATCAAAAGAGAGCTAAGTCTGGGTGTCACTGCGTAAAGCGGAGGCCCTGGGGAGTGGACGCGTTTTCACGGAAGCAGAGTAAGTCGGGAAAAGACATAGAAGCCTGTGGAAAAGCGTTAAGTGAGGGAACAGGGATAAAATTCTAATTCCCTGTCTTCCCTTAATCTAACGAACACCGAGTGTTGCTGCACGCGGATTCCGTCTTCTCTCCGTGCCCTGTCAGCACCAGGATGAACTGGTGAGGGGAAGATGGCAGGAAAACACTTCACACCAAAGCGGATGAAAGCGAGTCCAGACTCATGAGGACCCCTCCCAGTGACAGCGGCGACCTCGAGTTAGGGGGACCCCAGCGCTGTAGTGCTTTGCACCCACCTTGACTCCCACCGAGCACGGCAGCGGTTGCTCGCCGCCTGCAGCGCGGGCGGAGCGGAGCCGTAGCGCGCATGCGCGCATATACCAGCTGTGGGCCGCTTGCGCAGGGCTTGCCGGGACCGCCCGCGCCCTCCGGTCAGCAGGGGGACTAGCCGGGCTTCTTTCCCTACGTTTTAATTTCTTCACTCTTACTCCCTCCCAGCGAAGCAAAGAAAAGATAGGGGTATGTTTGGTTTTTGTTATCTCAGGCCAAAGGTGTTGATGTTTAAAAAATTCAAAACCCAGCTTCAGGGAATGCAAAATGTCTAGTCACTTTAGAAGACATTCCAGTATTCCCTCAAAGGACTCAACATAAAGTTACCCTATGACCAGCAGTTTCACTCGTAGGTATTTATAAATACACCCAAGATAATTGAAAACATACGTTCACACAGAAACTTCTACACGAATGTTCATAGTATTATTCATAGTAGCCCCAAAGTGGAAATATGAATGCCCATCAACAATCAATGGATAACTGTGATGTGGCCATACAATGGAATGGTTTTGGCCATAAAACCGGATGAGACACTAATACATGCTGCAACATGGATGAACCTGGCAAACACTATGTAAAGTGGAAGAAGCCAGATACGAAAGGCCATATGTTGTGTAATTTCGTTTATATGAAATGTCCAGAATAGGCGAATCTATAAAGAGAGAAAGCAAATTTGTGGTTGCCCAGAGATTGGTTGAGAATGCAAAATGATTGCTAATGCCTATGGGATTTCTTGTTCTTTTTAAATTGTGGTAAAATATACATAAAATATACAATTTTAACCATCCTAAAGTGTACAGTTACACTACCTACGTTCACACTGTGCACTCATCACCACTATCTGTAGAACCGTTTTCATTTTCCCAAACTGAAACTCCATATACATTAAATAACTCCCCATTCTTCTCTTCCTCATCCCCTGGCAACCATCATTCTTTGCCTCCTTGAATTCGGCTACTCCAGGTACCTTATGTAAATAGAATTATACAGTATTCATCCATTTGTGACGGGCTTATTTCACTTTGCCGAACTTCTTCCAGTTTCATCCATGTTGTAGCATGTTAGAGTTTCCTTCCTTTTTAAGGCTGAATAATATTCCATTGTGTGTGTGCCATATTTTTTTGTTGTTCATGAATTCACACAGGTTTTTTTTTTTAGAAGTGATGGAAATGATCTAAAATTGATTGTGGTGATAGTTGCACAACTCTGAATCTACTGAAAGCCAGTTAACTGTATATTTTAAATCGATGAATTGTACAGTACTTAAATATTACTGAAGTTGGCCAGGTGCGGTGGCTCACGCCTATAATCCCAGCACTTTGGGAGGCCAAGGTGGGTGGATCACTTGAAGTCGGGAGTTGAACACCAGCCTGGACAACATGGTGAAACCCCATCTCTACTAAAAATACAAAAATTAACCAGGTGTGGTGGCGTGTACCTGTAATCCTAGCTACTCGGGATTAATACTATTAGCAGGCAGGAGAATTACTTGAACCCGGGAGGCAGAAGTTGCAGTGAGCAGATATCACACCATTGCACTCCAACCTGGGCGATAGAGGGAGACCTAGTCTCAAAAAAAAAAAAAACAAAAAAACTTAAGGAAACTGTTACCAAAAAACCCCAGACCCTTAAATTGTGCCTGGTTCTCTACCATTAGTATTCCTTTTTTTTTTTTTTGAGGCAGAGTCTTTCTCAGTCGCCCAGGCTGGAGTGCACCGTGGTGGCGCGATCTCGGCTCACTCCAACCTCCGCCTCCCGGGTTCACGCCATTCTCCTGCCTCAGCCTCCCGAGTAGCTGGGACTACAGGCGCCGGCCACCACACCCGGCTAATTTTTTGTATTTTTAGTAGAAACGAGGTTTCACCGTTAGCCAGGTTGATCTCGATCTCCTGACCTCGTGATCCGCCCGTCTCGGCCTCCCAAAGTGCTGGGATTACAGGCGTGAGCCACCGTGCCCGGTCTCCCTTTTTTTTTTTTCTTTTTTTTGGAGACAAGGTCTACCTCTGTCACAGGACTGGGGTGCAGGGGCCCAATCAGGGCTCACTGCAGTCTCAATCTCCTGGCTCAAGTCATCCTCTCACCTCAGCCTCCCAAGTAGCTGAGACTACAACCATGCCTGGCAAACTTTTAAATTTTTTTTTGTAGAGACAGGGTTCTCATTTTGTTTCCCATGCTGGTCTCAAACTCCTGGGCTCAAGCAATCATCCACCTCAGTCTCCCGAAGTGCTGGGATTACAGGCATGAGCCACCGTACCCAGCCTCGACCTTTAGTGTCCTTGATACAGTTATGAACTCTGTTCCATTGCATTGGGTTGAATCGTTTTCCATGAAAAAGTAATTGCGGTCATCCTTTTTCATATATAATAGGGGTGGCAAAACATCTCAGAGTGTGTTTCTCCGGGAGAATATAATCTATTTTGGTTGTGAGATAAAATATGTTTTAGGAGTAGAAATCCATTTACAACAACAAGGAGGATGTTCAAATTGTCTTGTACTACAATTCTGTGGTAATAACTACAATTTTATATGGGAATAGGCTATGGTCTGGTGATGGCCATTGCATTTTAAAGTAGAATAAATTCTTCTAGAAGGTATCTATATATTTTAAAGTTTTTTTGAGATGAAGTCATGTTGTGTTGCCCAGGTTGGAGTGCAGTGGCATGATCTCTGCCTCCTGGGTCCAAGCAATTCTTGTGCCTCAGCCTCCCGAGCAGCTGGGATTACAGGGACATGCCACCACGCCTGGCTAATTTTTGAATTTCTAGTAGAGTTGGGGTTTCACCATGTTGGCCAGGCTGGTCTTGAACTCCTGACCTCAGGTGAACTGCCTTCCTCAGCCTCCCAAAGTGGTGGGATTACAGGCATGAGCCACTGCATCCAGATATTTTAAAGTTTTGATTTTAATCAGTTCATAGCATAACATTGTTCATTTCTGCACCAGAGTAATAATTTTATATCAACCGAGTCCAGCAAAATCTTCTAATAGATTTTTATGTATTTAATACATCCTACAAAATATCTGCACAGTCAGATGTGGTGGCATGCACCTGTAGTCCCAGCTACTAGGGAGACTGAACTGGGAAGTTGCAGTGCATTATGATTGCACCACTGGACTCTGGCCTAGGTAGCAAAGTGAGACTCTTAGAAAAAAAATCTGTTAGACCTAAAATCGGAATTTAAAACCTTAAGAATTCGGCACATTTTTATACATTGCAAACTCTCTGAAAATGATAGTGATATCTAGAGTCAAAATGTCATTGTTGCTTATTGCTACATACTTACAGTACTTTATTCTTGCAAAACCACTAAACAGCAGAAACAAGTTACATGCAATCTGGTAAAATGGCTCAAATATTAAGGTGGTAGAATTATGAATTATTTTTACTTTTGCCTTTAATATAGTTTTTTTGCCTTTTAGTATTTTTCATTGAGGTATAATTAATACGCAGCAAAATGAACAGCTCTTAAATATTGTCTTATGAGTTTTTGAGTTTTGAGATATACAAACCTTTCTTTCATTTTGTATTTTTTGTTTTTATTTTATTATTATTATTATTATTATTTTGAGACGGAGTTTTGCTCTTGTCTCCCAGGTTAGAGTGCAATGGTGTGATCTCATCTCACTGCAACCTCCGCCTCCCAGATTCAAGAGATTCTTCTGCCTCATCCTCCTGAGTAGCTGGGATTACAGGCGCCTGCCACCATACCTGGCTGATTTTTGTATTTTTAGTAGAGATGGAGTGTCCCCATGTTGGCCAGGCTGGTCTCAAACTCCTGACCTCAGGTGATCCACCTGCCTTGGCCTCCCAAAGTGTTGGGGTTTCAGGCGTGAGCCACCACACCTGGCCAATTTTTTATTTTTAAATTTTTTTTCAAAGCTTTCTTTTAATTTTAATTTTTAAATTTTATTTTTGCCATGACATGTTTTCATCTGATAATTAAAAAAAAATTTTAGACACGGTCTCATTCTGTCACCCAGCCTGGAATGCAGTGGTGCCATCTCAGCTCACCGCAACCTTCATCTCCTGGGCTCAATGTATCCTCCCACTTCAGCCTCTGCAATAGCTGGGACTAACCACACCTGACTTAACAGGTATTTTAAAGGATGTATTAAATACAGAAAAATCTATTAGAAGATCCTTCTGCCTCAGCCTCCCGAGTAGCTGGGACTACAGGTGTGCACCACCACACCCGGCTAATTTTTTTTCTATTTTTTGTAGACAGGGTCTCACTATGTTGCCCTTGCTGGTCTCGAACTCCTGGGCTCAAGCAACCTGCCTATCTCAGCCTCCCAAAGTGCTAGAATTGCAGGTGTGAGCCATCACATCCAGCCAGCCTTGTAATATATGTTAAAATCAGGTAATGATGCCTCCAGCTTTGTTTTTTTGAGATGGGATCTTGCACCATCACCCAGGCTGGAGTGCAGTGGAGTGATCACAACTCACTGCAGCCTTGGACTCCCAGGTTCAAGTGATTCTCCTGCCTCAGCCTCCCAAGAAGCTGGGATTACTGGCACATGCCACCATGCCTGGCTAGTTTTTAAAATTTTTTGTAGAGATGGAGTCTCTCTTCATTGCCATGGGCTCAAGTCTTCTTCCTGCCTTGGGCTCCCAAAGTGCTGGGGTTACAGGTGTGAGCCACCCAGCCAAGCTTTGCTCTTTTTGCTCAGGCTTTCTTTGGCAATTCAGGCTCTTTTTTGGTTCCATATAAATTTTAGGATAGCTTTTCTAATTCTGGTAAGAATTGCATTCAATCTATAGGTTGCTTTGGGCATCATGGTCATTTTAATGATATTAATTCTTCTGATCCATGATCCATGAGATGTTTTTCCATTTGTGTCATATTCAATTTCTTTCATCAGTGTTTTGTAGTTTTCCTTGTAGAGATCTTTCACCCCCTTACTTAAATTTATTCCTAGGTGTTTTTTGGTTGTTGCTGCTGCTCTGTTGCTATTGTAAATGGAACTACCTTCTTACTTGCTTTCTCAGCTAGATCATTATTGGTGTATAAAAATGCTACTGGCTGGGTGCGGTGGCTCATGCCTGTAATCCCAACAGTTTGGGAGGCCAAGGCAGGTGGATCACCTGAAGTCAGGAGTTCAAAACAAGCCTGGCCAACATGGTGAAACCCTGTCTCTACTAAAAATACAAAAATTAGCCGGGCGTGGTGGCAGTCGCCTGTAATCCCAGCTACTTGGGAGGCTGAGGCAGGAGAATCACTTAAACCCAGGAGGTAGAGGTTGTAGTGAGCTGAGATTGCGCCACTGCACTTCAGCCTGGGCAACAGAGTGAGGCTCTGGCTTAAAAAAAAAAAAAAAAGCTACTGATTTTAGTATGTTGATTTTGTATCCTGCAGTTTTACAGAATTCATTTATCAAACCTAAGAGTTTTGGGGTGGAGTCTTCTACTTTCTTTCTTTCTTTCTCTTTTTTTTTTTTTTTTGAGACAGGGTCTCACTCTGCAGCCCAGGTTGGAGTGCATTGGTGGTGTAATCACAGCTCACTGCAACCTAGACCTTCTGGGCTCAAGCAATCCTTCCACCTCTGCTTCCCAAGTAGCTGGGACTACAGACGTGTACCAACATGCCTGGATAATTTTTTATCTTTTTTGTAGAGACAGGGTTTCACCATGTTAGCCAGGCTGGTCTTCAACTCCTGGACTCAGTGACCTGCCTGCCTTGGCCTCCTAAAGTGCTGGGATTACAGACATGAACCACTGTGCGTGGCCAGGTTTTCCTAGCTATAGGATCAGACCAGGTGTGGTGGTTCATGCCTGTAATCCTAACATTTTGGGAGGCTGAGGAGGGAGGACTGCTTGAGGTCAGGAGTTCGAGACCAGACTGGGCAACATAGGAATACCTCATCTCTACTAAAAATGAAGTTAGCCAGGCATGACTGGCTATATAATAAACTACAGGTGTGTGCCTGTAGTCCCAGCTACTTGAGAGGCTGAGGTGGGAGCATCACTTGAGCCTGGGAGATTGAGCTATAGCAAACCGTGATTGCACTACTGCACTTCAGCTTGGGCATGAGGGCAAGACTATATCTCAAAAGAAAAAAAAAAAAAATCATCAGTGAAGAGGGTCAATTTAACTTCCTTTTTTTTTTTTTTTTTTTTTGAGACAGAGTCTCGCTGTCACCCGGGCTGCAGTGTAGTGGCGCCATCTCAGCTCACTGCAACCTCTGCCTCCCTCCTGGGTTCAAGCAATTATCCTGCCTCAGCCTCCCGAATAGCTGGTATTACAAGCACCCGCCACTACGACTAGCTAATTTTTGTATTTTAGTAGAGATGGGGTTTCCCCATGTTGGCCAGGCTGGTTTCAAACTCCTGACCTCAAGCAATCCACCTGCCTCAGCCTCCCAAAGTGCTGGGATTACAGGTGTGAGCCACTGTGCCTGGCCTAATTTACTCTTTTCCAACTTGGATGCTTTTTCTTTCTCTTGCCTGATGGCTCTGGCTATGACTTCCAGAACTATGTCGAATAGAAGTAGTGAAAATGGGCGTCCTTGTATTGTTCCAGTTCTTAAAGAAATGGCTTTCAACTTTTTCCATTTATTATATTACCTCTGGGTTTATCATATATGGCCTTTATTATTTTTAGGTATATTCCTTCTATGCCTTGTTTTGTTGAGGGTTTTTATAACAAAGGGATGTTGAATTTTATGAAATGCTTTTTCTCCATCTATTGAGATGATCATGTGTTTTCTCCATTCTGTTGATGTATCATGTGTATTGATTTGCATATGTTGAACCATCATTGCCTCTGTTACATATACTTGACATAGGATCAAGTATAAATTCCAGTTGGTTGTGGTGTATTATTTTGATTTGGCTGTGATTCCATTTAGTCATAAGCTTTTTTTTGTTGGGAGACTTTTTGTTACTGATTCAATCTTGCTACTCATTACTGGTCCATTCAGGTATTCCACTTCTTCCTGATTCAATCTTGGTAGGTTTTATGTTTCCAGGAATTTATCCACTTTTCAGTTTTTTTTTTTTTTTTGAGACAGAGTCTCGCTCTGTCACCCAGGCTGGAGTGCAGTGGTGCCATCTTGGCTCACTGCAAGCTCTGCCTCCCAGGTTCACACCATTCTCCTGCCTCACCCTCCCCAGTAGCTGAGACTACGGGTGCCTGCCACCACACCCAGCTAATTTTTTGTATTTTTAGTAGAGATGGGGTTTCAGCGTGTTAGCCAGGATGGTCTCGATCTCCTGACCTCATGATCCACCCGCCTTGGCCTCCCAAAGTGCTGGGATTACAGGCGTGACAGGATTACAGGCGTGAGCCACTGCACCCGGCCCTAGGTTTTCCTATGTATAGTTGTTCATAATAATTTGATAATCTTTTCTATTTGTGTGGTATCAGTTGTGATGTCTCCTTTTTCATTCCTCATTATTTGGGTGGTCTTCTCTTATTTTTTTGGCTAGTCTCGCTAGCAGTTTATCAATTTTTATCTTTTCCGAGAACCAACTTAATTCATTGATCTTTTATATTTTTTAGTCTCTTTATCAATTTTATCTTTTCTGAGAACTAACTTAATCCATTGATCCTTTATGTTGTTTAGTCTATTTCATTTAGTTCTGCCCTGATCTTTATTGTTTCTTCTGCTCATCTTGGGTTTTGTTTGTTCTTGCTTTTCCTGGTTCCTTGAAGTACATTGTTAGATTGTTAATTTGTAACCTTGCTACTTTTTGGATGTAGGCATTTATTACCATAAGCTTCTTTTAGTGTTACTTTTGCTGCATCCCACAGGTTTTGGTATGTCATGTTTCCATTTTCATCTGTTTCAAAAATTTTTTCTCCACTTCCGTCCTAATTTCTTTGTTGACCCAATGGTCAGTCATCCAGGAGCATGTTCAATTTCCACATATTTACACTCTCCAAAGTTATTCTTGGTATGGATTCCTGGTTTTATTCCATTGTGGTCTGAGAAGATACATGATACATTGATTTAAAAAAGTTTGTTGAGGTTTTGTAGCTTAACATATGGTCTATTCTGGAGAATGTTCTATGTGCTGATGAAATGAATATATATTCTGCAGTTGTTAGATACAACGTTATGTAAATATCTGACAGGTCTATTTGTCTAAAGTCCAGTTTAAATTCAATGTTTCTTGATTTTCTGTCTAGGTGATCTAATACTGAGAGGGGGATATTGAAATTCCCCATTATTGTATTGCTGTCTATATCTCTCTTTAGACCTAGTAATATTTGCTTTGTTATTAATCTGGGTGCTCCAGTGTTGGGTGCACATATATTTAGAATTGTTATATCCTCCTCCAGGCCTAGCATGGTGGCTCATGCCTGTAATCCCAGCACTCTGGGAGGCTGAGGCAGGCATATCACTTGAGGCCAGGATTTCCAAACCAGCCTGGCCAAACCCTGTCTCTACTAAAAAATACAAAAATTAGTTGGGTGTGGTGGTGCATGCCTGTAGTCCCAGCTACTCAGGAGGCTGAAGAACGAGAATCACTTGAACCTGGGTGATGGAGGTTGCAGTGAGCTGAAATTGCACCACTGCCCTCCAGCCTGGGCAACAGGGTGAGACAGTCTCGATAAATGAATGAATGGGAAATCCCACTTCAAAAACAGACTTAATTTCCAAACTGCTTGTATGAGGGATGAAGTTATTAGTTTTAACACTGTATTGAAAAGCTCATTACAGCATTACCAAAAATGCTCCTGCATATCTATTCCTTTTAATAGAGTACATTATATACAAAAGAATGACTTATAAAATGTTTGTGTACTGTAGTATCATTTGACTGTGGAAAATCACTATATTTGTTACAAACATGCTAAAGATATTGGTAATGATAAATTTTTCAATGGTAAAAATTTAGAATATGTAAGCCCCCGTTCAAATGCTAACTCCTCTTAAATCACATCTGAACAGTTTGCTGGCTTTCTTTGTAAATTGCATATGAAAACTTCACACAGAGGATCTGCTACCACTGCCTGCATCGTTGGGCACCTATTCCCCAAGTGTGACAAATTTGGTAATTTTCAGTGTGTATTATGAGGCAACAATGGTTGGGAAGCCCTATTTTATACCATATAGGAGGTATGGGTAACATGAAAGATGTTACAGAGTCTTCATTTAGACCTTCTGGTATATTTTGATAATAACCATGAAATGGTTATTCGAAGGGTATACATTTTCCTAAACGGCTTATGCTATGAGAGAAAAGATAAACTTGAAACTTAGAAAACATTTTGTTCTCTGAATATTATACACATAAGCCTATAATAATCTAGTAATTCATGTGTCCAAATAATTTGTTCAAATTTTATTTTCCCTCACACATATAAATAATTCATTTTATAATGACCATTGCAACCATCACCAATTTCAATTTCAAATAATGAGAGACATTAGTTGATTTTTTTGCTGATTTTATTATACTATATAGATTTGTATTTCTTGTGATCTGAGAAACATCAAAATTCTATTTTAAATTTGTTCTTAAAAATATACAATATTGCACTTTAATTTTTGGCAGCTTAACAGGAATGAATGAGTACAAAAAATCATACAAGAAACTACAATTTTTATTTTGATTTATAATAAGAGCTTTGTGTAAAAACGAAACTTACAGTAGTGCCAAATAAACCAAATATTTACAGTGCAGATATTAAAGTCTTACCTCTAAAGGAAGATTCAGTGTATTGGATGTAAATATTATTAATATAAGAAAAGCACACTGCCACCCCCACCGTCCAATTCTGCTAAACACTTTTAAGCCAAAGAATATTGGTGAGAAATGCTTTCGTGATTTATTTTTCAAGACATACATGGAAGGGATGCTTGCTCTTGGAGCATCTAACGTGGGTCATTAAACTTTTACAAAAATGTTTCCTACATAACTTAAAAAAACCTCTACTCTAAGCCAAGAATCCAAGGTAAGCTTATTTTTAATTTTTTAAAGTTCTTCTGTAGTTATTTTTATTTATTTATTTATTTAATAAATAGAAATGAGGTGTCACTACATTGCCCAGGCTGGTCTTGAACTTGTGGGCTCAACTGATCCTCCTGCCTTGGCCTCCCAAAGTGCTGGGATATTATCGGCATGAGCCACCATGCCCAGCCAGTTATTCTCCTTTACTTTTATAAGCATGTAAGTTAGTTGGTAGGTTACGATTTTAAGGTCTGTTTCCTGTACTTTTTCTAAGATATATTGAATTAGATACTGAATACACATCTGCCTGATTTTCAGCTTTTGTTACATTGCAATAAAACTATACACATTTACACTGACCTACAATTTTTTTTTTTTTTCTTAACTAGGGTCTTGCTCTGGCACCCAGGCTGAAAAGTGCAGTGGCACAATTTCAGTTCACTGCAACTTCCATCTCCTGGGCTCAAGTCATCCTCTAACTTTAGCCTCCAGAGTAGCTGGGACTAAAGATATGTGCCACCATGTCTGGCTAATTTTTGTATTTTTTGTAGAGATAGGGTTTCGCTACGTTGCCCAGGATGGTCTCAAACTCCTGAGCTCAAATAATCTGCCTGCCTCGGCCTCCCAGAATGCTGGGATTATAGGCATGAGCCACCATGCCTGGCCTGTTATTCTACTTTTTAATTCCCAATTAGGCAAATACTCTAGAAAGCTCAATTTTTTATTTTACTTAACCAATTAGGAAAAGAGCTTTGAAATACCTATTTGCAAAAGCAAATACAAAGATTTAGAATGACTTAATAGCATACTAAACATTCAAAAGATGAACAGAACATAAACACAATGTATTTCTAATATAAATATATGACAGAGAGACATTCATTTTTGGTACCACCTTAAAAAATCCAGCAGTACATTTTATTACCCTTCAGATCTTTGGGAATACTTAAAAATCCTAACCATTAAACTTTGTCTTTTCCTTTGGAGGAAAAATAATCCACAAAGTTGAATTGGTATTTCAAAAACAATAATTTGCTTTTGTTACTCATTTTTTTTTGAGATGGAGTTTCCCTCTTGTTGCCCAGGCTGGAGTGCAATGGCGCGATCTCGGCTCACAGCAACCTCCGCCTCCCGGGTTCAAGCGATTCTCCTTCCTTAGCCTCCCGAGTAGCTGGGATTATAGGCATGCGCCACCATGCCCGGCCAATTTTGTATTTTTAGTGGAGATGGGGTTTCTCCACGTTGGTCAGGCTGGTCTCGAACTCCTGACCTCAGGTGATTCACCCACCTCAGCCTCCCAAAGTGCTGGGATTACAGGCGTGAGCCACTGCGCCCGGCCTGTTACTTCTTAAATGATCTGCAGAATAAAGTTACTCCATGTTAACTAGCAGCCAGTGTATTCATTATGCTTTTACACTTTGATCATACCATGAACCAAATATTTCAAACAGTGATTTATCATGGAAAAATACGGTTTCTTCTTAAACAACCATGTACCAATTGCATAGTTTTGATGTGATAACAAAAGCCATAGTAAAGAGTTACAAAGGTATTAATATATGTTAGCTGAACTGAAATTGACTGTTAAAAAACAGTCTATCTTGGGTAGATGTTAGTGTAAACTTAGAGGGAAAAAACAGTCAATAGCAAAAAAGGTTTCTTTAAAAATAGGTTAATGCTAAGAATAAGAGCTTTTAAATTTTGTTTAAAAATAAGCTTATTAAACAAGAATATAAATTTTAATCAAAACAGCTCTTTGAAATGCCCTATTTTTCCTTGCACATAGCAGAAAATACATTTTTTCATAGTTTTCATCATTACATGTAAAAATGAGGCACTAGTTATACAGATTTGAATATATTCACATGAATAGAAGTTTCAGTCCCATCTATAGACTTATTTTGCTCAGTGGTTTCTGAATGGCAAACTGTTCACAAAAATAAGTCTTCTGAAGGAGGTGCATAAGAGAAACCAACGAATGCATCATCTGCCTCCAATACACTGGCATTCACTATAGAATAGTCAGAAGATACACACACAGAATATGGAACTGTTTCTTCTGTAAATGCTGTGTCAAAGTTTCTGATATCATCTGGTCCAGCCTAAAACATCAAAAGCACAGTATTATTCACCTTAGCTTTTCTTTCATTAATTTAATCCTTTATTTTTTTGAGACAGGGTCTTGCACTGCCACCCATGCTGGAGTGCCAGTGGTGCGATCTTGGTTCACTGCAACCTCCGCCTCCTGGGTTCAAGCAGTTCTCCTGCCTCAGCCTCCTGAGTAGCTGGGATTATAGGCGCCCACCCACTGCGCCCAGCTAACTTTTTGTATTTTTAGTAGAGACAGGGTTTCACCATGTTGGTCAGGCTGACATGGTGACCTCGTGATTCACCTGCCTCAGCCTCCCAAAGTGCTGGGATTACAGGTGTGAGCCACTGTGCCTGGCCCAATTTAGTCTTTTATTACAACTCCTTTATGAATTTGTGTGTTTATTGCTGGCAAGTTTAGATGTCTTCCTAATTCATTCCCTTGAAACACTTTTCTGCTTTTCCTTTCCTGACCTTTATTATTTAGGTGAAGTTATCTGTCCTTCTGGAACAGGGGTGTCCAATCTTTTGGGTTCCCTGGGCCACACTAAAAGAAGAATGGTCTTGGACCGCACTCACTAACACTAACAATAGCTGATGAGCTAAAAAGCAAACAAAAAAACGCAAAAAAAAGTCTCATAATGTTTTATAGAAAGTTTAAGAATTTGTGTTGGGCCGCATTCAAAACCATCCTGTGCCGCATGCAGCCCACAGACCGTGGGTTGAACAAGCTTGTTCTAACAGTTAAGGTTCTTTTTGAGTTGGGGGAGGAGAGAGAAAGGTAAGGAAGGCTCACAGACAGAGATTCATTGTTAATTTAAATCTCAAGGCTTGTCACTGATCCCCTTTCTTTCTACCCATCACTGCCTCACTACACCCAAGTTTAGAAAAAGGTCTCAGGTAGGTTTTCAGGATAGCATTTTGTATTTGCATTTCCATAAAATGCCTATCCATCTGGTTTCTCAACTATGGGTAGGTAAAGCCTTCTGATGAATAAATGAAGCAGTTATAAGTAAAATTATAATTTTGTTATCAGTTATTTAATTAGGTTATTGGTTATAAGCAAAATTGTGAAAGATGACTCTTACTGTGCTATAGAGAATGCCATAAAGCATTTGACTAGGGCACTCTTAGCTCTGGAGGGCTATGGAGTCCTGATATAAACATTAAGCATGATGGCTGCTTAAGCTCACAGACAGTCATTCTTAATTTTCCTTTACAAATCTGATGCAAGCTAATAGACTCTACCTTCCCACCCCCCCGCCCCCCCCCCACACAATTTTGAGACAGGGTGTCATCCTGTAGCCCAGGCTGGAATGCAGTGGCACAATCACAACTCACTGCAGCTTCGACCTCCTGGGCTCAAGGGATCATCCTGCCTAAGCCTTACCCAAGTAGCTGGGACCACAGGTATATGTCACTATACCTGGCTTATTTTTTATTTTTAGTAGAGTCGAGGTCTCACCATGTTGCCCAGGCTGGTCTTGAACTCCTGGGCTCAAGCAATCCTCCCACCTCAGCCTCCCAAAGTGAGTGTTGAGATTACAGCCATGAGCCGCCATGCCTAGCCCCAATATATTTGTAGACAAAAACTAGGATACAAATTCAGGTGATTCACTCTTAAAGTCCACCCCTGGTCGGGCCTGGTGGCTCACGACTGTAATCCCAGCACTTTGGGAGACCTACGTGAGCGGTTCATGAGGTCAGGAGATCACGACCATCCTGGCTAACAAGGTGAAAAAATACAAAAAATTAGCCGGGCCTGGTGGCGGGCGCCTGTATTCTCAGCTGCTCAGAAGGCTAAGGCAGGAGAATGGCTGAACCTGAGAGGCGGAGCTTGCAGTGAGCCGAGATCGCGCCATTGCACTGCAGCCTGGGCAACAGAGCGAGACTCTGTCTCAAAAAAAAAAAAAAAAAGTCCATCCCTGAATTTCTAGGTTATTTCTGCTCTACAGGGAAGGGAACCCTTAAAATGTTCAAGTCATTAAGTCTAACTGAGGGTGCACTCATAGAAATTCAGAACAGATATTATAAGCAAAGGATAATAGCCTCGTACATCTACAGACTGAGCAGAGACCACAAAAACCCAGAATGCTAGATCCTCCCATATGAGAAAATCCCCCATAGAGACAAAGAATGCCAGAAATTTTATATGTATGTGTATATGTATATATTTTTCCTCATCAAATTCTTATATACAATCCTTCAAGCATGGGCTCTTGAATTCTGGCTGCAAAATTTGCTAGCTGTCTTTTTTTGAGACAGAATCTCATTCTGTTGCCCAGGCTGGAGTGCAGTGGCGTGATCTTGGCTCACTGAAACCTCCACTTTCCAGGTTCAAGCAATTATCATGCCTCAGACTTCTGAGTAGCTGGGACTACAGGTATTTGCCATCATGCCCAGCTAATTTTTGTATTTCTAGTAGAAACAGGGTTTCACCATGTTGGCCAGGCTGGTCTCGAACTTCTGACCTCAAGTGATATGCCCATCTTGGCCTCTCAAAGTGCTGGAGTTACAGTTGTGTAATTCATTATATAAACTACTCTATCTCTATGAGCTTGTTTCTTCTTCCATAAAGTACTACTACTATCACCTACCTCCTCAGGTTGTTGCAAGCATCTGATGTGTTAATAAATAAAATTTCCAGAATCTAACATGTAGAAGGTACTCAAATGATGGCAATGTTCTCTGACTTGCCTTTATAATGCCCTCATGGCTCATGGCTGATACTGACAGGAATAATACAAGCTGAGCATCCCAAATCCAAAATGCTCCAAAATCCAAAAATTTTGAGCATCTACATGACAGTCACTGGAGCATTTTGAATTTCAGATTTTTAGATTTGGGATGCTCAATCAGTAAGTAAATCCTAAAATCCAAAAAACAATCCCAAATCTAAAACACTTCTGGTCCCAAACATTTCAGATAAAGGATACTCAACCTGTACTATGTGCTTTATTAAGAGTGAGGGCGGGCCAGGCACGGTGGCTCACGCCTGCAATCCCAGCACTTTGGGAGGACGAGGCAGGCGGATCACGAGGTCAGGAGATCGAGACCATCCTGGTTAATACGATGAAACCCCGTCTTTACTAAAAATACAAAAAATTAGCTGGGCATGGTGGCGGGCACCTGTAGTCCCAGCTACTTGGGAGGCTGAGGCAAGAGAATCACTTGAACCCGGTAGGTGGAAGTTGCAGTGAGCCAAGATCGCGCCACTGCACTCCAGCCTGGGTGACAGGGCAAGACTCTGTCTCAATCAATCAATCAATCAATGAAATGAAATTTTATGTAGTCAAATATACCAACTTTTTTCTCTTATGGCTTCTGGGTCGTGCTTTAAAAAGTGACAGAGCAAGACTCCATCTCAAAAAAAAATAAATAAATAAAATAAAAACAATGAAAAATAAGAGTGAGGGCTCTGCCCATCTCTACTAAAAATACAAAAAGTAGCCGGGTGTGGTGGTGCACACCTGTAGTCCCAGTTACTTGGGAGGCTGAGGCAGGAGAATAGTTTGAACCTGGGAAGCGGAGGTTTCAGTGAACCGAGATAACGCCACTACACTCCAGCCTGGGCAACACAGCAAGACTCCGTCTCAATCAATCAATAAATGAAATGAAATTTTATGTAGTCAAATCTACCAACTTTTTTCTCTTATGGCTTCTGGGTTGTGCTTTAAAAAGCATTCTTCACTTAAAGATTATACACAAAAATACTATCTTAGGTCTTGCAAGGGTTACTTTTAGGTGCCTGGAATAGGTGTGACTACAGGTGCGTGCCCCCAAACCCAGCTAATTTTTCACTTTTTGTTGTTGTTGTTAAGAGACAGGGTCTTGCCATGTTGCCCAGGCTGGTCTGGAACTCCTGGGCTAAAAAAATCCACCCGCCTCAGCCTCACAAAGTACTGGGATTACAGGTATGAGCCCATACCTGTATTACAGCCCATACCTAGGTTTTAATTCTTCAGAGGGTTTGGGAATGCAATCAAGGACCTAACACAATGCTGGGTACACAGTGCGCACGCACTAGAAGTTAATTCCTTTTTTCTCCCCTCTACTTGGAAATGTACAGCATAACTATGTCCTGGTACTAATAAGCACCCTCATTCCAATCTGTCCTTTCCAGACCCTTGTATTTTCATAGTATTTCCCTTCCTACCACATCCAATCCCTTAACACTTAGCTAGTGTTAACAACCATTAATAAGAGTGATTCATTGACCCAGCAATGAATATTTTCTTTCAGCTTACAGAATTGTTAGAATGATGCCAGCCTCTCCCCAGGTCCAGACCCACCCCTCAGATGTGGCTTCTGAATGACCCACTTGGAGCATGGCCAAGCCACTCCTATCACAGCTGCATACCACATCTACCCCCTCAGGGCAGGACTATGCCATACTTTTAAATTTAGGGATTATTTTCTATGCTATACTTTTACTTTAAGGATTATTTGGGGGAAACCTCTAATTTTAAATGTTGGTGAGCCCTCTCCCACCAAGCAGTCAATTTTGTTTTCATACTTTTCCAAAATTTTATATATAATAAACAAATTCCTAAAGCAGGGACTGAGGCCACAGAACTGTAAACTATTAGCTATGCAGAATAGTCAGTATTTCAAAAACGGAGTAAAAAACCTGAGCAATTTGTATTCCAAGAGATGCCAAAATGAAACCAGCAACAAAGTAAGTTTTTCTGAGGATTAAAGTGGAGGCAAGGATCAAAACCTGGATGTACCCAACACAGAATGGAATGTTAGGATATGCTTCATAGTAATTTAGAGGATTTCAGATGGAGCTTCAATGAAATCCTATATGAATATGGCTTATTTTGGAGGTACTTGTTTTGTGTTGGTTGTTCTGAAATGGTATAATGAGAAATCTTTCAAAGTGTCAAAAACTACTTGTTGATGAATTTTATAGCAAAAAGAAGATTAAAATATAATAATGTACCCATTCATTGTATTAACCCATTTTAGGTCACTGCTCTTATCCTTTCTCTATCAGCTGCTGAGAGAATAAAATTAAGCAACCAAATCTTATTAGGATAAATTAAACATTTAGCAGTATAACCTCAATTTTGTGGGCTAAAAAAGAGAATCCAGAATGCGTTTTTACCCATTGTAAACAGAGAAATAAACTGCTTCCAGTCCTTTTTTTAATGTAGACTACTTGGATACGTATAAAGTAAATATTTTATGCAACCTGTTAGATTTTGAAATAATTCTAACTGCTAGCAACATTCATCATAGAAATACTGAAGCTTAGCATGGTCAATAATCCCACTCTCTCTTTTCCTAGTAACTACCCTATTAAAATATAAAACACTAAGCAGACTGGAAAATCAACTAATTTATTTTATTCACTGAAAGAATAAGCATCAAAGATTATTTCTGTCAACTGTTTTTCCCCCACAGATGCAACCATAAGTTATTATGAAGCATCTGTTTTGTCTCATATTACATATTTTAATTCTACAACACTGAATGCCTGATATGCACTAAATATATAATTATTTAACTCTTCTCTCTATATATTTTATCCCCTTAACTGTAATTTTCTTGAAGACAGAGCCTATGTTCTACTTATTTGTGTTTTCTAACCAAGTTACCAATAAATATTTAACGGAAGAATTCCCAAACAGAGGGAAAATGATAAAAAAAAAAGATATTACTAATTAAATATCTACTGTGTGCAATGCACTCTGGTGCTTTATAAATGTTACCTGAAACAGCTCATGTTGTGAAAGAAAAAATAAATATAGAGAAGCTTAACTTCTAGTTAATCAGAGAAGAGCAGGGATCCAATGCTGGAGCTATCCATTTCCAATGTCACTTAGGAGTCCCTAATTCAGCATGCCTGATGATATATTTATTTGAATGTAATTAAATTCTGCTAAGATACTTAGTCTAAAGAGAAAAATAATTCTTTTTTTTTTTTTTTTTTTTTGAGATGGAGTCTCGCTCTGTCGCCCGGGCTGGAGTGCAGTGGCCGGATCTCAGCTCACTGCAAGCTCCCACCTCCCGGGTTTACCGCCATTCTCCTGCCTCAGCCTCCGAGTAGCTGGGACTACAGGCGCCCGCCACCTCGCCCGGCTAGTTTTTTGTATTTTTTAGTAGAGACGGGGTTTCACCGTGTTAGCCAGGATGGTCTCGATCTCCTGACCTCGTGATCCGCCCGCCTCGGCCTCCCAAAGTGCTGGGATTACAGGCTTGAGCCACCACGCCAGGCCAAAAATAATTCTTAAAGAGTCTTAGTTTCCTACCACAAACTCTACAAATTTGGGACCAAAATTATTCCTAATGGTGTCATTCCTGGATGCACTACATGAAATAAGTCAGTCTACAAATATTATGTATGTAGGTGTAAAATATTACACCTATTAATACCAGGTAGGAGCTATGTATAGAAATTAACCTTGAACAAAGCCTGATAGACTATTAAATAATACTTTCCTGATCTCCTTATCTGCTCTAATTTATTAAAAAAGTATTCCTGGCCAGGCACGGTGGCTCACGCATGTAATCCCAGCACTTTGGGAGGCTGAGGCAGGTAGATCATGAGGTCAAGAGATGGAGACCATCTGGCCAACATGGTGAAACCCCATCTCCACTAAAAATACAAAAATTAGCTAGGCGTAGTGGCAAACCCCTGTAGTCCCAGCTACTCAGGAGGCTGAGGCAGGAGAATCTCCTGAACCAGGGAGGCAGAGGTTGTAGTGAGCCAAGATTGCGCCACTGCACTCCAGCCTGGTGACAGAGCAAGACTCTGTCTCCAAAAAAAAAAAAAAAAAAAGTATTCCTTAGGTTTTACAGCAACATCAAAGAACTTAAATTCACCTATGATCTTAAAACTCCAAATCAATCTTGGTTTATATTCTATTCTAGTCCTTATCCTTAATTTTACTGCTATAATTATAAGTCACAAAAATTGTAATTACCATGTTTTCATGTAACTTTATAAGGATTTTCTAAGTGTTTGCTCATTTTTATATAATTTAACAAGAAAAGACAACAGCACATAAGGAAACATAGAATAATGACTCTGGAATCATGCATATATTAGAATCCTGGCTCTACTACTTTTCATCCAGCTATGAGACATCGCTGAGCTTCTATTTCCTCATTTATAAAATGTGTAATAAGAAAAACAGTAATAGTAGTAAGCTGGTAGCTTGAAGAGTAAATTATATATTATAACACATATAAAGTGTATATCCATATACAAAGGAAGCTATCATTAGTTACTAACATCATTACTGGCCTACTGATGATTATTAATAATTTTCCTGTTGTTATATATTTACTGTATTTTCCAAAATTTTCCACCACTGTTAATAGTATAAAGCTCAGCTATAATGTGGCTTTTGCTTTAAACAAATTATCTTTAGGTGAAATGTTTCCATCAAATAGATTTAACAAGTCTAGCTAACACAAACATTTTTATAATACTATCCTATTGTTTTCCCAAAAAAGTAACAATTTACATTAATTTTTTTTTAATATTTGTCTATACCTGTTTTTTTTTTTTTTCTTCAATTTTATTTTGAGACAGGGTCTTGCTCTATCACCCAGGCTGGAGTGCAGTGGCGCAATTTTGACTCACTGCAATCTCCACCTCCTGAGTTCAAGTGATTCTCATGCCTCAGACTCCCTAGTAGTTTGGGAGTGTAAAGGCATGCATCACCACACCCGGATAATTTTTTTTTTTTGTATTTTTAGTAGAGACAGGGTTTCGCCATGTTGGCCAGGTTGATCTTGAACTCCTGGCCTCAAGTGATCCACTCACCTCGGCCTCCCAAAGTGCTGGGAGTGATCTGCCCGCCTCAGCCTCCCAAAGTGCTGGGATCACAGGTGTGAGCCACCATACCTGGCTGACTTACTGAGTTCATTCTTTTCTTATACATACTCCAAAGACGCACTTTACAATTACTGTGCTGGAAGATATTTTTATCAAGCTAATCTAACTATAATCTTACTGGTCTCCCTGAAGTTATCAGTTATACTAGACAACCGTGAGTGACATATTTCACAAATATTTAGGTAATGACTCCATTTAATTCAGGTGACTCTGAGATCTAGTCTGAAAATTATAATGAACTGCTATTATGTTTCACGATTTTAGAAAGAAAGATTTGGATATATACTTACCACATTAGGATTAAATGGTGGTGGAATCTTCTTTTGTACAAGGTCAGCCCAGCTGAGTGATTCAAAAAAAGGATGACTCTGAATTTCAAGCTGGAATATTAAAAAAATGTTTGACTAATGCTGAAGAATATATTAAGTACTAACTGCATAATTTTATGAAGCCACACTATTACTATTTTGCCCCTCAATGACTCTTTTTAGGAACGTGTGTATGTTATTTGTGTAGCAAAATGATGTTATTCATGTAAACAATAGAAAGACTGAAAAAAAGTTACTTAGAATGATCTACTTAAACTTAAGTTGTATTCTCTTCACAGTCAGTTTCCTCACTGGTAAAATGGGGATAACATTTCTGCCCTAAATACTTCAGGGGAAGTATGTTTTAAGGATCAGTGTAAAGTATGGATGTAAAGTGCTATGAAAAGAATAAAGCACTATAGAGGTACAAAGAATTAGTGTTATTACTGGAGTGGGGGGGTAAAGAAGTTGGGCAGAGAGCTTTATACAGTAGAGTAGAAATAAAATCTGTCATGAGTTCTACTAATAAAAAAATATCCCACTCAGGGTTGGTATTACCAAACAACGGCACAGTATTGACTCTAGCTTTTTTTCCTTCAAGGTGCCATGGGAGTGTATAAAGCAGGATCCAACCTAATTTGGTGGGTTAAAAAAGACTTCTTGGAGAAAATGGTATCTCATCAGAGGTCTGAAAAATGAGTAAGAATTCAGCCAGACAAAAGAATGGGGAGAGCATGTTCCAGAAAGGCTCTGAGGTGGCAAAGAGGTTAGTATGGTCAAGAAAATGAGAGTCCAATATGGCTGCAGTGTAGGGAAGGATGGGACTGTCATATAAGGTGAAGCTCAAGAGCTAAACCAGCTGTATCATATCAGGTCTACATTAAACATTTTGGATTTTGCTCTAAGGTCGCAAGAAGCCATCAAGGGGATTTAGTCATGAGAATGTCATAACGTGTTTTTTTTTGTTGTTTTTTAAAGCATCAGGTTGGTGAGAAATGTTTTTTAAACTACCACCCTGGGCCAGGCACAGTGGCTCACACTTATAATCCCCGTACTCTGGAAGGCCGAAGTGCGAGGATCACTTGAACCCAGGAGATCAAACCCAGCCTGGGCAATACAATGAGACTCCCCCATCTCTGCAAAATAGTGTGGTGGCACGCACCTGTAATCCAGCTATTTGGGGGCTGAGGTGGGAGGATCACTTGAACCTGGGAAGTTGAGGCTGCAGTGAGCCGTGATAACACCACTACACTCCAGCGTTGGCGACAAGAGCAAAACTCTGTCTCAAAAAAAAAAAAAAAAAAAAATCCCCCAAAACACCACCCTGGCTAGAGAGAGTATTAGATTGAAGAGTCAAGACCAGATAAAGGAAAAGCAGCTACCACTGTAACCAGACTAAAGATGACAAATAGTAGGAAAAGAGTAGCAGCAGTGGGGCTAGAAAGAAATGTCTGGATATGGGAAAGATTCAGGCAGCAAACGGAACAGGACCTGGCTGTTTGTTGAATATGGAAGTAAGGAAGAGGGAAAAATCAAGAATGCCTCTCAGATTTCTGGCCTGAACAGCCACATAGACAGTGATGTCCTTTAATACAAAAGGGAGCACGGGGGACAATAGCGGCATTTGAGGTACTCTCAAGAACTCCAAGTGGCGGTGGTGAGCAGGCAGATACTATGTAAGTCTAGAGTTTAGAAGAGAGGGCTGAAGAGTAAAGAAAAGATATAAATGTGTGAGATGAAAACACATAGATAACTAAAGCCATGGGATCAATTAAGATTGCCCAGGAAGACAGCACAGAAGAAAAGAGGGTTTAGGACAACAGGGCACCGCAACACCTGAAGGTTTGAAAAGGAGCTTACACGGGAGGTAATGGAGAATGGTCCAGAAATACAGAAAGAAAAGCCTGAGATGAGATGTATGTGTGCTCTTGCAGAAGCCTAGGGAACAAGAGAGTGTTGCCAAGTTTAAATGCTGCTGAGGGTGGGGTAAGTTGAGGAAAAGAAGTATCCAGCAATTCTCCTGGCTATTTTGTGGTAGACTGAGAAATGAAAGAGCTTGGAAAAGGGAGACTGAACAAAGAAAACTTTCAACAAGTTTGGCTAAGAAGGGAAGAAGATAGAGTAATACTTCTCAGGAGAGTAAGACTGAGGGGTTTTTTTGGCTTAAGAAGCAACAGATTTGATAACATTTAATTACTGACTGGAAGGAACCAGAAAAAACGGGAGCAGTTATTTGTGCAAAACAAACAAACAAGCATGAACAGGGTTCCTTACAAATGGACAGGATCTAGTGCACAGGTGGAAACAGACCTTTTCCACTACAACAGGAGGAAGGAAATGACAGGATCCTGCAGGTTTATATAGGCGTGTGGATTTGATAGCAGGAAGCTAAGTTAGCTCCACTCTGATGATTCTATTTTCCTTACAAAATAGAAGGCAAGATCATCTGTTAAAAGTGAAGAAGAAGAAAGGGAATCTGGGAAGTCTGGAGAGAAGGTATGAAATAGTTAATACAGAGAGGAGGAGAGTAAGCTACACAGAGAAACAAAGAGTATTACCAGACAGTGGGGAAGCACAGACGAGGTTCACAGTGCTTCCAATATGCCCAGTTTGTTACTTTATTTAGCACTGTTCAGCAGCCCACGAGATGATAGTTGGATTCATCTAGAGCTGCAATCTCCATCAATGAATTCAATAAATGGACCAAGGGACAAGGAGGTGTGAAATATTAGCAAGACTGTCTGGAACAATGGAAAGGAAGTTGTTGGCAGAGCTACCAGTTGAACTGGGGAGTGGGGCGTAGAGCAGTAGCAGCAAAGTCTTTTATTCACAGCTCAAGTTCAAGACTGATAAGCAGCCTCCAAGAATATCTGAGAAAGCAATTTTAAAAGTTCATATTTCTGGCCGGGCGCGGTGGCTCAAGCCTGTAATCCCAGCACTTTGGGAGGCCAAGACGGGTGGATCACGAGGTCAGGAGATCGAGATCATCCTGGCCAAAATGGTGAAACCCCGTCTCTACTAAAAAAATACAAAACCTAGCCGGGCGAGGTGGCGGGCACCTGTAGTCCCAGCTACTCGGGAGGCTGAGGCAGGAGAATGGCGTGAACCCGGGAGGCGGAGCTTGCAGTGAGCTGAGATCCGGCCACTGCACTCCAGCCTGGGCGACAGAGCGAGACTCCGTCTCAAAAAAACAAAAACAAAAACAAAAGTTCATATTTCTTAATATTTTGTGAATTTACTGACACACTAACATAATGCCAGTAACTACACTACAAATTTAATTACCCTGATTTGAAACAAACATGCAGATTCCCTAATTATCTCAAGGAGGTCTCACCAAATTCCAAAAAAAAGTGATTTAGCATTCAAGGCAAAAGACATTACCTCATGCAGACAAGAGGAACTTAACAAATTCCTGCTAAAGGAAATGATTTAGATGTTTAGATAGTCCCAAACCCTCAACAAAAAGCTTACTAGTTGGTTAGTCTCTGTGTTATTAGTTCATGAAAATGTTAGCATTATTTAGCAATAAAAACAGCAAAAGAAAGTTTAGGTAGTGAAAATATGCCACACAACACTTTTTAAAAAGAAGAGAAGGGGAATTTGTAATAAATGAAAATCAAGTAAATAACAGGGGGCGAAAGTGTATGTGGTGGACAGGGCAAAAGTGCATGCAAGAGAAAATGCTTTAAATACTATATAGTTTTATATAAATACAGGTGAAAACTATGGGGACAAGTATGCTTTTTTTCCATGTTGCTATTCTCCTCATGTTGTATTCATTCAATTAAATACCATATAAAATAAAGCTTTATTTCCAAATTTTAAATAAGCTTAAATAAAGCTGGAGCTGGGAAAGCTGTTACATACAAAGTCTTCCTTGGCACCAAGTCGATTTTGCCTGTCTTTTTCTAGGAGTTCTTCCAGAATGGACCAGGCTGTAAGGCTCACTCCTGGCCTCAAACTTAGGGGTTTGTGAAGGATATTGTCATACATTTCAGCAACATCTCGGCAATAAAAAGGAGGCTGGGAAAAAAAAAAAAAGCAAAATAAAATTTAGTGGTAAACAAATTATGCGAAAATGGGGTTAAAATGGCTTTGATCTTGAGGGAGCAGTCAGTTGAAAAAATGTATTAGGTCGTGTAGATACCTGCAGTGTGGCTTCCTGAAGTGAAGAGATTCTAAAACCCAACACATTACAGAGCTTAATAAGTGTTTACTAAATGAATTAGGGCCAGTTTGTTCAATAGCACCTTGTAGACAGCTGTTAAATTATATACAACTTGTAGTAGTATCTGTTTTAGAGAAAATGACCAACCTTATCGTACGCATAATGACAAAATCATTGGAAATGGAAGTTCAAGACAGATCAAACATTAATTTCAGACTTGGGAATAAACTCACTAAAACAAAGGAATTTCTAGTAGAGATGGAGGCCTGTAGATAATGTTCCTTAGGTACTTACGACAGAGATAATATTATGACTGTACTCTGCAGAATTAAAAATGCCACCGTGACAGCCAAAAGACTTGGGGTATGGCTTCAACACAAGCATTAGCTAATTATCTAATTATAAAGATTTAAAGTAAAAATAAAGGCCAGACGTGGTGGCTCACACCTGTAATCCCAGCACTTTGGGAGGATGAGATGGGCAGATCACTTGAGGCCAGGAGTTCAAGACCAGCCTGGGTAACATGGTGAAACCCTGTCTCTACTGAAAATATAAAAAACCAGCCAGGCATGGTGGTGTAGGCCAGTAGTCCCATCTACTCAGGAGACTGAGGCACGAGAATTGGTTGAACCTGGGAGGTAGAGGATGCAGTGAGCTGAGATTGTGCCACTGCACTCCAGCCTGGGTCACAGAGCGAGACCCCATCTCAAATAAAACAAACAAACAAACCAACAAACAAACAACTTTTGAGGAAAAAAAAATGAGCTGTACAAGTTTCTGTACTCTGGGAATAAGAGGAAGGAAGATTATCATGCTACTCAGGTTCTATCTGCAAGGTTGTAATATGTAACCTACAAAACTACTTCCTTTTGAATTAATGTATCCAGAGTACCAGAAACATTTTTCCATAGAGGGAATTACCATGTAAAATGTTACTGTTTATTTTTTTTTCCCAAAAAAACCCCCAATTTATTCACCAGAGGACTGGCCTCTAATATTTTACCCTTGTGGGTTTGTTTTTAACCTCTTAAATATTAGTTACTAGTATTTTTATAAAATAAGATGAATCTGACCTAAAACATTAAAATGACATTTTTTTCTTTTTAGTCTCCTTTTGTGAAAATTAGAAAAGTAATATATGCTTGTTGTAACAAATCTAAACAATACAGAAGTTTACAAAATAAAAAGTGAGGCCAGGCACAGTGGCTCACACTGGAAATCCCAGCACTTTGGGAGGCTGAGGCGGGCAAATCACTAGAGCTCAGGAGTTTGAGACCAGCCTGGGCAACATGGCGACACCCTATCTCTACTAAAAATACAAATAAATAAATAAATAAATTAGCTAGGCGGGGTGGTGCACGCCTGTAGTCCTAGCTACTCAGCAGGCTGAGGTGGGAGAAGCATCAGAGCCTGGGAAGTCAAGGTTGCAGTGAGTCGTGATCATTCCACTGCACTCCAACCTGAGCAACACAGTGAGACTCTGTCTCAAAAAAAAAGTAAAAATAATAAAGTATACATAGTTTTTAAAGTTAAGGGACTTTTATAGGCTTGTCACTTTTCCTTTCCTTTGTGTAGGAAAGAAAAAGCTTATCTTTTAAAATATAACTCTTTTTCTTGTTTGTTTTTTGGTCTTTTTTGAGACAGAGTCTCGCTTTGTTGCCCACGCTGGAATGCAGTGGCATGATCACCACTCACTGCAACCTCCGCCTCCCGGGTTCAAGTGATTCCCCTGACTCAGCCTCCCAAGTATCTGGGATTACAAGGGCACGCCACTGTGCCAGGTTAATTTTTGTATTTTTAGTAGAGATGAGGTTTTGCCATGTTGGCCAGGCTGGTCTTGAGCTCCTGACCTAAGATGATCTGCCTGCCTTGGCCTCCCAAAGTGCTGGGATTACAGGCATGAGCCACTGCA
Source organism: Trachypithecus francoisi (assembly GCF_009764315.1). Classification (NCBI taxonomy): domain Eukaryota; kingdom Metazoa; phylum Chordata; class Mammalia; order Primates; family Cercopithecidae; genus Trachypithecus; species Trachypithecus francoisi. The sequence continues at coordinate 22,317,598 of NW_022681472.1, read as the reverse complement.
GCTGGCCAAAATAAAACACTTTAAAACAATCAGTAAAAGTTTGATTAATAAAATATATGTTTCAAATGTCCTCTTTTGCATCAACTGCATTTTATGTGCAATGGTATGTTTTCAAAGTCCTCTAAATAAATTGGAAGGATTCTGAAATATGAAGATGGCAAATAAACAGTGCTTAAAGGGAAATCAGGTATAAAGTGGTTTTCCAATGTTCTAAGTCAGCAGCATAACCAGACAACTAGATCTTTTGACATGCAGGTCACAGTCAAGGGCAAAGAAGAGATGGTGTTGGCTTTCACAGGAATCTATCATTCGAAACTAGCAAGATAAAACAAATGCTCTGAAATGTACTTCATGTTCTGAATTTAACTGTAAGCTCCACAGTTTTCAACGAAAAGGAAACAGACACTCAGCTCAGATCTTGGCTGACAGCGGCATTTAACATCAGCACTACATGTAGCAGCAGCTTCAGGGATTTGCACATGTTCCCAGCACAAGGCTGCTGGACACTTAGGGGACCACAAAGGGAGTCTAGAAACTGTTCTAAACATGTCATAAAGCCTACAGAAAAACATACATGTACTCTTATAAAGCTATTTGAGCTAACTAAAATGCCTACACTGTTTGCTTTGGGTTGGAATAATATTAACTCAATGTAGTGAAAAAACTTTATTCTTGTTAATCAGAAGTTCTGGCCAGCCTACGTGTCTTTAACTAAGAACTGGGCAAACTGACTGCATAAACATCACTTTTTTTCAAGAAAAATTTTAAGACATGGTGTTTTCAGGGATGGGAATAGAGTGATCTTCAATGATGGGAAAAGCTGAGCACCTGTGTATTAATTAAATCTATTAAACAAAATAAAAGGCAAAAACCAAAATACCTTATCTTCTGAAATACAGTAATTTATTGATAAATGCAAAAATCACTTTCTGTTCATTATCTTAAAATTAGAGTAATATTTGAGTAAACTGAATGGAAGCAGATAATTTTAATATTACAACCAGGTGTCTATTTCTAAAAATGCCAGGGGGGTGAGAACATCTGAAATAGTTATAACAGAGAAACAATTATATTAATTTAAAAAAACTGGTAACAAAATAAAAAGGGATTTTTTTTGTCCTTTTTTTTTTTTTTTTTTTTTGAGACAGAATCTCCCTCTGTCACCCAGGCTGGAGTACACTGGTACAATCTTGGCTCACTGCAAATTCTACCTCCTGGGTTCAAGCGATTCTTGGGCCTCTACCTCCCAAGTAGCTGGGACTACAGTATGCACCACTATAGCCAGATAATTTTTTGTATTTTTAGTAGAGATGGGATTTCGCCATGTTCCCCACGCTGGTCTCAAACTCCTGGCCTCAAGTGATCTGCCCGCCTCTGCCTCTCACAGTGCTCAGATTATAGGGTGAGGCACCACGCCCAGCCTCTTTTTGTACTTTTTCCTAATGTGGTTTTGAGTTCATTAAACCAGGCTATTACTGCTCTGTTAGTGTTATCTAAGTGTCCATGAGATTCTTAAGGTGGGAGAGAGAGACAGACAGACAATCAAATCAATGAGAATACACTGGAATAAAGAGATATAGAAATACATACCAATCCATACAGCATTTCATACAGAACAGCCCCAAGGCACCACCAATCCACAGTATTGTCATAGGGCTGTTTTCTAATTACTTCAGGTGCAAGGTACTATAGAAAAGAATAAAATATTAGAGCAACTTGGTAAACAAATCAAGACAAAATTTATAAATAATTGAGAAATTTGCCGGGCGCGGTGGCTCAAGCCTGTAATCCCAGCACTTTGGGAGGCCGAGACGGGTGGATCACGAGGTCAGGAGATCGAGACCATCCTGGCTAACACGGTGAAACCCCGTGTCTACTAAAAAATACAAAAAACTAGCCGGGCGAGGTGGCAGGCGCCTGTAGTCCCAGCTACTCGGGAGGCTGAGGCAGGAGAATGGCGTGAACCCGGGAGGCGGAGCTTGCAGTGAGCTGAGATCCGGCCACTGCATTCCAGCCTGGGTGACAGAGCGAGACTCCGTCTCAAAAAAAAAAAAAAAAAATTGAGAAATTTAACAAATTTTAGTTGTTGCTATCATACTAAAACCAAATTATCTAGATTTCCAGTGGGTTGGGTATTCTCAGTCTACACCAGTGGTTCTTAGGTAACGTCATGTAGGACACTTCAAAATACACATATTCTGCATTTCTCCTCGGAAACTGTGAGACAGTTAAAATAAATAAAAGAGTATAGTGAAGGTAGAATCTGTAATTCTCAATAGGTGAAGTAGGTATTTGTGGGGAAAGTGTTTCAAAGATTATTTTAGAAGTTCATTTGGTCATTACTCATGTTTTCCTCTTAAATACATTTTTTTTTTTTTTTTTTGAGACAGGATCTTACTCTGTTGCCCAAGCTGGAATGCAGTGGCACAATCACAGCTCACTGCAGCCTCGACCTCCTGGGCTCAGGTGATACTCCCACCTCAGCCTCCCGAGGAGCTGGGACTACAGGCATGCACCACCACACCTGGCTAGTTTTTTGTATTTTTCATAGAGACAGGGGTTTAGCCATGTTGCCCAAGCTGGTCTAGAACTTCTGGGCTCAAACAATCTGCCCATTTTGGTCTCCCAAAGTGCTGGGATTACAGGCATGAGCTACAGCACCTAGCAAGAATTGTTAATGTAGCAATTATAATCCTTTTTTTTTCTTTTCAGTAAAAAAGAATGAATTGTATTCTCATTTGAGAATTATAACAGCAATTCTCTAACATATTATTTAGAAAACTTGTGTAAGGTGTAGATGTCTATTTACATTTTAATTTGCAGGAAATTTAGACTCATCACAACAACACATCTAAGACAGTGAACTCGAATTTGAGATATAGTCAAGTGTTAATATTTTGCCATATTTGCTTTAGCTCATTTTTAAAAAGAAAAACAGCTTTATTAAAATAGTCACATACCACACAATTCACCCATTTAAAGTGTGTGATTCAATGTTAACACATTCACAAAATATATTACACATATATTCACATTCCAAAATATATTACCTCTTCCCATATGAAATACATGTAAGAAAGTAATTTCCTCTTAAGCTTTTTTATGTGATCTAAAGAAATGGCAAAATACTTTAACTATGAAATTAATATACAATAACAAAAAATGTTTCTTCATATATAAACCAAAACAGAATGGTTATAAATATATACAAGCGCCAGGGTTAGACAGAAAAAAGAAGGAAAAACTCATTTCAAGGTAAATACTTGTTACTTAGAGATACTTTTAGTTAAGTTTCTGAACTCAATTAGAAGCCATTTTCTCACACATTTTCAACATTGTATTTGCAAGTACTCCACGATAAAGATGAAATATTACATGGTACCTACAATTATTATAAATACCTTGGAATTTGGACAGTTTAAAATAAACCAAACTTGTTTCTGTGTGTGAAGTATGAATAATAAAGGTTTTACATGATTTGTAAGGATTATTATTATTGTCACAAATAGATACTTTTTTTGCTAGCTAACATGATTAGAAAATGGGATGGTCTGGTAAATAAATTCTGATATGTGATTTTTTTTCCATATCCACTGCTTTATTTTCTTCTGGTAAGTAAACACTTAATTTTATTACAAAAGATTTCAGGCATACAAAAAAATGAGAAAAACCAATGTTTTTGGTTTTTGTAACCAAAATGTAGAAAATGTAACCAAATGTAGAAAAACTACAACTGAGATATAGTCAAGTGTTAATATTTTGCCATATTTGCTTTAGCTCATTTTTAAAAAGAAAAACAGCTTTATTAAAATAGTCACATACCACACAATTCACCCATTTAAAGTGTGTGATTCAATGTTAACACATTCACAAAAAGAACACTTTCATCACTAATTTGTGATTTTTAAAGGATTAGAAATATAATTTTCTACAATATTTATTTTAGAACAAAAACAAAAAAAGAAATATAATTAAATGTGTAAAGAAGTTTAAGGTAAACTTCTCACATTAAAAACAAATAAACATAATTTATATTTGTTGGATTATTCAAAAGGGTCTTGCGGTATCTAACAATCACAGTTAAAAATACCCAACTATCAAGGCATGATTATCAGATATTTCCAGCTGGCTGGAAGCTGAAATGACAGTTTTTATTCTACTTTTCTTATTTTAAATTTATATATGCAATCTGTAATTCATATTTGCATTTTATACATGATTATATGAATGACAATGAGATATATTTCTTACCTCTGGTGTCCCACAAAATGTGGTAGTGGTGTCAGAAATAGCAATTCCTTCTTTACAAAGCCCAAAATCTGTTAAGACAACATGTCCCTGACAAATACAGGGGCGGTAAGATAAAACAGTGCATAAACAGGAATTGACAATTTTTCAGTAAGTTTTTCTTTTTTTTTGAAACAGAGTCTTACTCTGTCGCCCAGGCTGGAGTGCAGCGATGCGATCTCGGCTCACTGCAACCTCTGCCTCCTGAGTTCAAGCAATTCTCATGCCTCAGTCTCCCGAGAGGCTGGGACCACAGGTGCATGCCACCTGGCTAATTTCACCATGTTGCCCAGGCTGGTTTTGAACTCCTGACCTCAAGTGATCCGCCCACTTCGGCCTCCCAAAGTTCTGGGATTACAGGTGTGAGCCACCACACCCAGCCAATAAATTAACAGTTTTTAAAATCCTTTTATTTTCACATAATTATAGATCCACAGGAAATTGCAAAATAGTATACAGAGGAAATTGTCATCGGTACAATACTATTAACCAGACTGTCAACCTTATTCAGTTTTCACTTTTTACATGCATGCTATGTGTGTGTGCTTAGCTCTACACAATACAGATGTATAGATTCATGTAACAACCACCACAATCAAGACACAACTGTTTCATTGCAAAGGAACTTCCCTAATGCTACCCCTTTATCTTTGCACTCTCTATCCCCTTGGACCCTGTCAACCACTAATCTGTTCTCCACCTCTACAGTTTTGTCATTTTGAGAATGTTATATAAATAAAATAACACAGTACAGAATCTCTGAGACTTTTTTTTGCACTAAGCATAAAAGCAACAACAAAAATTGAGAACTAGTAGATTTTTAAAAGAGAATACTTACTACTGAATCCAAAAGAATATTTTCTGGTTTCAAGTCTCTACCAAATTAAAAGGAAGGAAAAGCAAAACTGAATACAAACCGAAATAAAATACTGTTATATGTAATTTTTACAAGTATATTTAAAAATTGTACCTGTATACTATTTTGATGGAGTGTAAGTAACCCAATGCACTAGCAATTTCAGCAGCATAAAACCTAGCTCTGTGCTCAGGAAAGGACCGTTCTCTTTGTAAGTGGAAAAAAAGCTGTAAAATTGGTTGAGGGGTAGGAGAGACAGAATGTTAGGATCATTCACACATAGCATTAGACAAATATATTTGGTAAATACAAGGAAGGAATTGTTCTTTGTTACTTTGAACGTGAGCTAAAAACATAACAAGGCACAGAACTGTGACTCCCCTTCATCCATCTCCCCACTTAATCATTCTCTCTCTTTAACCACGTTGTCTTTGTTTACCCTTGCTAATGTCACTCATCTCCCATTTACTACTCAATGCAATAATGTCCTCACCCTTCCAGGCAACTGCTCTGGAAGAGATTATCAATGAAGATCAATGATCTTGATATTGCCATGTAATTATCTTACAGAGCCTTTCTGGACTATGTTTTCCATTTGAAAAAAAAAAAACCCACTATTCAGAGATTAAAAACTAGTGCCCAGCAGAACAAATATAACCATATAAGTATGTATCTCCATAGATATAATTTACTTGAGCCAAATACTGTTTTTCAAAAACTCTGAATTAGTTGGTAACATTAAAAACTGGGAATTTGGGGGTAAAAATTCACGGTTTTAGTTTTTTTTTTAAAAAAAGATAAGCTCTGGACCATTAGGCCTACTCTTCACAGCAGCAGCAACTGGCTACAGCTAAACAGCAGTTGGACTCTCTAGTTCATTTCTTTTTTTTTTTTTTTTTTTTTGAGATGGAGTCTGGCTCTGTCTCCCAGGCTGGAGTACAGTGGCCGGATCTCAGCTCACTACAAGCTCCGCCTCCCGGGTTTACGCCATTCTCCTGCCTCAGCCTCTGGAGCAGCTGGGACTACAGGCGCCCGCCACCTCGCCCGGCTAGTTTTTTGTATTTCTAGTAGAGACGGGGTTTCACCGTGTTAACCAGGATGGTCTCGAACTCCTGACCTCGTGATCCGCCCGTCTCGGCCTCCCAAAGTGCTGGGATTACAGGCTTGTGCCACCGCGCCCGGCCTAGTTCATTTCTTATACTTCCTAATTTTTAATTTATTTCTTATAACCTGGCCTTTAACTAAGGTTACTGCGTGGGGGAAGTTCCCACTCGGTCCCTTGGCTTCTAAGATAAAAACCTCTCCTTGAGTCTTGGTGAATTCCATCTCTGCTCCTTTCTGGCCTCGGAAAATGCAGGGATGACACAGCTTCTGCCCTCGGTCCAGTGTTATTTTTTCTCCAAATACCCTTCCCAGGTAACTTGATCCATTCTGTTGATTTTAACCACCACCTTAATGTTGATGTCTCCTATGTGGACTTTACCCAATGACTTTGATGCAGAAAATCAATGAGGAAGCTGAGGCTCAGAGAGGCTTGCTTATCTGCCAAGTATCATAAAACCTACTTGTTTTTATTTTACTTTGCTCTGAAAAAGATATGAGGTAGTATACAAAGCTAAGTATTCATATGTCAAGGTTAAAATTTCTAAGTATGAACACTGGGGGAAATAAGAGTATTAATGTATGGAAACCACACTCCTCCTGCCTCTAACTTTTCTCTTCATCTTTAACCCTTGTTTACCTATTACCCACTCAACTTCTCCTCCACCCACCCTGGCATTCTATTGTATTTTATTCTCCTTTTTTCATTATCTTGCATCTTTCAGATGACAAGCCTACCTCTTTCAATCTTTGCCAGTGAGCAGTCACTGTACAAAAAGGTCTCAGAAGCAGAGCCCTAAAAGAGCACGAAGAAACCACACATAAAGCAGGGAGCTTGCAGTGGGATCTCACCTGCACTAGATGCTTCTCATGAACATTTCAAAGACACAAGGTGGCACTTAAGAATGGGCTCTGCAGTTGAGATACCTAGGTTAAATCCAGGGCCTGACACTTATTAGAACACTGTAACATTGAGACTGTTATTTAACCTCTCTGAACCTCAATTTTCTTATTTATAAATAAGAAAATTTTGGCCAGGTATAGTCTCTCACACCTGTAATCCCAGCACTTTGGGAGACCGAGGTGGGCGGATCATGAGGTCAGGAGTTCGACACCATCCTGGCCAACATGGCGAAACCCTGTCTCTACTAAAAATACAAAAATTAGCTCGGCGTCATGGCACATGCCTGTAATCCCAGCTACTCGGGAGGCTGAGGCAGGAGAATCGCTTGAACCAGGGCGTCGGAGCTTGCAGTGAGCTGAGATCGCACCATTGCACTCCAGCCTGGTGAAGAGAGACTCCATCTCAATAAATAAATAGATAAATAAGAAAGAGAATTTCATTAAACGGGCATAATAGTGTCTCCTGAAGGAGTTGTGATTTACTGACATAATGCATGTAAAATAATTGCAAAGTGCCAAGCCTTAATAAATTCTCTTTACCTGTCAGCACTCGGGCACACACAAAATTAAATGAAAACCTTCAAGGTGAAAACAATACGGGGTCACCTGCATCAGTGAATCAGGATGCCTGAGAGATACATAATCTTGCCTCCACACTGAAGAGTTTTAAGGGATTTTTTTTTTTTTTTTTTTAACACAGTGTCTTGTTCTGTCACCCAGGCTGGAGTGCAGTGGTGTGATCATGGCTCACTGCAGCCGTGACAACCTGGGCTCAAACAATCCTCCCACTTCAGCCTCCTGAGGACTACAGAGGCATGCCACCATGCCCAGCTAATTTTTGTTATTTTTTTGTAGAGACAGGGTTTCGCCATGTTGCCCAGGCTGGTCTTGAACTCCTGGGCTCCAGCAATCCACCTACCTCGGCCTCCTAGAGTGCTGGGATTATAGGTGTTGAGCCACCACACTTGGCCTTAAGGGACTTTTGTCACAGATGTATAAAGGTGAATAATCATTCTTTTTACAATCTTTCCCTAAAATGATCTAGGTGTGTCTGACCTAGACATCTTGGTTTTGCAGAATATTAACTAATTTTCCTTATAGTTCCCTTTATTCTACAGTTAAATGTACTACAGTAATCTTGAAACAGTGATTTTCTGCTCTGAGATTGGGGGATGAAAGATCCCTTTGTAAAGATATGACAATACCTATTAGTTAAAATGATTTTTAAGACATTCACAGGTCAAAGACCAAACAAATTAGAAAGGTGTGAGGGTTGAGAAGTCAGCTGCCTAGATCCTGGAATCAGGCTGCCTGAGTTCAATCCCTGCCTCTGATACTAACCACATTACTTCTACAAGCTACCTAGCTTCTCTGTGCCTCAGTCAGTCTTACTATAGTTGTTGTGAAGGTAAAATTATATGTACAAAGAGCCAGAGTGGTGGATACTAACTAATACTCAATGGAAGTAATTATTATAATAGCAGCATTTCCCAAAGTGTATTTCAATATCCATCTGAATCAGAGTTTTGCATAATACTTAAGAGATTGGTTGAAACAAAAAAGGGGACTGCATGGTGTTTTTGTTTGTTTTTGAGGCAGAGCCTCGCTCTGTCACCCAGGCTGGAGGGCAATGGTGCAATCTTGGCTCACTGCAAGTTCTGCTCCCAGGGTTCACGCTATTCTCCTGCCTCAGCCTCCCGAGTAGCTGGGACTACAGGCGCCCATCACCACGCCCTGCTAAATTTTGTATTTTTAGTAGAGACAGGTTTTCACCATGTTAGCCAGGATGGTCTCAATCTCCTGACCTCATTATCCACCTGCCTCCGCCTCCCAAAGTGCTGGGATTACAGGCGTGAGCCACCGCGCCCGGCCGACTGCATGGTTTTAAAAAATTCTCTTATCTTATATCCTGGATTTGAGCAGGTTGAGGCTGCAGTGAGCTGTGATCACACCACTGCACTCCAGCCTGGTGACAGAGCAAGACTGTCTCAAAAAAAAAAAAAGAAAAAAAGATACCCTGACTTTGTATAAGACAGAATTTCTCAAAGTCTTTAACACGCTGAGGCATACTGTGAATCACCAAGAAACGATATAACATGAAACATTTCCAAAACAGACTTTTTCATAAAGCCTTTTGTGTGTGTGTGTGTGTGTGTGTGTGTGTGTGTGTGTTTTTAAAGATATGGGGTCTCATTCTGTTACCCAGGCTGCAGTGCAATCATAGCTTACTGTAGCCTCAAACTCCTGGGCTCAAGTGATCCTCCTGTCTCAGTCTCCTTAGCAGCTGAGACTAAAGGTGCAAACCACTGAGCCAAGCTACCACCACAGAGCCCCTTATTAGAGCATTATCGCATCTGATTAAATTTGCACATCTTGGAAAATGAGAACCTGGAGTAATATTTGTATGCAACTGTTGAGATAATTGCCTAAATTACAAATCACGTTTTATTCTAATATTTCAATATGTTATTCTTGCTATATAGTTTAGTGACAAATCTGTCCATGAAGCCAGCAGCTTCATATCAAGGTTCTTTTATGAACCTTTTCAACCATACCATATGCTTAAAAGCTCTGTGTTACAATTCTCCACATCCTGCATTGTATTCAGCCAGTACCTTGAATATTATTGCTATAAAAAGCTACTGATTTTATACTGTCCTTCTAAAACTTACAAGAAAAACTTTGACTTTATGCTATTTTTCTAAACTATTAATATTAGAAAACTCATTATAAAACTCACCTCTCCTCCATTAACAAAATCCAGAACAAAATAAAGCTTTTCAGTTGTTTGGAAGGAATAATGCAATCCAACCAAAAATGGATGTTTCACATTTTTCAAGAGCACATTACGTTCAGCCATAATATGCTTTTGCTGGAAAAAAGGCAAAAGATCAATTTTATTATACACTAGAAAACAACTCTCTTAATTGAGAAAATGAGCTTGGGAGAAGCAACAGCTATTTTATTTTACCTCTTTTCTGTTGAGAACTATTTTTTTCTGTAACACTTTGACAGCATAAAATTTTCCATCCAGTTTCCGTTTTGCAAGAAGAACCTGTTATAGTTAAACATTAGTGTACACTATTAGAATTTCAAATTTTGATAGAAAGAATTCACTTGTCAATACATCAATACTTCTTAAATTTTGTTAAAAGGAGTCCATAAGAGACCTAGATCATGTTTTTGTTTTAAAAATCAAGTAGTCAGGCACCATTTCTTAGTCACTTAATGTGTTGATATCTGAGATTTTTAAACTAAATTTAAGTGCCCAAATCTACACTGCTTGAGGACTTTGTGTGTGTGTGCACGCATGTGCTCCAGCCCTGAATCCTGAAGTCTCCTGTACTTTCAGGAGAGAATACTGACCGTAGAAAATACTATTATAAACTTCATGGCTATATTAACAAGGATAAGGAAATGTTTTTTAGGTAATCAAAATGTACTCTTTCATACTGAGATTTTTCTTAACAGGTTTTAAATTCAGAAGAGTTCAGAGGAAAAAGTGCCATGGATTTCTATAGCGGACTGGGTCGCATGCAGAGGCTTTAAAGAACCTGAAGAAATCTAGAGTATCTTGAAGTGGTACAATTTTGACTCACTGCAGCCTCGACCTTCCCAAGGCTCAGGTGATCATCCTGTCTCAGCCTCCCAAATAGTTGGGACTACAGGCATGTGCCACCATACCTGGCTAATTTTTCAATTTTTTGTAGAGATGGGGTTTCGTCATGTTATCCAGGCTGGTCTCAAACTCCTGGGCTCAAGCGATCTACCTGCCTCAGCCTTACAAAGTGCTGGGATAACAGGCGTGAGCCACCGCACCTGGCCTTCTTTTGTTTTATTGCATTTTGTTGGTTTCTAATCATTTTGCAAGATTTTAATTTTTTTATTAAACATAGCATACATATAGAAAAACTCATCACTACAGCTCAATAAATTGTTACAAAGTGAATACAGCTATATAACCAGTATACAATTCAAAGAAAAAAAACCTCTGCCAGTAGCCTAAAGCCTCTCTTTTGCTAAATCCCAGTCACGACTCACCCTTCTCCTTCTCAAAGGTAACTAACTACTACCATGTCAACTTGAAATAACACAGATAACTTTTGCCCTTTTTTGAATTTCATGTAATTAGAATCATATGGAAAGTTGTCTGTCTTCTTTTACTCTAAATTATATGAAATATTCATTAACATCACGGTATCATATAGCATAGTTCTCATATTTTCTGTGTTATGCAGAATATTCCATTAAATGGTAGGTACAATGTATCTACTCTCTTGCTGATAGATTATTTATGAATAATGATGCTATAAGCATTCCTGTATATACCTTTCCTAGTGGATATTCATTTCGGTTGGATATGTAACTAGGGAGTAGAACCAACGTGTCATAGGTAACGCATATACTCAGCTTCAAGAATTAACACCAATTTTCAACAGCAAAAAAAAACAACACACCTGGCCAGGCGCGGTGGCTCATGCCTGTAATCCCAGCACTTCGGGAGGCCAAGGTGGGCAGATCACCTGAGGTTGGGAGTTCCAGACCAGCCTGACCAACATGGAGAAACCCTGTCTCTACTAAAAATACAAAATTAGCAGGGCGTGGTGGCATGCGCCTGTAATCCCAACTATTCGGGAGCAGTAAAATGGCTTGAACCCAGGAGGTGGAGGTTCCAGCGAGCTGAGACTGTGTTACTGCACTCCAGCCTGGGCAACAAGAGCGGAACTCTGTCTCCAAAAAAAAAAAAATCCACCTAGGAATAAATCTAATTAAATTAGAGATATGCAAAAATCCTAAACAGAATACCATAAAATATTATTGAGAAAAATTAAAGATAAGCTACATTAACAAAATAATATAGCACGGTCACGGATTTGACAACACAATATTGTAAAGATGATAATTCTTCCCAAATTGATCTACAGAGTCATTGCCATCCCAATCAAATTCAAATAGAATTTTTGCAGAAATTGACATGCTGATTCTGAAATTTATATTGATATGCAAAGGGCTAAGAATAGTCTCTTGAAGAATAAGAAGGGAGGACTTAATTCTGTTGCATATCAAGCTACAGGTGTCACGACAATGTGGTACTGGTGTCAGGATAAACAGATAAGCCAATTAACAGAAAATGAAAAGAAACGCAATCTAGAAACAGAAATACAAAACTTAAAATCTAAAAAGAGGGTGGGCTCATGGCTCATGCCTCTAATCCCAGCACTTTGGGAGGCTGAGTCAGGCAGATCACTTGAGGTCAGGAGTTCAAGACCAGCCTGGCCAATGTGGTAAAACCCCGTCCCCACTAAAAATAGAAAAATTAGCCAGACATGGTGGCGTGTGCCTGAAATCCCAGCTACTCGGAAGGCTGAGGCAGGAGAATCACATGAAGCTGGGAGGCAGAGGCTGCAGCGAGCGGAGATAGCACCATTGCACTCTGCACTCCAGGCTGGGCAACGAAGTGATACTCTGTCTCCAAAAAAAAAAATTCTAAAAACAGGTCTGTGAAGGTATAAATAGTGGATACATAAGGTGGCCCCTGGAGATCAGGTGGCCCATCAGATGGCGAAAAAAGTTTTCATAAACTATATAGGATCAGCTGGTTATCCACATGGACAAAAATGAACTGTGATGCTATGCCTCCCATTATATGCAAGAACCAAATCCTGGTTAAGACTCTAGATCTAAACATTAAGTTTCCAAAAGATAATGCTTTTTTTTTTTTTTTTTTTTGAGATGGGGTCTTTCTATGTTGCCCAGGCTGGTCTTAGACTCCCGAACTCAAGTGATCTTCCTGCCTCAGGATCCTGAGTAGCTGGGATTACAGGTATGTGCCACAATGCTTTTGTTTTTAATGACAGATTTTTGTTTTTAAAGACAGATAATTTTTTTTTCTTAATGACAACTATCTCTAGCATTCCAATAGAATTTTGGGGATTTCGAGAGCAGGATTCATTTCTAACTTTCTATTGCTTATACTAGCACAATACTCAGCATGTAGCAGATAATTATTTGCTGAGTGAATAAACATACATGGGTTTAATCGCATAGCCACAGTTGCTAGTCTCAAGGAAACTCAGAAAACAAACTGGAGTTACCAAAAGCTACAAATACAGCAAAATATGATTAAACACTTACATATTCCATTTTTACTGAAGACTGAAGTACAGTACAAAAAAGCACTTAAATATATTCGATGATTCTGATAACTTCATCTATGATGCTTTTCTGTAAACCCTGGCCTTAAGTGATTATCGTTCCTTGGTATGGCTATACTGTCAAATTACATGATTCATCTGACACCGTAAGAAAATAAGCAGGGTCTTTACACATTCATTTTCTTCTCAAACTGTTATTTACAGAGCTGCTCATTTTGGTCTTTCCAGCTTTGGCTTAAATAGCATGTCTTCTGAAAAGCTATGTAAGTGGGAATCTTCCCTCAGCTGCCTATTGTCCTTTGTCATTTCACCCTATTCTTCATTTCCTGCACTGCTATTATTATTTGTACTTATTTACTTGACTGAATTTTTTTTTTTTTTTTTTTTTTTTTTTTTTTTTTTTTGAGACGGAGTCTCGCTGTGTCGCCCAGGCTGGAGTGCAGTGGCCGGATCTCAGCAGCTCACTGCAAGCTCCGCCTCCCGGGTTTACGCCATTCTCTCGCCTCAGCCTCCCGAGTAGCTGGGACTACAGGCGCTCGCCACCTCGCCCGGCTAATTTTTTGTATATTTTAGTAGAGACGGGGTTTCACCGTGTTAGCCAGGATGGTCTCGATCTCCTGACCTCGTGATCCGCCCGTCTCGGCCTCCCAAAGTGCTGGGATTACAGGCTTGAGCCACCGCGCCCGGCCTGAATTTTTTTTTTTTTTTTGAGATGGAGTCTCGCCCTGTCACCCAGGCTGGAGTGCAGTGGTGCGATCTCAGATCACTGCAAGCTCCGCCTCCCGGGTTCACGCCATTCTCCTGCCTCAGCCTGCCGAGTAGCTGGGACTACAGGCACTGCCACCACGCCCGGCTAGTTTTTTGTATTTTTTAGTAGAGACAGGGTTTCACCGTGTTAGCCAGGATGGTCTCGATCTTCTGACCTCGTGATCCGCCCGTCTCGGCCTCCCAAAGTGCTGGGATTACAGGCTTGAGCCACCGCGCCCAGCCAACTGAATATTTTTAATTGACTATTCCCCCAACCCTAGATTGTAAGCACCACAAAGGTAGTAACCATGTCACTACCTGGTTAGAAATTCTGTAATTTTCTAACCAGGGTCCAGAAGGGTACCTGGCACATAGTAGGTGCTCAACAAATACCTTCTGAATAAGTGAATTTTATTATAGAATTTGAGTAGATGCCTTTTCTCCCTAATTACTGTTAGTATTTTGAGGGTGGGGAAAGTATCTTAATTCCATTTCCTGCAAGCCAAAAAGTCCTGTGGCTCCCACCCATAAAGCATGAATTCCTTAAGTACTTATTTACTGTATGAGAAAATAAAAACACTTTAGGCTGGGGATGGTAGCTCATATCTGTAATCCCAGCACTTTGCGGGGTCAAGGTGGGAGGATCACTTGAGGAAAGAAATTTGAGATCAGCCTGGGCAAGAGAACAAGGCCCTGTCTACAAAAGAGTGAAAAAGTTAGCCGGGCGTGGTGGTGTATGAGTATAGTCCCAGCCACTCAGGAGGCTGAGAAGGATGGCTTGAGCCCAAGAGTTCATGTGTGCTATGACTGCACCACTACAGTCCAGCCTGGACAACAGAGTGAGACCCTGTCTCTAGAAAAAAAACAAAAACAAAAACCAAATAAAAACCTCACAAAACACTCTTACCTTGCCAAAGCTGCCTTTTCCAATAACTTTTAAGAAATCAAAGTCAGTTGGTTTGGCACTGAAATAAATTAACAATAAGAATTAGCCTCCTAGAAATTGGAAAGATTAACTTTTAAACATTTCTTAGCACTTCCCTCTTTAATAAATAAATGTTGGGCACAAAACACTTCAGCCTAGTAACTCCAGCTTTCCTGTTGAGTATTTCATCTTTCATATATAGTAGGTAATATGAATAGTAATAATATCTACTTTCTGATTAGATAAGGTATTTCATAACTTTAAGCCTCATCAAGTTCTGCTTAAGAGGAACTTCAATAATACTCTCTGAGAGAAAAGGATATGTGCATATCCTATAAGTAGAGTTTTGAACTCGAAATAGCTTCTATCTAAAACCTATTTTATTAACCATGGCCCAATGTTGTTGAGGAAATTGAATAACTATATAAATTAGTGATACATTCTAAGGACTATATAGCATGTGGTAATTCTTCTGAAAATGAAGCTGTTAGTTGGAACACCTAAAGACGCTAAGAATAATTTCTGATGGAGAAAAAAGTCATTACAGCGTTTCACATATAAACCACTTATTGTACATTAAAGATAAAAGACTTCTTAGCTTATTCTCATGGATGGCAATACAGGAAAGCCAGGAATAGAAAAGCAAGAGGGAATACTAAGACTGCCCTTTTATTTATGTTAACTTAACCTATCAAGTAAAAACAGCATTGGCTGTTATGTAGACAAAAACACAAGGAAGCAGAAAGGGGAGCTTAAGCAGCCAAAAGAGCCGTTTCCTCCAACACGGTCTGAATTCGTAAGTTGTATGGGAAGAGGGGAATAAATCCATTTGGATTTGAAATGTGCTTAATTATCAAAAAAAGAAAAATAGTTAATTCAAATATGAGAGTAAAACCAGAACTAGGTTAAATAATGACAGGTAAAGACTAGTGAGATAAACACTTAACTATATTTAGACGTTTTTCTTCTTCAAAAACCTGCTCTCTGGACTACTTTCTTCTTTAAAGATATGCAGAGGTACCAAAATAACTTTGTAAACAAATCTAACAGTGAAAAACATGCAGATCCCTCAAACATAATAAATAGGTGAGCTGAGGCCATACTCCAAGCCCCGCTGTTAACTGCTGGGGATTAACCTTAACTGAAAGTAAATTTCCATTTTTGGCCAGGCACAGTGGCTCACGTCTGTAATCCCAGCACTTCGGGAGGTTGAGGTGAGTGGATCACCTGAGATCAGGAGTTCAAGACCAGCCTGCCCAACATGGTGAAACCCTGTCTCTACAAAAATACAAAAATTAGCCAGGCATGATGGTGGGTGCCTGTAATCCCAGGTACTCAGGAGGCTGAGGCAGAAGAACTTGGGAGGGAGAGGCTGCAGTGAGTGGAGATCGCACCATTGCACTCCAGTCTAGGCGACAGAGCAAGACTCCGTCTCAAAAAAAAAGAAAAAAAAAAATTTCCACTTTTTGTGCTGCCATTTTTGTTCAATGCTATGAACAACAGAAAAGAATGCTTAAAACCAAACTTCCAGTTAGCATCCTATTTATCTGCTTTCCTTTGAAGCAAAAACTCTTCAAGCTAAGTTTTGAAAACTCCTTGTCTCTACCTGCTGTCCTCTCTAGTTCTCTAGTGAACCCTTTCTGATCACAGTCTTATACCAACTACCACACCACTGAAACTGCTCATTAAAAGTCACCAATGACTTTATGAAATCCAGTGGTCAATTTTCAATCTTCGTATTACTTGCCCTATCAGCAACATTAACAGTTAATTACTCCCTCCTCTTTCAGGCACTCTTCCCCTGACCTCAGGCAACCATATTCCTGGTTTTTCTCTTATCTTACTGACTGCTCTTTCTCAGTCTCTGTAAGCAGTTCTTTCCTGACCTCATAATGTTGAAGTGTCCCAGGACACAGTCCTTGGACCACTTCTCCCATCTGCCTATAATCATTCTCCAAGTAGAGCAAAAGGGTAGAGAAAGGGTAGGGAAAGCCTACAATGAAAAAACATTTCAGAATAAATGTAATATGCCTGTAAGGATAATTAAGTAAGTAAGGGCGGCAAGACCACATTCCTCCTCCAACCCATGGCAGACACTAATAATCAATTAAGTCTGGGAATATGGGGAGAAAGTGGGTAAACAAAGTTTAATAGCCTTTAATATTCTAATGTCCATTATGACTCCTCTGGAACAAGCTGGCTAACAACAGGAGTGCACCAATCACACCAAACACCAGCAGAATGTCAATTAGGCCTGCAAGGGTGCTTTTTCTCAGGGGACCTCATAGGACTTATGGTCCTTATGGTCCCTTGGGAAATATGGTCTACTGATTTTACACACACACACACACACACACACACACACACACACACCCCAGAAAACTGATGACAAAACAGCAGAACCCAATTAACAATTTGTGGATTAAAAGTTCCTTAGGGCTCTCCTAAAGCAATGAAAAGCTGGAGCAGTAAATCAGTCAAGCATATGATAGCACTGTATTCACTGTAACTATGGTTATATTTCAAAGGCCTCCAGTTAAATTAGTGTAATTATACATATCTGCATACTCTCAAAAAAGATCTTCCTAAAATTCAGTTAAAAAATTGTTTGGAACAAATTAAACATACTGAGGATTTCCAGATGGTCCCAGGTTGATGTTCTGTGAGGTAGAGTGTAGCTGTTAAGATGGGGGGAAAAAAACAACATTCTTATTGGAGCATCAAAAATTAATGTTTTGAAATAAAATATTTATAACTGTACCACAAATATTTGTTTTGTTGCCATGTTAAAGAAACCCAAGGTCCTGATTCTCAGTAAGGGTATAGACTTAACTTGGAAATACACATAATTGACAAAAATATAATCATTTTTCTCATGGTAATTTTCAAGAACTGTTGTAAGAAAAAACAATAAGCCAGAAATCAAGCTCTAAGTTTGCAAATGAATGAAATAAACTGAGGAAAGCTCCTTGGAGGAGGTGGGTATTGAAACCGCAATTTAAGAGGGATCACTTTTTAAAAAACTGGTTAAAAATGGCTTGTTTTTCAAGTTTTCAAATAGTTTATCAAAGAAATGATAGGATGATGACAATGATGATCGCAAATGCCGGGTTTTCAGTTTTAATTTGATGGTAGGTAAACATAGACAAAGCAAACATAGAAAGCAGTGCTTTTCTTTTCTTTTCTTTTCTTTTCTTGAGACAGAGTCTCACTCCAGGCTGGAGTGCAGTGGCGCAATCTCGGCTCACTGCAAGCTCCGCCTCCCGGTTTCATGCCATTCTCCTGCCTCAGTCTCCCGAGTAGCTGGGACTACAGGTGCCCGCCACCATGCCCAGCTAATTTTTTTGTATTTTTAGAAGAGACAGGTTTTTACCGTGTTAGCCAGGACGGTCTCCATCTCATAACCTTGTGATCCGCCCACCTCAGCCTCCTAAAGTGCTGGGATTACAGGCGTGAGCCGCCGCACCCGGCCTTTTCTTTCTAACTCTAGCACTGTGGTAGTGCTAACATTTTATATAGGCTTTTCTCTTTGCAACAGTTAACACAGTAAGCTTAAGTCCTGGTATTAATTTAGAAGCAAATCTTTATTTACCTAGTATGCTATAAATAATTTAAGTAATAAAAGATTCTAGTTCATTAATAATTAGCTAAAATTTTAACTCAAAAATCCCAGAAGATTAATCTAGTGATCCTATCAGAGTGAGCTTTTTATAAAAGCCAAGTGTAAGTAAATTCTGCTTCACATAAATAAACTTTAAAACTATACATTCAGATAATTAAATCAGTTATAAATGTTTCAAAAATGTATACTTTTATGAGTGTTCTATGTAATTATACTTCATATAAGCTATAAATATAAAAAAGCTTTTAAAAATTTCTCTAATCAGAACCAATCTTTTTTTTTTTTTCTTTTTTTTGAGATGGAGTTTCACTCTTCTTGCCCAGGCCGGAGTGTAGTGGCCCCATCTTCACTCACTGTAACCTCCACCTCGTGGGTTCAAACGATTCTCCTGCCTTAGCCTCCCAAGTAGCTGGGATTACAGGCACATGCCACCATGCCTGGCTAATTTTTGTATTTTTAGTACATATAGGGTTTTGCCATGTTGACCAGGCTGGTCTCGAACTCCTGACCTCAGGTGATTCACCCACCTCAGCCTCCCAAAGTACTGGGATTACAGGCATGAGGCACTGCACCCGGCCAAGAAAATTTTATCTTATCAAACTTCTTATTATAGACATATGTAATATATATTTTTACTTAAATTCATTTCAAATTTATAATCTCTAGAATATAAACTATTTCTTCAAATAAAGGGCAAATAATCTCATCCTTCAAAAGTTCTTAAGTTTCTGAGTGGGAGCGGTGGCTCATGCCTATAATCCCAGCACTTTGGGAGGCCAAGGTGAGTGGATCATCTGAGGTCAGGAGTTCGAGATCAGCCTGGCCAATATGGTGAAACCCTGTCCCTACCAAAAATACAAAAGTTAGCTGGGCGTGATGATGAGCACCTGGAATCCCAGCTACTCGGAAGGCTGAGGCAGAAGAATCCCTTGAACCCATGAGGTGGAGGTTGCAGTGAGCTGAGATAGCAGCACTGCACTCCACCATGGGCGACAGAGTGAGACTCTGTCTCAAAAAAATAAATAAATAAAATAAAGAAGTTTCTTATGAAGAAACAACATTGGCACCAGCATTGTAGTTACAATTCAAATTTATTTCCTATTGTTATACCTATAAAAAAAATTCATTAAATGAGATTAGTCCTGTTATGGCATAGTTTTAACATAAGAGTAGCCTTTAATGTTTAAATATTAGTGTTTCTTTCTACTAAGAAACTGCTATAAAATAATCAAACAAATAAATACTAAAAACGGAAGAAAAAAATAAATATTTCAGTGTTCCTTTGACTCTCACAATGTAATTCAAACTGAGTTGTAATTTTAATACACTTATTCTTTTAATGAATGTGCAGATAACTGGTTTAATTTTCCATTCTATAAATTTTTCTCATAAAGATGAAGGAAGGCTGGGTGCAGTGGCTCACGCCTGTAATCCCAGCAATTTGGGAGGCCCAGGCAGGCGGATCACAAGGTCAGGAGTTCGAGACCAACCTGGCTAACATGGTGAAATCCCATCTCTACTAAAAATACAAAAATTAGCTGGGCATGGTGGCGCACACCTGTAGTCCCAGCTACTTGGGAGGCTGAGGCAGGAGAATCACTTGAACCCAGAAGGAGGAGGTTGCAGTGAGCCAAGATTGCAACACTGCACTCCAGCATGGGCAACAGAGAGACTCCATCTCAAAAAAAAAAAAAAAAAAAAGGAAGAGGATTAAATATAGTGCAGATTAAACAACATGAACAACTTATCCCCTGAAGTATGTTAATATGTAATTAGATTTTATTATTTCGGCAAGGATTTCCCTAATGGAGCACATTTCTGAAATGATGAAAATTATTAGGATATATAATTAGACAACTGTACTTACTATTTCTGAAGACAATATCCAGTCACTAAATTGAGGGTGAAGTATAATTTCTTAACAGAATGAATACTAATTGAGATCATTTAAGTTTCTTGACTTCCCTTGGCCTCTATTTTTCTCTGTATCAATAAGGGGGTAGGTCCAGATGCCTTCTAAAACATTCCAGCTAGGAGCTTCACTTATTCACTTAAAAGTCCTTAATAGGCTGGGCACGGCGGCTCACACCTGTAATCCCAGCACTTTAGGAGGCCGAGGCTGGCGGATCACAAGGTCAGGAGATTGAGACCATCCTGGCTAACACGGTGAAACCTTGTCTCTACTAAAAATACAAAAAATTAGCTGGGCGTGGAGGCAGGCGCCTGTAATCCCAGCTACTCGAGAGGCTGAGGTAGGAGAATGGTATGAATCCGGGAGGTGGAGCCTGCGGTGAGCCGAGATCCTGCCACTGCCCTCCAGCCTGGGTGACAGGGCGAGACTCCATCTCCAAAAAACAAAAAAAAATCCTTAATAAATAGTTACAATTATACGACAAAGTATGGCTTTTTCCTTTTTTAAAAGAAATTCTTTTTATCAGTATTTTAAAACCTCAAGGGATTCTAGTGGAAGTTTCAGACATTATGGATGGAAAAAGAAAAAAAGGAACAAAACTCAGATTTAAAGTCAACAGTGGCAGAACCCAGAGATCTTTCAGCTTGGTTCTGTCTTCAAGTTGTCTGCAGTTGTCTTCCACTGCAAGGCAAGATAGTCTTCAAATAACCTAAACCTACCCAGTCTCACATGAGTAGCAAGCAAAACATGAAAAATTACGGTTACATAGATTTTAATCTTTAAAACATTACT
This sequence comes from Trachypithecus francoisi, assembly GCF_009764315.1. Taxonomy (NCBI): domain Eukaryota; kingdom Metazoa; phylum Chordata; class Mammalia; order Primates; family Cercopithecidae; genus Trachypithecus; species Trachypithecus francoisi. The sequence continues at coordinate 22,296,298 of NW_022681472.1, read as the reverse complement.
TGAATATATTCATTTTTCAATTAAAAATACTAATAGCTGGAAAGTGTCAAAAATATTAGGAAAAGGGTTTTTTAAAATCCACAACCTTATCAATATATAATTTTGCAAATATTTACACTACTTTCATATAGTATTTGCATATTTTTTAAAAACTGTAAATCATACTGTGTGAATATGCATATACATTTTAAATAGTGATTTCGCTTAATATATCGAAGCTTAAAATCTGATCTTCAAAAATAAAATGCATAACATATATGGACAAACACTAAGTGACTGGTAAATATTTAGGTTGATTCTAATATTGTTTTTAGCAGATCATACAGAAATGAACATCTTTTGCTTTTTTCTGTGTGGATTATTTCATTTGCATCAATTCCTGATGTTAATTGTTTTCCAAAGAAGTTGCAGAAAATTATGACACCAATGATGACCAAGGGTGCTCGTTTTACCTTACTGTTATCAGTTCTGCAATATTTTATTTACATTTTTATTGATTTGATAGAGCAATAAAAATCTCTCTAAGATTTTCATTTGCTAATAGCATCAACGTTGAACATTTTCCTCTATGTTTTTTACTAAGAGTATTCCTTCACGCCCCATTTCCTTTGATCTACTATAGTGTTAAGTATCATTCTTTTCAAAAACCCATTTGTATGAGCTTTTCACACATACGTTATTTCTTGTTATGCCTTATTTATTACGAATGTTTTCCCGGTTTGTTGTTTCTCTTTTGACCAGCTACAGAGTTTTTTTTTTTTTTTTTAAGTTTTTTATATTGTCCTAGGAGCAACCATATCACAGATGTAAAGTTCCATTTGTTCTCTTAACTGAGAATCTTCTTGGGGTATCTGAGAAGGAAAATTACTACTTTACAGCAGTCACAAAAAAGGAGTATGTCTTTTTTCAAAATGAAGATTTCAGCCCTAGGACACTAATATTCCAATGCACCATGTTATCTTTTAAATCACAAAAACAGCCATAACAGAATTAACAGGCATTATAAAGAAAAACTGTGTTTCAACCCATCATCTCTGATTTTCATGTACATATTTAATAATAGTTGTTTAAAAGTTTGAATTATGTAGATATATTTATATAACATTTATAATAATTTAATTGCTACAGAGTAATAATTTGAGTTAAATTATTACAATTTACTTCTCCCACGTAACTAAGGTAAATGTTGAAAACATCATAATAAGGCACAAGCCTATTTTACTTATTGCCATCACGATTTAGTTTTAAAAACAACACTGGCCAGGTGTGGTGGCTCACACCTGCAATCCCAGCACTTTGAGAGGCCAAGGCAGGGGGATCAGGAGGTCAGGAGTTCGAGCAGCCTGGCCAATATGGTGAAACCCCGTCTCTACTAAAAATACAAAAATTAGCCGGGCGTGGTGGCAGGCACCTGTAGTCCCAGCTACTAGGGAGGCTGAGGCAGGAGAATCGCTTGAACCCGGGAGGCGGAGGTTGCAGTGAGCCAAGATCGTGCCAATGACTCCAGCCTGGGCAACAGTGCAAGACTCCATCTCAAACAAACAAACAAACAAGAAACAAAACAAGGCTACCCTATTCTGTTAGGAACACATATTAATTATGTATATATATTACAGAAATAAAAGTTAGTTGATGCCAACTGGTATGTGTGTACTGACTGTTCTGTATAGAAAATCCTGACAATGCAGAGGAAGTGGGATGTAATGTGGTTGAGAAGGCCTTTTCTGTTGGCCAAAATTCAAAATAGTTTCAAGTGTGGCAATAATGATAAAATAAGACATAAAGTGAAGAAAGCAGAATATAAAATTGTATACACTACGTAATTAAAATTAGGTAATTTTAAAACCCTATACATTAGAGAAGATAGGAAAGAAAATCACCAGAATGTTAAAAATTTCTAGGTGTGGGTGCAATAATATGGGTAATACTTTTCTTTTTACCTACTATTTTCAAATTTGTCTGATTAACCTATATTACTTTTTAGTATAAAAAGTACTCATTCTATATGTTTTATAAGAAATAGTGATCTGTGGCCTGGGCACAGTGGCTCATGCCTATAATCCTAGCATTTTGAGAGGCTGAGGCAGGTGGATCATTTGAGGTCAGGAGTTTGAAACCAGCCTGACCAATATGGTGAAATCCCACCTCTACTAAATGCAAAAATTAGCCAGGCATGGTGGCAGGCACCTGTAATCCCAGCTACTGGGGAGTCTGAGGCAGGAGAATCACTTGAACATGGGAGGTGGAGGTTGCAGTGAGCTGAGATTGTGCCACTGCGCCACAGCTTGGGTGACAGAGTGAGACTCCATCTCAAACGAAAAAAGAAATAGTCATCTGTAAGAGATATGTGCATTTGTTTTTATGCGTTCTACATAGTAGAAACTCTACTATGGATGAAATTACTTCATTTGAAGTAAGTGTCCTAAAGCCACTAATTTCATCTTTGGGGAATGGTACTTTTTCTATTAAGAAAGAAAATTCCTCTTAATACCTTCTGAGAACTTCTTTCATCCTCATCTTCAGATGGATCTGACTGGTGTTTTGGACTGTCCATTTGAAGGAATGCTCTGACATCTGGACTAAAAACAAAAATTAACTTTATTATAACTTCAAAAGCATTTCTACAGTGTTTCTCCCTTTTAAAAGGAAAATCAAAATAGAAGTAACTATATTAGCATTTACAGTAAGAAAGTCAAACAGAATCCATTAATATTCATTATTATAAATGTAATAAGCAAATTAATTTTTTTAAAATAGAGAAACAGACAAATGGGCAAACATATAAACAGGAAGTACATGGAAAAGAAAACCCAAATGGCAAGCATATTTGTGAAGACAGCTAACTTCACTAGTAATCAGAGAAATGTAAGTTAAAATGATAATGAGATATGTTATGTCCATTACCTGGCAAAGGTTAGAAAGACAGATAATACCAAAAGTTGATAAAAAAAAAAAAATAGGGTAAGAGAAATGCTCAAATATTGTTGGTGACCATGCAGAATAAAGCAACTTTTCTGAAAAAGCAATCTGGTAACACTTGGTAAAACTGTGTATGCATTTTCCCTGGACCCAGAAATTCTAATTTTTGTGGTAAACCATAGAAAAAATTATGTGCAGGTCCAGTGAGAGGCATGTAATTATAATGTTCATTGCAGCATTTTCTGTAACAGGAAGTTAGAAGCAAAATAGGCATTTATCACCAGGCAAATGAATAAGTCAACTATGGTAATTGCCTACAGGGAATACTAGTCAACAGAAGCAAGAAACTATAGCACAGTACCATTTATATATATATTAAATACTCACAGACACAAAACATCAGTCTGTTTACCGAAGATACACAGATATATAAGGACAAATATCAAACACTCTAAAGCGGGTATCAATGGGGGGATTAGGAAATGGCTATGAAGATGAAGGATGAAGAGAAAAAAATGGACTACAATTAGAGATGGCCCACAGATGGACTCATGACGGCTGTGGGGAATAATTAAATCTCCATACCTGGCACCCTCTCCCCCGTCTGTCCTTAATTATTTAATCAAATAATATATATTATTTGTAGGAAACTTGAAATTTGAAAAATTATTTTTAAAAAGAGGAGTCTTTAGCCAGGAGTGGTGGCTCATGTGTGTAATCCCAATGCTCTGTGAGGCTGAAGCAGAAGGATAATTTGAGGCCAGGAGTTGGATATCAGCCTGGGCAACATGGCAGGACTCTGTCTCCACAAAAAATAAAAACAAAAAAACCCAGGCATGATGGTATAAACCTGTCCTAGCTACTCAGAAGGCTAAGGCAGGAGGATCACTCGAGCCCTCGAGGCTGAGGCTGCAGTGAACCAAGATTGCACCACCGCATTCCAGCATGGGTGACAAAGCAAGAACTTGGCTCTAAAAATAAATAAACAAAATGGGAAAAAAATAAAAAGAAAAAGAATTGGGCTGGTGTAAATGTAAAATGGTACAGCCACTGTGGAAAACAGTTTGGTAGTTGCTTGAAAAGTCAAACACAGAGTTACCTTAAGACTCAGCAATTCCAAACCTAGGCAAAGACCCAAGATAAATAAAAATATATGTTCACATAAAAACTCATACATGATTTCTCACAGCAGCATTATTCGTAACAGCCAAAAAGTGGAAATATCCCAAATGTTCACCACTGGATGAATGGATAAACAAAATGTGGTGTTATCCATACAATGGGATATTATACAGCCATAAAAAGGAATGGAGAGCACTAATACATGGTGTAACATGAATGAATCTCACAAAAACTATGCTAAATGAACAAAGGCAAAAAAAAAAAAGTCACCTACTATACTTTCATTTTAATAGGCAAATCTGTACAGACAGAAAGTAGAATAGTGGTTGCCAAGGGTTGGGGGAGGAGAGAATTTGGAGGTAAAGTTCCTTTTTTAGGGGGATGAAAATGTTAGATTAGCTTTGAGGTGATAGAATTAGTGATAATGGTTGTAAAACATCGTCAATATACTAAAAACTACTGGGCTGGGTGCAGTGGCTCACACCTGTGATTCCAGCACTTTGGGAGGCCGAGGCGGGCGGATCAAGAGGTAAGGAGTTCAAGACCAGCCTGGCCAACATAGGGAAATCCTGTCTCTACTGAAAATACAAAAAATTGCCGGGTGTGGTGGCACGCACCTGTAGTCCCAGCTACTCAGGAGGCTGAGGCAGGAGAATCTCTTGAACCCGGGAGGTGGAGTTTGCAGTGAGCCGAGATGGCACCATTGCACTCCAGCCTGGGTGACAGAGCAAAACTCTGTCTCAAAAACAAAAAACAAAAAACAAAAAACAAAAAACTACTGAATTGTACACTTTAGAATAATTTAAATGGTGAATTTTTAACTTAATAAAAAAGGTTTATAAAATGTAGGGGTGGGGATTTTCAATCTTACCATAGAAGCAACCACTGTTAACATTTTGGCATATTTTATTTCAGTCTTTTTCTCTGCACATTTAAGATCACAATATATTTAAATTTTCACTTTAAAATTACATCATAAACATTTCCCTATTTTGTTAAAAACTTTGTAAACAATCACTTTTGATAGATGCATGATACATAACATGAATGTACTAAAAATTACTCAATGATTCTTCCACTTGAGGGTATGACTTCCAACTTTTCATTACCATAAACAATGCTGCAGTTGACAATCTTTGTGCATAGTATCAGAACTCTATGACTTTCAGAACAGATTTTTAAAAATAAAATTACTCATCTGAATTGTAAACCATTTTACAGTATTAAACAAATACAGTTTGTAAGACTGATTTCCAGACCAGTTGTACCAATTTATACTCTTCTAGCAGTATATGAACATCCTGAAGACTCTCAGGCTTGACTAGCATTAAATGTTACATTTTATATTAACATCTTGGATAATTTGATGTCAAAAACTGTATTTTATTTTATTTATTTATTTTTTTTGAGACAGAGTCTCGCTCTGTCGCCCAGGCTGGAGTGCAGTGGCGCGATCTCGGCTCACTGCAAACTCCGTCTCCCGGGTTTATGCCATTCTCCTGCCTCAGCCTCCCGAGTAGCTGGGACTACAGGTGCCTGCCACCTTGCCCGGCTAGTTTTTTGTATTTTTTTAGTAGAGACGGGGTTTTACCATGTTCGCCAGGATGGTCTCGATCTCCTGACCTCGTGATCCGCCCGTCTCGGCCTCCCAAAGTGCTGGGATTACAGGCTTGAGCCACCGCGCCCGGCCAAAAACTGTATTTTAAAGAGGAACTACTCAGTATCACTTTCAGTAAAAAGTGAAATGCAAAATTAAAGCAACAGTAAGATACCATTACCCACTCACCAGAATGGCTAAAATGGAAGACTGACAATACTAAGTGTTAATGAGGTAAGCAACATGATTTCATATGCTGATGGAAAATGTACAACAGGTAAATCACTTTGCAAAACTATTTTGCATTATCCACTAAAGTTAAACATATACACACTCTACATCCCACAAGTTCTACTCCAAGATACATCAGAAATGTTGGCACATGTGCACCAAAAGGTATGTTAATGGCAGTATTATTTATAATAGTCAGAAAATATGAATATTAGTATCTCAAATGCCCATCAACAGTAGAATGAATCAACTGTGGTATAGTCATACAATGGAACATTATACAGCAATGGAAATGAACAAACTATAGCTACATGCAACAACATGGATGACTCTCACATGGCTGGGAAATAAGCCAGACAGAGAACACATATTGTATGGTTCCATTTACATAAAGTTCAAAAACAGGGCACACACTAGTCTATTTTGTTAAAAGTTAGGCTGATAGTTACCTGTGGGAAGGAAGAAAAATAGAGACTGAAAGAGGATGTGTAAGAGATCTCAAGGGTGTTCATAATATTTTCTTTTTTGGCCTGGGGGGATGATATAATTCAGTGATGTTTATTTCTCATAATTTATTGAGCTGTACAGTCTTGATCTGGGCACTTTTCTCTTTGTTATACTCAATAAAATTAAAATAAGGTATTTCTGCTTCCATTTCATTTCTTTTTTTTTTTTTCTTTAGAGACGGAGTCTCGCTCTGTCACCCGGGCTGGAGTGCAGTGGCCGGATCTCAGCTCACTGGAAGCTCTGCCTCCTGGGTTCACGCCATTCTCCTGCCTCAGCCTCCCGAGTAGCTGGGACTACAGGCGGCCACCACCTCGCCCAGCTAGTTTTTTGTATTTTTTAGTAGAGACGGGGTTTCACCATGTTAGCCAGGATGGTCTTGATCTCCTGACCTCGTGATCCACCCATCTCGGCCTCCCAAAGTGCTGGGATTACAGGCTTGAGCCACCGCGCCCGGCCTCATTTCTTAAATACATAAGGAAATGTTTAGTTTCTCTGACAATAAGCCATTTCTGTGTCCTTCTTTGTGAACCATTCAATGTGCTTTGTGCTGGTTTTTTTTTTTTTTTTTTTAGTGTCTTAAATGTTTGCACGGGCTCTTTCTATGTTAAATGTATTTATCTATTGTCCTTTATCATGGAAAGCTTTTTCCGTATTTTTGGTTTTCAATTTTACTTATGATTTGGGGGTTCCAAAGTTCTGCTTTTTTTTTTTTTGCTTTTGCTGTTTTAGAGATGGGTCTCACTCTGCCACCCAGGTTGGACTGCAGTGGGATAATCACGGCTCACTGCAGCCTGGATCCCCTGGGCTCGGGTGATCCTCCTACCTTACTACCTCAGCCTCCTGAGCAGTTGGGACTACCAGCACATGCCACCATGACAGGCTGATTTTTTGCATTTTTTTTGGAGAGGGGGTTTTGCCATGCTGCATGGGTTGGTCTTGAACTCCTGGGCTCAAGTGATTTGCCTGCCTTGGTCTCCCAAAGTGCTGGGAGTATAGGCATGAGCCACCGTGCACAAAGTTTTTATTAGTCAAATTTTTCATTGTTTTACTCTGTGATAATGTCATGCACTGACAATATGCTCAGAAAACCCTTTTTCATCCAGAGATGAGAGAGATACTAACATTTTATTCTATTTTGAAAATGATTTTTAAATGTTTTTAATAAAGTCATCTTAAAAATTAGCTTTTCTGGCCGGGCATGGTGGCTCACACCTACAATCCCAGCACTTCAGGAGGCCGAGAGGGGTGATAACTTGAGGTCAGGAGTTCGAAACCAGCCTGGCTAACATGGGGAAACCCGGTTCCATTAAAAATACAAAAATTAGCGGGTGTGCTGGCACACACTGTGGTCCTAGCTACTTGGGAGGCTGAGGCAGGAGAACTGCCTGAACCTGGGAGGCAGAGGCTGTAGTAAGCAGAGATCAGGCCACTGTACATCAGCCTGGGTGACAGAGTGAAATTCCGTTTAAAAAAAAAAAAAAAAAAAAAAAAGCTTTTCTCTCTACTGAACAAAAGGTTTTTTTTTTTTTTTTTGAGATGAGTCTCGCTCTGTCACCAGGCTGGAGTGCAGTGGCATGATCTCGGCTCACTGCAACCTCTGCCTCCCAGGTTCAGGCGATTCTCCAGCCTCAGCCTCCCGAGTAGCTGGGACCACAGGCACACGTCATCACATCCGGCTAATTTTTGTACTTTTAGTAGAGATGAGGTTTCACCACATTGGCCAGGATGGTCTCAATCTCTTGACCTCATGATCCACCTGCCTTGGCCTCCCAAAGTGTTGCGGTTACAGGCATGAGCCACTGTGCCTGGCCAGAAGAAAAGCTATTTTTAAAGTGTATTTCCTGCTGGGCACGGTGGCTCATGCCTATAATCCCAGCACTTTGGGAGGCAGATCATCTGAGGTCAGGAGTTCCACCCCAGCCTGGCCTGTTGATGAAACCCCGTCTCTACTAAAAATACAAATATTAGCTGGGTGTGGTGGCGCACACCTGTAATTCCAGCTACTCAGGAGGCTGAGGTGAGAGAATTGCTTCAGCCCGGGGAGTGGAGATTGCAGTGAGCTGAGTTCACACCACTGCACTCCAGCCTGGGTGACAGAGCAAGATGCTGTCTCAAAAACATAAAAAATAAAAATAAAAAATAAAGTACATTTCCTTAACAGTAATAACAGGTACACAGGAGGGGCTCAAGATAAACTTGCTGACTGGCTTCTCTTCTTGCCCTCTTAAATTTCTACTATTTTAAGAACAGCTTGATGTTCAAATGAAGAGCATGAAAATTAAAAGTTCTGTTAACAACAGAAAAGATGTAGAAAATAGGAAATGTGGGCCAGGTGCAGTGGCTCACGCCTGTAATCCCAGCACACTGGGAAGCCGAGGCAGGCAGATCACGAAGTCAAGAGATTGAGACCAACCTGACCAACATGGTGAAATCCCGTCTCTGCTAAAAATACAAAAATTAGCTGGGTGTGGTGGCACACACGTGTAATCCCAGCTACTTGGGAGGGTGAGGCAGGAGAATCACTTGAACCTGGGAGGCAGAGATTGCAGTGAGCTGAGATTCTGCCACTGCACTTCAGCCTGGGTGACAGAGCAAGACTCTGTCTCAAAAAAAAAAAAAAAAAAAAGGAAACGTCACATTTTGCTAAAAAGAAAATGTCAGTTAAAAAATTAAGCTTATCACACCTGTAATCCCACCACTTCGGGAGGCTGAGGTGGGCAGATCACAAGGTCAGGAGATTGAGACCATCCTAACACGGTGAAACCCCGTTTCTACTAAAAAAACAAAACAAAAAAAATTAGCCGGGCGTGGTGGCACGCCCTGTAGTTCCAGCTACTGGGGAGGCTGAGGTAGAAGAATGGTGTGAATCCAGGAGGCAGAATTTGCAGTGAGCTGAGATCGCACCACCGCATTCCAGCCTGGGTGACAGAGTGAGACTTCTTTAAAAAAAAAAACAAAAAAAAAACCCAGTTTAAAAGACTCTTGGCTATTTTTGGGGTGCTGGAAATATCTTTTATCATGAATGGAATGGTGATGGTTACAGGGTGTATATATATTTCAAACTCCATTGAATTGTATACTTAAGAATTGTGTATTTCACAGTATAAGGTTTTGGAAACTGGCAATTTAAAATAATCCAATTGCTTTTAGTTGAATTTTAATGCCAAATATAACATATTTATAATACTGCACGTCAAGATTCAGAATGAATACTTAGTATTTATTATATAGTCTTAGGGGTTCTGAATAACTTAAAATACTAGGAGAAGTAATAACCACTACCATTTATTGCATACTTATTCCATGCCAGCTCTGTTAAAATTCAAGCTTTGAATGCATGAATTACATTTCACACAAGCCAGTAATATGCCAATCAAAGTAATCTCCAGTGTACATAGCAATAATTAGAGATTAGAAGGGTGGGTCTAAGGTGAAGGTAGCATAGTGCATATCCCCAGGAAAAGGCATAATGTTTAAGAAAATAATTAAACAAAGAGTCAAATAAAAAGACTTTTTACTGAGGAATAGACTAGACAATGGAACTGTGAGTTCAGGTATACTACCAAATTTCATGCCCTTCTGCCACCTGCCAGAGGATACCTGTTCTTACTGCACTGCCTAATGCTGGTGTGACCACGACTGTGAGACCTGCTTGACCCTTGCCCTAACCTGGGAGCATCAGGGGAAATCCCTGACCAGAAGACGTTGTCAGAGGAAATCCAGTTTTAGCATTTTAGTAATTTAGTAAATTCAATTAAGTAAATTTAAAAAGCAGGTCAGAGGGCCTGTTCAGAATAGTAGAAGGCCTCTGTGAGCTCTAAAGAACCATATAAATGATAATCATCTTTTTTAGAAAAATTATTCAAAAATACAGTTCTTCAGTGTTGTGGTTCTGAAAGACTGTTAAAGTGTGTCATATTTACACCATTGCCCATAGGCAACTTTTAGTTTACACAGATAGGTGAGCTGCGGAAAAGCTATTCAAATATTTATCCTCTTCATTTCCTCTTAGAAAACTTTATTCACACAAGTATTATAACATAAATTACAAAACACAATAAATGTAATGAATACTCATAAAACAACTACCAGACTCAAAAATGAAAACAAGCCAAACCACAGATCTACCACTGTTTTTGTAGGTATTTCTGATACAACCCTCCACCTTCCCAGCTGGGAGCTACTGGCCTACAGAAAGAAGTTTAAACCTGTCAGCATGAGACACCCACAGGGCTGGGAAAGCGCCTTTATCTTAATGGCTGCTGGAATACTGTGTTGAGAAAGAATGGCGGCCTCATGTGGGTCAACAGAACACCGACCCAAGTGGAACAGAAACGGTGGCATGTGTGCCCAACCCCAGACAACTCCTTCAACTTCGTCTTCTTTCCCAAAATCTACTCAGTCCAGGAAATGTTAAGTGTCCTGACGGTTCAGGCTTTCTGTATCCTTTTACGCCTGGAATGCATTCTCTTTTTTCCTCGAATGATTACACATCCTTTAAGTTGCAGGAAGCCTTCCTTGACCTCCTCAAGAAGAGACGCCTACACCTTTCTCTGCTATCTTCTAGCACCTCTATCATAAAAATTATCCAGCTTCAATTTCTTGTTTATTAATATATGCCTGCCTCTCCCACTACACTGGGAGCCTGTGCCTCTGGAAGGTAGGGATGACACTTAGCTTTATATTCCCAATGCAAGTAGCAGGTACTTAAATGCTTTTTGAAGGTATAGATAAAATATAATACCAAATAATTAGCAAGATGCTTTAATTTATTATGCTAATTCATTTCAAGTTTAATCTATAAAACTAATGCAAGTACAAAAGGAAAAAAGAAAATAAGACGAAGAGAAAAGGGGAGAAAGAGTATCAGGAAGAAAATGCTCAAGGAAGATTTTACAAACATATATAGCACAGTAATGTTTCATAGAACAAACACAATTTATGTAAGGACTATTCAGTATTCTTAGGTTTGGTGTGAGTGTCCCTTTAGAACACAACAAAAATTACTTACTGGTTATAGAGTTCTGGATGCCTAACAAGGTTCTGAATGAATTCATTTAGTCCTGCTCTTCTTTGTTTAATAAAATCTGGAAGAGAAATATAAACTATTAGGATTATTTGTATCAGACTATGCAATTATCATCAACAGTTATATAATAGACAAGCACAAGATAGATAGTAAATTTTGATTAAGAAGCTATTTTTAAACACATGCTACTTGTCACACAAAGAATACATACTTAGAAATTATATATATTATATGAATCATTGTATTTATATAATATATAATTATATACTACATATATGTAATTATATACTAAAATTAAAACTAAGCAGACAATTTACCTCCAAAAAGAAAGTTCTCAAAAACTGCCTATTATAGACTCTAAATAGACTAATTACAAAAATTGGAGAAGCACATTGCTTTGTCCAACTCCTCATGTACTACCAGACAAGGAATAAAAACTAACACTATGACACTGATACTGAAAATCACACAAATTAAAAAAAATAAGGATTTCTGGAAATCCTTTGCAACTGGGAAATAATGATTAATTGGTTAACTGAATATCACTAAAACTCTAGTTTAACTTCCATTGTGAAAAACAAAAAACTTAAAAAATACACAGGCATACTTTCCTAACAAGTAATTGTCCAGTATTTTCTTTTTTTAAATTTTTCTTTTTTGGTTGAGACAGGGTCTTGTTCTGTTGCCCAGGCTGAAGTGCAGTAGCGTGATCTAGGCTCACGGCAACTGCTGCATCCTGGGCTCAAGCAACCATCCCGTCTCAGCCTGCCGAGTAGCTGGGACTATAAGCATACACCACCATGCCTGGCTAATTTTTGTATTTTTTGTAGAGACAGGGTCTCACTATGTTGCCCAGGCTGATCTTGAACTCCTGGGCTCAAGCAATCTACCATCCTCGGCCTCCCAAAGTGCTGGGATTACAGGCATGAGCCATTGTGCCCAGCCTGTCCAGTATTTTTGAAGTGTTTTGTTTGTTGATAATTGAAGCTCATGCAATAGCAGCTTAAGAATAAATATTAAGCACAAACCTTTCTTTACTTTGAAATACACACACACTTTTCTTGGAATTAGAAAACTTTATTCAAGTATCTTTGTCTCTCCCATTTCCTAACCTTGAACTTTTCCAATATTTAAATTTTTACTTGTAAAATGTGGATAGTAACAATATTTATAACTCATAATGCTGTTATAGGATTACATGAGATAATGCATATAAGTTTATAGTAGGATGTCTGGCAGATGGTAAGAGCATTACTTATAGCTAATAATTATTAGATACTATTACTTTTGTTGTTGTTATTATTATTAGTGGTTGTGGGGTCTCAAAGCCATTATCCTAAACTCTTTTTTTTTAAATTCGAGACAAAGTCTTGCTCTGTCACCCAGGCTGGAGTGCAGTGGCGTGATCTTGGCTCACTGCAACCTTCACCTCCTGAGTTCAAGCGATTCTCCTGCCTCAGCCTCCAAAGTAGCTGGGATTACAGGCCCGCACCACCACACCTTGCTAATTTTTGTATTTTTAGTAGACAGGGTTTCACCATGTTGGCCAGGCTGGTCTCGAACTCTAGACCTCGTGATCCGCCTGCCTCAGCCTCCCAAAGTGCTGGGATTATAGGCATGAGCCACAGCACCCAGCCAACTCTGAAGAAATACACTCTAAAAATTAAACACATGTGATTTGAGAAACTGTCTCCTATATGGCGAATGTCTGGATAAAAACCCATAAAAAATATTCCACTTGATAATGAGTTTTGGTTTAGTAAACTGATTTCTACTGAATAAAGGTATAATGTATAGTGTTTGTCACCAAAATGATGGGTCATTTTCAGGTTTATTTCCATTTCTTAAATGGAAGGTATGGTTTCATAGGTTTCATACAAATATAAACAAATATAAAATCAGGTCTGGTCTTTGGGAGCCAGATGCATGTACTTGGTACTTTTTTCTTGTTCGTCTAAGAATTCCTTGAAGAATTTCAGGTAGGTATCTTATTAAACTCTTTCAAGGACATTCATAATGTCACCAGGTAGCAAAGCACATGTGAGGTTTACATTAAAAACTATAATTGAAACACAGTTATTTCTTGAGAACTGAACTTAGTAACATATGAAGAACTAAAATGAATGACTACATTTAGGATATTCAAAGAAAACCTAATAACTATATGGAAGCAGCTTTAAATTGTTCTGTGGATGCTTACTGAAGATATATTTTACTTTTGAAGGCCAGTGCGAAGAGAGGAATTTCCTTTCCTCAGTGAGCTATAGCCCATACTGCTCTTAAGTGTTTCTAGGTGTCATTTCATTACTGACTATTTAACAGTTTTAAAATTGCTATGTAAAGCCCTATATAAGAAGACAAAGAAGTCTAGTAGTAGTCAGAATTCAGGGGAAATTCCAAATTTACTTTTTTAGATCAACACTAAGCTTGCAAATATCTGAAAAAATTCCAGGTAAGAATATAATGTATAGGGTAAGTGCCAAGAATTTATATAAGACCTATATATTATTTTAAGAATTATAGTTAGAAATATGTATTCTTAAAAATCTCTCTGATGAAGAAGTTACATGAATGTATCTGTTGTAATTCAAAAGAAATTTCAATTAGAAATTTTAAAAAGGCTGGGCGCAGTTGCTCATGTCTGTAATCCCACAGTTTTGGGAGGCCTAGGTGAGAGAATCACTTGAGGCCAGGAGTTTGAGACTAGCCTGGACAACATAGCGACACCATGTCTCTACAAAAAAATAAAAAATTAACTAGCTATGGGGACATACACCTGTAGTCCTAGCTACTCAGCAGGCTGAGGTGGGAGGATCGCTTGAGTTGGGAGGCAGAGATTGCAGTGAGCTGAGATCGCACCACTGTACTCCAGCCTGGCAAGAGACACTGACTCAAAAACATATATATATATATATATATAAAGTTAAAAGTATGGTTTCCTCTGGGTGTATCCTATTAAAAAATCTTTAAATTCATAATAAAATGTTAACAAAAAGTATAGGCAGAGATTATTCTTAAAATCAGCCTTCAAGTATGTAAGATGTATCTTATACAGGTTGACAAACACTAGAATAAAGAAGTAGAAAAAAGAAAAAGAAGACATAGGCTTAAGCTGCAGGATAAGAACTCAAAAAGATAAGCAAAAATCCCATAAAATGGCTACCAATCATGAGGTAAGTTAAAAAGGGAATTTCAGAACATTTTTCTTAGGTATTATTTTATTTATTTATTTATTTTTGTTGTTGAGACGGAGTTTTGCTCTTGTTGCCCAGGCTGGAGTGCAATGGCGTGATTCCGGCTCACTGCAACCTCTGCCTCCCAGGTTCAAGCAATTCTCCTGACTCAGCCTCCAGAGTAACTGGGATTACAGGCGCGTGCCACCACGCCCGGCTAATTTTTGTATTTTCAGTAGAGATGAGGTTTCACCATGTTGGCCAGGCTAGTCTAGAACTCCTGACCTCAGGTGATCCACCCACCTCGGCCTCCCAAAGTGCTGGGATTACAGGTATGAGCCACTGCGCCCAGCCAACTTTATTTTTAACTTTTTATTATGAAAAACTTCACAAGTACACAAAAGATGAGAACCTTATTCGCCTACTTTAAAATTTATCAATATTCTGCTATTCCAATTTCTTTCATTTATCCTCATTCCTCACTTTTTTTTTTTTTTCTCGAGTATTTTAAAGCAATTCTCAGGCTGTTTTTTTTTTTTTTTTTTTTTGGTGGAGGGGGGAATAAATCAGTATTTCTAAATGGTAATATCTTTAAAAAAATAGTAAAGCCATGAAATTACTCTCTCATAATGTCTATAAATTCTTTTTTTTTTTTTTTTTGAGACGGAGTCTCGCTCTGCCGCCCAGGCTGGAGTGCAGTGGCCGGATCTCAGCTCACTGCAAGCTCCGCCTCCCGGGTTTACGCCATTCTCCTGCCTCAGCCTCCCGAGTAGCTGGGACTACAGGCGCCCGCCACATCGCCCGGCTAGTTTTTTGTATTTTTTTTTTTTTTTAGTAGAGACGGGGTTTCACCGTGTTAGCCAGGATGGTCTCGATCTCCTGACCTCGTGATCCACCCGTCTCGGCCTCCCAAAGTGCCGGGATTATAGGCTTGAGCCACCGCGCCCGGCCTCTGTCTATAAATTCTTTTATTTCCCTCTAATAAACAGGTAGAACTAATTCTTCTCTCTTGAATGGGGGTTGGACTTAATGACTACCTTCTAATGAGAGGAATATGGTGGATGTGATGGCATGTGGCTTCCAAGACTAAGTCAGAGAAGGCAACAAGGCTTCCTCCTTGCTAGTTCTCTTGGATCACTCACTCTGGGGAAGCCAGTTACCATGTTGTAAGGACACTCAAGGCCCCTTAAGAAGAGGCCCACTCACAAGGAACCAAGGCTTTCTACCAAAAACTATATGAGTGAGCCATCTTAGAAGCAGATCCTTCCGCCCCAGTAAAGTCTTCAAATCACTGATGGTCTTTGCCTAGAACTATTAATTCATCAGAAGTTGTATAAGGATTTTCCAGTTCTATCATTCTGTGATTCTTCTATTTATGAACTGTGATTCCACTACCAAGTATTTTCCAACATTATCTCTTTGGTACAAAGAAATTACATTTCATACAACAAAGGCAAGATAAATCCTTGATTTTTTAATTTATTGATTTGGCAAATAAATTTACTCTAGTAACTTCTACAGCATTTCATGAGGTTTTTTTCCCCCCTAAACAAGCAAAGTAAATTGGAAAGTCTTTATACTGATGTGCTTTAACCTGCTACGATAATTACTTTCTCCATGCCATCTAATTTTTGCTCAGTAAAAGCCCCAACAGCTGGGCTCCTGTGTTCTTTTGATAAAACTCCAGCCATCCTAAATAGC
Organism: Trachypithecus francoisi; assembly: GCF_009764315.1. Taxonomy (NCBI): domain Eukaryota; kingdom Metazoa; phylum Chordata; class Mammalia; order Primates; family Cercopithecidae; genus Trachypithecus; species Trachypithecus francoisi. The sequence goes on along the minus strand of NW_022681472.1, from coordinate 22,280,019 downwards.
TTCCTTGCTTTCAGGCAAGCTGTCCTGAGATCACTTTGTACATTTCCTGTGCCGGATCTGGGATCACCATTTCTCCATGGAACTCTGGTTCCTTTGAGAGGGAAATGGTACTTAGAGATCACAATCTGAATGCTAGGGGTGTTGGTTACTACTTGTTATTATTTTTAGGTATTTCCAAGAGAGAGTGCTAGAAAATATTTTTACAAAGCTAAAAAAATAAATTATGGGTCAGGTGCAGTGGCTCACGCCTGCAATCCCAGCTACTCGGGAGGCTGAGACAGGAGAATCGCTTGAACCTATGAGATGGAGGTTGTGGTGAGCCGAGATCATGCCATTGCACTCCAGCCTGGGCAACAAGGGTGAAACTCTGTCTCAAAAAATAAATAAATAAAATAAATAAATATTTCAAACTCTATCACCAAATTAAGTTACAAATTACAGGATTCTGCTGGGTGTGGTGGCTCATGCCTGTAATCGTAGCACTTTGGGAGGCCAAGGCGGGCAGATCACCTGAGGTTGGGAGTTTGAGACCAGCCTGACCAACATGGAGAAACCCCATCTCTACTAAAAATACAAAATTAACCAGGCATGGTGGCGCATGCCTGTAATCCCAGCTACTTGGGAGGCTGAGGCAGGAAAATCATCTGAACTCAGGAGGTGGAGGTTGTGGTGAGCCAAGATCACACCACTGCACTGTAGCCTGGGCAACAAGAATGAAACTCTGTCTCAAAAAAAAAAAAAAAAAAGAAAAGAAAATGACAGGATTTTTACTTAAAATCTTTGATTTTGTTTGTATCACTTTCCTCTCCTGTTTAAAATCTTGGTTTCCATGATAGTAACATTAATGACAGAATAACAACTCCATATAACTAACATTAACACTACTGAATGCAGTGTAAAATTTGTCCATGGGTTTTTGTTTTTATCCTTAGCAATATATCCCATGAAGAATTACAGTCAAAATCCCATGTTTTAAAGTTATTTAAATTAAGTTAGGTTTTTTCCTTCAGTTTATTTTCAGTTGTTAGAGGCTGCTTTGTTATTGCATTTTTATTTTTGTTTTTAAATTGTTTAAAATGTGTACATGGTTCCAAAGTCAAAGGTACAAACAAAATTCATTCAAGGGCATCTAACTTCCACCCCTTTTGCCTTTCCCGATCTCTCCTTCACCCTTAAAGTCACTAGTTTTATTAGTTTTTCGTTTATTCTTCCATTATTTCTTTTTGAATCTCCATAGCTTTTCCTACACAAAAAATACACACCATACAAATTCATTTGCTGTACTGTGATTTTTTTTTTTTCCATTTAACGGTATATTCTGGAGATCACACCATAGCAAAATACATAAAGAGCTTTTTTGTTCCTTTTTACAAGTACGTTATATCCAGCTCCATCGGAAAAGTATTTCCATTGTTTCCAGTTTTTCTGTTAATAATTGTGTCACAATACATACAGTCTTGTGTCTACATATCATATGCAGTTTATTTTACGGACAGCTTCCTAGAAATGTGATTTCTTTTTTTTTTTTTTTTTTTTTTTTTTTTTTGTTGAGACAGAGTCTCGCTCTGTCGCCCAGGCTGGAGTGCAGTGGCCGGATCTCAGCTCACTGCAAGCTCCGCCTCCCGGGTTTACGCCATTCTCCTGCCTCAGCCTCCTGAGTAGCTGGGACTACAGACGCCTGCCACCTCGCCCGGCTAGTTTTTTGTATTTTTAGTAGAGACGGGGTTTCACCATGTTAGCCAGGATGGTCTCGATCTCCTGACCTCGTGATCCACCCGTCTCGGCCTCCCAAAGTGCTGGGATTACAGGCTTGAGCCACCGCGCCCGGCCAGAAATGTGATTTCTTGGCCAAAGGGGAAAACGCATTCACAGTTTTTCCAAACATTACCAAATTCCCCTCAACATGGATTGTACCACTTTTTATTCCACCAGAAAAATATGGGAATGCCTGTATCCCCAAAGTGTAACCAAATGAGCATCTTATCCATCTCTGTTTTTCTGAATTTGACTTAGATCTGATTTCCCCAATGCAGGACTTTCTAACATCTCTGTGATATATGATCCCTTTCACTGTATGCAGTGAACAGAAATCCTATGGAAATGTAATATTACGCATATTCGATATACGCAGGATAGACAAACAGTTCTTCAAAAAAATCAGTTTTTAGTGTCAATTAATTCATCAAAACAAAGTACCAAAGAGCATGCAGCTTGGTATCTTGCTTTTAACAATGAAGCAGCATTGTTGCCAGTCTTTTACTTCTTTGCTTTCTTTCCTTGATTAAATAATTGTCTTAAGTAATTAGTTAAGGACTCTACAGAACTCCAACCCAAGTTCCAGTCTCATATTATCACTAGTAGTTTGATTTCTTAATATTTTTCTGCCACTTCTAATTAGTTAATTCTCTCAGTCACCCAGGCCAGACCCTCCAATTATCTCTCATTCTCTTCTCTATATGTCTGTTACCTAAGCAATCATCAAGATGTATTCCAGATTTTTCATTAAAGGAGTTCTCGTACATTGCACATTTTTAAACCTTATTTCTACCCTAGTCCCCATACTCATTATCTAATGCCAGGGCTACTGGACTATTACCTTAAGCAGTCTCCCAGCCTCTCCTCTGCTGTGCCCACCATAAATTACCCACTGTCAGTTTCACATCTTGATCAAATGCCACTAAGGCCAACACGCTACCCATGAAGATGCTTTTCAACCTGTGCTCCAAGGAGATACTTCACTGTTATACCAACAAAACAGGTCCATTTAAATTTTTTTTCACATATTACATTTCCATAAGATTTCTTGTGTGTGTGTGTGTGTGTGTTTGGGGAACAGAATCTCACTCTGTTGCCCAGGCTGGAGTGCAATGGCGTGATCTTGGCTCACTTGCAACCTCCGACTCCTGGATTCAAGTGATTATCCTGCCCCAGCCTCCCGAGTAGCTGAGACTACAGGCACACACCACCACGCGCGGCTAATTTTTCTATTTTTAGTAGAGACGCAGTTTCACCATGTTGCCGCTGGTCTTGAACTCCTGGCCTCAAGTGATCCACCCACCTCGGCCTCCCAAAATGCTGGGATTACAGGCGTAGCCACCATATCTGGCCTCCATAAGATTTCAATTGAGAAAAAAGTGTTCTGCTGCTGAAAACAAAGCGTGAGTACAAAAGCCACAGGTCTACAGAATATAATCTGGCTTTGTTGTGCCAACTCAATTTTCTCTTGCTTCTCTTTATTAATGGGTTCATATATTTAGCAATACTTTAAAACCTAGTATTTGCCAGTTTTAAATAAAGTAATACTTTAAAACCAGTATATTGCCATTGTCAACCAATAAAAAAAGACATGTCTGCACCTTCAGAAAATCTACAGCCTACTATAAGACAGATTAGCAATTACAATGAAATGTGCTACATACTCCCAAGAGAAAAAAAAAAAAAATCTCTGTATGTAACCAGGGAAGTGAGAACCTTCTCCAATCCTGAGTTTCATAAAGTGTAAAGAATAATAAGCCTCCTTATTATTCTATAGGGCTATAGGCAAAGCAGCCTCTGGGGGGAAAAGTTTTAATTAAGGGAAGAATGTGGAAGAAATGTGAAAAAGATGCAGGATAAAGAGCAGTCTGTTAATGGTGGGCAGAATTCTATAGGATACAGTGATATGGTCTGGGAGGAAAATGAATGGTATGAAGTTAGGATGGAGAGAGAGCACAGTCAAGATAAGGGACCTTAGAGCTTTTATCTTGAGTAGTGACCAAGATCTCTCTCTCTTTCTTTCTTTTCTTACACAGACATGTAAGGTATTAATTTAACCGGTTACAAGCAAATTAGTTGGGGAAGGAGGGCAATCCATTTGGGATTCATCCGTGGCAGAGACAGATGACTCTTCTGATAGAATTCCTGGTGAATAAGAAGACTTCTGTTTCCCTATAAGTAGACACCTGTGACTTCTATTAATCTCTTGGGTTCTAGGGGAAAATTCCATGCTCACAGCTTTAGTCATATAGGTGCTAGATGCTGAGACCCTGTGTGTCAATGGGCTCCCGAAGGGTGAGCAATAGGATATCTTTTTTTTTTTTTTTTTTTTTGAGACGAAGTCTCGCTCTGTCACTTAGGCTGGAGTGCAGTGGCGCCGATCTCAGCTCACTGCAACATCTGCCTCCTGGGTTCAAGCGATTCTCCTGCCTCAGCCTCCCAAGTAGCTGGGACTACAGGCGCATGCCACCACGCCTGGCTAATTTTTTGTAGTTTTTTTTTTTTTTTTTGATATGGAGTCTCGCTCTGTCGCCCAGGCTGGAGTGCAGTGGCCGGATCTCAGCTCACTGCAAGCTCCGCTTCCCGGGTTTACGCCATTCTCCTGCCTCAGCCTCCCGAGTAGCTGGGACTACAGGCACCTGCCACCTCGCCCTGCTAGTTTTTTGTATATTTTAGTAGAGACGGGGTTTCACCGTGTTAGCCAGGATGGTCTCGATCTCCTGACCTCGTGATCCGCCTGTCTCGGCCTCCCAAAGTGCTGGGATTACAGGCTTGAGCCACCGCGCCCGGCCAATTTTTTGTAGTTTTAGTAGAGACGGGGTTTCACCATGTTAGCCAGGATGGTCTTGATCTCCTGACTTCGTGATCCGTCCGCCTTGGCCTCCCAAAGTGCTGGGATTACAGGCGTGAGCCACCGCACCCGGCCTAGGGTATCTTTTTGGTATCCCATTTAGAGGCCTGCAAGTTGCTATGTACACAGTATATATTTAATGTTTCTGAATATAAAAGTGAATATTCTTCATGACACTGATTTAAAGTCAGTAAAGTTTCCCAAATTAACTTGAAGGATCAATAAAAAAAAATATTAATAGGGTCTCCCTCTGTCACCCAGCCTGGAGTGCAATGGCACAATGACAGCTCACTGCAGCCTTGAACTACTGACCTCAAGCAATCCTCTCACCTCAGCCTCCTGAGTAGCTGGGACTACAGGTTCATGCCACCATGCCCAGCTAAACTTTAAATTTTTGTAGAGATGAGGTTGCCCAGGCTGGTCTCGAAACTCCTAGCCTGAAGTGATCCTCCTGCCTCGCACTCCCAAAGTATTTCGATTACAGGTGTGAGCCACTGCGCCCAGCCCATGGACAGATAAATTTATCTGAAGTCAGACTGCTTGAATTTGGCTTCCAAATCTGCCCTTTACTATCTGCATGTGGTCCTGGGCAAATTAATGTGTCTTAGTTTCCTTATCTATAAAAATAGTGATAACAACAATAACACCCAACTCACAAAATTGTGAGGATCGAATAAATTAAAACACACGAAGTACTTAAAACAATGCCTAGTAGACAGTAAGCACCTTCCTGAGGCATTATTTTCATAGGGCATGAGATCTTTTAAAGTCCTGCACTGCTATACAGTGCAATGAATATGTTAATTTACTTCTTCAAACTTCAACGATCACTTCATGGCTGGCCTATGAAGTTGTTTCTTACCTGGATCAAAATTATCACCAAATATTCTCTTGGCAGGAATCTTCAGGGCCATAGCAGGAAACTGTTTTTTTAACTAAAATTTTTAAAAATAACATTATATGAACTAATTTTATAAGTCTTCTAGTTACGCATACATCAAAGCCAAATACAATCTGATTTTAAAGAAAATCCATCATAAGACATACTTTTGAATTTATGATCATCCAAAGTACAATATAATATATATCAATAAAATGTCACAAACTAGTCATCTTTTTTGGTCCCAATAAAATACCTGGTAACTGTGTGACCTAGGATAAAATACTCAACATCTGCATCTCATTTTCCTGCCTGTAAGTGAGGATAATTTTAACAATTACCTTACAGATTTGTTGTTTTAAAGGAGATTATGTATGGCAAGTGCTTAGGCTAGAACCTGGTGTTACAGTTCCGAATACGTATTACTCACTTACTATCTTAGGAGAAGATATGATATTGGTGTTTTCTCTACATGGATTGACAATAGATTTCTAAGAAAGTAGATGAATTTTGCTTTCAATATTCTTTCTGCTCTAATCTTCCCCTTACTAATATTCTAATAAGTGAGACCTCGTCTCTACAAAAATAAAATTAAAAAAAATACCTAGTCATGGTGGCACATGCCTGTGATCCCAGCTACTTCTAAGGCTGAGGTGGGAGGATTGCTTGAGCCTGGAAGGTTGAGGCTGCAGTGAGCCATGATTATGCCATTGCACTTCAGCCTGGGCAACAGAGTGAGACCATGTCTCAAATATATATATATTTTTTCTAATACATTTATCTGATATGCTTGTCTTCAGAGAATGAAAACTTGGCCCTGAAGAAATTAAATGTGGGACAGTTAAGTCACAAAAATGGGTTATACTTTCATTATAAGTTTGATGTCAAAAATACACACACATATGTAAAAACTGTATCTCAGTTGGGCATGGTGGCTCACTGAGGCCTGTAATCCCAGCACTTTGGGAGGCTGATGTGGGAGGATTGCTTGAGCTCAGGAGTTTGAGACCAGCCTGGGCAACACAGCGAGGCCTTAACTCTACCAAAAAAAAAAAAAAATCAGCTGGGTGTAGTCCAGCTATACAGTATGCAGGAGGCTGAGGTGGGAGGATCACTTGAGCCAGGGAGGTCAAGGTTGCAGTGCGCTGTGATCATGCCATTGCACTCCAGCCTGGGTGACAGAGCAACAACCCATCTCACCAAAAACAAACAAACAAAAACCCACCCCAAAACAATACCTCTAACTACCAACTGATAGGAAATACAAAGAACAGAGGAATGTACTAATCACTTTGCAGCATGGGGCATGCTGTCAGTAAAACGCAGACTGAAAAATATGTAAACAAATGACCTTGTTTTTTTTCATACACACAAAAAAAAAATGTGCAAAGGAAAGAAAAGAAACACAGAGGGGGAACCTAGTGATTAAATGACACTTAACAGACTTATCAACCAGTCACATAAACCCTAACTGGATATCTGATATTAAGGCATTACTGTTCATTTATTTTTAGATGTGGTAATGATACTGTGTATAAGTTTGTTTTTAAGAATCTTTATCTTTTAGAGATGTACACTAAAATATTTACAGATGAAAAGATATGATGTCTGAAATTTGTGTTGAAATTATGATGAGCTGGCTAGGAATAGAGATGAACCAGGAATGGCCACATATCAGTAATTATTGAAGCTGGATGGTAACATATTATTATTTTCTGAATTGGTACTAGTATGTCTACTTCTGTATGTGTTTGACAATTTCCTTCCTTCCTTCCTTCCTTCCTTCCTTCCTTCCTTCCTCCCTCCCTCCCCCCACTTCCTTTCCCTTCTCTTTCCCCTTCCCTTCCCTCCCCCTCTCCCTCTCTCTTTCTTTTTTCCCTTAAGATAGTCTCTAGCTCTATCACCCAGGCTGGAATGCAGTGCTGACCTCCTGGGCTCAAGTGATCCTCCCCTCAGTCTCCTGAGTAGCTGGGACCACAGGGCACACACCACCACACCTAGCAAGTTGTTTTATTTTTTGTAGAGACAGTCTCATTAAGTCATTGCCCGGGCTGGTCTTGAACTCCTGAGCTCAATCAATCCTCCTGCCTCAGCCTTGCAAAGTGCTGGGATTATAGGTGTGAGCCACTGTTCCTCGCCTGTGTTTGACAATTTCTGTAATAAAAAGTTTAAAATATAAACTAGTCATAAAGGACACACTGAAGTTGACAAAATGCCTAGAGATTTTTTCTTTTCTTTTATTCTAAAAGGAGTACCGGAAAATAATTTGTGTTTTTGAACTTAGGGAAATCCAGACCAGGTTCAACCTGATTTCTGTAGTTTCAAAGAATTCAACCAGTAACTATTTTCTTCTTTTTCTCTTTGCCCCTCACTACAGGAGGCAGAATTACAAGGAGTTACATAAAAAGAGACATAAAAAGTGATGAAATAAGAACAATGAAAAAAGGGTGAAAAGAAATACAAAAGAAATTAGGGAGACGAATGATAAAACCTGAACTACAAGTTAAGGAAACTCTTCTGCAAAAAGTCGAAAGATGGGATGTTTCACAGAGGAGAGAATGAAAGTGATCATGGATGGAGGTACCCCAAACAAGCTTTCCTATTTTATTTTTATGCTTACAGATACTCAAATATTAACAATTTAATTAATCACCTGCTATTAAAATCATGATGACACACTACCAGTGTGGATCTCCACAATGCTGAGGTTTTAGATGACATTCCCTACACCCCTTCCTCTTATGAAGAGTTTCACAAAAGACAACATCTTTAGAAGGTAAATCTAGCCTACAAAATATTTTAAGCAAAAGACAGAAAGAAGCCTCAAATGTATGTGGTGTATGTGGTGTGTGTGTGTGTGTGTGTGTGTGAGTGTGAGAGAGAGAGAGAGAGAGAAAGAAAGAAAGAGACAGACACAGACACTACAGTCATGTTATTTTTACCCGAGCATAACCCAGGCATCCTGACGGGTACAGGTGGATTTACACACTCCTCAAAGACATGCTGAACATGTAGATAAAGGGTATTCAAGAGTTTCAAAATGAGCTAACATTTCAACCCTCACTCAGCCTCCAATATAAGCCATTTTTTAAAAAATCACTAAACACTTAATGGAAGATATTTCCAAACTCTTATTGACTATTGTTTCAACAGTACAACTTTAATTACAGAAAAAAAAAAACCTATCTCAATATCCTTTGATGAAGCAAATATCTAAAACTACACAGGTTGAATATCACAAATCTGAAAATCTGAAATGCTGCAAAATCAGTAACTTTTTGAGTGCTCAAAGGAAATGCTCACTGGGGCATTTCAGATTTCAGATTTTCAGATTTGGGATGGTTAACTGGTAAGTACAACTCAAATATTCCAAAATTTGAAAAAAAATTGAAATCCAAATCACTCTGGTTCCAAGTATTTCAGATAAGGGATACTCAACCTGTATTTAGTAAGTGCAGTTGCATATGCATTAAAGAAAAGCTGAAGAACAGAAGAAAACAGTAAAATGTTAAGTTATTTCTGAGCAGCAACATTACAGGTGTTTTGTTCTAGTTTTTGTTTTGAGACAGGGTATCAAGAGTGCAGTGGCATGGTCATGGCTCACTGCAGCCTCAACTGCCCAGGCTCAAGTGGTCCTCCTACCACAGCCTCTGAAGTAGCCAGAACTATAGGTATGTGCCACTACACTAACTTCTTATTTTTATTTTTTTTGTAGAGATGGAATCTCCCTATTAAGTTTACATAGGAAAAAATAAATATTTTTAAATTGCAGTATTATCTTCAGAAATTCAACTTCAAGGAGCAAGTGATCTGAGTATTAGGAACAAATATATATATAGTGAAATGCTAAATAAAGATGAATCAGAAGTCTGATTTTCATGACTTAACAAAACATAGGAAGTGGTACAGCTAGACATTGTTTGATTCATTCTGACCCATTTAGGAGTTTGTTTCTTAATTGATATATGTGTAACTTTCCTCATATTCAAAAATATCTTACAAATAATAACCCACAGGCATATATTTATTCCTATGTTTAAAATCAAGAGACAGGGTTAAGAAATTTAAAAATTCCCTTCTTTTTTTTTTTTTTTTTGAGATAGAGTCTCGCTCTGTGACCCAGGCTGGAGGGCAGTGGCACAATCTTCACTCACTGCAACCTCTGCCTTCTGGGTTCACGCCATTCTCCTGCCTTAGCCTCTCAAGTAGCTGAGACTACAGGTGCCCGCTACCATGCCCAGTTAATTTTTTGTAGTAGAGATGGGGTTTCACCATGTTAGCCAGGATGGTCTTGATCTCCTGACCTCGTGATCCGCCCGCCTCAGCCTCCCAAAGTGCTGGGATTACAGGCATGAGCCACGTGCCCAGCCCAAAATTCTGTTCTTAAATATATAACAAGAGTTTTTCCAGAGGATGCCTAGTAATCTACCATTCATTAAACAATGACACTGGGAGATTCCTATTTATTAATACATGAGAGCAGAGGAATTTCAATTTGGGACTTGAGGCCAAGGGCAGTGGCTCATAGCTGTAATCTCAGCACGTTAGGAGACCGAAGTGGGCGGATCACATGAGGCCAGGACTTTGAGACTAGCCTGGCCAACATGGCAAAACCTCATCTCTACTAAAACTACAAAAACACTAGCCAGGCGTGGTAGCTCATGCTTTTATCCCAGCTACTTGGGAGGCTGAGGCATGAGAATCGCTTGAACATGGGAGGCAGAGTATGTTGTAGCGAGTCAAAATCGTGCCACTGCACTCTGGCCTGGGTGACAGAGCAAGACCATCTCTCAAAAATAAATAAATAAATAAATAAATAATAAATAAATAAATAAATAAATTGAGGATCTGAGGCACAATTGCTTTTGTTCTTAACTGAAGCAAAACTTTAAATTCAGGACTGTCTTAAGGACCTGGAGTTCCATAATAGCTATTAATAACTCAAGAGGTATGCTTTAGCTTCTATGTATGATCTTCAAGGCAACACTATCCACAAACACTGCTACCTGTGGAAGATATGGACTGATGTATGACAGTGACTGTGGTGGTCTTGCTGCCTTTATTTTTTTAGATGGGGTCTTGCTATATTGCCCAGACGGCCGTGCAGTGGGGCAATCATGCCTCACTGTACCCTCTGAACTCCTAGGCTCAAATGTTCCTTCTGCCTCAGCCTCCAAAAGTGCTGGAATTACAGATGTGAACCATTGTGCCTGGCTTTTTGCTGCCTACTTTAGCAAATATGTACTGCATACACTGCAAACACTAGATTATGAATACTATTTAATATCTGAGTTATGAAAATATAAAAACAGGTTTTAGTAATTTAAATAGCTCATGGTCTCTTAGATCTCACCACCTAGGTAGCTGTCAGAACTCTAAAAGTCAACAGTCATTTCAGTTGCGTTAGCTACTTAAAATCTGGAACCTAAGACATATCTCTAAGAATGGAAACAAACTATGGAAGGGAGATAGGTTTGTGATAGACTTTCAAACATAAAGCTTACAGTAGGCAATTTAACCAGAAATACCATGATGATTAACACTTATCAGAGAGGTAGGTAGAAAGAACTGACTTCTAATTTTTTATGACATTAAAAGGTATTTTATCTAGTTCTCATATTTTTAATGGTTTATTTGGAATTGTTCAGCAGTCCTCTCTCTACCCTTTCTTTGTAAGCATTCCAAAGTTAGGATGTTTTTGAAGAATCTCTTACCTTTGTCTGCTTGTCTGACATATTAATATATCAGTATCAATTTAATCATTCAAATACATTTCTCTTAGTTTGGGGTTTTCTCAGGTCCTTTCTTTTAATTAGAAATCTTGTAGACTATTACTTACAGTGTTGTAAAGTTTATCAAACTCTGCATATCTCCTGAAGACAAACCATTCACTCCTTCCCACTGAAACCAGAACTTTATAAACCTGTGGAAATAAAAAAGTAACAATGTAACAAAATTTAATTGCAAAAAACCCATTAGCTACTTAAATACATTAAACCTGTTTTCATATATATATATTTTTGAAACAGTCTGGCTCTTTCAATAAGGCTGATATCTTCATATTCTGAAACTGATATTAACATTTTTATATGATTCTCCAAGATACATAAACATACCAATTAAAGCACTTATTGAATCTTGTCAAATGGTATTCTTGGCGGGGCTCAGTGGGTCATGTCTGTAATCTCAGCACTTCGTGAGGCTGAGGTGGGAGGATCACTTGAGCGTAGGAGCTGGAGACCAGCCTGGGTAACATAAGGAGACCCCGTCTTTACAAAAAACTTAAAAATTAGCCAGGCATGGTGTACACGCCTGTAGTCCCAGCTACGCAGGAGGCTGAGGTAAGAGGATTGCTTGAGCCCAGGTAAGTCGAGGCTGTAGTGAGCTGAGATCACACCACTGCACTCCAGCTTGAGTGTCAAAAGCGAGATCATGACTTGAGGGAAAAAAAAAGGTGATTTCTTGTGATGGGAAGAATATGAAGTCAGGAAAAAAAACAGGTGATATTTTATTTTTCAAATGTTACAAAATATTTCTGTAATTTTCAGGGAATAACATAGTCAACACCCACTTGCTCATTATTTGGATCTACTGAATTTCTAACATTTTGCCATTCTTGCTTCAGATTTTTTTTGCCAAAGAATAAAATACTATAGATGCAATTGTTGCCACTTTCCTCTCTTCTTCCCTAGCAGTAATTACTACCTTGAACTTACAAGTATTTTCAAAAGTGGTACCTGCTTCATAAAAAACCTTCAATTATTAGTTCTCTTCATCTTTCACATAGTAGTTTTAGGTCATCTTTCACATAGTAGTTTTCAAACTATTAATAACAATTTATTCTCAGATTTCCTAGTATTATCTTCCATATTCATTATTTTCAAGTATACATAACCTCATATAATCATAATCCAACAAACCTATGAAGTAAGCAGAACAAATATTATAACCCCCCACTATACATGAGACACCCTACATGAGCTGCAGGATGGTAATCTGGCTCTTTTGGTCTTAACCGAAAAGGAATCTGGTGGTCTTAGAGGAAGCTATTATGTGTAAGATGTTAGAATTAATTTGATACCCCCCCTCATGGACAGCATGCAGAAGTAGAGGGCAAAAAACTTAGCCAAGGTTCCAGTGACGATGAGTAAGACTAGACAAGAGATTTATCTCACATGGCACTCAGGATCAGACAAGCTTAGAAGTAGAACTGCTGTAAGAGAATAAAACACTTAAGTTTAAACGATTGTGAGTTTCTTGAATTATTTGTGCTGACTTGGTGAGAATGGACCTTAGAAAGTTCAGGTGGCCTCCCCTGGCTACCCAAATACAGCCAAGACCAGGAGCAAGTCTAGGTTCTGGAGCAGCTCTGCGGCAAATATATTTACAGAAGGCAAGATAAAGCCTTGTGAAATTATGAATTAACAGTATGATTTATAAACAAGTGCTTATTAAATATGTACTAATAAAACAGTAGACAAAAACAAAAACTAGTCAAATCCTTAAAAATACTTCCACTGGTAAAAAGCAAAACAAGATTAGATTTCCTGTGAAATCTAACAGGATTTCACAGGAAACAGTACACTACTTAATACAATATGAAATTATCTTATTTGCGTATTTCCTTATTGTCTGTCTTGCCCCAGTTAATGAAAGTTCCTTGAGCGCTAGGGCTAATGTCACTCTTGTTCCACTGTATCCCCAGTGCCTAGAATATGACATAGAAGCTCACAATTTGTCAAGTGGATAAATGAAAATATAATTTAGACTTGGCTTAAGTCAAGACACCTACAATGCAACACATTTCCCTGTTAGAAGCTTCATGGTATAGAACTATATAAACTACCTATGCAAACTAGAGTATAAAAATATTATCAAGGCTGTGCGTGATGGCTCATTCCTGTAATCCCAAAACTTCGGGAGGCTGAGGCAGGAGAATCACTTGAGCCCAGGAGTTTGAGACCAACCTATTCAACGTAGCAAGACCTGTCTCTATTAAATTTAAATTCAGGCTGGGCGCAGTGGCTCATGCCTGTAATTCCAGCACTTTTGGAGGCCGAGGCAGGTGGATCACGCAAGAGATAGAGACCTTGCCAACGTGATGAAATTCCGTCCCTAATAAAAAAAAAAAAAAAAGAATATATATATATATATACACACACAAAAAATTAGCTGGGCATGGTGGCATGCACCTGTAGTCCCAGCTACTCGGGAGGCTGAGGCAGGAGAATCGCTTGAACCCAGGAAGAGGAGGTTGCAGTGAGCCTAGATTGCGCCACTGCACTCCAGCCTGGCAACAGAGCGAGATTCCGTCTCAAAACAATAAATAAATAAATAAATAAATTAATTAATTAAAAAAATATTATCGATAACACGGGTACCTAGGCTGAACAGAGCATCTGTGTTGGGTGGGATGGGGTCTATCTGCACTGAGAGAACCAAGTTTCTTGAGGATTGAGGACTGCACTGTAGTGATCAGCAAATAACAGATGAACATTTCAACAAATACTTATTTGAATTCCTACTATCTTTGTTGTAGGGGCTGGTGAAACGATAATGAAGAAGTCCTTGCTTCAAAGAACCTTGCATTCTACTCAAAGAAGGCACATATAAACAAACACAAAATGTGGCAGGAGGGAAAGCAAGACAGAGTGAGGGGGTAGCGTGGGGTGTGAAGGTGCTTTTTTTTATAGGGTGGTCAGAATATGCCTCTCTAATAAGGCAATATTTGGGAATCTGAAGGAAGTAAATGAATAAGGTGATTTAGTTAGGGCCTTTGAGAACTCAGTGCACAGCGTAAAAACAGCTGGGTAAGAGAAATGTTACAGGTCTCCTCGACCATCCTACAGAAGACATGGAAATACTTCCAGCCTGGAAAATCAAAGGACACATGAGATAATCTGCTGACATTTGCTATGTGTGAACTTCTATCAAACTTGGCAGGAGGTATCCTCTTGAGGAAAGAATGACCCAAAGGCAAAAATAAGGAGAGGGAAGGAAGGAAGAAAAACTTCCACACACTCTACCATTTTATTCTAGGTATATCAACCTTTGTTTACCTTCAATGTGATACTGCTAAAAATTTGCTTATACAAATGTGCAACAAATGCCTACTGTTTAAGATATTCCTGCAATACAGAGGCTCAGAAGGGGTATATGGTCAGAAACACATTGCAATTTATCTGCTCTGGGATGTGGTGCCAAGTGTGGCAGGTGTGTCTGTTAAGGAAGAGAGGACAGAGGGACTGCTTTCCCTGCTCCTTGTCTGAGACCTTGAGAGAAAACCATCATTTCTGGCACCCAGCCCCACCTAGTTAAGAAGGCAGAGAGATTTAGTTTAACTCCTCAGCTTTCCTCAACTGCCCTATGACAGGGACTCTGAGTTGAAAGTCACCTGTCATGGGACTCAACTGGCAGTGACCAGGTAACCCCCTTTTTAGAGGCTGGGTTGGAACACTGAGCCAGGAGCAGGTGAAGGACATGTCAGAGCCTCAGGGGGCTCTACAGCTATCAAGGGCCAAGGTACTGAGTCAGTGGAGAGTTGCCGCAAGACCCTGGTCAAGTCAACAAAGAGATCACAAGCTAGTTCATCAACTGAAGGTGCCAGCAATGGATGCCAGCAAAATGCCCAGGTTATCAGGTCAGTCATAGCTGGCTATCTGCCAGACCAGCCACTTTACAGCTCAAATAACAAAGATCTAGAGGGATAACAAGAACTCAAGAGGCTTCACCAGGCTACCATGAGGTCATTCACCAACTCAACAATACTGTGAAAGGGGACACCTCTTCTTCCATAAACCATGATGCCAACCTGAGGAGGATGTGTGTTCAAGTAAGAGAAAGAAAGCAGAAGAGAGGCTAAGCATTTTATCCTGAGATCTGGTTAAATTATTAGATCAGACTAAGTATTAAACAGAATTGGGCTAAATGAATTTCTTCATATTACTCATACAACAGAGAAAAGATCTAGTTGGAGGTAACCAAAGTGTGGTTTTCAGACTTCCTGCATCAGGATGAACTGGTCAAGTGTGCTGAACAATTCAGATTACAATCCTGTATAGTACATAACTATTTACTCATTTTACAAATAAGGCAACTGAAACACAGAGAGGTGAAATAATTCACACACCCCGGATTTGAACCCAGGCCATCTGACTCCAGAGTTCCAACTCTGTAGGTGAGGGGGGTGGGGAGTTACGAGGAAGAGCAGATCAGTAATATACACGATAAATGGCTTTATTTTTTCAGGGGGAGGAGGGCACAAGACATCTGTATATACCAATAGGACTACTAGAACTACATACAATATTGTTTGTTTCAGCACACTAATTGGAAAAGTGACTATTCTCTAATAATAAAAACTGATACACAGATTGAGCAAATATTCATTGTGCTTACTCTTTATAAAGCCCTGTAGTAGATATTACAGTGATAAATGATAAAATTAGAAACGGCTTAGCCTTTAAGGTAAAAAAAAAAAAAAATAAAGTACTGAATTAAATATTTTAAAACTGTGAGATACTATAAACATTTCAGGACAATAGTTCTTTTTTTTTTTTTTTTTTTTTTGAGACGGAGTCTTGCTCTGCCACCCAGGCTGGAGTGCAGTGGCCGGCTCTCAGCTCACTGCAAGCTCCGCCTCCCGGGTTCACACCATTCTCCTGTCTCAGCCTCCCGAGTAGCTGGGACTACAGGCGCCCGCCTCGTCGCCCGGCTAGTTTTTTGTATTTTTTAGTAGAGACGGGGTTTCACCGTATTAGCCAGGATGGTCTCGATCTCCTGACCTCGTGATCCGCCCGTCTCGGCCTCCCAAAGTGCTGGGATTACAGGCTTGAGCCACCGCGCCCGGCCGACAATAGTTCTTAATACGAAATCAATGTCTTCAGGAGTCCATTAATTCCTGATAGTGCATGCAAAATTGTAAGTGTGTGCGTAGATCCATGTGTATGCACATGCACATTTTCTGTTAAGAAGATTAGTTAGTAGTCGGGCATGGTGGCGGGCGCCTGTAGTCCCAGCTACTCAGGAGGCTGAGGCAGGAGAATGGCATGAACCTGGGAGGTGGAGCTTGCAGCGAGCCGAGATCGCGCCACTGCACTCCAGCCTGGGCGACAGAGCCAGACTCTGTCTCAAAAAGAAAAAAAAACAAAAACAAAAAACAAAAAACAAGAAGATTAGTTAGATACGGTTGGGCACGGTGGCTCACGCCTGTAATCCCAGCACTTTGGGAGGTCAAGGTGGGTGGATCACGAGGTCATGAGATCGAGACCACACTGACCAATATGGTAAAACCCCGTCTCTACTAAAAATACAAAAATTGGCTGGGTGTGGTGGTGTGCGCCTGTAGTCCCAGCTACTCAGGAGGCTGAGGCAGGAGAATCACTTGAACCCAGGAGGCAAAGGTTGCAGTGAGCAGAGGTTGTGCCACTACACTCCAGCCTGGTGACAGCATGAGACTCTGTCTCAAAAAAAAAAAAAAGAAGATTAGTTAGATAGTTTCATACAATTCTCCAAGAGGATAAGAAAAGAGACACTAAAAAAGGAAAATTTATTCCATTACGGTAGCCACAGAAGACTTTGTGGAGAACAGATCATGTGAAAG
Source organism: Trachypithecus francoisi (assembly GCF_009764315.1). Lineage (NCBI taxonomy): Eukaryota > Metazoa > Chordata > Mammalia > Primates > Cercopithecidae > Trachypithecus > Trachypithecus francoisi. The sequence continues at coordinate 22,262,931 of NW_022681472.1, read as the reverse complement.
AAGTAAAATCCAGGTATGTGGGAGATGGGGAAGGGGGTGTTCTAGGTTGGAGAAGAAAAGCAGAAATGAAAATATTCTCTATATTCAGTTTTTTTCCACATGCTTTATGTTAAGTACTTACAGTAAACCTCTTCTTTTTCTCTCTGTGTTCATCAGAGCTGGGAATGCTTACACTTGGGCAGCTTTCCTTGTAGTCCATGGTATGATCTCTTTGCATTTAATCCCTCAAGAGCACACCAAAAAATGCGTCCGAAGAAACAGTCGGCAGAGGACAAACTCAATTAATCCAAAACATAAAACCTCTGGAAGTAATGTTCAAATTCCATCATGCAACCTTAACCAACAGAAAAAAAAAAGTGATTAACAAAACAATTTTAACATACTATGACGGTCGTTCCTTAAGCATGGGACTAATTTTACATTTATTCTGGCAGGAATTTACTTTTGCTTATCAGTCTCAGCCCAGGTTAGAGATTTAGTTTCCATTGTGTTCCTACTACAATCCATAAATATCTGCAGGCCATCTACCTTCCTTACTATTAGGAAATTCCAGTAACTTACACACCTCAGTTCATGTAGACTAAGGACTAACTCTCACCTAGAAAAGATCTAGTTGGAGGTAACCAAAGTGTGGTTTTCAGACTTCCTGCATCAGGATGAACTGGTCAAGTGTGCTGAACAATTCAGATTACAATCCTGTATAGTACATAACTATTTACTCATTTTACAAATACGGCAACTGAAACACAAAGAGGTGAAAATAATTCATACACCCCGGATTTGAACCCAGGCCATCTGACTCCAGAGTTCCGACTCTTAACAACTGTACTATGCTTCATTGTAACTGTGGATTATTCTTTTTGTGCTGAACCTCTGGTCAGAGACACTACAGTAGATCTTCCTACAAAATAAATGCAGTATGTTAATATCATCCCACTCATGAATAAAGGGCTAGAGATGTCACACTGATGTCACCTTTGCTACACACAGCAGCCCATACTCTGACACCACATGACACCAAATACCTTTCTTTAAGAGACAGGGTATTGCTATGTTGCCCAGGTTAGAATGCAGTAGCTATTCACAGGTGCAATCATGCTGCACTGCAGCCTCGAACTCCTAGGCTCACGTGATGTTCCTGCTTGAGCCTCCCAAGTAGCTGCAACTATAGGCACAGACCATCACGCCTGGCTCAAACAATACTTTTTTTTGTTTTTTTCTTAAGATACGGGGTCTCATTACATTGCCCAGGCTGGTCTTGAACTCCTGGGCTCAAGCATTCCTCCCAACCTAATCTCCCAAAGTGCTAGGATTACAGGCATGAGCCACCACACTCAGACTAAACAATACTTTTTAAAGTGTCAGTATGCTTGGATAATTTCCCTGGATGGTTAGTTTCAGGAAGTCGCTGTAACAGATCTGGTCACTATAAATAAATTATATTCAGGTAATGACTTAAAATATGTATCAGCAGGCATTGAATATTCAGGTATAATGAGTTTTAACTGATTATAAGAATGCTTCCTTTGAGATGATTCAAAGTTTCCCTTGTTGGATTTGCTGCTGGAAATGCAGTCAGAAAGATTTCTTTTATTTTTTTTTGAGACGGAGTTTTGCTCTCGTCACCCAGGCTGGAGAGCAATGGTGCGATCTTGGCTCACTGCCAACCTCTGCCTCCCGGGTTCAAGCGATTCTCCTGCCTCAGCCTCCCAAGTAGCTGGGATTATGGGTACGCGCCACCACGTCCAACTAATTTTATATTTTTAGTAGAGACGGCGTTTCTCCATGTTGGTCAGGCTGGTCTCAAACTCCTGACCTCAGGTGATCCGTCTGCCTCGGCCTCCCAAAGTGCTGGGATTACAGGCGTGAACCACTGCGCCCAGCAGTCAGAAATATTTCTGTGTAGCTGAATTAGTTGTTAGAATATGCAGACAAGTAATTGGTCCCACCTCAACAAACAGTACAGCACCTGTCTGTAAATTATAGCATTCTAAAGCCCCATAATAGTAGCTGCTTTGCCCCACTAAGACCAGGGAAGCACCTAACCAGAGCCTGGCCTGCCTGTCACAGCAATCTACTGCCTAAGCATGAGAGCAGGTGGAACCTATTGTACTTCTAAGGCAGACTGGTCCTGTCCTGGAACCTTAGAAGCCACATTAACCCATGCTTCTCCTCCTGCAGCAGAGACACTGAGAAGGTGAAGGTTATGAGCTACACTTACCACACTTCTCCCTTGAGTACCTGCTCAGGGTGGCAGGTACTGCTGTTACTTTATCTGTTTGTGCCTTGCTGTGCTATAGCCCACAGAAGCAGAATTCCTCAGGTCCTCCTTTTGGAAGGGACAGTAAGATATCACATTAAGTGGCATCAGGAATAAAGGAGAAGGAAAGAGATGGTAGGCAGGACAACTTGTTTCCTGCAAGGTACCCAGGGGACATCTAAGAGAACAGGCACAGGTGGCAGTTAAGTGTAGAAGTCTACACTCAAGAAGCACACTCAAACCTGAGCCAAAGGTTCCAGTTTGGCAATTGCACTTGACAGTCTCTATCTGTTCTTCCAGACCCAAATGCCACTCTTTCTCCACCCAGCCACATGTCCAGAAGTCTGAGCTCTATGGACTGCACACTACTTTGCCTTTGCCCTCTGGCTGGATGCAGCCATGAGAGTCACTAACAAATTAGAGGGTAAGAGAAGCATGGCACTAAGATATTTGTTCCCCTGGTCCCTTTCTGACATCAGTGGTTTACTCACCTAAGCCCACAGTTCCTACCAGGCAGCCCCTCTTCCACAGTTACAGCTGAAGGGCCTGGGAATAGTAACAGCTTCCTGACTTTGCTAGTAAAGAGGTGCTTCAACATGCCATGATGGTTCCTCTAATCCTGCCCACAATATCTTAGTTAACAGTCCCTTTGTTAAACTCCCTTCAACTACTTTTGAGTGTGTCATGTGACTGATGCAGTTAACTGGTACCAAGAAGACCCCAGGAAACACAGCCTCAAAAATGGAATGTGTACTTGACAAGTGTCCTGAAAATCTTCCCTCGGAGGCGGGGGGATGGCACATAGTGACATCATGATCGTTCAAACTACTACCTGTGCATGATGTCACAGGATGGAATGCAGGTGGAGAGTGCTCAAAGTCCAAGTAGCAGATAAAAACACTGACTTCAGAGACTGCAATGTGGGCTGGGGCTGCTTCTGGCTGTCCTTGAGAATGTGCATAAAGCAAATGACAAAGTCAAAGCTGTGAATTCCCAAAGAGATGGGTAGAAAATCCATGGCTGTTTTATTAGAGTCCTTCATCTCTTATAGCTGCCGAGCTGAGAAGACTAAGGATCAAGACCAGGGTTTGATGGCTAGGGTTGCAGAGCCAATTCAATATATAATCCTGCAAAGTCTCATGTGCTAACATACGGCACTGGCTGGAAAGGAGAATGACTTGAATCATAGACGGAGGCATTTGGGTAGGCATAGATGAGGCTAAGAATGCTGAACCCCAAATTCAGCTGAACTTCCTTGCTGAAAGCAGCTGTCTGTATCTCTCAGAGAACACCCTGCATCCAAACGCCTCCTTCTCAATAAAACTCTTTTCAAGTTGTTTCACAAGGGATGCTAATTCTCTTCACTATCTACTCCCACCATCTTTCATTGTGTCGTAACCCAAAAGACCCCAGAAAGAAGTTCCAAGTCTATTCTGGGAGAAAACTGCCTTTATAACAAAATATTTTAGGATCTCAACAATTTATTTACCAGTGGGAGTATGGAAAGCACATACAGGAATATATTCAAAGGATCTTAGATCAATTTCGACTAATAAGATTATTGTGACCTATTTTTTTTTTTTTTTTTTTTTTTTGAGATGGGGTCTCATTCTGTCGCCTAGGCTTCAGTGCAGTGGCGCAACCTTGGGTCACTGTAACCTCCACCTCCTGGGTTCAAGCAATCCTCTCACCTCAGCCTCCCAAGTAGCTGGGACTACAGGCATGTACCACCATGCCTGGCTAATTTTTGTACTTTTGGTAGAGATGGGGTTTCGTCATGTTGGCCAGGCTGGTCTCGAACTCCAGAGCTCAAGCAAACTGCCCATATCGGCCTCCCAAAGTGCTGAGATTGTAGGCATGAGCCACCACACCCAGCGTATTGTGACCCTTTAAACGGCCACAGGCATATACTGTTGATCTTTCTCCAGGCCTTTTCTGAGAAGGACCTGCAGCAATTCCCCAGGATGATTGTCCACTACAGAAATGGGAATATATAATCCTCCCAAGCGTTAGTAGATACTAGCTCTGAAATAACATTAATCTCCTAGAGACCCAGAACATGGTCTACAAGTCAGAGTGGGACTTCCAGAGGTAAGCTAAGATAGTAAGTCTGTCTCCCAGTGGGTCCAATGGGATGATAGGGCCATCCTGGTCTTATTTCCCTAGTAACAGAATTGTAGTGGAAACAGATATACTTAGTAACTGGCCAAATTCCCATATTGGTTCCCTGTCCCATGTCATAAAAGCTATAATGAGAGAAAAGGCCATGAAGAAGCCTCTGGAACTGTCTCCCCTTTTCTTACTAAGAAAGTAATCAAAAAGTATACCACATCCGTGGGAAAAGCTCAGAAATCAGTACCACTATCAAAAACTAAAAGGATGCAGGTGTGTTAAAACTTCTTATATCCCCATTTAACTTGGCCATTTACCTAGATCAAAGCTGGAAAGAACTGGGAACATAACAACGGATTACCATAAATTTAATCAGATGGTGATACCAATTTCAAATGGGATTCTGAGATTCTAAATGTAGTGTTTTTGTTTTTTTTTCTGAAGAAAATTAGCATAACCCCAGACATCTGGTATGACTACCGACCTGGCAAATGCTTTCTTTTCTATCACTATCAGTAAGGACAATGAGATGCAAATTGCATGAAGTGGCAGAAAGGCAGTATATCTTCATTGTCTCACCTGAGGGCTATGTCTGAATTGCCATAATATAGTCTAGAGAGTCCTTGATCATCTTGACAGCCCACAGATCACCACACTGGTCCATCACATGGATGCCATTATCTTAACTGGACCTGGTGAACAAAAACTAGCAAGCACTTTGGACACCTGCGTAAGACACATACACAATCCAGAAGATGGAAAAAACTCATGCAAGTTCAGGGACTCACCACACTGATGGCTTCTAGGATTTCCCTGGTCTGAGCCAGGATATCCTGTCTCAAGTGAGAGAAATTACTACACCTTGCACCACTTGCACTGAGAAAGAGGTAAAACAAATAGTGAGTTTCAATACTCGGATATGCTGTTCTGACCCATTTACTGGGTAACCTATGAGCCTCCCAGTTTTTCTGAAGCCCATTCCAAGAGAAGGTTCTAGAGCAATGAAAGCTGCCCTAACCCTTGAGCCTATGCCTCAGCACATCCAGTAGTACTGGAAATGACATGGCAAACAGGAATGAACTAAGGACCCCTCTCTCTGACAAGCACCAAGGAAAGAGTAAGAGTTTCAGACCCCTTAGGGTTTGCCAGCAACCATTATCTGTGGTTTCTGGCTTGTTACTAGGCCCAGGAAGAGATGCAATGACCGCCTATGGAAAACCAAGAGACTGTGTAAAAAGAACAGCCCATCGTGAACAGAGTATTATCGGGTTCACTGAATCATAAAACTAGACATGTACAGCACTAATCCACTTGGTACGGTAAAAGCAAGACTGGGCTTAAGCAAGTCTGGATGGCACAAGTAAAATCCCTGGATGGCAGGGATCGGCAGCCCGGACTCCCCTACTGTTTGTTCCTCCTTCCTTGTAAGTTCTCTAGACCCACATTTAAGGCCCCATGGGGAGGATCCTAAGGCCAGTTAGCAGGGCAGGAAAAAGGCATGCTTGTTTATGGATGGACATGCAGTGTGCTGACACCAGCCAGAAGTGAGAAAAGACAGCCCCACTCAGGGATGGCCTGACTCAGGGATGGCCTGAAAGAGAGTGGTGAAGGGAAATCTTCCCAGTGGGCAGAACTCTGAGCAGTACATGTGGTGGTTTACCTGTAAGGAGGAGTGCCAAAGGGACGTATCTATGATGATCTTGGGCAGTAGCTAATGGATGGCCTGCTGGTCATGACTAGGAAAGAACAAGATTGGGAAATTATATATTTTTTAAAGGAAAGTGTGCAGAAGTACGTATACGAACCTTTCACTGCAGCACAGAATGTGAGCATATTTGTGTCTCACATAAATGCCCACTACAGACAGGCTCTCAATAATCATGTGGTCAAGATGACTTGTCTTATGGATGTCAGTTAGCCTCTTTCCCAATCGTCCCATTGCTTGCTCAATGGACCGATGACAAAGTGGCCAAAGCAGTAGGTATGGAGGCTATATAGGGACAATATGGCCTTCCCCTCACCAAGACAGATTCAGTGCTGCCAGTGCTAAGTGCCCAACCACAACACAAAAGACCAACACTAAGGCCCACTATCCCACCATCCCACACGGGGGATTAGAGAGCCGTTAGGTCAGAATCTGTCTTCACAGAAGCAAGACTGACTTCATATGGTTGCTTTAAGGATTTGAGATAGCGTAAAAGACCTAGCACTGTAAAAGCAACCAATAAATCAGATCTAAAGTATAATAATTTGTTTTGATTTCATTTTTATTCCTTCATTCAACGAACACTTATTGAGTACTCATCATGCACTAGGCAATAAAAAAGACAAAATGAAGTCCATGCGCGGTGGCTCACACCTGCAATCCCAGCACTTTGGGAGGCTGAGGAGGGTGGATCATGAGACAAGGAGTTCAAGACCAGCCTGGCCAACACGGTGAAACTCCATCTCTACTAAAAATACAAAAATTAGCTGGGCATGGTGGTACGTGCCTGCAATCCCAGCTACTCGGGAGGCTGAAGGAGGAGAATTGCTTGAACTGGGACACAGGAGGCAGAGGTTGCAGTGAGCCAAGATCGTGCTACTGCACTACAGCCTGGGTTACAGAGTGAAACTCCGTCTCAAAAAAAAAAAAAAAAAAAAAAAAAAAAAAGACAAAATCCTACTCTCACAGAACTTACCTAACAGGGAAGACTGACAAGCAACATAAAAATTGGTAAGTATGATGTTATGTGTATGCATGGTATACTGAGAGGGTACAGAGAAGGGACACAGCCGTAAACCGTACAGCTTAGCTAAAAATAAAGCCAGGCAGGTATGGAAGCAGAGGTTTGAAAGAGATTCCACCCATTTGCCTCAATCATATTTGGAAAGAGAAGCCAAAATTGTATGTTGGGAATAAAGATGTTGCTCTGAAGAAAAACATAAAGAGGTTAAATCACTTGCCCAAGTTAATATGCGACTAACAGGCAATAGAGCTAGAATTCAAATGCAAATCTGTCCAACTCCAAAATCTATATGTGCCTGTTTGCTGTACCACATCGACTCTTCTTAAATAAGATTTTGCTTTTCTTCAAGCTAAATTGAACTGGCAGCCTAATAATACTTACTGATTAGTGGCTAAACTTATTACAAGCCAGACTGTGCTTTACATATGTGAATCTGGTTGTTCCTCACAACAGCCCTAACTAGAAGAAATTGAGGAGAAACTGAAGCATGAAAGGATGAAAGACGCTGCCCCAGATGGCAGAGGCAGGATTTGAACCCAGGTGGTCTGACTTCAGGGCTATCCATTATACTACCCTGACTTCAGGGCTATCCATTATACTACCCTGCCTCCACAACATGTACATGCTTTACAGAGTCCTCTGGGGACCAATGAAGAAAGTTCATAAATTTATTTTAAGTGATTAAAAGTAAAATGAAAAAGCAAGCCTGCTATTACTATACATGTAGTACCTATTTATGCTATAAAACTGAAGCAATTAAAATTCCGCAAAATCATCTTCTGGCCAGGCAGCTAAATAAAACAGAGTAAGAAGGGGATTGACATAAAAACCCACAACTAAGAAAGAACAGAACAAAAAGCAATGTCATTTATGTGGGATTAAAACTGGGACTTTTTTGGGAGATTCATATACATGCAGGGCTTTTCAAAAGAGGAACAGGAAAAGGATCTGCCTTCACTCTGCTAGACAGTCAGAAGATAATTTTGTAGTCTGGTGCTCAGGGGCAGCTGGCTTGCCAGAGGTAGGTAACAGCTCTTCCAAAGACGCTTAAGATGACGGCAAAACTTTTCAAGGCCAGCCAAATCTTAGGTGAATCTGCAAGGGTAATATAACAGCTAGTAAAGATTAGACAATGGTTCTCATCTGGGGCCAATTTTGCCTGGAGGATATTTGGCACTGTCCGGAGACATTTTTGGTTGTCACAACTTGCCGGGGTAGGCGTGGGAATGGGGGTGGGCGGTGGTCGTCAGGGATGATGTTAAGCATCTACAATATGCACAGTACTGCCCTACAACAAAAAATGATTTGACCCAAAACGTCAACAGGGCTGAAGGTTGAGAAATAAATATTTACTGAGCACTAATACCAGGGCTGGTGTAAGCGCTCACATCTAACACATCAATGAGTCCTCATAGCAACCTCTGAGGTAAATATCATTATCCTCATTTTACAGATGAAGAAGAAACCTAAGCACGAAGAGTACTTCCACACAGTCACGCGGCTGTGGGTGAAAGCACTCTCATGTGAGCCCAGCTCACATACCATAACCCTCAACTTATTATGCTGTTACATGTATCCTTTTCTAAATCATCTTTGGAGACACAGAGTTGAAGAGAAGAGAGCACGAGGGATCCACCAGGCAACTGCGTTACGGAAAGAAAGTCATGCACAGGAAAAGCAGATTTCTGATTCTGCCACCAGGAGGGGTCAAAGTCTGGACAGCACTTTGTCGGGAGCCTGGCTTAGCTTTCTTGAAAAACGTCACATGTAAACATCTAACTGAGAGCTTGGTCCACAGCAGGCTCTGAGTGTTGGCCCCATCACAATGACAACCAAGGGCTAATTATGAAATAGGAAGGACACAGGAAAAGACACTATCAAGGATATAGTTTTTTTTTAAAAGGAGGGGGAACATTCATCTTTTTTAAAAAAGCATCCATAGACTTAAAATTTTGTGTTTGGGGTCTGTAAAAAAATACCAATATGGGTGAGACTCTATGATAAAAAATTGCCCAAATTCTTGTTATGTTAAAATGTTACTGATTCAAATATTGCTTACAATAGGTGACCATTAAAACTTTTCTTAAAAAGGATGTTTTCCTTCATCATTGTATCCATCCTTTTGTCTATTACATGCTAATTACCGTCCTTGGGTCTTGCCTATCTTTGTTTCAGGGCAGTGAAAAAAAAAAAATCAAAAAATCAAAAGAAAAAAAAATCAAAATGAAAAAAAGAGTCAAAAGACTCTTCTGCTTTCACCTGTAAAAAATAAAGAGAATTTCTGAACCCTATTTCCTTAACCCATCATAAAGATTGTTTGATATTGACTAGAGGACCCTACTCAGATTAGAAGGTAGATACACTCGAAAGTATCACTTCCCATTCTTACCCAATACAGCAAGGAGGGTGAGTTGGTGATGCACACCAAGGCATAAAGGGAAGTAAGAACAAACATGTCCCAAAAGGAAGGAATTTGGCCTGGGAAGAGCTACAAGTTTTCCTCAGCAGGGGAGCAGGGTACTGGGTGTTTAGAAACGATGGCACCTAGGCCAGGCGCGGTGGCTCAAGCCTGTAATCCCAGCACTTTGGGAGGCCGAGACGGGCGGATCACGAGATCAGGAGATCGAGACCATCCTGGCTAACACGGTGAAACCCCGTCTCTACTAAAAACTACAAAAAACTAGCCGGGCGAGGTGGCGGCACCTGTAGTCCCAGCTACCCGGGAGGCTGAGGCAGGAGAATGGCGTGAACCCGGGAGGCGGAGCTTGCAGTGAGCTGAGATCCAGCCACAGCACTCCAGCCTGGGTGACAGAGTGAGACTCTGTCTCAAAAAAAAAAAAAGAAAGAAAGAAAGAAACGATGGCACCTAAAGGAGGGCACTAACAGGGCTGGTCAAGGAAGATACAAAAGAAAAGCCATGCACATAAATTGCAAAAGTAGGCCCGGTGATGGCTGACACCTGTAATCCCAGCACTTTGGGAGGCTAATAAGGCGGGAAGATCCCTTGAGCCCAGGAGTTTGATATGAGCCTGGGAAATATAGTGAGAGCCTGTCTTCACAAAAAAAATTTAAAAATTAGCCAGGCATGGTGGTATGTACCTGTAGTCCTCCTGGCTACTTGAGAGTCTGAGACCAGAGGATCACTTGAGCCCAAGAGGCAGAGATGGACACTGCAGTTAGCCTCGAGACTGCACCACTACACTCCAGCCTAGGCAACAGAGCAAGACTGTGTCTCAAAAAACAAACAAAAAACAACAACAAAAAACTATAAAATTCCTAGAATATAATGTACTAGAAAATTTAGAAAATGGCCAGGCACGATGGTTTAATCCCATCACTCAGGGTGGCTGAGGTGGGAGGACTGCTTGAGTCCAAGAGTTCAAGACCAGCCCGGGCAATAAGCAAGACCTCATCACACACACACACACACACACACACACACACACACACGCCTAGCATGATGGTATGCACCTGTAATCCCAGCCACTCAGGAGGCTGAGGTGGGAGAATCGCTTGAGCCCAGGAGGCGAAGGTTGCAGTGAGTCAAGATCACATCACTGCACTCCAGGCCGGATGCCAGAGCAAGACCCTATCTTAAAAAACAAAAATAGGCCGGGCAAAACAAAAATAGGCCGGGCACGGTGGCTCACACCTGTAATCCCAGCACTCTGGGAGGCCGAGGCAGGTAGATCTTGAGGTCAGGAGGTCGAGACCATCCTGGCTAACACGGTAAAACCCTGTCTCTACTAAAAACACAAAAAAATTAGCTGGACGTGGTGGGGGGCACCTGTAGTCCCAGCTACTCCAGAGGCTGAGGCAGGAGAATGGCATGAACCCGGGCGGCAGGCCTGCAGTAAGCTGAGATCGCACCACGGCACTCCAGCCTTGGCGACAGAGCGAGACTCCTTCTCAAAAAAAAAAAAAAGAAAACATTTGCAAAAGATACAGCCAATAAAGGACTGTTATCTAAAATATACAAAGAACTCTTTAAAAAACAAGAAAACAATCTGATTAAAACATGGACAAAATACCTTAACAGACACCTCACCAAAGAAGATACACAGATGGCACCAGGAAATGCAAATTAAAATGAGATTATCATTACATACTTTTCAGAAATGGTCAGAATCCAGACCACTGACAACATCACATGCTGATGAGGACAGGGAACAGCAGGAACTCTCATTCACTGTTGGTAGGAATGCAAAATGGTACAGCCACTCTGGCAGTTTGGCAGTTTCTTACAAAACTAAACATATTCTTACTATACAACCCAGAAGTTGCACTCCTTGGTATTTACCCAAAGAAGCTAAAAACTACGTGCACACAAAAACCTGTAAATGGATGTCTCTAGCAACTTTATTCATAATTGCCAAAACTTGGAAGCAACCAAGATGCCCTACTATAGGTGAATAGATTAATACACTGTAGTACATCCAGACAATGAAATATTTTTCAGTGCTAAAAAATAAGCTATCCAGCCATACGAAGACATGGAGAAAAATGTGTATCATTATGTGAAAGACGCCAATCTGAAAAGGCTGCATACTGCATGATTCCAATTATATATATTCTAGAAAAGACAAAACTATGAAAACAGTAAAAAGATCAACAGTTGCCAGGGGCTGGGGCACAGGGTGAAATGATGACTAGGCAGAGGACTTTTAAGGCAGTGAAAATACTCTGTGACACTGTAATGATGGACACATGTCATTATACATTTGTCCAAACCCACAGAATGTACAACACCAAGAGTGAATCGTAATGGAATCTATGGACTTTGGGTTATTACGATGTGTTAACATAGGTTCATGGATTATAACATATGTACCACTCTGGTGGGGGATATTCACAACTGGGGGTGCTCCACATGTGTGGCGACACAGATATATGGGGAACTCTATACTTTCCTAATTTAGCTATGAAAAAAAATAGTCAAAAAAAAAAAAAAAAAAAAAGCCATACACATACCCTCGGCATGGCAAGGGGAACTGACCCAGTAAATAAGAAAAGGAACTGGGATGGGACCATTTCTGAGAAGGGAACAGACCCTATGAATAGGTTTCATTTTAAATTACATTAAAAGCACCTTCCCAGCAAATTCTAACCCCAAACTAACTGCTTACTTTACTGAAAGTCTACTGAAAGAGTATATATAGTCTGTGTATGTTTATATCTGCCTCTCAGGATAGTAGCTCCAAACACATCCCAAATGTTTCAACAGAAACAAAGGACATCTTTGTCACATCTGTAAATTGAATTCACTGCAGAACAGATTTTTTAAAAAGTCAACAGACTCTGCCAACGAAAGATACATAGTAACCTTCTCCCCTCCCCTCACACATCACATGATGAATCAGTCACAACTTTTCCTGTTTTCCTTCCTTACTGATACATCCTTACTCTAATTCCCACTCCACCCCCATCTTTGATTTTTCCAACATTCTGTAATCACAAAGCAGTCCCAGTTTTTCCTAGGTTTACTACATCTCTATTTAAGCACCTTTTATTTATCCGATTCTTGATAAAAGTGATATATGAATTAAAAATAAAGTACATGCAAAATAGCCAATGTTGGCACTAAAACAATATTAAAGAAGAGCGTTGTGCACCAACAACTTGAGAAGAGTGTCCAAGAAGCTCAACTAAAGTCACATGAGCCAGCTCCATTTTATTACAAACATTTAGAGAAGGGCCTGGGTGAGGAAGTGGAAGTAACCACTGACAGCCCTTTGTTTTCTCCATATAGGATAAAACTGCTAAAATAAACCAGGCATGGTGGCTCATGCTTCTAATCCCAACTATTCAGGAGGCTGAGGCCGGATGATAGCTTGAGCCCAGGAGTTTGAGGCTGCAGCGAGCTATGATTGCAGCAATGCACTCCCATCCTGAGTGACAGAGCTAGATCCTGTCTCTTTAAGAAACAAAACAAAACAAAATACTGCTAGGATAAGGAAGAAGGTCCTAAATTTACTCCAGCCATGCCATGTCCCTCCACTTGGTCCAGAACTGACTAGTAGAGATGGTAGCTGTGGCAGCAAGGCTGTCCTATCGTTCTCAGCCTCCCAAGGTCACTATCTTGGGTTCCCAACCACCAGAATGCCTGCTCTATTCCAAAACTCCCAAGTTTTTCCATTTGTAGGCACACTCCAAGCATATCTTACAGGCAGATGTGAACATACAATACTCCCAAGGCAAATTCCTAAAGGACTGTGGTGACTGGCAGTGATGGGGCCTGGGGTCAAGCTGGTTCTGAACTGAAGAGGTTGGCAGAATTCAGATTGTCCAGGCCCTACAAAACAAAACCCACAAAGACAAAAATCACCATCATGTCTCATAGAGTCTCTTGGGAGAACCTCCAACCTGCTCTCTGCTTCCATTCTAAACTCCCTCCAATCCATCTTCTCCCCAGTAGCCAGACCAATTTATTTTTATCACTGTAAATCTGATCATTTCACTGCTTGCCTAACCCCTTTCCACGGCTTCCCACCACCCTGAGAATAAAATCCAAACTGGATTATTGCTGACAGTCTACAATCCCCCACAGGGCCTAATGTTACTCTGCATAAGTCTCCAGCTGCACCCACAAGGGCCTCTGGCCTCTGTGTTCACTAGACACACACCAGAACAACCTCCTTCGTATTTCGCACACCTTCCAAGCCCTTTCCCATCTCGTCTCTTGTACCAGTGGCCCCTCTATTTGGGACACTCTCTCATCAGATCTTCACACCAACGCCTTGTTCAAAAGTCACTTCTTCCAACAAACTTCACGGTCACCCTAATGTGCTCCCTCCCCAAGTTAATCTTCCCTCATCATGTTGTTTATTTCTGTTTCAGCATTTATGGATTGCAACTAGGATTGCAGTTGCTTGCTTATTGAGAGCCTCCCTGACTAGGGTGTAGGGACTGTGACTTATTGACTGCCATACACTTAGAAGGCCCTAATAAAACTCTTCATTGATTTTTTAAACAGGTGGAGAGAGACATTTAGAAATTCCAACTTGCCAAAGTGTGCTAGTGAGATCATCAGTGACCAATGCCTCATTATTCCTTCATCAGTCTCCTGAATCAATTTCTGCCTCTTCACTGGATCACTCCAAATATGTACTAATATGCTATATCTTAATAAAATCCTCCCTTAAAATATAGATTTACTATTTAATGATACTTATGTAGTGTTTACCATGTGCTGGGGGTATATCAGCATCTGTACCCTCATTTTTTATTATTTTTATGAATGATCCTATCTGATAATACACTTAACTAAGGCTTTATAAAATCAAGGAGATCTCAGGATAAATACAGATGCTTATGCAGTGTGATAAAGGAAACTTCAAAGTAAATATTTGCTTTCCAAATTCTTCTGACACTAAAACTATTATCGCATTACTAAAAATTTCCCAAAGCACAAAAATTACAACCAATTACATATTTAAATTATAATACTTATTTAAATTACACTACTTAATTTCAAATCCTGACCTTACAGTGGCTATGTTATTAGTAAAGACAACATGCAGCATTTTACTTTAATATTTTAACATTTCAAAAATTATACAAAAATTGTATAAAATCGCTAATTTTATACAAACATATGTATAAAATGTATATAGATATAAAATGTGTATATATATATTGCCCCCCTATCTAACAATAGAAACTGCTGCTTCATCCTAGGAATAGTAAAATAAATTTAGACCTATATCTATAAGCACCTGAACGAAAACAAGTTAATGTATGCCCTAGAATGGAATAACTTCAGTTGAAGTTTGGAAGGACACAGGAGAAAAGATAAAATTAAGTGACAGAAACATTTACACAAGCTCTTGAGTAAAGTTTTAATCTGAAAGAGTCACAAGTAAAATAAAATCATTGACTCAACTGGAATATGTGCAAGGATATGCTTGTAATACAAAATTCCACAAAATGTGTTAAATGCTGATATCAAACTTAGTAAAATTGTGAACTTCGACAATAGTAAACTCAAGTATCTCATATCTGCCACCTTTTTCTGAAGGACTAAAAACTTCTGGCATATATACCTTTCTCCACATATCCAGGACAATCAGGAAAAAGGTATGAACTTTTTTTTAAGATCAAACAATGAAAGGAAAGAAAGTAAATTACTTTCTGCAGACCAGAGAGAAAGACAATCTTCAGTCCTATCTTGTACAGAAACAAAGCAAAGAAACAGTATTACATGTGCCTAGAAATACAAAAACAAAATATATTTTAGGAATAAGACTCCACAAAATCCTAAGCTGCAGATATTGCTCCATAAAGTTGTCCTCTCCTGATGGTTTTCCGAATTTACTGTGTACTTTTAAAAACATCTGCCTGTCCGTCCACATGCGTTTTGAATATGCTGCTCTCCCTACACCCACTCCCCTCTATAAATCCAGACCTCAGTGTCTTCATTTGAATCTTTTTACTTAGTACTGGCATTTTCCTTGTTATCTTCTTCATTTGTCTATACTGCAGAAATAATTGTTGAAGTTCAATATTTAACGATTTAAAGGTTTGTTTGATATAATTTTAAGCTCATGTTTATTTTAAAAAGTTAAGAGGCTGGGCGCAGTGGCTCACGCCTGTAATCCCAGCACTTTGGAAGGCTGAGGTGGAAGGATCATGAGGTCAGGAGATCGAGAACATCCTGGCTAACACGGTGAAACCCTGTCTCTACTAAAAATACAAAAAATTAGCCGAGCGTGGTGGCGGGCGCCTGTAGTCCTAGCTACTCGGGAGGCTGAGGCAGGAGAATGGCAAGAACCCGGCAGGCAGAGCAAGCAGAGTGCTGAGACTGTGCCACTGCACTCCAGCCTGGGTGACACAGCGAAGACTCCATCTCAAAAAAAAAAAAAAAGAAGAAGCAGATAAGTAGGTGTGGGTCTTATTTTTCTTTTAAAAGAAACTGAAATGTGTGTGTGCGTGCTTCTTGTCCTCCAGGACATGAAGCAATAAAGAAAAGACCAATGCCCAAAGATTTCGAATTCAAAGTAGACTGTGCTAAATTCTCTACGAAAGTCACCAGCACTCAGAGGAAGAAAAAGCCACTTCCAACTGAACTTACCTAGATATTTGGTAGGGGGTGGCAGGGGCCGCATGTGAGGGGATTTGAAGAATGGGAACTCAAAACAGAAAGGGCAGCAGAAGTCCTCACTAGAAACAGGGAACAGTCACTAGTCCACTATGTCTAAATCCCTGCCCACATCGGAGAAAAAGATCAACTCATCAATAAAAACAGAAAGAGAAACTGTCATGAAGCAACACTCATCTTGGGATTTTATAGGGCATCACCATTAAAGCCTTAATCTACTGTCCTATTTACAAACCTAAACTGGAACTCACTTTCTTCATCTATAGGAGATACAGACTGTAAAAGTGGGCTTGAAATCATGTTGGAGGGAATTCTGAATGTCAGGTTTTTCACTCTGGATTTCATTCTGCAGGTAAGGATGTGAAGGCACTTGAAAAGGGAACTGCAGTGCTGTAGGTGTCAAATGGAAGGGAATGAAGAAATGGGCTTGGCAACAACAGGAGAGGCAGGTTTGCAAAAAAAAAAGTGACAGATGAAATAACTTGGTAGCTATTTGCATGTGGGGTACAAAGGTAAAAGAAAGAATTAACTTTGTCTCAAGATGTTATTCCTGGGTAACTAGGAATAAATAAAATGGAGGGAGGGGAAAATAGGGCAAAATGACAGTGAATTAGCTTAACTAATTACTAGTCTTGTAGGAAATGTCCGCATCAGATCCATGAATTCGGTACCTCTGTGTGCCAGGCACTATTTTCAAGCATTTAGGATACAACAGTGAACACAACTGGCAAACAACTTCACCCACATGGAACTTACGCTCCTCAGACAACAGATAATGAATAAGTAAATAAACAGGTCAATATATAAGTGTGGTGTTGTATGCAATTTTAAATAGGAAGGTAACATCTAAACAAACACCCAGAGGTGACGGAGTGAGCTATACAAAAAGCTGGGGAAGAGTCAGCAACTAACAAAACAATAGCTTAAAATAATTTCACTCCACAATGCTTTTGAAGTTAGCAGCCACATTGCGACATACCTCTTTGGGACCCAGTCCTATTTCCTTGGGCGAGCATTCAGGGTTCCACTTCCTGACTCTATCCTACCCAATCAAGAAAACTTCACCAATAAAACGGCGATAAAAAACTGCCTAGTGGGTCAATTTGTTTATACTGGCTGTTTACATTCACTACATGGGAGAAGAGGACTGCATTTTAAAAGGACAAAACCAAAGCACATTAGAACATGTTTGTACAAAGCTTAAGAAGACAATCATCTTGTTCTCAAAGCAATAATTAATGTAGCAACTTCGAGACTTGTGATTTAAATCAAAGGTACTGAAGAAAGATTATGAATCATGCAATTAAGCTACCAAGCAGGATACTGCTGGAGAGGAAAGCCATTCACAGCACCATAAAACTGTCAAAAATAGGCCGGGCGCAGTGGCTCAAGCCTGTAATCCCAGCACTTTGGGAGGCCGAGACGGGCGGATCACGAGGTCAGGAGATCGAGACCACCCTGGCTAACACGGTGAAACCCCGTCTCTACTAAAAATACAAAAAAACTAGCCAGGCGAGGTGGCGGCGCCTGTAGTCCCAGCTACCCGTGAGGCTGAGGCAGGAGAATGGCGTGAACCCGGGAGGCGGAGCTTGCAGTGAGCTGAGATCTGGCCACTGCACTCCAGCCTGGGTGACAGAGCGAGACTCCGTCTCAAAAAAAAAAAAAAAAAAAACTGTCAAAAATAAAGATAATAAATATCATCAAAACTAGAAATAATATCATCATTTGATTTTATACTTTGTTGATCAGCAGAGCTGAATTCTAGCCTAAGCTCCGCCATTTGTTGGTTCTGAGTCTTTGGCCTCATCCTTATCTGTAAAGACCAGCTGGTCTGATTTTTCAGATTCCTTTGAATTCTGAGATTCCCCGTAGCAAGCTACGGTTCCTATGATGTTTATTTATGTATTGGGGGTGCTCTGTTTTACTTAGTTTTGCAATAATAGTACAAATAAGTATCCACCCAAAATAGCACAACTTAAATGTTCTGTATAAAGCGATATGAACTGCTTTTAAACAAACCCGCCTGAACTTGGTGCTTAAAATGAGGCTACATTCACCGTAAAGGCGCTGCCTCTTTTTTCATCCCTGTTTTAGAACAGCCTTCAAGACTCTGAGGTTTCTGTGGATGTGATTTGGAACAAGGTGGATGATCACATCAGGTAACACCCCTAGTAAAAGAAAAGTAAAAGACCTTTTCTTGTGAAACTTGGTCTAAGAAAACTGTTCCAAAGGAATCCCCAAGCATTTCTAGCAACAGCTCTGAGGAAAGAAAGCACGTATATCTGGTGATGGCAATTCTTGACATTAATGCTCATCTGAATGCATAATAAAGAAAACAGCCAAAGTTTATTGTGGACTATGAGCCAGGTATTAACTCATTTATCTTCAAAAATTGCTGTAAGTTTGGAACTATCATTATCCCCATTTTACATACGCTAAAACTAAGGCATAGAAAAGTTAAGCAAATTGCCCAAGTTTTCTCAGTTAATAAATAGATTCAAAACCATGATTCCAGCTCCAAAGTCTGCGTGCTTCATCTCCAAGATACACGCCCTATGTAACCCCTGCTGTCCATGTTTAAGTAACAGTCCCGTTTCTACAACACCTTCCTTACAAACTGAGTAACACAAAGTAAAAGTAAAGCCCCCACCGCAAACTCACTATCGGGTTTCTCCTCCTGTCCTGAACCACAAACTATAAATATATTTTAAAGATATACAAACTTGACAGTACCTGGGACTTCTCGACATTTAGAGGGGATGTGTGTGGAACAACTCAAACGTTTCCTGTCTCGGACCAAGTGCAGTGAATGAGTGCTGCGAAGTCGCAGAATGCCCGGGTGTGGAACCGGCGTCTCCTCTCAGGGGTTCACAGGAGGGGCCGCCCGCGCGCCCCACCCCGCGCTCCTGATGGGCGCGGAAACAGCACTGGGGCCCGTCACACCACACCTGCCTCCCGCGCCCTCGGGGTCCCTCCACCTGGCCCGCGCAGTGCCCGGGCTGTTCTCCGCCAGACTTCCTCGTGCAAGCTCGATGAGCCACACGCTTACCTTCGGGGACCCACCCCCGGCGCGTGGCGAACGGGAAGCACCGCCACTGCTGCGCCACACTCCGCCGGGACCTGCGTCGTGCCACCACCTCCCAGCGGCACCAGCTGCGCTCCCTGCAGGGGCCAAACCTGTACGCCCCGCCCCTTGTGGCAGGCCCCGCCCTCACCAATCACCGCCGGCCACGCCCGAATATGGGCTCGATCAGCCCCGCCCTCGGAGCTCTTCGACCGCGCCCCCGAAGGAGCGGCGGGCGGTGTGCAACCCCTGGGCCTTAAGTAAATATGCGGGGGAGGAAAGGCGGGAATCCAGCGGATGGGAGAGAGAAAACGAGAGGACACCCGCGGGGAAAGTGAAGAGAGCCTTGGGCGGGGTGGGGGAATAAGAAGGCACTCTCCCCAGGTTCCCGCTAATGTGTAGATCTCAAAACAACCGCGCTCATTCAAGACATTGGCATCATCTCATTTTGCTCGGGCGGGGTAGGAGTCACACAAGAATTCACGGCTCCAGGCGTGAGACGTCGTTGGGAATGGGATTCAGAGGAGCAAAGAAAAGAAGCAATTCCTTTACTAGTCTCCACCACACATCCTTTACTTCAAAACCTGGAGAGTCGGCTCCCAGTAAGAATCCTGGAGTTTAAATTGTTAATCAATCCTGTTCCCTTCATAAATTGTTAATCAATCCCGTTCGCTTCAAATATCTCAGGCGCATCACCAGAGAGCAGACGCGGCCGGGTTTGGGATGAATGTCCGTAGTGTGCTACTCTAAGGTTTGCGTCTCGGT
Source organism: Trachypithecus francoisi (assembly GCF_009764315.1). Classification (NCBI taxonomy): domain Eukaryota; kingdom Metazoa; phylum Chordata; class Mammalia; order Primates; family Cercopithecidae; genus Trachypithecus; species Trachypithecus francoisi. Next base: position 22,242,904 of record NW_022681472.1, on the reverse strand, counting down.
GTACAGACAAAGGAAAACCAGAATCCTCGAAACGACTTGTTTTAATTATTAATGCATCTGAGTCTGGACGGTGAAAAACGGCTTGAGGCATCAAGCCAATAACTGAGTCGGGCACAGTTCCTACAGTCTCAGCTACTCCAGGGGCTGAGGCAGGAGAATCACTTGAGCCCAGGAGTTCTAGGCCAGCCTGGACCTGCATAGCAAGACCCTGTTTCTAAAATAAAAATAATATAACTAATGAATATGGCAGGGAAACAAAGGGCTCACTTTGCCAGTAAGCAGGATTGATACACAGTAATCTTTATTACAAGAATTTCAGAAAATAATGCCAAGAGGCCAGCCTAGCTCTGTAGCCTTAAGGGAAGTCACAATATCTGAAGTCTTCAATTTGCTTATTAGTAAAATGAGGGGATTTAGCCTGGTGACCTCATGGGCTCCAAATGCCCTCTCATACTCTAGAGTTTGTCCTGCCAGGCTGTACTCATAGGAGAGGGGAAAGAATGCAGGGAAGTATTGTCTAGTCAGGAGCTACTCAGAGAAACTGGAAATTTTTAGAAAAAGCTTCAGGGATCTCTGGAATCACTTCATTCGACCTCTCCCTTCTGACTTTCCTGTTTGTAATAATAATAGTACACCAGTCCCCAACACATACCCTTATCAACAGTTTCCCTTTTCTTTTTTTGACCCACAGTCTGAAAAAATTAAATGGAAAATTCTAGAAATAAACAATAAGTTTTAAATGGTGTGCTGTTCTGAGCAGTGTGATAAAATCTCACGCTATCCCACTCCATCTACCTTCAATGTGAAGCCTCCCTCTGTCCAGTTTGTCCATGCTGCAGATGTTACCCACCCGCTAGTCACTTAGTAGGCATCTCTATCATCAGGTCGGCTGTAGAGGTGTCACAGTGCTTGTGTTCAAGGAACCCTTATTTTACTTCATGATGGCCCCAAAGTGCAAGAGTCGTGATGCTGATATATTGTTATATTTTATTATTAGTTATGGTAGTTAATCTCTTACTGTGCCTAATTTAGAGTAAACATTATTATAGGCATGTATATATAGGAAAAAAACATAGTTTAGATTGCGGTTCAGTACTATCCGCAGTTTCAGGGAACCACTGGGAGTTTTAGAAGGTACCCCCTTGGCTAAGGGGGTAATACTGTATCATTCTTGCCCTAACTCAAAACCTTTGACTCTTCCCTCTCAGTCCTCACGTTTGGTCACCAGGTCCTTGGCTTTCTCCTTTACAGAGTCTCTTCAATGACTCTTCCATTTTCACTGCCATCTCTGTATAAAGAACAGATTCAAAGAACTCAGGGTGTTTGATCTGATCCTAACCTACATTTCCCACCTAATCTCCAACTCACTCTTGTGTACTCAGCTGTTTGACAGACTGTCTCCTCAATGTACAGAATCCACGACTTATAGCTAACATGCCTGCCACTGTACATGCAAACCCACTGCCTCCCAGCTGGAATACCCTCTTCTCAGTCCTAGCTACCTGTCTTGACTACAATAGCCCAGCTCAGGGACGTCTCTATGCAATAAAATGCTATAATACTTAGGATCTGCACCACTCACGTTAGCATGTAGCAGGGCTACTTTGTTTTGTTTTCTGCTATTTAGAATCTTTATCTCAAGCCAGTTATGGTGGCTCACACCTGTAATCCCAACACTTTGGGAGGCCAAGGCAGGCAGATCACTTGAGCTCAAGAGTGGAGTTTGAGATCAGCCTGAGCAACATGGTGAAACCCCATCTCTACAAAAAAATTTAAAAATTAGCCAGGTGAACATGGTGAAACCCCGTCTCTACTAAAAATACAAAAAAATTAGCTGGGCGTGGTGGCAGGTGCCTGTAGTCCCAGCTACTCAGGAGGCTGAGGCAGGAGAATGGCATGAACCCAGGAAGCAGAGCTTGCAGTGAGCCGAGATCGTGCCACTGCACTCCAGCCTGGGCGACAGAGTGAGACTCTGTCTTAAAAAAAAAAAAAAAAAATATGACCCAGGTGTAGTAGTGCACGTCTGTAGTCCCAGCTACTTGGGAGGCTGAGTAGGAGGATCACTTGACCCTGGAAGGTACAGGCTGCAATGAGCCGAGATTACGCCACTGCACTCTAGCCTGGGTGACAGAGTGAGACCCTGCCTCAAAAAAAAAAAAAAAGAATATTTATCTTGCTGGGCACAGTGGCTCATGCCTGTAATCCCAGCACTTTGGGAGGCCAAGACGGGAGGATTTCTTGAGCCCTGGTGTTCGAGAGTAGCTGCAGCAATACAGTAAGATCCCATCTCTATAAAAAAATTAACCAGGCATGGTCCCTGGCTAATTAGTCCCAGCTACTTATGAGGCTTAAGTGAGAAGATCACTTGAGTCCAGGTGGTCAAGGCTACAGTGAGTCATGATTGCACCACTGCACTCCAGCCTGGGTGACAGAGGGAAAGCCTGTCTCAAAACAAACCAAAAAGAATATTTATCTCTCAAACTAAACTTTAAACTTTTTTTTTTTTTTTTTGAGACAGAGTCTTGCTCTGTCACTCAGGCTAGAGTGCAGTGGCGCAATCTTGGCTCACTGCAACCTCTACCTCCCAGGCTCAACCGATTCTGCTGCCTCAGCCTCCCGAGTAGATGGGATTACAGGAATGCACTACCACGCCTGGCTAATTTTTGTATTCTTACTAGAGGTGAGGTTTCATGATGTTGGCCAGGCTAATCTCAAACTTCTGACCTCAAGTGATTTGCTGGCCTCAGCCTCCCAAAGTGCTGGGATTACAGGTATGAGCCACCACACCCAGCCAACTTAAAACTATTTACTAGATGTCCCCAGACTCCAGTCAACCAGGAATAAAAGTTTTCAATATCTTGAGGCTGGGCGCTGTGGCTCATTCCTGTAATCCCAGCACTTTGGGAGGCCGAGGCGGGCTAATCACAAGGTCAGGAGATCGAGATCATCCTGGCTAACATGGTGAAACCCCGTCTCTACTAAAAAAATACAAAAAAAATTAGCCGGGCGTGGTGGGGGTGGCCTGTAGTCCCAGCTACTCGGGAGGCTGAGGCAGGAGAATGGCGTGAACCTGGGAGGTGGAGATTGCAGTGAGCCGAGATTGCCCCACTGCACTCCAGCCTGGGTGACAGAGCGAGACTCTGTCTCAAAAAAAAAAAAAAAATTAGCCGGGCGTGGTGGCGGGTGTCTGTAATCCCAGCTACTCAGGAGGCTGAGGCAGGAGAATGGCGTGAACCTAGCAGGCGGAGCTTGCAGTGAGGTGAGATTGTGCCACTGCACTCCAGCCTGGGCAACACAGCAAGACTCCCGTCTCAAAAAAAAAAAAAATTCATTATCTTAAGAAGGCGAAAAGAAATTACAGATTCATCCATAATTAGGCTGTTCAGATTACCTATAACAGCAAGATTCTGTTTTTCTCTGAAATATCATGATACTGAAGTAATACCAGTTACTTCATGCTAACCAAATGCTTTGATTGGCAGTTACATGTGACTGATTCATAAAAATGGAAAAGTAAATGATAAGACTTTTTTGGAAGACTAAGTCTTTGAGATTCATGGAGGTCAATAAAAAGTAACCTACCCACTCTTCTTCACCTCATTGCCCAAACAAGTGGTATACCCATAGCAAATGCTTAAAAATATATTAATCAGTCCATGATTATTTTCAACTTTCCTTAAATCCTCTCTCTCCTTCACTAAATACTAAAATACTGGTCTTTTCTTTTTCATGGAAATAAGATAGTGAGAGCTTCCTCTTTTTTTTTTTTTTTTTTTTTTTTGAGACAGAGTTTCGCTCTTTTTGCCCAGGCTGGAGTGCAATGGTGCAAGCGCGGCTCGCTGCAACCTCCACCTCCCAGGTTCAAGTGATTCTCCTGCCTCAGCCTCCCAAGTAGCTGGGATTATAGGCACGTACCACCACGCCCAGCTAATTTTATTTTAGTAGAGATGGGGTTTCTCCATGTTAGTCAGGCTGGTCTCAAACTCCTGACCTCGTAATCTGCCCACCCCAGCCTCCCAAAGTGCTGGGATTACAGGCATGAGCCACTGTGCCCGGCTCCTCTTTTAATTTCAAAGAAATCCTCAAGAATAAGTCAAAAAGAATCACACAGCATTTCTTGGAGTTGGACTAGAAAGGTTTTCAGTGTTCTAGAAATAAACCCTTGAATCACAGCAAATTCCCTATGTTAGCAAGCTCTATGTACCATTAAGGTCTTTAGAGAGTAAATTTTCCTTAACTGCAACCTTACCCAGATGGTAAAATAGAAACAGAACCCAGTTTGCAGAATGACTACCAAGTAAGAGTAAAAACTGATTTGCAATCTATCAGTGGCCCCTTGTGTTTTGAAAATGTCAATGGCACATTTCAGGGAAGCCCCAGAGTTCTGAAGTCTGTCCCAAACAATCTGTAAATCACTAGTCACAGCAAACCTTTATAATGTTCTAGAGATTTAAGAAGTATTAAATAGACTAAATAACAATCACACTTCATCTATAGAGTGGGTTGTACCAGAGGCTATTGGTAATAGACTCTTGGAACTTTTCTCTACCTCTCCTCAAAATGTGAAGTGACTATTAAGAGTAAAGCCTTAGGGGACTTCTGAATCCAGCCAACATGGAGTAACAAGGACCAAATTGGCCCTCCCACCTGAACCAACCAAAAGGAAAAAGGAAAAAGAGCCAGACAAAATATATAAAACATCTGTTTTCAAGATACTGGATATCAGGCAGTGAAAGAAAATGATTCCTAAGCAAACAAAGTTTACCCCAGCTTACTACTTTCAGATACCTTACACACTACGACACAGGAAGTGGAATGAAGGAGAGCCCAGGAGACTCCCCGAGTTGAGACGATTCGGCTATGAATCCAGGAAGAACAAGATGGTTAGAGTTCACAAGACAGTGTACAAGAGGAAGTTAAGTGCACAGAGAACCCTAGAGACCTGCCGAAGGTTCTCCTGGAGAATGTGACAATGCAGATCAGTGCGTGCATGTGAAGAAACTACAAAAAGTACAGCAAAGAAAAAAACATATGAAAGCATTAGACACAATAGCACTGGAAACTCACAGAGGGCCAGGAATAGTGACTGTTCCCATCAGGTAGACTAGAAACGCTCCCAACTCAGTGGAAGTAGAATACTAAGAAGAGTCTTACCTTACTTAAACTGGGGAGGAATTAGCCCTAGAATAAATACTGCTTGGGTCCTGCCAAAAAAAAAAAAAAAATGGAAGTAAGATCTGAAAGGATTGAACTATTTCCTAGTAATTTAACTCTATCTCAAATTAAAATCCAGGCATATTTATAAGAATAGAAAAATATCCGGCATCCAGCAAGGAAAAAAATCACAATGTCTGACATTTAATATTGAATATGTGGCATTCAGTATTACAAGGCATGCAAAAAAACAGAAAAATATGACCAATAATGAGATTAAAAAGTAATCACTAGGGGCCGGGTGCGGTGGCTCATGCCTGTAATCCCAGCACTTTGTGAGGCTGAGGCGGGTGGATCATGAGGTCAGGAGATCAAGACCATCATGGTGAACAAGGGGAAACTCTGTCTCTACTAAAAATACAAAAAAATTAGCCGGGCGTGGCGGTGGGTGCCTGTAGTCCCAGCTACTAGGGAGGCTGAGGCAGGAGAATGGTGTGAACTCGGGAGGTGGAGCTTGCAGTGAGTGGAGATTTCCCCACTGCACTCCAGCCTGGGCAGTAGAGCGAGACTCCGTCTCAAAAAATAAAAAAAAAAAGTAATCACTAAAACTGACCTGCAACTGACATAGATGTTAGAATTAGCTGACTAGGACATTAAAACAGTTATTATAATGGTAATGTAGGCAGGTCTTGGTGGCTCACACCTGTAATCCCACTTTGAGAGGACAAGGTAAGGGGATCCCTTCATTTCAGGAGTTCAGGACCAGCTTGGACAACATAGGGAGATCCCATCTCTACAAAATAATAATAATAATAACAACAATAGTAATATATTCAAAAAGTTAAGTAGAGACAAAGAAAGTATAACATTTCTAAATCCGACTTTTAGAGATGAAAACAATAATCTCTAAAGTGGAAAATACATTGGATAGGATTAACAGAAGATTAGACATTACAGAAGAAAAGATTAGTAAACTTGAAGACAGCAATAGAAAGTTTCTAAAATGTAGATAGAAATAAAGAATTAAGGCCAGGTGCAGTAACCCACACCTGTAATCCCAGCATTTTGAGAGGCTGAGGCAGATGGATCACTTGAGGCCTGGAGTTCAAGACCAGCCTGGCCAACATGGCAAAATCCCATCTCTACTAAAAATACAAAAATTAGATGGGCATGGTGGTGCACACCTGTAGTCCCAGCTACTTGGGAGTCTGAGGCATGAGAATCAGTTGAACCCAGGAGGCGGAGGTTTCAGTGAGCAGAGATTGTGCCACTGCACTCTAGCCTGGGCAACAGAGTGAGACTCTGTTTCAAAAAAACAAAAAAAAGAAAAGGTAAAGAGAATCGATGAGCTGTGGAAAAATTTAAGCAGCCTAATATACTTGCAATTAGATTCCCTGAAGGAGAAGATAAGGATGGTGTTGGAGGATGGGATAGGAAAACACATTTGTAGAAATTATGGCTGACATATTCCCAAATTAGATGAAAACTATAAACTCACAGATCTGACAAGTGCAATGAATTCAAACACTAGAAACATGAAGAAAACTACACCAAGGCACATCATAATAAAAGTACTAAAAACCAGTGATAAAGTCTTAATAGCAGCCAGAAGAAAAGATATGTTATATATGGAGGAACAAAGTTAAAATGTCAGCATATTTCTCATCAGAAATAGTACAAGTGGCCAAGCACAATGGCTCATGCCTGTAATCCCAACACTTGTAAGAGGCGGAGGAGGGCAACGGGCAGATCACCTGAGGTCAGGAATTTGAGATGAGCCTGGCAAATGTGGTGAAACCCCGACTCTACTAAAAATACAAAAATTAGCCGGGTGTGGTGGCGCATGCCTGTAATTCCAGCTCCTCAGGAGGCTGAGGCAGGAGAATCACTGGAACCTGGGGGCCAGAGGTTGCAGTGAGCTGAGATGGCACCACTGCACTCCAGCCTGGGTGACAAAGCAAGATTCCGTCTCAAAAAAAGAAAAAAAAAAAAGTACAAGCAAGAAGTAGAGCAACATCTATAACGTACTGAATAAAAAAAATTGTCAACCGAAAATTCTTTACCTAGCAAAAATATCCTTCAAAATCAAAGATATATAAAGATCAAAGATATATAAAGCTATATAAAGATTTTTTCAGACTGAAAAAAAGCTGAAAAATTCATAACCATTTGACTCATACAACAAGAAACATTCAAGGAAGCCCTTCAGACATAGAAAAGTTATTCTGGATTTCTGGAAATAATCTACTAAGAAATGAAGAGCACTTGAAATAGTAACAACAGAAGTAAACATATTTTGATTTTTTAATAATTTAAATCTCTAAAAGTTAACAACTTTAAACAAAAATAGTAATAACTTATTGTGGGTTTATATCTAATGTATCAGTAAAATATATGACAACAGTATTATAAAAGCTAGCATTAGAGACATGGAAGTATACTATTGTAAGATATATCCTATAAGTGTAAGTATTCTATAAGTGATGTGGTATAATTCAAATGAAGATAGACTGTAATAAATTAAAGATATATACTTAAATCTGGCTGACAGCAGCAATAATCCAGAATGGCTACTCTGATCTATGTTGATAAGGAAAATGGAGAACCAGGTACCCTTGTGGCTGCAAAGGATGGGCTGAAGCTGGGGTCTGGAACTTCAATCAAAGCCTTAGATGGGAGATCTGAAGTTTCAACACCACGTTTCGGCAAAACAGTCGGTGTTCCACCAGCCTTACCTAAAGCTACCAGGAAGGCTTTGGGAACTGTTAACAGAGCTACAGAAAAGTCAGTAAAGACCAGTGGACCCCTCAAACAAAAACAGCCAAGCTTTTCTGCCAAAAAGATGACTGAGAAGACTGTTAAAGCAAAAAGCTCTGTTCCTGCCTCAGATGATGCCTATCCAGAAATAGAAAAATTATTCCCCTTCAATTCTCTAGGCTTTGAGAGTTCTGACCTGCCTGAAGAGCACCAGATTCCACATCTCCCCTTGAGTGGAGTGCCTCTCATGATCCTTGATGAGGTGAGAGAGCTTGAAAAGCTGTTTCAGCTAGACCCCCCTTCACCTGTGAAGATGCCCTGTCCACCATGGGAATCCAATCTGTTGCAGTCTCCTTCAAGCATTCTGTTGACCCTGGATGTTGAATTGCCACCTGTTTGTTCTGACATAGATATTTTAAATTTCTTAGTGCTTTAGAGTTTGTGTGTATTTGTATTAATAAAGCATTATTTGTTTAATAGAAAAAAAAGATACATACTTCAATCCTAAAATAAAATAACCATTAAAAGGAAAAACAGGAGTTATAACTAATAAAGGAACAAAGGACATAAAATGGGATAATAATGCTTAATCCAAAATAAGGCAGAAAATGAAGAAAAATGAAACAAAGAACAGATAAATATAAAACAAATAGCAATATGAAAGACAAACTTGACCAGGCGCGGTGGCTCACGCCTGTAATCCCAACACTTTGGGAGGCTGAGGCAGGCGGATCACCTGAGGTCGGGAGTTCGAGACCAGCCTGACCAACATGGAGAAATCCTGTCTCTACTAAAAATACAAAAATAGCCAGGTGTGGTAGCGCATGCATGTAATCCCAGCAGCTTGGGAGTGTGAGGCAGGAGAATCACTTGAACCCAGGAGGCGGAGAATGTGGTGAGCGGAGATTGCACCATTTCACTCCAACCTGGGCAACAAGAGCAAAACTCCGTCTCAAAAAAAAGAAAGCTAGATCAGCTATATGAATATATCAAGAATATTTCAAAGCAAATAATATTACTGTGGAAAGAGAAGGTCATTTCATAATGATAAAGGGGCCGATTTATCAAGAGGACATAATTCTAAACATTTATGCACTTAATAACAGAGCTTCAAAATATATGAACAAAAACTGAAAATCCTACCCAAGAAGAAATAGACACACTCACAATTATAGTTCGAAGTTTCAAAACTGCCGGGCGCGGTGGCTCACGCCTGTAATCCCAGCACTTTGGGAGGCCGAGGCGGGTGGATCACAAGGTCAGGAGATGGAGACCACACTGAAACCCCGTCTCTACTAAAAATACAAAAAATTAGCCGGGCGCGGTGGCGGGCGCCTGTAGTCCCAGCTACTCAGGAGGCTGAGGCAGGAGAATGGCGTGAACCCGGGAGGCGGAGCTTGCAGTGAGCTGAGATCCGGCCACTGCACTCCAGCCTGGGCGACAGAGTGAGACTCTGTCTCAAAAAAAAAAAAAAAAAGTTTCAAAACCCCTTTCATAATAACACAAGTAGAGAGAAATTCAGCAAGTATATAGAAGACCTAAACAACACTATTAAACATCTTGAGATTTTACACATATATATATATATATATATTTTTAAGACAGTCTTGCTCTGTCGCCCAGGCTGAAATGCAGTAGCAGTCTCGGCTCACTGCAACCTCTCTGCCTCCTAGGTTCAAGCAATTCTCCTGCCTCAGCCTCTCGAGTAGCTGAGACTACAGGCACACGCCACCAGACCCAGCTAATTTTTGTATCTTTCGTAGAGACAGGGTTTTGCCATGTTGGCCAGGTTGGTCTCAAACTTCTGGCCTCAAGCGATGCACCCACATCAGCCTTCCAAATTGCTGGGATTACAGGTGTGAGCCACCACAACTGGCCAACTTAATTGATATTTGTAGAACACCCCAAAATAGAATACATATACTTTTCATGTGTACACAAGATATTCACCGAGGTAGACCATATTCTGAGCCATAAAATCAATAAACCTAAAACAATTCAAATCACACAAAGTATGTTCTCTAATAAAATTAAATTAGAAATCAGTAACAGCAAGACATTTGGAAAAATCCAATTTCTTTCTTTCTTTTTTTTTGGACGGAGTCTTGCTCTGTTGCCCACGATGGAGTGCAGTGGCATGATCCTGGCTCACTGCAGGCTCCGCCTCCCAGGTTCACACCATTATCCTGCCTCAGCCTCCCTAGTAGCTGGGACTACAGGCGCCCACCACCGCGCCCGGCTTATTTTTTGTATTTTTAGTAGAGACGGAGTTTCACCATGTTAGCCAGGCTAGTCTAGAACTCCTGACCTCAGGTGATCCACCCACCTTGGCCTCCCAAAGTGCTGGGATTAAAGGCGCGAGCCACCATGCCTGGCCAACATCCAAATATTTTGAATCCAAATATACAACCCTAATAACCCATGGGTCAAAGAAGAAATTGAAAGGAAAATTAGAACATATTTTGAACTGAATGAAAATGAAAACATAACATATCAAATTTTGTGGAGTGCCCTAAAGTAGTACTTAGAAGGTATTGTCCATATTGGAAAAGAAAAAAAAGCTCAAATCAATGACCTCAACTTTCAACTCACCAACAATAAAAATAAGAGCAAATTGAACCGTAGTGGGAGAAATTATTTGCAAATTACATATCTCATAAGAGTCTAGTATCCAGATTATATAAAAAACTTGTTTGACTCAACAGCAAAGACAAATAATCCAATTTTAAAGTAGTTAAAAGACTTAAATAGGCATTTCTCCAAAGAAGATATACAAATGGCCACAGGCACATGAAGAGTTGCTCAACAACATTAGTCATTAGGGAAATGCAAATCCAAATCACGATGAGATACCAATTCACACTCACTAGGATGGCAGTAATAAAAAAAGTGAAAACTAAGTGTTGGTGAGGATGTGGAGAAGCTGAAGCCTTGTACATTGGTGGTGAAAATGTAAAATGGTGTGGTTGCTGTGGAAAACAATTTTGAGGTTTCTCAAAAAGTTTAACACAGTATTTCTGTATGACCCAGCAATTCTACTTCTAGATATATACTCCCCCCCAAAAACTGAAAATATGTATTCAAACAAATACTTGTACACGTTTGTTCACAGCAGCACCGCTCACAATATTCAAGAGGTGAAAATAACCCATGTGTCCATCAGCTAATGAATGGAAAAACTGTGGTATATACATTCAATGGAATAATTATTACCCAGCCATAAAAACGAATGAAATACTGATACATGCTACAAAATGAATGAACCTTGAAAACATTATACTATATTTATATTTATATTCCATATAAATGGAATCATACAGTTCTTACCTCTGATGTCTGGTTTATTTCATTTAGCATAATGTTACAGGCACTTAGCCTATTTCATAGAAACAGAAAACAGATTGGTAGTTGCCAAGGGCTGTGGATTGCCTGAGACCAGCCTGGACAACATGGTGAAACCCCATCTCTACTGACAAAATTAAAAAAAAAAAAAATTAGCCAGCTGTAGTGGAACATGCCTGTAGTCCCAGCTATGGGAGGCTGAGATGGGAGGATCACCTGAGCCCAGGAGGTTGAGGTTGTAGTGAGTCAAGAGCAGGGCAATGCACTCCAGCCTGGGCAACTGGAGTGAGACCCGTTCTCAAAAATAATAATAATAATAATAATGTACAAATTAAATTCTCTGTACAAAATAGCTCTAGAAAAGGTACAATATAATTTTATTATTTAGAGATTTAGAGATGTGGAAGGAAATATAATAAGGACTAAAAGCAGAAACATTTAAAAACATTTAACATGGTTCCTTCCCAAAATTAAATTGACCTAACTGATAAGGAGACTTCTTTCAAATGACTTCAAAATAAAGGATATCTTTCCGTAGTGGAATAAACTCAAAGAACAAAAGAACTGTAAAAATAATTATAAAAAAATCTTAAACTCTATTCAAGTAATCATTATATGAGATCATATTCGTGTTGTAGAATAAGGAAAATGGGTCAGGTGTGGTGGTGTATGCCTGTAATCCCAGCACTCTGGGGGGCCAAGACGGGCAGATTGCTTGAGCCCAGGAGTTCCAGATGAGCCTAGGCAACACGGTAAAACCCTGTCTCTATAAAAATTAGCTGGGTGTGGTGGCACATGCCTGTAGTTCCAGCTACTCGGGAGGCTGAGAGATAGAAGGATCACTTGAGCCCTGATGGTTGAGGCCGCAGTGAGCTAAGATCATGCCACTGCACTCCAGTCTGGGCAACAAAGCAAGACCCTGCCTCGAATAATAATAATAACAGTAATAATAACTTTTTAAAAAGGAAGAAAATTAGTAATTATCTTCATATCCTTAAGAACCAGGAATTCTGATGTAGGAGAAAGGAGATACAGATGAGGTTAGGTTTAAAAAAACCAAAAAAACCGGTAGTACTGAATTTCAGTTGGAAGTATCAGTATGAATACATGTTGTATTTTATCTTTAAAATATATATATGTATATTTTATGTGTACATAAACATATGTATATACATATAAATACACATATATATTTATATTTATGTATTTCCTAGCTCTAGCATGGGAAAGGCTAAAATCAATGACCAATCCAGGGAAATGAACACCCCGAGTATCAAGATTATGGGCCCTAAATATTTCCCACTAATATGAACTAGGGTTCCTTGGAGAATTGGCTGATTGCAGACCTGCAGCAGAAAATGTACAAGATGAGCCTGGAATGTCCTAACTTCCTTACTTTCTAGTATGATATCAGTGACTACCAGAGTCATGTGAAAAACCTCAGAAACTAATTCAAGATGGCAAAATCGATCGTAAAAAAGAATCACCATTACGAATTGAAATATATTGAACATGTAAATCCATGAATTTACAAAGATACCAAAAAACAGAAAACAAACCTCATGGGTTACCTTTGGATAACCATAAGGAACTAATTCATTGTTCTGAAAACTGGTAAATAAAAGGTAAGAACCAAGCCTGTATCCTGCCTTCCAATATAAGCTGCACTCCGGGTAACGAAATAGTCAGTGAGGAGAAGTTTCTTGTTACAGAAGAATTCCAGGTAATGCATAAAGACAGAATACTACCATTTTGCAATGAATTAATTAATGAATTAATGCATGTAGGCAATGATGATCAATGGCTACTTATCTCATAAAAAGAGTGCTGACCAAACATTTTATGCCTCCTGATGGAAAAACACATCACTATGCAATATTCTTGCCAAAATACTCGAATCTAAATCTCATTAAGTTTCTAGCTCTAACTTCCAATTTATAGGGACTGCAGGGGTCAGAAGTACATGTCAAATGACATCATAGGGATGCAATCAGTAAACTTCAGTGGGAGATCCTACAGGCTAAATGACCTGGTTTCTTTATAACATAAATTATAAGGGAAAAAAGAAAGGCAGCAGATATACAGAATAAAAAACAACTAAAAAATTATGAGGCCATTTGAGAATTTGAACATGACTACATATCCAGTAATAAGAAATCATAAAAAGAAAAAGAAAAAAATCAGTGGTTTTTTTTTTAAGTGTGATGATGTTATATTTTTGTTTTTGTTTTTGTTTTTTTGAGGCACGGTCTCATTCTATCACCAGGCCGTAGTGCAGTGGTGCAATCTCGGCTCACTGTAACCTCTAACTCCCTGGTTCAAGCCATTCTCTTGCCTCAGCCTCCCGAGTACCTGGGATTAAAGGGACATGCCACCCTGCCCGGCTAATTTTTGTATTTTTAGTAGAGATGGGGTTTTACCATGTTGGTCTGGATGGTCTTGATCTCCTGACCTCCGGCCGATGTTATGTTTTTTTACAAGTCTATATTATAGGCTGGACGTGGTGGCTCACGCCTGTAATCTCAACACTTTGGGAGGCCAAGGTGGGTGGATCCTGTAAGGTCAGGAATTATCTCTACTAAAAATACAAAAATTAGCCAGGCGGGGTGGCATGTGCCTTTAATTCCAGGTACTCGGGAGGCTGAGGCAGAAGAATTGCTTGAACCAGGGAGTTAGAGGTTACAGTGAGCCGAGACCGCACCACTGCACTACGGCCTGGTGACTGAGAGAGACCCCGCCTCAAAAAACAAAAACAAAAACAAAAATATAATATCATCACACTTAAAAAAAAAAAACACTGATTTTTTTTCTTTTTCTTTTTATGATTTCTTATTACTGGATATCTAGTCATGTTTGAATTCTCAAATTGCCTCATAATTTTTTTAGTTGTTTTTTATATCTGTATATCTGCAAAAGTTAGCCGGGCGTGGTAGCAGGTGCCTGTGGCAGAGGTTGCAGTGAGCTGAGATCGCGTCACTGCACTGGGGGACAAGAGCGAGACTTCGTCTCAAAAAAAAAAAAAAAAAAGTCTAAAAAGTCTATGTTATAGAACTAATGCTTAAATATTTACAGATGAAACAATCTATTGTTTGGGATTTGATTCAAAATTACATGTGTGTAGGGGCAGGTGAGTGCAATAAGATTTAGCCATAATTAGTTAACTGTTGAAACAGGGCAGTAGGCTTATGAAGGCTAATTTTACTATTCAGATGACTTTTTTAGGTTTGTCTCCAAATACAGTCACAGTCTGAGACACTGGGGGCTAGAACTTCAACATATGAATTTGAGGGGACACAATTCAGGCTATAACACTTTGGCTAACTCCTCGCTCTCTGGGAATCAGTCTAAATTGGACTTTCTCAGGGAAGCTTTCCTTGACCCCTGACTTAAGTGAAGGTCCCTGTTATATTCACATAGGAGCCTACACTTACCCTGTTAATACATATCGTTTAGCACACAGATGAAATTAAATAGTCATTTAATGTTTTATGACTGTTTCACCTACTAACCCCTAAGAGACATAAGGGCAGGGACTGTGTTTGTCATGTTCACCACTGGGCCCACAGGGTTTAGAATAGTGTCTGACATACTGGGATCACTCAATGAGTATAGGAGTGCTGTATGGTGTTACAAAATGGGGGAGTTTCAGAGATGAAAACAAGATCTGCAAGCCCACCAGGAAGGATTCTGAGACAAGCAGCAACCATCTGGGAGACGTGTACAGGCTGAGCATCCCTAACTCAAAAAATCTAAAATGTTTCAAAATCCAAAACTTTCTGAGTGTCTACATGATGCTATAAGTGGAATATTCCACACCTGACCTCATGCGACAGGTTGCAGTTAAAACGCTGGTGCACAACACAGTTTTATCAGTTTTATTTAACATCCCCAAGGGGGTTATTGTACAATAATCTTTTAATCAAAACACAGCATCACAGGCAGAGACTGAGAGTCTGCTGTTATTTGTTGTTGCTGTTTTTGTTTTTGTTTTTTTTGAGACGGAGTCTCACTCTGCCCCCCAGGCTGGAGTGCAGTGGTGTGATCTCGGCTCACTGCAACCTCCGCCTCCTGGGTTCAGGTGATTCTCCTGCCTCAGCCTGCTGAGCAGCTGGGAGGGATTACAGGAGCGCTCCACCATGCCTGGCTAATTTTTGTATTTTTAGTGGAGACGGGGTTTCGCCATGTTGGTCAGGCTGGTCTTGAACTCCTGACCTCAGGTAATCCACCCGCTTCGGCCTCCCAAAGTGCTGGGATTATAGGCGTGAGCCATCAGAGCTGGCCGTATTGCTGTTGTTAAGCAGTTGATGCAGGTATTCTGGGGATGCCCCTGTGCTGCCTGGTTACCCTAAAAACATTATTTTCTCACTGTATTAATGGTGTGCCATATTGGTTACTGTTAAGCGTTAACGTGTGAATAAGTGGGAGAAAATGATTGCTTATCACTAGCATATAAATTCAGAGTCAGAAATGATGGTGATGCCAAACAAGTAAGGATTGACCACGTGGGTGATGAGATCGTCCACATGGGTGATGAGATAGTGACACCTTTGCTTTCTGACGGTTCAGTGTACACAAATTTTGTTCCATGTACAGAATTACTTAAAATATTGTATAAAATGACCTTCAGACTGTGTGCATAAGGTGTATATGAAACATAAATGGGAATTTCATCTTTAGATTTGATTCATATCCCCAAGAGATCTCATTATATATATGTAGATATTCCAAAATCTGTAAATACCCGAAATCCAAAACACTTCCCGTTCCAAGCATTTTGGATAAAAGATACTCAACCTGTCCTAGCAAATCAGTAATCTTGGTGGTCAAGCCTCACTGACTTTAATCCCACTGAAGTACTGAATTAAGGGGGTTGAGTCTTAATTCCAGTCCTGTCTCAATCATTAATTTAGCAATGTAAAAACGGGGCAATGTTCCTTAATTTTTGCATTATCTCTCATTCCTCATTTGCAAATACAGGAAATTATCTAAAGCCAACATTGGTCACAATTTAAACAGAAAACCCCTGATCTGTGAATATCCCAAACCAACTCTACCCCATGCTGCTGAGACCCTTGTGTGCCTTTGATGGGAGTGTAAATCCCAACATTTCCTTTAACAACCAATTTTGCTGAAGCTATGTGAGTCTCACCTCCAGGCCGCTAAAGTTTTCTCCCATGCTGCAAAAGGGGGTTACAAATCAAAGCTCCAAAGAGCCTCCAGCACTGCCAAAAGACTCAGGGGCGTAGAGGGCAACTGGAGTTCAGAGGTCATAAGGGCATTTGAAGTCTATTCACAATCTTGTGACTTGGTTAGGAGTTAAGAAGTGATATCCATGACTTCTAGGAGAAAGTGGATTTGAATTCAAATGAGTGGCTAGAATATTTTGGAGGTATGGAGAGGGGAAGATCATATTCTTTTTTTTCTTTTGAGATGGAGTTTCACTTTTTGCCCAAGCTGGAGTGCAATGGCACAATCTCGGCTCACTGCAACCTCCGCTTCACGGTTCAAGTGATTTTCCTGCCTCAGCCTCCTGAGTAGCTGGAATTATAGGCACCATCATGCCTGGCTAATTTTGGATTTTTAGTAGAGATGGAGTTTCTTCATGTTGGTCAGGCTGGTCTTGAACTCCTGACCTCAGATGATCAACCCTCCTCGGCCTCCTAAAGTGCTGGGATTACAGGTGTGAGCCACCGTGCCTGTCCCATATTCTTTTTTAAAACAGTTTTTGCCAGCTGGGAAAGCATATTATGGAGAAAAGCAAAGTCTCAGCAGTTTACGAGTATCTAGCCCTAGTCCTCTCCTATGCATTTGCCTAACTGTATATCTTGACTACCCATGTAACTTGGGACAAGATTCTACCTTGGTTCATCTAGGAATAATACTAGCACAAGAGGTGGTTGTGAGTATCACATAAGGTCACATATGGAAATGCATTAAATGCAGAGGTTGGGAGTGAAGAGCTTCATGGAAGCTAAAGAATTCTGGCTGCCACCTCTTAGGAACTGTGTAACCTTGGGCATGTTTTAACTTTCCTTGCCTAGGTTTTCTCATCTGTAAAACGGAAATAATAATGCTACCTATCTCTTGTGAGTGTTGTGATAATTCAATGTAATAATGTTATTATACCTGAAACAAGCATCCAATAAGTGTTAGCTATTTCTTTTAATGCTTTGTAATATTCAGAGCTTTTTCACCTAATATGATCTCATTTGATTACTTCAGAAATCTGTAACTTCTGGCCAGGCGTGGTGGCTCACACTTATAATCCCAACATTCTGGGACGCTGAGGTGGGAGGCTGAGGCTTGAGTGCAGGAGTTCGAGGTTACAGTGAGCCATGATCACGCCACTGTACTCCAGTCTGGACGACAGAGCGAGACCCTATCTCTAAAAAAATAAATAAACCTGTGACTTCCCACTCCCTTCAAACTCCTCACTCTCTTTTACTCTCCCCTCTCCCCAAGCAATGTCCTTGTCTCGTTGAAAACATCAGGCTTAATCTCCCTCAGCATCCCCCACATCCTCAAACCACTGTGGATAAGCACCTGGCCCCCTTTAGCTACTTCCGCTTCTCTTTCTGGAAAAAAAACAACTTGCATTTCTGTAAAAACCACATGCAGCACAGTTTTCTGTCTGAAATGCTCTGTCTCCCTCATCCCCATTTTTTCACCAGGTAACTCCTACTCCTTACTCTAGATTAATTTCAACTATGTCACCTTCTTCTTGAAGCCTTCTCTGACCATCTTCTGCGAAATGGGGGATATTCCCATGGCTCCCTAAATTTAATGTTATCTTAAATTATCATCCTACATAATAATTCTCTCTTTGCATGTTTATTTCCTTTACATCCTTAGAACCTAGCACAATATCTGCCCTGTAGGTAACCAAGTGCCCCGGATTGCCCCAGATTCTTGGTTTTAATATTGTCAAGTCATGCATTCCAGGAAACTACCACAGTCAAGGGTGGTTGGTCACCATAGTACACATGCAGTAGGTTTTACTGAATGAACGTAGTCCGCACTTGCTGTCTTGTCTTCCCCCTCTACTATTCACTCTTCAACCCAACGTCATCAGCTTCCACCCTGACATCCCATTTGTTGGCACATGGTACAATGCTCTCCTTGTGGCCAAAATCTATTGGACACTTTATAGTCCTTCAAAGATTGACCTTTCAATAAATGATTTTTAATAATCAGATTATTCCTATTGTGCACCTATTCTTTCTTATAGTGAAGCAAGATACTATTAAAATATCCACATTTATTAAGTGTAGATAGACTCAAGGAATCCATACATTGTTTTAAATAATTCAAAA
The DNA here is from genome assembly GCF_009764315.1 of Trachypithecus francoisi. Lineage (NCBI taxonomy): Eukaryota > Metazoa > Chordata > Mammalia > Primates > Cercopithecidae > Trachypithecus > Trachypithecus francoisi. The sequence goes on along the minus strand of NW_022681472.1, from coordinate 22,224,338 downwards.
TAATTCAAAATGTCATACCATATTTATGATTCATTAAAATAATTATAAGATGTGATCAATGACAGGTGTTTTCTGAATAAGAACTTTCCAGAAGTGATGACTCATATTTAAAAAGTACTTAAGACAATGAAAAAAGCAGTTCTCCTTTTTCATGAAATCCAAATAAGAAAATAGAATGGTATTTCAAGAAGCTCATAACAAATGAGTTTTTTTCATTTAAGCTCTGAAAATATATGTATAGAAACGATCTATAAAAATGAATATGTAAACCAGTACTTAAATTTAATGAGTATTTTTAAGCTAAAGAACAGATTTTCTTAATATCCTAAAAGCAGAGGCTTTCCCACAACCCTTCTCATTTCTTTTTTTTCACGCCATTCTCCTGCCTCATCCTCCCGAGTAGCTGGGACTACAGGCACCCGCTACCATGTCTGGCTAATTTTTTTGTATTTTTAGTAGAGATGGGGTTTCACTGTGTGTTAGCCAAGATGGTCTTGACCTCCTGACCTCGTGATCCGCCCACCTCAGCCTCCCAAAGTGCTGGGATTACAGGCGTGAGCCACCGCGCATGGCCTTTTTTTTTTTTTGGAGACAGGATCTCATTCTATCACCCAGGCTGGAGTGCAGTGACATGATCTTGGCTCACTGAAACCTCTGCCTCCTGGGCTCAAGCAATTCTCCCACCTCAGCCTCCCAAGCAGTTGAGACTATAGGTACACCATCACCATGCCTAGCTAATTTTTGTATTTTTTGGTAGAGGCGGGGTTTTGCCACATTGTCCAGGTCGGTCTCAAACTCCTGGGCTCAAGAAATCCACCTGCCTCGGCCTCCCAAAGTGCTGGGATTACAGCTGTGAGCCACCACACCCAGCCCCTCACATTTCTCTCTCTCTTTTTTTTTTTTTGAGATGGAGTCTCACTCTGTTGCCCAGGCTGGAGTACAGTGATGTGATCTCAACTCACTGCAACCTCCACCTCCCAGATTCAAGTGATTCTCATTGCCTTAGCCTCCCGAGTAGCTAGACCATAGGCATGTGCCACCACACCTGGCTATCACATTTCTTAAGACTAAATATGAACCAATCCTCATCAAAGAATAATGCCTAGCAATTGCCTGTTTACATATTCTTCAATCCCACTAAACTCTATGTTCTTTGAGGGCAGGATTGGATGGCATCTCTAGCACCTAGAAAAATAGGTACCTGACTCAGGCTGGGGCAAAATAAATGTCTTAAGCAGAGAACTAGGAAGGAAGGGAGGACATTTTTAAAGTGAGCGATATTAGATTGTTATAAAATAAGAATGTTTCAGAAAGTAGGGCATTATATCAGAAATGTACATACATTTTATTTGTAAAACATTTCCAGATATGTACAAAGGACAGCATTGGCAATAAACACTAATCGCTAAGTTGACTATCATGATAGCCCTTATTGACTCATCTCTTCTTGAATTTGCAGAATTTCAAATGTCACAGTAAAAACTGATTCAGTATGCTACTTCCATATAGTAGAAGATGCACTGGGAATCAAGGTAGCCTGAATGTATAGAAAAGAATTCCTTTTTTATCCCAAACCCAAGAAATCTGAAGGCAATTTTTTTCACCTCCCATATTTAGAGATTTACACACACACACACACACACACACACACACACCCCAAAAACTATTTCCAGGCAGAGGCTGATACTCAGTTGCCATGTACCAAGACAGTCATTCTATTTTGTACATACTTAATATAATTTAGCCATTATTATTATTATATTCCAACTCTTAAAACCATGTCTCATATCTTTATATTTCTGCATCTATATATAAAAATATCTAAATTATCTCAAATTCCTCACTTGCTAGCCTTTCTGAATAAATCAATATCTCTAATTTCAAAAGCAAACTATTCTTCCTAGAAAAATTGCTAAAATTGATATCACATTATCAAACCATTGATTTGAACCAAATTATCTCAATCTCAAATCCTCCTTAAATTCAAAGAAAAGCAAATCACGTTTCATACGAAATTCAGAAATTAAGCAACTGGACTAGCAATTCCATTCCTGCTGACATTCACCAATAGATGTGTGCCAGAAGTCAATGTTTGTACCAGCCAAAAACTAGCAACAACTCAAGTGTCCATCAGGAGAATAGGAAATTGAATACCTGAGTTTTTACTGTTATTCTTTGTTTTGTTTTTGTTCTTATTTTTTGAGACAGGGTCTCACTGTGTAGCTAAGACTGGAGTGTAGTGGGTAGAGATGGGGTTTCACCGTGTTGACCAGGCTGCTCTCGAACTCCTGGCCTCGTGATCTGCCTACCTTGGCCTCCCAAAGTGTTGGGATTACAGGTGTGAGCCACTGCACTCAGCCAAAAATAACTTTTCTATAAGATGAAACAAGTCCAATTTTGCTCATTTTGACATATATTAACCGAATAATTGTCTGAATAATACAACATAGATCCATCCCTTCCACCCTCATATTTTCTTTACCATTCTCTCACAAGCATTCATTCATTTAGAATATCTAGAGATTTAGCCGGGCATGGTGATGCACGCCTATAGTCCTGGAGCTACTCAAGGGGCTGAGATGGAAGGATCACTTGAGCCTGGGAGGCCGAGGTTGCAGTGGGCCAAGATAGTGCCACTGTACTCCAGCCTGGGCAACAGAGAGAGACCCTGTCTAAAAAAAAAAAAAAAAAAAAAAAAAAAAAAAAATCTAGTGAGAATTTCACAGGAAATAATTTAATATCAAAGTCAGAAGTCCCTAATGGCCAACTCTGACATGACAAGTTTCAAATTGATGAGTCCACCATCTTTTTAAAAGTAACTCAAAGCGATGACAACAGTATGTAGGTAATTTTCAAAATTAAAATTGATGAGCCTACTTCTTATACTCGTCAGGGTAGAGAGTTCATTGATCTCTAAATCAGTGGTGTTAGAAGGAAATGTGAATCCAGGGCACTGCTGGCCTGGTCCTGTGGGTCCCTTGCCAGCAAATGAGCATGAGGTCAGGTCCAGGAGGATCGAGATGCTGGTGATGTCAGTAACAGCAGGGATGACACATGGCCCACAGGCGGGATGAGCCCAGTATATTAATAGTGCATTAACATAAGAAGGAAAAATCTGTCAAGGCTTGACATATTTATAAATTCCCCTAGGTAATACCCAAAACTCGAGTAGCTTAGCAAACAAATTATTTCAAAAACATGCAGTTCCCTCCAGCAACTCACTGTTGTTTTTATAGATTGCCAGTTCAGCACAGTCAGGGATCAATTCTTTAGAAACCTTTGAGCATAAATAAATACTACTTTAGTGGCAGTATTTTTTAAATTTACCAAAACGATCTCCAAATTAAATCTTCTAAGAATGAGAAGAAAGGATTTATATTATATAACTTTCAACTGCTAGCTTTGACTCAGCAGAACATCCTGAGTAAGTAGGAGGCAGAGTAGGAGGAAAAGGCAGTGTGTTAGATGTTTCACATACCTCAATAGCAAGAGCTGAGCCTGGTGCTGAGGCCTTCATAGGCATTACCTCATGTAATCCCAATAAGGAAAACCTTTTGAACTCTCCACTGGACAGACGTGGAAAGTGAAACATTAAGTAACTCACTGAGATTCACAGTTAGTGATCCACAGTGTGAGAATCCAAGCCCAGGCCTGTCCAACACTAATGCTTGTGTTCTGTCTGCCGTGCTACATAGCAAAGCACACTGCATCATTTTTAATAGAGACTTAACAAATCAAATAGACTTTTAAAAAATGAAATTACTAAGTGGCTAAAAGTTTAAAAGATAAGAAGATTTTTAACTTTATATTAAAGTGGTACAAAACGGCAGCATAATGGGACCTTGTCTCTACAAAAAAATTAAAAATTAGGCAGGTGTGGTGGCACACACCTGTAGTTCCAGCTACTCAGGAGGCTGGGATGGGAGGATCACTTGAGCCCAGGTCAAGGCTGCAGTGAGCTGAGATCACACCACTGCACTCTGGCCTGAGTGACAAAGTAAGAACCTGTCTCAAAAAAAAAAAAAAAAAAAAAAAATGACAAAAGAAAAGTCAAAGAAGTCTAAATGATCACACATAGGACCATTCTTTCATAATGTGACACCATACCAGATCTTGGTCTCCTTTAGTTCTCCTACAAGTCTAGCCCTGGACTTTCTAAAACAGGCATTCTGTACTATATACTCAGAAAACTGTGTGGCTGTTTAAACTACTTGAAGATAGTCTTTTATTCTAAGTAATTACTTGGTAAGAAATTTGACAGAAGTTGCTGAGAGGGAAAAACCATGGTTCTGTGCTCAAAAAACAACAACAACAACAAAACATTAAAACGAGGTTAGGGAATAAAAGTCTATTTTAAAAATAAACCTCACACCTTAATACCATGAGAACAACTTTCAGAAAGCTACATTCAGCATGCTTTGAATTATGAATCGTCTCCTGATGTCATACTCTGGATATTTGAATTGGCCATGAAAGATCAACAAACACTAGCCTGTCAAAATCTAAAATTACCATGGGGAAAAAAAAAAAACTTTATTTTTTTGAAATGAGAAATTCTAAAAGGCAATTCAAAATCTATGTAATACCCTTTCTATGCCCTCTGGAAAATGGTATGCCTGTGAATATTTCCAGAAGGATTTCATCTTTGTAAATACATTAACATTGACTAATTAGGTGTCAACAGCCCTGAGTAAAAGAAACATTAGCATAGTCTCTCCATTTACAAAAATATATTTTTTTAGGCCCATATGATGGCTCACACCTGTAATCCCAATACTTTTCGAGACAAAGGTGGGAGGATCACTTGAGGCCAGGAGTTCAAAACCAGCCTGGGCAACACAGCGAGACCTGGTCTCTACAAAACAAAATTAAGAAAAATTAGCCAGGTATAGTATGGTGCGTGCCTGTAGTCCCAGTCACTCAGAAGGCTGAGGTGGGAGGATCCCTTGAGCCCAAGAGTTCAGAGCTGCAGTGAACTATGATTATGCTACTACACTCCAGTCTGGGTGACAGAATGAGATTTTGCCATTAAAAAACAAACAAACAAACAAAATGTAGAGACAGGATCTTGCTCTGTTGCCAGGCTGTTCTCAAACTCCTAGCCTCGAGCAATCCTCCCATTTCACCACCTACCTTCGCTCCCCAAGTAACTGGGACTACAGGTGTGAGCTACCATGCCCAGCTCTCACCATTTTAAATGATGTAGACAGAGAAACTGGTCAGTTGAACAGTTCAGGAAATGACTTGTTTTAAAATGTTGGCAAAAAGATGTTTCATCTTTTCTCTCAGAATTCCCTTCAAAACTAGAGGCAAAATACAAAAGAAAAGAGAAAGCCCACACTATCTAGAGACGGAAAGCTGATGGAGGAGTGAAGAACAGGCAGAGGGTAGAAGGCAAAACCTAAGAGCCTGCAAAGAACACCAGATAGGAATGAGCTAACCTAATCTGCAGAATTGGAGAAAAGGCCCAGAATTTGATGCAATAGGCAATAGATAAGAGGCTGCTTTTCTAGAAAACCTGAATAGTCCTGGAGAAAACAGCTGCTGCTGCTATAATCTATGGTGGTCCCTATCAAAAAAGCTGGCTCAGCTTTAATAAGTCTGCTATGGCTTGAACGTTTCCCCTAAGCAAAGGTTTTGGGAAGTGGGGTCTTTTGGGAGGTGTTTAGGACCAATGCCACTACAGAAAGGGCTTGCAGGAGTGGGTTTACTGTCTTCCACTCACTCTTTTGCCATATGAGGACACAGTATTCCTCCCTTCTAGAGAATGCAGCATTCAGAGCAGCATCTTGGAAGCAGAGACCAGACACAAAACCTGCTGGCACACTGTTCTTGGACTTCCCAGCCTCCAGAACTGTGAGAAATAAATTTCTGTTCCTTATAAATTACCCAGTCTCAGGCATTCTGCTATAGCAGCAGCACAAATGGACTAAGAGAAAGTCCCACCCAGATACACAAAACTTTTACGCAGTTTTTGTTGTTGTTTGTTTGTTTGAGACAGAGTCTCTCTCTGTCACCCAGGCTGGAGTGCAGTGGCACCATCTCGGCTCACTACAAACTCTGCCTCCTGGGTTCATGCCATTCTCCTGCCTCAACCTCCCAAGTAGCTGGGACTACGTGCACCTGCCACCACACCTGGCTAATTTTTGTTGTACTTTTCAGTAGAGACGGGGTTTCACCAAGTTAGCCAGGATGATCTCGATCTCCTGACCTCGTGATTCACCTGCCTTGGCCTCCCAAAGTGCTGGGATTACAGGCGTGAGCCACTGTGCGTGGCCAACTTTTACTAAGTTTTTAACATATTCTTTTAATGTCTCATTCCTAAATAATCATCAGGCACTTGAGGAAAACCTCTAACATAAAGGGCCAAAGTGAAAACAAACAAACAAAAAAAAGAAACAAAAAAACTAGAATAAATAAAATCAGGAAAGAGAATGCTAGGAATAGACAAATGGGTTTTGTCTATTAAAAGAAAAACCAATTTTCATAGAGATAGAAGGTGTATGTATGAAACACGAACAAGAAACTTTAAAAAAAAAAAGACTAAAAAAGCACACAGAACAAGAAAGATCTCTTAGAAACTAAAAATTACAGTTAGAATAAAAACTTCAATAGTAATGTTGGCAAGTAAAGTTGACAAAGTCTTACAGAAAACAGACCAAAAATGCCAAGGTGGGCAAGAGGAAAAAAACTAAGAAAATTAAAGGACCAATCCAAAAGGTTCCACACACAACTAATCAAAAATCTAGAAAGAAAAGAGGCTGGGCGTGGTGACTCATGCCTGTAATCCTAGCACATTGCGAGGCCAAGGCGGGTGGATCATTTAAGGTCGGGGTACAAGGCCAGCCTGGCTAACATGGTGAAACCCCATCTCCACTAAAAATACAAAAATTAGCCAGGCATAGTGGCATGCCTATAATCCCAGCTGCTTGGGAGGCTGAGGCAAAAGAATTGCTTGAACCCGGGAGGCAGAGGTTGCAGTGAGCTCCAGCCTGTGTAGCAGAGTGAGACTCCATCTTTTTTTTTTTTTTTTTTTTTTGAGGCGGAGTCTCGCTCTGTCGCCCGGACTGGAGTGCAGTGGCCGGATCTCAGCTCACTGCAAGCTCCGCCTCCCGGGTTCACGCCATTCTCCTGCCTCAGCCTCCCGAGTAGCTGGGACTACAGGCGCCCGCCACCTCGCCCGGCTAGTTTTTTTGTATTTTTAGTAGAGACGGGGTTTCACTGTGTTAGCCAGGATGGTCTCGATCTCCTGACCTCGTGATCCACCCGTCTCGGCCTCCCAAAGTGCTGGGATTACAGGCTTGAGCCACCGCGCCCGGCCGAGACTCCATCTTAAAAAAAATATATACATATATATACACACACACACACACACATTTGATGATTTCACCAAATAATAGAAATAATAAAAAATTTCCCAAGAAATTCCAGATTTGAAAAGTCCATTGAATACAGAGCACAATAGAAAAATAAAATATATGAAAAAGAAGATCTTAAAAGCTTCCAGAGAGGCAGCAACAGGTCACATACAAAAGTTCAGGAATAAGAATGGCATGGCCTTTAACAGCAACAGTGGAAACTAGAAGACAAGGGAGCAATGCCTCTAAAAGTCTAAAGGAAAACGATTTTCAGCCAGAGTTCTATAACCAGCCAAACTGTCGCTCAATTGTGAAGGGAGACTACAGACACTTCTAAATAGTATAAGGTTAAAAAAACTACCTCCCATGCACACTGTCTCTGGAAGCTATTAGACTATGTGATCTACCAAAATTACAGAATAAGCCAAAAAAAAGCAGCAGCAAAGGATCCAGCCCAGGTAAGAGGCAAAGAGCATTTCTAGGATGACAACTGTGCAGCAGCATCCCAGATTGGAACAGAAGGACAGAGGACTCCTGGAGGAAGGCTCCAGCAGGGAAATGGAGCTAAAAGATTCCAGTCTGCTAGATTTGACTGTGGAAATTGTATGGCAGGGTTACTACAGGGCTTAGGAAGAATTAGAGACTAGTGCAAAAAACAGTAGCTCTTGGAACGGTGGCTAATGCCTGTAATTTCAACACTTTGGGAGGCTGAGGCGGGTAGATCACCTGAGATCAGGAGTTCAAGACCAGCCTGGCCAATATGGTGACACCCTGTATCTACTAAATATACAAAAATTAGCTGGGCGTGGTGGCACATGCCTGTAATCCCAGCTACTCAGGAGGCTGAGGCAGGAGAATCATTTGAACTCGGGAGGCGGAAGTTGCAGTGAGCTGAGATCACTCCATTGCCCGCACAAAAAGAGCAAAACTCCATCTCAAACAAATATAAAAACAAAAATAACATTAGCACTTAATAATGAACACAGTGGACAAAGGAGCACCCTACTTACTATATGAAGTGGGGAGGGTGGAATATTTACAGCCTGAGTGATAAGTCCCTGTCCTTAAGTAATATATAACATAATTGCAGAGCTAACCCATAGCTAGGATATGGACTGGTATTTTTCAAATTATTTGACCAAGACCCACAGCATGAAATACATTTTACAATATAAGCCAGAAGTATTTTACATGGTGAGCCAGAAGTGCAACAAAAGTGCCATGAAACAATATTATCTTTTTTATATACAATACATTTTGATATTTTCAAGTTTCTTTTATTCCAGGTTTTTAAATGCTACTAACAACCCACTAAATTGACTTCATGAGTCACTAATGGGTTGCAACCCACAGTTTTAAAAACACTGCAAAAAAATATGGTCTCTTTTATTAAAAAGAAAAAATAAAACACTTCTGGAGTAGAGAATTGGTGGAGGCAGGGAGGATGGCGAGAAAATTACAGACTTGATAGAATTACAGACTGATAGGCAGTGAACAGGAAAAAGGCTATTACAGGTGAAGGGAAGGTAAGTAAAGGCTCAAAAGCAGGAAAACAAAGTGTGTGCTAAAGGCATAGCAGAGAAAATGGTAAGTCTGAATGAAGGAGAGGAGTGAAAAATGGAGACAGAAAGGCAGGATTGGAGACTAACCATGAAAGGTCACAGACTTGACCACTATGCTGGGTCTGATCTTACTTCAACAGCAATGGAGATACAAAAAATTTGGGGCAGTGGTATGCCAGCAAACTACAGTGATGTCTATATCATCTCATAAAGACTGACTTATTAATTTTATATGCATAAAAATTACAAAAATTTAAAATATAGAGCCAGGCATGGTGGCTCATGCCCATAATTCCAGTGCTTTGGGAGGCCGAGGTGGGAGGATCACTTGGAGCCAAGAATTCAAGATCAGGCTGGGCAACATAGTGAGACCTCATCTTCACAAAAAATATCAAAATCAGCCAGATATGGTGGCATATATCTGTAGTCCCAGCTATTCGGGAAGCTGAGGTGGGAGGATCCCTTGGGGCCAGGAGTTTGAGGCACAGTGAGCCATGATCATGCCACTGCACTCCAGCCTGGGCAACAGAGTGAGACCCTGTCTCTAAAAAACAAACAAACAAACAAAAATTAATGGAGAAATATGTAACATGTGACTAGAAATGAAGATAAGTGTTCAGTGAACCAACTGAAGTTCATTTTATTCATTTTGATTTTTTTTCTCCTAAACCTTCATGAAAATAAAAATGATTTGAACAGTTTAGGCCCTGAGGAAAAGAGTGCAAGCAAGTCTCTCATAAGAAAAAGAGATATCCTCTCTTTCATTTCATGATCTATTACAGTAATACAGATAGCTCTTTGTACCTAAAATTCAGCCTTAAGAAACTTTGCCCACTTTTTTAAGCATGTGGGGCTCTTTTCCCACTAGGCTTTTGTACTTGACGTTCCTTTGACTTGTAATGTACTTCCCAAGGACTGACATCAAACTAGATGTCACTGAGTTTGAGAAACCTGACCCCAAAGCTAGATCAGATGCCCTTGCTAAGAGGCCCTGTGGCACTGCCCCCATCCTAGCACCTTTTACCTCAGATTATAATTGTTTATGTACCTGTACAATTAGACCATTACTTCCTTGAGGACAGAGGCTATGTTGATCTTAATTATTACCAAAGCCCCATCTACTGGTACTGTGCCTAACCCATGGGGAACATTCAATAAATATTTGGTGAATACAAAGTTTTTGTTTAGTGCACCAACATATAGTTTTATTTTTTTCTTATTGTTTTGAATTTTTAATAGAGACAGGGTCTCACTATGTTGCCCAGGCTGGTCTCAAACTCCTAGGCTCAAGCAATCTGCCTGCTTTGGTCTCCAAAAGTGCTGGGACTACAGGTATGAGCTACCGTACCTAGCCCCACCAACATATAATTTTTTTTTTTTTTTTTGAGATGGAGTCTTACTCTGTTGCCCAGGCTGGAGTGCGGTGGTGCAATCTCAGCTCACTGCAACCTCCGTCTCCCAGGTTCAAGCAATTCGCATGTTTCAGCCTCCTGAGTAGCTGGGATTATAGGTGCTCACTAACACGTGCGGCTTTTTGTATTTTTGGTAGAGACAGGGTTTCACTATGTTGGTCAAGCTGGTCTCAAACTCCTGACCGCAAATGATGTGCCCACCTAGGCCTCCCAAAGTGTTGCAATTACAGGTGTGAGCCACCGTGCCTGGCCCCAACATGTAATTGGGTCTATACTCTGAGACTAAAGCTTAGACTTGAAAAGTCAAAATCTGCTCCAAGCAAGGGCAACCAATTTGTACTCCCTGCCTACTCTGCCTGTTAAGTAAACTGATCAAACTGTCTAGACTTACTCTGTAGAAAGTCTACCCAAAATTAATTTAAATAAGTAAGGCAAGGTGAGGAGTTTGGACTTGAACTAATAAAGAGCTATTGTGGGTTAAGAAAGGTAGGCATGCAATTAAAACAGGGCTTTAAGAAGATTAGTCTCTTCTGGTATGCAGGATGGAATGGGTGAAATTTTTTCCTCCATTTTCTTCAGTCTACTTTTTTTTTTTTTTTTGAGACAGAGTCTCACTCTGTCGCCCAGGCTGGAGTGTAGTGGTGCAATCTCAGCTCACAGCAACCTCCACCTCCCAGGTTCAAGTGATTCTTTCGTCTCATCCTCCCGAGTAGCTGGGACTACAGGTGTGCACCATCACACCTGGCTAATTTTTGTATTTTTAGTAGAGACAGGGTTTCGCCATGTTGGCCAGGCTGGTCTTGAACTCCTGACCTCAGGTGATCCACCCACCTCGGCCTCCAAAAGTGCTGGGATTACAGGCGTAAGCCACTGTGCCTGGCCTCAGCCTACTTTTCAAGGTGTGAGCAGATGACCATACTAACATGAGCAAACAAGCACAAAGGCTGAGTTTGCATGAACATAGCTTAGTATTCATTAGCTCAACAAATATTTTTGAGGTGTTACTATGTTCCATGAACTGCACTATATTATAATAAAAAATCATAAACTATAAGCTGACCTATAATGAAATGGATAAAAATTGCTGAGAGCCAAGCTACATTAATGTGTCTGGTATAGTAAGGGAAGCCAATGATGCTTAAGTACAAATGAGAAAGAAACCATATAAAATGACTGAACTTAACATTATTTTCATAGAACCAAATCACATTTTTCTTATTCTTTTCTAAATTTGTTAATGTTTCTGTATCAATAAGTAATTTTAATGACAACTATGACTCCCACCTCTAGAGATGAGCTGAAGCTTGCTGAATGTGCCTTAGGGAGTTGCAGACTTCCTTATGGACTACAGGAGTATAGAGAATGACATCTGAAAGAGAGAATTCTGGTACAAAAATGTGTGCTATTGTTTTTATGCGGTTTGTCCCTGCCAAAATTTATGTGGAAATTTAACTGTCAGTGTAACTGATATGGTTTGGCCATGTCCCCACCCAAATCTCACCTGGAACTGTAGTTCCCATAATCCTCACATGTTGTGGGAGGGACCCAGTGGTAGGTAATTGAATCATGGGGGCAGTTTCCCACATGTTGTTCTCATGATAGTAAGTAGATAAGTTCTCACGAGATCTGATAGTTTTATAAGGGGCTTCCCCCTTCGCTCAGTTCTCATTCTTCTCTCCCCTGATGCCATGTGAAGGAGGACATGTTTGCTTCCCCTTTCGCCATGATCATAAGGTTCCTGAGGCCTCCTAGCCATGCTGAACTGTGAGTTAATTAAACCTCTTTCCTTTATAAATCACCCAGTGTCAGCTGGGTACGTAATCCCAGCACTTTGGGAGGCTGAGGCAGGCAGATTACCTGAGGTCAGAAGTTTAAGACCAGTCTGGCCAACATGGTGAAACCCCATCTCTCCTAAAAATACAAAAAATTAGCTGGGCCTTGTGGCTGGCGCCTGTAATCCCAGCTACTTGGGAGGCTGAGGCAGGAGAATTGCTTGAACCTGGGAGGCAGAGGTTGCAGTGAGCCGAGATTGTGCCACTGCACTCCAGCCTGGGCAACAAGAGTGAAACTCTGTCTCAATAAATAAATAAATAAATAACTTTGTGTGGTATTGAGTGGGTTCTTGCTCTTACAAGACTGGATTAGTTTTCTTGGGAATGGATTACTTCCCACAAGAGCAGGTTGTTATAAAGTAAGGACACCCTTAATATTTGGCTCCTTTTCACGTGTCTGCTTCCCCTTTGACCTTCCACCATGTTATACGCAGCAAGAAAACCCTTGTCAGAATCCAGTGCCATGTCCTTGAATAACGGGCCAAACCAAATAAAGAGGTTTCTCTTCTTTATAAATTACCCAGCCTCAAGCATTCTGTTACAGCAACACAAAATGAACTACAGCAATCTGTTAAGATAGATGTATCCAGAGGTGATAGTGGAAGCGCAGGGGAAAGGCAAGTGATTCAGTTTTGGGAGGCAGAGTATGAAGGGTAAAAATGGTTATAGGAAAGATGTCCTAAAGAAAGTGGCTCTAGGCCAGGCATGGTGGTTCACACCTGTAATCCCAGCACTTTGGGAGGCCAAGGCAGGCAGATCACGAGGTCAGGAGATCGAGACCATTCTGGCTAACATGGTGAAACCCCGTCTCTACTAAAACTACAAAAAAATTAGCCAGGCATAGTGGCGGGTGCCTGTAGTCCCAGCTACTCGGGAGGCTGAGGCAGGAGAATGGAGTGAACCTGGAAGGTGGAGCTTGCAGTGAGCCAAGACTGCACCACTGCACTCCAGCCTGGGTGACAGAGCAAGACTCCATCTCAAAAAAAAGAAAGAAAGAAAGAAAGAAAGTGTTCTGCCTAGTGAACAACAGAAGGACAGTATTCCAAGCACGAGTGGGGTTCATTAGCATAGTCTATGCTGAAGTAACTACCATTGTTGGAGCTGACAGCATAAGCCTGGGAATGCCAGTAGGTAAGCAGAAGTCAGAGGGTCACAATGTGGCTAACGAGCCATGCTAAGGACCTTGGACTTGATCTTGCAGGAAATGAACATGGTATTTATGCATAGGAATGACAACAGTCACATTCGCACTTTAGAGCACTTTGAAAGCAATATGGAGAATGGGGGGGTGTCAAGATTAAGTATAGAGATATCATTTAAGAGGGGGCCACTGAAAGAAGCAGAAAATCATGAGGGTTTCAAAATACTATGGTAGAAATGGTACAGATGGGATAGACTTGAGAAATATTTACCAAGTAAAATCAGGAGAGCTTTGTAAATGATGAAATACAGGCAGTAAAGGAGACCAAGAAGTCGAGAATACCTCTCAGGTTTCTGGGTGGATGATGAGACCATAAATTGAATACGGACAGTAAAAGGAAAATGAAATTGGTAAAAATGTGGGGGTGAGGCATCAGGAGAATAGTAAAGACAATATACATATATTTTTATAAATGTTGAATTTGAACTACCTGTGGGGTAGAACTATATTAAGCTAGTTATCTAGTATTAGGCAATTAGACATACCACTCTGAAGGATAAAAGAAAAAGGTCTGGGGCTAAGTACGGTGGCTCATGCCTGTAATTCCAGCACTTTGGGAGGCCAAGATGGGCAGATGGCCTGAGGTCAGGAGTTCAAGACCAGCTTGGGCAACATGATGAAACTTCATCTCTACTAAAATACAAAAAAATTAGCTGGGCGTGGTGGCGTGTGCCTGTAGTCCCAGCTACTCTGGAGGCTGAGGCAAGGGAATTGCTTGAACCTGGGGGGTGGAGGATGCAGTGCGTTGAGATCGTGCCACTGCACTCCAGCCTGGGAAACAGAGCGAGATTCTGTATCAAAAAAAACAAAAAACAAAAAACAAAAAACTGATAAAGGGGTCCGCATGCGGGTAAGAGCCATGCATCTGCTAATCCACACAGACGCAATAATACAGCCTGAAGAGTAGCTTTAATTGCCCAAAGAGAGCTAGTGTAGCCCAAAGAAAGGGCAATAGGCTAAAGTCAGATACCTGAGGTTCAATGTCACGGGGAATGGGCTTATCACCTAATATCAGGAGTCATCTTTAAAGAATTTTCCTTTGCTATTATCCAGAACTCTTCCTTATTGCTTCTCAGGATTTTTTTTTTTTTTTTTTCCAGCAATGAGGTCTCACCATGTTGCCCAAGCTGGTCTTGAATGCCTGAGCTTAGGCGATCCTCCTGCCTCAGCCTCCCAATGTGCTGGGATTATAGGCATAAACCATCACACCTGGCCGGCTTCTTAGGCTTTAATAAAGAAAAAGTTGTGTTATATATCTTCTTTTGAAGTAATTAACAGAGAAACAAAGTCAAGGCAATAAAATTATATCTATTAAGAATATTGGGCCAGGTGTGGTGACTCATGCCTGTAAAAAAAAAAAAAAAAAAAAGGCCAGGCACGGTGGCTCAAGCCTGTAATCCCAGCACTTTGGGAGGCCGAGACGGGTGGATCACGAGGTCAGGAGATCGAGACCATCCTGGCGAACATGGTGAAACCCCGTCTCTACTAAAAAAATACTAAAAACTAGCCGGGCGAGGTGGTGGGCGCCTGTAGTCCCAGCTACTCAGGAGGCTGAGGCAGGAGAATGGCGTAAACCCGGGAGGCGGAGCTTGCAGTGAGCTGAGATCCGGCCACTGCACTCCAGCCTGGGCAACAGAGTGAGACTCCGTCTCAAAAAAAAAAAAAAAAAAAGAGTATTACAGTGGCTCTTGCCTGTAATCCCAATACTTTGGGAGGCCAAAACAAGAGGAGCCCTTGAGCCCAGGGGTTCAATATCAGCCTGGGGAACATAGCGAGGCCTCTTTTCAACTAAATATTTAAAAAAAAATTTTTTTTTAAGTAGCTGGGTGGGCCAGGCACAGTGGCTCATGCCTGTAATCCCAGCACTCTGGGAGGCCAAGACGGGCGGATCACCTGAGGTCGGGAGTTCAAGACCAGCCTGACCAACATGGAGAAACCCTGTCTCTACAAAAAATACAAAATTAGCTGGGCATGGTGGCACATGCCTATAACCCCAGTCACTTGGTAGGCTGAAGCAGGAGAATCGCTTGAACCCTGGAGGGAGATATTGTGGTGAGCCGAGATTGCACCATTGTACTCCATCCTGGGCAACAAGAGTGAAACTCCATCTCAAAAAAAAAAAAAAAGCTGGGCATGGTGGCATGTGCCTGTAGTTCCAGCTACTGGGGAGGCTAACGAAGAAGGATTGCTTGAGCCCAGGAGTTCAAGGCTGCAGTGGGCTATGATGGCAACACTGTACTCCAGCCTGGGCAGCAGAGCAAGACCTTGTCTCAAAAAATATATACATATTATTAATTACTGATATTTATTGAGCACCTACTTTGTTACAAAAATAAAACAGTATTTGCATATAACCTATGCACATCCTCCTGTATACTTTAAATCATATCTAGATTACTTAAAATACCTAATACAATGTATACGTTATGTAAGTAACTGCTGTACTGCATTTGTTTGTATTATTTTTATTGTTATATTAATTTTTAAAATATTTTTAATCTGCATATGCAGAATCCTCAGATATGGAGAGCCAACTGTATTCCAAGCTTAATAACAAGCCTATGAGGTATGTCACATTACTATGCCTATTCTATAGGTGAAGAAACTCATGAGAGATGAACCACCATTCAAACTGTAATCTGGGTAAGTCCACAGCCCCCATTCTTAACTACTGTTAAACGGAATTCCCCACAGCAGCTAAAAATAGATAATGAGTCACTGAAGCCAACTTGCTACTTCTACACATAACAATGCCTGCATCAATGACATTCATTCCATTTGTGACCATCTTATAATATGTAAATTTTAAAGACTGTTCTGGGCCGGGTGTGGTAGCTCACACCTGTAATCCCAGCACTTTGGGAGGCCGGGGCAGGTGGATCACAAGGTCAGGAGATCGAGACCATCCTGGCTAACACGGTGAAACCCCGTCTCTACTAAAAATACAAAAAAAAAATTAGCCGGGCATGGTGGTGGGCGCCTGTAGGCCCAGCTACTCAGGAGGCTGAGGCAGGAGGATGGCATGAACCTGGGAAGCGGAGCTTGCAGTGAGCCAAGATCGCGCCACTGCACTCCAGCCTGGGCGACAGAGCGAGACTCCGTCTCAAAAAACATACATAAATAAAAATAAAGACTGTTCTGCCTTTACGTATTATTACACCAACATTTGGATAGATCTATTGAATGCCACTGTTCAAAGATTCATCCTTCTTTAATCATAGAAAGAAACATCTAAATTGAAACCTGAGAATTAAAATTTAATGATATTTTGGATGTAATTCTGAAGGGTTAAGTAAAGAAAAAAAAGAAAATAAGAAAATATAATTTAATGACATTTGAAAAAAATGGCTTTTTAATGTCAAAATGTCAAGTCTGTAGCTAACTATCTTAAGTAAAATGGGAAAGTGTTTCTTGCTTTTTCATCTATAAAAATAATTCTGAAAGTCTATTTAATACTGTCTATTAAAAAAGGGCTAGATCTGATAGGTCCTAGAAAGGCTTAGGGGCAAATGCTACATAGGGTAGTATAGAATAAGGCTCAGCACAATCACTTACCCAGAAACCTTCTCCAGGGGACCCAAGCTTTATAATGTAACCATTAAAAGTGCATGAGAAGAGATTTCCTCTATATACAACATCCTTTTCATTAAGGATTTGGGAAATCTGTCATTTTAAGAGAGCTATATCCTGATAGATTCTTCTACTTCTATACAAACTTACACAATCAACAATAATGGTTCATAACCACAATTCACTACCTAATTTTGTGTTTTGCAACTTGTTTTCCACTTTTCCTTCCTTTTAAAACTGAACTATATATATCAACAGTCTACACTACTGGCCACTTATCCTCAGGATACATTCCAAGATCACCAGTGGATGCCTGAAACCACAGATAGTACCAAACCCTACATAGACTACGTTTTTTCCTATATACATACCTATGATAAAGTTTAATTTATAAATCTGGCACAGTAAAAGATTAACAACTGATAATAGAACAATTATAACATCATACAGTAATAAAAGTTACGTGAATGTGGTCTCTCTCAAAACATCTTATTGTACTGTACGCACCTACTTTTTTTTTTTTTTTTGAGACAGAGTCTTGCTCTGCTGCCCAGGCTGGAGTACGATGACACAATCTCGGCTCACTGCAACCTCTGCCTCCTGGGTTCAAGCGATTCTCCTGCCTCAGCCTCCTGAGTAGCTGGGATTACAGGAGTGCGCCACCAAGCCCAACTAATTTTTGTATTTTTAGTAAAGACAGGATTTCACCATGTTGGCCAGGATGGTCTTGAACTCCTGATCTCAAGTGATCTGCCCGCCTTGGCCTCCCAAAGTGCTGGGATTACAAGCATGAACCACTGTGCCTGGCCCTGCACCTACTTTTGACAACAGTTGACCTCCAGTAACTGAACTGCAGAAAGCAACACCATGGATAAGGGGGAGTACTGTATATAGAATTATGATAAATGAACTTTAATAGCAAGAATTTAAAATGTTTTTAGAAAACCCACAGTACCTTTGGATGGTTTGCCTCCTACTTTTCCCAGGAAACCTCAAATGAATGTGTAAAGAGTTGGAAAGAAAATTTTAATAGAAGTGGAAAGAAAATTTATTTTGGTTTTCACAATTTTAACAATTTTTAAACAAGGTATACCACATAAATAAAATTTCACATAGCATTATTTGAGGCCAACCACTGGCTTCCTTTAAAAACAAAGATGACCAATCATGCTGATCCATCTCTAACAATCACACCATACATCATTTCAAAATGGTAAAAAAAAAAAAAAAGAAAGAAAGAAAGAAAGAAAAAGAAAAAAAAGCATTAAAAAAAATTTATGTTACTATCAATTTTTACTAGCAATCACACAGATCCAGAAAAAAATACAACAAAAAGCAGGGATAGTTTATCCAACAGCTTTGCATGATCTGAGCCACATTTCCAAACTGCTTTTCACTGTGATTCCTGCAACAAATTCCATCAGTACATTTTAGAACTTTTGCAAATTAAATTAGATGTACTTGTTCACCTCAATTCATCCCTGGTGAATGGCTGTGTGGAACTCTAAATTTAAGTACAACTGCATTACTGTTCTCTGGTTCATGTAGAATAATTCTTGGATTCATAGCAATGCCAAGCTAAATGACACTGCAAAGAAACCCTTTGTTTTCAAATAAATCAGTGCTTGGATTTAGATAATGCTATAAAGAATCTTATTCATGCAGTGTACCCTAGTTAAAATTGAAAAAGTTGGGAACAAAAACTTCCACCTCTATTAAAATAATAATCTTTAAAGTCTTTTTTTCTACATGAGTTTAATAGAACCATAGAATTTTAGAGGTAGAAGGAACTCTGAGTAATTTAAAATCTAAGAAAATAAAATCATTTACTAAGAGTTACTGAAATTAGTGAATCTAATGGTAGAACCCAAGCCTTCTAGATTCCCTACGGCTATTAAATATTATAGAACACGATGAACAGATTAATATCAGCCAACATTTATTTATCAAACGGCTACTTTGTGCCCTTCACTATGCCAAGCATTTTTACATCTATCATTTCTTTCCTAAATCATTTCATAGGATTAGAAAAGACTTACTAAAACAATCACATTTATTCCTTTGGACATTCAGTATTGCTAACAGCGGCGACTGCCACATGATCAAAATGAAAACAGATAATTCAATTACAGTAATAACTATACTACTGAAGAAGATGTATTTCAACAACACTTCATTCTCAGAAATTTCCTTCCCAGAGGTAGAAATAGATTTAGAAGGCCTAGGAATGCATTTCTGGACACCAGCCTCTTTGCCACCACCTGCAAAGACTACCGCAGCTTCCTCCTCCTTCACCCACTTCTATACTTTTTCCCACTATCACTTTCTTGCCCACTTCTTCTATAACTTTTTCCCACTATCACATTCTTGCTTGATTCTTCTGTTTGTTATCCAATCTATACTTTCTCCTGAATTGCTATCCCCTCCAATAACACTGAAATGATGCAACTTTTCTGGCTATATGTACCATAAGTACTTTGTAGAATTTTTCCTCTGCATTCTGACTGATACCCTCTATCAGCCTAGGCTGAATGGCCTTCCAATATGGTCATTATTATACAATAGGATTAATTAAATAAGAGATGACTCTAACTACAAGTGCAGTTTGAAAAATCACTGCAATGTGTATATTGCTTTTTTAATATCAAAACAATAATTTATTATTTATTATTATTTTTTAATTCTTTGAGATAGACTCTGACTCTGTTGCCCACACTGGAGTGCAGTGGCACGATCTTGGCTTACTGCAACCTCCACCTCCCAGGTTCAAGCGATTCTCCTGCCTCAGCCTCCCAAGTAGCTGGGATTACAAGTGCATGCCACCATGCCCAGCTAATTTTTGTATTTTTAGTAGAGAGGAAGTTTCACCATATTGGCAGGCTGGTCTTGAACTCCTGACCTCAGGTGATCCACCTGCCTTGGCCTCCCAATGTGCTGGGAACACAGGCTTGAGCCACCGGCCAACAATTTTTTAAAATACAAAGTAATTTTTATATGTGCTACAAGGCAAAGTTAAATTTTTTTTTTTTTTTGGAGACAGAGTCTTGCACTGTAACCCAGGCTGGAGTGGAGTGGCATAATCTTGGCTCACTGCAACCACTGCCTCCTGGGTTCAAGTGATTCTCCTGCTTCAGCCTCCCAAGTAGCTGAGACTGCAGGTACACACCAGCATGCCCAGCTAAGCAAAGTTAAGTTATATTGTTTTCACAAACTCATGGTCAGTGGCACTAAAATGTCCAAATATTTTTAGTTGAGGAAAATAATTTACCAGCATTTGTATGTTGAAACATTTTTAGTTGCCTCCACCAACTAGATCTCACATGGCCTTTCTACTGCTGCAAATTTTGACATGTCTATTTCATATAATTTTTATAGGTGCAAATCAAATACTGTTCCAATGAAAAACAAGAAAATTTAACTGCTTTCCATTTCTAATTGTCATGAAGACGCAGTGCATTGTGTGTCACATGTTTTTTTTGAGATGTTGTCTCAGCCACATTAGCAAGTAAACTTTTAATTCCTAACAAATAAGGTTCTCAAAATATGAATGCTAGTTTGAGATGGTTGGCAATACTGTTTGAAAAAAATATTCCAACACATTCTACTAGTAAATCCTAATACACAGACACGAAAGAATCACAGACTTGAGAAAATACCACTAAACATAAGCTACATTTAAATGTTAATATCCAAAGGTAAAGAAGTAAATAATTTTCAAATTTAATTTGGTTTGAATAGCCCACTAAAACAACATATGTTTCCATTTGAGTCTTTTATCTTGGTAATGAATTTTCATATTTATTCTAATATGAAACATTAAAATAGTGCTTTAAAAAGTATTTAGGGGAATAACCAGACAGAAGATCAACAAGGAAAAAGATATGAACAACACTATAAAGCAACTAAACCTAATAGACATCTATAGAACATTCCACCTAAAGCAGCAGCAGAATACATATTCTTCTAACATACACATGAAACATTCTCCAAGATAGTCCATATATTATCCCATAAGAAGTCCTCATTAAATTAAAAAGTAAAAAAATCATACAAAGTGTGTTCTCTGACAAAAATGTAATTAACTTAGAAAGCGGATAACAAAGGAAATCTGGTAAATTCACAAATATGTGGAAATTAAACAATATTCTTTTAAGTAATCAACGGGTTAATGAGGAAGTTATAAAGAAAATTAAAAAATACTTTTGGCCAGGCACGGTGGCTCATGCCTGTAACCCCAGCACTTTGGGAGGCTGGGGTGGACAGATCACCTGAGGTCAGGAGTTTGAGACCAGCCTGGCCAACATGGCGAAATCCCATCTCTACCAAAAATACAAAAAGAAAAAAAAATAGCCAAGCTTGGTGGTGGTCACCTGTAATTCCAGCTACTCTGCAGGCTGAAGCAGGAGAATTGCTTGAACATGGGAGGGGGAGGTTGCAGTGAGCTGAGACCGCACCACTGCACTCCAGAGTGAGACTGTCTCAAAACAAACAAACAACAGTGTTGAGACAACTGGACATATATATGCAAAAGAATGAAGTTGGACCCCTACCTCACACCATAAACAAAAATTAACTCAAAACAGATCACAGATCTAAAAGTAAGACCTAGAACTATAAAGCTCTTAGAAGAAAGCATAGGAGTAAATCTC
This sequence comes from Trachypithecus francoisi, assembly GCF_009764315.1. NCBI lineage: Eukaryota > Metazoa > Chordata > Mammalia > Primates > Cercopithecidae > Trachypithecus > Trachypithecus francoisi. Next base: position 22,202,754 of record NW_022681472.1, on the reverse strand, counting down.
TGTGGCCTTGAGTTAATAATTTCTTAGATAATGTGACACCAAAAGCACAAGCAACAAAGAAAAAAACCGAGTAGATGGGTTTCATTAAAAATTAAAACTTTTGTGCTCCAAGGAAATCAAGAAAGTGAAAGGAAAATCCATAGAATAGAAGAAAATACTTGTAAATTATATATCTCATAAGGGACATACATTCAAAATATGTAAATAATTCTTATAATTCAACAATAAAATAACCAATTTTTTAAAATAAGGACAGAATCTGAGTAGACATTTCTGTAGAGAAGATATACAGTTGGCCAATAAGTACCTGAAAAGATGCTCAACATCAATAGACTTTCAGAAAATTCAAATCAAAACCACAGTGAAATATCACTTCACATCCACTTAAATGGCTAAAACAGAAAGAAAGAAAAGTGTTGATGAGGATGTAGAGAAATTTGAAACCTCATACATTATTGGTGAGATTGTAAAATAAGGTAGGGCTGGGTGTGGTGGCTCACACAAAGTGCTGGGTGGCTGGTGTAATCCTAGCACTCTGAGAGGCCAAGGCAGGTGGATCACCTGAGGTCAAGAGTTTGAAGACTGGCCAACATGGTGAAACCCCATCTCCACTAAAAATATAAAAAATTAGCTGGGTGTGGTGGTGCACACCAGTAATCCCAGCTACTAAGAAGGCTAAGGCAGAAGAATCACTTGAACCCAGGAGGCAGAGGTTGCAGTGAGCTGAGATCGCGCCACTGTACTCCAGCCTGGGCGACAGGAGTGAAACTCTGTCTCAATCAATCAATCAATCAATCAATCAATGTAGGCATTCTAGAAAACAGTCTGGCAACTCCTCAAAAAGTTAAACAAGAGTTACCATATGACCCAGCACTTCTGCTCCTAGGTATACATCTAAGAGAAATTAAAACATGTATGTTCATACAAAAACTTATTCAAAAATATTCATAGCAGTATTATATGTAATAGCCCAAAGGTGAAAACAACTCAAACATCAATCAATAGATGAATGAATAAGCAAAATATGGTATATTCATACAACAGTTTTTTTTTTTTTTTTTTGAGATGGAGTCTTGCTCTGTCACCCAGCCTGGAGTGCAGTGGCACGATCTCGGCTCACTGCAAGCTCCTCCTCCCGGGTTCACGCCATTCTCCTGTCTCAGCCTCCCGAGTAGCTGGGACTACAGGTGCCCACCACCATGCCCGGCTAACTTTTTGTATTTTTAGTAGAGACAGGGTTTCACTGTTTTAGCTAGGATGGTCTCCATCTCCTGACCTTGTGATCTACCTGCCTCAGCCTCCCAAAGTTCTGGGATTATAGGCATGAGCCACCGTGCCCAACCCAGAATTTTTTTTTTTTTTTTTTAAGAGGCAGGGTCTCACTCTGTTGCCCAGGCTGGAGCGCAGTGGTGTGATCATAGTTCACTGGGTGAACTCCTAGACTCAAGCATTCCTCCCACTTCAGCCTCCTGAGTAGCTAGGGCTGTAGGTACACACCACCACACTCTGCTATTTATTTATTTATTGTTGCTGTTCTTGTTGTTGTTGAGGTGGGGTCTCACTCTATTGCCCAAGCTTGTCTTGAACCCCTAGCCTCAAGCAATCCTCCCACCTTGGCATCCCAACAACAGGATATTTTTCACCAATAAAAAGAAATGGCTGGGAGCGGTGGCTCACACCTGTAATCCCAGCACTTTTGGAGGCCAAGGTGGGTGGATCATCTGAGGTCAGGAGTTCAAGACCAGCCTGGCCAACATGGTGAAACCCTGTCTCTACTAAAAATACAAAAATTAGCTGGGCGTGGTGGTGGGTACCTGTAATCCCAGCTACTTGGGAGGCTGAGGCAGGAGAAATACTTGAACCTGGGAGGTGGAGATTGTAGTGAGCTAAGATTTCACCATTGCACTCCAGCCTGGGTGACAACAGTGAAACTCCATCTCGGAAAAAAAAAAAAAAAAGAAATGAAGTACCACATGCTACAACATGGATGAGCGTTGAAAACATTATACTAAGTGAAAGAAGTCACTCACAAAAGATCATATACTGTATGATCACATTTTTAAAATAAAATGTCCAGACTAGGTAAATCTGCAGAGAAAGAAAGTAATTTGTCATTACTCGCGGCGGGTTGGAAGGAGAGATGGGAGTGACTGACAATGGGACCAGGGTTTCTTTTGAGGATGATGAAAGTTCTGGAATTAGATAGTGGTGATGGCTGCCTAGCTCTGTGAATAAACCACTGAATTGTGGTTTAAAAAGCAACTTTAATGGTATGTGAATTATATCTCAATAAAGCTGTTATTTTTAAGTGTTAAGTGTAAATTACTCTAGCGTATGCTGTGGGTTTATTCTGTCTTCTGCATTTACTATTTGTGACTTTTTACTTCTTTTTAAACTTTTCCAATCATTTGAATTTTCTCAGCGTCTTTCTCACCATCTGTCTTAGTCCATTTGTGCTGCTATAACAGAATACCTGACACTGGGTAATTTATAAAGAATAGAAATTTATGTCTCACAGTTCTGGAGGCTAGAAAGTCCAAGATCAAGGTGCCAGCACCTGTTGAGAGCCTCTTGCTGTGTCCTTGAATGGAGGAAGGTAGAAAGGGCGAAAAAGGACAAACTCTGTGTCATCATATGGCAGAAAGCAAGAGAGGGCAAAACCACTCCCACTTTCATGACAGCATTCATCCATTTACCAGGGCAGAGTCCTCGTGATCTAAACACCTCCCAAAAGGCCCCACCTCCCAATGCTGTTGTATTGGGGATTAAGTTTCCAACACATGCACTGTGGGAGACACATCCAGACTATATCACCATCTTTGCCCAGGATCATAATACTTTTTATTAGATAAGAGAATCACAGGATAATGTAGTATATAAGAATTCAGACCTGGCTCATGGTGGCTCATGCCTAGAATCCCAGCACTTTGGGAGGCCAAGGTGGGTGGATCACTTGGGCCCAGGAATTCAAGACCAGCCTGAGCAACACAGCAAAACCCTGTGTCTACAAAAAAATACAAAAATTAGCCAGGTGGTGCGCACCTGTAGTCCCAGCTACTCAGGAAGCTTAGGTGGGAGGGTCACTTGAGCCTAGGAGATTGAGGCTGCAGTGAGCTGAGATTGAACCACTGCACTCCATCCTGGGCAACAGAGCAAGACCCTGTCTCAAAAAAAAAAAAAAACAACACACAAAAAGGAATTCAGATCTAACATGTTCTATCATCTTTACTTGGTTAATAGAAACTTAGCTAACATGCAACAAAAATCAACAAAGTTATTGCTCTATTTCCACAGATTAATATAAGTGGTACTGGTTATCATTGTTAGGTTTTAGAATATGACAATAGTACTTTTAATCACTGGTAAAGTTCACAGGACATTGGTTACTAATAGCAAGAGTTTGACAGTTCTGCAGTTAACAGCATAAGATATTCAAATTCTATAGGAGTTAACACAATCAGCTTTTAAATCATTTTTTTACAGATAGGGTCTTGCTCTGTCATTCAGGCTGGAGTGCAGCAGAGCAATCATGGCTCACTGTAACCTCAAACTCTTGAGATTAAGCGATCCTCCCGCCTCAGCTTTCCAAATTGTTGGCGCTACAGGCACATGTCACCACACCCAGCTAAACGTAAAATATTAGTCTTTTTCTATTAGGTACAAAATACATATTTAAAACATTTGAATCAGCTTTCTTCTTGAAATCTGGCACAAGTTTCTAGATTAAAGCATTAATATGATTTCACAATGATAAAGTAAAAATGAAAGCCCATTTTCAAACTAATTTAACCACTGCCTCACCAGCAGATGGTACTATGGGTTATTTGTTAATCAATTCTCCCTGTTCTTTCAGATGAGGGGCTTTGAGAGGAGTCAGCTTTTACCCTCTTGTCAGTAACACAGGGGAACCTCGTGGTAAAGCCAGAGAGACCCGTTCAGATCAGCTCTGCCCCATGTTGGCCACAAACAGCAACCTTGGAAACCTCACTATGCCCAAGTGGCTCATCTGCAAAATAAAATGACCTACCCATCCCACAGCGTTATTATGAGTATTTAATAAAATAATGTCTCTAAAGCACCCAGCATATGGTAGGAACCCAATAAATATTAGTGCCTTTTTCTTTGTTCTCTGAGAGGTAAAACACAGGTCATACATGATAAAAACTACAAAACTTCTGATGAAAGAAAATATTTGGTTTAGCATGTATAACTTGAAAAGGGCACAATTATCTAAATACTAAAAGTAAACCAACCTTTATCTTCTAAAAGTACCAAACTCATATAATCTTAAGTAGGCAAAATTATAACCATGATGATAAGACACAAGATATCATGGGAGAAAGATAAACTGATGTTGCAGTAATTGCATTGGTATTATCTAAGAGTTTTTATGAGGAAACAACTGAATATCCACTTGGCAAAATACTGCAGATAATTTCAATTAAATGGTTCTTCCAATAAGCCAGCAATAATTTAAGGTTTGGCTGTATTTGCAGTATGAGAATTTCCTAATGGAAGGCTTCATAATGAATCTTAGTCACAGCATTTGAGAGTGCTGAAGGAGAACAAAGCCATGGCAAGGCGCCTGCAAATTACTACTGGTCCTTTGAGACTAGACTACACATGCATTCTTAAAAAAAAAAAAAAAACAATTTAAAACACAACTTTACTAATGACTTTATATGGGAAAAGAACACTAGATATATATAGATCTAATTTTTAAAAGTCAGGAAACTCCGGGACATGATTTTAAACATTATTTTAACAATGCGTTACATATTCACAGGGTTAAAAAAAGAAAACATAGTGAGAAGTCGGCTTCCCACCCATCCCTATCCACCCAGTTCTTATTCCCCACCCCAAAGAGATAAACACTGACTTTTTTTTCTTTTTTTTTTGAGACAGCTTACTCTGTCACCCAGGCTAGGGTGCAGCGGCACGATCTCGGCTTACTGCAACCTCCATCTCCTGGGATCAAGCAATTTTCCCTGCCTCAGCCTCCCAAATAGCTGGGATTACAGGCACCCGCCACTGTGCCCAGTTAATTTTTTCATTTTGTTTGTTCTGTTTTGTTTTGTTTTGTTTTTGAGACAGAGTCTCGCTCTGTCGCCCAGGCTGGTGTGCAGTAGCTCGATCTCGGCTCACTGCAAGCTCCCGCCTCCTGGGTTCATACCATTCTCCTGCCTCAGCCTCCTGAGTAGCTGGGACTACAGATGCCCACCACCACACCCGGCTAATTTTTGTATTTTTAGTAGAGATGGGGTTTCACCATGTTAGCCAGGATGGTCTCGATCTCCTGACCTTCTGATCCGCCCGCCTTGGCCTCCCACAGTGCTAGGATTACAGGTGTGAGCCACCGCACCCAGCTAATTTTTGTATTTTTAGTAGAGACGGGGTTTTGTCATATTGGCCAGGCTGGACTTGAACTTCTGACTTCAGGTGATCCACCTGCCTTGGCCTCCCAGGCATGAGCCACCATGCCAAACCAACAATGCCAATTTCTTATGTGTCCTTCCAGAGTCCCTTTACATGTAGTCAAGCAAAACATAATATATTCTTATTTTTTCTGATCTTTCCACACAAAAGGTAGCATTTTATACACAACATTCTGCATCTCACAGGCAAATTTTTAATTCTAACATGTCCAGTGAAAGCAATAAATAATTTCAATAGGATAAAGACTTTAGTTTACACTTCAGTGGACTTTATTTTACTTTTTATTAGTTTTTATTTATTTTCTTGAGACGGAGTATTGCTCTGTCACCCAGGCTGGAATGCAGTGGTGAGATCTCAGCTCACTGCAACCTCCGCCTTCTGGGTTCAAGCAATTCTCCCGCCTTAGCCTCCCAAGCAGCTGGGACTACAGGTGTCGACCACCACGCCCAGCTAGTTTTTGTATTTTTAGTAGAGACGAGGTTTTACCATATTGGCCAGGTTGGTCTCAAACTCCTGACCTTGTGATAAGCCTCCCAAAGTGCTGGGATTACAGGCGTAAGCCACCATGCCCAGCCTTAGTGGACTTTTAAAAGGAGAAATAGGCTGGGTATGGCGGCTTACGCCTGTAATCCCAGTGTTTTGGGAAGCTGAGGCAGGAGGGTAGCTTGAGGCCAAGAGTATGACACTAACCTAGGCAACAGGACCCTCACTAGACCCTATCTCTACAAAAAATATTTAAAAATAGCTGGGCATGGTGGTATGAGCTTGTAGTCCTAATACAAAAATTAAAATAAAAGGAAGACTAGAAATAAATGATGTTAATGTTAGCAAAAGTCAGAAATAATAGAAATATAAAGGGGAGATAAAGGGAAAAGGGGGTACAGTCTAATAAATCTTAAAAACTTTTCTCCACTAAAACATTGGAATATCTTGTCTTTCATCAGTAAAAAAATCTCCTTACAGACACACAAAAAATTAAACCAAATATTGGTGAGAAGAGAGAGTGGGATAAAAAGAGATCAATTAGAAATGAGAAAAAGGTACTTGTGTCAGAATGGACTAAATCGTCAACTGTGTTCAACTACATAGATGTAGAATTACAAAACATAAGAGGTATTTTTAACAAATTATAACAGTTGGGCAAAGTGGTTCATGCCTACAATCCCAGCACATTGGGTGGCTAAGGATGTGTGATCACTTCAGCCCAGGAGTTTGAGAGCAGCCTGGGCAACACGGTGAGACCCCATCTCTACAAAAAATAAACAAAATTAGCCGGGTGTGGTGGTGTGTGCTTGTATTCCCAGCTACTTGGGAGGCTGCGGTGGGAGGACTGCTTGAGCCTGGGAGGTTAAGGTTGCAGTGTGCTAAGACTGCACCACTGCACTCCTTCTTACATGACAGAGGAAGACCCTTTTTCTTTTTCTTTTTTTTCTGTTTGAGACGGAGTTTCGCTCTTGTTGCCCAGGCTGGAGTGCAATGGTGCGATCTTGGCTCACCACAACCTCTGCCTCCTGGGCTCAAGCAATTCTCCTGCCTCCCGAGTAGCTGGGATTACAGGCATGCACCACCGATGCCTGGCTAAACTTTTTTTGTATTTTTAGTAGAGACAGGGTTTCACTACGTTGATCAGGCTGGTCTTGAACTCCCGACCTCAGGTGATCCGCCTTGGCCTCCCAAAGTGCTGGGATTACAGGCGTGAGCCACCGCACCCAGCTGACTCTTTTACAAAATAAATAAATAAATAAATAAAAATAACAAAATTTTACTTCTGAATGTTTATTAACAATGGTACCTGATGCAGTTTGGATATTTGTTTCTGCCCAAATCTCATGTTGAACTGTAATCTCCAATGGTGGAGATGAAGTCTGGTGAAAGGTGTTTGGATTATGCAGCAGATCCCTCATGGCTTGGTGCTGTCTTCACCATAATGAGTCATTTAAAAGTGTGTGGCACCTTCACCTTCCCACTCTTGCTCTTGCTCCTGTTCTCACCACATGAGGTCCCTACTCCCCCTTCGTGTTCTGCAATGGTGGTAAGCTTCCTGGGGCCTCCCCAGAAGCAGATGCTTCCTGTACAGCCTGTAGAACCAGGGGCCAATTAAACCTCTTTTCTTATAAATTACTCAGTCTCAGCTATTTTTTTACAGCAATACAAGAACGACCTAATACAGTACCAGTTTAAATAAGTAAATGATATAGCACGCTCATGTCTAAGCCATCATCAATGTTAGCACCATGTTGTTGGGAGGCTGAATAAAAACATCTTTTCAGAGGCCAGGTGCGGTGGCTCACACCTGTAATCGCAGCACTTTGGGAGGCCGAGGCGGGCGGATCATAAGGTCATGAGATCAAGACCATCCTGGCTAACATGGTAAAACCCCGTCTCTACTAAAAATACAAAAATTAGCCAGGCGTGGTGGTACATACCTGTAGTCCCAGCTACCTGGGAGGCTAAGACAGGAGAATCACTTGAACTCAGGAGGTGGTGGTTGCAGTGAGCCGAGATCGCACCACTGCACTCCAGCCTGGGTGACAGAGTGAGACCTCAAGAAAACAAAAAACAAAAACAAACCAAAAACATCTTTACAAAAGCTTTTCCACTGTTGTTTATGAGAAAATAAGCCTTTACTGTCAGTGCAGCTTAAGTAGCTATTGTCTCGGTGTGGAGCTTCCTACACCATCTGGCCCACGCACCTTTACAGGCAAGCTGAAGTTGGTAAGCAGTCAGTTTCCAGGGCCTGATCCTCTATCTCCAACTCTTGTTAAGAGTCTCCAGCAGGGACCTAGAATTCCTGAACCAGTATTGCTTCCTCTGTAAGTCCCAAGGATCTGATCCAAGCTCTCACCAATGCATATCTCTACTGATAAAAATCTGGAAGGAAGTAGTTGGGAATCCTGACATACCACTTCTCAAAGATTGCTAACCTTTGGCCCAAGATACCCTTCTTAGCCTTTAACTTACTTGAAAACAAAAAGGTTATTTTAAAGCCTGATAGAACTTTGGATATATTTTCTAAAAGGAACAGTGGTCATATCTGGGAGTTAGCTTTCAAGACCAAAACACTCTATTCAACCCATAACATGACTGACATCTTTAACTGGGAAAAAAAAAAAAAGCACAAAACAATGCTGTTGCAATGACATGAGCAAAAAAAAAAAAAAAAAAAAAAAAAGATAAATAGCTTTAAATTTTATAGTCCATGCCAATGCTTAAGGAAAAAGAGCTTTTTTAGAGAAGAGGAGGTGGATGTGGACTTCTGTGGATATTTTAAAAGGAATTACTAGGTACTCTCAAGGGCTTTGATGGTTGAAACCACTAGTTCTTTATAATGTCTATGTTTCTTCCCAAACTAAAAGCTTTCCATTTCCTTATTAAAGGCCTGCTCTTAAACGTATTACCATGATTAGTACCCATTTTGCTTAAGACCAACATGAAGAGAGTGGGATAAAGAAAAGACAGAAATTTTCTTAATGCAAGAGGTGGAAGAAGAGCAAAAAAGAACAAGGTTTATAAAGGAGAGCAAACTCTCAGAAAGCAGGGGAGGCCACAACGGGTGCAGGAGCCTACACCTGCTGTAGACCGTGTGCGGTAGATTCTGTACTCACACCTTGGGAGAAGAAAAGCGGATGGATGGAGAGATGTCAGCACAGACCAATGCTGTCTGGAAAGACTGGTCGCTTTAGTATGTGAAGAGGGAGTTGTGTGCATGAAATTATACTAAGTCAAGTGTTACTGACTCTGAAACAGCCTATCATAGGATCACAAGAAACTTCAAGGTCACCTATTCCCACCATTGGTGGCAGTGCTGTTTAAACCAATTATACTATAAATAATGTACTCATTATTAGACGAGTATTTCAAAACATCTCGAGTTCAACTGTTCTAATTTCTTTTTTTGTTTGTTTTGTTTGTGAGACAGGGTCTCACTCTGTCACCCAAGCTGGAGTCCAGTGGCATGATCACAGCTCACTGAAACCTCTACCTCTGCAGCTCAAGCAATCCTCCCACCTTAGCCTTCCCAGTAGCTGGGGCCACAAGTGTGTGCCACCACACCTGGCTAATTTTATGTATAGAGAGAGAAAGAGAGGTTTTTTTTGTTGTTGTTGTTGTTGTTTTGAGACAAGAGTTTTGCTCTTGTCACCCAGGCTGGACTGTAGTGGTGTGATCTTGGCTCACTGCAACCTCCACCTCCCGGGTTCAAGCAATTCTCTTGCCTCAGCCTCCCAAGCAGCTGGGATTACAGGCACCCACCACCACACCCAATTAATTTTTGTATTTTTAGTAAAGAAAGAGTTTCACCACATTGGCCAGGCTGGTCTCAAACTCCTAACCTCAGGTGATCCACCCGCCTTAGCCTCCCAAAGTGCTGGGATTAAAGGCGTGAGCCACCGCGCCTGGTCCAATTTTTTGTATTTTTTGTAGAGACTAGGTTTCACCATGTTGCCCAGGCTGGTCTCAAACTCCTGAGCTCAAGCGATCTGCCCACTTCAACCTCTAAAAGTGCTGGGGTTACAGGCATGAGCTACCATGCCAGGTGTTCTAATTCCTAACTGAAATTTAGAACAGCCACTTTTTCCTTGATTCAAGTCAATTATTTCTGCTTCTCCTTTAGTGATTACAATCAATTACATGTGAACATCCTATCATTTCTCTTCTTAAATATCTTGTATTTTAGATGAACTTAAAATACAAACATTGACGGACTCTCATTAGAAGAACATGTGCTTTATGTTAATTTGGATGGATTTGTCAAGCTATCCACACACCCTTATTCCCTTTATGAGCAGTAGTATAAATTTCCAAGAGTGTTAGCCAGGGCTGGGGCATGGCAGGTGGCCAGGAAACAGTAAAATAACTGGTTCAAAGGTGCACGGAATCTGTGACGTTGGCTGGCTACGTAAGTGCGATTCTCTAACCAACAAAGCAAGTCTGTATAAGGGAAACTTTTTAAAATGGCATTGAAGATATGCACATGCACACACAAATAAAAGCCTAAAAGGACATATTCTAAAATGCTAATAGCGGTTTACCAATGAGTGATAGATTTCCTGGTAATTCTTATTTTCTCTATTTCTTCTTTTATTTGTCCAAAAAAGTATTACTTTGGTGATTTTAAAAGACTCAAAATGGTAAAAATGTTAGCAATAGAAATAACAGAAAATGGATAATCAACTATAAAGCAGAATACTATGCAGCTATCAAAACTAACGATATAGATCTATAGATGTCTATATATAGGTTTAATAAGAAACAGGATGGGCACAGCACAGTGGTTGACATCTGCAATTCCTGCACTTTGGGAGGCAGAGGCAGGAGGATTACTTGAGCCCAGGGGTTCAAGACCAGCCTGGACAACATAGTAAGACCCTGTTTCTACTAAAAATTAAAAATAATTAGTTGGATATGGTGGCACACACCAGTACTTAGGAGGCCAAGGCAGGAGGATCGCTTGAGCCCTAGAGGTCGAAACAGCAGTGAGTCACAATCGTGCCACTGCATTCCAGCCTGGGAGATAGAGTAAAACCCTGTCACACACACACACAAAAATAAATAAATAAATAAATAAATAAAAGAAAATTAAAAAACCAAAATAACAAATTGTGTAAAACAATTCCCATTAAAAAAAAAAAAAACCCTTGTGTGCGTATATAGATACACAAATTTATGTAAGCATGAAAAAGTCTAGAAGGGTATAAAAATAGCAGCAGCAGTGGTTATCTTTGTGGATAAAATTAGAGTAGAGAGGATTTTTTTTTTAAATTACATATGCTTCTCAATTGCTTGAATTTAAGAGCATACATACTTCTTTATCGAGGGTGGATAGGGTCTCAATCTGTCACCTAGGCTGGAGTGCAGTGGCACAATCATAGCTCACCATAACATTGAACTCCTGTACTCAAGCAATCCTCCCACCTCGGTCTTGTATACCTTTACAATTTAAAGTTTAAAAAATGGAAGACAAAACTAAAATTAAAATGGGGGTGAAGATGCATGTGTTTTCTCGGGAAACTAGGAATATGATTCCAAAATTCCCTTTGAGCTGGTCATATATAAAACATACATCTGGCTGGGCATGGTGGCACACGCCTGTAATCCCAGCACTTTGGGAAGCTGAGGCGGGCAGATTATCTGAGGTCGGGAGTTCGAGACTAGCCTGACCAACACGGAGAAACTCTATCTCAACTAAAAATACAAAATTAGCCAGGCGTGGTGGCACGAGTCTGTAATCCCAGGTACTCAGGAGGCTGAGGGAGGAGAATCACTTGAACCTGGGAGGCAGAGGTTGCAGTGAGCCAAAATCGTGCCACTATACTCCAGTGTGGGCAACACAGTAAGAGTCTGTCTCAAAAAAAAAAAAAACCCAAAAACCACATATGTGTGCATTAGATTATATAGACTATATACTGGTCATACACACACACACACACACACATATATATGTTTATCTGCATGTATAGATGCTGAGTTGGAATTTAAATCATTTTAAGTTAATCTTTATCTGTTTTTGGTTAGAAAATAGGGAGGCAGGCCAGGAGCAGTGGGTCATGCCTGTAATCCCAGCACTTTGGGAGGCCGATGTGGGCAGATCACTTGAGGTCAGGAGTTCAAGACCAGCCTTGCCAACATGGTGAAACCCTGTTTCTACTAAAAATACAAAATTAGCCAGGTGTGGTAGTAGGCGCCTGTAGTCCCAGCTACTTTGGAGGCTGAGGCAGAAGAATCGCTTGAACCTCAAAGGTGGAGGTTGTAGTGAGCCGAGATCGTGTCGCTGTACTCCAGCTTGGGTGACAGAGCGAGACTCCATGTCAAAAAAAAAAGAAAAAAAAAATAGGGAGGTAAATAACTATAGTAGGCCAAGCACGGTGGCTCACGCCTGTAATCCCAGCACTTTGGGAGGCTGAGGCGGGTGGAAAACTGAGGCCAGGAGTTTGAGACCAGCCTAGCCAACATAGCGACATCTGTCTCTACCAAAAATACAAAAACAATCAGCTGGGCATGGTGGTGCACAACTGTCGACCCAGCTACTCAGAAGGCTGAGGCACAAGAATTGCTTGAACCTGGGAGGTGGAAGTTGCAGTGAGCTGAGATCATGCCACTGTACTCCAGTCTGGGCAAGACAGCGAGATTCTGTCTCAAAAATAATAATAATAATTAATTAAAAACATAACTAGAATAATAAAGTTCCTTCTCATTTTCAAACTTACGAAGCACCACTGTACAGCCGTCTGCAGACTGGCTAATCAGTGAGTCCTACTTTTGTATATGAATATATTACATATGAAATCCATTTTTCTTTTTTTTTTTTTTTTGAGAAGGAGTCTTATTCTGTCGCTCAGTTTGGAGTGCAGTGGCGCGATCTCGGCTCACTGCAACCTCTGCCTCTCGAGTTCAAGCCATTCTCCTGCCTCAGCTTCCCAAGTAGCTGGGATTACAGGCATGCGCCACCATCTCCAGGTAATTTTGTATTTTTAGTAGAGATGGGGTTTCTCCATGTTGGCCAGGCTGGTCTCAAACTCCTGACCTCAGGTGATCCGCCCGCCTCAGCCTCCCAAAATGCTGGGATTACAGGCGTGAGCCACCGTGCCCGGCCTTTTTTTTCTTTTTCTTTTTTTTTAGAAAAAGAGTTTCACTCTTGTTGCCCAGGCCAGAGCGCAATGGCACAATCTTCGCACACTGAAACCTCCACCTCCTGAGTTCAAGAGATTCTCCTGCCTCAGCCTCCCAAGTAGCTGGGCTTACAGGCATGCGCCACCATTCCCAGCTAATTTATGTATTTTTTTTTTTCAGTAGAGACAGGGTTTCACCATGTTGGCCAGGCTGGTCTCGAACTCCTGACCTCAGGTGATCCACCTGCCTTGGCCTCCCAAAATGCTGGGATTACTGGCGTGAGCCACCTGTGCCTGGCCTCTACATTTTAATTATCTGCCAACAAACTCATCTAGTGGCTTGAAGAAAGAGCTACCCACAAGAACACTTCTGCACTTGATGGTACAAAGTAACTGCCCACCAATATCGTATCATGCCAAGAGATGTTTCTAGTTCTTCTCAAATTTTCATTTCATATAGGTCTTTCCTATATGTACGGCCCTGTCACGGGAAGCACAGCTGCACTGCACAGGAATCCTCTGCCACAAGACCTCACTAACATTACCTATTTCACACACACCTCCATTTTCTGTCTTACATATTATCAGTCCCTCACTCTCTAACAATTCCTCTTGTATCTTCATGTTTCTTTCAGTCACCCCCAATCCCACCCAAGGAAAGCAGATTTTGATTTAGCGTAATAGAATAACAGTGGCTACAAGGAGGTGAACTTAGGCAGGTTTTCAGAACTCTGGAGAAATAGGAAAGGATTTGAGAAATTGGACAAAGGCAAGGATACTGCACACTGCCCTAATTCCCTTTGAAAAGCCTCTGGCTCAGCTTCAGACAGCCAGTACAATTTTACTGGGTGATGCTTTGAATTGGCCTTCAAATCTGATTTCCACATTGTCTTCCTCGGCAATGACAACTGAAAGTTAGCATTGAGTTAAAACTACTTTGACGTGAACTACAAGATGTGGAAGTAGCACCTCTTAGATTTACCACTTTTCTCCATGATACTGGGCAGGGGAGAGTGAAATGAGAGCAAAGTCTCCACCATGAGAAATGGAAAAGGTAAAGGAAAACAGAGACACTGAGTTGCTTAAAATAATACGGGAGTTGTTACATCCGTCAGGAATAACATGTTACATAATTTGAGTTTCATGAATCAGCAGTTTAGTCAGTAATTTACATTAATTTTTTTAAAAAAGAGAAAACATGAGAATTGGAAAAGGTAAAGTGGTTTCTGAAACAAGGCAGGTTTCAGAGGTATTTTATTCCACTCCCACACAGAAAAGCGTTGACAGGCAGATGACTCTGTCTTCATTAAGGGTTTCTTACCGCCTAATACACCTCATGGGAAAGGCCATCCCATCTCTCATCTCTCCCTGATAACCCTTCTCAATTCCTCCCGCCAGGTAATGACCATATTATACTCTCTAATTTAAGGTTTTCCATCTGGAAATCACATACTTTAGGTACAGAGGGCTATGCTTAAAGCATATAAATAGTCGAGGAATTTTGTGTGTATTTTTTAAGACCCTTTATGCTAAAGTCATTGCAATATTTCAATAAAACACATAGTTTTATTTCAAAAAGATTTACAATACCTATGATCACTGAGTTTGAACTTGATCATAAATCTAAGTAGTTCAGAGAGATAAGAAAGCTGTGGCCGGGTACAGTGGTTCACGCCTGTAATCCCAACACTTTGGGAGGCCAAGGCGGGCGGATCTTGAGGTCAGGGGTTTGAGACCAGCCTGACCAACATGGTGACACCCTGTCTCTACTAAAAACACAAAAATTAGCCGGCTGTGGTGGCATGCGCCTGTAGTCCCAGCTACTCAGGCTACTCAGCTACTCAGTCCCAGGCTGAGGCAGGAGAATTACTTGAACCCGGGAGGCAGAGGTTGCAGTGAGCCTAGGCTGTGCTATTGCACTCCAGCCTGGGCGAAACAGCAAGACTCCGTCTCAAAAAAAAAAAAAAAAGAAAAGAAAAAGAGAAAAAGAAAGCTGTCAACACAAACTTAAATACCATGTGTCCGTTCTAAACTCTCAAAATCAGAGAAAAAAAGTAGGATGAAAAAAACACCCCACCTATTTTCTTTTTCAAAAACCAGAGGTGGCAAATCCTAAGAAATGAGTCCAAGGGCATTCCCATCCTTTTTGTAGAAAATGTGCTGTATCAGATACTGTTTGAAATAAGAGAGGCATTGGACTAGGCCTGGAAAATCTCTCAGGCATAAATCAATTACTATGGTATTTTGAGAGACATGTTTTGAAGAGCAAGGTATCTGAAGCCATGAAGAGTCATTCATTCCACAGATGTTTATTACAGGCCTGCACGTGCCAGGCACTGTCCACACACCTGCCCTCCATTCAAGCTCTGCCTCTCACCTGCTGTGCAATCCAGGCTAAAGCACTTTAACATTTCTATGCCTCAGTTTCTTCATCTGTAAAAACAGGTAATAAAAAGTAGTTAAGAGATCAACCACACAAGATCTCGCTGAAGGGTAAATGAGTATGTCTGGAAGCACTTTGCAAGCCATGAAAATGCCATGGGTCATCTGGCTAAACTGAATTCACGAATGACACTAATGCCTGTTGTGCCATAAATTATTAAAATATCAGAGGAACATGAGCCTTCTTGCTTCAAGAGACACTTCATAATCCTATTAAATAAGGCTTATCGGCTCACTTAATCATCTCCGTGAAAAGTTAAATATATGAGAGAGAGATAAGGGAGGGGGCGCAGAAAGGGGGAGAAGGAGTCAGAAAGCTAGTCTGATGTGCAGATTTTGACATTACTTTCATAGTCACCATAATTACAAGAATCATGTCTATCTTAGTCACCCCATTGTGTCTCTAATGGTGCACATTTGAAGAGGGCATGTTATTCTGAAAAAATATCCTCTCTGAATATCTGCAAATCACAAAATGTACACTTATGAGGCTGACCTACCAATTCAATGTTTCCAAGAGCAAATAGCAGTAAAATTACAAAACGTTATTTGTTATGTTGATGTGTGCAAACAAAAATGTTCTATTTTATAGTGCATTTCAAGTTCAATCTGACCCTCATATCTAAACTGTCATATAAATAATTTCACATAAATAATGTCGAACAGATTAGGAACAAAGATCTTTTCAAAAACAAAAGTAGGCTCTATGCAGTGGCAGTTAAAGAAGGGGAAGTTCTGGTGTCTCCAGAGTTAGCCGATGGGCACAATGGCAGTTGAGAGAGACCAAGTTACACAAGTCATTCATGTTCTGGCCAACACCGCTTTGAACAGGTTGCATTCCCAGGAGCTGCAGGCTCCCTTACCCCAGGGAAATGCAGGGGTGGTGGCTTGTCTTACAGAAGTGGTAGCCAAGGGGACCAGAGGCACACCCGGTGCTAAAACACGCCTAAAACTTCTTCTAATGTTTATAGCTCTTCCAACGACATTTGGGGAACTAAAGTATGGATAACCTCTTCATTGCTAGAACCGCTATAATATGTTGACTTAATAATTTGATTTAATATTTATAAAGCACTTAGAAAGAGCCCAGCGCATAGTAAGAGCTATGTAAGTGTTTGGTAAATAAAGGCGGCACCTCCCAGATTGGCTGGGTGAAGGCTCAATCTGGTGAGAAGGAGAGAATCAAAATACACAACAGTCTATTTTTCACTTTGACAAAGATTTAGAAATTACAGTGCTCTGCATTTATTTTGCACCCAAGTGCACCCTAAGTAGTCTCTGGTGCAGGACTGAAATTCTACTCATGGTTCAGAAGTCACCGTGCACAACTCAACGAAAGCGTTTTAAGTTTCAAAAGATGATTCCTTTCTCTTTTCTCTTTCCAAGTAACGATGACTAAAAATGACAGAATCTAAAAATCTCAAAGCACTTCTAGTGGGTACATGCCCATGGCTAAAACTGTGAGAATTAACAGGGCCAGATTCACTTGAAGAGACGTAAGGGTTCAAATCACAGAGAACTTAAAAGATGCAACGTATTAAGATCTCTTAGTACAGATCCGCTGACAACAGGTTAAACGATTCCATCCACCCCACTCTGGCGGCTGCCCCCTCCCCGACCCTCGCAGGTGACTTGCACCCACTTTCGGCTCGGCGTTCCCGGCTCCTCCAGGCTCGGCGGCTGCGTGCGGGTTAACAAGGTCCAGCCACCGACACCCCTTGGACGTTTAGGAATCTCGAGGCAGGATCTGAATTCACCTCGTGGAAACAAAGACCACACTCTCCAGGAGCCGGGGGCTGGGCGAGGGTAGGGCTTTTTCCGAGGACAGGCAGCGGCCAAGGCCCGGGCGGCCCTCGCCCCGCCCCGTCTCCTCCCGCCCCGGGCCGCAGTTGGAGTCCCGGGCGCGCGGACCCTCCCGCCGGTCCCGCACTTACCCGGCCCCGCGGTGCTGCTCCTGGCGCAGTGGGCGCGGAGCCGAACGCACTGCGCTTCCTCCTTCCCGGCAGGGCCGCCGGGCGCCGGCGTTTCCTCCTTGACGCGTCACGGCAGCCGGCGGCTCCTCCCGCGGAGCGTGCGGGAGGCCGAGGACAGCCGAGGAAGGCGCCGGATCCCAGCAGAGCGGCGCGAGCGGCGGGTCGCGGGCAGCCTGTGCGGGGAGGGGCTGCAGGCTGCGTCCCGCTCAGGCCTCCGAAGAAGCCCGCGCTCCTCTCTCTTCCCCGAGGACCCCCGCGAAAGGCCGGGCCGCAGTGCGCTGTCTACCCCCGTCACGCGCTGTGCAAAGTTCAAGAGGACACGGTGGGACCTGTCTGGAGTCACAGACTCCGGTGTTTCCCGCTGCTGCGCCCGCAGTGGCCGCTACCCTGGGGTCCAAGACCCGCACGGGCCAAAGCGCCAGGGCCCAGCGGAGATGACCTGGTGTGTGAAGGGATCAGGACCCCCTGGGTCAGCCCGGGGTGTTGGGGGTTGGCTTGATGTAAACTGGAAACTCAGAGGAGTGAATTAAGTATCCAAATAATTGAGAACAACTGTGATTCATTTAGCATTATTTGGACAGTTTTTCACTTTTTTCATTAGCAGAATTACGGCCCTTGTGTTTATAAACAATCGAGAACTTTCACAAATTGGCAGATCCTGTGTGCAGAGAAATTTCCTTTCCACACATCTTTTTGGATCTACTGACTCTTTTTAATTCCCATTAATCTCCAAGTCAGCCGAGTGCACACTTTACAGCTGCTTATTACTCATTCTTGAATTACAGAAGCTGCATTTTAGACCTGTTTCTCTCTTTTAACAGAGAAGCTGAATGGAGAACTAAGAATTACATGGTTCAATGGATGTGGAGTCAAGTGGTTAAGATTCTGAAGTAGAGTGGGTTGTTTTCTTCGTCCCATGACACTACCGTAATTTAGGTTTTATCAGATATCACTTGAAGATAGACTCAGACAACTACTTAAAGATTCCCATGTGCATATCATGCCTTAGATTTTGAGACAATGATTTGTACTTTAGATCGTATGATTCCAGAGAATTTGCCACAAATCTATGAACAAATAAAGTGCCAAAGGTTTTTAGAGGAAGTCGGATCTGTGTGTGACTTCCCTAAATTCAGAAGACATTTCCTCATGTTTTAAAATGATATTCAAAGATTTAGCCCCACAAGTATGGGTAAGAACATTCATTTTTAATGTCAATAACCACAATATGGCCTCTCTTTAAAAAGTGGATTGCAAATCCAAATACATTTTACACTTCAGTAATCCTACAGAACTTTCTAAACAGTAGTTTTCAGAAATGAATATAAGAATACAGTAGATACAAATGAACACATTGCCAGTGGTCCTTTTTATGTTTTACTGTGGTCCACAAAGCAATCCACATAGATTAGAGAAGTTCCTCCCTTGTAACGAAATCAACAAGTGATCAGTGTATCTCTTAATTAAAGCCATATTCACAGTGCTGGAGATTTCTCAGACAAAAGGAAGTTCTGTGTCAATAAACTCCAAGTGGAATGACATCATTCTCACTTTAGAGACAAATACCTGGCTATCACCACATTTTGACTTTTTTAAAAAAAAAACATCTGGGAACCATTACAACATTTCTCGATAAATTTGTCCTATTGTGAAGAACACACACACACACACACACACACACACACACACAAGGAGATCACCTCCCACAAACGTTTTATGTATTTTCTTTTCTTTTTTTTTCTTTTTTTAAGAGACAGGGGTTTCACTGTGTTGCCCAGGCTGGGTTCAATTGATCAGCTGACAAGATGTTAGGCATTTTGCCTTTACAGTCTGAGAGCTGCAGTTTAATAGCTAGATTTCTCAAAAAGCTAGGGGAGGTAAATATATTCACTGACTACTAAGGACTTTTTCACTGTAATTAAATTAGGTTTTTTTTTTCTTTTTTTTTTTTTTGAGACAGAGTCTCACTTTTGTTGCCCAGGCTGGAGTGCAATGGCATGATCTCAGGTCACTGCAACCTCCTCTGACTTCCAGGTTCAAGCGATTCTCCTGCCTCAACATCCCGAGTAGCTGTGATTACAGGCGCCTGCCACCACGCCCACCTAATGTTTTGTATCTTTAGTAGAGACATGTTTTCACCATGTTGGCCAGGCTGGTCTTGAACACCTTACCTCAGGTGAGCCACCTGCCTTGGCCTCCCAAAGTGCTGGGATTACAGGCATGAGCCACCACACCCAGTCTAAAATTGGTTTTAAGGGCAAATTTTAAGGCTGATTTCTTTGTTGTTGTTGTTTTGGGTTTTTTTTTTTTTTGACACAGGGTCTCACTCTGTCACCCAGACTGGAGTGCAGAGGCATGATCTCGGCTGACCACAACCTCTGCCTCCCAATTCTCCTGCCTCAGCCTCCCCAGTAGCTGGGATTACAAGCATGCGCCACCACGCCCAGCTAATTTTTGTATTTTCAGTAGAGACGGGGTTTCACCATGTTGGCCAGGCTGGTCTCGAACCCCTGACTTCAAATGATCCACCTGCCTCAGCCTCCCAAAGTGCTGGGATTACAGGCTTCAGCCACCACACCCGGCCAAGGCTGATCACTTTGATTAATCGTGTTCACCTATAGATAGATATATAGGTTATATCCCCATTTTCTGTTATGTTTCCAAGTTTAGACTGTAAAAAAAAAGTTGTTGAATGTTCAGCTAAATGTCTAGCTGATGTTTATACCTTTATGAAATATTTCATGTAAATAAATTTTTAGAATAGAGCTTTTTATCAGACTATGGGTCCCAATACTTTCTTTGAAAATATGATTCTGTTCATTCAGATAGGGCAAATATTTTGTTCATCTGTTTTATCTATAGTGTAGAGATTTTGAACACAAGCTTTGGAATTGGACAGACCCAGGTTTAACTCCTGGTTTGCCACTTTCTGCTTTAGGCAAATTGTTTCACTTCTCTGAGCACTGGTTTCATCAGTAACCTGGGGATAATAGTGCTTTTTCCTCTTGAGTAAAACAGAGAAAATAGTGCTAATCTCATGAAATTGCTATGAGGATCAAATGAATTTAGTAGAATGCCTGTAACATAATGTCAAGTGACTGCTATCATCATCATTATTAGCTCTAAAACACATATTAAAATGCCAATATTATATATATTTCATTTGTAATAGTATTAAAATGGCCAGATTTTAGAAATTTTGGTGGTGGCTCATGCCTGTAATCCCAGCACTTTGGGAGGCTGAGCTGGGTGGATCACAAGGTCAGGAGTTCGAGACCAGCCTGGCCAACATAATGAAACCCCGTATCTACTAAAAATACAAAAAACTAGCCGGGCATGGTGGCGGGCACCTGTAATCCCAGCTACTTGGGAGGCTGAGGCAGGAGAATCGCTTGAACCCAGGAGGTAGAGGTAGCAGTGAGCTGAGATCACGCCGTTGCATTCCAACCCTGGGCGACAGTGTGAGATTCCGTCTCAACAAACAAACAAACAAACACCAACTACCCAGCCAAATAATATGGTTATTATGATTATTTTAGATCATATATTGCAATGAAACGAATGCTTGGTTTTCATCCTCCACTATTCAAAACGGGAAACCTTTTCTCTAAAATGGTGGCTTATGTGGAAGCATTATTACTTTTTTTGTATCATAATAAAGCCCTCTATTTGTAGTTCTTTTACCAGAACCTTGGAAGAAGTGAGGGCTATAAAAATACAAGAAATATCACTTCCATTAGTGAGGGCTGCTATTCATTAGAATACTTGTTTTTTGCTAGGCACAGTGGCTCATGCGTGTAATCCCAGCACTTTGGGAGGCCAAGGCAGGCAGATCACCTGAGGTCAGGAGTTCAAGACCAGCCTTGCCAACATGGTGAAACCTTGTCTGTACTAAAAATACAAAATTAGCCAGGTGTGGTGGGTGCCTGTAATCCCAGCTACTCAGGAGGCTGAGTCAGGAGAATCGCTTGAACCCGGGAGGCGGAGGTTGCAGTGAGCCGAGACTGCACCACTGTACTCCAGCCTGGGCAATAAAGCGAAACTCCATCTCAAAAAAAAAAAAGGAATACTTGTTTTATAGCAGATAAAATGTTAAGTCTAGAGAGGTAAGAATAATCCTACCAACTATATGCTTACAAAAGCAAAACACTTTCTGGTTTGTTTTGTTTTTTGAGACAGGGTTTCATTCTGTCACCCACCAGGTTGGAGTGCAATGGCGTGATCTCGGCTCACTGCAGCCTCGAGTCCCTGCGTTCAAGCCATCCTCCCACCTCCTGAGTTGTTGGTACTACAGGCTCATACCACCACCTCAACTAATTTTTAAACTTTTTTGTAGAGTCAGTGTCCCACTATGTTGCCCAGGCTGGTCTTGAACTCCTGACATCAAATGATCCTCCTACCTTGGCCTTGAAAAATGCTAGGATTACAGGTGTGAGCCACCTCGCCCAGCCTCGCAAAGGATGGTTTTGATTCATATTATTTGCATTGCTTTTTAGAGTACCTTTTCCCTCATTCTGCTACAGACTCACCTGCTAAAGTGGGTCAGACACCATAAGTTGTTGCTACAGTTTCTAGCTATGTTTATCAGCTGACATTCTAATCGCAACATTCCACAGTATCAAATAAAATAAAACCATTTTTGTGGAGAAGATAGTTAAAAAACATAATCCTAACTATGAATTGGCTCAGATTGTAATAATGAAAAGGAAAAGCTTGCTGTAAAAATGGGTAAAAATATGGGGAAACAAAAGTGACTAATTTGTTAAATTTTCTTTTTTTTCTTTTTTTGAGATGGAATTTTGCTTGATACCCAGGCTGGAGTGCAGTGGTGCGATCTCGGCTCGCTGCAGCCTCCACCTCCTGGATTCAAGGAATTCTCCTGCCTCAGCCTCCCAAGTAGCTGGGACTACAAGTGCACACCATGGCACCTGGCTAATTTTTGTATTTCTCGTCGAGACAGGATTTCACCATGTTAGCCAGGCTGATCTTGAACTCCTGACCTCAATTAATCTGCCCACCTCAGCTTCCCGAAGTATTGAGATTACAGGTGTGAGCCACCGAGCCTGGCCTAAATTTTCTTTTCTTCTTCTTC
Organism: Trachypithecus francoisi; assembly: GCF_009764315.1. Classification (NCBI taxonomy): domain Eukaryota; kingdom Metazoa; phylum Chordata; class Mammalia; order Primates; family Cercopithecidae; genus Trachypithecus; species Trachypithecus francoisi. The sequence continues at coordinate 22,180,204 of NW_022681472.1, read as the reverse complement.
TTTTTTTTTTTTTTTTTTCTTTCTCTCTCTCTCTTTTTTTTTTTTTTGAGACAGGGTCCCACTTTTTTTTTTTTAGAGATAGGGTCTCACTCTGTTGCCCAGGTTGAGTGCAGTGACACAACCATGGCTCACTGCAGCCTCGACCTCCAGGGCTCAAGCAGTCCTCCCACCTCAGCCCCCCAAGTAGCACCACAGGTACACACCAACACGCCTGGCTAATTTTTTTATTTTTGCAGAGACAGGGTCTCCCTATGTTGCCCAGGTTGGTCTCAAACCCCTGGGCTCAAGTCATCCTCCCACCTTGGCCTCCCAAAGTGCTGGGATTACTGGTGTGAGCCACCATGCCCAGCTTACTAATTTATTAAATTTTCTGAGCAAAACAATTTAATAAAACACAAAGCAACCCAAGATACAGTTAGAAAAACTCAGGCCAGTAGTGGTGGCTTTTATGCCTATAATCCCAGCAGTTTGGGAGGCCGACGTGGGAGGATCCCTTAAGCCCAGGAGTTTGAGACCATCCTGGTAACAAAGTGAGACCCCTCCCCGTCTCTATAAAAAAAAATTAGATGAGTATGGTGGTGCACACCTGTAGTCCCTGCTACTTGGCAGGCTGAGGTGGGAGGATCACTTAAGCTCAGGAGGTCAAGGCTTCAGTGAGCTATGATTGCGCCACTGCAGTCCAACATGGGCAACAGAGGGAGACCCTGTGTTTAAAAACAACAACCAAAAAAACCCTCAGTGGCCGAGCATGCTGGCTCATGCCTGTAATCCCAGTACTTTGGGAGGCCAAGGCAGGCAAATCACCTGAGGTCAGGAGTTCGAGACCAGCCTGACCAATACGATGAAACCGCCGTCTCTACTAAAAATACAAAAATTAGTCGGACAGGGTGGCATGCGCCTGTAATCCCAGCTACTCGGGAGGTTGAGACAGGAGAATCGCTTGAACCTGGGAGGTAGAGGTTGCAGTGAGCTGAGATGGCGCCATTGCACTCCAGCCTGGGCAACAAGAGCAAAACTCTGTCTGAAAAAAAAAAAAAAAACCCTCATTTGGGCAGGTGCAGTGGCTGACACCTGTAATTCCAGCATTTTGGGAGGCCGAGGCAAGCGGATCACTTGAGGTCAGGAGTTTGAGACCAGAGTGGCCAACATGGTAAAGCCCTGTCTCTACTAAAAATACAAAAATTAGCTGGGCATGATGGTGTGCACCTGTAATCCCAGCTACTTGGGAGGTTGAGGCAGGAGAATCGCTTGAACCCGGGAGGGGGCGGTTGCAGTGAGTCAAGATTGTGCCACTGTACCCCAACTGGGTGAGAGAGCAAGACTCTGTTTCAACAACAACAACAACAACAAAAAACAAAAAACCAAAAACCAAAAAACACCTGATGGGAACTGAAATTGAGAGCAATTAATGCCTCTAGAACAGAGCAGAATTAACTTGTTTCTTTGATTCGGAAAATGGTTCAGCATGTGTTCATTTTGTCGGGTGGGGGTATAGGTGTATAGGTGGGAGGCCCAAAGCTGAACATCATTTCTTGGGCCAAATTAGCCAAGTTCAAACTCAAAACTGAAATGCTTGAAGTTCAAGTGTGTTTCATAACAGGGAAGAAACTATTTTAAAACAAGACTACATTAGGATCAAATATAAGGCTTTTCAGATCACAGGACTTTCTCACTTTCTATATTAGACTCATGAGAAAAAGCAAGGGGAAGTGTTAGGAGATCAGAACCCTTAAACTGCTAGCATCAGCTTTTTGATAAAAAGTGGCTAGAAATTATTTTAAATTTCCTGGCTGGGTGCGGTGGCTCACGCCTATAATCCCAGCACTTTGGGAGGCCAAGGCGGGCGGATCACGAGGTCAGGAGATCGAGACCATCTTGGCTAACACAGTAAAACCCCATCTCTACTAAAAATACAAAAAAAAAAAAAAAAAATTAGCCAGGCGTCTTGGCAGGCACCTGTAGTCCCAGCTACTCAGGAGGCTGAGGCAGCAGAATGGTGTGGACCCAGGAGGCAGAGCTTGCAGTGAGCTGAGATCGCGCCACTGCACTCCAGCCTGGGCAACAGAGCGAGACTCCGTCTCAAAAAAAAATAAATAAAAAATAAAAATAAATTTCCCTAAGACCATTAATTATCTAAAATAATATTATTATACTTTCCTATTAGGGAAATCTCATTGTCTTCCAACCTAGTTTTTATGAGTATCAAGAATAAAACATAAATCATTCATTTTTCTCTTTTCTGTATCTCATTTAGTCTATTATGTACATAAAATAAAAGTCTGTTAATAGTTGACGATAACTTATTTACATAAATCATGTCAGCAGTTTCTATGTCCAGAGGATCATATTAGGGTAGGTAGACTAAACCTGCTAGGTGGACTTTGAAGATAACTATTATTTCAGTTGCTTATCATTGGAGAATAATAGCTTTTCTTAAACACTGTTCATTTGGTGACTCAGTTATTTACTTCTATTATGTGCAATTAATGATTGAACCTATTTCAAATGCAAGGGCTTAATAGCTTCTGGCATAAAGAGATGCGTTGCTGTTATTTCCTTAACAAATTCTCTAAGGAATCTGTGTCTGGCCCAACCAGATGTGTCAAAGACTTAAGTAGACCTGAAGGAATTATAACTCTTCATACACAAGAAGACTCTTAAATTCCCCTAAGTTTTTTAAGATAAACAACCCGAGTTCTTTTAACTTTTTCTCTCATTTTTTAAAATGTTTTACGACTCTCATAGGAGTTTTTCCCAAATTTTCTCCATGTTTTCTTTAGATTTTAGAGGAGATGCCCAGTATGAACCATGGAACTCTATAAAGGATCAAATAAGTCCTAAGTATCATGGAATGCAGTGGTGTGTGACCTCAGCTCACTTCGACCTCCACCTCCTGGGTTTAAGCAATTCTTCTGCCTCAGCCTCCCAAGTAGCTGGGAATATAGGCACCTGCCACCATGCTGGGCTAATTTTTGTATTTTTAATAGAGATAGAGTTTCACTGTGTTGGTCAGGCTACTCTCGAACTCCTGACCTCAGGTGATCTGCCTGCCTTGGTCTCCCAAAGTGCGGGGTTACAGGCGTGAGCCACCGCACCTGGCCAGTTCACACTCTTATAATGCAGCCTTGTATTAATCTTACATTTAAAATTACATTTCAAAAAAATTACATTTCATCATTATCAGATTTTAAAATCTAAACTTGGCCTCCTTTTATTTCTCAAATTATATTTAGGAAGTTGTTTTGATTATCCTATGTAATTCCTCTGCATCTGTTTTGCTGAAACTGTATTTCTCCTGGATGATTTTAAATTTCTTCATATTTGCTAAGGCAAATGGTATTGAAAGTGGAGAGTGGACATCCAAAGGGTGCTCAAGGCAATCTACTACAAGTTCAGAAAGAACAGAAAGAAAATATTGCAACATCCATTTGTTTTCTCTAAAAAGTAAGAAACAGACCAGGTTGGCTCATGCCTGAAATCCCAGCACTTTGGGAGGCTAAGGCAGGCAGATCACTTGAGCTCAGGAGTTCAAGACCAACCTGGGCAACATGATGATACGCCGTCTCTACAAAAACATAAAACTTAGCCGGGCGTGGTGGTGTGCATCTGTAATCCGAGCTACTCAGAATGCTAGGTGGGAGGATGGCTTGAGTCTGGGAAACGGAGGTTGCATTGAGCCAAGATCGCACCATTGCACTCCAGCCTGGGTGACAGAGTGAAACCCTGTCTAAAAAGAAAGAAAGAAAAAAATTAAGCTTTATCATTTAACATAAATGTGACACTGGCATGCTCATACAGTCCTTTGTCAGTCATGTCAGAGGTGTGCTGTGTGAGGTAACCTGAGAAGGAGAGACTTTCCACAATTGAAAGGGTTGACTGGGCGCCCTAGTTCATCCACAATCAGTCTATTGCAGTTTTGTGTAGTACAAGACGTCATTGATGTGGTCAATTTTGTAAAACTATATCCCTTCAATAGAATCTATATAATACTTTATGCTGAGATGGGGAGTGATTGTGAAAACTTTTTATTTTCTAGCAAAGTATTCAAGATACTCGAAGTGAAAAGCACAGATCCTGGACACACACTGCCTAGGTTCTGACCACAGTTCTGCCATCACCAGCCATGTAACCCCAGGAAAATCATTTAACTCTCTGAGGTTCAGTTTCTTCATCTGTGGAAAGGAGATAATAGTATCTACTGCATTGAGTTGTTCTGGGGATGAAGTGAGTTGATACATATGTATATAAAAATCTCTTAGTATAATACCAAAAACGGATTTACACAAGCTCTGGTTGTTATTACTTAAAAGAGTATTTGACTATCAAGAAGAATTATGCATTTTCGCTGACAAAAAATACAAGTGATTCAGATTTCTTTTTTTTTTTTTGAGACGGAGTCTCGCTCTGTCGTCCAGGCTGGAGTGCAGTGGCCAGATCTCAGCTCACTGCAAGCTCCGCCTCCCGGGTTTACGCCATTCTCCTGCCTCAGCCTCCCGAGTAGCTGGGACCATAGGCGCCCGCCACCTCGCCCGGCTAGTTTTTTGTATTTTTTTAGTAGAGACGGGGTTTCACCGTGTTAGCCAGGATGGTCTCGATCTCCTGACCTCGTGATCCGCCCGTCTCGGCCTCCCAAAGTGCTGGGATTACAGGCTTGAGCCACCGCGCCCGGCCGATTCAGATTTCTTTACCTTTTCTGTGATAATCTCTGTGGGTTGTATTCTATGTAGAGGATATTAAACATACATCTTTTCTTTTCTTTTCTTTTTTTTTTTTTTGTTTTTGAGACAGAGTTTTGCTCCTGTTGCCCAGGCTGGAATGCAATGGTGTGATCTTGGCTTACCGCAACCTCAGCCTCCTGGGTTCAAATGATTCTCCTGCCCTCAACCTCCCGAGTAGCTAAGATTACAGGCATGTGCCACCCCGCCTGGCTTATTTTGTGTTTTTATTAGAGATAGGGTTTCGCCACGTTAGTCAGGCTGGTTTCGAACTCCTGACCTCAGGTGATCTGCGTGCCTCGGCCTCCCAAAGTGCTGGGATTACAGATGTGAGCCACCGTGCTCGGCCGCACATTTTCTTTTAAAGTAAAGTTTTAGCAATGAGTGAGAGATTAACTTCCTTCCCACTCCCTTTAGTGTAGATGGGTTTTGAAATAAACACTTTGGAGAGAGTGTCTTGGAAATATTTCCATCAGTATGTGACTTTGTTGCATGGGAAACTGTGTGTGTGTGTTTGTGTCCTATTAAAACTCTAATATATACATTGCACTGGAATTTTTGAAACACAATTTTCTACTTGTTTAAACATTTTCCAATTAATGCATTTCAGTGGGTCTTAACATTTATTTGTTGAAAAAATAAAAGGCAGTGTCTTTAAATTCGTTTACAGGAATTACTGACTGAGACTGGGCACAGTGGCTCATGCCTGTAATCCCAGCACTTTGGGAGGCTGAGTAGGGGTGGATCACTTGAGGCCAGGAGTTTGGGGTGGGGGGAAGGAGAGAGAAAGGGGGGAGGGAGGGAGGGAGGAAGGAAGGAAGGAAGAAGGAAAGAAGAAAGGAAGGAAGGAAGGAAAGGCGAGGGAGGGAGGGAGGGAAGGGAAGAAGGAAGGAAGGAAGGAAGGAAGGAAGGAAAGGCGAGGGAGGGAGGGAAGGAAGGAAGGAAGGGTGAGGGAGGGAGGGAAGGAAGGAAGGAAGGAATTACTGACTGACAGCAGAGAGAATGGAAATGTACTAGTCAAACTTCAACAAAAACCTTTACAGAACTGGATGATGGGACTGAAACAGAAAATGAGTACTTTAATAGATATAGCCAATAAGAGTGCATCTCCTCCATTTACATCTAAATATCTTTATGAAATATCTTTTCAAAATATCTTTTCAGCTATGACAGCCATTAAAGTGAAGTATTAGAATAACTAAACTTAAAATTAGACTTTCTAATGGCTGTATCATAAAGTGTTACATAATTGAGACGGAGTCTTGCTCTGTCGCCCAGGCTAGAGTGCAGTGGCACGATCTCGGCTCACTGCAAGCTCTGCCTCCTGGGTTCACACCATTCTCCTGCCTCAGCCTCCTGAGTAGCTGGGACTACAAGTGCCTGCCACCACGCCTAGCTAATTTTTCGTATTTTTAGTAGAGACAGGGTTTCACCGTGTTAGCCAGATGGTCTCAATCTCCTGATCTCGTGATCCGTCTGCCTTGGCCTCCCAAAGTGCTGGCATGAGCCATCGTGCCTGGCCAAATCAATATTTTTTAAAAGTAATAAAGTAAAATCAAGTGAAACCAAAGGCTTTTTTTTTTTTTTGAAACTGAGTTTTGCTCTTGTTGTCCAGGATGGAGTGCAATGGCACGATCTCAGCTCACTGCAACCTCCACCTCCCAGGTTCAAGCAATTCTCCTGTCTCAGCCTCCTAAGTAGCTGGGATTACAGGCATGCACCACCACACCTGGCTAATTTATTTATTTATTATTATTTTTAGAGATGGAGTGTCACTCTGTTGCCCAGGCTAGAGTGCAGTGGCATGATCTTGGCTCACTGCAACCTCCACCAAATGGGTTCAAGCGATTCTCCTGCCTCAGCCTCCCAAGTAGCTGGGATTACAGGTGCCCATCACCATGCCCAGCTAATTTTTGTATTTTTTAGTAGAGACGGGGTTTCACCATCTTGGCTAGGCTAGTCTCGAACTCTTGACCTCGTGATCCACCCGCCTCAGCCTCCCAAAGTGCTGGGATTATAGGCGTGAGCCACTGCACACACCTTTTTTTTTTTTTTTTGAGATGGAGTCTCAGTCTGTCTTCCATGCTGGAGTGCAGTGGTGCGATCTTGGCTCACCGCAACCTCCACCTCCAGGGTTCAAGCAATTCTCCTGCCTCAGCCTCCCAAGTAGTTGGGATTACAGGTGTGTGCCAACCATGCCCAGCTAATTTTTTGTATTTTTAGTAGAGATGGGTTGTCACCATGTTGGCCAGCCTGGTCTCAAACTCCTGACCTCACGTGATCCACCTGGCTCAGCCTCCCAAAATGATGGGATTACAGGCGTGAGCCACCTCACCTGGCTGCAAAAAGGCTTTTATTTTATTTATTTATTTTGAGACGGAGTGTCACTCTGTTGCCAGGCTGGAGTGCAGTGGCACAGTCTCGGCTCACTGCAACCTCCACCTCTGGGATTCAAGCGATTCTCCTGCCTCAGCCTTCCGAGTAGCTGGGACTACAGGTGCCTGCCACCACACCCGGCTAGTTTTTTGTATTTTAGTAGAGACGGGGTTTCACCATGTTGGCCAAGATGGTCTCAATGGCCTGACCGCGTAATCCACCCGCCTCGGCCTCCCAAAATGCTGGGATTTACAGGCCTGAGCCACCGTGCCTGGCCAAAAAGGCTTTTATACTATTAATAAAATACTATTGGGCTGGGCGCAGTGACTCATGTCTGTAATTCCAGCACTTTGGGAGGCCAAGGTGGGCGGATCACGAGGTCAGGAGTTCGAGGCCGGCCTGGTCAGCACGGTGAAACCCCATCTTTACTAAAAATACAAAAATTAGCCTGGCGTGGTGACAGGCGCCTATAATCCCAGCTAGTTGGGAGGCTGAGGCAGGAGAATGGCTTGAACCCAGGAGGCAGAGGTTGCAGTGAGGCTAGATCATGCCATTGCACTCCAGCCTGGGTGACAGAGCGAGACTCCATCTCAAAAAAAAAAAAAAAAAAAAATACTATTAAAGCCAGGTACAGCGACACACACCTGTAATCCCAGTACTTTGGGAGGCTGCAGTGGGTGGACTGCTTGAGGCCAGGAGTTCAAGACCAGCCTGGGCAACACATTGAGACACCATCTCTACAAAAAAAAAAAAAAAAGGCTGGGGCCGGGTGTGGTGGCTCACACCTATAATGCCAGCACTTTGGGAGGCCAAGGCAGGTGGATCACCTGAGCTTAGGAGTTCCAGACCAGCCTCGGCAACATGGTGAAATTCTGTCTAAACCAAAAGTAGAAAACATTAGCCAGGTGTGGTGACACATGCCTGTAGTCCCAGGTACTTGGGAGTCTGAGGCAGGAGGATCACTTGAACCTGGAGGCAGATGTTGCAGTGAGCTGAGATCACACCACTGCACTCCATCCTGAGTGACACAGTGAGACTCTGTCTCAATAAAGAAAAAAAAAATTGGCCAGCTGTGGTGGTGCAGGCCTGTAGTCCTAGCTACCCAGGAGGCTGAGGCAGGAGGATCACTTGAACCCAGGAGTTTAAGGCTGGAGTGAAGTGAGCTATGATGGCACGACTGCACTCCAGCCTGTGTGACAGAGTAAGACCTCATCTCTAAAACTGAAAATTGGCTGGGCACAGTGGCTCAAGCCTGTAATCCCAGCACTTTGGGAGGCCGAGACGGGCAGATCACGAGGTCAGGAGATCAAGACCATCCTGGCTAACACGGTGAAACCCCGTCTCTACTAAAAAATACAAAAACTAGCTGGGCGAGGTGGCGGGCGTCTGTAGTCCCAGCTACTCGGGAGGCTGAAGCAGGAGAATGGCATAAACCCGGGAGGCGGAGCTTGCAGTGAGCCGAGATTGATTGTGCCACTGCACTCCAGCCTGGGTGACAAAGCAAGACTCCGTCTCAAAAAAAAAAGAAAATTAAGGTGGAAGAAGGAAGTGATAGAATAGAGTCAGGGAAAGAGATGTGACTATGGAAGAATGGTCAGAGAGATGCAACACTGCAGGCTTTGAAGGTGGAGAATACATCAACAGAATGAGATCCTGTCTCTATAAAACAAATTTTAAGCTGGGCATGGTGGCTCATGCCTGTAATCCCAGCACTTTGGGAGGCCGAGGCGGGCAGATTACTGGAGGTCAGGAGTTCGAGATCAGCCTGGCCAACATGGTGAAACCCCATCTCTACTAAAAATACAAAAATTAGTCACACATGGTGGCGCATGCCTGTAACCCCAGCTACTCAGGAGGATGAGGCAAGAGAATTCCTTGAACCTGGGAGATGGAGGTTGCAGTGAGCCAAGATTGCACCACTGCACTCCAGCCTGGCCAACAAAGCAAGACTCTGTCTCAAAAAAATAAATACATAAAATAAATACCATTAAATTACTTTAAATATATTGGTTACTTTATATTTTAAAATTTGGGGTTTATATTTTACAATACATACAATGTATTAATAAGAGGTCACAAATACATAGTTTAGGCCTGGCATGGTGGCTCACGCCTATAATCCCAGCACTTTGGGAGGCCGAGGCAGGTGGATCACCTGAGGTCAGGAGTTTGATACGAGCCTGGCCAACATGGTGAAACCGTCTCTACTAAAAATACAAAAATTAGCTGGGCATGGTGGCATGCACCTGTAATCCCAGTTACTTGGGAGGTTGAGGCAGAAGAATCACTTAAACCTGGGAGGCAGAGGTTGCAGTGAGCCGAGATCGCATCACTGCCACTCCAGCCTGGGTGACAGAGGGAGACTCCATCTCAAAACACACACAACACACACACACAACCAAATACATAGTTTATATGTGAGTGTACATGTTTCAACATTTATATGAATGGAATGCATAAAAAAGCATAATGTGGCTGGGCAAGGTGGCTCATGCCTGTAATCCCAGCACTTTGGGAGGCCGAGGTGGGAGAATTGCTTTACCCCTGGAGTTGGAGACCAGCCTGGGTAACATGGCAAGACGTCATCTCTATTTAAAAAAAGAATAGAAATATTAGGTAGGAGTGGTGGCGCTCACCTGTAGTCACAGCTACTCAGGAGGCTGAGGTGGGAGGATCACCTGAGTGAGTTAGGTCAAGGCTGCAGTGAGCTGCGATTGCACCACTGCACTCCAGCCTAGGCCACAAAGTGAGACCTTGTCTCAAAACAAACAAAAAATGCATAATGTTAGTTACCTTCCACATCCCTATTCCTTAGTTTGGTATCATCTGAGAATGTAATATCCAGGCCATGAGCAGTGGCTCATGCCTGTAATCCCAGCACTTTGGGAGGCTGAGGTGGGTGGATCACGAGGTCAGGAGATCGAGACCATCCTGGCTAACACGGTGAAACGCCGTCTCTACTAAAAATACAAAAAAGTAGCCAGGCATGGTGGTGGGCGCCTGTAGTCCCAGCTATTTGGGAGGCTGAGGCAGGAGAATGGCATAAACCCGGGAGGTGGAGCTTGCAGTGAGCTGAGATCTGGCCACAGCACTCCAGCCTGGGCAACACAGCGAGACTCCGTCTCAAAAAAAAAAAAATACCAAAAACATATATATATGTGTGTGTGTGTGTGTGTGTATATTCCTTCATCCAATAACTATTTGTCCAGTACCTAGTATGTGCCAGGTACTGTTCTAGGCTCAGAGAGGTAAAATTTTAAAATATCATCACCATGCTCAAATGGCACTTTATAACATTGTTTGGTACTGGGGTTTAATACCTGGGTCATCAAATAATCTATACAACAAACCCCCATGACATGAGTTTATCTATGTAACAAACCTTCACATGTACCTCCTTCCCCTGACTCCACTCCCAGGCTTTTTTTTTTTTTTTTTTTGATACAGGGTCTCTCTGTGTCTTCCACGCTAGAGTGCAGTGGCAAGATCTTGTCTCACTGCAGCCTCAGTTTCCTGGGCTCAAGTAATCCGTCCACCTCAGTCTCCTGGGTAGCTGGGACTATAGGTGTACACCACAACACCCAGCTAATCCAGGCCTTTAAATAGCTAATAATCTGCTAGGGATTGGAATTTGAATCTGGCCATCTGAACAGGCACTTAGTTTTTATATAGTTTAAATGAGCCACTTACGATGTCTCTTCTAGATATCCGCAAGGTGCTTTTATGACAGTCATGTGCAGATTTCCTCTGCAAAGCACTGTGTTAAGACATAAGGTACAAGGCACAAAGATACACTGTGTTTGTCGGGGATTTTACTTTATTTTATTATCTATTTATTTATTTATTTATTATTTATTGAGACAGAGTTTCGCTGTTGTTGCCCAGACTGGAGTGCAATGGCACGATCTCAGCTCACTGCAACCTCTGCCTCCCGGGTTCAGGCAATTCTCCCGCCTCAGCCTCCCGAGTAGCTGTAGCTTGGACTGCAGCATGCGCCACCACGTCCAGCTAATTTTGTATTTTTAGTAAAGACGGGGTTTCTCCATGTTGGGCAGGCTGGTCTCGAGTTCCCGACTGCAGGTGATCTGCCCGCCCTGGCCTCCCAAAATGCTGGGACGACAGGTGTGAGTCACCACGCCTGGCCTTATAGGGGATTTTAAATCCTTGGTATAAAATGATGAAAAGTGAAAAAAGCACCTTAATTTTTTCCTTGTACTATGTGGATTGCTTCCACTATTGAATGTATTCCTGAGTACATTACATTTCATCATTACATTTCTGTTGCACTATTTCTGCTTTGTGCTGTTTCTTTATGCCCGGTACCATACTGTTTGAAAGTTTTACAGGCATTTTATTTGGCTGCAACCACCTCTTTCAGATTTCATCTCATTACTTGCTATTTCAACACCTGATTGGGATAGATTTCTACTATCTATCTGCTGAGATAAATCATTTCCTTGCTACTTATTGCACTGAAAAACAATCATCTGAAGAATAGGTAGAGGAAAATACTGCAGACAACTAAGATCAGGGAAATGAAAATTCTCTATGCCTAAAATGGAATCATCTACCTCTCCCTAAATAGCAATGAAAAAGTGGTGATTTGAGGTATTTAAGGCAAGAGACTGGACCACATTATTTCCTGGGGTCATGTTTACTTTTAAAGTCTGCAAATAAGCAAACTCAAAGCTCACAGTCCTAGGAAGAACTTAGACCCATTTGTTTTCTTTCTTTCTTTTCTTTCTTTTTTTTTTTTTGAGATGGAATTTTCGCTCTTGTTGCCCAGGCTGGAGTGCAATGGCGCGATCTCAGCTCACAGCAACCTCCGTTTCCTGGGTTCAAGTGATTCTCCTGCTTCAGCCTCCCAAGTAGCTGGGATTACAGGTATGTGCCACTACGCCCGGCTAATTTTGTATTTTTAGTAGAGACGGGGTTTCTACATGTTGGTCAGGCTGGTCTCGAACTCTGGACCTCAGATGATCTGCCCGCCTTGGCTTCCCAAAGTGCTGGGATTACAGGCATCAGCCACTGCGCCTAGCCAGCGTTTGGTTTCTTAAAAGCAAGCAGTACTAACAGTTTACAAATGTAGGGCATGAGATAAAAAGTAAAAAATAGTTACCAAAAATCTGTGATCATATAAAATTCAATTCAAAAAAATATAAGCTGCACATTAAGGCAATTTTGTTATTCAGAAAAACAATATGTTTATTTAAATTTTAACTGATTCATAGTCCTTGAACTATTCTTCCCACAAAAACAAAGAATCCAATTTTCATTATATTAATCTTTTTTCTTGGAAAATAGAAAATACAATTTGAACCAATTTCAGCATAGCATAGTGATGAAGAATATGGCTTTAAACAGCCTGGGGTTCAAATCTCACTCTGCTGCTTACCAGCCCTGCCCCAGACACATTTCCTAACTTTCTTTTTTTTTTGCGATGGAGTCTCACTTTGTTGCCCAGGCTGGAGTGTAGTGGCGCGATCTTGGCTCACTGAACCTCTGCCTCCCGGGTTCAAGCCATTCTCGTGCCTCCCCCTCCCGAGTAGCCTGGATTTCAGATGCATGCCATCAAGCCTGGTTAATTTTTGTATTTTTAGTAGAGACAGGGTTTTGCCATGTTAGCCAGGCTGGTCTTGAACTCCTGATCTCAGGTGATTTGGCCTCCCAGGGTGTTGGGATTACAGGCATGAGTTGCTGCGCCTGGCCACATTTCCTAACTTTCTTAGCCTTAGTTTTCTCATTTGTAAATGTAGTTCTTACTTCATAGGGTTGTGAGGTTTAAGTGAGATAAACCCATAGTAAGAAAAGAATTCATGGTAAAATTTAAAATTTTATACCAACTACTGTATAATATATATTATACAGTAGTTCCCCTTATCTGTGATTTCACTTTCCACAGTTTCAGTTACCCATGGTCAACTGTGGTCCAAAAATATTAAATGGAACATTTCAGAAATAAACCCTTCATAAGTTTTGAATTGCACGCCATTCTGAGTAGTGTGATGAAATCTTGTGCCATCCCACTCTGTCCTGCCCTGAATGTGAATCGTTTCTTTGTCCAGTATATTCATGGTATATACAATGCCTGCCCTATACAATGTGATTGTATGGGAGAATACATAGTATAGGTAGGAGGTTTGGTACTATCTGCAGCTTCAGGCATCCACTAGGGGTCTTGAATGTATCCCCTGCAGATAAGGGGAACCGTTATGTAAATGACATATATAAAATATACACCCATCTTTATAGGCAGATCGATGGCTTCCTGAAGATGTCCATGTTCTAATTCCCAGAACTTGTGAATACATTACATTACATAGCAAAGAATAAAGGTTGCAGATAGAATTGAGTTTTCTAATCGGCTAACCTTAAGATAGAATATCTTTGGTGGGTTGAACATAATCACAAGGGTCCTTAAAAGTAGAAGAGGGGTTCATGCCTATAGTCCCAGCTGCTAGGAAGATCGCCTGAGCTCAGGAGTTTGAAGATGCAATGAGATATGATTGTGATACTGCACTCCAGCCTAGGCAACACAGTGAGATCCTGTCTCTTTTGTTTGTTTGTTTGTTTTTTTGAGACGGACTCTCGCTCTGTCGCCAGGCTGGAGTGCAGTGGCGTGATCTTGGCTCACTGCAACCTCTGCCTCCCAGGTTCAAGCAATTCTCCTGCCTCACCTTCCTGAGTAGCTGGGACTACAGGCGTGTGTCACCACGCCCAGCTAATTTTTGTATTTTTAGTAGAGATGGGGCTTCACAATGTTGGCCAGGATGTTCTCCATCTCTTGACTTTGTGATCCGCCCTCCTCAGCCTCCCAAAGTGTTGGGATTACAGGCGTGAGTCACTGCGCCTGGCCGATCCTGTCTTTAAAAACAAAAACAAAACAAAAAGAACACTAAAACACAAAGACAGGTGTGGTGGCTCATGACTATAATCCCAGCACTTTGGGAGGCTGAGGCAGGCGGATCACCTGAGGTCAGGAGTTCAAGACCAGCTTGACTAACATGGTGAAACCCCGTCTCTACTAAAAATACAAAATCAGCTGGGAGTGGTGGCACATGCCTGTAATCTCAGCTGCTAGGGAGGCTGAGGCAGGAGAATTGCTTGAACCCGGGAGGCGGAGGTTGCAGTGAGCCAAGGTCAGGCCATTGCACTCCAGCCTGGGCAACAAGAGTGAAACTCTGTCTCAAACAAACAAACAAACAAACAAACAAACAAAAAAGCAAACAGTGGGCCAGGTGCTGTGGCTCACGCCTGTAATCCCAACACTTTGGGAGGCCAAGACTGACGCAATGCTTGAGCTCAGGTGTCCCAGACCAGCCTGGGCAACATGGCAAAACCTCATCTCTACAAAACATACAAAAAATACAAAAAAAAAAAAAGCTGGATGTGGTAGCATCCATGCCTGTAGTCCCAGCTACTCAGGAGGCTGATTGAGAGGATCACCTGAGCCCGAGGAGGTTGAGGCTGCAGCGAGCCATGATCAGGTCACTGCACTCCAACCTGGGCAAACTGGAAGAGGGAAGCAATAAAAGAAGAGTCAGAGAAGGAGATGTGACTATGAAAGAATAGTCAGTGAGATGCAACATTGCTGGGTTTGAAGGTGGACAGCAGGGCCACAGTCAAGGAATGTAGGTGGCCTCTAGAAGCTGGAAAAGACAAAGAAATGGATTTACTCCTAGAGCCTCCAAAAGAGGAGCACAGTCCTGCCAAGTCCAGTGAAACCCATGTCAGACTTGTAACCTACAGAAATGTATGGTAATAAATTTGTGTTGTTTTAAGCCTCTGAGTTTGTGGTAATTTACTACAGCAGCAAATAGAAAACAAATTAGGGCCAGGCATGGTGGCTCACACCTATAATCCCAGCACTTTAAGAGGCCGAGGCAGGTGGATCACCTGAGGTCAGGAGTTTGAGACCAGCCTCACCAACATGGAGAAACCCTGTCTCTACTAAAAATACAAAATTAGCCGGGCGTGGTGGCGCATGCCTGTAATACCAGCCACTCAGGAGGCTGAGGCAGCAGAATTGCTTGAACCTGGGAGGCGGAGGTTGCAGTGAGCTGAGATCAAGCCATGCACTCCAGCCTAGGCAAGAGGAACGAAACTCTGTCTCAAAAAAAAAAAAAAAAAAGTATACACATTTGAAGTAGAAAGCTCTGATTAGAGACACAGAAATAATTGGAAGGAAGAAACACTGAAGGATGAGTCCAGGTGGGAGACTGTGAATTGTATACAGGGTGTCATCTTCACCATCGTGATTTTCCCCCAGCAAAGTTCTGCAACCCTGATATAGCCATGGAGGAGGCAGACAGCTGGATTGAACCTGGCTTGGGAAAGTTTAAGAAAGGGACAATGGAGTAAAGGAAGAGAGCCCAAGAGGGGACCATGCCGTTTACACTTCCCAGGAGAGGAGGAGGTGACAGACAGAAAGGAAAGGCCAAGGGCATAGGGGACTTGCACAGGTAAAGAATGAAGTTAACAAAAACTTATTACACACGATCACACCATTACTAATATTTTACATTTTAAAATACACTGCAAGTTTCAAAGATAGACTATTTTTAAAAGTAGACTTTTTTAAAGCAGTTTTAGCTACACAGTAAAACTGAGAAGGTACAGAGATTTCCCACTTACTCCTTGCCCCCATACAAGCACAGCCTCCCTGATTATCAACATCTGCACCCAAGTGGTATATTTGTTGCAACTGATGAACCTACATTGAAACATCTTTATCACCCAAAGTCCATGGTTTACAGTATGGTTCTCTCTTGGTGTTGTACATTCTGTGGGTTTTAACAAGTGTATAATGATATATCTGTTATTATAGTATCATACAGAACAGTTTCACTTTTTGTGTGTGTATATGTGAAACAGGGTCTCCCTCTGTCTCTCAAGCTCAAGTGCAGCAGCTCAATCATAACTCACTGCAGCCTCGACCTCCCGGGCTCAAGCAAGCCTCCCACCTCAGCCTCCCAAGTACCTGGGACTACAGGTGCATGCTGCCATGCCCAGCTAATTTTTGTATTTTTTGTAGAGAGGTTTTGCCATGTTTCTGTGGCTGGCCTCCAACTTCTGAGCTCAAACAATCCACCTGCCTCAGCCTACCAAAGTGCTGGGATTACAGATGCGAGCCACCACGTCTGGCTTAGTTTTGCTATCTTAAAAATCCTCTATGTTTCACCTATTCATCCCTCCCTCCCACCCTCTGTTCTTTTTTTTTTTTTTTTTTTTTTTTGAGACGGAGTCTCGCTCTGTCGCCCAGGCTGGAGTGCAGTGGCCGGATCTCAGCTCACTGCAAGCTCTGCTTCCCGGGTTTACGCCATTCTCCTGCCTCAGCCTCCCCGAGTAGCTGGGACTACAGGCACCTGCCACCTCGCCCGGCTAGTTTTTTGTATATTTTAGTAGAGACGGGGTTATCACCGTGTTAGCCAGGATGGTCTCGATCTCCTGGCCTCGTGATCCGCCCGTCTCGGCCTCCCAAAGTGCTGGGATTACAGGCTTGAGCCACGGCGCCCGGCCTGTTCTTTTTATTGTCTCCATAGTTTTGCCTTTTTCATAGTGTCATGTAGTTAGCATCATACAGCATGTAGGCTTTTCAGATTGGTCTCTTTCACTTAGCAACATGCATTTAAGTTATCCCCCTGCATCTTATCATGGCTTGCTAGTTCATTTCTTTTTAGCGCCAAAAATATTTCATTGTATGGATGGACCATAGTTTATTTATCCATTCACCTAGGGTAGGATATCTTGGTTGCTGCCAATTTGGCTATTATAAATAAAGAAACTGCTATAAATATTCATGGGTAGGTTTTTGCAGACAAACCATTTTTGAATACATAGTCTGAATATAGATGCAAATTTTCTCAATCAAATCCTAACAAGTCAAGTATAGCACACTGAATCAAAGTGTATATCAATATGACCAGAAGAGTTTATCCTTCAAAAACATAATAAAGCAATAAAAACTATAATATTATGTTAGGAATAAAAAGCTCTTTAAATTGATGATCTCAACAAATGTTTTGAGGAATTAAACTGTTTGAGCATTTCCATTATTTCTTTGCCCCATCCATTCCTAGCCCTTAACACAGTCAGCGTGATACAGTGGGTCAATAGACGCTGTAGCAATGTTGTTTGTATTTCTTTTTATTCCCCCCCCACTTTTTTTTTTTTTTGAGATGGAGTCTCGCTCTGTCGCCCAGGCTGGAGTGCAGCGGCCGGATCTCAGCTCACTGCAAGCTCCGCCTCCCAGGTTTACGCCATTCTCCTGCCTCAGCCTCCCGAGTAGCTGGGATTACAGGTGCCCGCCACCTCGCCCGGCTAGTTTTTTGTATTTTTTTAGTAGAAACGGGGTTTCACCGTGTTAGCCAGGATGGTCTCGATCTCCTGACCTCGTGATCTGCCCGTCTCGGCCTCCTAAAGTGCTGGGATTACAGGCTTGAGCCACCGCGCCCAGCCTTCCCTTTTTTTTTGTTGAGATGGAGTCTCGCTTTGTTGCCCAGGCTGGAGTGCAGTGGCATGATCTCGGCTCACTGCAACCTCCACCTCCTGGGTTCAAGCAGTTCTCGTGCCTCAGTCTCCTGAGTAGCTGGGCTTACAGGCACATGCCACCATGCCTGGCTAAATTTTTTTTTTTTTTTTTTAGACGGAGTCTCGCTGTATGGCCCAGCCTGGAGTGCGGTGGTGCGATCTCAGCTCACTGCAACCTCCGCCTCCCAGGTTCAAGTGATTCTCTTGCTTCAGCCTCCTGAGTAGCTGAGACTACTGGCTTGTGCCACCATGCCTACTAATTTTTTTGTATTTTTAGTGGAGATGGGGTTTCACCATGTTAGCCAGGATGATCTTGATCTCATGACCTCGTGATCTGCCCGCCTCAGCTTCCCAAAGTGCTGGGATTACAGATGTGAGCCACCACACCTGGCCTAATTTTTGTATTTTTAATAAAGATGGGGTTTCACCGTGTTGGCCAGGTTGGTCTCGAACTCCTAACCTCAGGTGATCCGCCCACCTCAGCCTCCCAAAATGCTGGGATTACAGGCATAAGCTACCATGCCCAGCTGTTTGTATTTGTTTCTGTTTGAATAACGGGGCTCTGACA
The DNA here is from genome assembly GCF_009764315.1 of Trachypithecus francoisi. Classification (NCBI taxonomy): domain Eukaryota; kingdom Metazoa; phylum Chordata; class Mammalia; order Primates; family Cercopithecidae; genus Trachypithecus; species Trachypithecus francoisi. The sequence goes on along the minus strand of NW_022681472.1, from coordinate 22,162,015 downwards.
CTTAAGAACTGACTGATTTGGGCAAGTTACTTAACATCTTTGTGCATCTTCTTCCCCATCTATAAAACAGGGGCTTTTAATAGTACTTACTTCATGGATTAAATGAGTTTATATCTATAAACTCTTAGAATAATACCTGGAACATACATGTTTGTTAAATAAAATGTATAATATGTATGTGGATCATGTGTGTGAATGCTGGTCTTGAAGGGCTGTATGCAATTCTGTTAAAGTTATCTTGCTGAGTCAAACTGTCAGGTCTGTGATTTGATTTTATGCTACTTACAGGTCAAAAAGCTAGCCTGTTCCTGGTTTGTGAATGCCGGAGAAAGACAGGAGACATCTATGCCAGAGAAAAACAACTTTATTATTCACAGTGCAGGAAAAAAAAAAAAAAAAGCCATGCCCATCAGAATGTTTGTATCAGTTTCTCTTGCCCTCAAGTCCCAAGTTCCACAGGGGTGACATGCACGGAGCCAGACAGTGGGTTTGCATTGCAGCTAACGAACAATAATAATATTGGGGAATTCACTGCTATTATAACAAGCAGTAAGATTGCTTTTTGTCCCAGAGAGAGATGTTACCTCATTCCTCAAGATTGCTCACTGCAAACACAACCATAAGAAATGGCTTGGGTCAAGCATAGTGTGGCTGAAAGCCTGTAAGGTGGCCCTTAATGGTTCTTGCCTGCTCTAATTCCTCCAGTTGACTGTGGGTGAGTTTATTGACTCACTTCTAACTAACTGAGTACGACATAAGAGATGAGAAGTTGCTTTAGAGATGAGGTTATAAAGACTGTGGCTTCTGTGTTGGGCATCATCTCATCAGCTGCCATGTTGCAAGCTGCCTCATGGATGGACCTGTATGTCTAGCCAACAGTCAGTGAGGACCTGTGGCCCACCAACAGCTACATGAGAGATCATCTCAAGCCTCGAGGTGACAACAGCTCCAGCCCACACCCTGATTGTATCTTGTGAGAGACCCTGAGCCAGAGGCACCCAGCTAAACTGCATCCAGATTCCTGACCCACAGAAACTGTCAGAAAATAAATGTTGTTTTAAGCCCCGATGTTTTAGGGTAATTTGTTGTGCAGTAATAGATAATAAAAGGAGCCAGGGCTTGCATTCTTGACATTCTAAGGCCAGACATGCAGGGACACAGAGACCCATAGATAACCATCTTCCAAAAACACGGTAAAACTAGAACCTTAGAGCTCAGCAATGCCGTCTTCCCAGAAGAGGGCTGAAAAGCTTAGGGCCCACCGTCTAGGTAGGAAGCAGATACTGAGCCTGGAAACTGGAATTTAGAAGAAAGCTGGAACTGGTCTTACCAATCTTGGAGCTGGTTTTTGAAGAATTTAGCTTGCTTGAGGACATTATGCAGGTTAGGAAAAGGTGACTTCTGCTTTGTGCACATAGTGGGAAGCAAAGTAGAGAGGAATCCTTTTACGGTGTCAAATGCTGAAATGTCTACCCTGCATTTAGTGAACCGAATTATCTAGTTGTATATTACTTCCTATACTCTTTGCATTGTTTACCTGGAGCCCTTTGTAAAGTTTTTATTTTTATATTTTTGTTTTGAGACAGAGTCTCACTCTGTTGCCCAGGCTGGAGTGCAGTGGCGTGACCTCAGCTCACTGCAACCTCTGCCCCCTGGGCTCAAGCAATTCTCCTGCCTCAGTTTCCCGAGCAGCTGGGATTACAGGCATGCGCTACCATTCCCGGCTAATTTTTGTATTTTTAGTAGAGATGGGGTTTCACAATGTTGGCCAGGCTGGTCTCAAACTTCTGACCTCAAGTGATCCACCTGCCTCGGCCTTACAAAGTGTTGGGATTACAGGCATGAGCCACCCAGCCCAGCCTGTTAAAGTTTTTTAAAAGTCTCTTGTTTCATCTGTACTTCAGGAAATGAGTTAAATGCTTGAGCCTCAATAATAAAGGGGAAACAGTGCCCCCTGGAGGTCATAGTGGCAATGCCCAGGGACCCCAAGAGAGAAGGGAAGCCAGTGTAGGCATGGGAGATGGCAGGCAGCAGTGTTCTTTAGAAATGCTGAGAAAATATTTTATAAAACTGAAAATATTTTTTATTTAAAGCCTTTAATAAATTGGTGTAGGAATTTTAATAAATTAGTGTGGAAGTTTTCTTTCTTAACACAATAGAGAGCTTTTTGTTTTCCCCACGGAGAGTTGACTTTACACTTAATGGAGGACCAGACAGTATGATAATGAAGAACATGGGCTTTGGAATTTGACAGGTCTTCCTTTTCTTAATAGTATGTCTTTGGGCAAGTTGATACATCTGTCTGAGACTATTTCTTTATCTGTAAAATGAGGATATCTTATTGGGTCATAGTGAGGATTAAATGAGATTTAGCACCTGAAAGCACTCAATGTTTGAGAGCTGTTATTATTAGTTACTATTACTACTATAACATTAACAAGATAAGGATGTTCCATATAACAACAAATACTTAATATACTGTAATATGTGCTGGCAGTAGAATTTTCAGATAAGAAGTTGTTACAGAAAATGTAAGTTACAATAATTAGAGGAAAGGAGGAATTAGTGAGCAAGAAGACCCAAGGGTATTTAAGAAGGTACGAGGAAAAACAGAATCCTTAAAAACTTTCTATCCAATATGTAAACTGCATTCTTACAAATACATAATTAATACCATTAGTCTATTGGATAAGTGGCCAAAGGAGATGAAAAAGCAATTTACAAAGTATGTTATCAGGCAGCCTACTTATCAGTTAAGAAATGAGGCCAGGTGCAGTAGCTCATGCCTGTAATCCCAGCACTGTAGGAGGCTGAGGTGGTGGATCACCTGAGGTCAGGAGTTCAAGACCAGCATGACCAACATGGTGAAACCCCGTCTCTACTAAAAATACAAAAATTAGCCAGGCGTGGTGGTGGGTGCCTGTAGTCCCAGCTACTTGGGAGGCTGAGGCAGGAGAATCGCTTGAACCCAGGAGGTGGAGGTTGCAGTGAGCCAAGATTGCAACATGGCACTTAAGCCTGAGCAACAAGAGTGAAATTCTGTTTTTTTTTTAAAAAAAAAAGAAAGAAAGAAATGCAACATAAAGTCTCATCTCTCATGTACCTTTTAAAGTTTCAAAACGTAATGAAAAATGAAAATAGGCCAGGTGCAGTGGCTCATGCCTGTAATCCCAGGACTTTGGGAGGCCGAGGCGGGTGGATCACCTGAGGTCAGGAGTTCAAGACCAGCCTGACCAACATGGAGAAACTCTATCTCCACTAAAAATACAAAATTTGCTGGGGTGGTGGCACATGCCTGTAATCCCAGCTACTCAGGAGGCTGAGGCAGGAGAATTGCTTGAACCCGGGAGGCGGAGGTTGCAGTGAGCCGAGATCGTGCCATTGCACTCCAGCCTGGGCAACAAGAGCAAAACTCTGTCTCAAAAAAAAAAAAAAAAAGAAAAAAAAAAAAGAAAATAATTGGTATTGCGGAAGACACAGGAAGAGGCATTGACCTTGGAACATGACATACTTGACTGCCTATTACCAGCTGTGAGAGCCAGTGTAAGTTACCTCCCCTCTCTGTGCCTCAGTTTCCTTATCTGTATACACGAGAAAGTTTAAAAATATGTTAAAAATCCCATTTATAATCACAACTATAAAATATCCTGAAACAAAATTAATAAGAAATGTTAAAACCCATTTAAAAAGGGAAGTATCTTCACATTGACCTATAAATTATATGCCATTTTTATTAAAATCCAAATGGCAATTAAGTTGATTCTCTAGTTTATTTGGAAGCAAATGTTTGAAAATAGGCTGGGCACAGTGGCTCGCTCTGTAATCCCAGCACTTTTGGAGGCGGAGGCGGGCAGATCACAAGGTCAGGAGATTGAGACCATCCTGGCTAACATGGTGAAACCCCATCTCTACTAAAAATATAAAAAATTAGCCAGGCGTGGTGGCGGGCCCCTGTAGTTTCAGCTACTTAGGAGGCTGAGAGGCAGGAGAATCGCTTGAACCTGGAAGGCGGAGCTTGCGGTGAGCCGAGATTGCGCCACGACAGAGCGAGACTCTGTCTCAAAAAAAAAAAAAAAAAGTTTGAAAAACAACTGACAAAATAAGACTTGGCCTATGAGATATTAAAAAGAACTGTGAAACTACATTGTAAGCAGGGCAGATCGGTACTGACCAGGAAAAGACAAATGGAGCAGAACGGTACTGACCAGGAAAAGACAAGTGGAGCAGTGGGGTGGAACAGAATCCACAAAATAAATCAAGTTCATACATTTAAGATTTCATACATGCTCAAAGTAGCACTTTAGATCAGTGGGGAAAGACTGGCTTATTTAATAAACAGCACCAGGATAACTGGCTATGATGTTTTCTGGCTCTTTGAGTGCCAATTCAATTAAATGAAACACTTATCTAGTTCTTACTACATTAAAAGTTCTATGCTAAGCACAGGAAGTTAGAAAGATAAATAATGTGATCCCTACTCAAGAAACCTATATTTTAGTGGAAGGTATATATTTGTATACAAGCACATATAATACAAGGCAGGATATGAGGAATCCAAAGAGCTATGGGAACACTAATTATGAGAGTGACTAATTATCAGTGAAGATGCAGGGAGGTCAGCCACTGACTAGTCAATTCATCCCAGACACTGCGTCAAGGTTCTGGATGTATTGATGGCCAGTGTCTGTCCAGCCTGGTCCTCTAAACACTTATCTATTATAGGGATCAAGGAGGAGTGGCTGAAGCCATAGTAAATGGCTATTTGACAATTCAAGGATCCTGGCTCCTAACCCTCTTTCATCTCAAAGTAACTAATGTGTCTCTGTAAAATGCCTCCTAGTTTAAGGCCTGATCCAATAAACACCCAGAATTACCCAAGCTAAATTTTTAATTCACTGTCTCAAACACAAAGAAATGATAAATGCTTGAAGTGACAGATACTCCATTTACTGTGATGTGATTATTACAAATTGGATATTATGGCTCAGAAAAGTTAACTGATTTATCTAGTGTCATAGAGCTGGCAAGTGTTAGAATCAGGATGAAGCCCAGAGTGTATGAGCACAAATTCAATGGGAGATAAAAACCCCATTTGCTGTAAATATACACTGGCTTTGAATCATCAAATCAGTAAATAATTCAAAATGATTAACATTAGATGAATATTTTAATATCATTTTATTTTGTAATAATATTCATACACTATAACCCATTGAAGAAACAAAGCCAAAATCCCAGTGATGTAATTCTAGTTCCTGCAGGTAGCAAGACTCTCTACTCCATTGACAACAGTGGCCAATTACAGCCAACCAAACTCATCCTTCTTGGTGAAGACAGACACTGGGTTAAAGAACACATGTGTTATTTGGTCATGGCTCCTTCTATATATCCTCAAAGTGGAAACAAACTTGGTTTTTACTGATGCTACCTTCATTTCAACTATTTTTAGTTTTCTAATTTCTGAAGTGAAGACTGAGGTTAGCAAACTGAAGCATCATCTTAATGGTTTTTAAAAATGTCTGAGAAACTGTGTGCTATTTTTAGATTCAGTTAACTTAACAACAGTTGACAAATCATAGTAAGCAGGTCAAGCACCTGAGAAGACTGGATGATAAATTAAGACACTAAGCATGGCTGGGCGTGGTGGCTCACGCCTGTCATCCCAGCACTTTGGGAGGCTGAGATGGGCAGATTGCCTGAGGTAAGGAGTTTGAGACCAGCCTGGCCAACATGGTGAAACCCCGTCTCTACTAAAAATACAAAAATTAGCTGGACATGGTGGCACGCCTGTAATCCCAGCTACTTGGGAGGCTGGGGCAGGAGAACTGCTTGAACCTGGGAGGCAGAAGTTGCAGTGAGCTGAGATCATGCCATTGCACTGTATACAGCCTGGGTGACAAAAGCAAAGCTCTGTCTCCAAACAAACAAACAAACAAACAAAAAACACTAAGCACAAGCATTCTTATTAATGTGCAATAAGCATTCTTATTAAACAATGTGCAATATGTGTGCCAAGTAGGAAGGTTTTATGGTTCACTGGACTGGACTGTGTGCCAGATACTTCAAAGAACATTCCAAAGTGATAATCTGACTTGCTGAAGTTTAAAGTTAAGCCTCAAACACCATAGTTTGTCCTTTTTTTTTTTAATTTATGAATTTTTGTTATTTATAATAGTATTGAGACTTTTACAGGACAATTAATTCAGTTTCTATGAGTCAATAACATACATTTTCTAAAGAGAGTGAAAGTAAAAAGGAGGGCAAAAAAGCAGTGTCCTGGATTAAAAGAGAACTAAAAGATCTAACAACCAAATGCATTGTGTGGACCTTAGTGAGATCCTGATTCAAATGAATCAACTGTAAAAAGACATTTTTGATATAATCAGGGATATCTGGTTATGGAATTGATATTAGATATTACTAATAAATTATTAATGAACATGGCTTTGTAGTATGTAAGAAAATGTTCATATCTTAGAGATGGATCCTTGATTAATGAAGGAACAAAATTACATAATATTTACGATTTGCTTTAAAATATTACAGTAAAGAAAAAAATGTCAGGTGATGTGAATATTGGCAAACAAGAATTATTGAATCAAAGTCATGGATGTTTATTGTGCTATTCTCTTATGTAAGTTTGACTTTTACAAAATGAAAAGTTTTTAACAAAATACTCAAAACATTCAAAGGAGGGGAGGGAGTTATGGTTATAACAGTAGACCTTCCAGACTTATGAGGTGGCTATGGTGGTCACCATGAACTGTGAAAAACAATTCTTTTTTTTTTTTTTTTTTTGAGATGGAATCTCACTTTGTCGCCCAGGCTAAAATGCAGTGGCGTGATCTCAGCTCACTGCAACCTCCGCCTCCCAGGTTCAAGTGATTCTCCTGCCTCAGCTTCCTGAGTAGCTGGGACTATAGGTGTGTGTCACCACACAAGATAATTTTTGCATTTTTAATAGAGATGGGGTTTCACCATGTTGGTCAGGCTGGTCTTGAACTCCTGACCTCAAGTGATCCACCCATCTCAACCTTCAAAAATTCTTGGATTACAGGCGTGAGCCACCACATCCGGCTCCTGCTTCCACTCTTGACCCTCTCTAGTCATTCTCTACCTACTAGCTATAGCTGTATTTAAGACCATAAATCCAGTCATCTCATTCTTTTCTTTTTCTTTTTTTTTTTTTCTGAGATGGAATTTCACTTTTATTTGCCCAGGTTGGAGTGCAATGGCACGATCTCAGCTCACTGCAACCTCCACCTCCAGGGTTCAGGTGATTCTCCTGCCTCAGCCTCCCAAGTAGCTGGGATTACAGGCATGCACTGCCATGCCTGGTTAATTTTGTATTTTTTAGTAGAGACAGGGTTTCACCATGTTGGTCAAGCTTGTTTTGAACTCCTGACCTCAGGTGATCCACCCACCTCAGTTTCCCAAAGTGCTGGGATTACAGGTGTGAGCCACTGCACCTGGCCTCACTCTTTTCCTAAAACCCTTCAATGGATTCCCATTCCTGGAACACAATCCAAAGCTCTCCTGTGGCTCATGTAGTCCTCTGGGAGCTAGCCCCTGTCTTTTGGACACCACCCGGTTGCATGTGCTCTAGCCTCGTGGCTTCTTTCAGAGCTTAGTGGCCAAAGTCTGCCCTGGTCCATGACCCTCTGAGAGCCGGTTGGGATATTACTCCTGGCACACCCTTCCCCACTTATTGTTTTTTCCCTTATAGAGTCCAGCTCTCTATCCTCTCAGCAATTTATTTGTTTCATGTCTCCACTCTTCTGAAATCTCCATGTATATTTTGTTTACCACTGTATAGCCAACAATATTCAATATTTAATCAGTTAAGAAATATTTCTCTTCAAGCTTCTGGTCCCATAAGTATCACGTGAATATTGAAATGTAGTTTTGAAATGTTAAAAACAGGGAATTTGGTGACTACTGTCCAAAAAATTGGCCTAAACTTCTGAGGAATTAGTGTTGAGAGAACAGAAGAGGCATTTTGAGAAAAGAAATATGAGAGGGCAGCAAGTGATGATTAGACTGCAGTGCAAAAGCTTACAAAAGGGGAGATGGCAATGCCACTGTGATTCTCTGTTTGAATTCATTAATCTCTATGTCCCTGTGATGCCCTTTCTGCTCAGTCAGTGCCCAGACTTCTGTCTGAATTCTCTGCTGTGCAGTGAAGCACAGCTCTCACTTACAGGAAGGATCAGGAGACAGGATCCAGATGACTGGCCTGGACCTCTCACTCCCACGCTGGGAGACAAAGTTGGTAGGAGACATGCAAAAATGGACATATCACAATCACAGGGAGGTTTTAATGAACTTATCTAAAGATTAAGAGCTCAAACATACAAAATATGAACAAGACAGTTAACAAATTTGAGCTATTGGATTTATATAAAACTATACATTCATATTATTATTTTAAAAATTTGACACTGCATGGTTCTTATGATGCAACAGGCACTGGTTGTAAGTGCTTTACACTTATTAACTCATTTAAAGAACTGAAGAGTGCACATTCTTTCTTACATTATACAGAACGTTTATAAAAGTGGTCATGTACTGGGTCAAAAAGCAAGTCTCAATAGATACCAAAAAATCAGTGTCTATAGATCTTATCACATGTAGTAAAAGGACAAAAACACATTAGAAAGCAGGTTCCTTGACAAAGGAAGAAACAGACAGGGAGAGCAGAAGATGGGTGCAGAGGTGAAGTTTTAGCTCTACCTAAAATGCTTTAGAAGGAAGGAAGGAAGGAAGGAGAGGAAAGAATGAGGGAGAGAGAGGAGGGGGGGAGGGGAGGGGAGGGGAGGGGAGGGGAGAGAAGGAGGAAGGGAAGAAAAGAGAATAAAAATCCAAATGGAAGGATATTCTGCAAAAGTAACTGGCCTAGGCCGGGCGCAGTGGCTCACGCCTGTAATCCCAGCACTTAGAGAGGCCGAGGCGGGCTGATTATGTGAGCTCAGGAGGTCAAGACCACCCCTGGGCAACACAGTGAAACCCATCTCTACTAAAATACAAAAAATTAGCCTGGCGTGGTGGCAGGCACCTGTAGTCCCAGCTACTTGGGAGGCTGAGGCAGGAGACTTGCTTGAACCCAGAAGGCAGTGGTTGCAGTGAGCCGAGATCGCACCACTGCACTCCAGCCTGGGCAACAGACTGAGACTCCATCTCAAAAAGGAAAAAAAAAAAAAACTGGCCTGTATTTTTACAAAATGTCAATGTCATGAAAGATAAAGCCAGACTGAGGAAGTGTTCAGCATGAAGGAGACTAAAGATACACAACAGAGTGTAACGCATAATCCAGGATTTTCTTTTACTATAAATGAGATAGACATAATCCAGAAATAATTTTAGTACATTATTAGGACAACTGGTGAAATCTGAATAAGGTATGTAGATTAAAGTATTCTATCAATGTTAGTTTCCCAGATTTTGATAATTGTTCCATGGTTGTGTAAGAGAATGTCCTTATTTTTAGAAAATTAGGACTGGAGTATTTAGGAGGAAACAGTCATCATGTATGCAAATTTCTCCTAAATGGTTCAGAAAAATATAACCAGCAAATGTAATATCGAGAGATAAGGATAAAGCAAATGTGGGAAAATATTAACATTTGGGAAACTGTGGAAGGTATATGGGAATTATTTGTAATAAAAATAATTTTTCTTTTTTATTTTTCTTTTTTTTGAGGCAGGGTCTTCCTCTGTCACCCAGGCTTCAGCCTCAACTCCCCTGGGCTCAGGTTATCCTCTTGCCTCAGCTTCCCGAGTAGCTGGGACTATAGGCATGCACCACCATGGTTGGCTAATTATTTTTTTATTTGTTTTTAGTAGAGACGAGGTCTTACTATGTTGCCCAGGCAAGTCTCGAACTGCTGGGTTCAAGTAATTTACCCACCTTGGCATCCCAAAGTGCTGGGATTACAGGCATGAGCCATCACACCTGGCCAATTTTTCTAAAAGTCTAAAATTAAGTCAAAATTTTGAAAAAGTTATAGCAATTATAGCAATCTCAATTATGGATAAATGTGTGTCACATTATCTTCTTTACATTTTAAGTATTTCATAATTTCAAAATAAAAAAAACTCAAGCAGAGCAAATTGTTTATAAGAGGAAACCTCGGCCGGGCGCGGTGGCTCAAGCCTGTAATCCCAGCACTTTGGGAGGCCGAGACGGGTGGATCACGAGGTCAGGAGATCGAGACCATCCTGGCTAACACAGTGAAACCCCGTCTCTACTAAAAATACAAAAAAACTAGCCGGGCGAGGTGGCGGGCGCCTGTAGTTCCAGCTACTCGGGAGGCTGAGGCAGGAGAATGGCGTAAACCCGGGAAGCGGAGCTTGCAGTGAGCTGAGATCCGGCCACTGCACTCCAGTCCGGGCGACAGAGCGAGACTCCGCCTCAAAAAAAAAAAAAAAAAAAAAAAAAAAAAGAGGAAACCTCAGAAGAGATGAGACAGTTGTCAGCTGGTAAAAGGTTCTCTTTCAGGAAACTGAAACTGGGTGCCAGGTGGCTGCAGAGAGGGTGAGAGCTTAGCCTCCACCTCTCCACTGGAGCCTAGTGACCCCATGCAGATAACAACCTGCCCAGCTCTTCAGCCCTGACCTGGCATATTTATCTATAACTGGCAGTTCTTCTCTGACAGGATAGATTAATAAGCATTAAAATACATCTAAAATTTATGTACCTATTGTTCATGCAGGTATGCTAGTGTTGTTCAGTCAGCATTTGTAAGACATTCATTGTAAACAAAGCACTGAATTAGACAGAAGAGATGAACAGAAAGATAAACAAGACCTGGCCAAATGTTGCCCCAAATCTATACCTGATTAGAGACAGGAAGGGCCTTGAGTGCCTGTGTGTCAGTGGTGATACTATTCACTTTCATTTTTTTTCTGCCACATTTCATTTTCATACCAATTCTGGTTAGTAGGTTTCATTTATTCTCATTTTACAGATGAGAAAGACCAGAGACATTAGCTTGCCCAAAATTACTCAACTACTAAATGACAAAGCCAAGAGTATCATGTCCAAGCTAACATGTCTGACTCGAGTTTATGTTCTCTCCTTATCATATTTTATAAGTCACAAAAACATGAATACAGCAAAATTTCACTTACTCAACACTCCTGGGGATGAGTCATGCTGGACAGATGAGTAAGTGAAAGGCCATCCTCTGAGAAATATTGTTCAAAACCTTCCAAGGTTAGAGCAGAGAAGACTCCAGAAGCCTTTGGACAGTCTTTTCCTCCCTGTGGTTCTTTTCCTCTTGGGCTTCTGGGATTTCAAACTCGGCACATCTGGTCTCTCGGACACACATCCTCTCTAAAAGCTCCAGCAGAAGATGGCCAAAGACCCCTTTTGCCTTTTCTGCTTCCCCAAAGCACAAATGAGAGACTGATAAATTCAGAAATAATTCTAATACCTACAAAATGAGAACAAAATAGGAAATACTTAAAAGCAGTCAGGTTTTCAAAGCACAGCTTTCTGATACTCACCCAGTCCTCTATCTTAAAACAATACCCCTTGGTTTTAGAGAGTGTGACGGCTATGCAGGTCTGTTTCTCATTTGTCACCATTTTGCTATCTCCTGGCCAAGCAGCTGTCAGTATTTATCTTGTCCATAGTCCTAGAAATGGGTCTAATGATTCATTCTACTTCCATATATAACCTCCCTGAATTTTAGTTTTGTCATCTGTATAAAAAAGGAATAAAAATATCTAACTCATAAAGACCAAATGGGGAAACCATGTACGCATATCACAAGCAGTAAGCACTCCTATTAGTTGCCCAAGTCGAAACAGCTGGTAAGTAAGAGCTGAGACTCCATCTAGCCAGACTGGCTCCAGAATCAGTGTTTCTAATCACCTGTGGTGAAAGTCAAACACCCACACCTGCACTCCACTCAGTTTGCCTTTCTAGTTCATCTCTATCCAAAACCAGGGCCCACAAGCTGATACCACAGCAAGAACAGAATTGAGGGAATGGAAAGAGCCTATGAATCCATCATATCATATACAGATGGTATAATTTACAACTAAAGATGCAGCTACTTTATAACATTCTGTACAGTTTGAATTCTTAGAGTAGGCATGTAATACTTTCATAAGCAATAAAAAACATACAAATTCACTTTAGGATAAAAAATTACCAAGCCTAGGAACTTTGGAAAGGAAGAAGGGATTGCATATAGGAGTTTTCATTTGATGTTTAATGTCAGTTAAATTGCATTAAAACAACCTGTCAGTAAATAGTATTTTCCTGTATCATGACAGTGGCTAAGAATAAGGGTTAAGAGTAGACATGGGTTGAAGTTCAGCAACACTATCTTACTAGTTGTTTGAACCTTACCTAACTTCTCTGAGTGTGTTCTCACTTATAAATGGGAATAATAATACCGATCGTATAGAGGTATTGTTAGGCTTAAGACAGTATAAATGAGGTGCCTGGTATGGTGCCAGATTCATCACAAGCACTCAATATTTTTCTTTCTACAGCATCACTTCTATGGCTGAAGAGTATCCCATCTCATGGGGATGTGCCATGATTCATTTACCCAGTCCCACACTGTTATTGATCATCTTCAATTTTGTCAATAATATAAACAGCAAATTTTTTTCACATGCTTCTGTTTATTTCTTTAGGGTGAAACCCTGTAAGTGAGATGCTGGATCAAACGATGAGCATTATAAACTTTTGGCACACGTTATCTACCAAACATAGTTTTACTAAGTTAAATCTTCTCTATATTAAAGGTATTTATTCAGCTCTTACCAATGCTGCATATTATTTTAAAGATCTATGCTAATTTTATAGGCCAAAAAAGACACAAACAACTCATATTGTTACGTACACATTTATTAGACATTTCAGTTTCTTCTTTTGTTATGTTATAAAGCTCTTGGGCTCTTTAAAGTATGACTTGGCACAAAAAGAGAAAAACAATTGAAGTATGTAGTTTTTAATGTAGTATATTACGGAGGTGGCATTTCAAGTCATTTATAAGAGGATGAATTTTTCCAACGGGTTTTTTTTTTTTGAGACGAAGTCTCACTCTGTTACCCAGGTTGGAGTGCAATGGCACAATCTCAGCTCACTGCAACCTCTGCCTCCCGGGTTCAAGCAATTCTCTTGCCTCAGCCTCTCCAGTAGCTGGGATTATAGGTGTGCACCACTGCGCCTGGCTAATTTTCATATTTTTAGTAAAGATGGGGTTTCGCCAAGTTGGCCAGGCTGGTTTTGAACTCCTGACCTCAGGTGATCCGCCTGCTTGGCCTCCCAAAGTGCTGGGATTACAAGCGTGAGCCACCGTGCCCAGCTTTTCCAATGGTTTTCAAAGTGCTCCTGGCAGCCTCCCATGAGGGAAAGTGTGGGAATGGGGGTAGGGGGTGCTGGCTGGTTGGGATAACTCTCATTCTTCCCCACTTCAACTACACTAATCTGTTCTACATACTGAATTTATTGGTAAGCTTTGATCTGAAGGGTTCCATACCTGAAAACAAAAACAAAAACAAAAACACATTTAATGCAAGGTTTGGGAATAACTGGCATTTTTCAATCAATAAATACATGCACAAAATGAGCTGAATGTCTTTTACATCATATAAAAAATATATTTCAACTGGATTAAAACATTAAATGGAAAAAAGCCCACAGAAATGACAACATAAGGAAGCATTAACTGATCTTGGGGATAAAGAGGACCTTTTCCAACGCTCTGATAAAAGCAAAAACCATAACAAGAGGCACTATTGTCTGTATTGGTTTTTCCTAAAGTGTGCGCCTCTGATATAGGTTCAAAATGGTTTCATAGCCATAGAAGTGTGAAAATGCTACATATCAATAATAGTGCAGAGAGGACCAGGCGCAGTGGCTCACGCCTGTAATCCCAGCAGGGAGGCCGAGGCAGGTGGATCACCTGATGTCAAGAGTTTGAGATGAGCCTGGCCAACATGGTGAAACTCGTCTCTACAAAAACTACAAAAATTAGCCAGGTATGGTAGCAGGTGCCTATAATTCCAGCTACTTGGGAGGCTGAGGTAGGAGAATCGCTTGAACCTGGGAGGCGGAGGTTGCTGTGAGCCAAGATCGCACCACTACAATCCAGCCTGGGTGACAGAGCGAGACTCTGTCTCAATAAATAAATAAATAAATAAATAACGCAAATAGTGCAGTGGCTTAGGACAGTAACATCCAATTATTTCTATCAGCATCCCAAATCACCACAAAATAAACACTCGATATAAAACAATGTGCAGGAGGACATAGTCCAGTGTTGTGTGCCCCCAGCAGACTCCTGACATTAAGCCCTTCTTTTTCCTAGACATTCTAGAGCCATCACTGTTGCTCTCTGGAGAGTCACAATGTCCTTAGCATAGAAAGGCTCTGACAAGACCTACAGTGGAAAAAGAATAAAACTAATTTAGTCCACATTTGACTACAGAACTCTTCCCTCAACAAGATGCCTACTAATATCCATAGAATTCCAGGCTATGTGGATATTAATGTTTGAACAGGAAAATGCTGTACCAGAGGTGTCCTTGTAAAAGATGTAGTCCATTTCTTGTGATTTTACTGATACTTAATTTGAGGCCCTCTTTGATGTAATCTGTGGACACCTAGTGCTGATGCTTTAACTTAGTACATACACATAATTTCCTACAATAAACTGCTGTCCACCTACATAAAAAACCCTGCTTGCAGAGTGCCTTATATTTAAATTCTTATACATCATCACAATGCACTTATATCTTGGAATAATACAAAAGGATTTATTTAAATGATCCACTTAAAAAAGAAGTACGCAGGCTTGTGCTTTTGCTCTTACCTATTAAAATGTCTTCTGCAACTACAGATGTAGAAAGTATGTCAGGTACTTCTTATTCTGATTTTTATGTCATACAAAAGGAACTGAATTAGACTGTGTTTAGGAGACACAATTAAATGGATCAGAGAGACGGATCGGGCCCTTCTACAAAAACTCAAGATTCTTACTAGAATGAAGATATAACAAGTCTTTCACTTAAGTAAATTCTTAAACTTTATATTCTTCCACCCTAAAAGCATCTTTCAGGTTCTAAATAAAGGGAAAATAAAGACAGGTAACAGGCAAAAGTAATACAATTGCAGTGATAAGCATTCTCCTGCTCCAACAATTGCCGTTTAAAATTAATAGTAACTCTAGGCCAGGCGCGGTGGCTCAAGCCTGTAATCCCAGCACTTTGGGAGGCCGAGACGGGCGGGTCACGAGGTCAGAAGATCGAGGCCATCCTGGCTAACACGGTGAAACCCCGTCTCTACTAAAAAATACAAAAAAACTAGCCCGGCGAGGTGGCGGGCGCCTGTAGTCCCAGCTACTCGGGAGACTGAGGCAGGAGAATGGCGTGAACCCGGGAGGCGGAGCTTGCAGTGAGCCGAGATCCGGCCACTGCACTCCAGCCTGGGCGACAGCGCGAGACTCTGTCTCAAAAAAAAAAAGAAAAAAAAATTAATAGTAACTCGGCCGGGCATGGTAGCTCACACCTGTAATCCCAGCACTTTGGGAAGCTGAGGCAGGCGGATCACCTGAGGTCAGGAGTTCAAGACCAGCCTGGCCAACATGGCAAAACCCCATTTCTACAAAAATAAAATAAAATAAAATAAAATATGAAAATTAGCTGGGTATGGTGGCACATGCCTGTAATCCTAGCTACTCCGGAGACTAAGGCAGGAGAATCGAACCTGGGAGGCGGAGATTGTAGGGAGCCGAGATTGCACCACTCCATTCCAGCCTAGGCAACAGAGTGAGACTCTGTCTCAAAAAATAAATAAATAAATACAAAAATAAACTAAAATCAATAGTAACTTGAATTGTAAAGTGTTAGGTTTATCAGCATTAAGATTCAACTTCTAATCTACTGTTTATTTTTATTTTAGAGACAGCATCTCTCCCTGTCACCCAGGCTGGAGTGCAGTGGTACTATCATAGCTCACTGCAGCCTCAAACTCCTGGGCTCAATCAGTCCTCCTGTCTCAACCTCCCCAGTAGCTAGGACTACAGGCACACACCAGTACAGCTGGCTAATTTTTAAAAATTTTAAATTTATTACTTGTAGAGATGGGGTTGACCAAGTTGGTCTTGAACTCCTGGCCTCAAGTAATCCTCCAGTCTAAGCTTCCCAAAGTGCTGAGATTACAGGCATGAGTCACGGCTCCCAGGCCCTCTGTACATTTAATAATGTCAATGCAAAAACACCTGTTTGCACAAATACACTACATTATTAACTTCCTGGTCTTCTGTTGCTAGCTTGAAATAACCAGATCTCAAATGTTAATAAAAATTCTGGCACTACAAAACCCCAGAAAGCCGGTTTTGTTTGAATATCACTTGATAAATCTTTAGCAGAGTCTTACTTTAAGACAAGGTTAGTATTTTTTGACTATTTAAAATCTGAATTATATAGTATCTAATTTAATTCTTCCTGGGAATCAAAAAAAAAAAAATTCCTCATTGTGTATTTACTACTTTACTTACAGTGACTTATGTTTTTGCAAATATATGTAAGTACCTGCGTGTTATGTAGAATTTCTATTTTTAGTGGGAACGTGGCACTCACAGTTACAGCACTGAGTTTGCCATGGGCTACTGTGTGACATGTGATGACTCAACTCTCCCACCTCTTTTCTCAAAATGATCGTGAAACCTTACACGTTTTGTCATAATGTTCTTTGGCTTTCAACTGATAAAAACTAAATCCTAAATTCTGTGAATTCAGGCACTCAAAACTTCATGTTTTAAGATGCCATCTGGAAAAAAAATCACAAATAATATGACTTTGCTTTAGATTAGCATCAAAATGACAACACAAACATTTTTAAACTGTAAAGAAATGGTGGATTCTCCAGGAACTTATGCTTGAATATCAGGCTGAAACACACTGCCATAGATTATAGCCATTAATTCATTCAACAATGTTTATTGAGGCTATATATGCCTCGCACAGGGAATCCAACAATCAACAAACTGCCCACCCTTATGAAAAGCCTTACTAAAGAGTCTAGTGGGTAAGGACGACAACAGACAAGTAATCATATTATTTCTGATGATTAGTGGTGTAAAAAAAATGAGTGGGGGCCAAGCACAGTGGTTCACACCTATAATCCCAGCACTTTGGGAGGCCAAGGAGAGTGGATCACCTGAGGTCAGGAGTTCAAGACCAGCCTGACCAACATGGTGAAATACCATCTCTACTAAAAATACAAAAATTAGCCGGGCGTGGTGGTGGGTGCCTGTAGTCCCAGCTACTCAGGAGGCTGAGACAGGCGAATTGCTTGAACCCAGGAGGCGGAGGTTGCAGTAAGCCAAAATCGCGCAACTGCACTCCAGCCTGGGCGACAGAGCAAAAAAGAAAAAGAAAGAAAATGAGTAGGATAGGGGAAGAGAGAAAAAGGATAGAGATGGTGTTTTAGAGACGTTGGTTAGAAAAACCATCTCATTGGAACTGAGATTTGAGCTGACAACTATATAAATTCTACCTGGGAGGAGTTTTCCAGGCAGAAGAGCAAGTGCCAAGATCCTAAGACAGGAATGTACTTGCAATGTTTGAGGACCCACAAGGTCAGTGTGGCTGAAGCACACAAACCACGGAAATAATGTCAGAGAAACCAGGTGCCATATTATACAGGGTCCTTTATGTTGTAGTGACGACTTTGTTGGTCCTTAGAAAAGAAAAAAGATTGCAGGAGGCATGCTTCAGGCAGACGGAGGATGGAACTTCCAGCTCTGGAACTCAATTTTTTTTCTTTTACTTTTAAAAATCCACCTCATTGGGCCAGGCTCAGTGGCTCATACCTGTAATCCCAGCACTTTGGGAGCCCAAGGAGGGCTGATCACCTGAGGTCAGGAGTTCAAGACCAGCCTGGCCAACATGTGTTTTTTTGAGATGGAGTCTTGCTCCGTCACCCAGGCTGGAGCGCAGTGGCGCAATCTCGGCTCACTGCAAGCTCTGCCTCCTGGGTTCACACCCATTCTCCTGCCGCAGGCTCCCAAGTAGCTGGGACTACAGGCACCTGCCACCAGGCCCAGCTAATTTTTTTGTATTTTTAGTAGAGACAGGATTTCACCGTGTTAGTCAGGATGGTCTCAATCTCCTGACCTTCTGATTCGCCTGTCTCGGCCTCCCAAAGTGCTGGGATTACAGGTGTGAGGCACTGCGCCTGGCCTATAATGTGTTTTTTAAAGAGGGGGGATTATGAAGCAAATATGCTGAAAAATTAACATTTGTTAAATCTAGTAGTGGTTGCATGAGTTTTTTTACATTATTTTTGTGTATACCTTTAAATGTTTCAAATATTTTAAGAGAAAAAAGTAGACTTTCACTTAAAATGTTAATAAGAAGATGAGTGTGGTGGTACGTGCTGGAGGTTCCAGTTACTTGGGAGGCTGAGGTAGGAGGATAGTTTGAGCCCAAGAGTTCAACTCCAGCCTAGGCAACATAATAAGACCTTGTCTCTTAAACAAAAAATTACATAAAATTTAAAAATTAAATGTTAAACAAGAAATATCTAATAACAAGATTGCTCATGATGTGATTACACAATACAGGAGAAAAACGATATGCACAGTATAAGAGTCAGTATAGCAGAGTGGTTCTGGCACCAGATTGCTTTGATTTTATTTTATTTTTTGTTTTCCTTTTTGTTTTTTGTTTTAAGGCAGAGTCTCACTCTGTCACCCAGACTAGAGAGCAGTGGCGTGATCTTGGCTCACTGCAACCTTCATCTACCGCATTCAAGCCATTCTCCTGTCTCAGCTTCCCAAGTAGCTGGGACTACAGGCAGGCGCCATGCCTGGCTGATTTTTGTATTTTTAATAGAGACAAGGTTTCACCATGTTGGCCAGGCTGGTCTCGAACTCCTGGCCTCAAGTGATCCACCTATCCTGGCCTCCCAACGAGCTGAGATTACAGGTGTGAGCCCAGCCCTGCTTTGGTTTTAATCCTAATTATGCTACCTACTACCAATGAGACATTGAACAAGTTACTTAACCTTTCTGAGCCTCAAGTTCTTCATCCGAAAAATAATAACAGTAATGGTACCTGCTTCATAAGGATATTAAAGGGATTAAGTAAATACTACGTGTAAAGATCCTGGTGCACAATAGATGCTAAAAAGGTGTTAATAGCTATTTTTATATAATTTTTGTTTCCAAAAAAGTACATACTATATACACATAGAAAAATAAAGAGCTTGAATGGTCCATTAAAAATGTTAGCAGTTATAATCTCTAATTGATAGATAATTTTAATTTTCTTTTTTTACCTATTTCTGCACATTCTGACACGCAATTCCTTTTGTATTACAAACAACAGAAACACAACAAGACCTTCCCCAAAAGTGTCCTACAAGTTTGGTAAGCAGTGATTCTCAAAGTGTGATCCTTGCAAGGACTGGCAGCATCTGCAACCAGAGAACTTGCTAGAAATGTAATTCTCAGGCTCCACCTCAGATACATTCATTCTAAGATGGAGCCCAGCAATCTGTGTTTTAGTAAGTCTTCCATTTGACTGTCATGCACATTAAAGCTTGAGGACTACTGTGTGAAGGAATAACTTGTAGCTCTGTACTTGGTCATTTGTCTCAAGGGGCCCTGGTGTAAGGCCTTAAAGAGTGAAATACTGGCCACTGCTCAAAGACATTCACATTAGGAAAAAAAAAAAAAAAGGCCGGGCACGGTGGCTCACGCCTGTAATCCCAGCACTTAGGGAGGCCGAGGCAGGCGGATCCCGAGGTCAGAAGATCAAGACCATCCTGGCTAACAAGGTGAAACCCAATCTCTACTAAAAATACAAAAAAAAAAAAAAATTAGCTGGGCGTGGTGGTGGGCGTCTATGGTCCCAGCTACTCAGAGACTGAGGCAGAAGAATGGCGTGAACCCAGAAGGCGGAGCTTGCAGTGAGCCGAGATCGTGCCACTGCACTCCAGCCTGGGCGACAGAGCGAGACTCCGTCTCAAAGGAAAAAAAAACAACAACAAAAAAGAAGTTAAACTGCTGCTGACCCAACAAAACTACATCAAGCCGAGTTTGGCTACTGGCCACCAGTTTGTATTGACTTCTTGGCTAATTCTCTCTCAAATCAGTAAGCAGCTGTGATGTAGTGGAAAGACTGAGTGCCGAACAAGGGAAAACCTTGATTTGAAGCCCAGCTCTATTTCATAGCTGGTGGTAATAAAAACGATGTTAACCTTTAGAGTTAAATCTTATCCTGTATGATAAGGACAATACTGTATCACAGGAGTGTTTTAAAGATTAAGATGATATACTCAAAACATTGCCCTATAATAAATCCTCAATTACATTTTCTCAGCATTTGTGATATTTCCTGTATTTTGATTCTATGCTTTATTCTATTTATGAACAATTTCGTTTAACCTCTCTCTTCTATTAAACTCTAAGCTCCTCCAAGACAGAGATGAAATATTGCATCCCTTTAAATTCTTATAATACCTACTTCAGTAATTAGTGCTCACAAATCCACTTTGAGCTTCAGTGGAAGCTTCTGACTGGAAGTCTGACTATATGTGGTACGGGTCTGGAAGAACACAGTCAATTCTTAGTAAAGATGTATAGTTTATATAAGCAGGTATGTGGCCAACTTACAGTAATCCCCAAAGTTATGATTCCCTTCCTTATATATATAAAATATAAAATATCAAGAACAATGATAGTTGTTCTGTTGGTAAAAGTGGGTGACTTCTGCATTTACATTTACCATGTTTGTTAAAAGCAATACAGGGAGTTTACAAGTGCCATACTAGAAACTATGAAAAAGATGAATTTCAATTTCAACTGAATTTTGGCAATTTAGATATTAGTGATGCTGGGGTGATGGTGGTAGAAGAGATGTGTATCAGCACAGCTAATGTCAGGGGCCCAACTTATTCTTTTCATCTGGAATACTGAAAACAAAAACTATTATCTACCCCACAAAAATCCTGTGAAAGTTAATTAGGTAGTTAAGTTAATCTTCATTAGGCAAGATCATGGAATTTGGGGGGGATGGAGGAAGGAAGCCTGTAGATCTTGCATAAGCAGGTGAGAGGCTTTCTACACTCCTATGCTCTTATAAGAAACAGTATGTCCCATTTTGACCTAACAATTTTTTTTCTTTGTAGGTACCCATGCCTTCTAAGTGCTAGTAATAAAGAATTAATTCACACATTAAACTTGGCATGATTAATTTCATTGCCCTTGTATGTTAGCTTTCTTACTTTCTGATCTTTGAGTGCATCTACAAACTTAAAAAATGATCTAGACAAGCCAGAAAAAGGCTTCTCATTTCTTCAGTGGGGTGGGAAGTGATTATTTTGTAAAGGTATGATTCAGAATGACACATTCAAATACAATTTTAAAAATCTACTTCACTATATGTATCATCAATAAGAAAAATTTGGCTTGGTGTTGTTAAGATATAAAAGTACATGACGGTGTTAGAATTGCAGACTGTTGTCATCTCATGTGCTACAAAGCTTTAATTCAATTATTTGGATTCTGTATGAGAAAAAGTTTCACTGCAGGGGTAACCTTTTAGTCACAGCATAAAATAATCTCCACTTAAAGGAGATATCCAATTTCTCTACTCAGAAAGCATTCAATTGTTAATAAAAAAATCACTGCCAAAACCAATCTGTGTAGTTACCACCAAACGTGTTAGAATAAACAACTTTTCCTGCATTAATTATTTGAGAAGAACTTTATTGAAAAATATCCCCTCCGGCCGGGCAAGTAGCTGGCGCCTGTAATCCCAGCACTTTGGGAAGCCAAAGCGGGTGGATTACCTGAGGTCAGGAGTTCAAGACCAGCCTGAGCAAGATGGAGAAACCCCCCCCCATCTCTACTAAAAATACAAAATTAGCCGGGCACGGTGGCGCATGCCGGTAATCCCAGCTACTCGGTGGGCTGAGGCAGGAGAATCGCTTGAACCCAGGAGGTGGAGGTTATGGTGAGCCGAGATGGCGCCACTGCACTCCAGCCTGGGCAACAACAGCGAAACTCTGTCTCAAAAAAATAAAAATAAAAAAATAAAAAACAAAGAAAAATATCCCAAGATAGGAAAAATCACTTCTCTTGGTTGGGTCCATCATGGAGGTAAAATTGGCAAGAAAATAACATTCGAAGGATTTCTCTTTCAAATATTTAATTTCTTTTCAAGAAAATTGTAACAATTAGGTGCACATCAAAACTAATATCCTTTATGGGCCTCTATTTTACAGATGGTTCATTTCAAAGCATCAAATTCTACATACATACACATAAACATACACACACACGCACACACACAAAACCTAATCAGGAGGTTTCCCAGGCAGCTACAGAAGACTCAAATGATCTCATGGACTTCACTAATGTCTCTAGTTTGTGCCAAATGTTTTAGAACTTTTGAGGTAGTCCACTTACCTAAGGTGATACTAAGCTTCCAGAAAGCAGGAATTTCCGGAATGATAAGTGAAAGGGGATGAATGTACAAAAATAATTACTACTAGCTTTCAATTAACATATGAATATTGTTCTGTATGAAGACACAGTTTCCTACACAGGTGAAAAAAGAATAAAGCTGTTGACTCCTTAACAGTAAACATCCCTGCATCATTTAGAGGAGATTCTAAGGCCTAGCAAAAGATCTGAGCCTAACATTTTTTTTTTTTTTGAGACGGAGTCTCGCTCAGTCACCCAGGCTGGAGTGCAGTGGCGCAATCTCGGCTCACTGCAAGCTCCGTCTCCCAGGTTCACGACATTCTCCTGCCTCAGCCTCCCGAGAGTAGCTGGGACTACAGGCGCCCGCCACCACGCCTGGCTAATTTTTTGTATTTTTACTAGAGACGGGGTTACACCGTGTTAGCCAGGCTGGTCTCGATCTCCTGACCTCGTGATCCACCCGCCTCGGCCTCCCAAAGTGCTGGGATTACAGGCGTGAGCCACCGCGCCCGGCTGGATGTTTTGGTAAGAAGCAGCATTAAAATCACTCTGTAGGTTTGAGATTGGGATCCAGCGTAACTGGTGACTTGACCTTGGGCTGGTGAGGATAATACATGTGAACATATTACTAAACATGTAAACTATAAGGCAATAGTAAGCAAATGCTAGTTACTATTCTATGTATTACAGGCCTAACCTTTCCTGCCTATGTCCTTATCTGTAAAAAGAGCACGGATTGAGATCTGAAGGTCTATCCAGTCACTTATTAGCTGCGTGAACTTTGGCAAGTCATTTCCTTTCTGGGCCTATTTCCTAAGAAGGTTATTTTTAAGATCAAATGATAATCGTGTTATGTAAATGCTGTCCAGGCACATATTAAGCATTTAATAAATGATAGCTCTTATTACTCTCTAGGGGGGTAGGGTGGTAACGAGCAAATGAAATTAAACCTAGTTAAGAGGCTTTGTATATGCACATAAAACTCTACAGACATCCAAGGTACCGTTATTTGTACTGTAAACTGCCAAGACATGCAGGAAACGAGAACTCAAATGGCGCCTCAGTGACTCGCACTAGAGAGGGGGAGAAGGCAGAGCTTCCAAGAATCAACTATTTTCCCCCTTATGGCTTTCAGCCTAGATTGGACCATTTATTCAATTTCCCAGCCCACAGTATCCCTGGACATTTATTTACTGTACCTTTTTCACTGAGATCCTTTCCACTCCCCTCCCCTTCTAGTAGTCGTGAACTTCAGACCCTCTCCTTCGACTCCCACTGCCTTTAACTCTGTTTTTAACCAAGCTTCCCTGAATCCTTCCCTCCGCCTAAGGAGGAAGTGCAGCTGGACGCACCGCACGGCATCCTAGGAAATGTGGTCTCTCAGACTCTTTGGCTTGGGCTGCAGAGTGGGGAAGACGACGAGGAGAGCCCAGCAAAACTACAACTACCGGCAGGCAACGCAAGTCACCATCTTTCTTTGGCCCCTTTCCCTCTTGCCGTCCTCTTCCTCCTCTCCGCTAGCGCTGAACCGCTTGGCCTCACGGTACTTGTAGTTCCTTCTGGACTCAAGCTCCTAGGACTCGATGGCCAGCACAGAGGCTAGAAGACTCTAATTCCCAGAGGGCAGAGCGGAAGCTGCGCCTGCGCACACGCAATGAGGGCGTGTATGTCTGTGTCTGAGGGAGAGAGCGAGAGTGAGTGAGTGTGAGTGCGGGGTGGGGTGGTGGCCGTTACGTTCGGGGCAACGGCTACGGCAGTGGAGAAGTAAGAAGAGAAACAACGTCCGGCGCTTCCGCCTTCGCTTAGGAGGAGGAGGAGCTGGTAGGGAAAGGAAAGTGCTTCGCCCTGGGCCTGGATTAGACCGAGTCGGGTTGGTGGGGGTCTGGGCTATGAGCTTTTGAGGGTCGCTTGGGACGCGGAGCGAGACACGAGAGCCGGGAGCTATGTCTCAGCCGCCGCCGCCGCCTCCGCTGCCGCCGCCACCTCCTCCTCCCCCTGAGGCTCCACAGACTCCGTCGTCCCTGGCGTCGGCGGCTGCTTCGGGGGGGCTTTTGAAGCGGAGAGACCGGAGAATCCTTTCCGGGAGCTGCCCGGATCCGAAGTGCCAGGCGCGTCTGTTCTTCCCGGCCTCCGGTTCTGTCAGCATCGAGTGTACCGAGTGCGGCCAGCGGCACGAGCAGCAACAGCTGCTGGGGGTTGAGGAGGTGACCGACCCGGACGTAGTGCTACACAACCTGCTGCGGAACGCGCTGCTCGGGGTGACGGGGGCACCCAAGAAGAACACGGAACTGGTAAAGGTGATGGGCCTTTCCAACTATCACTGCAAATTGTTGTCGCCCATATTAGCTCGCTATGGAATGGACAAACAGACAGGCCGGGCCAAGCTTCTCCGGGACATGAACCAGGGCGAACTGTTCGATTGCGCCTTACTGGGCGACCGCGCCTTCCTCATAGAACCAGAGCATGTTAACACTGTGGGCTATGGCAAGGACCGCTCCGGAAGCCTCCTGTATTTGCATGATACTCTGGAGGACATTAAGCGGGCCAATAAAAGTCAGGAATGTCTCATTCCAGTGCATGTGGACGGGGATGGACACTGCTTGGTGCATGCTGTGTCTCGGGCTCTAGTAGGCCGAGAGCTCTTCTGGCATGCCTTAAGAGAGAATCTTAAACAGCACTTTCAGCAGCACCTGGCCCGATATCAAGCTCTGTTCCATGACTTTATTGATGCCGCTGAGTGGGAGGACATTATCAATGAGTGTGACCCTCTGTTTGTACCACCTGAGGGTGTTCCCTTGGGCCTGAGGAATATCCACATATTTGGTCTTGCCAATGTGCTACATCGTCCTATTATTCTGTTAGATTCCCTCAGTGGCATGAGAAGCTCTGGTGATTATTCAGCCACCTTTCTACCTGGGCTCATTCCTGCAGAGAAATGCACTGGGAAAGATGGTCATTTGAACAAACCAATCTGTATTGCATGGAGCAGCTCCGGTAGAAACCATTATATCCCCTTGGTAGGCATAAAAGGGGCTGCTTTGCCCAAACTGCCGATGAATTTGCTTCCTAAAGCATGGGGTGTGCCTCAGGACCTTATTAAAAAGTACATCAAACTTGAAGAGGATGGTGGTTGTGTTATTGGAGGTGACAGAAGTTTGCAAGATAAATACTTACTTAGGCTTGTTGCTGCTATGGAAGAAGTCTTTATGGACAAACATGGTATCCATCCTAGTTTGGTTGCTGATGTCCATCAGTATTTCTACAGAAGGACTGGAGTGATAGGAGTTCAGCCTGAAGAAGTCACAGCAGCTGCTAAAAAAGCAGTAATGGATAATCGCCTTCACAAATGTTTGCTCTGTGGTGCCCTTTCTGAACTTCATGTTCCTCCAGAGTGGTTGGCTCCTGGAGGGAAATTGTATAACCTGGCAAAAAGTACTCATGGACAGCTGAGGACTGACAAAAATTATAGCTTTCCCTTGAACAATTTGGTTTGCTCATATGATTCAGTGAAAGATGTTCTGGTACCAGACTATGGATTGAGTAACCTAACAGCTTGTAATTGGTGCCATGGCACATCTGTGCGAAAGGTCAGAGGAGATGGGTCTATTGTGTATTTGGATGGAGACAGAACTAATTCTAGGTCCACTGGTGGCAAATGTGGTTGTGGATTCAAACACTTTTGGGATGG
Source organism: Trachypithecus francoisi (assembly GCF_009764315.1). Lineage (NCBI taxonomy): Eukaryota > Metazoa > Chordata > Mammalia > Primates > Cercopithecidae > Trachypithecus > Trachypithecus francoisi. The sequence goes on along the minus strand of NW_022681472.1, from coordinate 22,135,865 downwards.
TAAGGAGTATGACAATCTACCAGAAGCTTTCCCTATTACTTTAGAATGGGGTGGAAGAGTCGTCAGAGAGACAGTATATTGGTTCCAGTATGAAAGTGATTCATCTTTGAATAGTAATGTTTACGATGTTGCAATGAAACTTGTTACCAAGCACTTTCCAGGTGAATTTGGGAGTGAAATCCTAGTTCAGAAAGTTGTCCACACTATATTGCATCAGACTGCCAAAAAGAATCCCGATGATTATACTCCTGTAAATATAGATGGTGCTCACGCCCAAAGAGTTGGAGATGTTCAAGGACAAGAATCAGAGTCTCAGCTCCCAACTAAAATTATTCTTACCGGACAGAAAACAAAAACTTTGCACAAGGAGGAGTTAAACATGAGTAAAACTGAAAGAACTATTCAACAGAATATTACGGAACAGGCTTCTGTAATGCAGAAACGGAAAACAGAGAAGTTAAAACAAGAACAAAAAGGGCAACCCAGGACTGTTTCTCCCAATACCATTCGTGATGGTCCATCCTCTGCACCAGCTACACCTACCAAGGCTCCCTATTCACCTACAACTTCTAAGGAGAAGAAGATCCGAATCACAACTAATGATGGACGACAGTCCATGGTTACCCTTAAGTCTTCAACAACCTTTTTTGAACTTCAGGAAAGTATAGCCAGAGAATTCAACATTCCTCCATATTTACAGTGTATTCGATACGGGTTTCCTCCTAAAGAGTTAATGCCACCACAGGCAGGAATGGAAAAGGAACCAGTTCCTTTACAGCACGGCGACAGAATTACAATAGAAATTCTAAAAAGTAAAGCTGAAGGTGGTCAGTCTGCTGCTGCACACTCAGCCCACACTGTGAAACAAGAAGATATTGCTGTTACTGGTAAACTGTCATCTAAGGAACTTCAGGAGCAAGCTGAAAAAGAAATGTACTCCTTGTGTCTTTTAGCAACATTAATGGGTAAGATACATTTAATTCTGATGGTATATCTTAATTGTAAATATAATACACTGAGTTTTCCTGTTGTCTTTGGGGGAAAAGAAATCTGTGGCCATTGTAAGTTTTTAATTATATATTTCAGGAGAGAATTATTTTTAGTATTTTGACAGTTAATGGATAGATGTTAATAGGATTATTGAGTAACTATTAGGAAAATAGAAAGTTAAGGTATTCCCTCAATAATAGTCAACAGATTATTTAAATATGTCTTATTCTCGCAATTGCTTTTTAAAAAACAGACTTGTATTTATTTAAAGCGTTTTAAATTTTTGGTAGGCTCTGTTGATCCTGCCTACCTTGCCCCTTTTTCATTTATTTTTAATTTTTATTTTCCTGCATGTCATGTGATTTCAGGACTTCCTGTTTGATGAATTGCAGTTTCTGGTGTTTATATTCTCACTGCACTCCCACCTAGTAGTCTCTTACATTTCATTTTCTTCCTTTCCCAGTTCATCACATTTTTCTTATTCATACACTAGGGTTTGTATTTAAGTAATTTCACTACTCAATAAGTCTTTGCCATCTATTGTAATGAACTATTATAAGTTGTAGTTCATGAGAAACATAACTAACAGAGATAGATGGTAATCATGTAAAGAAGTATTTGTTTTTAATAATTCAGCATAAATAAAAATATATTATCAACCAAATGTGTAATTTAAAGCTTTAGATGATTTCAGATACTGTTCAATGGTGTACTTTTTACAGTGTCTGTATTTGCTTAGTCTTTGTTTTGAAATAACTGTTAATATGCTTTACTAAGTCTTAAAGTATGAAGTAAAATTTAAATTTGTTAGTTACTGGAAGGGTTTTATTTTTGCTGAGATTAAAGTTTTCAACTAGAAAAGTGATCTGGGTTTTGATTCTGTTTTCTGATAGTACTATATGGCAGTGAATTGGGCCTTAATCTACCAAAATGAATACTACTCCTAGCTTACGTGGGGGAGTAGTAAATAGGGGATCTAAAAACCCTGCACAAATTTAGAACCTGGAATTGTTGATTTTAGTTTGCCAGACATAGTAAGTGAATTGGGGGGTATGTCAGGAACTGTCCTACTCACTTTATATATTTCTTTTTTTGTCCTATTTTTTTGAGATGGTCTTGCTCTGTCTCCAGGCTGGAGCACGGTGGCGGTGGCGCGATCTCGGCTCACTGCAAACTCCGCCTCCCGGCTTCAAGCATTTCTCCTGCCTCAGCCTCCCAAGTAGTTGGGACTACAGGCCCACGCCTCCATGCCCAGCTAATTTTTGTATTTTTAGTAGAGACGGGGTTTCAACTTGTAGGCCAGGATGGTCTTGATCTCCTGACCTTGTGATCAAGGTCACTTAAACACAAATGCTAGTGTACTTAAATACAAATCTTAGGTGGCCCGTGCCTGTAATTCCAGTTACTCTGGAGGATGAGGCAGGAGAATTGCTTGAACCCGGGAGTTGGAGGTTGTGGTGAGCCTAGATCGCGCGACTGCATTCCAGCCTGGCAACAGAGCAAGACTCCGTCTCAATAAATAGATAAATAAATAAAAGACCTGCAATCTCCCAGGTCAAAAACAGGAAAGAGAAGGTCTTCCTCAATAGAAGATGGAGTCTTGAGAATGTGGCTCTTACCTTTATCCTTGTATGCACAGAACCTGATATAGTGCTCAGCAGGTAGTATGCACTCTGAAATGTTTTTTAATTGAATTAAATAGATGACATTAACACAGCTAAAGAAAGGCTGTATCTGCAGAAATGGAATGGATGGTCAGTCAGCACTGAACATTGAAAAAAGTGAAAAGCAAAATTCGGCAATGTTTATATACTGCTGTACAAAGGAAAAAGATACATCATCTGGGGTTCATGAAAATTCTGGTAACTAGAAAGGTAATCTCTGTCGAGGGGTAGGAATATTTGATCAATCCTGACTATGGCCTGGCTGAAGCATCTCTATCCCTTTGCCTGATTTTCATGTTCATCAGGCATGTATTCTTAACACTTTTAGCTTCCTGATAACAAGTTTTGATGTACAGGTGACAGTGCAGATAAGGACATGTTCACTTTGAAAGCTGTATTCTCCATTGTAGACTAATAAATTGACATGGGCAGGATTATGAGCAGTAGTCTTAAAAATATGATCAGAGCCGGGCACAGTGGCTCACGCCTGTAATCCCAGCACTTTGGGAGGCCGAGGCAGGCAGATCACGAGGTCAGGAGTTCGAGATCATCCTGTCTAAGATGGTGAAACCCTGTCTCTACTAAAAATACAGAAAAAAAAAGTAGCCAGGCATGGTGGCAGGCACCTGTAGTCCCAGCTCCTCGGGAGGCTGAGGCAGGAGAATCTCGTGAACCTGGGAGGCAAAGGTTGCAGTGAGCCAAGATTGCACCACTGCGCTCCAGCCTGGGTGACAGAGCAAGACTGTATCTCAAAAAAAAAAAAAAAAAAAAAAATTTAATCAGTATGATTATATATAGATTTTTGAGACAGAGTCTCACTCTGTCGCCCAGGTTGGAGTACAGTGGCATGATCTCGGCTCATTGCAACCTCCGCCACCTGGGTTCAAACGATTCTCCTGCATCAGCCTCCCGAGTAGCTGGGATTACAGGCACGTGCCACCACGCCCAGCTAAGTTTTTTGTATTTTTAGTAGAGACGGGGTTTCACCGTGTTAGCCAGGATGGTCTCGATCTCCTGACCTCGTGAACCGCCCACCTCAGCCTCCCAAAGTGCTGGGGTTACAAGCATGAGTCACTGTGCCTGGTTGATAATATATTTCATAATGAAAATTAATAAAATATAATTCTGGTGTATAAATACTTTTTGAGTTTGGTTGGAATTTCTTGGACCTGAATATCTGAGAGAACTACAGTATGGACTGCAATGAGTTTACCAAGATAATGTCTTTCTGTTCTGATCCCTTCCCTCCTCACATCCAACATTTATGCCTGTATAAACCCATACATTTCTTTAAAACTGCTTCCACTACCAATACAAAATTTGGGTGTAAAAGAGAGCATTTTGTTAATTTTGTAATGGTATCACTGAGATACTTTCTGCTTTAAATTGAAGTATTAAGTGCATGGCCTATATTAGTCCGTTATAAATATTAGTTTTCTCCCTCTAGTTCTCTTGTAACTGTATTTGAATTATGTAGAAGATAGGTATATATTTTTTGAAACAGAGTCTTGCAGTGTCACCAGGCTGGAGTGCAGTGGTGTGATCTTGGCTCACTGCAACCTCCGCCTCCTGGGTTCAAGCAATTCTCACTCCTCAGCCTGCCGAATAACTGGGATTACAGGCATGCGCCACAACACCCAGCTAAAGTTTGTCTTTTTGCTAGAGATGGGGTTTCACCATGTTGGCCAGAACAGTCTCAATCTCCTGACCTCGTGATCCACCCCCCTCGGCCTCCCAAAGTGCTGGGATTACAGGCATGAGCCACTGTGCCTGGCCGAAGATATTCTTAATTTTAAAAAAAAGATGTTTCTACAAAAATCAATTTGGGGATAAATGCTAACTATATGTAAAGAGTGCTGGGTAACTGTTGATGTTTAGATTGGAGAGGGCTAGAAATGACAGAGCTTGTTTAGAAGATTGCAGATTTCAAAGTGCAGAAATTACTTTGTGAATTACCAAATGTGAGCTAAGCTGTGTTATGTTAGTTTAGAATATAGCTCATCAGACTTTATGCTGTTCAGATAGCTGGCTCTTTCTTGTTTAAGTTTAGGCTTAAATACTACCACCTTGTAAAGGTTTGAGAAACCTTTGCTGACCATTCTAAGTAGGTTCCCTCTATCAGTGTACCCTGTTGATGTCCCTCACAGCATCTATCACAATTTTTAATAATCGTATTTGTTGGTTTAATTATTTGTTTGCCTCCCCTGCTATATTATAAAGTCCATCAAGACAGAAACTGTACTCTATTTTCTTCACTAATGAATACCTTGTTTCCTAGTTCAGAGCCTGGCACATAGTAGATACTAAGTAAATGCTTGTTAAATTAATGAATGCAATATTTCAGCAAAATCAGTGTATTCTGTGAACTTGTATGTATGTTGAGTGTACGAAGATAAAAGAGAGTCAGTCCTTGCCCTCCGTTAACTTACCTACAGGCCTTCAGCTGAGGGAGTTCCGTACTTTTTAGCTTTCATCAGCAGATCTCCAGCTTTATTTTCTAAATACATAAAAATTATAAAATCCCCAAATAGGACCAACACAGCATTTTAGAACTTCTCATTTGATTAAGAATCAAATATATAAATGGGGATTGTATAATTCCTTTCTTTTTTTTTTTTTTTCTGGAGACAGATTGTCGCCCAGCCTGGAGTGCAGTGGCATGATCCCAGCTCACTGCAACCTCTGTCTCCTGGGTCCAAGTGATTCTCAGCCTCTCAAGTAACTGGAACTACAGGTGCACACCATCACGCCCAGCTAATTTTTTGTATTTTTAGTAGAGATGGGGTTTCGCCTTGTTGCCCATGCTGGTCTCGAACTCCTGAGCTCAGACAATCCACTGCCTCGGCTTCCCAAAGTCCTAGGATTACAGGTGTGAGCCACTGCGCCCGGCCTGTATGTTTTCACTAAATAGGCTGACTGCATGATAGCCAGGGACGTGAGTTTTTTCTTTCGTTTTTAAGTAGAATATTCATTGACTAGATTGTGTATTACTTATATTAATAAAACAATAAGTATGTGTATTTGTCTTTGGCTTAGTACAAGTCATTCCTGGAACCTAGTAACTTTGAATCTTAGGAAGTATAAACTGGAATAACAATATTCTACCCATAATATTTCACATTTTAATCTCTTTTATCCAGACCATGAGGTAATTGAACTTAACTTTTTGCAGACAGTCATCTTCATTATTTATATAATACTTAAAAGACTAACTCTGGCTTTGCAAAATATGTCGTTCAAATTTCTTGTAGACCTGGTGCGGTTGCAGTGAGCCGAGATTGCGCCACTGCACTCCATTCTGGGCAACAGAGCAACACTCTTTCCAAAAAAAAAAAATTTCTTGTAGATCAGTTATTTGTGGGTTTTCTTTCATGGTAGATAGAATAGGTGGTACACTATCCACCATAAATATCTAGGCTAATTTATTTTTTCTTAGTGTTATATTTCATTAAGTTTCTAGTTTTGTTTTTTTGTTTTCCTAGAGGTAAGAACAGATTTAGGTGAAGAACAGGATTTGTCAGTTTGGAGTTACTCAAATGAAATTAGGCTACGTGACACTTCCTTGCTTTACTACAAAGTGTACTAACCTTTCAGGAGTTGAGAAACTTGTTTCATATTGATATACTTTCTCTGTTCCTGAAAGAACTGTGTGACTTTTTAATATATATATTTAAAATACACAGTGTTTTGTAATTTCATAATACCTCTTGATGTTGTAAATGCCTTAGAATTTTCCAGAATCGCCCAGGCGCGGTTACTCACGCCTGTAAGCCTGGCACTTTGGGAGGCTGAGGCGGGTGGATCATGAGGTCAGGAGTTTGAGACCAGGCTGGCCAAGATGGTGAAATCCCGTCTCTACTAAAAATACAAGAATTAGCCGGGCATGGTGGCGCTCACCTGTAATCCCAGCTACTCGGGAAGTTGAGGCAGGAGAATCGCTTGAACCCGGGAGGTGGAGGTAGCAGTGAGCCAAGATCAGGCCACTGCACTCCAGCCTGGCGACAAAGTGAGACTCTGTCTCAAAAAAAAAAAAGCAAGAATTTTCCAGAATCATGCGTGGGACTGAGACACTTATTTTTTAGGCAACAACTGAATATTATTATTGCACCTGGATTTTTTTGTTTTCAAATGTTGGGTAAAGGGGCAGTTTCAAATCTAGATAGTGCTTATGCATATTCTTCTTCTTTTTTTTTTTTTTTTTTTTTAATCCGAGAGAGAGACTTGCTCTGTCGCTCAGGCTGGAGTGCAGTGGCACAATCTCGGCTCACTGCAACTCTGCCTCCCAGGTTCAGGTGATTCTCCTGCCTCAGCCTCCCGAGTAGCTGGGATTACAGGGCCTGCCACCACGCCTGGCTAATTTTTGTATTTTTAGTAGAGACAAGGTTTCACTATGTTGGCCAGGCTGGTCTCGAACTCCTGATGTCGTGATCCGCCCACCTGGGCCTCCCAAAGTGCTGGGATTACAGGCGTGAGCCACTGTGCCTGGCCACATATTATTCTTTCTATGGCTTCTGGTAGCCCTTCTGTTGATTTATGTGTAGCATATTTGTAATGGGAGAGCAGTTGTAAAGTTGAATAAAAAGTAATGCATAGATGTATCTTAAGATAAATGTATATATTGTAAATGGTGATTTTATATAATTATAATTGAAGATTAAGTCAAATATTGATGCTATTCCTTTCTAGATAGAAAAGGAAATCTAGATAATAATAGATTCTGTTCCAACTACTTTGATCACTTTTATTTTTAATATCTTTTCAATTACAATATAATTTTAAAAATTCAAATAATTCAAGTACGTATAAAATATGGTAGTTCTTAACATTTGTACTCTCCAGATAAAATCATTATTAATAAATTGGGATGTGTCCTTTCAGACTCTGTACTCATTTAAACACTATTGAGTTTGTGTGCATGTCTGTGTATAATAAAAATATTCATTAATGCTGCTGGTGACACTAAAGTTGTGTGACTGTATACCCTTAAGGGGACTGAATTTCAGGCAAGAAACAGATATGCCTTTTTTATAAACCATCTTGACTATCAGTAGGGTAGATAAACTTTTAAATGCGAGGATTACGTCAGGAAGGGTAGAGAGATGCTAACAATTCTTTCAGCAAATGAATACCTTTGGAATTCTGTCTAGTTGAAACAGTCCTGTGTTCCTACTTTATATTTGGAACCATTTATTCAATTATTAAACAATTTTGAATTGTTTCTTTAAATTTTAAATTTAAATAAAGTTAAGTACTTTATTTTATGCTCATAAATACTTCAGAGTTCATTTTGGGTATTTCTTTTGGGGTTTAAAAATGCATTTTGGCTGGGCATGGTGGCTCACACTTGTAATCCCAGCAATTTGGGAGGCCGAGGTGGACAGATTGTCTGAAATCAGGAGTTTGAGACTAGCCTGGCCAACATGGGGAAACCCCACTTCTACTAAAAATACAAAATTAGCTGGGAGTGGTGGCACACGCCTGTAATCCCAGCTACTTTGGAGGCTGAGGCACGAGAATTGCTTGAACCCAGGAGGCGGAGGTTTCAGTGAACAGAGATTGCTCCACTGCACTTCAGCCTGGGGGACAGAGCAAGATTCTGTCTCAAAAATGAAGTAGGCTGGGTGCAGTGGCTCACGCCTGTAATCCCAGCACTTTGTGAGGCCGAGGCAGGCGGATCGCCTGAGGTCAGGAGTTCGAGACCAGCCTGGCCCACGTGGTGAAATCCAGTATCTACTAAAAACACAAAAATTAGCCGGATGTGGTGGTTTGTGCCTGTAGTCCCAGCTACCCAGGTGGCTAAGGCAGGAGAACTGCTGGAACGTGGGAGATAGAGGCTGCAGTGAGCCAAGATCATGCCACTGCACTCCAGGCCTGGGCGACAGAGCAAGACTCCGTCTCAAAAATAAATAAATAAATAAATAAATAAAACAAAAATATATTTCATTTAGGTGTTAGATTTTTAAATTTACTGCTTTGTCCCGTAAATTGCAAAGTAAAAAATTCAAATTGCCTTTTAAAATATTTAAAGTTAGAAGGCTAGGCACAGTAGCTCATGCCTATAATCGTAGCACTTTGGGAGGCCAAGGCAGGAGGATGGCCTGAGACCAGGCATTCAAGACTAGCTTGGGCAACACAGGGAGACCCTGTCTCTACAAGCTGTGGTGGCACACGCCTGTAGTCCTAGCTACTCAGGAAGCTGAGGTGAGGGGGTTGCTTGAGCTCAGGAGATCATGCAGTGAACCGTGATTGAGCCAATACTTGTCAGCCTAGGTGACAGAGCGAGACCCTATTTCAAAAAATAAACACCTAAAATTTAAAAATTAGAATGGTGATCTCTTAATCTTTTTTTGATGATGACTTTAAACTTTTAACTCCATAATTTTATTAGAAAAAATTAGAAAAATACATTTTAAAAAATGTATTTTAACATATTTTTAAACAGTTAAAAGTTACTTCACATCAAATGGGAAAAAAATTGGATAAACCAAAAGAAAAACTTTCATAATACCACTGCCATATATAGCTACTGTTTCAGGTAGAAGGTTGAAGGTTATGAGGAGGAAGGATTTGGGGAAGCAAGGTAATTAACAGAGGTTATCTATGGTGCTCGCAGTAGTATAGTTTTTTCTATATTTATATATACACAGTACATTGGATAGAAGTATTTTTACTTTTGTAGTATGAAGAAACAGTTGGATTATAAAGTAAAAATAATTGGAGACTAACAAAAATATAAATTAATATATTTGTTAGAGCCTTTTCCAAACTGTTCCTATTCTCTAAAAGTTTGCTTTTGAACAAAATAGTAGAAAAACTATTTCCCTTTGTTTTTGCTGTTATTTTGTTTTATTAGATTCTTGAAGAGAAAACAAGATTCAGGAAAAAGTCAGTGGCATATAATCATTAGTTGTGTTTTATATGTGTAACATTGAAGAATGGTTATCATCATGATGCTTCGATTAAGTTTATTCTGAATTGCTTTCAGGCACTGTTTAAAAGGAAAAACCTCATTTATAATATTCACTCCGTCAAGGGTGTCTAAGGGAGAGAATACAGTTATGGGTTCTTAGCTTTTGTTTCGGGATGGACCAGTAGAGCCCCTTCTTCATCACTCTTTTCTGCTTATCACTAGAGACAGAAACTAAAACCATAGCTTCAGGCTGCTAAAAGCCTAAAACAAAACAAAACAAAACAGGACAACAACAAAATAAGGCTGATTGGATAAGCTTGCATCTGTACATTCATTCAACCAATACTAAGAGTGCTGCCATCTGTTCGGCACTGTGCCAGGCCCTGGGGGTAAAAAGTCAGGCCACTGACCTTTCCCTGAATCTGAAAAGTATAAAAGGGAAACCTAGTCTAGAAGGTAAAACAGAAAAGTTAGTTAACCTAAAGTGTGATAAGGGCTATGGTATTCATATACGTAGGAGCATCAAATAAGGGTACCTACCTAATCAACACTCCAAAGAATCCTAAAGGAAGTGATACCTAGATAGAGTTTTAAATAATATGTAACAATTATTGGCCTTTAGGGAATAGGAACAGTTGTTTGGTGGTATAACATTGTAAAAATAAAGGTATGGTATGATGTCAGATGGGAAAGGCAAGGACCAACTCTTAGAGTGCCTTGTATGCCATGGAAAAGGAACTTGGACTTTGCCATATGGCATTGGGGAACCATTATAGGTTTAACTCTGAAGACTGTATAGAGGAGGGATTTATGGGGGATAAGACTCAAGGGAAACCAGCTGTGAGGGAGTGGCAGTAATTCAGGCATTGAACCTGGGCGTTAGGAGGGATGGAGAGAAATGCAGTGGGGAACCATATGAGAGTGGTGCAGGACTTGTGCAAAGTGTCAAAACCCCTGCTTCCTGATCTCTAATCCCTTTCCTCATTTTTGTTACCAACAAACATGACTTTCAGTGGAGATATTTGTTTACCAAAAGAAATTACCTGTTTTTTTCTCCAAACAGTTGTTGATGCCATGAATTTCTATTAAGAAAAGACTGAATAGTTCTTTCAAATTTGCCGAAACAACTTGACCTTTTTTTGTGTGTGTATGAGACAGTGTCTCGCTCTGTCAGCCAGGCTGGAGTGCTCTGGCACGACCTCGGCTCACTGCAACCTCTGTTTCCTGGGCTCAAGCAATTCTCCTGCCTCAGCCTCCAGAGTAGCTAGGATAGCAGGCTTGTGCCACCACGCCTGGCTAATTTTTGTATTTTTAATAGAGAAGGAGTTTCACCATGTTGGCCAGGCTGGTCTCAAACTCCTGACCTTAGGTAATCCGCCTGACTCGGCCTCCTAAAGTGCTGGGATTACGGGTGTGAGCCCGGCCAATTTGACCTTCAGTAGAGGTTTAATGTCAATGGAAAGGAGGTATGCTTTGGACTGATATACAAGATTCAAATCCTGGCTCTACCACTTACTAGCTGTGTGATCTTGGAAGAGTTATTTAAGCTCTCTGAGCTTGTTTCCTTGTCCGTAGAGCTTAGTTGTGATGAGTTAATGAAACCATGTGAAGAGCCTGCTCAAAGCTTGGTAGATAATAGAGGCTTACGTGATATTTCCCTTAAAGCAATAGAACAGTGGGGCCATATTGCTTTGAAGGGGGTGAAAATTTGTTCTTGGAGAAAGGGTGAAAAAATCTTATCGTTAATATATAAAACTAAGATATATATATAGTACATAAGCAGATATAAAGTATATATGTGTAATTCAGATATCATGAGGACATGGGGAGGACTAGAAAAATAATGCCTGTAAAGGCTCCTTAGGGGGAGATAATGGAAACAAGATTGACAAACACTGCAGTAAAGTGATTTGCCTATTTAATTATGAATAACTAGGTATGTAAAGTACTAAGAGATGTGATTTTTCTTATTAATCAGTTGGTCAATTCTGAGGAGTTCACCATTTTGGCACCTGTTCAGATTCTTGTGGTTTTTGTTTGTTTGGACTAGTCAAGTGCAGGTAGTGAGAAGGGGGAAATGGTAGAATAAGCAGTTCTAACTGTAACTGAACAGTCAGTTGAGATAACTCACTACCTTCAGACCAGCCCTGTTTGGATTCTTATCAAAAAAATTACCGCCGTATCTTTTTTTAATATGACTTCCAAATAAATGCTATAGTAGAATATTTTAGAAAATATTAAGTACATTTAGGACAACATTGACAATAACGAAATGAAAGGTTGTCATCACAGAAATAATTTATCTAAGTGAGGTTTAATAGTAAGCTCAGCAATCAGAGCCACCAGCAGTGGTTACTAATATTTCTTTATTTGTAGACTCTTATTAATATTAAAATTCTGTGTGTCCACCCTTAAATATAGCTATTCTAGTAGTACTGCATCATTAGTGTTTATAAGTAAATGTTTTGATTAACTGAAACTTTAATTGTCAAGTCTTCTAAAACTTGCCTACTTTAAGCTGGTGTACTGAAGGTAAGTTTAGCCAGCTGCCACACAAAGTCATATCCTGTTTATGAATGTGAGGCGGGATTAGAACTCTGAGATGTTGTAAGTACACAGTGATTAGTTAGCACTGTCAGTCACAACTATTCAGAGCTCAGGTCCAACAATACAATCTTCAGGTAGGGAAGACAAAAGTTAACTTTTTTTGTTAAAATTAAAAACTTCCTGATTATAAAAGTAGTACATATACATTAGCAGATTAGAATGTAAACTATAAAGAAACAAATAGAAACAGCCATAGTAACTGTTATGTTCCTGCCATTCTTTATTGATTTCTTCAACAGTGATGATCATTCTTTACGTTTTATTTGAAATTTCTTACTGAAATAAGTATTGAAATAGCCCCTTCTGTTTATTTCTTGGTTTTAATATAAATATAAAATTTATATTTACAATTGTGTATTTTACTTTGAAAAATATCTTTTTTTTTTTGAGATAGAGTTTTGCTCTTGTAGCACAGTCTGGAGTGCAGTGGCACGATCTCGGCTCACTACAACCTCGACCTCCTGGGTTCAAGCTATTTTCCTGCCTCAGCCTCCCAAGTAGCTGGAACTACAGGTGCGCGCCACCACGTTCAGCTAATTTTTGTATTTTTAGTAAAGACGGGGTTTCACCATGTTGGCCAGGCTGGTCTCGAACTCCAGACCTCAGGTGATCTGCCCACCTCGGTCTCCCAAAGTGAGGGATTACAGGCGTGAGTGAGCCACCGTGCCTGGCCCAAAAATATCTTTTAATAATCTTATCTGTTCTAGTACAGAGTTTACAGACTAGTTTCCTTTGAGCTGGATTGAGTCTTCAGATCTGTTTTGTTCATCATAATATTGACTACCTTGACTCGTGGTTTTGTTTCTTCTTTTTTGAAGCAGGGTCTCACTTTGTCACCCAGAGTAGAGTGCAGTGATGCAAACACTGCTCCCTGCAGCCTTGACCTCCTGTGCACAAGGGGTTCCCCCTGGCCACTCCACCGCTTCAGCCCTCTAAGTAGCTGGGATGACAGGCACATGCCACCACGTCCGGCTATTTATTTATTTATTTTTTTGGTAGAGATAGAGTTTCGTCATGTTGCCAAAGCTGGTATTGGAACTCCTGAACTCAGGCTATCCACAGCCCCCCAAAGTACTGGGGTTACAGGCATGAGCCACCATATTTGTTGACTCATGCAGTTTTAAAGACACTTTTTAATTAGTTTCTACATTTTAAAATTGGGAGAATTCATATTACAAACTTGAATTTTGGGTTTCTCTTGAAAAGCCATATGGTCTTGAAACACTAGGCATGCACTCTTCCATGACAGCCCTTGTCAGTGACTGGCACAGTTAGATAGGCCATGCATTTTCTAGTATGCCACAATCCTGTCACTCAGTATCATCTCTCTATGGCGTATCAGGCTGTTTCACTCATTTAGGAGCTCTGCCTTGATGTTTATTCTAGGCTAATCTTTACTAAAGCAGCCCGGGATGGAACTCTTTTGTTTGTTGCTAATACTGTATCTGTTTTTGTCTTACAGGAGAAGATGTATGGTCTTATGCAAAGGGACTTCCTCACATGTTTCAGCAGGGTGGTGTATTCTACAGTATTATGAAGAAAACCATGGGTATAGTTAATTTGATTTTATTCTTAAATAATAGCTCTACTGAAGCTATTTTAAGATTAAGAAAGTTCATGTAGTTTTCTACTAAAATATTTTCAAAGTTAATTTTAGGTTTATATTCTTTAGCAGTTTGCCTAGTTAAAATGGATTATTACCCTGACATGGTCAGCTTTGTTTTCTGCTAGTATTCCTAAAAATCTATCACTTTGTTGCTATTCTTTTCTCATTTAAATTATGTGTATGGGTGTATGATTCTTTTTTTTTTTGAGATGGAGTTTCGTTCTTGTTGCCCAGGCTGGAGTGCAATGGCATGATTTTGGCTCACTGCAACCTCTGCCTCCTGGGTTCGAGCGATTCTCCTGCCTCAGCTTCCCGAGTGCCTGGGATTACAGGCATGTGCTACCACCCCTGGCTAATTTTGTATTTTTAGTAGAGATGGGGTTTCTCCATTTGGTTAGACTGGTTTTGAACTCCCGACCTCAGGTGATCTGCCCGCCTCGGCCTCCCAAAGTGTTGAGATTACCAGCGTGAGCCACTGTGCCCGGCCATGTGTATGATTCTTTTTTTTTTTTTTTTTTAGATGAAGTCTTGCTCTTGTTCCCCAGGCTGGAGTGCGATGGCACGCTCTTGGCTCACTGCAGCCTCCACCTCGGGGGTTCAAGCAATTCTCCTGCCTTAGCCTCCTGAGTAGCTGGGCTTACAGGCGCCTGCCACCATGCCTGGCTAATTTTTTGTGTTTTTTTTAGTAGAGACAGGGTTTCACCATGTTGGCTAGGCTGGTCTCGAGCTACTGACCTCAGGTGATCTGCCCGCTTCTGCCTCCCAAAGTGTTGGGATTACAGGTGTGAGCCACCACGCCTAGCCATGTGTACGATTCTTAACAACTAAAGACAAATTGTGAAATTAGAAGCAGATTTGTTTATAATGCTAGTATTCAAGAACCAGATAATATTTGTGGTGGTGTTGTTATGTTTGGCCATATTTAGCATATATCTGATTGCTTTCTAAGTTCTAGGATACAGCTCATTATACATTTAGCTTCTTTCACATTGTACATACATTGTTTGTAAAGACAGACTTGTGTACAAGTGTATGTCTATATCTTCAGAGTGGTCTTAAGAGAGAGGTTGCCAGGCCATGTGTTTGGACTTCACACATTGTTTTCAAATATTTTATGTTAATGCTTTCGGCCCCAGACTTACCGCTCTGGCTTATATATTTCACCTACCTGGCCATTGTAGACGTTAATTGCATAATCTGTTTTGTTGTTTTCATCTCTTCCTCATACACTTTTTTTTCCTTCCAACTTGGTTGTTGTAGAAATATTCAAACATATACAAAAGTAGCAAGAATAATATAATGAACCCCCGTTTACCTACTCTCCAGCCTCAATAATGATTAGTACATCTCTGTCCCCTTTTTAATTGGACTATTTTAAAGTAGATCTCAGATATACTATAATTTCACCTGTAAGTACATTGGTACATATTTCCTTTTTTTCCTTCTCATTTTCTCCTTCGAACTTCAATATGTATTTCTTTTTTTTTTTAATTTTGAGAATAATTTAATATGTTGACTTCAAGATACAACTATATTCTATGTAAGATACAACTCTATATGCCAATATTTTAAAGAAACGGATTCTTACAAGACCAAAATAACCCACAGGCCACGAGGTTGGTTTTTCCTTTTTTTTTTTTTTTGTTTAAACAAATGTGCACCATGATGTTTCATCAAGACAAATGCCATGAATGTGAAAGCTGCAGTTTGCAATATACCACATTTAGAACCCAGCGAAGGTGAATTAGACAGAGGTGGTAGTCATTCTAATGAAACAATCAGGTAACTTCACGACAAGCTGATTTGCAGCATCAAAAGTGTCCATTTAAGTTTCTTTTTTCTTGATGATCAGAGGGCCCATGTTGTCTCCAGTCGCTTCGTTATGTTTTGTGTGAGCCCCATCACAGAATGGGAACTTTTTGGACCTCCAACAACAGCAGTATACAGCTTTATCTCCCAAATCCTCCATGTCAAAAGCATGTACTATCTTGGGGTTGTCTTTCTGGATGTGAAGGTTTATCATAGCTTTATTTCGATGATCTTTAACATAAAATCTTTTGTAAGCTAGATAACCAATTGCAGCTGTCCCAGCAGCAGTGGTAACTGCTGCGATCCATTCAACTCATACGCTGAAACTGGAAGTCAGACTCATGGCGCCCGAACTTCAATATGTATTTCTAAAGATAAGAACTCTTTAAAAAAGAAAAATTATTACAGCCTAAAAAAAGAACAATTTTTTTTAATGTCACCAAATATCCAGTGTTTGAATTTTCTCAATAATTAATGTTGATAATTTTCTAAAAAATGTTTTCTTCTCTTGGTTTTTCTTTAATCAGAGACCAAAAAATGCCTTGTTTTTTCTTTTAAGACAGGATTATTGAGGCATAATTTACAAACAGTAAAATTCATCCTTTTCAGACTTACAAGTATACAAATTTTGTATACTGTATATGAATTTTGACAAACATATATATATAGCATATAACACCACCACTGTAATCAAGATACAGAATATTTCCATCACTCCAAAAAGTTTTCTTGTGCCTCTTTGTAGTCAACTGTCCTCAATCCCAGGCCCTGGCAACCATTCATTTGATTCTGCCCCTATATGTTTGCCTTTTTCATATTACCATGTAAATGGACTCCTTTAGTGTGACCTTTTGTGTCTGGCATCTGTAATTTAGCACAGGAATTGGCAAACTGTGGCCTGTGGGGCCATCTCAAATCTGCTTCCTGTTTTTTTGTTTTAGAGACAGGGTCTCACTCTATCTCCTGGACTAGAGTGCAGTGGCCCAGTTATGGCTCACTGCAGCCTTGACCTCATGGGCTTGAGTGATCCTCCCAGCTCAGCCTCCCAAGTAGCCGGGACCACAGCCATTTGCCACCATGCCCAGCTAATTTTTTGTATTTTTAGTTGAGATGGGGTTTTGCCATGTTGCCCAGGCTGGTCTTGAACTCCTGAGCTCGAGTAATCCTCCCGCCTCGACCTCCCAAAGTGCTAGGTTTACAAGCGACAGATTACAAGCATGAGCCTCTGCACCCAACCTGCTGCTTGTTTATATAATTTATTATTATTATTATTATTATTAGTTTTGAGACAGGGTCTTGCTCTATTGTCCAGGCTGGAGTGCAGTGGTATGATCGTGACTCACTGCAGCCTCCAGCCCCAATCCTCTGGGCTCAAGTGATCCTCATCCCTCACCCTACTGACTAGCTGGGACTATAGGCATGCGCCATCATGCCCTACTAATTTTTAAAAAATTTTTTGTAGAGACAAGGTCTCACTATGTTGCCTAGGCTTGTCTCGGATTCCTGAGCTCAGGTGATCTTCCTGCATCAGCCTCCCAAAGTGTTGGAATTACAGGCGTGAGCCGCTGTACCTGGCTGAATACTTAAAAGTTTTACTGGGACTGAGCACAGTGGCTCACGCCTATAATTCCAGCACTTTGGGAGGCCGAGTTGGGCAGATCACTTGAGGCTAGGAGTGTGAGACCCGCCTGGCCAACATGGTAAAACCTCATCTCTTCAAAAAATACAAAAAAATTAGCTGGGTGTGGTGGTGCACGACTGTAGTCCCAGCTACTTAGGAGGCTGGGACCTGAGAATTGCTTGAACCCAGGAGGCGGAGGTTGCAGTGAGCCAAGATCATGCCACTGCACTCCAGCCTGGGTGACAGAGTGAGGATGGATGGATGGATAGATAGATAGATAGATAGATAATAGAGTAGATAGATTAGATACATACATGATGGATTAGATAGATCAGATAGATGATAGATTAGATAGTGGATGGGTGGATGATAGATTAGATAGATTAGATAAATTATCAATTAGATTAGATCAGATAGATTATAGATAGACAGTTTTATTGAAGCACAGTCACACTTACATTTACATGTTGTTTATGGCTGCTTTCACATTACAGTGGCAGAGTTGAATACTTGTGAAAGAAACCATATGGTGCACAAATGTTGCCCTATACAGAAAAAAATGTGCCTATTTATGTTTTAATATGCTTTTGAGATCTGCCTTGTTGCATGTATTAGTTTATTCCTTTGTTTTTTAAAAACACTTCGAATAACTAACTAGATTTTATTCCTTTTTGTTGCTGAGTAGTAGTCCATGATATAGATGTGTCCCATTTTAAAAGACCTGTAACTGGCCAGGTACTGTGGCTCACACCTGTATTCCCAGCACTTTGGGAGGCCAAGGTGAGCGGATTGCCTGAGCTCAGGAGTTCAAGACCAGACTGGGAAACATGATGAAACCCTGTCCCTACTAAAAATATGAAAAATAGTTGGGCGTGGTGATGTGTGCCTGCAGTCCCAGCTACTCAGGAGGCTGAGGTGGGAGGATCAATTGTGTTTTCCTCTAGGAGTTTATAGTTTTAGGTTTTATATTTAGGTTTATGATCCATTTCAAGTTGATTTTTTAATATGTCGCAGGGTATGGGTCAAGGTTCATTTTTTAATGTATGGATGCCCAGTTGTTCCAGCACCATTTGTTGAAAAGGCTTTATGTTATCCATTGGATTATTTTGATATATTTGTCAAAAATCAGTTGCCCATGAGTCATACACCTGAAAAGGATGAATTATGTGATATGCACAGTATACCTCAGTGAAATTACTTTTTCTTAAATCAACTGACTATATGTGTGGTTCTATTAGTATTTCTAGAATCTCTTTTCTGTTTTGTTGATCTATGTCTCTCCTTTTTCCAGTACAGCATCCTGATTATTATATCTTATAGTTATTCTTGAAATCAGTGTGAGTCCTCCATCTTTTTTTCTTTTTCAGAATTGTTTTGGGTGTTCTGAGTCCTTTGTTTATCCATATAAATTTTATTTTATTTATTTATTTATTTACTTACTTACCTGCTTCTTTTTTTGAGACGAAGTCTTACTCTGTCACCCAGACTGGAGTGCAGTGTTGCAGTCTTGGCTCACTGCAACCTCTGCCTCCCAGGTTCAAGCCATTCTCCTGCCTCAGCGTCCCAACTAGCTGGGATTACAGACGCCTGCCACCGCGCCTGGCTAATTTTTGTAGTTTCACCATCTTGGCTAGGCTGGTCTTGAACTCCTAACCTCATGATCCATCCACCTTGGCCTCCCAAAGTGCTGGGATTACAGGCATGAGCCACCACGCCTGGCCTATTTATTTATTTAATTTACTTATTTATTTATTTTTGAGACAGAGTCTTGCTCTTTCACCTAGGCTGGAGTGCAGTGGTGCGATCTTGGCTCACTGCAACCTTTGCCTCCCAGGTTCAAGCGATTCTCCTGTCTCAGCTTCCCAAGTAGCTCGGATTACAGGTGCACACTACCACACCCGGCTAATTTTTTGTGTTTTTAGTAGAGATGGAGTTTCACCATGTTGGCCAGGCTGGTGTCGAACTCCTGTATTTATTTATTTTTTTGAGATGGAGTCTCACTCCGTCACCCAGGTTAGATGGAGTACCATCACAGGTCACTACAACCTCCATCTCCTGGGTTCAAGCAATTCTTCCCTGTCCCAGCCTCCTGAGTAGCTGGGATTACAGGCGTATGCCACCACACCTGGCTAATTTTTGTTATTTTTGTAGAGACAAGGTTTCACTATGTTGGTCAGGCTGATCTCAAACTCCTGACTTCAAGTGATCCCTTCCTCAGCCTCCCAAATTATTGGGATTACAGGTGTGAGCCAGTGCGCCTGGCCTATCTATATAAATTTTAGAATCTGCTTGATTTCTTCAAAAAGAGTCTGCTGGGATTTTTATTGTGATTGCATTAAATATACAGGCCGTGCCTGATTTAGGATTTTTTTACTTTATGATGGGTTTATCAGGGTATTAAATGCATTTTGGACCAGGTGCAGTGGCCTGTTATCCCAGCACTTTGGGAGGCCGAGGCAAGCGGATCACTTGAGGGTCAAGAGTTTGAGACCAGCCTGGCCAACATGGTGAAACCCCGTCTCTACTAAAAATACAAAAATTAGCCAGGTGCAGTGGCATGTGCCTGTAATCCCAGCTATTTGGGAGGCTGAGGCAGGAGAATCCCTTGAACCCAGGAGGCAGAGGTTGCAGTGAGCTGAGATCACACCGCTGGCACTCCAGCCTGGGTGACAGAGCAAGACTGTCTAAAAAAAAATGCATTTTGACTGTGAGTTTATCTGGCTGTAACCCATTGTAAGTTGAGGAGTATCTGTATAGATCAAATTGGGGATAGTTGATATCTTGACAACATTGAATCTTTTGATTCATGAAGATGTTATATTTCTTGTATTTGGTTTTATTGAGACAGGGTCCCACTTTGTTACCTGGGTTGGAGTGTAACAATCACAGCTTACTGCATCGTTGACCTTCCTGACTCAGTTGATCTCCCGTCTCGGCCTCCTGAGTAGCAGGGACTACAGGTGTGCACCACCACGCCCTGCCAATTTTTGTGTTTTTTTGTAGAGACAGGATTTTGCCATATTGCCCAGGCTAGTCTTGAACTCCTGGACTCAAGCCATCTCCTGCCTCAGCTTCCCAAAGTTCTGAGATTACAGGCATGAGCCACTGTGCCTGACCAAAAATGCAAAAATGTTATATTTCTTCATTGATTTAAGTCTTTAATATCTCTCATCAAAATTTTATAGTTTACAGCATATAGGTCTGGCACATAGTTTGTTAGATTTACACCATGAATACTTGTTTTTTGGATGATACTGTAAAAGATGCTTCTACAAATGTCAAATTTCCTATTGTTCATTTCTAGTACATAGAAATAAAATTGGCTTGCTTTTTCTTTATCTTTTGTTTTGTTTTTTGAGATGGAGTCTTGCTCTGTTGCCCAGGCTGGAGTGCAGTGGCACGATCTTGGCTCAGCACAATCTCCGCCTCCTGAGTTCAAGCGATTGTCCTGCCTCAGCTTCCCGAGTAGCTGAGACTACAGGTGCACACAACAATGCCCAGCTAATTTTTTTATTTTTAGTAGAGATGGGGTTTCACTATGTTGGCCAAGCTGTTCTCGAACTCCTGACCTCATGATCTGCCTGCCTCAGTCTCCCAAAGTGCTGGGATTACAGGCATGAGCCACCATGCCTGGCCTCTTTTTTTCCTTTTCTTAGATACAGGGTCTCACTCTGTTGCCCAGGCTGGAGTGCAATGGCACAGTCTTAGCTCACTGCAACCCCCACCACTGGTGCCCCACCACCAACTGGGCTCAAGTGATTCTCCAGCCTCAGCCTCCCAAGTAGCTGGGACCACAGGCATGGGCCACCACACCTGGCTAATTTTTGTATTTTTTGTAGAGACAGGGTTTCACTATATTGCCCAGCCTGGTCTCAAACTCCTGAGCTCAAAGTAATCTGCCTGCCTTGGCCTCCCAAAGTGCTAGGATTACAGTTGTGAACCTGGCCTAAAATTGTTTTTTTTACTGCACCTGGCCTAAATTTTTTTTTTTTTTTAACATTGCCCTTGATTGCCCTTGTACCCCATGTGTGACCTTGCTAAACTCACATATTTTAGCAACTTTTAGCAGATCCTTGTCTATATAGATCATCATGTCTTTTGGAAATAAAAGACAATTTTATTAGCAATGGCTTGGACCTTCAGTTCAGTGTTGAGTAGGAATAGTAAGAGTAGACATTTCCTTTTTCCGTATCTTGGAAGCATTCAGCTTGCAGGTTTTTCAGAGATACCTTTTGTAAGACTGAGGATTGATTGAGGACATTTCTTTCTATTCCTGGGTTTGTTGCGAGTTTATATTATGAGTGGATGTTGAATTTTGTCAGATGCTCTTTTCCTACATGTATCAAGATGATCATATGGTTTTTCTCTTTCGGTTTGTTGATAGTGTGAATTACATTAATTTTTTTGAATGTTGAACCAACTTTACTTGCTGGATTTAATTTGCTATTATTTTGTTGAATGTTTTTGTGTTTAGGAAGGATAATTATCTGTAGTTTTCTTGTAATGACTGTTTAATCAGGGGAATGTTGGCTTTATAAAATAGCATTGAGAAGCTTTGCCTCCTCTTTTCTTCTGTTTTCTGGTAGATTTTATAATAGTTTTATTTTAACTGGTAGAATTCACCAGTGAAGCCATCTTTGCTTGCAGTTTTCTTTACTGGGCAGTTTTTTAACTACAAATTTAATTTCTTTAATAGAATACTCTTAAAATTGTCTGTTTCTTCTTGAGTAAGCTTTGTTAGTTTTGTCTTTCAAGAAATCTGCGCACTTCATCCAAGTTATCAACTGTGTTGGCATAAACTTGTTTCTAATATTCCCCTATTGTTGTCCTTTTAATGTCTGTAGAATCTGTAGTTCTTTTATTTCTGATCTTGGCAACTTGTGCCTTTTTTTTTTTTTTTTTTTTTTTGGCTGTCTGGTCTGGCTGTTGATCTTTTCAAAGAAATGTTTGAGGCCGGGCGCGGTGGCTCAAGCCTGTAATCCCAGCACTTTGGGAGGCCGAGACGAGCGGATCACGGAGTCCAGGAGATCGAGACAATCCTGGCTAACACAGTGAAACCCCGTCTCTACTGAAAAATACAAAACACTAGCCGGGCGAGGTGGCGGGCGCCTGTAGTCCCAGCTACTCAGGAGGCTGAGGCAGGAGAATGGCGTGAACCTGGGAGGCGGAGCTTGCAGTGAGCTGAGATCCGCCACTGCACTCCAGCCTGGGCGACAGAGCGAGACTCCGTCTCAAAAAAGTAAAAAAGAAACGTTTGGATTCATAGGGGGTTTTTTTGTTTGTTATTTTTCTGATTTCAGTTTCATTGATTTCTACTTTTATGTTTTTTTTTTTTCTTCCTTATGCTTGCTTTAGGTTTAATTTGCTCTTTTTTTTTTCTCATTTCTTTATTTTATTTTTTGAGACAGAGTCTCAATCTGTTGCCCAGGCTGGAGTGCAGTGGTGCAATCTTGGCTTACTGCAACCTCCGCCTCCTGGATTCAAGCAATTCTCATGCCTCAGCCTCCTGAGTAGCTGGGATCACAGGCATGCGCCGCTATGCCCAGCTAATTTTTTTATTTTTAGTAGAGACTGGGTTTCTTCATGTTAGCCAGGCTAGTCTTGAACTCCTGGCCTTAAGAGATCTACCCACCTTGGCCTGCCAAGGTGCTGAGATTACAGGCATGAGGCACCATGCCCAGCCTACAAATTTTTTTTTAATGTAGGCATTTAAAGCTATAAATTTCTCTCTAAGCATCTTTTCCCTTCCCTTTTTTTTAACATCCTTTTTTTTTCTTTCTTTCTTTCTGAGACAAAGTCTCACTCTGTTGCCTAGGTTGGAGTGCAGTGCCGCAATCTCAGCTCACTTTAACCTCCATCTCCTGAGTTCAAGTGATTCTCCTGCCTCAGCCTCCCGAGTAGCTGGGATTAAAGGCACGTGCCACCATGCCTGGCTAATTTTTGTGTTTTTAGTAGACATGGGATTTCGCCATGTTGGCCAGGCTGGTCTAGAACTCCTGACCTTAGGTGATCTGCCCACCTCGGCCTCTCAAAGTGCTGAGATTACAGGCGTGAGCCACTGTGCCTGGCCTTTTTACATCCCTTTTAAACTTCTTATCTTTCGGCCGGGCGCGGTGGCTCAAGCCTGTAATCCCAGCACTTTGGGAGGCCGAGACGGGCGGATCACGAGGTCAGGAGATTAAGACCATCCTGGCTAACACGGTGAAACTCTGTCTCTACTAAAAAATACAAAAAAACTAGCCGGGCGAGGTGGCGGGCGACTATAGTCCCAGCTATTCGGGAGGCTGAGGCAGGAGAATGGCATGAACCCGGGAGGCGGAGCTTGCAGTGAGCTGAGATCCGGCCACTGCACTCCAGCCGGGGTGACAGAGCAAGACTCCGTCTCAAAAAAAAACCAAAAAACTTTTTATCTTTCATTCTACTTTGTTTTCTTTTTTTAATTCTTTTTTAAATTCTGCTTTCTGAAATATATTGATACTAATTAGTGGTTTTTAGAAGTTAGTATTTAATTAGGATTGATGATGGGCATTCCAGTAATCTGGATCGATATGCACTGTCTTCCATGCAACTGCAGATAACTTACTTCAGTTGTATTTTGTGTATTGGAGGGGGTTGAAGGATAAGAGGGTGGCATGGGGATGGCTATCTTTACTATTTTCAAAATAGTTTTGTTTCTAGTTTGAAATTATTTTTTAAATGTTGAGTGTGGTGCTGAGACAATTCAGTGGGAAAAGAATAGTCTTTTCAACAAGTGATCCTCAGACAATTAGATATCAGCATGCAAAATATTGAAGTTTGATGTCTATCTCAGGTTTGACCTCTACCTCACACCATATACAAAATTAATTCAAAATGGATCAAAGACCGAAGTTTACTTGCTAAAACTAGAAAACTCTTAGAAGAAAACATAGGCATAAAATGTATTGACCTTGGATTAGGCATAATCTTAGATATGAAAATAAAAGCATAAATAAGAAGAGAAAAAAGTAAATAAAAAGCAAACGTCTGTGCTACAAATTATACCATCAAGAAAATAAATACACAACCCACAGAATGGGAGAAAATTTTTGCAAACCGTATATCTGAGAATGGATTTTTATCTAGAATATAAAGAACTCTTACAACTAAACAAAAAAGACAAATAACAGTTAAACATCTGCAAATGATATGAATAGATTTCTCTCCAGAGAAAATATATAAATGGCCAATCACACGAGAAAAGATACTCAACATCATTAGTCATCAGGGGAATGCAAATCAAAACAAAAATGGGATGGTATAATACTTCATACTCACTAGTCTGGCTGTGGTCCAAAAGTCACATAATAAGCATTGTAGGCGAGAATGTATAGAAATTGGAACCCTCATACACTGCTGGTAAGAATGTAAAAATGGTGCAGCCACTTGGGAATTCTGGCAGTACCTCAAAAGATTAAATGTAGTTACTCTATGATCCGGCAGTTCTACTCTTAGGTGTATACTCAAGAAAAATGGAAACATAGGTCCACAAAAAATTTGTACACAAATGTTCGTAGGTGCATTATTCATCATAGCCTAAAACAGAAGTTACTAAAATGTCCATCAATTGATGATTGGATAAATAAAATGTGGTATAGCCATACAGTGAAGTATTATTTGGCAATAAAAAGTAGTAAAGTATTGGTACTCAGTACATCATGGACAAACCTTGAAAACATTATGCCATATGAAAGAAGCCAGTCACAGAAGAGCATATACTGAAATATCCAGAATAGGAAAACTTAGAGAAACAGAGAGTCAATCAGTGACTTCCCTAGGGCTGGGAATGAGGTAAAGGGAATGACTGCTAAGGTTCAGGGTTTCTTTTTGGGGTGATGAAACTGTTCTAAAACTTCCACAACTCTGTGAATACGCTAAAAACTGGCCATGCACAGTAGCTTATGCCTGTAATCCCAGCACTTTGGGAGACTGAGGCGGAAGGATCTCTTGAGCCCAGATCGCAGCAAGCTATGATGGCACTACCACACTGCAGCCTGGGTGATAGAGGGAAACTCTTGTCTCCAAAAAAACTACATATATATCCCAAACCATTTGGTTATACACTTAAAATAGGTGAATTGTATGTGAACTGTATCTCAATAGAGTGGTCATATTTCTTAGAATGTTACATGTGGTATTTATCATTAAGAGGTAGTTTAGAGCTCTGGAGTTGAAACGGGATAGTTCCCTTGACCCTTTCGAGGGGCTTGTGAAGGGGTTCGCTTGCTTACTCAGCCTGCAGCTCTCAACCCTTCATGGGACAGGCAGCAGATACAGGGGCCTAGATGAGTGCTTCTGGGCACCGGCAGGAGTAGAACTCTGTGTGGCCCTGCAACAGCGTCTAGTGGGGTACCTGTGACCCCCAGGGCCCCAGAGGGCATGTGTTACAGTGTGCTGTTTTAGCTTTCCCCTCCCTCCACTGATAGCGTTTAAGTGTTTAACAGCTCAGTGGAGGGTCAGGATGACAGCCTTTTGCACCCACCCTCTTGGTACCCAAGTTCTTGTCTGGCATCCAGGAAGAATCATGTTGCACGAACAAATTGAAGGGTGCTGAATGTGGAGGATTTTATTGAGTGGTGGAAGTGGCTCTCGGGTGGGGAGCTGGAAAGGGGATGGAGTGGAAAGGTGGTCTTCCCCTGGAGTTCAGCTGTCCCCGGCCAAACTCTTCTCTGAAGTATCCCCATCAAGCCATCCCTCTGAAGTCAAGCTACTTCTCTGTGACATCCAGCTGTTTTCTTCTCTTCTCTCCTTCTCTGCCAGTCTGCTGGTCTGCCTGGGGTTTTTATGGGTACAGGAAAGGGGGCAGGGCAGGCTAAAAAGCAACATTTGAGCAGAAAAACAGGAATACATGTTGTACAGATTATTTCATCACCCAGATATTTAGCCTAGCACCCACCTGATCCTCTCCCTCCTCTCACCCTCTACCCTCCGAAAGGTCCAAGTGTGTATTGTTATTCCCCTCTTTGTGTCCATATGTTCTCATCATTTAGCTCCCATTTATTATTATCATCATCATCCTCGTCATCATCATCCTGTGGTCAAAGAATCAAAACATGTCAAGCCCCTCTCAACCTCAGCCATTTACCCCCATCTTCCAAAAACAGAAAAGGAACATACAAAACTCTCTTATTTTATTCAAATCCACCTTAACATACAGATGGTTACATCTACATTTGAAAAACAGTATTGCCCATTATAACTAAACTATACTATTACTATTTCTGTTCTTCATTTTTGGAAAGGTATTCTAAAATTAACTGGCTCAGGCCAGGTATGGTGGCCCATGCCTATAATCCCAGCACTTTGGGAGGCCTAGGTGGGCAGATCACTTGAGGTCAGGAGTTCAAGACTAACCTGGCAAACATGGTGAAACGCTATCTCTACAAAAAATGCAAAAATTATTTGTGTATGGTGGCAGGCACCTCTAATCCTAGCTACTCAGGAGGCTGAGGCATGAGAATCACTTGAACCTGTGGGGAGGAGGCTGCAGTGAGCCTAGATTGCACCACTGCACTCCAGCCTGGGCAACAGAGCTGAGAGCAGACTCCATTCCCCCCAACCCCAACAACAAAAAATAGAATAAAATTAATTGGCTTAAAATATAGTTAAGTTTTTGGCTAGGTGTGGTGTCTCATGCCTGTAATCCCAGCATTTTGAGAGGCCAAGGTGGACAGATTGCTTGAGCCCAGGGGTTCAAGACCAGCCTGGGCAACATGACGAAACCTTATCTCTACTAAAAATACAAAAATTGGCCAGGTGTGGTGGCATGTGCCCATAGTCTCAACTGCAGGTGAGACTGAGGTGGGAGGATCGCTTGAGCCCAGGAGGTGGAGGCTGCAGTGAGCCATGATCACACCACTGTACTCCAGCCTGGTTGACAGAGTGAGACCCTGTCCCCCACTATATATACGTATACAGTAAGTTTTCTTGCAGGTTTTTGTACAGAGAAATGAAGAAATGAATGGCAAATTTAGTTTTAACTGTATAATACTCAGCTGTGCCTGTGAACTTTATAAAAATGGAATTATGCTGTATACCTTCTTCTATGATTTCTTTTTTTCTTTTTTTTTTTTTTTTGTGAGACAGAGTCTTGCTCTGTCACCCACGCTGGAGTGCAGTGGTGCGATCTCGGCTCACTGCAAGCTCTGCCTCCTGGGTTCACACCATTCTCCTGCCTCAGCCACTTGAACAGCTAGGACTACAGGTGCCTGCCACCATGCCTGGCTAATTTTTTGTATTTTTAGTAGAGACGAGGTTTCACTGTGTTAGCCAGGATGGTCTTGATCTGCTGACCTCGTGATCCACCCATCTCGGCCTCCCAAAGTGCTGGGATTACAGGTGTAAGCCACTGCGCCTGGCTTTTTTTCTTTTTTTTTGAGATGGGATTTTACTCTCAGGCTGGAGCGCAGTGGTATGATCACAGCTCCCTGCAGCCTTAACCTCCCAGGCTCAAGTGATCCTTCTGCCTCAGCCTTCCAAGTTGCTGGGACTACAGGCATGTGCCACCACACCCAGCTAATTTTTAAAATTTTTTGTAGAGGTGATGTCTCCTTAGGTTGCCCAGTCTAGAACTCTTAGGCTCAAGTAGTCGATTTGCCTCTGCCTCCCCAAGTGCTGAGATTACAGGCATGAGCCCCATACCTGGCTAACTTGTTTAGTTTAGCAACACTTTTTCAGATACATCTATGTTGATGAATTCAACTATAGGTTATTCATTTTCACTGCTGCATAGTATTCTGTTGTATTGTTTTTAACACAATTCATTGTTCTGCTCATGAGCTTTTGGGTAGTTTCTAGGTTTTTAATGTAAAGAATAATGTAACTATAAATACTAGTATACATATCATTAGCATATATAAGTAATGGAACTTTTGTTTTGTTTTGTTTTGTTTTTGAGATGGAGTCTCGCTCTGTCGCCCTGGCTGGAGTGCAGTGGCACGATCTTGTCTCACTGCAAGTTCCACATCCTGGGTTCACACCATTCTCCAGCCTCAGCCTCCTGAGTGGCTGGGACTACGGGTGCCCGCCACCAGACCAGCCTAATTTTTTTTTGTATTTTTAGTAGAGACGGGGTTTCACTGTGCTAGCCAGGATGGTCTCGATCTCCTGACCTTGTGATCCGCCTGCCTCAGCCTCCCAAAGTGCTGGGATTACAGGCGTGAGCCACCATACCCAGCCTTAAGTAATGGAATTGTTGATATGTGATAGAGAATTTTTAATGTGCCTTGCTGCTTAAAATTCAAAGGACTATATGAAATCTGAACATTCTGTCTATACCTGCCAAAAAAAAACCTTGAACAATTATGCTTAAAAGTATCACAACAGTATTTGTATTGTGTTTAAAGTATATCCTTTTTTTTTTTTTTTGACAGGGAGTCTTGCCCTGTTGCCCAGGCCTCCCAAAGTGCTGGGGTTACAGGTGTGAGCCACTGTGCCTGGCCTATCCATTGATTTTTAAATATATATTTTAAATTGGGGCGTTTGTTTTTTGTTTTGTTTTTAGACAGTTTCTTGTTATTACCCATGTTGGAGTTCAGTGGCTCAGTAATAGCTCACTGCAGCCTCAGACTCCAGAGCTCAATGATCCTCCTGCCTCAGCCTCCCAAAAAACTGAGACTATAGGTGTATGCCATCACTCTCAGCTAACCTTTTGTTTTTTTGTAGAGACCAGGGTCTTACCATGTTGCCCAGTTGGTATCAAACTTCTAGCCTCAAGCGATCCTCCCGCCTCAGCCTCCCAACGTGCTGAGTCACCACGCCTGGCTGGAGTTTTTTAATAACGGTATAAACGTCCAGAAACTATAGAAATGGGAAACATCACCTATCATTTAAAAATATTTGTCTTATACATACATGTTTTGGGCAAGATTGTAATCATAGTACTTAGATTTTTTTCCTGCTACTGCAGCATCATGCACATTTTACTGTATATATCAAGCATCACAGCTTAAATCTAATTTTTTTTTTTTTGAGATGGAGTCTCACTCTGCTGCCCAGTCTGGAGTGCAGTGGCGTGATCTGGGCTCACTGCAGCCTCTGCCTCTTGGGTTCAAGCATTATTTAGCTAATTTTTTTTTTTTTTTTTGAGATGGAGTCTTGCTCTGTTGCCCAGACTGGAGTGCAGTGGCACAATCTTGGCTTACCACAACCTCCACCTCTTGGGTTCAAGCAATTCTCCCTGCCTCGTCCTCCTGAGTAGCTGGGACTATAGGCGCGCACCACCATGCCTGGCTAATTTTTGTATTTTTAGTAGAGATGGGGTTTTACAATGTTGGCCAGGCTGGTCTCAAACTCTTGACCTCATGATCTGCCCGCCTCGGCCTCCCAAAGTGCTGGGATTACAGGTGTGAGCCACAGCACCAGGCCTATTTATCTAAATTTTAATAGCTGCATATACTTCCATCAGGTAGATAGGAAATAATTTACTTAATTATTTCTTGTTGAAAATTGAGATTTTTTTCCATTGTTTCATTGTAAGTAATACTGTGATGAACTTATGTGGAACTATGACTCTTTCTAGGGATAGCCAAGGGAAGGCATCACAGTAGCAATCTGGAAACAACTGCATAACCTTTTTTTTTTTTTTTTGAGATGGAGTCTTGCTTTGTCGCCCAGGTTGGAGTACAGTGGCGCCATCTCGGCTCACTGCAACCTCCACCTCCTGGGTTCAAGCAGTTCTCCTGCCTCAGTCTCCCCAGTTACTAGGACTACAGGCTCACACACCACCATGCCCAGCTACTTTTTGTATTTTTAGTAGAGACTAGGTTTCACCATGTTGGCCAGGCTGGTCTTGAACTCCTGACCTCAAGTGATCTGCCTGCCTTGGCCTCTAAAGTGCTGGGATTACAGTAGTGAGCCACCACACCCGGCCACAAAACCTTTTTGTTCTTTTTTTTTTTTTTGAGACGGAGTCACGCTCTGTTGCCCAGGCTGGAGTGCAGTGGCCAGATCTCAGCTCACTGCAAGCTCCGCCTCCCGGGTTTACACCATTCTCCTGCCTTAGCCTCCCGAGTAGCTGGGACTACAGGCGCCTGCCACCTCGCCCGGCTAGTTTTTTGTATTTTTTAGTAGAGACGGGGTTTCACCATGTTAGCCAGGATGGTCTCGATCTCCTGGACTTCGTGATCCGCCCGTCTTGGCCTCCCAAAGTGCTGGGATTACAGGCTTGAGCCACTGCTCCTGGCCTTTTTGTTCTAATAGAAGAATTAAAACATATATATTGACTACCTGATTGCAATTAGGCACTGTGGTATGTACTTCAATGTTTTAATGTTTTTAATGTGCTTAAATGTTTTCTCATTTAATCCTTAAATAATTGAGTGAAATGAGTAATATACCCATCATTATACTTACCCAATTGTATTATAATAATCTTTTTATATCTGTCTTCTAAGAATTATGGTATTTTATTTTTAAATCCTCAGAGTCTATTTTAGTTCCTGGCACATAGTGAGGCTCAGTGGATGTTATCTATTCAGATGGATGTTTAAAAGCTTTGCCTTGAGGCAGTTTTGGCCTTATAAAATTCTCTTCTTTGCTACCTTTGTTTCCTGAGCTATAGTTTATAGATCTCTGAGGACAGGGATTGGTAACCAATAAACTCATTCCAGATGTGCCCAGAAAAGTAGTATTTAGACCACATCTCTGACTTCAACTTTGGCGTGTCTGTTTTTGTCATTTATCTCTGCTGAAAATGTGTCAAGAGGAAATTCTACTTGGATTTTTATTAATTGACACTTTACCTACCATTGAAATTAATGTTTATTTGAAATTAATGTATGTTATTTATTCATTTGCAATTGAGCTGTTTTTGCTAGTTGTTTGGAATATTCTCAGAGAGGTACATTAGAACCATTGAAGCTCTTTTAAGGGAAGGAATAACTATTCTTAATATCCTACAAAACTGGAGAATGCCTAAATGCCCACAAAGCATTCCCGAGTTTATTCATTATCCCTCCTCTCTGAATTTCTGTAGCTAGCACTTACCCTTTCATTTGTTTCTAACTAGTTTGCTTTTGCCTTTATATTTTGCCAGAAACATATTACGATGTACCATATATTATAAAATGTTCTTTATCTTTTTTTTCAAAATAGTATATAATGTTATAAATTGGAAAACGCTTACTGTCACATATGTGGAGTATACTTAGAGTGACAATTTTAAAGTGTAAAGGTAGTGGATTGTTTAAAACACACATTTTTTTTTTTAATACACAGGCTGAAACAAGTGTAAAATTTTTGAATACCCTGTAGTGAGACCAACTCCTTGACTAGAAAATAAGAGAAGTTTACTTTAAAGTTTTTATCCTCTGCTGCTGCATTAGTGGACCAGGAGAAATAAACAGCAGTGAGTCTTGTGAGGAGCATCCATAACCCCTGGTTTACTTGGGTGGTTCTGGCCTACCAGAAATGAATAAGAATTATTTCAAAGGGATTTAATTGAATAAGGTATTTTAAATTTTTTACAAGCAAGTGTTAGTTCACACTGAAGTCACAGTGCATTATTTAGTTTTTCTAAATGTGCCCCATAGCTACTGCTTTAACTATGGAATATCTTATTTTTTTTATATTTGTGAAAGATACATACCTACGGCACACTGTGAAAACACCTTTCTGGTATTTTACAATTCAATAGAATGACTTGATTTTTAGTTCAACACACTGTGTAACAAGTTAGGTATACCTCACTTTGCCTTGATAACTGTTTTGGCAAAGTTTATAATCTGAATTTTAGTAATAAAAGTATATTCTTTTATTTGTTCACATTGTGTTTTCTTTATAGCTCAGCTGTTTGTTTCAATCCCCATTCTTTTTTTTTTTTTTTTTTTTCGAGACAGAGTCTCACTCTGTCACCCAGGCTGGAGTGCAGTGATTTGATCTCGGCCCACTGCAACCTCTGCCTCCCAAGTTCAAGCGATTCTCCTGCCTTAGCCTGCTGAGTAGCTGGGACTATAGGCTCATGCCACCACGCCCGGCTATTTTTTTTTTGTATTAGTAGTAGAGACGGGGTTTCACCATTTTGGCCAGGCTGGTCTTGAACTCCTGACCTCAGGTGATCCACCCGTCTGCCTCCCAAAGTGCTGGGATTACATGCATGAACCACTGTACCTGGCCTCAAGCCCCATTTTGTTTTTAGATGGAGTTTCACTTTTGTTGTCCAGGCTAGAGTGCAGTGCCGTGATCTCTGCTCACTGCAACCTCTGCCTCCCAGGTTCAAGCGATTCTCCTGCCTCAGCCTCCCGAGTAGCTGGGATTACAGGCACCTGCTGCTACTCCCAGCTATTTTTTTGTATTCTCAGTAGAGATGGGGTTTCACCATGTTGACCAGGCTGGTCTGAAGCTCCTGACCTCAGGTGATGCATCCACCTCAGCCTCCCAAAGTGCTGAGTTTACAGGTGTGAGCCACTGCATGACCTCAAGCCCCGTTCTTAACTTTGCTAATAGGATGATTTTTTAAAAAAGATCTCTGGGGAGAACTACTTCAGGGTCTATGGTGATGGTTCTTTTTTGTAATACAATAAATTTGAATGAATTTTGTTTTGAAAGCTGTTATCTGTGAATTGTTATTTAAAATTCACTATTTTAACTATAATTGTCTTGACTACACTTTGTTAATACCTTAAGATTTTAATGTTAAATATCTTTTCCCCTTTTTAGGAATGGCTGATGGCAAGCATTGTACTTTTCCACATCTGCCTGGCAAAACCTTTGTCTATAATGCTTCTGAAGATAGACTGGAATTGTGTGTGGATGCTGCAGGACATTTCCCCATTGGTCCTGATGTTGAAGATTTAGTTAAAGAGGCTGTAAGTCAGGTTCGAGCAGAGGCTACTACAAGAAGTAGGGAATCAAGTCCCTCACATGGGCTATTAAAACTAGGTAGTGGTGGAGTAGTAAAAAAGAAATCTGAGCAACTTCATAACGTAACTGCCTTTCAGGGAAAAGGGCATTCTTTAGGAACTGCATCTGGTAACCCACACCTTGATCCAAGAGCTAGGGAAACTTCAGTTGTAAGAAAGCATAACACAGGGACAGACTTTAGTAATAGTTCCACTAAAACAGAGCCTTCTGTATTCACAGCTTCTTCTAGTAATAGTGAGCTTATTCGAATAGCTCCTGGAGTAGTAACAATGAGAGACGGCAGGCAGCTTGATCCTGATTTGGTTGAGGCCCAGCGAAAAAAATTGCAGGAAATGGTTTCTTCTATTCAGGCTTCAATGGACAGGCACTTGCGGGATCAAAGTACAGAGCAGTCACCATCTGATCCTCCTCAAAGGAAAATAGAAGTTGTGAGTTCTTCTGCAAAGTCTGGGAGTCTTCAGACTGGCTTGCCTGAATCTTTTCCTTTAACTGGTGGTACTGAAAATTTGAATACAGAAACAACTGATGGCTGTGTAGCAGATGCACTGGGAGCAGCCTTTGCCACAAGGTCAAAAGCACAAAGGGGAAATTCCGTGGAGGAGCTTGAAGAGATGGATAGTCAAGATGCTGAGATGACTAACACAACTGAGCCAATGGATCACTCTTGATTTAATTAGAGGCTAATAAAGGCAGAATGTTTATTGTGAATATGTAATATTTGTTGGCTGGGCCACGTAACTTGATTAGTCATTAAAAATCTTGTACGTATGTAATTCAAAGATTATATCGTTATTCAGTGCATGATAGCAAGTGTGTGATTGGCCATAGCTTTTAATATACTGCTGCCCAGGCTGGCTCTGAATTTCTATAAATTAGCTATTAGATCTGCTGAGATGACTTTTTTCCATGTATGTGGTTCATTGGAAGTTCTTTGTAATTTTAATTCCACGAAAGTGTTAATGTTTCCAACAAGAAAATTGTCTTACTAAATACGTTTGATTTCTGAAAAGGCTAGAAATGGAGGGGAAATGAGATTTTGCTAATGTTGATGTCATCAAGGTAACCATCTCACATACTAGTGTCAAAAGATTTATGTAAACTTGAATTTTATCTGGACTAAATTGTATCTTAAAATTCATACAATTATTTATTAGACAGTGGGATGCAAGTGTTTCCATGAACGTAAACACATTCATAGAGATTTCTTGGCGAAAATGTCTTGAGAATAGAATGTAATGATACAACATTTTGCTGATTTGTGCAAGGTTGGGGAAGAATCTCTTCTAGATTGATGAGGTCAGTGTGATTCAGTTGTGTTGCTGTCTGAGTCAACACAGCCAATTGTGTGTGCTCATTATTAATATGTTACCATTATTTTTGATTCCTGGCTTGGTCAAGAACCACCTGATTTTTTTTTTTAAATCTTGCAGAAAAGTTGATTGCAAAGTGTGGTAGAAAAAGAAATAATGGTAGCAGTAGAGAATTTATAAATAAGAGTTTATCTTTATGAATGAGTTAATTGTTCTACAATTTTGATCAGTGGTATTTAAGCCTGTATATGCTAAGTGTATTTACGCCCCTTTGAGCCAAAATGTTTTTTTTTTTTTTCTTAGAATCCGTAAGTTTCTGTATTTGTTGGCTTCACTTGGGTTTAGATGCAAATTTTACTGCATCACACCCTGATCGGCTGGGTGTTTGCTTAGTGTATTCATCAAATCTTTAGTGCCAGTTTCCTTGAGAAGCAGCTTTCATGCTCATTCCTTAAAAACAACAAAAGTGTTTATCCTGAGATTGGTATTGCACTATTTTATTTTATTCTGCAAATCTGTATTCTGAAATGTACATTTCAACCCATATTTTTCCTCTGTTCACTGAAATTAAGTTGAATTTGAATGGCTGAAAGACAAAATGTATGTTAATACAATCTCTTACCTAGAGCATTCAAAGCCTGGCTGTCTCTGTTTGCACATGTAGCAGATGCAGAACTGTGTTTGTAATTCTAAGAAAATGTATGTCAAAGTATTTTATCAGATGTTTAAAAATCTCTGCCTGTTGATTCATAAGGGATATAGACAGTACTTTAACTTGTGTTTCCAGATAAGGCAGATTTTGGTCATCTTTCTGTGAAAGTGTCTCTAACTGAACCCACTTCTTAAACAAACTACTCTATTTTAAATAAGGAAAGAATGGAGAATCTAGACATTTTACAGGTGTATCTGAGCAAAATATATATTTGGGTTAGTTTTTGTCACATTATCACATTTGTCTTTATATTTTATCTTCATCCTAAATTTTCTTTCAAGCATCTTCTCCCTATCAAAACAGCAGGAAATTTTTTAACTTTTATATTGTACACTATTTTTGCATAAAATAAGAGCTGTAGCTACCAAATACTATTTACTACTTAGTAAAGGTGGCTTCTGTGTATTAAACTACAAATTACAAATATCACTTCACTAACCACTATAATTATTTTTGGCTTTTTCAGCCACTGGAACTTTTTTGAGGGGGATTTAAATACAAGAAAACTGTTTAATCAAAAAATGCACTGCTTTCATGTAAAATGATATAATCATCTTTAACAAATATTTTCTTCATTGATAACTGACAGATATCTCATAGCATTAACATAAAATATCAGAAACAAACTTTATCTCCCTATTCTTACATTTAGTGCAAATTAGAATGCATATGTGAATGTTAGAAGATGGACTTAATCTCTGACAACTTTATTTCTCTAGCTACAGCAATGCTATTTAAAAGCCAGTTAGGTATGAATAGTACAATAACAATTTGGGTTCTCCCTTGATAAATGAATAAAAGGCTCAATTCTGGTAAGTGATCAAATTTCTTGAAATTATTTCAAATCAGCTGAAAATTTGGTGGGGGTGTTTTGATGGTTTTTGAGAAGTAGGCCAGGTATCCTCACAAAGAAGTTTTAGAATAGGGTTTCTTTAAGTTTTTAAATATCATCCTTTGTCTTTCCATATGGTTTTCATAACCAAATACATTACTGTAGAATGGTTATTTTTCTAGTACTGCCATTTGTGATATAGCCACATCTTGGAGTGCAAGCTAGACATCTCAGGTAAAAAAAATTTTTTTAACCCTAGATGTAAGATTATAACTAAAATGCATTCCTGCAATTCTGTTTGCAGTGCTTCAGTAAACATTGAAATAAAGTTGTAAATTTTTTCTTCAATAATCCTTTCTATAGTTAATCATACCAAATTTAAGTTGATGACCTGAAGTCCAGGTAGTGTTGAAGATAGTATATATCTAGAATACTGGTAGTGAGAAATTGGTGTAAGTTGAAGAAAACAAGATGCTGCCATATATTAAAATAGAATATAATTAACTCCATGAGAATGGTTACTCAGGAACTAGTTAAAGAGCAAACCCATTTCTCCCCCTTCACTCTGTTTCAGATATTTTATTGGAAAATGTTAGGGTAGAGGCCTGAGAAAGTTAGCAAATACTAATTTTTTTGACTGATACTGGCTCTGTGTCTTCCAGTGATTTTTAGTTTGGTTTTTACAGTCAAGCCTACTGCGTGCAATTAAGATATCAATCTGAAATGCATCCGTAATTCCTGGCCACAGGTCCTTATTGCCATTATTTTTAGGTATCTTCATTGGAGATGAACACTGACTTTTGCATATGGTCTCTTACCTCAGGGAAGATCACTTGCTAGCAACTCATACTACTAATGACAGGTTTTTGAGAATTGTACTGACATCACGTTAGCTACTAAATGCAAAATGTATAAAAGTATTGTTTTATGTAGTTACCTACCAATACTATCTGCTACTGAATAACTCTCTAAATATGTAGACCTCACTAATAACTAACCTTTAGGTAAAAAATTTACTTCTGTTATTACACTTCAACTGGTCAATATAGTGACAACATAAAGTATTTATTTCAGAATATCAATACAGTTTTGTCTTCATTTTTCAACAGTAATTTCAATTGGTCCATACTTAAAATACTGCAGCACAGATTTTGAGTTTTATGGTTCTCAAAGCAAGGTTTCCATCTTAAGCTTTTTATAAAAACAAAGCCTTTGCAAAATTGGATTAAATTCCACTTATCTTAATGTGAATTAAAAATGACCATTTATTATAATAATAGTGAGCGCCATATTCTAAGTCGAGTAAATGTATCCTACCATTCAAGGTTATCATATAATTTAACAAAATTGTACAATCTTAAGGCTCTTCACAGTATAAATTAATTTTTCAAACCAGACCTGTTCACATGAAAATATTGCTTAGTAGAATGTATATTTAAGAAATAAAATAACAGGGGAACTATATCACCAATGTAAGTTATAGAGTTAATTACAAGTTCTACCATTCTTGATAATTCTTTGAGATGCTAAGTGTTTCAGTTAATATTTAATGATACCTAAATCGTGAGAATTTTAATGTTTGTTCCAAAATAGCAGAAATTGTAAAATTTGTGAATTATTGGAGAAAATGCCATTACTTGTATATCTGACATTTAATTTTTTAATTATGGAGACTACATGCTTTTGTAGTATAATATTAATGATTATTCTCTTGTAAAAGGAAAAATTAGTAAAGAAAAAAGTTTTAGTTGATGTTACCTGCTTGTGAGTATCAATTACTTAGTTTTTAAAAGTTTAAGGTGTTGCATACTTTTCTTTAGAATGCAGAAATCTCGTCCTGAGCCCTTATGCCTGTGGTGGAGCAATAAAATAATGAAAAGGTTATCATTATTTCCAGGCTTATTTGACTTAAGAATTAGTGCCAAGAACTGGAAAGTTTACTTTTTGGAGGGAAACGATATGTAGAATTTGTAAACATAAGCAGTAATAGTGTAAATATTTAGAAAAATAGCAAGTGCTTTAACTGCTCAATAAAATAGTATAGATGTTATGTCACCCTTAAGGCACTGGCTGTTGCCCATTATTTTCTGATTTCGTGATTGCTGTATATATTACATTTGAGTAATGAATAATTGGTAATAGTGTATTATAGTGTTCTACAGCATACCTTACTGTACAGTATTTGAAGTTTTCTTTTATATCAGTAATAAAACTATAAGTTAATACTGATTTTCCCCTGAAATTCTGCACATTAGTTTTTAAAGGTAATTTTATATTCTTTAGTTTCCTGGAATTACAATGCATGAACATATAATTCAGTTTTATAAAGAGATTCTTAAAGTTTTCTTATTGAACTTAAGTGAGTTATCATACAGCAATAGTAATTTTTCCCCTTAATGTAGATTTATTGCTAGATGAAATGGACCCAGTGAAAAAAGAGTGCACAATTTTTTTATTTTTAAACAGGTCTCACTCCGCTGCCCAGGCTGGATTGCTGTGGCACGATCAGGGCTCACTGCAGCCTCAACCTCCTGGGCTCAAGTGATCCTCCCACCTCAGCCTCCTGAATAGCTGGGACTACAGGCATGTGCCACCACACCTGGCTAGTTTTTGTATTTTTTGTAGAGACAGGGTTTTGCCATGTTGCCCAGGCCAGTCTTGAACTCCTGAGCTCAAATGATCTGCCCTCCTCTGCCTCCCTAAGTGCTGGGATTACAGGCGTGAGCCACCGCACCCAGCCAGCAAAATTTCTTTAGACATATTACATAATTGGGCCATAATGCTTACTGAATATTCAAAAATAAAGGCAAATTCTAATAGAGAATTTGATTTTGTGGTGGTTTAAAAAAAATACTGGTTAGTGATAAAGGAATTACAGATAATAGTACTAAATAACATTTGTGTAGCTTAGCAGTCAACACATACTTTTAAGTTTTACTGTATATGCTTAATATACATTTTATTAGATCATTTAACTCAGTAATTTAGAGTCTAGCCTTAGACACCAGACTTTCTAGGTCTGAGTCCTGGTACGCTGCTTTCTGTGACCGCTCTGTGCATTCCTCTCTGAGAGGAGGATAATCACATCTGCTCCTAGGGTGGCTGTATTAAATGAGTTAACACGTATCTGATGATTAGAAGAGTGCCTGACACATAGTAAATATTCGCTATTGTTATATGTTAATGTAATATGGTAGAGTTCAGTTGCCATTAAGTGGGATAAATCCTCACAGGGCACACATTATTTAAGTAATTTGTTACATTAAAACTTATTTTATTTGTACATAATTGACTAAAAAATGGATGGTTGTATATTCAAACATTTATGCAAGGGCTTTATGACCATGTGCAGCACTGAGAATCTCATGAACCAACAGTGTGCTCTGTGATCCAAGGCAAGTCTTGGAGCCTTTCAAGGCCTCCACTTCTTCTGTAACCTTGTGTTTTCACAATTGTTAACCTTTTGTTCTGCCTACCATTGTCATCATAGTCTCACTTGCAGAGGGCATAGTGCTGATGGGACAAGTGACATGGGTATGAGCCCCATGTAAACTAAACATAATTACCTTTCCTTTAGGTGTTGGCTACAGTTATCCCAAACTTGGACTTGAGGTCTTGTATATGCATGCCATTGGTCACATACCATCAGAATAGAATTCTTAAAAACTTTAGTAAGATAAACATCCTACTTATAACAGCTCATTATGGATTTTATTTTTATTGTCTGGCTCTTTCAGACGTAACTGCAATTCTGACTTAATAATCGATTGTTTCTAATCATTAAAAATGTATATAGAAAAACTGAAGTAAGTCTTTAATTGATTTTCTGAACTGTATATGATACACTGAGGTGAAAAACATATGGGCTCTTCAAATTTGCACACTCCTTAGAAGTAAACCTGTCTTTGGCCCATTTGTCACACCACATAAATTATTTGAAAAACAGATACATGATGTAGGAATTGGGGGGGATTATCCCTGTTTGTTCTATTTATAGAAACAAGTATAGTACGAAGTCTACCTATAAAATGATGACATTTTTGTATTTGATTCATGGAATCAGTATTTTTTTTTAATTTTCTGTTCTTTTTTGAGAGTGAGTCTCGCTCTGCTGCCCAGGCTGGAGTGCAGTGGCACCATCTTAGCTCACTGCAACCTTTGCCTCCCGAGTAGCTGGGATTACAGGCGCCCGCCACCATGCTCGGCTAATTTTTGTATTAGTAGAAACGGGGTCTACTAAATAGAGGAGTCATTCATTATTTTAAACAAGTACTGATCAAATGCCTGTTTTAAAAACCTGGGAAACAGTTCCAAATGAGACAAATTCCATGTGTCCTTAGAGCTTACATCCCAAAGATGGAGATGAGCACAAAACACATTGGTAATAGCTAACGTTTAGTGACTCTTTTCCTTATATCTGGGCAATAGGCTGAACACTACATGCAATAATTAACCATCAAAACCCTTCGTGGTTGGGTACTATCATTATCATCTTTTAGGAAACAAGTTGATTAGTTGGTTTACCTAAAGTCCTGGAGTTAGGTGGCAGAGCTAAGATTTAAATCCAGATGTTTAAGACTCCAGGGTCTATGCTCTTAACTTTAATGCTACATTTGTAATTTAGCAAAGGAATAAAATTTGGTGGTCACATAAGTCTTTATATTTATTGTTCAATCTAGCTTGTTTTCAGATACACCAACATGGTTTTAATTCATTTCAGTGTATAGAGTATCTGGCTTTTTTAAATTTTTTTTTTTTTTTTTTTTTTTGAAGAGATGGTCTCACTCTGCTGTGCAGGCTGGAGTGCCCAGTGGTGCCATCATAGCTCACTGCAATCTCAAACTCCTGGGCTCAAGTGATCCTGCTGTCTCAGCCTTCCAAATAGCCGGGACTACAGATGTGTGTCACCTCACCTGGCTAATTTATTTTTTGTAGAGAAAGGGTTCCCCTATGTTGCTCAGGTTAGTCTCAAATCCCAGAAGTGCTGGGATTACAGGCATGAGCAACAGCTTTAATTTCACTTCCTACTAGTTCCCTTACTGGACCATAGTCCTCCATCCCAAGTTCTTCCTTGAATTTGTTTTCTTGCCTCCTGTAAATTTGGAGGTGCTTTAAGGAAAAGTTTCAGAATTTCTTACATGACTAACCTGGGTACATTTGAGAATCACTGGTTAAAGTCCAGTTTTTCAAGGACCTAAAATAATTCTTGTTTACTAAGTGTGTCTGCTGCTTTGGAGGGGAGGTTTCCCAAAGGTGATGTTTCTCAAAAAATAGTTCATGGGCTATATGCATCTCACCTA
This sequence comes from Trachypithecus francoisi, assembly GCF_009764315.1. NCBI lineage: Eukaryota > Metazoa > Chordata > Mammalia > Primates > Cercopithecidae > Trachypithecus > Trachypithecus francoisi. The sequence goes on along the minus strand of NW_022681472.1, from coordinate 22,094,625 downwards.
GAAAATTTATTTCTATGGAATCATGTGTCAGGTACTTTGCTAAACATAAGGAATAATAAACTGAAAAAGACACTTCCTGCCTTCGTTACACTTACAGTTTTAGTGAGAGAGAGATACATTTAAACAAGCAAGTAACTGTACATATTGGGGGAGCATTGGGTGGTGTGGGATTATGCTGCAAGAGGAATTAACCTGACCTGCGAAATGGTTAGGGAATGCTTCCTGAGAGGTGATGTACCATCTGAGACCTAAATAATTGATAGGATACTTAAAAATCAAATTGGCCAGCCAGGCGCAGTGGCTCATGTCTGTAATCCCAGCACTTTGGGAGGCCAAGGCCAGCAGATCGCGAGGTGAGGAGTTCGAGACCAGCCTGGTCAACTTAGTGAAACTCAGTCTCTACTAAAAATACAAAAATTAGCCAGGCATGATGGCATGCATCTGTACTCCCAGCTACTCGAGAGACTGAGACAGGAGAATTGCTTGAACCTGGAAGGCGGAAGTTATGGTTAGCCAAGATGGCGCCACTGCACTCCAGTCTTGGCAATAAAGCAAGACTCCGTCTCAAAAAAAAAAAACAAAAAACAAAAAAACTGGCCAGGGATGGAGGATCATGCCCAGTGCATTGGGAGGCAGAGATGGGAGGATCGCTTGAGGCCAGGAATTCAAGACCAGCCTGGGCAACATAGCGAGACCCCAACACTATTGAAAAAAAATTAGCTGGGTGTGGTGGTGCATGCCTGTAGTCCCAGCTACTCAGGAGGCTGGGGAAGTTTATAAGTGAGCTATGATTGTGTCACGGCACTCAGCTTGGGCAACAGAGTGAGTCCCTGTTTCTTAAAAATAAATTGGCAAGACTCAGTATCTCCAAAAATATTTTACTAACTAGGTCAATCTATCAAACAAAATTAAATGGGATGCTTATGTTTGCCATACTTTAGACTCCAGATCTTTCCTATAAGGGGGCAGTGAGCCAGCTGAATAGAAAAGGATGAGGAACTTTGAGAAAACTGTTGAAAATAGGGTTGCTAGAGAAAAAGAAAAACCTTTAGCAAGGAATGAGATTCTGCGCTGAGTATACAAAAGTAACATACATAAGCTTCTCCTTTGAAATGAAAAGGTGTCTTTGTAATATGACCAATGTAAATTAGATACATAGATGAATAACACAAATGTAAGCAAAACAGTGAAGCCAGAATCAAATTAGGGATTAGAAGCCCTCAGTTATTTTGATTTCTTTCAACATTAGCAGGACTATAGAAAGATTAGTTTCTTTATTTTATTTTTTTGGAGGCTGAGTCTTGCCCTATCGCCCAGGTTGGGGTGCAGTGGTGCGATCTCGGCTCACCGCAACCTCTGCCTCCCGGGTTCAAGTGATTCTCGTGCCTCAGCCTCCCAGGCAGCTGGGACTACAGGTACATGCCACCACGCCCAGCTAATTTTTGTATTTTTAGTGGAGACAGTGTTTCACCATGTTGCCCAGGCTGGTCTCGAACTCCTGAACTCAAGTGATCCACCCGCCTCGGCCTCCCAAAGTACTGAATTACAGGCATGAGCTACAGCACCCAGCCTTTTTCTTTTTTTTTTTTTTTAAGATGGAGTCTCGCTCTGTCTCCCAGGCTGGGGTGCGGTGGCGCAATCTCTGCTCACTGCAAGCTCCACCCCCCGGGTTCACGCCATTCTCCTGCCTCAGCCTCCCGAGTAATTGGGTCTACAGGCGCCCGCCACCAGGCCTGGCTAATTTTTTGTATTTTTTAGTAGAGACGGGGTTTCACCATGTTAGCCAGGATGGTCTCGATCTCCTGGCCTCTTGATCCGCCCGCCTCAGCCTCCCAAAGTGCTGGGATTACAGGCGTGAGCCACTGCACCCGGCATTTTTATTTTTTTTGTAGGGAGTCTCACTCTGTTGCCCAGTCTGGAGTGCTGCAGACGATCTTTGTTCATGGATTCAAGCGATTCTTGTGCCTCAGCCTCTCAAGAAGCTGGGACTACAGTCGTACACCACCACTCTTGGCTAATTTTTGTATTTTTTGTAGAGATGGGGTCTCTCCATGTTGCCCAGGCTGGTCTCGAACTCCTGAACTCAAGCAATCCACCCACCTCGGCTCCCAAAGTGCTGGGATTACAGGCACAAATCATGGTGCCTGACCTAGAAAGATTAGTTTCAGTTCTTCCTATAGCTTCTCACAGCCTCTACCAGTATCTGTCACCTCTGTTTCCGTTAAGCAGTGGGACTGCCTAAGCGGCTAGTAATCAACTGCCTACCTTAAATTGTGCTTACAGTATTCCATTTCAATTTAGGATTATCATTATGTGATCTTTCTTATGGCAGGTGATTTGGCTCTTTTCTAAAAGTTAGAATGTTATTAAATTTATGTTTGGTACATGGGGTAATTAGGAAAATTACTATCTGGAAAAGTTCTCATTGAAATAGGCCTTAATTTTTTCCCATTTAAAACTTATTCTCAGCCGGGCACGGTGGCTCACGCCTGTAATCCCAGCACTTTGGGAGGCCGAGGCGGGCAGATCACGAGGTCAGGAGATCGAGACTAACCTGGCTAACACGGTGCAACCCCGTCTCTACTAAAAATACAAAATATTAGCCGGGCGAGGTGGCGGGCGCCTGTAGTCCCAGCTGCTTGGGAGGCTGAGGCAGGAAAATGGGGTGAACCCGGGAGGCGGAGCTTGCAGTGAGCCGAGATGCGCCACGGCACTCCAGCCTGGGCGACACAGCAAAACTCCATCTCAAAAACAAAACAAAACAAACAAACAAAAACTTATTCTCAAAGCAATACATGTACACGGCTAAAATAATTCAAAACTATAGAAGGCACCCAGTTCTCCCATCCCAATCACTAAATCAACTGTTTTATCTTTGGTGGTTACCTCCACAACTTAAATAAGATATCATAGGTATAATCTCTTGATTTGTCGACTTTAGACAGTATTTTATTCCTCCATTGTGAAAAATATTAGTTCCCTTGCCCTTTGTATGTTTCTCTATAACTTTAAATAATATAGTTAGGTCTCTGTTTATTAATCCATTAATTTCAAAATTATCTCTTGACTCTCCCTATGAAAAATGAGGAAATTAGCATTTTTACACTTTCTGAAATCCCTTATCTTCTCATTCTACTTCCTAATTTTTTAAATCAGCTATCCTATTTATTACTTTTACATTGTCAAGGATGATGGGATTCAAGTTATGTTCTTTTAGCCATAAGTGCCTTTTAAAAAATCTATAGTTTAATTAAGCAAATAAAAAGCCAAGGTGGTCCCAAATATTAAAATGAAAAGGGTTTCATTTACCCTAGAATCATTTAAAAAATAAAAAATAAAAAAAAAATTTTTTTTCTGGGACACCAATTAGAAGTTAGAGTTTTTTCAAGGCAAACATTGTAATTGTTTTTTTACCTATTTCTTCACCCAGTGAAATCACGGCAGTCATTGTAATTTAATTTATTTGGAGAACAAGCGTCTTGTTTTTGCCTGAGTATAAATTCACTAACAGTTATTCCACAAGAAGAAAGTAGGAATAGATTGTGGACAAGATTAACAGACACTTCAACTATCTTGTTTTATGTCCCACTATTCACTTTTTTTTTTTTTTTTGAGACGGAGTCTTGCCCAGTTGCCCAGGCTGGAGTGCAGTGGCATGATCTCGGCTCACTGCAACCTCTGCCTCCTGCATTCAAGCAATTCTCCCTGCCTCAGCCTCCAAGTAGCTGGGATTACAGGCGCATGCCACCACACCTGGCTAATTTTTGGCATTTTATTTGAGAATTGTTTTATCTCTACAAATTCAGTTTGGAAATATGATAAATATATTTGTATTTTTATTATGTAAATAATAAAAAATACGTAATTCATTTTCTACTCTAAATCTTTAAATTGCTTCCCCAGGAATATGCACCATCCACAGAGATGTCCCTACTGCTTCCCATCCTCCTGTAACGAAAGGACAATACTCCAGGATTTGCTTATACTGGTTTGAAAAGCCCTGGTTAATATAGTACCTAGAAGACTATGCTTCTTCTTTTTTTTTTTTTTTTAAGAGATGGGATCTTACTCTTTCACCCATTCTTACCCTCTGCAACCTCTGCCTCCTGGGTTCAAGCAATTCTCCTGCCTCAGGCTTCCGAGTAGATGGGACTACAGGCATGTGCCACCACACCTGGATAATTTTTTGTATTTTCAGTAGAGAGGGTTTCATCGTGTTAGTCAGGATGGTCTCAATCTCCTGATCTCGTGATCTGCCCGCCTCAGCCTCCCGAAGTGCTGGGATTACACATGTTAGCCACTGCGCTTTCACCCAGGCTGGAGTGCAGTGGTGTGATTATAGCTCACTGCAGCCTCAAATGCCTGGGTTCAAGGGATCCTTCCGCCTCAGCCTCCCCCGTAGCTAGAACTAGAGGGGTGCCACCAGGCCCAGCTATTTTTTTTTTTTTTTAATTCTAGAATGAGTAGACACGGTGGCTCACACCTGTAATCCCAGCACTTTGGGAGGCCCAGGCAGGCGGATTGCCTGAGCTCAGGAGCTTCAGACCAGCCTGGGCAACATGTAAAAATACCAAAACAAAACAAAACAAAAAATTAGCCAGGCGTGGTGGTGTGGACCTGTAATCCCAGCTACTCCGGAGGCTGAGGCAGGAGAATCACTTGAATCCGGGAGGTGGAGGTTTCAGTGAGCCAAGATCGCACCACTGCACTCCAGCCTGGGTGACAGAGCAAACTCTGTCTCCAAAAAAGTCAGTCAGTCAGTCAATCCAATCAATCCTAGAAGGAAATAGCTCCAAAAAACAAAAGTGCTTGGACAGAAACGATGAAACTATGTATTCAATCTGAAAACAAAACTCAGGTTCAGAACTCTATCTTGGATACAGAAATGTTTGCTCCATTCTCTGTCCCCTCACCACCCAATATTTTTGCTAATCTTCAGTCTACATTTAGGGTGCTATTTTAAATTTGATGGAAATTATAAATAGAAATCACACTGTCTAACATAAGCAGTTATAGAATTCTTAGTTTGGCTTTTAAAGTTAAAAATAAGAGCACTTGAACTGCATGGGAAGAAAAATTGTAAAGAGAAAGAAATGTTTTAAAGTGTCCCTACTTAAACCCAAGACCCCTTGCTCTACACTTTTGTGTAGAGAAAATAATGACTTCTCAAAAGTGTCCATGTCCTAATACCCAGAACCTGTGAATATATTACCTTCCATGGCAAAAGGAACTTTACAGATGTGATTACATTAAGGATTTCGACATGGAGGGATTAACCTGGATTATCCAGGTGGGCCCAGTGTAATCACAAGAACACTTACGAATGGAAGAGGCAGACAGGAGAGTCAGAGAAAGATCTGAAGGTACCACACCACTGGCTTTGAAAATAGAGGAAGGGGTGGTGAGCCAAGGAGTGCACAGTGCCTTTAAGAGCTGGAAAAACAAGGAAACAAATTCTCCTCTAGAGCTTCCAGAAAACGAACACAGCCCTCCTGACACCCTGATTTTAGCCCAATGAAATCCTTTTCGCACTTCTGGCCTCCAGAACCTTAGGGCAATGTTTGTATTTTATTTTTTTTGAGACGGAGTCTCGCTCTGTCGCCCAGGCTGGAGTGCAGCCGCGGGATCTCGGCTCACTGCAAGCTCCGCCTCCCGGGTTTACGCCATTCTCCTGCCTCAGCCTCCCGAGTAGCTGGGACTACAGGCGCCGCCACCTCGCCCGGCTAGTTTTTTTGTATTTTTTAGTGGAGACGGGGGTTTCACCGTGTTAGCCAGGATGGTCTCGATCTCCTGACCTCATGATCCGCCCGTCTCGGCCTCCCAAAGTGCTGGGATTACAGGCTTGAGTCACCGCGCCCGGCCTGTATTTTATTATTTTTTTTGAGATGGAGTCTCACTCTGTCGCCGAGTGAGTGCAGTGACACGCTCTCAGCTCACTGCAACCTCTGCCTCCCGGGTTCAAGCGATTCTCCTGCCTCAGCCTCCCGAGTAGATGGGACTACAGGCATGTGCCACCATACCCGGCTAATTTTTTGTATTTTCAGTAGAGAGGGTTTCATCGTGTTAGCCAGGATGGTCTCGATCTCCTGACCTCATGATCTGCCCGCCTCGCAAAGTGCTGGGATTACATAAGTGAGCCACTGCACCTGGCCATGTTTGTATTGCTTTAAGCCACTACATTTGTGGTAATTTGTTACAGCAGCAATAGGAAACTGATACACCTTTGCTGAAATTTTCAACATTTTTGGCCTGTAATAATAAAAGTAATGTTTCTCTTCAAAAAGTAATTTTCCATAATGTTCAAACTCTAGTCCTCATTCACAACAAGTAAGCCTACTAACCGAGGGTTCAAAATGAAGGATAGGAACTCCAAGTTAGGGAAGAGGGTATTCAGGACATTAAAATGATAACTTACTAGCATGCCACAAAATCCTCAAAGCAGGGTTATTACTAATTGGTGGGAAACATGACATCCACCAAAATATGAATATGTGTGCTTCTCTTAAATTCTGATCTTTCTACCTCCACTCTAAATGTTATCACCTTCTACTTTAACAGATATAATAATCTATCTTGTCTTTTTCCAGCCTCTCCTTCTCTACTGGCCTGGCATGTCCAGGCATTACTAATGGGCACAGTGAATTTTTGAAAGTTTAAGGGGAATCTGTGCTTCTTGACAGTGGTTACTGGCATTTAGTGTCCTGGGACTGGGAACACATTGCTCTTGCAATGTGTGAGACAGTCCTGCACGAGGAAGAAGTATCCTACATTCCATTCACCTTTCAACCAGTCATGTAAGTGAAACACCTGATTATAATTACGTAAGCTAGAACCAGACTTCCTTTTAAAGTGCACAAGTGTTTTTTGCGCTATTTTAAAATAATTGAATATTTCCAGAAATGCAGCTACCAAGTAAACCAAGGAAAAACTGTATTTTATTTTGTTCAGGCTGAACCAAGAGTTGTTTCCCCATTTTAGAAAATGACATTACTGAAGGCAACCCAGCTCAAAGTTTTAAGACACTAATATAGCCCACGTATGGATGTCTGTATTTGTAGATATTGTGTTCATAGTGACTCTACCTATATCTATCAGCTGTATTAGTTGTGCCCAAGAGAGATTTTATTATAAATTTCTTTTGTCTGTCCTCTATATTGTAGATAGAGCAGTAAAACAATTTTTAAAAAAGTAATGTGTAAGTTATCTATGAATTTCATTTTAGTATGGTATAGGGAATAAAAAATATTGTTATAAAAAGGGGATATTGGCTCCAGTAGGGTTGAAATCATTGCTTTAAATGTATCCATCCATCTATCCATCCATCCCTCCCTCCCTCCCTCCCATAACCATGTATCACTGCCTTGCCTTCCCTTCTCTCACAAGTATCTTCAGAGTGCCTTGACTTCACTACCTAATCAGTTGTCAGTCCTCTTGAAATCTGACTTTTACCACCACCATGACATTGAAACGATGGCCACAAAGTCACCAAACCCTGTTAAATCCAATATATACTCGTAGAAAGAAATCAGTCCCATTTTACTTTCTACAGCATTTGAGTTCATTTCTTCCTTTTATTTGAAACTTTCATTCCTTGATTTATATTATATCACCTCCATGATTTCTATCCCTTAAACTCCTTTGCAAGTCTTCCTCTTCTGCCTGTTCCTTGTTGGCATTTCCCATTACTTAACTTTTAGCCCTGTTTCGCGCTCTACACTCTTTTCCTAGGCAATCTCATCTACTCCTGTGACTTTAATCACATCCTGTGATTCACAAATCTTTATTTTCAATCCCAACCCCACTCGTGAACTACATCTCTCTCCATCTGGAAGCACCAAATACCCAAAATTCAACATGTTCCAAAATGGAACTCACTTCCTACCCACCAATCTATAATTACTCCTGTATCCTATTCCAAATTAGTAGCATCACCAGTCAGCCAGTCTTTCAAGTAAGAACCTGAGAGTTTGGATTCACCTTTTCTCTCTCCATCATCGTGTCTTCTCCATCACTACTGCCAATGCATCAGTTTAAGCTCCTGTCTCTCACCCAGTTATAGCAAATCTTTTAACTCATCTCCCAGTTTCTAGTCATGTCCAATCCAATATATCCTCCACATGGTCACCTGGGGTATCTTTTGAAACATAAATCTGTTTAGCTCTTCCCTGTTTAAAAAGCAAACAAAGAGACAGAAAGTAGAGTAGTTGTTGGCCTAGGGCTGAGGACCTTGGGAGAAAATGGGGGATGACTGCTAATGGGTACAGATTTTTGGGGGAGGTGATGAAATGGCATAAAATTGATTGTGGTGATGGTTGCACAACTCTTTGAAGATACTAAAAACTAAATTGTACACTTTACATGAACGGATCATATTACTACAGTATGAGAGAATAACAGAATATGAACTCGCTAAAAGATCTGAATTCAAAATAATTGAGTCAGGCTCAGTGGTTCACATCAGCATTCCCAACACTTTGGAAGGCCAAGGTGGTAGGGTCACTTGAGCCCAGGAGTTTGAGGCTGCAATGAGCTATGTTTGTGTCACTGCACTGCATGCAGTACTCCAACCTGGGCAACAGAGAAAAACCCTGTCAAAAAAAAGAAAAGAAAGGAAGGAAGGATAATTGGGAGAAGACTTGTAGATTTATATAGTAGAGGAAAAGACTATTCATTTTATTATTGAGAATTAATTTACCAAGTTATAGCTAATCTAAAACATACTTTGCAGGTATTATTAAAATAATAATGAGTATGTCCTTTATTTGCATGTACATGATTTTAAAGTACATTTTCATATATTAAATTTTTTTTAAGTTGGTTCTCTCAATTTAGAGATCTATGTTCAAATCTGACTTTGCTTTTACTTTAAGTTAGTTTCTTTTAGCTAGTTCTACCTAAAAAAATTAACTTAAGTTGAAAAACAAGAGTAATTTAGAAGACAGAATGCTTAACTTTCCTGGTAACAGGTTAAAGTCCTATACTTGAGACTGTTTTGAGAGCAAAATTTCTCTCTGTAGTACTAACGTGTAGCATGAGTAGGTGTTCAAGAACTGTTTGTTAAATTGAATTAAATAAGAATAAGAAATAAGTAAGATTAATAAGCATTTCTTTTCTAAGAATAGGGATTCTCAATCTTTATTATAGCACCAGGTGCTATGTGCTCTGTGCAGAAATTTTACATTATACCACTACCTCCCTATTATGGTAATTTACATGAATATGTACAAATGAACCAACTTTGCACTAATGTGTTTACTGTGATATTTATCAGTAATTCACTAAAGAGGAACAGCAGAGTATCACTAGCTTTTCAGTATTTGAGTCCAGTATTGCAGCTTTTAAAAATAGGTTTTTTTAAAACCAAAAATCAGAACGTTGAGATTGTCATTTTCAAAGATTTTAACCTTTTACCAAATAAGCAAAAGCCAGCCATTCACAAAGCAGAAAGGGGTCACCACTAGCTATGAATGCTTTCTATGTCTCTGGAGCTTCACATCCAACACAACTATAGCTATGAGAGAAGGGTCTGATCCATTCCTTCCTTCCTTCTTCCCTTCTTCTTCCTTATCTTTCTTTCTCTTTTTCTTGTTATATCTGATGATGGTTACTTTTTTTTTTTTGAGATGGAGTCTCGTTCTGTCAACCAGGCTGGAGTGTAGTGGTGCAATCTTGGTTCACTGCAACTTCCGCCTCCCGGGTTCAAGCTATTCTCCTGCCTCAGCCTCCTGAGTAGCTGGGACTACAGGCACACACCACCATGCCCAGCTAATTTTTGTACTTTTAGTAGAGATGGGGTTTCACCATGTTGGCCAGGATGGTCTCCATCTCACCTCAGGTGATCCACCCACCTCAGCCTCCCAAAGTGCTGGGATTACAGATGTGAGCCACACCTGTCTGATGGTTATTTTCAATCCCAAGACATGCACTTTATCCAGTAAAAATTGGACTGAAGAATTTAGGAATTCTAAAATAAAAATTTGAATTGGAAAAATAAAAATTTACTTCATAGAGATTTAAATATAATAAGGAGAGTGACAGGGGTTGTGAGTGCCCCTTCATTCATGACACTCTAGCTGTCAGGTCTGGGATTTGATTTTACCCTACTTACAAACTAAGTTAAACTGTTACTGGCTCATGGATCCTTTTACCTGAAGACACCAGACTCTTAGGTTGGGGACAATGTATTGATATTACTTATAGCACAGCAAACACCTTGAGCATCGACATATTTGTGCCAGTTATTCTTGCTTTCAGGTCCCATGGGGCAATGTAATGGTACCACATGGATGTCATGCATAGCGTGGATTTGTGCTACAGTTGAGAAACACTGAACTTGGGAATCCACTGCTTTTATAGTAAGCAGTAAGTAAACCTGGTTTTTGTCTCAGACTGAGATATTACCTCATCTCTCAAGGCAACTAGCTGCAAACAACCCTTAGAAACGGCCTGTATAAAAGAGTACTCAGGGCCTTGCAATCTTGGCACACCCAGCAAGATGTATATAGGAGTGCAAGAAAACCAAGGAAGATTGTTTCTTTTAGTAATCACACCAGCATCTCTGAAGAATGGCCCTGGTTGGGCACAGATGGATCATGCCTGTAATCCCAGCACTTCAGGACGTTGAGGCAGGAGGACTGCTTGAGCCCAGGAGTTCAAGGTTACAGTGAGCTATAATGACACCACTGCACTCCAGCCTGGGCTACACAGCTAGACCCCAAATCTAAAACCTTTAAAAACAGGCCAGGGTCAGTGGCTCATGCCTGTAATCCCAGCACTTTGGGAGGCTGAGGTGAATGGATCACCTGAGGTCAGGAGTTCGAGACCAGCCTGGGCAACATGGCAAAACCCCGTCTCTACTAAAAATACAAAAATTAGGCCAGGCATGGTGGCTCACGCCTGTAATCCCAGCACTTTGGGAGGCCGAGGCAAGAGGATCACCTGAGGTCAGGAGTTCGAGACCAGGCTGGTCAACATGGTGAGACCCCATCTCTGTAATCCCAGCACTTTGGGAGGCCGAGGTGGGAGGATCATCTGAGGTCAGGAGTTCGAGACCAGGCTGGTCAACATGGTGAGACCCCATCTCTACTAAAAATACAAAAAATTAGCCTGGCGTGGCAGGAGAATTTCTTGAACCTGGGAGGTAGAGGTTGCAGTGAGCCAAGATCACGCCACTAGACTCCTGCCTAGGCAACAGAGTGAAACTGTCTCAAAAAAAAAAAAAAAAAACCCCAAAAACACAACAAAAAACCCCACAAAAATTAGCTGGGCATAGTGACACATGCCTGTAATCCCAGCTACTTGGGAGGCTGAGGCACAAGAATTGCTTGAACGTGGGAGGCGGAGGTTGCAGTGAGTGGCGATCATGCCAATGCATTCCAGCCTGGGTGACAGAGTGAGACTCTCAAAAAAAAAAAAAAAAAAAAAAGACCTACTATTTGATAGCACAAGTTGACTATAGTCAATAACTTCGTTGTACATTTTAAAATAAGAGTGTAAGGAGCCGGGCGCGGTGGCTCAAGCCTGTAATCCCAGCACTTTGGGAGGCCGAGGCGGGCGGACATGAGGTCAGGAGATCGAGACCATCCTGGCTAACACGGTGAAACCCCGTCTCTACTAAAAAATACAAAAAAACTAGCCGGGCGAGGTGGCTGGCGCCTGTAGTCCCAGCTACTGGGGAGGCTGAGGCAGGAGAATGGCGTGAACCCGGGAGGCGGAGCTTGCAGTGAGCCGAGATCCGGCCACCGCACTCCAGCCTGGGCGACAGAGCAAGACTCCATCTCAAAAAAAAAAAAAAAAGAGTGTAAGGGGTTTGTAACACAAAAGATACATACTCAAGGTGATGGATACCCCATCTCCTTGATATGATTATTTCACATTGCATGCCTGTATCAAAACATCTCATGTACCTCATAAATATATACATCTACTATGTACCCACAAAAATTAAAAAACAAATGAAACAAAGCCACTATAAACGTTTTCCAAAATGGCTGAATTCTGCATCCCTACCAGCAACGTATGCAAGTTGTACTTGCTCAGCATTTTCATCTTCACCAACATTTGTAGAGTCAGTCATTTTCACTGCTAATTCTAACAGAAGTATAGTAGTATCTCATTGTGGTTTAATTTGCGTTTCTTTAATGACTAATGAGGTGGAACATCATTTAACCTGCCTGTCATGTATGTATGTATATCTATATCTTGTTTGGTGAAATCTGTTTAAATCTTTTGCCCTTTTTAAAATGCTGCTTTTTCTCAGAGTTTTGAGAATTCTTTATATACTCTGAATAAAATCTCTAAATATTTGCTTAAAAAAAAACCTGTCTTAGTTTATAATACATCTGAGTATGTGTATTCAAATGACTGTGAACCACTTTAATTCCACACTTTGCCCTGAGTTTTATAACTGATTTAAGTAAATTCACAATGTTATCTTTCTGGGAATTGTTTTTCTCTATATGTAAGAATGAAGGAAATTTGTTTTACTGTCAAAATCCAACACATCTGTCTTCAAGCTCTAAAAAAGATATTCTGTATAAAACTGAATACAGCCTAAAATATAGCAGAAGCTCTGCTTCCTGTTAGATATAAATAAGTGCATTAATGTATGACCCAGGGGCAAATAAGAAAACAGTGAAACAGTGATTCCAAATGACATTGGGAACATAATGAAATTTGGGAACTCATTTCTAAATATTTATTTATTTTTTATTTTTACTGAACCAGCAACCCAGTAAGCACTGATCTGGAAGAAACGCTTGGCCAGGTTTTGTGGCACGCGCCTGCGCCTGTGATCCCAGCTACTTTGGAGGCTGACGCAAGAGGATCACTGTTCGAGGCTACTGTAAGCTATGATTGTGCCGCTGCACTCCAGCATGGGGGACAGGGCAAGACCTAGTCTCTAAATAAATAAATAATAAAGGAGAGAGAAAAAGAAATGCTGTTTTACCTTCCCTTACCTTCCCAGAATCCATACCTTGAAAAAAGGAACTGTTAAAAAAAAAAAAAAAAGCCAGTGTGTTTAGGTTTTGACAGTAGTGCATGCAAGCTTCTCTTAATTCAGCTCCGCTTAATTCACTCCGCACCTGCATCTAATTTGCAAAAGATGAAGCGTAAAATTTCAAAATAGCAAGTGTATGTTACAGTGTTAACATGCGGCTCAGTGCTCTATGCAGTAGACCATGCTGCCTTGCAAATTTCCTTAGCCAAGTCTAATTGTCACTGTAGCAAATCTACTTTAATGCTACTTGAAATGAACAGTTCGTAGTTATTAGACTGGAACCTCAAGTAGCTGCAACCGCTAGAAACTCCTCCGGTGGTTCCCCCCTCCCCGGTCTCTCCAGAGAAAAGAAGGTCATCTTCTACACTTAACTACCATGCTCATTCATCTGGACGAAATGCTCAGTCCACTGTCGTCTTCACGGGTTATTCTCCAGTCCGGGCTCCTGCGCCGCGCACGTTATTTCCCGTAGAGCGGACACAAAATTAAGCACCTGGAGGACCAGCGGGAAACACAGATTATCTCCCGTTCCAAGCACGTCTCCCGCTAGGAACTTTTTTTCACTTGTCACGCTTCAGCTGCTTTTTGAGGAAAATAGGTGATATGTGGTTTCCTGCCAGAGTCTTCGTCACTCTCGTGGCTATGATGTCTGGGTAAATAGCTCACATTTTTGCTTAAAAAATAACGGCCGCGCAAATTTATGGTTAGGTTTGTCTCAAGTCTGAAAACCGCGCCTCCTAACTAGTGAGACGGAAAACACCTAAGGAGCGAGGAGCTGTGGCCGAGGCGAGGCTGCGGAGACGTTCCCACACTAGGCCGCGGGACCACCCACCCCGCCAGAAACTCAGTCCGCTCACCCTAAGCAGTTTGGGGCAGCTGGACAGTTCCACCGCCCGCTTCCGGACCCGCTCCAGCGCCGCTTCCGGACTCGCTCCTCTGCTAGCGCAGGAACTTGCTCTCCCAGCAGGCCCCGCGCGGTGTGCCTCTCGGCGCGTTCCGGGTCCTGTGACAGCTCGGCCCGCATGCCCCACCCGCGGCCCCACCCCCTGGCTCCGGGCTCGTTCCCCGACTCCCGCAAGTTCCAGTCCCAGCTTCCAGCTCCCCAGCCCCGCCCTCAGCCGCGCGCGCTCTCCCCGCCCCGCCCCCGGTCCTCCGCGTGCGGTCCCCACAGCCAATGGGGTTCAGGGCCGCGTGCGCAGATTCAAACGGCGGCTCTTGAGGGAGGCTGGGCGCGAGATTCGGCGGTGCGGACAAAACCCTGCAGGAGCCTGCGAGCCCTGCAGAACTGCTAGCTGCGGGGAGAGGGAAGGGTCGGCCCCTGTGGCGAAGCCAGTCTGGGACCGGGGCGGGGAGGCTGACAAGCGGCGGGAGAAGCTGGCGGAGGGCGGGATCCCTCCTCCTGACATGTTGGGGGCATCCCTGGCAGGGCCGGGCCGGGGCTAAGAGCGGAGCTGCGGGCCGGGGTCGGGGGCGGGTCGCGGTCCGCCCCCGCTGTCCCTCCCTCCTGCCCTGTCGAGGACGTGCGTTCCGCACTCGGCAGTCTCTAGAGGGAGCGAGGGAAGCGGCTGGAGGATCAGGGAGAAGGAGCATTCGCCGGAGGCTGGAGGAGGCTGACCCGCGTCCCCGCCCAGCCCGCTCCTATGCGGTACTTGGAGGATGGCGAAGAGGTCGCGCAGGTGGGTGGCACCCCTTTCGCTCAGGCCTGTCGGCGCCGTCTCGGCTCAGATTCTCTTTCCTATCCCGCTGCCCCCTCCCGCCATAAGGCCCTCCCCGGCGAGGGCAGAGGTTTTTCTTCCCGCGTGCCCGCGGCCGCTTGGCCTCGATGGCCGGAGCGCAGCCGCGACGTGTGGAGAGTTGGGGACCAGGGTGTTTGAGGCGCGGGACGTACGAGATGCCCAGGTTTCTCCGTGGCTCTCCCCACAGTGCGTGTCCAGACTCCTGACCTCACGCGGCCACTTCTTCGAGGCAGGTTTCTTGCCAGGTAAGTCGAGCGCTTTTAGGGAGTTCGCTACGCAGAGGAAACTGGCTGTGTCCTGCCAGGAGGACTTGAAAATGGTGTTCGGGCGACTCTTTTCTGAATGACAGTACAGTCAAAATAGGAACTCCGTGGTGAACCTGGGCAGCCACCCCTCTGCCAACCTGGCTATCTTGAAACGTTGTGGAAAATCCTCTGGGGAATAGCTGAGCGGACCTTTTCGATGTTTTCTGTAATTTCCATACCCATATTCTCAGCTTTATGTATTTATGTATATTTTAATATCCTTTATTGGGACCATGTCACATAGTAGCAACTAGTAGTAACAACGAGTAGCTTGATCTTAAAATAAAACAATGTGTTTGATTCACTTAATATTTTGAGTGTCTGTGTTTGACTCTGACCGTACCTAAGTGTTGCAGAGAGGTAAAGCACTTTTTTCCACCTTTGCCTGGAAAATGTGCTAGGATGAATTTATGTGTCTAATTTTTGTTTACATGCCATTACAGCAGCTACTCATAAATTATGTGGAGTAATTGCTTAGATAACAAAAATATAGGGTGTTTTCTGATTTTCAGCATTATCAAATAAACCTGAAAAGATATTTGGCAGAATTTCCAAATTTTTTTTAATCTAGATCCACAGCCCCAAAATCTTAACTAGAGATGTATTTCCTAAGTTGAAATTTAGTAATGGGGGTCATTCACTGCAGAGTTCTGCTAAAAATTGGCAGTAACTATACATAATTGTTTTTTGCTTTGTCTGTTAAGCATCTGCTGTGTGCAGGATGCTTTTGCAGAAATCCTTAAGTCCCGGTAAACTTATTAGTTTTGTAGTAAGTTATAGGACAAACCCTTGAGATTATATAAATGTATACACAGACCCCTCTAAAACTGTTTTCAACCTTTGCACTATTGACATCTTGGGCCAGATAATTCTTTGTAATGGGGAGATGTTTAGCAGCATCCCTGGCTTCTACCCAGTAGAGATAGGAACACTCCACTTCCCTCAGTCATGACAGTAAAAATGTCACCAGACATTGCCAGATATCTTTTGGGGGACAAAATCACCCAGGAAAGAACCTCCCCTCTAGAACTTCAAGGACCCAATTAACATCAATCTTCAGAAAAGAGATATTTAAAGCTCTTGTAATTATGATTGCTGAAGTACTGGTTTAGGCTTTTTGAATTTTTAAATATAAAAAAATGTAAAAATAAGATGACAATTGAATATGTTAATAATAAGTTTATTAATGTGTGATATCTACTTATCAGTATTGCTGTTAATCTTATTTGAAACAGTTTCTTGGCTAATTCTGTCATCAGCATTTAGTTAAATTAAAATTATGACTAGACATGAATGTTTAAATGTCAGAACCTTCCCCTCCCCAAAGGGTTTTCTGTCAATTTCATATGTATGAAGTGTATGTTTCATAATAATAGACAAAGGAGAAATAACTTAATGTTAGTTTGCCTATATAAGTTGTTTTATTGAGAATACTGTGAGCTTAAAATCTAAATATTGTACTTTTGACATTTATCCCTTGCCAGTTGTGTAAGTTAATTTAAACATGATTGAGTGATTTAAAGAGTCAAATCTCGAGTAATTAAATGTGGTGGGGTGAAGCTACACTGTCCCTGGGAGTGTACAGATAGAGGATGTGGGGAGAAATTATCATCTGTGAATGATGTATCTCTTTTTTTTTTTTTTGAGACGGAGTCTCGCTCTGTCGCCCAGGCTGGAGTGCAGTGGCCAGATCTCAGCTCACTGCAAGCTCCACCTCCCGGGTTCATGCCATTCTCCTGCCTCGGCCTCCCGAGTAGCTGGGACTACAGGCGCCAGCCACCTCGCCCGGCTAGTTTTTTTGTATTTTTTAGTAGAGACGGGGTTTCACCATGTTAGCCAGGATGGTCTCGATCTCCTGACCTCGTGATCCGCCCATCTCGGCCTCCCAAAGTGCTGGGATTACAGGCTTGAGCCACCGCGCCCGGCCATGATGTATCTCTTAAGTCTTCATACTTGAATGTGTTTCATACTCTAAATTACATTTCTTGCATACGTAAATATGATTACATATCTTAGACGATAGTAGATGCTCTGCTTTTGTGCTTCAACCAAAAACAAAAGAAGATAGAGTGTGAATTGTTTTGAAGCAAAAATAATGCAGTCATTGGGAAAAATCTCTCTTGCCTTTTAGCTAAGTATCTTAATATATTTGAACTCAATTTATAGTTGAAAGGGAAAAGAAATAATTAAGTTACTTCAGGTTGTAATTTGAGATCTCCAGTATACAACCATTTAAGCGTTCAAGTGAAAACTGTACTTTGCTGTATAAAAGTTTTGCCTAAGAGCATAGGCATAAAGCCTGTAATATACGTTTCCTATGTGATCTGAAAAAAAAAAAAAAAAAGAAAACCTAAGAGTAGAAAACTGTTAACTCAAGTGTGAAACAACTGCAGGACGTTAGCTGTTTTGACCTTTAAGATAGCTGTAGTATCTCTCCTCTAGATTTACATAAAGGAAAACTCATTTGTATTGTGACTTTAAATAATTTTACGTCCCACTGGGAGTTGCAATGACAATTTACAGGCAATACTAGCATTAATATATCTATTGTTAATATATATTTGACTTTTAAGCATATTTATATATACATAATTAATTTTAGATTCGAAAGTCAGTTTTACCCTTTAAAGTCACTTAGAAACCTGCTTACTAGTAACAGATTAAAGTATTTAACGCTTGAGATGACCTATGACTTCACTAACCTGAAAAGATAAAAGCCAGCTCTTGAAATCGAAGATGTTTTTTCAATGTTATGTATATGTGTGTGTGTAGGAACCAATTTTACTGTGTTGTTTCCAGCAAAATGGGTGGGGATGAAATTATACTGAAATATGAGAGCTGATCTTTTCATCAGTTTTGTCATTAACTGGCAATATTGTTTGGGGAAGCTGGTAAACTCTGCCTCAGTTTTTCATCTGGTTAATGTATGGAGTTTGGATTTTATGGTCTGTAAGGTAGTTTCTAGCTTTAATATATATATTTGAAGACATTTTGTAATCTTTTCTCATTTAAAAGCATATACATACTAATGAAATAGAAATTTTCTCACATTGTTTTTGTTTATGGAATTACTAGGTAGAACTCTCTTCAGTATTGCTATTAATAATGATCAAAGGTTATGTAAAGTCAAATTTGTCTTACTATAATAATGCTGGTTTGCACAGTTCAGATTTGGAAATAAAATATTCATGTATGCAGTACATCACATTAACCACTGGGTGGCCTAATTTCACTTTATTAAATCAACCTGGTACATTTTCATACCTTGAATATGATTGGACTTGTCCTCAGGATTGTATAATAAAGATATATTTTTTTGTCTGTGATAAAGATTTCGGACTTGAGTTAATTTGTGATTTAAAATATTATCAACTTGATGCAATTTTACTAGAGCAAATTTTATAGAACCGGTATTTCTCTTTCTTTTAGAATAAAAATTTTTTAAAAATTTCAGTTTCCTCCTTGGAATACCTCATTTACTGGTTTAAGTGATGTTATCCTCTAAAATTGAACTTCTAAACGTTTTATCTTAACATCACATGTGAATTATTTCATCAAGTGGGTATTATTTCACAAAGTCATGAGTATCATGTCCTGTTAGCTTGCACCCCAATGTAAAGTTACTCTTAACTATTTTCCTGGCCTAATGAGTTATAAATTTTTTTGTGTGCTTCCTTTGACTGTTTCATAATCACCCTAATCACTTTACTTCACAATCTATGAAACTGTTTCCATTTGAATATAGTAGTTTGGTTATGTATTAGACATTTATCAAATAAATATTTTCTTTGACTTAAGAAAACTAGCAGAATCATTCTGGAAACCAAGACCTGGGTTGGAGAGTCAAAGACCGAATTAATCTATTATTGCTTTGTGACTAGAGAAATAATGTCACTTTATTTTGCTATCTTCTAGATAATTACACTAGGCTAGAAATGGTTTATTTAACTACATAGTAGGAAGCCAATTTTATTAAATTATTACATATTACCAGCACTGATTGCTATAATACAGAAATGTCAAAAGATTATATAAAAGTAGAGCAGATCCATTTTGATGATGTCTAATCATTTTTCAGTGATGGGACTTTTTCATTGTTAAATGGTGAAAGTGGGATATTGGTGCGGTGATTTGTGGGGTTTTATCCTTTCCCTGTTTTCTTTGCAAATTATAGGCATTCTCAGGCATCTTTCTTTGTAGCTAGTGATGTTGATACATATCTAGGATCTTTTTTTTGGTTATATGTATTTGAAAGTTAACGTTGTCTTTTCAATACTCACTTACATATATGTAGAAATAACTTCATGCCATAACTAAGAAGTAGGTGGACTCTAGGAAAGTCCCAGTGGTAAATAATTCTAAGAATTCTACTTGCTCCCTCACACTTACCCATTCAAAAAGCCCGGCTTACTGAACATTGAATGGGCTATATAACTCAGTGTCTGAAACTGATGACCATGCTGAAATGCAAAACAGAGAATGAAACCTCATGTAGAAATAGAAATTTCTCACAATAAAGTAAGTATGTGGGTAAAAAGTAAGGGGCAAAATTTTACAGTTAAAATGAAAAAGTTTTCAGGAAAATTACTCTTTGGAAACTCGTGTTTTTGACCAAAATAATGTTTTTGGACTCATATCCTTAAAATATTTTGTAAGAATCTTAAAGTCGGTTTCGTATAGATTAAATGTGATGTAGATAGTTTTGCGAATACTCAAGATTTATATGGGCAAATTCCCAAGGTAAAAAATATTTTGACTTAGAAATAGCTTGTATTTTAAAGCAGTCTCAAATACGCTGTTATGGAAACTTTGGGGATCTGAAGAGAGGGAGGAAAAGAAAGAGACCCTGTGGAAAGCATGCCTGAGGGCTATTTGGGGTGTCAGGAAGTGGTAATGTTGCTGGTGGCATTTCTAAGAAAGGTTAAACAGTACGGTAGATAACCTTAAAGAACCTTTTCTGTATTGAATATTTAAAAATGTTTCAGCAGGTTCTGCTTCTTAAAATTCTACCACTTGGAGGTGTTTTTTAGGGTTTTGAAATTCTTTTAACAAATGAGAATGCCTTTTGCCTCTTCCTAGAGGTATTTTCATTTGTTAAAACATTTTCTTTCTTAGATCCACTTTGAGATCACATGTATTGAAGAAGGTGGAAGTTTGGTTGGGTTGGAAAGGAGTGAGATAATTTTGGAATATAGAGCACTTGGTGGAGTTAGAAGGTTAGGGAAGATTGTTCATTAGTTTTACAAATATTTGAGTGGCAGGTACTGTGCTTAGTCCTGAGAGGTGAATATGATAGACATGATCTGCACTCATGAGCTTACTTTTTCAATGTGAAGGTTGGCAAATGTGATAAACATTAAAAAGAAGAAAGGTAGGTGCTCTTAGTACATACAAATAGGACAGAAAGCTACAGTGTGGTGTTTTATCTGATTCAGTAGCCTTCTTAGAAATTTATGAAGTCATTGGACCCTGAAGATGTTGAATTTAACAATTTAATCTTGGCCAATCAGGTGATATTTCTGATAGCTGAAAATGGCTGCACGTATCAGGTATTTAATCAAGCCTGTAGGGGTGTTTTTTTTTTTTTTTTTTTTACATAGTTTAATAAAACCACCATATGTGGGCTGGGCGTGGTGGCTCACACCTGTAATCTCAACAGTTTGGGAGGCCAAGGTTGGCTGATCACCTGAGGTCAGGAATTTGAGACCAGCCTGGCCAACAGGGTGAAACCCCGTCTCTACTAAAAAAATACAAAAATTAGCCAATCATGATGGCAGGCACCTGTAATTTCTTCTACTTGGGAGGCTGAGGAAGGAGAATTGCTTGAACTGGGGAGGTGGAGGTTGCAGTGAGCCAAGATTGTGCCACTGCCCTCAAGCCTGGGCGACAGAGCAAGACTCCATCTCAAAAAAGAAACAAAACAAAACAGCCATGTATGAAAGGATGACTGGTGGATTATTGTTACAAATAGACAATGGCTTCAGGGAGAGAGAACACTGGACTACTGAAGTGCATTGAACTGTAGAAGCAGATCATAGGGGAATGGAAGAATCTTGGTGTTTTGCTTGGTCAAATATGAAGAATTTTGTTCCAATGGAATTGACAAGTCAATGGAAGTTAGATGTTCCTGCAAAGGATCTATAGACAGTATATATTAAATCTGGACCTTCAATTTTCAATTTTGTAAGATTAAAATTACTAACACATAGATACTAGAAACTACTTGCATGCGCTTAACTATGTTAGAGTAAGGTTAAACAAATCTTCAGACTTTTGCTGTTTGAAATCAATGAATTTTTGAGAAAGAGTTGAATCTAGTAAGGCAAAAATAATTTTGAATACTATTAGGTGATCAGCCTGTGCACGTAATACTAATATTGAGGCACCTTCCTGTGCCATGTGCTGTGTGAGGTGTTATATATGTTTTCTCATTTAATTTTATCCTTAAAGCAGCACTATAAGGTAGGTGGTATTACTATCATTTTACAAACAAGTAAACTAAATCCCTGAGAGGTTAACGTGTTCAGGGTTACAGAGTGAGTCATTAAGTTAGAACCAGAACCTTGTTCTGATTCCAAAATGAACTTGAGGTTGTCTTTAGTATTTTCCAGCTTCCTAGCACTTTCCCCCTATTTTTCCAGTATGTTGTAGTATAGTGGTTAAGTAGTGACTGTGGGCAAGAGGTTACATTTCTAAGTCAAAGTTTCCTATTCTGTGAAATGGGAATAAATGATAATATTCCCCTCTTCCAGATATTAGGCGTTAAGAGAAAAATTTCACAGACTACCACAGTGTCTGGTACTTAGAAAGTTTTAAGTAAGTGTTAGACTGTTATTTTCAGATGCCATGACTTTGTTCAGTCCACAGGCTACTCAGAATCCTCTAATTCAGTTTATTTATTTATTTATTTATTTATAGAGACAGAGTCTCGCTCTGTCACCCGGGCTGGAGTGCAATGATGTGATCTCGGCTCACTGTAACCTCTACCTCCCGGGTTCAAGTGATTCTCCCGCCTCAACCTCCCAAGTAGCTGGGATTATAGGCACCCACCATCATGCCCAGCTAATTTTTGTATTTTTAGTAGAGACAGGGTTTCACCATGTTGGCCAGGCTGGTCTTGAACTCCTGACCTCAGGTGATCCGCCTGCCTCAGCCTCCCAAAGTGCTGGGATTATAGGTGTGAGCCACAGCGCCTGGCCTTCTAATTCAGTTTATCATTAAGGCTTGCCCTTTTTTATGGGGGTTTATTCTTTAAAATTGCTTTTTCTTTTTTTACTCCATCAAAACTCAGGTTCTGACTTTGGCCCCTTCCTCACTTTATTAATTTTCCTTGGGTCATCCTGTGCCATCAACTATTCTTTGTATGCTGGCCGAAACGGCATCTCTACCCTAGACCTTGTATTTGAGCAGGTCCACGTGCTCATTTGCCTTCTAGGTCTGCTCTGCCTCATGGGATAGCCACTAGTCACATGTGGCTATTGAGCTCTTGAATGGTGGCCAGTCTGAATTGTAATGAACTCTAACTACAAAATACACACCAGATTTTGAAGACTTTAGTAAGAAAAAAATGTGTAAAGTGTTTCATTTATACTTTTTTATATTGATTACATATTGAAATGATTATATTTTTGATATATTAAGCTAAAGAATACTGACTGTTGAAGTACATTTCACTCATTTCTCTTTTTTAAAAAAATGTGGCTACTAGAAAATTACATATGTGACTTGCATTGTATCTCTGTTGGGAAGTGCTGTTCCAGACATCCACCTGTGTATTTTTCAAGTACCTTGAAAACAGTCCCCAACTACACATACTCTCCCCATTTTCTTCTCCCTCCCAAAGTTCTGTTTCTTCTTCTCTCATTTTCCATAGTAAATAGCTCTACTTATGTTTTCAAAGCCAGAAACTTTGGAGTCATCTTTAATTCCTCCTTCCGTGTCCCTCATCTATCAGTTGCAAAATCCTTTCTTTTCTGCTTTTTAAATATCTCTCAGTGTCATATATTTCTTTCAGTTCCCACTATCATTACCTTGTTCGATCTATTTCATGACTTCCAGATTTTTGTCACATTTACCTCTCTTCTACTCAAGGATATGAAAAGTAGACTTTTTTCCTATTTTTTATAGTACTATTATGGTTTCATTTAAAAAATGTAAATAATTGCTTCACTCGTGTATTTTATTGTAAAGTAGTACACCATCTTTTTGTTTTGTTTTGTTTTTTGAAACGGAGGTTCACTCTGTTGCCTAGGCTGGAGTGCAGTGGTGCAGTCTTGGCTCACTGGGTGCAAGCAATTCTCCTGCTTCAGCCTCCCAGGTAGCTGGGATTACAGGCATGTACCACCACACCCAGCTAATTTTTGCAATTTTAGTAGAGACAGCATTTTGCCATGTTGGTCAGGCTGGTCTCGAACTCCTGACCTCAAATGATCTGCTCGTCTCAGCCTCCCAAAGTGCTGGGATTACAGGTGTCTACGCCTGGCCCATCTTAATTTAAAAAAATGGCTACCCAGTGTCTTAACACCATTTATTGAAAAGTCTACTCCACTGATTTGAAATATTACTATTATAATTTACCAAATTCCATGTGGGTCTTTTTTCTTTCCTGAATGTTCTCTTCTGTTCCATTTATCTGTGTTTGTTCGTGTGGTAGTACCATTCTATTTTATTTCTTTACAGTGTGTTTTGATATTGGGTAGTGGTAATTCTCTGATTATTATTTTTTAAAACTTTTCTCTCTATTCTTCTTGATTTTTTTTATATGAATTGTAGATTCAGCTTGTCTGATTCTCTCCCAAAATCTATTGGTATTTTTATTCATTTTATTTAAATTTATGAATTAGGGAGAATGGACATCTCCCTAAATTAGAGAATGGACATATCTATAATATTGTTTTCTTATCCAAGAATGTGGTCAGAAGGCTGAGCATGGTGATGCATGCCTGTAATCCCAAGCATGGGATTTGGGAGGCTGAGGCAGGAGGATCACTTGAGCTTAGGAGTTCAAGACTAGCCTTGGGGGTGGAGCAACACAGCAAAACCCTATCTCTACAAAAAATAGAAAGAATTAGCTGGGCGTGATGGTACGTGAGGATTGCCTGAGCCTGGGAGTTCGAGGCTACAGTGAGCTGTGATTGTCCCACTGCACTCTAGCCTGGGCGACAGAGCAAGCTGAGACGCCATCTGAAAAAAAAAAGTCAGAATGTTTTTCCATTTGTTCAAGATTTCTGTGTCTCACAATAGTGTCTTGTCACTTACTGTACCTTTAGCTTGTATGTTAAAATTATTTTTAGATGTTAAAAATTTTTTGTTGTTGGTATTGTTAATTGGATCACTTCTATTGTGTCTTTTAATTGGCTGTGGTTTATATTCCGTTACCATTTGTCAGGCCCCAATAATTTCTTGCTTGGGCTGTTGTGAAGATTACTAATTGGTTTTTCTTTTTCAATTTCACCACACTCTTGTCATTGATTTTTCTAAAACACAAGATATTTGTCTTTTGTCTTTTGCTGTGTTTAAGTTCTTTAACTCTTTAGAATAAAGGTCAAATGAAGAGTAAAGGTCAAATTCCTTAACATGACATACAAGATTATGATTTTTCCCATAGTGGCATATCCAACCCCATGTGTTTGGTGTCAGTATGAAGTATAGCTCCAGGCCGGGCGTGGTGGTTCACGCCTGTAATCCCAAAACTTTGGGAGGCCGAGGTGGGTGGATCATGAGGTCAGGAGATTGAGACCATCCTGGTTAACACGGTGAAACCCTGTGTCTACTAAAAAAACAAAAAATTAGCTGGGTGTAGCGGCGGGCACCTGTAGTCCCAGCTACTGCAGAGGCTGAGGCAGGAGAATGGCGTGAACCCGGGAGGCGGAGCTCGCAGTGAGCCAACATAGTGCCACTGCACTTCAGCCTGAGTGACAGAGCAAGACTGGCTCAAAAAAAAAAAAAAAAAAAAAAAAAAGTGTACCACACCCCACCCCATTGTCTGACTCTTAATTTTTTATACTTTGAATAGTCTCATTGTGAATACATCTTGTAATCTGTATGATTTCTTCAGGCATACCTGCACACACAGGTTCAATGATTGAATTTACAAATTTAAATAAAATTCTTGATTTCACAAATTGTGTTTTTTTTTGTAGCGAGGATGAGGATGATGACCTTCAGTATGCCGATCATGATTATGAAGTACCACAACAAAAAGGACTGAAGAAGCTCTGGAACAGAGTAAAATGGACAAGGGACGAGGTTATTATCTGACAGAGTTTACTAGTTTCTTACATGTATTTATGGATTAATATTACTATAATTATACAGCCGGGTGTGGTGGCTCACGCCTGTAATCCCAGCACTTTGGGAGGCCGAGATGATCAGATCACTTGAGGTCAGGAGTTCAAGAGCAGCCTGGCCAACATGACAAAACCCTGTCTCTACTAAAAATACAAAAATTAGCCTGGTGTGGTGACATGTGTCTGTAATCCTAATCCTACTTGGGAGGCTGAGGCAGGAGGATAGCTTGAACCTGGGAGGCAGAGGGTTGCAGTGAGCCGAGATTATACCACTGCACTCCAGCCTGGGTGACAGAGCGAGACGCCATCTCAAAAACAAACAAAAAAACTACTGTAGTTATGAAAGATTTAAAAACAAAATATGAGAAAAGGTATGCATCAATTAGCTGTACATTCTTTTTCTTCAACCAGAGGCATGAATAATAGATGACATTGGGACTTACAGAAACAGTATAATAAATGGAGGAATTTGTATTATAATGGATAGCTTTAGTTATTCTATGGTTACCAGATGCTCCTTAATATAGCTGGAGAGTTACCTATATTTAGGGGTAGAAGAAAAGGATGGGGGAAAGCTTTCTAATTTTCGTACTGTTTTAATAGGATGATAAATTAAAGAAGTTAGTTGAACAACATGGAACTGATGATTGGACTCTAATTGCTAGTCATCTTCAAGTAAGTGAAATATTAAATTATATTTCTAACATGGCTGGTTTAAGGCATTGGGTTAAATTTGCTATTTTTCAAAAATGTGTCCACATATTTTAATTTTAGGTTTGCTTCCTAAAAACATCCCTGTTTGTTTGGTCTGCCTATAGTTGGTTGCTAATGGCTTAGAGAGTCTGGTCTTTTAGTAATGTGTTTATCCAGGGGCCTAAAAAGATTATTAACTTAAAACAAAAATGGTAATAAATTTATGTGGGACCTTATAAATATTTGCTAATACACATTAAAACATTCTGTGAGAAATATATTGAGATATTTGATAGCTAACCAAAAAATCCAGAAAAGCCCTATTTAAGAAAGCTTATCATCTGAGGCTTACCTTTTAAAATGTTGATTTTAAAAACTATTATGCCTGTTGTTTACCATACTACTTACCATTCACCTGCTGTTCATTATATAGCTTTATAATTTATGAAGTATTTTCACATATACTCTTTTTTTTTTTGAGACGGAGTTTCGCTCTTGTTGCCCAGTCTGGAGAGCAATGGCATGATCTCGGCTCACTGCAGTCTCCGCCTCCCAGGTTCAAGCGATTCTCCTACTTCAGCCTCCCGAGTAGCTGGGATTATAGGCCTGCACCACCACGCCCGTCTAATTTTGTTTGTATTTTTTTTTTTTACTAGAGATGGGGTTTCTCCATGTTGGTCAGGCTGGTCTCGAACTCCCAACCTCAGGTGATCTGCCCGCCTCGGCCTCCCAAAGTGCTGGGATTACAGGTGTGAGCCACTGTGCCCGGCCCTCACATATACTCTTATTTGTATCCTTAATACACTGTGAGTAGTGAGGGAAAATATACATATTTGAATTTAAATATTGACTACTTTGGTTTT
Source organism: Trachypithecus francoisi (assembly GCF_009764315.1). Lineage (NCBI taxonomy): Eukaryota > Metazoa > Chordata > Mammalia > Primates > Cercopithecidae > Trachypithecus > Trachypithecus francoisi. The sequence goes on along the minus strand of NW_022681472.1, from coordinate 22,067,739 downwards.
CATAAACCATGTTAACTATGTTTTTTTCTATATTGTCATATGCCTTTCAACATAACCCAGAAATTGAGAGCAAGTAATGTGAAAGAGCATCAATTTTGGAGTCAGTTTGAAATGTGTTCAAATGTCAGCTCTATGGGCGTAGAAAAATTACTTAGCCTCTTTGACACCTTCCTTATCTATAATATCTAGATAATCATACTTGTTTCTGTAGTATGGTTGTGTAGAACTAGAAATAACATATAGGATGTTTGGCACAATTCTTAATTTTTAGCAGGTGTTCAATAAATGGAAACTAGGTTAGAAAAGTTATTTACATCAGCATTAACAGAAATGCTACAAGGATATACAGGAGCAACCTGATTATTTTGAATAAAATATCAGCCTTAAAATAGATCAACATTGGTGTACAGAAGCCATAAATGAAGCTGAGTTTGAATAAAAATAATTTTAAGTGCATTGGGCAAAAGAGCCATGGGTAGACAAAACATTTGTATCTGTCCCTTTATATGTTTCTAGATTATCTGTAATCTTATGAACTAACAATTTTGTAAACTGTGAATCACTAATAAAGTGTTAGGTGTCATTATCCTTGTAATATATGGGAGTTACCAGGTTCTGAACTAAAATAAGGCTTCATTTATTATTTTTGGAGTTTGAGATGTTTCTACCCAGATACTGCATAGGTTTTCTTATTCTGGTGAATTCATTTTCTTTTTAAGCGTGAACACTTAACCAATTTAATTGAAATGTAACGTGCATCTTCTATGTAGACTATGTAATGTTTTCTTAATAACTTGGAGTCATAATTTATAACATCCTTTTGATCCCATGAAGTAGTATAGTAATGCCTTTACATTTTTTAAAAACTCTATGGTTAGGTACCGCTGAACTACGTGAATCCAGATTGATAGGCTATTTGTGTTCTTTTTCTTTTTTTTTTTTTGAGACGGGAGTTTCGCTCTTGTTGCCCAGGTTGGAATGCAATGGCGCAATCTTGGCTCACCGCAACCTCCGCCTCCCAGGCTCAAGCGATTCTCCTGCCTCAGCCTCCTGAGTAGCTGGGATTACGGGCATGCACCACCACACCCGGGTAATTTTGTATTTTTAGTAGAGACGGGGTTTCTCCATGTTGGTCAGGCTGGTCTCGAACTCCAGACCTCAGGTGATCCACCCGCCTCAGCCTCCCAAAGTGCTGGGATTACAGGCATGAGCCACTGTGCCAGGCCCTATTTGAGTTCTTATGTCAGCTTTGTATAGTTTTCTGTCCACTGCTTTTTATTCTTCAGCTCTAAATCCATTTCTTTATGGCAGTTATCTGTATTTTATCTTTGCCGTTTGCTGTATTATAAGGTGTAGTGTAAAGATACACACTTTAGTTTTAAATTGTTTTTTATTTGTAGTCTAAGCCTTGTTGACTACTATTATTAAGAAAAAACAGGTCGGGCGCCATGGCTCAAGCCTGTAATCCCAGCACTTTGGGAGGCCGAGGCGGGTGGATCACGAGGTCAGGAGATCGAGACCATCCTGGCGAACACAGTGAAACCCTGTCTTTCCTAAAACTACAAAAAATTAGCTGAGTGTGGTGGCGAGCGCCTGTAGTCCCAGCTACAGGGGAAGCTGAGAATGGCATGAACCCGGGAGGCGGAGCTTGCAGTAAGCCGAGATCGCGCCACTGCATGCCAGCCTGGGGGACAGAGCGAGACTCCCTCTCAAAAAAAAAAAAAGCAAAAAAAACCGTAATTGGGACACAGACATGTAACATAAATGTTACATGTTTAAAGAATGCTGTTGAATACACTATTCTTGAAGTCTTTGTTCTAAGGATGTGAGACATAAATTCAGGCTGACTTGCTTTCTGGAAGACAGTTGTTTAATAGCAAAATCATCTAAATTTTTTCAGAATCGCTCTGATTTTCAGTGCCAGCATCGATGGCAGAAAGTTTTAAATCCTGAATTGATAAAGGGTCCTTGGACTAAAGAAGAAGATCAGAGGGTAATGTGTTCATACTCTTTATATTCACTATGTAGGTAGACTAGTTTTTTTCTTCCTAATGTGTTGTTTTGACATATGAAGTATATGTTTAAGTCACTTTGATTTTGTTCTCTGGAGGCTGCTTGCATGAGAATTGAATGTTAAGTGTCTTGAAATGTTGCTGGGTTTTTAAAAAATTGAGTCAAACCAAGTATAACATACAGCCCTTTCTTTCTGAGAGTTTGGTTTGCAGAAGGAAAAATACTTGCCTGTAAGGTTACTTACCTTGTTTTGAGCTCAGTTTCATAACCATTAGGGTACAGTTTTTTTTGTCAAAAATCTAATTAACATTTTAAAACAGATTTTCATTTTATTTTTACATCTAATAACTTGATGTGCACAAAAGTCATTCTTAACTTTTTCTCTTGACCTATAATGAGCCCCAGATTAGATGGATGTCAGAGCATCATGTTTCCAAAGGTTTTGTGATTTAAAAACCAAGGTCATTGTTTGTGCTATAAAGTCAGAGATGAATAGAAGCTTTTCTGCGCTCCACTAGGAATTGTTCTTTAGTAATGCCTTTTTAAGTCATAAAAGTTGCTAATGCAGTTGAGGCATTAGAGCATCCTTACTCCTGCTCAAAACAAACTTTATTTGTTATTCTTATTTTTAAAATTTTTTAAATAAATAGAGATGGAATCTCGCTATGTTTTCCAGGCTGGTCTTGAACTCCTGGGCTCAAGCAATCTGCCCATCTCGGCCACTCAAAATGCTGGGATTAGAGGCTGAGCCATCATGCCCAGCCAGAACAAACTTTAAAGTTACTTCACCTAGACTGCTCTGATTTACTTGATGGCTACTCATAAGTTTTAAAATGTGTGATCTTGTTTAAAAATACATTTACCAAAGCCTTAAATTTTATTTTTTAAAGATAGTAAATAGATATACATACAGTGAAAATATCAACATATATTAAAGTTAGTCTACCAATATAAAATATTTATGAGGTGATATTTGACATAGGGCATTGAGGTAAAGTGGGCTGGAATAACTATTCTTGCAATTTTAGGTGAAATAAAAACAACTGTAAAATGTGGAAAAAAGAATATGTAATCTGTGTCCTTTCAGTTTGAGAAAGGAAGAAATGACAGCCCCAATAACTTGGTAGAATCTTTCTGCTTCCAAATTGTTTTTTTGTTTTGTTTTGTTTTTGGCTTTGTGCTGAAGCTTTTTTTTTTTTTTTTTAAATAGATGTAAGAGTAGAAAATGTACAAGTTTCAACATGTTTACAGTTATTTCAAGTTAATAGTGTATGAGAGCAATTTAATTTCAGGTGTCTTTAATTAGCCCCTTGGATTTTTAGATGCATTTGGAATCAGTTTTTGAAGCTGGCAAATGCTAAAGGGGTATTTATTAGTTTTTTTATTTTTATTTTTTTACAAATTGTAGTTGTGGCTTGGATTTAATGCATTTATTTAAAATGGTATTCTTGAATTATGTTTTAAAATTCTTTCAAGGTAATGCTTTTCTAAACTTTGTTTTTCTGTTTCCTAGGTTATTGAATTAGTTCAGAAATATGGACCAAAACGATGGTCTTTGATTGCAAAACATTTAAAAGGAAGAATAGGCAAGCAGTGTAGAGAAAGATGGCATAATCATCTGAATCCTGAGGTAAAGAAATCTTCCTGGACAGAAGAGGAGGACAGGATCATCTATGAAGCACATAAGCGATTGGGAAATCGTTGGGCAGAAATTGCCAAACTACTTCCAGGAAGGTGCTTATATAAATGTATATATATTTTTCTGTACTTAAACATGACCTTTATTACCTCACTATTAAATACGTTTGCAAGTCCCCTATGACTTTTTAAAATTTATAATTAAAATGTAGACTATGTTACATAAGCAACCTTTGGGACTATTTGTACTATTCTGTGGTAAAGGGTATGATTGCTTTTTTAATGAATTATTTTATGGCAATAATTTATACAATAAAATGATAGATTTTAGATTATATAAACCTTTAATACACTCCTAAAATCATGTTGACGTATCAGTGCCAATCAAGTGAGACCCCCTTTGTATAAACTCTGTTGGAACAGAATCTAAATCTAAGATTTCTTTCATATTGCTTTCTATGTATAAGACCAAGGAATAATATGCTAACTGCTATGGAAGTGTGTTGGGGAAAATTCAATCTTAATTAATTATGGTATGATCCAAACCATGGAAGTAGTATATATATCCATGTGGCTAAAATACAGAATTTTCCTCAGAGGCAGTGATGTGCTAAGTATACTCTACATTGTACTGATTCATATGTTTTCTAGTAGTGTTTAGTACAGCAGACCAACAACCTTGTGAAAATTCATAACTTAGAAGGTATGCGTTTGTCTTTTGTTGCTGTAGTCTCTATCTGTATAGTTCTTTATAGCGTTACGTGCTTTTACATGTATTCTTAATTTTTATAGACTTGGAAAGTATACAGAGCAAACATTGCTATCTTTGTTTTATAGATAAGATATTAAGGCATAGTGTTAAATTTTTTATTCAAGTTATTAAACCAGGTCTAGATACTTTTAGTCTCTGGTACATCTTCCTACTTTCCATAGAACCTAGCTTAGTGCCTTAATATTTACTGAAAACCTGCTTTATATGTGTATATTTTATGAGGGATGAAATTTGCACTACAAGTAGCTATAGGTTGAAGATTTACATTTTTATAAAGGAAACCTTAGATAAAAAGGGAGCCAATGAATTCTTTCTTACCATAAATATTTTGTTCTAAGAAGTGAAAAGAATACCGGATTCTTTAGTTTGTGATTTGCTTGTCATGATCATGTTTGTTCCTGGCTTAAGACCTTGGCTCTTGCTATACTCTTTATCTGGAATGCTCTTTTTTTTTTTTTTTTCTGTTCTTGTATGGCTGGTTTGTTTTAACCAAACCAAAATTACTCTATTACCCACTTTTCTTATCCTACTTTATTTGCATTGTACTGATTATTTATTTGTTTTTCTATTCTTCCTTCCTTCCCACTTCCATACTTCCAAGGAGAGTGTAAGCTCCATGAGAGCAGTGACCTACTTTGCCTTATTCACTGCAATATTTCTGGTGCTTAGAACTATGCCTGACATATGCACATACAGTTTATCTTTTGAATTTAAAAAAAGCACCTATATTCCTGAGTAGAAACTCCAAAAGAAAAATTAAGAAAAAAGTATCTAATTTCATCAGTGTAAAAATTTGTTTTAAGCTTTGTACAAGTTACACAGTGTTGAAATCTGTGGAATCCTTTTTTCTTTTTAAATTGTACCTTTCCTTTCTTAGGACTGATAATTCTATCAAAAATCATTGGAATTCTACTATGCGAAGAAAAGTGGAACAGGAGGGCTATTTACAAGATGGAATAAAATCAGAACGATCTTCATCTAAACTTCAACACAAACCTTGTGCAGCTATGGATCATATGCAAACCCAGAATCAGTTTTACATACCTGTACAGGCACATACTTTTAATACCTTTATTATTTTAAAAAATTTCTTAAGTTGCTATATGAGAAGGTGTTTTGTTTCTTAATATGACAAGTACAATGCATATTAAGGGGTAAATAGACAAATTGAAAAAAATGTGTAACTTTGATTTATAAGTATTTTGAGAACAGATTTATTAAAATGTTTCCTTTTATATGTAATTTTTACATTAAGAAACTATATACATTTCCTAATACTCTAATTCTTTGAATCTTCATTTATGATTCAAAGCTAATGGTCATCTGTGCTTTAACATTCTACTGTACTTTCCATTTAAAAAATTTTGGTGTAATTATAGTATTGCTTATCTCTAAGAGGTAGGTATATATAAAACGGCTTAAAGGAGAAAGTAGCAAAAAATAACTTAAGTAATTGTTTTGGGGGTGTGGTAATTAATTGGCCTTTGCTGGCATTCAACTTTGCTTTTCCCCCTGATAACTAATCACTTGGGTAATTTTAGTCTTTGTTTAGATGATTCATTAAAGTAGATATTACACGAGCTCAAAATGGGGCAAGCGCTATGTTGTCCCTTACAGTGCATTTTTCTACTTGGAAGAAATTAGTGTAGGAGTCTTCATGGGATTTGTTTTACATTTCCCTGTCTACCTGTTATGCCATTTTTCACAATATGCAATTCTTGGTTCTTGTCACATAAATTGTAAAGATTAAGTCAGGACTTAGTAGTTGTCTACCAAAAGATAAAATTGGGCGAGATATTAAAAATCTGTGCTTTTTATGCCTCAGATTTGATTTTTGACATTTTGTGGACATTAAGTTTTTTAAGCATCATTTTAAAAGAACCACTTAGAGTAATGACATTTTCATTAACAATAGGAAAACAAGTGAAGACAGTATAATTATCTGCTGATACTCAATACCTTAAGGTTTTTATTATGTTTCTTTACATTTTTCTTTAGAGTCTAGATTTCAGCAGCATAAACTGAAACATTCTGCTTCTGTCTTAGAAAGGTTATCATTTAAATTTATTTTTTTAACTTGTAGAAAGATATTATACATGGGGCCAACAGAGTATTTAACAGTCTTAATCTAAATATGTTGGAAAGATGAGGATATTTCTTGTACTACAAGAATTGTTTCCTTTTTAATTTAGATATATTCATTATTCAATTAATTTAAACTAATAAGGTAATTTTATTATATGTGTGACTTGATAAAAAAATAGATGGGTTTAAAATACTGTCACAGATTTTCATGAAAAGTTTGGGAAAGGTAAGTTTCTAATTCATTAGAGTTACCAAGCTGAGTGATAAGTGGTACTAATCAAGTATTCTAAATGTTCTATGTTAGAAGTTATACATAATGATTCTGCATTATATAGTGATTTAGGTAGATCATTATGGAAAGCAGACAATTTCATATTTATATTTTTTGATTTTAAGCCTTTTTTTTTTTTTTTTTTTGAGACAGTCTCTTTCTGTTGCCACGCTGGAGTGCAGTGGTACGCACACAGCTCACTGCAGCCTCAACCGCCTGGGCTCATGTGATCCTCCTGCTTCAGCCTCCTGAGTAGCTGGGACTATAGGCATGCTCCACGACACCCAGCTAATTTTTTAATTTTTTGTAAAGACAGGGTCTTGCCATGTTGCCCAGGCTGGTCTTGGATTCCTGGACTCAAGCATCCATACTCCCTCAGCTTCCCAAAGTGCTGGAATTATAGGGTTGGGCCACTGCACCCAGCCCCAATTTTAAGGCTTTTAAAAACACCTTCTCTCATATTTCTTCCCACTAAATTTATATGTATCTTGAAAATTCTTATTACAGATGTTTTAGGAAAGAAGCAGAATGATACGTAGCCTATCATAAGTATATCTATTAAAAGTATATGAGTGATTCTGATTGTTTTTCTAAGACAAGTAATAGAAGAAGCCTTTGGCATGGAATGGTGATAAAAGTAGGAGATATGAACATTGAAAACTTGCTTCAGTCTCTGTCCTTGTGAGTGCTTCATTCACATGGACACGTAGGAACACAATTACTTTGTTTTCTCTAGGAGATAGAGCAACCCTTCTAATAGTAGATGTTTAAATGTATTTGAGGAATGTCAGATTTAATAAACTGGCCGATAAATCTAGGCTAAGTAATTCTCATATTTCATCTGGGAAAAAAAGTCTTTTCTAAGTGTTATGACTTTTAATCCATAGGTTCTAGGAGTGGAGCTGTAGTTATTATTTAATAGATAAGAAAGTATTATAGGTATAAAATTTCAAAATTAATACAGGTACTTTCTAAGTTTTTTGTGTTGATACTATTTCAAAAGTTTTTGTCATTTGCTTTAGATTTTAAACATTTATATATCATTATATGTATGATAAAATGCATTAATTACTTTTTAGATACCTGGGTATCAGTATGTGTCACCTGAAGGCAATTGTATAGAACATGTTCAGCCTACTTCTGCCTTTATTCAGGTAACTTTTATTTATAACAAAAACCAAAGGAAATGTGTTTAGTCACATTTTAAAAAGCCTAATAGTATCTGTTTCCTCATTTATTAAACTAGTATAAAAATAATACAATCTGTCCTACTTGGAGTACTCTAACCTTAAAGAAGCAAGTGTGTAAGTGGGGTTTAAGAAATATAAACTGTACAAATATAAGATGATTAATGATACCAGTATGGTAGTCCTTTCATTCTTTCAAGGTAAAGCATTCAAGTTGTGAATGGACATATTTTTGCTAAATTGTATAGAATGTATGTATTAAGATTTAAAAATCTAAAATATTTCAAATATACATCTCAGCTGATATAGATGATGCAACATTTTTTTAAGGCGTTAAAATTTTCCCAAATCTGTTAAGTTGAAAATATTTACCAGTACCTCTTTAGATACCAGAGGGATTGTGATAATGAATATTTAGTATTTAGTAGCATCAAGCTTTATTAGAAAAAATATATTTCATGTCGCATAGAAGAAAATAAAAACGAGAACACTAATAATAAAGCAATTATGTAAGTAGCCTGTTTTCTCTTTTATTTAACTTATTTTAGCAACCCTTCATTGATGAAGATCCTGACAAGGAAAAGAAAATAAAGGAACTTGAGTTGCTTCTTATGTCAGCTGAGAATGAAGTTAGAAGAAAGCGAATTCCATCAGTAAGAAATAAGCTTAAGTGTTATTTGTATTGTTAGAATCTTTCATATATGCTTTTTGTCATTTTTATCAACTAGAAAGCATACTCAGTATGACTGCAGATTTTAATATGGAGTAAAAATGGTTTTGTTATTTTTTTCATTTGCAACTTTGAGGTTGCCTGATTTTTTCTTTTTCTTTTTGAGACAGGATCTTGCTGTGTCACCCAGGCAGAAATTCAGTGGTGTAATCACTGATCACTGAAGCCTTGACCTCCTTGGCTCAAATGATGCCCCACCTCAGCCTCTCAAGTAGCTGGGACTACAGGTGCCTGCCACCATGCCTGACAAATTTTTTTTATTTTTTATTTTTGTAGAGACAGGGTTTCACCGTGTTGCTCAGGCTGGTCTCAAGCTCCTGGGCTCAAGTAATTCTCCTGCCTTGGCCTCCCAAAGTGCTGGGATTATAGGTGTGAGCCGCTGTGCCTGGCCCAAGGTTGCCTGATTTTGATATACATTTCTTTGAGCATAATTTACAATGTTCTGTGTTAGGATACTTCTTGAGTCATAAATGCAAAGCAGGTGTAAAGTAAACTCTCTGTATATATATACACACACATATATTTGTGAAAATTATGTGTGTTTAGATTAGGCTTCGGCATTATTTTAGACATTCCATGTAATGATGGGTTTAATTCTTTTTAAAATAAAGAATCGAATAGATGTAGAGGGATTTATAAGCTCCAAAATTACTTTTATTCTCTTTAAAATTTTTTCCTATTTACTAGATTTGGAATATGAGCTCAGTAAATTAAAGAAAGTAATAACACTAAACATATATGGAAAAAGGAACATTTAGATTTTATGCTCTCTAAACAATTCTTGTAAAAGAAAAAATTTTATATAGATGTTGGGTGTTGGTTACCACATGTGAAAACTATTGTATAAGATTTGGTTGATGAGACTAGGAGTGTTAAATTAGGATCAAAGGTAATCATCCTAGTAGAATTAAGCAGGTTATGCTAGATTGGTTAAAAGAAAGATACAAGTTTATACTTAAATGACTTTTTTTTAGGTTTTTAAATTAAAATTTTTAAATTGGGAATAATTGTACATTTTCATGGGGTACATAGTGATGTTTCCATACATGTGATGTATATTGACCAGATCATGGTAATTAGCATATCCATCATCTCACATACTTATAATTTCTCTGTCTTGGGAACATTCAATATCTCCCCTTCTAACTATTTGAAACTATTTAATATTGTTAACTATAGTCATCCTACAGTGATAGAGAACACTAGAACTTGTTCCTTCTATCTAGCTGTGATTTTGTATTCTTTAACGCATATTTCCCTATCCCTCTCTTCACCCTACCCTTCCTTTAAATAACATTTTTAAAAATTTAAAATAATACCTGGAGGCTTATAATTTTATTTTATTTTTAGACAGAGTCTCACTGTCACTCAAGCTGGAGTGCAGTGGCGCAATCTTGGCTCTACAAAAAGTTTTTTTTTTTTTTTTTAATTAGCTAAGTGTGGTGGTGCACAACTGTGGTCCTAACTACCCAGGAGACTCCTGGGTTCAAGTGATTCTCCTGCCTCAGCCTCCCAAGTAGCTGGGATCACAGGCATGTACCAACATGCCCAGCTAATTTTTAAAATTTTTTTAGTAGAGATGGCGTTTCACCGTAGTCTTGAACACCTAACCTCAAGTGATTTGCCCACCTTGGTCTCCCAAAGTACTGGGATTACAGACATGAGCCACCATTCCTCGCCCCTTTTTACGTTTAGAAAAGGGTTTCTTTGTTTGTTTTTTGTTTGGGACTAAATGAAAGGACAGAATACTGAGAGTGACTGGGAACTCAGGCAAAATTACTACGAAGATAACCTGAAATCTTGAAATAGAATTATGAGGCAACTGGTGATGTCTTTATACTACATAAGAGGATATTAATAAAAATGATATTTATTGATTATAATAGGCAAGATATGTATTATAAGAAAAGCAATTTCTGTTTTTTGTTTTTTGAGTCAGGGTCTTGGTCTGTTGCCCAGGCTGGAGTGCAGTGGTACGATCATGGCTCACTGCAGCCTCAGCCTCCTGGGTTTAAGCAGTCCTCCCACCTCAGCTTCCTGGGTAGCTAAGACCACAGGTGTGTGCCACCACACTTGGCTAATTAAAAATATACTTTTTGTAGAGACAGAATTTCCCTATGTTGCAGTTTCTGTTTTGAAACTGCAAAAACCATGAGCAACTAGGAAGACCTGACATATACTTACCTTAAAGTTAATTTGTTTTTGTTAAGAAGCTACAAGTAGGCTGGGCTTGGTGGCTTATGCCTGTAATCTCAGGACTTTGAGAAGCTGAGGTGGGAGGGTCACTTAAGCCCAGGAGTTTGAGACCAGCCTTGGTAGGTGAGACCCCACCGCTACAAAAAATTTAAAAAGAACTGGATAGGCGTGGTGGCACATGCCTGTGGTTCCAGCTACTCAGGAGGCTGAGGCAGAAGGATCTCTTGAGCCTGAGAAGTCGAGGCTGCAGTCAGCAGTTATCACACCCCTGCACTCCAACCTGGGCAACAGAGCAAGACTTCATTTTATAAATAAATAAATTAATTAACCAGGCATGGTGGCACGTGGCTGTAGTCCCAGCTACTCAAAAGGCTGAGGGAGGAAGATTGCTTAAGCCCAGGGGTTTGAGGCTGCAGTGAGCTATGATCATACCACTGCACTTCAGCCTGGGTGGCAGAGCAAGACCCTGTCTCAAAAAAAAAAAAAGCCACAAAGAATTATGGTGAGAGAATCAACATTTGTAGATGATTATATCATGTTTAAACCATTTTGGATTTTTTAAATAGAATCTTACCCTTTTTTAATTTAATAGGAAAGATATAACTAAAAGAATGAATATTTCACATTAAAAAGGAAGAAAGAAAGTTATTTTCTTTTTAGATCTCACTATCTAAAATTTACTCTCATAAAGATTTGGTTGAATACGCATATTCTGAATTCTAGAGGGAAGTTACTGCAGCCAGTAGAATAGACTCCATACACATATAAAGCATTTTTTTCTTTCTTTTTGAGATAGAATCTTGCACTGTCGCTCGCTGCAACCTCCAACTCCCTGGTTCAAGCGATTCTCCTGCCTCAGCCTCCCAAATAGCTGACATTATAGGCACGTGCCACCACACCCAGCTAATTTTTGTATTTTTAGTAGAAACGGGGTTTCATCATGTTGGCCAGGATGGTCTTGATTTCCTGACCTCAAGATCCACCTGCCTCGGCCTCCCAAAGTGTTGGGATTACAGGCATGAGCCACCATGCCCTGCCTAATGCTTTTTTTCCTAAACAGTTATATGATAATATTGACCGCCATTTTACTGAGTATCAATTGTGCTGTACTCTTGTGAATGTTTTCTATATATGCTTGGTAATCCTGATGTTAACACTGTTAAGAGGGTAGAATTTCATTAGAGAATTCACATTTAGGACTGAATATGGTGACTCACACCTGTAATCCCAACACTTTCGGAGGCTGAGGCAGGCAGATCACTTGAGGCCAGAGTTGGAGACCAGGCTGGGCAACATGGCAAAACCCTGTCTCTGCAAAAAATAAAAAAATTAACCAGGCATGGTGGTGTGCTCCTGTAGTCCCAAGCTACTCGCGAAGCTGAGGTGGGAGGATCACTTGAGCCTGGGGGGTGGAGTTTGCAGTGAGCCGAGATTGGGCCAGTGCATTCCAGCCTGGACGACAGAGCAAGACCCTGTCTCAAAAAAAAGAAAAAGAAAAAGAAAAAGAGATTCACATTTAGGTTAGGTCTGACTGATTGTAACCTATGGTTTTTTCACTGGGCCCAGTTATCGCCCTCTTTGTGTGTTGGATCTTTTTCTCACCTGCATACCAACTGAAAGGTGTGTGGTTTGGAGGGAACCACATGTTCCCTCCAGCATGACAGGAGAACCATGCTGTCTCCTGAAAGTGATTGTCAAGTCAGAAGGTGGCTATGCTAATGAAATAGGAAATAATGAAATGAGATTAATTTCTTTTATTTTTAAAACAGGTCGAATTTGCTTTGCAACAGTGTTTTATTACCTTATTTAAGTTGAAATGTAACATTTTGTGAATCTCTAGAACATTCTGAAAATTTTTACTTTTAGTAGTAATAGTTACCATTATTCAGTGCTTCCTATAGACTTTCAGTGTGCTCTCTACCATATGGTAGTTACTAGCCACATTTAATTTTAAATAAAATTTAAAATTCAGTTTTTTAGTTGCACTAACCACATATCAGTTGCTTATATGGGTAGTGGCTCCCATATTGAGCAGCTGGAAATATAGAACATTTTCATCATCTCAGAAAGTTCTGTTGAACAGTGCTACACGCTTCACATGTTTCTCATTCATAACTCTTCAAGGCCTCTTTTCTTATTTTTTATTATAAAACACTAGAAAACTGGGCTTGCAAGATAAATAAATTGCCTAGTGTGCATTTCTGAAGAGATAAAGAAAAATGACATAGTCTCTGACTTCAGGTTTTACTCTGCAATGGGAATGTAGACAAGAAACAGGATAGTATATGATAAAATAAGACACAAGGGGTTTTTTTGCTTTTATTATTATTTTTAATTGATACATAGTAATTGTACATATTTACTGGGTGTACAGTGTACTATTTTGATACATGTATGCAATGTGTCTTGGTCAAGTCATGGTAATTAGCACATCCATCACCTCAAACATTTATCATTTCATTGTGTTGGGAACATTTAAACCCTGCTCTTATAGCTATTTGAAAATATACAATAAGTTGCTATTAATTATAGTTATCCTATAGTGCTATAGAACACTGGAACTTACTCCTCCTCTCTAGTTGTACTTATATATCCATTAACCAACTTTTGGCTACTCTCCCTTCTCTGCTCCCCTTCCTTGGCTCCCCTTCTTCTCCTCTAGTAGCCACTATTTTTCTCTATACTTCTATGAGCTCTACTTTTTTAGCTTCCACATGTAAGTGAGAACCTGCAGTGTTTATCTTTCTCTGCCTGGCTTATTTCATTTAACATAATGTCCTCCAAGTTCATTTGTGTTGCCACAAATGATAGAATTTCATGGTTTTTTTATGGCTAAATAGTATTATGTGGTTATGTGTGTGTGTGTGTGTGTGTATAAATATACAGACACATCTGTTGATAGGCAATTAGGTTGAATCCATATCTGTGAATAGTGCGGTAATGAACATGGGAGTACATGTATGACTTTCTTTCCTTTGGATACATACCCAGTAGTGGGATTACTGGATCATATTATAGTCTATTTTTAGTTTTTTGAAGAGCCTCCATAGTGTTTTTCATAATGGCTGTACTAATTTACATTCCTTCCAACAGTAGAGTTCCCCTTTCTCCACATCTTTGCCAGCATCTGTTATTTTTTGTCTTTTTGATAATAGTCATTCTGACAAGGGTGAGATGATATCTCATCATGGTTTTGATTGCATTTCCCTGATGACTAGTGATATTGAGCATTTTTAAATATACCCATTGTCCATTTGTATGTTTTCTTTTGATAAATATTGGTTCAGCTCATTTGCCTATTTTAAGTCAGATTATTGGCTGGGCGCCTTGTCTCATGACTGTAATTCCAACACTTTGATAGGCTAAGGTGTGTAGATTGCTTGAAATCATGAGTTCGAGACCAGCCTGGGCAACATGGTGAAACCCCATCTCTACAAAGAATACAAAACTTAGCCAGGCGTGGTGGTGAGCGCCTGTAGTCCCAGCTACTCAGAATGCTGAGGTGGGAGGATGGCTTGAGCCTGGGAGGTGGGGAGGTTGCAGTGAGCTGGGATGGTACCACTGCAGTGCAGCCTGAGCAGAAGAGCCAGTCCTTATCTCAAAAAAAACAAAAACAAAAAAACCAAAAAAGAAAACCCAAACCAGATTATTTTTAGTATTTTTTGCTGTTGAGTTTCTTGTATAGTCTAGATATTAATCCCTGTTGGTTAATAGTTTGCAAATATTTTCTCCCATCCTACACATCGTTTCTCTCTTCACTCTGTTGATTGACTCCTTTGCTGTGCAGAAGCTTTTTAGTTTAATATAATCCCATTTGTCTATTTTTGCTTTTACTGCCTGTGTTTTTGAGATCTTCCCCATAAAATCTTTGCCCAAACAACATCCTAAAACATTTCTCCTATGTTTTCTTTCTTTTTTTGAGATGAAGCCTCTTTCTTGTCACCCAGGCTAGAGTGCAGTGGCAGTGACGTGATCTCGGCTCACTGCAACCTCCACCTTCTGGGTTCAAGCAGTTCTCCTGCCTCAGCCTCCTGAGTAGCTGGGATTAAAGGCGCCTGCCACCATGCCCAGCTAATTTTTTGGTATTTTTAGGAGAGATGAGGTTTCACCATATTGGCCAGGTTGGTCTCGAACTCCTGACCTCAAGTGATCTGCCTGCCTTGGCCTCCCAAAGTGCTGGGATTACAGGCATGAGCCACTGCACCCAGCCTTTATGTTTTCTTCTAGTGGTTTTATACTTTGGGTCTTACATTTAAGTCTTTCATCCATTTTGAATTGATTTTCTTCTTTCACAAAAAAAGAGGTTTTTTTTTTTTTTTTTAATATGGTGAGAGATAGGGAGCTAGTTTCATTTTTCTGCATATGGATATCCAGTTTTCCCAGCATTATTTATTGAAGAGACTGTCTCTTCTTCAATGAGTGTTCTTGGTGCCTTTGTTGAAAGGCTGTAAATGCGTGTATTTATTTCTGGGTTCTGTATTCTGTCCCAGTGCCATGCTGTTTTGGTTACTACAGCTCTATATAGAATATTTGGAAGCCTGTTAATGTGATGCCTCCAGCTTTGCTTTTGTTTTTGTTTGTTGGTTTTTTTGCTCAGGATTACTTTAACTATTTGTAGTTTTTAAAATGAATTTTAGCATTGTTTTTGCTACTTTTGGGAAGAATATCATTGGTATTTTAATAAAGATTGTACTGAACTGTAGATTACTTTTGGTAATATGGTCATTTTCACAATATTAAGTCTTCTTAGTCTTGAACATGGGAGATCTTTGTATTTTTTCATGTCTTCTTCAATTTCTTTTATCAGTGTTTTGTAGTTTTTCTTGCAGAAATCTTTTACCTTGGTTTAATTTATCCTACGTATTTTTTTTTTTGTAGCTATTGTAAATGGCACTGCTTTCTTGATTTCTTTTTGTGCTAGTTTGTTGTTGGTGTATAGAAACAATACTGATTTATTTTTTAGTTTTAGAGATGGGGGTCTTGCTATGTTGCCCAGGCTGGTCTTGAACTCCTGACCTCAAGTGATCCTCCTGCCTTGTCCTTCCAAAGTGCTGGTATTACAGGTGTGAGCCACCATGCCCAGCCAAAATACGACTGATTTTTTGTGTGTTGATGTTTTATCCTGCAACATTACCCAATTTGTTTATCAGTTCTAAGAGTTTTTTTAAGAGAAACTTTATGTAAGGTTATTATAGGGCTTTCTATATATAAGTTCATGTTGTCTGCAAATGGGGACAGCTTGACTTCCTTTTTTCCATTTTGGATGCCTTTTTTTTTCTCTTGCCTAATTGCTTTGGCTAGGACTTCCAGTACTGAGTTGAATAAAAGTGGTGAAAATGGGCATCCTTGTCTCATTTGAGATCTTAGAGAAAAAGCTTTCAACTTTTCCTTGTTCAGTATGATGTTGGCTGTGGTTTTGTCATATATGGCTTTTATTGTGTTGACGTATGTTTTTTCTATAGTTAACTTGTCGAGAGTTTTTATCATGAAGGGATGTTGAATTTTATCAAATGATTTTTCATATCTATTAAGATAATCTTTGGCCGGGCATGGTGGCTCAAGCCTGTAATCCCAGCACTTTGGGAGGCCGAGACGGGCGGATCACGAGGTCAGGAGATCGAGACCATCCTGGCTAACACGGTGAAACCCCGTCTCTACTAAAAAATACAAAAAAACTAGCTGGGCGAGGTGGCTGGCGCCTGTAGTCTCAGCTACTCGGGAGGCTGAGGCAGGAGAATGGCGTGAACCCGGGAGGCGGAGCTTGCAGTGAGCTGAGATCTGGCCACTGCACTCCAGCCTGGGCGACAGAGCGAGACTCCGTCTCAAAAAAAAATAATAATAATAATCTTTATTCTATTGATATTTGATTTTATTTATTGATTTATGTAGGTTGAATCATCCTTACATCCCTGGGATAAATTCCGTCTGATCTTGGTGAATGTCTCTTTGCATCTATGTTCATCAGGGATATTGGCTTACAGTTTTCTTTATTTGGTTTTGGTATCAGGATAATGTTGACCTTGTAGAATGAGTTTAGAAAAATTCCTTACTCTTCAGTTTTCTGAGAGAATTTGAAAAGAATTGATAGTTCTTCTTTATATGTTTGATAGAATTCTGCAATGAATTGGGTCCTGGGCTTTACTTTTACAGGAGATGTTTTATTATGGATTCAATCTTGCTACTTGTAATTGGTCTGTTCAGGTTTTCTATTTCTTCTTGGTTTAATCTTGATAGGTTATATCTCTCCAGAAGTTTATCCATTTCTGCTAAGTTTTCTAATTGGATGCACAGTTATTCATAATAGCCTCTAATGATCCTTTGTATTCCTGTGGTATCAGTTGTAGTGTCTCCTTTTTTGTTTTTGATTTTATTTATTTGGGTCTTTTTTTTTCTCAGTCTGGCCAGCAGTTTGTCAATTTTGTTTATTTCTTTAAAAAGCCAACTTCTCCTTTCATTATTTGTATTTGTTTGTCTCAATTTTGTTTATTTCTGCTTTGATTTTTGTTATTTATTTTCCTCTACTAGCTTTGGGTTTGGTTTGTTCTTATTTTTCTAGCTACATTGTTTATTTGAAATGTTTCCACTTTTTTGATGTAGGCATTTATTGCTATAAACTTCCCTTTTGATACTGCTTTTGCTATATTCCGTAGGTGTTGGTATGTTGTGTTTCTACTTTCATTTGTTTCCAGAAATGTTTTGGTTTCCTTCTTAGTTTCTTCATTGACCTATTGGTCAATGAAGCATGTCGTTTAATTTCCGTTTACAATTTCAAAAGTTCCTTTTGTTATTGATTTCTAGTTTTATTTCATTATGGTCAAAAAAGACCCTTGATATGACTTTAATTCTTTTAAATTTGTTCAGACTTATTTTGTGGCCTAATATGTGATCTGCCCTGGAGAATGTGCTGATGAAAAGAATGTATATTCTGCAGATATTACATGAAATACTCTGTAGATGGCTGTTAGGTTCATTCGGTATAAATGTTCAATTTAAAGCCAATGTTTGTTTCTTTGTTGATTTTTCTGTCTAGATGATCTTTCATTGCTGAGAGTGGGGTGTTGAAGGCTCCAACTATTTTGTATTGGAATCTATTACTCCTTTTAGATCAAATAATATTTGCTTGATGTAGCTAGGCGCTCTGATATTGGTGCATATATATTTGCAATTATATTCTCTTGCTGAATTGATCTCTTTATCATTATGTATTGCCCTTCTTTGTCTTTTTTTATAGGGTGTTCTTTTTTGTTTGTTTTGTTTTGTTTTTTTGAAGCAGGGTTTCACTCCGTCCCCCAGGCTGAAATACAGTGCTGTGATCTCAGCTTACTGCAACCTCAACTTCCCAGGCTAAGGTGATCCTCCCACCTCAGCCTCCTAAGTAGCGGGGACCACAGGCGTGTGCTGCCGTGTCCAGCTAATTTTTATTTTTATTTATTTATTTATTTACTTTTGTGGAGATTGGGTTTGGCCATGTTGCCGAGGCTGGATTCAAACTCCTGAGCCTGGCTTGGCCTCCCAAAATGCTGTGGTTGCAGGCATGTGCTACCATGCCCAGCTTCTTTTTATAGTTTTTAACTTAAATTATGCTTTATCTGATATGAGTATAGCTATTCCTGCTTGCTTTTAGTTTCTGTTTGCATAGAATATCTTTTTCCATCCTTTTACATTCAGTCCATATGTGTCTTTACAGGTGACATGAGTTTTTATAGGCAGCATATAGTTGGGTCATGTGTTTTTTAATCCATTCAGCTAGTCTATGTCTTTTAAGTGTGGAGTTTAATCTGTTTACATTCAAGGTTATTACTGATATGTGAAGACTTACTCTTTTCATTTTGTTAATTATTTTCAGGTTTTGTATATTCTTTGTTTCTTTCTTCCCCTCTTAACGTTTATTGTTGCAGTTTGGTGATTGTCTGTAGTACAGCGGTTTGATTATTTTATCTTTCTCCTTTGTGTACCTGCTCTGCTAGTGAATTTTATTCGTTTACATATTTTCATAATAGTATTTGTTATCTTTTTGCTTTCAGATATAGGACTTTTTTGAGCACTTCTTGTAAGGCTGATCTAGTGGTGATGAATTGCCACCATTTAAAAAGAAAAAGTCTGGGAAAGACTTTTATTTCTCCCTCATTTCTGAAGGATAGCTTTGCTGGGTATTCTTGGCAGGCATTTTTTTTTTTTTTTTTTCGGTACTTCTTAAATGTATCATTTCATTCTCTTCTGGCTTGTAAGGTTTTTTCAGATAAATCTGTTATCTAATAAGGATTCCCTTATGTGTGATGTAATACTTTTACTTTGCAATTTTTATTTTTAATTTTCTTTTGATAAGGGTCTCACTCTGTCACCCAGGCTGGAGTGCGGTGGTGTGATCACAGTTTGCTGCAGCCTTGACTTCTTGGGTTCAAGTGATGCCCACACCTCAGCCTTTTAAGTTCTGGGACTAACAGGCGCGTGGTACCATGCCCAGCGAATGTTTATATTTTTTGTAGAAATGGAGTTTCGTTATGTTGGCCAAACTGTTCTCAAACTCCTGGGCTCAAGCAATCTGCCTGCCTTGACCTCCCAAAGTGCTGGGACTATAGGCATGAGCCACCGTACCTGGTCTCTCGTGCTATTTTTAGAATTCTCTCTGACTTTTGACAATTTGTGAGTCACAAAGTTTATGGTAACATATAGGAGAGGTGCTTGATTTAGATTATTGTCATCAGGGAAAAGTTCCTGGAAGAAGTCCTAATTGAACTCAGCCTTGAAGGACAATGATTATATGTTAGCAAGATAAATGAATTAGAACATTATTATAAATGAAGCAGATAAAAGTGTATAATCAGATGAAGTGCTTTCCAGTATTTGAACTGTGTGATAAGAATAGCTTCCCTTTGGGAGGCCAAGGTGGGCAGGTCACCTGAGGTCAGGAGTTTGAGACCAGCCTGGCCAACATGGTGAAACCCCATCTCTACTAAAAATACAAAAAATTAGCTGAGTGTGGTGGTGGGTGCCTGTAATCCCAGCTACCCAGGAGGCTGAGGCAGAATTGCTTGAACCCAGGAGGTGGAGGTTGCAGTGAGCCGAGATCACACCACTGTACCCCAGCCTGGACAACTGAGTGAAAACTCCCACCTCAGAAAAAAAAAAGAATAGCTTCCCTGGTCAGTAGGTTACAGAGCATTTTATTAATAGATAAAGGGAGCAGCAATATGTGCAAAGGCACTCAAGGTCAAGAGTATAATTCATTGGGGGAATTGCAAGTGCTATAGTTGGGTATTCCTGATAACTACCAGAAATAAATAGATATACCTGGTAAGATTTAAATATATAGCTCTTGAGTAGAAGTGTTGAGAAATGAAGTTTGGAAGGAAGGGAGTAGCCAGATTCTAAGAGTTTGGACTTTATGTTGTATGTAAATGCTTGTTTTATCTCATCATGATTGTATAGATTAAAAATTTTAATTAGAAAAAAGAAACATAGTCAAAGCATGTAGTTTAATGAAAAGAAGTATACCAGTTTTGAGGAAAGACAAAATATTTGCTACTATATTTTTGGCCTAATTGAAATGTGTTGAAATCTGAATTTATGCCTACATTGAGAATGACAAATAATATTCAAATTTCTTTTGTACTTTTAGCAGCCTGGAAGTTTTTCTAGCTGGTCTGGTAGTTTCCTCATGGATGATAACATGTCTAATACTCTAAATAGCCTTGACGAGCACACTAGTGAGTTTTACAGTATGGATGAAAATCAGCCTGTGTCTGCTCAGCAGAATTCACCCACAAAGTTCCTGGCCGTGGAGGCAAACGCTGTGTTGTCCTCTTTGCAGACCATCCCAGAATTTGCAGAGACTCTAGAACTTATTGAATCTGTAAGTAAAAAATTGTAAGATTATCAAAAGTTCAATTTTAGTTATATGATTTCATGCTTAGAAACTCAGTTTTGGACATTGACCAGTTTTATGTTTTGTATGCCATACTTAATTTTGTTCTGGTATTTTGCAGTGGCTTCTAGTGGAAAAAAGTTTAAAATTTTCAAAGTGTGTGCCTTTTGAGGAATTTTTAAAAATTAAAAACTTAATTCATTTTTTATTATATAAGTTATACAGATGCATTATAGAAAGCTGGAAACTAGAGAAAACTGTAAAAAAGAAAATTAAAATATTTCATAAACCCAGAGTTAATAATTTGATATATTCCTTTCAGTCTGTGTTCTACACTTAGAAAACACATTATATTTTTAAACCCCAAAATACACTTCTGTATTACATTTGTGGATTTTTTTTTGTTTGTTTGTTTTCCACCCTGTCATGAGCATGTTTCTGTTTCCTTAACTTTTTTAAACTTGAATTTTTTTTTTTTTTTTTTGTTAAGATGGAGTCTCACTCTGTTGCCCAGGCTGGAGTGCAGTGGCACAATCTCAGTTCACTGCAACCTCTTCCTCCTGGGTTCAAGCGATTCTCCTGCCTCAGCCTTCTGAGTAGTGGGATTACAGGTGCCTGCCACCACACCCAGCTAATTTTTATATTTTTAGTGGCGATGGAGTTTCCTCATGTTGGTCAGGCTGGTCTCGAACTCCTGACCTCAAGTGATCCTCCCACTTCGGCCTCCCAAAGTGCTGGGATTACAGTCGTGAGCCACCATGCCTGGCCTAAATTTGAATTTTAGGGGCTTTGTAGTATTCCATCAGATGAATATAAGAAAATATATTTACCTAATGTACTATTATTATTAGACATTTAGGTGGTGTCTAGTTTTTCAGCATTACAAATAACATATAAAGCTTTGTGTAAAATCATGATTATGTCTTTAGGTTAAATTGAATTTCTGGATCAAAGTATATCACCATTTTTAACACGTTTCATACACATTACCAAATGATTATGTAGAATTTGATGGTGTCTTCCTGATGTGGAGTAGAATGTGAAGTTTTATAATGAATTGTACTTTTTGATAATAACTTAATTTTTGATAATAACTTACAAATTGTTTTTCTTACTTAAAATACTTTGACAGTAAGCTTCAACTACTGAATTAGATGAACTATTATGTATTCTGGAATCATGGGAAAGCCATAATCTGTTCCTCTCAAATGGCCTTGCTTAAAAAAAAATGTCCAAGGAAAGCATTTCTACTGATAAAATGAGTTGTTAATTAACTCTGTGGAAATCATCATCCTGTGTTCAAGATCAGATTTAACTAGGTTATAGCATTAACTTTATTAACAGTTTAATTTATTGCAGGATCCTGTAGCATGGAGTGATGTTACCAGTTTTGATATTTCTGATGCTGCTGCTTCTCCTATCAAATCCACCCCAGTTAAATTAATGAGAATTCAGCACAGTGAAGGAGCCATGGAATGCCAATTTAACGTCAGTCTTGTACTTGAAGGGAAAAAAAACACTTGTAATGGTGGCAACAGTGAAGCTGTTCCTTTAACATCCCCAAATGTAGCCAAGTTTAGCACGCCACCAGCCATCCTCAGAAAGAAGAGAAAAATGCGAGTGGGTCTTTCCCCAGGCAGCGAACTTAGGGATGGCTCATTGAACGATGGTGGTAATACAGCGCTAAAACATACACCACTGAAAACACTACCATTTTCTCCTTCACAGGTAGCAGTGTTGATTTTGTTTATGTTTCTAAATGTCAATGAGTTAAATTAAATTAGATATTTAATATCCTTACTAGCAGTTGGTAACTTTGATAACATAAAAAAATAATGTATTTAAGTGTATACTTGAGAATACTGAACTCTGAGAGATTATCTCACAAAATGTAGTAGTGGCAGGGTCTCGTTTTGTTGCCCAGGGTGGAGTGCAGTGGCACAAACACGGCTCACTGCCACCTCAACCACCCAGGCTCAAGTGATCTTCCCACCTCAGCCCCCAAGTAGCCTGGACTATAGATGCGTGCCACCACACCTAGCTAATTTTTGTATTTTTTATAGAGATGGGGTTTCGCCTTGTTGCCCAGGCTAGTCTTGAACTCCTGAACTCAAGTAATCCACCTGCCTTGGCTCCCAAAGTGCTGGGATTACAGGCGTGAGCCACTGCTCCCGGTTCTGCATGATATTATACTACAGTGTTTAGAGAGACATTTTCTTTATCTTGTAGTCCCATATCTTTATAGAATTCATCATAAAACAAGCCCGGAAAGGTAAAATTGACTTGCCCAAAGTTATCTAATGCAAGACTGAGACTGAGATCCAGTTTCCTGACTGACTACTGTGCGATAGATACACCTGATAAAGTTTAAAGTGACCTTACCTATTTAATTTATTTAGTTTGCCCACTGAATTTTTCCTTTTAACGTTCTTTGGAAGAAACTTAGATAATTGCTTACTGTAAGAATTTAATGTGTCACGAGGTTTCCCAAGGATGTCCAGAACTACCTACTTACTTTCTTCTCTTATTATATCCTGGACAGTAGATGTTTATGTTAGGACAGTTTCCTATTGAACACTTGCTTATGCTCCAGGCTGTTTGCCGAACTTTTTTTTTTTTTTTTTTTTTGAGATGGAGTTTTGCTCTGATTGCCCAGGCTGGGGTGCAATGGCACCATCTCTGCTCACCGCAACCTCTGCCTCCCAGGTTCAGGTGATTCTCCCGCCTCAGCCTCCCAAGTAGCTGGGATTACAGGCGTTGCGCCACCATGCCTGGCTAATTTTATATTCTTATTAGAGACGGGTTTCTCCATGTTGGTCAGGCTGGTCTCGAACTCCCAACTTTAGGTGATCTGCCCGCATCAGCCTCCCAAAGTGCTGGGATTACAGGCATGAGCCACCGGCCCGGCCTCCATACACTTTTCTTATAGCATCTCAATTGATGCTCTTTCAAAAGGAGTTAGGTAGAATAAAATTCTGAAGTTGAGTCACTTGTAAAAGGCAACAGTAAGAGATGGAGCTGATGTTTTCTGAAAGTGTTTGACAGAGGCTACAAAGTTTAAGGGGGAAGGAGGGAGTTTAATGGTCAAATAAACATGGAGAATGCTGGAATATTATTGGAAGTATATTTTGAGGCTAGGGAGATAAGTAGGATCTGGCAGAACATAGATCTCTAAAAATTGTGCACCCATGATTCAGGGGATGCCATTTGTATAGACTACAATGTGAATAGTCTGTTCACCCCCAGACCTGCTCTCAGAGTTAAAAAGCACTGGGGAAAGTGAAGTAGGCTTGGGCACACTAGCAGTTTTCTATTCTGGAGTTTTGCACACTAGCAATTTTTGTTGAAGTGTGAATTCTAAGGTAGAAGTGGCTGAAAGATGCTTGTTTCCTATGGCAAACTGTTTGGATTTTATCCTGTAAAAGAGGGTTTGATTACTAATCTTAGGGTAAAATGAATTCAAGTATTCAGAGCCAGAAGTGATAGAGCTAGACTTCATTCTAGTTATAGGTAGCTTTGAAGCCATTTCTATGGCTTCATATCACTATTTCTAATCTTTTGACTACAAAAATAAATTAGTATTTCACAATTGTATTGTGAATATAATTAGTATTTCACAATTGTAAATTATATAATCTAGAAGATGGACTCTGTGATACCAATTTTGACTGCTTAGAGGTTCTGTGTTCTAGATAGGCAAATTTGCCAGACAATTGTATTTCTCATCAGCAAAGCGTTATTATATTCTAAATTAAAATACTCTCATAAAAAAGCCACTTAAGGTCATTTATTAATAAGAGCTAAAAAAAAACTTGTTTTTTTCAGTTACACACTGTTGTACAAAATTATTAGATCCAACATAGCAACTGTTTATGGTTTCTATGGATCTCTATTTGATAATACACTTTTTAAAATTTTTAGTATTTTTTTGTAACTTTTGAATATTTGTTAAATGTTTCTTGAATTCCTATATGTGCTAAACACTGTTCTAAGAGCTGGGGAGACAAAAATGAACAAACTAGACAAAAATTCCTACCCTCATGGAGCATAATTTCCATGGAGTATAAGTATAATATTATTCATAAGCTTTTTAAAAGAGGTATGAAGAAATAATTGGAAAATCTTAGTTTAATATTTGTGTAGGGATTTTGATGTTCTAGAAATCATCTTTAAACTCTCTTCCCTTTTTAGTTTTTCAACACATGTCCTGGAAATGAACAGCTTAATATAGAAAATCCTTCATTTACATCAACCCCTATTTGTGGGCAGAAAGTTCTCATTACAACTCCTCTTCATAAGGAAACAACTCCCAAAGATCAAAAGGAAAATGTAGGGTAAGTAGGTATTAAATAATTGTGTTAGAGAAAATGGGGAGCACAATGTCAAGAGTAGATTAGCTTATTGTGCATATAAATAGCATGTGTCATAATCCCTATTCCTACAGGACTTAGAATTTTTTTTTTTTTGAGATGGAATTTCACTCTTGTTGACCAGGCTGGAGTGCAATGGTGAGATCTCGGCTCACTGTAACCTCCACCTCCCGGGTTCAAGTGATTCTCCTGCCTCAGGCTCCTGAGTAGCTGGGATTACAGGCATGTGCCACCATACCTGGTTAATATTGTATATGTAGTAGAGATGGCATTTCACTGTGTTGGCCAGGCTGGTCTTGGACTTCTGATCTCAGGTGATCTGGCCGTCTCAGCCTCCCAAAGTGCTGGGATTACAGGCGTGAGCCACTGGGCTGGGCCAGAATTTTTTTTTTAAATCATAGCCTTATGTTTTCTCCTTAGGACAGTCAAAACCAACTTAAATATAGTATCTTTGATTTCAATGAAAACATTTCTAGTACTCTTTTCTGTATTAATTCTTTTTTCTATTTTGAGTGATTGAAATCAGAATTGTGTGTGTGTGTGTAAGAAAATTTAGCATGTGCTTAAATTGCTTTGCTTTCAGTAACTTGTATGCAATCAGATTGTGACTATAATATAAATATCTAAATGATTGGATAGTTTCAGAACACCTACTATTAGAAGATCTATATTGGGTACCACACCAAGAACTCCTACTCCTTTTAAGAATGCGCTTGCTGCTCAGGAGAAAAAATATGGACCTCTTAAAATTGTGGTATGTATATTTATTTTATTTTTAATAATTTTCCTAATTTTAATAAAACACAAATTGTGATTTTTATCACTTTGATTTTTAACATTTAAAAAAGATGTTTACTGAAACAGATACAAAGCTTTATCTTTTGATTTTCAAGTTTTTTGTTGTTGTTTTGTTTTGTTTTTGTGATGGAGTCTCACTTTGTTGCCCAGGCTGGAGTGAAGTGGCATGATCTCAGCTCACTGCAACCTCCACCCCCTGGGTTTAAGTGATCCTCAGGCCTCAGCCTCCTGAGTAGCTGGTATTACAGGTGCCCGCCACCACACCAGCTAATTTTTGTATTTTTAGTAGAGATGGGGTTTCACCACATTGGCCAGCCTGGTCTTGAACTTCTGACCTCAGGTGATCCACCCCCGCCTCGGCCTCCCAAAGTGCTAGGATTACAGGTGTGAGCCACTGCGCTTTGCCTAATTTTTAAGTTTGAATTTTGTGTCCACCTTTTTCTTTAACTTGTAAATAAACCCTTGCTTGGCTTGTTTTGAATTCTTAACTTTATAGCATCCAGAGAAAACAGATCAGGTGTCAGTGGAACTTCTGTTTTTTTTTTTTTTTTTTTCATTTTTCTTTCTTTTTTTTTTTTTTGAGACACAGTCTTGCTCTGTCACCAGGATGGAGTGCAGTGGCTCAATCTCGACTCACTGCAACCTCCACCTCCCGGGTTCAGGCAGTTCTCCCTCAGCCTCCTAAGTAGCTTGAACTACAGGCTTGCACCACCATGCCCAGCTAATTTTTGTATTTTTAGTAGAGACGGGGTTTCACCATGTTGGCCAGGATAGTCTTGATCTCTTGACCTCATGATCCGCCCACCTTGGCCTCCCAAAGTGCTGGGATTACAGGAGTGAGCCACTGCGGCCGGCCGGAACGCTTTTCTTAATACTGAAATTTACATTTTAGTAGTTTCAGTCATGGTTACATGTATTAGAATAAAATAATTTTAGTATTTTGATATACTGAAGCACTTTCATGATAATATTTAGGAAACTAATCAGGGTACCTCTTTAGGAAACTAATTAGGAAAAGGCTCAGTTTCCTTTTCTATGCAAAGGAGATCATAAAACACACCCCAAATTGTTACTGTGAAGCTGAAAGAGTTGATGTAATTAAAGGAGCTTGTCTGAGTTTCAAGTAGTGTGTGCTTGGTTGCTGCTGTTATTCTAATAATAGTATTTGCGGTAGTAGTTCACGAATGAATAGGACTGGGAAGTGTTCTAGTTACTGTGCTTTCATATATCTTACTGCCTTTGAAATACCTTGGAAAAGTGATGGGCATTTTAGGCAGATACAGATTTCTGACAAGTTCTTTAGAAATACGATTTTTAAAATATTGGTGACTTCCAGGGTTTTTTAGTTATGTTCTTCTATTTTGAGTCACTTTTTGGTTAGATTTGTTAGCAAATTCTAGTTTAGTTGATTTAATTAATTTTCTGCCCAAAAGCATGTTACACACACACATCTACTAGTCTTTTCTTTCTTTTTCAAAATACTGTGTTAAAGGGTACATAGTAGGGTTGATTGAGTCTTTTTGTCATTTAGCTCCATGTACTGCTGTGAACAATCATGTTTCCTTTAGAGCTTCCTAGAGTTTTTATTTATGCATATACATAAATAAAACAAGAGTATGACCACACTTTATTATTTTATAACACCATTTTTTAATTTAACCAAGTAAATGTATATATTTATCCCATAATTTTTAATGTTTGCATAATATTCCATTGTGTGGAATTACCTGATTGATTTAGCCTGTCTGTTTCAGTGTTTTGCTGTTTATTTTAAAAATTCATCATTAATTCAGGAAATATTGATTGAGTGGCTAATAGGTTCCAGGCACTGTACTAGGCTTTAGGGATGGAATAAATGTTGAAAAGGTCAAGTATGGTTCCTGCCTTCATAGGGGCATGTAAACTAATTGGCGATTAGACAAGTGAACAATGATTTGAAAGCATTTAAAAATTCTACAGTGAGTCAGGGTCATTTGGTCAACATATAAGTGGAATAAAAATTATCATTTGATAGCTGGATGTGGTAGAATGCTCTTATAGTAGTCCCAGGAGGTTTGTTTGAGCCTGGGAAGTGGAGGCTACAGTGCATGGTGATCAAGCCACTGCACTCCAGCCTAAGGGACAGAGTGCAGCTCTGTTTGAAAAAAAAAACAAAAACAAAAGTATCATTTGTAGTAGGTTTCAAATACCTAAATTCCTTGTCGGTTTGTTTACTAGCCTTCTGACATTTTAAATTTAATACCAGCAGCACTCACAGCTCTTTGGATAGAATTTGACCATTGCCAAAACAGATTACTTGCATCAGCAATTTAAGATAAAAGGAAGACAATGATTTAGAAATTAAAATTCCTAGCATATCTATAGGCTCATGTATTTCTTTTTTTTTTTTTTTTTTTTTGAGACGGAGTCTTGCTCTGTCGCCTGGGCTGGAGTGCAGTGGCCGGATCTCAGCTCACTGCAAGCTCCGCCTCCCGGGTTCACGCCATTCTCCTGCCTCAGCCTCCCGAGTAGCTGGGACTACAGACGCCCGCCACCTCGCCCGGCTAGTTTTTTGTATTTTTTAGTAGAGACGGGGTTTCACAGTGTTCGCCAGGATGGTCTTGATCTCCTGACCTTGTGATCCGCCCGTCTCGGCCTCCCAAAGTGCTGGGATTACAGGCTTGAGCCACCGCGCCCGGCCAGGCTCATGTATTTCTTTGCAGTAAGCTGACTTCTCATTTCTCCTCCTCCTCCTCCTCCAGTTATTTACTGAGCATCTACTATATGCTAACCACTTAGCTTTCTTTTGTATCTTACTATGAGTCAAATGCACTTCTTGGAGATTGGCTTTGGAATTTTAATCAGGTATATCTTAAATATCTGTTGCCTTTTTAATAAACTTTGATTGTTTTAATATTTACTGTGAATTACTCAAAAGGCCAAAAACTCTGTAGAAGTATTAAGTTTGGTAGTATCAAACCTGAAAAGTATTAAATGCAGGAGTTCTTTGCTTTTGACACATTAGAGCAATTAAGAGAATGATTCTTGCTAGTGAATGAATTAATCTGTCTTAGCCCTATTCTAGGACATTTATGTTCTTAAAGGGGGAAAAAACTCCAGATCTTTTTAAGAATACTATACTAGATCAAGAAAATGTGGGCTGGATGCAGTGGCTCATGCCTATAATCCCAGCATTTTGGGGGATCAAGACAGGCAGATCATTTGAGCTCAGGAGTTCAAGACCAGCCTGGACAACATGGTGAAACCCCCATCTCTACCAAAAATACAAAAAATTAGCTGGGCATGGTGATGTGCACCTGTGGCCCTAGCTACTTGGGAGACTGAGGTGGGAGGATCACTTGACCCTGGGAGGTGGAGGTTGCAGTGAGCTGATATTATGCTACTGCACTCTAGCCTGGGTGACAGAGTGAGACCCCATCTCAAAAAAATATTGAGGAAAAAAAAAAAAAAAAGAAAATGTGGTACAAATACACCATGGACTACTATGCAGCCATAAAAAAGAATGAGGCCATGTCCTTTGCAAGCACATGGGTAGAGCTGGAAGCCATTATCCTCAGCAAACCAACGCAAGAATAGAAAACCAAATACTGCATGTTCTCATTTATAAATGGGAGCTAAATGATGGGAACATGTGGACATTTAGAGAGGAACAACACACACTGGGGCCTTTCAGAGAGTGGAAAGTGGGAAGATAGAAGATCAGGAAAAATAACTAATGGGTACTAGGCTTAATACTTGGGTGATGAAATAATCTTTGTTTTTGTTTTGTTTTGAGACAGAGTTTCACTCTTGTTGCCCAGGCTAGAGTGCGGTGATGTGATCTCAGCTCACTGCAACCTCTGCCTTCCAGTTTCAAGTGATTCTCCTGCCTTAGCTTCCCCAGTAGCTGGGATTACAGGTGCCCTCCACCACGCTGGCTAATTTTCTAGTAGAGACAGGGTTTCACCATGTTAGCCAGGCTGGTCTTGAACTCCTGACCTCGTGATCTGCCTGCTTTGGCCTCCCAAAGTGCTGAGATTACAGGTGTGAGCCACTGCACCTGGCTAGGTGATGAAATAACCTACACAGCAACCCCCCATGTTTACCTATGTAACAAACCTGCACTTGGACCCCTGAACTTAAAAGTTAATTTGAAAAAAGAATACTTTATGTTCTTGGTGAAATATCATCATTAAAAAGCTCTTTGAGGCCGGGTGTGGTGGCTCACACCTGTAATCCCAGCACTTTGGGAGGGTGAGGTGGGCAGATTACCTCCTGAGGTCGGGAGTTCGAGACCAGCCTGGCCAACATGGTGAAACCCCGTCTCTAGTAAAAATACAAAAAATTAGCCAGGCATCGTGGCAGATGCCTATAATCCCAGCTACTCAGGAGGCTGAGGCAGGAGAATTGGTTGAACTGGAAGGCCGGGGAGTGTGGAGGTTGCAGTGAACTGAGATTGTGCCACTGCACTCCAGCCTGGGTGACAGAGCAAGATTCCATCTCAATAAATAAGTAAATAATAATAATAATAATAATAATAATAATAAGCTCTTTGAGAAGTATACAGAAACATTAACATAATTCCTGTATGTCTCAGTCTAGATGAGAACACTTTTAACATTTTATTTTCGTTTTAAAAGTTTTTGTAAGTTCTGTGAAATCTCATTTATATATGAATACTATTCTCTCTAACTTTGCTGGCTGAGGACTTAAGCTGCTGGTGTTTTTTTGGTTTTTGTTTGTTTTTGTTTGTTTGTTTGAGATGGAGTCTGGCTCTGTCACCCAGGCTGGAATCCAGTGGCGTGATCTCAGCTCTCTGCAACCTCTGCCTCCTGGGTTCAAGCAATTCTCCTGCCTCAGCCTCCTGGGGTGTGCACCACCACCTCCGGCTAATTTTTGTGTTTTTAGTAGGGATGGGGTTTCGATCTCTTGACCTCGTGATCCGCCCACCTCTGCCTCCCAAAGTGTTGGGATTACAGGCGTAAGCCACCATGCCCGGCAGTTGCTGGTTATTAAGTGCTGCCAGTTCTTTTATTTAGTAGAGGTTTGATTACCTTTTCAAGTATATCTTGGTTATGATAGGTATAAGTTAGATATAATTTTTAAATTTTTTCTGGGTTATAAGTTGTGCTTACCTATTTGACAGAAAGCTAGATGAATAATATTTTGAGACTATTTCATCACTTAGCTCACACTCAATTGTCTGTCCATAACCTACCCTCCCACACTACACACACGTGCGCATGCACGCGCACGCACACACACACACACACACACACTCACTCTCTCCCTCTTCTTGGATACTGTGTCAGCTCTTTGCTTAGGCTAGGTATACAAGGATGAAAACGACCTAATCACTGCTGTCAAGTATCTCACAATCTTTGTGCTAACAGAAACATGTTAACTAGTAATTACATACCGTGTAATAAATACAATAAAAGTAGAATAAGAGGGACTCTCTTTGTTAGCACAAAGATTGTGAGATACTTGACAGCAGTGATTAGGGAAACCATCATTCTTAGCAAACTATCACAAGAAGAGAAAACCAAACACCGCATGTTCTCACTCATAGGTGGGAACTGAACAATGAGATCACTTGGACTCGGGAAGGGGAACATCACACACTGGGGCCTATCACGGGGAGGGGGGAGGAGGGAGGGATTGCATTGGGGTGATACATGATATAAACGTTATGCACATGTACCCTAGAACTTAAAGTATAATAAAAAATAAAAAATAAAAAAAAAAGAAGAGCTAGTGTATTCCCAATATGTTCTGTATTTCTTATTTTTATGTAAAAAAAAAAATACTTGAGAAATAACATCTTTCTTTTCTGTTTAATTCTGAAGATCCTGACCTGAAGCAGGAGCTACAGTGGTTTCCCCAAAAGGAAGATTTTTGTTTAGTAGCCTAGAAAGAAGAAATTGCCATTCTTTACTCAGTACTTGCAAATGTGTGATATTGTTTTGCCATAAAATGGATTAATTAAATTAATATATCTATAGGGGCTAGGAGAAAATTATGACAATAATGGGAAAGTATAAAAGATGAGTTTCCTATATATAGGGAGAAAAAGGAATTGCTATAAATGACTTTTTACAACATTTTAAAAAACAATTTAGTCCCAGCCACTTGCCTTCTTGGAAGAAGATATTCGGGAAGTTTTAAAAGAAGAAACTGGAACAGACCTATTCCTCAAAGAGGAAGACGAACCTGCCTACAAAAGCTGCAAACAAGAGGTAATCTTCTAGTATTATTGTTAATAAAAGTCTTATTGTATCCAAGAGACTTTGCCATAAAGCTTCTACAACAAATTACTCATTTTAGAATACCGCTTCTGGGAAGAAAGTCAGAAAATCACTAGTCTTAGATAATTGGGAAAAAGAAGAATCAGGCACTCGACTGTTGACTGAAGACATTTCAGACATGCAGGTTTGTAAAGGATTATGATTATTATTTTAAATGGTTGCTTTAACTCCTAGTGGTTCTTATTTCTTACTCATTGTGTAGCCAGTTCATTAGCGATTCATGGAGGATTTTTATTTTAGTATCATTTTGCCTAATTCACAGAGAAACTATTCACTGTAGAGAATATCTTATTTACTTTTTTAAAATTTCTTTTGTTATGAGAGGAGTCAGCTGCCTTATATATGATGTCAAAAAATTGTAGTTCTCAAGATTTTAAATATCAGAGTTTATCTTTGGTTCATTTCCAAAATACTTAATATTACTACATTACTAGAAATTTCAGCAGAGCCAAATGCTTTCTTGGAGAGAAATAAACAGGGCTTCCATTACCACTTACTCAGTAGTCCCTCCATTTGTCTCCATTTTTGAATTAGTTATTTTCCTCTTTCTTTTTTCTCTCTTAGTCAGAAAATATATTTACTACATCCTTATTAATGATACCATTATTGGAAATACATGACAATAGGTGCAACTTGATTCCTGAAAAACAAGATATAAATTCAACCAACAAAACATATACACTTACTAAAAAGAAACCAAACCCTAACACTTCCAAAGTCAAATTGGAAAAGAATCTTCAGGTATGGATTTATAAATTTCTTTAGTGATTTTTGTTTTTGTTTAATCAATGATCACTTTGGATTTACTGATCACAAATTATACTTTTTCTTTTAAATTCAAAATTGATTGTAACAGTAACTAAACATTTACCATTATTTTGTCATTCACATTTGGGTTTGAGAGACTCATTCATCAGGGCACATATAAACTAAACAATTGGAGCTGTAACCAAAGACTCGTCTGGTGATTTCCTCAGCACTGTATCTTTTTTAAACTAAAGATATATAAATCTACTTCTGGCACCTCTTCTCCTGTAACAAATATGTATAGCCCTAATTGCTATTCTGAAAAAGGGTAAGTGGTTAGAAGCAGTTTCAGCATGGTTTTGTTGGTACCATGGTTTCCAGTGAACTTTTTGGCTCAGAAGTTGTAAAACAAAGTCCTTTTTTTCTGTTGGGATGTGGCCAGTGGGATGTGGCAAATGAAGGTTAGGAAAATTTTTACTGCATTAAGAGTTTACCCCAGATAATTTGAGAGTTCACTGAGTAGGAAATTTTCTTTTTTATGCCACAGTGACTGCAGCATTAGTATACCTGATGTTAAAGCATACTTTGAAAACATCTTTGGCAATCACATATGACCACCTTACATCTGTTTTCAGCTGCTGCTTTCTAAGAGCCATGTAGCACATTCTCTTAATCCATGTAAAATGATTTGAGTTCCCAGCGTTTAATTAACATAGAACTTTTGGGGAAAGTTATTATATAGAAGATCATGTCTATAACATAGTAATCTTTATAATAAGGGAAGAAAAAAACATGAACTCGATTTTTTGCTATGAATATATTTCCTAATTTGTAAATAAAGCATTCTTGGCTCATTTTTTGACATTACATCCTCTCTTTAAACCTTTTGCAAAATTTTAACATTTATTTCCATGTTAAGACTCATTTGATTTGGGGGGAATTGTTGGGGACAAGACTTCTAAACTGCCTCCATAGGCCTGTAAGCAATATAGATAGCTAAAATAATTGACTTTTTAAAAACTTGATTTTAAAAACTTGATCAAAAATATTTCAGTATATATTTAAAAAATTATTATTAAAAAATACAATGCCATTGTTAAAACATTTTTATAATTATTGCTTATGAAATATCTAATCAGTTTAAATAACTGACTTTAAGAGTCTAATTGTGATATAATATGGATAGTTATTTTAATACTTTTCACATCACTATTAATATTTCCTTTCTAGTCAAATTGTGAATGGGAAACAGTGGTTTATGGGAAGACAGAAGACCAACTTATTATGACTGAACAAGCAAGAAGATATCTGAGTACTTACACAGCTACCAGTAGTACTTCAAGAGCTCTTATACTGTAATTATTATTAAAATTGATGAAATGCCCCACTCCCTTACTGCAATCTCTACTAAATTAGGTTGCAGTGAAATTTTTCTCAATTAGTTGTTTTTAAAGTTGTAAGATAGCCCTTTTAATACAGCATCTTTTTTCTATTCTATATAGTAGGCAGAAAGCTAGTAAGTCACTTAAGGGGTAGACAATTTCATAGTTTATTTTTTAAGAGATGAGATTTTTAAAAATTGTTTTTAAAGAACAAGATGGGAAAATAATAGAATGTTCATGGATTTCTAAAAGTAAATTCTCATATTTTCTTCACAAGATATATGTTGCTACTCTCTTGATGCTGCAGTTTTGTTATAGATAGGTGTATGAGTAGATATGATTTCTGAAATTAGTCTATGTATGGAAAGCACACGATTTTATGAAGTACTTTTGCCCACGTGCTGATTTACTTAGGCTACCATTTACAAAGAAACACATTGAAAAGGAATTTAAAGGAAGGCTAGAAAGTTGCACTACTAATTTTTTTTTTTCAGAAGCAGTAAAATTAACTACAGTGTTAAATGTATTTATTTGAGCATAGTACTGAAAATAAAAAGCATTCAAAAAAGAGTTTTTTCTTTATTAGTAAATAGTATTTTCTTAATCTCAGAAGAGCTGAGAATTTTGTTGAATGTATTGTACAGTATGTAGGAGCAGGAGGACTTTGTAAATTGGAAAGAAGTCTGTTTTTTATAATTTATTTTTATTTTTAAAGCTTAAATGTAGATATTTATATGTATACAGGGTGCCTAGAAGCCAATGTTGTTTCCTGTTATTACAGCTAACACAGTAAAGAATAATTTTGACTTTAAGTATGAAACAGTAGTAAGTTATAGCTGCAAAGAGTACAATATCTATACTATATGTCACATCTACCTAAATGTTGCACTATGCCCTTTAAATCATGTTGGTTATAAAGTAGTTCTAAAAATGTACTAAATAATAATTTAATATTTTCTTTTTAAATTATATCGGGGATGGTCATATACATTAATCTGGTGATTTGTATATGTTTTTGAAATTTTTGCATTTTGTTTAAAAAATAATATGGTACTTTGGTCCCTAAAAACAGTCTGCACTTAGAAGTTTATATTTACAGTGTTTCAGAAGTGGAGAACATTATCTTTTATTTATAAAAATATTTTGTCCTTTTTTAAATGTTTTGTGTTTCTCTACAGGTTACAACAGTTGCTTCAGTTGCCTGTTTTAGGTGTTTGCACTTATTTTATTTCTTCTTGAAAGATTTTTTATTTGCTTTTGTGGTAGAGATTATATGTAATTTTTTTCAGTCATATAATGGTGTGCTGTCAACTTAAACACTGACAGGTAAATAGAATTGTACACTGTAGTTTGAATTATTTATAATTGACACACTCTCTCCCTCTCCACTCCTGAAGTATGCTGCTATAGAAAATAGCAGAATCGGCTTGCTGCTACGAGAGAAGGAAAGAGCGACCACCACTTGCACTGTGTGAAAAGATGAAAAACAAATGATGGCAAGTTCTCAAGTTAACTAAATGGAATCAACCATTACCAGGCAAATTCTTACAAATACCAAAATACTACTATGCCTTAAAAAACAAAATGAAAGCAGGTTAAGATTTTCTGCTCTGTTTGTATGTTAATAGAAATGGAAATACTAAGTATTTTAATGCTTAGCTCTTGAACAGTAGACCTAAAAGGGTTTTAAGCTATTTAAATCTACTTGCTAGTTTTTGCATATTATATATATATATATATACACACACACACATATATATAGTGAGAAGTGAAGAAAATGTATGGTACTAAGATTATGCCTTGTTGATAAATAGATAAACCAATTTGAATCTTCTTAGCATGTTTAAGTATGTTGATTGCTTTCTAATTAATGAACTTCTCACAGAAATTTCACTTAGTGAAACCAATGACTGTAGCAAACTCATACTGGATCATTTCAGTTACCTTGAACTAATAGCACATAATGGTTTTTTGTTGTTGTTGTTTTTAATGTAGCCCTTACCTGGATATACATAGTCTGCAATCACCAAAGTATAATATCTTATAAGAGCTATATTTTTAAAGCATATTTTTTCTTGAGCATTAAATTATCCTAAATGGTAATATATTGTGGATAAATCTGGGCTTATTGGACATAACACATATTTGGGTTGGTATTGGTTGAATCCTTCAGTTAACTGCTTTGTTGCTTTTTGCAAGATTTTTAATCTTAAACATGTCAGGCATCTTAAGTCACCTTTATAATGTTTTGTTCCTCTGAGTTTCTTTCAGTATGTTATACAAATGCCAGACATACATGTAGCAGCCATACTTGCATGGAAACTGACTACACATATATAATACTGCATTTTATTGTAAGGTTTTCACATTAATACAGCAATTACCCTGACTAAATTGAGTTTTGTGATATATGGAAAACTCCATTGTAGGAGAATCTTGCATACAATGTCAACACATTAACATCCAAAATAAAGCATCTGTGTACAAGCTGACTTGGCATTGCTCATTTCACTTGGTTTTGTGCTTTATAAGGACTGATAGAATCCTTAGAGACTTAACATTCTGTTCTTAGGCCTTTTTTCTCACTTAGAACTCTCTTTACGGTGATTTTACCAGTAAATACAACATTGCCCCTTTATTGAGCCTCATTTAAAACCAGATTTTCAGCTGCCTTTCAGATACTTTCACATGACACTTCCTGTTGGCGCCTTAAACACATATTCAAAGCAGATTTCCTTTTTCTCAACTTCGACCTGCCCTTCCTTTGTTCTGTCACTTAGTGGTATTGCCTTCCCTTCATTTACCCAGTGAATAATCACCCACCCCCACATTGAAGTCAGCTGTGAATTCTCAGCCTGCATATGGCCTCTGTCTCCATTCTATAGAAATGTCAAGAAATTGAACAGGGGCATAAGGGTGTCATCTGGGAAAGGCACACTGGTCATCCAGGCAGGGCTCTTTGGTATTATATTACTTCAGTAAATTCATCACCATCTAGATTCTATCTTTAGCCTTGTAGGCTCAGAAGTCTGAGGGAATTAACTCATTAAAAATGAGTTTACCTCTCAGTAGAAGGCTTACATCAAGTTTATGACTGATATATTAAATTATAATGCCAATCTATTAATTTGTAGCATGAAATAAAACTGCTGAGAGGACTAGGCACATTCTCTCCTTATATGTAAACAGAAAGAAACAAATATAAAAAACAGACGTTCCATAGTTCTCTGTTGCCTAAATAATAATAATTCTTCTCCTTCACTCCCTAACCTGGACATGACCAACTTCATTTTTCAGTCATACTGGTGACTTGGATCTCCTGGGAACACATGTGCACACTCCCATCTCCAGGCCCGTGTTTGTAATATCCTCTTTGTATGACTTCTTTTTTTTTTTTTTTTTTTTTTGAGACGGAGTCTCACTCTGTCGCCCAGGCTGGAGTGCAGTGGCACCGTCTCGACTCACTGCAACCGCCACCTCCCAGGTTCAAGCAATTCTCCTACCAGTAGCTGGGATTACAGGTGTGCACCGCCATGCCCGGCTAATTTTTGTGTTTTTAGTAGGGATGGGGTTTCACCATGTTGGCCAGGCTGGTCTCCAGTTCCTGACCTCAAGTGATCCGTCCGCCTCAGCCTCCCAAAGTGCTGGGATTACAGGCGTGAGCCACCACGCTGGGCCCTCTTTGTATGACTTTTCTTTGTTTCCCTAGCCTGTTAAAATCTTAGCCTTTAAGGCACGGGTCTGTGAGTCATTTCCTGATTATCCTAGTGCTTCCATAAAACTTTCCCACCAGACTTTACATTTCTGAAGAGTAGGGATTGCTGTTTATAACTCCTTCATTTCTGTGTCTATCATGGTGCTTAGAAAAATCTCGCCAAGTGTTAAATATAAGTAATTGAAAAAATCAGTTATGACTCGGAATATTAACCATACTTTTTTATACTATGAATTATAAATAGCTTTGATTTATTAGTTATCTGCATGAAGCTAGTTTTGCTTCATAGCCAATAAATTGTATTACTCTCTTAAAATCTTTCAGTTAATTTTATAGCCGTATAATTTCCTGCTTGACTTACCTCTATAGTGGTAGGCTTGCCAGCCAATCAGACCTTTAATTCGTAATGTAAAACTGATGATAGTATTTGAAGAGGTGCTTCCTACTTGGTGAGAAGTGAAAATTTATTTGTAATTAAGTAGTAGATGATAAATTGAACCAAGTAGAATTCTGTTGGAACATTGCACTTTCCCCTGGCCTTTTTTTTTTTTTTTAAACGAGTGTGGATATGGTCAATAATATGTGAAATATATCAGTAGAAAAGCAAGATAAAGTACACTTGGAAAATAATTGTGACTCGTGCTAGGAAGAGAGTGTTTTTGAAAACATTTTAGTGTGTTGGTCTAAGTACATCAAAAGCTGTTGAGTTTGGAGCAAATACTATTAAAAGTAGTAGTGTGTACTGCCCTTATTTCTGAAGTTTCCAGACCTGGTATGCTTAACTCAAGTTCCAAGTACAGAATGTGCTAGGTTTGATTGGATTTTCCTGGCCAGCACAGGGAAAGAAGGCAGGAGATTCACTTTACTCTGATTTAACTACTGTAATTTTGCCAAACAAAGCTCAAAAGTTATGAGCAGATTTGAACATAATGTCCTAAGCCCTAATATTGTTAGTACTTACCTATTTATTCAGTTTAGCTAAGTGCTTACGAAGGGGAGATGAGTAAGTATATAACAGAAATATCTTTTCTCCTTTAGCCAAAAGTGAGATGGATCAAATAACCAGGTTCCCTATTGTATGTGTAGATGCTCATTTGTGAATAAAGGTATAGTTGGACTCTGCCCAGATGACATGGATTTTTTCCCTCTCTCATATTCAGAAGTTCGCAGACTATAAGTTTGAGTACAGTGTGGCAGCTGCAGCCACACTCCACCCACTGTGCTAAAACTTTTACATACATTATCTCACTTAATCCTCACAATACCCCTATGAGGCAAACACTGTTATAATCCACTTCTCTGGATGTGGAAACAGGGTTAAGAGGCTTGTCCAAACTCACAATGAAATGCTGAGTTGGGATTCAGTCATCCAAAGTTTAGTTTGATTCTTTGAGCATAGGGCACAAAAGATTACATAGTGTGATTCCCTTTATATAAAAGTACAAAAACAGGCAGAGCTAATGCATGTTGTTAGAAGTCGGGATAGTGATGGTCCTGGTGGTAGGTTGGAAGGAGCACGGGGTGGTTCTGAGTGCTGCAATACTCCATTTCTTGCACCAGGTACTGATTTCATGAATGTGTTCACAGTTTGTAAAAATCAAGCTCTACTATTAATGGTATGTGTACTTTATCTACATTATGCCTTAATAACAAGTTTTAAAAATTAAACCTAGGTTGTAACAGGAACATAAAAGTGCTCAGCCAGAACAAAATGTAATGAATCATTTTCTTTTTTTCTTTTCTTTTTTTTTTTTTTTTTTTTTTTGATATGGAGTCTCACTCTGTCGCCCAGGCTGGAGTGCAGTGGCGTGATCTTGGCTCACTACAACCTCCGCCTCCTGGGTTCAAGTGATTCTCCTGCCTCAGCCTCCCAAGCAGCTGGGACTACAGGCATGCACCACCACCCCCAGCTAATTTTTGTATTTTTAGTGGAGACAGGGTTTCACCATATTGGCCAGGCTAAGGCTGGTCTCGAACTCCTGACCTCATGATCCACCTGCCTTGGCCTCCTAAAGTGTTAGGATTACAGACGTAAGCCACCATGCCCTGCCAATGCATCATTTTCTATATTCTTCCATTTATATGCTTACTTGTGAGAGTCTACAAAGCTTGCACTCAGAACTTTTCATTATTCTCCAGCATGTGTTAGGCCCATTTCTCCTGGTAAAGTAAATTTATACGAAATTTTTACATGAAATAATTATTCCCTTGAGCTACATATACTAATTTTTTATGTGTATGACCAAACTTTTTATTTCCTTTTTTTTTGTTTTGTTTTGTTTTGTTTTGATATAGGATCTCACTCTGTCGCCCAGGCTGAAGTGCAGTGGTGAGATCTCAATTCACTGCAACCTCTGTCTCCTGGACTCAAGTGATCCTCCTACCTCAGCCTCCTGGGTAGCTGGAACTACAGGCCTGAGTCATCATGCCTGGCTAATTTTTGTATTTTTGGTAGAGGCAGAGTTTCACCATGTTGCCCAGGCTGGTCTTGAACTCCTGAGCTCAAGTGATCCACCCACCTCAGCCTCCCAAAGTGCTGGGATTATAGGCATGAGCCACCGCACCTGGCCTGTAAGTGCTAACTCTACCCCATTGCATGAATCCTTTACTCAAGCCAAGCTACACACTCGCAGTTCTCCATAAATATTCACAATTACCCATCTCTGGATCTCCACCTCAAAGTTCATACTTTCATTCCTGCCCCCACCAAAATATCCATATTCACCAAATCACTTGTCACGAGATAGTCATCTGTCTAATGTGGTCCACTAGTACTTTGTACCTTATCAACTGCACTTCTTTATAACACAGTATGTTATCTTGTTTATTTAGAGTTGATGTTAACCAACATTTACTTAATTCACTGATCTAGTTAACCCACATTCTTCCTTCCCAGGGTCCCTGTTCACCAAGGGCTTGTGGACTAATAGGGCTCTCCAGCTTATTGAACACTTTTGCTCAGTTAACTATGAGTGCAAATAATGCCAGAAACGAGGGCTACTACTTTTTTACATTTAATATATTTTATTTAATCCAATATATTCAAAATAGAATTTTAACATGTGATTAATATATGTTATTAATGAAATATTTTACAGTCCTTTTTTTCATTCTAAGTCCTTGAATTCTGATATGCATTTTGCACTTACAGCACATCTTCATATAGACTAGCCACATCTCAGGGGCTCAATAGCCACATGTGGCAAGTAGCTACTGTACTGGGCAGTGCAGTTCTAAATCACATGGAATTCACAAAGAAAATCTTTTGGCCGGGCGCGGTGGCTCATGCCTGTAACCTGTAAATCCCAGCACTTTGGGAGGCCGAGACGGGCGGATCACGAGGTCAGGAGATCGAGACCATCCTGGCTAACACGGTGAAACCCCGTCCTACTAAAAACACAAAAAATTAGCTGGGTGTGGTGGCGGGCACCTGTAGTCCCAGCTACTCGGGAGGCTGAACCAGGAGAATGGTGTGAACCCGGGAGGTGGAGATTGCAGTGAGCTGAGATCGCGCCATTACACTCCAGCACTCCAGCCTGGGCGTCAAGCGAGACTCCACCTCAAAAAAAAAAAGGAAATGCTTTGTAATCCTGAAGAAACACAACCTATTTCAGGCCACAATAGAACAACTCAGTAAGTTATAGTCATTGTAATCCTTCCTTCCCTCCTTCCCCCACTGCCTCTTTCTCTTCCTTCCTCCCTGCCCTTCTTCCTCCTTTCCTCCCTTTGTACCTCCCTTCCTTCCT
This sequence comes from Trachypithecus francoisi, assembly GCF_009764315.1. NCBI lineage: Eukaryota > Metazoa > Chordata > Mammalia > Primates > Cercopithecidae > Trachypithecus > Trachypithecus francoisi. The sequence continues at coordinate 22,025,937 of NW_022681472.1, read as the reverse complement.
CTCTCCCTTCCTTTTTTCCTTCCTTCCTCCCTGAGTGTTTTAGAGTTTGAGTTTAATCTCATTTCTTCTCACTGACCATGGGGACCTTGTCCAAGTAACTAGCTTCCATTTCTTCATTAGTAAAACAGAGATTACTACATTTTTTAACTCCTTTCCCATCTCTCTCAGTGGATTGTAAGCACCCCAAAGGTGGGAGCTTTGTCTTGCTCACTACCACATGTCCAGCATTTAGCACACCACCTGAAACTATGCAAAACACCAATGATGCAGTGGAGAGCGGAAACAAGCAGCCCTGCTGGCACAGTTAAATTCTAGGAGCAGAGATAGACAGAAATCCAAGTGCTGTGAAGGGAATATGGTTCCATGAGAGGCTGTGAGAAAGGAAGCTCATCTGTTTTCCTCAGGAGAAAGTTATGTTTGAAGTGAGATCTTACAGATGGATAGGCATGAGGTAAATAGGTAAAGAGGTTGGGGACCAGCAGGTAATGGCCCAATGGAGGGGCCCATTCCATATTCAAAGGTGGGGGAGTGGGTGCTGAAATAGATTGGTGGAGGAAAGGTGTGGTCCAGAGGAGCCTCCTGAGGCAGAGGGGCCTGGCTGGCCATGTATACCCCAGGAGGCAGATTCACAGATGGAGATGAGCAAGGAGGAAATGCACTGGGGAGTGTTCTGGTGATCCACACCTGAGGAAGGGGAGGAAGCAGGACTGACAGAGGGAGAAGCTGGGCTGCAGTGCAGTCTCCATGAAGGCCTCGGAAATTCCATGGGAGAGCTCTGAAGCTGATGACCCTTCAAGTTGTCCCAAGTCAGGATGAGGAGACCACATCTTTATAGTCCTGGGTCTAACACTGGAAGTGGACTGCCCTGGGAAAGGGGGCCGCCCTTTGGGTGAGAACACTCTTGTCAGCAGAGCTAATTCCTTGATTGGTGTCTGTGGAATAAGAGGCAAAATCATCCTCTGAGAGGAAAAGGAGGTACTGTTGGTATGGGAGGCACAATCAGAGATCTCATGAGAATAATGAATTTTTGAAATAGTCCTTGAAAGGAATGAAGGATTTGATTAGGGAAACACAGTAGAATTGCCAAGGGGCACCAATGACTCATTTTAGGTTGGTAAGCATGAGTTCAGGCCCTCTCCTATGTCCATAATGATACTTTTGTGCTAATTTAGTCCCCACTTTCCTCTCAGCTGGGCACGCTACCATGGCAGAAGCCCTGCGTGAGTGTACAGTGATACTCACCTGTCTTGCCCTTGGCATCCTCCAACAAGGCAAGGTTGATCTGGTGTGGCAGCAGAGGAAACAGGCAGCATATGCATTTGCCAAATGGATGTGACAAAGGCTGGAGAGGCAAGGGAGTGTGGAATATTATCAAGGATGGTGGTTCATGGAATGGCAGGACAACCCTCTATATGACATCACCTCGCCTCTTTTGAATTCCAGTTATATCTATCCCTCCCTTGTGGTTGTCATTAATTCCAGTTTTTGGTCATAGATGTTTATGTGCAGCTTAACTCCTCTTCTCAATCCATAACTCTCTGAAGAGTTCCAACTCCCACAGGGCCCTGAATAAATGTTTTCTAACTGTTCTGGAATGTTATCTTCTGGTTTTATTTTGACTCACCTACATTGATTTTATAGCTTAGCCAAGTGTTAGGGGACAAGGAAGGGAGCCTGGATCTGTACCCTAGGTTTCTTATTCATTCATTCATTCATTCCTTCACTCAACAAACATTGCTCATATCCTACCATAACCTAGTAGGGATAAATCAGACCTGGTTTCAATCCCAGTCACAAGATTTAATGTTGGGTAGGGGGAGACACACTCCAAACACATAACCACCCTAATGATTACATAACTACAAAACTTGATAAACATTCTGAAGAAAGGGAATACGGAGTCTATGGCCATCTATAATGAAGAGACTCAATAGATGGGTCAGGTGGGGAAAGTTTACCCAAAGAAATGATGCTGGATCAGAATCCCTGACTGGGAAAAGGATTATCAGGGAGAAAGAGATAAAATGTAAGAATATGAACAGAACGAGGCTACGATTATTTATTGGTTGGCATTTGCTACCAAGTGGCATTTGTCCAAATTCTGCATCTTTCAAAATTTCAGAAGGGCACAAGAAATATGGCACCTTGTTGGGGACTGTTGGAAGAAGGAAAGCCAGTTGTTAGGACAGGCCCCCTTGATCTTTGACCTTCTGGTTCTCACTTAACAACTATAAATACTTCTGGAAGGAAACTTCCTGTATACACATCTACAATCTATTTCTATAACTATATTGAATATAGAAAACTCAAACCCAGCATACAGTCAGGGCCATTATTATAATTGTCAACATATTGAGTTAACTCTTATCATTAAGTCCTAAAGGACTCTAGAGTTTATTGAAATGGTATTTAAAAAAAAACAAAACTTGAAATGATTTGAAAAGCATATAATGACAGTTATTGGGTAAATTCTTTCTTTAAAAACAATGAAATACATAAAGTATCTACATTGGATTTTGTTTATTGATTTCCCTTAGACAATTTTAACTTTGAATTTGGTTGGTTTCTTGTCACCCAGCTGGCTCTGACCCATCATTTTATCATTTCTACTCAAGGAATATCAACTCACCTATTCAAGCCACTGTGATCAATTATTTTGGATCACAGAAATTTGAGAGAGAAAGATGTTAGGTTTTTTTTTTGGTAAAATGAGAAATTTTACACTATACTCTGTGTATTTATCTCCTTATTGCCACTGTGACAAATTACCCCAAATTTAGTGGCTTAAAACAACACAAACTTATTATCTTACAGTCTAGAAGTCAGATGTTTGAAATAGACTTCAATGGGGTAAAATCAGGGTGTCCCAGGTAATCCAGGATAATCTCCCTATGTTGAGAGCCTTAATCACACCTGCAGTCTCTTTTTGTAAAGCAACGTGTTCACAGGTTCTGGGGATTCAGACAGCAACAGTTTTTGCGGAATCATTATCTATCCTCTCACATCAGGCTATTATAAAGGAGTAAATTGTTGTATTTTGGTAGATATAGTCCATGTACAAATTTTGAATAATGAAGCAAATGCAACATATTATATAATCCTCGGAAATTGTAGTTAATGAAAAGAGCTATCCAGATAGTCCCTATGTAAGATGAATTTTTTACCTTAAATGCTCTATTTTCTATTAGATTATTTTAATTTCATTCTTAACTTTTTGTTTTGTTGTGTTTTGTTTTGTTTAGCATGGAAGAGAATTTCTGTATCATTCATTCATTGGTGCAGCAAATATGCATGTGTATATAGGAGGCATTCTCTCCAGGCGTTGGACTGGGCACACTCTTCTTATTAGAAATCACCATGCATAAAGCTATACTGATGCTACCAAAAAAATCAAATCAATGTAGCTTAATGTTTGGAGAATATGAAAGACAAAATTCAAGATATAAAGAAGAAACCTGGGTTGAATCTTTGGGAAGAACAATTATAGGTATTAGTATAAATTTCTCATGCCTTTGGACTGTAGAATAAATAGGTGGACCATATTATATTGAGAGGTGGGATCATGAGGTTTGCCATAGAACCAAAAGTTGATAAAGCAAGCATTTTTTTCTATATATATATATATATATATATATACTTTTTTTTTTTTTTTGAGACAGGGTCTCACTTTTTCACCCAGATTGGAGTGCAGTGGCACAATCTTGACTCATTGCAGCCTCAACCTCCTGGGCTCAAGCAATCCTTCCACCTCAGCCACCACAAGTAGCTAAGATTACAGGTGCTCGCCACCATGCCTGGCTTTTTTTTTTTTTTTCTATTTTAATAAATTTAATTGAAAATTTGAGGTCAATTCTCTCTCTTACAGAATGAGTAATTGCTAGACATTTAGTATTTAAGGAAATTTGCTTATATGTATTTAGCTATCTCCAAGTATTTTAAACATATACTCTTTTATATGTGAAAGAGAAAATTAAAATTTAGAGAAATCTTGGGAAATAATAGCTGCTTCTTACCACCCACTCTTTAAAATTAACTAACTAGTAGCTGGGCGTGGTGGTGGGTGCCTGTAGTCCCAGCTACTGGGGAGGCTGAGGCATGAGAATCGCTTGAACCTGGGAGGCAGAAGTTGCAGTGAGAGCCACTGCACTCCAGCCTGGGCAACAGAGTGACACACTGTCTCAAATAATAATAATAATAAAAACAAAATACAATAAAAGTAAATATAAAAATAAATAAATAAATAAAATTAGCTAATTGTTGACTCGTTTCCTCTTTCCAGTACTCCCAGGTTAATATATGGCCCATTTTCCTGTCCTCTAGGCCCAGATCTGCTTATGAGATGGTGCCAAGCCTCCATTTCTGCCCATGTTGCAGTTCTCCCCACCCTTTCCTTCTTCCAGTATTATATAAAGTGAGGTATCTCTCAGCTGAGGTGGGAGTAGTTGTAATTGCAGAAGCATTTCTTTCACAATTGTTTAAAATGGAATGAGACAAGTTGGCATCTCTCGCCTGTTGGGGTATTATCACCTTTTCCAAGGTTGTGTATTATTTTTCAGAGCTGGGAGAATATCAGGTAAAATGCAGCCACCTGCAAATGGTCCTTTGAGGGAATTATGTTGTAAACCATGGAATAAATGACTTAGGAACAAATTTCAGTGGTCACTCTCAGGGTTTTCATAGCATTTTGAAAAAGTCACTGCAGGAAAGGGTGCCATTCCTTGGTGAGGAAGCCGTAACAGGAAATAGTCAATAGAAACCTTTGTCAGTTACTTAAACAATAAAAGGATTGTGGCAGCTTCCCGGTGGTATGAAGGAAAGCGTTTATGTGTTGCCTAAGCTGGACTTCCCTGTAGTGATTTGTAAAAGCCAAATAATTGAGGGCGGCAAGTCCCTCTGATGACTGCAGGCCACCAGAGAGGCCAGCCCTGAGCAGTGGGGCGTGAAACACACGCGTTGCCAGCCTTTTGTTCCACAAGCAGACCAGCTTGGGCAGGAGATTCATTGGAGGCTACTCTGAATGAGAAACTGCAAAGTTATGAATGGTCCGTCTGCTCACAGGCCACAGCCGTTGGATCTCTTGAGTCCTCTAACCTCTTTTCTAGTTGCTTCAATCCATTTCCTCCAAAATCAGATGTCATTAGGCATTGTTTTCAGAAGAAATAACCAAGGGATAGCACTCAGATAAACAGTTGCTTTACTTAATTCCCATTTTAGCCATAAATTGCTACAGAAGGATTTGTAAAAACGAACAACATTTACTAGTCTGAAAATCTGTTAAAAGTGACATAAGAAAGGAAGGCATAAATTGTTTGTTGAAAAATGACAGTAATATAATGGAAAGAAGCTGGTCTCCATAAGGAGCCAGAGCACTGCAGGGCTGGCATTAGGGGAATGATAAACGGCCCGGGTGGTGCTCCATGCTTTCCAGCGCTGGTTTCTGCATGGTTTCATTTGGTTTTCACTGTAACTTCTACAGGTAGCTATTAATATGATTCCATTTTACAGAGGAACAAACTGAAGACCAGAGAAATGATTTGACCTGCCCAAGATCATACTGCCACAGGTGGATTTATTGTAAAGCAAATGAAGCTTAAGCATCAAGGCTTGTATGGACCCCTGTGAGTGCAGGGAGCCACACACAGTGTGAGATATAGGAGGGGGACCAGATTGCAATCGGAAAGCATTTCTATATAAGCATTTCTGGTAAATTGCCTAAAGAGCTCTCAGAAGAAAAGATCGAAATCTCCACATCTCCAGAAATGTGTTGTGATTTCCTTTTTTATGCCAAAGAAACAGTCAATTCTCCTAATTTTGTATTCTTAAAGAAAGGGTCCCCAAGTTGTAAAAGTTTGAGCCCCATAAAACCTGCATGTGCTTTTGCACACAGGTGGTAAGTCATAGATCTGGGTTTTGAATTTCAGTCTTCTGATTCCAAGAGCTATTCTGTTTTCAGACTATGTCGAAATGCAGAAAAGTATAAATAGGACATCAGAAAAGGCAGGGCATGAGAATTATAATTGTAATAATGTAAAACCTTATATCTGATAAAAGACTGAAAGAAAACACTTTCAGGCTAAGAACTATGTGTTAAAATGTGTAGTTTAGTGATTTATCTTCTTTTTTTCACTAAATTTTCTGAAATGCTAAGGTATTTCAATAGTGTAAGATGAAACTGGACATACAGAAGGATTTAAAATTTTTACTGATTTAACAGATTATAATACTAGTTGTTCAAATTTTAAGTGTTTATAAAGCAAGGCCAGGTTACCAACAATCGAACTTGCAAATTCAAATAAATTCTGGCAAATAGTTTATTTTCTCTGAAGGCATTGATATCTCATTTATATTTTCTTGATGGAAGAAGAAAGATGGAATTTTATTTCCGAATACCACTAGCTTGCATTTATTTTGCAGTAGATCCTTGACATCCACTGTGCTTGCATATTGTTTTTTTGTTGTTTGTTTGTTTTGAGACACAGTCTCACTCTGTCCCCCAGGCTGTGGTGTAGTGGTATGATCTCGGCTCACTGCAACCTCTGCCTCCCAGGGTTCAAGCAATTCCTCCACCTCAGCCTCTTGAGTAGCTGGAATTACAGGTGGGCACCGCAATGCCTGGCAAAATTTTGTATTTTTAGTAGAGATGGGGTTTCACCATGTTGGCCAGTGTGGTCTTGAACTCCTGACCTCAAGTGATCTGCCCGCCTTGGCCTCCCAGAGTGCTGGGATTACAGACGTGAACCACCGTGCCCAGCCAGTTTTTACATAAAAAGTAGAACTAATGTTGCTTGTCCCTTCTCTAACATCCAGTTTCATTTGTATATAAAGGAGGTGTTGATATTGCACAAAGGGTCAGAAAGAAGGCCAGGATTCTCATCCTAGAGAGAGATCTCTGGAGGAATGATAGATCTGACAGTAGCCTAGGTTGGCTACCTTAACCTCTCTAAATTTCAGTCTCCTCTTTTACAGAATGGGAGCAGGTATATCTTTGTTACTAACCTCTGAGTTAGGTTGAAATGAGCTAATGATGGTGTATGTGCCTATCAACCATGGAATTGTCTGCAAAGATGAGGCATTCTTATTGGCCAAATGACTAACTACTGTATTATTATATCAGGAAAACAAGTCATTGTAAATAGAAACCCTGCCTCAAATTTGCAGAGGAGACTGCCCAATTAGCAGAGGTATGGATGTTTAAGAGGGCAGGTAATCATTTCTATCTCATTCAATACTGTAATTCAAGCACATAGTACAGTGCCTGGCATATGGTATATGCTCAATAATTATTTGTGGAATAAATGTATACATGCATATATGCAAGAACGATTGAAGTTTTGCCCTACTCCAATATTGGGTTCCAATATTAAAGGGTAATTTTAATCAATGGAGATGAAGGAATTGCATTTCAGGCAGAGAGAACAAAAATGGGTAAAAGGCTGGAGAATGGAAAATTAAGGATATACTTAAGGAATGCCAAGTGGCTCCACTTTGGTTGAAGAAATCATGTGGTAAAAATACACACTGGGGCCAGACCCTAAGGGGCCTTTAAAATCCTGGTAAGAGGTTGAACTTTCATACTGAAGGAGTTTGGGAGCCTATGAGTATGTGTTACAAACAGGAAAGTTTATGCTGGCAATAGGCAAGATGGGCCACCAAGAAATGGCTCACATAGTGACCATTGGCCCCAAGCTTTAATACAGCTAGCTTATTCCCATCCAATCAATCAACAAGTATTTACTGAGTGCCTCCTGTGTGCAAGAGCCTGTGTGGACCATGTGTGGCAATCACAGACGTACAAGACAAAAGTGAACATTAACATTGTTCACAGCTCCCCCCAGAAAGATGGACATGTGCATGTGAAAAGTTTACCAAAAATACACAGCAGTTCCTGCTGTGGACCAAAGGAAGGGATAGAGATGGAACGCTTTAAGAGTTTGGGGGAAGATAGAATGCTGGGCCAGAGCAAAAAATTGCCATAAAGGACATTATTGGGACCATGCTGGGGCTGCCATAATAAAATATTATTAACTTATATTAATGTAAGTGGCTTAAACAACAGACATTTATTTCTCACAGATCTAGAGGCTGGAAGTCCAAGATCAGGGTGCTGGCAAACTTGGTTTCTGGAGAGAGTTCTCTTCCTGCCTTGCAAACAGCCATCTTCTTGATGCGTCCTCATATGGCCTTTCTTGTATGCATGTGTGGACAGGCAGGAGAGATCTCTGGTGTCTCTTCTTATAAGCATACCAGTCCTATTGGATCAGGGCCCCATGCTCAGGACCTCGTTTAACCTTAATTACTTCTTTAGAGGCCCCATATCCAAATACAGCCATGCTAGGGGTTAGGGTTTCAACATATGAATTGTAGAAAGACACATTCGGTCCATGCAATTAGCAACACTTAAGTAAAATTAATATATTAGATAATGGTATTGTATCAGAATTAACTTTCATGATTTTGATCTTTGTAGTATGATTATTTAAATGAATATTTTTGTTTCTAATACAGGAGCAGTATTTAGGGATAAAGGAGTAACTCTCAGTTCAAGGGAAATGTGAGTGCCTGTACATATGCATGTGTGTGTACACACGCATGTATGCACGTAAACATACAGAGAGAGAGGGAAAGAGGATAATAAAGCAAATGTGGCTAAAATGTCAACAATTGGTGGACCTGGTTTGAAGAACTATTCAGAAATTTCTTGTATTGGCCAGGCACTGTGGCTCACACCTGTAAACTCAGCATTTGGGAGGCCAACATTGGTGGATCACCTGAGGTCAGGAGTTCAAGATCAGCCTGGCCAACATGGTGTAACCCCGTCTCTACTAAAAATACAAAATTAGCCAGGCATGGTGGCATGTGCCTGTAATCCCAGCTACTCAGGAGGCTGAGGCAGGAGAATCGCTTGAACCCGGGAGGCGGAGGTTGTAGTGAGCCAAGATCACACCACTGTACTCCAGCGTAGGCAACAAGAGCAAAACTCCGTCTCAAAAACAAACAAAAAAAAACCAAACAGAACTTCCAACACGATGTTGAATAGGAGTGGTGAGAGAGGGCATCCCTGTCTTGTGCCAGTTTTCAAAGGGAATTTTTCCAGTTTTTGCCCATTCAGTATGATATTAGCTGTGGGTTTGTCATAAATAGCTCTTATTATTTTGAGGTACGTTCCATCAATACCGAATTTATTGAGCGTTTTTAGCATAAAGGGCTGTTGAATTTTGTCAAAAGCCTTTTCTGCATCTATTGAGATAATCATGTGGTTCTTGTCTTTGGTTCTGTTTATATGCTGGATTACGTTTATTGATTTGCGAATGTTGAACCAGCCTTGCATCCCAGGGATGAAGCCCACTTGATCATGGTGGATAAGCTTTTTGATGTGCTGCTGAATCCGGTTTGCCAGTATTTTATTGAGAATTTTTGCATCGATGTTCATCAGGGATATTGGTCTAAAATTCTCTTTTTTTGTTGTGTCTCTGCCAGGCTTTGGTATCAGGATGATGTTGGCCTCATAAAAAGAGTTGGGGAGGATTCCCTCTTTTTCTATTGATTGAAATAGTTTCAGAAGGAATGGTACCAGCTCCTCCTTGTACCTCTGGTAGAATTCAGCTGTGAATCCATCTGGTCCTGGACTTTTTTTGGTGGGTAGGCTATTAATTGTTGCCTCAATTTCAGAGCCTGCTATTGGTCTATTCAGGGATTCAACTTCTTCCTGGTTTAGTCTTGGGAGAGTGTAAGTGTCCAGGAAATTATCCATTTCTTCTAGATTTTCTAGTTGATTTGCGTAGAGGCATTTATAGTATTCTCTGATGGTTGTTTGTATTTCTGTGGGGTCGGTGGAGATATCCCCTTTATCATTTTTTATTGCGACTATTTGATTCCTCTCTCTTTTCTTCTTTATTAGTCTTGCTAGCGGAGAAATCAAGGGTATCCAGTTAGGAAAAGAAGAAGTCAAATTGTCCCTGTTTGCAGATGACATGATTGTATATTTAGAAAACCCCTTGTCTCAGCCCAAAATCTCCTTAAGCTGATAAGCAACTTCAGCAAAGTCTCAGGATACAAAATTAATGTGCAAAAATCACAAGCATTCTTATACACCAGTAACAGACAAGCAGAGAGCCAAATCAGGAATGAACTTCCATTCACAATTGCTTCAAAGAGAATAAAATACCTAGGAATCCAGCTTACAAGGGATGTAAAGGACCTCTTCAAGGAGAACTACAAACCACTGCTCAGTGAAATCAAAGAGGACACAAACAAATGGAAGAACATACCATGCTCATGGATAGGAAGAATCAATATCGTGAAAATGGCCATACTGCCCAAGGTTATTTATAGATTCAATGCCATCCCCATCAAGCTACCAATGAGTTTCTTCACAGAATTGGAAAAAACGGCTTTAAAGTTCATATGGAACCAAAAAAGAGCCCGCATTGCCAAGACAATCCTAAGTCAAAAGGACAAAGCTGGAGGCGTCACGCTACCTGACTTCAAACTATACTACAAGGCTACAGTAACCAAAACAGCATGGTACTGGTACCACAACAGAGATATAGACCAATGGAACAGAACAGAGTCCTCAGAAATAATACCACACATCTACAGCCATCTGATCTTTGACAAACCTGACAAAAACAAGAAATGGGGAAAGGATTCCCTATTTAATAAATGGTGCTGGGAAAATTGGCTAGCCATAAGTAGAAAGCTGAAACTGGATCCTTTCCTTACCCCTTATACGAAAATTAATTCAAGATGGATCAGAGACTTAAATGTTAGACCTAATACCATAAAAACCCTAGAAGAAAATCTAGGTAGTACCATTCAGGACATAGGCATGGGCAAGGACTTCATGTCTAAAACACCAAAAGCAACGGCAGCAAAAGCAAAAATTGACACATGGGATCTAATTAAACTAAAGAGCTTTTGCACAGCAAAAGAAACTACCATCAGAGTGAACAGGCAACCTACAGAATGGGAGAAAATTTTTGCAACCTACTCATCTGACAAAGGGCTAATATCCAGAATCTACAAAGAACTCAAACAATATACAAGAAAAAAACAAACAACCCCATCAAAAAGTGGGCAAAGGATATGAACAGACATTTCTCAAAAGAAGACATCCATACAGCCAACAGACACATGAAAAAATGCTCATCATCACTCGCCATCAGAGAAATGCAAATCAAAACCACAATGAGATACCATCTCACACCAGTTAGAATGGCAATCATTAAGAAGTCAGGAAACAACAGGTGTTGGAGAGGATGTGGAGAAATAGGAACACTTTTACACTGTTGGTGGGATTGTAAACTAGTTCAACCATTATGGAAAACAGTATGGCGATTCCTCAAGGATCTAGAACTAGATGTACCATATGACCCAGCCATCCCACTACTGGGTATATACCCAAAGGATTATAAATTACTCTACTACAAAGACACATGCACACGTATGTTTATTGCGGCACTATTCACAATAGCAAAGACTTGGAATCAACCCAAATGTCCATCTGTGACAGACTGGATTAAGAAAATGTGGCACATATACACCATGGAATACTATGCAGCCATAAAAAAGGATGAGTTTGCGTCCTTTGTAGGGACATGGATGCAGCTGGAATCCATCATTCTTAGCAAACTATCACAAGAAGAGAAAACCAAACACCGCATGTTCTCACTCATAGGTGGGAACTGAACAATGAGATCACTTGGACTCAGGAAGGGGAACATCACACACTGGGGCCTATCATGGGGAGGGGGGAGGAGGGAGGGATTGCATTGGGGAGTTATACATGATATAAACGTCATGCACATGTACCCTAGAACTTAAAGTATAATAAAAAAAAAAAAAAAAAAGAAGAACTTTAGGCCTAAACTAACAGTTACCTCTATAAATGAAGTATATTCAAAATAGAAAAAAAAAAAAAAAAAAAACAAACAAAACAAGAAATTTCTTGTACTATTCTTGTTACATTTAGTGTCAAATCATTTCAAAATTAAAAGTTAAACAAGAAATGTTTGAAGAAGCAAAAGAAGTCTGGAGTTCTGGAGCAGATGGGAATAAGACTTTCCTCCGTTCTTCCTGGACGTTGTGCCTCTAGCCTGGCCCCGCTCCTGACATCTTTGAAGGCTGCTCTTTGTGTCTGACCTTCTTTCTTTGAGGCTAGCCAGTGGGTGATAAATCTCTGAGATATTTAACCAATTTGAAGTAGTAAATGTAATTTATATATTTATTATTTCATTTACTGTTCACTTTCCAAAGGAGAAACTATATGAATGGCACCAGGGAGTCATAGTGAGTTTGGGGAGTAGATGTGATGATAACATCAAAATTTACTGCAATTTCTCAGCACTTTAGATTTAGCGGTAGAGTCTTCATGTAGCTTGGGTCCTTTATTTATTGCAATTACCTTTGCACCAACCTAATAGTTTTTCTCACTGTAACTTTTTATGATACGGTTTTTATTTTTTAAGACAGGGTCTTGCTGTGTCACCCAGATTGGAGTGAGTGGTGAAATCATGGCTCACTGTAGCCTCGACCTCCCAGGCTCAAGAGATCCTCCCACCTCAGCCTCCTGAGTACCTAGAACCACAGATGCATACCACCAAGCCTGGCTAATTTTCTCTCTCTCTCTTTTTTTTTTCTTTTTGTAGAGACAGGGTCTTGCTATGATGTGGTTTTAAAGGTAAATTTTTCTCAAGCTTGCTGGTAGAGAAAGAATAGCATAGGAAATTGTTTCCCTGGACCATAATACAAATTAAGGGTTGGGAGGTGGGCAGGATAGGAACATAGAGTGAATGGAATTCATTAGATCATTGCAATACCACATATTACCTGAATTCTAGAATTCAGTTTAAGATTTTTAAAAATCAATCTTTCAACCTGGGCAAATAATTAGAAATACATGTTTTTCTTTGTTAAACAATAAATTGTATTGTATATATTTGAACCTTAAATCATGATATTGGCTGGGAGTGGTAGCTCATGTCTGTAATCCCACCACTTTGGGAGGCCAAGGCGGCCGGATTGCTTGAGTCCAGAAGTTTGAGACGAGCCTGGGCAACATGGTGAAACCCTGTTTCTACTAAAAATACAAAAAAATTAGCTGGGTGCCTGTAGTCCCAGCTACTCAGGAGGCTGAGGTAGGAGGATCACCTGAGCCCAGGCGGTTGAGACTGCAGTGAGCCGAGATTGTGCCATACCACTGCTCTGCAGCAGGGACTACAGAAGTGAGATCCTATCTCAAAACAAAACAAAACAAAGCAAACCATGATATTAAGAGATATGTATAGATAGTAAAATTGATATAGTAAAACAAATTAACATATCTATTATCTCACATAGTTACTTTTTTGTGTGTGACAAGAGCCGCTAAAAATCTGATTTAGCAAAAATTCCCAATACAGTACAATTTTATTAACTTTGGTCCTCACATTGTACTTTCCATCTCTAGACTTGCTCTTCCTTCTTGTCTGCTGCTTTGTATCCTCTGAACTACATCTCCCTATTTTCTCTTCCTTCCCCTCCTCACTAGTCCCCGTTTTCTATCTTTGTATATTTGGTTTTTTTTTTTTTTTTTAAAAGATTCCACATATAAGTAAGATCATGCAGTATTTTTTCTTTCTGTGTCTGGCTTATTTCACTTAGCATGATGTCCTCCAGGTCCTTTCCATCCATGTTGTGGGAAATGGCAGGATCTCTCTCTCTCTTTTTTAAAGATGGGGTTTTGCTGGAGTGCAGTGGTGTGATCATAGCTCACTGCAGCCTCAAACTCCTGGGCTCAAGTGTTTCTTAAACTTTAGCCTCCTGAGTAACTGGGACTATAGTCATGCACCACCACACTCAGCTAATTTTTTTTTTTTTTGTAGAGATGGGGATCTCGCTATGTTGCCCAGGCTGGTCTCAAACTCCTGGCTTAAAATGATCTTCTTACCTTGGCCTACCAAAGCGCTGGAATTATAGGCATGTGTCACCCTGCCCATCCAGGATCTCCTTTCTGTAGCTGAATATAAACAAGCATTTTAAAAATTTCATTGTCTATATGAAAGGCAATTATATTTTGGGTGAAGCTATACTTTTATTTGAGAAAAGCTGGTGGGCATAATACGCTTTTTAAGTAAAATAAAAGTTAATTAACTTATAGAATGTTCATTCATTCTGAGAACACATTCTTTCTATTTTTGGGGTGTCTGCATAATAATCTTTCTTTTTGAAACAATGGGGATAGTCCTAATTTGGCAATATATGCCAAACCCCAAACATATTACTTCTTCAAACCCCTAATATTTTTGAAATCTTACAGGCACGTGAAATCCAGAATTTGGGGAACCACGCCTGGGGTTCTTGAATAAGAAACCCCCATCCCTAGAAAGATCTCTTTCACTCTCTTCCAGTATTTCCTTGTACTGTTCATGTTCTTGAATATGTTCGGTGGCCAGTGAACTATGACACGAAGCTTGGTGGGAAGTAAGATTTAGCTCTCGTTGCCATTGTTTTCTTGGCATGTTGATATCAGAAACTCTAGTCACAGTAGTTGGCTGGAGTAGGTGATTTTATATTAAATGGATAAGAGCACGCTTAGTGGTACATTTCAGTTAAACTGGGCATTGCAGCCATGATGGGGTCTCTCTGCGTTCTGTGATGAAAGACACTGAATTCGCAGGTTTGAGCCTGGAATCCTCACACAGAATGTCAAGCCATGGTAAAGAACAAAGGGGCCCACGGGAAAACAAGCCACTGCATTCTTAGCAGCAGCCTGGATTTTCTTCGCTTATTATAACCCAGTGGCAATGGTTTTAAATGACAAGGCAGGATGTCTATTTAGTAATAACCACAGAAAAAAAAGTAGCTGAGGAGGTAGAAATACTTGGTTGGGTGATAGTGATGAGAGGAACCCTGGAGGCAGAATGTCTGTGGGCCATGTAATTAAATCATCAGATGTCAGCTCTCGACTTTTTCCTACATTGTAAGGAGAGAGCTATCTTCTCACTTATGGTTATTTCTCCTCATTTTCATGAAAACATAAAATGCAGTGTGTTCTGGGAAAAAAAATGCTAAAGTACTATTACAGTAGATAGCTAGTCAGACACGATCAGGGCAGGAAAGGCCCCCCGCCAACCCCGTGTTCACCAATGTCAGGCAACCATCTGGTGATGGTCAGGTGGTTATTAAACTCTCTCTAAAATAATAATTGCAGCCAGGGGCAGTCGCGCACTCCTGTAATCCCAGCATTTTGGGAGGCCGAGGTGGGAGGATCACTAGACCAGCCTGGGCAATATAGTGAGACCCCATCTCTATAAAAAAAATTATATAAAAAAACAATAATTGGTCACAACTAGCATCAGGCAAAGGCAGTCTCCCAATAGATAGAACACCTGAAACTGGTGATCAGTAGCCTCCCACTAAGATCTCAGGAACTGGGTGAGCAGGCTCCAGCATGAGCGCTAAGAGGCAAAACGACGGAGTTTAAGTGCTAGATGACCTTCCTCCGGGAACACTTGACTGGTAAGGCAAAAATGCTTCAAGTGAGCATGTACACCACCAGTAAACACTGCTCCTAGGGCTCCTCCCAAGTGCTGGGTGGCCACTGAGCATGTGGACAGCCC
This sequence comes from Trachypithecus francoisi, assembly GCF_009764315.1. NCBI lineage: Eukaryota > Metazoa > Chordata > Mammalia > Primates > Cercopithecidae > Trachypithecus > Trachypithecus francoisi. Next base: position 22,010,338 of record NW_022681472.1, on the reverse strand, counting down.
ACCCCAGGGGAAGAATCAGGGGAGAAGAGAGCAAAACCCCAGAAACAACCCCAGGGTCCAATGTAGAAGACCCCAAGTCAAAGGTCAAACATGGCATTTGAATCTCTTAAGTCACCTCTTGGCCCTCTTCCAAGTGTACTTTACTTTCTTTCCTTCCTTCTCTAGAATTTCTTTAAAAAACTTTCACTCCTGCTCTAAAACTTGCCTGGATCTCTCACTCTGCCTTATTCCCCTCGGTTGAATTCTTCTGAGGAGGCAAGAATTGAGGTTGCTTCAGACTCTTATGGATTTGAGGCTGCTAACAAGTACTGTTATGCTCAAGAATATGGTCATTATTTTATAATCCCCACTTATTTTCCTGAGGCTTGAGAGAAAGTCATTTCCTGAGACAGATATAAGTTATTACAAAATTGTTGAGAAAAAGAAAGAGAATTAGGGAGTATATGTTTGAGTTTTGTGCATTAAATGACTCATATAATAGCTCAAGATATGCATGATTTCCATTATATAAATAAAAATAGTCCAATTACTGTGGTGTTGGTTACACTACTCTGTGAATTTATTTAAAAAAAAATTTTTTTTTTGAGGCAGGGTCTCACTCTGTCACCCAGGCTGGAGTGCAATGGCACAATCACAGCTCATTGCAGCCTTGACCTCCTGAGCTCAAGTGATCCTCCTGCCTCAGCCTCCTGAGCAGCTGGGACTATAGGTTTATACCACCATGCCTGGCTAATTTTTGTATTTTTTTTATAACAATGAGATTTTGCCATGTTATCCAGGTTGGTCTTGAACTCCTGGGCTCAAGCAATTCACCGGGCTTGGACTCCTGGGCTCAAGCCTCCTAAAATTCTGGGATTATAGGCATGAGCCAGCATGCCCAGCCTACCAAAAATTATTGAATTGAATACTTGAAATGAGTGAATTTAATGCTATATAAATCATGCCTCAATAAAGCTGTTAAAAATTAATTGGTTTGTTTGGCATGTATAACCAATAAAATGTAACAAAAGAAGATAGGAGTAAAATATTTTTAAAAGACATAACTCAGTTCACATCCATGTGTAATATTGTAGGCTGTAGAGGGATGGTCAAAAGTGAGAATCTGATACTGAATCACATGAGAAATATGAAAAAATTTGCATTTTTAGTTTGAAGAGTGTTCTGAAAGCTTTGACCCGTGTAACCACCCCAGTTCTGTATTCAGTGTTCAGCAGTGACTCCAACAGGTTCTGAGGTACTAACAGGAACCATGGACAAGAAAGAGTTTATAGGGGAGGGTGACTCAAAGGGTTTTTGTTGACCTAAGAGTAGTTGTGGCCAGGCTCATGCCTGTAATCTCAGCACTTCAGGAGGCTTAGGCAGGAGGATTGCTTGAGCCCAGGAGTTTCAGACCAGCCTAGGCAAAAATGTGAGACCCTGTCTCTACAGAAATATTTAAACATCAGCCAGGTGTGGTTGTGCACACCTGTAGTCCCAGCTACTTGGGAGGCTGAGGTGGAAGGATTGCTTGAACCCAGGAGGTTGAGGCTGCTGTGAGCCATGATTGCACCACTGCACTCCAGCCTGGGTGATGGAGTAAGAACCTGTCTCAGAAAAAAAAAAAAAAAGAGAGAGAAAAAGTAGCTATAACTGGAATGGTCATATAATTTATTATGTAAACTAAGGACAGTTTGGAACTTGAAATGTGATGCTATTCATAATCATACTGGAACAATAAACATAAGCAAGTCATATGCAAAGTCACTCTACCTCTAATCTTGTGTCTGACAATATAACAAATATTTGGTCCCAGAGCAGTGGCTCATGCCTGTAGTCTCAGCGAGTCCAGGAGTTCAAGGCCAGACTGGGCAACAAGTGAGACTCTGTCTCTACAAAAAATAGAATAAATTACCAGGTGTGGTGGTGTGCACCTGTAGTCCCAGCTACTTAGCTGAGGTGGGAGGATCACTTGAGCCCAAGAGGTTGTGGTTGCAGTAAGCCACAACAACAAGAGGTTTAGGTGTGCAGTAAGCACACCACTGCACTCCAGCCTAGGCTACAAAGCAAGACTTTGTCTCAAAAAAAAGAAAATTCTATGTAACTCTTGATTGGTTTTATAGGTAGGATTTGGAATTGGAAGCCTTATATAGAAGTTTCTGGGCTTTGATTTCCTCAATTCTAAAATAGAGAATCTTATTCCTTTTCCCTCCCTCCCTCCCTTCCTTCCTTCCTTCCTTCCTTCCTTCCTTCCTTCCTTCCTCTCTCCCTCCCTCCCTCCCCTCCTTCCTTTCATCCCTCCTCTCCTTCCCTCCCTCCCTCCCCTCCTTCCTCCAACATGTATTTATTGAGCTCCTACTATATATTTTTAAAGTTCTGTGCTAGGGATTCAGGAGATAAAATAATCATTTCTAGCCCCAGTAACTCCTAGCCTACTTTTAGAAACAGAGTCACAGGCTGAGTGCAGTGGCTCACACCTGTAATCCTAGCACTTTGAGAGGCTGAGGCAGGCAGTTCACGTGAGGCCAGGAGTTTAAGACTAACCTGGCCAACATGGTGAAACCCTGTCTCTACTAAAAATACAAAAATCAGCTGGGTGTGGTGGCGTTCACCTGTAGTCCCAGCTACTTGGGTGGCTAAGGCAAGAGAATTGCTTGAACCAGGGAGGTGGAAGTTGCAGTGAGTTGAGATCTCACCATTGCACTTCAGTCCAGATAACAAAGCAAGACCTTGTCAAAAAAAAAAAAAAAAGAAGGAGAAACAGAGTCAAAGACATAATTATAATTCATGTGCTCAGTGACAGCCCCTTCTTTAGCTTTTACAGGATGTGACCCCTAAGTTAAATCTTAAACTCAGAATAAGTCTGGGCATGGTGGCTCACACCTGTAATCCCAACACTTTGAGAGGCTGAGGCTGGTGGATCTCTTGAGGCCAGGAGTTTGCAACTAGCCTGGCCAGGCCGGGCACGGTGGCTCAAGCCTGTAATCTCAGCACTTTGGGAGGCCGAGACGGGCAGATCACGAGGTCAGGAGATCGAGACCATCCTGGCTAACATGGTGAAACCCCGTCTCTACTAAAAAATTCAAAAAATTAACCGGGCAAGGTGGCAGGCACCTGTAGTCCCAGCTACTGGGGAGGCTGAGGCAGGAGAATGGCATAAACCCGGGAGGTGGAGCTTGCAGTGAGCTGAGATCCGGCCACTGCACTCCAGCCTGGGTGACAGAGCGAGACTCCGTCTCAAAAAAAAAAAAAAAGAAAGAAACTAGCCTGCCCAACATGGTGTTACTCTGTCTCTACTAAAAATACGAAAATCAGCCCAGCGTGGTGGCACAGACCTGTAATCCCAGCTACTTGGGAGGCTGAGGTGCGAGAGTAGCTTGAATCGGGGAGGTGGAGGTTGCAGTCAACCAAGATCACACCACTGCACTCCAGCCTGGATGACAGAGCAAAATTCTATCTCAAAAAAAAAAAAAGTCAGAGTAGGCTTAGACTTTAAGCTGGGGTTGGAGAAGCTATCTCCGGCAAGAGGCTGAAGAACATCACAATCCAATTTTCCAAGGTGACAAACTCTCTGCAAGGCAGCCATCCCCAGTGCCCCTTGTCATCTCTGACATCACCCTGGGCAGGTTTCCTCCATAGGGCTCATCCTTCTCTTGGGAGCACCTGCAGGTGGCAAGAGGAAAACATACAGTGGTGCCGACTGGCCTTCTATGAAATGCATTTCATGCCCACAGACCTAAAGCAGTCCCTCAGCATGGCTGCATGATCCTGCCCTGTGCCCCTGGGCGGTCAGCTCCTCCTCTCTCAGGAGGGACCTTTCCATCTTCTCTTCTCTCTTCAGACTTGCATTCACAGTCTCTGCTTTGTGTTTTAGACAAAATAGTGACAACCAGTCAGAAATACCTCATCCCCCCGGCCTGCCAGCACATCCCCCCCACTTCCCACTGGGCCTACACCCACCAAGTTCCCTGCAGAGGTGCCCACCTATACTCTCTACTCTGCTTCCTGAGGGTGCACCATCCTTTGCTCTCAATTCTAAAACAGAGAATCTTATTCTCTATTTCTCCCGCTGACGGCCAGTCTACCCACATCAGCCGTCAGTCCCGGCGCCAGCCCGGAGCGGGAGGGGGCCCAAGCCCGCAGCACCCTGGGCCCTTTGAGTGGGCCGAGCCCCGGAGAGGCTAAGGGCACGGCGGGCACCATAGCCTGCGGATGGCCCTGGCCCGCACTTGCCAGAAGTGTGTCGCGTCGACCCGGTGCGGAGCGGCCACTGCACTGCACAAGTGCTTAACCCGCTGGAGCGCAGCAGCCGGGGCGGGCGGCCTTTGTGCATGCCAGACACCAGATGGGACGCGATTAGGGACGTGACAAGCAGGGTCGAGGGCAGGCTCCCCGTGGACCTGCTGCTGCTGCTACTGCTACGGACATTTTGGCGGGAAGAGAAAATTATTTAAAAACGAAATAAATAAAAGAACGTCTACTCTGTGACGGGCCCTTCGGACAAACGTCTTTTTGACTTCATGTGTGCTCGGGGGCGGGGTTGCCGCTCAGAACCAGCTCTTTCCTCTGGGATAAAAGGCTTTTCCTCTGTCGGATCTGAGCCAACAAATGAGGGGGAGTTTCCATCTGGCCTTTGTGGGCAGAGACTAGAGCGATGTTTGCACTTGGGTGAGCGCGTCTGGCCCCGGGCCATTGTTAGGACTCTTGAATGCATGGTGTCAGCCAGCATGGATCTGCGCTGCATCCCTCTGTCCAGGACCAGCCCCAGGAGCGCCCAGGGTGTTTGCATCTGCAGACAGACAGGACACCAGGACCCCCAGAGAGAGTCTCCCAAGGTACCTCTTGGCCCAGTATTCCTGGCCAGAGAAAGACCTGGCAACTGGGGGACGTGGGCCGACCCCTGACCCGATGTGGATGTGTGGTGCGTTTAGGGGAGGGGGATAGGACACAGGCAAGCAGAGTCATGCTGTAGCTGTAGCCACACTTCCCCTGACCTCTGCCATCCCTGGTGGCCGTTTCTTCAGATCTGGCAGCAGAACTGATGATAGTAAGCATGATTTATCTAGGCCTGCAGCTTGACCACCATTTACACAGATTGGGAAATGCCCCGTTTGGATTTGAATGGAGTGTTCCGTTCTAGAACACCACCGTCTTGGGCCAGTAGATGTGAGGGAAGCTGTATGAAGTCCCCTTCTATGGTCTCAGCATCTGCTCCACTGCCTTGTCCTCTTCAGGTCTAGGTGCTCTCTTCAGAAAGCCCTGGTTACATCTGTGGTGGTGACCCGAGTCTATTAGTACACCTCATCCCTTTAGCAGGGACCAGTCATTGCATGCAGGCCATGAATCTTGGCCCAAAAGTGCCCTGAGGCATGAGAACCAGGAGAGGTCTGCAGTTAGGATGAGAGAGAGAGAGGACAGGCAGACCTGGGTGAAAGCCCAGCAGAGGGTTCCTGCTGTGGGGGGTGGGGCAAAGAGGGAAGACTCCACAGGGGAACCCCAAAAGCCACTTCTGACATATTTGCCCACAGCCAGCCTATTTGGATCTCACCTTCCCACCCAATCCTGCATTTCTAACACATCATCCTGGGTAGTATGCACAGATGTCCATCTGTGTTTGCATGGTATGTCACTGCTCTTCTAAAAAGAGAGTGATGGCCAGGTGCAGTGTTGAGCGCCTGTGGTCCCAGCTATTCAGGAGGCTGAGGCTGGTGGACTGCTTGAGCCCAGGAGTTCCAGGCTGCCATGAGCTATGATTGCACCACTGCACTCCAGCCGGGGTGACAAAGTGAGATTGTCTCAAAAAAAAAAAAAAGGAAGCAAAAGGAAAATCTGCCAGTGACCTTTATGCCTTATTTAACTGGCATTGCCTTTTTTCCTTTATATCAAAGCATAAGACAGTTAAGGCCTTAGGAGATATTTTGACATTGTGAGATCTGTGGCCACAACTTAGAGAAAGAGATGTCCTTCTTTCCCTCTTGAGCAAAGGTAAGCCCCAAATACTTCATTAGGAAGGATTTTACTGCCCTATACAGTGATTCTCCACCAGCATTCTGCAAAGAGAAGAAGAACTCCTTCTCCCGTCTCTGGGAAGCAACTGAGCATGTCTCACTTAGCTCCATTCCTCCCAAGAGAAAGCCATTTCACACCAATCTCTTTGTACTTTGGTGTAGGCCAAGCAGAAGAAGTTGCATTTTCTTAACACAAAGTTCTCTTCTGAACAGTTTAAAATCCCATTGCATTTCGGTTTTTATGAGTGAAAACAGACGTCTCAGAACACAGAATGGGAATCAGAACAGGGTGGGGACAACCAAGCTGGGTTGTGTGGGTGGGCGGCCTACTTCTGGTCAGAGGCACTCTCCCTCACCCCCAGTACCCTGTGTGGAGGCCCTTTCCCCCGGCCTGCAGCCCAGAATGAGGCTGGAAATGGCCCACCCCAGCTTGCAGCAGTCTAGAGGGCATGTGTGACAGAGAAGCCCCCGCTTTCAAGAATGGGAGGATGCCAGAGACTCTCCTCCAGCTTCATGTTTGATATGTTTTTTTATTTTATTTTTTCACAAAGGCCTTACTCTAGGCTTGGCCAACTGCAGAGCTACACAAGTCATTTGGCCTCTCCATTGAATAGGGAAGTTGTGAGCAAAATAGATTCTATATTTCCATCTAGTTCCCAAGTCTGTGACTACCATGAGAAAGAAGCAGTAGCAGTGTCAGAGAAATCAGGTTCCCAGAAAAGGGAACTGAATGTTTCTTCCCAGGACAACACATACCCAGAAACAAGCACAGGTACAAGGACACATTTGACTGTCAAAGGAGGTTTCTTACCTGATCATCCTCTTCTTTTTGACAACTGTATGAAATGACAACCATCAAATCCCTGGACTTGAGTAAATCAATGGCTTTCATACTTACCATCCTAGAATCCCTGGTCTCCTTTGACTGTCTTCCTGGGAACCAAGCTCAGGTCACTTCCCAACCCTCAGACAAGGCCTTAGTAGGGGCTGGACTCAACTCCAACCCCTGGTAACTGGGATACTGCGTACTTGCTGATCGCATGGTTGGCAGGAAGGCGGAGGTTAGTGGGCTGGAAGAGAATAATAACTATGTCTTCAACTGGGAGTGGTAGGGAGGATAGGATAATTTTTTTTTTTTTTGAGACAGAGTCTCTCTCTGTCATCCAGGCTGGAGTGCAGTGACATGATCTCGGCTCACTGCAACCTTCACCTCCAGGGTTCAAGTGATTTTCCTGCCTTAGCCTCCTGAGTAGCTGGGATTACAGGCATGTGCCACCAGGCCCAGCTAATTTTTGTATTTTTAGTAGATACGGGGTTTCACCCTGTTGACCAGGCTGATCTTGAACACCTGACCTCCGGTGATCCACTCTCCTTGGCCTCCCAAAGTGCTGGGATCACAGGCATGAGCCACCGTACTCAGCCAGGAGGACAATTCTTAACCCTCCCACTACTCCCTCACCTGCCAAGAACTCCTGGCATACAAGAGCTCTAAAGTCCGGACATGATCATGTCACTCCTCTACTCAAACCCTTCGATGACTCCCTGCTACTCACATTTGGGCACTTGGAGCCTCCTATTCTGGCTTGCTTCCTCACATTCCCTAGTCAGATCCTTTCATCTCCTCAGAGAAAGCCTTTATCTTCCCACCTCCATGCTTTTTCTGAGCTACATGCCCTTATAAAAATGCCCTAACCCCATAGCTGCCTCTTCAAATCCTAATCATCATGCAAGGCTCAAGGCTCAACTGGTTCTGCTGCCTCCTTCATGAAGTCTTCTTGGATCTCCTGAGCCAGAATTTTCTCTCCCTTATCTCAACATTCAGTCTTTGGTTTGTACCTCTCTTTTGATACTACTTGCTTCCTACCTATTCTTATCATTATTTCTACTCACCTTTGATCAAGCCTTTATGTACCTTGGAACATTTAGCTCACACAATGTATTTAGTAGGTAACTGAACAGGTGTCCCTTGATTGACATATGAAATGAAGCTGGCACAAACATGCCTGCCGGGATGTTGATGAAGCATGCAGCAGGACAGCTGTGAGGCAGGTGAAATGGAGATCTAAGAACAAATGACTCCCCAGCCACCTCAAAGCACATGGGCTTTATTTTCCAGAACTGCATCTGCTGCTAGCTTGCCAACCCTGTCTGCCTTCCAGAAAGGAACTATTTTCTTTCCCCGTCTCTCTCTCTCTTTTTTTTCCTTCTTATTTGAGGCCCACACACCTGCATACCTCTCAGGTGGAATAATGGAAGAGTTGGAAATACAAGATGTATTTAAGGAAAAGAGGTACTATTTTTGAAAGATTATATTGTGGTTAGGTTAATCTCACAATACAAGGAGTTTAGTTTTGATCACTTTCTACTTATCATTTATTTTTTTTTCTTAGACTATTTAAAGCAAGCTTTAAGGCCTCATGGGCTGCAAACCAGTGCTTCTCAAACTGGAATGTACATACACACAACCAGAGGATCTCATTAAAATGCAGATCCACATTCAACATCTGTAATTTTGCATTTCTAATGAGCTCCGGGGTGGTGCCTTTGCTTTGGTTCCATGAGCCATACCTCAAAAAGCAAGGATCTAGAGATAATTTTCCAATTATGTACAGTAACTAAGGTTCTCAAAACACCTTTCTCACTTTGAGTTCTCTTAATATTTTGTTTGTGCTATTCTAAAGCCCCATGTCGCAGATTTCATTTTATTACAGCCATGCAATGTATTAGAAGTAACCTCCTTGAAGACAGGAGCCATCCCTTTCTTATGTCTCAATATTTCTCCTTATAGCCTTCATACTGCTGGCACAGAGCAGGTCTTTACAAATGTTTGTTAAATGAATGAACAAATGGGTGAATTAATGGGCAAAATAAAACTATAAGACTATATTCCAAACTGGGCACAGTGACTCATGACTGTAATCTTAGCACTTTGGGAGACTGAGGCAGGAGGATTGCTTGAGCCCAGGAATTTGAGGCCAACCTGGGCAACATACTGAGATCCTGTCTCTATAAAAATTTAAGAAATTAGGCTAGACACAGTGGCTCATGTCTGTAATCCCAGCACTTTGGGAGGCTGAGGCAGGCAGATCACCTGAGGTCAGGAGTTTGAGACCAGCCTGGCCAACATGGTGAAACCCTGTCTCTACTAAAAATACAAAAAAATTAGCTGGGCATGATGGCATGTGCCTGTAGTTCCAGCTGCTCTTTGCTTTGCCTAAAACACCTTTTCTTTGTCCACTTAGTGACCTCTTACTCCTGGCCCTGCCCAAGCCCAGCTCCCCTGGGTCCTTCGGATGCCCCAGGCAGAACTCATCAGTTCACCTCCCTGGCCCTAACTCTTTGCTCCTCTTGGGTTTCTGCGCTGATCACATTGCATCATCACAGGAGCTCAGTCCTTCTGCCCACCTGTCTTCTCCTTTGTGTCTTCGGCATCCAGTGAGCACTCAACTTATGGCTGTTGAAGAAATGAAGTCAAGAGGAGATCACTTCAACTGACTGTTATTTATTATGCTTCTTCCTTTCTCCTGTTAATCAGGAGCTCCTATCGTTCCAGTACCTACTGTGTGCCAGTGTCGTTACTTCCCTATCTTATTTTGTGCCTCACAATTTCTCCGTGTGGTAGGTGTTATCTTCATTTTACACAAAGTCACTGAGGGTCAGGGAAGTTAAAGCACTTGCCCCAGTGGTTTCTGAAATGTTTGACTGCAGACTTGGGGTCCAGAAATCAACCATCCTCTAGAAGTTGGTGCTCTGAAAGCCCAAGTTCCATTAAGTGTGCACTGATTGCCTGTGGCTTCTTCATAAGGGCCAGGAGCTGTCAGTGGCCTCTGAGTCACTCATTCCTGAAACAAGACTTCAGATGTTTAATGGAATTTCCCCTTCCTTTCCTGTCGTTGGCATATTCATGACTCAAGTGGAGGGCACAGTTAGCAGGGAGCTCACTGACTTGATAGGTAGAGCATTGAGGGTGGGGCAATGTTTCTAAACCACAAGCAGCCAAATTATTTCCCCTTTCAAGAGAGGTTTTTGCTGGCCATGCTCATGTAGTCATCGGTGCAAACATTTTCAAAAGGTTTTTTTTTTTTTTTTGCTTTTTCTATTAATTTTAAATACAAGTGATTTCACACTTTCTTGTTTAGAGTTTCAGATAGGTTGCAGCTGTAGGGTATTGGACCGATATGGGATCAAAGCAGACAGAAACACACTTAGTGTCTGTGTGACCTCGAGCAAGTTATTGAATCTCTCTAAGCCTCCAATTTCTCATTTAGAAAATGAGGTGGCTGGGAGGACTGCATGAGAATGTGTATTTGTGAAAACAGGGGATGAGCCGATACCAGCCACTCACGAATGTGAGGTCCCCGATCTTCTAGTTTTCCCTAATATGTATCTCTCGTTGCGATCCTGCTCAAGCATTGACTGTTTCAACAATCCTAGCAACAGGCAAGATATAAATTACAAGTAAATATTCAATGATGTATCTCACTACTTAAATAAGGCTGCCCTTTAGGATTCAACTTCTTCTCCAGAAAAACATGGGCCATTGTGAAATGAAGTGAAAGTGAAATGAAGGCAAGTGAAACTCATTCACTCACGGACAATTGAGGGCCAATTGGACCAATAGCATCTGAATTCCTTGTGTGTGTGTGTGTGTGTATGTGTGTGTGTGTTTAATTCTCCACCCTAACCTATAATAATCTGAGATAGGGACCCAGGAATTTGTATTTATACAAATTCAGCAGGTGATTCTTGTAAAGATTAAGGCTTTAGGGTGACTCAACTGCTTTTCCTAATCCTGTAAAACTCACTAACAAAAGGTGCTATAGGCTGGGCATGGTGACTCACATCTGTAATCCCAACACTTTGCGGGGCTGAGGTGGGAGGATTGCTTGAGCCCAGGAGTTTGAGACCAGTTTAGGCAATGTGGTGAGACCTGGCCTCAACAACAACAGCAACACAAAATTAGCCGATTGTGATGGTTTGTGGCTGTATTTCAAGTTAGTTGGGAGGCTGAGGTGAAAGTCTTCCTTGAACCCGAGAGTTCAGGGCTGCAGTGAGCTATGACTGCATCAGTGCACTCCAGCCTGGGCAACAGAGAAAGACCCAGTCTCAAAAAAAAAAAAAAAAAAAAAAAGTACTATTCCAGAATTCCAGAGAGCCAATCTCCTTGCTCTGGTCATGTCACAGTCCTTTCTTTAGGAGACCCCAGACCCACATTTGGCACTTGTCATACCCCTTGCAGGTTTCTGGAGACAAACCTTTCAGTCCTGAAGGGAGTTAACTGACATGTGTTTTGGCGGGAAGATCATGGAGCTGTAGAACCCTACAGCACCAGGGTTTTAAAGCACAGCATATAAGTAAAAGCAAGAAAAAAGATTGAGTTTGATAATTCTGGTATTGCTTGCTGGCATTGATTTTGATAATTCAGAAATTCCGATAGTCTCTAGAGGGAACGCATCATGAGTGAATCTGCTCTGTTGGGGTGAACATTTCATCCTGTGTGTGTGTAAAATATGACACATATTATGCGGCCACAGTATACCTGAGTGTTTGACCCTGCTCTGCTGCACGCTGGCTTGGTGACTCTGAAAGGTCCTTCCCCCTGTGCATGCCTCTGTTCCCTCTCCTTGGAGTGACAGGTGGACTAGCATCTTATTAAGTCTGGAAGGGCACCTGCATTTTGACATTATCATTTTGACATAAGCATATTTGATACAGCCTTTGAAGAAGCCTAAAAAGTCATTAAAAAACCCCACACAACACTGATTTTTTCAACTGACTTTATTATCAATAAAGGAAGAGCTTCATCCATCCCAAGCTCCATTTGGTTGCTGAACCTCCCCTCCATGTCAGTGCTCTGGATGCCTTTGAGACAGGGATCGGGAAGGCGGGGACCAGTGCTGTGTCAGGTCTGGGGGCAGGTAGTTGCTGATGGAAAACCATGAATAACAACACCGTGATTGTGTTTACCACACGTCTGCCCTCAGCAAGGGCATCGTTATGCTTGGTGAGGATTGCTTCTTTTCTGAGAATCTGCTTAAGTCCTGAGAATTCCACATCTCACGTCCTCTGATTTTGCTCTTTGAATTGCAACACCCATATTTTATGACAGATTTGCAAATCTGTCTGTTTTTTTAAGTTTCTTGAATATGTCAGTGGTATTATTTTTCAGACGCTAGAGGGGGCGGGGATAGGAGGCGAGGATACTGGAGACAATATGATCCTTTTTCCTTAGCAACAGGCTGCCCAGATAATGCTCAATTACATTTCTAACAGTTTTCTCAACATATTTTGTATTGGCATTAGTTAATAGGTTACATTCCTTTATGATGATGGTTTGGAGGAGGGGCATCCACTGAAAAGCTAACCTAGTTTGAATAGACTTTTCAAAAATATTCTTAAGGTTAAAACAATTTTTTAAATAAATAAAGATACACATGGTTAAAACAAAAATCAAAGGCAAAATTACAGAGACGATGAAAAGACCAGTTGTTACCTGGGGTCTGGTGGAGAGAGAGAGGAAGGGAGAGATGAACAGGCAGGACACAGAGGATATTTATGGCAGTGAAACTAGTCTGTCTGATCCTGAAATGGCAGATACATGCCATTACACATTTGTTGAAACCCATAGAATGTACAACGTCAAAAGTGACATAATGTAAATTATGGACTTTGTTTGTTTGTTTTTTGAGACAGGACCTTATTCTGTTCCCCAGGCTGGAGTGTAGTGGTGCTATCATGGCTCACTGCAGCCTCAACCTCTTGGGCTCAAGTGATACCCCTACCTCAGCCTCCCCAGTAGCTGGGACTACAGGCTTGCGCCACCACACCTGGCTAATTTTTTTGGTATTTTTTGGTAAATGTACATGTTGCCCAGACTGTCCTCCAACCCTTCCGCCTGTCTTGGCTCTCCAAAGTGTTGGGATTACAGGGGAGAGCCACCTGGCCCAGAGGACTTTAGTTATTAATGTGTCAATCTTGGCTCATCAATTGTAACACATGTACTACACTAATATGCAAGATGTTAATAATAGGGTGTGGAGGGGTGAGGGAGCATATGAGAGCTCTGTGTTCTGCCAATTTTTTCTGTAAATCTAGACCTGCTCAAAAATAAATTTTAAAACAAGATTAAAAATCAGATACATTTGATACAAAAAATATTCAGAGTTCAAAAGGGTGTATCTTGAGCAGTACAGTTCTCACTATTCCTGTTCCCAAGTTCCTAAGATCCAACGCTAGAGGCAATGATTACTGCCAGTTTAGAAAACATCCGTCTAGGCTGGCCTGTAATCCCAGCATTTGGGAAGCCAAGGTGGGCAGATTACCTAGGTCAGGAGTTCGAGATCAGCCTGGCCAACATGGTGAAACCCTGTTTCCACTAAAAGTACAAAAATTAGCCAGGCGTGGTGGCACATGCCTCCAATCCCAGAGAGGCTGAGGCAGGAAAATTGCTTGAACCTGGGATGCAGAAGTTGCAGTGAGGTGAGATTGCGCCATTGCAGTCTGGGTGACAAGAGTAAAACTCTGTCTCAAAAAAAAAAAAAAAAAAAAAAGAAAGGAAATACCCATCTAGGGAGTTTCTCTAAGTACACATCAACATCAATGTGATAGCCTACCTTTTATTTCACATGAATATTGCATGTTATTTATACATTTCATTAAAATACATAAATTCTGGATGACTAACATGGAACCAAAAGTGATAGAAGGAGCAAAAATCCCCTATAAACCCTGGTGGCCAGAGGCAGAGCAAACATCAGGTATGCATATAGGTGCATACCAGACAGAAGGAGGCTCCATTTCATGGAGCAGTTTCCACGAGACTGCCAAAATAGCTGTCCTGAAAAACAACTGCACCACAAACACTGTCTGTAAACAGCCTGTTCCTTCTCTGATTAGAAAGTCGTATGCGGATTGTATGAAACCTGTGGGGTCTAATGAGGGCTGTTTTCTTTAAAACTGTGGCAAGCAGTCCATTCATTCCGGTGACGTCATCTCCCACATGTCTTTGAAACCTCTCCTTTGTAATTGCCCTTCAGAGTCTACAGAACAATGTGTTTTCTTGCAGTTTTTTAAATAGCAAAGCCCTTTTAGACCCTAAGAGCGTAAGCCCTGAGACACCTGGTAAATCTGCTTTTGCACCTGAATTTGCTAATGTGGTCATTCTGTTATTTGCTTTTCTTGTTACACAAAAAGCAAACAAATCCACCATCCTAGCCTACTTCTACCACCTGCACTGTGGTATGAAAAATGTGGATTCAGAAGGTTGCTTTGCATTTGAGAAAATGAATACAAATATGTCAGCCTGATTTACTTGTGACATTTTTTCCAAATTAAATTAAATGAAATCCAGGGAATGAAGACATTGGACCTATGCTGTCCAATACTATTGCTACTAGCCACGTGAAGCTGTTGAATATACTTAGTAACAATAAACAATATACTTATTTATTTGTTTATTAGTCATTATCTGTCTCTCCTTACCCCTACCTTGGCCCCCTACCCCACCCACTAAAATATAAGCTCCACGAAGCCAGAGATCTTTGTTTTGTTTACTTACGTACTTAGAATAGCACTGGCACGTAGTAAATTCCCAATAGATACTAGTTGAATAAATGAATGAAAGGCCTCACCTCTGTGCAGGAAGAGCTTTCATTTTGGTTGGGAAGGGAGCAAATATACATCTATGAAACGTGTAGGGAAAAACTTGGAATATAAATAAAATTAGGCCAGGTGCAGTGGCTCACGCCTATAATCCCAGTACTTTGGGTGGCCGAGGCGGGTGGATCACTTGAGGTCAGGAGTTTGAGACCAGCCTGGGTCTCGAAAATGGTGAAACCCTGTCTCTACTAAAAATACAAAAATTTGGGAGACTGAGGCAGGAGACGGGTGTAAACCTGGGAGGCGGAGCTTGTAGTGAGCTGAGATCCGGCCACTGCACTCCAGCCTGGGCGACAGAGCGAGACTCTGTCTCAAAAAAAAAAAAAATACAAAAATTAGTTGGGCATGGTGGTGGGCATCTGTAATCCCAGCTACTCGGGAGACTGAGGCAGGAGAATCGCTTGAACCCGGGGGCAAAGTTTGCAGTGAACCAAGATTGCGCCATTGCACTCCAGCCTGAAAGACAGAGTGAGACCCCATCTCAAAAAACTAAATAAACAAACAAAATTAAATTTCAGATTGTGTGGTGTAGATTATAAATGCTATTAGAATTCATAGGAGGGAAATAGCAGTGAGGTCTGGAGACAGACTTGAACTGAAACTTGAAGAAAGTGTAAGACTTGAGTCTGGAGTTTGGGTGGGTGTCAAGAAAGGAGATGCAATTTGAGTTAGACAGATGAAAGGTAATGGTATAAGGGCTGATTCTCCAACAGTGTGATTGTAATGCAGGATGAACACAGGGCTGAGGCCTCAGTTTTAGGGGGCACCTACAGTCACAGCCTGGAAGCAGGAAGAAACACTAGCCAAGGAACCAGGAAAGAGAAGGTCAAGGAGATGAGGGGGCCCCAGGAGTGCCCCACAGCAAGAAGCATGGGAAGAAGAGTTTGAAGAAAGGGGATGTGTGCTCTCAAGGGTCCCATGCAGGAGCAGTCCTGGAGTACAGACATTGACTTGAGGGGCAATTTTGACCTGAAGAGAGTTCCTATTTGTTATCACTTCATAGATTTTGGGTTGCCAGGCTGTTTCTTCGTGTAGCAATTACAATTTGGGTAGTGGTTAGTGTAGGTGCTGCCTTGCTTAGGTTTGATTGATACATGAATAACATAGATCACCCTACAATTCAGACTCATAGCATTTTCTTCTAAAAATATATCTCTTTTATAAAATAGGCTATTTATGGTTGGGTGCGGTGGCTTATGTCTGTAACCCCAGCACTTTGGGAGGCTGAGGCGGGCAGATCATTTGAGGTCAGGAGTTCGAAACCAGCCTGGCCAACATGGTGAAACCCCATCTCTGCTAAAAATACAAAAATTAGTTGGGCATGGTGGTGGGCATCTGTAATCCCAGCTACTCGGGAGACTGAGGCAGGAGAATCGCTTGAACCCGGGGGCAAAGTTTGCAGTGAACCAAGATTGCGCCATTGCACTCCAGCCTGAAAGACAGAGTGAGACCCCATCTCAAAAAACTAAATAAACAAACAAAATTAAATTTCAGATTGTGTGGTGTAGATTATAAATGCTATTAGAATTCATAGGAGGGAAATAGCAGTGAGGTCTGGAGACAGACTTGAACTGAAACTTGAAGAAAGTGTAAGACTTGAGTCTGGAGTTTGGGTGGGTGTCAAGAAAGGAGATGCAATTTGAGTTAGACAGATGAAAGGTAATGGTATAAGGGCTGATTCTCCAACAGTGTGATTGTAATGCAGGATGAACACAGGGCTGAGGCCTCAGTTTTAGGGGGCACCTACAGTCACAGCCTGGAAGCAGGAAGAAACACTAGCCAAGGAACCAGGAAAGAGAAGGTCAAGGAGATGAGGGGGCCCCAGGAGTGCCCCACAGCAAGAAGCATGGGAAGAAGAGTTTGAAGAAAGGGGATGTGTGCTCTCAAGGGTCCCATGCAGGAGCAGTCCTGGAGTACAGACATTGACTTGAGGGGCAATTTTGACCTGAAGAGAGTTCCTATTTGTTATCACTTCATAGATTTTGGGTTGCCAGGCTGTTTCTTCGTGTAGCAATTACAATTTGGGTAGTGGTTAGTGTAGGTGCTGCCTTGCTTAGGTTTGATTGATACATGAATAACATAGATCACCCTACAATTCAGACTCATAGCATTTTCTTCTAAAAATATATCTCTTTTATAAAATAGGCTATTTATGGTTGGGTGCGGTGGCTTATGTCTGTAACCCCAGCACTTTGGGAGGCTGAGGCGGGCAGATCATTTGAGGTCAGGAGTTCGAAACCAGCCTGGCCAACATGGTGAAACCCCATCTCTGCTAAAAATACAAAAATTAGCCAGGTGTGGTGGTGGGTGCCTGTTATCCCAGCTACTCAGAAGGCTTAGACACGAGAATCGCTTGAACCCGGGAGGTGGAGGTTGCAGTGAGCCGAGATGGTGCCACTGCACTCCAGCCTGGGCGACAGACCAAGACTCCGTCTCAAAATAAATAAAATAAAATAGGCTATTTGTGATTAATTTCTGCTTATAAAGAAATACTATATAATTTAAAGTAACTCAACATTAGTTAAAATTCCATTGTTGTTAAACTCAATTATTATTATTAGTCACTGCTTAGCTAAATTTTGGCTTTCTTTCTAATTTAAAGGAAATGTTAAAATTTCTTTCACTTATTAAGGTAAGATTTTAGGTCCTGGTTTGCTTGGGACAGTCCCTGCTCTGCCTCTTATTCTAATATCCCGTCCAGATTAGCCTTTGTCCCAGATTTTCTTTTTAAAAGATGTATTCTTATTACTGGCACAGAGAAAGCAGGGATGGATTTGGTAGGTTCCTACTTCCAGCTTCTGGTCTTGGCAAACAGTGTGTGAGACGGCATAGCAGCCACAGTTCTCCTTTCAACACATGACTATATCTGAAAGGCAGCTGGGCATACCTGTGCCTTTTCTTTTCTTTCTTTTTTCTTTTCCTTTTTACTCACCAAGGTTGCTCCAACTTTATTTATTTATTTTTTAAAATTTGAGACAGGGTCTTGCTCTGTTGCCAAGGTTGGAGTGCAGTGGTATGATCATTGCTTACTACAGCCTCCAACTCTGGAGTTCAAACAATCCTCCTGCCCCAGCCTCCTCAGTAGCCAGGACTATAGGCATGTACTACCATGTCTGGCTAACTTTTTTTTTTTTTTAGTAGAGATGGGGTCTCACTTTGTTGTCCAGGCTCGTCTTGAACCCCTGGGCTCAAGTGATCCTCCCACCTCAGCCTCCTGAACTGCTGGGATTACAGGTGTGATCCACCACGCCCAGCCTGTGTCCCTCCGCTTTTTTTTTTTTGAAGCTTTCCAGATGCAGCATAAGTAGCACCTCCTTTTCAAGGACAGTATGCAGGGTGTTTGTTGATGAAATAAAATGGTTTTGGACAGCAGCTGCTAGGGACAACTAATTCCCTCTGGTCACAGGTAGTGGTAGTGTATGCTGTGGCACTGGCTGTTGATTGCTGTTGGTGACTCAGTGTTCCAGTCAGTTGTGCTGTGACCCATATTTTGGCCTGCGTGATGCCATATGCTCAAAGTGCCAGGCTGCTAGTCGATGGGGTCAATGTGAAATCTGGAAAAATACAGGCTACGTGTATTTTCAATATGTTTGGGAAATAGAGGCCAAGCAGTTCTAGCTCAGAGTGTATAAGGAGTAGTCGGAAATCTGCTACATTGGTTGTGTCACTTATTGTAACATGTAAAACTACATCTAGTTTTTATATTGCTTATTGTGGTCAGCTGACTGATGCCCCACCACCTCCAGTACCCAGAGATGTCCATGTCCTAATCCCTGGAACTTGTGAATACGTTACCACACATGGCAAAAAGAATTTGCAGATGTGACTAAATTAAGGATCTTGAGATGAGTAGATTATTGTGGATTGTCCACGTGGGCTTGATGTAATCAAGGGTCTTTGTAAGAGGGAAACTGGAGTTCAGAGTCAGTGGTAGATATTACAATCAAAGCAAGGGGTTGGAATGATGTGGAGAAGGAGCCATGAACCTAGGAATGCACGTGGACTCCAGAAACTAAAAGTGGCAAGGGAACAGATTCTTCGCTTAGAGTCTCTGAAAGGAACCAGGTTGGCCAACGCCTTGACTTTAGCCTAGTAAGACTGATTTGGAGCTTCTGACCTCCAGAACTGTAACTGTAAGATAATAATTTTGCAGTTTTATTTTTATTATTTGTTTATTTATTTTTTAGACAGAGCTTCCTTCTTGTTGCCCAGGCTGGAGTGCAATGGCACAATCTGGGCTCACTGCAACCTCTGCCTCCTGGGTTCAGGCGATTCTCCTGCCTCAGCCTCCCAAGTAGCTGGGATTATAGGTGCCACCATGCCTGGCTAATTTTTTTTTTTTTTTTTGTATTTTTAGTAGAGACACAGTTTCACCATGTTGGCCAGGCTGGTCTCGAACTACTGACCTCAGGTGTTCCACCCACTTTGGCCTCCCAAGGTGCTGGGATTACAGGTGTGAGCCACTGTGCCCAGCCTGCATTGTTTTAAGCTACTAAATTTGTGGTAATTTGTTATAGCAGCAATGGGAAATGAATACACTTAATGTTTTTTCAATTTTTCAATAAGCTTTTTTTGCCAACAACCAGCTAAAAAAATAGAAAGTTCTTGTTTAATGAAAAATTAGATACCAGCTTTCCATGTCTGAAGATTGTTGGCAATGAACATGTAACTTGCACAACATTTTGTCAGCATTTATTGTCTGTCCACCATAGGGAAGGGAGGCATAGTGACATCACTGACCAGGAAAAGCAGACAACACCCATCAGCATCTACTTCAAAAGTTTGTTGTAATTTTAAGAAGACAGAGCAGAAAGATGATGCAG
Organism: Trachypithecus francoisi; assembly: GCF_009764315.1. Lineage (NCBI taxonomy): Eukaryota > Metazoa > Chordata > Mammalia > Primates > Cercopithecidae > Trachypithecus > Trachypithecus francoisi. The sequence goes on along the minus strand of NW_022681472.1, from coordinate 21,990,873 downwards.
CTGCAGGAGCTGCATTTCCATGTGACTTAGTAAAGTATGACTTTTCATTTAGATCAAGTGTTATTTCTTCTAAATTAATCTCACTCATTTTTATTTCTAAGTTTTGTTGTTTATATACAAAAAGTAAAGCAATTGGTGTTAATGTGATGACTTCATTAGAAGCACAAGAGACTTTTTTTTAAAACAAGTTCTCAGGCTGCATTTAGGTTAAAATTAGTTGTAAATGTTCTCAGCCTCAGCCTCCCAAAGTTCTGGGATTACAGTCATGAGCCACCACACCTGGCCAAGTATTTTCATTTTGTTGTGCAAAAGACCTCTAGAACTTTTTCATTTGGTAAAATTGAAACTCTATACCCATTGAACAAAAGCTCTCCATTTCCCCACCTCCCCAGCCCCTGGCTACCACCATTCTATTTTCTGTTTCTGTGAGTTTGACTACTTAAGATACTTCAACCATATGTATATTCTTACCCTAACTTTGCAGAGGGGCAATTATTATCCACATTTTATGGGTAAGTAATCTGAGATGAGAGCCTATATGCAAAGTATGGCCAAACCATTCTCTCTCTCTTCCCCGGCCCACATCCCCTTGAGTTCAGGCTGACCTGTATTGCCATTTCTCAAGCCTCTTGCCAAAGGGCCCATGCATTTTGTCCAAGAATACTCCCTTTTCTCATAGTAAGAGAAATCTTCCCGAACTGGGTTCTTGGCGCCTTTTCTTCTAGTGCTTTCTAAGTGACTTGTCTTTGGAATGCCTTTAGGCCCTTGCCCTTTCTTTTCTTGGCAAAACTTGTACTTATCTTTCAATACCCAGCTCAAATGTCCCCGACTCTTCCAGTCAAATACTTATTCTATTTTCCCTTTGCAAGGTAAACATGTCTAACACAGATCACATGGTTTTCTTGTTTGTTTGTTTCTGTCAGTATCTTCCGTTAGACTGTTACACTGGCCAGGAGCAGGAGCATATCATGTTTACATTCCCAGTGTGCAGCATGGTTTGCTGAATAATGAGTTAATCGTGTCTGAAATCATCTAAGCTGCTTCAAGTTCTTCCCTTTTCTCTTTTTCTTTCTGATTGCCAACTCAAATTCTCACATCTAATTCCCAGCTCACTTCTTCTAGTACATAACCTCCTCTTTCTTTTGCCTGCCCCATAAGTCCAACTTAGGCACTGCTGAATTCTGTGTTTCCTGAGGATGATGTTTGCTTTTTGTTGTAGGAAACACAGGGTTTGCATTTCAAAACACAATATTAAATTGTGGAGGAGGGTGTGTTTCTTAAATCCTTGTCATAAGTCTAGGTTTCATGGTGGGGGAGAGGACCTCTCGTTCTGGAGGTCCCCAGCACTAAAATAATCACTTGGGTGAGAATTAGGCTCATGGTTTTATTGACTGCACTTTCAGGCAGAGGAAAGAGATGCCCTGCCCCACCCACTGCACAGGCTTGGGAGATTTTTATGATGAGGAGGCCAGGACACTGACCTGTATGGCTCTGCACTGTTGTGCTGTTGCCCTGGACACTGGGATGACAAGTGAGCTACTGTCTTTCACAAGCAGCTCACCTGCCGAGTAACGGGCTGGCTGAGGGCCTGACTGGTCCTCCTGCCTCCCTGAAGCCACAGGCAGCATTTCCTCCTTCTGAACATGAGCTGTGGTTCTGGTCAGGAACACTGAAGTCTCCATCCTTCTTTTGGTCCTTAGAATGAAAAATTGTGCAATAGTAACAGATCATTGAAAATGGGGAAAATATCTGTGGCCTTTGTCCTGAGTCAAGAGAGACCTAAAACGATTCAAGAGCAGGTAGGCGCAATCTTCATGAAGTGAAAGTTGTGCAGGGACCACACTCTGATAGCCTGGACATTCTTGGGCTGGGGATGCCACTGTTGGACTTGGCATGTTCTCACCCCTCTATCTCTGCCACATTTCTCCATCACTATTAACCAGGGCCAGAAAAGCCCCTGCCTTATGGACAGGGAACCCAGAGTAAGAACCAGTTCTTTTTTAGAGTGGTTTTCTATTGCAATCAATAAAATGTGATAAGACCCTGGCAGGCAGGCATTTTTGCCCGGGGGATGGTGTGTGGGTGCAGGGCAGTAAGTGTCTAGGAGGTAAAGAATCTGTAGTTGGAACTTCAAGGTGCAGGGCTGGGGGAGGAAGGAGACCTGGGGGTGGACCTTACCACTCCCAGGGAGCTCAGAGCATAAATGGGGATTGGAGCATTTCCAGGCCGCTTGGCTTGGGCACACTTCCCACACGTTTTTACTTTAATGCCTCTAACAGCAGAGAAGATATACCCTGGGGGTGGTCAACCTTGGAGCAACTTTTCTTTGAATGCTTTTTTTTTTTTCTGATTTGTTTTCTTGTTAACTTAAAAAAAGCTAACTTTGAAACAATCCTAAGCTTACAGATAAATTGAAAGTATAGTTCAAAGAACTTTTTCCCATCTGAACCATTTGAAAGTCAATCACGTACGTGTTTGTATTCTATAAAAATACCACTTTGATAGTAGCGGTGACCTTTGAGAAAGGGGCTGAAATTGAAAGCGTTAACACAAAAACTTTAGACAAATTAAATTTAACAGAGTTTAATTGAGCACAAAACTTTTTGTGAATCGGGCAGTCCCCCACACCAGAATAGGTTTGGAGAGACTCTATTGGTATTGCCGTGTGGTCGGAGGCCTTTTATGGAGAGAAAAAAGGAAAGTGATGTGCAGAAAATGGGAGTGAGGACCAGACACAGCTGGATTCTTGCCTGGTACAGCTGCGCATGGTACAGCTGGGCCTTTGCCTTACTTGAACACAGTATGAACAGTTGGCCGTCTGTGACTGGCTGAAACAAGAGTAGGTTACAGTCTGTTTATATATCCAGTTTAGGTTACAGTTCACTGTGTAGGGAGAAACCTTTAGGAAGATGTAAGGAGGCAGCTCTAGGCTAAACTCAATTTAACAGAATATTAAATTAGTACCAAAACACCAATAACTATATGTAACTATATGACTACATAACAGTTACATATAGTTATATAGTATATGTATATAACTAGTTATATAGTGTATGTATATAACTATATAACTACATAACAGTTACATGTAGTTATATAGTTACATATAGCTATTGGTGTTTTGGTACTAACACCTCCAAAGAGAACTCAACCTTTAACTGAAATAGTTAAGTAAATTTTGCCACTTTAGGAAGCTGTCCCCTCGGAGCAAGTGGAGAGTGCTGTCTTTGAGTGGAGGCAGTGCCCATGCACACAGTACTTGTCGCTAGTAGGGCACCTTCGGGCAGTGTACAAATTGGACATCTACCTGCAGTGGGCTCTGCAGTCCAACTGCCTGAATCCATCTCTGGGCCGTCACCCATATCTGTGTGACCTCAGGCAACCTCAGAAACTCTGTAAGCCTCTGTAAACCAATAGGGTAAATGAAAGAGCCATCCCATGGCGTTGTTTGGAGGACTGCATGAGCTAAGGCACTTGATGCACTTAGCACAGTGTCCGGCACATGTAAAGCATAAATGTTAGCTTCTGTTAATACAGTTGTATTTGTCTTAATGTGATAAAGTCCACCGCAGCCCAACTGGAGGGCCCAGGAAGATATGTGGGTTTAGCCTGCAGCTTCAAGTAGCCACCAGCACACAGTACCTGGGGGGTGCATTTACCCAGTTTCAGAGACTGAGGGTGACTTTCTGCCCTCTCTCTTCTCAGGGTGGAGGAGCAGGGAATAAACAGCCAGGACTTCCAGGCCTCTCTTCTTCCTACTTCCTTCCCCAGTCTCCACCTCTCACCACATCCTGAGGAAGAACAAAGCAGCAGATGGGGAAAATGAAACAGGACCAGGCTGAGCGGTTTCGCAACAGCGCCCAGTGCTCTGCTCCCAGTTCCAGCTCTAGCTCCCAGTGGCTGCCAAGGCAGCATGCTGTCACAGAGCCTGGCCAGGACCCAAAAGAGCCAAAATAACAAATAGCTTCAGCTTTGTTCTGCTTTCTTTCTGTGTTGGCAAGAGGGCAGGACCCACGGAAGGCAGAAACCCTCTGCACTGCCCATCCCTTGCTCCTGGGATGGTGGTAGCTCTAGGCAGCTGGAAAAAAGCTCCCTCCCTGCTCCCAGGCTGCTTCTCAACTGGCTACCTGCTCCCTTTACAGGAGAGTGCCTCCTGGGGAATTTTCATGACACACTGAGTCCAGGATATATGGGGATGTGGGATTTGTGCGTGAGACGGAGGAGCCTGCTTTCCTGGTGAGGTCACTGTTCCTTATTACCTTGCTTTCCTTGGCCTGAGCTAGCAGCAGAAATGCCTTGAAGGAATGTTTGTTTATGAAACATCTGCCTAGTTACACCCACACAGGGCAGCTTGCCGCGGGACCTTGATGGCTCAGTGGTGCTTAGTTCTGTGGGTACTGGCCCTGTTACCTGCCTCAAAATAGGAGGGCTGGGGCTCAGCTAAGGCAGGATGGGCAGGGGACGCTTCCCTCGTGGGGGCTGGAGCATGCAGGCAGGGCCTGTGGTCTCCTGGGCCAATGTGCTTTGTAGGTTTCATCCGTGGGCTAATTTTGCTGGCAGAAATGCAGGCAAGAAGCCAAGAGCCGCATTTGGCAGCAAGCAGGCGGCTCCAGGAGAGAGAGTCATTCAAATTCAAAAAGCTGGTCATCATCCCCCACTTCTTGCTTGTAAGCAGAGGTCGCTGGCCTGCACTGACCAGGCGGGGCGTCTGGCCACCTCGGGCTGCAGCACTGGGGAGCAGGTAACTGGGGCTTGGCCAGCCTGGAGCCCCTGCCTGCCAGTCGCTGGTGAGCCTGGCCCCGGGAACCTGGCACGGGAGCTCTGCAAACGGTTCTATTTTCAGTCCCCGCCTAGTTTTTCAGCCCTCACTCCTGTCTTGAGCTGCCTGAGTCACTTCTCCCCACGCCCAGCTCTGCTTCTTTCTGAATGGAGTGGATTAGCATAACACCATATGTTAGAAGTGCGATTCACAATTTACAAAGCCTTTTATACACCAGCTCTCTTCTGATCTTTCATCAGCCTGTGAGGTTGACTGGGCAGGTAATTTAATCCACATTTCACAGATGAGGGGAAATAGAGGCTCAAAGAAACTCAGGCAGCTTGACCAACGACACACTCTCTCTCCAGAAAGTGTGGGACTGAGTCTTGGGGCCGGGCTTTCTGCCTTGAATCTGGTGCTCCTTCACCACCCAGGGTCCACTGTCCCACCCGTCTACACTGTCCTGGGGGGTCCACTGTCCCACCCGTCTACACTGTCCTGGGTGTCCATGGTGTTTGGGGCTGGTGAGTGGGACTCTGCAGCACCACCTGTGGGGCCCATTTCCCTTCTTCTTCATGGAGGACATCTGCTTCTAGGGAGTATTGCACCTTGAATCCAAGGAATGTAAAATGCTGGTGGGGAACAAGTAGGGCTTGGGGGATAAGTAGGGCTCTAGGCAGTGAGGAGAAATAGCCTGAAGTTGTTTCCCCATTTGGGCTCCTAACCCTTCCTTCCCTTGGCATTTCACCTCCTTCCTTCCACCTTACCTGCCAGTCCCTATGAAAATCTCCTCCTCATTCCTTCATTCACTTACCGTAAGGTATAAATGACTAATGACAGTTTAAAGGGTGATCCCACTCTACCTTAGCCTGCCTGATAATTATGTGGTCTATAATTCAACTTAGAAGACAGGTGCATCCAAATGCATTGCTTTCAGAGGACAGTCCAAATTTTTAACAGGAAGAGCATGGACAAATGACCAATGAGGACAAATGCCAGCCACCATGCTGAGCAGGTCCTGAAACCACCCTCACCCTGCTGCTGCCCACTCCCCCCCCACAAAACACACACATTGTGCCAGGCGTTACCCACAGCTGCTGATCTGTGGGGAGGTCAGCGAGAGTCCTGGGGAGGGCCTGGGTAATCAGGCCAACAGGGGACAGGGGATGCTTCGGGGAGCTCTGGGATTGGCTGGCACCAGTTAGTGTTGAGGCATGTGGACATGTTCACACATGTGCAGTCGTCCTGGTGCATACCAGCTGCATGTCAGCATTGATTATTTCATTTAATCTTTCCTAGGACATTTGGAGCAAGATACAACATTTTCTTTTCAAGTACTGAGGCCTGGGCATGGTGGCTCACACCTGTAATCCCAGCACTTTGGGAGGCCGAGGCTTGAAGCCAGGAGTTCAAGACCAGCCTGGCCAACATGGTGAAACCCCCTCTCCACTGGTCGTGGTGGTGGGCACCTATAATTCCAGCTACTCAGGAGGCCAGAGCAGGAGAATTGCTTGAACCTGGGAGGTGGAGGATGCAGTGAGCTAAGATAATGCCACTGCACTCCATCATGAGTGACAGAGTGAGACACTGTCTCATAAAAAAAAAAACAAAAAAACAAAAACGTTCTTTTCAACTACTGAGGAAACTGGGTCTCCATGAGGTTCAATAGCATCTGCACCTCTCAGAGACAGTGAGTGTTTCTGGCAGTTGGAAGGAAGTTCGGAGCCTGGGGCACCCAGGATGGAGGCCCCGAGTGGGAAGGAGGAGGTGGGAGTCCTGGCAGGCAGAGGACATGATGAGGGGTCAGGTCCTGCCAGAGGTTAAGGAGCAGAATGTGGGGGGAACCAGGGAAAGGAACAGAAAGAAAAGGTGTGTGTGTGTGTGTGTTTTGAACAGGGAAGGTGGGGGACTGTGGGGTGCAGGTGAAGACACTGAGAAACTGAAAGCAAACCTGCCCTCAGCAGGGTGGTGTTGTGGCCAAACCAGTCCTGGCGAGGCAATGAAACCATTCCCACTGTTTGCTTTCCCACGTGCCCTTTTCTGAATGTTGTCACCTGGGAGGTGTGGCCACACTTGGAGCAGCCACTGGGGCATCTGTGATTTTAGAAATAGCTGTATCTTGTCCACTGGGGGCTGCTGATTAACTCCTGATGTCCCCAGACCCCATGCCAATCATTCCATTGCCTGGCTGGGGCAAATCCTGAGCTCGGTGGAGTCTGGTTGAAGATGAAGTGGGGCCTCTCTCTCTGAAGAATGCCCAGGGCTCAGGCAGTTGAATAGAAAACTCAGTGTGCTTCTCTGTGGATCCAGTCAAAAGGGTTGGTCAGCATTTGCTCAGAACTCTGGGTACTCTTGCCTAATTAGGGCCAGGCAGGGTCCAGCTCCTGGTCCTTCCTGGAAAAGTGAGGCCCTTCCTATCCTCCCTTGGGCTCCTCTGGGCAACTCTCCCAGGGGAGGCAGATGAGCCTTATGGCAACTGTGCTCCAAGGGGCCAGCCCAGGCCTGGGGAAATGGTGCTTGGCTTTCCAGAACTGCCCAGGTCCTGAGAAGTCTGAGGGGTATGGGAAGGGCCCATAATGGGGGGCAGTGGGAGCCTCCTGGCTTGGCTCCCTGACGAAGACATAGGGACGTGGCTGGTGCAGCTCAGCTACCCAACTGATGACCTGCCACATGTCAGGCTCCTTCTGCTGCCATTTCTCACCCTCCCTGCTCCCTCCTGACCAAGGGTATTAAAAGGTATGAATCTTGTCCCGGGTCCAATGTAACAAAAATTTAAATAAATTTCCAGGCATGTGGCCTGGTCTGCAGAACGAGAGCCTTCTTACTGTGCATTGTGGTGATGGAGTCAACCACAAAGCTCTCAGTGGTTTGCAAAACTCAATGCAAATTCTAATCCTTAGGAGAGTCATCTTTCTGCCTGTGCTTTTTCCTTGCTTGTTCTTCGGTCCCTGCCAATTTCAAGGAGACAACGTGTCACATGATTCCTTTTAAAGTTGGGCTCTGGCTGGTGCTGCTTTTCCTACCCACTGCCCATCTGCCAGCTCAAAAGACAACCTGAGTGCCGGGTGGGGTGGGGGAACCGCCACAGTGAGTGCTCAAGTAAGAACAGAAATATTTGGCTGGACTGGGTCCTAACAGAGGCGATTTTATTACCCTAAATGTCCTGGAAACCCTGTTGCCTCTGGCTCGAGAAGACTCTAGGCTTGGTCATTCCCGGATGACCTGCTGCAGCGAGCCTTGGCGTCCTTCTGCAAGTGGCTGTGACATGAGTCATGGGGGCAGTCTCTAGCGAGGCTGAACAAGAGGTGGGCACAGAACAGGGAGGTTGCATCTTCTCCCCATCAAAAGTGAGAGACCAGCAGGCTGACAATAGCCACTGGACCCCCTGGGGCTTATGGTGGGGACCAAGGGGCCAGCATCAGCAGGAGGAGGTTGAGCCCAGGGAGGACAGGTCAGGCCAGTCCAGGCCCTGACAGAAGTGACCTTGCTGTTAACTGCTGAGCAGTGCCCATAATATCAAAACCAGACATTGCCTTAGGATGGAAAGAACACGCTGGGTTCTTTCTTACCATCCCTCTCATTTAAAGGAGCAGTGAGATCCAGGTTCCTAATTCTTTCCCTTTGTGAAAGTCGCCACTTTTATTCAATGAGGGAGCCTCAGGCATGCTCTTACAGTGGTGCATTAATGTCACAAACAAAGCAGATTTTATTTTTATTTGAATTGGCCAAATAAAACGTTCTATACAAGGCAAACCGTTCAACATGAAATATTTAAATTAAAAATAAATTACTTCCATCCTATATAAATCTCTAGCTGCCACATACAAATGAAAGATATCAGTTATAAATGAAATAAGTTAAAATAAATGGTTGTAAGGAGCTAGGTGTGGTGGCATGTGCCTGTCATCCCAGCTTTCAGGAGACTGAGGTGGGAGGATGGATCCCTTGAACCCAGGAGTTTGAGACCAGTCTGGGCAACATAGCAAGATCCTGTCTTAAAAACAAACATCATTGTAGGATCCTCTGTTACGACCAGCGTAGGTTACTGGTTTGCTCCCTAACTTGGTTCTAGACTCCAATATCTCTATTGAATAAGATTATTGAACAGTTCTTTGGGACAGCCCCTTCTTAAAAGACCACTTGATGCCCAAGTCTCCAAATAGCATTCAGGTATGAGGATCAGGTGTTCAGAGTCTAAAACAATGGTTGAAGAGCAGAGATAGCAAGGTGGAATCCCAGAAGCCCAGGCTTCTCAGCCACCCTCTGCCTTCTTATGGTTCACCTGGAGATATGGAAACAGGGAACTCAGCAAAAAAGCATGCATAGGCACAGAGCAGCAGTCACACATAGCAGTTGAGTCTGAGACCTGTAATGTGGCCAAACACTTCTTTGTACCAACATATGGCAATTTCCAGCACTGTCTTAGGCTGAATTTACCATAGGATCTCTGGTTTCATTAAGTGAGCTAGATTAATTTAAACCTCGGAATCAGAAAACAAACCTTTGGGGGCAGAGTTTAGGCCACAGATGACAAATATACAAGGCATGTGTCAACTAATCCCTCCATGGGTAAGCATTACTAATTGACCACTGCATTCTTCTATCTCAGATTCCATCTCTACACAGCACTTCGGGCAGCCTCTACCCATCAATCATGTTTAGTGTTTGGGATGAAAATCATTTATTAACCTTGGTCCTTCTCTATGTTCTGAACTATTTTGTGTGAAGGAGTAGCTCTAACACAGGCATTGAAGCCTGACACTCACATGAGTTAGGTGCCTTAGTCTAATCATTTAACTTCTTTGAATTGGCATCCATTAAATGGATAGGGCCACCTAATAGAATTGTTAGAAAGATTAGGATGATACATGTAAATTGCCTAGTATCATGCCTGAAACATAGTAGGCATTTAATAGATGATAGCTATAACCATCATTATCATCATTATTATTATGTTATAGTTTTAAGGCTACTAATGTTGACAATGGAATTGATGATGACATTTTCATTGATAGAACAAAAGCATAGTATCATATATGAGGTTGAACCATATGAAATTGATGCTTGTTTTCGACCTACAAAAATGGCAACTTTTTCTGGTTCAAGCTAACATATAAGATATGATAATGTATTTCATTCAAATCCCTTACTTGTTCCAACATTATCAGAGTCTTCCCTTCAATGGTTGCCCCCAGAGACACACTCTCTCACCATTTAAAAATTTCCCCAAATCAGTTGCTAGAGAGTAGGCAAAGCAGGTAGTCCCCTGGAGAGAAGTTGAGGACCTAGTGTCTGGTTCCACTATCTGGTGTCTGGTCCGTAACCTCTGAAGGCCTCCATTTCCCCCTCTGCAGATTGGGAATAATTGTGCTTTCTTCCACAGGGATTTTGTGAAGATAAGAGATAATGGATGAGAAAGCACTTTCAAAAGTTCAAATTATTATACCAAAGCAAGGGATTATTGATTCCACTAGACTATGCCACTTCAGAAAACATTAGCAGTCAACATTTAACTTTTAATGTTTTTCTATAGAAAAACTGCACATAAAAGAATAGAGAGTTCATGCAATCATGCCAAATGGCCATGAAAATCAACCTTGAGTAGACTCTCAAGTGGATATTAGAATTACTGACTTAATATATAGTGCTTTGTCCTTGAAAATTATACCTTGTCAAGGTGAAGTAAATGCAGTAATGGAAACAGTAAGAACCATTGTGTTTACAAGTGCCTCAAAGTCAATTTACACTAGAAAATCACACACTTTAGAGCAACTCACAAGGAAGACAGAGGAATTGCTTTTTTCCTTCCTTGGAGGTCTTTAAAATGAGCTGGGAAAGTTTAATTTTTTGCTTAAAGATAGAGATACAAACTTTATGACCTCCCAAAGTCACTTTCAGACCAATGGCTTTAGCAGTTCTAAGAAGGGACAGTTTTATATTTTGCCTTCGAGGGACATTTCTTTCCTGTGCTCTATCCGAGGGTGATCAATGAGTGAGGGAGGATAATGGGTTTGGACCAGCTACTAGCAGAGGTGTGTGTGGCTCAGTTCCAATCCTGAAGTTTTCTCCTCTTGTTCAGGGAACCTCGGCCAAAACAGGGCACCTGAAGAGGGTCACCTTTAGTCGGCCTCAAAGGCGCTGTTGGTGGCTCCCACATATTCAGACTTCTTCTTGTGCCTTGTCCACATTTTCCGGAGGATGCCGGGGACCCCGCAGGAAGCACTGCCCGTCAGTGGTAAAGAGGCTTCCGCTCCTTGGGGAAGGGCTGGATACTCTTCAGTCATCTTCTTGAGATGTCTGGATCTAAAGAAAAGTCAGGAGTGGGTGGGGAGGGTGTTCCGCTCATGAGCCAGACTTCATTTTTGCCCTCGAGAAGAGTGGCCAGAGCTCTATCTCCTCTGCTCCTCCTCCGTGACCAGGATCCACATAGCTGTAAGGTCACTGTAGGGACCCTCACAGGAACGGCTTCCCCTGGGGAAAGCTTCCCATGGCGTGAATGGAGGAGGTGGCCCTGGACCCACTGGTTCAAGGATTTCAAGTTCTGCTCCTGTCCCCCTGCTCTGGGTCTGGTCTTGCCAAAGGCTCTGCATCCCTACCTCTCCAGCCTCTATGTGAACAAACTTGCTGGAAAGGACAGGTCCACAAGCAGCAGCTATTGAAAAAGCATGAAGTCTGGGATAGGTTCCTGCTTCCCATCTGCTGTGTGACCTCAGGCAAGCGACTTAACCTTCACCAGCCTCAATTTCTTCATGTGCAAAATGGAGATAATCTCATCTAACTCAAGGGGCTTTTTGGAGGAGGAAAATGAGAGAGTGAAGCATCTGGCACATTGTGGGCCTCAACATGTGTTCATTACCTACACCCTTCTCCCCTTAGGTGAACGAAATGGTGGCCTTACTTTTCTTTTCTGTAACCAGGGTCCAGGAACAAATTGAAATGACTATGACTGAGTTTAGAGAGAATGGAGCCATTTAGAACCCTTTGCAATGCAGCCATGTGGACTGAAAGGGTGGCCTCTGTCACGGCACAGTGAAGTTTTTGCTTGTTTACACCAGCAGCCAGCAACAGTTATTGCCACTTAAAAACTGTACCTCATTAAGGTAAAATAAATATGATCCAATCTTTTTGGATATTTATTGGATATAATCGAATCAAAGAAAAAATTTTTTGTTTTCTCCAATTAAGTCCCCATACATTGAGTGACACATGACTTGGTTTTTATAATTCTTTCTAGCCAACCTTCTGTCATTCAGAAGTGCTCCTCACTAGCCTGTTCTTGCTCTGACCTCTCATTGCTTTCAAAGTGTGCAGTGCTCAGGCTGACGGTGTAGTCTACAGCCCCACCTGCGTGCATCTAACATGTTCCCAAGTGCATGGCTTCCCAACTACTAGATGAGTTTCCTGAAACACGCTGACAACAGCTTGTGCTAAGCTCTCCACACATTATCTCTTTCAATTCTCAGGCCAGGTGTGGAGGCTCATGCCTGTAATCCCAGCACTTTGGGAGGTTGAGGCGGGTGGATCACTTGAGGTCAGGAGTTTGAGACCAGCCTGGCCAACATGGCGAAACCCATCTCTACTAAAAATACAAAAATCGTCTGGGCATGGTGGTGGGCGTCTGTAGTCCCAGCCACTTGGGAGGCTGAGGCTGGAGAATTGTTTGAATACCGGAGGTGGAGGTTGCAGTGAGCCAAAATTGCGCCACTGCACTCCAGCCTGGCGACAGAGCGAGATTCCCTCTCAAAACAAAACAAAACAAAACAAAAACCAAAAAATTAATTCTCACCACAACCCCTAAGATGGGTACTCCCTGTGATTCCTATTTTACCTTTTTGTTTTTGAACGGATGGGGACAGGAAGGCTGAATAACTTGCCTGAAGTCATGGTGGGTTGGTGGCAGTTCCAGGCTAGAAAGCAGATCTGAGAAAAGAACCTAACCCTTCACCACCCTGAAATGCCTGTGGTGTGGAGGACGTAGTCCGGGGCATACAGGTATGTGCTGAATCGCATGGAAGACTCACTGTCTTGATGCAAGGCAGAAGGCAGTGTCACTGAGGGGTGTTGGGGGTTATCCACTCCTGCCTCCCTAGCTGCCGGTTCTGGATAAAAGCGAGTAGTCACACTGCAGTTGCAAGTGTGGTTTGAAACCTCTGTACTTGACACACTTCTTAACTGGTGGACAGGGGATCCTGAACTTACTCATGAGACATTTCTGATGCCCACATGCTTATGGGAGGTTCTGAATATGGCTCGCGATTACATTCATCTAATTAACCAAAAAACCTCCCAAATGACTTCTCCAAGCCTAAAGAGTGGCGTTAATGAAGTGGAAACCATGAAAAACTCTCCCATTTAATCCTAGGGAAACAGTTGATGAGGCGCTGCAGAGACCCAGGATTATTGGCCTCATTAAAGGTAACTTGCAGCTGGCATGGGTTTGTGTCAGCCTCTCCAGGGTCTGTCAACCAGGCAGCCTGGTGCTCTTCTGGGGAAGGAAGGATCAGGACAGTGGGAGGCCACAGGTGTTGGGGCCAGAGACGCAGCACTTACCCTCTCATCAGAACAGCTCCCTTCTCTGTGCCCATGGCTGTCGCCTCCAACGAGGCAGAGGCCGGAGTTTTCACTGAGATCCGGGGCACTGGCGGAATCTGCCATGAGGAAGCGGGAGGGAGTGTGAGGATGCATCTGCCTTCCCACTCTGGCCCTGACTGAGGCCGTCTGCAAGTGGGAATGACTGAATGGAACCACCACCACCCAGAAATAGTCCTCATTATTCAGCAGGTATGGGACTGCCTGGGAGGGCTTGCTAAACAGTGCCGGGCCCCACCACCTCAGCTTCTGAGTCCATGGGTCTGCTGTGGGCCTGAGAATCTGCATTGCTAACAATTCCCCAGGTGCTGCTGGTGCTGCTGGTGCTGCTAGTCCTGGGACTCCACTTTGAGCCACTGACCTAGAGAAACTCAGGAGAGAGAAACGAGAAACTGGAGACAGCACAGCTCAGTCTTATGTGGCAACTACCACCCTCACACCTCCATCATCACTGGTGTCCAATTTGTTACTAAATTCTGCAGATTCTTGCTTTGATTAGGCTGTGTAGGGTAGGGCCAGCCCAGCCTCTCCGTTTCCTCTGCTGCAGCCTTCAAGCGACAGTGACCTCGGACCTCCTTGCTTTCGACCAGATCCACCACATTCCTCATGCCCCTCCTTGGACTCTAGAAGCATAAGGCACCCCCACCCCCGCCCAACCACCTTGCAGGGCAGATCGACTCTACAGCTGTTCCTCCAGGCTCCCCAGCACAGGACGTCCTCATCTATGCAGCTCGGCCTCCCATTGGTCCCTGTGTGTGTCAGTAGCTCCACTGCCAGCAGCAGGTGCTCCCTTCTCTGATGTTCACACAGCAGCACCTCCTCCTTCACCCTCTGGCTCTAGGCCTCATCTGTCTCCCCTTTAAGACTGCTTCCTCCAGGAAGCCTTCCCTGAGGCTGGTGGCCCATGTTGATCTTTCTCTGCCCTCAGGTCCCCACAGCACTGAGTGTCTATGTGGGTAGCAGGGTCTGGGACTGGACCACTTGGCAGCCCTCCTCACCTGTCCCAAAGAGTGGACAAGTACTCAGGAACATGGAGAGTTAACTGAAAATTAACCAGTGGCCTAACCAGGGCTAAGTCCAGAGGCCGCTTGCTGTGTTCTTCCCCCTAAGCCCTATCCAAGGCTTCAAGTCACCACATTCCTAAAATCGCTGGGAAATTCCCAGTCAAGGGCACTTTCTTCATCCCTCCTCCCACCCCAAGCTGGCCGACTGCAGGCAGAGCTGCTGCCACCTTGTGGTCCATCTGAACGCTTCCTTCCCGTTATGCCATGGGATGGTGAACTCCCACACCCCTCATCTCTGGGTGAAAGGCCTTGTTCCCACTCTTTTCCCCTGTCCTTAGGCCAGTCTCACCCAGCACACTTCAGCACTGACTGGGATTTAGCTGTGTGAGCACTGGATTGCTCTCCCATGCTGGGGTCACGGATCTCTGATAAGCTGTGGGACCCCAGCCCCAACTGTTTCCAGGCCTGAGGGAGGAAGGGTCTGTTGTGCTGCCTCCTTTTCCTCTTCGTTCTTTTTTTTTTTTTTTTGAAACTGAGTTTCACTCATGTTGTCCAGGCTGGAGTGCAGTGGCAGATTTTGGCTCACTGCCAACTCTGCCTCCCAGGTTCAAGTGATTCTCCTGCCTCAGACCCCCAAGTAGCTGTGATTACAGGCATGGCTCACCACACCTGGCTAATTTTTGTGTTTTTAGTAGAGATGGGGTTTCACCAGTTGGCCAGGCTGGTCTCAAACTCCTGATCTCAGGTGACCACCTGCCTCCGCCTCCCAAAGTGCTGGGATTACAGGTGTGAGCCACTGTGCCTGGCCTCTTCCTCTTCATTCTTATTCCCTCCCTTTGTAACTATATCCTCATCACCACCCTATACCCTCCCAGCTTCCTCTGGACTCCTGCTGTCACTACCTCTCTGCCAAGGACACTGTCTGAGGCCAGCTTAAGGGCTGGGGCTAGTCAGTCCAAGATCATGGCTACCTGCCTCCTCTTGACCTTGCTTTTTCTCTGGCTCAGGTGAGGGCAGCTGTTGGAACTGTCACAGCCTGATAATCTTCCCTCAACATCAACCGCCCAGACCTCCTGGCTTCCCCTAAGTACCAGGTTGGGAAGAGGAAACAGCCCTGTGTGTGGTTTTCCTAGAATAGTGATAACCTAAATGAGATTCCCTGGATTAGGTCTCCTGCCCAGACCAGGAGCGAAGCACCGATATCTCTGTCAATTTGTTTGTGATGATGAGGGCCTGGCACAATAACTTGGGTCTCTTCTGGTTCTCACATTGCACCACCTACAGATCTTGAGAGCGGATATTCAAAGAGACTAGGATGCCTGAGCTGACCTCACTTCCAGCCACTGCTGACTCTGCTAACCAAGAGGGAACCCAACATTCACGGCTAGAGATGAGAGAGATGTACTGATAGGCCTGGAGATGTGCCACTCCATCTCCTTCAAGGAAGGACAGCTGCCCAGCTGTGGGAGGGAGGACAGCAGGGTGGGTAGCAGAAAGCTCTTAATTCCTTCAGGTGGGCTTGGCTGTAGAGGGCCACCTTGTCAAGGTCACACCCTTCCTGGCGCAGCCCACATGCCTTGATGGAGTGAGAAGGGAACATAAAAGCTTGGTCATTTTGGCCTGACTCAGACCAGTCTGAGTGGGTAATGCTTGTCCCAGATCTCCCCACAAGGTGTTGAAGCCCTAGTCCTGGATGTGATGGTATTGGGAGCAGGGCCTTTGGGAGGTGATTAGGTTTAGATGAGGTCATGATGGTAGAGATCCTATGATAGGATCAGTGCCTTTATAAGAAAAGGAAGAGATGCCAGGGATCTCCCTCTCCCCACATGCACAGAGGAAAGGCCATGTGAACCCACAGTGAGAAGGTGGCCATCTACAAGCCAGAAAGAAAGCCCTCGCCAGACACTGAATCTGCTGGCATCTTGCTCTTGGACTTCCCAGCCTCCAGAACTGTGAGACGTTGTTGTTTTAGCCACCCAGTCTATGGTATTTTCTTACAGCAGCCTGTGCTAACTAAGATACTGGTGTTTTGTGTTTCATAGCATGTGAGAACCTCACATTTCTTTTCCCCTGTGACTAATTCCCCTGGGAATTAGTCAGGCATTTCTACCTGGCAGGGTCCTGTGATAGAAACCAGCCCATCCCGCCCCCACCCCCCACCATGTATAAGATGTCTATTGGATAATAGCTTCTTTTGTTTGCCTAAGAGCTGAATTTCTTACAAGAAAGAGAGAAGCAGCCAGGGATGTTCCACAAGGGCACAAATTAGAGCCAACTGAGAGCTTTTAGGAGCAAAGAACAGCCAGTTATGCTTTTCTAATAATCCTCAGGCCTGGAACAAAGAACACTGAGTCTCTCTTCATGGCACAGGAGAATTAGACATGACCAGAAGCTTAATGCACAACAGATACAACTAAGCAGGCTTATTTTACTTACCAGAGATTTTCCATATGCTCGATTCCCACACAGATTTGATGTTTTGGGTTCAGAAATCCCCACTGCAACATTGAACAGAGGAGATATTACTCAGTGGTACTCTGTGTTCTGCCTCCCCCTGGCTCTGCATCAATTACCTTGTTAGCCAATCAACCATGGCAGGGAGTTTCTAAAGGCCTTTGTACCAAGCAGCAAAACCAGGCAGGAGGGTCAGGCCATGAGGCAACTGTCATTCTTCTAGGGGAGCTGGAACTAAGGCCTAAATAAGATCAGTATGTCTATGTACGTTCATTAACTATAACAAACATATCCGTCTGGTAGAGGATGTTGATGGGTAGAGGGTGTGCTTGTGTGTGTGGGGAGGCTGTCCTTGTGTGTGGGGGCAGGAGGTATATGGGAAACCTCTGTACCTTCAGCTCAGTTTTGCTGTATACCTAAAACTGCTGTAAAATTAAAGTCTATTTAAAAATAAGATCACACGTGTGGATCATTTAGCACTGTGTCTGCATGCAGTAGGTGCTCAGAATGTGCCTTCAGCTCTTCCTTCCTTCCCAAGGCCTCAGATCACAAGAGGTTAAAGAGGTTCTCAGAGTTAAGTCTTTAGAGCTGGGATCAGTTATTTAACACGGTGCTCTGGATACCCCTCTAAAAATGAGCAGAGAACACTTCATGCGTGTGCTGGGAAGGAAGTGCAGCCCCATAACATGGAAGGACTGGAGTGTATCAGATCAGAATCATGGGACACTGGCTTTACGAGAGGTATGGATGGAGAACCTTCTTTCTAATGCCTTTATTCCTGATGCCCCAACCTAATTCTGAGTAGTTTTTGCCCTGAAGCTTCTGAGGATTCAGGTGTTGAGCTGAGGTAGCTGACAAAATGTAGGGGAAAGCTGGCTTTCAGCACAGGTCTCTCTGGGGCAGGTGTCCCAGGACAAGCCCCATCTGACTATACTACAGAATCTAGAAATAACTCCCCTCCCACAAGAAAATACCTTAATGCAAATGAAATCAAGTATTACAAGACTACCAAGATTAAACTATAATGAATGGAGCCCTGGCATAACTAATAATAATAGCAGTTCACATTTTTGTCTGTACGCCAGGCACTGTACTGAACACAAACCATAAAAGTATTACCTCATTTAATCCTCACCACAGCCTTTCTTTTCTTTTCTTTTGAGACAGGGTCTCACTCTGTCATCCAGGCTGGAGTGCAGTGGCATGTGCAATCTCTAGCTCACTACAGCCTTGACCTCCTGGGCTCAATCAATTCTCCTACCTCAGCTTCCGGAGTAGCTGGGACCACAGGTGTACACCACCATGCCTGGCTAATTTTTGTTTGTGGAGATAGGGTTCGCCATGTTGCCCAGGCTGGTCTGGAATAGTCTGTACTTTCCAGTCAAGGAAACGAGGCTTTAGAGATACATAACAGTTATGATAAAGCCAGGTAAGGGTGATTTAGGGAGTAGCGAACTGACTTTGGGTGGTCTTTCAGGGTTAAGGAGGCTTGACCGAGGGACCCTCTACCCTGGCTAGGAGAAAGTGGAATTTGCGAGGTGGAGAGACACAGGGAAGGCAACCTGCAGAGAGAACAGTGTCAGGAAAAGTCCTGGGAAGCAGGATATCATGGAGCTGTCACAGAACTACTCCATGGCTCAGGGCTGTTCTACATGATAGAACGGTGAGGACAGGGGTGTCATAGGAGGTAGCCTTGGAGAGGTCAGTGTGGTCTGGAGGGCAGAGGCCAGGAGCAGACACAGTACTTAAAGCTGGGGGCGTACAGGGGCAGATTTCTGCTCCATGTGGACCTCTCTGGTAGCCTGGTGGGAGGGGCTGGAGGCTGGGCCCTTCTCTGATGATGTTCTCTACACAGTCGAGATGAAGGGAGGGGGAGCCAGGGTAGCTCGAGGTAGGTATCAAGAGGGCTAGGAGAGAAACACCTAGGAGTTGATGCTGTCAGTGTTTCATGTCGAAGGGGTGGGGAGGACAAGGTGGCATTACAGAAAACATCCTGGGGACTTGCTGGGATGAAGGATAATAGCTCCCACTGAGAAAGGAGGAAAGGCTTGAACAAGTTGGTTCTGAGGTGCCTGAGGACATCTCAGAAGAAGTCCTAGAGGCAGCCAATTCTCCCAGGCCCAGGCCTGGGCACTGCCCCATTTCCAGGCACTTGAGAGTTTCTCAGTCAGGTCTCTGCATTCAGAGTTCCTACAATTCCCAGGATACCCCAGAGCATCTTTCTCCCAGGTGAGACAACTACTGCGTCCAGGTGCCGTCTATGGCTCAGGAAAAAAGCAGTTTCAAAATCTGAGCTCCCTGGAGACAGGCACCTTTCTTGACAGGAGGACAGTCTGGCTTTGACTCAGAAACATTCCCTCCCTCCCACCCACTCTGGAATCTATCAGATTAGAGGAGGTGAAGGAATTGAACCAATCCCCAGCCCAGTCTCTCTCTCTCTCTTTTTTTTTTGAAACCTCACTGGCATATTTCCTGCATGAGCTGACTGTCACGTGCTGGGCAGATTCTCTCCATATCATAACTTATTGCTCTTGTCTTTTAGAATAAAAGACTGACTCAGGCAGCCCAAGCTTCCACAAACTACTTAGAAAGGAATGAAAGTGATCCCTAAAACTAGACAGTTGGAAAGACATTCCCTGTGGGGAAGAGGCACTAGCTAAGGAATCAAAAGACCTGATATTTAATCTTGTCTCTGTTGCTTACAAGCAGTTCGACCTTGGGTAGGTCAAACAGTTTCTATGGTTTCAGTTTCTTCTGGAAATTGGCAGAGGGGCAATTGCAGTAAATCAGAGGCTCTCTATGTTCAGGGTGCATTAGAATCACGTGGGGCAGGGGCAGTGAAGGGTGGTGGGGAAAGGGTTGTTAAAACACAGATTGATGTGCCCTAAACCTGGAGTTTCTAATTCCATAAAATTTGCATTTCCAACAATTTTCCGGGGACTGCTGCTGCTGCTCCCGGGACTCCACTTTGAGAACCACGCATTAGATCATCTCTAAATCCTTGCTGCTCAATATGTTGTGCCCAGAGCAGCAGCATCTGGAAGCTTGTTAGAAACATAAAATCTTGGGGCCTACCCAGTCCTACTATATTTGAATCTGCATAAAAACAAGATTCCTAGGTGATTCTTTTGCATATTAAAATTTGAGAAGCATGGCTCTAAACTCACTTTATGATTTTATAGAAAAGATAAATATTCTGTCTCTTCTTCTTTCCACACACACATGCACCCACCCACCCACCCACCTATATATAGACACAGAGAAAAATCTATCTCGTCTTAATTTGCAAGGCAGATTGTGGTTTTCCTAATGCTTTCAAACTCCGCATACATATACGTGTATGTAACCACTTAATAGAGAATATAGCTTGATGTATGAGTTCTTATGCAAAGGATCAGAGGAGTAGGATTAGGTTCTTAGCAATCAAAGAAATCTTGGTGGCCTGGTCTAGCATCTACAAAGGGAAAACTCAAAGATGGATGGAGGAAGGGACTATACTCAGTAGAGTCTTATTTCAGTTCTTGTAATATACAAAATTGCCAACGCCCAAAGGCTTTCCAAAGGACACCCTGTACTTTCTATTGTGTATTTTTGGAGTTAAAATATGAATAACTTTAGGTTGTGGGCATAACAGAAATAACCTAAACCAGCAATTAAAGGCAAAATACCTTCATAGACTTGGGTGGGCTAGAGGCAGATTCCTGGTTAGCTGCTTGGGGTGGAAGCCATTAAAAAAAAAATAGCATTCAAGGTAAAACTATAATGTTTCCAGTTTTCAAGACAAACTTACTCCTACATTCTTGTTATAGATTGTTGTTTGGGTCATTCAAATTTAGAATGGTAAGATTTTATGATGGCAGTTTATGAAGAGCCTGTACAATTTTACATACACACACACACACACACACACACACACACACACACACACATTCTCTCTCTCTCTCTCTCTGTTAAATAAATTATGCGAGTCTCCTTTGCTTCATGGGTCATGATTTTCTCTCCCCCAGAGCATTCTGATTTACACTATCTCTAGAATAAAGTAGGGCCTCCTGTGGAGCAAGATGGTAGATAAGAGCCCATCTCAGTGGGTCATGCTTATAATCCCAGCACTTTGGGAGGCCTTAGCCAGTGGATCACTTGCATTCAGGAGTTCCAGACCAGCCTGGGCAATATAGCAAGACCCCGTCTTTTAAAGATTAAAAAAAATTAGTTGGGCATGGTGGCTGTGCACCTGTAGTCCCAGGGAGGCTGAGGCGGGAGGAAGGCTTGAGCCCAGGGCAGTGAGCTGTGATTGCTGCCACTGCACCTGAGCCTGGGCAACACAGTGAGACCCTGTCTCAAACGAAAAAAAAAAAAAAAGGAAAAAGTATTTACTCATTACGCACACCTAGGAGTGATTGTTTTATAGGTAGAAGATGTGTGGGGCTAAGTAAGGTAAGGCCTGAGAGCAGGTGCTTTTGTGGTGGAAACAGCATTTACTTGGGAAAACACAGGTGCTTGGTCACCTGGCGCGACTGAGGCCTCAGCCACCGCCAACGCTGCCCTGACCTGGGCGTGTGGATGGCTCTGAGTGGGTCCCTGCGTCCAGGGAGGTGCGGGAAGCTGGGGCCGGGACTCACGTACCGTGTCTGGCAGAGGTTTTGCTGGGGTGGGCTGTGGGCAGCCGCGCGGCCTGGAGCCTCCCGAACCTGCGGCCGTCGCCTGGGTCCCTGCGGTCTCCGCGGTGGGGCAGCAGCTCCAGGGGTTGGTGCGTGTACAGGTCCGACTCGATCACCACCTGCCGGGCGGGGGAAGCGCGGTTAGCCCACTCCTCTGCTCGGGCCTCAGGACCCACGGCCCCCAGGGCGGGAGCTTTGCAGATGGAGCTCGCGTCGAGCGAGTCTCTTGATCCTTCCTGACTCCAGTGAATTCTAGTAGCAGCGACAAAACCTGGGCAGGAAACCGGCCAGAAGTGGCTGCTTTATTTGACTTCAGACTGCCAAATGGTGCCATGGGGCAAGCAAATGAGGGTTCTGGAGGGGACAGGGGTGTTTTTCAACAGCAAGCCCTTCACAGAGTTAGGAGCCTGGGCCATCAGACCAGAGATCTGGGCAGGTCAGCTGCCCGGTCGCCTGACGTGTTTTGACAATAGGACAGGCCTTGAAACGACGGCAGTTCTGGAGATCGAGGTCTTACAGTCTTTGTAGCTGAGTGGACAACACCCTTGTTCATGCAGACGACAACTTTTTGGATGCTCTAGCAGAGCGAAGACCTAGGGAGAGGGCTCAGGCCCAACTTAGTCTCAGATTTTTAAAAAGAAAGAAGCCGCTGGCAAAGTGGAGCAGGGGGCACGGGGTGCTCTCCTACCGGCGCCCCCACTTCCCAGAGCAGAGTGTCTGGATCAGGGTGGAGCTGGGAGATGAATTTCCACTGGGTGTGGTTCTGTGCACGGAAATCTTGATAAGCCAGAACAAAGGGCCCAAAGCTAAAATGTTTTCAGTCATCACCACCTGCTGAGTAGTTATATTGGGAAGTTACTCTGTTAGAGACCACCAAAATGGGCCTTAAAAAAATTTTTTTTTTTTTTGAGATGGAGTCTCACTCTGTCACCCAGTCTGGAGTGCAGTGGTGTGATCTCGGCTCATTGCCAGCTCCGCCTCCCGGGTTCACGCCATTCTCCTGCCTCAGTCTCTCAAGTAGCTGGGACTACAGGTGCCCGCCACCACGCCTGGCTAATTTTTTATATTTTTAGTAGAGACGGGGTTTCACTGTGTTAGCCAGGATGATCTCGATCTCCTGACCTCGTGATCTGCCCGCCTTGGCCTCCCAAAGTGTTGGGATTACAGGCGTGAGCCACCATGCCCAACCGGTATTATTATTATTTTTTTTGGAAAAGAATGTAATAAAAATACTTAAATCATTGAGATAATTTAAGTGTAAAAACTTGAGACAAATAGTAGCCATTTTATCTTACTATGGAGAGTCGTGAAGGGGAATCTTGGTAGTTTGGGCTCTGATCCTGCATATTTATATATAGGCAGGACACTGGGTCATTCATTCTGGGGGTGGGGGGGGTGGGCAGCCCTTTCATCACAGCTGTTCCTGATTTTATTTTCATTCTCTCAGCATCGCTCTCAGAGAGGAGGAGTGAGGACTGCTGCGGAGTTCTCAGACCCACTTTGTAGAAGGAGGAAGTAAGGCAGGATGTGAAGCCTGGAGTCCACAGGAAGACTGCTGCTGCCTTCCAACATTTCCTCCTCTGAAAGGGAGACAAATGTTCCCTTTCAGGAACAAGAACCACCACCTCCCCATCTCTTCTCTACATGGTGGGGAGGGAGAATGGGGAGGGAGAGAGTGGAGTGACATTAGCCGCTCAGCCCAGCAGCCAGATGGATGTAGGAGGTTTCCTGGGGGTGGCAAGGAGGCCAGGTCGCGACTGGGGTCATGCCTCCTCCAGCCCACCAAAGCATGCCAGTAGCAGGAAAGGAAAGAGGAGAAGGGCCCGGCTCTGAGCCTTCCTGTTTCTTAGCTGGGCCTGATACTTGGTTCTCATTTTCCACAATAACAGAGGCTCTGAGATGGCTGCAGCTCAGTGGGTTAGGCCCGTCCCAGGAAACAGACAGCTGAATGGATGGATGTGGCCTCCTGATAGTCTCCTGGCAGCCTGGTTTATTTTCTGGTCTATAGGACACAGTCTGAGTTTGCTGCTGGTGGTCTTAGAACACACTGGTCTGAGAGGAGGCTCTTTACATCCTGAGGATAGGAGCAAGATTAGAGAATTAGGATGGTGGTATGGGATGTTAATGAGCAGGGAGGATGAGAGATAAGGGTTGAATGCTGGAAGTTTCCTTTTCTAGGTCAGCAAACTGTCAGCTGAAGTTGGGGAATGTACTAGAGTAACAAGCGTTACCACAATAAAGTAATACTCCTTTGCTGGTCATAGAGAGGTCAAGGTAGGAAAAGCAGAAGACACGAGCTAACACACAAGCCTCAGGATCCCATCCGCTGACATCTTTGATTCACACTTCTGCTTATTTGTTGCCTAGGTTGCTGATAGGCAGTTAGAAAGACAGTCAAGAAGACCGAGATAATAGAGAATCACAATGCTTTGGGGCTGAGGGGATCCACAGAAATGTTCTAGCTCAATTCTAGCCTAATTTTATACATAGGGATACTGAGGCCAAGAGAGGCCATGTGTCTTACTCAAGACCACAGAACTGTAAGGGACAGAGCCAGAATGAGAACCATGGTTTCATGCCTCCTAAGTGCGTGATCTTGGTAAACCCATAGAAGTGCCTATATTCAGGCTGGGTGCAGTGGCTCATGCCTATAATCCCAGCACTTTGGGAGGATGAGGTGGCAGATGGCTTGAGCCCAGGAGTTCAAGACCTGGGCAACACGGCAAAACCCTGTCTCTACAAAAAATACAAAAACGAGCTGGGTGTGATGCCATGTGCCTGTGGTCTCACCTACTTGGGAGGCTGAAATGGGAGGATCGCCTGAGCCCAGGAGGTTGGGGCTGTAGTGAGCTTTGACCATCCCACTGCACTCCAGCCTGGGGGACAGAGTGAGACCCTGTCTTAAAAAAAAAGAAAGGGCCTACAGCCAGATAGGAATTTTCAAGTGCAAGTGCAACTGGTTGCTCTGTGCATTTCTTTTCTTTTTCTTTCTTTCTTTTTTTTTTTTTTAATTTTGAGATGGATGGAGTTTCACTCTGTCGCCCAGGCTGGCGTACAGTGTGGCATGATCTTGGCTCACCGCAACCTCTGCCTCCCGGGTTCAGGCAATTCTCCTGTCTCAGCCTCTCAAGTAGCTGGGACTACAGGCACGTGCCACCATGCCCGGCTAATTTTTGTATTTTTAGTAGAGATGGGGTTTCACCATGTTGGTCAGGCTGAGCTCGAACTCCAGTATCAGGTGATCCACCTGCCTCGGCCTCCCAAAGTGCTGGGATTATGGGTGCGAGCCACCGTGCCCGGCACTCTGTGCATTTCAAAAAATCAGGAGAACCCCACAAATATTTCTCCTCAAAAGCTTGAAATCTGGGAAGAATGTGACCTTTGCAATCTCATTTATCCATCTTTTCTGATGGCTGACCGCCTGCTTATTCTGAAGGGGCCACAAATCTCCATTGTCGTGGCTCCATGCCAGAAGGCTTAACTGACCCACGTCTTTGTGTAAGTTTATCTCCTTGAGCTAGTCCTATGATAGTGGGCATCGGGATGATCAAAATATCAATAAAATTATCTAAGAATTAAAAAAATTAAAGACTGGAGAGACCGTCTAGAGAAGGAACAGTGTGAGGCTTTGCCTTGAATTTGGAAGAAATACAATTCAAGAAGAGTCAGAGAGGAAGGAAAGCTGATATTAAGCATCGCTCGGGGAGGAAAGAGATATTTGAGAAGAAGGAACCTGACATCCATCCACATGGTAGTCCAAGGGATGAGAAGAGACACAAATACAAACTTAAGACCATAGGAAGTTGTAAATATGGGTACAGTTGCAAAATAAGAATTATTTTCCTCATCAAGATAACCAATCACAATTGCTTTTAGATCATCAAGTTGGAGAAGACAAAGACTCAAAGGGAAGCCAAGGGTCAGTTGGTTAGGGACACAAGAGACCAGAGACAATTCTTTCCTTTTTGGGATTCACTTTTCCCATCTGCAAAAGGAGGAGGTGGACTAAAAGACATTGCCTGTCTTCTAATTTGAATGGTCTGTATGACTGGGGCTGAGTTTTACAAGCAGAGGCTGGGCTAAGCTAACTGTTAGGGGAAATCAGAAATTCAGAGGCAAGTGCAAAAGGCCAGAGAGCACTCCTGCGCTGTCCACCTGGAGGAAGACTGAATATGGGAAGACAAGAGCCAAACTTCTTGACCAAAAGACTGAAAGATCTGTGGTGAAACTTTCTTAAACTCCAAATTACCCACGGACAACTTCTCTTTCAATTTTTGGGAATACCTCACCCACTGCTCCTTGAAAGTTGGGAGCATTTTCCTTCTAGACTTTGGGACTGAATTTTGAGGGACCATGAGAAGGATCAGAATCAGTTTCCCTACAATCAAATTTTCCATCCATTAGAAACCCTTCTCTTTCTTAACATACAAAAGGTTCTCGAAAAAGGCATACAGTGCTTGCTTCAGCAACACATACACTAAAATGGAAATGATACAGAGAAGATTGCCATGGCCACTGGGTAAGGGTAACACGCAAATTCATGAAGTATTCCATATTTTTACGACACGGCCATAAAAAAGAACAAACTTGGCTGGGCGTGGTGGCTCACACCTGTAATCCCAGCACTTTGGGAGGTTGAGGCTGGCAGATCATTTGAGGTCAGGAGTTTTGGACCAGCCTGACCAACATGGTGAAACCCCGTCTCTACTAAAAATACAAAAAAAAATTAGCCAGGCATGATGGCGGGCACCTGTAGTCCCAGCTACTCGGAGTCTGAGGCAGGAGAATCGCTTGAACCTAGGAGGTGGAGGTTGCAGTGAGCTGAGATCACGCCATGGGCACTCCTGCCTGGGCAACGGAGTGAGATTGTCTCTCAAAAACAAAAAAACAAAACAAACAAGAAAAATCACATCCTTTGCATCAACATGGATGCAATGCAGCTGGAGGATATTATCCTAAGCAAAATAACACAGAAACTGAAAACTATATACTGCGTTCTCTCACTTATAAGTGGGAGCTAAATATTGGATACATGCAGACACAAAGATGGAACTAATAGACACTGGGAACTCCAAAAAGGAGGAAAAAGGGAAGGGGGAAAGGGTGGAAACACTACCTATTGGGTATTATGTTCACTACTTAGGCGATGCTATCATTAGAAGCCCAAATCTCAGCATCATGCAATATACTTATGTAAAAAACCTGCACACATACCCCCAAATCTAAAATAAGGAAAAGGCATATAACTGAGAGAAATATAGGCAAAAGACATGAGTAAGAAACCCGAAGGGAAAAAAATGTTGAAATGATCAATACATCTATGAAAAGACAAAGAATCACATCAATAATTATAGAAGTACAAATTAAACAGGATATGTTTACCTATCTGATTGTCAAAGACTAACAACATTGATGCCACACAGTATAGGCTCAGCTGTTCTGGAAAAGCTGTTTTAAAACATAATTGCTGGAAATTTGCCAATGGCTATAAAATTGTTTCAATGTTTATCTCCTTGGGCCTAGGAGTTTCATATCTATGAATTTATCCTCAGAATCATTTAAGAACATAAAAATATGTTCAAGAATTTGTTGTGGCATTATTTAATAGAAAAAAATGGGGAATCCTATTTATTGATATTTTGGTTAAATAATGAATCTAGAAAACTTCAGGTTTGGTTTGGGTAAAAAAAATTATAGCATATTCATACAATTTTGTATTATACAGCTGCTATAAAGAATGAGGTAGGCCAGGCACAAGGGCTCAGGCCTGTAATCTCAGCACTTTGGGAGGCTGAGACACTAGGTTTGCTTGAGCCCAAGAGTTCAACACCAGCCTGGGCAACATGACAAAACCCTATCAAAAATAATAATAGTAATAATAATAATAAAGATTTAAAAATGTTTGTGTATATAAAAAAAGAATAAGGTAAAGCTATACAGATGAATTCGCATAGAAAGATATTCAAGATTTATTAAGAGAAAGAAGCAAATTGCAAAGCAGTACATTATCAGACAATAAGGCATAATATAGTTTAGTATATGGAAATTTTTCACTTAAAAAAAAAAAAACCTGGGCCGGGCATAGTGGCTCATGCCTATAATCCTAGCACTTTGGGAGGCCGAGGTGGGCGGATCACCTGAGGTCAGGAGTTCGAGACCAGTCTGGCTAGCATGGTGAAACTCCGTCTCTACTAAAAATATTTTAAAAAAATAGCTGGGCATGGTGATGGGTGCCTGTAATCCCAGCTACTCAGGAGGCTGAGGCAGAAGAATTGCTTGAGCCCAGGAGACGGAGGTTGCAGTGAGCCGACATGGTGCCACTGCCCTCCAGCCTGGGCGACAGAGTGAGACTCCGTCTCAAAACAAAACAAAACAAAACAAAACAACAACAACAACAAACCAAAACCAAACAAACAAAAAAACTGGCTGGGCACTGTGGCTCACACCTGTAAATTTCAGCACTTTGGGAGGAGGCCGAGGCGGGGGGATTGCTTGAGTCCAAGAGATTGAGACTAGACTGGGTGACATAGTGAAACCCTGTCTCTACTAAAAGTACAAAAATTAGCTGAGCATGGTGGCGCATCCCTGTAGTCCCATATACTTGGGAGGATCACTTGAAGGGAGGATCACTAAGAAGGGAGGATCACTTGAGCCGAGGGGGGTCAAGACTGTGGTGAGCCAAGACCATGCCATTGCACTCCAGCCTGGGTGACAGAGTGAGACCCTGTCTCAAAAAAAAAAAAAAAAGAAAAAGAAAAAAATGCCCAATACTTATTGAATGCTTATACACGTCAGGCTCTGGACTAAACATTTTATATGCATTAAATCATTTGCCACACACACACAAAAAAAGAGAAAAAATGAAAAAAATAAATGTGGCTTTTGTTGTAGAAGAAAAAAAAATCATTTGCTCCTTCCCATGGTTCTTGAGATATGTTCTCTTACTATCCTTATTTTAATGCTAAGGAAGTTGAGTTCCACAATAGCTAAACAACTTGCTCAGGGTCGCATAGCTAGAAATGGATAGAACTGGGATTTATAGAACTGGGATTTAAACCCAGGCCATTTGACTCTGAAGTCTACACATCTAACCCCTCTCTTCTGTAGCTTCTCAGGATTTGCTGATAGTATACAGTAGTCCCCTTTCATCTATGGTTTCAGTTACCCTTGGTCAAGTAGAGTCTGAAAATATTAAACGGAAAATTCCAGAAATATTTCATAGGTTTTAAATTTTGCACCATTCGGAGCAGTGTGATGAAATCTCACACCAATCCACATGGCCCCTCCTGGGGCATGAATCATCCCTTTGTCCAGGGTCTCCATTCCGTGGACAACCTCCACTTGTTAGTCACTTAGTAGCCATCCCGGTTATTAGATTTAGAGGACATAGTGATACAGGGTTTAGTACTATCCATGGTTTCAGGCGTCCACTAGAGGTTTTGGAACGTATTTCCTGCAGATAAGGGGGGGACTACTGTATTGTATAAAATTTTATATAGCATATACTGCTTTTGGAAATAAAAAGGTAATACATTTATATACATGTATATATTTACATGTATAGTATATGTACATGTTATATGCAAAAAACAACTAGTAAAACTCCATCTCATTCAAAGGACATTAATTTTTTTTTTTTTTTTTGAGGCAGGATCTCACTGTTCGCCCAGGCTGGAGTACAGTAGCATGACCATGGCTTACTGTAGCCTTGAACTCCCTGGCTCACATGATCCTTCAATTTCAGCCTCCCAAGTAGCTAGGACAACAGGAGCATAGCACCATGCCTGGCTATTTTTTTCTTTTTTTGAGATGGAGTCTTGCTCTGTTGCCCAGGCTGGAATGCAGTGGCACGATCTTGGCTCACTGCAACCTCTGCCTCTCAGGTTCAAGCAATTCTCCTGCCTCAGCCTCCTGAGTAGCTGGGATTACAGGTATGCACCACCATGCCCAACTAATTTTTGTATTTTTGGTAGAGATGGGGTTTCTCCATGTTGGCCAGGCTGATCTTGAACTCCTGACCTCAGGTGAATCGCCCGCCTCAGCTTTCCAAAGTGCTAGGATTACAGGCATGAGCCACTGCACCTGGCCGCCTGGATAATTTTTTGACTTTTTTTGTAGAGTCGGGGTCTCATTATGTTGCCCAGGCTGGCCTCGAGTTCTTGGGCTCTAGCTAACCTCCTGCTTCAACCTTCCAAAGTGCTGGGATTATAGGTGTGAGCCACAGTGCCCAGTCGAAAAACATTTTTAATGGAGAATAGGCTTTTGAAAATTGAGATACTTCACAACTGAAATGCTATCCTATGAAAAATTGTCATAGAAATAGAAACTCCAGTACAACCAGGAGGAGACAATTCAGTTTCAACTTTAAAGCGCAAAGATGTATTGACAGTTTTTATGTGAAGATATTTATATATAAAATGGGAATTGCACAGCATTAGGCTCTAAAGACATGTAAGCTAATTTTAGAGTAATGCATATGCATGTTAAGGCAGCAAAACATAATACAAAAAGAGGAAAGCCAATGCTGGTGATGTTGGTGGTAAATGGACAAGCACTGCTGGAAGCCCCCCAGTTGTTCAGAATTCCTGACAGTATGTGACAAAACTGTAAAAAGAACCAGTTTGAGCAAATCACAATTCTCTACATCTAGCACAATGTTTGTCACACACAGTAGGAATACAAATATTTGATGAAGGAGTGGATGGATGGATGAAATTGTTCTTATCCTTTTACATGTTTATTCTACTTTGAGGCCTATGCTCTGAGGAATTAATCTGAAAGAATAGCATTTTGGCCAGGTGCCGTGGTTCATGCCTATAATCCCAGCACTTTGGAAGCCAAGGCAGGTGGATCATGAGGTCAGGAGAGCAAGACCATCCCGGCCAACATAGTGAAACCCCGTCTCTACTAAAATACAAAAAATTAGCCGGGCATGCTGACATGTGCCTGTAGTCCCAGCTACTTGGGAGGCTGAGACAGGGGAATCCCTTGAACCCCGGAGGCGGCGGAGGTAGCAGTGAGCCGACATTGCGCCACTGCACTCCAGCCTGGTGACAGAGCGAGACTCCGTCTCAAAAAAAAAAAAAAAAAAAAAAAAAGAATAGTATTTTGTATAAATACATTCATTGTTGTGCTATTAATAATAGTGAAAAAAAAAAAAAAAAAAGGAACATTACAAATGCCAACAATAGGAAAACACCTAGATCAGGAATGCTATGTCCATATCATGGACTCTGTTTAAACAAGAAGAAAAAATGTGTACATAAAACAAGGCTTACTCTCTGTGCCTGGAGAAAATGGCAGAATAAGAGGTCCAGTTCTGGGTCACTCGGTGTCTGGTTGACATTTGTCAATTATTTTGGTTAAGTGGAGAACAGAGAGTGCAGCACCCACCACACGGAACACTGAAACCCTCCTGGCCATTGAGAGCTGTGGAGGGAGAGTGAAGAAGCCTGGCATTGCTTTTTAAATGAAAGGCAACCAAACAGCATCAAAACTAAAGTTTCCTTACATTCTTGGTCAACAGATGTTGAGAGCTTTTGGCTCTTCTTCTGGCTGGACTGGATACTGCAAAGACAGAGAGAAAGAAATGGTTTTAGACAACACCAGCGAGGCTGATATAGCTATAGTAACAACACTAAGAAGGCTTGAATCTCTGGCGAGGCAGGGGCATAGAGGAGGAGATGGGAAAAAGAGACAGGGTCATTGCGACTGAAGATGTTACTTGGCTTGAGTACAGAGTTCATAGCTGCATTACTCACAAGAGCTGAGGTTTGGGAACAACCCAAATGTCCACCAACAGATGAATGAATAAACAAAATATGGTGTCTATATGTGATGGAATATTACTCAGCCTTGAAAAGGAATGGAATTCTGATACATGCTACACATGGATGAACCTTGAACACATGGTACTAAGTGAAATAAGCCAGACACAAAAGGTCACATAGTCTATGATTCCTCTTAATATGGGGCTCCTGGAGTAGTCAAATTTATAGAGACAGAAAAACAAACAAAAGGACAAAAAAACCAAATTTGTAGAGACAGAAAGTAGAATGGTGGTTACCAGTGGCTGGAAGAGTGGGGGAATGAGTTAGTGTTCAATGGGTTCAGAGTTTTAGTTTGGGATAATGAAGAAGTGATAGGATGGATGGGGTGATGGTTGCACAACAATGTGAATAGACTTAATGCCACTGACCTGGACACTTAAAATACTTTTAAAAATGGTACATTTTGTTATGTATATTTTACCAGAATTATAAAAATACTTAAAGAAATTAACCATTAAAAATGTTACTTGGTTGGGAAAAGGTGTGGATTTTGTTGAAAATGGAGACACCAGGCGTCTGTTTTCCATGTTGCTGCTAGGATGATCCACTTACAACTTAAATCCCACCATGTCCCTGCCCGGCTTAGAACAGAAATGACTTCGTGTCAAATATCAGATGAGTGACAGACGAGTGCTGGCCTTGTTATCTTCTGCAAAGCCTGAGAAGCCTGCAGAAACGAATGCTGGTTAGCAGCCAGAGCTCCCGGCTCCCTCCCTTGGCTTGGTGTGAATCTGAACTTGATCCTTTGCCAGTTACCAGCTATGCGACTTGGGTAAATCTCTCTCTCTCTCTCTCTTTCTCTCTCTCTCTCTCTCTGTCGCACTTTCCTCCCTTCAAGACAGGAATCATAATGGCACCTACCTCAGAAGGCTATGGCAAAGATTAAAGGAACTCATCCTTAAAAAATCTTTGGTCTAGCACCTGATGAGGAATGAATTCCCAGGAATCAGAGGTAGTTATGATTTTCCTCTTTTTCTGCAAGATGAGGGAAGGTGGGAGGAGTAGGTGATGGCTACAGATGATAGCATTCTGTTAGGATTTCTCTTTCTGGAACATTCCATGTTTCCTCCTGCTGTTCCCCAATTTCCCTCACCACCCCTTCCCCATTGTTGCTTATCCCAAATGAATTATTTTGAATGCTATGGTGTTGTTCACCCAGAGTTAAATCCACTGAAATAACTTCTGGCACAACTTTTTCATAAAACCACGATGTTTATCTATTGTAGTTACTGTGAATTGTGCTGATGAAATCTTTCCCTTAAAGGGCTCTCATCCTTTCAAGAAAGTAAAACCACACACATGTTCTCAGTTACAGGATTGGTCTATGTCCTGTGCCTTTCAAAATACTTAAGAAGCAACATAATATTTGCTATTGCCATATTTTGGGGAGGTTTTAAGATGGCTCAGTTAAAAAAAGTATGTATGTAGGTATTGGGCTGAACTCAAATGTGTGTGTTGGAAAGAGGGATATAATACAAAAACAATAAATGTAATGATGGCTCACATTGCACTACCCTGGGTGATGGCTTGTTTATCTCTTTTAGAGCAACTTCACAAGGTAGCTACTCTTTGTGAACTCCCTTGCATAGATAGGGATGCCTGAGGGATAGAGGGGCCACACAGTCGATGTTGGAACAAGGTCCACACTCCTAACCACCAGGCTGCACTGCCTGTACTGCTGAGGTTGTACTGGGGAAGGTTTGGTTACTGAACATCCTTAAGCATGGCTAACCCGCAGCCTTTGGGAAACGGCACACCAGGGAGGAGCCCTTGTTAGATAGAATCAAGCGACTCTATTTGTACAGTTAGGGGATATGGAATGTAATGAAGAGTTATCACTCTCTCTCATGAGCGGCGACTCAAGACCTGCTAGCGCTGTCTTCTCTCATGAAGAGCCCTCTGCTTGGAGGCTTTGGAGAAGGCCAGTGAGGCCAGGCAAGAAGTGAGAAGAGGTGGACTTAATTCATCCATGATAAAATACAAAATGGCCATAATCCTTTTCTAGAGGACAGCTTCCTGAGCAGTGAAATGTCCATGAATACCACTGAATACTTTGTTTAATACCAGGAGGTGGCCATGAATGAAAATGACAAGGAAAAAAGATAAGATTACATATTTATCTTTGACTGATCATGTTGATTATTCTAAATACAAAATAAAATTGGAAATCACTTTGTAAGTGATGTATTTAATGGTGCTTACCACATGCCAGCTACTGTTCTAAATGCTTTATATATGTACTCATTTATTCCCCATATGATCCTGGAAGATAAGTTGTTCCTCCCATTTATAGCAGTGGAAACTCAGGCCCAGAGAGGTTAAATAGCTTGCCCAAGGTCAAACAGTGCAGAAGTGGCAGCAGTCCCTTAATCACTTGGTCTTTCACTTTTTCTCTCTTTAAAAATTTTGTACAGCGGAATGAATGATAGAAAATAAACACATTTAACATTTTCATATTTGCTTCTACTTTGTTTTCTTCCCATATACAAGAAATACAAAATCAGAGGCAATATTTTGGTTCTCTTTCTACCTTTCCCTAATTCTCCTTCCCTAGCTTCCCAAGACTACTGAGATCACTAATTTTATCTGTATCTTTCTGGTCTATGTTTTAGTATTTTTCTGTAGATACATATCCATAAACAATATATAGTATTGGTTTATATTTTCAAATTTACAGAAATGCTATCAAACATATATAATTTTTCAGCCTGGTGTTTGGCACTCAGCATTATGCTTAGATCTACCTATGTTCATACATCTAGTTTATTCCTGTTGACAATGTATAGTATTCCGTACCATGAGGGCACCACATTTTAACCATTCCCCTCTTCATGGACACAAGTTATTTTCAGTTGTGCCCTCTTAGAACCAATGCCACTGTGAACATCCAGGGGTAAGAGGAGTTCCCCCCAAAAGCGAAACTGCTGATTCCCAGGGTCAGCTTGGACTTTCAGAGTTTCCAGAGGGAATTCCAACTCCTGCACGTGGGCGGCAGACTCCCAGCTCTTTTCCCTCTCTCTGGATCTGGCAGTAAATGTCTAAAGCTTAATTTATGTCCTGCAGGCTGTCTCTTTGTGGCCAAACGGAATCTCTCCCTCCCCCGCTGTGCAATGGCCCTGTCGGCGGCTGACACAGGGGAAGAAAGGAATTGTTTGAATGTGGACTCACAACACCAGCAAACACCCAGCCCACTTCATTCAAGGCTGACATGAGACCAGGGGCTAAGCCTGAGTCATGGGGATGGATGGGAGGGGGCAAGACAGGAGCGCAGGCAAAGAGCAGAGGCGGCAGTAGAGGGGGCCATGCTTAGGAGGGGGTGAGGGGACTGCCCAGGAACCAGACACTTGGAGTCATCAGAACCCTCACACAAAGCCCTTAACGCCATTCACTGAGGACCACACGAGCTTATAAAGTCAAGATTCTCGTGTCGCATTCTCTGGCAGCATTAGTTCCAGGTTAAGTTTGCAAGGTGGCCCTGGGTTCTGTGGAGAAGCCAGCCCAGGGTCAGGGCGCTCTCTGTTTCATTGGACTTCAAGCAGCCGCCGGGAGTGTTTCTCCGCACATTGCATGGCACAGTTACAAGTCATACTTTTAAGCCAGCTGTTCTCATTTCAGAACCCACTTGCTCACTGGAAAAAATGAAAGTCTCTATCTAGCCCTGGGATTTTGTTTTCACCTGTGTCCGCAGCAATGGCTTGCTGTCACTTCCATTGTTGTACTGGACTGTTGGTTCTGAATTTAATGAAACAGGGAGCATTTAGCTGCTCTCGCCCTCCCCTTGATGGATTGTTTCTCAGTGATTGATGTTTATCCTTGTGCCTCTTTCCCTCCTTCAAAAAATCAAATACCATCAAAACAGAGAGTCCGTCAGACCCCAGCGACCTGAGGATAAACCGTAGTAAGGCAGCATGTGACTGTCCTTCCCCTCCTGCCTAATATGCCACGTTAAGGAAACGGTCAAGGGCAATTTCACTCACCCTTGGAAGGAATCACGGTGGTGAAAACTTCTATGTTCTCGTCACTGCAGCTGTAAATCTGATGCATCATTTCAGCCTTCTCTTCCCGAAGTGCCTGGCAACTGGAGGCCTCTGTCTCTGGACCCCTAGTCGCGAGGCATCCTAATCTAGTCTGGCTCAGGGATCATTGTGCGGGTCCACAAAAGACAGGCTGGTGCTGTGAGCTCATCTCGTTCCAGTCTTCACTGCAACATTTTCTAAACCCATCTGTCCTTTTTTTTTTTTTTTTTTTTTTAAATGAATCCTATTATTGCAAACCTTTGATTGAGCCTGGAGGCTTCAATCCCCTCCCAGCTAGGATGTATTTAACATTTTTATTTTGCGGTGTCTGCCGCAGTGAATTTGGAAGTCTTTTGTGAGGTGACGATGAAGTGAAATCGCCTACTCCGTTAGCGCCAAGCTTGGCTGGAGAATTTCCACCAAAAAGGAAACGTGAATTTTGGTACCAGCAATTCCTTTTCTCATTTCAGAAATGAAGAGTTTTTTTTTTTTTTTTTCTCCCCTCCAGGAGAACGGGATATTCAGTCATGTGCTAACTTGGCTCCCTTAGAAGTTTCTATTTTAAACAAAAGGACTGTTTCTCCAGAGTTGTTTTCCCCTCATGCCACTACATGACAAGGCTGACATTTCTCAAGGGTCGTGTGTTTGGTACCTCCGCGTATAACCCTTAGGTGCTCACAGAGACATGGCAACATGCAGTGCCCTATGCTCAAGAAGCCAATTATAGAAAGTTATATTTGTGTTACCCTACATATCCTGATATATTTATTATATTATAAACCCTATTGTGCTACACATACAGGTTACAGGTTATATACTGTCCCATACATCATACATATTATATATGTATGTATATCATATGTATATATGTATGTGTATATGTATCATATATTTGTATATATACATATATATGTATATATAGCATATGTATATATTTGTATTACTCTATATATCCTAATATATTTATCCTATATATTTATTATCTTATAAATCCTATTATGCTACATATACAGGTTACAGGTTATATACTGTTCCATATGTCATATATATCATGTGTATATATGATATCATATATATCATCTGTATATGTGATATCATATATATCATCTGTATATATGTGATATCGTATATGTGATATATGCACAATGAGCTCCAAGCCAGACTGGATTAGGATGCCTCACGACTAGGGGTCCAGAGACAGAGGCCTCCATTTGCCAGGCACTTGAGGAAGAGGAGGCTGAAATGATGCATCAGATTTACAGCTGCAGTGACGAGAACATAGAAGTTTTCACCACCGTGATTCCTTCCAAGGGTGAGTGAAATTGCCCTTGACCGTTTCCTTAACGTGGCATATTAGGCAGGAGGGGAAGGACAGTCACATGCTGCCTTACTACGGTTTATCCTCAGGTCTCTGGGGTCTGACGGACTCTCTGTTTTGATGGTATTTGATTTTTTGAAGGAGGGAAAGAGGCACAAGGATAAACATCAATCACTGAGAAACAATCCATCAAGGGGAAGGCGAGAGCAGCTAAATGCTCACTGTTTCATTAAATTCAGGACCAGCAGTCCAGTACAACAATGGAAGTGACAGCAAGCCACTGCTGCAGACACAGGTGAAAACAAAATCCCAGGGCAGCTAGATAGACGATATCATATGCATATGATGTCCTATGTATGCCCTGTATTTTATATATTCTGTGTGTATATACACACAAATAAGGTTATGGTTGAAACATGTATTGTGCCAAACCCACTGCATTTTATTACACTGTTATAGCTTCTTCATACTAATACTGATGGTGATGAAATAATAATAATGGGAGTTGCCATTTATTAAATGCTTGCTATAAGTTAGGTAGCCTGATATATAATTTCGTTTAATATCTACAACTACCCAATGAGACAGCTATTATATTTGCCATCTTATAGGTGAGAAAACTGAGGCACAAAGCCACCAAGTAATTCTTGTGAGATTAAAATATCCAGTTTGTGGTAGAATTTGGATTTAATCCCTAGTTTGACTCCAAAGTCAAATGTACTTAATCGGGCCAGGCGCAAGGGCTCACGCCTGTAATCCCAATACTTTGGGAGGCCAGGACAGGAGGATCACTTGAGCTCAGGAGTTTGAGACCAGCTTGGGCCACATGGCGAAACGCCATATCTACCAAAAATACAAAAAATTAGGTGGGCATGGTGGTGTGTGCCTGTGGTCCCAGCTACTAGGGAGGCTGAGGTGGGAGGATTGCTTGAGCCCAGGAAGCAGAGGTTGCAAAGAGCCAAGATTGTGCCACAGCACTCCAGCCTGGGTGACAGAGCCAGACTCCATTTCAAAAAAAAAAAAAAAAAAATTCGTAATCACTAAATTTTAATATATTCTTTATCTCCTGTCAATCCAAATAACAGAGAGAAGCTCTCTAAAAATATGTAGTTTAATTGGGAATTGCAGGACACAGATGCCATGATAAATCATAGGCACATCCAGGGAGGCTGAGGTAAGGGGAAGTTTTAAAGGCAAAAGAGTACATGCAGATTGTTTTGAAACAAACAGAACATTGGTTACAAGGGTTTATGACAGAAGTTGTGGTCAGTTCCTTTTTTTTTTTAGTGGGTTACAGAAAATTCCTTTAAAAAAATTTTTTTTTTATTATTATACTTTAAGTTCTAGGGTACATGTGCACAATGTGCAGGTTTGTTATGCGTGTATACATGTGCCATGTTGGTGTGCTGCACCCATTAACTCGTCATTTACATTAGGTATATCTCCTAATGCTATCCCTCCCCCCATCCCACAACAGGCCTGGGTGTGTGATGTTCCCCTTCCTGTGTCCAAGTGTTCTCATTGTTCAATTCCCACCTATGAGTGAGAACATGTGGTGTTTGGTTTTCTGTCCTTATGACAGTTTGCTGAGAATGATGATTTCCAGCTTCATCCATGTCCCTACAAAAGACATGAACTCATCTGTTTTTATGGTTGCATAGCATTCCGTGGTGTAAATGTGCCACATTTGCTTAATCCAGTCTATCATTGATGGGCATTTGGGTTGGTTCCAAGTCTTTGTTATTGTGAATAGTGCCACAATAAACATACGTGTGCATGTGTCTTTATAGCAGCATGATTTATAATCCTTTGGGTATATCCCCAGTAATGGGATGGCTGGGTCAGATGGTAGTTCTAGTTCTAGATCCTTGAGGAATCGCCACATTGTTTTCCACAATGGTTGAACTAGTTTACAGTCCCACCAACAGTGTAAAATTGTTCCTATTTCTCCATATCCTCTCCAGCACCTGTTGTTTCCTGACTTTTTAATGAACGCCATTCTAACTGGTGTGAGATGGTATCTCATTGTGGTTTTGATTTGCATTTTCTCTGATGGCCAGTAATGATGAGCATTTTTTCATGTGTCTGTTGGCTGCATAAATGTCTTCTTTTGAGAAGTGTCTGTTCATATCCTTTGCTCACTTTTTGATGGGGTTGTCTGATTTTTTTCTTGTAAATTTGTTTAAGTTCTTTGTAGATTCTGGATATTAGCCCTTTGTCAGATGGGTAGATTGCAAAAATGTTCTCCCATTCTGTAGGTTGCCTGTTCACTCTGATGGTAGTTTCTTTTGCTGTGCAGAAGCTTTTTAGTTTAATTAGATCCCGTTTGTCAATTTTGGCTTTTGTTGCCATTGCTTTTTGTGTTTTAGACATGAAGTCCTTGCCCATGCCTATGTCCTGAATGGTATTGCCTAGGTTTTCTTCTAGGGTTTTTATGGTTTTAGGTCTAACATTTAAGTCTTTAATCCATCTTGAATTAATTTTTGTATAAGGTGTAAGGAAGGGATCCAGTTTCAGCTTTCTACATATGGCTAGCCAGTTTTCCCAGCACCAATTATTAAATAGGGAATCCTTTCCCTATTTCTTGTTTTTATCAGGTTTGTCAAAGATCAGATGGTTGTAGATGTGTGGTATTATTTTTGAGGGCTCTGTTCTGTTCCATTGGTCTATATCTCTGTTTTGGTACCAGTACCATGCTGTTTTGATTACTGTAGCCTTGTAGTATAGTTTGAAGTCAGGTAGCGTGACTCCTCCAGCTTTGTTCCTTTGGGTTAGGATTGTCTTGGCAATGCAGGCTCTTTTTTGGTTCCACATGAATTTTAAAGTATTTTTTTGTTCCAATTCTGTGAAGAAAGTCATTGGTGGCTTGATGGGGATTGCATTGAATCTATAAATTACCTTGGGCAGTATGGCCATTTTCACGATATTGATTCTTCCTATCCATGAGCATGAGCATGGAATGTTCTTCCCTTTGTTTGTGTCCTCTTTGACTTCGTTGAGCAGTGGTTTGTAGTTCTCCTTGAAGAGGTCCTTTGTGTCCCTTGTAAGTTGGATTCCTAGGTATTTTATTATCTTTGAAGCAATTGTGAATGGGAGTTCACTCATAATTTGGCTCTCTTTTGTCTGTTATTGGTGTATATGAATGCTTGTGATTATTGCACATTGATTTTGTATCCTGAGACTTTGCTGAAGCTGCTTATCAGCTGAAGGAGATTTTGGGTTGAGACGATGGGGTTTTCTAAATAAACAATCATGTCATCTGCAAACAGGGACAATTTGACTTCCTCTTTTCCTCACTGAATATCCTTTATTTCTTTCTCCTGCCTGATTGCCGTGGCCAGAACTTCCAACACTATGTTGAATAGGAGTGGTGAGAGAGGGCATCCGTGTCTTGTGCCAGTTTTCAAAGAGAATGCTTCCAGTTTTTGCCCATTCAGTGTGATATTGGCTGTGGGTTTGTCATAAATAGCTCTTATTATTTTGAGATATGTCCCATCAATATCTAGTTTATTGAGAGTTTTTAGCATGAAGGGCTGTTGAATTTTGTTGAAGGCCTTTTCTGCATCTGTTGAAATAGTCATGTGGTTTTCATCTTTGGTTCTGCTTATATGATGGATTACGTTTATTGATTTGCATATGTTGAACCAGCCTTGCATCCCAGGGATGAAGCCCACTTGATAATGGTGGATAAGCTTTTTGATGTGCTGCTGGATTTGGTCTGCCAGTATCTTATTGAGGATTTTTGCATTGATATTCATCAGGAATATTGGTCTAAAATTCTCTTTTTTTGTTGTGTCTCTGCCAGGCTTTGGTATCAGGATGATGCTGGCCTCATAAAATGAGTTAGGGAGGATTCTCTCTTTTTCTATTGATCAGAATAGTTTCAGAAGGAATGGTACCAGCTCCTCCTTGTACCTCTGGTAGAATTTGGCTGTGAATCCGTCTGGTCCTGGACTTTTTTTGGTTGGTAGGCTATTAATTATTGCCTCAATTTCAGAGCCTGCTATTGGTCTATTCAGGGATTCAACTTCTTCCTGGTTTAGTCTTGGGAAGGTGTGTGTGTCCAGGAATTTATCCATTTCTTCTAGATTTTCTAGTTTATTTGTGTAGAGGTATTTATAGTATTCTCTGATGGTAGTTTGTATTTCTGTGGGGTCGCTGGTGATATCCCCTTTATCTTTTTTACTGTGTCTATTTGATTCTTCTCTCTTTTCTTCTTTATTAGTCTTGCTAGTGGTCTATCAATTTTGTTGATCTTTTCAAAAAATCAGCTCCTGGATTCATTGATTTTTTTTGAAGGGTTTTTTGTGTCTCTATGTCCTTCAGTTCTGCTCTGATCTTAGTTATTTCTTGCCTTCTGCTAGCTTTTGAATGTGTTTGCTCTTGCTTCTCTAGTTCTTTTAATTGTGATGTTAGGGTGTCAATTTTAGATCTTTCCTGCTTTCTCTTGTGGGCATTTAGTACTATAAATTTCCCTCTACACACTGCTTTAAATGTGTCCCAGAGATTCTGGTACATTGTATCTTTGTTCTCATTGGTTTCAAAGAACATCTTTTTTTCTGCCTTCATTTTGTTATGTACTCAGTAGTTGTTCAGTAGCAGGTTGTTCAGTTTCCATGTAGTTGAGCGGTTTTGAGTGAGTTTCTTAATCCTGAGTTCTAGTTTGATTGCACTGTGGTCTGAGAGACAGTTTGTTATAATTTCTGTTCTTTTACATCTGCTGAGGAGTGCTTTACTTCCAACTATGTGGTCAATTTTGGAATAAGTGCAATGTGGTGCTGAGAAGAATGCATATTCTGTTGATTTGGGGTGGAGAGTTCTGTAGATGTCTATTAGGTCCACTTGGTGCAGAGCTGAGTTCAATTCCTGAATATCCTTGTTAACTTTCTGTCATGTTGATCTGTCTAATGTTGACAGTGAGGTGTTAAAGTCTCCCATTATCATTGTGTGGGAGTCTAAGTCTCTTTGGAGGTCTGTAAGGACTCTCTTTATGAATCTGTATGCTCCTGTATTGGGTGCATATATATTTAGGATAGTTAGCTCTTCTTGTTGAATTGATCCCTTTACCATTATGTAATGACCTTCTTTGTCTCTTTTGATCTTTGATGGTTTAAAGTCTGTTTTATCAGAGACTAGGATTGCAACCCCTGCTTTTTTTTTGTTCTCCATTTGCTTGTAGATCTTCCTCCATCCCTTTATTTTGAGCCTATGTGTATCTGCATGTGAGATGGGTCTCCAGAATACAGCACACTGATGGGTCTTGACTCTTTATCCAATTTGCCAGTCTGTGTCTTTTAATTGGAGCATTTAGCCCATTTACATTTAAGGTTAATATTGTTATATGTGAATTTGATGCTGTCATTATGATGTTAGCTGATTATTTTGCTCGTTAGTTGATGCAGTTTCTTCCTAGCATCAATGGTCTTTACAATTTGGCATGTTTTTGCAGTGGCTGGTACTGGTTGTTCCTTTCCATGTTTAGTGCTTCCTTCTGGAGCTCTTGTAAGGTAGGTCTAGTGGTGACAAAATCTCTTAGCATTTGTGTGTCTGTAAAGGATTTTATTTCTCCTTCACTTATGAAGCTTAGTTTGGCTGGATATGAAATTCTGGGTTGAAAATTCTTTTCTTTAAGAATGTTGAATATTGGCCCCCACTCTCTTCTGGCTTGTAGAGTTTTTGCCGAAAGATCCACTGTTAGTCTGATGGGCTTCCCTTTGTGCGTAACCCGACCTTTCTCTCTGGCTGCCCTTAACATTTTTTCCTTCATTTCAACTTTGGTGAATCTAACAATTATGTGTCTTGGAGTTGCTCTTCTCGAGGTGTATCTTTGTGTGGCGTTCTCTGTATTTACTGAATTTGAATGTTGGCCTGCCTTGCTAGGTTGGGGAAGTTTTCCTGGATAATATCCTGAAGAGTGTTTTCCAACTTGATTCCATTCTCCCCGTCACTTTCAGGTACACCTATCAGACGTAGATTTGGTCTTTTCACGTAGTCCCATATTTCTTGGAGGCTTTGTTTGTTTCTTTTCACTCTTTTTTCTCTAAATTTCTCTTCTTGCTTCATTTCATTCATTTGATCTTCAATCACCGATACCCTTTCTTCCAGTTGATCGAATCGGCTGCTGTGCATGCGTCACATAGTTCTTGTGCCATGGTTTTCAGCTCCATCAGGTCAGTTAAGGACTTCTCTATGCTGGTTATTCTAGTTAGCCATTCATCTAATCTTTTTTCAAGGTTTTTAGCTTCTTTGTGATGGGTTTGAACATTCTCCTTTAGCTCGGAGAAGTCCAATCATCTGAAGCCTTCTTCTCTCAACTTGTCAAAGTCATTCTCCGTCCAGCTTTGTTCCATTGCTGGTGAGCAGCTGTGTTCCTTTGGAGGAGAAGAGGTGCTCTAATTTTTAGAATTTTCAGCTTTTCTGCTCTGGTTTCTCCCCATCTTTGTGGTTTTATCTACCTTTGGTCTTTGATGATGGTGACATACAGATGGGGTTTTGGTGTTGATGTCCTCTCTGTTTGTTAGTTTTCCTTCTAACAGTGAGGACCCTCAGCTGCAGGTCTATTGGAGTTTGCTGGAGGTCCACTCCAGACCCTGTTTGCCTGGGTATCACCAGCGGAGGCTGCAAAACAGCGAATATTGCAGAACAGCAAATGTTGTTGCCTGATCATTCTTCTGGAAGCTTCATCTCAGAGGGGCATCTGGCTGTGTGAGGTGTCAGTCAGCCCCTACTGGGAGGTGCCTCCCAGTTAGGCTACTCGGGTGTCAGGGACCCACTTGAGGAGGCAGTCTGTCCATTCTCAGACCTCAAACTCTGTGCTGGGAGAACCAGTACTCTCTTCAAAGCTCAGTTGGAAATCACCCGTCTTCTGTGTTGCTCACGCTGGGAGCTGTAGACTGGAGCTGTTCCTATTCCGCCATCTTGGAACCCTCCAGTTGTTGTCAGTTCTTTAGCGGAGATAGTGTGTCAGGCAAGTGTTCTTGTACAAGCTGCTAGCTGTCCTTGTGTGACTCATGTAGCAAAGCATGGTTTGATGAAATTTCCTGTAATAGTTCCTTTTATCAGGCAAATCATGCCTGAGAGCCTCCCCCTACCTCCATGACCTCTTGGCTCTATTTTGTTAAGGATGACATAAGTGACTCCATTTTGATTCTGACAACTTTTCCCACTGCAAAACCTTCCACTACTTTGAACTTGGGTGAACTTGATCCATATATTTTAGACCTGGAGTTGGCATCCATTGATATCTCTACAGTAAACAAATTGAGGCATTTACTTATCAGGTAGTTGTCAATACTGTATACCTCTTTCTTTGAGAATTGCACCCAGTCACAGAGGATGGCTCCAGGAAGCCATGTTTATTCTCTTTGAACTTGTCCTCTTGCCACCTTTGCGTGGACCATGGTGGACATCTAACCCAAACTACTGCCTTGTGGAAACAGAAATTGGGCTTTGGTCTGGGGCCAGAGGAAAGGTGTAAACTCTGGATATCTGGGATGGTTCTCATGGCCCAGGGGATAAAATTGAAGGGAAGTCAGTAGAAATAAATGAAACTGGTGGTCTGACAGAGGCCATGGTGCCTGAATGCACATCCAGTGTAAAGAGTTTTAGCTGGAAGCAGGCACAAGTGCTATTACCATGGTCCACACTTGGTGGGTCTGTGGTCATGCATACACAACAGTAAGGGCCAGTGGGACAGGAGGGTAGACTGGGGGTGAAGGGAGTGTTGGAAGAGGAAGAAGGGATGTTGGGGATTGAGACAGAGAATAAAGAGGCCGAGCTCAGGAGGGAGGGATGATTGCCTGTCTCCTGCCTTG
This sequence comes from Trachypithecus francoisi, assembly GCF_009764315.1. Lineage (NCBI taxonomy): Eukaryota > Metazoa > Chordata > Mammalia > Primates > Cercopithecidae > Trachypithecus > Trachypithecus francoisi. The sequence goes on along the minus strand of NW_022681472.1, from coordinate 21,946,431 downwards.
CCTCTCTCAGGCCAACGCCATGCCTGTCTTGGAGTCAGTGAGATAGCTCAGTCTCCATCTGATAAAGTTCCTGTTGGCTTAAGTTTATGTAGGTTTTGGTCATTTTCAACTAAAAAGGAGGGCTGGGTGCGGTGGCTCACATTTGTTATCCCAGCACTTTGGGAGGCTGATGTAGGAGGATCGCTTGAGGCCAAGAGTTTGAGACCAGCCTGGGCAACACATGAAGACCTCTCAATAAAATAAAATAAAATAAAATAAAATAGCTGGGTGTGGTGGCACATGCCTGTAATGTCAACACTTTGGAAGGTTGAGGTGGGAGGATCCCTCGAGCTCATGAGTTTGAGGCTGTAGTGAGCTATTATATGATTGTGCCACTGGATTCCCACCTGGGACACAGAGTGAGACACTGTCTCTAAAATAATAATAAATAAAAAGATAGTGTTGAAAAGTCTTCTTTGTGCCTGCTGTCTATAAATTTTATGATTTCCCCAGTGACACATTTTTAGATAATAAAAAGTTTAGAGGAGTACCTGGTGCAATAGAAGTGAAGATCCAAAATTGTTTGAACAGACTGGACTGTTGTACCAAATCTACAGGATGAAATTTAACAAAACCAAATGTAATCATACATTTTTACATTAACACAAATAATTGATTTGGTACAGAATGGGGGTGACATGCTTTAGCAGCAAATTAATAAAAAGGAATCTAGGGTTTTGGTTAACCACACGCTTAATAGAGGCAATATTAAAGAGCAGGGACTAAAACACACAACGTTTCAAGGACATGATGCTAAACTGAAATTAAGAACACTCAGGGAAACCCAAAAACCAATCAGGATTACTTGGACTTAATCCCAAGGGACCCAGACTGGATTAGGTGTTAGCTAAGAAAACCCAAATTTAATCAATCACAGTTATTGAGCCTGAAACACATAGATAAATGGTTAATGTCAAGAAGCATGTCCAGAGCAAAACAGTTCTTGGTGGGCTGCAGTGGCTCACACCTGTAATCCCAAGACTTTGGGAGGTGGGTGGATCACTTGAACCCAGGAGTTCAAGACCAGCCTGGGCAACATCACAAAACTTTGTCTGTACTAAAAATACAAAAATTAACTGAGCATGGTGGCACATGCCTGTAGTCCCAGCTACTTGGGAGGCTGAGGTGGGAAGATCGCTTGAGCCTGGGAGGTCAAGGCTGCAGTGGGGATTGAGACAGAGCATAAAGTGATTGTGCCACTGTACTCCAGCCTCAGCAACACAGTGAGACCCTGTCAAAAAAAAAAAAAAAAAAGAGAAGAGAAATAGTTCTCAAGAGATCATTTTTACCTGTTTGAAATATTTTTTAAATAGTAAAAATAGTACACACTTACAATAACAAACTCAAAAATTATAGAGAAGTATACAGAAAAAGTGAAACCCACTTCCCCCAATCTAGTATCACTTCCTAAAAGCAATCATTGTTTAAAGATTGGAGGTTTTTTGCAGATTTTTTTCATGCTTAGTCACACATATATTTACATATACATGTATGAGATTTTTAAACAATAGAAATGGAGTCACACTATGCACACACACGTGTGTGGACATTTATAGTTCTTCTTTTAGCAGATACGTAGGAGATCACTGTGTTATAGAAATTTATCCACTCTTCTTGATAGATCCATCGCTTACTTACATTATTTAAAATTAGACTCAATGCAGCAAAGTACATCCTTGTGATGTATCTTTATACATGTCTTCCAATATTTTTATAGGTTGCATTACTAGCTGCAGAAGTGCAAGTCATAGCATATGTATGTTTTAAACTTTGAGGGTTTTTTTTTTCCAAATTGTCTACCAAAAATTCTTAATCTGTTGACACTTTCAGTAATAGGCCATGAGGGGCTTATTCCCCACACCCTTGGCAATACTTGATATTATCAGTTTTAATTTTTTGCTGAAATGATCTTGTTTGGCTTTTGTGCTCAGCGCCCAGAATCTTAGTCGTATTAGACAATTAGGGTCCTCCTAGCCCAGGTACTTTGCAGTTCGTGGAGAGGTGGATGACTGAGGCCTTATTTTGGAATGCAAACAGTGTAACCCACATGGAGCAGTAAGTATATGCCACACCTGTGAGTACTGGTGGCAGCTTCTGTCCAGGACAAGGTTAAGCCTAAGGTCAACTCTGTTCTGGTCTCCGTTCCTCTTTTCCCAGGTCCAGGGAACTCACCGCTGAGGGTTCCATGCTGATTGCACACCAGTGCTCACTTACTGCTGTTTTTACATTTGACTTCTACATTTACTGAAAGGGCAGTCAATTGATGTCAATGGAAGACTTTATTTTTTGATTTTTTTTTTTTTTTAAATTTTTAGAGACAGGTCTTGTTCTGTTGCCCAGGGTGGAGTACAGTGGTTTGATAACAGCTCACTGCAGCCTTGAACTCCTGTACACAGGTGATTCTCCTGCTCCAGCCTCCTAAGTAGCTGGTGCCACAGGCACATGACACCACACTTGGCTGATTGAAAAGAACTTTTTTTTTTTTTTTTTTTGGTAGAAACAGGGTCCTGCTACGTTACCCAGGCTGGGCTTGAACTTCTGGCCTCAAGTGATCCTCCCACCTTGGCCTCCCAAAGTGCTAGGATTACAGGTGTAAGCTACCATGCCCGGCCACAGTGGGAGACTCTTTCTTTCCGGGATTCTCTGTAAAATGCTTGCCACGTGCTTGACCAGCGAGTGGCTGTGTTTCCCTCTCCAATCTGAGAGCTCTGAAGATCTAGCCCATCAAAGGCACTAGAAGAAGCCCTGTCTGGGCTGGGTGCGGTTGCTCATGCTTGTAATCCCAGCACTTTGGGAGGCTGAGGTGGGTGGATCACTTGAGGTCAGGGGTTTGAGACCAGCCTGGCCAACATGGCAAAACCCTGTCTCTACTAAAAATAAGACAATTAGCTGGGTGTGTGCCTGTGGTCCCAGCTACTCGGGAGGCCAATATCGCACCACTGTACTCCAGCCTGGGAGACAAAGTGAGACTAAAAAAAAAAAGCCCTGTCTGAGGAAGCTACATTTAGGCTGAAACCTAAGCAGTGCTCAGACTCTAGCATGGGTACGAATCACCAGGGGAGCTTGTTAAAATGCAGATTCTGGTTCTGAAGGTCTGGGATGGAATGTGGCTTGTCCCGGGCACACTGTGGAGTTAGAGCAGAATTGCCTTAAGGAGAGCAGAAGTTCCTGACCAGGATGCATTAGAATTATGAACAGCTCAGGTCCTCCCCTAGACTATTTAAATTCAATTACTAAGGGTCCAGGCACAGGTATTTAAAAACACCTTTGGTGGTTAAAATATGCTAGGGTTGTGGGAGGTTGAGGCTGCAGTAAGCTGTGATCACACCACGGCACTCTAGCCTGGGCAACAGAGCAAGACTCTGTCTCAAATAAAAAAAAAAAAAAGACAAAAAACAGCTAGGGTTGAGAGCCATGGATGTGGCACAGTAATTCTCAAATTGCCCCCAGAGAGCAGCATCAGCATCACCTGGGAACTTGTTAGACATGCGAGTTCTTGGCCCCACCCTGTCTGCCACATCAGGAACTGTAGGACGGAGCCCAGCGTCTGTTTGAACAAGCTCTTTAGGGGATGCTCATCCTCATTGCTGGTGAATGGAGCATCTTGATAAACATTCACAAGCCTGGATCTCAGCCTCATTCTTTCTAATTCCAAAATCTTGGAGTGGTTCCCAGAAGTATGTGGCTTTAAAAGCACCCATAAGGGGCAGATTCAGTGGCTGAGCAGAGGGGTGGCAGCTCTCAGCATGAGTGGTGGCTTATGTATGGCCTCCTGGCTCATGCTGTACAGTGTTCATCCATCACCTCTCAGGGGTCAGACTCAGACAAGATGCCGATGATGTTACCGTTGAACACTTACTATGTACCAGGCACTTTATACATGAGCCCTACAACAACCCTGAAAGGTGGGCCTATCATGGTTTTACGAAAGCGAGTCTCTAACCCAGGTCAGTCATGACTCAAAACCCAGGCTTTCCACCATCTCAGAGGATCAGTTTTGGCAGATTAGGGAGGCACCAGGCTGTGGGCCTCTGAGAAACCTCTGTTGTGTAATCTTCAGTGGCTTATTTTGTGAAATTGGAGATATATTTGTAATTTTAGCAGTATGACATTCTCCTTTCAGTTCCTCTGAGGGAAAGAGAGGTGGTTTCAATCTTTAACTTATGCAAAGCGATGTTCTTTGTTGTGAAGAGGACTCCTTTAATCAGAGGGCAGGTGCTTGGTATGTCAGGTTGTTAGAAAAAATATAGGATATCCAGTTAAATTTGACTTTACAATAAATAGCAAATAGGCTTTAAAAATTATAAGTATGTCCCAAATATTGCATGAGGCATATTTATACTAAAAATTAGTTTTTATTAATAGAGATTCAAATCTAACTGAGCATCCTGTATTTTTATTTGCTACATCAGGCAAGCCTATTACAGTGAGTTTTCTGGCTCTGGTAATGAACCTGCCTCATTCTTCTGCAACCAGGGATACTCATGTGTTAGAAGATGCGGCCAGGACTTGAGAAGGAGCAGAACTAAAACTTACCTGTCTGCCTCTGCAATGACTGAGACAATCAGACACAGCCCGAACCTAATAACCCTTAAAAAAAATAGCACTTATGTGCCAAGCACTATGCTATGAGTCTTTCATTCACTATTTTATTTAATTCTCACAGTCCTATGACTAGGCCCAGTAGTAGTATCACTATTTTACAGATGGGAAAAGTGAGGCCAAGAAAAGCTTAGTGATTGGTCTAAGGCAGGATTTTTCAGTTGCAGCACTATCAGCATTTGGGGTCAAATAATTCCTTAAGCAGTTAATTTTTATTTTATTTTTTGAGATAGGGTCTCACTCTGTCACCTAGGCTGGAGTGTAGTGGCACGATCATGACTCAGTGGTTACTTTTTGTATTTTTTGTAGAGATGGAGTTTCACCATGTTGCCCAGGCTGGTCTCAAACTCGTGGGCTCAAGTGTGATCTGCCCGCCCTGGCATCCCAAAATGCCGGGAATAGTGAGTGAGACACTGTGCCTGGCTAATTCTTTGCTGTGTGGTCTGTCCTGGGCATTTTAGGATGTGTAGCAGCATCCCTGGCCCTTATCTTGAGGGAGACAGGTGACAAACAGGATAAGTAAGTAGAATATAAAGCATATTAGAGAGTGATAAGGTAAAAAAAAAAAAAAAAAAAAAAGGAGAAAAAATAAAGCAAAGAAGAGAGAATATGAGGGCTTGGAATGGATACTTGAACTTTTAAATTGGGTGACCTGGAAAATAAACCTCATTGAAAAGGCAATCTTGGCGTGAGGCAACTGCCGCTATCTTGGGGAAGAGCATTTCAGGCAAGGGAACAGCTGGTGCAGAAGCCTGGAGGCAGAGATTTTTCTGTGTCTTTGAGGACTATTCTGGAGTCACTGGAATGGGGTGAGTGGGGACGGGGATGGGTAGTAGGAAGTGATTTCCAAGAGGCAGCAGGAGGTAGGGTGACCATATAATTTGTAATCCAAATGGGGCTAAGTGGTCACTGTTAAAACTATGCTGTTAAAACTATGCTGGGACAACAGATACAAACTAGGATTATCCCAGGCATGCTGGGTTAGTAAGGATTTAGTCATTACTCTAAGTGACTTGGCTTTGGGCGGAGCTGCAACATGACCTGACTTGAGACCTCTGTTTTGATTACTCTGTTGAAAGGGACTCAAGGCCAGTAAGGCTGAATTAGGGAGAATAGTTAGGGTGGGGGGGGGGGCACCACAACACCCAAAGTGAGAGAAGATGGGGGCATAGATCAGGGGCAATGGCAAAGGGGCCCGGAAAACTGGTCAAATTCTGGATATAATTTGAAGGTAGAACCAATAGGATTTCTGACCCGTACTAGGCTATGGGTGTAAGAGAAAGATGGCACCAGCAGAAAATGTAAAGAGGAAGAAATTTGGGAGGAAGATCGCATTGCAGGTCAAGTTCACAGGAAGCAGACCCAGATGAAATGAGCATGCGAGAGGTTTGCTGGCCAGTGCTTTTGTGATCAATACCTGAGAGAAAAGCAGAACAAGAAGGATGTGTTGGAGGAAGTTGCTGGATAGCCACTTGGTCCCAACAAGGAACTTAACCAACCCCATGGGGGAACTCTGAAGTTGGTCAGGCCCTTCAGAGTTACTCCAATGGGGCAAGTCAGCCAGGTCTCACACTTGACCTTCTAACTGACTGTCGCTGAGTGGAGGTAGTTCTGGGAAGGGTTAGAGCTCGGGCAAGGTGGCTCTCCTCCGTGGAAGTCAAGCTCTGGAGTGGGGTTGGGTTGTCAGTCACCAACACTCTCAGTGGCTGGGGAAAAGGGTGCCTTGGTCCCAGAGAATCTGGGTAGTGACTACAGCATCCATTACAGATCAGGCACTCAGTTTTGTACCTAGGAAGTTTGAGACAGCCCCTAGATAGTCAAGGGGGGATGCTAAGTGACTCTTGTCCCTTTTCTGCTGACTCCAGGGGCCAGCACAGCCTCTGAGTTCCTTCAAGGTGGCTTGCAACCCTTACTCTTTCCTAGCTTATGCTGAACTTCCGGAGCAGCATATTCCATAGAAATACAGTCCCAGACACACGGCTAACTTATTACTATTATTATTATTATTACTGTTATTATTATTATTGTTATTGAGCAAATCTTGCTCTGTCATCCATGCTGAGTGCAGTGGGATGATCACAGCTCACTGCGGCCTCAAACTCCTGGGCTCAAGGGATTCTCCCACCTCAGCCTTCTGAGTAGCTGAGACCACAGGCATGTGCCACCATGACTGACTAATTTTTTTAATCTTATTTTTTGTAGTAATGGGGGTCTTGCTATGTTGCCAAGGCTGGTTTTGAATGCCTGGACTCAAGGGATCCTCCAGTCTTGGTTTCCCAAAGTGCTAGGATTGCAGGTGTGAGCTACCATGCCCAGCTATGCATATCTAACTTAAAGTGGTATTGTATTCACACTTTAAAAGTTCAAAGAAATGGGTGAAATTTAATAATGTATTTATTTGAAACAAGCCTTGTTAAATGTTTGAACTGTTACATAAGCATTTTTTCCTTTTTCTTTGAAAAAAAGATAAAATTACGCAAAAATGTTTATGCTAAACAATAGGCTGGATACAATGGCTCAAGCTTGTAATCCCAGCACTTTGAGAGGCCAAGGCAGGTGGATTGCTTAGACCTAGGAGTTCAAGACCAGTGTGGGCAACATGGCGAAACTTCGTCTCTACAAAAAACACAAAAATTAGCCAGATGTGGTGGTGGGCACCTGTAGGTAGTGGCAGCTACTCAAGAGGCTGAGGTGGGAAGATTCCTTGAGCCCAGGAGATCAAGGCTGCAGTGAGCCGAGATCATGCCACTGCTGCCTGGGTGACAGAGGGAGCCCCTGTCTAAAAAAAAAAAGAAGCTACCATTTTCCAGTTATCTTTGAATGTTATCTTTTATGTTTTACTTTTCATTGTGAATCATTGTGAATACATACAAAGATGAAAAGTGGAGCATATAGTACAATGAATCCTCAGTTACTTATCACTGAACTTTAACAATGATCAACTCACTGCCAAATTTAAAAAAAAAAACCTTTGCCTTTATTTCTTTATTTTTAAGATGGGGTCTCACTTTGTCACCCAGGCTGGAGTGCAGTGGTGTGATCTTGGCTCCCTGCAGCCTCCACCTCCCAGGCTGGAGAGATCCTCTCACCTCAGCCTCCTGAGTAGCTGGGACCACCTTTCGACTATCTACTGGTTAGTCTTGCAACATCATTTTAACAAAGTGTTACTTATTCTTGAACAATTTCTATGATGTCAGCAGAGAGATATCAACAAGAGTGATTGTAAAGTAGCTAGTCTTATAAGTCAAGAGTTAGGATCTTTGGTCCATTGCTCAATCCATTTCAGGATCTGATCTATATTATTTTCTGGCTCTTATGGTTTATTGCTTGGCAGCTGATGCACGATTTCTTCCTTGCAGGATGCTGTGACTTATTAATAAAGAACTTGGAAAATCTTACACTGAGTATTGTCTATTAGTTTCTTCTCAGTATAACCCCTTGCTTCAAGTCTTTCATATAATACATTGGTATCTGTTCCCAGCACAAAAACTATAATATATGAAACCAGTGTTCAGAGAATAAGTCACCAACATGGTAATAAACAGTAACTCTACCTTCTCTCATTTGGTTATCTAACTCATCAACTGCTCTTTATCTTCATCTAAAATGGGACAATCACTCTTCATCATAGCCGTCACACAACTGCTCTTCTTGAGCTAAATCACCCACATTAATGTTGTATTTCAGTCCTGAATTTTTTTTATTTTTATTTTTTTTTGAGACAGAGTAGTCTTACTCAGTCACCCAGGCTGGAGTGCAGTGGCGCCATGTTGGCTAACTGCAACCTCCGCCTCCCAGGTTCAAGCAATTCTCCTGTCTCAGCCTCCTAAGTGGTTGGGACTACAAGTATGTGCCACCACACCTGGCTAATTTTTGTATTTTTAGTAGAGATGGGGTTTCTCCATGTTGGCCAGGCTGGTCTTGAACTCCTGACTTCAAGTGATCTGCCTGCCTCAGCCTCCCAAAGTGCTGGAATTACAGGCGTGAGCCACCACGCTCGGCCTCAGTCCTGATTTTGATGTGAGTTTTTTGCCTAGTGTGTTTTTCCTATCCCTGGTTTACTGGTGAGCAGGATGTTTGGAAGCAACATGGTTCCTCGCTGTTATGGCTCTGAGTGCCTTGCTCACGCACCCTACCCTAAACACTACCCAAGCTTTTTCATCTATCTGTCCACACACTCCCTCATCCCATTTTATTTTGTAACCAATTACAGGATTACATCTGTTTACATCTGTAAGTATTTGAGTGCGGATCTGAAAAAGTTTTTTTTTTTTTTACTTAGAAGAATGCTTTTTTGGCTTCCTTTACTTTAAAACTTCTGTTTTTTTGGTGAGATCAGAATTGCAAGTCAGGTCTCTAGGCTGAATGTTATGGCAAACTCTTATGTATTTAAACGGATGGCTTATTAATGACATGAGCAACCAAAGTTGCTATTAGCTGTTGATTTATGAAGCCACATGTTCAAGTTGTATGACGGATGTCATTAACATTAGGTGTGGCGGGCTCATTCATCTGTCTCTGCCCAGTGCTCTGCCGTCCTGAACGTGCTCAACAGATGGGGAATTTCATGGCCACAAATGGAATTGTTTATCCTCTCATTGTTCCCGTGTCAGCAATCAAACTAAATCCATTACCCACCAATAAAAAGATCAGCCTGCTGCCAGTTCAGCTGTGGAAGGGGCCAAAGCTATGTTGAAGGGATTTAGAGTTTTAGAAGGGATAAAAAAGTAATAAGAAGCCACATAAAAATTAAGATCCCAGAGAAGAGTTTGAGTCTTTCATTCTAAAGCTGAAGGCTTTAAAGGATTTAAAAGGAAAGGCCAAGTAATTCAATATTTTCTTTAACACAAAATATACTCTAGAGACCCCTCTTTATGGATAGTGCATAGCTTTTATTGTGTGTTGATGGCTTTATTATCTCATTTCAAAAAGTCACAAGCACTCAAACTAGGCTTTGAAGAAGGAGGAAATGTCAGATTCATAATGGAAAAGCTGCTAAAACGTTAATAGCGTTACTACTGGTAGGAATATTTTCTTTTGTGTGGATAAATAGTTGTCTGTTCTTATAAAGTTGTTCCTCTTTGGTTTAGCTAGCAGGTTCTCTGTACACTGATTTGTAAAAGGAGGTTCCTCAGTTCTGTGGACCCCCCCAGGCTGCCCTCCCAACATTCTCAATGGACGATGGACCATAAATTTTTATTTATTTATTTATTTATTTATTATTTATTTATTTATTTGAGACAGGGTCTCGCTCTGTCACCCAGGCTGAAGAGCAGTGGCACAATCATGGCTCACTGCAGCCTCAACCTCCCAGGCTTAAGCAATCCTCCCACCTCGGCTCCCTGAGTAACTGGGACTACAGGCATGTGCCACCATGTCTAGCTAATTTTTAAATTTTTTTAAGAGAGAGGGTCTCACTATGTTGCCCAGGCTGGTCTTGAACTCCTGGCCTCAAGGCATCCTTCTGCCTTGACCTCCTAAAATACTAGGATTACAGGCTTGAGCCCCTGTGCCTGGCCTGACCATGACTTTTAAAAGTGGACCTTGGACGCTTTTTGCTTTTTGCCAGATTGGTTTTATATCAGGATATAACAGGCAAGAGACCTTGGTGTCATCATTCATTGGTTATAGCTGAATATTTGGGACATGCAGGTTTCACCTTTATTTACTCAAAAAAGTTATAGACTTTGGCCAATGGAAAATCAGGTTATCTGTAAGAAAAGAAATAAGACTAGTTGCATTGCTCTCTTTTTCATTCTATTCTGCAAATACTAAATGTACTACTGAATATGGCAGCTATTACACTGGATGATAAGGATCTTAGATGATTAAGACAGTCTCTCCCTCTTAATAGATTAGATGGGGAGAAAGACAAAAACACAAATGCTTGTAAGACGTGTTTACAGCACAGAGTGGTAAGTGGAGGCCTGAAGAGGATGTTCTGAGAACTCAGAGGAGACCTCAAATTAGGGTTCCTTGACTTCCCTGGAGAGAAGGGTGGTGGAGAAGTGACAGGGCTGAGGAGTGAAGAATGGGCAGGAGTTTGCCATGAGGTTTGGAAGGTTATTTCAGGCACAGGTAAGAGCCTGAACAAAGCTATGGAGGCCTGAGATGGTTCCTGAGGGTGTGTGAAGCTGAGGAGACAGGAGACTGAAAATGGAGGAAAAGGCTAAACTATGATGGCCCTGCCGTCTGATGGGGCCATGGACCTTCTCTTGAAGTCCATGAGAAGCCACTGAAGGATTTTTCAGTAAGGAAAAGCTATGGTCAGACAATTTATCTTTTATCAAAGCACTACTGGATGCAGGGTGGAGAATGGATTGCAGGGGGTTAAGAAATGGAAGCAGCAAAACTGTTAGGAAGCCGATTGCAGTAATCCAGGTAAGAAGTGGAGGGCCCGAATCAAGGGGTATGCGAGTGTGTCTGTATGTTTGGGGTGAAGAGGAAGGTGTGACAATAACTCATAAGGTTGTTGAATTGACAACCTTGAAAAAATATGTAAGTGCTTAGAATAGAACTTGTGTAATCTACACTGAATCAATGTTAACTCATATTTCTCTTTTTCCCCTTTGTGACTGTCTTAGTCAGCTTGGACTGCTATAACAAACTACTGTAACCTGCGTTGCTTACTATCTATTTCTTACAGTTTTGGAGGCTGGGAATTCCAAAACCAAGCTCCCAGATGATTCAGTTTCTGGTGAAGGCTCTCTTCCCTGTTGGCAGGCAGCCAACTTCTCACTGTGTGTTCATGTGGTAGAGACAGAGAGCTCTGGTCCCTTATCTCCATTGTAAGGGCACTAATCCCACCATGGGGCCCCACCTTCATAACCTCATCTAAACCTAATCACCCCCCAAAGGTCCCACTTCCTAATACTGTCACATTAAGGGTTGGGGCTTCAACATATGATTTTTTGGACGACATAGACATGCACTTCATAGCAGGGACTGAGTAAATCCCAGTGGTAATAGCATAGCAGAATGGAAAAGCAGCAAGAGGAGTAAATGGAGGCATATGATGAGCCAGGAAAGAAGGTGGTCATAAGTGGGAGGGGAGAGCATCCCTCCACAACATCTCCTGAAGTCTCTGCCCTGTGGGAAGAAGGGGAGGTGAGTTTGGTGTTGGAGGTCTTGTGAGATGGTGGGAGTTTTGGGAACATTGAGGTCACAGCTGCCCTGGGCAGCAGCTGTAGCTGAGCTTGACTATTTCATGGAGCTGTGAGTGAACAGTTTGCCATTCTTTCTGGATGACCAGTTTCTGCCATCTTTTCTGTTTTGATATTCCATGATATGGCAGTCTCTTTCTTTATATTTAAGAGTTTTTAGTCATTATTCCTCAGCACAAACTGATCAGGATAACTGGAGGCAGGTGGATGATAGGGTTTAAGGAATTTTTTCTACTTTCTGCTAGAAAGAATTATCTTCTACATAAGGTATGACAAACATTAGATTTGTCCAAGAAGCCAGCCATTCCACTTAGCCATTCAGTCAACAAATGTTACTGAGTGCCACTAATATTGGTAAGGCATCTTACCACCTGGGGTTGCTGCTGCTTCAGGAATCAAGCTATGAATATGATTGTTTCCCCTGATGGATTGTGTGCTCCTTAAGGGATAGGACTGAGTCTTATTCATCTTTGTAGCCCCAGAACCTGGCACAGTAGTTGACACTAGGTGGTTGTCAAGAGCAAGATCTACGTCTAGGTCCAAATCACTTGCTACCAGTTGCTAGTAGCGTAACCTTGGTCAATTTTTACAGCCTCTCTAAGGTTTGGTACAATCATTTGTAAAATAAAGATAATAGTAACATCTGCCCCATCATAATATTATACCATCACATTAGGGGTTAGGGCTTCAACTTATGAATTTTGGGAGGACACAAACATGCAGTCCATAACAGAGAGTGAGCAAATCTCTATGGTCATAGCATAGCTATGTTTTGAGCATTAAATTAAGCATTAAATAACACAAACATGTAAAGCAGCTATAGTGCCTGGCACATAGGGGTTCAATCATATTATCAGTATTAGGTTTACAATAAATGTAATTGAACTGATGCCCTAGGACCTAGTCTGACAATGCTTCTTTGTATATAAACTTGGGCAAGACATTTTACCTCTTGGAGTCTCTGTTTTTAAAACGTTTATCTGTCAAACAGAAATACCTGCACGGGTACCTAACAGAATTAAAATGAAAATAGAAAAGATTGCTCTGTTTCTTGATTACAAAAATAACCTAAATCCAGTAAATTATCTAAGCATAAATATCAGAGAGTAAGAAAAGCTACCATGCTACTATAACACCTTCAAAAGATGACACAAATCCCTTAACTTGATAAAGAGAAACTATAAAAGACCTATAGCTAACATCATACTCAGTGTGAAAGTCTGAATGCTTTCCCCCTAGGACAGGGGACAGGACAAGGATATCTGCTCTCACCACTCTTATCCAACACAGTAGTGGAATAGTATGCCAGGGCAAAAATGCCAGGAAAGGAAATAAAAGGCATATACATTGGATACAAAGAAATAAAACTGTCCCTATTCACAGGTGGATAATTATAGAAAATCACAAGAAATCCATATGAAACTTCTAGGATTAATAAGTAGTGCAACAAGTTTGCAGGATACAAGATCAACACACAAAAATCAATCACATTTCTGTGTACTAACAATGAACATGTGAAAACCAAAATTCAAAGCACAATGACATTTACAATTGCTCCAAAGAAAACGAAATACTTAGGTAGAATTGTAACAGAACATATAGAGGATCCGTGTCCTGAAAATTTTAAAATGTTGATGAATTAAATCAAAGAAGACCTAAATAAATGCAGAGATATACTGGATTTGTGGATTGGAAGAATCAACATACTAAAAATGTCAGCTCTCACCAAATTATCAATAGGATTAATGCAGTTCCTATAAAATCCCAGCAAGAATATTTTGTCAACATAGATAAGGTTATCCTAAAATTTACATTGAAATGTGCAGGACTAGAATAGCTACAACAGTTTTGAAAAAGAAGGATAGGCCAGGCTACTTGGGAGGCTGAGGCAGGAGAATCACTTGAACCCGGGAGGCGGAGGTTGCAATGAGCCAAGATCACGCCATTGCACTCCAGCCTGGGCAACAAGAGTGAAACTCCATCTCAAAAAAAAAAAAAAAAAAAAAAAAAAGAAAGAAAAAGTAGAAGAAGGATAAAGGAGAGGAATCGCTCTACCAGTGTTAAAGATTACTATTTAGCCGTAGTAATCAAAACAGGGAGGTATTGGTGGAGACAGACACACGCCCTGGAAAAGAACAGGGAACCTAGAAGCAGAACCACACAAATATGCCCAACTGATTTTTGACAAAGGTATAAAATCAATTTAATGGATTAAAGAGTATCTTTTCCACAAATGAACAGATGATACTACAGATAGCCCAGGTGTGCTCATGTGTGCATACATACACACACCCCCTCCTAAATCTCATACCTTATACACAAATTAATTCAAAGTAGACTAATTCACAGACTTACATGTGAAACTAAAATTTTTAGGAAAACACTTAGGAGAAAATCTTGAGATTTATGGGTAGGCAGAGTTCTTTGACTTGACATCAAAAGCATGATGAATAAAAAGGAAAAGGTGGTAAATTGAACTTCATCAAATTAAGAACCTTTCGTCTGTGAAAGACCTTGTAAGAGAATAAAAAGACAAGCCACAGACTGGGAGAAAAGATTCGCAAACCACATATCTAAGAAAAAACTTGTATTTAGAATATATAAAGCATCATCAAAATTCAACAGTAAAAAACAAAACAAAACAAAACAATCCAATTAGAAGATGGGCAAAAGATATGAACAGACATTTCAACAAAAAGGAGATACAGATAGCAAATCAGCATGTGAAAAGATGTTCAGCATCACATGCCATTAGAGAAACACAAATTAAAACCGCAATGAGGCTAGACACAATGGCTCCTGCCTGTAATCCCAGCACTTTGAGGGGCCAAGGTAGGGGGGATCCCCTGAGGCCAGGAGTTTGCGACTAGCCTGGCCAACATGGTGAAACCCTGTCTCTACTAAAAATGCAAAAATTAACTGGGTGTAGTGGCAACATGCCTGTAATTTCAGCTACTGGGGAGTCTGAGGCAGGAGAATCGCTTGAACCTGGGAGGCAGAGGTTGTGGTGAGCCCAGATTGCATCATTGTACTCTAGCCTGGGGGACAGAGTGAAACTCTGAGAAAAAAAAACACAAAAAAACCACACACACACTGAGAGCTCACTACACACCTACCAGCAACACCAAAATAAAATAAAATATAGTGGTTTGTTTGACAAGCATTCTTCTGTTTTCCCATATGCAATAGATGGTATGAAGTTCACCCTGGTCCCAGGTAAATGTTGCCAAAGCCATTACGGGACCTATGTGCACGGTCACAAAAGTTTGAGAGGTTTCTGATTAGAGAAGCAACTTAGACTCTTGGAAGGGATCTTGGTGGCGGTAGTTCTTTGGTCTCACTCACCTCGCTTGCAGTGCAGCAAATCATTTCACTCACAGGCCGGAGTGGTTTTAGAACACCCTTGTAGGAAAGAATATATGTTACTCCCTTGGGTCTTTTTTCTTGGCCAGCAAAACTGAAGACCATGAAAGTAATAACACAGACCTATAGGCTTAGGGGCCCATAGGGGGCTCTAGAAGGAAAAAAAAAGTAAGTAAAAAAGAGATTTGGGGTCTTAAAGTTTCACTTAAGAGGCAAGGATATAACACCAAATTTTCGTAAGTTTATTTGAAAATTGTAATCCCTGTGAACTGTTAAGCTGTACTGACATAAAAGAAAACACCACTGACTTGCAGGTTGGCACAAATAGTCTAGTCTGGTCCATACTTGCAAATGAACTTTGTTTCATTTCTTGTTGCTTTGAACTAGTATTTATTTTGAAGAGAAGATTGAATGAGAGGGGAAGCAACATTTAAGGCAATTCTCAGTTATATATAATTTGACACTGTGAACCAAGAGTCATAAAAATATCTACACCAGGCCAGGTGTGTGGTGACTCATGACTGTAATTCCAGCACTTTGGGAGGTCAAGGTGGGAGGATCACTTGAGGCCAGGAGTTTGAGATCAGCTCGGGCAACATAGCGAGACCCCATCTCTACACAAAAAATTTAAAAATTAGTCAGGTGTGATGGTGCTTGCGTATACTCCCAGCTACTGG
Source organism: Trachypithecus francoisi (assembly GCF_009764315.1). Taxonomy (NCBI): domain Eukaryota; kingdom Metazoa; phylum Chordata; class Mammalia; order Primates; family Cercopithecidae; genus Trachypithecus; species Trachypithecus francoisi. The sequence continues at coordinate 21,930,587 of NW_022681472.1, read as the reverse complement.
GGAGGCTAAGGCAGGAGAATCTCTTGAGCCCATGAGTTTGAGGTTACAGTGAGCTACGACCATGTACTGCACTTCATTGTGGGTGACAGAATGGGACCTTATCACTTAAAAAAAAAAAAAGAAAAAGGAAAAAAATCTATATTGTAATGTTGAAATTGACTGTAGGGGAACCTAACCTGCGAAATTAATTTAGAATGTGAAAAAAGCCATATAAACATTATTCATCTATTCATTGCTAAGTTATTGGTAGGAGTAAAAATTTGGAAGCAATTTGATGACCTCTAATAAGAATAAATTATTAAATTCTTATTTAATAAACTATTACATACATTTGCATATGATTATGAAGATTATGCAGCAACACGGAAAATCTTTAAAATGTCATATCTTCAGAGAAAAGAGCTGAAGATTACACCACCCAAATGAAAAAGATGGAAAGGAAATATATCAAATGTTAACAGCTGTGTCTGGGTAATAGGATGATTAGTTGTTTTTTTCTTCCTTTTCTCTCATGATTATTTTAATCAGTTTCCAATTTTATAAATTGGAAAATTAATTTAAAGCACCCAACTGAAAAAGACAAAAACTTAAAGCCAGAAAGAATGAAGTGGGGTTACTTTGAAGTTAACTGTTGTGCGCATAGCTTCATGAGGCATTTCTCAGGGGACGAAATCTCAAAACAGTTATTGCAATTTGTTAGGCGATTGCATTTATTCTGAGAGTGATTGGAGTGGTTGGAAAAACAGTGGAATAATAGCACGAGAAACTAGACCCTCCCACCCCCAGCTGCCAGTAATTCAACCTAGGGCTTTAAGAACCAATTTCTGTCCATTCAAAGTGTGCTTGGCCCCGGAGACTGCCTCCCCCAGGCCATTGTGATGGTGATGGCCTGGTCCCTTCAACAGCTCCCTGAGGACCAGGCACTTACTGGCAGAGCCTGGGCAGCTGTCTGGCGTGGTGTTGCGGGTCGTCGGAGACTCACAGCCTGTGCAATGACGACCTGGAGGTGAACAGTCCCCTTTCTCATACCTACTCCCTGGAGGCAACAGCCCCCTCATTAGGATACGGTTTCTAATCCAAACAACCATTAATCTTTCTCAGGGTTAAAAGGCCAGGACAGCAATTTTTGCGCATTCGCGCTATTTTGATACTGTAGTTGTCTGTATTTTACAAGAGCAGACTTACTTCATCGACCACTTGAAAACACCCCACAGCTGTGTCCACAGCTACTCAAACAATGCCAAGCCCAACACAGCCCTTCCTGTGCATAGAGAGGGACAGGAGTGCCAAACCAGCCAGCTATTTATTGTGGCACTCAACAATAACATAGAAACATGACCTATTTGGAACAAATCAGTATTCTGTATCAAAAAATAAATTAGGTATATGCATATATTTTAAGTCAAAATGCCGCCATATTATGATAGTTTCATGAACATAGTCTTTTTCAAACTCTTGAATACCATTCTATTAAATATCCTTGCCTTCGTAAGTATTTTAATCCATATAAATGGAGCGGTGACTCTTAAGAATTTTTCTTAAAGAAAATCTATAGAAAAATAGGCTACAGAATTAGAAAAAATACACTTAATTATTGTCTCTGAAACGTGAAAGTGTTTGATTTACAGAAATGGGCCTAATCTAGCTTATCCTCTTTTAATAGCTAGTGAGTCACAAAACTCACCTTTTCCATATTCTCTAATTGTAAGGGACAGAATGATGGATATCAAGATAAAAACACCAAGGCTTCCTAAATCTGTTTCTTCATGCTTGACCTTTAAATTCTTCCTCTACAGAGTCATCATCAATATGAATACCAAACACTCCTCTTGGTGAGTCACATTTAGATGTCTGGCTACTGTTAGCAAAGGCATTGAACATTTGAGAGGCGGGGGAGGGGGGGAGAATGCATATTTGTATCTCAAATTATTTTACATCAAATTTTCCCAATTCAAAAATCTCACATTAAGGACCAGGTAATACATAAAACCTAGTCATAGTATTTTCTTTCTTTCTTTTCTTTTTTTTTGACAGAGGTTTGCTCTGTTGCCCAGGATAGAGTGCAGTGATGTGATCTCTGCTCACTGCAACCTCCACCTCCCAGGTTCAAGTGAGTCTCATGCCTCAGCCTCCCGAGTAGCTAGGACTACAGGTATGTACCACCACACCCAGCTAATTTTTGTATTTTTTGTAGATATGGGGTTTCACCATGCCACGTTGCCCAGGCTGGTCTCAAAACTCCTGGACTCAAGCAATCCTCCTGCCTCAGCCTCCACTGTGCCCGGTCTCATAGCATTTTCAACCTGGAAGAGGCCTTGGTTGAATGAACTAAGAATCAGACAAAACTGAAACAAAATCCAGGGCCCTTGAACCCTAACCCAATGCTCTTCTAATAATGTCATATCACATTGCAGAATGTATTATAAGTGTTCTCAAACTTTAAAAAGAAACAACAACAACAACAAAAACAACTTATTCACCAGAGGATTGGTCTCTAATATTTTACCCTTGTGGATTTGTTTTTACCTTTTAAATATGTTACTAGTATTTTTATAAAATAAGATGAATCTGATCCAAAACATTAAAATGACATTTTTCTTTCCTCTCCCTTCCCTTTTGAAAAAATTAGAAAAGTAATATACGCTTGTAACAAATCCAAACAATACAGAAGTTTATAAAATAAAAAATGAGGCTGGGAGTGGTGGCTCATGCCTGTAATCCCACCACTTTGGGAGTCCAAGGCGGGAGGATCACTTGAGCTCAGGAGTTTGAGACCAGCCTGGGCAACATGGCGACACCCTGTCTCTACAAAAAATACAAAAATACAAATATAAATAAATAAATAAGCCAGGCATGGTGGTGCATGCCTGTAGTCCCAGCTACTCAGCAGGTTGAGATGGGAGGATCATGCCTGTATTCCCAGCACTTTTGGAGGTTGAGGCAGGAGGATTGCTTGAGATCAGGAGTTTGAGACCAGCCTGGTCAACATAGTGAAACCCCATCTCTACTAAAAATACAAAAATTAGCTAGGCGTGATGGTGGGTGCCTGTAATCCCAGCTACTCAGGGGGCTGAGGCAGGAGAATTGCTTGAACCCAGGAGGTGGAGGTTGCAGTGAGCTGAGATCGCACCACTGCACTCCAGCCTGGGAGACAGAGTGAGACTCCATTTCAAAAAAATAAAAAATAAATAAATAAATAAAATAAAGTGAACATTTTCTCTTAGTTCTCCACACCCCAAATTCCATTTCTCCAGTGATAATGTTTAACATTTTGATGTGCATCTTCCTTTTGTATGTATATGTAGATATATGTTTATGTATAGTTGAAAAAATAAAAATCAGATCATACTAATACATAATTATTCAGTAGCTTACTTTCTGCCAACTTCCCAGTATTTTATGGACACGTTTCTAAGAGACTTACTTCATCTTTATTAACAGTACCATAGTATTCCACAGTCTAGTATACTATAAATAATGAACGCTTAAGGTTGCTTCAAATATTTTATTATTAGAAAAGTGCTGCCAGAAACATCCTTGCCATGCTTCTGTATGTGCTGGTGCTAGTGTTTCTATCAGATAAATTTCTAGACATGCAGTGAATTACTAGGCATAGGAAATATAATTTATACTTTTGAGTTCTTGTTCATTTGCTCATGAAGCAGGGGCAGAGTATTCTGTGTGGGGTTTGGTACAGGAACACCGACCCCTGAAGTCAACCCTGGGGGTCTAACATAGTGGTCATTTGTCCAGCCTGTTTTATGGAAGGAGCTGGACTCTGAGCTTTGGGGAATTTCTTGCAAGATAAATTTATATCCCACCCATACTGGTAACAGCTAAGTTATGCCAAAGATGAAAAGACAAAGCCCTAGCTAGATCAGCTCTTGCTCTCAGCACTACAATGGCCCGTGGTAATTCTTCCACTTAAAATGACAACTAATACAGTTTCATTGAAGCTTCAAACAGGGCAGCCAGATCCTCTTCTGACTGGGGACGGGGTGCAAGCTTGGTGACCCTTTCCTGAAACAGTAAATGAAAGGAGTTACTCAGGGCTTTGAAAAGGCAATTTGTAAAAGCTACAAAGTTATGGAAATTAACTTGGTCATAAGAATAAATGACTTGATAAATGCTGTATCTTTAAAAACTGTATTTCCTGTATACTTCATATAACTGGATCCCCAGCTCAGAGGTTTATCACATATCACATCATACCTCTTTCCCCACAGAGCTTTCAAAAGCCACTGCCCTTTGCCTTATGCCCTGGCAACAGCCTTCTGCCCAAACCAACCTTGGGAAAAACACCCCTATCATGACAAAACTAGGTCAGTTAACAACGTCTGCCAGGTTGTCCGTATGCACAGAGCTCTGTCGTGGGCACAACCACTGCTGTCAAGGAAGACAGAACTAGGACATCCCCGACATCTAAGACCATGTATTTTGCAACTTGGACTTCAGGTATATTCAAAAGGACTTCAGTAGAACATTAAGTTTCATGCTATGTGCAACAAGTGACTCCATTTTTTTCTATTAACTAAGGTTTCATCTCTGCGTTCCCAAGCAAATCCAGTGATTTTTTAATTGCTCCAGCAATTATTGAGTCAATTCAGCAAAGACACCCAGCACATCCTACTTCTGTTTATACTCTGGTCAGTAGCTTCTCGGGGACAGGGGCTAAAAGGTACAGCGATGACTCCCCTGGTGCCTGCATGAAACTGAGGAACGTCCAATTTGAGGTTCCATTTTCATGGGTCTCTGGGCATGTTTTCTGTTGCTGGCATGTGTTTGGGAGTGTAGCTGGTGGAAGGGAAGCTTGTGAGGCCAGGGGCTCAGCTGTGTGCGCTGCTTTCTGCCCTGCGCCTACCGAAGGGCTTGACATAGTAAGTAGATGCTCAACAGTTATCTGCTGAATTAGTAAAGGTGGTGTGGAGGGGGATACTGGCATCTGAAAGTTCACATACACAAGATAGAACTCTGACTCTCCCACCCCACCGTTCCTCCTATTTTCTCTTCTCAGAAATGACACCCAATAGCTCAGGCAAAACCCAGGAGCCAACCTTGATTCCCCTTTCCCTTGCTCTGCAAGTTCAACTCATCAGCAAGAGTGTCAGTCCTACCTCCAAAATGAAGCCCCAGTCAGAGCGCTTCTCACCTCCTGTGGTACCACAACCGGCATCCAGGGCACTGCTATCACTTGCCTGTCCAGCTTGAAAACCTTCCTAAAATGTCTGTTTCCCCTTTTGCTCCATTCTTGCACCGCAGAGGTCATTCCCCCCACAGCAGCCAAGGTGATTTTTTTCCAGTATAAACTGAATCCTACCATTCCTGTGCTTAATGCTCGCAGATAAATTCCTGTGGCTATTACAACAAAACCATGGCCTCTAAGGCTACCCTGATCTGGCTCTGTTTCCCGCCCCAGCTCTAACACCTCACTTAGTCCCACCATCCCTTTTAAGTTCCTTGAACATGCTAACCTTGACCCTGCCCCAGGGCCTTCCCCTCTGCCTGGAAAGCATTGCCCTATCATCCTGCACCTTCCCAACAGCCTGGCTGGAGTTCTCTCTACACTTTCCCCATGAGATCACTCTCTATCTCATTATGCAGATTTTCCTTCATACACTAATCATTATCTGAAATTATTTCATTTATATCTTATTTATAGATGTTCACTGTCTCCCCTCACTAGAAGGTAAGCTTTACAAAGGAGAAAAGGGACTTTATTTTCCTTCTGTTAGTGTACCATACAATGCATGTATTCAGTAGGGACTCAGTCAGTATTTGTCAGGTAAAAGGAATGAAAAGAAGGATGGATGTATTCAAAAAATTCACTCAAAATGGACAAAAAACCTAAATGTAAGAGCTAGAACCCTAAAACTCTTAGAATAATAATTAGGGAAAAATCTTCATGACATTGGATTTGGCAATGATTTCTTGGATATAACACTGGAAGCACAGGGAGTCCAGTGCAGTGGTTCACGCATATAATCCCAGCACTTTGGGAGGCTGAGGTAGCCGGATCACTTGAGGTTAGGAGTTCGAGACCAGCCTGGCCAACATGGTGAAACCCTGTCTCTACTAAAAATACACACACACACACACACACACACACACACACACAAATCAGCTGGGTGTGGTGGCAGACAGCTGTAATCCCCCCTACTCGGGAGGCTGAGGCAGGAGAATCGCTTGAGCCTGGGAGACGGAGGTTGCAGTGAGCTGAGACTGCACCACTGCACTCCAACCTGGCCAACAGAGCAAGACTCTGTCTCTAAGAAAAAAAAAGAAAAAAGAAAAAGCACAGGGGGGAAAAAAAACCAGATAAACTAGACTGAAGAAAAATTTAAAACTTTTGTGCATCAAAGGACACTGTCAAGAAAGTGAAAAGACAACAAAATTTTTAAAAATTGCTAATCATATATCTGATAAGGTATTAATATTCAGGATATAAAAATTATTGTGGTTGGGCGCGGTGGCTCATGTCTGTAATCCAAGCACTTTGGGAGGCTGAGGTGGGCGGATCACGAGCTCAAGAGATTGAGACCATCCTGGCCAACAAGGTGAAACCCCGTCTCTACTAAAAACATAAAAATTAGCTGGGCGTGGTGGCGTGCACCTGTAGTCCCAGCTATTCAGGAGGCTAAGGCAGGAGAATTGCTTGAACCCAGGAAGTGGAGGTTGCAGTGAGCCAAGATCCCACCACTGTGCTCCAGCCTGGTGACACAACGAGAATCTGTCTCCAAAAAAAAAAAAAAAAAAAAATTCTTCTTGCAACTCACCAACAAAAAACCTCAAACAGCTCAATTCAAAAATGGGCAAAAGACTTGATTAGTTATTTCTCCAAAGAATATATATAAATAGCCAATAAGCACATGAAAAGATGCTCACCATCCTTAGTCATCTGAGAAATGCAAATCAAAACAATAAGATACCACTTCACACCATTAGAATGGCTATTATACACACACACGAAAAGAAAAATAACAAGTGTTGTTGAGGATGTGAAGAAATTGAAGCCCTGGTGCACCGTTAATGGAAATGTAAAATGGTGCAGCCACTACAGAAAACAGTTCAGCAGTTCCTCAGAAAGTTAAACACAGAGTTACTATATGATGCAACAATCCTACTCCTAGGTATATACTCCCAAAGAATTGAAAGCAGGGACTCAAGTAGATACTTGTACACCAATATTCATCACAACATTATTCATAATAGTCAAAAGGTGGAAACAACCCAAGTGTCTATCAACAGGTAAATGTATAACCAAAATGTAGTATATCCATACAATGGAATATTATTCAGCCATAAAAAAGGAATAAAATTCTGACACATGCTACAACGTGGATGAACACTAAAGGCACTGTGCTGGGTGAAATGAACCAGTCACAAAAGGACAAATATTGTATGATTTCACTTACATGAGGTACCCAGAATAGGCAAATTCATGGGGACAGAAAGTAGGACAGAGGTTCCCAAAGGCTAGGAGAAGGGGAGAATGGGGAGTTCATGCTTAATGGACATACCACTTGTTTGGCATGATTTAAAAAATAGTTCTGAAAATGGATAGTGGTGATGGTTGCACAACATTGTGCATGTACTTAATGGCATGGAATTGTACACTTAAAAATGGTTAAAATCCCCGGAAGGCAGAGCTTGGAGTGAGCCGAGATCGCACCACTGCACTCCAGTCTGGGTGACAGAGCGAGACTCCGTCTCAAAAAAAAAAAAAAAAAGGTTAAAACAGTAAATTTTATGTTATACATATTTTATCACAATTTAACAGATAGTTCAAGAAGGAAGGAAGGATAGAGGGACAGATGAGAGAGAGGAGGGGTGGGGGACAATGCTGATGAATATGGGTGAGGTAAAGACAATGTCACATCCCAGCAGATTTTTAAGAGACCCTAAGGAATTTTGGAAATCCATAGCAAGGCAGAGGGTCTCATTATGTATATGTTTGTGCAGGGTCAAGAACTGAAGTTCAGTGTTTGCCATAACTGCAGATGATGGCAAGTTACTTTGCTCATAATGGGAGAGAGTCTTATCTGATAAGCTTAAAGGCCCTTGACATGATCCTGTTTATCTTTGGTGGAGCAGTGCAGGACTCTTAGAAGTACTTGAAGCCAATCCTGAGTTGAGTTTCTGTTTCGCATTTCTGGCCCCCAGTGATTGGTTAAATAGGACAAAGACATAAAGTTTTTGATATGCCCCTACACATATCAGCTGTGCCATATAAAAGCTAAACTCTCTCAGAATTAAGATGTGTTAAGCAATGATGTGCTATTATTTATAGGCATGTAAGACTGAAGGACAACTCATTAACATGGGCATGAAATACATTCAGACATCTACTTTTAGCACATTCATAAAACAACAACATTTCAGCTGGCCTGTCTACCAGGGAGTGGAAGTGCTCATTTGGGTAGACAGCGCTCCTCAGTAATGAAATGTTTTGATTTGAAATGTAAATGTTTCTTTCCAGGGGTTTCAGAAATCCAGCTTGGAAGATTAATATATTCTTGCCTGCTCCCCTTGCAGCCTGGCTATGGCAGTTGAAAGCCTCTGTACACAGGGCTGCTATTAGCTGCCACCAGTATGAGCTGTGTTTGGTCAAGAATACTGGCCTGGTTGTTCCTTCCAGAGAAAACCAATCCCTCACTGCTAAACAGAAAAGAACCTTCATCAAATGTCAACTACATTGAATAACCTTTCTGGTGATGTTCTTTGCAGGAGCCAGTATATTCTCACTACCTTAAATCCTGGAGATGCTAATAAGTGAAGATTAGTCTACTGAATGTGTAAAACTCTGAAATGGCCACAGCATTCCTGTAAAACAGTCACTGCCATCAAAAAAACAAACAAACAAAATTCCATAGTAGTTATTCATCTGCAAAATGGACAAGCTTATTTCTAAGATTCCTACCAAAGTCCTATCAGTCTGTGAATATATATATATATCTCAATCACATAGACGCCAAGTGAACCTAGAGCTAGTTAATTAAAATTAACTATATTTCTCTGAATCATGAAAACATGATCAGAGGGAAAAAGGCAGCAGATGCCTTAGGGTGCTTTATGAATACAGCTTGAGGAAATTCTGGCTTCCCACTTTAAGACACAACTTATATCCAAAAGATTCCATTTACCTCCCATCTTTTGTGAAATTAAGAAATTTGTTTTGTCCAATTAAGGTTTTACTATCTGTGATTTCCCAGCATCGCATGTGCACGGAGGCATTCAGAATGATATCTAATTAACTTGCTATTGAGTGTTCATTTAGTGCTATTTTAGTGGTCTCAAATGTTAGGCTGGATCTGCTGCTGTGTGGAATCGCTTTGAAAATGACTGTATGGGCCGTGCATGGTGGGTCACGCCTGTAATCCCAATACTTTGGGAGGCCACGGTGGGCAGATCACCTGAGGTCAGGAGTTCGAGACCAGCCTGGTCAATATGGTGAAACCCTGTCTCTCCTAAAAATACAAAATGTAGCCGGGCATGGTGGTGTGTGCCTGTAATACCAGCTGTTCGGGAGGCTGAGGCAGGAGAATCACTTGAACCTGGCAGGCAGAGGTTGCAATGAGCCAAGACTGCACCAATGCACTCCGGCCTGGTCAATGAGAGTGAAACTCTGTCTCAAAAACAAAAAAACAAAACAAACAAACAAAAGAAAGTGACAGTCTGACCACAGTAGAATTAGAACAGTAAACACCTGTCAGTGTGTACTGATGACCAGCAATCAAATGGCCAAGGATATCAGACAGTTTCATCTGAAAATCATGGATACCATTCTTGGAGGTGGACACACACATTTTCCTGAACAGTTTCCTGGGCTAAACAAGCAGAACCTTTTGGAGGGCCCCTGGCAGGGTGGACGGTGTCACTGGGACCATGCCATAAAGCCAGAAGCTACATTAAAATTGTGGTGACTGCCAGGTACTGTGGCTCGTATCTATAATCCTAGGACTTTGGTAAGCCAAGGCAGGAGGATTTCTTGAGCTCAGGAATTCGAGACCAACCTGGGTAACACAGTGAGACCTCATCTGTACAAAAAAGTAAAAAAAAAAAAATAGCCGGGTGTGGTGGCACACACTTGTAGTCCTGGCTACTCAGGAGACTGAGGACAGAGGATCACTTGAGCCTGGGAGGTCAAGGCTGTGGTGAACTATGATTATGCCACTGCACTCCAGCCCTGTCCCTCCCCTGGGAAAAAATCACTATGACCATTCAGTCTAGGGTGTCCCTGAGCTTTCACGGCTCCCCTGCCTTTGGTTGAGTCCTAGTCAGTCTAAGGAAACTTCAAAAATTATCCCCAGTCAGCCATTAAAGCTTAGCTAGACAGAGGACTTAGGAGGAGAGCAATGGAGGTATGTGTTCATTTAATATGTTTACTAGCCTGTGCTAGGTTCAATGGAAAATGGATGAGCCAAGCAGACAGATTCCTGCCCTCACAGAACTTACAGGCTGGTAGGTTTGGATAAAATAACTGTGAGGGCCTTAGAGAGTCTGATTTTTTAGTGATTTGGTCCCTTGGACTTATGGGTTAGAATTAAGGGTTAGTCCAGGGTCTCTGCTATACTTTGAGACTCCTTTGTTTCTTGTTCATTTCTATTTCTCGATGCAATTGAATTCACTGAGCCTGAATCCAAATCAGGGAAACTGGTGGCTCATGGACTACGTTTCATTTGTGCACTGGAAACCAGGGAATTCAACACAAACATCCAGATTGCTGATTTTTCTTGAGAGTTGGAAGTTCTACCAACACTGGGACCTGAATTTCTGCTTGCTGATGATAAACTGTAGCTGAGCTGCTCACCCAATTAGATGGGTCACAAATATTATCTTTTTTTTTTTTGAAACGGAGTCTCGCTCTGTTGCCCAGGCTGGAGTGCGGTGGCCGGATCTCAGCTCACTAGAAGCTCCGCCTCCCGGGTTTACGCCATTCTCCTGCCTCAGCCTCCCAAGTAGCTGGGACTACAGGCACCTGCCACCACGACTGGCTAGTTTTTTGTATTTTTTTTTTAGTAAAGACAGGGTTTCACTGTGTTAGCCAGGATGGTCTCCATCTCCTGACCTCGTGATCCGCCCGTCTCGGCCTCCCAAAGTGCTGGGATTACAGGCTTGAGCTACCATGCCCGGCCCCACAAATATTATCTTAAGTGAATGGTGAGGCTATCAACATTCTAAGCACTAGCAAAGCAGGGAGGAAGAAGCTACTTTGAGGCCCTTGCCTACTTGGAGTGGGGTGAGGGAAAAGCACCAGCACTTGTGGCAAGCGGGCTGCTGTGTGAGTGGATGTTTCAGCTGCTAACTCTGTTCCATGGTCAGGGAGAGATCCACAATGCCTTAGCCTGTGGCAGAAGATCCTTATCCTCATACCCTCATAGCATTGAGGTGACCTCTGCCTTTCCCATATTGGCCAGGAGGACTAAAGGAGTATTCTGGGCATGGTGACTATGGTGTGGTCCACCAACAAAGTGCTCATGCTCTGAGCTCTCTGCTTTATAGTGAATTGCAATGAACAGGACCTTGGCCTATTAGGATCTGATGTGCTAGCTCAAGAGAGGTCCACTGAGGGATCAGAGCTCTTCATGAGAACCTCGGAAGAGCAAACTTTACACCCAGTATGACTCTACTGAATTAGGGATGCAGCTCCATTTGCATTCTTCACAAACATTTAAGAAATGAAACCAGACCCATAGTGACACAGATATGTATCAAGCATACAATCTCCCACATTCATCAAAAGCAATTTGGTGATAGTGTTAGTTGAAATGCCATGCCTATTCTTCACAAAATAGTAGAGATCTGTAACTTTTTTACAATGGAAAATAATATTGGTGGTCCTTTTGGAACAGCTTCACATGGTTATTTATAGGAGACCTTCAAAGAACAGAAATGGGGAAAAGGGAAATTTTGCCATAGTTCAAGATCAGTTTGGTTGTTTTTGCCTTGAATTTTCATAAAGGATCCATCCCTTCATGAAAATTTTCATAAAAGCCTCACCTCAGCTACAGCTGTATGGATGAACAGAAAGGCGAGGGCCTGGCTCTGTTGCACCGGGAAAGGACAGAACTGCTGTCTGCTGTGGAAGAGACCTGAGAACCACCGGGGACCCCTGGTTTCCATCCCCGCTGGCCCACCACCAATGGAGCATGTCTTTCTGGGGGCGCTGGACTCTTTCACAGGGAGTGAGGGGTGTGCCGGTCTCTTACCTGGGGCAGCGTTCCTTTCACTAGTGCGGGGATATCAGCTTTGGAGTAACCAACGGCTGCTAGGCCATCATCAACATCCAGATCAAATAAGAATTTGCGGAGCGTGTCTGCCAACACCAGCCCTGCATCTTGGATCCTGGCAGTGCGGGTGTCAGCTCCTAGAAGACATAAAGCGCTGACTGTAGGGAGAGATGAAGAAACGGGCTCTGGGTGGTGTTCAGTCACAAGATCAGTGAATACACCATGCACACCCACGGGGTCTCCCTGATGCCCAGCACGGGGCCATCGTGTGCCTCCCCAGGAGGGCCAGAGTTGGCTGGGGAAGCTCACTTAGCTCAGATATTTCAGAGGGGCTCCAGGTCCTACATGCTGGCCCCTTGTGTGGTGGGAAGAAGAGGAACAGAGACAAAAAGAGAGGTGCAGAACGAGGCAAGAAAGTGGGCTGGTGCTGGGATGGAGGAATGAATATTTGAAGAACACATAGCTTATGTAATTTCAAGGCTTGGAATTTGCTGACATCTAGAGGTGTACGATATGCTCAACGTCTTTTCCCACAGCAACATCTTAGAAAAAGATAAATCCTTTGCAAACACCCTATGAGGCAAGCTTACAGAAGTACAAAAGCTCCAAAATTAACCACCAAAAAGGAAGAAAATAAGCATGACAAAAATGGATTATGTGTGAACAGGGAAGAAAATTTTTCTCCTCTATAGCTACAAAACTTTTAATTTTAGATTCTGTTGCCAAAGGGCAGGGTAGTTTCCTCTAAATAAATATTGTAGAACCAGCTGGGCAGGACCAAGAATATGAAGGCTCTCAGAAAACAGCGTTTCATATGCAGATAATAATGGTATTGATGAAAGAAGATTCATAAGGGCAGAATTTTTACATGATTAGTAATTAGTAATTAAGAGGCCGGGCCTGGTGGCTCACATCTGTAATCCCAGCACTTTGGGAGGCTGAGGCAGGAGGATCACTTGAGTCCTGGAGTTCAAGACCAACCTGGGAGTGAGACCCTGTCTCTACGTATAGACATATATACACACATATATGTATATATATAAATATATATTTATTATATGTAAATATAACATATAAATATATATTATATATACATATGTGTGTATATATGTATATACGTATATGTATATATGTGTATATATGTATATATATAATAAAAATTTAAAAATGCACATAATCATGGAAATGGCAATCTGGAAGAGCCATGCAGGAGTTTCTGCCCTCAGGCAGGGTGACAAAGTTCCCAGAGGAAGGGAACTGATTTTACAACGCTTAGCACCCTGCATTCTCATGTATTCTAGCCAAACACATTCACTGCCAAGAAGTAAAGCCCTCTACAGAGTGTAGCATTATATGAAGTCTATGCAAAATGCCTCCCACTGTAGTCTAAGTTCACTTTCTCCTGTATTGTTCAAAAGGAGATCATAACTCCTATCACCTCCATATTGAAGCACATTATTAAATTGGTTTTTAGCTTTCTCTTCCATGACAGTGAGAACTCTTAGGAATCCAGGAAAAGGTATGAATAGAACCAGATATGGGGTTGGCTGGGAGAGCAGCTGGATGAAAGGCAAACCTTGCCTGACAAGACCAGTCTGTATTACCCAGCGGCAGCTAAAGTATGGATTAGGTGGAGTGGTGACACATGATACAAAGTTTATGAAGTTTTAATGTTCCTGGGAATGCTGCCATAAAACACACCATCGAAACCTCTGCATTTTCCTATGAAGTGTTACAGAAAAAAAGAGATGGTAGGAAAAAGAATACATCAGTCTAAAGCTAAGAAAATCTAAGATGACATGGAGAATCAAAATATTTCATAGTATGGGATAGCTAAGTGTAGATAACATTAAAATTTCCCATTCAAGAAGGAAGAATCAGTGGGTTCTTCCAGCCTGGAATCTAACAGAGGAACTCCCTTCTCAGCAGTGTTGCCAGTTGCCTGGAGTGTTAACTTTAAGTTCTCTAAGATTTTCCCATTTACCATAAATGTAGCCTATGATTTGAGCTCTCCACTTATTTACATGGTTTGAATATTTACAAAGGTAGCTGAGTCCCAAAATATGGCCGAACAACATCTCCAGTCCGAAAGAGAAAAGGGACACAGATCCTTGGCAAAGTTGCACTGTTTCCCCTCAGCACCCTCTGGGAAATGGAGCTGCTGGCTCCTCTCTGCCCTGGGCTTGTGTCATTAACATTCCCAGCACAGCACCTGGGGCTCAGCGGGAGCTCCTGCAGAAGGATGTCTGTGGTCCTTCCTACCTCCCTGGAAATAATCTCTCCAACGGCTGGGCTAGGAGAGCATAATGAAGTTTTCTTTTTAGCCTTTCCCTTCCTGCCCTAACTAAACACAAGTGGTGGAATAAGATGTTTTGCAAGTTAATAAAATATTCAAGTCTACTTAAAAGAGTTCTTGTATTAGCAAAACACCAACATTTTACTTACCACTGAAGCTATCCTGAATATCATTTTATTTCTGGTAAGATTCAAAAGGTACTGTGGATATCTTATTATTGACATTATTTATTCTACAGTATGGCAAACAGACTCCTCTTTTAGGATATTTTTATAAAGTTTCTAATTGATCAGGAGTTTTGCAGGCTTTGATGAAAAAAGTTTCCAGTTGTTTTGATTCTCTATAATTGGGAATTTACTCTTGCTTCCTGATATAGATTCATTTTATTATTGAACATAGCAAAAGTCATTTATAACCTTAAAAAATAAAAATAATTATACTTTCTCTTGAGATAAAAACAGGAAACAGTATTACTACAAACATAACAGATTCAATACTCCCAGAAGCATAATAATGACAGAATTTTAGTGCTAGATAGGGCTTTGGTCAAGTCACTGACATTTTAAATCAATATATTTATGTTTAAACGTGTTTTTAAAGAAACAGGGTCTCACTATATTGCCCAGTCTGGTCTCAAATTTCTGGGCTTAAGCCATCCTCCCGCCTCAGCCTCCCAAAGTGTTAGGATTACAGGTATGAGCTGCTGTGCCCAGCCTGATATTTCATTATTAAGCTATTGCAAAGTAATATTTTTTGGTATTGTCCTTTATGGTTCTTCTTTTTTTTTTTTTGAGAGGGAGTCTCACTCTGTCTCCCAGGCTGGAGTGCAGTGGCATGATAACAGCTCACTGCAGCCTCAACTTCCTGGGCTCAGGTGATTCTCCCACCTCAGTCTCCTGAGTGGCTGGGACTACAGGCTTGCACTACCATGCCCGGCTAATTTTTTTTTTTTTTTTTTTTTTTGTAGCGATGGGGTTTTGCCATGTTGCCCAGGCTGGTCTCGAACTCCTGGGCTCAAGTGATCCACCCACCTCAGCCTCCCAAAATGCTGGGATTACAGGTGGGAGCCACCATGCCTGGCCAGTCACAGAATTTTGAGTAATGGTTCATACCCAGTATTTCTGCTGTCTCCAGGTGTCGCTCTGGAAACATCTGGGCTGTGAAAGTGAACACCGCTGGGGATGTGAGCACCACAGAAAGGCCATGGGGCTGGGGAGAAACGAAACACAGTGACTGGCAGATGATAAAGCTGTTCTTCCCTGTGTATTCTAGATATTAAGTTACTTTACCCCATATTCTGAGCAGGCGAGAATTGGCAAATATATTTATGGAAATTGGGAGGATTATAATATTTAATTAAATAATTTATTCTTATGATTTTACCACCAGTGGGTGATCCACATTGTAATCCTTTGCTTTATACGTCTTCACTAAACCTGAAATTGGGTAAGACATTCCATGGCTAGAAAAGAAAGAAAATCCTTATGTTGATACACAGTTATCAATATTCAAGTCAACAATAGAAAGATACTCTTACGGGGATGCCTGTCACAGTCTCTAGACAGTATCATTACCTGAAAAAGTGATATGTTCTGTTTTCTTGGATATAAGGATATATTACGATGTCTAGGACATGTATATAGTGCACTCATTAACAAAACCTCTGAAAATGGTCAAATTCAAATGCTTATGGAATTGTATGACATTAAAAAGTATTGATCCAGAAGTAACTCCCTGAACACATTAATTAACATTACAATCTCAAAGACTGGGGAATTCACTTTGAAGTTTCTGTAATAAGCTCTGGGTATGTGTTTTCTGTTTTTTCCTGGCAGCTCCTTGGCAGTGTGCTCCCAGATGATGTCAGGGGAATTTTGTGAGTCAGGATGTGCTGTATTTGATGACGTGCAAGCTTGACCCATCAGTGATCTGCCCCGCCAGTAACTGACAGATCCCTTCAAATGTTACATACTCATGGAGTCCAATCAGAAATGATTATTCTAGCCTGACAGGCTATGTTAATCAGTTCTGGTTTGACTGATTTCTCTGGCCTGAATTCTACCCTAAGGATTTGTTTAGATTTAGTTGACATCAAGAAAAGGCATCGTGGTTTTTGTTTTTACTGAAAAATTCTTTTTCTTTTCTTTCTTTCTTTTTTTTTTGTGATGGTATCTCAATCTGTCACCCAGGTTAAAGTGCAATGGTGTGATCATAGCTCAATGCAACCTTGACTTCCTGGGTTCAAGTGAGCAAGGATCCAGCCACCATGCTCAGTGAAAAAATTTTTATATCCTCCTGAAATATTGATGAACAAATAGGAAAATATTACAGTTTTTTGTTGTTTTTGTTGTTTGAGTTTTTTTGAGACAGAGTCTCACTCTGTTGCCCGGGATGGAGTGGTGCAATCCTGGCTCACTGCTGCCTCGACCTCCCCGGCTTAAGCGATCCTCCCTCCTCAGGATGGCTGAGACTACAGGTGTTTGGGTAGCTGGGACTACAGGCACGTACCACCACACCTGGCTAATTTTTGTATTTTCTTTTGTAGAGATGGGGTTTCACCATGTTGTCCAGGTTGGTCTTGAACTCCTGGGTTCAGTTCAAGGGATCCGCCCAACTCGGCCTCCCAAAGAATTGGTATTACAGGTATGAGCCACCGCGCCCAGCCATGGGTATTTCTTCAGGCTAGATTCCTAGAAGTGAATTGGTGGGCCAAGGGGCATAAATATTTTTCAGGCTCTGGGCACATTTTGCTCACTTACTTTTTGGAAAGGTGTTGCCAATTTATGCTCCCATCAGTGTAGATCATTAGAGGCTGATCATTCCTTGCGCTCACCCTAGCAAAGGCCTATTCTTAATTTTCAAAGTTCAGTGATTTTCAAATTTAAAGCAACATACCAATAAAGTTTCAATCAAAGAGATTAATTCTGGGCTATTGACAAGCATTCTGATCCCTTTCTTTTGTGAGAGATTGGGGGAAAACATCCTACATTTAAGTTTAAAAAAATCCACAACACATGGTGAGTATGTGGAGAAATCAGAACCTTCACCCACTGCAGGTGGGAATGTAAAGCAGCACAGATGCCCTGGAAAACAGTCTGTCAGTATCTCAAAATTTAAACACAGAATTACCATATGACCCAGCAATTCCGCTCCTACATATATAACAAGAGAAAGGAAAATCTATGTCCATAGAGAAGAAACAAGCTAGATACAAAAGACCACATATTCTATGATTCCATTTACATGAAATGTCTAGAATGGGGAAGTCTACAGAGATAGAAAGTAGGCTGGGTGTGGTGGCTCATGCCTGTAATCCCAGCACTTTGAGAGGTAGAGGCGGGAGGATAACTAAGGTCAGGAGTTTGAGACCAGCCAGGCCAACATGGTGAAACCCCATCTCTCCTTTAAAAATATTAAAAAATTAGCTGGGCATGGTGGTGCACATCTGTAATCCCAGCTAATCAGGAGGCTGAGGCAGAAGAATTGCTTGAACCTGGGAGGTGGAGGTTGCAGCGAGCCAAGACTGCGCCACTGCACTCCATCCTGGACAACAGAGTGAGACTCTGTCTCAAAAAAAAAAAGAAAGAAAAAAGAAAAGAAAAAGAAAGTAAATTGGTAGTTGCTAAGTATTGGGGAAGGTGGGGGGCTTGGTGGATGACAGCTAGGAGGTATGGGATTTCTTTTTGGGGTGATAAGATGTTCTAAAATTGATTGTGGTGATGGTGGCATAACTTTGTGAATATATTAGAAACTAATGTTCTGTACATTTTAAATGGGTGAATTGTATATAGTATGTGAATTATAACTTAAAAATATGTTATTAAAAAACCCAGTAAACCACATTCAATTTAAAAATACATTTAGGTTTCTAATTTAGCTGGTGGTGGAAAAAAGAAAAAAAGAAAAAGAATACATTTAGGAACATAAAGGAATACATTTAGGAACCACATTCAACTTAAGAATACATTTAGGTTTCCTGGTAGTGGAAAAAAGAAAAAAACAAAAAAAAGAATACATTTAGGAATATAAAGTTAAAATTCTTCTTTCTATAGCATATTTAAATTTTACCACCTGTCCTGAATTATAAACATTAAAAAAATTTTAAAGCAATAGCTTGAGTAAAGAAATGAAATCTCAGATTTGCTCACCACAGATGAACACCAGCATTTCCAAAGCCGATGCCAGCAAAAGCACTTGCCAAGTGCATATGAGACCTTGCTTCAAGATCATCGGGATTTCTGACAGCCCTGTGAATGATATAAACACCTAACAATAACACGTCAACATTGGCAATTCCTACAGAATAAGGAGCTGCCTTAGGGAAAGATATGGGGGCAAAAAAAAAAAGAAATGCTACTAGGTAGGAAGAAAAATTATGCAAGTTATTCAAACGATGCCTTGTCTTCTAAATGAAAACTGAAGGGAAACATATTTTCTCATCAACTGTTTCAGCAAAAGCATAATAAATACGCTGTCAGCTGCTCATGTGATGTAAAAGCGCTGGGGGAGGCAACACGCTGCTCCCTGGATGGCGAGGGCCACTCCAGGGAGGTGCCCTGAGACTCATTCTTCTTCTTCATTTGTCAGTGCTGTTGACGGCCCTGTGAAGGGATGTAAACATTCTCAGATGCCCGGGGCTACCTGCCGGCCAGGCCAGCGCTCTTTCTCTCTGAGACACTGCTTCCCATTGGACCCACTGGGGGCCTCTTGGTCTCTGTGGTTGCTGCGCCTCTATGCTAACATTATTGTGGAAGTGGATATTATTGTTGAATGAGCCTTAGCTTGCTCTGGGTGTCCCCACTGCCACTTTGGAAAAGTAAATTCTCAAAAGCTCCTTTCTGACTGTGCATAGCCTTCCTGCATTCACTGCTAAAACCTTGCCCCAGGGAAGAAGCCTGAAGACTGTCAAGGGAACTTACTTTTCATGTGGGCTTTTTTGCAATTTTGCCTTGTGTAAGAGTTCCTGTTGCGAAATAAAAATGCACAGCCTTTTCTTCTCCTTTCATTTGAAATGGTCCTTTCACGTGGAATGGTTGGGTGTTCCTGCCTTCTTTCCGAAACCCCATGTTAGTTCCTTATTCCCCCAATGACAAGGTGAAGTAGCAGATGATGGAGTTTTCAGCCTTTCCTCTGTCTGTCTCTCCTTATCTCCCACCGCTGTGCCACTGCCAAGCCTCTGTCCCTGTCAAACAAACTGGCTCCCCATGATGTGTGTCTGCTTGGACCTAGTCAAGTGCTGCTGTGCTGTCCTGGAAGTCCCCCCACAGACCTGAAATAGTACTGGGTTCCTTCCTGCTGCTCTGCTACAAAATGCAATTCCAAGGCTCCTTTATCAGTGGAGCTTCTAGCTTAAGGCCAGAGGAAGCATTGTGCTCATGTCTAGGCCTAGCCTACCTGCGGCTGTTCTGTCCATTACGTATAAATACAAAAGTGAGTCCGATTTTGAGTATGTCCTAATATCTCAGGTATCAGCCTTCATCCTAAGTATATCTTTGCTCTCTCAGGAGCTGATTGCTGTTTGCTCTCCTGTAGCCTGTGGCTATACATGTATGTATATACTTGTATTCATAAATCTTTCACAGTCTCTTAGGGATCTTTTTACATTTTCTGTCTTTTATATCTCCTGGGACAGCAATCTCTACTATTTTCTTTTCTTTTTTAAATTGAGACAGGGTCTTGCTCTGTCACCCAGGCTGCAGTGCAGTGGTGCAATCATAGCTAACTGCAACCTCAAACTCAAGGCAGCCATCCTCCTGCCTTGGCCTCCCAAAGTGCTGGGATTACTGATATGAGTCATTGTGCCCAGCCCATATTTATTTCTTAAGTTTAGTTCATTTGAGTTAACTCAATGGATGGATTCTGTGTGTCTTCAGATGGGGCCTGGATGGGCATAGCCAACATCTGCCAGCGTGGGTCTCATTTCTGCCCTGGGGAGCCAAATCTCAAAGGACACTGCCCCTCATCCTAGCTTGGCTCCTAGTTTGTCCCCTGGCTGTCTTTGCCTTTTAGGAACTGAAGGACCCAGTTTTCATCTGCCTGTCCCTTGGGTCCCCCCAGAGGCTGCTGGTGTCTGGGGCTTCTGCACATCCACTGACTGCTTTTCTGGTGAACAGACCTGCTCAGGATATTTCAGGCTCAGGCATGTCATGTTTCACATGCTGGCAGAACGTGGGCCTCCTGTTCTATTTCTATCCCCTTTGGGGTGACATACCTCTTCAGATACTTAGCCACGATCCGCAGTGCGTGGATAGCCCAAAGGTCGCTGATTGGGTTGCTGCCCTGGTACACAGGCCGTGTGATGGGATTTGAAGGGCAGGGGCTCCGCAGGTGGTAGGGCAGGGCAGTGTATGACTCCAGGGCATGGCTAACAAGAAATATTGAAAATACACAGATGGAAAGCGTGGTCTTCCTCCTTCCCTCCATTTAGATGACAAACTGTCTCAGAGCTGTTTGGCACTCAACCCATGGTGGATATATTACCTAACACTGATGATCACAGTACATTCTACCAGCCCACCTCTTGCCTACAACAGCCATTACTTGTAATATAAATTAACACAGTTGAGTTTACATTAACAGCATTACAGTATTATTGAACAGTATGTATAAGATTACATATGGACCTTTTCTAGTGTCAATACATTTTTATGGTGTTGAATTATATATCTGAGCCACAAAAAAAGCACTGAATCTAAAAAATGACTTCCTTGTGGAAGATAGTTACCATTTTATACCTTGCATTGATCAAATACCATATTACCAAAGGTGGGTCATAGCTACACCAGACTCCTATGAAAATTACAGTGTAATGAGTGAGAACAGAGACTTTGGGGTCAGCTGCCCAGATGTCAATCCTGGAGCTAGATATTTCTGCTGTGGACCTGGTGTGAGGCAGTATCCTTCTTGTGACTCTAAGACAGGGATAAATAATAGTACTGGTTCGTGATGTGGCTGTGAAAATTTGATGAGTTGACACATGTAAAGTATTTAGAATACTGCCTGGCACATTGTATACCTTAGTGTTCACTATTATTATTAATTCTTGGCCTGAAGAAAAAGCAGATCTTTTTCTCTCATGTACCCTAAACTCAGAGTTTGCTATTTCAAGAACTAAGCTTCAAAGCTGCCTCCACCTGCTGGTCTGCCATGGCTTCTAGCTCATCAACTGCAGAAGAGAACAGACATCACCGTCTAGATCAGTGATGCACTGGAAACACAGTGTAACCTGAACTATGGTTTGCATGAATTATAGTTTTCAGTATAATTCCCCATGGAGGCCTCTGTAGTGTTTCTGGGACACTCTCTTTTCACTTGACTGTGAAGGGAGATGACACCATGTTTTGCACGAAGTATAACTTTCATTTTCCCTAGAATGGAGGAATTACTCTCTTCTACATACGAGAAGCAGATAATGTTTTTTGGACAAATCATTAGAAAATGTTTTGGAAATTAGTTTGTCGATGGATATGAAGGTCTTGTGGTTCTAAGCAGGGAATGTATGAATAATGCAAGAACGAGGTGTCCACATGGGGAAGTTGGGGTGGCCGGTGAGGCCACTGTAGTCAGAGTGTTTCCTCTGTCTTGCAGCACATCTAGACTGTATCTAGATCCCAAATCCAAGTGCAGATTTGTTTCTCAGGGGTAGACTCACTGAGCTGAGCTCACAGAAACTATGTGTAAAGCCTGGAAGTCAGCTTAATACTTTATGACAAGAAACGTAACTGTTGAGCAGACATCTGAGCGTTCAGGATGGCACCTTCTCTCCCTACAGTCAAGCCGTAGGATGGCCACTTTATGATCAGAAGTCCATGGAGTCCTAATGAGGAGAGTTATCTGGAAGATTTAATACATGGCTTGTCTACCTTCAGAATAGGCCACTGGGCCTTAAGGGCAGATTCCTCGGGCCAGGTGTTCTTTCCTTTGGGCAGTACTTGAAAGAGCAACTGCCATTATTCTCCTGCCTTCTGAGCCCACTCCCCACTTTGATTGACAGTGAAGTCTTTGGACCTGTGAGTTACCCACTTAAGGGTGACTGCTTTGGGTCGCGATGTATTTATTATGCACTTTACAGTTAGGAAGGATAACCTCATTCCCCTCATTTCCATGTTATTAGGAGACAGCCCATCAAAGTTCTGACAATATTGACCAGAATGGAGTTAGACACAGTTTTCTACAGTCTCTTGGCAGGCAGCATAACATAGTGAGGGAAGCAGAATGTGGCCCTGAGGGACCTGGATGTGAGTTCTGACTCTGTCACCTCCCGCTCGTGTGACAAGCAGTATACAAGTACTTAGGATGTGACAGTCACTGTACAGGGATGTGCAGGCATGTGCCACCATGCTCGATTAATTTGTAAAAAATTTTGTTTGTGGAGACGAGGTGTCACTTTGTTGCTCAGGTTGGTCTCAAACTCCTGGCCTCAAGTGATCCTCCTACCTTGGCCTCCCAAAGTGCTGGGAATACAGGTGTGAGCCACTGTGCCCAGCCTGCACTGTTTTTAAAATACGTACCACTGAGGATGAAAACATACTGTGACTCCACACATTTTAAGATATGTCCTGATTTCGGAGGTGTTAAAATGTGAAAAAAATGTGCACGTGCACATAGATGAACGAGAGTCATTTGGCACATGCTGAATGTGAAGTGCCTGTGGAGACTTTATGAGGCCTGGAGCTCAGGAGCAAGGTCTGTGATAGAAATACTGATTAGGGGGCCATTGGCACAACGCAGCTGAAGCCGAGGGAACATACAGTAAGACTATGGGCAAGTCACTAAACATCTCAAACCCACTTTTCTTGTTCAATAAAACAAAGGTCCTGTATCACACAGAGCTGCAGTGAAGTGGCGATGTATGTGAGGTGCTAACACAATGTACATGGTCTGGGGGCGCTCTGGAGGCGTTAGCTATGTTCCCTGCCCTCTTCCATGACATGAAGCCTTGGGCATTGCCTAGTTAGTGAGACCATAAAGGTAGCTGGTGTGTCCCTGAGACACCACACACCAGCTCCAACTGCCCCCTTAGCGGCATCCCTGTGGCCCTGGTTGTGGCTGGGGGGGTCCATCCTGAAGAGCAGGTTTGTGGCCCACACCAGATGTCACCTAGTCATCAACCTCTAAAGCTTGAATGTTTTGATTTAGGACAGGGGGTAATGACAGCTAAAGCCGGGGGTGTTGTGGGGTGCTAATCAATGAATACTTAGCATGTGCTTTGAGCAACAAAATACTATCCATAGACTCAGTACTAAAAAAGCCCCTCCAGGCAGCACCAGCACTTACCAAAGCACATCAAAGCCACTGTTGGCGACCACTCGGGCAGGCATGTGGAGGGTGTGCAGAGGATCAATCAGTCCCAGTGTGGGTTTGATGGCTCTCGAAGCGATGCCTAAAACATAAGGATTTTCAGTAGAGGCTGAAGCCATGGGCATCATTTTAAGAAGGTAAATGACTTCGGGATAATAAATCACCCTAAAAATAAAAATATGAGAAAAGGTTCATTTTCATGTCATGAGGCAGCAAGGAGCAGTGAAAAGTAATTTAGAATCAGAAGCCTGGGGTTTTCAGTGGTGTGCTGGAGCTGGCTCCTCCTGGTTTCCAAGGGCCACGTGCATGCATCTCTTTCCAACTCCTGGATGAGTGATGTCATTGGCCATGGTGAGCATATTTACACCACAGAAATGGGCCAACACTACAAGTCAGGGTTTACTTGTTTATTATTAAATTCCAGAGAGCCAGTTTACTAGTACACCACTGGTCCTCGCTCTGCAACTTACTTTGTGTCTTTGGGCAAGTCACTTAGACTCTCTGAGTTCTCTATAAGATTAGACTATAAGAGCACAGGGCCTCCAGCTCTCATTGAGCTGTCATAGGGATCAAATGGAGAATATTAGGTAAAAGTCTTTAGAAACTGTGAGGTAGAATGTAAGTGTTGGCCATTATCATCGTCAACGTACGAAATGTCAAAGGATAGTGCAATTTAATTTTAAAAAGAAAAGTTACTAAAAATGTGCAGTTAAATGTCAATTTATTCTGCTACAAAGATCTGAAAGTAAGATATTGAGCCAGACTAAAAAGAGAGACATTTCTACCACATTATCCAAGAGTCCACGACAGAGAAGACAGCATAAAAATGACTAAGACGACAGAAAGCAGAACAGAGGTTACCTGGAAAAAGGACTGGAGGGATTGCTGGGACGTAGCATGAGGAAACTTTCTGGAGTGATGGAAATGTTTTGTATCTTGATTGGGGCGGTGGTTACATGAGCATATATGTTTGTCAAGGTTCATCAAACCAGATTCTTAAAATGTGTGCATTTTATTATACAAAAATCACATCTCAATAAAGTTGATTTAAAATGGAAAAAATACATCAGAGAAAGGAAACAGTCATTTATCATTGATATACAGTCACTAACTTGGACAGAGAATAGCCAATTAAGATTCATGGCATTTCAATATGCTTTCAGTGGTAATTCTCAAAAGGAAGTTTATTACATTGTTTCATATTTTGATATGTACTTGGAAAAGGAAAGAAAATGTGTGTATGTACATACCCTTTCCTTGACTCCTTGATTTTTTTCCTTTCTTTTTAAACTTGAGACAAAATATTTAACATATTTATAGGGTACATGTGAGTATTGGTTACATACATAGAATGTGTGACGATCAAGTCAGGTTACGTGGGATATTCATCACTCTGAGTACTTTTGGGGAACATTTCAAGTCCTCTCTTCTAGCTACTCTGAAATATACAACACATTGTTGCTGACTATCATCACCTTACTCTGCTATAGAACACTGGGGCTTAGTCTAACTGTATCATAACTGCTTGATTTTTAAATATTAGGATTTAAAGAAGAGTGTGGAGTTGAAAGGTAAGAGAGATAATTCAAAATTATGGGCAAAGTTCTTACCAGTTTTTACTTTCAAGTGTTCATAGTCAAAAATGGCAACCCCAGTAGTTTCACTCCCGGTTCCTGAGGTAGTTGGCACTTGAACAAAATAATATTAATTTTAATAAAGCATCTAAATAAAGGTTAGTGGAGATACCTAATTCAGCCTTAGGACTGAGGAACAAAATTAGAGAAGGAAACTTTGCTGACCCTCTTGTCTGCATGATGTATATGAATTAACATATATGGAAGCCTAACATGTATGATGTCTATATCTGCATTAACGTGTATGTAAATCTAACATGTAGGATGTCAGTGTCTGTGTTATCATGCATGTAAGTCCAATGTGTATGATGTCTGTATCTGCATTAACAGTCATGCATGAGGTCTGTATCTATATTGGCATGCATGTATGTTTAGCATGTACATTGATGTCTGTGCCTGCATTAATGCACTTGTATGTTTGACATGTATCATGACTGCTGGATGAATGTCTATGTTGTTTAATATGCATAATGTCTGTGTCTATATTAATATGTATGTATATTTAATATGTATGTGTGACCTCTGTATCTGTGTTAGCATGCATGTATGATGTCCATGTCTGCATTAACATACGTGCATGTTTAGCACGCATGTGTGTTTAATATGCATGTCTGTGTCTGCATGAACATGGTCATGTTTAATATGCATATTGCCTGCTTCTGCATAAATGTGAGTGTTAATATGTATGGCGTCTGTCTGTATTAACATACATGTGTGTTTAATATGTATGTGATCTCTGTATCTGTGTTAACATGCACGTATGATTTCTGTGTCTTTGTTAACACACATGTATGTTAGTCATGCACATGTGTGATGACTGTGCTGTATTAATAGCAGTGAGCTCTGGGAACTTCAGGCTCCTTGGGGGCCAGAGCTTAAGCAGCTGCAGCTGGGTCAATGCAGGCTGCCCGGCACCTCTGGTAACAAAACTCATATTTGCTCTCCCTAAAAGACATCTTTATTCCCTCTTGGCAGCAAGCACAGTGACGCTCTGCCTTTGCTGGGCTCCGTGGTTTTGTGGTTCTGTCAAGTTTCTAAACTTTACTAATCACCCCTCTGTGTGATGCTGACACAGTTTCACCAGAGGGTTCCATTTGCCAGACACCAATTATGCTGCTCCCTGCTGATCCCTCATTCACAACACAGCAGTTCATCTGCCATCGACTTACTCACATCCCATCATAAGGCCTCTTCACAATGGGCAGGAGAGGGGAGAAGAAAGGGCAAAACTTTAAACTGAGGATATGTCCAAGTTACCAGCTAGTGCATGTTAGCTATAAAACTTTAAATAGTAATATGCTAGCAGCCATAAAAATGGCAGAGAAGAAAAGACCAGAAAATCTCAAGGTCCCCTGTGGAACAAATGAGCTTTTCTGATTTGGATTTGTATGTCTGTGCCCTGGGTAGCCACAGAGCAGATGTCACCCAGAGTGATGGGCCATGCTGGCCACATGTCCCAGGGAACAGACAAAGCCTGAGGTCAGCTGAAGAGCCATTATGTAGAAGAAAGGGTTGAGTCAACACCAGAAAATTAACAGCTAATGTTCTCCTTAAACTCTACAGTGGCTGGCAAAACAGAACAAAACAGAGAGCAGTTTAGAGGACAAAGCTGCTGACAGAGGGATCTCATCATATGTCAGTGATGACCTTCCCCCTTTTCCACGTGGTGACCCCATAGCTTAAATCTGCAAACTTTCCTTCCACTGACCCAAATTGTCTTTATCTATACAATAACGAAGATCAGAATTTTAAAATGAATGATTGGTCTCCAATCAAGGCATTGATTTGAAATGAACAAACCAGAAAGCTTTAGAAATGTATATGTTAAAAGGACTGGCTTGCCTCTTTCTTAAGACCTTTTGCTAACTGCAAAATAAAACAAAGAAATAAACAGTCTTTACCTGCAATCAGAGGCTTAAGAGGCACAGACACAGGCTTTCCCTTGCCAATGGGGGCACTGACATAATCTAGGAAATCAGAATGAGGGCTGGATGCATACAGATTAGCAGCCTTACAGGTGTCCATGGTAGAGCCGCCACCGACAGCAACATAGGCATCAAAAGCTCCCTTTTGGGCAAACTCAATAGCTTCCATGAAGCTTGGAAAGGGAAAATAAAAATCATTACGTTATATTTTTCAGAAATAAATTGCCATGTCATTAACTAAGGCTTGCAGTAAGTTTTGTGGGTTTTGTTTTTGTTTTTGTTTTTGTTTTTTTTTTTTGAGAGAGTCTCACTCTGTCGCCCAGGTTGCAGTGCAGTAGCACGATCTTGACTCACTGCAACCTATGCCTCCTGGGTTCAAGTGATTCTTCCACCTCAGCTTCCCGAGTAGCTGGGATTACAAGTGCCAGTCACTATGCCTGGCTAATTTTTGTATTTTTAGTAGAGACAGGGTTTCACAATGTTGGCCAGACTTGTCTTGAACTCCCGACCTCAAGCAAACTGCCCGCTTTGGCCTCCCAAAGTGTTGGGGTTACAGGCATGAGCCACTGCGCCAGGCTGGGGGCAAGTTTTAATCAACAGTTAGCTTCTGCTTAAAGTAAAGAAACAATAACAACAATACGAGAATACCTTGCATCCGTTGGTTCCACTCTCACATTATCATAAACTGTAAAGGGGATGCCATTCTTCACTAGGGAATCCATAGCTACTTGCACAGGAGGGAGCTGGGAAAGGTTCTTGTCTGTCATCAAGCACACATTTTTAGCACCCATGTTTTGTAGGTCCTACAAGAAAACTTAGGTTCAACTGCACTAGAACTGCAATAGACTCTTCTGGCAAACTCACACTGTACATTTTTAAAAATAGAGGACGTGATTGTTGTCAGCATGTGTCTTATGAGATATATAACATTTACAGTAGGAGACTGTAGACGTCTCGAATACTTGCCATTCCCACTTCCTTTGTAACTCCTGCTCCATATCTAATATTTGAAACAGCCATCTGAAAAAAATAAAAAGGTTTAGATGTAGGGAGTATTTGAGAGTTGGCCAGTCCATTTCTAAAAACCTGAAATGGTTTCCTGTTGCCTAGAGCACAGAGTATACACTCCTTAGCATGGTCTTCCAGGTCATCTCCCATCTGGTCTCACTTAAAGAAGTGTGAACACACCACACTTCCTTAAGCAAACCTCAGCTCCTGTCACATTTGAATGACTTGTCTTTTCCCAAACACATCATAAACTCTCAATTGTTCCCTTAGCTTCAAATGCCTGCCTTCCTCTATCTCCACCCATAAAATAACTCTCAAATGTTGTACTTTCTGTTCATCCACACACCCTTGCATACCTGCCACCCAGCCAACGCTACTGTCTTCTATGTTCCAGGCACTGTGTAGGCTCTGGTAACTCAACTATGAATAAGAGACACATGGCCTCATAAAGTTTACAGATGAGAGAAAGGCTTTTACACTGATGGACGATGGGTCATGTTTGGCCTGAAATATGTTTTGTTTGATCTGTGTTATGTTTAAATTTCTTTTTTTTTTTGAATTGACTAATAACTCTTAAAAATTAGGATTAAAAAACTTAATAGGACCATCTGAATTTCACTTTCTCTTGAATAATCCAGCAAACTGGGAATGCATTCGCATATGGCAGTGATCTTATGAGGTTGAGTGGAGTCACACCTTAGATGGGGCCTGTGCCTTCATTGAGCTCAGCATGGTATCACCCAGCCTGGTCATCTGTAAGTTAACCGTTGGGCCCCCGGTGACATTTTAATTAGTAATTCCTGAAGCCGAGCGCAGTGGCTCACATCTGTAATCCTGGCACATTGAGAGGCTGAGGTGGTCGGATCACCTGAGGTCAGGAGTTGGAGACCAGCCTGGCCAACATGGCAAAACCCTGTCTCTACTAAAAATACAAAAATTAGCTGGGCATGGTGGTATGCACCTGTAATCCCAGCTAGTCAGGAGCCTGAGGCAGGAGACTCGCTTGAACCCAGGAGGCGAAGGTTGTAGTGAGCTGAGATCACACCACTGCACTCCTGGGTGACAGAGTGAGACTGTCTCAAAAAAAAAAAAAAAAAAATCCTGGACAAGGAGGAGACAGGGACTTAAACAAATAATTATAAGTAGTTATGTAATTACAGTGTGACAAAAATGCACCAGAATTGTTACTTTACTTTGACCTCGTTTGGGATTGTTATAATTATAAAACTAAAGGTTTAACATATAACATATATATAGCAGAATTTGTAGAATTGGGAATTTATCCTATTTTAGTGGCTGTACAAAGACAGCACTCTAGACATTAGCCATGATCTCAGAAGGTTTATATTCCATTATACTAACCAGGTACTTTGCTAAATATGGCCCGATCAAATAGAGATGATGGAACATGAATTAGTAGTAGATTTAAAATAAAATAATAATTCATTAGCAAAATATTCTAGTTTTATTTTTTCTGGTCATTCATAAAAGAAATAATGGATTGAGTGAATATACCTCAAAGGCATAATCTGTTGTTTTCCCAGAAGGTGAAAGTCCAGGGGCTAGAAATGTAAAATTTAGCATCAAAGTGGGTCTTTAAAATAAAGCATAAATATTGTTATTTGATAGTAAAATCCAGCAGTGAACATAAGTATTTCCTTTGAAGTCTTACCGAAAATATATTGTTTTCAGGTTTCACTGTTGCACATCAAATTAAAATCAATACTTGCATTTTAAGATAGAATGTAATGTGGCCGGGCGTGGTGGCTCACACCTGTAATCTCAGCACTTTGGGAGGTTGAGGCTGGCAGATTACCAGGTCAGGAGATCAAGACCATCCTGGCTAACACGGTGAAACCCTGCCTCTACTGAAAATGCAAAAACAATTAGCCGGGCGTGGTGGTGGGCAACTGTAGTCCCAGCTGCTCCGGAGGCTGAGGCAGGAGAACAGCTTGAACCCAAGAGGCGGAGGTTGCAGTGAGCCGAGATCATGCCACTGCACTCCAGCCTGGGCAACAGAGTGAGACCTGGTCTCAAAAAAAAAAAAAAAAAAAAAAAGAATGTAATGCTAACTTGAGGCTAAATTTGTGAAAACAATAAAACATTTCCTCCATTATAATTAAAATACGAGTTTGAAAATATAATGTGTAACATCCTCTAGAAAAAAATCCCCTAGTCTAGAGTTGGGTTACTATTAGAAAACAACTACTAGTAAGTTCATGAATTAGAGACTTGCTTACACTTCTTATAGCAACTGTGATAACTTGTTTGAATTAATTTTTTTAATTCATAGGGATAACTTACCACAGTAAGATATTTACATTTCTCAAGCTTATGCATATAAAAAACATATTTATCTTGGTGAAATTTAATAAACTTTTTTGTTTTTTGAGATGGAGTTTCGTTCTGTCACCCAGGCTAGAGTGCAGTGGCGGGATCTTGGCTCACTGCAACCTCCACTTCCCAGGTTCAAACTATTTTTTTTTTTTTTTTTTGAGATGGAGTTTCGCTCCATCACCCAGGCTGGAGTGCAGTGGCGGGATCTCAGCTCACTGCAACCTTTGCCTCCCAGGTTCAAGGGATTCTTCTGCCTCAGCCTCCCTAGTAGCTGGGACTACAGGCGCGCACCATCATGCCCAGCTTATTTTTGTATTTTTAGTTTCACCATGCTGACCTTGTTACCCACCCACCTCGGCCTCCCGAAGTCCTAGGATTACAGGCGTGAGCCACCGTGCCTGGCCTAATAAACATTTTTATAAGGTGCTATTTCCTTGCAAAGGATTAGGTTTTAATTATGGTAAAAATGATTTTCTGTCATATTGGAACAATGAATGGGACCTAATTAAAGATTTTTATCCTTGTTTTTATCTACTTATTTGTATCAATACTGGTCAGTCATAAGATAAAGTCTACAGAACAATTTTCACTATGCTTTTTCTTTTTTAAGGAAAATAGATAAGAACTAGACAACAATCTACCTTCAGCTCCCTGAGTGCAAAGGCACCCTTAACCAAAACCCAAATTTATTTGATTCCTCTAGGCCTAAAAAAAATTAATCTGTCCTGGTGCAGGAGCTCAAGCCTATAATCCCAACATTGTGGGAGGCCGAGGTGGTAGGATTGCTTGAGCCCAGGAGTTTGAGGGTACAGTAAGCTACGACTGTACCACTGTACTCCAGCCTGGATGACAGAGGGTGACCCTGTCTCTCTCTCTGTATATAAAAATATATTATTCCTGTTATTAAATTTTAGATAAAGACATAAATATGATCCTAGAAAATAATGAGAATATCTTTCTGTAAAGTATTAATTTTATTCCCTCAAATAGGAAATTAATTGTTGAAACCAACTAAGAATTCGAGAAAATCAGCTGAAGACAAAATTCTGTATATGTTCAGAAGGGCCTTAAAAGCTGGACATGTTTCTGCCTCATAGATGGCAGTTAATGATGGACAGGGAGGTCCCTTGGCTTGTCCTGAAGGGTAAGTCACTCCTTGGGCAAGAGAAAGCCTTTGGTCCGTTACTCTCTCTAACTCCCCAGCCGGCTTCTCTGTGGGTTTCTGCTTAGGATCCTGGATGGTCAGCCTCCTTCCTTTCCAACTCTTGCCTTAATGTTTAGATCTGACCTTAGAAGAGACAAAATCGGTGGCTGTGTCAGTAATCCATGTGACATTCTAAGGACATGCTGAAACTATGTTGAGTTTCCTGCTGCTCTGTGGACCACAGTGTTTGGTGTTTGGTAGTGATTAAGATGTTGTGGAAACTGAAACTTTGTTATTATTTTTAAGTATTAGGAAATACAATATTATTTTAAATGCAATATTATTTTAAAGATTGATACAAACAAGTTTTGTTTTTCTTTCTAAGAACCACCTTGTTCTTTAACCTCTAGTTTTTAGAGATGTTTTAGAACCTTCCAAAGACTTCATCTTGATTAATTCTGTTTGACGAACTCAGACATTCTTAAAATCCTATCTGTGCATTTTTAGACTTGGCAAGTAATTAAAAGAGAAAAGCGTTATAAGTAGCATTAAATATATATTTGAGACAAACACGTGATTAGTAGTGTACATTCAGCTAACTTTATATAGAGTTACATGTTATCAATTTCACAGTGAAATGGTAATTGTTTTCATGGACCTTGTTCTCACATGCCTTAGTTTTCTTTACATACACTATCCAAATGTATTATAATGTTAAATGCAGAAACCAAAATTGTGGCTAGTTTAAAAATACAGAAGTATTACCTTGGGAGTAAGTATGAGAATGAGTTGGGCACTGGCACCTAGGGAAAATAAAAACGACAGCAAAAAAAAAAACAACAAAACAAAAACCAAAGGTGAAAATAAAGACCAAAAATGAAAAGCCTTAAGCTAACTCAGATTGCAGTCTAGTGCTAAGATGCTATCAAACTGGTAGTTCTTGGCAGACACCGTACAACAGAAAAAATACATAGAGACCCGGAAATAACGATGGACAAAAAGTTGACTCAGCGTCTTCCCAGCGCTGTAGCATTATTCTTTCATGGATTCATTTACTCAAGCAATTCCTATCAAATGCCTGCGGGCAGCTGAGATAAACGCTCTGGGGGTACATGCAAGTTTAAGATGGGGGTCCCTGGTCTCCATGAGGCCTCAGCTCTTGCTGGGTTAGGAGCTGGGTTAGGGTCCCTGGTCTCCAAATCGACCCAAGGTTAACTTTACCCGTGCGCCTCTTCTTACTTACTACCCTATGCTGGGAACTTGTCTTGTATATTTCCCAGCGTCTTCAAGGTGGCTAATTTTTCTTCAAGCAGGCTCTAGATCCGAGCCTCCAGGAAACCTTCCTGGACCCAAAGACCTCCCTGGTCCCCATCTTTCTCTACCCAGTTGCAGCCCCGGGCTCTGAGCGCTCCTCCATCCCCGCCGCGCGGCTCCCCAGCGCCCCCAGCAGCGCGCACACCCGGCGCATCCCGCGCTCCAAGGCCGCCACCGCATCTCACTTCTCTCAGTCGGTTTCTCTACCGATTTCCCACGTCCTCCTCTTTGGAAACTCTCCCTCCCCTGGCTCTGGTCTCCCTTCCTGTCCTGGTTGTCTCCTATTTCTTGGACAGTCCCAGTCCCTCCTCTGGCTTCTCTTTCTCCTGCTCCCTCTCTGATCGAGGCTGGGAAGACGGTTTTATGTTTCGTTGGGTTGCGCAAAGAACCTTGTCCAGTGGTTGGGTCTCGGTAGATACTTGAGTGCATCACTTCCTCCTCCCCGCCAAAAATTCAAATCTGGAATTAAAACACCCGAGGGGGAAGGTTGGGGAGAAGGAAAAGGGTTGATCTCAGTGGCCGTCCAGATCTC
This sequence comes from Trachypithecus francoisi, assembly GCF_009764315.1. Lineage (NCBI taxonomy): Eukaryota > Metazoa > Chordata > Mammalia > Primates > Cercopithecidae > Trachypithecus > Trachypithecus francoisi. Next base: position 21,896,870 of record NW_022681472.1, on the reverse strand, counting down.
AAAAATTGGAACTGTGAAGTCAAAGCAGACCAGGGGGCGAGTGAGCGCTGGCGCGAGTCGCGGCCGCCATCTAGTGGTCCCCGCCGCGCGCCGGGGAAGAGGACGCGGGCCAGGCCAGGCGTGTCCCTTCACGGTGGGCTTTGGTTGGAGGACTTTCCCTGCTTACATCCTCCAAGGACAAGAAAAGTGAGGTAGAGGGAAGGAAAAAAAAAAAACATCCAAACTCAAAGCTTTCCAAAGTGAACGCTCCTGGGAGCACTTGCTTCCTCCCCACCCCCCACCCCCCCCTTTTTTTTTCTTCCCCAAGCTCTGAGGCTATCTCGATTCATTATTTCCACTTCTTACTCGCGATTTGTATCCTGTCCCCTCTTGCTTTCTCGGGACCTCTACCTGTCCTGTATTTCCTAGTTCTCCCCCTCACTCAATCTTTTTCAGCCTATTGAAGAGTTTTGCGCCTGAAACTTTTCCACCTCCTATCCCCTCTGGCGGGCTCACTCTCCCTCTCTCTCCTCCCGACCTACATTTGCTGGCTTCGCTTCTGGGTCTCGGACACATTCCTTGGCCCCTGAAATCAGGCTGCTGTGTCTGCAAGTCCAGCTGTCCGGCTGTGTCCTCACTTCTCAGACCTGGTAGCATCTCACTCTAGTAGCATAAAACGCATGGTCACACCTTTTTGGGCAGGTGGAACTTTTTCCTGGCTTCCAATAGCCCTACTTGCCTAGGCTTCCTCTAATTGTTCTTTTACTGGCTCCTTTTTCACTCTGCCTATTCCTTAAATGTTAGGTTCTGTCCTGGGCTGCCTTCAGCCATTCTGACCCTTCCTCCTCCCTCACCCTTTAGAGCTCATTATGCACCAGGGCCTCAAACATGTCTCTACCCAACTCTACCCACTTTTCCTGGGACCCTGCCACTCTCTGGTTCCAGTATCACCTCTCATGTGGATGACTACCAAATTCCCAACCGGCTTCTCATGGCTCCGCCTCTGCCACCTCTATTCCTCACACTGTAGTCAGGGCCTATTTCCAATGAATGTCACACCCTTGTTGAAAGCTGCTTCAATGGCTCCCCACGGCTCTTATATAAAGTTCAGGCCTGCCCCTGCCTGACTGGCCCCTTAACTCACTCCATCTCTGGGTTTGGGTTCCCAGAAAAATTAACTTCTTTCTTTTCCTTGCATGAGCCACAGTCTCTCTCTCTCCTCCGGAACTTCGCCCTTATTATTTTCTCTGCCTGCAACATACTTTCCTTCCCTTTTTCTGGATAACTTTTGTTCTTTCCTGTCAGTTCCCCTGGGCAGCCTTCCCTGAGGCCTAAGGCTGCAGAGAGACACCCTTTCTGGAGCCTCCCTTCACGTTAAAATGTACCACACTGATGCTGTTTTCCTGCTTCTGTCTGCCTGTGGATTGTGAGTTTAGTGATGCCCAAGTAGGATCTACTGTTTCTCACAACTTTATCCCCTGTGGCTAGCACCAAGTAAGTGCCAGGCACAAAGTAAGTCTTTTGTACTGATTAAATGAGGGAGTAAATGAATAAATAAGTGAATGTAGACATTTTCATTCCCATGACCCTCTCCTCTCTTTTCCTGGCATGCCAAGACAGAGGGCCTGAACTGGAGTGGGGGAACTGGGCCATGGGTTCCTGCCTTCTTAGGATGGCCTGAAGGCACTAATAGGCTTCTTTGGACTCCTTCAGAGAAGCAGAGTGAGGCTACCTACCCTCCTGGCTCTGGCCCCATTATTCTGGCTTCCCTCTTGATATCGCTGATTACCTCTTAGCCACACTCTCAGCAAAAGCCAATCTGTCTCCCATTCCCTAAATCGCATCCCCTCTCATCTACTCAAGGACTGCCAGCAGCTCTCCCTTCTCTCCTCTAAATCATCAAAATCTCCCTTCCTGTTAGACATTATCCATCAGCAACCAGCATTTTTTTTAAGCTTATTCATAAGCACATTTCCTCCATCTTATATAACAAAACCAGAAACCTCTTGTTCCTCTTTCCTCTCCCACTCCCACTTTTACCTCTCTCCTTCCCTTCAGCGGGCTATACTCATTCTTCTGATTTATCTTCTCCCATTCCCTCTGGAACCTCCTGCCTTCACCTTTTATCCCGACTCAACTGACCAACTTCCCAGCTCACTAGTGCCCTCTACCCAGCTAACCACCCTGCTCAGTTCAGTTCTGTCCTCACGGTACCTGATGTGTCAGCGGCATTCTCCTGATCACTCCCTCCTTCCTGGAAACATGTTCTTCCCTGGCTTCCAGGGCACCACTCAGTTTTCTTCTCACCACACTGGCTGCTCTTAGCTTCATTTCTTTTCATGATTTTTGACTCCAAACGCTGGAGGGCTCAGGGATCAGTCCTGGAACATTTTCTTTTCTTTCCACACTCAGTCTCTTAGTGACCTCCCCTGGTCTCATGGTCTCAAATACCTTTGATGCTGATGACTTCCGAATTTATCTTTCTGGCTTGGGCATCTCTCCTGAACTCCAGCTTCACCTGCCCACTTGGCATCTCTGCTTGGAAGTCTATGAAGTGTCAACATTTTCCCTATGGAAGACTAAGCTCCTGGTGTTCTCTCAAGCCTGCTTTTCCCACAGCCTTCCCCATCCCCATCGAATGGCAATTTCATCCTTCCAGTTGTTCACGCCAGAAAATCTTGGGGTCACCCTTGGCCCCACACTCCCATCTCCCCCCTATTCACTCTGCTCTATACCCAGGTATGCTTCACCTCTGTGTACCTTCCCTGAAAGCCACAGGGTTTGCTTTCTCCATCCACTGGTCTTTCTGCAACCATTACCTTCTCAGTGAGTGTGGTCAGCTGAGTAGTCGCTCCTGAAGATAAGGTTCTAATCCTGAATCTGTGAATGTTACCCTATATGGTAAGAGGAACTTTGCAGATATGATTAAGAATCCTGGCTGGGCGAAGTGGTTCACACCTATAATCCCAGCACTTTGGGAGGCCAAGGCGGGCGGATCACCTGAGGTCAGGAGTTCAAGACCAGCCTGGCTAACATGGCAAAACCCCGTATCTACTAAAAGTACAAAAATTAGCCGGGTGTGGTGGTGTGTGCCTGTAGTCCCAGCTACTTGGCAGGCTAAGGCAGGAGAATCGCTCAGACCCAGGAGGTGGAGGTTGCAGTGTGCCAAGATCACACTACTGTACTCCAGCCTGGGCGACAGAGCAAGACTCCATCTCAAAAAAAAAAAGAATCTTGCCAGGTGTTGTGGCGCATACCTGTAATCCTAGCACTTTGGGAGGCTGAGGTGGGAGGACTGCTTGAGGCCAGGAGTTCAAGAACAGCCTGGGAGACATAGTGAGACTCCATCTCTACAAAAAATAAAATTAGCTGAGCATGATGGTGTGCCCTGTAGTCCCAGCTACTTGGGAGGCTAAGGTGGGAGGATCTTTGAGGAGGCCAGAAATTCAAGATTGCAGTGAGCCGTGATCACATCACTGCACCCCATCCTAAGTGACATCAAGACTGTCTCAAAAAAAAAAAAAAAATCTTGAGATGGGGAGATTATCCTGGATGATCTGTGTGGGCCCTAAATGCAATCACTCATATCCTTATAAAAGGGAGACAAAGGGAGATTTGACCCAAAAGACAGAAATGTGAGCACTGAAGCAAGATGGGTGCCAGCTGTGAAGATGGACGAAGGGGCCACAAGCTAAGGAACCGAAGGTACAGATCCAGAAGCTGGAAAAAAGCAAGTAAGTGGATTCTGCGGCACCTCTGAGCCTTACTCAGGATGGAGTGTGGCTCTGCTCACACCTTGGCTTCAGCCTAGTAAAACTAATTTTGGACTTCCGACCTCTGGAACTGTTAAGAAGATAAATGTGTGTTAAACCACCAGGTTCATGATAATTTGTTACAACAGCTGTAGGAAACTAACACAGTGAGGGCTGCTCTGAACACCTCAAAAATTGCATCCCTTCCTTCAATGTTCCAGTCCACTTTATGTTATCTTTAATAACTGTCAACAGCTAATGTACTCTCAATTTTACTAACTAGTTTGTCATCTGTCCCCTGTGCCCCATGCATGGCATGGTTAGGTTGTTTTGTTCCCTGCTGTACCCCAGAGAGAACATAGCCAAAGCAGGGCTGCACTGCACATCTTTTTTTTTTTTTTTTTTTTTTGAGACGGAGTCTTGCTTTGTAGCCCAGGCTGGAATGAAGCGGCTTGATCTCTGCTCACTACAAACTACATCTCCCAGGTTCAAGTGATTCTCCTGCCTCAGCCTCCTGAGTAGCTGGGACCACAGGCACCCGCCACCCTGCCTAGCTAAGGGCTGCACATCTGGAGAGAGAATATGACTCTTGCCCTCCAGGGCATTCCCACAACCTCTCTGGCCAGGCCACACCTTGCCTCTGTCTTCTTCAGTGCTGGTTCTTTCCCCTCCATTCAGTTGTCAGCGCAGCTGCTCTATGGAATGCATTGGGCAGAAGCCCAGAGTGCATGCTCTGCCCAATAGAGGTGGCCACACATCACCCCATGCCCTAGACCACTTTTCCCTGATGAAACATGGGCCCAATGATGTCACTTTCCAATTTTCCAGGATTTTCATCGGAAATCTCCCACTTTTAGAATGTTTACCCTATTAGAAAAATAAGCACGTGCAGAAGAAAGCACCATCTTGCTACTCCTGCTGTGACAGTGCTGCTCCCCAGGAATTCACCCTCAGCTGTTTCCTTCTAGGTTAGAGTTTTGCTAAGGCTTCAACTGTCCTCTGTACACATGGATGGATGTGTTCCCAACTCACTCTTGAGCCCCAGAACAATGCTTTCAATCACCTACTGAGGGTCTCCATCTGAATGTACCAGAAGCATGCTCAACTCAAAATGCCCTAGACTGAAGTTGCCATCTTCCTCCTAACACTAACCCTCCTACAGTCCCTGCCTTGGTAAATGACCCCACTGTTTACTTGGTGCCCAAGCCAGAAATCTCAACTCTTAACTATTCAGATACAAAATCCTGTGGATTCTAACCAACCTCTCAACATTTCTATCTACCCAAGGAACTGCCTTTCCGTGCATGAAGCCATTATCTTTAGACTGGAGTAGGACAATGACCTCTAGTCCTTCCTCTTCACATTTCCACCAGAATGCGCTAACACAGTTCTGATTATGCCACACTCCCTTCTCATGCAACCGTTCCAAAAACATTCTGTGTGTGAGACTGATTCCATGGGATATGAATGGTGTTGTGTGACAAAGAATACTATGACACAGGTTTAAAACCAAAAATTTCAACACAGCTTTAGTTTTTTTTTGTAGCTTCTTAGCGCCCTGCATGTCTAATGTATACTTTGATTCTCCAAGAGGGCAATACAGCAGTAAGGAGCTTCCCAAACTTATTTGGCCATGGAATTCTTTTGTTATGGGACACTTTAAGGTATCAATGTTTCATGGTGAGAAATACTGTTCAATGGCTTTCCATTATCTACAGGACACAATTCAAATTCCTTAGTACAGGCCTGAGAACAAGGACTGGGAAGCCAGAGTATCTGGGTTCAAATTATGACTGTGCCATTTGCTTAGCTGTGTGACGCTGGACAAATTCTTCCCCATGCCTTTATTTCCGTATCTATGAGGATGACAATACCGTATGTCACAGGGTCACTGAAAGGATTAGAGTTACTATTATACTGATAGTCCATTCAAAGTGTGTAGGACACTGCCTGGCTCATGGTATTAGCTATATTCTTATTCATGGTCTTTTATCAGCTGTCTTCTCCTATGAAGGTAGGTCTACTTGACTTTTGTGTCCTGGGACTGCATCTCCATCGCTGGTGTTGCTCTTCTCTCTGCCTGACATTCCTCTCCAGTCCCTCGCCTTTCCTCCTACTGATCTCCACCTGTGAGCTCAAACTTTTCCATGTTTCCCAGACAGACTTATGCACTTGCATGGTCAGCAAGTATTTGTCAGGTGACCAGGATGTACCTCGCATTTCTGCAGGGAGTCAGGCGTGTCATAATATTGAAACCCTGACTCCCCTGTACGTGCCAAGGAGTGTGACTCTGTGACTTCTCACATCCATCCTTCCCTTCTACACCCAGTCTGCTGTGGCCGGTTTTAGCCTCGTCCCCTCATCCCATTCCCCACTAGACCTCAAACTGCTCCAGAGCCTTTCATCTTTGTATCCCCAGAACCTAGAATAGTTTTTGGCACGTAATATATGTCCAATAAATATGTATCAACTGCATACATGAATTTGTCTTGGCCACCATGCCAAGCTCTCCACTGCCTGCTACGATGTGGGACCAGGTCCTCTCTGGGCCTCAGTTTCCTTAACGGTAGACAGAGTAAAGACTGCCTCACTGCGCCCTGCGAGGCTGCATCGCGCACTCTGTGACCTGGTTGTTCCGCCTGGCGCGAGGTGGGAGTTCAGGGCGGTATCCCTTTCCCTGAATTCTTGAAAGCAAGCGGAGAAGACTACGCAGGATCCGAGCGGGTCACACCCAAGGGGCTGCGTGGGCACAGTGGCATCCTGCGGTCCCCTGCCCGCCCGCCGGCCCCGCACTCACGCTGCGCGTTGCAGTTGCCTCAGCAAGTGTGCGACCCGGGCCCGGGCGGCTGCGGCCATGGCGCTGGGAGTCCTCTACCCTCCCTGGGTCCTACACCGCCCCCTCCGCCGGCCAATCACGGAGGCCGCGCCTGCCCACCCGCTCTGCCGTGTCACCTGTCTAAGCCCCAGCCCAGTCGGGCTCAGGGCCATATTCCCACGGAGTAAGAACCAGAACCCCAGCTGCCCCAGCGACACTCGCACCATCCATCCTTGACATTGCCGTAGAAGGTAACTGCTCCGCAGGGCCTCGGGTCCGGCGTTAAATCTCTTTACTTATCCTCTATTTTTCACATGTTGAGGACTTGGGGAAAGGGAGAGGAACAGGGACATTCTTTTTCCATGTTTAAAGGATTTGTGAATCCTTTAAAATATTACTTTCCCTTCTGGGAGTATTTTAAGTGATTAAGACCCTGCCTTTAAACTGTTTTAACAGTAAACAAGAACCTAGCAGAGCCCGAGGGTCTTTGCTAAATACTGTGTGAATGGCTTTGCTTTTGATGAAAGCAAAATGGTTTCATCAATAGTTAAAACTTGCCATGATTAGGCTATGCTCCGGGAGGGCTTGGCAGTGCCATATCTTCCATGCCCCAGTGGAAAAGCTGATTAACGACAAAGCTCAACTTTATCAGAAAGTATCCAAAGGCAGTAACAACTAAACATGTGCATTTTTAGTAATCTGTTACTATGAAATCTGAATCCTTTACAGGAGATATTAAGTTTTATAGAAATGAATTTGAGATCAAACTGGAAGAGACTGACGGACAGGAAGAAGACCAAGGACAGCTACATAAACATTTCACCTCCTAACCAAACCAGCTCAGGCCAACTTGACAAATTAATCAAAAGATAATAATGTTCTATGAGAACACATGTACACAGGGAGGGGAACAACACACATTGGGGCCTGGGGCAGGGGACAGAAGGGGGCAGAGAGGCTTAATACTTAGGTGATAGGTTGATGGTGCAGCAAGCCACCATGGCACACGTTTACCTATGTAACAAACGTGCACATTCTGCACATGTACCCCGAACTGAAAAACAAACAAAAAAAACGATAATAATGTCTTAATTAAGAATCTTATGGGTCTGTTTCTTTCTTCCCCAAACAAAACTATACCTGACGTCAAGCTTAAAAACAAACACACACACACATAAACACACACACACACAACTGGGGATACAAATGTAGAGAGATTTAAGTGTTTTCTGGATTAATGAGGATTGTTACCATTAGTCAATGAAGCCCAAATTGATCATTTACAGGAAATCCATGTGTTCAGTGTTGAAAAGCATAAAATCTTTTTTAAAAAACAGCCATTGGTTTTACTACTTTGAATATTATATTTGATACCAAAAGAAGTATAAGTTTGAAAGTGGTCTCACTGCAACTATTATAATTTAACTGCTTTTTTTTCTTTTTTGAGGTCCCTCTGTTGCTCAGGCTGGAGTGGAGTGCAGTGGCGTGATCTGGGCTCACTGCAACCTCTGCCTTCCAGGTTCAAACGATCCTCCCGCCTCAGCCTCCCAAGTAGCTGAGACTACAGGTACCAGCCACCATGTCTGGCTAATTTTTTTATTTTTAGTAGAGATGGGGTTTCACTGTGTTGGCTAGGCTGGTGTCAAACTCCCGACCTCAGGTGATCCGCCCGCCTCTGCCTCCCAAAGTGCTGGGACTCTATAGGAGTGAGCCACTGCGCCCGGCCTGCTTTGTGTTTTTTAGAAAGTAAACAAAAATAATCTGTACCAGGTATCCAGGTAACTGGCTTCATGTACAATTTCTAACCAATAGTCAGAAAGTTAAAAGCCACACTAGATAAGACATCTTTATTAACCTTTAAAACAGTCACTTGCCTATCCAATTCCGAAAGTGTTTTCTTTCCCTTCCCCGCACCCCCCCGCTCTGATTCACAAGCTTGTTGTAAAAATAATGCAGAAACATATACGTCAATCTAAGTCTGAAATATGGCCAACTCTACCTCACCCTATATCCAAAGTTAAAAATAAAAAAGGCTGTTTAAGAATAGAACTCATTCCTGGTTTACCAAATTATTTCCCTAATTCTTAAATCCTCAAATAAGTTCTTAATCTGCAGCCAAAGTCTCGGTTGTGGGAAAAACATTAATTTCTGCAGTCCAACACTTACATACTCTCTTGAGGGAAGGGCAATCCTGTCCCTTTAAACTCAATGAAGGGAGCGGCCAGGTCCTTCTGAGTCCCCGTACAAGTACCTAGAACTTAACACTTAGTATTTATAGTCCTTGGTTTTCAGACGGGTCTGACGGTGAGAAACTATTACTTCCTCCTCTTTCCTCCTGGGCGCTGTCCTCCTTTTCTCTTGTTACCCAAGCCAGGCGGCCCGGAATTCATCTTGCCTCCCAAGCCCCCTCTCCTCTTCCCTCCCTGGCTGGGCGGCCCCCCTTTCCTCTTGCCCCCAGGTCCCTGCCGGCCTCCCTTTCTCTTGCCCTTCTGGCTCATTTTCCTCCTCTTGGCGGCCTCCTCCTGGTCCTCCTCCCTCATCTGCTTATTGGTGGCCCTCGTCACATCCAGCTGAGGCTTCTTGCTGTTCATGACACGAAGCAGCTCCAACTGGTTCTTTTTCTCGGTTGCAAAGTCCCCAAAAAGGGGTTGAAACTTCCTCTTCTTGCCAGAGCCCCGGGGCGCCTTCTCCTTGGGGAGGCGCTCCTGGAAGCGCCCCACAGAGGCGGTGGAGACCTTGGCCACCTGCATGGCGCGGCCCAGCTCCTCCTTACTCTGGTGTCCGGTAGGGTGCAAGCCGGCCGCGCTGGGCAGCTGCATCTTGTGCGCGCGGGCCAGGTTACGCAGCCGGTTCAGCTCGTTTTTGGCCACTCGTTCCTTCTTGGCCTGAATACGCTTGGCGAACTGGTCCTCCAAGGGGTCGGCATTGCCGGGCACCTCAATCAGCCATTCCTTGGTGTCGTCCCGGGCGCGCTGGTAGCCCCAGCGCCGCCGCCACTGGCTGCTCACCTCGTCCCACACCAGGTTGGTCTTCTTCTTGGGACGGATGCCCTTGAGGCGCGCGAACTGCTGCCAGCGTGTAAGTGGCCGCGGCCGGGGCAGAGGCTTCTCTCGCGGCAGGCGTGTGGTGGGCTCCGGCAGCCGCGCCACTATCGTCTCTTCCACGCGCTCCGTGGGCAGCTGCCACAGCTGGTTGATGAGCAATTGCGTATTGTCCCGCGCCAGGGCCCGCAGCTCGGCCTCCGGCGTGGGTCCGGCGCACCGCAGTCCGGTCGGGGGGTTCCGGTCCGAAGCCAGCAGGTTGCCCAGGTCAAACTCCAGCTCCAGCTCCTTGTGCACCGTGATGCGTTGCAACTTCTCTGCCTCGTCCTGCTCTGCCTTTGCCAGCAGCTCCTCCACACTCTGGCCCTCCATGGTTCCGGCTCGGCTCACTCGCTTTGGGGCTGCAGCTGAAGTTACTTTTCCTACAGGGGCGGCCCAAACTCCGGCAACATAACCACGTGCAGACGCCGGGATGCCCAATCCGGAAAAGAAAGGTTCGCTTCCGGAGCGCCCGGAACCGGCTCGCCATCCGGGCAACCAGAGGAAAGGCCGGCAGAGGGCGGTATGGAGAGATGATGGGATTAGAAGCGGGACCTTTAGGCTGACGTCTGATAGAGGCGGAGCTGGCGCCAGCAGCCGGCACTACTAGTGCCAGAGCAGGATTGGGACTACGATTCCCAGGATGCAGCGGGGCGCGGGGGCGGTCCAGGGGGCGGTCCTGGGACAGTCTCGCTGACGGTCTAGAGAGGGCGGTCCTGGGGGGCGGTCCTGGGGGGGGGCAGTTCAGGGTGTGGTGTTAGGATGGTGGTCGGGGACAGTCTTGGGGCGCAATCCGGAGGGGCGGTCCAGGACCAGGGCAGGTACAAATTCCTGGGACTGCCTGTGGTGTGGGTTTCCAATCAAGTGCATGTTACAATTTCTGTGTAAACCCGTTGTGAAGATGTTTAGACAGTCACCCTTCTTAGGGCCAAATTGTTTCACCGGAGTCATAATTTGCTTTCAGGGTTCCTAGTTGTGGCACGAGAAAGATAACATCCCACAGATACACACAGAGCTAATTGTAGAAGATTCGTTTTGTTTTGGGAGTCAGAGGCTCTGGCAATGAAGCTGTCCCGAGTGGGCGCAGGTGTGCACCGACCCTAGCGAGCTAGCTGACTTGGAGCTCCGGGGTTCTGCAGTTACAGAACCTACTCTAGTTCAATCAGTCTAGTACAATGCTGAAACTACGCCACGCTCTGCAGTTACACTCTCCGCCAGGCTCTGCAGTTACACTGCCTAGGTTCCAATCCTGACTGTGCCACTTCTGGTCCTTCAGCAATTTTACTTGTTGAGGCCATTGTAAGGCCTGTGAGATAAGGATAAAAATACTTCCTAGGGTGGTTATAAGATAAATGAGTTAATATCTTCCAAGGGAGAATTAAACAAGGGCCTGGAGCATATGAGTACTCGATACAAGTTAGCTAAATACCGATTATTATTTCTTTTTCATAGGCTCTGGGAGCTAAGCTGAAGAGGCAGTGCTACATGGTGTTCTGCAGTGGTTCTTGAGTCAAATGGCCTACAGTCAGGTATCGGGTCACAATTACTTGGAGAGGATGTTTGACCTAAAGCCTTATTTATAAACTGACAAACATGAAACATTAGTTCCTGCTACACAGTAAGAACTCAATATGTGTTAGCTATTAGTATTAACTATGTTATTAATTATTGTATTAACTATATTATTTTCACAGATGAAACAAGGAGGGCTCAGAGAGGTGAAATGACTTATCTAAAGTTATGCAGCTGGGAAGTATAAGAACAAGAGATATGTTAACTCTGGCTTTAAGTCTGTAGATGTGTTCTCTGATTGTCATCCAAGCTCTTGATACTTATTAAAGTGTGGTCTGCGTACCAGCAGCATAATATCCCCTGGGAGCTTGTTGGAAATGCAGAATCTCAGGCCTCACTCTAGATGTAATTTATCAGAACGTTTATTTTAATAAGATCTGTAGGTGACTAGTATGTACATTTGAGTATCAGAGGCACTGTTGATTGTGTGGTTTACAGGATTTATCTTCCTTTCACTGGGGGCCAGGTTTATCCTAGAGGGGGTTATGCTGGAGAATTAACCAATGAAATTAACTTAACAGCAATTAGCAAATAGACTCAGTTTAGTTTCAGCATTGAACTAGCCTTTCTCTTATCCAAAAGCATTTTAGAATTTGCTGTTTTTTCCCCCTGAATCTACTTTAACTTCAGCATCAAGGCTTTAACATCAGTCATCCCATGTAGCCAAGGCTATGTCAAAGACCATATTAGCTAACTGCTTTGAGCCTTAAACTTTTGGGATTTGCCATAGGAGAGAGTTGAATGTATTGATATGACTGCTAGAGGCTTGGCTTGGTTTCTTATTCATTCATTCACTTGACACACATTTAATTGAATGGCTACCATGTGCCAGACACTAGGTGCAAAGATAACTGAGACCTTGTGGTGGAATACTGGGGAAGAAAGGTAAGAAGAAATTAACTATATAATGTAACATCATTGGACCTTTAATAGGAAGTACAGATATATAGGAGTTAGCTTATCTGTCAGTCTTCTGAATTGGGTAAAAAAGAGCAGAGGTTGACAAGTGTTAAATGGTATGATCTGGAGCATACAGGTCAGCTTTTACTTGAGGTCTGTTTTATGTTCAGTGTTTTTTTTTTTTTTAGACAGGGTGTCACTTTGTCACTCAGGCCAGAGTGAAGTGGCACGATCTCAGCTCACTGCAGCCTCAACCTCCTGGGTTCAAGTGAACTTCCTGCCTTCCTGCCTCAGCCCCATACGAAGCTGGGACTACAGACATGTGCCACTACACCTGGCTGTTTGTATGTGTGTGTGCGTATTTTTTGTAGAGCCGGGGTTTTGCCATGTGACCCAGGCTGGTCTCAAACTCCTGATCCACCTACCTTGGCCTTTCAAAGTGCTAGGATTACAGGTGTGAATGACCATGCTCAGCCATATTCAGTGGTTTTTTTAGTAGTCTAAATTGATTTTAATTTCCTTGAAGACTAGAGAATGATTTTTACTTCCACATAGTGCTGGGCATATATTAGGCATTCAATAAATGATTGTTTGAAAGCATAAACATTATAGGGTTATCTAATTAAAGGTTATTAATATTGATTGTGTTAGATTCAAGGTGAGCAAAAGCAGTAAGATTGGGATTTCGGGCTTAAAAAAAATCTTACTGAGGTAAGTGAGTAAGTTGTGGTCTCCAGGTTGCATTTGTATCATTCTTATTTTAGGCAAGACTATACGGTGTCCAGAAAAAGAAGGCCCTGGCCAGGTGTGGTGACTCACACCTGTAATCTCAGAACATTGGGAGGCCAAGGCGGGAAGATCCCTTGAGACGGGGAGTTTGAGACCAGTGTGAGCAAGATGGTGAGACCCTGTCTCTACAAAAAACAAAAAAATTAGCTGGCCATGGTGGCATGTGTTTATAGTCCCAGCTACTAGGAGGCTGAGGAAGGCTCCCTTGAGCCCAGGAGTTTGAAGTTACACTGAGCTGTGATGGTGCCACTGTATTCCAGCCTGGGCAACAGAGCGAGGCCCTGATTCTGAAATAAATAAAGTCCCCTTCATTAAAAAAAGAAAAAGAAGGCCTACCAGAGATGTATAAATATATATGAATATATATTAATAGTACAAATGGTGGTATATGTTGTCTTTTTCCTTTGTTGGTTTCCCTTCCTCCTTATGTCCCATAAATACAGAGAGATCCTAAGTTTGGTCATCAGATCCCACTTTTTCTCTCTATGTGCTCTCTATGACATATCATCCACTTGCATGGTGTCAGCTACCACTTTTGTGCAGCTGGTTCTTACAGGTACATCTTTCTTTCTTTTTCAGAGCTCTAGGATTAAGTCTTCAACTACCTACTGGGCTTTTTCACCATATTCTAAACTCAGTATGGCTAAAATGACATAACACATCATCATCTCCCAAATTTGCTTCTCCTTCCATCATCCTCCCATCCATCCATCCATCCATCCATCATCCAGCCCCTCTTTTTTTCCCAGGAAATGTTTATAGAAGGCTTTAATGCCTGAGGCACTGTGCTGGCATTGAGAATTAGTAAAGACCAACTCAGTTGATGTTATCATCATTCTAGTCTAGAACTTGGGCTTGAAACTATGACATCATCCTTGACTTTTCTCTTCTTATTTCCAAATCCAAACAATGTAAAAGTTTTGTTTGGTTTATCTCTGTATTATACCTTTTCCATTCCCACTGCCATGACCTTGCCACTATTTTCCTAGACTGGATCTCTTTCATCTGCTTCTCCATATTCTTTCTCCACTCTGTCCCTGGCTTCCAACTGGGTTTGCTCAGCAGGGGCAGTGACAGAAGATCAGAAGGTGTGAAGAGAGTGAGGGCATGTATACAGATTGCCATCAAAAGTCCATCAAAAGGCCACAGCTCCCATCAGGTAGCCCTGTCCACGCAGCCATCCTTCTCCTGCTCCTCTAGCTGCTCACTTGGTTGCTGCAGGCCTAGAAGTGATTATAGTTCTCTGCTAATGCAGCACTACCATTCTTTGTTAGTTTCCTTAAACTGCCCACATCTCTGCAAGTATTCTTTGTTTATCTTTTTTAAATTACCCACTGCCTGTTTGCTGCCCTGACTGATATCCTGGGAACCATCCTAGGAGCATCTCAACATTTCTTGCTTCCCTACTCTTTTCAGGGCAGTCCTGAAGCTTTACCTTTTGTGCATCTGGCCAAATCACTCTTCTCAAAGACTCTCCTTTCTCCTTAATGAAATAAGGACTGTTCTTGGTCTTGGATGTTCATGATCTGGCCCCAAACAACTATGTTTTAGTCACATGTCAGGATAGTTCTCCTTATGCTTGTTTTCCAAGTATTTCTTTCCCACTCTTATTTTCCATCTTAGCTCTCCCTAGAGCCTTAAGAACATTCCTCAAGAAAGGCAAAAGTGAGGTGAGGTGCAGGGCAGAAAAAGCAGAGATTATATTGTTGTAGCAATTATTGTAAAGTGAACCTGGAAGAGAGAGTTTTTCCCAAAACAGGAACAAGAAGGTTAAAGCCTTGAAAGCAATACCTTTCATGTTCCCTCAAAACATAACTATGTTGGTCAGTAAAACATTTTTGTAAGAAATTTCTTTTTCATTCTTTGATGCCACAATAACTTAGATTTACTTTCTAAATGTCTCTTTTTTCAGTTGCCTCTTTTTGGTAGCGGAAATTGTCAGGGATGATTCAACCATTCTTTAATCCTGCTGTGAACATAGTTTATAAAAGTATTTTTGTCTAGGAAATTCAATGTGCCAGTAATTTGATAAAATAGGAGAAAAGGGCCCTTGAAATGCTTACATTATTTTCACATGGCTCATTTTTACTGATTTGTAATTTTAATTTGGAAGTACTTAGAGGAAAAAAAATTTCTTAATCATAGACAAAACTTGTGTTTATGTATTTCAGTCTTAGTGAGAAACCTGTTCTAAAAGTTTATTTTATTTTAAAGGGGAACAAAGAAGATATAGCATTTTGTATAGTTAATGTAGAAGCAGATAGAAAAACAACCAAACTTTGTACATTCACCTACAAAGAACTTTGGATTTTAGGATAGTAAAAATGATGGTAGACTTTTGGAACTGATTTGAATTGTTTTGGTCTCTGTTGCTGGGTGCAAATGCTGTGATACCGTTCCTCAGCCCTCAAAAGGGTCATGGCTGCCGGGAGCTATGGCTCATGCCTGTAATCTCAGCACTTTAGGAGGCCGAGGTGGGCAGATCACCTGAGGTCAGGAGTTTGAGACCAGCTTGGCCAACATGGCGAAACCCTTTCTCTACTAAAAATACAAAAATTAGCTAGACGTGGTGGCGGGTGCGTGTAATCCCAGCTACTTAGGAGACTGAGGCAGGAGAATCGCTTGAACCCGGGAGGTTGGAGGTTGCAGCGAGCCAAGATTGGGCCACTGCACTCCAGCCTGGCTGACAGAGCATCTCAAAAAAAAAAAAAAAAAAAAGATAGAAAAAGTGGGGGGTTTTCATGTTTGACACTCCTATAACGAAAGACAGGTTAACAAGACAAAAGCAGGGCAAATTTATTCAGTCAAAGTTTTGCATGACATGGAAGCCTTCACAATGAAGACCCAAAGACCTAAGGGAAAACTGTCCATTTTTATGCTTAGATTCAATGAAGAGTGGACAACCATGTAAAAATGGGATTGGACAAAAAGGAAATAATCTAATGTAATAGATTGGAAGGGAACAACCCAACAAGGCCTGTCTATTTGGATTCTTCTTGGCCTTTCTGTGTGGCATTCCTTCCTCCTCGGTATAGAGCAGGACCCCTTCTGGAATAAGGGTTTTATGATCTACTATCAGACAAGGTAGACCAGAGAATTTCTTTATGACCAACTCATATGCAGAAAGGCAATGGAAGTTGAGAGAAATATGTTTAGTTTCTATGACCTGCTGTGGGGAAGAGGAATTCTGATTTCTATGGCCTGCCTTAGGGTAAAAGAGGGACCAGGAGACAGGAGGGCAGGAGAAGACCAGAGAGAGACTTTGTTTCTAGGGTCCTTCCAGCATCCTCCAGCTCAAAGTACTCAGCATGCCAAAGCACCTTACTTTGGGGCATTGTTTTTCTGACCTCCAATGCTGTAAAAGACACAATGGTTTTTATTTCCAAAAATTGCTAGATGCAGTTTTTTGCATTTGCCACAATCTTACTACCGCCTATAAGATAAATAAGTACCATTAACTGATAGTTTTTATTCATAAAACATCATCATCGTATCCTAAGAGAATGAGATTGGTATTAGTCTTTAGATTTTACTTCTATAAGGAGATCAGTTACATGGATGGAAGACTGATATAAAATGGAAAGCTAAATTTCCAGAATTTTAGGGATATTTGCACTCAAAGAATCTAATAACAGAAAATTTAGATCTGCTTATTAATCTGTCATTTTAATTGCATTTTAATTTTAGAATTTAAAGTTACAATGAGTAAAAAATCCTTTTGGATTTTTATTAATCAGTAACACCTGAACAGTTTTTGTAAACTGCTTTAGAGTAGATATACTCCAGACGAGGCAGTTGAGTCCGGAATATCTTTCCCTGAAGGAAAGCAACCTTGTTGCCATGCAGCCTTCAATTTGCCTTTGCAGTCATAGACCATGTATGAAATATCAATCCGTTCTAAATGAAGTAACTGCCAATCAAATTTTTCTTTTAAACTTCCCACTAGAGCAATATTAAGAATACACAGGGAAGTTATGAAGTTGTAACTATGCCTAATAAACATGAATTCCTGGCCCTTCTTAACCGTGAATTATTTCTAAACATTGTTAACCCATTATTTTTTAGAACACATCTATGAAAAGTGAAAACAATGGATAGAAAAACCAAAACTCTGACCACATATGTGGTCAGTTCTGTAGCCTATACTTCTTTTTCAAAGTGTTTTTACTTGCCAAAGGAAGACAGCAAAGGGAAGAACCTCTTAGTGGCGAGTAGGTGTCACTGTGTACTTGTCAGCCTCTGAGAGTGCACCAGTCTTGTCAGCTCCCTGGGCCGCTTGGGGATGCAGAAGATCCAGTTGATTCTAGCATAGGTGCTTTCCCCCAGGCCTAAACAGAACTATTTAGAATGTATAAATAATGTACCTGGCATTTCCTAATGTTTATTTCCCTTGCCTCATTATCCAAAATACTGTGAATTTTTAGCTGAGGAAGCTGACTTCTTATGGTATATCTGGGATTTTCTTCCCTGGAAAGCCTCTGAATTTCAAAGGAAACAAAGTTTAGATCTCATTTATCTTGAAAATGAAGGGTTTTGAAGAAGTGGCCTTTACAATTCATCTCTATGATCCTTTTCTTTTGTTTCAAACCTCCATCCTTCAGGTGCTCCAATGTTGTTTTCTTATAAAGTGCTTTCTTTCCTAGTTATTGATTAAAGTTTTTTCCAGGATATCTCATTTTACAAACCTCCCCCTCTTTCTGAGTCATTTATCTCATTTCCTAGGCTGACTGTATGATTTCACTTATTGAAACAGCTTCCTGTGTGCACAAGGAGCCTGTGACTATACAAATGTCAATCAGTTTTTAATTATGTGGAGGCTGATTATTGTGTTTTATAGCTTATTTGTAATTCTTTTCTTTTTTCTTTGCTTACCATTAAAGAGAGAATGTGCAGCATATAGTCCATTTTATTGTTTGTTACTTGTTCTGGCAAAATGTCATAGAGAAGAAGATAGAAGAGATATTTATAAAATATTTATAAAGTTGAATCTGAGAATGGAAGCATTGTGGATTGACTATCTCTTTTCTAGCTCAAGATCTAGAACTGATGGTGTCCTTTGATTATTACAGTTACAGAAAAGTTTTAAAGACAGCTTCAAAATTAACTTCTGCAAATAATAAAATTGGGACAGGTTTGTGCTTCCTAGTTTGATGTTGCTTCAGAAAAAGTTAGTGAGGAAATTTTAATACAAGGAAGTAAAGTAAAAAAAAAATGAAAACAAAAACAAAACATTACTAGTATGTTTAGTAATTATTATTCTGAGTATGAGTCTTGGGATTTTTGGCCTGATTACCTGGGGATAAATTCCCTAAGAGATCATCACCCCACCTGAAAAATGGGCTAACATGATTTCTCAGTTTTAGAGTTCTATGAGTTGGAGATCAGTTCGTCAAGCACACTTTTGCAAAGAACTCTACAGGGGTAGTCAGGGGACAGCCTCCAGCTCCATCTCTGTCACTCCACAGTTGTATATGACTTTGGCCAGTCACTTTACCTCTCTGTGAATTTCCTTGTGTTTGAAGTGAGCTTCACCAGCTTCTCTCTGTGCCTCTTCAAGCTCCATGTAGCAGTCTGTGCTTTTGTTAAGATGGCCTCAGGAGAACAGGGTGGGTGATGGTAAAGCACAGACTTGAAGTCGGATGTTTGTAATTGGGGATCCATGGGTGAGCTTCAGAGGGACATGAATCCCTTGATGTTTTATGCAAATGTGTGTATGCATGTGCATTTTTATGAATAGAAGATTTTTTCCCATCAGATTCTTAAAGGCATCGGTGACTCTATCCCTCTTTCACAAGGTTAAGAACTACTGTATTGTAGGAGAGGGAGATAAATGAAGGCTGTAGGGAGTAACTGGTGAAGGCTTTATGAAAGAGGAAGATCCTGAGTTGGCTTTTGAACCTGAGTTTTAATAGACAGGAGAAGGAAAGGAGCATTCCAGTAGATGGTAATAATATGAATAAAGGTGTGTAGCTAATACTTATGGCAAGTGTAATATGTCAGGCACTTATTGTCTGTATAAATGCTCACAATAGGCCTAAGAGGTAGATGTTATCAATATCCTCATCTTATAGATGAGAAGACTGAGGGTCATAAAGATTAAGTTATTAAGTTACTATGCAGTTAATAGTTGGTAGAATCAGGATTTGAACCTTTGCAGTCCAATCTCAGTGTCCATGAACATAAACACTACATCATAAAGCTTCTTCTTTCTGGTTCACTAGCAATTTGATTTGCCTAGAATAGATGATTTGTGTTGGGGACAGGTAAGAAATAAGCTTGGCAAATGGTCAGGGTGGTGCCAACTGTGGTGCAACTTTAGGGTCAAGAAGAAGAATTTCAATTTGATACTATAGGCAATAGGGAGTCATGGAAGGTTTTAGACCAGTGAAGACATAATCACAATGGTATTTTCTTAACTTTATTATTTAAATCTTCCATGTTCTTACTAATTTTGTGTTTTCTTGATCTATCAGTTACTGTAAGATGTGTTGAAACTTTCTACTTTGATTATAAATTCCCATTCTATATTTGATGCTCTAATATTAAAAACATAACATTTTGAATTGCTGAATCTTCCTGGTGATGTTTTCCTTTTATCTTTTTATTATAACATAGCAACCATCTTTATTCCTAAAAATGCTTTCAATGACACTATAGCTATATTGTTCTTGGTTAGTGTGTACATGGTACATCTTTTTTCATTTTTTATTTTCAACCTCTTTGCATCATTTTGCTTTAACTATATGTCTCTTTAAGCAACATATATCTGAATTTTGTTGTTGATTTGTTTTTTGTGTAAAATCTGCCAATATCTGACTTTTAATTAGTACAGTTAGATTATATTTATTGTCATTACTGATGTATTGAATTTATTTCTATCTTATTTTGTGCTATCTGTCTACCTGGACTTTTCTATTTCTATTTTTTCCTCTGCTCCTGCATTTTAATAGCTCACTTGAGTTTTTTTTTTACATTTTAACCTTAACTTCCTACTAGTTTGGAAATTGAACACTCTATTTTTATCCTTCTGGGGTGACCCTTCGAGTGTTAACAGCATAATTGACTTAAATCTAAAGTTAAACAACTTTACCCTTCTTCTATCAAATATATGAATTTTTGAATGCTTTAACTCTGACGGCACTCTTTTTCATACACACTACTATTTTCCTGAGTTTTAGCTCCATCTTGTTTTTATGCACTACAGATTAATCATCTTAAAAACACTATTTTATATAGTGAAATTTGGCCATATGGTTATATATTTCTTTGCTCATCACTCCTTACATTTCGGCCCTTCCTTTTTTTTTCATTTTCCTTCATCCTGAAACACATCTTTTAGTAGTTTTGTTGGTGAGGGTCAATTAGTAGTAAACACTTGTAGTCTTTGTTCCTATGGCTTTATTTCACCCTCACTGTTGAATGGTAAGTTGGCTGGATTTGAAATCCAGGCTGCCAGTTATTATTATTATTTTTTCAGTTCTTTGAGGATATTATCCCATTATCTTTTGTTTTATTTTGGTTTGTTTTCTTGCTGTTATTGCTGCTACTAAAAAATCTGTCAGTTGAATTGTCATTCCATGTAGATAACTCCTATGTTAGATGCAGAGATTTGCCTCCCAGATCTCTCTTCCGGGACAAACTTCCTGTCCAGATGGGGAGGACTGTGACCATCACATAGCCTCTACCTGGCAGCTCTTTGCAGGTCTGTCTCAGTTGCAGAGGGCTGCTTCCCCTGAAATCATGTTGTACGGAATACCTGCCTTCTGCAACTGAGCATGGCAGGGATAGACAGGCCTGGCCAGCTGTTTCAGCCCAGTGCAGGGCACTCTGAAAGGTCACTCTTTCCTCTGAGCTCCCTCTGGGTTGGCTGAGGCCTTGTCAGGCCGCATCACAGTGTGATTTCTCCCTCTGCTCAGTCCTCCTTCCACCCTTTTCGTCTCCTGGGAGTTGATCACTAATCAACATTTTGCACCCAAAACTATGTGTCATTGTCTTCTTACTTCTCTTTTCTCTGTGGCTTCATCCAAGATCTTTGCAGTGTCTTCGGGTTCTGTGGTTTCACCAAAATAGTTCTAACTGTGGATTTCTTTGTATTTACCATACTCAGGATTTCTCTTTCCTGAATTGAAGGGTTTATGTCTTTCACTAACATTATCAATCTTTCTCATTTTGAGTATTTCCCCTGCTGTTTCTGTTTTCTTTTTCTGGAATATAAATAAATACATTAGGACTTTGTTTTGCTTTGTCTCTGTGAGCTGTCTTCAGGGTACTCCCTCAGGTCAGTTTCCCATTTCACTAATTTTCCCTTCATATTTATATTAACTGCTTTGTGAACTATCTACTGAGAGCCATGTGCAGTGGCTCACACCTGTAATCCCAGTGCTTTGGGAGACTGAGATGGGAAGATAGCTTGAGGCCAGGAATTTGAGACCAGCTTAAGCAGCATAGTGAGACCTCATCTCTTAAAAAAAGCAGAAAAAGAAATTAGGTCAGTGCAAAAGTAATTGCGGTTTTAATTTAATTTATAAAAATTAGCCAGGTGTCGTGGCATGTGCTTGTGTCCCAGCTACTCAGGAGGCTGAGGCAGGAGGATTGCTTGAGCCCAGGAGTTCAAGTCTGCAGTGAGCTATGATTCTCCAAGCTGGGTGACAGAGTTACCTGCCTCTAAAATAAATAAATTATTATTTATTTTATTTTATTTTATTTTATTTATTTTATTTTATTTATTTACCTGCCTCTAAAATAAATAAATAAATAAATAATCGATTGAACTTGTAATGAACACGCTATACTTTCGATTTGTAAAAATTCTAATTGTTTTGTTTTCAGGTCTGTTATTTTCACATAGTATCTTGGGCTTTTTTCATATTTTAAGTTTGTCTTTTAGGTCTTTACTTAGAACATGTATTATGGTCTCCATCTGTTAGCTCTATTATCTAAAGACCCTGAGGGCCTAATATTGCTTTTGTTGTGTATGTTGATTGATGTTCCATGTTTTTGGTAGTTTCAAATTATGCACTTGTTTTTGGCAAGGCTTTATTTTTTTCATACCCAATCCAGGTTATGCCCTTTAAGCTTCTTTATTATAATTTCCTTCCATTACTGGTTGGATTTTTAAATTTTTTTAGTTTACTCTTTCATCTAGACCTATTTGGGGATCTTGTTTCTAATTTCCCACCTCATGTGGCCTGAGATCTTTTCCTGTGAGCCGTAAAATCCAAATCCCTAGGTGCTGGAGATCAGCACCCATCCTTTCCATCCTCCCAGGACTGCTGTAGCATCCTCTCTAGTTTTTAGTTCTTTCTTTGCTTTTGGTCTCTGAAACTATCTTTTCCTTTCATGAAAGCTCAACTATGAATTCAAAATTGTTTGTCCTATTTCATGCAACATTTTTGACATTTGTCATTGCACTCCAGCCCGGGCAACAGAGCAAGACCCCATCTCTAAGATGATGATGATAATAATAATAATAATAATAATAATAATAATTTTTTTTTTTGAGGTGGAGTTTTGCTCTTGTTGCCCAGGCTGGAGTGCAATAGCACCATCTCAGCTCACTGCAACCTCTGCCTCCCAGGTTCAAGCGATTCTCCTGCCTCAGCCTCCTGAGCAGCTGGGATTACAGGCATGTGCCACTGTGCCTGGCTAGTTTTGTATTTTTAGTAGAGATGGGGTTTCTCCATGTTGGTCAGGCTGGTCTTGAACTGCTGACCTCAGGTGATCCACCTGCCTCAGCCTCCCAAAGCACTGGGATTACAGGCATGAGCCACCGTGCCCGCCAATAATAGTAATTTTTAAAACCCAAACAAAATTAAAAGAAAAAAGAGGAACTTTGAACATGCACACTTAAGAAGGAAGATGATGTGAAGACATGGAGAAGACAGCCATCTATAAGCCAAGGAATGAGGCCTGGAGCAGGTCCTTCCTTCATGGTCCTTGTAAGGAACCAACCCTGCTGACAGCTTGATTTTGGACTTTTAGACTCTAGAATATGAGAAAGTTCCTTCCTTCTTTCCTTCCTTCCCTCCCTCCCTCCCTCCCTTCCTCCGTCCCTCCCTCCCTCCCTCCCTTTCTTCCTTCCTTTCTTCTTTTCTTTTTCTGAGACTGAGTCTTATTCTGTCACCCAAGCTGGAGTGCAATGGTGCGATTGTGGCTCACTGCAACCTTCGTCTCCTGAGTTCAAGGGAGTCTCCTGCCTCAACCTACCAAATAGCTGGGATTACAGGCACATGCCACCATGCACAGCTAATTTTTGTATTTTTAGTAGAGATGGGGTTTCATCATGTTGGTCAGGCTGGCCTCGAACTCCTGACCTCAAGTGATCTGCCTGCCTCAGCTTCCTAAAGTGTGAGATTACAGGCGTGAGCCACTGCGCCTGGCCTAATTTCTATTGTTTAACCCACTCAGTGTATTACTTTGTTAGGGCAGCTCTAGCAAACTACTACTCTGATCAACATATTTAAATTGTATAGACTTCATTTTTCTTATCTGTAAACTGAAGAAAAATTGCAATATCTTCTTCATCCTATTGTGAGGATTAAATATGATAATATATGCACCATGTCTGGCACATGGAAAGTATTTGTTACATGTTAGCTTTTATTACTAGTATTGAACTTGGTATTGAATGTGGTTGTTACATCCTTTAAATAGCAGATTGGTTTATCTGCTATTTTACTATTTTGGAGGTGTCTTCAGGCATTCACATTTCCTTCATTTTGAGTTATCAAAATCTCAGCTTAATAGAACTGGAGTTTAAAAATTTATGGTTCAAACTATTCTCTAAAAATATCTCATATGCAAATGATCCCAACCAGATTGTTGTATTCAAAAATAGTCAAAAGACCATTAGCTTAACTCCATGGAAGTCCATATAAAGAAAAATACCTAAAATAGCATGTGAATTATTGAAGTCTTTCAGAAGGAACCTTAAAGAGGTAAAGGTGGTCGTAGATTATTTGAATAAACTACCTCAGTAAACTACATATCCCATAAAATATATTACATTCTTATGTAGGAAAAATATTAAACCTACTTAGCCAAGTAACCTTTTAAAAAAAGATAAAAAGACTTCTCCATTTACTTTGCCCAAAGCTTCCTTTGCAATAGCTGATAATGTCACAGACCTCTTAGCGCGTAAGGTAGGAAAATAGCAGAAA
This sequence comes from Trachypithecus francoisi, assembly GCF_009764315.1. Classification (NCBI taxonomy): domain Eukaryota; kingdom Metazoa; phylum Chordata; class Mammalia; order Primates; family Cercopithecidae; genus Trachypithecus; species Trachypithecus francoisi. The sequence goes on along the minus strand of NW_022681472.1, from coordinate 21,872,824 downwards.
ACCTAGGAGAAGAGTACTTTAGAATAAAGTGTTAAAAGGATCAGTGGGAAGGATTGGCATCTCTAGAAATGGATGCTTTAGGAAAGAATCATATGCACTTTCCCCCAGTTTACTCTAATTGTGCAAGGCATCCTTCATTAGAGAGTGAATTAGACTTTTCTTTAATCATGAATGTTGAAGGTTGGCCTAGAAGAATCTTTCCTGATAGTGGGATATAATTATGTTGTAACAAAACAAGAGTGGATTCTAATTCTGAGTCTAATTAATTTGCCAATTCCAGGCATTGTCAGAAAAGTGATGCAAACTGTAAACTTTCCGTTAGGTAATAATGCTAACTTGTTTCTCACACAGCATCATTGAAAAGGCTATCAGTTGGGGTTCCAAGTTGTTTATATTGAAGAGCCAGCCTCTTAGTCTGGAGTTTTCCACTCTCCAATGTGAGGAAGAGAGGAGAGTAGAAAGGAGATGTTGATGGGGATGGTACATGTGAAACGTTGGAAGATTTGGAAGCAATCCTAGATTATATTTAAGAAACAATCTGGCTTTTTTCTTTAGAAAATATTTAACTGTACAGCAATGCATAAAATATGCTTTTGAAAAATTCAGGCAGTATAGAAGCATGGAATTCCTTATCATTTTATCTCTTCTCTTCCTAAGATTTTGACTTTCCCTTCTCAGAGATAAAAATTGTTAATGCTTGAGAGATTCACATTCATATATAAGGAAGTACACACATGTATAGTTTAGAAAACATTTATAGGATAATACTTTTCCATTTTTTTCCTGTGATTTGCTTTCCCCCACCCCTTAACAATAAATATTAATTAGGTTTGGCTAGGTTGTATTACAGTAACAAATTGATGACAAAATTCCAGTGGTTTTAACATACTTAAAATTTATTTCTTATTTGTATTTTATGGATTGGTCAGGGGGCATCTCTGCTTCACAGAGTTACTCAGGGTCCTAGGCTTTTGCAGTTTTCACTTTTAAAAACTGCACCCTCTTTGGTTGCTGTCATAGGAGAGGTGCAACTGCAGAGAAGGCTATGAGCTTTTTGCTGTTTCAGCCCAGAAATGACACGTTACCTTTTTTCTAAGCCTATTGGCCAGAACTAATCATGTGGACTTGCTTAAATGCAAGAGGTGTTAGAAACAGGAGTAAATACAACATTTGGTGAGCATTATGATCTCTGACAATGTCTTAGAGCTATTTCAGTATCAATATGTTTAAATCTACTAAATTTTAAAATAACTGCATTGCATTCCATAATGTGAATGCATTGTAATTTAGTTAACTATCTCTATTGATGGACATTAGAGTCATTCTTATTCTCACGCTGTTGCACTGCACATATTTGCATCTACTGTGTATCTTTGTACATCTTTGGGATAGATACCTGAGTAATAGAATAGTGGGATCAAAGGGTACTCCATGTTTAGTTTTGATGAGCACTCCAAAATTATTATCCAAAAGGACCCTATCATGCGATACCATCTTACTCCTGCAAGAATGGCCATAATCAAAAAATTAAAAAAAAAATAGATGTTGGTGTGGATGTGGTGAAAAGGGAACACTTTTACACTGTTGGTGGAAATGTAAACTAGTACAATCACTACGGAAAACAGTGTGGAGATTCCTAAAGAATTAAAAGTAGATCTATCATTTGATCCAGCAATCCCACTCCTGGGTATCTACCCAGAGGAAGAGAAGTAATACGAAAAAGATGCTTGCACATGCATGTTTATTGCAGCACAATTCGCAATTGCAAAAATATGGAACCAGCCCAAATGCCCATCAATCAACAAGTAGATAAAGAAAATGCAGTATATATATGCCATGGAATACTACTCAGCTATAAAAATGAACAAAATAATGGCATTTGCAGCAACCGGGACGGCACTGGAGACCATTATTCTAAGCGAAGTAACTCAGGGAATGGAAAACCAAACATTGTATGTTCTCACTCATAAGTGGGAGCTAAGCTATGAGGATGCAAAGGCATAAGAATGATACAATGGACTCTGGGGACTCAGAGAAAAAGGGTAGGAGCGGGTGAGGGATAAAAGACTACACATTGGGTACGGTGTACACTGCTCAGGTGATGGGTGCAGCAAAATCGCAGAAATAACCACTAAAGGACTTATTCTTGAAGCCAAACACCACTTGTTCCCCCCAAACCTATTGAAATAAAAAACAAAATACAATGAAATAAAAAATAAAATACAATAAAATAAAAAACCAAGAAAACCCCAAAAGGACTGTATCAGTTTTAACTCTTGCCAACTTCGGATAGTGTCAATGTTTTAAATTTTTTGCCTGTGCTGTGGATTAAAAAAATGGCATCTTGTCTGGGCAGCATGGCTCATGCCTGTAATTCTGGCACTTTGCGATGCCAAGGGAGGAGGATTGCTTGGGCCCAGGAGTTGGAGACCAGCCTGGGCATCATAGGGAGACCCTGTCTATACACAAAAAAATTTTAAAAATTAACTGGACATGGTGGCACATGCCTGTGGTCCCAGCTACTTGGGAGGCTGAGGTGGGAGGATCATCTGAGCCCAGGAGGTCGAGGCTGCAGTGAGCCATGATTGTGCCATTGTACTCCAGACTGGGCAACAGAAAGAGACCCTGTCTCAAAAAAAAAAAAAAAAAATCACATTTTTAAAAATTGCATTTTCTGATTACTAGTAAAATTAACATCTTGTGATGTATTTATTTTCTATAGTCCTTTGACTATCTTTCATTTTCTTCCTCTTTTCCTGTTAGTTTGTAGGAGCTCTATAGTACACACACACACACACACACACACACACACAGATTTCCAGTTTGTGGATTACTTTTTAACTTTATAGAAATCTTTTATGGACAACAGTTTTTAGTTATAGTATAGTCTGGCTGGGCATGGTGGCTCATACCTGTAATCCCAGCACTTTGGCAGGCCAAGGTGGGTGTATCATTTGAGGTCAGGAGTTCAAGACCAGCCTGGCCAACATGGTGAAACCCTATCTCTACTAAAAATACAGACAGTAGCCAGGTGTGGTGGCACATGCCTATAATCTCAGCTACTCGGGAGGCTGAGGCAGGAGAATCGCTTCAACCCGGCAGGTGGAGGTTGCAGTGAACTGAGATCATGCCATTGCACTCCAGCCTGGGGGACAGAGCAAGACTCTGTCTTAAAAAAAAAAAAAAATTATAATATAGTCACATTTGCATAAAGTAACTTTTTATTAGTGATTTTTCTGTCTTATACAATAAATATTCTTTACTCTGAGATCATAAATATATTATCCTTCTTTCTTAGAAAATGTCTTAAGTTTTATCTTTTACACATGAATATATCTAGAACTGATTTTTTTATTTTGTGTAAAATAGGGATCCAATTTTTTTACTTCTTTATAAGCAGTCACTGCAGTATTATTTATTTAAAAGCCCATTCTTTCCTCCAATAACTTGCAATGCCATCTTTGTGATATATCATTTTAACATGTACAAAGTTCTGTTTCTTAGTTTTCTATGCGATTTCATTATTTTGTCTATTTCTGCATCAATGCCAATACTGTCTCAATTAGTATAACTCCCTAATAAGTCTTGCTATCCTGTAGGGAAAATGCTGTTTCATTCTTCTCATTAGAAATGCCTTTTCTAATCTTGGACTTTTGTTCTTTGATACACATTTTAGAGTTGGTTTAAGTTCCTGAAAAAGCACTGTTGAGATTTTTCTTGGGATATCCGCATCAGTTTGGGGAGAAGTTTTGACATCTCAACATTACTGAATCTTCCTATATATTAACATGATATATTTCTCCATTTATTTAGGCTTTCTTTAATGTCTCAGTAATTCTCCATAAAGGTATTACATGGCTTTTCTCAGATTTGCTTCTAGGTACCCTAGATATTTGTTTCTGTTATAAATTATATCTTTTAATAGGCTATGTTTTTAACTGTTAATGGTGTGAAAAAGTACAATTGATTTTGAATACTGATTTTGAATATTGATTTTATGTTCATGTACCTTGCTAAACTCTCTTATTAAGTCTAATAATTTATTTGTATGTATTTTCTACAAAAATAATATCATCTCTGAATAATGGTATTTTTGGTTTTTCATTTCCAAACCTTATACCTTTGAATTTTTGTATCTTACCACAGTTGTTAGAATCAACAGTGTAAAGTTCAATGGATGGGTAATGGTAGGTGTCCTTGTCTTATTTCTGCTTTTCAGAGGAATCCTTAAAGAGGAATCCTTCTTTAATGTTTCACTATGGAGAATGATGTTTACTATAGGTTTGTAGTAGATGCCCTGTATGGGGTGAGGAAATTCTACTCAACTCCTAGTTTGCAGAGATTTTTTTTATAACAAATAAGTGTTGAATACTATCAAAACTTTTCTGTATAAATGAAAATTACCATATGGGTCTCTCTTTTAATCTGTTAATGCAGTAAATTATGTTTATATATTTCATAAATTTTGCATCGTGGGATAAACTAAGCTTAATCACAATGTATTATCTTTTTAAAATGCTGCTTGATTTGGTTTGCTAACATTTGGTTTGCATCTCTGCATCTATGTTCATGGGTAAGGTGGACCTGTAATTTTTTCTTTTTGTATTATCCTTGTCTAGATTGGATATAAGTGTTATAGTAACTGCATTGGATAAGTATTCCTATTTTTCTGAAAGAGGTGTAATTTGTGTCACATTGGAACATCTGGTTACTTGAAAGTTTGATAAAATTCACATATAAAATCTAGGCTTGGTATTTACTGTGAATAGTTTTTAACATTCTGATGCCATTTTAAAAGATGAAGTCATTTGACTTCTTTTCAAAACAACTTAGGTAAGATATATTTTTCTAGGAATTTTTCTATTTATTTTTTTTTTTGTGTATATGATGGAGTCTCACTCTGTCGCCCAGGCTGGAGTGCAGTGGTGCGATCTTGGCTCACTGCAACCTCTGCCTCCCAGGTTCATGCCATTCTCCTGCCTCAGCCTCCCGAGTAGCTGGGACTACAGGTGCCCGCCACCACACCAGGCTAATTTTTTTTGTATTTGTAGTAGAGACAGGGTTTCACTGTGTTAGCCAGGATGGTCTCGATCTCCTGACCTCATGATCCGCCCACCTCAGCTTCCCAAAGTGCTGGGATTACAGGCGTGAGCCACCACGCCCAGCAACTTCTTCTAACTTTTCAAATTAGTTGGCATAAAATTTTTATAATAGACTCCTTTAAAAAAACTTCTCTTTGCCTGTAGTGATAGCCACCATCTCATTCCTTATATCATTTTGCCATTTGTGTTTTTTTCTTGATCAATCTTACCAGAGGATTTTCTGTCTTATTATTTGCAAAAAAAAAAAACAAAAAAAAAACACTTTTTGGCATAATTGATACTCTCCATTATATCTTTCTTTTCTATCTTATTTGTGCTCTTGTATTAATCCTCTCTCAACTTAGATGTTTTGGTTATTCTTTGTTTTAAACTTCTACATGCTTGACTTCAGTTCACTAATTTTCAGACTTTGTTTTTTTAAATATGTGAGTATTTAAGGCTATACCTTACTTTCCAGTACTACTTTCACCACTTCCTGCATATCTTGACTTATGGTACTCAGTTCTCTGTATATTCCTGGAATATATTTTTCTATTTATTTATTTAGAGACAGGGTCTTGCTGTGTCACTCAGGCTGGAGTGCAGTGGCACAATCATAGCTCACTGCGGCCTTGATCTCCGAGGCTCAAATGATCCTCCCACCTCAGCCTCCCAAGTAGCTGGGATAGCTGTGCATCACCAGCTCAACTAATTTTTTGTTTTTGTTTTATGTGGAGATGGAGTCTCACTTTGTTGCCCAGGCTGGTGTTAAACTCCCGGGCTTAAGTGATCCTCCTGCTTTGGTCTCTCAAAGTGCTGGGATTACAGGCCTGAGCCACTGCACCTGGCCTATTTTTTCTTTTTAAATTTAACTTCTCTGTCTTTATATTTTAGATATGTTTCTTGTAAGTAGCATGTAGCTGGATTTTAAAAAATTCACCTGACAGTCTCTATCTTTTAAGCAGAAAGTTTAATCCTTTAATATTCATTGGAATTTAGGATATATTTGAATGTGAACTTAATGCTTTTTATTTGTCCTGCTTGTCTCCTTTATCTCTTTATTTATTTTGAATGATAGTTAATTTGTGTTTATTCTCACATTTATTTCTCTCTAATTGTTTAGAAGTTAGATACTGTTTTTATTTTCTTTTCAAAGTTTTCTCTGGACTTTTTTTTTTTTTTTTCTGAGACAGTCTCACTCTGTTGCTCAGACTGGGGTGCAGTGGCGCTATCTCAGCTCACTGCAACCTCTGTCTTCCAGGTTCAAGCAATTCTCCTGACTCAGCCTCCTGAGTATCTGGGATTACAGGCATGTACCATGGCGCCAGGCTAATTTTTGTATTTTTAGTGGAGAGAGGGTTTCACCATGTTGGCCGGTCTGGTCTCGAGCTCCTTCTGACCTAGGTGACCAGCCCACCTTGGCCTCCCAAAGTGCTGGGATTACAGGCGTGAGCTGTTTTGCCTGGCCTGGATTTTTTCCTTTTATATTTAACTTAATGAAGTTTAAGGTTGGTCAATATCTTAACACTGCCTACTGAATATGGGAAGATACTGAACTTTGATTATCCTCCTTCAAATTATTTACTATTGTTGGCCAGTATTTTAGTTTTATCTTTTTTTCCTCCAAATTAGACATCATTATTATTACAAATAATATGTTTCAATTTATCAGTTTGTTTAGATATTTACCAATATCTTTGCCGATTTTTCCTTCTTGTCTTTTAAGAATTCTTTTGCTCAGAAGCTACATGAATCAAAAAAATTATTTTGGGTTTGTTTTCTTTCTTCCTGAAGTACATTCTTATAAAATTCCTTCATTAAGTTCTGCTGATGGCAAACTTTCAGTTTTTGTTTATCTGAAGATGTCTTTAGTTTACTCCAGTTAAGGAAAGATAGTTTAGTTGAAAATGCAAGTCTAGAATGACAGTTCTCTTCTCTCAGCACTTTGAAGAATGTTTTGCCTTGTATTTTTGTTTCTATTCTGCTCTTGAGAAGTGTGCTGTTTTTCTTACATTACGTAAATATAATATCACTACGCATTTAGATATAACTACATATTTTACTAGATTCATTGATCTCTATTGTTTCTGTATACTTTATCTTCTTTTACAATGAATTTATTATTTAGATTTAATTTTCTTTTGAAGTGTTCTGCCTTGAGTGATTTCGCCAGAAAAAGGTGTATGGTTGGTGTAAACTCTGAGTAATTTTGTGTTTCTAAATGCTCTTCTTTGACTTCTTTTGTGGTTTGACCCTGCCACTGTTGAGCTTGTTGTTTTCTCTCTTTGAATGTGTCCCTGTCAAGGCACCACACCAGAGCCATAACTGCAAGATATTCAAAGTTTATCACTTGCTCAGGCACAGGCAAAATGAGGGAAGTTGGTGGTGGTAGGGGGGTCCGTCAATGGGAGGGCTGTTTGACTTCCCTATAAATGATATTCTGGCCAGGCATACACTTCTTGGATCTTAATTTTCTTCTTTCAAAAATCTCTAAATAGTATTTTTTTTTCCTTTGGGATTCTAATACTGTCAATGAGAAATATGATACCAGTTATGATTCTCTTTCCTTTTTAAGTAATTTGAAACCTGGTCTCTCTCTAGAAGTTTGTATGGCTTTTTCTTCATCTTTGGAGTTAGAAATTTCACCAGAATTTGCCTAAAGAACTGTAATTTTTCATTAATCCTGTCTGGCACTTCGTATGCCCCTGCTATTTGAAATGTCAAGTCTTTTTTTCAGCTTGGAGAAGGAAAAGAAAAGAAAGGGAAACTTTTTTTTTTCTTTTTCTCTTATTGTGGTGTCTTCTGTCTGAAATGCCTTTATTTTCATTTGCATATTAGGCTTCTTGAAACTGTCTTCTATATTTCTTTTTACTAATACTTTCCCTTTTTTTCTTTTTTTGTTAGACAGAGTCTCACCGGGGCTGGAGTGTAGTCGCTTGATCTCGGCCCACTGCAACCTCTGCCTTCCAGTGACCCCATCTCAGCCTCCTGAGTATCTGGGACTACAGGCATAAGCCACCAATGTGGGCTAATTTTTGTATTTTTTATAGAGATAGGATTTTGCCATGTTGCCCAGGTTAGTCTCAAACTCTTGGGCTCAAGAGATCTGCCCACCTTGGCCTTCCAACGTGCTGGGATTACAGGCATGGGCCACCACACCCAACCTAATTTCCTTTTATTTGTGTTTTTCTCTCTGCTGTAAAATATTTTCTCCATTTCATCTTATTGATCTTCTAGCTCACTACTCCTGGTCACTAGTTTTCAGCAGCAGTAGTATTTTTTTTGGCAGGGCGGGGGTAGGTATTCTGTTTGGTTTTTAAATTCAGAAGTAATGTTTATTTTTTATTTTGCCAAAACATGTTTCATCCCTTTAAATGAATCTACTCAAGAGTTGCCATTACATTTTTATTAAAGTTCTCCCCAGGTTTTCTCCCTCATCAAATTTGCCTCAGCAGGAGCCACCTGTTTGTTATGTTCTACAAACTTTCTTTGCTTGCTCATGTCAGCTGGTAGGGGCCAGATCCCATCTGGAATAGGATTTGGGGCGTTTTTGAGCAGCGTGGTCCTCCCTCAGTGCTGCAGAGGTTCAGTGGTCTTTTTTTTTTTTTTTTTTTTTTTTTTTTTTTGAGGCGGAGTCTCGCTCTGTCGCCCGGACTGGAGTGCAGTGGCCGGATCTCAGCTCACTGCAAGCTCCGCCTCCCGGGTTTACGCCATTCTCCTGCCTCAGCCTCCCGAGTAGCTGGGACCACAGGCGCCCGCCACCTCGCCCGGCTAGGTTTTGTGTTTTTAGTAGAGACGGGGGTTTCACCGTGTTAGCCAGGATGGTCTTGATCTCCTGACCTCGTGATCCGCCCGTCTCGGCCTCCCAAAGTGCTGGGATTACAGGCTTGAGCCACGGCGCCCGGCTTCTGGTTCTCCCTCAGGCTATCCTGGCATTGCCCCAGGCTTGGACAGAGAAGCCGGTTTTCTCCGCAGCAGCCAAGTCCTCTTGGAGTTGTAAACAAGGTAGCAGAAGCATTCGTCACTGGCTGCTCTGCTCAATTTTCTTAGGAACTAAATGTCTCAGATATGGGTAGGATTGCTTTTACCATGGTGACACACACACACACACACACACACACACACACACACTCTCTCTCTCTCTCTCTTCTCCCATTGACTGTTTATTTTGCTTGTTAAATGATGTTGAATGAAACATTATATGTGTAAGCATTCATAATCCAGCCCAAACCTACATTTCTGAAGCTGGAAAGGGGCCACCCTTCTCCTCCATACACAGTGTTTCAGAAGTTCTGAATTATTCTTCTGTTCCCTGAATATATATTTTCTCATTTTCAGATTTTTTTGGTCATTTTTTAGTTTTATCTTTTTTTCTCCAAATTAGACATCATTATTATTACAGATAATATGTTTCAATTTACCAGTTTGTTTATATATTTACCAATATCTAAATCAATTTTTTAGATATTTACCAATATCTAAAAACAAGGAAATCATTAGTAAAAAGATATATAGAAGACAGTTTCAAGAAGCCTAAGAATGAGAGTATTACAAATGTGGACCCAGATGATGTCACCCCATAATCTGTCTCCCAACTACATTTTTTTAAACAAATAAGGAAACTGAGTCTTGTTTAGGATCACAGAGGTAGTTTTAGTTAAAATTAGAATATGATGGAATCCAAATCTTGACAGGAAGGAGTAAGACTGGGAGAATTGTGTTGACGGGGAAGTCTTGTCAGTGTGATACAGGAATAGAGGTAGGTACTTAAGGAGAATTGTTCATTCATTCATTCATCAGATTTGTGAGTCCGAACTTTACAAGATCAATTGGGAGGTAACAGAATAGAAATGAATGAGGGATGTTTTAATCAGAGAGTATCCTCATCAAATATCAGAAAAATGAAAGTGTATCCTGTGTTTGAAAAATAGAGTAATTCAGAGCTGCTAGGTCAGTTGGAGGGATAGCTGGAAAAGAGGCTATGAGCAAATGGGGCCAGATTGTAAAGGGGTTTGCATGTCATGCTTTGCTCTATATTTATTCAGCCGACAAGTACTGACGGCCTACTGTATACCAACGAACCATGCTGGGCCCTGGGGATATAGGAGTGAGAAAGGCAGCATTCTTGCTCTCCAGGAGCTGCAGGCATCTTTAAGGAACTCATAGAATGCAGTAAGTAAGCCTGTAGGTGGATGGACATGTCACCGAAGTGGCAGTCCAGAGGAAGGAGCCTGGAAGCAGGAGTCCAGAGAGGAGCTGGCTGTCTTAGTGCAAGGGAGGAATGATGTGAGCCTGGACTATAGGAGACGGATGGTAGTTGGCAGAGAAGATGTAACCGAGAGACATGCGTGGGCCAGGGAAGAAGTCAAGGAGGCTGAACCTAGAGAGGGAAGTCAGCCAGCAGCCTCTAGCCGCATCCATCTTACTCTGGTCTAAAGATGGTGATGCTGCGGCTCAGCTCTTGTTTCTGCTTCTTCTGAGTTCTTGGAAAAACAGAGAGTCTAACTGCCCATCTTGCCCCCCATGGCTTGAAGCTTCACGTTGGTATTTCTAGTAAACATGGGCTGTGCCTGGAGGCTGTTGTTTCATGCTTGGCCAGGTTAGAGTTCATCAAAATTGACTTATTGGAAATGCTCCTGTATGGGAATTAAATTATTTTAGAAATTTTTATTAAAGTGGTTAGAGATCCCTTTGAGGCAATTCTGTGAATTATCTCCAGGAGCTACAGGCATTAAGGAGCTGATAGAATGCAGTAAGTAAGCCTGTAGATGGATGGACATGTCACCGAAGTGGCAGTCAAGGGAAGGAGTCTGGAGGAAGAAGTCCAGAGAGGAGCCAGCTGCCTTAGTGCAAAGGCGCTGTTGTAAAAAGAATTGCTAAATAAGGCAATAGTGCACCCTTGAATTAAACATATATTTAATATATATGTACACAATAGTTTGAAATATTTAAAGATTGTTACTTTTTGTTTTCTTCATTGTCTTTTTTTGAGATGGTGTCTCACTCTGTTGCCCAGGCTGGAGTACAATAGTGCGATCTCAGCTCACTGCAACCTCTGCCTTCCAGGTTCAAGTGATTCTTCTGCCTCAGTCTCCCGGGTAGCTGGGATTACAGGTGTGCGCCACCATGCCAAACTAATTTTGTATTTTTAGTAGAGATGGGGTTTCAACATGTTGGCAGGCTGGTCTCAAACTCCTGACTTCAAGTGATCCACCCGCCTCAGCCTCCCAAAGTGCTGGGATTACAGGCGTGTGCCACCTCACCTAGCTGTCCTCATTGTCTTTTAACAGCTATAATAATAAAGGGGAAATGGCAACTTCCATTGTAACAAAGAGTATTTTGCCAAATATCCATTCTCCTCTGTTTTCCTCCTCTTGGTATCTTGTTTAAAGCTATTTTCTTACAATATGCATCAAAAGGGTTTATTCCCTTGACAATATATTTAGTAATAGACAATTGAGCAGAAACTATCAATACCTTCTGAATCTCAATTTCTCAGTTTCTTCTAAGAAAATAAATGTTAGGAACATTTTGTTACATTATATTTTTCTCCCTGTTTACAGCTCCCAGGTTAGCTATAGATGTAAACTGCACACTGCAGTTTTTCTGCTAAGCCCCCATGACAGCATCTCCTGCTATTTGCAGCCTTGAAAATGGATATATGATGGGATATCTTAATTTTTTCCCTTTCTGAGCTTGTATCAGTCATGAGCCAACAAATGCTTGGTAAATGCCTAATGGAATAGAGCACAGGTGCCATAGGGGGATAACAAGATGACTGCATTGCAGGGACTGTGAATCTCACCAGAAAGACAAAAGGCTACCTTGGGAAGGCATCGATTATAAGAAGTGTGGCAGAACTTCCCAGACGTTGTAATATACATTGACATATGTATTTAATCCCTTCCTGTCATACTCCCATATTGGTCCCAATGTTCTTTGGCCACATATGGCCTACTTACCACGTGTAGAGAAAGAAGAGCAACCATCTGCCTCAATATTTTGGAAATAAGACCCAGTCCCTCCCAGGAGGAAACAAGATCTGATGAAGTATCATCAAAATAAAGTAGAAGGCAGAAATTGCAAAGGATAACTCAATCCTTATGCAGTCCTTTCTGATACACTTAGTAGTAGTCAGTGGGAAATAAAAAGTGATATAATTTGCAAACTTTCTGCCCGCCAAGAAGGAGTTGTAAGCTCAGGAGTTTAATTAGAAAATGCCAGTGTTTCCTTACTTGGCAATGCTGCTGTCTTCTGGTTTGCAGGCAGAGGAGAGGATGGGCCCCTTGGAAACCTGCTCTTCTGACTGCAGTATTTGGTCAGCCTCAGCAGTGCTCTTCGTCCACCAGCACCAGAGGCAAGTCCAAAGCCTGTGCCTGGAAAGTTCTCAGGAAGCCATCAGAGCCTGCATTTTTTGACTCTGCACCATTTGCCCTCTCCCCTCCTGGCTTCTGTCTTCTCTGGGTTACAAAAGTCATATCAGAGCCCATTTTAGAGATGCTCGGGGACAGCAACCTCAGGCTCGGGCTCTCTCAAAACCATGTAATCGTCGTGCCTTATGATCTCTAATTGCTGCTCTGGACTCTCAGGCCCTGTGCTTTTTTGTGAAATTTTGTTGCAACCCATGTATCAAATTGATTAATGTTTTCTACAACTAAGTTATAAAAGTATAATGTGGTATCATTTTAAAATTTGAGACACATGACAAATTACTACTATAATTTAAAATGTAAATCTTTTGTTCAGTAGAGCTGAAGTCAAAAATCATTAAAATTTTGGGGAATAAAAGCCCTAGAGATACCACAAGTTTGGGTTTTTTAAAAAATTGGGCATTTTAAAAAATGGAGCAAATGCTTTCTAAAGATTCTCTTCTACCAGAGTCTCCATGGCATGGCATGCTGAGTCAAGTGGCTTTTCTTTTCTTTCTTTCTTTTTTCGTGATATAGTAGATTGGAAATGTAGTTTCAGGGTCTAAACCTATAAGAACAATGAATCTAGGTAGGGATGGTTAAGTCCAATACCAAAGGGGCCAGACAAGAAATGTACCTGAACAAAGCCAGATGAAGCACAGCTAACAGGAGCATGGGGGAGACCCCACCGTGACTACCCCACGCTGACATGACTGGTAACTGCCATGCAGGAGCACTAGCCACAACAGCCACACCTTCTGAATATTTGCAGAGATCTTTGGGCTCATGGTTTCTCTGATCCCGAAATTTTGAAAATACTATTTAGTATCTATAAGCTAAACTGAGCCTAAAAGTAATTACCTAAGGAACCAGTTAAGGGTGTTTGTGCAATCTCCTGGAACTAGCATTTGCTTGAAAGGGAACCTGTGTGATCCTTTCAAGTGTCTGGTGTATTTCTCTGAGTAACCAGTTATACTTTGTGAGGACTTTCCAATTCATCAGACAACAGTATAGTTTCATGTGCTCTTAAACCTCATCAGCAAGCAAAAAATAGTAAAAGAAAAAAAAAAGTCAAGATTAGAAAGAACTAGAAAACTCTCACGGGAATGCAGGTTTCTAAATGTTAAGACCAGAGAATTACATATTGGTTAAGAAACAGCAGCATCTTTTCTGAAACATTGTGCTCATTCAAACCAAAGTTGTTGTAGCTCAGAGCAAGAGAAATCCAACTTAAAGGTGAATGATCAGAGTTGCTATGGAGATGATGCAGGAAATAATTTAGAAGGTTGCTCAGAAAAATATTTCTTTGAATATTGATAAATCTCGTTAACATGTATTAGTCTATGGCTGTTATAAAATGAATTGAATATCAGGGATTCCTAGTGAATCTGCCCTTAGGCTGTGCCCATCATTTGTGACCTACAGTTAGTGGCCACAATAGGTATGAAAATCGGAACTGCCAAATGACACTGTATGCCACAGAGTTATACGTGCAGAGTGGGTGGTTTTCAGATTTGAGCATGCATGAGAATCATAATGGTGCTTATTACAAAAGTTGATCTTATTCTGATTCAGGGGGTCTTCAGATGTGTTTTGGGAAACATTACTTTAAAATGAAAGAATGGGAAGCATCATAGGGTGAGGTTTTGACTGGTTTCTTTTGTAAATGGTCTTATTCATACTCTTTAGAAGCCATTCTGTCAGCTACAAAATGTTAAGCTTCCTTGAAGAAAATAGATTTGGTAAATAATTTTTCAGATGATGATAAAAAGAACCCTTTATTCATCTGCTCAAGATGACTCCAAAGTTTATACTCTTAACCCAGAACTTTTGTTTGAACTCTAGGTGTATATATCCAATTGCCTACTGGATATCTCTGCTGGAACGTCTGATAGAGAGCTCCCCCTTCACGCATCCACACCATAATCCTCCCTCCGAGTCCGCTCCATCTGTGGTTTTCCCTGTTTCAGTCAATGGCAACATCGTTTTTCCAGGGAGCCAAGCCAAAAAACTTGGAGTCATCCTTGATTCTTTCTTTTTCATTCACCATATCTAACTGGCCAACAAATCCCTTTGCTTCTATATTCAAATATATCTAGAATCTGAACATTTTCCCCACCTTTTGCGATATCCTGGTCCATGCTTTTAGCCATCTTTCACCCAGGTTATTGCAGTTTTCCTAACTTTGTGCTTCCATTTTTGTTCCTTTATAGTGTGTTCCCAACACAGCAGCTAGAGTGTCCTTCTAAAGTTAAAGTCACATCCTGTCTCTCTTCTCTTCTGCCCCAAGCCCTGCCATGGCTTCTCATGTCACTCAGAGTCACAGCCAAAGAACAGAGATTGACCTACAGGGTTCAAGATCTCTGACTTTTCTGGGCGTGGTAGCGGGCGCCTGTAGTCCCAGCTACTCAGGAGGCTGAGGCAGGAGAATGGCGTGAACCTGAGAGACAGAGCTTGCAGTGAGCCAAGATCATACCACTGCACTCCAGCATGGGCGACAGAGTGACTCTGTTAAAAAAAAAAAAAAAAAAAAAAAGATTTCTGACTTTTTTTTTTCTTTTTTCTTTTTTTTTCCAGAAACAGGGTTACATTCTGTTGCCCAGGCTAGCCTCACCCTGGTGAGTAGCTAGGACTACAGGTACATATCACCACAAAACACCTGGATATATATTTTTTAATTTTCTTAGAGACAGGTTCTCATTCTGTTGCCTAGGTTGGGTTCAAACTCCTGGCCTCAAGCGATCCTCCCACCTCAGCCTCCCAAAGCGCTGGGATTATAGGCATGAGCCACCATGCCTGGCCACTCTCTGACCTTTTCTTAAACCTCCCTCCTACCTACTCACTCTCCTCTAGGCTCAGTATCCTCCTGACTATTACCTGAAGCCACAGTGCCTTTGCACAGGCTGTTCCCTCATGGTCCTAGCTGCCAGGAATGCTCTTTCCTGGGATATTGGAATGGCTCCCTTCCCCACCACCTTCCAGTTCTGGCTTAAACACTGCCTTCTCTAAGGGCCAACTCTTACTCCTTTAATTAAAATTTGACCCCCTCCCTACTTGCCCCTCTTCTGCATTGTGAGACTCCCAATCCCCTCTGCCCTGTTTGATTTTCCATAGCACCTCTCCCTGCTAACATGCTGGATTAGTAATTTAATTTTTTCATTGATGGATTCATTTAATGTTATTTATTTTTATTTCTCCCACAGTAGAATATAAGTGCCACAGGAAAGCAGTTTTTATCTGTTTTGTTCATTGATGTGTCCCTGGTGCTTAGAAAGGTACTTGGCACATGCTAGGTGCTCAACAAACATTTGCTGAGTAAATGGGATGAAATATTTATGATGCGGTTAATAAAAGTCAAGCAGTGTTCTAAGTTCTAGGAATACAGCCAGGGACTAGACTGTCCCTTCCTTCTGGGAGCTGACATTCCTAGTGGGAACTAATCACAGTGACAGAACTGCAGAGTGGACAGCACTTTGTGTTGAGAATGCAGCATGATGGAGCCACTAAAGCAGCCACGGCAGCTAGAGATACAGGAGAGCACTTAGTAGTGGCCCTAAGCAAGAGACAGAGTGGATTGCAGAGGGTAGGGTGTGCAGGAAAGCTAATGCTTCCAGAAAACAGAACACTTCACAGGGTTCAAAAGTACAGGAATCCAGAAAAGAAAAGTGAGCATGAGGGGTAAAGAATGTGCAGGAGAAAGAGAAAGAAAACTTACATAAATAGCATAAAACAAAAACTCTAAATAACAGTGGCTCAACCACACAATGATTTATTCTCCCACACAAAACAAATCCATAGGAAGGAGCCAAGTCTTGGATGGAAGCTTCATGATTCTGTCCCATCATCCTCAGTGCATACCTTCTATCCTCAAAATCACTTCCCAGGAGACAAAGGAAGGGCAAAAGATGTGCATCGCCTCACTGAGGCATCTTCCAGAACGTGACATAACAGTTCTCACTGAGTAAAGCTCAGTCACATGGCCACAAACCTGGCTGCAAAGGCATATAAGAAAAGTAGTCTTTGGCTGGGCGCGGTGGCTCAAGCCTGTAATCCCAGCACTTTGGGAGGCCGAGATGGGCGGATCACGAGGTCAGGAGATCGAGACCATCCTGGCTAACACAGTGAAACCCCGTCTCTACTAAAAATACAAAAACGAGCCGGGCGAGGTGGCAGGCGCCTGTAGTCCCAGCTACTCAGGAGGCTGAGGTAGAAGAATGGCGTAAACCCGGGAGGCGGAGCTTGCAGTGAGCTGAGATCTGGCCACTGCACTCCAGTCCGGGCGACAGAGCGAGACTCCGCCTCAAAAAAAAAAAAAAAAAAGAAAAGTAGTCTTTTCATCTGAGGCATTCCCACTACAAATATCTCTGCCTTAGGAATGTATGAATAAATTACAATTCATTTAGAAGAGGACCCAAGATTAAAACACAGTGTAAAAGAGCTGGACCAAGACCCTGAATAATCATACCAGGGAGGAAGGATTGATGGTTACAATTTTGCTATCTGCATAATTTATCATTAACTCTTTCTATAAAAATAAATTTTATTGTGTATATTTTAGATATATGTATACAAATGTATACGTGTGTATATATACATATACACATATATGGTAGAATAAATTAGCATATTCATTATCTGATATACTTACCCATTTTTTCCCCCTGTGGCAAGAGCAGCTATCATCTACTCACTTAGCAAAAATCCTGAACACAATACCCTACTATTAACTATAGTCCTCATCTTGTACACTGGATCTTTTGGCTTGTTCATCCTACTTGCTACTTTGTATCCTTTGACCTATATCTCCCCATAGTTTCATCCCTAGTATGGCTGTTTTTCAGTTTCTTTTTTGTTTCAAGCCTCAGTATAAGAACATCAATCATGTATTATCTGAAATGGTAGTATCCAAATCTGGTCCTCCGACTGATGGGAAACAAGTATTTGGGTGTTGAGTGGTGATTAGCAGGGAGGGAGATTTCATAGTTACAAAGATGACTCCCAGAAGGGATAGTTAGAGTTAAAAATGAAAGAATGCTTTGGTAGTTATCTGATGAAAGCTTCTGATATGAACATTGGCTTTATGCCTTTTGAATAAAAGAAATACAGGAAACTAAGACAATTTTGTTGTATCTTTCAGACCAAATTTTGAGAATCTTTTTTTTTGTTTGTTTGAGATGGAGTTTCATTCTCATCACCCAGGCTGGAGTGCAATGACACGATCTCGGCTCACTGCAACCTCCGCCTCCCGAGTTCAAGCAATTCTCCTGTCTCAGCCTCCCCAGTAGCTGGGATAACAGTCTCCCACCACCATGCCCAGCTAATTTTCGTATTTTTAGTAGAGACGAGATTTCACCATGTTGGCCGGGCTGGTCTTGAATTCCTGACCTCATGTGATCCGCCCACCTTGGCCTCCCAAAGTGCTGGGATTACAGGCATGAGCCACAGCGCCCAGCTGAGAATCTTTCAAAAGAGGATCAGGAGTAATTTTTTAAAAAAATATTTGTATTTTTAAAATTTTTTATTAATTTTTTTATTTCCATAGGTTATTGGGGAACAGGTCGTGTTTGGTTACATGAGTAAGTTCTTTGGTGGTGATTTGTGAGATTTTGATGCACCCATCACCCAAGCAGTATGCACTGCACCCAATTTGTGGTCTTTTATCCCTTACCTCCTGAGTCCCCCAAATCCATGTTTTTCTTATGCCTTTGCATCCTCATAGCTTAGCTCCCACATATGAGTGAGAACATATGGTGTTTGGTTTTCCATTCCTAAGTTACTTCACTTAAAATAATAGTCTCTAATCTCATCCAGGTCACTGTGAATGCCATTAATTCACTTTTTTTTTTTATGACTGAGTAGTATTCCATCTGAGTAGTATTCCACAGTTACTACTGAGTAGTGTTCTACAGTTTCTTTATCCACTCATTGATTGATGGGCATTTAGGTTGGTTCCATGTTTTTGCAATTGCAAATTGTGCTGCTATCAACATATGTGTGCAAGTATCTTTTTCATATAATGACTTCATTTCCTCTGGGTAGATACCCAGTAGTGGGACTGCTGGATCAAATGGTAGTTTTAGTTCTTTAAGGAATCTCCACACTGTTTTCCATAATGGTTGTACTAGTTTACATTCCAGCAGCAGTGTAGAAGTATTCCCTATTCACCACATCCATGCCAACATCTATTGTTTTTTGATTTGGGCCCTTCTTACAGCCAACTGATCTTCAACAAAGCAAACAAAAACATAAAGTGGGGAAAGGACACCCTATTCAACAAATGGTGCTGGGATAATTGACAAGCCACATGTAGAAGAATGAAACTGGATCCTTATCTCTCACCTTATATAAAAATCAACTCAAGATGGGTCAAGGACTTAAATCTAAACCTGAAACTATAAAAATTCTAGAGGAGACAACATTGGAAAAGCCCTTCTAGACATTGGCTTAAGCAAGGATTTCATGACCAAGAACCCAAAAGCAAATTTAATAAAAACAAAGATAAATAGCTGAGACTTAATTAAACTAAAGAGCTTTTGTGTGGCAAAAGGAACAGTCAACAGAGTAGACAGACAACCCACAGAGTGGGAGAAAGTCTTTGCAATCTATATATCTGACAAAGGACTAATATCCAGAATCTACAATGAACTCAAACAAATTAGCAAGAAAAAACAAGCAATCCCATCAAAAAGTGGGCTAAGGACATGAATAGACAATTCTCAAAAGGGGATGTATAAATGGCCAGCAAACATATGAAAAAATGCAACATCACTAATGATCAGGGAAATGCAAATATTTGTATTTTAAACAAAAAGGAATAAATGCACAGTGAAAAGTAAGTCTTTTTCTACACCAGGCCATCAAATCCCTAAACCTCTAGACTTCTAGTGCCTCTGCCCAGAGCACCCTGTCTTACTAGTTTCTTGTATAAGGAAGGTGACACAAAAATGAATGCTTGCTTCTTATTGTCCACAGTGTGAACTTTGATTTGCGGGCATTAACAGGAAGAGCAAGTGCAAATGGGACCATCTCTAGGAACCCCCTCCTTGGTTATCCCAGGAAGATATTCTCAGTGCCTCCCAAGCTCCTTCATGGCTTAAAAAAATTGTACTGATGGGTGGAGCAAGATGGCCGAATAGGAACAGCTCCAGTCTCCAACTCCCAGCGCGAGTAACACAGAAGACCGGTGATTTCTGCATTTTCAACTGAGGTACTGGGGTCATCTCTCTAGGGAGTGCCGGACAATCGGTGCTGGTCAGCTGCTGCAGCCTGACCAGCGTGAGCTGAAGCAGGGCGAGGCATCGCCTCACCTGGAAGCGCAAGGGGGAAGGAAATCCGTTTTCCTAGCCAGGGGAACTGAGACACATAACACCTGGAAAATCGCGTAACTCCCACCCCAATACTGCGCTTTAAGGAAACAGGCACACCAGGAGAATATATCCCACACCTGGCCGGGAGGGTCCCACGCCCACGGAGCCTCCCTCACTGCTAACACAGCCCTCTGCGGCGATCTATCCGCAAGGCAGCAGCGAGGCTGGGGGAGGGGCGCCCGCCATTGCTGAGGCTTAAGTAGGTAAACAAAGCCGCTGGGAAGCTCGAACTGGGTGGAGCTCACAGCAGCTCAAGGAAACCTGCCTGTCTCTGTAGACTCCACCTCTGGGGACAGCCCACAGCTGAGGTCCAATAGGGAAAGCAGCGGGGGCGGTGCAGAGGCGAACGACTCTGTCTGACAGCTTTGGGGAGAGCCGTGGATCTCCCAACGCGGAGGTTGAGATCCGAGAACGGACAGACTGCCTGCTCAGGTGGGTCCCTGACCCCTGAGTAGCCTAGCTGGGAGACATCCCCCACTAGGGGCAGTCTGACACCCCACACCTCACAGGGTGGAGTCATCCCTGAGAGGAAACTTCCAAAGGAAGAATCAGACAGGTACACTCGCTGCTCAGCAATATTCTATCTTTGGCAACCTCTGCTGCTGATACCCAGGCAAACAGGGTCTGGAGTGGACCTCAAGCAATCTCCAACAGACCAACAGACAGTCCTTCTGACTGTCAGACGGAAAACTATCAAACAGGAAGGACACCTATACCAAAACCCCATCAGTACGTCACCATCATCAAAGACCAGAGACAGATAAAACCACAAAGATGGGGAAAAAGCAGGGCAGAAAAGCTGGAAATTCAAAAAATAAGAGCGCATCTCCCCCTGCAAAGGAGCGCAGCCCATCGCCAGCAACGGATCAAAGCTGGTCAGAGAATGACTTTGACGAGATGAGAGAAGAAGGCTTCAGTCCATCAAACTTCTCAGAGCTAAAGGAGGAATTACGTACCCAGCGCAAAGAAACTAAAAATCTTGAAAAAAAAGTGGAAGAATTGACAGCTAGACTAATTAATGCAGAGAAGATCATAAACGAAATGACAGAGATGAAAACCATGACACGAGAAATACGTGACAAATGCACAAGCTTCAGTAACCGACTCGATCAACTGGAAGAAAGAGTATCAGCGATTGAGGATCAAATGAATGAAATGAAGCGAGAAGAGAAACCAAAAGAAAAAAGAAGAAAAAGAAATGAACAAAGCCTGCAAGAAGTATGGGATTATGTAAAAAGACCAAATCTACGTCTGATTGGGGTGCCTGAAAGTGAGGGGGAAAATGGAACCAAGTTGGAAAACACTCTTCAGGATATCATCCAGGAGAACTTCCCCAACCTAGTAGGGCAGGCCAACATTCAAATTCAGGAAATACAGAGAACGCCACAAAGATACTCCTCCAGAAGAGCAACTCCAAGACACATAATTGCCAGATTCACCAAAGTTGAAATGAAGGAAAAAATCTTAAGGGCAGCCAGAGAGAAAGGTCGGGTTACCCACAAAGGGAAGCCCATCAGACTAACAGCAGATCTCTCGGCAGAAACTCTACAAGCCAGAAGAGAGTGGGGGCCAATATTCAACGTTCTTAAAGAAAAGAATTTTCAACCCAGAATTTCATATCCAGCCAAACTAAGTTTCATCAGTGAAGGAGAAATAAAATCCTTTACAGATAAGCAAATGCTTAGAGATTTTGTCACCACCAGGCCTGCCTTACAAGAGACCCTGAAGGAAGCCCTAAACATGGAAAGGAACAACCGGTACCAGCCATTGCAAAAACATGCCAAAATGTAAAGACCATCGAGGCTAGGAAGAAACTGCATCAACTAATGAGCAAAATAACCAGTTAATATCATAATGACAGGATCAAGTTCACACATAACAATATTAACCTTAAATGTAAATGGACTAAATGCTCCAATTAAAAGACACAGACTGGCAAACTGGATAAAGAGTCAAGACCCATCAGTCTGCTGTATTCAGGAGACCCATCTCACATGCAGAGACATACATAGGCTCAAAATAAAGGGATGGAGAAAGATCTACCAAGCAAATGGAGAACAAAAAAAAGCAGGGGTTGCAATCCTAGTCTCTGATAAAACAGACTTTAAACCATCAAAGATCAAAAGAGACAAAGAAGGCCATTACATAATGGTAAAGGGATCAATTCAACAGGAAGAGCTAACTCTCCTAAATATATATGCACCCAATACAGGAGCACCCAGATTCATAAAGCAAGTCCTTAGAGACCTACAAAGAGACTTAGACTCCCATACAATAATAATGGGAGACTTCAACACTCCACTGTCAACATTAGACAGATCAACGAGACAGAAAGTTAACAAGGATATCCAGGAATTGAACTCATCTCTGCACCAAGCGGACCTAATAGACATCTATAGAACTCTCCACCCCAAATCAACAGAATATACATTCTTCTCAGCACCACATCGCACTTATTCCAAAATTGACCACATAATTGGAAGTAAAGCACTCCTCAGCAAATGTACAAGAACAGAAATTATAACAAACTGTCTCTCAGACCACAGTGCAATCAAACTAGAACTCAGGACTAAGAAACTCAATCAAAACCGCTCAACTACATGGAAACTGAATAACCTGCTCCTGAATGACTACTGGGTACATAACGAAATGAAAGCAGAAATAAAGATGTTCTTTGAAACCAATGAGAACAAAGATACAACATACCAGAATCTCTGGGACACATTTAAAGCAGTGTGTAGAGGGAAATTTATAGCACTAAATGCCCACAAGAGAAAGCAGGAAAGATCTAAAATTGACACTTTAACATCACAATTAAAAGAACTAGAGAGGCAAGAGCAAACACATTCAAAAGCTAGCAGAAGGCAAGAAATAACTAAGATCAGAGCAGAACTGAAGGAGATAGAGTCACAAAAACCCTCCAAAAAATCAATGAATCCAGGAGTTGGTTTTTTGAAAAGATCAACAAAATTGACAGACCGCTAGCAAGACTAATAAAGAAGAAAAGAGAGAGGAATCAAATAGACGCAATAAAAAATGATAAAGGGGATATCACCACCGACCCCACAGAAATACAAACAACCATCAGAGAATACTATAAATGCCTCTACGCAAATCGACTAGAAAATCTAGAAGAAATGGATAATTTCCTGGACACTTACACTCTCCCAAGACTGAACCAGGAAGAAGTTGAATCCCTGAATAGACCAATAACAGGCTCTGAAATTGAGGCAACAATTAATAGCCTACCCACGAAAAAAAGTCCAGGACCAGATGGATTCACAGCTGAATTCTACCAGAGGTACAAGGAGGAGCTGGTACCATTCCTTCTGAAACTATTCCAATCAATAGAAAAAGAGGGAATCCTCCCTAACTCATTTTATGAGGCCAACATCATCCTGATACCAAAGCCTGGCAGAGACACAACAAAAAAAGAGAATTTTAGACCAATATCCCTGATGAACATCGATGCAAAAATTCTCAATAAAATACTGGCAAACCGGATTCAGCAGCACATCAAAAAGCTTATCCACCATGATCAAGTGGGCTTCATCCCTGGGATGCAAGGCTGGTTCAACATTCGCAAATCAATAAACGTAATCCAGCATATAAACAGAACCAAAGACAAGAACCACATGATTATCTCAATAGATGCAGAAAAGGCTTTTGACAAAATTCAACAGCCCTTTATGCTAAAAACGCTCAATAAATTCGGTATTGATGGAACGTACCTCAAAATAATAAGAGCTATTTACGACAAACCCACAGCTAATATCATACTGAATGGGCAAAAACTGGAAAAATTCCCTTTGAAAACTGGCACAAGACAGGGATGCCCTCTCTCACCACTCCTATTCAACATAGTGTTGGAAGTTCTGGCTAGGGCAATCAGGCAAGAGAAAGAAATCAAGGGTATCCAGTTAGGAAAAGAAGAAGTCAAATTGTCCCTGTTTGCAGATGACATGATTGTATATTTAGAAAAACCCATCGTCTCAGCCCAAAATCTCCTTAAGCTGATAAGCAACTTCAGCAAAGTCTCAGGATACAAAATTAATGTGCAAAAATCACAAGCATTCTTATACACCAGTAACAGACAAGCAGAGAGCCAAGTCAGGAATGAACTTCCATTCACAATTGCTTCAAAGAGAATAAAATACCTAGGAATCCAGCTTACAAGGGATGTAAAGGACCTCTTCAAGGAGAACTACAAACCACTGCTCAGTGAAATCAAAGAGGACACAAACAAATGGAAGAACATACCATGCTCATGGATAGGAAGAATCAATATCGTGAAAATGGCCATACTGCCCAAGGTTATTTATAGATTCAATGCCATCCCCATCAAGCTACCAATGAGTTTCTTCACAGAATTGGAAAAAACTGCTTCAAAGTTCATATGGAACCAAAAAAGAGCCCGCATTGCCAAGACAATCCTAGGTCAAAAGGACAAAGCTGGAGGCGTCACGCTACCTGACTTCAAACTATACTACAAGGCTACAGTAACCAAAACAGCATGGTACTGGTACCACAACAGAGAAATAGACCAGTGGAACAGAACAGAGTCCTCAGAAATAATACCACACATCTACAGCCATCTGATCTTTGACAAACCTGACAAAAACAAGAAATGGGGAAAGGATTCCCTATTTAATAAATGGTGCTGGGAAAATTGGCTAGCCACAAGTAGAAAGCTGAAACTGGATCCTTATCTCTCACCTTATATAAAATCAACTCAAGATGGGTCAAGGACTTAAATCTAAACCTGAAACTATAAAAATTCTAGAGGAGACAACATTGGAAAAGCCCTTCTAGACATTGGCTTAAGCAAGGATTTCATGACCAAGAACCCAAAAGCAAATTTAATAAAAACAAAGATAAATAGCTGAGACTTAATTAAACTAAAGAGCTTTTGTGTGGCAAAAGGAACAGTCAACAGAGTAGACAGACAACCCACAGAGTGGGAGAAAGTCTTTGCAATCTATATATCTGACAAAGGACTAATATCCAGAATCTACAATGAACTCAAACAAATTAGCAAGAAAAAACAAGCAATCCCATCAAAAAGTGGGCTAAGGACATGAATAGACAATTCTCAAAAGGGGATGTATAAATGGCCAGCAAACATATGAAAAAATGCAACATCACTAATGATCAGGGAAATGCAAATATTTGTATTTTAAACAAAAAGGAATAAATGCACAGTGAAAAGTAAGTCTTTTTCTACACCAGGCCATCAAATCCCTAAACCTCTAGACTTCTAGTGCCTCTGCCCAGAGCACCCTGTCTTACTAGTTTCTTGTATAAGGAAGGTGACACAAAAATGAATGCTTGCTTCTTATTGTCCACAGTGTGAACTTTGATTTGCGGGCATTAACAGGAAGAGCAAGTGCAAATGGGACCATCTCTAGGAACCCCCTCCTTGGTTATCCCAGGAAGATATTCTCAGTGCCTCCCAAGCTCCTTCATGGCTTAAAAAAATTGTACTGATGGGTGGAGCAAGATGGCCGAATAGGAACAGCTCCAGTCTCCAACTCCCAGCGCGAGTAACACAGAAGACCGGTGATTTCTGCATTTTCAACTGAGGTACTGGGGTCATCTCTCTAGGGAGTGCCGGACAATCGGTGCTGGTCAGCTGCTGCAGCCTGACCAGCGTGAGCTGAAGCAGGGCGAGGCATCGCCTCACCTGGAAGCGCAAGGGGGAAGGAAATCCGTTTTCCTAGCCAGGGGAACTGAGACACATAACACCTGGAAAATCGCGTAACTCCCACCCCAATACTGCGCTTTAAGGAAACAGGCACACCAGGAGAATATATCCCACACCTGGCCGGGAGGGTCCCACGCCCACGGAGCCTCCCTCACTGCTAACACAGCCCTCTGCGGCGATCTATCCGCAAGGCAGCAGCGAGGCTGGGGGAGGGGCGCCCGCCATTGCTGAGGCTTAAGTAGGTAAACAAAGCCGCTGGGAAGCTCGAACTGGGTGGAGCTCACAGCAGCTCAAGGAAACCTGCCTGTCTCTGTAGACTCCACCTCTGGGGACAGCCCACAGCTGAGGTCCAATAGGGAAAGCAGCGGGGGCGGTGCAGAGGCGAACGACTCTGTCTGACAGCTTTGGGGAGAGCCGTGGATCTCCCAACGCGGAGGTTGAGATCCGAGAACGGACAGACTGCCTGCTCAGGTGGGTCCCTGACCCCTGAGTAGCCTAGCTGGGAGACATCCCCCACTAGGGGCAGTCTGACACCCCACACCTCACAGGGTGGAGTCATCCCTGAGAGGAAACTTCCAAAGGAAGAATCAGACAGGTACACTCGCTGCTCAGCAATATTCTATCTTTGGCAACCTCTGCTGCTGATACCCAGGCAAACAGGGTCTGGAGTGGACCTCAAGCAATCTCCAACAGACCAACAGACAGTCCTTCTGACTGTCAGACGGAAAACTATCAAACAGGAAGGACACCTATACCAAAACCCCATCAGTACGTCACCATCATCAAAGACCAGAGACAGATAAAACCACAAAGATGGGGAAAAAGCAGGGCAGAAAAGCTGGAAATTCAAAAAATAAGAGCGCATCTCCCCCTGCAAAGGAGCGCAGCCCATCGCCAGCAACGGATCAAAGCTGGTCAGAGAATGACTTTGACGAGATGAGAGAAGAAGGCTTCAGTCCATCAAACTTCTCAGAGCTAAAGGAGGAATTACGTACCCAGCGCAAAGAAACTAAAAATCTTGAAAAAAAAGTGGAAGAATTGACAGCTAGACTAATTAATGCAGAGAAGATCATAAACGAAATGACAGAGATGAAAACCATGACACGAGAAATACGTGACAAATGCACAAGCTTCAGTAACCGACTCGATCAACTGGAAGAAAGAGTATCAGCGATTGAGGATCAAATGAATGAAATGAAGCGAGAAGAGAAACCAAAAGAAAAAAGAAGAAAAAGAAATGAACAAAGCCTGCAAGAAGTATGGGATTATGTAAAAAGACCAAATCTACGTCTGATTGGGGTGCCTGAAAGTGAGGGGGAAAATGGAACCAAGTTGGAAAACACTCTTCAGGATATCATCCAGGAGAACTTCCCCAACCTAGTAGGGCAGGCCAACATTCAAATTCAGGAAATACAGAGAACGCCACAAAGATACTCCTCCAGAAGAGCAACTCCAAGACACATAATTGCCAGATTCACCAAAGTTGAAATGAAGGAAAAAATCTTAAGGGCAGCCAGAGAGAAAGGTCGGGTTACCCACAAAGGGAAGCCCATCAGACTAACAGCAGATCTCTCGGCAGAAACTCTACAAGCCAGAAGAGAGTGGGGGCCAATATTCAACGTTCTTAAAGAAAAGAATTTTCAACCCAGAATTTCATATCCAGCCAAACTAAGTTTCATCAGTGAAGGAGAAATAAAATCCTTTACAGATAAGCAAATGCTTAGAGATTTTGTCACCACCAGGCCTGCCTTACAAGAGACCCTGAAGGAAGCCCTAAACATGGAAAGGAACAACCGGTACCAGCCATTGCAAAAACATGCCAAAATGTAAAGACCATCGAGGCTAGGAAGAAACTGCATCAACTAATGAGCAAAATAACCAGTTAATATCATAATGACAGGATCAAGTTCACACATAACAATATTAACCTTAAATGTAAATGGACTAAATGCTCCAATTAAAAGACACAGACTGGCAAACTGGATAAAGAGTCAAGACCCATCAGTCTGCTGTATTCAGGAGACCCATCTCACATGCAGAGACATACATTTCCAGAATGTTTTCATCATCTGAAACAGAAATCCTTTATTCATTAAGCAATAACTCCATATTCCCCCTCCCTCATCGCCCCTAGTAATGATTCTTCTACTTTATGTCTCTATAAATGTGACTATTCTAGGGACCTCACGTAAGTGGAATAATACAACATTTATCCTTTTGGGCCTAGCTTAATTAACTTGGCATAATGTCCACAAGGTTCATCTATGTTGTAACATGTGTCAGAATTTCCTTCCTTTCCATGGCTGAGTAAAATTTATTGTTATGTATACAACACGTTTTGTTGATCCATTCATCTGTCAATGGACATTTGAATTGTTTCCACCTTTTGGCTATTGTGAATAAAGCTGCTATGAACATTGGTGTGCAAGTATCTGTTAGAGTTTCTGCTTTAAATTCTTTTGTTTCCTTTGTGTCTTTTTATAACATACTGTTATTTATTGTAGTTGATGAGTGGATGCACACATGCTTTAAATTCCCTGTTAAATTCTAATCCCTTGAGAAGAGGGCCCTTGATTGTTTTTTTCACTCCCACAGTCATACAGTTTTCCATTCAACAATCCTATATTAAGCATTGCTGAGTACGAGGCACTATGCTAGACTTTGGGGATACAGGGTGTAATGATGAATGTGACCTGTATCCTCTAGCAGTGTAGGTCTAGTGAGGTACATTTTTATTTACCATTGTGTCTGGTACAATGTCTGGTACATAGTAAATATTCAACAAATGTTTGTTGACTTGTTGGTTGACTTACTGACTTCATGTATCTTCAGTGGTTCCTGAAAGTGTCATATCAATTATCGGATAGCAGTAAAAATTTTTGGAACAAATGTAAGCTCTTTTAGAGTATGACTTTCTTGTTCCTTATTTTATTTATAGCAGATAGGATGGTGTCTATCATACAGTATGGGCTCAATAGTTTAAATAGTTTAAAAATGAATGATGATAACATAATTTTCCATAGAGAAATCTGACAAGGGCCAGACATTAATGCTCATATAGTATGAATGGAAAAACTGAGGCATTTAAGAAAATCCAGAAAAGTAGTGACCAAGTCAGGAATAAACTTGGGTCTGTTGACCTGCAACCTAATTCCCTGTGCCCTCCATCACACCAGGGCATAGAATTAGAACTGATGTCCCACCTTTCTGCGAAAGATGTGAACTTTAATTAGTTGTAATCACACACAGCATGGAGAAGAATTAAGACCTTTAAATTTCCTAAAAATGAAAATGAATCAGATTCTAAAATAAGCTTGTTAAATGCTATTCTTAAATAAAAAAGATAGTAGCATATGATGGTGAATTGCTTTTTCTGCTGTGAGAGGTGAAGTGTTACTGTGCCACCTGCTTGGGAAGACCAAGCTGTGTCTAACTTTATACATCATTTCTCTGCTCATTCAGCTCAACCTCATTCCTGACTGTCCATGAATTATTGAGGCTTTTTGTATCTTTTTGAGCAATCTGATTTAGAAATATTTAATCCTGTGTTATATGAACTAGAGTTTAAATCACTTTATTTCATTAAGAATTCTGACTAAATTTTTCATGAAGAAGAAGGTTGAGTCTTTTAATTATTTATAAGTTTTTGGATTATTTGTGAATCTGAAGGCCAAGTTTTTCTTGTAAATTTAAGATATTTCAGTTTCAAAAACTATCCTGTATTTGAAATACGTAAACTCATTTAATAAACCTAAGTACATTGGGAAAGTGAGACAGTGGAGAAAAAAAGAAAAAAGAAAAGAAAAGAAAAAAAAAAAGCATAAGTACAGCACAGTTTGGAAACCCCAAGAAAGCATAGACTAAATTCACACTCAAGCTTAGCTGGTCAAATCCTGAAACTGTCATTGGTCCACTGAGGGTACAGGAGTCAGAGGACCTTAATTAATAAGGCAAAGGATTGTGTATATAGATAGAAGGAGTTTGACATTTTAAGAAGAGTGAGTTGAACAGAAATTCTCCAGAAGAACTTAAAGAGAACAGAGTGACCTCTTCCCCATTCTAACAGTTCTGGCCCCAAAGTTATAAAGGGCTTGGATACAGAGGTCAGACTTGTTATCTTGTTGAAGCTCAGATTTTCTAAATAATGTAATATGTTTTTGCCTTTATGACAACAGGAAATGCTCAGAAGCCTTCAGACTTGGCATAATTTGTCATAAGAATGTAGCTATTCCATTGATTTTGTTGTCAAATTTATGCATTCTCCATTGTACCTTTTTCTAGAGTCAGGAGGAGGAAGGTAACCTGGCCAAGTCGTGGCCCATGGTGTTACTTCTTTGTTACCAGCCTTATGTGATTTGGGTGAAATAATGTACAAGTGTGCATTGTGGTGGGAAGGGTCAGAGCAATCAGCAGGGGTCATATGGTGAAATCAAAGACAGGAAAATGGATTTTGGCCAAAAGTTGTATTGGTGACTGACTCAGAATGTGTTGGCTCCCTTTCTGTGTTTTGGAGAATGACTGGCGCTCTGCCTCCAGTGAGCCATACTTTCTTCCTACCCAACCGTATGTAATGACAAAAAACCCTCCCTCTTAATAAGCTCCTCCTTGATCTTGCCAGGCAACTGTTAGTACCTGTGAGAGTAAAAGATCAACAGTTCTTACTGTTTTGGTCACTTACATGTGTTCTCTGGCAGAGAGTTTGGTGTTTTGCAATACAGAGGGAGAGAGGCAGTCAGAGGAGGAACTGAGGTTGGAGTCAGGAGAAAGATGCAGTCGGGCAAATCTAGGGTCAAGTATTCTCTCGCGCATCTAAGACAGTGAACAGAAGGCGACACTTTTGGTAGTTCTGGCCTCTAATAACATAAACACCTTATTTGCCCAGATACTATGCCAAATGCTGTATAAGTAGAACCTCATTAAATTCTTACAATATGGTCAGGCGTGGTGGCTCATGCCTGTAATCCCAGTACTTTAGGAGGCCGAGGCGGGCAGATCGTTTGAGCTCAGGAATTCAAGACCGGCCTGGTCAACATGGCAAGACTCTGATTCTACAAAAAATCCAAAATTAGCCTGGCGTGGTGTTGCCTGCCTGTAGTCCCAGCTACTTGGGAGGCTGAGGTGGGAGGATCGCTTGAGCCCAGGAGGTTGAGGCTGCACTCCAGTCTGTGTGGCAGAGTAAGATCCTGTAGACCCCCACAAAAAAAATTTTAAAAAATGCTTACAGTACCCCATAAAGTAAACATTATTCTTTATCTCCATGTTACAGATAAGAAAACCAAGATCTATGCTGTCTCAAATTTATAGAAAAAGAAAGTAAAAACACTTTTTGAAAAAGAAAACCAAGATTGACAAAGAATAAGTAACTTCTAAGAATATGGAACAAGAAAGGGGAGAAACTCAGGCTGCAGGCCCTGGACACTCCAGGCTGGTCCACCGTGATGGGCCCTGGTTCAGCAGGCTCCATACTGCCCTCAGGAGCAGCACTGAATAAATTGCTCCCTTTTTCAAATACATGAAGCCAGCCATGACATCAGATGATGCCCTGCCCGAAGGCTCCCCCTGGCCTAACTTCTATTAGTAATACCTGTCTTAAATACTCTTTTCGAGTAATGCTACTTCTCTCACAGTGAGCTTCAGTATTCATCAGAATGCTACTTCCATCCTCCTTTATAATCTTCCGGTTAACAATGCTAGTCTAGACTATCGTTCTAGGAGAAGGGAGGGGAAGGAGGCAGGCGGAAACTGTGGAGTCCCATGAAAGCTCCTGGAACACATGTGCCACATGAGGAAGATGCTGCCATCTGGACAACCTCATGAGCTTTCCAGCTGCCTCTGTGCGTATCTTTCTATGGACAGCAACTATGCAAATGTAATCTTTGTTTTAATGAGCACATCAGGTGTATTTTGCTGGAACATTATATATGATTCACTGTGGTATTAAAGTAACAATTTGAGCCAGACAGCTCATGCCTGCCTGTAATTCCAGCACTTTGGAAGGCAGAGGCAGGCAGGCAGATCACTTGAGGTTAGGAGTTTGAGACCGGCCTGGCTAATATGGTGAAACTCTGTCTCTACTAAAAATACAAAAATTAGCCAGGCGTGGTAGTGCACACCTGTAATCCCAGGACCAAGCAGAGGGGTGGGGTGGGGACCATTCTAACACCACTGTTCAGCAATGAAGCTGCTGCCTTGTAAAACAGGCTGAATGAATGCTGGGGCTGCAGTAGAGGGGAGCCCTGTGTTGAGGAGGTAGGAGGAGATTAGATGGCATCAGAGGTCCCTTCCAAATTGCAGCATGTATAATTCTAAAAATAAAGTGCTGCTGGTATGATCGCTTTCTTTATCAGTGGGTTGATACATTTCAACACCGCACCCCACCTCAACCTCCCCTTGGCTCCTCAGAATCTCTCTCACTTCTCCAAACAGTTTGCACAGTGGCCACAGATGGACCCTGATGCATGACACAGCCATCTCCAAAAGGCTGATAGCCCTACTCCATCCATACTGATCTCTTAGCTCTGCGTGGGTCAATACATCCTAAACAGGGGGATATCTTCTATCTGGTAAGTTCCACAAGAGTAAAGACCATGCCCATCTTGCTCACCACTGAATTTCCAGCACCAGTCCCAGAGCCTGATATGTAGTTGAATGACTAGAAAGTGATGAATTAATGAATGAATGAGTAATAAGCACAGTTGCCAAAAAAGAATTGGGAGAGGAAGGTGGCAATATCACCAGGATCATTTTATCCTATTCAAGGAGCTGTTTGAACCAAGATCTAATACTTTCAAAAACCATAATCATTTGCCATTTGGCCCAGATTGTGAACTGGGAGAGAGTAAGCATGCTGTCATACCTGGGAAAGGCCCCCGGTGAGTCTCTCCTTAGGTTCGAACCGATCTGCCGACCTTTTCTTTGAGCTGTGGCACCAAGCATCATCTTTTGGACGTAGAATGTGCTCTACAAATGTCTGTGATGGTGACTAAGTACCCCAGGTCCTTGCAAGAAGGCAGTGTCCTGAATTCTGTGGTTTCCTAGCCCAGAGTCTAAGAACATAATATAATAAAGCTCCAAGGTTTGTTGGGCTTGTGAATCATGAAGGCTTGCCCTATACTCAACTGGAGTCTCCACCCAGGGGTGCTGCCCCTGAGATCCTGAGATGTAGAAATGCACGGGAGCTTTTTTTTTTTTTTTTTTTTTTTGAGGAAGTAGTTTGGGTATTTACCAGAATCCTGCTCAAAATGCATCTTTCTTTTTGATACATGATTCATTCAAATGTTCTTTCTGTGACTCCTCTTTACCTGATATTCTTTTAGGGTAAAATGCTATATGCAAATTTGAGTTAATTTTAAAAAATTTAAAAACTTCATTCTAATCTTGCTTTTGACTTTATTACTCCACTGAAAAAGTTAAGATCATCAGTGACCTCCAGTCACTTAATTCATTGTTGAACTCTCTGTCCAAAAAAATACTTTTCCCCTTAGCTTCTGTAACACTACATTTTGGTTTTCCTCTCACTTACGTGGCCTTTCCCTTCTCAGTTCCCTTTAAAGCTCGTGCTTCTATACTCAGCGGTTAAATGATGGAGCTCCGGAGAGCTTGGCTCCAGGGCCTCTTCTTTTCTAACTCCATACTTGCTCCATACCAGTGGCCTCAGTTTTCTTCCATATGCCGATGACTGTTAAATTAACTCCAGCTCAGATTCCTTCTCTAAACTCCAGACCCATTTATTGCCTTGACATGACCATATGAACATTTTAGAAGCACCTCTAGCTCAATTTGTCTAAAATTGAACCTGCAATCTTCCTCCTAAAACTCTCCTAAACTGGTTCTTTTCCAGTGTTTTCTATTCCAGCCAATGGCATTAGCAACCTGCCAGTTACTTGGGCCATCAACTTTGGAGGCATTTTTTTTTTTGTTTTTGAGACGGTGTCTCCCTCTGTCGCCCAGGCTGGAGTCCGGTGGCGCGATCTTGGCTCACTGCAAGCTCCGCCTCCCGGGTTCACACCATTCTCCTGCCTCAGCCTCCCAAGTAGCTGGGACTACAGGTGCCCGCCACCATGCCCAGCTAATTTTTTGTATTTTTAGTAGAGATGGGGTTTCACCATGTTAGCCAGGATGGTCTTGAGCTCCTGACCTTGTGATCCACCTGCCTCAAACTGAGGTTGGAGTCAGAAGAAAGATGCAGGCGGGCAAATCTAGGGTCAAGTATTCTCTCCTGCATTTAAGACATTTAAGGCCGGATATTCTCATCCCAGCCTCCCAACGGGCTGGGATTATAGGCGTGAGCCACCGCGCGCGGCCTGGAGGCATTCTTGACAAATCCCTCTCCCTACCCTCCATTGCTAAGTCCTGCTGATTTTACCACCTGCTATGGTTTGAATGATGGTTCGTTGTCCCCACCCCAAATTCATGTGGAAGCTTAATCCCCAATGGAAGACTGTTAGGAGGTGTGGCTTTAAGGAGCTGATTGAATCATGAGGGCTCTGCCCACATGAATAGAATTAGATGCCCTTATGAAAGGGCTTGACAAAGGGAGTTTGCCTCTCTCTTGCCCTTCCGTCCCTTCCACCCTGTGAGGACACAATATTCCTACCCTGTGGAGAATACAGCAACAAGGCACCAACTTGGAAGTGGAGACCAGGCCATTGCCATACACTGAATCTGCTGGCGCCTAGATCTTGGACTCTCAACTTCCAGAACTTTGAGAAATTTCTGTTTTTTATGAACCACCCACACTCAGGTATTTTGTTGTCACAGCACAAATGGATTAAGATGCCACCTAAATAAAATCCACCTTTTATTTCCATCTTCATTGCCATCACCCTAGTCTAAGCACTTACCATTCATTACCTGGGCTACTGAAGTAGTGTGCTGACTGGTCTCCATGTCTCTGCTCTGGTCTTCAATCTAAAGTATTGGAGATGATAGCATATTACTCCCTTGCTTAAGTCATTCAGTGGGTTAAATCCTACTTCTCTTAGAGCAAATATCAGAATCTTTGAGGAGACCTACAGGGCATGGTCTGGCCCCTGACTACTTGTCCAAAACTCATCTTGCTCATATTTCACTTCTTCCTCTGCTCCAGCTACACTGACCGGAGCCACATGCCCTCCTTTTTAGTTCAATCCTCACATGTTACAGATGAAGCAATAGACAAAGGGATATGAAATGGTCTGCTGAAGGTCAAAGCAGACTCTTGTCTTCCAGGTCAGGGCTTTTTCCCTCATGCAGCCTTTGCTGCTTTAGTTTGTGTTATCCTATTTTGATGTGGCCAAGAGAGCCTCTTCAAAAAGAAGGAAACAAATAGTGCGTGACTGCTTATTCAACTCTAATGAAATCATTAATTTTACTTGAGACCTTTTAAGAAATCCAGGATATAGTCAGAGTCTAGTGAAGCTAATATTAACAGTGTCTTTCTTTGGATGAAAAGTCTTTAGAAAATCTTCAGTCCATGAAATCGTATTTGAAAAATGCTCATGTATTATCCTTGGCTAATGATAGGATGATAATATGAAATAAAGATTAAAGGTCAGTTGTCAAATGTAGCTGTTAGCCAAAAAGTCTTCCTGACAGTGTTTCCTGAAACCTTTTGAGCACTGACATGGTTGATGAACAGAGTGAGTGAAAGCTGTGAATCATCAGAGTCTCTCAGCTGACAATGGCTTTCTTGGGTAGCAGCCTGAATATGTTCAAGTCCCGAGTTGTCTGCTGTTCCTTTGTTAAACTGCCTCAGAGTGTACTTTTTCACTCTATTATTGATGGTAGGCCAAAATGACAGTGTTCAATTGTGAAAAGCTTTGGGGGCTATTATGGGAAAGTGCCTATTTCAGAAATTAATTCCCTTCACTGCCACGGAGTCCCAAGTTAGTGCTTTCACTGAACTGGTAAGATAGGGATAACGTATAAGCCTATCTTGAGGTGGGAAGTGATGGAGTGATCATTGTCAGTAATGTAATGGCTGTCATATTGTGAAGAGCTGTGCTACATTTGCTGAGTCCATGGGTAGGCATTGAAGAGAAAAGCCTTTTCAGTCTCTTTAGCCTCCAGGACTTTAAAAAGTTTTAGAGTTTTAGAAACAAGCATTAGAAATGACCCATCCAAAGTGTTTTTTAAGTTTACCCAAGATTACCATGGCAACTAAATTACTGCATGACTAAAGCAAGTGCATTTAATGACATTTTTTTCCAGCTTATGTGCAAATCGCTCTTATTAAAGAGGAAATGCTAGGGTTTGAGACCATCGTGCTTTTTGTAAAGGAAGAGAATGAACCTTCTCTGGAGGGGGTGTATACTCCTAACAATATGAAGGAAGTGTGTTAAGAGCCTCTCCGTGCATCTCACGTAAGTGCCTGGTGACACTGCAAGATTAAGACTGTTCCATGGAACATGACTGCTCCCTGAACAAGGAAGTCAGAAAGGCAGAGTTTTACTACAGGTCCAGTTTTGGGATGATCTGGTGATAGCTTCCTTTTTACATATGTTTTTGTGTCCACCTACATTGTGTGCATTAAATTTCATGTCCTACTGGGTGAATCTTTTCGTGATTTGAGATTGAAAGTAGGAACCACAGTCAAACCTTATTATACATTTTTGGAGGATAATATTGATTCTCCAGGATTTCACATGGATTTTTATAAAAGAAACTTTTTCTTTGTCATTTATGTGTATATTATTTAATTTAATTTTATTATTTTTGAGACAGGATCTCACTCTGTCACCCAGACTGGAGTGCAGTGGTGTGATCTTGGTTCACTGCAACCTCTGCCTCTAGGGCTCAGGCCATACTCCCATCTCAGCCCCCTGAGTAGCTGGGACTGTAGGCACATGCCATGTGTAGGCACAATGCTCAGCTGATCTCTTTTGTATTTTTCGTAGAGACAGAGTTTTGCCTTGTTGCCCAGGTTGGTCTTGAATTACTGGGCTCAGGTTGTCCACTGGCCTTTGCCTCCCAAAGTGTTGGGATTACAGACATGAGCCACTGCACCTGGCCCGTGTGTGTATTCCTAGAAAACAGCTGTTTCCTTGTGATGTAAAGATAACATTTATTATTACAACACACTAATCCTTGGTAAAGAAAAATAGGAACAACACTATTTGAAATTAAAGTTTTGCTTGAGGCCAAGAATTTGAGACCAGCCTGGGCACCATAGCTACAAGAAAATAGAAAAAATTAGCTGGGCATGGTGGTGCACACCTGTAGTCCTAGCTACTTGGGAGGCTGAGGTGGGAGGATCACTTGAGCCTGGGAGTTTAAGGCTGCAGTGAGCTATGATTATACCACTGCACTCCAGCCTGGGCAACAGAGTGAGAACCTGTCTCAAAAAAAAAAGAAAATTGAGGTTTTGTTTTATCTTCTAGATTAAAGTGTTTATAGCAAGTGCAGGTGTGTATGATTTCAACCTAGATTACCAGCTCTACTAAAAATACGAAAACAAGCTGGGCATGGTGCCGCATGCCTGTAATCCCAGCTACTCAGGAGGCTGAGGCAGGAAAATCACTTGAACCCGGGAGGCAGAGGTTCCAGTGAGCTGAGATCACACCATTGCACTCCAACCTGGGCAACATAGCAAGACTGTTCCCCCCAACCCCCACCAAAAAAAGTTATTTCTTTTATTAAACGAAAAGCTGCTACCATAAAACTTTTACCCGTAGATCCTGGCTTCACTTTCTGGATCAACGAGAGTACAATATGCCAACAATGGCAAAAATAATAGTCTTTCAATTGATGATGTAAGTGCCACTGGGTTAGAAGTGAAAGACTTGCACAGAATGGGGTCAGATTAATCCAGAAGGGATTTGGGCTTTGTTTGGGCTATATACTGAAGGAGCTGAGGACCTTGCTTTGGGCTCATGACATCCTCTCAATTTTTCCCCAAATGAGAACCATCTTTGGCTCATTTAGTTTGTAACAGAAAAGAGCATTTGGCCTAGGGAACATTGGGCAGGGTTTGGGACTGGGAGATACAGGATTTTAGTTTTCAGAGTTTCCAACCTTGAAGTGAATGTTAAATTGATTGACACAGCCACAGAGAAACTTCATGGGGTAGAGGAGTATTGGAGGATCTCAGGGTAGTTGTGGAACTCCCCACTGCTATGAAACTCACTCACCTATGGCAGCAACTTAGATTTTGAGCTCCTCATTGAACAATTCTTCCTATGGTGAGTTTAAAAAAATCTATCTCCCTGGTAGTAGTTCTTTCATCTGTGTAACAACCAACAACCTTCAAATATTTGAGCATAGCAACCCCATGTGATTTTTAAGACAACTCTTCTCACAGCTAATTCTTCCGAGTTCTATTACTTTTTATATGAAATCAAAGAAAATTCATTGTTCTTTGTACTTAAAGATATCCATTTGTACTTGAAAATGCTTAGACTATTTATTTTTTGAGAACCTTACTACCTTTGCTAGATATTGTAGCACTCTACCTTTAGAGTACAGTAAATATCACTAGAAATTTTTTATTTAATTCTCACAACAATAGCAGGAGATATGCATTATCAATATCTCCACTTGGCAGACATGAAAGCTCAGGCTCGGAGTGATGAACCAACATGCTGAGTCGCTGGAGCTGATATTCTGATTTCCATCTTTCAAACTCTGAATTCCATGGCTTTAATTACCATAATACATTTGCTCTAAATTGTCTATGAGCTTATTATAGGGCCTTATCTGGAGCCAAATACGTGACTCTAGGTATGATTCCATCTGCACGGAGCAGAGTAGAACTCCCTTTGTTTTGGAGACTGTGTTTCTGTCAGTGTATCCAAGATCTCATTAGTTTTTTGGCAAATACATCGCACTATTGACAATCAAACAATCCCCGGGTTCTTAAAATATGTGCTCTTATCAGGATATGTCTTCCCAACTATACTTGTATGGTTTATTTTTAGGACATAAGTGTAGGAGTTTGCAGTTATATTTATGAATTTTTATTTTACTATAGTTGGCATGCAATTAAGGATCTCAATTCTGCCACCCAGCCCAATTCGTTTTCTTCTTGGCTTCCTATCATAAGCCAGTTATCCTTAGACGTTTTGATGGTAGATTTTTTATTGTGTTTTCATTTTAGTGACAAAGAAATATGATATAAACATTTGTAATTTTGACTAATTTGGCTATTTTATTACCAAATACAGGTGCACAATTTCAGAGCCTCCCTTTGTGTTAATATTTTGATATAACCTGATTAGGGTACAATAGATGAAAACAATGCACCAGTGTTGAATTTCACTCCAGCAAAAGGTCATATGCAATCATACTGTACTGAGCAAATGCAGTTTTCCCAGTAGTAGGAATACAGTGTGTAAACTGAATCATCATACAGATGGTAGTACAGGTTGAGCATCTCAAATTTGAAAGTCTAAAATCTGAAATGCTCTGAAATCTGAAACGTTTGGAACACTAGCATAATGCTCAAGGGAAATGGTCATTGGAGCTTTTAGATTTTGAATTTTTGGATTTGGGATGCTCAACTCATATAATGCAAATATCCCCAAATCCAGAAAACTCTGAAATCCGGAACAGTTCTGGTCCCAAGCATTTTGGATAAGGGATACACAGCCTGTATAAATATAGACCTTGTGCCATAGCTCAGTACCATATTCATATTGGTTATTTGGTTTCAGCAAAATGTCATGTATTTCATTACACTAATTCAATTTGCATTTTATTGGGTTTGATAATAATAAAAGTAGCAAACTCTGTGGCTTACATTAACTGAGTACTCAATACTTTACGTGTATTATTTAATCCTGAAGCTATCTGTGTAATAGGAATTATTATAATTTCTGTTTCACAGATGAGGAAACCAAGGTCTGAGAGTTTAAGTAACATTCAAAAAGACACACTTAATAAACGGTGGCAGTAGAGTTTGAACTCAGACATTCTGATTTTAGTGCCCAATTTCTTAACTATTGTGTTTTATTTATTTTGTAAATTTATTTTGTTTTTATACTTTTACAATAGCTAGAAACATAAGCTACATAAAGTTAGTTTTGTATTTGTGTATATTTAATGAATGTATGATAAAAACTATTTTAGTTTTGGCATTAACAATTTTTTTTTCAAAAGAAGTCATTACATATGTTTGATAAGCTCTGTCAAGGACAAATTTAATCAAAATCCCTCTGTGACAAGCAGAGCTCAATGCATGAGACTTGGGTGGGGTTGGGAATTGGGGTCATGCGCTGGGGAGAAGGGGCACTGGCTGTGGCTGCAGGCTATGTTTATTAACTGAGCTATGAGCTGCCTAAGGTGAGAACTGTGACCCAGAATATATATGTCACAATCCACATGACAAATGCTTAGCAATAATCTTTTCCAAAAATCTTCAACATATCAGACAACATGCTAGTTCCGTTCTCCTCCCTTGTCTCCCCAAGGCCTCTTTCCCACATCCTGTGTCCTCCTGCTATACAATAGAGAATGGAAGCTAAAAATCAGCCAGTCCGTCAAGGGTTTAAAGATTATCTGCCTGTTTTCAGCCTCATTCCCCATTCTTGCTTTAAAGTGCTGTGTTTCTCAGGGGCTGTGCAACGCACAAAGTTCTTTTCTGGGCTGAATTCCCTTTTTACAGGCATGAAGGCTGGAACATTGTCCACTCACTTATGACAGTTATCTTCTACCTGATTTCCATATTTCTGAAATACGTTGAAATCTCTTATCTGCTATTGTCTTCTCTCCCATTCTCTTTCCGTCTGGTTGCATACCATTTTAATTCTTCTAAAAAATTTATGTCATCCACGTTTTGTATCTTGGTGCATTATCTCTAGTGTTAATATTTGATTCTTGACCCTCAAGGTCAAGACGTGAAGCATTACCCTGTTTCTCATCAAAGAATCTCTGTGGGTGTGAATTCCTGACGGCGAACAGAGCCAGCTGTGGGCTCCTTGACAGAGAGGAGACAGAAATAAGAAGTGACTTGTGGAAACACTCCTGGTGAGCCATCAAGAATAGATACCAGCACGTTCAGCAGTTATTTCCCTATTTGCATTATTAGTATAAATATTAGAAATGTGGAATCCAAAAGATGCATGTGTATGAAGGGATAAGAATTTCCGAGGTTCTCATTAATGTACATAGATCAATGCCCAAGTATCAGATTGATTAGGATTTGGGAGGCCCTGTTGGTGCTTACCTAGGAGCTTGTGATTTTAGGGAAACTCTCTGGGAACTTCTGGGGCTCCCCTTGTCTTTATAGCTTTCTTTTGTGAGGTGTTTATATTGTAAGAAAGAAGAGTGAGATAAATTCACTGTTGTTTCCTCTGTGTACTAGCATTTTTCCACAGAAAAGTTAAAAGTTTCAAGTTACTTGAGTAAAGACATTCAGTGTGCAATCAGCTATTTACAGTGAGCAGAAACATTACAACTTGTTAGCCAGCCTACATATAGTCCACACTTCAAGCGGTGGGTAGCATAAGATGAACAGAAGAAGAGAAAGCAAATGGATTGGTGTGTCATTTATGGAATTAAGAATAATGGGTAGTTATATTTCAGGATATTCAAAATGCAGAAAACTGTATTTTTGGGGTTGATATTGGTATAGAGATTAGCCAAGATTTCAGGTATTTTTTTCCTCCTTCCAGAATTTGGGCCAAATCATGCCACAAGTTGCTTATGCTAACGGTTCTAACACATGCTTGGTGTATGCAGAGGCAGAAAATTATTGGCTAAGATGAGGCTTTAGAGCAGAGGTGTCCAGTCTTTTGGCTTCCCTAGGCCACATTGGAAGAAGAATTGTCTTGGGCCACACATCATATACACTAACATTAATGATAGCTGATGAGGTAAAAAAAAAAAAAATCGCAAAAAAAAAGTCATAATGTTTTCAGAAAGTTTATGAATTCGTGTTGGGCCGCATTCAAAGCCGTCCTAGGCCGCATGTGGCCCGCAGGCTGTGGAATGGACAAGCTTACTTTAGAATGATTTGTGGATTTCTTTCTGTCTGTTCTATCTGGGAAGACATTAGCTCAGAGTGAGGGCTGTGGAGTCAGTTGACTGGTTCCAATTCTGATGTTGTGGGCTGGGATCTCTGGATG
This sequence comes from Trachypithecus francoisi, assembly GCF_009764315.1. Taxonomy (NCBI): domain Eukaryota; kingdom Metazoa; phylum Chordata; class Mammalia; order Primates; family Cercopithecidae; genus Trachypithecus; species Trachypithecus francoisi. Next base: position 21,831,220 of record NW_022681472.1, on the reverse strand, counting down.
GAGTTCATTCTGTAGGGTATTACAGGGATCAACCTTCGTGAACAGGAGAGGAAAGAAGCAGATTTGGACAGAGAGAGGAGCAGAAGATTCAGCAAAGCTTCAGGCCACTCCGTGGGGAGACCTGGAGTGTGTACAACCCATTATAACTGTTCTCCAGAGAGCCCCAAAGGTCAGACCTTTATATCTCTGCTGTAATCAGCCATTTGTTTGGGCTGCCCTGGGAAGGGTGTGCTCTTGGGCAAGTCTCTCTGCATCTGAGGGAAACCCTGAATGAGCGGACAGCTGGAGGCTGTTGCTGCCAGCACTCCCCAAAGATGACACAAGTCCTTCCTCCAGGTGCGGGCTGGGTGGTGCATTTCCATGTCTACCACACCTGGGTCCCCTTTTGGAAGCTATGTAACCTTGGGCACATTATGTAACCTCAGGGGGGTCTCAGTGTCCTCATCTGTAAAATGAGAATAATAAGCCTATCTCATAAGGTTTTGTCAGGATTTTGTGAATTATTATAAAGCTCTTAGAACTATGCCAGGCACATAGTAAGCATATAGTAAATGTTAGCTATTATTCTATTTAGGTAATTTCCCCTTCAGCCCACAGTAGCCAGGCTAATGGAGAAAGTTTGTAGCATTGTCAGACTTTGCAAGATACAGTTCACACTCTCAGGAGAAGGTCATGACAGCCCTTTTTAAAAGAAATAATAATTGGGATACTTCATGTTCTCCCCTTGTCACTTTCTATTCTGTGATCTATACCACCAGCAGAAAGTGCTCATGACCTCTGAGCAATAGAATATTAACAACCTCTAATAAGCTGAAATCATAGAGAACTATTTAGAAGTGATTCGTAAATTACATGATTCTGTTCTTAATACCTGTGCATTCCCCTCATAAAATCATATTTAACAATGGATAATTAAGGGACTTTGGTCTTTAACCCTCAGATAATTCATAAATGCACTTTTCTACTGTTTTGTAAGAGTCTCAATGAAAATTTAGGGCCTATTGGAGTTTTTCAGTTTCTATGGCTTTGAATTTTTCGAGTTTTCTTTGAAAACACTGAATATATGAAAATAAAGCCCTCCAAACTCCATTCATGGCTGAATTTGAAAGGATTATGCTCTCATCTGAGAAGTGGCAAATTACCAATGCTGCTGCTGCTATTGAATAATCAACTAGGGAGGAATGTTGCAGAAAATGGGTAGGGGATGAGGAGATGAGAAGAGGAGAACCTATTAGAAATAAAGATCGATTATTCCTTTCCACCCATTTATTCACTGAAAAGATATTAATCTAGCACCTACTGTGCCCTAGTCAGGATGCTGGGTGCTGAGATGAATAGAACATGAACCCTTCATTGGAGGAGCTTATGGTCTATTAAGGGTCATGGCGGTAGAGGGGTAGAGGTGGGGTGTAGTGGGGAGTGCACCCAAGTATTAGAGACCCTGTAATAAAGGCCTGCATTCAGAAGCTGACCTTGGAAATGGCAAAGAAGGAAGTGATGTAAGATACTGTGAATGAAGAACAAGAAGTACTTCACCACCAGTTTACTGAGGCAGCCAGAAGGAGAGTGACTCAACAAGAATGAGAGTTTCACTCAAAACAGAAAATCAAATTCTGCACATTCTCACTTGTAAGGGAGCTAAACACTGGGTACACATGGACGTAAAGGTGGAAATAATAGACACTGGGGACTCCAAAAGTGGGGAGGGTGGAAGGGGAGTGAAGGTTGAAAAATTACCTATTGGGTGCAGTGTTCACTATTTGGGTGATGGGTGCACTAGAAGCCCAGACCTCACCGTTATACAATATATCCATGTAGCAAACCTGCACATGTATCCCCTGAACCTAAAATAACAAATAAAAACAAAATTACAAAAAAAAAAAAAAAAAAAGAATGAGAGTTTGAAGCTCCGCTGGTGGGTAGAAGGGGAATGTCCTTAGAAGACACGGGGGGAGACATGTTAGTTTTGAGTCCGTGGAAACATCCAGGTGGAAATACCTATCAGGCAGGTGTGCAGGCTTGTGAGGGGATTTGTAGATCAGAAAGTAAAATAAAACTAAGGTTGCATTAATAAAGTTGTAAACCAAGTGTATATTAAGTTAAACAGTTTGAGATCAAATGGGGACTGCAAACCCCAAAGTAAAATCTTCATAATTCTATTTTTTATGACGCTAAATTTTATTCAGTTGAAAGCACTGAAATGAAACACATAATTATAAGCTTAAAGCTTCATTTGCTAATGTGTCTGTGTCTGATTTTCTTAATTTTTCTCTAAGAATAACTGATCTCAAAAGTATGAGGCCTACTAGTCCTTTAAAAAATTTAAAATATCGGCCGGGCGCGGTGGCTCAAGCCTGTAATCCCAGCACTTTGGGAGGCCGAGACGGGCGGATCACGAGGTCAGGAGATCGAGACCATCCTGGCTAACACGGTGAAACCCCGTCTCTACTAAAAATACAAAAACTAGCCGGGCGAGATGGCGGGCGCCTGTAGTCCCAGCTACTCGGGAGGCTGAGGCAGGAGAATGGCGTAAACCCGGGAGGCGGAGCTTGCAGTGAGCTGAGATCCGGGCACTGCACTCCAGTCCGGGCAACAGAGCGAGACTCCGCCTCAAAAAAAAAAAAAAAAAAAAAAAAAAAAATTTAAAATATCACCTGCTTGTCAAAATTCAGTTTATGGAGAATTATGTAAAATGAAGAGTGAAAGGCAGTTCTTCCTCAGCCCCAGCCCCATTCCACTCTCCAGAATTAATAACTGCTGGCAGTCTGGTGGACATCATTCTGGTCTTTTGAATGCAGATATTAATATGTAGCTGCATATTTTGCATAAATGGAATTGTATCATGTATACAGCCTTGCACCCAACCTTTTTGCATAGAATAATATTTGCAACCCTTTTTCCTTGTTGAAACACATGTATCTTATCCCTTTTACTCACTAAACAATATATACCATTGTACAATATATATAATTCGTTTAACCATGCTTGTATGGATGCACGATTACTTTGCGGTTTTTCAAATTACAAATGTCAAAGTGTGTCTCCCGTCTCCTTGCATATGCATACATGCATGTGTTCTAGTAATTGTCCTAGAAGTGGAATCACCACGAGGTCAGAGGGAATTCATATTTAAATTTTGTTGCATTTCACAGATTTCATCCAAAGAGGTTTATACTCCTTTACAAGCTTCTTTTAAATCAGATTGTCATTTCTTTGTGTCTGTTATTTTCCAGTGCATCTTGTCTTGTGGCTGTTGGAGAGAAGCCTTGTCAAAGACCCTTTATGGAATTACTTCCCTAAAGAAAGAAGTTCCTGCGGGGGCAGGAACTCAGGCCATTGTGGGCGGTGCTTCCTGCCACTGCGACATCTGCTACGGGCACAGCTTGTGTTCATTATACTGATGTGACAGGTTATCTGGGCAGGGGGAGCAGAGCAGAGGAACAGGGCAGAGACCCGATGGCTCGCCTCGTGAATATTTAAAAGCCATTTAAATAGATTTCTTTTTATCCCTTAATTTCCTATTGATGACAGCCCTGAAACTACTTATCTCATTTTTCAAATCAAAGCTTCCTAAAGCAAAATGGCTTGGCGACTGAACAGCTCTTGAAGCTCTGTTAATCACGAGATGGGGGTGAGAAGACCGATAAATTGTTTAGGGGGTGGAAAAGTACTTTAGACTTCAAACCCCCTCTCCCTTCAGCCAACCTCTTCGCAGGCTGCGGCTCTGAGAGGGTGTCCTGGCACAGTCTGGAGCCTTGGCGCATGTCATCTCCCTCAGCTTTAGGAACCAGAGAGATGGGGGCTGGAATCTGGCCTCAGCTGTTGTTACCTGTATGACCTTGGGCAAGCAGCTTCACTTCTCTCTGTTTGCTGTCTGTAAAACCTTTGGTGTTCCCTTTGGGTTAATCATACATGTCTGCCAGGGTCGTCTTTGGGATGAGTGATAATTCTTTGTCACTGGCAAATCATGTACCAGTTTTATTCTTCATCTATTGTGGGAGCTGCTGAGTTTCCACGGAGTGGCACCTGGGGCGCTCACGTTCACAGAGTAGTGTCTGGATGATCACTTTCACAGAGTGGCATCTGGATGATCACTTCCACAGAGCAGTGTCTGGTGTGCTCATTTCCACAGAGCAGCGTCTGGGGTGGTCATTTCCACAAAGTGGCGTCTGGGGCACTGACTTCCACAGAGTGGTGTGTGGGACTCTCAATTCCACAGAGCAGTGTCTGCGTACTCACTTCCGCAGAGCGGTGTGTGGGTTATCACTTCCACAGAGCGGTGTGTGGGTTATCACTTCCACAGAGCGGTGTCTGGGTGCTCACTTCCACAGAGCGGTGTGTGGGTGCTCACTTCCACAGAGCGGTGTGTGAGTGATCACTTCCACAGAGCGGTGTGTGGGTGCTCACTTCCACAGAGCGGTGTGTGAGTGATCACTTCCACAGAGCGGTGTGTGGGTGCTCACTTCCACAGAGCGGTGTGTGAGTGCTCACTTCCACAGAGCGGTGTCTGGGTGCTCACTTCCACAGAGCGGTGTGTGAGTGATCACTTCCACAGAGCGGTGTGTGGGTGCTCACTTCCACAGAGCGGTGTGTGGGTGCTCACTTCCACAGAGCGGTGTGTGAGTGCTCACTTCCACAGAGCGGTGTCTGGGTGCTCACTTCCACAGAGCGGTGTGTGAGTGATCACTTCCACAGAGCGGTGTGTGGGTGCTCACTTCCACAGAGCGGTGTGTGAGTGATCACTTCCACAGAGCGGTGTGTGGGTGCTCACTTCCACAGAGCATTGTCTGGGTGCTCACTTCCACAGAGCGGTGTCTGAGTGATTACTTCCACAGAGCAGAGTCTGGGTGCTCACTTCCACAGAGCGGTGTCTGGGTGCTCACTTCCACAGAGCGGTGTCTGGATGATCACTTCCACAGAGTGGTGTCTGGTGCTCATTTCCACAGAGCGGTGTCTGGGTAATCACTTCCACAGAGCGGTTTCTGGGTGCTCACTTCCACAGAGCGGTGTCTGGATGGTCACTTCCACAGAGCGGTGTCTGGATGGTCACTTCCACAGAGCGGTGTCTGAGTAATCACTTCCACAGAGCGGTGTGTGGGTGATCACTTCCACAGAGTGGTTTCTGGGTGATCACTTCCACAGAACGGTGTCTGGATGATCACTTCCACAAAGTGGTGTCTGCGTGCTCACTTCCACAGAACGGTGTCTGGATGATCACTTCCACAGAACGGTGTCTGGATGATCACTTCCACAGAGCGGTATCTGGATGATCACTTCCACAGAGCAGTGTCTGGGTGCTCACTTCCACAGAGCGATGTCTGAGTGATCACTTCCACAGAGCGGTGTCTGGATGATTACTTCCACAGAGCGGTGTCTGGGTGCTCACTTCCACAGAGCGGTGTCTGGGTGCTCACTTCCACAGAGCGGTGTCTGGATGATCACTTCCACAGAGCGGTGTCTGGATGATCACTTCCACAGAGCGGTGTCTGGGGCGCTCATTTCCACAGAGCCGTGTCTCGGGTGCTCATTTCCACAGACCAGTGTCTCGGTGCTCACTTCTGCAGAGCGGTGTCTGAGGTGCTCACTTCCACAGAGCGGTGTCTGGTGTTCATTTCCATAGAGTGGTGTCTGGATGATCACTTCCACAGAGCGGTTTCTGGATGATCACTTCCAGAGTGGTTTCTGGGGTGCTCACTTCCACAGAGCAGTGGCTGGGTGATTGTATGGTGGTGTTGTGTTGGCATGGTAGGTGTTGGAGCTTTGAGGCTGTGTCCCAGGGCTGTTTACACAAGACTAAAAAAACATCAATTACTCATTTCAAAGTCTGGCGGTGAGGTGGTGATGGACATTGCATGGGGGCTCTAAAGCCTCTAGAGGTCCCCTTGGTGCATCCATTACTCATCTACTTTAGCTCCATAGAACTTGGACAAGTTACTTAATCTCTCTTTCCTTCAATTTTCTTTTTTTAAAATTTCTGAAATGAAGGTAATAGTAGTCTTTACTGCATACAACCCCTATAAGAATTCATGAGGGTGTCATTCATGTTCCCCTTGCCTGCTCTATTTTTCCTTTTGGCACCTTTCAGAATCTTGCTCACTTTACAGTTTCCTTGTTTATCTTTGTAATTGATCCCCTTCTCTGATGGAATTTTATTTGTTTTTCTCACCACTCTTTGTGTGCTCACCTAGCACCATGCCTGGCACATAGCAGGTACTAAATATTTGTTGAATGAATGAATATGGGATGCATAGAACAGTGCCTGAAATATGGTAAGCACTTCGTAAATGTGAGCTACCTTTAAAAAAATTATTAACTGCTCTCTATAAAATTTGGATAATAAAATATCCCTCATAAAATAGGAGATCGTATAAATAGCATAGCTGGCATAGTACACAGAAGGCTCTCAGTAAATGGTAACTGAATTATGTATGAGGGTCAGTCACTTTCAGCTGAATTTTTGTGAAAAAAGCCCTTGTAGTAGTTATGTTCTCTCCAATTCTGTGTTTGAGCTCATGGCTTCAAAAAAATTTGGCTTCCTCCTTGGGTGGGAGTTGAGGAAGGAGGGGTACTAGGAGAGGTTTGAACCGGGAGTGTGTGGTAGGAAACTGTAGCTATTTTAAAGTGAATTTGGCTAATGCATCCAAAAAGTATTTTGTCAATTCTTAATCATGTTATTAACACTGTGCTGGGCATGGAGGTAATGACAAAGAAGGAGGAAAAGGGTTTCTTCTCACAGCCAGTCAGGAATCAGTAGCTTTTCAAAACTAAAGGGCTAGTTCTCATGAAGGCTTGAAAAGACCTAACAATTCTCACATAGGAATTTATGCTCTAGATATCATCGCTGATAAATACAAAGAAAAACACAGATATTCATCACAGCATTAAAAAAATTTTACACTAATCTAAATGTCCTGCAAAAATGAATTGTTTAATGTTGTGTTCAAACAATGAAATACTATTGTACCAGTAAAAGGTAATATGTAAAGCCTTTGTTATGTGGAGAGATATTCATGACATATTTGTTTAAAAAAGATTGTAGATCTAAATTTGACAGAGCATATTGATAAATAATTGATAAACATAGGTATTAATTTAAGCGTATAGAAATTTGGAATGACATACATCCAAACATGAATAGTGTGAGAGGGATGACTCTGTTGTCTTCTTAGTGGTTATTTGCATTTTCTAATATTTCTAAAGTAAACACTGATTTATATGTAATAAAATTTAAGAATTCTTTCTTTTACAATTTGTGTCTAGAAGGTTACACAAGAAACTGGTAACATTTGTTTTCTAGAGAAGGGGAGCTGGGTGTTTGGGAAACAAGGGTGGTGTGAGAAGAAGTTTTCACTATCTAACTGCTGTACTTTTGAATTTTAAAATATGTGTATATAATACATATTAAGACATATAAAATAAAAAATTATAAATGGTGATCTGAGAAATGGCAGCGGGCACCCTGACTGGGCTCTCACAGGTAGGGGCCAGAGGCTGGGACTGCAGCAACTGGGTTGGGGAGGACGTGCATACTCCTTGTAGGGAGGGGAGACCAGCACGCTGGACAGAGCTGACGCCGTGAGTCAGACCACACAGCTGCCTGTGCCAGTCTCTTCCTTCTTGAAGAATCACACAGAACTTGGGTGTGGCTGAGAGCTGAGATATTTATCCAATAAGTTCATTTATTAAATTTACTAATAAATACTACATAAAAATACTAATTTTTTTCTTTTTCTTTTTTTTTTTTTTTTGAGACGGAGTCTCGCTCTGTCGCCCAGGCTGGAGTGCAGTGGCCCGATCTCAGCTCACTGCAAGCTCCGCCTCCCGGGTTTACGCCATTCTCTCGCCTCAGCCTCCCAAGTAGCTGGGACTACAGGCGCCCGCCACCACGCCCGGCTAGTTTTTTGTATTTTTTAGTAGAGACGGGGTTTCACTGTGTTAGCCAGGATGGTCTCGATCTCCTGACCTCGTGATCCGCCCATCTCGGCCTCCCAAAGTGCTGGGATTACAGGCTTGAGCCACCGCGCCCGGCCAATTGGCACATTCATTGTAGAAAATTTATAAAGTGTGCATGTGTGCACACATGCATGAGAGTGTGTATGTTTGCAGGTTACTCAATGCATACTGCTTTGCAACCTATCTTTTTCCAGGGAAGATTTCTAGGAAGATTTCTGGTCCCCTTCTGCTATGTGAGGACACATTTTTTGAGAGGGCTGGATAGAGAACAGTGACAAAAAATGTTCTAAGATTTTTTCCTTTAGTGTTGCTTCTGCAAGATGTCAAGATTAGGTTTGAAAATTGTGGTCATTGAACAGATCCATCTTCTCTTTCATGGGTGTATAACCCACTGTTCCCTCCATACTGACTGGCCAAAGTCTGTGGTCTAAGATTCCATGAACTTAGTGACACTTAGCCCCCAAGTGCCCAGATTGGCAAATAGCCCAGATTTTGCAACTCGGGCCCACTAAAGATTGATTCCTTCTTTACCCTGTATCTTCGCTCGCCTTCTCTCCAATGGCTGATTTCCATCAGCATTCAAACATGCTCAAGCCTCTCTACTCATCACTCATCACCTTGGTTCTTTCTTCAACATATTATGTTTCAGTAAATGGCATCCAAGGAGTTGCTCAGGTCAAAAAGCTAGGACTCAACCTTAGTTCCTGTTTTCCTTTCTCCTGTATTCAATCCATGAAGAAATTCTGCAGGCTTTGTCTCTGATTCCTCTACTTTTCTGCCTCTTCACTGTTACCACTCTAGAGCAAGCCACCATTGTTATTTGCCTAGATATGGGAACAGTCTGTTTAACTAGTTTTTCTACAGCCTCTTCTCCACATAGCAGCCAGTGAAGCCTCTGAAAAACCCAAGCCCAATATGTCTTTCCTCTGCAGAAAGCCCATCAATGGCTTCCCTCACATTGAGAAGAATACTACATTCTTTATCATGACCTATAAGGCCCCCTCATAGACAGGTTCTGTCCACATCTCTGAATTTGCCTCATTTACTTTCTCCTTCATTTGCTCTGGCTTTTTTTTACAGTTTTTTGAAAATTCCCATTTCCTTTGCTGCAAAGGAAGCTTCATCAGGGAAGAGACTGTGACTGTCTTCTTCCTTGCTGAAGCATCACTGTCTATCCCAGTTCCTTGAGCATAATAAGTATTCTATGTATGGTTTTTAACAAGTAGATGAATTTACGACCTACTGAGGATGATCAAAATAAGTGCATAACCTTTAAAATTGCAAAGGCAAATGTGGTAAGTTTCTTAAGAAAGACTTGATTTAAGTAGTCTGGGAATTTATGGAGGGGTGCTGTGGTTTGAATTTTATTTCTCTTCAAAATTCATGTTGAAACCAAATCCCCAATTTGGTGACATTAAGAGGTGGGCCTTTAGGAAATGATTAGGTCATAAGAGTTCCACTCTCATGAATGATATTAGTGCCTTTATAAAAGAGGCTTGGGCCAGGCATGGTGGCTCATGCCTGTAATCCCAGCACTTTGGGAGGGCCGAGGTGGGCAGATCACTTGAGGCCAGGAGTTCAAGACCAGCCTGGCCAATGTGGTGAAACTCCATCTTTATTAAAAATACAAAAATTAGCAGACATGGTGGTGCACACCTGTAGTCCCAGCTGCTTGGGAGGCTGAGGCACGAGAATCTCTTAAATCTGGGAGGTGGAAGTTGCAGTGAGCTGAGATCACACCACTGCATCCAGTCTGGGTGACAGCAAGACTCTGTCTCAATTAAAAAAAAAAAAAAAAAAAAAAGAGGCTTGAAAGAGCCTGTTTCCCCTTCTGTTATGTGAGGACACATCTATGAGGAATAGGCCTTCACCAGACACTGAATCTGCTGGCACCTTGATCTTGGACTTCCCAGTCTCCAGAACTCTGGACAATAAATTTCTGTTGTTCATAAATTACCCAGTTTAAGGTATTTTGTTATAGCAGCTTGAGCAGATTAAGACAAGGGGGTGCTTACTCTGGATGGCAGTCACTGAGGGCTTATGGATGAGAAAATATTTGAGCTGGACCTCAAGGGTACATAAGACTCTCCAGGCTCGAGTAAAGGAGCAGAGTCTGGAGAGGGTGACAACTAATCCAGATGAATCAGGAGATAAAGTATAAGTAACATACCTGTACAGGTTAGGGCTGGAAAGGTAATTCTGGATCTGATCATGTGGGGTCTGTTCTGGTCATGCTGAACATGCCAGGCTAAAATGTTTTGACTGAGTATGAGATGAAAAACCAAATGCAGACTTGAGCTTGGGTAACTCAGAAAATGGGGCTATCTTTGATAGAAATAGAAAATCATGAAAAAAGGATGTTTTTTTCTTTTTTATTGTGACGGAGTCTCACTCTGTCACCTAGGCTGGAGTGCAGTGGTGTGATCTTGGTTCACTGCAACCTCCACTTCTCTGGGTTCAAGTGATTCTCCTGCCTCAGCCTCCCAAGTAGCTGAGATTACAGGCATGAGCCACCACGCCTGGCTAGTTTCTGTATTTTTAGTAGAGACGGGGTTTTGCCATGTTGGCCAGGCTGGTCTCAAACTCCTGATCTCAGGTGATCCGCACGCCTTGGCCTTGCAAAGTGTTAGGATTATAGCTGTGAGCCATCGTGCCTGGCCTGGGTTGAATCTTGTTGAGTTTAAGGTAGCAATGAACCATCGAGTTTGTGATGGAATTTGGGAGTAGAGGAAAGATTAGAGGTGTAATTTTTACTAATTAATTCATTTGTCCAGTGATTATTTCTTGAGCATCTAGCATATGCCAGGCATGGTGTCAGGCATTGGAAATATAAAGATGAAGAGCATAAATCCTGTCCCTAGGAGTTCCCTTTTTCTATATCTTGATGAAGTTATTAAATTTCAAGATCAAGAAAAGTCTCCAATAGCCAGTGAAACTAAGAAAGAACTACAATGAAGAAAATATTAATCTGGTCTCAGAGTTTTTCACAGCAACATTAAATGCAGAAAAGAATGAAATTACTTTTATGAAGAACTGAAAGGTAAGAATTTTGTACCCAGTCAGGTTATCCTCCCAAATAAGTATAACAGAAAGACATTTGTAATATGTATAATCTCAGCATATTAATGAGCCCTGCTTGGAAAAATATATTTGATGATGAAATATAGATGATTAAATGATACATTGCACTTAAAAAATTAGGAATGGAAAAGCTGTGGTATGAACTGACTAGTGGTGAGCATTGAGTACATTTAAATAATGTAATAAGATTTTAAAAGTAACCCTTTAAATGAGGGTAGCAATTATAATTTGACTTCTTTCAGAAGAGAATTAAGTAGTGCCTAAAATCATTTAAACAAGGAGTAGATGAGATCACCCAGTGAGTTAAGATTGTATGAGGTTTCTAACACCACTAATAGTGTTGGGTTTAAAAAAATTTAAAGGCCAGATGTCATGGCTCATGCCTGTAATACCAGCACTTTGGGAGGCCGAGATGCACGGGTCACAGGGTCAAGAGATCGAGACCATCCTGGCCAATATGGTGAAACCCTGTCTTTACTGAAAATACAAACATTAGCTCGGCGTGGTGGCACGCACCTGTAGTCCCAGCTACTCAAGAGGCTGAGGCTGGAGTATCGCTTAAACCCTGGAGGTGGAGGTTCCAGTGAGCCGAGATTGCGCCACTGCACTCCAGCCTGGCAACAGAGTGAGACTCTGTCTCAAAAAACAAACAAACAAACAAAGAAACAAATTAAAAAAGAGTATGAAGGACTTCATTTAACTTATGATAACAGATTCACAAGTATTTTTAAACACATAGATTAAAAAAAAGAATGGTCCCCTATTATACCTTGTGTCTTTAATTACCTAGCATAATTCTAGTTCTATTCTGAGCCTTATATACTACTTTTTTAAATTTTGAAAAATATTTTGAAAGAAAATATAACAAAAAGAAAGAGAAACAGAGGATAATGAAAGTACCTGCTTGCCAAATATTCCAGAAAGAATTATTTTGAACCTATCTTTATGAAGCCAGCTCTTAGAAGTTCACATTGGAAGCATGTATATTTACATATAGCTACATTTCTCAATCTTTCCCTCCCTTGATATAGTGACACAAGCCCCAGTCAAGTTTATATCCAGGACAAAGACCCATGTGCATATCCAGGGTTGTGTACAATTCATGACTAAGGGCTATAAATCTGTCGCTTTCTCCACGTCTCAAGAAAGGCTCTCACAATGAAGTAAGTGCATCAATTAGGGAGCTTTCAGCTGCAAGCCACGCTCAAAATCAGTCAAATAATAAGGGGCTTGATTATGTCACAAAATGAAATAAAGATTTAGAGTGATTCAGAGTTGGTTAATTTAGCAAATCCACAGCGTCAAGACCGGGTTCTTTGCATCCTTCAACTCTGCCATCTTCAGCAGTGTGTTTGCTTTTATCTTCAGATTTATTCCCTCATGGCCTCAAGGTGGCTGCAGCAGTGCCAGACTAAATCCTCACTTACTAAGCCTAAAGCTTAGAAGACAGAACATCCATTTCTTGTGACTCTTTTTGAGAGTGAAGAAGAATCTGTTAGAACCTCCTGGAAAAGACTTACTCTCATGTCTCATTAGTCTGAATTCTGTCACAGGACAAGTCCTAAACCAAACATTTGCGAAGGAAATGGCAGAGGGCATTAGCTCTTCTGAAGCTGAAGATTTGTTTGCAGTCAAAAAACAGGTAGGCAACTGACACTGTTTGTTGGAGTGAAAGTGACATTAGAGGAGTAACTTCCAATTGCTATACCATTTATATAAAATAAATAAATGAAAAGGTGTTCTGGTACCACAATAGTTACTATAGGCAAAATCCATTGATGAATACTACTCTTAGTGGGTGAGACTTTAAGGAGAAGCAGGGTATTTGCATAGCTGGAAAGGAATTTCCCAAAGATGTTTATTAATTACTATTAATGGTGGGTTTTGACATGTACTCCCAAATTCTTCTACCAGGAGGTGAAGTTTAATTTTTCTCTCCTTTATGGTGAGTTTGACTTAGAAACTTGCTTCTAAGGACTAGAGTATGGAAAGGAAAAAATACCTTTACAGCACAGAAACTGGCAGATACTACCTTAACTGAACAATCAATGTGAACGTCACCAGTAATAAGTCGTATTGACATGATGTATCCCTTATATGATGTGATGAGAAGGGCACCTCACCTCTGTAGTATATGGTATTATTCCTCCAAATCTATAAGCTCAGTCTAATAATGAGAAAGCACCAGACAAATCCAAATGGAGCCAGTATCATGAAAAGCAAATGAGGAATGGATGGCAAATTGTCAGAGCTGAGTTTATAAGGAGATGGGATGACTTAATGCAACATGGTATCCTGAATCAAATCCTGAAACAGGAAAAGGACATCAGTGGAAAAACCAGTAAAATCTGCATAATTCTATAGTTGATAGTATTGTTAATGTTAATTTCTTAGTTTTATAAATGCACCATGGCTATGTAACAAGTTAGCATTAGGGGAAATGGGATGAAGGGTACATAGGAACTGTCTGTGTTGTTTTTGCAACTCTTCCATTAATCCAAAAACAATTCAAGATTAAAAGTTTTAAAACAATTCAGTTATTAGGGCAAAAAGATTTCTTTATCATTAGGTCTAATTACTTTCAACATATCTCTCAATAGATCATGACACTGCAACATCTCATGGCGTCCCTTTGGTTGAGAATGACTGCTACTTTGTTCATTTAATATGTATTAATGGACACCTACTATGTGCCAGGCACGATGCTACCAGTGAGGAACTGAGAAGATACTGCCCTGGCCCTCCTGCAACTCACATTCAATTGACCTAAACTGGGAAGCAAAGTTTTTTTCCTGTCCAATATAATAGTGATTTGCAGAGAATCTCCAAATTTGAGGGTTTTGAAATGAGTTACAGATTTTTGTTTTTAAAAATTTGACACAAATTTTATTGAATGTGGAAAATTGATGCTACTCATTTTTGAACACCAGCAAGTGAAATTAATCCTTTCAATTTTTTTTTTTTACAAAAGGAGATATGAGTTAAGGGTTTTACTTATGCTTGAACATAATGTTTTGCTCCTTTTGCCCAAGAGTAAACATCGACCATTTCCGCTAAAGTAAGGAATTTGTTCAGTTATTATCAGATTCAGGAAAACAACAGACAAACAAACAAACAGAATGTATTAGATTTACCAATGATTGAAGACAGGACTGGGAGAGACTTTGATGACAAACTTTATATTGTTTGACTTAGCACATTGGCAAATCTGATTGTAATATATGTCAGGTGAGTTCTGAAAAGATGAATACAGAATTTAATAAAGAGGGAATAGAAAAAGACAAGGTATTAGAATGTAAAATAAAAACAACACTTAGGCTTAGAGACCCAGGAATTCACAGCTTTTTAATAGTGCTTTGCCTCATGCTTGCTGAATCTTTAATTACCTGAATGAAAAATGGTCTTAAAATAAATGAACAGGACATTGTAGCTTTCCCAAGACAATGCTGCAGCTATGTCAGGATACCTGTAGGAGGTTGTAATAAGGCTGCTGGGTGAATTTTAATTCAAAATGTAATTAAAACAATCATGTTAATTATTCATAAACAACAATCAGAGTAACAAAGTTATTTTCAGGTTTATTCTTGATTATTTAGAAATGATTATTATATTCATTTTGGTTATTTAACAGTCATATACATACACGAAAAAGAAAATAAAATCACTAAAGACCAGTTTGTTTTAAAAAATCAATTTTGGTCAAGATTCATCCTATAGGATTCAGAAAATATTTTCTGCAGCTAAATAAAATGGAAAAGCTTCATTTCAGTCAAGCTCAACGAACATTGTTTTCATCAGTGAGATGTGTGATTTTTGTGCCTACTTTGATTCTCTTGATCACTGCGTTTTTTTCCCCACAGTGAACTTTTACAGCTTTTATTCAACTTCATATCTCTTCCTCCTCTTGATGATATCACCCCAATATTTTTTATTGAGGTGATTTTACAAGCAGTGATATGTACAGATCTTAAGTGCACAATTAGATGAGTTTAGACAAATGCATGTGCTCACATAATACCATCCCAATTAAGATACAGAACACTGTGCTGGGCACAGTGGCTCATGCCTGTAATCCCAGCACTTTGGGAGGCCAAGGCGGGAAGATCGCTTAAGCTCAGGAGTTTGAGACCAGTCTGGGTAACATGGAGAAACCATGTCTCAAAAAAAGAAGAGCAAAGCAAAGCAAAGAAAAGAAAAGAAAAAAAGTGCAGAACATTTCCATCGCCCCAGAAAGTTCCTTCATGCACCAGGCAGTCAACTCTTAACCCCCATACACAAAAATGTAATTCCGTCGCCATAAATTAATCGCCTGTCTTTGAACTTCACATACATGGAATTGTTCAGTATGTATTTCAGTGTGTCTGGCTTCTTTTGCTCAACATATTTTTGAGATTCACTCCGTTGCTGTGTGCATCAATAGTTTATTCCTTTTTACTGCTTAGTAATATTCTATTATGTGACTAAACCACAACTTGCTTATGAACTCTTCTGTTGATGGGCATAACATTACAATAAATATTCTTGTAGTTTTTTGGTGGACATATGTTTTAATTGTCTTGGGTAAAACCTAAGAATGAAATTGCTGAGTTGTAGGGTAGGTGTAGATTTAACTTTATGAGAAACTGACAGTTTTGCAAAATGTATCATTTTACAGTTCTACTAGCAATATATGATACTTCAGTTGTTCCATATCTGTCAACATTTGCTGTTGTCATTTAATTTTAGCCATCCTAGTGCACAAAATGGTAACTCATTGTGATTTTAATTTATATTGTTATAATGATTAAAGAGATTGAGACCATTTTCATGTCTTATTGGCCATTTGTATATGTAGCTCCATGAAGTGTCAATTCAAATCTTTTGCTGTTACATAGTTTTTGGTTGTTTTGTTATTAATTCATGAGTTCTTTAGATATTCTGGACATTAGTCCTTTGTTGGATATATGTATCATAAACGTTTTCATTTTTTTTTTTTTCCCAGACAGAGTCTCACCCAGGCTGGAGTGCAGTGGCGGGATCTCAGTTCACTGCAACCTCCACCTTCTGGGTTCAAGCAATTCTCCTGCCTCAGCCTCCCAAGTAGCTGGGATTACAGGTGCCCGCCACAAGCCCAGCTACTTTTTGTATTTTTAGTAAAGATGGGATTTCACCATGTTGGCCAGGCTGGTCTCGAATTACTGACCTCAGGTGATCGATCTGCCTTGGCCTCCCAAAGTGCTGGGATTACAGATGTGAGCCACTGCGCCCAGCCACATTTTCGCTTTTTTGTATCTTTTAATGAGCAGAATTTCTACATTTTTATGAAACACAACTTTTCTTTTTCGTTCTTTTTTTTTTGAGACAGAGTCTCACTCTGTTGCTCAGGCTGGAGTGCAATGGTGCAATCTCAGCTCACTGCAACCTTTGCCTCCCGGGTTCAAGTAGTTCTCCTGCCTCAGCCTCTTGAGTAGCTGGGATTATGGGTGGGTGCTACCACACTTGGCTAATTTTTGTATTTTTAGTAGAGATGGAGTTTCACCATGTTAGGCAGGCTGGTCTCAAACTCCTGACCTCAGGTGATCTGCCTGCCTAGGCCTCCCAAAGTACTGGGATTACAGGTGTGAGCCACTGAGTCTGGCCTGAAGCACAATTTTTCAATATTTTCTTTAATAGTTAGTGATTTCTGTGTCCTAAAAATCTATGCCTTGACAACAAAAAATGCTGACAAGGATTTTTAGGGCAGCGAAACTACTTTGTATGACACTATAATGGTGAATACATGTTATATACAATCGTGAAAATGCATAGAATGTACAACACCAAGAGTGAACCCTAATGTAAAACTCTAATGGATTTTGGTGATAAGGTTAATGTATGTTCATTGATAATAACAAATATACCACTCTAGTGTGGGATATCGATGGGGGAGAGGTTGTGCATATGCCAGGATAGGTAGTATATGGGAAATCTCTACTTCCTATTCAATTTTGCTGTGAACCTAAAACTCTAAAAATTAAAGTCTATTAAAAAAATCTATTATTACCCCCAATAACCTGCAATGCTATCTCTGTAGCTTATTATTTTTTAGTGGGGAGGAAAAACATACATGTATACACACATACATATACACATGTATGTATTTATTTATCTAATTGTGGTAAAATACATTGAATGCAAGATTTACTATCTTAACCGTTTTTAAGTATATAGTTGAGTAGTGTAAAGTATATTCACATTGTTGTGCAGCCAATTTATAGAACTTTTTCATCTTGCAAAAGGGAAACTCTTTACCCATTACACAAAACCTCTTCATTCTGCACTCCCTCCAGCCCCTGGCAGCCACCATTCTACTTCCTGTCTCAACAAAGTTGACTTGTCTAGATACCTTATATAAGCGGAATCATACAGTGTTTGTCTTTTTGTGACTAGCTTATTTCACTGAACAGAATGTCCTCAAAGTTTACCCATGTTGTAGCAGGTGTCTGAATTTCCTTCCTTTCTGAGGCCAAATAATATTCCATTGTGTAATAAATAACACATTTTGTTTATCCATTCAACCATTGATGGATACTTGAGTTATTTCTACCTCTTGGTTAATGTAAACAATGCTGCCATGAACATGAGTGGACAAATATCTTTTCAAGACTCTGAGTTTAAATTTTTTGAATACATACTCTCAAATGCTTTAAAAGTTTAGTTGATCATATACCTTTTCCTCCCTGATCTGTAATGTGATGAATTGCACGGATAGATTCCTTTGCATCCCTGCGTAGGGGAGGAAAAATATATTTTTCTTTATTCATCCTAGGTTTGTGGCAGAGGCCCCTATAACAAAAGACAGATTAATACATGAAAAGCTCACAAATGTATTTAGTATAAGTTTTATGTGACACAGGAACCTTCAAAAGGAAATGAAGACACAGAAACAGGTGAACTGATACATTTTATGCTAGATTTGATGAGAGTGGAGAGTCATGGAGAAATAGAATAGAACTAAAGGAGTATGATCTAATTTAATGGTAATAAACTGGGGGAAATGTAGTAAGGCCTGTTCAGATTCTTCTCTGTGACTGTGTCTTCAGAGATAGGATGTTCCTTTCCCCCAGGAACAGAAAAGGCACCTCTCACATGAGGGTCTTAGGACCTGCTTCAGGGAAGAAGGTCAGGGGAAGGTCAGAGAGAACTTACTGCATATGCTTTCTTGTTTTCTTTCTCTTTCTTTCTTTCTTTCTTTCTTCCTTCCTTTCTTTCTTTCTTTCTTCTTTCTTCTTTCTTTCTTTTTCTTTCTTTCTTTCTTTCTTTCTTTCTTCTTTCTTTTCTTTCTTTCTTTCTTTCTTTCTTTCTTCTTCTTTCTTTCTTTCTTTCTTTCTTTCTTTCTTTCTTTCTTCTTTCTTTCTCTCTTTCTTTCTCTCTCTCTCTCTCTCTCTCTCTCTCTCTCTTTTTTGGAGTCTCGCTCTGTCACCCAGGCTGGAGTGCAGTGGTGTGATCTCAGCTCACTGCAAGCTCTGCTTTCCCGGTTCACCCCATTCTCCTGTCTCAGCCTTCCAAGTAGCTGGGACTACAGGCACCCACCACCACACCCAGCTATGTTTTTGTATTTTTAGTAGAGGCGGGGTTTCACTGCGTTAGCCAGGATGGTCTCGATCTCCTGACCTCGTGATCCGCCTGTCTCAGCCTCCCAAAGTGCTGGGATGACAGGCGTGAACCACCGCGCCCGGCCCTGCATATGCTTTCTCTCAAACTTTTTCAGCTGAAAATATTCAGTATGCCAAGCTGTCATATTTTCAAGTAGCATATCATGAAGTCCATCAACTAAGATATGATTTCCTTGATTATTATGCATTCAAAAATATACTGTCGAGTTCAGTTAGCTAATATTTAGCATATTTGCAACTATGTTTATAAATGAAACTGGCCTATAATTTCTCTTTTTTCCATTGTTCTTACCTGGTTTTTCCATTGTTCTTATCTGGTTTTGAGTAAAAGATTACACTAGTACTGTAAAATGAGCTGGGCATCTTTTACTCATTTTCTATTTTCTGTACTAGCTTGTAGAAGATAGTTTTATTTTTATTTATTTTTATGAGATGGAGTCTCACTCCATTGTCCAGGCTGGAGTGCAATGGCACAATCTTGGCTTACTGCAACTTCCGCCTCCTGGGTTCAAGTGATTCTCCTGCCTCAGCCTCCCAAGTAGCTGGGATTACAGGAACTCGCCACCACGCCTGGCTAATTTTTTGTATTTTTTAGTAGAGACGAGGTTTCACCATGTTGGCCAGGCTGATCTCAAACTCCTGACCTCAAGTAATCTGCCGACCTTGGCCTCCCAAAGTGCTGGGATTACAGGCGTGAGCCACTGCGTCCAGCCTGGAAGATAGTTTTTATAAGACAGTTTGTTGGAACTTAGCTGTAAAGCTATCTGGGACTGGGATTTTTTGGATTCAATTTCTATTATACTTATTCATATATTCAAGTTCATTATTTCTTCCTGTACCAAGTTTGGCCATTTACATTTTTCTAGGTATTTTTCCATTTTATCTAGATTTTCAACTTTGTTAATGTATAGCTGCTTAAGTAATCCTCTGTTGGGTCTAGATATTTTCTTTCTTTATGCATTTTGTTTATTTTCATTTTCTCTTGATTAGTATTGCCAAGACCCTATTTTATTAATCTTGCAAAAATTAACTTTTTATTTGTCTTCTATTTTTAATTTTTTTAATCTCTTCTTTTATTTTTGTTATTTGCTTCTTTCTTGTCTCTTTGGGTTTGTTCTGTAACTCGCACCTTTTTGAGTTAAATCCTTAACTCACCTATTTTAGATATTTGTTTCCCGGTAAATATATTTAAAGCTATAACTTTTCCCCAAGTACAGCTTTAGCTGCGTACCACAAAATTTTGTCTTGTAGTATCGTTATAATTCAGTTCTAAATACTTATTTCTGCTTTAACCAAAGACTTATTTGTAATACATTACTTTTTAATCATGTGAGATTTTTTGAAAAAGTTATTCTTCTGTTACAATTTAACATTTTATTAGATTATGGTCAGAGAGCCAAGTCTGTAAGGTATTAATTGTTTGAAATTTATTGTTATTTTAATAGCCTGACACATGTTCAATTTTTGTTAATATTCTAAGTATGCAAGAAGAGAATAGTCACTGTTTTGTAAATCTAAGTTTCCTTTTTTTTTTTCCTTCAGAGTTGATTTTGTGGTAGGGAGCCAGTAGCTCATGCAAATTCAACATTTTGAAACATGTTACTTTCATTTTTAAACATTTAAATTCCTGTTCATCTAGTAAAATGAGACTTTGGACCATTACATGAAGATGTGCTTAGCGAAGTCAGCATATAGATTTAGACATCTCTCTATTGTCATAGAAATAGTATCTTTTGTTTTCTCAATTTTCCTAAGGGGATTGGTCTTTAGAAAACTTAAAACTGAAGTTCCCGAAACAACTCAGAAATAAGTACAATATTTAGTTTATTGGGCCGATTTTTGGTGGAAGGACTTTACCTCCTCCCCATCTCCCTATTCTGCTTCTCAAATCTCCTCACCAGCCACACACAGCAGAAACTGGGCGATATCCAGACGGCTTCTTTTATTTTAACCTGAAGCACTTGTGCAAGTCATGAAAAATGGTGAGCAATTACCTTTCATGGGGGGAGGTTCTGTTAACTGGAAGACCATCTGTTCAGCAGAACCCGAGATGAATTGGGGTATGCGAACTTGGTGGTAGAAACTGGAGTGCAGCGCAATTGCTTTCATAATCGTGGAGGAAGACACCAGGATCAGAGGGAAATGCTCCAGGGGTAGTTAGCTAGAAGAGGAACTTGGGGGAAACTGAAATATCAAATGGATAATTTTAAAAAGTTTCTATTTTTAAAATTAATATTATTTTAAATTGACAGATCATAATTGTGTACATTTATGGGGGTACAATGTGATGTTTTGATACATGTAAACAATGTGAAATGATTAAATCAAGCTAATTAACATATCTATCTTGTCACTTACTTATTTTTTGTTGTGAGACTTGACATTTACTCTCTCAGTTATTTTGAAATATGTTAATGGCCATAGTTACCCTACTGTGCAATATATCTCAAAACTTATTCCTTCTGTCTATTTGAAACTTCATATCTTCTGCCCAACAACTCCCCATTCCCTCCCCCACTCCCCTCAGCCCCAAGCCCCTGGTAACCACCATTCTACTCTCTACTTCTGTGAGTTCCACTTTTTTAGATTAATAGATAAGTGAGATCACTTATCTGGCTTGTTTCACTTAGTATACTGTTTTCCAGGTCCATCCATGTTGTTGCAAATGACAGAATTTTCTTTCTTATTTTTTTTAAGGCTGACTAATATTCCAGTTTGTATATATACCACATTTTCTTTATCCCCAAGTTGAGTATTTCTAAGTTGAATCCTGTAGGGTATATAATGTAACCTCCTTTCTCAATCTCCTCTATGAAACCTTAAGTAAACTACATCAAAGAGGAAGCAAGAGTCAGAGGGGACAAATGACATCTATTACCCCAATGATACATTTTGCAATCATTAAGTCTCTGTGCATCTTGCATGTGTTCTCTTGGCAAGAGTCCCTTGGAGTTTTAGATCCTTGTCTTTTCAAAGTTCAAGGCTATCTACTGCTTGAGGCTGTCCCAATCCCTCTGTCCCCTCCCTGTCCATACCAGTTCTCCTAAGGAGTCAGTATCAAAAGCAAAAGAATAGAGTTATTAGAAAGGGTTTCACTAGTTGGGGAAACCTAATTATATAAATTCAATTTGTCTTTTGAGAAAATTACTGAATCATCTCAAATGATATAAAAGTCAGTTTGTAAGTCAAAGCCACATTCATTGCCCATCATCACCCTCTCCCCTCCTCCCCGCTTCCCTATTTGATCAGATTCCATCAGAGGCACTGAGGCAGGACACCATTCATACAGCCTTAGCTCCTACTGCGCACTCCAAGTTGATTGACTGCATCAGAAAAGCCGTGGTTCCCTGTGACCTAAAAGAGGCATTTTGAGTCCCTGAGCTCTTGCATCAAATAATTATCAGCAAAGGATACCAGGAAGGCAACACAGTTCATTGGTTCATTAACTCACGCTCCCCAGGGCTTTGAGGCAGATGGGGAAAGCTGGACCAAAGGCTGGGACTCTAGGAAGTCTTCCCTGTCAGTCACAAGCTGGAGCAGCAGTGACAATGGGGACCAAGACCACTCACTGGCACCTGGGCTGAGCTGCTGTCCTTAACAAAGAGGGGTTTGGAGGCCCCCCATCATGCAGGAAGAAGGCAGAGCCCAACAGCTACATCCCTACCTCTCTGTCCTTAAAATTTGGTTCAGCATTTCTTTGTGATACATATATCACTTCTCCTACCAGCTGTGAGGGCAGGAGGAAAAGCAATTAAAGGCATTATTAATCACCAAGTTCCTGCTGGGAAGGGTCAAACTGCAGCAGGATTTGAAAAGCAACAACAATTCTATCACCAAGGGAGTTATAAAAGTAGACAGCTCAACATCTTAGAGCTATATTTGGGCTTTTTCTTTCTTAGCCCTAAATATCTTTACTGAAAGTGAACATCCCAGAGGTGATTAAAAACTGGCCTTCCTGTGAGCTTTGGAATTATTCGAGTTCTAACAATATTTGAGTTTGGCAAGCTTTGAGTCTCCTTTGGGAAGTTGCAGCAAAAATGAATTGGAAAATATATCTTTGCCTTTATAGAAGAGAAGAGAAGAGAAGAGAAGGGGCTCATTGGGTTTTATTATAACGTTTATACTAGAATTCCCTCTTCACTGAAATCCATGGAAAATCAGAAAAACTTTGGTATTAAAGTTTTTCTTTTTAATTTTGGTATTTAAATATCTATTGAACTTATGTTCATTTAATAGGATTGCTTTAATTCAAAAATTTTGAAGTGGGCCGTGTTTCTTCTGATGACTAAAACTCTTCATCCTGTTACCGGAAAGGGGTCCCGATCCAGACGCCAAGAGAAGGTTCTTGGATCTCGCGCAAGAAAGAATTCAGGGTGAGTCCTCAGTGCGAAGTAAAAGCAAGTTTATTAAGAAAGTAAAGTGGTGAAAGGACAGCTACTCCATAGACAGAGTAGGACGTTCCTGAAAGTAAGAGGAGGAACGCATCCACCCTAGGTACAATGCTTGTATATATGGGGAGATGTGTTCTGCTACAAAGGTTTGTGACAAAGGATTAATTTTCTTCATTACTATATTTTGCAAGAATTGATAATATTATCTTTCAAGCAAAATTAGGAATGCCTTTGTTCTCCAGATATCGGGATATCTGGACACTCCCAAGTCTGAGTTTGTTATAGTAAACATTTTTAATTTGTTCCCTTAACCATGAACATCTAGGGGTTAGGAATGCCTAATTTTCTGGGAATGCAGCCCAGCAAGTACCAGCCTCATTTTCCTAGCCCTCACTCAAAATGGAGTCGCTCTGGTTCGAATGCCTCTGACAATCCCAAACCTGCCCTCATGCAAGGGCTGAATGATTACCACCCGTGAGTGGTCTGACTCTGTTGTGCTGCACTTCTCTTTACAGATTTTTTTTAAAAAAAAGCAAAACAGGCCGGGCGCGGTGGCTCAAGCCTGTAATCCCAGCACTTTGGGAGGCCGAGACGGGCGGATCACGAGGTCAGGAGATCGAGACCATCCTGGCTAACACGGTGAAACCCCGTCTCTACTAAAAAATACAAAAAAATTAGCCGGGCGAGGTGGCGGGCGCCTGTAGTCCCAGCTACTCGGGAGGCTGAGGCAGGAGAATGGCGTGAACCCGGGAGGCGGAGCTTGCAGTGAGCTGAGATCCGGCCACTGCACTCCAGCCTGGGCAGCAGAGCCAGACTCCGTCTCAAAAAAAAAAAAAAAAAAAAAAGCAAAACAGCAAAAGATGTATTAAGCACAGTAACACTCTCGGAGAGGGGAGAGAGGGCTGACCAGCAACTGGTATCAGCCTCTTTATGGTTCTTGTATACTAATTCACTCGCATAATCAGTCAAGAAATATTTACTGAGCATCTGTTATGGGCCAAGGATATAATAGAGAATAAAGCAGACATATTGTTTGCCCCTGTGAAATTTACAAGCTAACAGGAAAGACAAATACTGAATACTTAGAGCAAAATAAATGTTACAAAAAGAGTGCATTGTGCTATCAGAATACATAACTAGTTCTCTCATGAAGACTCCTGTACTGTATTCCTTTCTTAGATCACTAGCTTCTTTTTATTACCACTATCAGATGATCATGATGATGATCATAAACTGACATTTGTTGAGGGCTTTTGATGTGCTAGACACTGTTCTAAGTAACTTTAGAAAACTTGTTAGTGAGTGGTAGACTCAGGATTTGAAGCTAAGACATTCAAAGCCCATGCTTAAACACTATGCTGTAACACCTGCTATACTTTGTTTATGTTAATATGTGGTACATTTAGTGGGTTCTCAGAAAACATTTGTTGAATGGATGAATGAGTGGATGAATGAATAAAATGGTGCAATGAGGCGACAGTCACATTATTGAATTGCTATGGTATTGGTGGCTGACAATTACTTAAGATTCAAGATTTTGTTTTTCCCTAATTACACTTGCATTCCTTCAGAAATCTTGAATTCAAAGTGCATCATCTGGTAGATGCTTTAATGCTCTTGGCTTTTAAAATTTCTATTTGTTATCTGCTGTAGTGAACTGTTGGTATCCTTTACTGACCTGAGCCAGGGATCCAAATACATAGTGTCTGGCACTTTTCCCCATCCCTGTATCCATGGCAAATATCACAAATTAGTTATGTCACTCATTCCCAAGTCCTGATAGGAGTCTCAAAAATCCTCCTCCACTTTGAGTCATGACTACTGACACCATGTCAGCCTCCAAGAGGAAACCTATTCACACACCTGGCCCTAACTTCCATACAAAGTTGCTGTACAATGATAATCTTGCCTACCTACCATCACTGTATTGCCCCCCTCTGGATGAAAGTTCAAGGGCTCTTTAGCTGGCGGTCAACAGTTAGATTTGGGCGTTCCAACTGTAGTCACTAAAGTGGGGAGTGACCACTGCTGCCTTGTCCACAAGTGAGAGCAAACTTGGCTACAGTGCAGAAACTCAGATGGACAGGTAGGGTTTTGGATTTATTAAAGATTGAAGTATATTAACTTGGTTGAGTACTGAAAGATAGGATTTAGAAATTGAGAAAAGGATGTAGGGTATCCGGTGTAACAGAACAGCTTGAACAAAAGAAGGTGGTGAGAATACGCATAGACAGTGTGAAGAACAGCCTAGCAGGGTGCCGGCAGCCTTTGCCAGGTGCCATGAAGTGCTCGCAGTTGTGGCTGTCTGACCCTACCTGGCCCTTTTAGGCAAATGCACAGGTGAGAGGCTCAGGGGCACACATAGGACTCCACCTTGGAGTGCTGCAGTTTGCAATTTTGGGGGTGTAATTGATTGAGGATCTGCAAGAGGCAACTGAAGAGGGAATCTGACAGTTTGCAGGCCCTGCCAAATGTATGAGCAGACAGAAGGTTGCATCCTTTAATGTTGTTGAAGCCTTTGGAAATAAACACCAACAAGCTGACGGTGTAGACTCAAGGTATAGGCTTGACGGGAACAATATGTTGCAAGACATCAGAAATAGTCCTTTACCACAGTATTTTTCTTTTTTCCTCCTTAATTTTCTTTATTCATTAAAAAAATCTTTATTAAAAAAAATCAAATACTCCAACTAGGAGAGAAAACAGTATAATAAACATGTGGTATGCACATCTAGATTTTTAATTAACATTGCCATATTTGCTTCATCTATTTTTGCTGAGTTGTTTAAATGTAACTTATAGACATCATATCATTTCACCTTTAAATCTATGAGTATGTATATCTAAAAAATAATCTACTCATATTTTCTTACCTGTGCTGCTAATTATATTATCTGTGATGCAGGCAAGAGGTGGCTGGCTTAGATACAAAGGACCAATTACCCGCCAAATTATATGACAGACTCAGCTATGTTGCCTCATCTGGGGGAAAAACTTTGATTAAGATATTTCTAGAGTAGTTTTGCAGGGATGGTGTTTGCAGAGATGGTGGAATGAGGAGTAGGGAAAGGAAGAAAACTAAGTGTAAAGGACTTTAATTTCATAGTCTCTCCCAAATGCCCTGACGATCTTACAGGGGTACTAAGAAACCCCACAAGAAGAAGAAAGGAAATCACAGGGAAGCCCAGACAAACTGGCACTGGAGGGGCAGCTACAAAGACAAAGCCTCAGGCAGGGAGGAAGGTGCTCAAACCTCCCGTTCCTATGACATTTTCTCTCATTTACACCTCAAATGACTCTTCCCTGGTCTCAGAGGGGGCTTCCTTCCTGAGGGACTAGAGAAATAATTATCGTTTAAATAGCCTCTTGAGATCTAGCCAGGAAAAGTGCAAAGTAGAAAGTAATGGCTTAGGGATGAGATCAACCAACACCGCTGGGTTCACTGGGGCAGCCACTGAAAAGCAAGATAACCAATTACCCAGCAAGGAAACGGTGTTAGCAGAATTCCTAGGGAGAAACTCAAAGGAGAGAGGATTAAATGGATACCTTCAAGTCCTAGGTCTATGTCTGGATTAATATTTCCTTTCCATACCTTCTCAAACCACTTCCTTCTTTGCACAATATCCTGGGCCTATAGAACCAAGCAGAATAAATCATCTGAAAAGTACTTCTCATGTTCCTCCTGAAATAATATTAAAAGGTATGTGGGAGAGAACTATCTTTTCTTCTCACCATCCTAGGTTCCTGGCTGAGATCTCCGTAACAAAAGACAGATCATCAAGAGAAAACCACACAAAGTTACTTAATATAAGTTTTATGTGACACAAGAACCTTTATAAAAAGTGAAGACCCTGAGGAACTGTTAAACCCAAGTGTGTTTTTATAGTAGGCTTGATGAAGAGTCCACGGTCATGGAGAAATGATAGGGCAAAGATTGTGATCAGTGGTAATAAACTGGGGGAAACTTAGCAGGGCCTGTTTGTTCAGATTCTTCTGTGTCTTCAGAGAAAAGGATGCTCCTTTCACTTGGGTATAGGGCAGGCACCTCTCACATGAGAGTCTTATGACCTGCTTCAGGGGAAGTTGAGAAAACTCTTTCTAGGATTTATGACCTGCTGCAGGGGAGAGGGGAGGGAAATTCAGAGACACCTTCCTGTATATGTTATCTCTCAAATTCCTCCAGCATAAAATACTCAGTATGCCAAGGTGTCATATTTTGGGTAGCATATCCTGAACCTCATCAGCACTTACATGGTCCCCAACTTACCATGGTTTGACTTATAAGTTTTCGGCTTTATAATGAGTTTCTAAATGTATTAAATATACTTTCTACTTACAGTGATTTCAACTTACAATGGGTGTATTGGTATATAACCCCATTGTAAGTCAAGGAGCATCTGTGTTAGTTTTGTTCAAAAATTTCAAACACTGCTTAACACCCAACAGAAGTAGTTAAGTAAGGTCAGTTAAACCTGTCCCACATCGTGGTATTGAAAAGTTGCCAGGAATCGTTGACCTTTTGAGAAGGCGGGCTCCTTTAAGTCATTAATAACCAATTAATACTTGTCTCTTTCTTGGTGAGGAGATCAGTACATAATAGGTATGATTTATCGCGATTTCTATTTCATATTATGGCTTGATCGAAAGATAGTATGTTTCAGTGACTAGAGACACGGACTTCTGAGCAGACTGACTGGGTTTGTGCCCTGGCTCCCCCACTTTCCACCTGTGTGATTGGGGGCAATTTGCTGACCTCTCTGCACTGTGCTTTACTCCAGGTCTGTAAGACAGAGCCACATGGCCAGTCCCCAGTGTGTTAGTCTATTTTCATGCTGCCGATAAAGACATACATGACACTGGGTAATTTATAAAGAAAAAGAAGTTTAATACACTCACAGTTCCATGTGACTGGGGAGACCTCACAATCATGGCGGAAGGTGAAAGGCACGTCTCACATGGCAGTAGACAAGAGAGAATAAAAGTCAA
This sequence comes from Trachypithecus francoisi, assembly GCF_009764315.1. Classification (NCBI taxonomy): domain Eukaryota; kingdom Metazoa; phylum Chordata; class Mammalia; order Primates; family Cercopithecidae; genus Trachypithecus; species Trachypithecus francoisi. Next base: position 21,803,175 of record NW_022681472.1, on the reverse strand, counting down.
GTGAAAGAGGAAACTCCTTACAAAGTCATCAGATTTTGTGAGACTTAGTAACTACCAGGAGAACAGTATGGGGGAAACTGTCCCCATGATTCAGTTATCTCCCATGAGGTCCCTCCCACAACATGTGGGAATTATGGGAGCTACAATTCAAGATGAAATTTAGGTGGGAACGCAGCTAAACCATATTATCCAGTAAGCATTAAATATTATTCTTTGAGTTGTTGAGGATAAATTTTGCTCTTGGGAATGGCCATGATCCAACTTTAATTTGGCTGGCAGCTGCGACTTGCTCCATCAGCTGCACTGATGGGAAAGGCACAAACACCTGGATGAATCTTTCCTTAAGGATCATTTGCCTGGTTTAAAATGAAGTAAATGTAACTCTTGGGCCCCTTGAAAGACCTACCCAGGCTCCATCATAATAAAAACACTTATTAGGGACTTAGGATGTGCCAGGTACTTGATATGCATCATTTATTAAATCTTTATGAGGATTCCATGAGTAAGTCCTAATTATTCTCACTGTTAAATATGAGAAGACCTCCCCTGGATCCTCTGGGAAACCAAGAGCAAGGCCTCCACTTGCAAACAAAATGTTTACAATGTCACAAAAATAACTTTTGCCATTTGATGGAGGAATCAAGCAGATGCAAGGACTAGATGATTCATAAGGTAACCTCAATACTTAATGAAGACCTAGGCCAGGCGCAGTGGCTCGTGCCTGTAATTCCAGCTCTTTGGGAGGGCCAAGGTGGGAGAATCGCTTGAGCCCAGGAGTTCGAGGCCAGCCTGAGCAATGTAGCGAAACCCTGTCTCTACAAAAAAAAAATAAAAAATTAGCCAGGCATGGTGGTGCGTGCCTATAGTTCTAGCCTCTTGAGAGGCTGAAGTGGGAGAATTTCTTGAGCCAGGGAGGTTGAGGTTGAGGCTGCAGTGAGCTGTGATCGCACTCCTGCATTCTGGCCTGATTAACAGAATAAGACCCTGTCTCAAGAAAAAGAAAAAATTAATGAAGACTTTAGAGTGTATGCAGCAGAGGTCAATAATCTTTCACATAATCTTTAGCATCACATGCTCCTGGGCCTGGGGGTGACCAGTCACAGGGCTCCCTGCCACATTTTCTGCAGTGTCTCCTGCTGATCGGATCCCAGCGATTCAGCCGCTCCAGAGGCTTCCATTCACCTGGGCTCAGCTGGTCCCTTCTGACTACTTCCACACACAATTCTCAGAGTTTAGGAATTCGCTTTGAGCAAGGCACTGGTTGGTAATTGTATTTGGTGGTTTTTTTGGTTTTCTGTTTTTTTTTTTTTTGGTAATTGTATTTGTTTTCTAGTGTTGCTGTGACAAATTAACACAAACTTAACAGCTTAAACAATACAAATGTATTATCTTACAGTTCTGGGATGTCAGAAGTTCCAATGTGGGTCCCACAGGGCTAAAATCAAGATGTTGGCAGAACTACATTCAGTTCTGAAGGCCCAGGGGAGAATCTGTTTCTATCCCTTTTCCAGTGTCCTTGGCCTGTGGCCCCTTCCTCCATGTGGCTGGTAGAGCCTTCCTCTCGTTGTCTCTCTCTGCACCTCCTTCTGTCATCCTGTCTCTCTCTCACCGCAGTGGGAAAGGGTCTCTGCTTTTAAGGGTTTGCCTTATTGGTTTAGGAGCTTCAAACTTAGTCATATCTGCAGAGTCCCTTTGTCATGTAAGGTGACATATTCACAGGTTCCAGGGTTTAGGACGTGGACATTTTCTGGGGAAGGGGGAGGTTATTCTGCCTACCACAGGAATGAAGCTGAAAATGAGATGTCTGATGTCATCAGTTTAGAGTACAAACAACATCACCCCATAGAGACTCAGATGTCACCCCTAACTGGTACACCTGAGGCCCAATCTGCCTTTTGAATAGGAGGTTCTGGGTCTGAGGTGAAGGTGGGAGGTGAGCCCTCCTGTGACCAGTTCCTGATTCCCAGGGGTTTAATCCGGGCTGTGAGCCTTGGTTCATATTGCTTTGGAGACAGAAAAGTGTTCGGTACCCTAAGCACACTGTCACTGCCCTGGCTTGGGCATCTAGTAGGGTCATCCAGGGGCTGCCTGCTGCAGAAAGTGAGGTGGTGTGGAGGTTGCCACATATAAAGCCTGCTGGCACTGCCACAGCTGCTTTGGCAGTACTGACTCAGGCAGGGTGGGGAGAGCAGTGCCTCCTTCACCCATGGGAGCCTCACACCTAAGTAGTCCAAGGTTCTCAATGAGCACTTCCTTTAACGACGTGGCTTTTTTAGTCTGTTCATGGATGAATAGGCACTTCCCTGTGGTTAGCTGCCTCTACGGCCTGGTGAGATTCCCTTTGAGCATCTGAGCCCTAATGCCAGGGTGACCCTGAGGGTACTGCTTCCCTAACTTTCATAACTTCCATAACTATAGTAATTTCAAAGCAGGAAGCAAATGAGATGGATTTCCCAATTCCTTCTTTTTCACAAAGCCCCTGGGCTTGTTATGCAAACTTATCTACCCCTCAGGCAATCTTCAAGCTTAATTCATTAATGGAATGTGTTTGGGGACAGGGAGTGGGGCCCTGGTGCTAGCACGTTTGTTGAGTGACTCAAGGGGCCATTTTGGTGACTTGTCCAGAAACAAGCAAGGCTTCAGGGCAACTCACTCTCACTACTATCAAAAACCAAGCAACAATTGGCAATTTCCAAATGATGATTCTTTCCATAAAGAATATTTAAAATTTCATTTCGCTGGGCATTACACTAGGGCAGCAGTCTTCAAACTTTTTCTCTTAAGACCTTAGTCCACTCTTACAAACTATTGACTCTCTCTGCTTTTGTTGATGTGAGTTATGTCTGTTGATATTTATGATATTGAAATTTAAAACTGAGAAATTTAAAAAGTTACACATTAATTAATCTTAATAATAAAAAACTCATTTTGTGTTAATATAATTAACCCATTTCTACGAAATCGAGCTATATTTGTCCAAATACAAATTTGTGAGAAGAGTCACCTTGTTTTATATTTTTGCCAATTTGCTTTGTCAGCTGAAGAATAAGAGTCATAAATTTGAAAAGGAGATCCTTATTTCTCATAAAGGGTTGCAACCTGCAGGGGGGCCATTCTGACAGGCTGGGAAGCATAGCCTTCAGTAAGAAGTTGGACAGACACTTCAAAGGAGGAGCAAAGGAAGCAGAAATTTATGCTGATGGGAATGGTTTGATATATATAACATATAAAAGACAGAGGAGGAGTCATGAGTATTTATGAAAGGAGAAATGTGCACATGTGCAATTGAGCTTCATGCCTCATTCATGGGTCCGATGTACAAAAAAATGGCAGTGTTAGGATGATATGATGGTGGAATTTTTGGCCCTCTGATGTCAAAAGGCAAGGCAGAGGACACAAAAACCTTTACTATGCATTCTCTGTAGGCTGGCCAGAATCGCTCCATGGTCAGTGGTCTCTTAGCAGGAAGAAATGCTGTTGGTTGTTGTGCCAGAAGAGCAAAAGGAGGGGCAGCGTCAGGCAGTTGGTTAAAGCAGTGGTGGAGTCATTTTTTATTTTTTTTGGAGACAAGATCTTGCTCTGTCACAAGGCTGGAGTGCAGTGGCATGATCATAGCTCCCTGCAGCCTCTGCCTCCTGGGCTGAAGTTATCCTCCTACATCAGCCTCCTCAGTAGCTGGGACTACAGGTGTGTGCCACCATGCCAGCTAAGTTTTTGTAGAGACAGATTTCGCCATGTCACCCAGGCTGGAGTTGAACTCCTGGGCTCAAGCAATCCTCCCTCCTTGACCTCCCAAAGTTCTGGGATTACAGACGTGTGCCACCATGCCAGTGGAATCTTTTGAAAGGGTTGGCTTCTGTTTGGCCCTTGGGGAAGAAAGCATAATTCTAATTAGTGAGGGAGGGGGTATAACAAGAGGCTTATCTTACCTCCTGTCCTATCATGGCTGAGAACTCAGTTTTCAAGGTTACTCTGGGCCAAGAAGAGTTGGTTGGGGGGCTTAGGATTTTATTTTTATTTCTCAGCTTTATGTTTGGCATTGAAGGAAACCAGAGTACTTCATTGCCAAATATGCCTCTTTGACATAAACATTTTTGAGCTAGAGACAATTTGGAAGTAGCAGTTATGAAAAAGGACTCTCTGAACTTTCCTTTCTCACATGTGTCAGGCCATAAAAATTCCTGTGAAAAATATGTAGGGGGTGCTTCTTTCTCCCCTTTCTGCCTGATTAGCTCAGAGACTGGTGTCACTCGGGACAGAAAAATCTGGGAGCAGACTTTACCACATTCCCGTTGTTTTCCCACCTTTTGGGAGCCTGAAGCTGTTTATGCCTTTGTCTTCTCACTTCTAGATGTATTGTTGTTTGTTAGAGATGCTATGTAAGCTGGGACCCTGACCCACCATTGTGTGAGACACTTTTGAACTGAAGTTTCTCTTGTGTTATGAGCACAGCACATATAAATAGAAATGCTTTTTTTTTTTCTTGTTATTCTGCTGTTTGTTAACAGGAATCTGTCCCAGTGTAATTGCCCGATAGGTTCTTCTTGCCTGCTGCACAGACAAAGCCAATGTACCGAGAAAACAGTATTGCAGTAGAGAAAGAGTTTTATTATCACAGGGCCTGCCAAACAGGAGGATGAGGGTTTATTACTCAAATCAGCCTCCCTGAAAGCTCAAAAGCTTGGAGGCTAGGATTTTTAAGGATAATCTGGTGGGCAGGGTCTAGGAAATGGGCACTGCTGATGGGTTGGGGATAAAATCATAGGAGTGTTGGAACTATTTTCATGCTCTGAGTCAGTTTCTGGGGGAGATTATGGGACCAATTGAGTCACAGGTCTTGGAGGGTTTGGGTGGCATCAGTTGGTCTGCCTAAATGCAAAAGTCTGAAAAATATCTCAAATACTAATCTTAGGTTTTCAATGACAGTGTTTTCTATTGGGGCGATTAGGAAAGTTACAGCAGTAAACAATGACTAGTTATCATTTAGCCATGCATAGATTTTAGCAGAACCCCCATAATCCTAATCTTGTGGCCTTTCATTAGTTTTACAATTTCCTGAGCAAGGAAGGGGTTGGTTTTGGGGAGGGACTATTGTTATCCTTGATTGAAAGTTAAACTATAAACTAAATTCCTCCCATGGTTAACTTGAGTTATTGGAATGAGTAAGAACAGCCAGCCTGTGAGGCTGGAAGCAGGATGGGGTCAGCCCTGCTAAACTCTCTCACTGTCATAATCTTTGCAAAGGCAGTTTCGCCCACTACAGATTTATAAGTTTTGCGAAAATTATTGCTTTCTCCCCTTTAGCTTAATAGAAGACAGTTGGGTTTTTCATATTTACTTCTGTCTTCAATCTTTTGTGCTATCACACTTTGGAACAGATACCCTGGGGTAGTTTCAAATCATGGGCGTGAAAGTACTTTGGACAAAATAAAGCACCATCAAAATGCTAGGTGTTTGCTGTTTCTATAAGGGCTGCTAAAACATGAAGTAACAGGAAATTCCTCCTGAGGCTCATCACCTCTCAAACTCAGACCCAGAACTATTCCCACCCAGAAATGAGATGTTTCTTTCTTCCAAGAATTTCAGACAGAAATCACATTTTCACAGACACTTGCATGAAAAGGTCCATAATTTCACCAAATACCGAAACAAATCTGGCTCCATGCAAGACAAACTTCTGTTGTTCTACGTAGAATTCTATGAGATACAGTTTGGGAAATTGCATATAATCTATACTGCATTAAAAAAATGTTTTTACACACATTCTTTCAACTAATCTGTATACCTTTGAGAGGTAGGTATTCTGAAGCTCAGAGAGATTAACGGACAAATGACTTGCCAAATGTTGCATAGTTTTGATAAGTGGTGAAATGCAGGTTTTTCTGATTCTAATGCCATCACTTTGTTATTACATTACTATGCCTTTGGGTGGTTTACCTCATGCTCACGGGGTTCTAAAGAAGAGAGTCAGAGGAAAGATGTATCTGATATGCCGCAGAGGGAGGAAGGTATATTGGGAAAAGTTTTAATGCAGCTGCCAGCCCACACAGTTGTTGAAACTATTGCCTTTAGGGATCGTGGTGATTCGGGAGATGAAATGTAGGACACTAGAGTGTTGGCAGGAGGTGGAAGTTAAGGATCCATAAGTCAAATTTTCTCCTTTGCAATTTTATCCAACTCTGTTCCTGACTATAATGTGGTTTCTTCAGAAATTGCTGACAAAGAACCCAAAGATAGAAATTTAGTTCAACATTAGAAACTATTACGTGAATGCCCCCAAATAAAGTTGAAGATGTGTTCCTGTGCTGCAGGTGTCACCCAGAGGTCTCGAGTGACTCATCCATCCAATTACCAGCCAGGTCCAGAACAGTGAAGGACTAGAAGCCATTGCTTATTGAGTTTTTCATTTCTCTTCAGATGGCTTTCTCTTGTTTTCCTAAACCCTCAGAAACAAGAATTTTTCTTTACCAGTATGGCTTACTCTGGTGGGTACTTCCCAGTTATTGTCTTAATTGACCTGTCTAGAGCCAAAGTGAAAGCATTCCTTTCACTTCCCCTTAGTTCCATGATACCCACTTGCCTGGGCTCCTTACAACCTCTCTGAATGACCCTGCTCAATCCACTCTGTAGGCTCCTCTTCTTGGCCAGCCCTTAAATGATACATCCCCTGAGACCCCCTTCTCTTTCTTTAGTTCACTCTTCCTGGTCATGAATCCACTTTCTTGGCTTCTATATCCACCTGTTTGCTGGTAACTCTAAATATTCATCTCAGTTCCAGATTTATGTCTAGCTCAGACCCATCTATCCATTTGCCTTTTGGAGGTCCTACAGGCTCTTGAAACCAAACACATCCAAAATGAACTCATTTTTACTGCTGTGCCCCAGCTTGTTTCTCTTTCGGTGTTCCTCAGCTAGCAAATGGCACCATTATTTACCTAATTGTTCCAACCCGAGACTCAGGAATCACATTGGACATTTCTCTCTCTTTCACCCGCTGTAGACAATCAATCAGTGAATTCAATGCTGGCCACCATTCTATTAAGCTGTTTACAGCAGTGACTCTCAGGAGCAGGAAGAATCTCTCTGTCTTCAATCTTCCTCCCACCAACCCATGCTCTACAGTCTTGTCTTTCTGAACTGTAGGTCTACTCATATTACTCTACCTCCTAACTCAGTGGTCTTCATTGCTCTTAGGGTGTAACACTATTTTTTCACCTCACACCCTGCCATTCCATTTCCTTGCATTCCACACACCAAGCCATATCAAAAGTCGTTCAGCTCCTAGAATGAACGTTTTTCTTGGTCTTGCTTCCTGATATTACACGTCAGTTTCCTCCCTTGGAACAGTGTCCTCTCTTTTCTACCTCTGTGTCTATCTAAGTCAATCTTCAGGTTTAAGCCAAAATATCAGACCTCAAGGAAATCATTTCAAGATCCCAAGGAAAAGTGAAAGGCTGCCTCCCCATGCTTGCCTATTACACAGAACTCTACCTTGGCTCTTCCCAAGCTGTGTTGCAGTTGCCTGTTTACTCATCTGTGTCCCTGAATGTGGTGAAAGCTCAGTTAGGGCAGGATCCCTGGTCACCTCCTTTACTGGACCCCACTTACCATGGTTATATCTCCAATATGTAGCACTATTTTTGGAACCATTATAAGTATCCTACTTTGGGCAGGTAATTTCATATCCTTGTTTCTTTCAGTTTACCAAATTATAAAATGGGAATATAAATAGTATTTCTATTATCTCATGGAGTTTCTGTGAATGGTGTCCATACATTTGGAATTTAGAATGGAACACTCAGGGGTTGCCTCAATAATCATCTCTAAACAAATTTTGTCATGTGTCTTTGGAAACTTCCCACCCCAGCTCTCCCACCTCAAAGTCAATGCAGAGGCAGCAGCGCCACATGGTTAAAACATGGATTCTGAAGCCAGGCTGCCTGGTTCAAAGGTGGGTTCTTCCACTTACTGGCTGTGTGACCTTGGGCAAATTATTTAACTGCTCAGTGCCTTCTAGCTTGCCCATCTGTAAAACGGGATTAGAAGTTGTATCTATCATAGAGTTGTTATGTCCCTGGCACATAGTAAGGACATTGTAAATGGTTTTTAAATAAAATAAACAATTCAGAGAGAAGTAAATGTGCAGAAGTGAATGACACCATATGGTTATCAGTGACAGTTGGTATGGAATGACTTCTCCCTGGGTCATGGCCCCAGTCAAACTCCAGAGCAGATCGGCTTCAGTAGCTTATTTATTATCTGTCCACACCTGCCACCAAATAGTTTCTGAGACACAAATTTCCTAAGGGATGCAGCCTGTTCTCTAGGGAAATGCAGTGTCTGTGAGGGAGGTGCATGAGTACTGACAACTTTCAGGTCAGGATCCACACGCTGGCTACATTTTGCAGTGCCATTTCACATGAATAAATGTCAGCAGGTGTAGGGGACAGAAGAGATTTGAAGGGGCCACTGAAGGTGGGCTCCCAGCAGATATGAGCTTCATGTCTGAGGCCTGACAGACTCTGGAATTTTTTGTGACAGTGGGAAGAACAGGCTGCCTTTTCCTAAACTCTTGTTACACGAAGTCTGAAGGTAAAAGCTGACATATTTGTGATAGCTCAGTTCATTTACCTCGTAAGGCACAAAAGTCCATAATTAACCCTCAATTATTCAACATGTGGCTTCTCTTCCTTCCTCTTTCCTACTGTATAGCTTTTGACAGTCTCTACACCGAGTAGCCAAAATCAAATATGTTCATTTACTACTCACTAATAGCCTGAAGAAAGGATTTTGGGACATGAAACTACAACCACGGGGCGATACAGAGTTTGGACTAGACTTGTGTTATATGTTGAATTGTGTCCCCTGCTAAAGAAAAAAATTATTCAAAGATACTTGTTAAAGCTTGGTAAATAAGACTCTATTCAGAACCAATGAGATAGGCACAGGGAACACTGCAATATTTGGAGAGAGATTGGGCTCAGCTCTGAATACAGCATGGGCAAGTGGGAATTTATAGCCCAGAGCAGGGTTGGAGTTGGTGAATACAAAATTACTAAGAGGAAACATCAAGGGTAAGGGGGGATTCTGCCTGAACCGACCTAATAATATTCTCGCTGAAGATCAGGCCAGGGTGGTCAACAGAGGTATGGTAGAGGTATGTTAGGGCGACCAGATATTGAAGGTAGGGGGCTGTTACTAAACTGACTTAGAGTTCTTGCTAAAACTGGATTTTACAAGGAAGTGCACAGATGGGCCTAGGGGAAGGTTCAGGAGACTGATTAAAATTTAGTCAAGCCGAGAATCTTTGTCATCCCCCAAAAAGATATGCTGGAGTCCTAACCCTCAGTACTTTGAAATGGGGCCTTATTTGAAGAGAGGGTCTTTTTAAATGTAATCAAATTAAAACGAACTTATTAGAATTGGCCTTCATCCAATATGACTGATGTACTTATGAAAGGGGAAATTTGGACACAGAGACAGACATAGAGGGAATGCTACGTGAAGAGATACAGGAAGAAGATGGCCATATGTAAGCCAATGAGAGAGCCCTAAAATATCTTCCCCTCTCAACCTTCAGAAGAAACCAACTCTGCCCACACCTTGATCTTAGACTTCTATCCTCCAGAACTTTGAGACAACACATTTCTATTGTTTAAGTCACTCAGTTTGTAGAACTTTGTTACAGTTTGCTAACTTTGTTAGCCCTAGGAAATTAATGCACCTTGGATTTAGATTCCTACTTAGGTGTCTATTGCCCCTGTTACCACTGTTACCGTGTGTCTCCCTGACTTTCCTCAGTTAGTTTCCTAGGTGAAGATAATGGGTGTGGGTAAAAAAAGCGATGTTTTGTTCCAGCCTCCATCAGCAGAATTTCTAGACTTGTCTTCTTGTCTTCCTCTTCAGTAGTCATTAAAGAGCTTTGCTGTAACATTGGGTGCTCATTTTCATTCTGACCTGTGGCCTTACTAGCCAGTTTCAAAGAAGTCCTGTACAAAAGAAACCTATCTCTGTTTGACCAAACATTTCTAAAACTTATTTGACCTCAGAACAATTTTGTCATATGACACACAGAGCAGCTTTTGGGAATTACTGCTCGCAGTATTTTAGATCTCCTGGGAATGACTAAGATGATTTTTCAAGGAGAAATTGGGATCAGATGCTGGATTGGGAGACAGGTCTTAGAATTCTCTTGAGGTAGAAATTATACTAATCAATAAGGCCGGTAATATTTTGGACCAGATGATTCCTTGTTGTGGAAGTCTGTTCTGTGCATTGTAGGGCATTTGACAGCATCACTAGATGCTTCTACCCACCAGATGCCAGTAGCACCCACCTCTAGCTTGTGACAATTTATTTGTGTCCAAACATTGCCAAATGTTCCTCGGGGGACAAAATTACTCTGGTTGAGGACCACTAATTTAAGGTCACTTAAAAAGTTCACAAATTGACATTCATTTTCCAAATGAAAAGTATCTAGATAGGAGAGTGAGCTGGAAGACTGAATTGTGTGTGTGTGTGTGTGTGTGTGTGCATGTGCATGCACATGCCTTGCGGAGGGGTAGGGTAGAAAGATAGTACCCTCTATGGAGTTATTTACAAAGAGATGCAGAGAAGAGGCACAGGATGCATCCATGCCCCATTTATTCTGAGACTTCTTTGGGTTTACTGGGTTCTCAGTAACTTCCCCATTTTTTGCTGATTTTGTTATTGCATGGGTATTTCTCCATTTAGCAAGTGTTAGTAAAACTCGTATGGAAAAAAGAATCTGTGTTTTAGGGGGCAAAAGTTATGAGGAAAGGTGCATATATGAATGAGTTAGACTTGGCAGAAGACTTGAACCAATCAAGCTCTTTTCTGCCTCAGGATCTCCACACAGGTTACTCATCCTACCTCGAAATCATTTTCTTATGGTCTTCTCAGACACCACCTTCAAGGAGAGACCTTACTAACTCCTCTCTCTACAGTAATCGCCTGACCCAGAAGCTTATATTTTTAAGCTCACTGGTTAATTTTATTCCAATAAAGGAACAAAGGTTTTTTTTTTGTATTTTATTTTTATGTATTTTCAAGAAAAATGTTATCTTGTGTGTGTGATATAAAATAATTTAACCTATGTTAGTAAAAGAATGAGTAACATAAAGTCAATCCTGAGATAAAGAAAATCCTCTTAAATACTATTCAGGAGACACACATCAAGTGGGCCATTGAGTAATTTATATACTGTCAATAGATTATAAAGCAATTTCTGGTTTGAGTCAAACATACAAACATTTTGCCATTAGCGTGTTTTTCACAAATTAACACAGTCAGGTTTTAGACATTAACACTGTGTTTCTTAGAAGCAGACTCAGTGACTTGGAAAAATGATAAGCTTGTCAGTTTATAGCGTTACCGTGTGTATCATTTTATATCATTTTCATAATGGTTGCTCTGGGTATTTCAATACACATGTGACTTATCATAGTCTAATGATATCAGCATTTTACCACTTTGACTGAAGTGCGGAAACCTCACTTCCATTAGGTCCATTTACCTTTTCCATTTGATTCTATTTTATTTTGTTTATTTATGGTTTTTTATTTTTTATTTTTTTGAGATGGAGTCTTGCTCTGTCGCCCAAGCTGGAGTGCAGTGGCATGATCTTGGCTTACTGCAACCTCTACCTCCTGGGTTCAAGCAATTCTCCTGTCTCAGCCTCCCAAGTAGCTGGGATTATGGGTGCCCCCCACCATTCCTGGGTAATTTTTTTATATTCTTGGTAGAGACAGGGTTTCACCATGTTAGCCAGGCTGGCTTTAAACTCCTGACCTCAAGTGATCCGCCCACCTTGGCCTCCCAAAGTGTTAGGATTACAGGCGTGAGCCACTGCTCCGGGCCTTTTTCCATTTTAAAAGTACATTGTCTTAAGTATTAGATAGTGCTATAATTTTTGTTTCGATAATTGTGTATAATTTAGAAAACTTACAAGGAAGATAATCTTTATATTTGCTAATATTTCTGCTATTATTCTTTTTTCCTGCCTGATGCTACAAGATTTCTTTTAAAAAAATCATTTCCTTACTGTTTGAAGAAATTCCTTTAGCTATTCTTTAATGGTAGGTCAGCCAGCAACAAATTCTTTTAGTTTTCATTTATCTGAGAATGTCTTAATTTCTCCTTCATCCCTGAAGGATAGTTCTGTGGATACGAAATTCATGGTTGACAGTATTTTTCTTCTCAGCACTTGAAAAATGTTCCACTTCCTTTTTGTCTCTATAGTTTCAGAAGAGAAATCTGAGAAATATGCTGTCATTTAAATTGGTGCTTCTTATAGGTAACATGTCCTTTCTCTCTGGCTGCTTTCAAAAAATTTTCTGTCTTTAGGTTTCAGAAGTTTAGGTGTGATATTTCTTGGTATGGATTTATTTGGAAACCCAGAAACCCAATTCTTACTTGGAATTCACTAAGCTTCTTGAATATACAGTTTCATGTTATCTTAACCTAATTAGTAAAGTTTTAAGCCATTATTTCTTTGAATACCCTTTTAGCCATCTCTTTCTCTTATTTTAGGATTCCAATGATACTGATGTTGCATCTTTTGTTGTTGCCCCACAAGTGCCAGACGCTCTGTTTATTTTTTTCCTTTTTCTCTGTCTTTTTATGATGGCTGTTCTAAAATTCTTGTCAGATAATTCCAACATCTGATTTATCCAGATGTCAGTATCAGTTGATTGTCTTTTCCTCATTCAAGTTGTGAATTTTTGTTTGTTTTTTTGGTGTGATGGGTGATTTTGGCTGTATCCTGGATATCTTCGCTATTTTATCAGGAAGTACTGGATCTTATTTAAGTGTTTTATTTTGACAGGCAGTCACCCTGTTTAGGTTTAGCATGCAAGTCCTGGTCTACTTTTGTGGGCTACAGTTTTTTTTTTTTCTTACATTTTGTGACCAAGCAATGGTTATGGATGGACTATGATTTTAAGAGCAACTTAATTTGCAGAGACTTTGTGGTGCCATTTCTGTCTGCTTGGATTATCTGGTGCCCTTGTGGCTTTAGCTGATCTCTGGTGGTGCTGCCTGAGGTGGTGGAAGTAGCTTCGCCAGGTCTGCATGACGGGCTGGTGGCTCTAGGTGAAGGAGAGGTCTCAGGCCTGGTAGAGACAAAGGACACCTCTAGGGCCATGTCTGCTGTGCCAGTTGTGTTTCAGAGAGGGTTCTTAGGCCTTTTCAGGAAAGCCCTTTCTTGGCCACTTATTGTCAGCATAGCACAGGTGGATTTTTCTTGCTGGTTCTACTGGGCTTGCTCAACCCAGAAATATTATATCCCAACATCCTCATTATGTCTTTCATTGTACTTGTTATTTGAAGTAATATTTATGTATTGATTTTATTTTTTACTGTTTCCCACACTAGAATACAGCTCTTTGAGGGCAGAGATTATTATTATCATTTTAAAAAATTTACTGCTGCATCTCAGCACTTAGACAAAATAAGTTCTTAGTACAAAGTTGTTGAAGGAAAGAAGGAATTCCAAGAGATATAAAAGATGGTGACAGCTGTAAGGAGAACATGAGGGCAGATTGAATTCTTAAGATATGTTGCCTATCTGGGCAATAGGACTAGGACTAAAATTCATTAACTATTTTGCTTCCTAAACACTTAGTGAGCTCCTCTTCCGAACCAGACATTGTGTCACGTGTGAATTAGAAGTGAGCAGGATGCAGTTTTGGCCCCAGGCAGCCTGTGGTCTAGTTGAGAAGACAGAACTATTGAACTGCGTATTCTCCAACACTAGCAAAGGCCAAGGGGTTGTTATATGAAACATCGAAAAGCTGTCCCACCTCCTTAGCTTTGGATTAATTAGATAGTTCTTAACCAAATTTAAGCAAGGATTCCTCTTCTCTGACTGTTCCCAAAAGAAGTTCTAATAACCTCAAGGTTTTTTACTTGAGCAAAATAAATGATGACCAGTACGTCTGGTGTTTTCAGGACAAGGGGTGGGTGGATTTCTTCCTCCTTGCCATATTCTCACAAATACTTGCTGGGTATTGATCACGTGCGCTAGGCTGGAGATACAAAATAAGAGAAGACAAGGTCCTTGCTCAGAGTCTATTGTGGAGGGACTTGTGGAAATTGTTATGAAAGAGTAAGACGATCACTCCAATGGAGAGAGGGAGAAGTTGCTGGGGGAATGGGAAGAAGAAACTCCTTTATGTGCAGTGGAGTCAGGGAAGGCTTTCCAGAGAAGCTGGGCTTCTGGTTGTGCCCTAAAGAATGACAACTTTCCTGATGGCCAATCAGGAGGAGGCCAGCCCTCCTGGAAGGACGAGCTGCTGTAAATGGACAAGTTCACATGGTAAGTTTGTGGATCTGTAAGAACTTTAGTATTTTGGCACGAAAAAGCAAAATAAATAAGAAATGAAAAAAGAAGTGGAAAGTAAAGTGAAGTACCAGACTGAAGGATCTGCTGTGCAAGCAAAGGTGTTTGCCTTTTATTGCCTGGGGTGCTGGAATTTTTAGACTGCAATTAGAATTACCTGGGGAACGCAGCGGCTCATGCCTATAATCCCAGCACTTTGGGAGACTGAGGTGGGCAAATCGCTCAAGTCCTGGAGTTCAAGACCAGCCTGGGCAACATAGTGAAATCCCGTCTCTACTAAAAATACAAAAATTAGCTGTGTGTGGTGGCACACAACTGTAGTTCCAGCTACTTGGGAGGCTGAGGTGGGAGGATCACCTGAGCCTGGGAGGCGGAGTTTGCAGTGAGCCGAGATCAGGCCTTTGCACTCTAGCTTGGGCAACAGAGAAAGACCCTGTATCAAAAAAAAAAAAAAAGAAAAAAAAAGAAAAAAAGAGAATTACCTGGGGGAACTTCTGTAGGTGTGAGGTTAGGCCTGAGCACTAGAATTGTTTTTAAACTTTTTCTTGAGATGTAATATACATTCATGTTCAACTTCTACTCCCTTCACTCCTGCTACTGGCTAGTCTCCAAATGTGCTGTTTTAAAAGTTTTCTGTCTTTTCTTTTGTGCATGCTTTTCATAGAATGTCTTTGTGTTTGACCCTGTTTCTCTAACTGTTAATTGGCTATCATGACTCACTTCTAGCATTGCTTCTTCTAGGAGGCCATCCCTGGCATTTCCTGGGAGTTATGAATCCCTCCCCTGTATTTCCGTAGTACCTTGTACGTGATTCTCTGTGACTGGCATCTAGTTGACTGAGTTTGGGTCTTGGGCAGAATACCATGAGTTAGTCATTCTACCCAGACTGAATTCATTGCGGAAGTCAAAATTTGAAATGAACACTGGGCATCAAAACAGCAAGTATACTTTTCAAGTTTTGTAGACCCATATTGTTCCCAAAGATATTTAAGGTGCCTGTCTTTCTACTAGACTGTGAGTTCCTTAAGGGCAAGTATTGTGTGGTATTAATCTTTGAATCCTTAGGTCCGAGGCAAGCGCTTGGCTCAGTAAATGTGAAGTGAGGCATTCCTGCCCTTAGTCTTAAAGCTATGAGTTTATTTTGAGGTCTATCTTGAGTGGCATTTATCCTTTCTAAAGTGTCTGCACTTTATTCTGTCAGGCTCCCCAGGGCTTCAAGGATGAAAAAAAAAAGTGCATCATAGCTTTTGTAATTGTCATTCACCAGAGAAAGTCTTTGAGAATATCTAAATCCTTTTCACTTGGCATCCTGAAGAAGGGATCCCAGAATGTAAGGGTCAGTGATGGGAGGACCGTGGAGCTTGCAGCTGGAATACAAATGCCATGAACCCATGGACAAATGTCCTCTCTACCTGCCAGAATTCAGATTGGTGATAAGGAAGACAGCAGAGGCTTTTGGACTTAGGATGAGAGGTGCCCAACACAAAATGAATGAGCTGGGTGGACAGGCCAGAATGGAGGCGGGGAATGTTGCCTTAATTCTACCATATCTGGTGAACTTTCTCAAAGGATTGCTTTTAATTTATATTTAAAAATTGGAGGGGAAAGAAAAGCTGATCATCAGGGAAGCTGACAACTAAGTGTTAGCTTATAAGCACATTTTCTTGATCCTGGGTCATTTCATAGTATTTCTTCGGAGAGGAGAGGAGTGTTTTTCCGCCAAACTTACTACTTCTTCAGGGGCAGACTTGGTTTTGGTTTTATGAACAGTAATGATTTTTTTAATAAGATGTGCTTTACTTTCACCCAGGATGGTATGATTCATAAAATAAAGCTATTATACCTTAATTATCCTTTCCAGGAATAAACCCTATTTCCTGTAGCAATCATTCCTATTGTAAACCAGCTAGGTCCTTGTATCATTGATTGTTGTCTTGCCTAGCCACACTAAATGTTACAAAATACTTTAGAGTAAGAGATGAAAGACAAGAAAGAAAGCAAGAGGAGAGAAAATGGCAGAGTGACATCTGGTGGGCCCCACAACAAAGAATGTTTCAACACAAAACATACCTGTTGGAGCTCTGGGGAGTGTCTCAACACAACACATACCTGTTGGAGCTCTGGGGAGGGAGATGGAGGAGATGGCAGAGCATTTTCATTGAATGACCATCTCTGTAAAAATTTGCTTGAGTGATCAAAGCTGTCTTTCCAGTGCTGAAGATGAATGGACTTACCTGTCCTCTCCCCTTCCTTCCTCACCTCCCCTACCCATCCCGGTAGCTTGGACTACATAATTCCTTAATTAACTCAATGGAAACAATGATTGCTGTAGTGACCTTCCTGGCCTCCATTCCCCCTTCCCCTGGTGGTACAAGCATCTTTATTTTTATTTTCCCCTGGAGTAGGGGTGCAGGTGACCACCAGTTTTGCCTATCTATGCTTCTTCCATCTGAGACCTGAGGTTGGCTTACAGAAAACAGTCCAAATTCTTTGGCATGGGAAACGAATAGGGAGCATAATGAAAGAGATATTTTGGGAATAATAATATAGCAGTAGAAACTAAAGGCAGGGAGTAAATTAGCAGCCAATTAGAGTAGTTTGGTATGATATTGGCCTCAACCAGGAAGGCATTGTGCCAGAACTATTATTTAGAAATAATTTGAACAAAGAATGTACACTGAAAGCCTTTCAAGAGCCAAGCCCTGGGCTAAGTACTTTACATTCAGGATCTCATTTATGACAAAAGTAATTCCCCTTCCAGGAGCCTTTTATAGCAGCCATACTTGTCTGCTATAGCACTTTTCACAACTGGTAACTACATAACCATTTATGTAGTTACTTGTTTTAATGTTTGCCTCTACTCACTATATTTTCAACTATGTGCCTGGCACATAGATGCTCAAAATGTTTGTTCAATGAATAAATGACTATGTTTTAGTTAGGACTCTTGAACTTAGATTAATGAGAAGAAAACTCATGGGGAGAAAACCTGATTAACCAGAATGCAGGAAGGGGCTAAGCAAGGCGGCTCTGGGAACCTCAGCAACTCCATCCTCACTCCAGAATTTGGCCTTTAATGTGAATCAGTTCTCAATGCTCTGGGACTATGGCTCTCTGTTTAAATTGTTGAGAGAGGTTCTGATTGACCCGGCTTAGTTGGATGTTCACTCATGACCCACTCAGTTATGATCAGAAGGGTAGAGTCAATGGGAGGTACACAGTCAATGGGGGTACTCCTTACCCCCGTTGTGGGTGGTAAGGAGGCAGTTCTTGGACAAAGGGAATTTCTAAAGGTTGAAACAGTAACCCAAATCATGTTTGCTATAATACAGGACTGGAAGCAAGAATGTTACACTATGTGTAGAGATGTTTTGAAAAGATGTGCACTGTGACATGGTGTCTGGATGCCAGGGCTCGAGTCCCAGACTCAACACTTCCTTCCTGTGTGATCCTGGGAAGACAACTTAATCTCTTTGTGCTTTAGTGTCCTTATCTGCAAAGTGAGGATTCACAATAGTATCAACTACTTGGACTTGTTACAAGTTTTACATGAGAGAACGCATGTGAAACACTAAACACAGTGCCTGGCATTGTAAGCACTCAGTGGTTGTCAGCTAGCATCAGTCTTGCAATCAAAGCTAAGGAATTTCCATCTAGAAATCTTTTCTCTTTAGTAAAATAAAGAATCCCATCAGGACTTTCTTAGGATAGGTAACTTCTGGAAGGGAGTAGGGCTTAGGTGATGAAGAATTTCAAATTTGAGGAGATATGATCTAAACAAGTCCAAAGCATTCATGAATCATTTGGTTCTCAATTCTAACAGTTTATTAAAACAGCAAAGTAGATTTAACATCAATCTCCACATAGGCCCTTAAAAAATCACTTCTTCTGTACTTGCTAGTTCCACTAGGCTGTGAAGTTTGGAGATTCGGTTTCAGGGTCAGTTTCTCTTCACCTAGACCCAATGTTGAGGCACAGAACCCACAGGCCAGTGCTAACAGGAAAGTGATGCAGTAAGCCATTAACTGTTGAGGCTTCTGACCTAATCACTCTACTAATGCTTTTGAAGGGGTGCGGTGAAACTTGTAATCTGTAGCTGTTGCGGTAAGCAGATCAGGCAACTGGATATGATTATGGATCTACTTAAATCAAAGGTCATTGATTTTATTTCTTCACATTTAGCATTATAATTGGAAACATAGATTACAAATGTCAACCGGTGCTTCTGGAAGCCAAATGAGCTCCTCTGCCAAGTGTCAGAAGGGACATCGAGAAGCAGGTTAGAAAAAAGACACTTTAGAAACTTTATGAAAAGTGATTATACATCAAATGTGAAGTTTTCTTTCAACTCAATCATATCTTCCTTTTGGTCCCCTGAGGTCTGGGTTTCTGCTTTCCATGCCGAGGAATATATGGATAACAACCTCCATTTAAAGTCAATTTATATAAGGTGATATTATATATAATTAGAATAATTCCTTTGAGATTCCGATTGCTTTTTGATCCTAAAATTTCCTTTGATTGTCAGGTCATGTATCACTTAAATACAGATGCATCTGCAGGTGGAGAGTTAAGGAGAAGGGGTCTCCTTCTTTAAAAACACATGGGTCTAGCTTTCAGAGAATCTCAGCACTGGAAAAGAATGTAGAGATCTGCTGGCCTGAACCCTCTATCATGTCAACTGAAAAAAGATGAAATTCAAATTTAGAAAGGAAAGCTTTATTTCTTACAAAGGGTTGCAGCCTGCAGGGCAGCCATTCTGACAGGCTAGGAAGCTTAACCTCCAGTCTCCAGCCGGAAACAGACACCTTGAGGGTTGGAAGAGTAAAATAGGGATTTATGCAGGACAGGGTGGCCAAATATACATATTCAATAAGCTGTAAGAGGAGTCTCAAATATTTATTTATTTTTATTTATTTTTGAGACAGAGTATTGCTCTGTTGCCCACATTGGAGTGCAGTGGCACAATCTTGGCTCACCATAACCTCCGCCTCTGGAGTTGCAGGGATTCTCCTGCCTCAGCCACCCAAGTAGCTGAGATTACAGGCATGTACCTCCATGCCTGGCTAATTTTTGTATTTTTAGCAGAGACAGGGTTTCACCATGTTGGCCAGGCTGGTCTCAAGCTCCTGACCTCAGGTGATCTGCCCCCTTTGCCCTCCCAACGCGTTGGGATTACAGGCGTGAGCCAAGGAGTCATTAATATTTATGAAGGGAGAAACAAACGCACGCACAATGGAACTTCATGCCTTTCTGTGGGTTCTAGGTTAAAAAAAATTACGGCCTTAGTATGATCCAGAGATGGAGTTTTTGGTGCTCTGACATCAAAGGATGAAGCAGAGGGCACAAAAACCCTCATTGCATGTCCTCTGTAAACTGCCCAGAAACAGTGTGGTTGGTGGTTTCTCATCAGGAAGGAATGCTGGTGGATTGTAGTGTGGCAAATGCAAGAGGAAGGGGCAGCATCAGGCAGTTGGTTGATATCGACAGTGGAAAGAGTCTTTCAAAAGGGCTGCTTTCTACTTAACTTTTAGGGAAGAAAGCCTAAGGGCCATTAGCGAGAGGGGTATATAAGAAGTGTGTTCAACCTCTCATTTTCTCAGGGCTGGGAACTCAGTTTTAAGATTATCTGGGGTCGTCTTGGCCAATAGGGTTGGGGGATTCATTCATTCATTCAAGAGGGTTGGGCGATTTAGGATTTTATTGTTTCTCAGCATCATATATGAGAAAACTAGAGACAAGAGAAGTTACATATTTAGCTCAAGGACACTCATCTCTAGAGGGGCAGAGGCGAACTTCTGGATGAATAGACGGAAGTCCTCACCACTGAATATCATGAGCAAAAACCAAGTTAGACTCTTGTCCCTTACCCTAAAGACAAGTTGGTTACTGTGAGGATTATTTTGTTTTACCCTTTGGGGCTTTGACATTGTTGTTCAGACAGCTCTACTTTGGATGTTTGTTTTCCAGGGTGCTTAGAGCTCTCAGTAGTATGCTTCTAGATAATTCTGTCAGATGCAATTTCATGCATTAACTTTTGGAGCTGAGATTACGGTTTTGGTTAGTTTAATGACTGCTGTAATTCCCATGTGTGAGCTTAAGCCAAAAGGCTCAGGATCCGTCATTAGATTGACCAATATAACCTCATTTGGTAACTTCCATTTTCATGAATAGGTGTAAATATGCCCTATTCATCAAGTATTTTCTTCTAGTGATGTGATAAAGCCCTCCTAACCCAAGTATAATATTAGGAAAAGTCTAGTGAATTGATGTATGCTCTTAGGTGGTAATCTTTTAAACATTAGGAAAGGCTTTTTTAGTCTCTCTGTAGGAAGATCTTGTCCTATCTACTAGGTTTTGAAGGGAAGGCGAGGGTTAAAGAAAGACACACACACACACACACACACACACACACGGTGGCTCAACAATAACACAGGTATATTGCAGACACCTACGGAGGTGGGGGACCAGGTTAATGCCAGAGTCCACCGCCGCTTACAGGCTAGGGTATTTATCGGTATGGGTAGGAGGGGTCTAGGCAGTATGGCTTGCTGCCCGGCAAGATATTGATAAGATGTTCCTATGATATTGGCCCCTTTTCAGGTGGGATGTGATAGGATGTTCCTTGGACCTTTGCCCAGTAGGGTCTGATAAGAATGTTTCTTCAGTTGGGTCTTTGTCCAGCTTGTGGTTAGGCAGGGTGTTTCTCACGGCCCGAACCCCTGTGGGATGTTTCACTTTGACCAAGGTCTGAGGAATGGCAGGGGGCTTACAAAATGGTACAGTTTGGACTAACATTCTAGCCTTCTACTTCAGTATAAAAGGAAGAGGGGCATTGTTGATTATCTGGCTGCTTTCTGCTGAATAAGGGCTCTGTAATCAGGGTTTGGGTTTTGAAGTAGTGGGTGTCCGACTTCAGAGTTGTTTTCCTGGAGGCGCTGATACTGGACTTGGTGGAGGAGAAGGATGGTATCACTGTGTTTCTGGGTGGCTGTCTGGAAAAGGGAGTTCAGCCTTTGGGAGATAAAGCAGGATATGAAGGTGAGTATACATTGGCTAATTATTAGTATTAGGAGGAGGAAGATTGGGGGCTCTAAGAACGGGGCAACCTGCTATCCCAATGCTGAGTGCAGCAGAGATGTTAAGTCCTGCCAACAAGGGAATGAAGTGTATGGTTGGTGTGTGTGGAGAAGGGGGAAATAGTTACTAAAGGACCCTGAATGGTCTAATATTTAGAGATTGAAACACCAGGGTATATGTTTTTGACCCACCTGCCAGCAGGCAAAGATAAGCGTTTGTTTCACACAGACAAGACTGGGGTTTGACAGGCAAAGGTTGTAACTGAAGGTAGCAAGCCATGAGAAGATGGGGGTTGAATCCTGGACAGCCTTTTTGTTCCAACTTTTTGTTTTTCCAAATTGAATAGCTGCTAGCAAGGGTAGCCCCTGGGAGGGCCTGATAGGGAATGTTGGTGAGGGAGGAGGCAAAAGGTGTTTGGTTTTGGAGAGAGAAGAAAATGGGTTTTTGTTAACTAATAGCCATTGCAGTCCTGACAGGGCAGAGGGATAAAGGTTGCAGTTGAGGGAATTGTGTGCTGTGATAGTTAATACTGAGTGTGAACTTGATTGGATTGAAGGACACAAAGTCTTGATCCTGGGTGTGTCTGTGAGGGTGTTGCCAAAAGAGATTAACATTTGAGTCAGTGGGCTGTGGAAGGCAGATCCACCCCTTATTCTGGTGGGCACCATCTGATCAGCTGCCAGCGAAAAATGTGAAAAGGAGAGATGGGCCCAGCATGCCAGCCTACATCTTTCTCACGTGCTGGATGCTTCCTGCCGTCGAACATCAGACTCCAAATTCTTGTTTTGGGACTCGGACTGACCCTCCTTGCTCCTCAAGCTTGCAGACAGCCTACTGTGGGACCTTGTGATCGTGTAAGTTAAAACTTAATAAACTCCCATATATATATGTATCTCCTATTAATTCTGTCTCTCGAGAGAACCCTGACTGATACTTGTGCCTTTTTTTCCAGGGAGTGCCCTTGAGTTGGACACATGGTGAGCAGCGCTGGCAGAGAGGGGAGGGGTTGGTGAGAGGTGTTTCATGGAACTGGGCTTGTAACATGTTTAGTTTTAGAGGCCATGAGGTGAAGGAGGTGACACCCCTGGGTGTGATGGTGTGGGTGGAGTCAATGAATTGGGGGAAAGATGTTTATTTGAGCAAGATTATAAACAGGTTTTGGGAATGGATTGGTTGAGTAGGTGAGATGCAGGTATATTTTGGACCAGGTTTATGTGGCCAGGTTGACAGGAAGAGCTGTGAACTGCTGGATTTATGTGGACAAACAAATGTAACAGTTGGAAGAAAGAGGGAAGTGTGACTGATTTAAGAGGCAATCTATGAGGTTGACGAAGGGGGTCCAACTGCCAGAGGTTGGGGGTGGTGACTCATTAATTTTATTTGGGGAGCATTATTACTCTAAAAAATAATTACTTTTTCTTTTTATTGTAAAGTGTACCTTACACACAGAAAAGTATATGAAACCTGTAGGCACATTTTAAATAATTATTGTAATAACTCCCTTGCTTTTCTTTATAGTGTTACCACCAGTATATTATTTATTATTATTATTATTTATTCTTCAATAAAAAGTAAAGTACTTTAAAATGTTTTATTTTGTTTATTTAGTTTTTAAACTTTTATTTTAGGTTTGGGGTACAGGTGAAGGTTTGTTACACAGGTAAACTTGTGTCATGGGGGTTTGTTGTACGGATTATTTCATCATCCACGTATTAAGCCCAGTACCCAAGAGTTATCTTTTCTGTTCCTCTCCCTCCTCCCACCGTTCCCCTCAAGTAGACCCCAGTGTCTGTTGTTTCCTTCTTTGTACTCATAAGTTCTTATCATTTAACTCCCACGTATAAGCGAGAACACGCAGTGTTTGGTTTTCTGTTCCTGCATTAGTTTGCCAAGGGTAATAGCCTCCAGCTCCATCTACTTTATAATGTTTTAAAAGATGAGATCATATAGTGAGTATTCTTTCTTTCAACACTACATTATGTATATCATATTTTATTCAACACTGTTAGTGAAATTCATATTGCTCCATGCAGTGGGAGTTTTAAAATCTCTTGTTGCTGTATAGTATTCCAATTATGTAAATATTCTACAATATATTTACCTATTCTCATGGATGTCTATTTAGTTTGTTTCCAGATTAGGACTATTACTATCATGAATAATCTATAAATAAACTTGTACATGACTTCAACCACTATGTGAAAAAATTTCTGTAGAGTTTACACCTAGGAAGGAAATATGCTGGGTCACAGAATATGCTCTCTTTCAAATTTACTACAATAATTATTCTAAATGCCAGTTTTTCAAAGTACAGTCTATCCTCATTATTTGTGAATTATGTATCTACAAATTCTCCTACTTGATAGAATAAATTTGCAACCCCCAAATTAACACTCACTGTGCTTTTGTGGTCATCTGGAGATTATGCATGCAGAGTGAAAAAAAAATTGAGTTGCATGATGTACACATTCCTGGCTGAGATAGAATGAGGCAAAACTTTGCCTTCTTGTTTTAATTTTCTTACTGTAAACAAGTGTTGTTACATGTCTATTAGTGCCCCTTTTTCTGCTTTGTGGTGCTTTTGTTGGCTGTTACACTGTTTACAATGGCCTTCGGAAACAACAGATGCTGAAGAGGATGTGGAGAAATAGGAACGCTTTTACACTGTTGGTGGGAGTGTAAATTAATTCAACCATTGTGGAAGACAGTGTGGCAATTCCTCAAGGATCTAGAATAAGAAATACCATTTGACTCAGCAATCCCATTACTGGGTATATGCCCAGGGGATTATACATCTTTATGCTATAAAGACACATGAACATGTATGTTTATTGCGGCACTATTCACAATAGCAAAGACTTGGAACCAACCCAAATGCCCGTCAGTGATAGACAATGTGGCACATAGACACCATGGAATACTATGCAGCCATAAAGAAGGATGAGTTCATGTCCTTTGCAGGGACATGGATGAAGCTGGAAACCATCATTCTCAGCAAACTAACACAAGAACAGAAAAAAAAATCACATATTCTCACTCATAAGTGGGAGCTGAACAATGAGAACACATGGACGTAGGGAGGGAAACATCACACACTGGGACCTGTCGTGGGGTGGGGAACAAGAGGAGGGATAGCATTAGGAGAAATAACTAATGTAGATGATGGGTTGATGAGTGCAGCAAACAACCACGGCACGTGTATACCTATGTAATGAAACTGCACATTCTGCACATGTACCCCAGAACTTAAAGTATAATAATAATTTAAAAAATGGCCCTCAAGTATAGTGCTGAAGTGCAGTCTAGAGTTTCTAAGTGCAAGAAACTGTGAGGTGTCTTAGAAGAAAATGTCTTATTAGTTAAGCTTCATTCATGAATGAGTTTTACTGCTCTTGGACATGAGTTCAAGGTTTAGAATCAAGAATATATATTAAATAAGGTGTCTTTAAACAGAAAATCACATAAAACAAAGGTATAAGTTGATTGATTGATGAAAATGTGATTAGAGCCTCTGAGAAATCTAACCCTGTGTTTCCCCTAACGGCAGTAGTTTAATATTGGTTAATTCAGTGTTTGTGGCAACTTCACAGAATATAACAATTGTAAATAAAAAGAATGAACTGTAGTTGGAGATTTATATGCCTAAGAACAATGTAGGAAATTTCCTAATGAAACATATTCCTGAAAAACCCATATAATGTCAGATTTTGATGGTGGATGTGCAGTAATATTCCATAATTGCTTTAATTTGCATTTTCTTATTACTAATCAAATTGAGTCATAAGAAAATAGAATATATTCATAGGTTTATTGACTATTTGAATATTCTTTTGAATTGCCCACTCGAAGTCTCTGGGACATTTTCAATGGATTGCCTTTTTAAGTGATTTTCAGAAGTTAAAAAAATTGCAATTTAGATAGTAGTCCTTTGTCAATTATATGTGTTCTAGATACCTTCTCTTTGTGATTTTTTTTTCCACTTTCTTTACGGTGGCTTTTGGTAAGTATAGACTTTCAACTTGTCATTTAATGTAATAGAATTTATTCATCATTCTCTTTATGTTCATGCTTATTGTATCTTGTTTAAGAAATTCTTTCCCATCAAAATACTATGAAGATATTTTTCTACACTTTACCTTTCCTATTTAGATCGACAATTCATCAGGGACTGATTTTTGTTTAAGATCAAGATTCTCCCCTCCTCTTGCCCCCATATGAGTAATCAGTTGACACAGAACCGTTTATTGAAAAGACTATTTCCCTTACTGTTGTACAGTGTTACCTTTGTCATAAATCAAATGCCCATATGTGTTTTGGCTTGTTTTGGGGCTCTATTGTACCCCACTGGTCTATTTGTCTATCCTTGCCCTGATATCACATCATCTTAATTACTGTAGCTTTATAATAAGTATTGTATGTAAGACTTCCAACTTTGTTCTTTTTCTGAAAAATTATTTTGGCTATTTTGGGTCCTTTGCACCTTTGCATTTCTACAAAAATTTTAGATCTCTTTATAGATTTTCACAAAAATAACCTCTTGGGATTGTGATTGTGATTTCACTTGTGGATTTCAGATTAAAACCGAGAGTAGTTGAAATCTTTATTTAGTTTTCAAATCCATGGTATATGCCTTATTTATATGGGTCTTCTTTAGTGTTCTTCAGTAAAATGTGTAATTTCCTTTATAAAGGTCTTGTATAACTTGTGACAGACTTAATTACCTCATACATTTGATGCTATTGTACATGATGTTTCTATGCTTACTTTTTGTAATTTTTTTGGTTGGAATGTAGAAATGTAATTGCTTATTTATTTTATATCCAGCAACCCTGCTATTAATTCTCTGATTATTATAAATCTAATTTAGGTTATTATGGATTTTCCACAAAACCAATTATATCATCCAATAATGACAGTTTTGTTCTTCTGGGACTCAAATGTTTGCTGGACTTTCCCACTATAGCTTCTATGTCTTTTAGTCTTTCTTATTTTTCTTGTCTCTCTCCTTATTCTGCATTCTGGGTAATTTCTTCTGCTCTGTCTTCCAGTTTACTAATCATTCTTCAGCTCTCTGTACTCTAATTTTAAACCCATCCCTTTTGTTTTGAAGTTCAATTGCTACAATTTTCTAGAAGTTTCATTCTGTTCTTTTTCACATTTGCTTGGTATCTTTTAACATATTTTCCTATTTCTTGTAAATATTTTCAAGTTTGACTTCCATTTCTTTAAACAAAACAAGTAAAGTTTTTTTTTTAATTCTTCAGATAATTCCTTTATCTGAAGTGTTTATAGATCTGTTTTTTAATGTCTACATTTTCTTATAAGTACCGCGCGCTAACCATTACGCCACTGGAGCCACTAATGTCTACATTTTCTGCTGAATTTCGATTATTTTTTCCCTCTGTGCTTTGTGTTTTTTGATTGTAATCTGTATATGTATGTATGTATGTATGTAAGTATGAATATATTTATTTTTTTAAATAATTTGAGGTATAAGATAAAGTTATATGTATGTTTGTATGTATGAATATATTTATTTTTTAAAATAATTCTTTGAGGTATAAGATAAAGCTATATTTCTCTGGAGAAGATTTATTTTTGCTTTTGCTAGGTGCCTGATTCATAAATCTAATAGAATAAAATTTCCTGACTTGTAGAATGTTAAGTACAGGAACTTGATTTAAATAAAGCCAATCTTACGTTTGAGCTGACTGCTTATTAAGTATACTATTCTGTAATTTGAGAGAATACGGTTCAGGACTTTCAAAAAGGTTGATAAATTATTTCTAGGCCTAAGTGCCAATTATCTGGCTAAAATGTATGGCTCTTAGTATGGGAATTCATTCTTATCCTGGGCCTTGTCCAATAATTATTACTGTGTCTCATTTTTGGAAAAATTTTAGTCAAAAATCATTATTTCCTGGTGGAATTAAGAATAATCACTGCCTCACTGTCTTCTGGCTATTGCCTGAACATTCCTGAAGCATTCTATTATAAATAAAAGCAATATAGACAAGTCATTGTTTTAAGGTGCTTGTCAGTGTCAGAAAAGTTTCCAGTAGATGAAAATAACTTTTTTGGTGGGGAGCTGGAAAAAATTAATTAATTACCACCAGATGTCTCTGATACCATGTCATTTTTATTATCCAATTTAACTAATGTTTATTGAGTATCAGCTAACCTCCCCCATACAAAATTGCATATAGCTGCATAAAGATGGAAGGAATTTTATAGCAAATACTAATATACCCACTACCTAGATTCCATATTTAATATTTTAAAATTTGCTTTACCACCTAACCATTTACCTGTCTGTATATTCATTGTAGTTTTTTATGCATTTCAGAGTAAATTGCAGACAGTAGTGCACTTCTTCCCTAAGTACTTCATTCAGTATGCCTATCATTAGAGTTCAATATTTATTCAGTTATTTCTCACTGTAGATTCCATATTTCTTAGTCATTCTTGAGGTAAATTTTATATTCTTTGACATTCACAAAATTTCAATGTAACATGCAATGACTTTTGATTAATGTATGCACCCCATCTGTATCAACAGAAGAGCATTAACCATCACCTTAGACATTTCCCTTGGGCTCCTTCTCAGCCATTTCCTGTGACCCCCTCAGAGACAGCCACTATTCTGTGTTTTTCCCATAGATTAGTTTTGCCCTTTCAAGAATCTTATACAAGTGAACTCATACTGTATGTATGCTTTTTGCAGACACTTTTTATTTTGGAATAATTGTAGATTCATAGTTGTAAGAAATAATAGAGAGATTCAGTACACCTTTCAGCCAGTTTTCCCCAATGTTTTCATCCCACATAACTATTGTACACTATCACAACCAGGAAATTGACGCTGATAGAATCCACCCACTTTATTCAGATTGTACTAGTTTTACATGCACTAATTTGCGTGTGTTTGTGTGTGTCTCTGTTTAGTTCTAGGCAATTTAATCACATATGTAGATTCATGTGATCAGCACCAGTCAAGATACAGTGTACTTCCACCACAAGGACTCTTTTTTAAGAATTATTATTATTTTTTGAGACGAAGTTTCTCTCTTGTCGCCCAGGCTGGAGTGCAATGGCGCAGTCTTGGCTCAATGCAGCCTCTGCCTCCTAGGTTCAAGTGATTCTCCCGCCTCAGCCTCCCAAATAGCTGGAATTATAGGCGCCTGCCACCACCATGCCTGGCTAACTTTAGAATTTTTAGTAGAGACGGGGTTTCACCATATTGGCCAGGCTGGTCGTAAACTCCTGACCTCAGGTGATCTGCCTGCCTCGGCCTCCCAAAGTGCTGGGATTACAGGCCTGAGTCACCGCACCCGGCCTGTACTACCCTTTTATAGACACAGCCACTTCCCTCCTTCCCCCACAACCCTTGGCAACCATGAATCTTTTCTCTATCTCTATCATTCTGCTGTTTGAGAATGTTATGTAAATGAGATCATACAGAATGTAACCTTCTGGTACTGGCTTTTCTCACTCAGCATAATTCTCTAGAGGTTATTCCAGGAAGTTGTGTGTATCAGTAGTTCTTTATTGCTGAGTAGTATTCCATGGTGTGTTTGTTCTACTTTGTTTAAACAACTCACCCTTTGAAGGACACTTTGGTTGTTTCCAGTTTGGGGCTATTGAGTAGAGCTGCAATGAATAGTCATATACACTTTTTTGTGTGAATGTAAGTCTTCATTTCTCTGGGATAAATACCCAAGTGTTAAATTGATAGGTCATATGGTAGGGAGATATTTAGTTTTGTGTGTTTGTTTGCTTTGTTTTACATTTTTGTATTATGATGAAATATTACATTTGCCATTTAAACCTTTTTTTTTTTTTTTTTTTTTTTGAGATGGAGTCTGGCGTTGTCTCCCAGGCTGGAGTGCAGTGGCTCTATCTCGGCTCACTGCAACCTCAGCCTCCCAGGTTCAGGCAATTCTGCTCGTATCAGCCTCCCAAGTAGCTGGGATTACAGGCACCTGTTACCATGCCCAGCTAAATTTTTTTGTATTTTTAGTAGGGATGGGGGTTTCACCATGTTGGCCAGGCTGGTCTTGAACTCCTGACCTTGTGATCTGCCTGCCTCAACCTCCCAAATTGCTAGGATTACAGGCGTGGGCCACCACGGCTAGCCCATTTAAACCATTTTAAATTGTACAATTTAATGGCGCTAATTATAATCTATGCAACCACCGCCACTATCTATTTCAAAACTTTTTCATCACCCCAATACAAACTCTGTAATTATGAAGCAATAACTCTCTACTTTTCCCTCCCCACTGTACCTGGTAACTTCTAATCTTGCTGTCTTTTTGAATTTGCCTATTCTAGATATGTCATATAAGTGAAATCATACAATGTTTGTTCTTTTGTGTCTAGCTTATTTCACTTAGCATATTTTCAAGATTCACCCATGTTGTAGCATTTATCAGAACTTTATTCCTTTTGATGACTAAAATTCCATTTATGTACATTCCACATTTTGTTTAGCTATTCATCTGTTGATGGAAATGTAGGTTTTCACCTTTTGGTTATTATGAATAATGTTCCAATGAACATTGTTGTACAAGTATCTGTTTAAATCCCTGTTTTCAATTATTTTGGGTGTATACCTCGAAGTGGAATTTCTAGGTCATACGGTAATTCCATATTTAGCTTTTTGAAGATGTGTACAGATTTTTATGTGAACGTTAGCTTTCATCTCTCTGGAATAACTGTCCAAGAGTGAAACTGCTGAGTCATATGGTAGGCACTTGTTTGGTTATGTAAGCAGCTACCAAACTGTTTTTCAGAGCAGCTGTACCATTTTACCTTCCTATCAGCAGTGTATCAGTGATCCCGCTTCTCTGCATTCTTGCTATCACTTAGGATTATCACTGTTAAAAATGAATTCTCGTAGATGTGTAGTGACATCTCATTGTAGTTTAACGTATTTGCCTAGGGCCTAATGATGTTGAACATTTTTCCTGTGCTTATTTGCCATCTGAATATTCTCTTCGGTGTAATATGTCCCTTAATGTCTTTTCAAACTGGCTTTTTAAAACGCTGTTGATTTTTGAGAGCTCTTATATACTCTAGGTACAAGTCCTTTGTTGGTTACGTGGTTTGCAAATATTTTCTCCCAGTCTGTGCGTTTACAGTCCTCTTTACAGGGTCTTTTACAGAGCAAACTTAAAAACAAATAGCTTTATTAAGATTCAGTTCACATACCACATGGTTCACTTATTTAAAATGTACAATTCAATGGTTTTTCTTTTTTTTAAATTTTTTTATTTTTTATTTTTATTTTTATTTATTTTATTATTATTATTATACTTTAAGTTCTAGGGTACAGGTGCATAACGTGCAGGTTTGTTACATATGTATACTTGTGCCATGTTGGTGTGCTGCACCCATCAACTCATCAGCACCCATCAACTAGTCATTTATATCAGGTATAACTCCCAATGCAATCCCTCCCCCCTCCCTCCTCCCCATGATAGGTCCCAGTGTGTGATGTTCCCCTTCCCGAGTCCAAGTGATCTCATTGTTCAGTTCCCACCTATGAGTGAGAACATGCGGTGTTTGATTTTCTGTTCTTGTGATAGTTTGCTAAGAATGATGGTTTCCAGCTGCATCCATGTCCCTACAAAGGACACAAACTCATCCTTTTTTATGGCTGCATAGTATTCCATGGTGTATATGTGCCACATTTTCTTAATCTAGTCTGTCACTGATGGACATTTGGGTTGATTCCAAGTCTTTGCTATTGTGAATAGTGCCGCAATAAACATACGTGTGCATGTGTCTTTATAGCAGCATGATTTATGATCCTTTGGGTATATACCCAGTAATGGGATGGCTGGGTCATATGGTACATCTAGTTCTAGATCCTTGAGGAATCGCCATACTGTTTTCCATAATGGTTGAACTAGTTTACAATCCCACCAACAGTGTAAAAGTGTTCCTATTTCTTCACATCCTCTCCAGCACCTGTTGTTTCCTGACTTTTGAATGATTGCCGTTCTAACTGGTGTGAGATGGTATCTCATTGTGGTTTTGATTTGCATTTCTCTGATGGCCAGTGATGATGAGCATTTTTTCATGTGTCTGTTGGCTGTATGCACGTCTTCTGTTGAGAAATGTCTGTTGATATCCTTTGCCCACTTTTTGATGGGGTTGTTTATTTTCTTGTAAATTTGTTTGAGTTCTTTGTAGGTTCTGGATATTAGCCCTTTGTCAGATGAGTAGACTGCAAAAATTTTCTCCCATTCTGTAGGTTGCCTGTTCACTCTGATGGTAGTTTCTTTTGCTGTGCAGAAGCTCTTTAGTTTAATTAGATCCCATTTGTCAATTTTGACTTTTGCTGCGGTTGCTTTTGGTGTTTTAGATATGAAGTTCTTGCCCATGCCTATGTCCTGAATGGTACTACCTAGGTTTTCTTCTAGGGTTTTTATGGTATTAGGTCTAACATTTAAGTCTCTAATCCATCTTGAATTAATTTCGTATAAGGAGTAAGGAAAGGATCCAGTTTCAGCTTTCTACTTATGGCTAGCCAATTTTCCCAGCACCGTTTATTAAATAGGGAATCCTTTCCCCATTTCTTGTTTCTCTCAGGTTTGTCAAAGATCAGATGGCTATAGATGTGTGGTATTATTTCTGAGGACTCTGTTCTGTTCCATTGGTCTATATCTCTGTTTTGGTACCAGTATCATGCTGTTTTGGTTACTGTAGCCTTGTAGTATAGTTTGAAGTCAGGTAGCGTGACGCCTCCAGCTTTGCCCTTTTGACTTAGGATTGTCTTGGCAATGCGGGGTCTTTTTTGGTTCCATATGAACTTTAAAGCAGTTTTTTCCAATTCTGTGAAGAAACTCATTGGTAGCTCGATGGGGATGGCATTGAATCTATAAATAACCTTGGGCAGTATGGCCATTTTCATGATATTGATTCTTCCTATCCATGAGCATGGTATGTTCTTCCATTTGTTTGTGTCCTCTTTTATTTCACTGAGCAGTGGTTTGTAGCTCTCCTTGAAGAGGTCCTTGACATCCCTTGTAAGTTGGATTCCTAGGTATTTTATTCTCTTTGAAGCAATTGTGAATGGAAGTTCATTCCTGATTTGGCTCTCTGTTTGTCTGTTACTGGTGTATAAGAATGCTTGTGATTTTTGCACATTAATTTTGTATCCTGAGACTTTGCTGAAGTTGCTTATCAGCTTGAGATTTTGGGCTGAGACAATGGGGTTTTCTAAATACACAATCATGTCATCTGCAAACAGGGACAATTTGACTTCTTCTTTTCCTAACTGGATACCCTTGATTTCTTTCTCTTGCCTGATTGCCCTAGCCAGAACTTCCAACACTATGTTGAATAGGAGTGGTGAGAGAGGGCATCCCTGTCTTGTGCCAGTTTTCAAAGGGAATTTTTCCAGTTTTTGCCCATTCAGTATGATATTGGCTGTGGGTTTGTCATAAATAGCTCTTATTATTTTGAGGTACATTCCATCAATACCGAATTTCTTGGGTGTTTTTAGCATGAAGGGCTGTTGAATTTTGTCAAAAGCCTTTTGTGCATCTATTGAGATAATCATGTGGTTCTTGTCTTTGGTTCTGTTTATATGCTGGATTACGTTTATTGATTTGCGAATGTTGAACCAGCCTTGCATCCCAGGGATGAAGCCCACTTGATCATGGTGGATAAGCTTTTTGATGTGCTGCTGAATCCGGTTTGCCAGTATTTTATTGAGGATTTTTGCATCAATGTTCATCAGGGATATTGGTCTAAAATTCTGTTTTTTTGTTGTGTCTCTGCCAGGCTTTGGTATCAGGATGATGTTGGCTTCATAAAAAGAGTTAGGGAGGATTCCCTCTTTTTCTATTGATTGGAATAGTTTCAGAAGGAATGGTACCAGCTCCTCCTTGTACCTCTGGTAGAATTCAGCTGTGAATCCATCTGGTCCTGGACTTTTTTTTGGTTGGTAGGCTATTAATTATTGCCTCAATTTCAGAGCCTGCTATTGGTCTATTCAGGGATTCAACTTCTTCCTGGTTTAGTCTTGGAAGAGTGTAAGTGTCCAGGAAATTATCCATTTCTTCTAGATTTTCTAGTTGATTTGCGTAGAGGTGTTTATAGTATTCTCTGATGGTAGTTTGTATTTCTGTGGGGTTGCTGGTGATATCCCCTTTATCATTTTTTATTGCATCTATTTGATTCTTCTCTCTTTTCTTCTTTATTGGTCTTGCTAGTGGTCTGTCAATTTTGTTGATCTTTTCAAAAAACCAACTCCTGGATTCATGGATTTTTTGGAGGGTTTTTTGTGTCTCTATCTCCTTCAGTTCTGCTCTGATCTTAGTTATTTCTTGCCTTCTGCTAGCTTTTGAATGTGTTTGCTCTTGCTTCTCTAGTTCTTTTAATTGTGATGTTAGAGTGTCAATTTTAGATCTTTCCAGCTTTCTCTTGTGGGCATTTAGTGCTATAAATTTCCCTCTACACACTGCTTTAAATGTGTCCCAGAGATTCTGGTATGTTGTATCTTTGTTCTCATTGGTTTCAAAGAACATCTTTATTTCTGCCTTCATTTCATTATGTACCCAGTAGTCATTCAGGAGCAGGTTGTTCAGTTTCCATGTAGTCGAGCGGTTTTGTTTGAGTTTCTTAGTCCTGAGTTCTAGTTTGATTGCACTGTGGTCTGAGAGACAGTTTGTTATAATTTCTGTTCTTTTACATTTGCTGAGGAGTGCTTTACTTCCAATTATGTGGTCAATTTTGGAATAAGTGCGATGTGGTTCTGAGAAGAATGTATATTCTGTTGATTTGGGGTGGAGAGTTCTATAGATGTCTATTAGGTCCGCTTGGTGCAGAGATGAGTTCAATTCCTGGATATCCTTGTTAACTTTCTGTCTCATTGATCTGTCTAATGTTGACAGTGGGGTTTTGAAGTCTCCCATTATTATTGTATGGGAGTCTAAGTCTCTTTGTAAGTGTCTAAGGACTTGCTTTATGAATCTGGGTGCTCCTGTATTGGGTGCATATATATTTAGGATAGTTAGCTCTTCCTGTTGAATTGATCCCTTTACCATTATGTAATGACCTTCTTTGTCTCTTTTGATCTTTGATGGTTTAAAGTCTGTTTTATCAGAGACTAGGATTGCAACCCCTGCTTTTTTTTTGTTATCCATTTGCTTGGTAGATCTTCCTTCATCCCTTTATTTTGAGCCTATGTGTGTCTCTGCACGTGAGATGGGTCTCCTGAATACAGCAGACTGATGGGTCTTGACTCTCTATCCAGTTTGCCAGTCTGTGTCTTTTAATTGGAGCATTTAGTCCATTTACATTTAAGGTTAATATTGTTATGTGTGAACTCGATCCTGCCATTATGATATTAACTGGTTATTTTGCTTGTTAGTTGATGTAGTTTCTTCCTAGCCTCGATGGTCTTTACATTTTGGCATGTTTTTGCAATGGCTGGTACCGGTTGTTCCTTTACATGTGTAGGGCTTCCTTCAGAGTCTCTTGTAAGGCAGGCCTGGTGGTGACCAAATCTCTAAGCATTTGCTTATCTGTAAAGGATTTTATTTCTCCTTCACTTATGAAAGTTAGTTTGGCTGGATATGAAATTCTGGGTTGAAAATTCTTTTCTTTTAGAATGTTGAATATTGGCCCCCACTCTCTTCTGGCTTGTTGAATTTCTGCCGAGAGATCTGCTGTTAGTCTGATGGGCTTTCCTTTGTGTGTAACCTGACCTTTCTCTCTGGCTGCCCTTAAGATTTTTTCCTTCATTTCAACTTTGGTGAATCTGGCAATTATGTGTCTTGGAGTTGCTCTTCTCGAGGAGTATCTTTATGGCATTCTCTGTATTTCCTGAATTTGAATGTTGGCCTGCCCTACTAGGTTGGGGAAGTTCTCCTGGATGATATCCTGAAGAGTGTTTTCCAACTTGGTTCCATTTTCCCCCTCACTTTCAGGGATCCCAATCAGACGTAGATTTGGTATTTTTACATAATCCCATACTTCTTGCAGGCTTTGTTCATTTCTTTTTCTTCTTTTTTCTTTTGGTTTCTCTTCTCGCTTCATTTCATTCATTTGATCCTCAATTGCTGATACTCTTTCTTCCAGTTGATCGAGTCGGTTACTGAAGCTTGTGCATTTGTCACGTATTTCTCATGTCATGGTTTTCATCTCTGTCATTTCATTTATGACCTTCTCTGCATTAATTATTCTAGCTATCACTTCTTCCACTCTTTTTTCAAGATTTTTAGTTTCTTTGTGCTGGGTACGTAATTCCTCCTTTAGCTCTGAGAAGTTTGATGGACTGAAGCCTTCTTCTCTCATCTCGTCAAAGTCATTCTCTGACCAGCTTTGATCCGTTGCTGGCGATGAGCTGCGCTCCTTTGCAGGGGGAGATGCGCTCTTATTTTTTGAATTTCCAGTTTTCTGCCCTGCTTTTTCCGCATCTTTGTGGTCTTATCTGCCTCTGGTCTTTTATGATGGTGACGTACTGATGGGGTTTTGGTGTAGGTATCCTTCCTGTTTGATAGCTTTCCTTCTGACAGTCAGGACCCTCAGCTGTAGGTCTGTTGGAGATTGCTTGAGGTCCACTCCAGACCCTGTTTTCCTGGGTATCAGCAGCAGAGGTTGTGGAAGATAGAATATTGCTGAACAGCGAGTGTACCTGTCTGATTCTTACTTTGGAAGCTTTCTCTCAGCGGTGTACTCCACCCTGTGAGGTGTGGGGTGTCAGTCTGCCCCTAGTGGGGGATGTCTCCCAGTTAGGCTACTCAGGGGTCAGGGACCCGCTTGAGCAGGCAGTCTGTCGCTTCTCAGATCTCAACCTCCATGTTGGGAGATCCACTGCTCTCTTCAAAACTGTCAGACAGAGTCGTTTGCATCTGTAGAGGTTTCTGCTGCTTTTGTTGTTGTTGTTGTTGTTGTTGTTTAGCTGTGCCCTGTCCCCAGAGGTGGAGTCTACAGAGACAGGCAGGCTTCCTTGAGCTGCTGTGAGCTCCTCCCAGTGGCTTTGTTTAACTACTTAAGCCTCAGCAATGGTGGGCGCCCCTCCCCCAGTCTCGCTGCTGCCTTGCAGTTAGATGGCAGACTGCTGTGCTAGCAATGAGGGAGGCTCCGTGGGCGTGGGACCCTCCCAGCCAGGTGTAGGATATAATCTCCTGGTGTGCCCGTTTGCTTAAAGCGCAGTATTGGGGTGGGAGTTACCTGATTTTCCAGGTGTTGTGTGTCTCAGTTCCTCTGGCTAGGAAAAGGGATTCCCTTCCCCCTTGCGCTTCCCAGGTGAGGCGATGCCTCGCCCTGCTTCAGCTCTCGCTGGTTGGGCTGCAGCAGCTGACCAGCACCAATTGTCCGGCACTTCCTAGTGAGATGACCCCAGTACCTCAGTTGAAAATGCAGAAATCACTGGTCTTCTGTGTCGCTCGCGCTGGGAGTTGGAGACTGGAGCTGTTCCTATTCGGCCATCTTGCTCCGCCCCTCCCAATGGTTTTTCTTACATCCACACATATGTGCAGCCATCACCACGGTCAACTATAGAACATCTTCATCAACCCAGAAAAACTTTGTACCCTTAGCTATTCCCTCTCTATATGTAGACTTTTGTGACTGGCTTCTTCCGGTATGCTAGTTGTGAATAATGCAGGAAATTGATGTTACTAAATGAGTAAGATTTGGGCTATCTTGTGCACTAACAAATCTCTTTTTAAAATTATTATTTTATTTTATTTTACCTTGTGTAGGGACAAAGTCTCACTATGTTGCCCTGGCTGATCTCAAACTCCTGGCCTCAAGTGATCCTCTCACCTTTGGCCTTCCCCGGTGTTGGGATTACATGATTGGACCACCATGCATGGCTAACAAAGTCTCTTAAAAAAGAAAAATTATTGTCCTAATCTTAACCTGTAATATTAATACAAAACATGTAGTAACATAATCTGTCTATTGTTATTTTAATAACTTGTATTTCTATATACCATATGACTATGTAAAACTGAAAGTTCTTATAAAATGCCATTTATAATTATTCCAGAGAAAACGAAATACTTACATATAAATCTAACAAAACATGGCCACATCTGTATACTGAAAATTATAAAATGCTGATGAAAAAAGAAAAATCAAAGATAACCTAAATAAATATTTTAAAAATACGTTTTCTAGTATTGTAAGGGATTTTATTAACACTTTGTTTTTAAAAATATACTTTTTCTAATGATAGCAATTATTATCTCCCTTATATTAGGCCATAATGAAACAGAAAGTGGAAGTTATAAAATCAGAGATTGTACATAATTCACTTTCTAGAGGTTTCCATAGTCTTTGAAAATTAAGATTCTTATTAAGTCACATGTGTACTTTAAAGACAATACATTCAAATTACATATAAGAATGATACTGCTGTATAGCCTCATAGGTTTTTATCTGAACCACTCAAGGGCCAGGCACAGATCTCTGTTAAATTTGATAGTCAGCATTTTCATTTTTGGATTCATCACTCTCTATGTGTGATCTTTTTATTCACAGATGATGCTTCTGACTGGTTGTCAGTAGCGCATGTACTCTAAGTTATTTTTATGACCCGTCAACCACATAGTAATTGAAATCCTGCTGTGTGACCTGTTCTGGGTGACATGGGAGCAGATCAAAGATGTGGAGGATATGCATTCTGCCCTCTGAAATCTCACAGTGTACTTCGGCAGACAGGTTATTGCAAGATACTACAGAATATCAAAGTGCATTGTGCAGACACTTAGAGGAGAGTTCAGATTTTAAAAGACAGCAACCATGATCCACCCACAGTAAACACACAATAAGTTAGGAAAGAGAGATTCTTATTCCTTCCTTAGAGATGGCATTACCCTCTTTTTTTTTCCCTCATAGCTCTAAGTGTGCATTTAAATATTTATTTGCTCTTACTTACTTACATTCTCGTCTGTCTCCCCACAACAATGTAAGTTCCATGAGATTTCAGGTTCAATATGAAAAGTGGACCTTCTAAACAAATGAAATACTTACTTTATAAATGACACCCAAAATCGAGGCTCTGTGTGCTTCAGAGAGCAGAGAGAACTTCCCTGGGGCGGTAACATTTGCTCTGTGCCAGGAGAAAATGCAAAGGATACATTTATAGAAGTGGAGCTGCTACTGGGTCTAAGGGAATGCATGTTTCACATTTTGTTAGATCCTTTCAAGTTGCTACATTGAAGAGCAATGTCTAACTTGTCTTCCTGCCTTTCCACATTTATTGAGCGCCTATTCTGTGCCAGAGACACTATTCTAGAATTTGAAGAATGAGCTGGGGTTTATTTGGCAGGGACAGGTGTGAAGAGGGATGATATTCCAGGCACAGGGAGCACCAGGAGCACAGGCATGGAGAGCTGGAATGACATGCAAGCAATTGTGTATTTTGGTGAGGAATGGCCAGACATAAAGAGGTAAAGGAATTTAGGGCCAGGTCCAGAATTAGGTGAGCTGAAGAGAGGGCAGATCTCTCAGTGGAAGTAATACACATCAGATTTTGGAATGGCAAGACAAGAGAATCTAAGTTAAAGATGAGTAGGGACATGAATCAATTTCCGTGGATTATCTCCTGCCTACCCTCTCTTACTTCTTTCCTGTGTGTCTAACTTGTCTTTCTTCCTTTCCACATTTATTGAGCACCTATTTTGTGCCAGACACTGTTCTAGGTGCTGAGGAGAACAAGGCAAAGTCCTGCTGTCATAGAGCTTGCATTCTAGTGGAGGAGACATACAACAAACAAAGAAAGTAGGAGAGGAATGAAGGAGGGAAGAAAGGAAAAAAGGAAGTCTAGAGGGTAATACAGGCATACCTTGAAGAGATGATGGGGTTCTGTTCCAGATCACCACAAAAAAATGAATATCACAATAAAGTGAGTCACATGAATTTTTTGGTTTGCCAGTGCATATAAAAGTTATGTGCATATAAAAGTTATACTGTATTGTAGTCTATTAAGTGTGCAATAGTGTTATGACTAAAAAAAATCCTTAATTTAAAAAATATATTCTTGCTAAAAAATACTAACAGATGAGCACACGTTGTTGGAGAAATGGTGCCTGTAGACTTGCTCAATACAGGGTTGGTACAAACCTTCAATTTGCAAAAAACACAGTAAACTGCAAAATGCATGAAAGCAAAGCACAATAAAATGAGGTGTGCCTGTAAGTGCTATAATAGAAATAACTAAGTCGAGGAGAGTTTGGTGTGAGAGTTATATAATTGATGGCTGTGGTGGAGGGAACAGGCAACCTGGAGAGCAGATGCTGTACCCTCACCTCCTGCTGAAGTCCTGCCCTGCCCCATTTGCAGCAGCTGTCACTGATCACACAGGCTGATGGGATTTGTCTCCTCTCTGAACTCAACTCACTCTGATTTTGTGGCACCTCTCTCCTTCTGGCTTCTGTTTTTGTTTTTAATCTTCCATGTTCAACTGCAAGTTCCTTGATATGGTTAGGCTTTGTGTCCCCACCCAAATCTCATCTTGATTTATAATCCCCATAATCCCCGTGTGTCAAGGGAGAGACCAGGTGGAGGTAATTGGATCATGGGGGTAGTTTCCCCCATGCTGTTCTCATGATAGTGAGTGAGATCTCACAAGATCCGGTGGTTGTATAAGTGTTTGGTAGTTCGTCCTGCATTCATTCTCCTTCCTGCTGCCTTGTGAAGAAAGTGCCTTGCTTCCCCTTCGCCTTCCACCATGATTGTAAGTTTTCTAAGGCCTCCCCAGTCATGCTGAACTGTGAGTCAATGAAACCTCTTTCCTTTATATATTATCCAATCTTGGGCAGTTCTTTATAGCACTGTGAAAATGGACTAATACCCTCCTTGAGGACAAGGGCTGAGTTTTTTCATGTTTAGATCCCACCCTGGAGCACAGTCCCTTGAAGCACATAACCCTTATTTTTAAAATGAATACTAGTGTTGGAAACTTAGCTAGTTACATTTTCTGTTTTTCTTTTCCCTTGTGTCTCAAAACATTTGCATGAAACATAGTCTCTGCTGCTGAGGAATCCTTTTGCTCCTGCTGAGTAGTTCCTGCCTGCATCTTTAATCCTATGGAGGTGACAGCCTTTGTTCCATTCAGGGTAAGATGAAGGGCCTCTAGTATTGTGCTCCTGACCTCATAATGAGAATTACCAGCAGGACTGGATGGATTCCTAAGGAATGTGAGCCTGCTCTCTTGTAAATGTTTTTAATAATAAATGATAAGAAAGGCAAAAGCACAATGTCTTTATTTCTTTATTATGGAAAGTCCTTGTAGATGTTCAGTGCCCAAATTTAAACTAAAAAAGAAAAGCATCATTTTGGGCCTTTGGTTTCATATCATGAAGTAATTTGTTTGGAGTGAGCTAATGCTTCCTTTGGGATCAGAGGAGTTTCTGGAAATTATGAATGCACCTTGTTTTTTGGCTTAATTGCAGAAAGTTTTGGTAAGGGTGATTGTATTAGCAAGAGCTTTCCAGAGACATAGAAATAACAGGCAGTATAACTCTGTCTCTATCTCTAATCTTGTCTCTATTATCTTCATCTCCATCTCTTGATCTGTCCCTCTATTATGAGGAATTGGCTCATGTGGTTATGGAGGTGGAGAAGTTCAAAGATCTACAGCTTGCAAGCTGGAAACCCAGGATAACCTGGGTTCCAGTTTGAGTCTGAAGGCCTGAGAACCAGTAGAGTCAATGGTGTAAGTTTTAGTCTGAGTCTGTGTCTGAAGTCAGGAGAAGACAAATATCCCTGCTGGGAGACAGGAATAGAGACAAAAATTCTCTCTTCCTTCAACTTTGTTCCATTCAGGCCTCCAACAAACTGGGTAAGGCCCATCCACACTGGGGAAGGCAATCTGCTTTACTCAGTCTACCAGTTTAAATGTCAATCTCATCTAGAAACAGCCTCACAGACACATCCAGAATAATGACAAACCAAATATCTGGGCACCCTCTGGCCTAGTCAAGTCGACACATTAAAATTAGCCATCACAATGATGTTAGGTTGTGACCGGTGGGTTTAAGTGGGAAATGGATTATGATTAGAAATGTGAGTTAGCTTTGTCCTGAAACCCTTCAGAAAATCATAACTTTAGGTCCTTGTAGGAGAAGTCACCTTTTGATAGGTGGCAGGAACGTGGCAGGAAAAGCTCTTTAGTATCAGATTCTAAAAATATGGACTGTTAGCACCAGAAGGAGAATTAGTGAGCCAGCCTCTTCGTCATATACTGACAGAAGTGAGAGCCAGAGCCGTGAAGGACTTACAGTCAGGCAGTGATTCCGACATGTTTACAACCTAGGTCTTTTGATTTGTTTACATTCCTCTATATTGTTGAAATGTGATAAGTGAAGGAGCTTGGTGACTGTAAAATATTACACATATATGAACTACTATCATCCCATCATCTCATTGTGCTGTCTCTTATCCTAACTTATTATTAGTGTGACATTGACCTAGTCATTTGATCTCCCTGAGCTTTAGCTTACTTACTCTTCCATAGCTCATTTTCAAGATAATAGAGATAGTGGTTGAAAGAACCTTAGAATTCACCAAAATCCTCTTGTCCTTTGCTTCCATTGACTCTCCTTTTGTCTCACCTCTTGCCTCTTTCTGCCCATCCTATTTCCTGACTTACTGGCTGAACTGAAAGCACAATTCCCCAAATACCCCAGGTTCTTTTTTTTTTTTTTTGGTCTCAGATCATCTGCACATGATGTGCCCTCTGCTGTCTTTACCCTGATAAATCCTATTATTTTTAAGGCTCAATTTGAGCATCAACTTCTGAAGATTTTCTTGGATGCCGTCTTATAAGCTTCCCCAGCACCCAATGCCTCCTGCTATCACAGTGTTTATTGCACTGTATTGTAACTGTCTTCTTAGATCTCTCTTTTTCCAGGCTGTGAGCTCCTCAACTCTGAATACCAGTGCCTGCACTGTACCTGAAACATAGAAGAGGCTCAGTAGATGTTTGTTTAATGATATGTAGATAGATTGCTGATTAGTTATTTCCAAGAGATGACACTGTCTTTTCTTTCACAACTCCTGGGAAGCCCCTCAGTGCTACTTTCCTAATGGAAAGAGCTCGAAGGGAATGGCTTCTGAGCCTTCAACACTGAGGACAGCATGAAACTAGCCACTTGCCACCTGGCTATACCTAATATGCTAAACCACGTATAAAGAAGGGAGCTCCAGAAAGATATATTGCAAGCCCCCAAGAAGGTATGACTGCTTGTGAGTTTGCAAGATCTAGCATACACAGGCAGGCTCTTTATTCTGGGGAGGTAGCTGTGAGGTTTTTCTCTGCTACTGGAGGATGGGAAGAGGTAAGCCATTCTCTAAATCTCAGACGTTTTTCTCTCTGAGTTTGTGGAGTGGTTTCTAATGTAAGTGCTAACTTACGCTGCTGCTAATTGCTGCTGATTGCTGGTAAATTTGCTGGCAATAGCAACTGGCTGTCCTGGCAGCAGCAATGGCATATCCCAAGATAGCAGAAGTAGGGATAGAAAGCTGTAAGTGGTGCTGGGATGCCTGGATGAGAAGCCCAGATTGCCAAGACAGCCTAACAAGCCACTTGGCAAGGGGATCCCAGAAGGAAAACCTCACTTGGAAACCCAAGGCCACTAAGAGGTAGGGAAACAGAGAGCATGATTCCAGCAGACACTGGGACTCTGCTGCATTAATCTTCTTGTTAAAAGTTGAACGGATGCCACCAAGCTTGAGGAAAGTTGCTTCTTAGTAGCTCAGTGTGTCAGAATTCTGAAGAAATATAAGATAAAATAAGGGGAGTAATATCAAATGGAAATAAGGAAATTCAAGATTTTGGTAAACTGATAAAAATTAGTGAAGGGCATGCACGCTGACATGTAACAGAATATTATTCTAGAATATTAGGACTACCTAATAATTATTGGCCCATCCTTCTTCTCTGCAGCACACTTTTAAGGGAGAACTTTCTTCTTCACTTCTGATTTTCCTCTTCTCCTGGGCTGGTGTGAAAATATGTACAGAAGTCCTTTCCATGTATGATTGATTGATTTATTGAACAAACGTTTATTGAGCCCAGTGACTGCACTGTCCTAGGCTTTAGGCCTATAACATGACATTAGATGGAATTTAACTTGTTTCAGGCTTTTTCTGCTTTTTTCTTACTCCTTTGACAGTTTAATGCAGCTATCAACCCTGCCTGGATGCTCCTTCCTTTTCTTTTTTAGGTTGGGATGGATGGGGGTGGGACAGGTGGTACTGCCTGTCCCTGAGGCAGACAGATGATGTTCCAGAGGGAGACTAGGGCACTTTCTTGGTAATTTATAGGTCATCAACAGACATAAAGGGAAAGGAAGTGCCACTTGAAGTTACTGTGTCAGCTGAGGACTCAAGCATATGAACATGTGATGTACCATTCCCTACTCATTGGAACACCTATAGGTATTTTTAAACCCATTTGACACATGAGGCATGTTAGGGAATTTGCCCAATATCATATATCCAGTAACTGGGGGAACTGAGATTTGAACTCAGATTCGTTTGAATCTGTATGTCATATTCTTTTGGCTGCAGCCTTTACATCCCTCATTCAAGGCAGTAAAAGATGGGAGTAGCACCATACTTATCTGTCCCTTTTATGAGAAAAGAAAAAACTACCTTGGACAACCCCAGAAGACTTACGCTTGTTTCCCACTGACCAGAATTGTATTACGAGGACCCCTTAGGCGACCCTCTTACATGGCTCCTTATATCCCCTCCACCAGCTGCAAGGAAGGCTGGGAGGGCAAGTGTTTGGCGTTTCTATCCCATATAGTGAAAAGTGACAAGGGGGTAGGGAGTTGAGACAATCAACAGAGGCTGACTTCTTTTTACTACAACTTTTGTGCCACATTCTTTCATTAGATAACTTTGTACATTCTATGTGATTTTAGTCAATTAATGCAAGACTCCTCACTTTCTGGGTTTTGAAGGTGACAGCATATCTCTGATTTATTATGTATTGATTTTACAGTTCAATTCTGAATATATTTTAATTTTTTCCTGTCTCTGAGTTTATGAGGGACACTTATTCAGAAAGCCCATAGGGGCTAACAATAATGCGTGTGGTGCCAGGATCAGAGATCAAGAGTGGAAAGTCCTGAAC
Organism: Trachypithecus francoisi; assembly: GCF_009764315.1. Lineage (NCBI taxonomy): Eukaryota > Metazoa > Chordata > Mammalia > Primates > Cercopithecidae > Trachypithecus > Trachypithecus francoisi. The sequence continues at coordinate 21,758,617 of NW_022681472.1, read as the reverse complement.
ATATTCCCTGTCACATAGCAAGCATTCAGCAAATAGTTACTGCTATGGTTTAAATGTTCCCCCCAAAATTCATGTTGAAATTTAAAAAAAAATTTTTTTTTTATTTTATTATACTTTAAGTTCTAGGGTACATGTGCATAACATGCAGATTTGTTACATATGTATACTTGTGCCATGTTGGTGTGCTGCACCCATCAACTCGTCAGCACCCATCAATTCATTATTTATATCATGTATAACTCCCAGTGCAATCCTTTCCCCCTCTCCCCTCCCCATGATAGGCCCCAGTGTGTGATGTTCCCCTTCCCGAGTCCAAGTGATCTCATTGTTCAATTCCCACCTATGAGTGAGAACATGCGGTGTTTGGTTTTCAGTTCTTGTGACAGTTTGCTAAGAATGATGGTTTCCAGCTGCATCCATGTCCCTACAAAGGACACAAACTCATCCTTTTTTATGGCTGCATAGTATTCCATGGTGTATATGTGCCACATTTTCTTAATCCAGTCTGTCACAGATGGACATTTGGGTTGATTCCAAGTCTTTGCTATTGTGAATAGTGCCGCAATAAACATACGTGTGCATGTGTCTTTGTAGTAGAATAATTTATAATCCTTTGGGTATATACCCAGTAATGGGATGGCTGGGTCATATGGTACATCTAGTTCTAGATCCTTGAGGAATCGCCATACTGTTTTCCATAATGGTTGAACTAGTTTACAGTCCCACCAACAGTGTAAAAGTGTTCCTATTTCTCCACATCCTCTCCAACACCTGTTGTTTCCTGACTTTTGAATGATTGCCGTTCTAACTGGTGTGAGATGGTATCTCATTGTGGTTTTGATTTGCATTTCTCTGATGGCGAGTGGTGATGAGCATTTTTTCATGTGTCTGTTGGCTGTATGCACGTCTTCTGTTGAGAAATGTCTGTTGATATCCTTTGCCCACGTTTTGATGGGGTTGTTTGTTTTTTTCTTGTAAATTTGTTTGAGTTCTTTGTAGATTCTGGATATTAGCCCTTTGTCAGATGAGTAGATTGCAAAAATTTTCTCCCATTCTGTAGGTTGCCTGTTCACTCTGATGGTAGTTTCTTTTGCTGTGCAGAAGCTCTTTAGTTTAATGAGATCCCATTTGTCAATTTTGGCTTTTGCTGCCGTTGCTTTTGGTGTTTTAGACATGAAGTCCTTGCCCATGCCTATGTCCTGAATGGTACTATCTAGGTTTTCTTCTAGGGTTTTTATGGTATTAGGTCTAACATTTAAGTCTCTAATCCATCTTGAATTAATCTTCGTATAAGGAGTAAGGAAAGGATCCAGTTTCAGCTTTCTACTTATGGCTAGCCAATTTTCCCAGCACCATTTATTAAATAGGGAATCCTTTCCCCATTTCTTGTTTCTCTCAGGTTTGTCAAAGATCAGATGCCTGTAGATGTGTGGTATTATTTCTGAGGACTCTGTTCTGTTCCATTGGTCTATATCTCTGTTTTGGTACCAGTACGATGCTGTTTTGGTTACTGTAGCCTTGTAGTATAGTTTGAAGTCAGGTAGCGTGACACCTCCAGCTTTGTCCTTTTGACTTAGGATTGTCTTGGCAATGCGGGGTCTTTTTTGGTTCCATATGAACTTTAAAGCAGTTTTTTCCAATTCTGTGAAGAAACTCATTGGTAGCTCGATGGGGATGGCATTGAATCTATAAATAACCTTGGGCAGTATGGCCATTTTCATGATATTGATTCTTCCTATCCATGAGCATGGTATGTTCTTCCATTTGTTTGTGTCCTCTTTGATTCCACTGAGCAGTGGTTTGTAGCTCTCCTTGAAGAGGTCCTTGACATCCCTTGTAAGTTGGATTCCTAGGTATTTTATTCTCTTTGAAGCAATTGTGAATGGAAGTTCATTCCTGATTTGGCTTTCTGTTTGTCTGTTACTGGTGTATAAGAATGCTTGTGATTTTTGCACATTAATTTTGTATCCTGAGACTTTGCTGAAGTTGCTTATCAGCTTAAGGAGATTTTGGGCTGAGACAATGGGGTTTTCTAAATATACAATCATGTCATCTGCAAACAGGGGCAATTTGACTTCTTCTTTTCCTAACTGAATACCCTTGATTTCTTTCTCTTGCCTGATTGCCCTAGCCAGAACTTCCAACACTATGTTGAATAGGAGTGGTGAGAGAGGGCATCCCTGTCTTGTGCCAGTTTTCAAAGGGAATTTTTCCAGTTTTTGCCCATTCAGTATGATATTGGCTGTGGGTTTGTCATAAATAGCTCTTATTATTTTGAGGTACATTCCATCAATACCGAATTTCTTGAGCGTTTTTAGCATGAAGGGCTGTTGAATTTTGTCAAAAGCCTTTTGTGCATCTATTGAGATAATCATGTGGTTCTTGTCTTTGGTTCTGTTTATATGCTGGATTACGTTTATTGATTTGCGAATGTTGAACTAGCCTTGCATCCCAGGGATGAAGCCCACTTGATCATGGTGGATAAGCTTTTTGATGTGCTGCTGAATCCGTTTGCCAGTATTTTATTGAGGATTTTTGCATCGATGTTCATCAGGGATATTGGTCTAAAATTCTGTTTTTTTGTTGTGTCTCTGCCAGGCTTTGGTATCAGGATGATGTTGACCTCATAAAAAGAGTTAGGGAGGTTTCCCTCTTTTTCTGTTGGTTGGAATAGTTTCAGAAGGAATGGTACCAGCTCCTCCTTGTACCTCTGGTAGAATTCAGCTGTGAATCCATCTGGTCCTGGACTCTTTTTGGTTGGTAGGCTATTAATTATTGCCTCAATTTCAGAGCCTGCTATTGGTCTATTCAGGGATTCAACTTCTTCCTGGTTTAGTCTTGGAAGAGTGTAAGTGTCCAGGAAATTATCCATTTCTTCTAGATTTTCTAGTTGATTTGCATAGAGGTGTTTATAGTATTCTCTGATGGTAGTTTGTATTTCTGTGGGGTCGGTGGTGATATCCCCTTTATCATTTTTTATTGCGTCTATTTGATTCCTCTCTCTTTTCTTCTTTATTAGTCTTGCTAGCGGTCTGTCAATTTTGTTGATCTTTTCAAAAAACCAACTCCTGGATTCATGGATTTTTTGGAGGTTTTTTGTGTCTCTATCTCCTTCAGTTCTGCTCTGATCTTAGTTATTTCTTGCCTTCTGCTAGCTTTTGAATGTGTTTGCTCTTGCTTCTCTAGTTCTTTTAATTGTGATGTTAGAGTGTCAATTTTAGATCTTTCCAGCTTTCTCTTGTGGGCATTTAGTGCTATAAATTTCCCTCTACACACTGCTTTAAATGTGTCCCAGAGATTCTGGTATGTTGTATCTTTGTTCTCATTGGTTTCAAAGAACATCTTTATTTCTGCTTTCATTTCGTTATGTACCCAGTAGTCATTCAGGAGCAGGTTGTTCAGTTTCCATGTAGTTGAGCGGTTTTGATTGAGTGTCTTAGTCCTGAGTTCTAGTTTGATTGCACTGTGGTCTGAGACACAGTTTGTTATAATTTCTGTTCTTTTACATTTGCTGAGGAGTGCTTTACTTCCAATTATGTGGTCAATTTTGGAATAAGTGTGATGTGGTTCTGAGAAGAATGTATATTCTGTTGATTTGGGGTGGAGAGTTCTATAGATGTCTATTAGGTCTGCTTGCTGCAGAGATGAGTTCAATTCCTGGATATCCTTGTTAACTTTCTGTCTCGTTGATCTGTCTAATGTTGACAGTGGAGTGTTGAAGTCTCCCATTATTATTGTATGGGAGTCTAAGTCTCTTTGTAAGTGTCTAAGGACTTGCTTTATGAATCTGGGTGCTCCTGTATTGGGTGCATATATATTTAGGATAGTTAGCTCTTCCTGTTGAATTGATCCCTTTATCATTATGTAATGACCTTCTTTGTCTCTTTTGATCTTTGATGGTTTAAAGTCTGTTTTATCAGAGACTAGGATTACAACCCCTGCTTTTTTTTTGTTCTCCGTTTGCTTGGTAGATCTTCCTCCATCCCTTTATTTTGAGCCTATGTATGTCTCTGCATGTGGGATGGGTCTCCTGAATACAGCAGACTGATGGGTCTTGACTCTTTATCCAGTTTGCCAGTCTGTGTCTTTTAATTGGAGCATTTAGTCCATTTACATTTAAGGTTAATATTGTTATGTGTGAACTTGATCCTGCCATTATAGTATCAACTGGTTATTTTGCTTGTTAGTTGATGTAGTTTCTTCCTAGCCTCGATGGTCTTTACATTTTGGCATGTTTTTGCAATGGTTGGTACTGGTTGTTCCTTTCCATGTTTAGTGCTTCCTTCAGGGTCTCTTGTAAGGCAGGCCTGGTGGGACAAAATCTCTAAGCATTTGCTTATCTGTAAAGGATTTTATTTCTCCTTCACTTATGAAAGTTAGTTTGGCTGGATATGAAATTCTGGGTTGAAAATTCTTTTCTTTAAGAACGTTGAATATTGGCCCCCACTCTCTTCTGGCTTGTAGAGTTTCTGCCGAGAGATCTGCTGTTAGTCTGATGGGCTTCCCTTTGTGGGTAACCTGACCTTTCTCTCTGGCTGCTCTTAAGATTTTTTCCTTCATTTCAACTTTGGTGAATCTGGCAATTATGTGTCTTGGAGTTGCTCTTCTCGAGGAGTATCTTTGTGGCGTTCTCTGTATTTCCTGAATTTGAATGTTGGCCTCCCCTACTAGGTTGGGGAAGTTCTCCTGGATGATATCCTGAAGAGTGTTTTCCAACTTGGTTCCATTTTCCCCCTCACTTTCAGGCACCCCAATCAGACGTAGATTTGGTCTTTTTACATAATCCTATACTTCTTGCAGGCTTTGTTCATTTCTTTTTCTTCTTTTTTCTTTTGGTTTCTCTTCTTGCTTCATTTCATTCATTTGATCCTCAATTGCTGATACTCTTTCTTCCAGTTGATCGAGTCGGTTACTGAAGCTTGTGCATTTGTCACGTATTTCTCATGTCATGGTTTTCATCTCTGTCATTTCGTTTATGACCTTCTCTGCATTAATTAGTCTAGCTATCAATTCTTCCACTCTTTTTTCAAGATTTTTAGTTTCTTTGTGCTGGGTACGTAATTCCTCCTTTAGCTCTGAGAAGTTTGATGGACTGAAGCCTTCTTCTCTCATCTCGTCGAAGTCATTCTCTGACCAGCTTTGATCCATTGCTGGCGATGAGCTGCGCTCCTTTGCAGGGGGAGATGCGCTCTTATTTTTTGAATTTCCAGCTTTTCTGCCCCACTTTTCCCCATCTTTGTGGTTTTATCTGCCTCTGGTCTTTATGATGGTGACGTACTGATGGGGTTTTGGTATAGGTGTCCTTCCTGTTTGATAGTTTTCCTTCTAACAGTCAGGACCCTCAGCTGTAGGTCTGTTGGAGATTGCTTGAGGTCCACTCCAGTCCCTGTTTTCCTGGGTATCAGCAGTAGAGGTTGCAGAAGATAGAATATTGCTGAACAGCGAGTGTACTTGTCTGATTCTTACTTTGGAAGCTTCCTCTCCGGGGTGTACTCCACCCTGTGAGGTGTGGGGTGTCAGACTGCCCCTGGTGGGGGATGTCTCCCAGTTAGGCTACTCAGGGGTCAGGGACCCACTTGAGCAGGCAGTCTGTCCCTTCTCAGATCTCAACCTCCATGTTGGGAGATCCACTGCTCTCTTCAAAGCTGTCAGACAGAGTCGTTTGCGTCTGCAGAGGTTCTGCTGCTTTTTTGTTGTTGTTTTTTATCTGTGCCCTGTCCCCAGAGGTGGAGTCTATAGAGACAGGCAGGTTTCCTTGAGCTGCTGTGAGCTCCACCCAGTTCGAGCTTCCCAGCAGCTTTGTTTACCTACTTAAGCCTCAGCAATGGCGGGCGCCCCTCCCCCAGCCTCGCTGCTGCCATTTCGGTTAGATTGCAGACTGCTGTGTTAGCAATGAGGGAGGCTCCGTGGGCGTGGGACCCTCCCAGCCAGGTGTGGGATATATTCTCCTTGTGTGCCCGTTTGCTTAAAGCACAGTATTGGGGTGGGAGTTACCCGATTTTCCAGGTGTTGTGTGTCTCAGTTCCCCTGGCTAGGAAAAGGGATTCCCTTCCCCCTTGTGCTTCCCAGGTGAGGCGATGCCTCGCCCTGCTTCAGCTCTCGCTGGTTGGGCTGCAGCAGCTGACCAGTACCGATTGTCCGGCACTTCCTAGTGAGATGATCCCAGTACCTCAGTTGAAAATGCAGGAATCACCGGTTTTCTGTGTCGCTCGCGCTGGGAGTTGGAGACTGGAGCTGTTCCTATTCGGCCATCTTGCTCCCCCTATTCCCTCATGTTGAAATTTAATTGTCATTGTAAGACTATTAAGAGGTGAGACCATTAAGAGGTCTCATGATGGCTCCATCCTGATTAGTGGATTAATAGCAATTATAAAGGGGCATGAGGCTGCAAATTGTATCTCTTGCTCCCTCTTGCCCTCTTTCCTCTTCCACTGTGTGATGCCTCCTGCCATGTTATGATGCAGCAAGAAGACATCGCCAGATGTCAGCACCATGTTACTGGACTTCCCAGCCTCTAGAATAATAAGAAATACATTTCTATTGCTTGTAAATTACCCAGTCTGTGGTATTCTGTTATAGCAGCACAAAATGGACTAAGATAGTGACTATTGTAATTAGTCATCCTTTTTACCTTTGGAAGAGACTTGGATGATAGAGGAAGATCCCAGAGGGAAGTGACTGGCTATGCAGGTAGTGTTGACAAGTGGGGTTTGGATGTGTGAACCCTAGTTTAAGACACCAGGATGATGCATTTTGGCTGAGAGTAGAGAGTGGATGGAGGGGTGAATTTCATTTGCTCAGAAGCTAGCTAATAGCTTTAAACTGGATAGGGAAAGGAAAAGAACAGAAAACTACAGTGAAATCAGTTCTATCGAAAATGGAAATTGTGAGTTCTATAGAGAAGGGTATAGTTGTGGAAATTTGTAGTGTGTCACAGGAGAAACAATAGGGGAGGAATCTGGAAATTATAACACTGCATTGTCCTTTCATTGGCTGACCTCATTGTACTACAATTGTGTCGTATTTACATTTATCTTGCCTTATAAACACAACCCGAGATAAGACAAGCACCATCCTAACTTTCTTAAAGGGGATGGAAGTAGATTCCAGACCTAGAGATGACATCAAGTCGAGATGATGACTTAGGTGAAGGGATATTCTCAGGTGACTATGTGAGGGCTCTATGGAAAACAATAACAGTATCCCTCAAATGACATTTACTATGTTGTGGGCACTATTTTAAGTACTTCACTGAGATTATTTCATTTAATTTTCACAACAGCCCTAGGTGGTAGATAGCATTCTCATCTTCATTTTATGACTGAGAAAACTGAAACATAGGGAGGTTAAGTGACTTAACTTATGTCACACAGCTCATAGAGGTTTAAACCCAGCTGACTTGCTCTGGATGCCAGGCCAGTTCACTGTGTCTATGCAGATAAATTCTGTTGGCTTAAACTCATTTCTTTCTTTGATCAGAATTACTAGGTGGCAATTAGGGGCAATGTGGTTATAATGTGTGTTTGCTTTTGAGAATATTCAATTCTATTGTAAAAGATGAATATGTTTATAAACCATAGGTGACACGTTTTAGGGGATGCTAGATATAGATTAGCAGTCAGTCAGTAGAGCATGTGTGGGCTAAACAGAGATAAGAAGGGCTAAAAAGACCAAAAGATCCCTAATATTCATGAGGCTACAGACTCTAAATATTCATTATACACTACATATGTGTGACATATGAGATTCTAAATATAAAAAAGCACATGTATTCAGGTTACATTTGATGAACACATAATATTCATGAGGTCCTAATTCTTAGCACCCATTCTGCCCATGTGCCATTTGCCCAAGAAACACAAATAAACCTAGGTTGGTTCATCAGCTAAATGGTGAGCGGCAGCTGAATCTCTTTAATGCAGCCAATTGTGTGTCATTGGCCCAGGGAAACTTCCATCCATGAGTCCTCCTGCTCAAATCTCCATTCTAGTCCTTGTAACCATGCCATCAGTAGGAAAGGCTAATGACGTATATATGGGGGTTGTGTGTGTGTGTGAGAGAGAGAGAGAGAGAGAGAAGACAAATGAACACTGCTAACCTCCAGGATTCAAGCAGTAAGGTCATCCTATCCTCTCTAATACCCATCCCTGAATGTGTTAACTTATTATGGTCTCTTTCCCCTTCTTTCTCACTGTGGGTTATAAATTAATTTTTATAAACAATCCCATGATATCCTGGTAGTATATTTGGAGCCTATAATACATCCAGATAATTTCCCAGATGACAGTGGTAGACATAGGCTGTTGGGACCTCAGCAAGACTCTGCCCAATCATGCCTAAGATTCTGGTGGGCACATATAAGCTGGGAGGTACTACAAAGAGTGGAACTCCTGGCCTGCTGCTGGTGGCAATATTAGGAGGCCAGTGCCACAAGAAGGGGGTTTCTGGTAATGCTCCATCTTGTTGGTCTGTTCTGGTGATAGGTGAAGACACACAAGGTAAGTTAAATGTAAAGATGAGGAAACTATTGAAAGGTTTTCATGTTGGAGAGGAGTTTCATCTTTTCTCATTCCATGAGTTGAGCTGGGAAAATAAATTTCATTTGGGGGCAGATTATGGGATGTGAGGGGGTGGCAAAGTGTTGGGCCTGGGCCAGAGAATGTAATGGGGTTGGGGACTTGGAGGCACAGAGTAGAAACAATGGGTAAGCTGGAGGCAGAGCAGCGAAGTCCACAGACCTGAGTGAGCTCAGGCAGGGAAGAATGAGAACAAGGCCCAACACCAGGTGTGTTATGGCAGGAGGGAGGTAAGAAATCAGGTCCCAGGTGAAGAGTGCCACAGAGCAAGAGGTGAACAAAATGTGGGGTACCCCAGTTGAGGGGGCTAGTGGTTTTCCTGGAAAATATGAAGGAAGCCGCTATCACCCAGATTCCTGGAAATCAAATCTCTTCAATCTGAGGGTTTGTTTTGCCAGTGATAAGCCAACCTGGCTCACTACACATTATCAACAGGTCCAGCGGAGTGTGGACACACTCAAGGCTGGCCCAGCAATCACTTGGGATCCTGTCCTTACTATTTCTAATTAGTTCTTATTCTATTCCCTTCAAACTCTGAATCATTGTGATGTGAGCCTTTGGATGGGGAATTTGAAATCTAGTTTTCTCTAAAGAAGTAGTTTTCATAGTTTTTTGACCTTGACTCAGGAAGAAACACATTTTACTTCACAATCCAGTATACATGTACCAATGTATGCCTATGTATAACATTGAAACAAGAATTTCATGAAATTTACCTTTACTGCATTTGATGAACTCTAATTAGTCCATTACTTTTCACTTTTAAAATGCTAATCACAGCACACTAAATTGATATGCATCCCACTAATCAGTTGTCTTGATCCATTTTATGCTGTTGTAACAGAATATCACAGACTGGTATGCTGTGGTATTCCACAGGAAAAAAAAAGTACATGGTTTATGGTTCTGAGGCTGGGAAGTCCAAGATCGAGGGGCTACATCTGGCCTTTGTACTGTATTGTAGCATGGCAGAAGACATTACATGGTGAGAAAGTGTGTGAGAGGACAAAAGGGGGCCAAACTCACTTTTTAAACAAACCCACTCCTGCAATAATAACATTAATCCATAATCATCCTATTTATTTGGACATTTCAATTCTCCTTCCACAAATGAAGAAAATAAGGATCAAAGAAGTTGCATGGTTCATCAATAGTTACAGAGGTAACTAGTGTGATAATTGGAACTTAAACCAGGACTATTTGACTATAGCTTCAGGACAAGGTGCTTTTGGTCCTGATGAGATTCCCACCCACAAACATCTCCTATACAGCAATTCTGGAACCTGAATTACTTTTTCATTTCCCTTCACGAAGTCTAAGCCCTCTCTTTGCTATATATTTGTGGAGGCTAAAACAATTCCATCTTGGTTGCTAACCCACCATGTTGACTCCTGATTAACGCTGTTCTAGGAAGCCCTCTAAGACTTCTGGTTTATCTATTGTCCCTTTTGTAAGAGCACGTACTTGCCACGAATCCTGTCCTTAAGTCTAAACAACCTTGAGATTATCATACTTCAGTTGTCCGACACATCCCTTCTGAATCATATACACCCTTTCCCTGTGGTATATAAGCTCTGTGTCTGAGAGGTAATGGCACTGGAATCCATCCTCTTGCCAGGCACAGTGGCTCATGCCTGTAATCCTAGCACTTTGGGAGGCTGAGGCAGGGGGATCACCTGAGGTCAGGAGTTCGAGATCAGACTGACCAACATGGTGAAACCCCATCTCTACTAAAAATACAAAATTAGCTGGGTATAGTGGCACATGCCTGTAATCCCAGCTACTTGGGAGGCTGAGGCAGCGGAATCGCTTGAACCTGGGAGGTGGAGGTTGCAGTGAGCTGAGATCATGCCATTGCACTCCAGCCTGGGCAACAAGTGTGAAACTCAGTCTCAAAAAACAAAAAACAAAAAAAACAAAAAACAAACCACCCTCTTCTCTTGTCTTGCGACTGCTGAAAACACAGACAGGGCTTCTGTTTGTAAGTCCTTATTAAAAGTTTCTTTTGGAGAAACTGGACTTGTCAGCTTCTTTCTTTAGCCTCTCAGCTTTCTTGGACTCTGGGGGTAGGTTTGCATATGTCTATCCTCCGTGGACAGTGTGCCATTGAAATAAAGATTTAATGTTGCAAACTTCCTTGTGTTGTACAGGTATGTCTGGTGGCTGTCCTCAGCCCCAGGGACTGAGGTATATATAACAGTATATATAACTTCATCTTAATCCTCACAAGCGTTTCTAAGCAACATTTTGACTGATGCAAGAGCTGACATTGCAGAAGCAGCTGTTCATTCTGTTGTCTCCGATGACATGTGACAGTCTTCCTCCTTAATTAGGAAGAGGATGTATGTATGATTTATATCCCCAAGTAATGCCTCTCTAACAGGTGAAATCTCAATAGTCAATATTTGAAATATTCCTTTATAAAGCCTAAAGTTAATACAACAGAATGTGAATGACAACATGGCAGACACACCAGTCTGTGGTAAAACTCCGTATTTTTCTGTATCTTCACTATGTATGAAGTAAATGTGGAAATACATATAGAGGCCAAGGATTATAGAATTTTAAAGCTTCAATTTGTTTAATTTTGGGGTTAATGTCCTTGTGCTTGGAGGAAATTTTGAAATGGGTTGGGGGTACTTTTATTGCCGCATGGGACATGAATCATGCATAAATAAGTGGAAAAGATACTAGAATTATTTCAAAGAATGGAAGCTTGGTCATTTAAAACACATTACATTTTTTCTAATTATACAATGAATATCCATTTATTATAGATAATTTTGAAACAAAAAAATGTGTAAAGAAAAAACCCTACTCTTAATACCCCAAATTAAGTCCTGTTAACAGTTTTGGTATATTTCCTACCAGTCTTTTTTCAACATGTTGGTACATAAACATGGGCTCATTTTTACAAAATTGGGATCAAATGAATGATGCTGAAATTGAAAATATAGTTTTATATTCTTTACTTTTTTGTTACTTATGCTTGTGTCAAGAAATTTCCTCATTCCACTAAATATTCTTTGAAAATGTATGTTTTTAAATTTATTCCTTTCCTGGACATTCTGGTTTATTTTTAGAATTAAGTGTATGATTAAATATTCCTATGTTTTTATATGCCAAATTGTGAAATCCCTGCATACAAGCAAAGTGATGCAAAAAGGAGGAAAACTTATTGAAGACATGGCTAGTTTATGTAAAATCGACTTAATGTTGACAATACTTTAGCATTAACTTCCCTGTATGGTGCTTTACTCATCTGTAAAATGGAGGTGACACACTGCTTTTTTTTTTTTATTTTTATTTTTTAGATGGAGTCTCACTGTGTCTCCAGGTTGGAGTGCAGTGGCGCCATCTCGGCTCACTGCAACCTCTGCCTCCTGAGTTCAAGCCATTCTCCTGCCTCAGCCTCCCGAGTAGCTGAGATTACAGTGTGCACCACCACACCCAGCTAATTTTTGTATTTTTAGTAAGGACAGGGTTTCAGCATCTTAGCCAGGATGGTCTCTATCTCCTGACTTCATGATCTGCCCACCTCGGCCTCCCAAAGTGCAGGGATTACAGGTGCGAGAACATAGGTAATTGTTTACTTGTATTTGGTTCACACAGTACACTCCTCCAAACACCCTCCTTTCTGTGCTCTGATTGGAATGCTATCCATGTCCCGGCAGTGATCAATGTTAGCTGATGGTGCTGATCCATTGAATAATTGTTGTCAACTTCAGAAGGAATGCTTTTTATTAATGCCATTGCTTGACTAATAGATTTCTCTTTAAATGCCAAGTATCCATAATAAAATATTTCAATAAGACTTTGTTAGTTAATATTTTTTTAAAAAAGATTATTTCATAAAGAAAGGAGTTTGAAAGGACAAATACTCCTACCATTTCCTGTATTACTATTCACTTCTTAACTCAGCGAAGCAAGTGTCAGGAAGGCACCTGGGGCTGGGCTTGGGGCTGCTCTGGGCTCCAAGGATGCTGTCTGTGGTGGCTCCCCTTTAATTATTCACTGTGACTGGAGCTTTTGGTTGTTCTGCTTCTATTTAATATTTCCCATAAAGATCTGTCTTTTTTTTCTCTGTGTTGTATTAATTATTAAACTAACTTTGTAACAGTGATTTTCAAACCATGATCCACAGACCCGAAGGCGGAGTTCTCTCAAGTGACCTGGAAAGTTGACAAATATGCTGGCTCTAGATCTTAAATCTAGAGATTTTGACTTGGTAAATGTGCGGCAGCACCCACATTTTAAGGACCACTTTCCTGGTGTCTTAGTGCATTTGGGCTCCTATAACAGAATACCATAAACTGAGTGGCTTATAAATAGCAGAAATTTATTTTTCACAGTTCTGAAGGCTGGGATATCTATGATCAAGGTACATTTTCAGTGTCTGGGGAGGGCCTGCTCTGGTTCATAGATGGCTGTCATCTCACTTTAACTTCACGTGGTGGAAGAGGTGAGAGAGCTCTCTGGGATCTCTTTATCATAAGGACACTAATCCCATTGACGAGGGCTCTACCCTCATGACCTACTCAACCCCCGAAAGCCCCACCTCCAAATAGCGTCACATTGCGTGATTAGGTTTCAACTTTTGAATTTGGGGGAAATACAACTGTTTAGCCTATAGCACATGGGGAGGGGCCTGGGTAGTGGTAGGCTTATCGGTGGGCTTTAACAACCCCTTTCCCTATTCTATTAGAATAGAATTTTTTTTAAGTCTGAAAATAGCCATTCTAAAGAATGCTCTGTGTATTCCACCCTAACATAAGCTTCAGAAAAGCACTGACTTTCAGAAGCTTACAGAGAACCAGGGGCTTATAAGAGGTGACTCTATAACACAAGGTGGCTACCAGCTACTGCGTTTCTGGAAAGGGTAAAATGCTTTGTCCACTACTACCTTCCTCTTGTCCTTTCCCACCTCTGAGATTGACTCTGCAGTCTATGATGCTTAGAGTGACGCTAGTGGATGTTTTCATGAAAAAATGAGAAAAGGGACTGGGTGCAGGGTGCAGTGGCTCATGCCTGTAATCCCAGTGCTTTGGGAGACTGAGACAGGAGGATTGCTGGAGACCAGGAGTTCGAGACCAGCCTGGGCAACATGGTGAAACCCCATCACTGCAAAATATGCAAAAATTAGCCACATGTGATGGCATGCACCTGTAGTCCTCACTACTTGTAGTCCCAGCTACTGAGGCAGGCTCAACACTTGAGACCAGGAGTTTGAAATTACCTTGAGCTATGATTGTGCCACTTGGGCAACTATGATTGTTACCAGCCTGGGCAACAGAGCGAGACTATGTCTTAAAACAAAACAAAACAAAAACGGGGGGGGGGGGTGGGGGGGAGACAGAGAGAGAGAGAGAAAGGGCAGAAAGATTTTCAACAGCATACAAATATGATAGTAATGTGCTTCACAGTTTTTAGTGTGGAGGAGTCGTATGGATCATTCCTCATGTGAATGCGTTGCTTCTTCCAAGTGGGTTGTTGAAAACAAGAATAATAAGTTATTTAAAACAATGTTGAATTAGGGGGTCAATAATTATGTTTTAAATACCTCAACATATACATGTTATATATGTACACGCATTCGAATTGTTTGGACTCCACTCAAATTTGGGCAGTCATTTGCTCCAAGTAAAATGTGTGTTTCCAGGGATGGTTAGTTTATATTTAACCAGACAACATACTCTACAGACATTTTTATTTTATCTTATTTTTAATTTTTTTCATTGAAAAGAAAAATGGTATATGTTTATGATGTATAACATGATATTTTGACATATGTAGATATTGTAGAATGGCTAAATTATGCTAATTAACATATGCATTACCTTACATAACACTTTATGTAGTCAGAACACTTGAAATCTACTTTTAGAAATTGCCACATAAACAATATTCATGTTGTTAACTGTAGTCATCATCGTTTACAACAGATCTCTTGAACTTACTTCTGGGACCAGACATTTTGTTAACATTGTAAATGGGGTAATAATTAGTGGTTTGCTATTTTGTACAATGGCTTTTAGAAATTGTTTATCTTTCCCTAAAATTATTGGTGTTTAAGATATATGGACTGACCAAAATATTTTAAAGATGCTTTACCACTCTGCACAAAAGAGAGTAAGAAGCTAGGAAGCGCATCTCCCTTTACATATGGGGTTGGTGCTTGAGATTTGAATATGACATGCTCTTAAATTCCCACAATTTAGAAGATTCTGGTCACTTGATACTGACTGAGAGGTTAACCAAATTTTGCTTCTGGAATTCACTTTTTTATTGATATTTTAAAAATTGCAAGATATAGTCGGAACACTTAAAAAGACGGAGCCTAGGACTTCTTCCAGCTAAAAAACAATTGCTTTGTGCTAGCTGCTAATAAATGCTTATATTTGTGGCAAAATTTAATCTGAGACTTGTTTTATCTGTAACTTGCCACAAATATAAGCATTTACTAGCAAGCTAGTACAAATGTACTTTCATATAACAATATTTATGATGTCAGGATTAGAATTCAACAAGTTTTTAAATATTGAAACAAACTATTCAACAAGAAAGCTTGTCTTTGCCTTAAAAAGAAACCAATTTCCTGATGCTACATATCAGAATAAATACAGATTAAACTTGAATTTTATGATAATTAGTATATTATTCACCTGGCAATATAATGACTAAGTGGTGCTTTGTCTTTTTAAAACACCTGTGCCAATCGTCTTTCTATTTCTTTAAATATTCTTCATGAAGTAGCTAAAGGAGAAGCATTTCTTCTTCTGGGAAGATGGAGTTGACATACTTTTCCCTATTCTTTCTGCTAAATACAACTGAAAAACCCTAGACAGTGTTCATAAAATTAACATAAGAAGATTCTGAAGTATGGAAGAAGGCAGATCAGTTAGAGACTTCAGAACCCAAGGAACAACATAGTGGTGGGTTCTTTGGATTTTTTTTTTTGGTCTAAGTCTCAGACTTTAATAAGCTGGCAACCTGGAAACACCATGTGCACATGCGTGCACTCTCTCTCTCTCTCTCTCTGGCTCTCTCGCTCTCTCACCTCCCCTCCCCCCGCCACACACATGCCCCAACACACAAAACTGCTTTCTTTAGCCAAAGGACCAGGAACAGGGCATCTTAGCAAGACAAAAACTTTTAGGAAACTACTCTATTCCAGTTAAACACCACAGAAAAACTATGACAAAGACTCTCATCCTCACCAGATTGTAACAAGGAGAACCTCACCTGGGCAGGTGTCAGAAGAAAGCTAGAAGAGAGTCAGGACTTTCATCACCCTCAGTGGTAATGAGACCACATCTCTGAACCCCATAGTGTCAGTAGAGGTATATATTATGAATATATAATGTAAAACCTAATCAACCACCAAAAAAACTATACAAAAAGATGCATTTAACTATACACACACACACACATACACACACACACACACACATACAGAGAGAGAGAGAGAGATAATATATATATATATAGATAAATCTAAATGGAATTCTAAAAAATGTTCAAGTAACCCACAGGAAAATGGGAAAAAGAAAGAGAAATGAAAAACTGAAATGAAAACAAAAAATAAAATGACAGACTTAAACCATAACATATCAATAATTGCATTAAATGTAAATCATTTAAATATACCAACTAAAAGACAGAGATTGGCAGAGTATATTAAGAAACAATCCAACTATATGCTGTCTATAAGAAATATACCTCACATATAATATAGAAAGGTTAAAAGTGAAAAGATGGAAAAAGATACGTCATGCAAATGTTAACCAAAATAAATCAGGAGTGGCTATATTAAGAGCATATAAAGTAGATTTCAGAGCAAAGAAAATTACAGAGAAGGAACATTATATAATAACAAAAGGTCAATCTACCAAGAAAAGATAGTAATCCTGAAGGTGTAGACACCAAGCAACAGAACTGCAAAATATGTGAAGTGAAAACTGATAGAACTGAAAAGAGAAATAGACAAATTCATAGTTATAGTTGAAGATTTCAATATTTCTCTATTAACATTGATAGAACAACTAGACAAAAAATTAGCAAGGACATAGAAGAACTCAACAGTATCATTGGCCAACAAAATCTAATTGATATTTATAGAAAGCTCCACCCAATCACAAGCGTATACACATTTTTTTAAATGCATCTGAAACATATACCAAGATAGACCATATGCTAGACCGTAAAACGAACTTACAAATTTAAAAGAATAGAACTCCTATAATATGTGTTCTCTGACCACAATAAAATTAAACCAGAAATCACCAAAAGAAAGACAACAGCAAAATCTCTAAACACTTGGAAAGTAAATAACACACTTCTAAATAATCCATGGGTCAAAGATTATATTGAAGTAAAACAATTGAACTGCATGAAAATTAATGTACAATGTATAAAAATTTGTGGGACACAGCTAAATTAGTGTTGAGAGGGAAATTTGTAGCACTAAATGCTTTCATTAGAAAAGAGAAAAAGTCTGAAATCAGTAATCTAAGCTATCACCTCAAGGATCTAGAAAATGAAGAGCAAAATAAATCCAAAACAAATAAAATATAATAAATAATAAAGAGCAGAAATCAATGAAATTAAAAATAAAAATAGAGAAAACCAATTGAACAAAAAGAAAGTTCTTTGAAAAGATCAACAAAATTGACAAATTTCTAGCAACTGTGATGAAGAAAAAAACAGATAATATGCAAATTACCAACATAAGGAATGAAACAGGGGCTATCACTAAAGACCCTGCAGGTATCAAATAGATAATAAGGGAATATTATGAGCAACTGCATGATTTGACAATTTAGATTAAATGGATCGATTCCTTGAAAACCACAAACTACCATAACTCACCCAAATTAATAGACAATTTGAGTATCCCTGTAATTATTCAGGAATTCAAATTCATTTAAAAAGTCCTAAGTAAATCTCCAGACTTAGAAATTTTCATCAGAGACTACTAACAAGTGTTTAAAGAAGAACTAACACCATTCTACACAGTCTTTTCAAGAAAATAGAAGAGAAGGGAACACTTCTAACATTTTATGAAAAACCAATATTGCTTTGATACCAAAACCAGATAAAGACAGTACAAAAAAGAAAAAGAAAACTGCAGATGAATACAACATCCCTTGTGAATATAGACACAAAAATCTTAACAAAGTATTGGCAAATATAATTTGGAATTCTATAAGAAGAATTATCATACTCTATGACCAAATAAGGTCTATTTCAGGAATGCATACCTGGTTCAACATTTGAAAGTCAAACAATGTAATCCACCATAGAATCAGGCTAAAGAAGAAAAATCACATAATCATATCAATCAATGCAAAAGGTTTTTTGAAAATATTCAGCACCCATTTATTGTTCAAAAAATCTCTCAGAAAAATAAGAATAAAGAACTTCAACTTGATAAAGTAAATCGACCAAAATCCTAAAGTTAATATCATGCTTAATGGTGAAAGACTACATGCCTCCCTTTAAAAATGGGAACAAGGCAAAGATGTTTGCTCTAACCACTTATTTAGCATAGTGTTGGAAGTTCTAGCTGGTGCAACAAAGCAAGAAAAGGAAATAATAGACACACATACTGGAAATGAGGAAATATGTCTGTCCCTATTTGCAGATGACATGAAAGTTCATGTGGAAAATCCCAATGAACCTACATAAGAAGCAGGAGGAAGAGGAGAAGGAGAAGAAGAAGGAGGAGGAGGAGGAGGAAGAGGAGGAGGAGGGGGAGGCCTCAACTCATAGAACAGAACAATTAATTGAATTCAGCAAGGATACAAGATCAACATAGAAAAGTTAATTATTTTTCTATATATTAGTAATGAACACTAAAAGTATGCTGAAATTAAAAGAAAAATGTCATTTACAACTGCTCAAATAAAAAATAGCATAAATATAACAAAACATAAACAGGACTTTATTCCACAAACTACAAACAAAACTGATAAGAAAATCAAAGCTCAAAATAAATGGACATATCATGTTCATGAATTAGAAAATTCAGCATGGAAAGCATGTCAATCTTCTCCAATTTGCTGTGCATGTTTAATGCAGTTCCTATCAAAATCCTTACAAGACTTTTCATAAAATATATAGCCAAGATTATTCTAAACTTTATATGGAAAGGCAAAGGAACTAGAATAGCTGAAACAATTTTGAAAAAGAAGAATAAGGTGAAAGAAATCACTATCCAATTTCAAGGCTAATTATGTAACAACAGTAATCAAGATTGCTTGGTATTCATGGAGGAACAGAAGGGGAGGAGTAGACCCATAGGTCAATGGAACAGAATAGAAGACCCAGAAAAAGACCCATTCAAATATTCCCAACTGATTTTGACCAAGGTACCACAGCAATTCAATGCAAGGAGAATAAACTTGATGACAAAAGGTCAAATTAACCCCATCTAAACCTCATATCTTATACAAAATTTAACCCAAAATGGATTGTGAACTTAAATGTAAAATGCAAAACTATAAAACTTATAGAAAACTTATAGAAAAAACACAGGATAATATTTTTATAGAAAAAACACAGGATAAGATTTTCAGAATCTAGGAGTAGGCCAAGTATTCTTAGGCTGGACACCAAAGCATGGTCCATAAAATGAAAATTGATATATTGCACTTGATTAAAATGTGAAACTTTTGCTCTGTGAGAGACCCTGTTAAGCCAATAACAGAAAAGCTACAGACTGAGAAAATATATTTGCAAGCCATATATCCAACAAAACACTAGTATTAGAATAAATAAACAACTATCAAAACTCAATAGCATAATAAAAGAACAAATAATCTTACTAGAAAGTAGTCAAAAGACATGAAAAGACATTTCTCTGAAGTGATATACAGATGGAAAATAAACGCATAAAAATGTGTTCAACATCATTAGGTATTAGGGAAACGCAAATTAAAGCCATAATGAGATACTGCTACACACCTATCACAATGGCTAAAATAAAAAATAGTGACAATACCAGATGCTGGAGAAGATGAAAAGAACTGGATTATATTACTGGTGAAAATGTAAGCTGGTACAGAACCTATGGAAAAGTTCGGCAGTTTCTTAAACATGCAATTACCTATGACCCAGCAATTGTACACTTGGGCATTTACCCCAGAGAAATGAAAACTTCTTAATGTTTGTGCATAGCAGCTTTACTCATAATATCCCCAAATTGGAAATAATAAAAAATGTCTTTCAATGGGTGAGCAGTTAAACAAACTGTGGTATATCCATACTATTACACAGTAAAAAAGAACAAATTACTGGTACAGGCAGCAACTTGGATAAATGTCCAGTGAATTATTGTGAGTGAAAAAAAATCCAAAGGATTACATACTGTGTGATTCTATTTATATAACATTTTTGAAATGAGAGAATTATAGAACTGGAGAACTGATTTGTGGTTGCCAGGGGTAAATGAGGCAGAGGTGGGAGGGGCTAAGGGAGCGGTCAAGGGAGAAGGAAGTGGATATGATTGTAAGAGGGCAACATGAGAGATCCTTGTAGTGAAGATGTTATCTTGACCCTGTCAGTGTCAATATTCTGGTTATGATATTGCACCATGGTTTTGCATGATGTTACTATTGGGGGACACTGGGTAGAGGGTACGTGGGATTATTCTCTATTGTTTCTTACTGCTTCATGTGAATCTATAGTTATCTCAAAATTAAGAAAAAAATAGCTAAGGAAGAATCATTGCCTCTGGTTTCAGTTACCTTTTCTAGCCAACGGTCATTTAGAAAACATGGGTTTACAGTATTCCGTTTCCAGCTATCTGTGATGTCTATCTGTGCAATGATTAAATTATCTTTTATAAATATCAATACTTTCCATGACTGACCAATCTTTGTGATTGACATGGCTTTTTAAGACAATAATTACTTTCAATCAAGCTATAATTAAACCCGCAGGCCTGGGAGTCATCTTGTCTCAGACTTTTTCACATATCATTTAGTCTTGTACATTGATTTTAGGCCATGCCGTTGCCATGATGTCTAAGCTCTTGGATGAACATCATTATAACTCCCAAATGTTGAGAACATATTTTATAGTTGTAATAGTCACTATTTCCTCCAGGGCACTCACTTTGAACTCATTTGGGACTACTAGTGATGTTTCCCATGGCTGGCCCTGAAAATTGGGAAAAAGCAAAGTTGGTTCTTAGTTTCCCACCTGCCATCCACCACCTGCCACCTGTGCATACCACACTTCAGCTGCCAAGCCAAAGAAAATGCATTGTAAAGGCACATGTGCATTCATAACATGATGTTTTTTTGGCAACCCCACTGGGTCCTCAGTCCCAGCCCAGTACAGGGTACCTGAGTGATGGTCATTGCTCCATGTTGTCAGACAAGTGGAGTGTGGGGCAGAGAGAATGGAAGTTCCTCTGGGGTGTATTAGAGTGTTTGGGTACAGAGGATCCTTCCGGTTCTGCCCGGTCTGCTGACTTCCAAACCCAATAATGGTTCCAGTGTATTTTGCCTGCTGAAGTGACTACCCTGAGTAATTCACTCTCCATGGAACACAGTGGCAGCTTAATGGGCAGACCTCTTTGGATTTAACCAGACTTTGGTCTAAATTAGGCCTGTAGCATTCATAGCCCAGAAGGATGCTGCCCTGCCCATTAAAGTATATTTTGAACAGGAGAAGGATGGTGGTTTTGAGGAGTGGGTGGTATTTATCATGTACTCTGTCTGATTGCTTTTCAACCCTACGGGTCTGGGCTCCTCCTAATTTGTGTGGCTGTCCTAGTGCCTTAAGATCCTGGAGTGAGAAGTATTATGCACTAGGTTGGAAAGGTCAACTGTGACAGAAAGAGATTCTATCCTTGTTAACATCTTGGCTTGATTAATCTCTGCTGTTTCTGTCTTTTTCTGCAAGTTTGGCTCACCAGATCTTAGGTTCACCAATTCTTTTATTTACTGAAATTTAGAAGATAGAGGCAGAAGAAGAAAATATTGTAAACTCTTTTTTAAATTTTTTTTAAGTAGAGACAAGGTCGATGTTGCCCATGCTGGTCTCAAACTCCTGAGCTCAGGTGATCCTCCTGGTTTGGTCTAAGATTTTAAACTTTGAATTTTCACTGTTTGGGGTCCAGCACATAATTTTTTTCTATTGAAGGTATTCGGATAAGACTAAATTTATATTAGGTCTTTGTTAGATTATTTTTGATAGTTTGTTCATTCTATCATCATTCAAATATGCTGTTAATTTGTATATATGGAGATTGTTTTGTACCACAGGACTCTCCAGGCATGAATGGAGCTTATTTAGCCAATGGTATTTAGCATTCATCCTATAATCTACACATAGATATTTAGTCATTTTATGATAACAAAATCTTCTTAGGATGTGGGGTGAAAATAAGCTTCATTTTTGAGGCAAATACAACTTCAAAAACAGTTACTATCTACAGTGCTTTTTTATAAACTATGATCCCTTGAGGATCCTATACTTAAATAACACCAAAAATAAGGAGGGAGGCAAATGAAAAGGAAAACAGAAATGAAGACCTGCTCCCTGCCTCAGAGTTTACTTTTTTCATTCTCCATTTCCAGGCCGGAAGCCTCAATTTTTTAATCCTGAGTTTTTAGCACCGTTTTAGTCTTCAGCACCGTTTTGCATTTCCTGGACATATATCACGCGGTGACTCACAGAGCTGGGGTGCACAGGGAAGGCACATCAAGTTGCTCTAACAGAACAAGATGACATGATGTCACAAAGTCAGCCCCGTGTAATGCGTCATCCACACAATATTACCAAGCAGTTCTTGCCTTGATTCTTAATCTGAGAAGATGCTACAAAATGCTGGAGGGGAAAAAAAGTCTGTCTTGTTGGATTGCCTCCCTCAGGCATAAAATGAAAACTAATTGGATCTTTTGGAGGTACCCTTGCTCCCAAAGGATCCCAATGTACTCAGCCTCTGCCCCAGGAGTATTAGTCATGCATCTCGGAAATGTTGCCTCCCCTGTGCTGGAAAAGGCAGGTGCCTCTGAGGCAGCTCCCTCTGCAACAGGTTTTATTTTGAGTGGGATATTAAATAGAATTTCTAATTAGAAAGATAGGGGAAATTGTAGGGAGACAAAATAATTTCCCATGTTAGAAGTTGACCAAGACATAGTGGTTAATAATCTTCCTTTTTAAGGGGACTGTATAATTTAATGAGAATAGACCCTCCTTTATTGCAGAGGAAACAGTGTGAGTGCACAGGGACCTGAATAGGATGAAAGGGCCAGAGCCCCAGTTGGAGGAAAAGTGGACAGTAATCAATAAGGAAGAGAAGAAATCAATCAGTAGTTGAAATGGATGAGAATGCTGCCAGGCCATCATCTGTACGAGAAGATGTGCCTAGTGTTTTAGAAATGTTTGTTAGAATTGAAGTGACCATCAAAGGACAGGATACAGTTTCCTCGTGAAGCTCTTTAATTGTCCATCATATTAAAGATGAAAGTCCTTAAAGGCCATCTGCTCCATCTTCTGCATTCAGACTGAATTGTTTAAAAACTTCTCATAAAGATGAGAATCCTAGGGAAAGAAGGTCATAGAACCAAAGGCTAGTGAAATCTACATGAAATCCCTCAAGTTTCAACTGAAACTCTTCTTGTTTCAGTTGTTTAAACCTCAGGGCTGGTGGCTGGACCAGGAGAACTGGTGCCAGCCAGTGTCTCCCACGATGCCCTGCTCTTGAACAAGGCTCTTCTTGTTCTTGGTTTAGAGGAGATAAGAATTAGTTCTTCACAGCGTAGAAGCCATTCCCACACTTGACTTTGTTAACGTGGCTCTTCTTGCTAAACTCAACAATCCATTTCCTTAGAAGTTTTTCTGTTTCATTTCTCAATTCTGACCCTGTGAAGGTTAACGTGAAGGTCTGATACTGAATGAGGAAGCCCTTGAACCCTGCCAGGACCTTACTTACTTAAAGCATTTTTACTATTATAGTCATTCGGAGGAGCTGCAGAGCCCTTCACTGTGGAGATGGTAGACAGTTGGATAGCTGACAGGACAGGAAAAAGCCAGTGAAATCTTTGAATTTGTGTAGCACAAAACCAGTGACGTGTTGTAAACTGGTGATAGGAAAAGCAATTTAACACAAAAGCAATTTTGACTGAATTGGTCTTCCAGTGGTGCCTATGGGAAGAGTCCCAGAGCAGGGCATCATGGGAGACGCTGTCTGGCACCAGTTCTCCTGGTCCACCTACCGGCTCTGAGGTTTAAACATGGCGGCTCCTGTTTTCTTCCCGGCCCTAGTGCCAAACAGCAGTCCCACAGGCATCCTTCCCGGAAATGGTTAGGGTTAATGGAACGATTGTTACCACGAGGTGGGCTGGGGTTTACAAGTGTAGTATCCCAGAAGCTGTTGATGTCCTTCTTTGCAGCCTGTCTATAATCCAAATAAATTGCACGAGGTGGATGGCGCTGACGGGCTTCAACTTCTTTCTCCTACGGGTGAATAACTATGTTGAAGGTAACACCACATGTTAATTGGAGCAATTTTTAAACGAATTAAAATAGTAAAATTATCTGTCTAAATAACATGTTGCCATAGCATATTAAAAAAAAAAACAAAAAAAACAAATACCTAAGTAGGATAAAATACAATTTTCGACTAACCTTGAACTTTAGTCTCTGCTTAGGCAAATCTTGATTCTGAGAAAATATTGGAAAAAAAAAAAACATTCATTCAACAAACGTGCTTTGAGACATCCTTTGGAATCAAGCATCATGCTAGGCATTGGGTTTGCTATAGTGAATAAGACAAAGTTGACCTCAGAGAGCTCACATCTGCAGTAACACACTCTCCCAATGAACTGCAAACCTCTTTTGAAATTGCAGTTGTTTCAGGATATATGTGGTGCCTGAGTTCCGACTCTAGTTCCTGGGAGTTTCAGAACAGGAAGGGTATGAAAACCTTTGTAAGTCCAGGGGAATCAAAATAAAAAACGCACCAGGCGAAGGACAGTCTTTTCACCTGATTCTAGTTCTCAGAAGAAAAGCATTGTTTGCTCCTTCTTTTCCTTATGGTAAAGCAGAAGAGGAGTACTGTCTGAAGCATCAGTCTCATGTTTTTCTTTTCTTCCAGAGAACAATTGCCCTGCTAACTTGTAAGTCTTTTCTGCTTTCCTTCACCTACCAACAGGTGAATAGTTTAGTTTCATAGAGTGGTTTCCTTACCTTCATATTTTGATTCCCTGTGATTTTTATAGTGTGGCCATTGAGATAGTTTACTAATATTTTCAAGTAATTATTTTTTATAGAATATATCCATTAAAAACTGTGCATGCTCATTAAATTTGAAACATGCAGATATGCAGAAGGAAGAAAAAAGTCTATAATCCTACCGTCTAAACATATCTACCATTTGGTACTTTGGTGAACTGCCAGGCCATGAACTGTCCCAGGCCATATCTTTTTGGCTTAAATTTTATTTAAAAATGTGAAATCATAATAAACATTATGCACACTTTGATTCCCTCCATGTTTTGACTTAGCATTGCATCTTAAGCATTTTCCATTGTATAATGTTCCTTTTCCAATCCTTGGCTTGATTACATCATAATATTCCATTGAGTGGAGTTACCTTATTTTATTTAATTATGTTCTCTCATATGTAGAATACCAACTTTTCACTGTTATAAACAGGATAAGATAAGATGAATATCCCTGTGCAGATTATTTTAATCTAAAACTAAGAAGATACCGTTTCTATCAAAACAAGTTCAAGTACTCTTCAACAAGGCCTAGGGCTTTAAAACACCATCCTTGCATCCTAAGAATAAATTCCACTTGATCGTGGTGGGTGATTCTTTTAATGGCTGTTGAATTTGGTTTGCTAGTATTTTGTCGAGGATTTTTGCATCTATATCCATGGGGAGATGGTCAAAGAGTACAAAGTTTTAGGTAGACAGGAGGAATAAGTTTTTGAGATCTATTGCACAGCATGGTGCTAAAGTTAATAATAATGTATTGCATATTTCAAAATTGCTAAGACAGTAAATTTCAAATGTTCTCACCATTAAAAATAAGGATGTGATGTGATGGAGATACTAATTAGCTTGATTTAGTCATTCCACATTGTACACATATATCAAAACATCGCCTTGTACCCCATAAATATATTGCAATTATAATTTGCATTTAAAAATTAAAAGAACAAACCCATGACTCTAAAGGCATTGACATTCCTGAAAGTTTCCAGTCACTCTTGGGATGCCTCTTTCTGATCCATCACTCTCCTCCATGAGGAGAGTCTTGCTGCTCCTTTAAGTTTCTCCTTTTTCGTGTCAATGATGTCACTTCTCCCATCCGGCCCTCATCAGTCAGATTTCCCAATGACCAGACTGTCTTTCTGGAAATGGTTCAATCAGCCCATATGTTCCTGCCTGTAAGTAAAGCATAGACTTTGGCAATAGTCTGATAAATTTACCTCAAGCTTCCTAGAAATAGCTTAGGTCTGAATTATCTAGTTGGTTGGAATCAGGGATGTTGTGATTTGGTGATAGCCAGGTGTCTTTTGTTGGGAGAGGGTGCGGCTGACCTGCTCTCTGATTCTACAAGAAGAAGCTCTCTGGCACTTACACTGCTAAGTCCTCCTTAGCAATGTTAGTTAGCAATTGCTAACATTGCTCTCTGTGCTAAGTTCTCCATATGCACAGCTGTCAGTTATACAGAAACCAAAAAACGCAAGGGGTTCAAAGAGAGGCAAAGGTAGCTCTACTGTGTTTAATTGTAGTTTTCTTTGTAGGACTTCTCCCTCTGGATGTAACTGCACTAACTGAGCCACACAGAACTAATCAGAGCCTTATAAAAGGAGATTAGATCAATGAACCAACACACCTATCATCATTCCAGAGGCATCTCCCTTATCTTTGTTTTGTACAGTGTGAAAACGGAGATAAATAGATGCTGTTGTTCTGTCTCGGTACTTGATGGAATATAAAAATTCAGGGTATTTAGCTACTCCAGTGGCTGAGGCATGAGAATCTCTTGAACTCGGGACGGAGAGGTTGCAGTGAGCCAAGATCATGCCACTACACTCCAATCTGGCAACAGAGCAAGACTCTGTCTAAAAAAAAAAAAAAAAAAAAAAAAATCCAGAGTATTATCCACAGTCCACAGTATTATCCATGGTCCACGGTGCTAAACGAGTACTTGTCTTAGAGAAGTGCTAGCAGCTGTAATGTTTACCCAGTTCAATTTTAATAGAGAACTAAGAACTCTATTTATTATTAAAAGAAAGAGCCTTTTTTTTCAAAGCTGATTTTCCACTTTAGTTGCTTGCATGAGCCACACTCACACAATGGACTCACCTCTCCTCTTCTTTGGCATACCTAGTCCCAGTCGCAGAGTAACCCTGAGACTTGGCACATCGTTTCTCACCAGGCCATTCCCAAGTGTTGTTCTGAAATGGGTTCTGTGAAACCTTGAGGAGGAATTGTTGGGGAAGGAATCAAACCACAGGCTGTGAGGTGCCTGGCAGGATGGGGAGAACTTGATTTGGGGAATAAAGTTGAGATGGGTGGATGACTGTGATGTCAGAAACTTCAGAGAGGAGTAGTTGTTGGTTTTTGTTGATACTTTTTTTTTTACTAAGAGAGGAGGAGTGATGTCTAGAAGCAGGAAGAATGTCCATCTGTCTTCATGGTGTGTGGGAGGGGAGTGAATGAACAACCTCCACTCCAGAGGCCTTTAAGGAAAGTTATTTTGATACTCACTCAATAAATATTTATTGAGCACATCTGCTGCACTAAATCCTGGGCTGGGTGCTGGGAAAGCAATGTTTCTGTGCAGTTATGATCTGGGAGATAAACATGGTGCAGTACCAAGGTCAGTGACTTTATGAGCCGCTGTCAATCACGTCAAGGGATGTCAGTCAGGAGGAGGCAGAAGTCTATGGAGTTTGAGGGTGTGGAGTGATTGGTTTGCCATGGACAGGGCTCCAGGGGTTAGAGGGGAAAGCGTTGTCAGGGAGGGAGCAGTGAGGGAACCCAGGAAGTCCCCCTCTCTCTCCTTCCTTGTTGCTTCCTTCACAGCTGCCTCCTGCTCCATTTCTCCACATGGACTTTCTCTGCTGCTTGGTCCACTCAGTAGAAGCTGGCTGTCCTCAGAGCCCCTGTTGTTTTTGTTGTTGTTGTTGTTGTTGTTGTTGTTGTTGTTCTTCTTCTTCTTCTTCTTCTTGTGTGTGTATTTATTTTTAAATCTCTTGTGTTCACAGGACCAGCCCAGATTGAGACTGGATGCTCATAGACCTGATTCCAAATTTCCAGCTCTAGCCCAATCTAGTTGCCCAGTACCAGGAGGGGTGGTCACAGAGTGTGAACATGTCTGGGACATTTAGCTTTCCAGAGAAGAGAGATTGTTGAGAAATGGGTGGACAGCCTAAAAGGTGTCTTCCCTAGGCCTGTCTTCTGGAGGATGTCGAGGGTGTGAGTCCTCCCGTGTAGTTATAATGAGGGCGGACGCTGCAGTTAGGACTCACAGGCATGTTGCTGCTATTCCCCCAAAGTCCTAATCAGAAAACTCCAAAGGCAGGAAAATGCTGAAATAGCCTCTGGCCTAATTGCGTTAACCATAATAATAAAGAGACCGATTTGCCACCTTACTCAGATGTTAAAAAGAATCAGAGTTGGTTTTCCTTCTTCTCAGCAGGTCAATGTTAATTGGCAGCGTGTTTTTATTCATAAAGAAAATTTAGTATATCTTTAAACCAGATGAAAAATTCATATATGTCTAAATGACAAAGTAACATTTTGTTACGATCTCTCCACCCACTATATACAGAAGTCGGCTTTGTTTCTTTTCTTTCCTTTTTTTTTTTTGAGAGAAGGTCTTGCTCTGTTGCCCAGTCTGGAGTGCAGTGGCAGAATCATAGTTTACTGCAGCTTCGACCTCCCAGGCTCAAGCGATCCTCTTCCCTTAGCCTCTGAGTAGCTGGGACTACAGGTGCACACCACCACCCCCAGCTATTTTACTTTTAATTTTGTAAAGATGAGGTCTCCCTGTGTTGCACAGGCTGGTCTCAAACTCCCGGGCTCAACTAATCCTCTGGCCTCGGACTCCTAAAGTGCTGTGATTACAGGCATGAGCCACCACACCCAGCCCTCTTTGTTTCTTAGACACTCTATTTGAGTATCCAAAGGCAAGCTGCCAAAGCTTGTGTCCCTGAGTTGCTGGGCCTGCATCCCTGTCCTCACTGCCTGGTGCTGATGGCAGGATTAGCCCCTTGATTGATGATGGCAGGTGTGGCCTTTGGTGTCTGATGGATGGAGCCTGGGCCCAGATTTATGGATTGTATTTTCTTTTTCCTTTTTTTTAATTTGCTAACAATGTTTTGTTTTTAAAGTAAATGTTATTGTGTATATTTGAGGTTTACAACTTGATGTTATGGGATACATATAGACATATGGGTTTCTGTAGTGAAACAAATGACGGGATCTGTCATCTCACATAGTTACTCTTTTGTGACAAGAGTAGCTTAGATCTATTTATTTAACAAACATCCCTAATGCACTACAATTTTATTAACATGAGGATGTTGTACATTAGATCTCTAGACTTGTTCATCCTACACGTCTGCTATTTTGTACACTTTGACCTATAGCTCCACCATTTCTTCTCCACCGACTGTGGTAACCACTGTTTCATTCTCTATCTCTGTGTTTTTGAGCTCTTTTAAGTGAGATCATATTTTTCTTTCTGTGTTTGACTTGTTTCGCTTAGGATAATGTCCACCAGGTCCATCTATGTTGTGGCAAATGACAAAATCTCTTTTTGTTTTAAGGCTGAATGATAGTCTATCATTGAATGCTGTGCTGTGAAGTTGCTCAGTAAAAAAAAAAAAATATATATATATACACACACACACACATATATATGTGTATATATGTCACTTTTTTTCTTTTCTTTTTTGAGACATGGTCTTGCTCTGTTGCCCAGCTGGAGTGCAGTGGTGCAATCACTGCAGCCTCTCCTGAGTTGCTGGGACTACTGGCAGGCACCATCACACTCAGCCGATGTTTTGGTATTTTTAGTAGAGATGAGGTCTCACTATGTTGCCCAGGCTGATCTTGAATTCCTGGGCTCAGGCAATCTTCCTGCCTTGGCCTTCCAAAGTGCTGGAATTACAGGCATGAGTCACCAGCCCCAGCCCCACATTTTCTTTATCCATTCATCCATTGACAGACAGGTTGACTCCATGTCTTGGCTACTGTAAATAAAGTTAAAATGAACACGGTAGTGCAGATATCTTTACAAGGTAGATTTCATCTCCATTGGGTATATACTTAGAAGAGGAATTGCTAGGCCATATGGTAGTTCTATTTTTAATTTCTTTAGAAACCTCCATGCTATTTTCCATAATTGCTGTACCAATCTACATTCCCACCAACAATGTACCCTTTTCTCCACACCTTCACTAAAAATTGTTATCTTTTGTCTTTTTTATAGTAGCCAGATTGTATTTTTTGATATGATGCAGTCAAAACCCAGAGAACCTGGGTGGATCCTTGGCGTTCCCTTCTTAGATGGACCCTGTCAACAAGAAAACAGTGAGTGGAAGAGGCCTATCAGGGACAGAAGGAAAAAAATCAAGCTTTACTCCTGTGCTCATTTACTCCATCCATTTTTCAGTTAATGTTTTCTCCATGCTATTGTCCACTCTGTGTACAGTAACGGTACAGTGATCTGGACCCTGCCTCCAGGGAGCTTTCTGTTGAGGAACAAGCAGTTTCCAGCATCCTGTTGAGTGCTTCAATAGGGGAGCGGAGGGGCTAGGAGGGAACCTAGGAAATGTACTGACCTGGATTTCTGGGGAGCTCAGACAACCTCAGCAGCAGAAATGCAAAGGATAAGCAGGTGTCAGCAGGCAAGGAGGGTGCTTGGTATAGGGAATGGCTACTTTGGAGAGAGGAAAGACGTATTAGAGAATCTACAGAAGCCCAAGAGCACAGGTGTGGCAGTGACCTGGACTGGTGCAGAAGCCACACTGTGCAGACCTCATGACTGGTCAAAGAGCTTGAACTTCCTCCCAAAGGCAATGGGAACCACTGGAAGGCTTTAGGCAGTGGAGGGGGTTCACCCTTCCTTAGCACTTCCAGCTCCTCCGGCAGGGTCACTGAGGCTTTAAGTCCACGTCAGAAGTGGGGTTTTATAAACATTCCTGGGTCCATGTGTGTGAATTAGAAGTCGATTAAAATGAAGAACATTCACATGTCTGGTCTCTGGAGTCAGTTGAGGCCATTTCTCACTTCTTCTCTCCATATATAGAGTTCCTACAAAGCCTGGTCTTCTATCTAGCCTGTCCTCTGGCCTTGGCACAGGAATGACTTCTATAGAAGCCTATGACATATTTTTGTCTCTGCTCGCCTGGTAGGAGCTGAGTTACTTTCCCTGTGAGGCATACAGGAACCAGTGTCATTTGTGCACAGTCTATAGATAGTGCAGAAACAAGAACCCAGGGCACAGCTGTTACAATGAGGCTGTGCAAGGATCCCCACAGGGCCCAATCTGCTGGAGGCTTACTTGGGTACAAGGAGGTTATTTTCTTCTCTTTGGTGCTACTTCAGTCTGTGCTTCTACTCAGGTGGCTTTCTTGCCTCATCCCACCATCTGCGTCAATGATTGGAGGACAGGAATGGGGAAAACAATTGAGAAATATTCAGTCCAGTTATGTCAGTAAGATCAGCTCATGTGCTTTGTGCCGGATATGCAGAGGACAGGGTTACATCTCATTCAATTACAAGTTTGGTTTCTGACTGATTTCTCAAGACCTGTAGGAACTGATGGTGACTCAGCCAACAATATAGGCCCTCAATTGAACCACCCGGGGCCAGACTCCTAAATCTGTCACTTACTGACCATGTCGGTGTTTGGCAAATAACCCCTTGGCTTCTTCTCTAATAGAGTGTGGACAAGGGGGCCTAGTTCGGAGGGTGCTGTGAAGTTGCTCAGTAAATGATTGCTATTATTGTTAATTATTAGTGTAACAACCAGCGATGGAAAGCAAAGTCTGTACTCTAAGGATGGGGAACTCATATCCCTGAGAACATGAAGGAACCCATGGAGAAAGGAAGTGGCTGGATCCTTCCCACTTGTGCTGGCACTTCCAGCCACACCCTGCTCACATATTTTGTATTCCCTGGGAAGGATCTTAGCACAGCAAAAAGACATAGATAAGACAACTTGGAGTTATGCCACCACAAACCCACCAGAGCACGCTGGGAACAAAAATGCGACGCTCATTGATGTTCTACCGCTGAGTGAGCAGCCCAGCTTGGAGAAAACAGCTTTATCTTATAGCTCATTAAACTGGAGTTTGCTGTGGTTTGAATGTTTGTGTCTTCCCCAAATTCATATGTTGAAGCCTAATCTCCAATATAATAGTGTTAAGAGCCAGGGCCTTTAGGATGTGATTAAGTCATGAGGGTAAAGGCCCAGTAGATAGCATTAGCGTCCGCATGAGAGAGGCTTGAGAAAGCTTGCATGCTCCTTCCACCATGTGAGGACACAGCTAGAAGGCACTATCGTGAGAAATGGGCCATCACCGGACACCAAACCTGCCAGCTCCTTGATCTTGAACTTCCCAATGCCCAGATCTGTGAGCAATAAATTTCTGTGATTTATACATTACCCAGTCTAAGGTATGTTGTTAGAGCAGTAGGAAAGAACTAAGACAGAAATGAGAGGGTCCACACAGACGTGCCAGTTATTGAAGAACAGCTGTGACTTACGCTTCCAAATTAATCTTCAGCATTTTTACCACAGCTGGATAGAAAGATAGTGGTTTTAATTTCAAAACTTGCTTTGAACAGGCAGATGCTACAGTCAGAAACCTAGCACTGAGCAGTGTCCTGACTGGTCCAGCCACAACAGGGACCTGAGCCAGCCCCGAGTGGGCCTTAGACTTGCAGCCATGTGAATATGAGAAAGTAATGGGTGCATAGCGGCCCTACAACTGCTCTGCGTGTTGGGACAGAAGCAAGCTGCACATTTTAGCAACAGCTTTGAGTTTCTGCTATTGTTCCCCTTCAAGGGCTCTCATCTAGAAGAATGGGTCCATGGGGTGCTGAGAAAGATCAAGGAGAAAAACAACTAGGAAAAAAAAATTCTCTTCATCTTGGCAACCATTCATGACCACAGCTTAAAGATGACATTCAGGACAATGGTTTGGAGCTCCTGAAATGCCATCCTGTGGGTCTTTGCTGAAGTCTCCAGCTTTCGGGACCAGGCTGGCATGAGACAAATGGACTAAATTTGCCAGCTCACCTAGTTGTCCTTGAGGCCGGAGTCAGGACAGAGGTCATTCAAGCCTGCTGACCACGTGTCCACCTGTATTCCTGTGGTGATGGCGGGTATTGGAGCCAGCACCACCATTGGCAAGATGCATCACCATCTTTGTTCATTCACTGGAACATGTTTAATGCCCACAATGTACCCAGCTGAGTAGGATCTGAGAGAAGCCTCCATTTCTTCTCTCAGAGTCACAGGCAAGTGGGGAGCACAGACAAGTGGGCTTTATAGTATGGTGTGATGAGGACCAGGCAGGGCACCAGAGAGGTGCAGGGGAAGGGCACTCAGCCCAGCCCGGCCTAGGGATGATGCTCAAATTATGGCTTTTAGGACCATTATGAGTGGAACAGTGTTCCCTCCAAGAAAGATATGTGAGAATCCTGAGCCCCAGTACCTCAGAATGTGCCATTATTTGGAGTTAGGTTCTTTACAGGGATGATCAAGTTAAAATGAAGTCATTAAAATGGGCTCCAACCCAATATGACTGGTGTCCTTATAAAAAAGGGAAGGTTTGGGCACAGGAACAACCCCGCGCACAGGGGGAGTGCCAGGTGATGATTGGAGTTATGCCACCACAAACCAGGGACCCACCAGATTTGGCTAGGAGAGAGGCCCTCACACCTTCGGAGGGAGCATAGCCCTGGCGAGCATCTTGATTTCAGACTTCTGGTCTCCAGAACTGAGACCATACATTTCTGTTGCTTTAATACACCCAATTTGAGGTATGTTGTTAGGAAGTAGCTAGGAAATGAATACAAGGACTCAGGGGCTATCCAGATGGAGAAAGAGGGCCAGACACTCCCAACCCCGATGTGGAGATGGGGACCCTGGCGCGCTTGTTGGTATAACTGAAAAACTGGAACAGACGGGGGGCCCACGGTAGTAGTTGAGGCTGAAGGGGCTGGAGAGGAGGGAGCCCCTTTCCTTCTGCTATGGTTTAAATGTTTGTGTCCTCTCCAAAATTCCTGTTGAAACTTAATTCCCAATGCAATTGGGTTCCGAGGTGAGGTCTTTAGGAGATGAGTAGGCCATGGGGGTTTGGCCCTTATGAATGAATTAATGCCTTATAAAAGGGCTTGAAGGGGCAACTTCATCCTTCCTGTCCCATCTGCTATGTGAGGACACAAGCACTCCTCCCCTCTGGAGGACGCAGCAACAAGACACCAACTTGGAAGCAGAAAGCAGCCCTCCCCAGACACACATGGAATCTGCCAGTGCCCAGGTCCTGGACTTTCCAGCCTCCAGAACTGTGAGAAATAAAAGTTTATGTTCTTTATAAGTTTCCGAATCTCAGGTATTTTGTATTGCTGCAGGAAATGACTAGGACACTCTTTCTCTACCCCTGGATGACCCCTGAGTCAGGTATTAGTTTCCTAGTTGCTGCTATAACAAAGGTTGGAGAGGAGGGTGTTACTTAATCATGAAGACCTCGGCCTGATGCCATACTAAGGAATGTGGGTTTTATTCTAAGAGCGATGCCAGTACAAAGGAACATCAGTACAGCCCACTTGCCCCCTTGGCAGCCTAGCAGAGACTGCTGCAAGGGGAGGAGCTCAGGGAGGGAGGCATCGATGTTCTGCACAGGCTACCACGCTACTCAGTCTGGGCTCAAGAAGCCCCAGAATCAGGGCTGTGGCTGAGGAATAGGGAGACGGGCCAGGAGGGGGCGCTGTTGAGGAGAGGGTGATGAGGGTGGGCAGGGGAGCTGAATGGCCTGGGGAACTGTAATAGCTGAATCCTGGCAGTGTTCACTGCAAAAGGGAGGGCAGGAAGGGGAGTTAGAGAAGGACATGTGGTGTTTGGAACCTGCTGCCTTTGAGGAACTGGTGAAACCTCTCCATAGAGATATCCTGCAGGGACCTGGATCCATGAGAGGGACTTAGGGGACTGACTCAGACTCCTCGCTGATGTGGACAGAGTCACCTGTGCAAAGTGTGGAGCAAAGACAGGGCTGAGAGAGACCTGGCTGTGTCGCCACCTTCCCATGGCTGAGGCCCTGATAGGGATCCAGGGGTCACACCAGGTGGACCACCCCTGGCTGCCCAGTCCCACTGACCCAGGGCTGAGCTGAGAGATGGACATGTTTGTTCATGGGGCGGCATTTGGGAGTCCACCCTGGAGATCTGAGCTGCTTTGCCAGTCTGAGTGGCTCCTAATCCAAGTTTTCTATTTTTCTGATTTTACTGATCTTCACGTGTCATCACTGTGGTTATGAGATGTCAGCATGTGTTGGTGGAAAGACTCCTGGGCTTTGAATGCAGATCCGTCACATGGGTCTCATCTGCTGTGAATGGTGCAGGCAGCTTAATTTCACCCTGTCTCCCCATGCCTCAGTTTCCTTCCTTTCTTCCCAGCCACAGTAACCATCGAATCAGATTGCAGAGGGATTTGGCCACACCGGAAAATGCTTTGACCTCTCTGAAGGAGAAGTGCCTCACAACTGTACATTTCATTATATTATTAGTGTTATTAATAAACTCTTCCCTGCTGGAGAGCCTGCTGTATTGTTTTCAACTCTCTGCTGGGAGGTCATGCACAGTATTTGATTTCTCTCCATTCATACCTCACCTTTTCCCAAACTGGCTCTCTTTTAAGACTCGATTTCAGGCCCACATTACCTTAGGACCAGTTTTCCCTTGGTGTTTTTCTGTCACCTCCTTTTCAAGTGACTCTTGCAGAACTTGATATGGTTTGATTGAAGAACACACTCACTTTCCTGTGAGCCTGAGCTGGTCTCCTGGAGTCTCTCCCAGCAGCTGCTGGCTGCATTGAGGAAGGATGCCTCACTTTCCTGTCATCACCAGGCTAATTCCTTTATGCTCTTTTCAAGACCTGTAAGCCCACCATGCACAGTGAGAGGGAAGAACTGGATTTCCCCTTAGAAGAAGCTTGGAAGGATAAAGGGAAAAGCTTTATGACTATTAATATACATTCACAATTTACCAAGTGCCCAAAAGGGCACTGGCTCCGTACAGCACAGAAAGTGACACAGCCTCATCACGATGCAGAAATTCAGAGCCAATTAAGGGGGATAATAAGTATATCATTTTTTTCTCTCTCTCTCTCTCTCTCTCTTTCTCTTTCTTCTCCTTCTCCTCCTCCTCCTCCTCCTCCTCCTCCTTCTCTTCTTCCTCCTCCTCCTCTTCCTCTTTCTCCTCCTTCTTCTTCTGTCTCTCTCTTTCTTTCTTTTCTTTCTCTCCTTCCTTCTTATGAGGTCTCACCATATTGCCCAGGCTGGTCTCAAACTCCTGGACACAAGTTATCCTCCTGCCTGCACTGGGCCAAGCATATAGTGTCCAATCATCTTTCAGCCCCTAATACTGGATGCC
This sequence comes from Trachypithecus francoisi, assembly GCF_009764315.1. NCBI lineage: Eukaryota > Metazoa > Chordata > Mammalia > Primates > Cercopithecidae > Trachypithecus > Trachypithecus francoisi. The sequence goes on along the minus strand of NW_022681472.1, from coordinate 21,722,397 downwards.
ATGATTTCCAAACCTGGCTGTGCCTCAGCTCCACAATCTGCAGGGTGAGGAATGTGCTTTTTTTTTTTTTTTTTTTTTTTTTTTTTTGAGATGGAGTCTCACTCTGTCGCCCAGGCTGGAGTGCAGTGGCCGAATCTCAGCTCACTGCAAGCTCCACCTCCCGGGTTCATGCCATTCTCCTGCCTCAGCCTCCCGTGTAGCTGGGACTACAGGCTCCTGCCTGCCACTGCGCCTGGCTAATTTTTTTTTTTTTGTATTTTTAGTAGAGACGGGGTTTCACCGTGTTAGCCAGGATGGTCTCCATCTCCTGACCTCGTGATCCGCCCATCTCGGCCTCCCAAAATGCTGGGATTACAGGCTTGAGCCACTGCGCCAGGCCCGGAATGTGCATTTTTAAGAAGCTCCCTGGGGAGACTTGGGGGCATGTTTAAGTTTGGGGACTGCTGAAGTGGTCCTGAGTGGGGCCGTGATGTACTGTCCTATCAGGGATCAGAGGCATTTGATCATGCGTACCCATCTTCCTCCAGGCTCACTCGTATTCATTCATTCAACAAGAATTTTACTGAGGGCTGGCTGCAGGCCAGATGCCATGCCATGTGCTCGATGCACCCTGGTCGATGTGCAGATGAGCAGGAAGAACATGGTCCAAGCTCCAAGAGACCCAGCATCCTCTGTGGGCACCTTGCCAAGGCTCCTCAGCCGAATCAGGGAAGGCCGGGAGGCCTGCAGGTGGGGGACAGAGTCTGTGTGGCTAGAAATGTGGACAGCTGTAGAAATAGGAGGAGACAGACTGGGTGTAATAGCTCATGCCTGTAATTCCAGCACTTTGGGAGGCCGAGGCGGCCAGATCACCTGAGGTCAGGAGTTGGAGACCCACCTGGCCAACATGGCAAAACCCTGTCTCCACTGAAAATACAAAAATTAGCTGGGCATGGTGGTGTGCACCTGTAGTCCCAGCTACTCGGGAGGCTGAGGCAGGATAATTGCTTGACCCCTGGAGGTGGAGGTTGCAGTTAGCAGAGATTGCACCACTGCACTCCAGCCTGGGTGAGAGTGAGACCCTGTCTCAAAAGCAAAAACAAAAAGCAACAACAAAAAATAAACCCTGACACTTCCGGATTTCTTGCTTTTTTTTTTTTTTCCTTTCTGAGACAAATATTTGCAGAGGCAGCACTTTATGGAGACCAAGCACCTGCTGTGGGGCCAGGTTGCTCAGTTTGAGTGCCCCATGTGGGCAGTGTGGTGCTGGGCGAGTTCCTCTGCTGGATGAGGCTTCTCCAAGGGGAGAGGGTGGCAGGAGCAGGACCTATGAAGTGCGAGTGGACTCTGGGCTGGACACCGTGACAGCTTGAAGAAGTGAAGGGGCAAGGCCCGGCTCTCATCGAGCTCATATTCTGGAGGGAAGAACCCAGTGAAGACAGAATAAGTTCAGATGCTGACACTGCCATGAAAAAATAACCCAGGAGATGACAGGACAGTGACTCCTGGGGCTCAGGGCAGGTGTTAGGGGAAGCAAAGACTTCCCCTCTCCCCTCCTGCGTTCCATAGCTGGGCCTATCAAACAAACGAATAACAGGCAGATTAACAGGAGAAAAAAATCAATACATTTATTAATTTTAAATATTACATGCACAGGAGCATCCCAGGATAATAACTGAATACCCCAAAAAGCAGTGAGATGTGAGAGCTTGTTTCCCTAGGGGAAGGGGAAGGGGAAGTAAGCCACTTAGGGCAGATTAAACAGTTTTTAGGAAAGACAGATGAGACCTTGGAAGAGTAGGTGGGAGAAATGACAGTTTGGGCCAGTTTGTCTGGGTGTAGTGTGGACTTCTAGCATCCGCTCCTGGTATAAAGTAACCAATATACCAAAGCAGCATATTTTGGAGTGGCGTGTCCTGAACTCCTTCAGGGTGACCCCATGGAGGAGATTCTGGCTCAGCTGAGTCCTGGCAGCCATCCTGGAAAAGATCAGCGTGGTGGGGGATGACCCAGAATGAGAGGCAAACAGGGTGCTCACTTGAGTGCAGTGAGAAAGGGGTGAGGCTGACAGGGTGGCTCCCAGAGGCAGGCATGGCCAGACCAAGCTGTGGGTCTTGGGGTTTTGTTTTAAGTGATATAGCAAGCTGTTGGAGACTTTTAGGCAAGGGAGATACATGATTCAATTTACATATTAAAAATACACCCCCTTCCACCTTGTGCAATAAAATATCACCAGCATCCACCCAAACCTGAAGCTTACGTTGGTTTCAGACAAAATTTCAAATTTGGCCATGCACTGATGACACTGGCCCTTGAACAGTTAGCAAGATTTGAGGTAGACACTTCCTCCGCCTCATTCTGTAAACAATGCCTAAGTCCTGTTCCCTGGGACAGGGCACTAGGTACAAGCCTCCTGTGTTCTCATCCCTCTGCCATCTGGAGAGTGTCGGTGGCTGTCAGGCAGGGGAGGGCTTTGTGGACAAGCCCCCAGTACCTTCTTCCTAGCTCCTCCTTGCCCTGCCTCCTGGATTCCATCTTTTACCTGAATTGTTCTGTTTTACAAGGTTAGGTGGCCAAGCCTTGGTTCCCCTGTCTTCTGTTTGCCTGGAGGCCCCACATCCAGGACAGCTGGCAGCTCGTTCAGTTTCTCCAGGCTCTGTGAGGCAGGTGGGATGCGAGGCTCTCCTGGGTGACTCACCTGGCACTAGCAGGGCTGCACTGGGGTCTGTCAGAAGGGAGGGCAGCTTCTACCCTGGTCTGTTTTGGTTTTCCTGGCGCATTCAAGTGGACCTTGTGCAGAGCTTGTTTGCCAGCTTGTTTATGTCACTCCTAACTTATTCCTAATATAATTTAAAGTATGTAACAAACATGCATAAAATATGGATTGGAAAAAGTTGAGATAGAGGAGAAGTAAAAGTGGAAACAAAAGAGTGTAGAAATGAGGACAATCTAAAATGCAGATGGTCTGATCTTCATGCTTGCTTATGGGTGGATGACACATACGCCTCTCTCACAGGCAACCTCAGGGGTGCTCCTCCCCCTGCCTGCTGTGGCATTCATGTCAGTCTCCATGCTGAGGTATTCATGAAGGGCACAGGTGCTCTGGGTCCCAACCTCAGCGTGCTGGGCAAGGCTCCTGTTCACACACACATCCCTCCTGGGGGCAGTACAGATGGGGCTGGGCAGGTGTAGGTGGGGCCGGGCTTCCAGGAGTGCTAGGATTGAAGTAGGGAAGAGGTTGTGCGTACCTGGGCTGAGGTGCCGTTCAGTGTTGATCCCGTTACTCTGCTTAGTAGCTGCTGATGTCAAGCAAGTTTCTTAACCTTTCTGAGCCTTAGCATCTTCATCAAAAAATTAGGCCAATTATACTTAGCTGGTGAAAATGGAAAGATCTATGTTGACTCAGAATAGATTTCAAGAGTGCAGCCTTCAGCATTGTCACCATTGAGATAAGTTTATTGATTGACAATTGGCTAATCATTCTTGAAAGCCAACTATATTAATATCTGTGTATTTTTCAGAGTTCCCTAGAGAAACAGAACCAATAGGATATACATAGATATATAGATATAGATAAAGATGTGAATATGGATACAGATCTAGATATAGATGAGGAGATCTATTATGGGAATTGACTCATGTGATTATAGAAGCTGAGAATTCCCACCATATGCTGTCTGCAAGTTGAAGAACCAGGAAAGCCAGTGGTATAATTGGGTTTGAGTCTGAAGGCCTGAGAATGAGGGGTGAGGGTAAGGATAGGGTGCTGGTATAGTCCTGGAGTCTGAAGGCTTAAGAAGCAGGAGCTCCAATGTCCAAGGGCAGAGGAAGACAGATGTCCCAGTTCAAGCAGAGAGAGAATGTGTCCTTCCTCTGCCTTTTTGTTCTATTCAGGCCTTCAACAGTTTGGATGATGTCCACCCACCATGGTGAGGGATCATCTTTACTGAGTCCACTGATTCAGATGCTAATCTCTTCTGAAACACCTGGTAGACACACCAAGAAATAGTTTCTCCAACTATCTCAGTGTCTCCTACCCCAGTCAGGTTGACACATAAAATTAACCATTGCACTATGCTAACTTGTTTATTCCCACAACAACCTTGAAAGGAAGGCATTTTTCCCCTTTTTGCTTGTTTGTTTTTAACCTTTATTTTAGGTTTGGGGGGTACACGTGCAGGTTCATTATGTAGATAAACTCACATCACAGTGGTTTGTTTTACAGATTATTTCATCACTCAGGCACTAAACCTAGTACCCAATGTTACTTTTTCTGGTCCTCTCCCTTCTCTCAGCCTCCAGCCTCAAGTAGGCCTTAGCATCTGTTATTCCTTTCTATATGTTCAAGGGTTCTCATCATTTAACTCCTTAAAAGTGAGAACATGCAGTATTTGGTTTTCTGTTCCTGCATTAATTTGCTAAGGATCATAGCCTCCAGCTCCCTTCATGTTCCCACAAAAGACATGATCTTGTTCTTTTTTATGGCTGCACAACATTCCATAAAATGTGTGTATATGTACCATGTTCTCTTTATTCAGTCTATAATTGATGGGCATTTAGGTTGATTCCATGTCTTTGCTTTTGTGAATAGTGCTGCAATGAACATTTGCGTGCATGTATCTTCATGGCAGAATGATTTATGTTCCTTTGGCTATATACTCAGTAATGGGATTGTTTGGTTTAACTATAGTTCTCTTTTTAGCTCTTTGAGGAATTGCCACACTGTTTTCTACAATGGTTGAACTAATTTACACTCCCACCAACAGTGCATAAGTGTTCCCTTTTCTCCACAACCTCACCAGCATCTGTTATTTTTTGACTTTTTAATGATAGCCACTCTGGTATGAGATGGCATCCCATTGTGGTTTTGATGTGCATTTCTCTAATGATCAGTGATGTTCAGCTTTTAATCATATGCTTGTTGGCTGCATGTATATCTTCATTTGAAAAGTGTCTGTTCATGTTCTTTGTCCACTTTTTAATGGAGTTGTTTGATTTTTTTCCTGTAAATTTGTTTAAGTTCCTTATAGATGCTGGATATTAAACCTTTCAGATGCATAGTTTGCAAAAATTTTCTCCCATTCTGTAGTTTGTCTGTTTACTCTGTTAATAGTTTATTTTGTTGTGAAGAAGTTCTTAAGTTTAATTAGATCCGATTTGTCAATGTTTGCTTTTGTTGCAGTTGCTTTTATGTCATTCTCATGAAATCTTTGCCCATTCCTACATCCAGGATGGTATTGTCTTGGTTGTCTTCCAGGGTTTTTATAGTTTTTGGTTTTATATTTAAGTCTTAAATATAAAACCCAAAATCCATCTTGAGTCTATTTTTGTATACAGTGTAAAGAAGGTGTCCAGTTTTAGTCTTCTGCATATGGCTATCCAGTTATCCCAGCATCATTTATTGAATAGGGACTCCTTTTCTCATTGCTTGTTTTTGTTAGCTTTGTTGAAGATCAGATGGTTGTAGGTGTGTGTATTTGTTCCTGGGCTCTCTATTCTGTTCCATTGGTCTAAGTGTCTGTTTTTGTGCCAGTACCATGCTGTTTAAGGTAAGGAACGATAGGCTCAGAGAAGTTCAGGAATTTGCTTAGGATTCCCAGCCTCCATCTGCCTTGCTTTTAAGAGGTTAAAAAGAAAGTGCTTTAAGGAGGAACTTCAGTCCTGCTTAGGAGGTACTAATAGTAATATTCATTGTAAAAATAATGTAAACCAAAAATAAAATTCTAAGTCCCTAGATCATCTGAATGGACACCTCTTCTTGACAAGGGCGTTTCAAAGCTAACCTGAAAAACGAATTCAGGCCATGATGGGAAGCGGGAGTTGGACATGTCTCATTATACCCTCTTCCTTTTTAGAATTACTGATAGAACAGACTATTTAAGAGTCTCATAAGAAAGATTTACAGTCGATTCTCTCCAAAGCCTGCTACCTGGAGGCTTCACCTGCATGATAAAACCTTGGTATCCACGACCCCTTATCTTACCCCAGCCATTCCTAAGTCTTTAGGCAATAATGTAACTCAATGTAACAGAAAATCTTTGAATCTACCTATGACCTGGAATTCTCTGCTTGCATTGTCCTGCCTTTCCAGACCAAACAAATGTACCTCTTACATGTATTTGATTGATGTCTCATGTCTCCCTAAAATGTATAAGACTAAGCTGTATGCCGACCGCCCTGGCCACAAATTCTTAGGATCTCCTTAGGGTTATGTCATGGGCCATTGGTCACTCACATTTGGCTCAGAATAAATCTCTTCAAATATTTTACAGAGTTTTATTCTTTTTGTCAACAATAATAAACAATTTTATGTTAGCATTGGGCTTGTACATTTTATATGAATTATCTTAATCCTTAAAACAACTCTCTGGCATAAGTATTATTATTGTAGCTGTTTTCTCAGTGAAGATACTAAAGCTTAGAAAGGTTACTACAGCAAGTTGAGAATCTAGAATTTCAGAAACAAGCATAGGAAACTTGGTTATTTGAGCTAGTTCTCAACAGCTCAACAGCTAGCTATTGAGTAGCTAACATCTCCCACGTACTGCAGTAGGACCTGAGGGTCCCATGAGGTCCAAAACAGGCTTGCTGCCCTCATGGAGCCTGGAACTCTTGCAGGGAAAATGTTCACATCTAGTGAGTGAATCACATCTAGGGCTCAGGTCCTGGTCTCTTGTCTCTAATTTTGGGGCTCCTTCTCTTATACGATGCAGAGGGTGAGCTACAGGTTACCTCCCAGCCTGCTGGACTGCAGTCTGAGGCCCTTTTAACTATATAGAACCCAGATGGAATCTCATCAGAGCAAACGACCTCCTTGTCTGGACTGGTGTTTTTGTTTTTGTTTGTTTTAGCTACAGAACTCTCCCTTCACACAGAAACTTCCATATAAGCCCAACTTTGAAACGGAAAAAAAGCTGGCACTTTCTGGTTGAAGGTGAGGGGTGGAAAGCCTTTGTCACCCCCAGTGCTACTGGGAATCACCTCACAGACTTGAGAGAACCCACTTTGAAACAACTGGTCTGGACCCGCATCATGGTCCCTGTGGCTTAGGAGCAGAAATCAGACATTGAGGCATTTTCATGGGAGGAAATGACCCAGCTATGGAAAGCTCTGTTTCTTTTGATTCTCTTTCTCCCTTTTGTTGCATTTATTATTGCTCGTTAGCATCTTTACATGAAGGTTGACAGGGAAGGTCGGTGCTATTAGCTAGGAAAAAGCCTTTTTGGTAGGAGGCTGGAAACGGAAATAAGATATGGGGATTTTCCACTGATTTAGTTTACCCAAGTTCTGCCAATCCAATAACCACAGAGAATCAGGAACTGTGTTAAGGTCGAGGGCTTTTTTTTCCCATTTGGTCATTTTTTTTTTGTTCTGTTATTTTCCATATTTGTTTTGGTGTTTTTAGCTTTCAATCCCCTTATCCTGAGATCCAGCCACCAGGAAGCCAAACAGCTAATAGGAGAGATAACTTATTCCTCTTTGTGCTCTGTATATTATATATAGTCACATACATACATAGACACACAAGCACACAAGTACAAATATATACATACACACACATACACACACACACACACACACACACACACACACACACATATATATATGTAAATTCTTCCATGATCCTTGCCCACATCCCATGAGGCACAGACATAACAACTAGTGAGAGGGGATCTGCAAATAATGGTGTCATTTCCAAACTTCATTTCTTCGTCAGGGATTTAGGTCCTCTCTAAGCAGAGGTCATCCATCTCCATAAATGTGGAATTCACCTGCCTCCTTCACATGCATGGGAGTGCTGAGAAATTTATACCTCTTACATTTATATCACCTTCTTCTGTTTATTCCATAAAGATTTCTTGATTATTTGCCAGATGCCAGGCATGGTACAAGTGGCTGGGGATACAGGGATAAAAGCCGATCTCACTTTTAATGGGCCCACAGCCTAGTGGGAGACAGCCATGTAAATACATAATCAAGTATGATATGATACATGTTAGGATAGAGAAGGTCCCACAGTGCTACGGGAACCGGAGGAGAAAATGCTCAACTTTAGTAGGACCGGGGAGTGCAATCAGTGAAGAATTCACAGAGGAGAGGGCTTTTGAACTGAGTTTGAAAGGCTGGGTGGGAGATGGCCAGGGGCACAAGGACATTGCTGGCAGAAGGAACATGTGTAAAAGGCAGGGAGGCACCAACACCGTGGTGAGTTTGGGAACCGTTTGTGATACCGTGAGTAGAGCACAAGTGGGTTACTGGGGTTATGAGCTTAGGTATGTGGGGAGAGTGCAGATGAGGAGCCTGGAGAGGCTGTCTGGGTCAGCACATGAAGGGCCATAAAGCACCCTAGCAAGAGAGGAGAGGGTGGATTGGAGGGCAAGGGTTCAGTAGCATGAGTGGAAATATAATTGGACAAACAGATTAAGATTAACCCTGGGCTGGGTGCAGTGGCTCACGCCTGTAATCCCAGCACTTTGGGAGGCCAAGGTCAGCAGATCACCTGAAGTCAGGAGTTCGAGACCAGCCTGCCAACATGGTGAAACCCCATCTCTACTGAAAATACAAAATTAGTTGGGCATGGTGGTGCATGCCTGTAATCCCAGCTACTTGGGAGGCTGAGGCAGGAGAATCATTTGAACTCGGGAGGTGGAGGTTGCAGTGAGCCGAGATTACGCCATTGCACTCCAGCCTGGGCAACAAGTGTGAAACCCCATCTAAAAATAATAATAATAATAATAATAATAATAATCCTGTAGACAGCCTGCATTTGGATTTGGACAGAGGCACTTTCACTATCTTCCTGGCTGGGCCAAGTGGAAAGCTGGAAGTTCAATGGCCTCTGACAGTAAGTTGGAAAAAGTTGAGTATGTTCTGGAATATCTTCTCTGGCCTGGTAGCTTTGATTATTGTTACAGCCCATGCATGGCCAGGAAGGAATTATACAAATGTATTTCCCAGTGGCTACTGCTAAGCCAAAGAAAAAACAGCATTTGCATTTCTTAAAGAAATGATTGAGATTCTAAAGTCACAGTGGAAATTTAATAGTAAAAATGCACAGCTTGAAAGGTTTTGCTTTTTGGCATGAGAGTACAGGCCAGATTGACTGTAACTGTGACGCAGTTTTAAATTAAGTGTTTATAATGAGACATTTATAGCCACTCAAGAGGCCTTTTTGGTCCTTTGGGGAGGAGAAATGAAAGTGGATATGTCTGTAATTCTAGCAGAAATTAATACGTAAATAGACCTCCATGTGCACTTAGAAATAGTTAAACCGGAGGAAGCACCTTGTGAGGTGAAACTTGTCACACAAATTAAAACTGAATATAGTTAAATTAAAACTGAATACAGGAAACTTGGGGTGATATATATAGGTTAAGTGTTTTCACTCCAAAGCATTTGTTATGGGATATCAGCATTAACACCAATAAGGAAATTAGACAGTACTTTCAAGTTGATTAATTCACATTTGATTTAGATTTAGATATAATAAGCATCATGTTAAGTCAATACCAAATGTTTCCTTAAAGCAATAGAACTGCAGCTCAGCTGCCGTGAAATAGTTGGATCTATATTTCTTACCAAGTCATTAAACTCCATCAGTAGCTTGATATTAAATTTGCGATGACAGGCCAGGCCAGTTTGACAGGAATTGGCTAAAACTAGACTCAAGTGTGTTATGAATAACAGGGCTGAACTATAAAATAGTAGCCAAATTTCCCTCTCACTTCCTACCTCCACACACAGGCGCCACTACTGCTGTGATTTCTGGACATGTCTTTCTTAGGTGGGGCTCTGTCTCTGAGAATAGGAGTTGGTGTCTAATATTTGTGCTTGCTTTTGTTTTTGGCATTGATGTTGAACTATTTAGGGATCTGTGGGATACTTCCTAGTGTCAGTTCAGTTATTTCCAACTACTCTTTGTCTGCCTTTAGGAAGGTGGAAGGCCCAAGCTAAAAAAAAAAAAAAAAGGAAAGGCATTGCTTAGGGAAACTGTTAAAAAATGTTTCTCATTGACAAATAAACATTGTATATATTTATGGTGTGTAGTGTGATGCTTTGATGTATGTATACATTTTAGAATGGCTGAATCAAGCTATTTAACCTATGCATTACCTGGTATATCATTCTGGTGTGTGTGGTGAGGACATTTAAAAATCTGCTCTGAGCAATTTTCAAGTATACAATGTATTGTTATTAACTGTAGTCACTATAATGTACAATAGCTCTCTTGAGCTTATTCGTTCCATCCAGCTGAAATTTTGTATCCTTTGACTAACATCTCCCTATCTCCCTCCTCCCGGCCCCAGCCTATTACCAGTGTTTTACTCTGCTTCTATGAATTTAACTTTTTTTACATTCCACATATAAGCGACCTCATGTGGTATTTGTCTTTCTGTGCCTGGCTTATTTCATTTAACATAATGTCCTATAGGGTTATCCATGTTGTATCAAATGACAGCATTTCCTTCTTTTTAAGGCTGAATAATATTCTGTTGTGTATATATACCACATTTTCTCTATCCATTCATCTGTTGTTGGACACATGGATTGATTCCATGTTTTAGCTATTGTGAATAATGCTGTAATGAACATAGCGTGTGGATATCTCTTCAACATACTGATTTCTTATACATGGGATCTATACCCAGTAGTGATATTGCTCGATCATATGGCAGTTCCGTTTTTAATATTTTGAGGAAAGGCCATACTGTTTCATAATGGTTGTACTAATTTACATTCCCACCAACAGTGTATGAGGATTTCCTTTTCTCCACATCCTTGCTAACACTTATACCTTTCATCTTTTTAATAATAGCTTTTCTAGTAGGTGTAAGGTGATACCTTGTGGTTTTAATTTGCATTTCCCTGAGGATGATATTGAGCATTTTTTTCATATACCTATTTGCCATCTGTATGTCTTCTTTTGAGAAAAGTCTCTTCAGATCTTTTGCCCATTTTTTAATCAGATTTTTTTTGCTATTGAGTATATGAATTCTGTATACATTTTGGATATTAACCCCTTACTTAATTTCTTTTTCAGTGAAGTCATATTTCAGCTAGCTCATATAGTTGTAGGTTTGCAAATTTATTTTTCCATTCCTCGGTGGCCTTTTCACTCTGTTGATTGTTTCCCTTCGCTGTTTAGAAGCTTTTTAGTTTGATGTAATCTATTTGTCAATTTTTGCTTTTGTTGCCTGTGCTTTTGGGTCATAATAAAAAAAAAATCTTTGCCCAGACAAGTGTCAAGAAGCTTTTCCCCACATTTGCTTCTGTTAGTTTTATAGTTTCAGGTCTTGTGTTTCTGTCTTAAATCTATTTTGAGTTACTTTTTGTATATGAGGTGAGATATGGGTCCAATTTCATTCTTCTGCATGTGGATATCCAGTTTTCATAGCACTATTTATTGAAAAGACTGTTCTTTGCTCATTGTATATTCTTGGCATCTTGGTAAAAAATCAGTTGACCATCAATCCATGGATTTATTTTTGGGCTTTTTATTCTGTTCCATTGGTCTATGTGCCTGTTTTTATGCCAGTACCATACTGTATTGATTACTATAGCTTTGTAGTATATTTTGATGTCAGGTAGTGTAATGCCCTCAGCCTTGCTCTTTTTGCTCAAGATTGCTTTGGTTATTTAAGGTCATTTGTAGTTCCATACGAATTTAAGGACTATCTTTTCTATTTCTGTGAAAAATGTCATGGAATTTTGATAGAGATTGCATTGAATCTGTAGTTTTGGGGAGTAAGGACATTATAACAATATTGATTCTTCTGATGGATGAACAAAATAATATTTTCATTAATTTGTTTCTTCAATTTCTTTCATCAATGTTTTATAGTTTTCAGTGTACAGGTTTTTTACTTCCTTGGTTAAATTTATTCTGAAGTTTTTTTTTTTTTGGTAGCTATCATAAGTGCGATTGTTTTGATTTCCTTTTCAGCTAGCTCATTATTGATGTACAGAAATGCTACTGATTTTTTTATGTGGATTTTATATCCTACAACTTTACTCAATTCATTTATTAGTCTTAACAAATTTTTGGTGAGATTTTTAGGATTTTTCTGTATATAAGACCATGTTATCTGCAAAGAGACAATTTAACTTCTTCCCTTTTGATCTGGATGACATTTATTTCTTTCTCCTGCCTAATTGCTCTGGTTAGGAACTTCCAGTACTGTGTGAATAGTGTTGAGAATGGGCATCCTTATTTTGTTCTTTTTGTTTTTCTTTCAGAGTCGGGATGTCACTATGTTGCCCAGGTTGGTCTTGTACTCCTGGGCTCAAGCAATGCTCCTGCTTCAGCATCCTGAGTAGCTGGGATTACTGGCACATGCCACTGTGCCTAGCTCCCTTGTCTTAATCTTAGAGGAAAAGCTTTCGATCTTCCACCATTCAGTATAATGTTAGCTATGAATTTGTCTTATATGACTTTTTATTGTGTTGAGGTACATTTTTTCTATAATAATTTCTTGAGAGTTTTTATCATGAAAGAATGTTGAATTTTTAGAATGCCGTTTCTGCATTTGTTGGGATGATCACATGGTTTTCATCCTTTTTTTAATGTGATGTGTTACATTTTATTGATTTGCATCCATTGAAGTATCTTTGTACCCCAGGATTTAATCCCTTACAGGGATGTCCAAAGGTGTCCCTGTCATGGGTTCTTAGCTTCTGCTTCTGTCGGGGCTGGTAAAGTCCCTTTCTCATTTCTCTTTTCTGCTTATCACTAGAGACAGAAACTGAAAACCATGGCTTCAGGCTGCTAAAAACCTAACATGAAACGAAGCAGAAGAACAACAACAACAAAATAAGGTGAGTTGGACAGGTTTGCATGGTGAATGATTCTTTAATGCAATGTTGAATTTGGTTTTATAGTATTTTGTTGAGGATTTTTGCATCTATGTTTATGTGGGATGTTGGCCTGTAATTTTATTTTCTTGTACTGTCCTTGTCTGGGTACTATCAGGGTAATACCAGCCTCAAAAAATAAGTTTGGAAGTAGTCCCTCCTCCTCAATATTTTTGGAAGAATTTGAGAAGAATTAGCATTAGTTCTTTAAATGTTTGGTAGAATTCAATGGCGAAGCCTGATGGTCCTGGGCTTTTCTTCAATGGGAGATTTTAAATTATTGATTCAATTTCCTTACTTGTTATTGGTCTGTTCAGATTTTCTATTTCTAGAAACTTATTCATTTCTCTAGGTTATCCAATTTGTTGGTGTATAATTTTTCTTAGTAGTTTCTTATGATCCTTTGTATTTCTGTGACATCAGTTATATCTCTTATTTCGTTTCTGATTTTATTTGTTTCCTCTCTTTTTCTTAATCTATCTGAATTTATTATTTCAAAAAACCAACTCTTAATTATGTTTATATTTTCTATTGCTTGTCTACTCTCTATTTCATTTATTTCTGTTCTGATTTTTTTTTTCTTTTCTTTTTTTTTTTTGAGATAGGGTCTCACTCTGTCACCTGGGCTGGAGTGCAGTAGTATCATCATGGCTCACTGCAGCCTCGAATTCCTGGGCTCAACTGATCTTTCAACTTCAACCTCCCAAGTAGTGGGACCATAAATGCATGCTACAAAGCCTGGCTGATTTATTTTATTTTGTAGAGACAGGGTGTCCTTATGTTGCCCAGGCTGGTCTCATACTTCTGGGCTCAAGCAATCCTGCCTCAGCATCCCAAAGGGTTGGGATACAGGCATGGCCCCTATGCTGGCCTGCTCTAATCTTTATTATGTCCTTCCTTTTACTAACATTGGGCTTAGTTTGTTTTTCTCTTTCTAGTTCTTTGAGGTGTAACATTAGTTGGTTATTTTGGATCTTTCTTTTTGATGTAGGCTTGATGTGATTTCAGTCTTCTCAAATGTATTAAGACTGATCTGTCTAACATATGATCTATCCTAGAGACTATCCTGGATGTGCTTGAGAAGAATGTGTATTCTGCTGCTGTTGGATGGAATGTCCTATACATGTCTATTAGGTACATTTAGTCTAATATGTAGTTTAAGTCCAATGTTTCCTCATTGATTTCCTGTCTGGATGGTCTGTCCATTGCTGAAAGTGGGGTATTGAATTCCCCTACTATTATTGTATTACAGTATCTCTCTCTTCAGATCTATTAATAATGTTTTATGCATTTAGGTGCTCTGATGTTGGATGCATATATATTTATAACTGTTATAGCCTCTTGATAAATCGATCCCTTTGTCATTATATAATGACCTTCTTTGTCTTGTTTTACGTATTTTGACTTGCATCTATTTGATCTGATACAAGCATAGATACCCCTGCTCTTTTTGTTTTCTGTTCCCGTGGAACATCTTTTCCCATCCTTTCACTATCAATCTATATGTGTCCTTAAAGGTGATGTGATTCTCTTGTAGGTAACAAATATATGTCTTTTTTTTCTTTATCCATTCGTTTACTTCTTGTCTTTAATTGGAGAATTTAATCCATTTATAGACAAGATAATTATTCATAGGTAAGGATTTACTACTGCCATTTTGTTCATTGTTTTCTGGTTGTTTGGTAGATCCTTTGTTTCTTTTTTTCCTCTCTTTTTGTTTCTTTCTTCCTGTCTTCCTCCTCTGTTATTAGATGATTTTTCTCTACTGGTGTGTTTTGATTCCCTACTTTTTACATTTTGTGCACTTACTATAGGTTTTTATTTTGTGGTTAGCCTTATAAGGCTAACATAAAACATCTTGTAGTTATAACAAACTATTTTAAGCTGATAACACTAAACTTTGATTGCATAAAATAACTCTACACTTTTACTCTTCTCACACACATTTTATGTTTTTGTTGTCACAATGTACATCTTTTTGTATTGTATATTACTTAACAAATTATTGTAGCTATTACTATTTTTAACAGTTTTGTCTTTTAACCCGTCATACTAACGATATAAGTGATTTTGACACCATCATTACAGTATTAGCATATTCTGAATTTGAGTGTGTACATACTTTTATAAGTGAGTTTCATACTTTTCTATGTTTTTATGTTACTAATTAGCATCTTTTTTATTTTGAATAATTCCCTGTAGCATTTCCTGTAGACAATTCTGGTGGTAATGAACTCCCTCAGCTTTTGCTTATCTGGGACAATCTTTACCTTTCCTTCATTTCTGAGAGACAGATTTGCTGGATAAAGTATTCTTGGTTTACTTATTCTTACTTTTTTTTTTCTCCAGCACTTTGAATATATCATCCCACTCTCTCCTGACTTGTAACATTTCTGCTGAGAATTCTGCTGCTAGCCATAGTGGAACTCCCTTATATGTGATTTGCTTCTTTTCTCTTGCTGCTTTCAGAATTCCCCCTTTGTCTTTGATTTTTACAGTTTGGTTATAATGTGTCTTGGTGTAGTCTTATTGAATCTGATCAGAGACCTTTGATCTCCTTATCCCTGGCTATTTCTATCTCCCCCCAGATTTGGAAAGTTTTTTGCTATTATTTCTTTAAGTATTCTTTCTGCTTTTTTCCTGTCTTCTCTTTCTTTTAACACCGGTAACTTGAATATTCGCTCTTTGATGCTGTCCCCTCAATCCTGTATGCTTTCTTCATTCTTTTTCATTTTTTTTCTTTTCCTGGCTCTGACTGTATATTTTCAAATAACTTATTTTTGAGTTCACAGATTGTTTCTTCTGCTTGATCAATTCTGCTGTTGACACTGTCACATTCATTTTTTTATGTCATTCATTGTATTTTTTTCAGCTACAGAATTTCTATTTAATTTTTAAAATAATGTTAATTTTTTGGCCAGATTTCTATGTTTGGTCATTTAATGTTTTCCTGCTTTCACTGAATTATTATTCTGTATTTTCTTGAAGTTCACTGAGCTTCCTTAAAACAATTATTTGAATATTTTGTCATGCAGTTTGTATGTCTCCATTTATTTGAGGCTTGCTACTTGGAAATTATTGTGTTCTTTTGGTTGTGTTATGTCTTTTTGACTTGTCATGTTTCTTCTTGTCTTGTGTTGATATCTGCCTGTTTGGTGGAACAGTAATCTATTGCAGACTTTAAAGGCTAATTTTGCTATGAAAATACTTTCTTCTAAGGAAAGGGTGTGAAGTGCTTGCTGGTTGGGGTGCAGTGGTTCTGGCACCAATGAGGAAACAGTTGTGTAGTCGTTGTGCAGCTCTGTCAGCCAAGGTTAGTGTTGACAATTATTGCAGAGATCCTCAACACTCAATGTTGTGGATGTCTGCAGTGGTGATGAAGATTGTTGGGGTCTATGATGGTGATGATTACTAAGGTTCTCCTGATCTATTTTTTTTCCACTATGGAAGTTTTGGCTAAAGGGATTCCTGTTGGCACTGGGTCTGGTTTGCAGGCCCACCTGAAGTGGCAGTGGCACCAGTGTCTTAAGTGTGTTGCCCATGGAGTAGTTACAGGGCTGAGGCCTGAAGCATGGCCATGTGTGAAGAGACTACAGCTCTGGGATATGAGGAGGCTATGGCACTGGTCCTTAGGGTTCAAGCACTCCTGCTGCCACATTGCCAACAGCATGTAAGGTGTGGAGGCTTGTGAAGTAGCCAGGGAACCAGAATAGGAGCACAGACTGAGACGGAGTTATAGTGGCTCCAATGTTAGCTTGGAGCCTACCTTTCTGTGGTGGCTGAGCTGAAGTCTAGAGTTTGGGTGTGTGTAGTAAGAGCTTAGCTCCAGAGTCCAAAGTGTGAACTAGCTCATTATGGTGATGGCTGTGGTGTCTAAGATGTGGCTGAGAGGAGTGCAGCCACAGAGATGCCCTCATCTCAGCAGAGATGCATGCTGTCTTCCTGTAGATGGAACACAGTGGAACAAAACAAAAAGAATATTCACACATAAAAGATCTTTAATGGGCCTTTGAGCTCTTTCAGGGCTATTCTGGTTGTGGATAGCTATCTATGTATTCTGTCTTGTGTCAGGGGGATAAAGGCTGGTATCACCCACTCTATCATCTGAATTATGTCCTAAGGGAAGCTGTTCAAACTGGGTAAACAAATGATGTGTGTAGTCATAACACTGCTGCTCCTTTTGGACAAAACAAGATAAATAGACTGTCTTCCAGAATACCCTGAAAAACAACATAATAAATTCCCACTTTGCATGACCACACAGCACTAATATTCTGGGACCTCAGTAAGTGTCAACTCTTTTCAAAATTGTGTAGATCCTGGCTGTGGTCCTGTCCTACTGTTTTCTTTCAGGAGCAGCCTACTTCTCCCTGGAGAGCTCTCAAGAAATTAGAGCATTCTTATTTATCCCCAATTACTCTCTCTCTGCCTCCAGTGCAGGACCCAAGAGCCACTGGGAAATGAGCACTGTTTGTATTTGTTTGGTTTGGTTTTGGTTTTTACCTTTCAGAAACAAAATCAGACATATTGAGGATGTACCAATGTCTTTCCATCCTAGGTTGCTGACCAGAACTCAACAGTGAGGGAATTTACCTCCTGCTTCATGCATGCAGCTTCAATATAGTAAGTCAAAAGTACATGGAATGAGATATGATGAGTGTAAATCTCACTGTGCTAAGTTCAAGTGGAGCCACTCAGGGAGGTGCTTGCCATATCTTTAGAGAAGAGTTCTATTTGAGTGGTGCTGCTCTTCTGCAGGTACACTGGTCTCTTTGCAGTTCCTAGGAACACTCCTTCCCCTAAGGAGTAAGAGCATGTCTAACTCATTCTATTCTGTCAAGTCTTGGCTTTACTGTTACCTTCCCAGTGAGGTCTTTTCTGACAGCATAGTATAAAATTGCATTCTCCCAGCCTTTTAACCTACCTGACTTTTTCTTTTTCCACAGTACTGTTACCCTCTAAAAAACCATATAGCTTCTATATTATATGTTTTCTTTATTACATGTCTCTGTTTCTTCCCTAACCCCTGCTAAGATGTATGTTCCATGACAGCATCTCTGTCTTTTCCTTTTTTGTTGTTTTTCACTGATGCATCTCAAGTGGTTAAGACAAACTGGTACATTATGGGTATTCAAATGTTTATACTGACAAACTATACACCTGTGAAGTCACCACATCAGTTAAGATATAGAACATTTACTTTGTCCCAGAAATTTCCCTTAAGTGTCTTTCCAGTCAATCCAGAGGCAATCAATACCACATAAATACCAGTGTTTTGATTATTGTAGCTTTGTAGGAAATCTTAAAATGAAGTAGTGCAAATCCTCCAACATCATTCTTCCTTTTCATTGTTGTATTGAGTATTCTGTGTCATTCATATTCTTATAGAATCAAATTGTTGATTTCTACAAAGCACTTTTGGATTTTAATTGGGATTGCAGTAAATATATAGATCAATTCGGGGAGAATTGACATCTTAACAATGTCAAGTCTTCTGATCCATGAACATGGTATATATTTTCATTGATTTGGGAAGTCTTTAATATCTCTCAGCAATATTTTGTAGTTTCAACATGAAGTCTTAGACAACCTTTGTCAAATTTATTCATAATTATTTAAAATTTTTGATGCTATTGTAAATTTGTTTTGCTTAATTTTTCAATTGTTTGTTGTAGCTATATAAAAGTACAATTAATTTATGTACACTGACCTAAATTTACTTATTCTAGTATGTATGTATATCTATATTTTTGAGACAGTGTTTCACTCTGTTGCTCAGGCTGGAGTGCAGTGGCATGCTCATGGCTCACTGCAGCCTAGGGTTCCTGCACTTGTGCAATCCTCCCACCTCCGCCTCCTGACAGCTGGGACTGCAGGCATGCACCACCGCACTGGGCTAAGTTTTAAAATTTTTGTAGGGACAGGGTCTTGCCATGTTGTCTAGGCTGGTCTTAGACTCATAAGTTCAAGCAATCCTCCCACCTCAGCCTCCCAAGGTGTTGGGATTACAGGAATGAGCCACTGTGCCTGGTATCTAGTATTTTTGGTAGTTTCCTTGGGATTTTCTATGTACACAATTGTGTCATCTGTGAATGGAGATAATTTTATTTCTTCCTTTCCAATTTTTGCCTTTTTATTTCATTGTTCTTATTGTAATGTTGAACAGAATTGGCAGGAGTGTATATTCTTACTTTGTTCTGAGCTTGTTAGCTCTTCTCATTTCCTCAAATGTGTGTACCTTACAAGACCTTTCTTACTTTCTATTCACATCTTTAGTTTGGTGCCTTCAGCTATTGCTTTTGATGACTAATATTCCTGTGTCAGATATAATAGAAATTCTACTGCATAATTCTAGAGCTTTAACTAATGCTATTGCATAATGTGGAATTTTAAAACTGAGCTCAAATGTTTATGTATTTATTTTCTGATTTCTTTTTTTTTTTTTTTTTTTTTGAGACAGAGTCTCGCTCTGTCGCCCAGGCTGGAGTGCAGTGGCCGGATCTCAGCTCACTGCAAGCTCCGCCTCCCGGGTTTACGCCATTCTCCTGCCTCAGCCTCCCGAGTAGCTGGGATTACAGGCTCCCGCCACCTCGCCCGGCTAGTTTTTTGTAATTTTTTAGTAGAGACGGGGTTTCACCATGTTCGCCAGGATGGTCTCGATCTCCTGACCTCGTGATCCGCCCGTCTCGGCCTCCCAATATTTTCTGATTTCTTAAATGTAGTTACAGTCTCCTGTATCTATGCCCCCTCATACTTCTTCACATATCCCTGCTTACAGCAGTGAAAATATTGCCTTGTAATTGTCTGTCTGCCTCTCCCACTAGACCAGGTCCTTGAAGGGCTGTGCCTTACTCATCTTTGTATTGTCAGAACTGTGCTTAGCGCCCTTCCCCCAAGTGCCCATTGAATGAATATATAAAGAAATGGAAGCCAATGTTTAATAGATAGACATATTTTTACTTTTCTGTTGACATTGGAAATGTGTTCCTTTCCTTTCTGAGGACACCTGCGTGTGTGTGTGTGTGTGCGTGTGTGTGTGTGCGTGTGTGTGTGTGTGCGTGTGTGTGTGTGTGCGCCTACCTCTGTCCCTGGGGATTATTTCCTTTCATATCTTTTCCTCTTACATTTACATTGGTGCCTACGTTGCAAGTTACTGAGTTGATATGGAAGAAAGAGTTTTGTATAGTGTAGATTTCTTATAGGTGGTGATAAGGTAAAAGTCCCAAATATGCTGTCTACTTGAAATAATAGAGGTGGTATTTACCCAAGACTGCTTCATTTTCCCACTGTTATGGGATGTTATGCAATGCATGAGTTTATTTTACAATAAAATGCACTGAAGAACAGCCTCCAGAATTAGGATATAAATTTGTAATTGGATTCTAAGTGACTGGATAGCTTGTGAAAGAAGAACTCTCTATACATATTCTGTCTTTCATCTAGTATTCACTGCAGATGTAGTGATGATCTTGGGTTCTGGATGAATTGTTCAGGCAACTTTGCATTACAATATCTATTCATCTCAAATAACATTCTTTTTACTTTTGTCTTTATGTATTAAAGAACTGAGAACATGTTCTCTTAAAGATTTCAAATGAAATTATTTCCTATCTTAAACATTATTTTTTCTCCCTTTGGAGAAGGACCTGGTCTTTAGTAATGGAAATTTCACATTATACCGTTTTCTTTTCTCAGATTTAAAGGCTAGAGCTGAGAGAATGACCTTAGGAAGGCCAGATTTAGTATGGTCAAATGTACCATATTTCTGTAGGGAGGAATAAATGTTTTCCTCTACTCTTATAGTTCTCAGGATGGACTCATGTAGCAAAAGACAGATTAACAAGAGAGAAACAAACAGAAGTATATTAACCTGTATACCTCATATATACATAGGAGATACCCAGAGAAAGGATTCTTCTTAAATCTCGAAGAGTTGGCTTTGAATTCATATTTAAATACCATGTCTGCTGAAACAAAGAAAGGAGGGTTTAGGGAAGGCCAGTTATAGGTAGATGACCAGGAAAAGCAAGACAATAGACAAGAGTAAGGCTTGTTATGCAGATTTAAGTGGATGCCTTCTCCATTGATAAGAGTCTCTATTGATTTAGAATAATACTTCTTTTCCTGGTCCAGAGAGGGAGATGCACTTACAAATGGAGTTTTCCTTCAGCGATGTAAATTTCCCATACAAAAACATAACTTCTACTCTTATTTTCAGAGCTTCTTCTGTGTCTGCGATTTCTCAAAATAATCAGCTCAAAATAATCCTTATGCCAACAAGGCATATTTTGGAATGGCATATTCTGGTCTCCTATAGTCATATTTTGAGGTGGCATATTCTGGTCTCCTATATTTACATCCCCACTACACTCCCACAAAAATGTATAAAATATTGTCACTATTTAAAATTTTGGGGTCAATCTTATGGTTTAAAAAAATCTTGCTTAATTTGCATCTCTGTAACTATTAGTGAAGTTGAGCATCTTTTCTACAGTTATTGGACACTGTATTTTATCTTTAAATACTGGTTCATATCACTTATTCTTATTTTTATGGGGTATTTTTTCTTATTAATTGCAGTGTAACCACCCAACAGGTTCTCCTTGCCTGCTGCCTAGACTAAGCTGATTTATCAAGACGGAGGAATTGAAATAGAGAAAGAGTTTAATTCATGCAAAGTTGGCTGTATAGAGATCGGACTTTTATTATTATTCAAATCAGTCTCCCTGAAATCTTGAGGATCAGGATTTTTGAGGATAATTTGATGGGTAGTGGGGCCAGTGAGTTGGGAGTGCTGATTGGTTAGGTCAGATATGAAATCATAGGGAGCTGAAGCTCTCCTCCTGCACAGAGTCAGTTCCTGGGTAGGGGCCACGATACCTCAAACCCACCAGACTGCAAGATGAGCCAGTTTATTGATTGGGTGGTGCCAACTGATCCATTAACTGCAGGGTCTGCAAAATATCTCAAGCACTGATCTTAGGTTTTACAATAGTGATGTTATATCCAGGAGCAATTTGGGGAGGGTCTGAATCTTGCAGCCTCTAGCTGCATGACTCCTAATCCATAATTCCTAATCTTGTGGCTAGTTTAATCCTACAAAAGCAGTCTAGTCCCCAGACAGGAAGGTGGTTTGTTTTGGGAAAGAGCTGTTATAGTCTTTGTTTCAAAGTTAAACTATAAACTAAGTTCCTCCCAAAGTTAGTTTGGCCTGTGTCCAGGAATGACCAAGGACAGCTTGGAGGTTAGAAGCCAGATAGAGTTTGTTAGG
Source organism: Trachypithecus francoisi (assembly GCF_009764315.1). Lineage (NCBI taxonomy): Eukaryota > Metazoa > Chordata > Mammalia > Primates > Cercopithecidae > Trachypithecus > Trachypithecus francoisi. Next base: position 21,700,295 of record NW_022681472.1, on the reverse strand, counting down.
TCAGATATCTTTCACTGTAATAATTTTCTCAGTTATAATTTTGCAACAGCAGATTGCAGTAGAAGCTCTTTGCATATTTTGGGTATTAATCCTTTGTTTGTTATGTAGGTTGCAGGTTTTTTTCTCCCAAACTCTTATTTTTAACTTAGTTCATTAAAGTCTTTTGTCATACATAATTAAACTCAGGGTTTTTTTCATTATATTAATTGATCTTTTCCTTGATGCTATTTTGGTTTTGTACCCTGTTTAGATACTGCCCCATTACAAGAGTGTAAAAGTTTATTCCATGTTTTCTTCAAACTTTTAAAAAAAGTTTTGCTTTAAATATTAGCACTTACTCCATAATTTAGTTTTCTGTGGTGTAAGGTAGGAATAAAAATTTAATGTTTTTGCTTAAATGAATCCTGAACAATCCTCAAACTATTTTTGAATCTTCCATTGTGTTTCCCTGCCTCTGACATAAAATGTCACATCTAATATAAACTAAATTCCAGGGTATGTGCTTACACACATGTATTTGTGGGTGTGGTGGAGGGGGTAGGAGAGGAACACAGAGAGACAGAAAGAGACACACAGTACTATTTCTGGATTTTTAATTATTTTCTATTGTTTAATTTGTCTATTTATGAACCTATTGAGGGAGAGCAGAATAAGCCCCCCAAAATATGAAGGATTGTTGAGCTGAAGGCGATTCAGAAGAAGCAAATGCAAGAAAGCTCTCTATCAGCCTCCTATTTGCCTCCCATATGTCCAGGATATAGATTTACAAAGACAAAAGGTATCCTGCCCACCTTTCTACCAGGGAGAGCAAAGATCATCCACAAAAGACAACTTTGAATTCTTATTGACCTAGAGCTTGTACCAGAGCTTTACCAACTAGCCTTTATCTGCCATTCATTTGCCTTTCCACAAGTTGTTGCTCTTAGAGATTCAAAATCCTTCTTCTTTCTCGTATTGCTTCTCTTGAAATTCACTCATTTTTGTTGAAGATGCTATATAAGCCATGGAAACCCAAAATAAAATTATAATCCCCTCAAAACTGACTGAGTGGACCCTCTTCTGGGCCAAGGGGACCCAATGACCCCTGAAAATCTAGGTCAGATTGTGACAGGAAGGAGGTTTGGACATACCTAGTGATCCTTTCCTCTCTTTGGAGTCCAGGCACACAGCTGATCAGCATTAACGTTAAAATAGAGATCCGAAGACTGACAGAACAGACTCTTTGTAACCATAAGATACCAAATTCCAACCTGGCTCTAGTATAACATCACATGACAGCAGTGGCCTGAAAGAAATATATATATTTTAAATGGCCCTGCAAAGATATCTCTTGCTCTGGGGTAATTTTACATTTTGTAGAGAATCTCTTTCCTTTATTAGGTCTCACCAGAGAGTCTGGTACCTTCGATAAAAGACAGTCACATCTATTCTCTTCTAAGTGGGCTACAGGCTACCTGGAGGTTTCATATACGTGGCAAAAGCCCTCCTCCCACAACCCCCAACCCCTTGCCTTAGCTTAAGCTGATTTCAACTCTTTAGGCAGAGCTTAACTCTTTCAACCAATTGCCAATCAGAAAATCTTTAAATTCACCCATGACCCATAAGCCCCACCACTGCACTTTTGAGTTGTCCCACCTTTCTGGATGAAACCAATGTGTATGTCACATATATTGATTGATGTCCTATGCCTCCCTAAAACATAAAACCAAGCTGTAACCCAACTGCCTTGGGCAGATTTCTCAGGACCTCCTGAGGCTGTCATGGGTCATGATTCTTAACCGTGGCAAAATAAACTTCTAAACTGATTGAGACCTGTCTCAGATACTGTTTGGTTTACAGCTGAAATTTAAAGCCACTTTTTGAGAACTACTCATTCCCTGCGTGTCTCTCATGTATATATGAAATATACATGTTAATAAACCTTTGCTTGTTTTTCTCTTGTGAATCTATCTTTTGGTACAGAAGTTCTTTCCCACTACAAACCCATGAGGGTTATTATTTCCTTTCGTTATACTATACTATGTTACTTTAATACTAATAGCCTAACGGTATATTTTAAAATCTTATAGGGAAAGTTTTTGTTCATTTGTTTCAAAAATCTATTGTCTCTCTCTATATATACACACATATATGTATAGTATATATGTATATATATTCTGTTGGAATTTGTGTTGAGATTAATTAAATTTATAGATGATTTGGGGGATAATGGACAACTTCAAAAAATGGCTTTCCTTCTTATTTTTTCCAATTTTCTATTATGTTGCTCCATCAATTTTTATAGGTCTTAAGAATTTCTTGTTAGGTATTTCACTGTTTTTCTGTTCATTTATTGGTTATTAGTTTGAATAGCATCCTTTTTTCATGACTTTTTAAAATAGATTATTGCTAATATATATAAATATCCCTCTAAAATTGATTATTGCTTATATATTTATTATTTATATATTATTATTTATGAAATATGTAAAATATTAATATATAAAATTAATTATTGCTAACATATAAATATATTATTGCTTATATATTTATGTATTCATATTTATCTTATATGTATTTATATATAAGCAATAATCAATTTTAGAAGGATATTTTTGGTTTTTTATATTCTGCAAATTTACTGCTGTTTTATTAATTCTAATAGTTTTCAGATGATTCTGTTGGATTATACAATATTATTTTGCACAAATAATGACAATTTGCTCTCATGCTTCTTTTTGTCATCTTAATGCATTCGTTGAGGATGTCAGTTATATAGCCTAGCCACCTGCACCCTTGTTTTCTGAATTTAATAAGAGTTATTTTAACAAAAAACTTTAAGTATATTTGTTCTATGTTTCTGGTAGATATATTTTACCTTAAGAAAGTTTTATTCCTGTTCATAATTTTTTTTTTAATTCAGAGAGGTTTAAAATTTCATCAAATATTTTTTAGAGTAATTTGAGATGACCACAATTTTTTGCACATAATCTGTTAATCTTGTGAATTACATCTACTAAGATTCTAATAATCCTCACAATTCTGAAATAAAGTCTGTTTTTTCATACTGCATATTTGATAACTATAGTGCTGACTCCATTTCCAATATTTCACATAGAAATGTTTATAGTTATTCTCATTATATGGATTTATGTGCCATAGGGAAAGGGCATACAAGCTCCAACCAGACTATTTAAGGTGACCACCCAGGACAGGCACAAATTCTGTGTGCATCATAGCCTGTGACTTGTGTGATAACATTGAGGTTGACATGTTCTTACACTAATGACAGTAAATAAAGAAGAAATCAGGTGGCATTCATGAGACTGGGTATCAGGGGAACTCGCTCCCAATATTTCAATGTAGATTCTTTCTATTTTCCATAAGTGTCAGCCAGCTGAGAAATAAAAAGTACAAAGAGGAATTTTACAGCTGGGCCACCGGGGGTGACATCACATATCGGTAGGACCGTGATGCCCACCTGAGGCTCAAACCAGCAAGTTTTTAATTAAGGGTTTCAAAAGGGGAGGGGTGTAAGAACAGGGAGTAGATCACATGCTTCAAAGGGCAAAAAGGAGAACTACTGATATGGGTCTATGTTCAGTTATGCAAGTATTGTCTTGATAAACATCTTAAACAACAGAAAACAGGGTTGAAGAGCAGAGAACCAGTCTGACCACAATTTTACCAGGGCAGGGATTTTCCCCACCCCAGTAAGCCTGAGGGTACTGCAGGAGACCAGGGCATATCTCAGTCCTTATCTGTTCTTTTTCAAGGTGCACTGATTTCATGTTGTTCAAACACACATGTTTTACAATCAATTTATACAGTTAACATGATTATCACAGTGGTCCTGAGGTGACGTACATCCTCAGCTTATGAAATAACAGGATTAAGAGATTAAAGGAAGACAGGCGTAAGAAATTATAAAAGTATTATTTGGGAATTGATAAATGTCCATATTAAAATGAAATCTTCACAATTTATGTTCCTCTGCTGCGGCTCCAGCTGGTCCCTCCATTCAAGGTCCCTGGCTTCCCACAACAGCTCTCCCTTTCTTTTTATATAAATGTGCCATGGCAATGAAGCCTTGTTCATTATCTTGGTTTTGACTGAGAGGATTCTTTGACTGGTCCAACACACTAAAAACAAGCCGATTAAACAGAGAAACATGATTCCAAAATTTACTGCAGTGGAGCACCCAATAGACTTAATCCAAGTCGTGGGGTTTAGTCTAGAAAGACTTTCTGCCAACTGATCCAATGCCTTCAGGCACAATAAACAAATGAGTTAGAGAGGCTTCAAAAATATTGGGGGAACCCACCCCTAATATTTCAACATAGGTTCTTTCTATTTTCCATAAGTGTCGGCCAAGTGAGAAATAAAAAGAAAGAGTACAAACAGAGGAATTTTACAGCTGGGCCGCTGGGGGTGACATCTCCTATTGGTAGGACCGTGATGCCCACCTGAGCCTCAAACCAGCAAGTTTTTTATCAAGGGTTTTAAAAGGGGAGAGGGTGTAAGAACAAGGAGTAGATCACATGCTTCAAAGGACGAAAAGGAGAACTACTGATAAGGGTCTATGTTCAGCTATGCAAGTATTGTCTTGATAAACATCTTAAACAACAGAAAACTGGGTTTGAGAGCAGAGAACTGGTCTGACCACAAATTTACCGGGACTGGGTTTTTTCCCACCCCATTAAGCCTGAGGGTACTGCAGGAGACCAGGGCATATCTCAGTCCTTATGTTCTTTTTCAAGGTGCACTGATTTCATATTGTTCAAACACATATGTTTTACAATCAATTTGTAAAATTATCAGTTTTCACAGTGGTCCTGAGGTGACGTACATGCTCAGCTAATGAAGGTAACAGGATTAAGAGATTAAAGGAAGACAGGTGTAAGAAATTATAAAAGTATTATTTGGGAATTGATAAATGTCCATATTAAAATGAAATCGTCACAATTTATGTTCCTCTGATGGGGCTTCAGCCGGTTCCTCTGTTCGGGGTCCCTGACTTCCCGCAACAACTGGGGCTAATCAGAAGTCAACATGGCAGATTAGTATCCAAGATGAAATCAACTTTATCTACACAGATAGATTAGCAGAATGAGTTGAGATGTTTCCTATTTATGCTCTGAAAGGATGTCAATATCATATAATTGTTCTGTTTCTCAAACAATTTATAAAACTCACCCCAAACTTAGTGGCCTAAATGCCTTCATATTAGGATTAGGTCTGTGGCTGCTTTTTCATTTTTCACCACAGTTACTTATCTATGCAGGTTTCTGTTATAATAGCACAAAACAAACTAAGACCTTCTTGAGTTAATTTTAATAATTATCTTTTCCTTAAAAATTATTCATTTCATTTAAATTTTCAAATTTATTTCTGTAAAATTTTACATAGCATTTTCTTATAATTCTAACATCTTCCTATATATCTCTATTTGCTATTACATTCTGTTTTTAATTTTTTATATTTCAATGTATGTCTTTTCTCTTTTTTGTCATTGGAAGTGCCAAAGGTTTATCTATTTCATTTGTTTTCTGAAAGAAGTAGCTTTTGATTTTCTTGATCTTGTCTACTCTTCTGTGTGTTCTAGTCCATTAATTTTTTCCTACATTATGCTTCTTTTTTCCTTCTTTTTTTTTTTTTTTTTTTTGAGATGGAGTCTTGCTCTGTCGCCCAGGCTGAAGTGCAGTGGCCGGATCTCAGCTCACTGCAAGCTCCGCCTCCCGGGTTCACGCCATTCTCCTGCCTCAGCCTCCCGAATAGCTGGGACTATAGGTGCCCGCCACCTCGCCCAGCTAGTTTTTTTGTATTTTTTAGTAGAGACGGAGTTTCACCGTGTTAGCCAGGATGGTCTCAATCTCCTGACCTCGTGATCCGCCCATCTCGGCCTCCCAAAGTGCTGGGATTACAGGCTTGAGCCACCGCGCCCGGCCCCTTTTTTCCTTCTTTCTCCTTCTATTGATATTTATTTTGTTGTTCTCTTTCTGGCTCATTAGTTTCATGCTTAATTGATTTATTTTATAATATATAGGAGTTCAGAAAAATATGTATTCATTTTTGTGGTGTGCACAGTGACTTTTTATCTCGTATATAAGTCTGTTAATTGTGTTTTTCAAATGCTCTTCAGTCTGCAAGGTTTGCCAACCTCTGAGAGAGATAGATTTAGTTCTCCAACTATTATTGCTATAATTTGAATGTGTTCCTCAAAAAGCATGTGTTGGAACTTAGGCCCCAATGCAACAGTGTGGGAGGTGGGACCTAAGAGGAAGTGTTTAGGTCATGAGAGCTCCATCATTATGAGTAGATTAATGCTGATGCTAAAAGCACTTGGGGCTGTGTGAGTTCCATCTCTCTCTTTTGTTTTTTACCTTTTATTTTAGGTTCAAAGGGTATGTATGCAGGTTTGTTACATGGGTAAATTGTGTATCATAGGGGTCTGGTTTACAGGCAATTTTGTTACCCAGGTAATCAGCATACTCCGTGATAGGTAGTATTTTGATCCTCACCCTTCTCCCTCAAGTAGGCCCCAGTGTCTGTTGTTTCCCTTCTTGTGTCCATGTGTAGTCAATGTTTAACTGCCACTTATAAGTGAGAACATGCAGTATTTGGTCTTCTTTCCTTTGTTAATTCACCAAAGATATTGGCCTCCAGCTCCATCCATGTTGCTGCAGATGACAGGATCTTATTCTTTTTTATGGCTGTATAGTATTCCCTGGTGTATATGTACCACATTTTCCTTATCCTGTCCACTGTTGATGGACATCAAGGTTGATTCCCTGTCGTTGCTATTGTGAATAGTGCTGTAATGAAGATATGCATGCATGTATCTTTATAGTGGAATGATTTATATTCTTTTGGGTATTTACCCAGTAATGGGGTTGCTGAGTCAAATGGTAGTTCTACTTTAAGTTCTTTTAGAAATCTCCAGACTACTTTCCTCAGTGGCTGAACTAATTTACATTCCCAACAGCAGTGTACAAATGTTCCCTTTTCTCCACAACTTCACCAGTGTCTGTTATTTTGACTTTTAAAATCATAGTCATTCTGACAGGTATAAGATAGTATTGCATTGTGGTTTTAATTTTCATTTCCCTAATGATTAGTGAAATTGAGAAATCTCTTGCTGTCTTACATGCACTTTCTTCCCTTTCCACCATGGGATGATGCAGCAAGAAGGCCCTTGCTAGATGTGGCCCTTGATCTTGGATTTCCCATCCTCCAGAACCATGAGTCAAGTAAATTTCTGTTTATTATAAATTACCCAGTCTTAGGTGTTCTGTTATAACAGCACAAAACAGACTAAGACAATTATTGTAATTTTGCTATGTATTTTTTGTTTTCCAAGTATTTATGTAGACATTTTAGTGAAAAGTTGGCAAAGGTTGTGATAGAATCTATTATTCAGATGCTATTACAACTCTATTGGTGAGGTATTTCTTAATAAATCCACAAACATAGCTATTTTATCTAGAAGTGATTTTATGAAATCATGACAATCTTTAGATTTAATAAATCACAATAGTGTCATATTAATAATGCTACCTATACTTTGGCATTTCATCTTGTGAATACAATAATGTGTGTTTTTTGTTTTTCATCTCCACCTAGATTGCATCATCTTCAAGGAACCAAATTTTTAATTTGTTAAAAACTTTTCTGGTTTAAAAACGCAAAGCACTATGCTTCCAAAATTGTCTATTTTTCTCTTTACTCTCTCTTAAAACCGGTCTCTAATGAGCTGATGAAAGGTAATTTACTTTTCCCTTCCTTCCTTTCTTTTCCTTTCTTCTTTTAATTATGAGGGCTTAATTAATAGCATGAGAGTTTTATTTAGGTCAACACATCTTGTTAATTATCATTACTTGAGTGCTATATTTTCACTTTTCATTTTGCTAACATTTATATTGTATTGTCTTCCACTTAAGAATTCATGATGAAGTCATATTAGCTCAAATAAAGTATATGCTCTCATTATTATTTATAGAAAATGAGGAAATAGAATCTGCCACAGCATGTATTATAAGCATTTTCCTAATTAACATTTAGTAACTATTATATTGAAATTACTGTATGACAGACACTCCTGTTTTGTGATAATTCTTGTATAAAGATTATTACGTATTTCTCAAACTAAGGTAAATTTATATTCTTGTGGGAATAAAAGGAATAATCACTATGAGATAGAAACTTGGATAGGATTTAAACCTGAATCTCCTGTTTGCCTCCCAGTGTTACCATTTTCATCACATTGTCTCCTATGGGAGAATCTACAATCAGTGTAGAACTCATTTTTTTTTTTTTGAGATGGAATCTCACTCTGTCACCCAGGCTGGAGTGCAGTGGCACTATCTCTGCTCACTGCAACCTCCGCCTCTTGGGTTCAAGCAATTCTCCTGCCTCAGTCTCCCGAGTAGCAGGGATTATGGGCACCTGCTACCACGCCTGGCTAATTTTTGTATTTATGTAGAGATGTGGTTTTGCCTTATTGGCCAGGCTGGTCTTGAACTCCTGACCTCAAGTGATCCGCCTGCCTCGGTCTCCCAAAGTGTTGGGATTACAGGCGTGAGCCACTGCACCTAGCCAGAACTCAATTTTGAAAGGGTAAAAGCTGGTAAAATTTTAAAATTTATTGAAGATAAAGTGAAAGATGCAAAAAGAGATACAGAATTCCAAATGCCAGCAAATCGCAGCAAAATACTGGTTTTAAAAAGCTGGTAGAAGCAATAAACATTACAAAATTAAATACCTGACACTTGCTATAGTATTTTCCCTTACATTTTTGGCTGTAAATTCTTTACTATCTCTTCCTATGACCATTTTGTAATATTTTCTATAGCAAGAATAGAGAAAGACAATTTAGTTTTTTTTTCTCATGGTTGATCAAAATGTATTATTGTTATTACTGATGGTTTAGAAAAGTTTCTTTCAGCTTCATAACTCATTATTGCCAAGTCACCTCTCTAGAAGCTATAACAGATGTGCTTTTTCTTTGTGGTACAGCTTTGTGCCCTGCACTGTAAACCCAACGATTTCTTTGATTGGTTTAAGGAAGTTGGCTGTGCATGAGATCGGGGAGCCTTTCAAGGTGTGGGTATGAGCATCAGAGGACGTTGTCTGAATCCGGCACAGACAGTTACTGGATGTTCTTTATGCTTGGTTATTTATCTGTGTCAGGTAAGATTGGATTCCCCAGGGCTTCCAAGCCAGTTTTTAAAAAAATTAAATAAACTTTTTATTGTAGAAGAGTTTGTTTGCAGTTTCAAGCCAATTTTTATGTGTTATTTAATCTCTTTAATATTGTAAGAGAAGAATTTTGTCACTTAAAGGTTTATGAGAATCTCATCGAAAGCAACAGCACATGTAGGCTGTGGTTCCATGCTACAGGGATATCTGTGTTAACAGCATTTACACAGCAAACATTACTGGGGGGCAGTAGCAATGGTTATAAGATCATTATGTAACTAAAAGCAAGCATCTTTAAAAACAGTTCCTCTTTTTTTTTGTCAGTCCACTATACTTGGATTTTTTTTTTTTATGAGTTTAACCAATTTCCTTGACAACTCACTTTTCTGTCTAGACTTTAAAGTGCCTAATGAAGTCTTCATAGGACAACTAATCCCATTTGTCTTAGACTGACTGTCTTTGGTCACAGCAGAGCACTGAGGGGCTGAGCTGACCTCTTGAAGACGGATTCCATTAAGTGACCCCTAAGCATAAGAAGGTGCCTTTGCAACTGGCCATGGCACATCTATCATTTAATGCAATAACATTCTCTTGACAGATCTACCATAGCTAATGGGAGAAGGAAAATTAGTATGAAATTAGGAAAATATATTGTTAGAATAAATTATCACTTACAGGGTATGGTAGTTATCTGTTCTCTGTTACCTAAAATGATATCAAATATTAACAGAATAAGGAGTGAGAAGGGAGAAAAAACAGAGAAGTTGTCAGAGCCATTTGTTACAACTTTTAAGCTTTTTCTATCATAAAGAAAATTATTGGCTGGGCACAGTGGCTGACGCCTGTAATCCCAGCACTTTGGGGGTCCAGGCCGGTGGATAACAAGGTCAGGTGTTTGAGACCAGACTAGCCAACATAGTGAAACCCCATCTCTACTAAAAATGCAAAAAATTAGCCAGGCATGGTGGTGGGTGCCTGTAACCCCAGCTACTCGGGAGGCTGAGGCAGGAGAATCACTTGAACCTGGGAGGTAGAGGTTGCAGTGAGCAGAGATCGTGCCATTGCACTTCAGGCCGGGCGACAGTGTGAGACTCCATCTCAAAAAAAAAAAAAAAGAAAAGAAAATTATCACACTAAGATGTCATTGCTGGCCAGGCGCGGTGGCTCAAGCCTGTAATCCCAGCACTTTGGGAGGCCGAGACAGGTGGATCACGAGGTCAGGAGATGGAGACCATCCTGGCTAACACGGTGAAACCCCGTCTCTACTAAAAAAATACAAAAAATTAGCCGGGTGTGGTAGCAGGCGCCTGCTGTAGTCCCAGCTACTTGGGAGGCTGAGGCAGGAGAATGGCGTGAACCTGGGAGGCGGAGCTTGCAGTGAGCTGAGATCGCGCCACTGCACTCCAGCCTGGGCGACACAGCGAGACTCCATCTCAAAAAAAAAAAAAAGATGTCATTGCTGTCAGCAATATAGCATAGTGGAATGAGCAAAGACTGGAGAAAGAACTCGATTCAAATCCTGGTTCTGGGGCAACTCGCTGTATGATATTGAGCAAGGCATTGCAACTGTTAGAAGTCTTAGTTTTCTTATCAGTGAAGTGGGGGTAATTGCAAACTTGCGGGATTGTTGCTGTTACCATGGAAAATGTGTGCAAATGTGTGTTATCTGGCATATTGTACTCATGTAACAATGTTAGTTATGTTATTATTCATAACTTGGAGGGCTTCTTCCTTGTTAAAAAATAAACAAGGCTGGGCATGGTGGCTCACACTTGTAATCCCAGCACTTTGGGAGGCCGAGACGGGCGGATCACGAGGTCAGGAAATCGAGACCATCCTGACTAACACAGTGAAACCCCGTCTCTACTAAAAAATACAAAAAAACTAGCCGGGCGAGGTGGCGGGCGCCTGTAGTCCCAGCTACTCGGGAGGCTGAGGCAGGAGAATGGCGTGAACCCGGGAGGCGGAGCTTGCAGTGAGCTGAGATCCGGCCACTGCACTCCAGCCTGGGCGACAGAGCGAGACTCCGTCTCAAAAAAAAAAAAAAAAAAATACAAAAAAATTAGCTGGGCGTGGTGGAGGATCCCTGTAATCGCAGCTACTTTGGGAGGCTGAGGCAGGAGACAGAGGTGGCAGTGAGCTGAGATTGCACCATTGCACTCCAGCCTGGGTGACTAGAGCAAAACTCCATCTCAAAATAAATAAATAAATAAATAAAATTAAAAATAAATAAATAAATAAATAACAGGGACCTAGCAGTACCTTATTGTAGTTGTATGGACAAACAGAACCAAGCAATCCACTGGTTTATCTGAAAGAATGAGAGGCCTATGGAGCTGAGAAGACAAAGATATAATAAAAATTGTATAGTGCATCTATTTATATATAACATAGTGTGAGGGTTAGTTTTATGTATCAACTTGGCTAGGCCACAGCATCCAGATATTTGGTTAAACACCAGTCTGGATGTTGCTGCAAATATAGTTTTTGGAAGAGATTAACATGAAATCGGTGGAATTTTGAGTAAAGCTGATTACCCTCTACATTAGTCTGTTCTCACACTGCTATAAAGAAATACCTGAGATTGGTAATTTATAAAGAAAAAAGATTTAATTGACTATGGTTCCACAGGCTTTACAAGAAGCATGGCAGCATCTGCTTCTGGGGAGGACTCAGGGAGCTTTTACTCGTGGTGGAAGGCAAAGTGGGAACAGGTATCTTACATAGCAGGCGCAGGACCACAGGCAAGAGAGGGAGAGGTGCTGCACACTTTTAACAACCAGATCTCGTGAGAACTTACTCACTATATAGCACCAAGGGGGGATGATAACTCTGCCCGCATGCCCGCATGATCCAACCACCTGCCACCCGGCCACACCTCCCACACTGAGGAATTACAATTCGACATGAGATTTAGGGGGGACACAGATCCAAACCATATCGCTCTCCATAATGTGGGTGGGCCTCATTCAATTAGTTGAAGACTGGCCTCCCCAAAGAAGAGGGGATTTTGTCTTTGTATTCAAGCCGCAACACTGACTCTGCCCTGAGTCCCCCGAGTCTGCGGCCTGCTGGCCTTGCCCTGCAGATTTGGAACTTGCCAGCCTTACAATGCACGTGCCAAGTTCTTAAAATAAATACTTCCATCTCTCTCTCACCGCGCCCCCCCATCCTATTCGTTCTGTTTCTCTGGAGAACTTTGATTAATAAGATTGATAAATATTAACATTATTGGTGAATCTAAATATTGATTGGTGGTGACCCTTCAAATTTATGTAGAGGCATCAAGTTTGGATGGACCCGTGCCTCCTTTTAGCTTATTTATCTTCTTTTACCTTCATTTTTATCTTCAGGTTTTTAGGGGGTAGATACTTAAGACCTTTGCTCAGTATTTGCCCTTATGGATGATCAATAAAAGTTAAAAAAAAAAAAAAAGGAAATATTGGGTAATTTGTAACTATTTATAAAATGTATCTGTATATATTATTTAATACTTATACTAAACTTTGGGATAATTAAATGCTTCCCTGTTTTAGAAATGAAAGAGTAACAATAACAAAAACACAGATAATTTATTGAGCTCGTTCTGGGATAAACATGTCACGGAGTTTGTCATAGTCTGTTTTGTGCTGCTTTAACAGGATACCACAGATTAGGTAATTTATATAGAACAGAAATTTATTTTCTCACATTCTGGAGGCTGGGAAATCCAAGATGAAGGCACTGAAAGTTAAGGCTTGGTCTCTTTGCTTTCAACATGGCACCTTGAGCACTGTTTCCTCAGGAGTGAAGGCACGTTGTGTCTTCACAAGGCAGAAGAGCAGGGGAGAGTGAACCCATTCCCATAGCCCTTTCTATAATGGCATTCACTCATGCATAAGGATGGAGCCCTCATGACCTAAATATCTCCCATTAAACTCCACTGCCCAATACTGTTGCACTGGAGATTAAGCTTCCAACTCATTAACTTTAAGGGGACAGAAACATTCAAACCATAGCAGAGATTATCTCATGTAAGCCTCACAGCAACTCATGGCACAGGGGCTTTTATTTCCTCCAGTTTAAGATGAGCATACTGAAAAATGCATTTAAAAAAAGGGCTGGGCTAGAACTTGAACTTAGATCAATTGGTTCCAAAGAAGTCTGTGCTTTTTCCTCCCATGGGGAGGTGTCTTTTTCATGTTTTTTCACCCCAGGTAGACAAGACAAAACACATCTCTGAGCCTTTTTGTGGCACATATCTCAGTGCAAGTGTCGTATTTCTGGAACCCGACTAAAAGTTAGGTGCTCAATTAGGACAGAGATCAAATGACTCTTGGCTGCAAAACCAGTGCCTTGCCCCTCCTGAGTTAAAGAGGCTCATTTATGGTTATTAATATTGAAAGGGATAAAATGTATCTTTATATCTGCCATCAATTTTCCCCTGCCTTCATGGTAGAACTACAGGAGAACTCTGGGGAAAATTCAAGGCAACTGTGAAGGAGAGAAGGCAGAGCATTTGAGAACTTAGGAGCTGTAGGACTCTTAGAGAGCTTCTTATCCTTCTCCTTCACTTGACAGATGAAGAAACTGAGGCAGGGAATTAAATCGCCTGCTGAAAGTATGTTAGACTGGAGCATCTAAAATTTAATGAACAAATACAATCAATTTAATCTTGTTCAAGTGCAGATTCTGATTCTGCAGGACTGAAATGGGGCCCAGAAATCTGCGTTTCTATGAAGCTCTCCAGGTGAAGCTACTGCTGCTGGTCCAGTGGCTGCCCAGAGTGGGGAGGGAGAGTGAAGCATTATGACAGGTAGGATAGTAGAAGGGGAGGGAGGGAACAAGGTGCTATGGTTTGAATGTATCCCCCAAGTTCATGTGTTGGAAACTTAATCCTCAATGCAACACTGTTGAGAGGTGGGACCTTTAAAAGATGATTAGGGCACAAAGGCTCTGCTCTCATGAATGGATTGAAGCCATTATCATGGCAGTGAGTTTGTTATGAAAGTGAGTTTGCACTCTCTCGCCTTCTGCCATATTATGTGATGCCTTTTGCCATATTATGATACGTCAAGAAGGCCCTCAACAGATGCAGTCCCTTGATCTTGGACTTCCCAGCCTTCAGAATCACAAGCCAAATAAATTTCTATTTATTACGAATTACTCAGTCTGTGGTATTAGGTTATAGTAGCATAAAATGGACTAAGACAGAAAATCGGTAGTGTGAAGTGGGGCTGTTGCTGTAACAAACAGTTGAAAATATAGAAATAGCTTTGGAACTGGGGAATGGGTAGAAGCTAGAAGAATTAGGAGGATCAAGCAATAATAGAAAAAGGCTGTAGTGCTGTAAACAAACCTCTAAGGGTGATTCTGGTGAGGGTTTAGAAGAGAAGAGCTACAGGAAACTGCTTTGAAATTTCTTATTTATTTATTTATTTATTTTATTATACTTTAAGTTCTAGGGTACATGTGCATAACATTTATATCATGTATAACTCCCCAATGCAATCCCTCCCTCCTCCCCCCTCCCCCTGATAGGCCCCAGTGTGTGATGTTCCCCTTCCCGAGTCCAAGTGATCTCATTGTTCAGTTCCCACCTATGAGTGAGAACATGCGGTGTTTGGTTTTCTCTTCTTGTGATAGATTGGTTATGATCAGAAGATGGGTAGAAACATGGGATGTAAAGGCCATTCTGATGAGGTCTTAAATGGAAATGGGGAACAAGATATTAAAAATTGGAGTAAAGGCTGGGCATGCTGGCTCACACCTGTAATCCTAGTGATGGCAATGGCAGCTAGTCTGGAGCAGCTGCTGTCATTATGCCAGCTGCAGTGGAGAGGCATGGCCAGGGCTGCACATTCCGCAGAGCTGGCAGAATCCAGGGACAAGTGGGATCCCCACCCCTTTCAAGTTTGTGAGACAGGAGCTCCCTGGGTGCAGCCACAGCTGCCCAAGTTGTCATTGTGGACCTGGGCCTCTCGCTGCATGGAACAGGTAAGAGCCCCAATCCCTAGGTGCAGCTGCAGCTGCCCAAACTGTGGCTGTGGACCCAGGCATCCCTGCACTCTTGGGGGCCCAGGAAGACACCTCCTGCCCTCGCAGGCTCAGAAGTGTCTGCTCCTGCTCCTGGCTTCTCCCTGCTGTTGGTGCCCATTCTGATCTTGGAGCAAAGTTAGGGCCAGACCCAGATGCTGTCACAGCTTGGCCAGGTATGCACACACTCGTGGCAGTGCTGACACACCAAGTCCCTGACGCCTTGACCCCCT
This sequence comes from Trachypithecus francoisi, assembly GCF_009764315.1. Classification (NCBI taxonomy): domain Eukaryota; kingdom Metazoa; phylum Chordata; class Mammalia; order Primates; family Cercopithecidae; genus Trachypithecus; species Trachypithecus francoisi. Next base: position 21,684,870 of record NW_022681472.1, on the reverse strand, counting down.
CTGGACTTTGGGCACTGATGAGCATAGGAGGGAAGCCGATGGGGGGCTGAGGGCAGCTGAGCACTGGCCTTCAGGTGCCCCTTGGCACCTACAGCCTGGATGCCATGAATGGCAGCAGGAGGCAGACAGGCTCCTGGGCAGAAAAAGGTGGGCCCTTAGGGAGGGCCTGAAGGCTAGGGGCCAGGCTGCTAGTCCCACTGACTGGAGTGGGAACTTGTGGTGCCTTTTCTGGGCCTGTCCATGGCTGCCCATGGACCAATCAGCATGCACTTCCTCCCCTCTGAGGCCCATAATCACCCTAGGCTCCGCCAGAGCTGAGCAGATGTTAACATGACCAGTTGCAGAGGGGAGCTACCCACTGTAGGGTCTCGTCTCTGCTGAGAGTTGCAGACATTGGGAAGACTGGCTGCAGGGAGGAGCTACCCACTGCAGACATCAGGATGACCAGCTGCAGAAAGGAGCTACCCTCTCCAAGACCTCCTGTCTTCTGAGAGCTGCAGAGATGGCAGGACGATCTACCTGCAGAGGAGCTATCCACCCCAGTGCCTCCTTGGAGCTATTCTGTCACTCAGTAAAGCTCCTCTTCACCTTGTTCACTCTCTACTTGTCTTTGTACCTCGTTCTTCCTGGACACAGGACACGAACGTGGGACCTGCCAAGTGGTAGGGCTGAAAGATCTATAACAGAAACAGGACTGAAACATGCCCCTTGCTCACCATGTTGCAGTTGAAGAGAAGGAGAGAAGAGATGTAACCTTTTAGGGAGACCAGATCTGGGAGCTCCTCGAGCCAGGGCTGTGACTCCCTCTTTGGGGCTCTGTGGTTCCTGGGGTCTCCAAGATTCCGGGTGCCACTGTGTTCCCTGGTGACAGCCATGGAAGCTACTGGCAGCGTGCCTGCTCTGGCTATAGCCTCACAGAGAGCCAGTGCCTGTGCCAGCACCTGGTGCTGCCTGCCCCACTGAAGCAGCTCGCATACCTGACTGTGCACAGTGGTCAGACCCCACACTCACTTGCTCACACACCCCGTGCTGCTCCACGCCTGGCTTGAGTTTGGCAGGTGTGGGATACAGGCTGGTAGCATAAGCTAAGCTCAGCCTGCTGGGTCAGGTGGGCAGAATGAGCCCAGTGGGCCCAAGCCAAACTTAGGCAAAGGTGCCACCAGCCACAGGGGTTTCTCACTAGAAAAGCAACCCCCCAAGGATCCTATAATGGTAGCACTTTGGGAGGCCGGGGTGGGCAGATTGCCTGAGCCCAGAAGTCCAAGACCAGCCTGGGCAACATGGTGAAACCCTGTCTCTACTAAAAGTACAAAAAATTAGCTGGGCATGGTGGCCCACACCTGTAGTCCTAGCTGCTCAAGAATTTGAGGCACAAGAATCACTTGAACGTGGGAGGCAGAGGCTACAGTGAACTGAGATTGTGCCACTTCGCTCCAGCCTGGGAGACAGAGCAAGACTCTGTCTCAAAACAAAACAAAAAAACCAACTGGAGTAAAGGCCATTTTTGCTATACAGTTGAAAAGAATTGGTGCAATTGTGTCAATGCCCTAGGGTTTTATGGAAGACAGAATTTAAGAGTGATGAACTAGTATATCTGGCGGAAGAAATATCAAAGCAGCAAAGTGTTCAAGGCACTGCCAGGCTTCTTTTGGCTGCGTACAGTGAAAAGAGAGAAGAGAGAAAGTATTATTATTATACTTTAAGTTCTGGGGTACATGAACAGAACCTGCAGTTTTGTTACATAGGTATACATGTGCCATGGTGGTTTGCTGTACCCATCAACTCATCACCTACATTAGGTACTTATCCTAATGCTGTCCCTCCCCTAACCTCCTACCTCCCGGACAGGCCCGAGTGTTTGATGTTCCCCTCCCTGTGTCCATGTGTTCTTATTGTTCAACTCCAGCTTATGAGCGAGAACATGTGGTGTTTGGTTTTCTGTTCTTGTAATAGTTTGCTGAGACTGATGGTTTCCAGCTTCATCCATGTCCCTGCAAAGGACATGAACTAATCCTTTTTTGAGACTACATAGTATTCCATGGTCTGTATTTGCCACATTTTCTTTATCTGGTCTATCATTGATGGACATTTGGGTTGGTTCCAAGTTTTTGCTTTTGTGAATAGTGCCGTAATAAATATTCATGTGCATGTGCCTTTATAGTGGAATGATTTATAATCCTTTGGGTATATACCCAGTAATGGTATTGCTGGGTCAAATGGTATTTCTAGTTCTCGATCCTTGAGGAATTGCCACACTGTCTTCTACAATGGTTGTACTAACTTACACTCCCACCAACAGTATAAAAGCATTCGTATTTCTCCACATCCTCTCCAGCATCTGTTGTTTCCTGACTTTTTAATGATTGCTATTCTAACTGGCATGAGATGGTATCTCATTGTGGTTTTGATTTGCATTTCTCTAATGACCAGTGATGATGAACATTTTTTCATATGTTTGCTGGCTGCATAAAGGTCTTCTTTTGAGAAGTGTCTATTCATATCCCTTTGCCCACTTTTGGATGGGGTTGTTTGCTTTTTTCTTGCAAATTTGTTTAAGTTCTTTGTAGATTCTGGATATTAGCCCTTTGTCAGATGGATAGATTGCAAAAATTTTCTCCCATTCTGTAGGCTGTCTCTTCACTCTGATGCTAGTTTCTTTTGCTATGCAGAAGCTCTTAGTTTAATTAGATCCCATTTGTCAATTTTGGCTTTTGTTGCCATTGCTTTTGATGTTTTAGACAAAAAGTCCTTGCCCATGCCTATGTCCTGAAAGGTATTCCCTAGGTTTTCTTCTAGGATTTTTATGGCTTTGGGTCTTACATTTAATCTTTAATCCATCTTGAGTTGACTTTTGTATAAGGCGTAAGAAAGGAGTCCAGTTTCAGTTTTCTGCATATGGCTAGCCAGTTTTCCCAACACCATTTATTAAATAGGGAAACCTTTACCCATTTCTTGTTTTTGTCAGGTTTGTCAAAGATCAGATGATTGTAGATGTGTGGTGTTATTTCTGAGGCCTCTGTTTTGTTCCATTGGTCTATATATCTGTTTTGGTAACAGTACCATGCTGTTTTGGTTACTGTAGCCTTGTAGTGTAATTTGAAGTCAGGTAGCGTGATACCTCCAGCTTTGTTCTTTTTGCTTAGGATTGTCTTGGCTATGCAGGCTCCTTTTTGGTTCCATATGAAGTTTAAAGTAGTTTTTTTTTTTTTTTTCCAATTCTGTGAAGAAAGTCAATAGTAGCTTGTTGGGGATACCATTGAATCTATAAATTACTTTGGGCAGTATGGCCATTTTCATGATATTGATTCTTCCTGCCATGAGCATGGAATGTTTTTCCATTTGTTTGTGTCCTTTCTTATTTCCTTGAGCAGTGGTTTGTAGTTCTCCTTGAAGAGGTCCTTCACATCCCTTGTAAGTTGTATTCCTAGGTATTTTATTCTCTTAGTAGCAATTGTGAATGGGAGTTTACTCATGATTTGGCTCTCTGTTTGTCTGTTATTGGTGTATAGGAATGCTTGTGATTTTTGAACATTGATTTTGTATCCTGAGACTTTGCTGAAGTTGCTTATCAGCTTAAGGAGGTTTTGGGCTGAGGCAATGGGGTTTTCTAAATATACAGTTGTGTCATCTGCAAACAGAGACAATTTGGCTTCCTCTCTTTCTATTTGAATACCCTTTATTTCTTTCTCTTGCCTGATTGCCCTGGCCAGAACTTCCAATACTATGTTGAATAGGAGCGGTGAGAGAGGGCATCCTTATCTTGTGCTGGTTTTCAAAGGGAATGCTTCCAGTTTTTGCCTATTCAGTATGATATTGGCTGTGGGTCTGTCATAAATAGCTTATTATCTTGAGATACGTTCCATTGATACCTCGTTTATTGAGAGTTTTTAGCAAGAAGCAGCGTTGAATTTTGTCGAAGGCCTTTTCTGCATCTCTTGAGATAATCAGGTGGTTTCTGTCATTGGTTCTGTTTATGTGATGGATTATGTTTATTGATTTGTGTCTGTTGAACAAGCCTTGCATCCCAGGGATGAAGCTGACTTGATCATGGTGGATAAGCTTTTTGATGTGCTAACTGGATTTGGTTTGCCAGTATTTTATTGAGGATTTTTCCATCGATGTTCATCAGGGATATTGGCCTGAAATTTTCTTTTTTTGTTGTTGTGTCTCTGCCAGGTTTTGGTATCAGGATGATGCTGGCTTCATAAAATGAGTTAGGGAGGATTCCCTCTTTTTCTATTGTTTGGAATAGTTTCAGGAAGAATGGTACCAGCTCCTTTTTGTACCTTGGTAGAATTCGGCTGTGAATCCATCTGGTCCTGGACTTCTTTTGGTTGGTAGGCTATTAATTACTGCCTCAATTTCAGAACTTGTTATTGGTCTCCTCAGGGATTCAACTTCTTCCTGATTTAGTCTTGCGAGGGTGTATGTGTCCAGGAATTTATCTATTTCTTCTAGATTTTCTAGTTTATTTGCATAGAGGTGTTTATAGCATTTTCTGATGGTAGTTTGTCTTTCTGTGGGATCAGTGGTGATATTCCCTTTATCATTTTTTACTGCATCTATTTGATTATTCTCTTTTCTTCTTTTTTAGTTTGGCTAGATGTCTATCTAGTTTGTTGATCTTTTCAAAAAACCAGCTCCTGGATTCCTTGATTTTTTTGAAGGTTTTTTGTGTCTCTATCTCCCTCAGTCCTGCTGTTATCTTAGTTATTTCTTGTGTTCTGCTAGCTTTTGAATTCGTTTGCTGTTGCTTCTGTAGTTCTTTTAATTTTGATTTTAGGGTGTCAATTTTAGATCTTTCCTGCTTTCTCTTGTGGGCATTTAGTGCTATAAATTTCTGTCTACACACTGCCTCAAATGTGTCCCACAGATTCTGGTACATTATGTCTTCATTGTCATTGGTTTCAAATAACATCTTTATTTCTGCTTTCATTTTGTTATTTACCCAGTAGTCATTCAGGAGCAGGTTGTTCAGTTTCCATGTAGCTGTGCAGTTTTGGGTGAATTTCTTAGTCCTGAGTTCTAATTTGATTGCACTGTGGACTGCGAGACTGTTTGTTATGATTTCGTTCTTTTGCATTTGCTGAGGAGTGTTTTACTTCCAATTTATGGTCAATTTTAGAATAAGTGTGATGAAGTGCTGAGAAGAATGTATATTCTGTTGATTTGGGGTGGAGAGTTCTGTAGATGTCTATTAGGTCTGTTTGGTCCAGAGGTGAGTTCAAGTCTTGAATATCCTTGTAAATTTTCTGTCTCGTTGATCTGTCTAATATTGACAGCAGGGTGTTAAAATCTCCTACTATTATTGTGTGGGAGTCAAAGTCTCTTTGTAGGTCTCTAAGAACTTGCTTTATGAATCTGGGTGCTCCTGTGTTGGGTGCATATATATTTAGGAAAGTTAACGCTTCTTGTTGCATTGATCCCTTTACCATTATGTAATGCCCTTCTTTCTCTCTTTTGATCTTTGTTGGTTTAAGATCTGTTTTATCAGAGATTAAGATTGCAACTCTTGCTGTTTTTTTTTGTTTGTTTGTTTGTTTTGTTTTTGTTTGTTTTTTTGCCTTCCATTTGCTTGGTAAATATTCCTCCATCCCTTTATTTTGAGCCTATGTTTGTCTTTGCACATGAGATGGGTCTCCTGAATACAGCACATGGGTCTTGACTCTATTCAATTTGCCAGTCTGTGTCTTTTAATTGGGACATTTAGCTCATTTACACTTAAGGTTAATATTGTTATGTATGAATTTGATCATGTCATTATGATGCTAGCTGGTTATTTTGCCCATTAGTTGATGCAGTTTCTTCATAGTGTTGATGGTCTTTACAATTTGGTATGTTTTTGCAGTGGCTAGTACTGGTTGTTCTTTTCCATGTTTAGTGCTTCCTTCAGGAGCTCTTATAAGGCAGGCCTGGTGGTGACAAAATCTCTCAGCATTTGCTTGTCTGTAAAATATTTTATCTCTCCTTCGCTTTTGAAGCTTAGTTTGGCTGGGTATGAAATTCTGAGTTGAAAATTCTTTTCTTCAAGAATGTTGAATATTGGCCCCCCCCACTCTCTTCTGGCTTGTAGGGTTTCTGCTGAGAGATCCACTGTTAGTCTGATGGGCTTCCTTTTGTGGGTAACCCAACCTTTCTCTCTAGCTGCCCTTAGCATTTTTTCCTTCATTTCAACCTTGGTGAATCTGACGATTATGTGTCTTGGGGTTGCTCTTCTTGAGGAGTATCTTTGTGGTGTTCTCTGTATTTCCTGAATTTGAATGTTGGCCTGTCTTGCTAGGTTGGGGAAGTTCTCCTGGATAATATCCTGAAGAGTGTTTTCCAACTTGGTTCCATTCTTCCCTTCACTTTCAGGTATACCAATCAAATGTAGATTTGGTCTTTTCACATAGTCCCATGTTTCTTGGAGGCTTTGTTCATCCCTTTTTATTCTTTTTTCTCTAATCTTGTCTTCTCACTTTATTTCATTAAGTTGATCTTCAATCTCTGATATCCTTTCTTCTGCTTGATCGATTCAGCTATTGATACTTCTGTATGCTTTACAAAGTTCTTGTGCTGTGTTTTTCAGCTCCATCAGGTCATTTATATTCTTCTCTAAACTGGTTTTTCTAGTTAGCAATTCATCTAACCTTTTTTCAAGGTTCTTAGCTTTCTTGCATTGGGTTAGAACATGCTCCTTTGGCTTGGAGGAGTTTTTTATTACCCACCTTCTGAAGCCTACTTCTGTCAATTCGTTAAACTCATTCTCCATCCAGTTTTGTTCCCTTGCTGGTGAGGAGTTGTGATCTTTTGGAGGAGAAGAGGCATTCTGGTTTTTGGAATTTTCAGCCTTTTTGTGCTGGTTTCTCCCCATCTTTGTGGATTTATCTAACTTTGGTCTTTGATGTTGGTGACCTTCGGATGGGGTGTTTGAGTGGATGTGCTATTCCTTTCTGTTTGTTAGTTTTCCTTCTAACAGTCAAGCCCCTCTTCTGCAGGTCTGCTGGAGTCTACTGGAGGTCCACTCCAGACCCTGTCTGCCTGGGTATCACCTGTTGGGGGCTGCAGAACAGCAAAGATTGCTGCCTGTTCTTTCCTCTGGAATCTTCATCCCAGGGGGGCACCTGCCAGATGCCAGCCAGAGCTCTCCTGTATGAGGCATCTGTCATCCCCTATGGGGAGATGTCTCCCAGTCAGGATACATGGGTGAGGGACCCACTTGAGGAGGCATTCTGGCCCTTAGCAGAGCTTGGACGGTGTGCTGGGAGGTCCGTTGCTCTCTTCAGAGCCATCAGTCAGGGACATTTAAGTCTGCTGAAGCTGCGCCCACAGCCATCCCTTCCCCCAGGTGCTCTGTCCCAGGGAGATGGGAGTTTAATCTGTAAATCCCTGACTGGGGCTGCTGCCTTTTTTTTCAGATATGCCCTGTCCAGAAAGGAGAAATCTGGCAGTTTGGCCGTAACAGCCTTGCAGAGCTGCAGTGGGCTCCACCAAGTTCAAACTTCCAGGAGGCTTTGTTTACACTGTGAAGGTAAAACCTCAAGCCTCAGCAATGGGGGTATGCCCCTCCTCCACCAAGCTCCAGCATCCTGGGTCGATCTCAGACTGCTGCTGTGCTGGCAGCGAGAATTTCAAGCCAGTGGATCTTAGTTTGCTGGGCTCCATGGGAGTGGGACCTGCCAAGCCAGACCACTTGGCTTCAGCACCCCTTTCCAGGGGAGTGAACAGTTCTGTCTCGCCGGCATTCCACATGCCACTGGGGTATGGGAGAAAAACAAAAAAACAAAAAAACAAAACTCCTGCAGCTAGATCGGTGTCTGCCCAAATTGCCGCCCAGGTTTGTGCTTGAAATCCAGGGCTCTGGTGGGGTAGGCATCAGAGGGGATCTCCTGGTCTGCTGGTTGGGAAGACCATGGGAAAAGCACAGTATCTGGGCTGGAGTGCACAGTTCCTCAGGCTCAGTCCCTCATGGCTTCCCTTGGATAGGGGAAAAAATTCCCCGACCCCTTGCACTTCCCAGGTGAGGTGACGCCCCACCCTGCTTCGGCTCACCCTCCAAGGGCTGCACCCACTCTCCAACCATTTCCAATTAGATGAACTGGGTACCTCAATTGGAAATGCAGAAATCACCCACCTTCTGCGTCAATCTCGCTGGGAGCTGCAGACCAGAGCTGTTCCTATTCGGCCATCTTGAGAGAAATTATTTTAAAATGAGATTTATAATTAAAAGGGAAGCAGAATGAAAAGGTTTTGGAAAAGGTTTATTCTCTTACATGGCTCAACCTGGCCATGTAAGAGAATAAAAAAGCATGTTGGGGGGAAGAATACTAAAGGTGTGGCCAAGTGACTGTTTTCTAGATTAATGTGGATAGAAGGAAGCCAGATTCTATTCATTAAGACAATGGGAGAATGACCTCAAAGGCATTTCAGAGATCTTTTGGGCAAGCTAGGACTTTGAAGGCAAGGTTTCCAGAGCAATGCCTGCAATACCTCACCATTTACTATCCTGCACTGCCTTGGGACTTTGTTCCTTACATTCTGGCACAGTGCTCCTCAAGTTCTCCAGCCACTCCAGAAGTCCCAAGTGTGGCCCATGCCATAGCTCTGAAGGGTGCAAGAGTAAGCTTTGGCAGCATCCATTTAGTGCTGAATCTGCAGACACTCAGATTCAACCCCATGTGAGGGTTGTGGGGCCATGAAAGCCTCCACTTAGATTTCAAAAGATATTGTGGACAGCCTAGGGACTCAGGTAGAGACTTATCATAGGGGCAGAGCCACCATGGAGAGTCCCTGTGAAGGCAATGCTTAGCGGAGCTGTGGGAGGGTGGCAGCCTCAAAGACCCTAGAATTGTAAGGTCATCAGCATGCAACTCCAGCCTGGAAAAGCTGCAGGGACAAGACTTCAATCTATTAGAGCTGCTGGGTGAACTGAGCCCAGCAAAGCCAAGTTGTTATGAGCATAAATTGTTTATTCCTTTTAATTGCTGAGTAGTACTCCATGATATTGTTATATCACAGTTTTTAAACCATTCACCTGTTGAAGGACATCTGGTCTGTTTCTCATTTTGGGCTATGGCATAATAATAAACTGTATTTGGTCTTTGACCTTGATTCCTGGCACAGAGTTCCATAAGGGTGGAGCTGCCTGAGGCCTTGGGAGACTAACTCCCACCTCAGTATGTCCAGAATGGGGAAGATGGAGTCAAAGAGGTTATTCTCCGTCTTTAAGTCTCAATGTTGTTTTTGCTGTTGGGTTTTGGAGTTATTTGGAACTATTTACCCCTCTCTTTTTGCCTAGTTCTCCCTCTTGCAATGGGAATGTCTATCCTAGGCCTGTCCCACTATTATATTTTGGAAGCGTGTAACTTGTTAATTTCACAGACTGACAGCTAAAGAGAAATTTGCCTTGGAATTAATCATGCCTTGAGTCTCATCCATATCTGATTCAGATGAGACACTGGACTGTGGACTTTTGATGTTGGAACAAGTTAAGATTTTGGGGGTTATGAAGATGGAATGAGTGTATTTTGCATGTGAGAAGCACATAAGTGGGCGGGGGTAGAATGCTGTGGTTTGAATGTGTCTCCTCCATAATTTAGGTGTTGAAACTTAATGGCTAATTGTGATAGTATTAAGTGGTAGGACCTTTGAGGGGTGATTAGGTCATGAGGACTCTGCCCCCATGAATAGATTAATGTTGCTGTGGGAGTGAGTTTATTATAAAATTAAGGTTGGCTTTCTTTTGTGCTCTCTTGCCGTTTGATGCCTTTTGCCATGTTTTGACATAACGAGAAGGCCCTAACAGATGTCCTGCCTTGATCTTGGACTTCCTAGCCTCCAGAACTGCAAGCCAAATAAATTTCTCTTCATTATAAATTACCTAGTCTGTGGTATTCTACTATAATAGCATAAAATAGACTAAGATACTACATTTTGTTTGAGATGGAGTTTCACTCTGTCACCCAGGCTGAAGTGCTGTGGGTGTGATCTTGGCTCACTGCAACCTCTGCCTCCCAGGCTCAAGTGATTCTCGTGCCTCAGCCTCCCAAGTAGCTGGGATTACTGGCACATGCCACCACGCCCAGCCAATTTTTGTATTTTCAGTAGAGATGGGGTTTTGCTATGTTGGATAGGTTGGTCTTGAACTCCTGACCTCAAGTGATCCACCCGCCTCGGCCTCCCAAAGTGCTGTGATTACATGCATGAGTCACCTCATCTGGCCTAAAAACAATCACATTTTAGTAGGTCCTGCAATATGTGGTAGTGGGACAGGCTCTCTCAAAAAACACTAACATTGATGATGACATGATTTGGTAGCATCTGAAATCAGGTCATCTTCAATTGAAATTGAAACTGGCATTGAAATCATGTTAAGAGGACTAACACGGATGCAGTGGCTCACACCAGTAATCCCAACACTTTGGGAGGCTGAGGCGGGTGGATCACCTGAGGTCGAGAGTTCGAGACCAGTCTGACCAACATGGAGAAACCCCATCTCTACTAAAATTACAAAGTTAGCCAGGTGTGGTGGTGCATGCCTGTAACCCCAGCTACTCAGGAGGCTGAGGCAGGAGAATCGCTTGAACCCAGGAGGTGGAGGTTGCGGTGAGCCGAGATTGTGTCATCGCACTCCAACCTGGGAAACAGCAGCAAAACTCTGTCTCAAAAACAAAAACAAAAACAAAAACGATTAATTTTAACAGTATTGCATATACAATAAACAGTCTAACAATATTTTTGAAATATTTTTAAGTTAAGCAGAATGAATATGATTCAAAAAACTCATTGTACCTGTATAGAATGAGGAAGATACAATTTAATAGCTGCCTGTGTGAAAAAGGATTTAGTGGCATTAATTGCTTATATGTTTTTTGAGTCAATAGCATGATGTCATTGCATCAACAGAAGTACAGTGTGCGGGGAAAGAGAGGTGATAGCTTCTTTCCACATCGCACAAGTCATAACATGCTTAGAGGATGTGCTCAGTTCAAGATGTGTCACATTAAAAGGGATATTAGAAACCTGAAATGCATCTGGGTGAGACTCTCTGAGGATATCTGGGAATGATGCATTTGAGAAACAGTTGAAATTAGGCATTTAACCTGGAAACTAAAATGACATGCAGTATAATGCAAGAACTGACCCAGACACTGGAAGGAACATCATGTATAAGAGTAGGCTTGTTCTGTGAGATTTCTGAGTGTGAACTAGAATCAGTAGAAGTGAAAAATAGAGACAGATTCAAGCACACTCTAAGATGTTTGTGGGGAGATGGAGAAAGAGAACCGGGCTTGGAACTGAATTCCAGTTGTGTGACATTGAGCAAACCACTTAGCCACTCCGAATCTCAGGTTCCCCTTTTATGAAATAGGAAAAGAAATTCTTCCTCCCGGTAATTTTAGGGAGTCAGTGAGATAATATTTGATAATACATGGCCAAGTGTGGCAAATAGTGCTGATTCAATTACTTTTGAAAACAACATTATAAAACTAGAGCAGTCTAACCACAAAATTGGCTATCTCAGGAAGTAATGAGGTCCCTGTCACTGGAGGCAAGCAAGTCTAGGACAATTAATGTCTTAGGAATTGAGGGTGAGAATCTTGCACAGGTTTTACTGCTAAATAGGAGGTTAATGTACAATGAACATGATTTATTGGGTCCCTTCCAATTTTAAGAGTCTGTGCAGACTGGCATTACCATTCTCTTTCCCTGCCTATTAAAAATGCAGGTGGAAAAATTGCTTCATTCAACTGTAACACTATTCACTTCTCTGCCCAAGACAGGAAGGGAGAAATGACTTTATTTTGAGCATTTCATTCCCAACTCCCTAATTGAACCATCTTCCTTTGAATTCTAAAATGGTATCATTTCCATTTTATAAGGTTATCAAGGGCATGTATTTCTTCAAAAATGGCACCATACAGAGTAGCCTCCTATGTGATCTGATTTGAGGAGGGCAAAGGAAGATTCAATTGCACCAAATTATTTTTTTCCCTTTGGTCCTGCTACACATCTTAAAATCCCTCTATTGTTGTAATTTTTTAATATATAGCTATCAAAATGTGAATGTTATCTAGGGTGACTAAAATCTCATTTAAAGCCATTATCTGTCTTTAAACATCATGGCCAGACTTAGTTTGGGCATTAGTGTGTTATTGAGGTGCTCACGAAAATGCGCTGCCGAGTTCTGCTGTAGGGAGCAGCTTTGGCTGATGCCCCCAGCAGTTAGCACTCTGGACTGTCCACTGTGTTTGCCCCTATGCCACATGTCCTGTGGACTGCTCCCAGCTAGTGACTGACCATGGTGGTGATACTACTACAGGTCCATTCCTGAGAGATGCGGGACTCCTCTGACACATGACTCTGATTCAACAGCTTCCCATCAGCTGGCTGAACTTTTCTAGGAACTGTGCGCCGTCCCAGACTCTTCCTATCCAAGCCCCTCCCTCCCTGTCTCCTTCTCTCCTTCTTCGCAGGCATTCAACCTGCACTGTGGCCTGAAGGCTCTGCCTGCCTCTTCCTGCTCCCTCCCCTTTATCCTTCACGGGACATTTCCTCCAACAAGCCTCTTGCACACTTAACCCCCGGAGGACCCAAACTAACACATGTGATGTCAGGAGCTGGGTGAAAAGACAGGTGGTAATACGAGGTTGTGAGATGGGCTTACTCATAGCCTGGAAGGCAAAGAGGGCACCATCCTGAGTGGTAGATAGAAAATGAGTGATCTCTGGCACTGAGTGGAGGCCCAAATACTAAACTTTTTGCCCATGGTAACCTGGAAAACTCCCCAGTGATGGGAGCCACCTTGCAGGAGTAATGATTCAGGAGTTTGAAAATTGTAGGGGCAGAGGGAGATGTCTACAAGGGCAGTGAGGTTGGCTGGTTACTACTCATTTGCACTGATGCCCTTCAGAGGATGAGATGGGAACGTTTCTAGTGAGAAACTGAGGCCTTGACAAGCAGTTAAAGGCTAAATGTGAGAGCCAGAGGTTCTCTTTGGCAGTGTACAAAGAGACCCCCCATCTCCTGCAGTTGACACTGGACACAGCTAAGCAGTGTCTATCAGTTAGACAGCTACATAGAATTGCAGAGCAGGTCCATTATGCTAAGATCAGGGCCCTGGATGAGAAAACCTGGGGCCCTGGAACATGGAAGGGAGACATCTAAGTGGACGTCTCTGAAGACTGCCCCAAATCCTCTGAGTTTGCCAAGGCAACCCACCCTTTCTTAGAACAAGCTAGTGTTTCCCCTCTGTGGGAGAGGCTGCAGAAACCTCTCCTCCAAGGTTCAACAGGAGCTGCTGCCATGTCCTCATCTGGCTGCCAGGTGAACATCAGGTTAAATCCCAGCATTATCTGGTTGAGGACTTGCTGGGCCTGAGAAGGAGGAAAGAGATTATACACTGAAGAGGCTTTAGGACTTGCTAGAATGTAGTGGCTATCAGAGGAGTACTCCTGGAAATAGCTTTTGAAGGTGCTGGATCAAAGGGGCTGGAGTGTATGATTAGATTAACAAAAGCTCATTTTCTTGGGCACTCTTTGTTGAAACATGGGATTGAATACTAGTGACGACCCCTGGGGTTGAGGCAAATTCATTGCTAGAGTGGCTCATAGAAACCTGGAAAGTGACGGCCCTTGCTGAGCAAAGTGAAAATGCAAGAGTTTCCTTGGCAGACAGCAGAGGAAGGCATAAAAAAGCACAGGGAAGTAGGCATGCTAGAGTGGGTGTATTATGCAAGACCAGGAGACTGATCAGAGGATGATGTTCCCGGGGAGGGCCCAGATGACACGGCAGTCACCATGGCTGTTCGGAAATCTGAGTCTACAGGGCTTGTTGATGGTGCTCTTCTGAGGTCGGGGATGATAATATAAATCACAGAAGTAGATTTGTGGGAAGTGGCCAATGGCCTGGACATCTGGTAAGGGGAGAACTGGGAGACTGGAGACAAGGAGGTCTGAGCTACAGGCATGGGAATGGATGTACTGATGTGGGAAGACATTTGTATCACATATTAGCACCCACCAGAAAGCATTCACCTGGTTACTTGGTTACTTGGTTACTTGAATAACCAAGTAGACAAAGTGGCTCAGCCAGATGAGGGGAGCAGCCTTCGCCGTCAGCCACCATAACTGGCAGAAAGGGCACATGCACGGAGGGAAGGAGATGGAAGTTGAGTTTGGGCCCAGAAGCAGGGAGTCCCAATTAGCATGGGAGTTACTGCTGCCTGAGTATGCAACCTGTCAGCCACAGACACTACACTGAGCCCCTCGTATGGCAATATTCCTCGAGGGGACAGATAGCCTCTTATGGTAAGGCAACTACATTGAGCCCCTTCTATCCCGAAGGGCTGGCAACTTATTATCATAGGAATAGACACCTGTTCCGGACGTGGTTTGCCTTCCCATGTCAGTCCCTCAGCCAGCACCATCGCTGGACTTACAGAATAGCCTATTCATAGGCATGGGCTCACACACAATGTAACACCTGACCAGGGAACTAGCTGTGGATACAGGAGTGGTCCCATGACCATGTATCACACACCAAATCCAGAAGCAGCCAGCCTTGTAGAGGACTGGAATGGCCTTCTAAAGGCATAGCTCAAAAGCCAGCTTGGAGGCAGCATTCAGAGAGTGGGTGCCATCCTCCAGGCTGTAGCTGTGCATATGTTAAATCAGAGGCCTATGTATGCCACTGTGTTCCTTATGGAAGAATGCATGGGTCTGGAACCAAAAGGCGAACGCAGGGGTGGCTCTCCTAATGGTACACAGGGATTTTGTGATTCCTTTTCTCACAGTTGGGAGTTTCCAGTGGGGTGTGTACTCTTGCAAGAGGGCACAACAGGGGTCCTATTGCACTATAAGCTGAGATTGCCACAAAGGCACTTTGGACTCCTTGTGTCCAAGGACCAGCTGCTGGGAAGAGGGCTCACCATCCTGGTGGGCATCACTGCCCCTGTCAGCAGAGGAGATAGGGTGCTTCTATACAATGGGGACAGGGAATAATTTGCATAACCCAGAACCCAGGGCATCCACTTGGACACTTACAAATACTCCTGTGCCCTATTTCGACTGTAAATGGACACATGCCACAGCCCTGTTCTCCGAGCCCTGCCTAGGTAGTAGCTGAGGATGAGGGACCTTTGAACAGACAGTGGAGGAAGCAGAGGATGAGAACCAGATGGGGTCCCAGGACTAACAAGGAGAACTGTAGCTCCTATTCCTAACCTCTGTCATCCAGATCTCTCCTCAGGAAGAGTGGCCTATGGGATCCATGGAGGAGCTGCTTCCCGAATCTGTGTAAAGTAGATCTTGCCGTGTCATGGGGTGACCACGGTGGCCATGAAGAGGCACAACTCTGACCTCGGATCTCCTGCTGCAGAGAATATTGACTGACAGCCCAACAGCTCCCGTCTGGATCCACCACCTGTTCACAGTGAGGCCAATGTCCCCCAGGCTGCTCCCAGCCCAGGGCTGAGCATGGCCGGGTCCTAATGCTCTTAGAGACCTCTAGATCTCCCTAGAGATGCAGGGCTCTTCCAACAGGCCACTTTGGCTCAGGGATCTCCATCAGCTGGCCTAACCTTTCTAGGAACTGTGCTGTAGCTAAGGGTCTCCTAGCCCATCCTGCCCTTCTCTCTCTCCTTCACAGAGGCCAGACCTGCGTTTTTACCTGCAGGATCTCCTTGCCTGCTCCTGCTCCCTCTCCTTTCCTTAACATGGGCTCCCCAGTAAATCACTTACATGTTTAATCCTGACTCTGCATCTGCTTCTCCAAGGACCCAAATTAACCCATGTACAGTAGAAAATGTTTGACTTCTGAGTCGGTCCTGGATTCACATCTTGTCTCTGCTGCTTATTAACAACATAACCTTCCATCACTCAACCCCTCCTTATTTTTCTCATCAATTAAAATATTTCTTACTCCTAAAGTTATGGTGAATATTGGAAGAGTTAACATTTGAAGAGCACCTTTGATGTGCCTCCTAGAACAGGTGCAGTTTGTGCCTTTCTCATCATTATCTTTTAGCAGTGATGGAATGGGAATCTATGCTGTTGAGTTTTGATAAGAGATTGCAAGGAAGTGAGAGAGGAAGAATACCAGCTGCGGCACATGGCAAGTCTGCCTCCTGGGTCAGGCTCCCCTGACAGCTTTGGTGCCTGAGGCATAAAGATGCTGGGTGCCAGGGAAGAGAAGGATGGGGCACTGGAGGGAGACCAAATTCAATCGTTTAAAGTCCGTCCCCAGTTCTGTGCAATTCTTAGTGTAAAGTTTTTAAAAAGAACATTAAAGGCAATTACAAAGCCGAGAAATGGTCCTGTCTCCCTGAGCAGCGCTGGCCATGCCTAACCCACCACCCCCACCACCCGCACCCACCCCTGTCTCAGGGCCCTTCAGTGTCGCACACAAAGGGGCTGCGCCTCTGATTCACACTCTAAGGAAAGCAAGTTCGTGGATCAAAGAACATGACTAATAACCGTGGAACTTTCTGAAGAGCCCGGAACATTTAATTATTATGAGCAATTTAGTCCACTTCAAGTGGTTTTCATAGGCTCCACATACTTCAGCATTTGCTTAGCAACATGAAGTAAAACTTTCTCTGGGGTTCCCAGCGGTTGGGCTGGCCCTCTCCCAGCACCAGCTGGCCCGTCTGCAGAAGGTTCACGCTGTGTGAATTTCCTCGCTGGAGTGTCAATTTCCTCACAAGGGACAAGGGGAGGGAAGGAAAAAAGTGGACAGAACTTTAGTTGTTCTCTGTGACATGGGACTTCAAAAAGTCAAAATGGGGCTTTGAGTCCCTGCTGTCACTGGGCTGATGTGAGCATTAAACTAAACATGAGAACACATTTAAAGCACAGAGAAACTGCCTGGCATTTCAGTGCTTAATAAATACTTGTTGTTACTGTTTTTAAAAAGCAATATCCTCTTTTCCTTATTGCCCTTTCTCCTCCCTATAACACTCCCTTCTTCCCACCTACCTCGTGTTACCTGTCCTCCTTGCTTCCTCCTTGAAGTCTTTCTGACTTGATCGAGACCACACCAATAGTTCTTCACTGAGCGCTGTTAGAACTTGGCCAGCCTCATGGGGCCCACACACATTTTGTCTTGTATTGTGCTCCAAGCACGCATCTTATCTTGCTTGAGGAGAAAGGGAAATCAGGGAAAGTAATGATTGGCACATGGGATGAGGAGCTGGAATGACTGGGGTTCCACCATTTACTAGCTATGCAACTAAGCAAGTGATTTATTCTTTCTCAGCCTCAGTTTCTTATCCATAAGATGGGAAACTACAATTTACCTCATATATTTGTTGTGAAAATCTGGAGCACCTGGTACATAAGACGGACATATTTTATTATTAATTTATTATTTAATTTCTCTTTGTATCTGTCAGAGAACATTGCAGGAAGGACACATTATTTACTTCACACATGTTTGGGATAAAAGTGAATTATGTTTTTGCACCCATTTCAAAGATAAAGATTGCTATGAAACTGGTGTTTCCCATAGATTCCTGAGCATAAGAATCTCCTGGAAAATTTGCTTTGGTGGGTCTGGAGTAGGATATTTTAATATGCACCTTAGGGCATTCTGACATCTGACATTGGGAAAACTGCTGTAAAGTAAACTCAAATGATGCTTATACCCCTCAATGATTATGTGAGAGTGTCTGTTTTGTAAAAAGAATGGACCTATACAGGTCTCTTAATAACGGACACACTGCTGCCCAATTGATCTGGGCAAAGCAATCACCATAAAGTGTGAGCATGGTGGAGAAGCCACATCGCCATTTAGGTATAGCTGGCTCTGAGCCATGAGCAGCTCTAGTCGGCACTGCATCGCTAAGTGGACTCCGGGTGCCTTTTCTTAATTGAATGAAATCTCAGATTTCAATTTATTTCAAGGCTGCATAATGCAGTAATTAGAAGTTTAATTCATCTAATGCCCTGAATGGAGGTCCCAGGATTGTCTCACAACAGTCAAGAGGTCTGGATGGATAATTACCATCACTTCACAGTGAGAATTGCCAACCTCAGAGCTCTAAGGAGAGAACACCCATGGAACTGAGGGCTTTGAAAATCCACTCAAGGGTTACCCCAACGTTAGCATTGTTATCAATGAAGAGATTTTGTCTTTTATGGTGCTGGGTTGCCAGAAAGGGATTTCTTTTACATGGCATAGATTTCCTTTTCATTCATCAGTCCACAGTGAGGTGGTTTTAATGAGGCTCAAGCTGGGCCGAGATCAAGATGAAAGCAGAAAGATCAAGGGCCAACGAGGAAGGAAAAAGAACACTCAGCCCAGGAGAAGCTTCCATTCTTCAAGGACAATCTTGAAGGAGATTTCTAGGGGAAGCATTTGCAGTTTTAATAACAGACTTGAAATTTAAGCTCAATCTATTTCTGATCAATAAAGGAAGTATCTTTAGTGTTATCCGATTTAACTCAGATAGATTCAAAATGAATAGACAGCAATCCCTGGAATATTTCACAGGGTGTAACTCAAGCCAAGTAATTCCAGAAAAGCAAGTAGTACTCTATATGCTCAAGCCTCAAAATCAAGTTCAGAAATCCAACAGGCTGGGTTTTTGAACTCTTGAATGGAAACTGAAAAGCAAGGATACTGAATTTGAGTTACACATACTACTTTATAGCATACACTATTTGACATCACTCCTTATTAAAAATATTCCTTCATCTCTAAAACTTAAAGTGAATGGTGTTATCTCCAATAGACACTGGAAAAAAATGTTGCGGAACAAAACCCCCAAATTGCTCACTATCTTACTTTATAGAAAATGTTTTGAAATATTGATGCCCCTCTTTAGATGGTTATACATAAGAGATTTGGTTGTTATTGAAGCATTTCATTTATGCTGAGACAAGTAATACAAATATATATGAAGGTGACCTGCAACTTGAGACATTATGTCATGGGGGCTCAAGTTGGGACCAAGTTCCATGATATATCATATTTCCAGACTGGTCTGAGATCAAGATGCTCAGTGAGTTCATCTAGCTGACTGCCCAGGCCTCCACATCTCATGGTGGTATTCATGAAATAAAAGAAAATTGATTTTTCTGTGGTTAAAAAAAAAAAAAAGATTTGAAAAGAATGGTGACCAAGTATTGTTGACAGAAGTAAAGAGAAAGTTGAGATCAAAGACAGTTTTAGTTCTTAACTAGAAAACCGAAGTCTTGGGTAAATGAAACAATGGAATGTAAAATTCAGCAGTGACCCAGTTCTATGAATATAAGCAATTCACCATACACTCTCTAAAGAAAGGAAGAAAAATCACTTTGTAAAACAGTTTCATCTGGTGTCTCAGCTAGTATGAAAATTACTCATCAAATGAAAGATAAAATTTTCGTGGAAATTGAAAAGAAAATTTGTGGTGTAATGAAATGCACAAGAAGTCTATTCCTGTACAGAAAACTGATTTAGGTGAAACCCAGAGATTTCCATAACTGCGATCGTGAGTACTTGTGAAAAACTAGATACTTATCTTCCAAATGGATTAAGAATAGGAAGTAACTCACATCTCTCTCTCTTTCTGTCTCAATAATCTGTATATCTACCTATCACATATGTATGTATGTTTCTTTCATCTATCCATCCTGTCATTCTTTTTTTGAAAAATAAGAGAGATACGTGTAAGACATTGTGCTAGGAGGAAGGATATAGACTTTAGAGGATATAGACACTTTTTTTTTTTTGAGACAGGGCCTTGCTCTGTCACCTAGGCTGGTGTGCAGTGGCGTGCTCACCGCTCACTGCAGCCTTGACCTCCCAGGCTCAGGTGATCCTCCCACCTCAGTCTCCTGAGTAGCTGGGACTATAGGCCCATGCCCCCATGCCCAGTTAATTTTAAATTGTTTTGTGAAGATGGGGTTGCACTATGTTGCCCAGGCTGGTCTCAAAATGCTGGGCTCAAACAATCCTCATGCCTCAGCCTCCCAAACTGCTGAGATTACAGGCATGAGCCACTATGCCAGTAAGAAAACTGATTATGAAATAAGGGCAGGCCTGGTACAAAAGCGGAAAGAAGGGAGCCCTTATGGTTTAGCTCTTCTTACCCACTTTCCTCTCAGTCTACTTTTTGGCATTATGCAATTTGACAGCTAGGCAAATCCACTCAACCTTATTCATTGCTTGATTTTTTTTCTTCCAAAATGTTTTTCAAATAATCCTTGATTAATTGGCCCTACATATCATACACCACAGGGCAGCTTGTCAATAGGTATAGAGAATGTATACAGGAATGAAAGGAGTAGTTTGTAACTTGGTCTTCTGTGCCTTCCTATGAGTTTCTGGTGACTTGAGAAGAAGTATTAAGAGTTCTTTCTTGTTGCTGAGTTTGCTCATCTATTGGTTACAACTACCCTAAGAAGTGGATGCCATCATTACCCCCACTTTACAGATGAAGAAAAGAGGCTCAGAGAGATTAAGCAGTCACTCAAAATCACACTTAGTAAACTGCAGAGCCTGAATTTCAAACCACAAGATCTGGCCCAGAGTTTGCCCCAGTCATGAAGTACACTGCTTCTGGCACCAAAGGTGATTAGATGAGGGAAATGTCCCTCATCTGCATGTGACAAGAGAGCAAAGACAGTCTTCCTGCCAATGCACCAGCTATTGACTTTCCATCCTTCCATTTTATGTGATTGACTTTTATGTTGAAAGGGCAAATATCATTAAGAGTTTTAGAGCACATCGCAGTGGGAACTAGGAGAATTTGGAGCTCTTTCCACCTATGCTGTGATTGTGACCCTATCTCTATGTCCATTGGCTGCAATAAAGATAATGGAGGTTAAAAAAAGATCCTCAAAGGAAGATACTGTATGTTCTACTGGAAATATGTTTCCCTTATTCTGAAATCAGTAGGTAATGGATTGCTGCCTGGTAAACAGAAGCCAGAAAGCTGTTTGACTTTTAGGGGTTCCAGTCTTCTCAGTTCCTACAGATGAGTAGCAGGAGTGGAGGTGATGGAGGGTATGAGGAAACCATGGACTGGGGCCAGATCACTTCTTCCCTAACTGAACATCCTGAAGTGCTTTTCACTGTCTTTTTAAAACAGTAATAAAATATTTCAGAAATAAAAATCAAAGTCCTTATCTTAGCTCACAAAATAATTTTCTGACAGTGGTCAAAAAGAAAAAAAAAAGGTGAGCCAACTCCCTGTAACCTTGACCTTTTCTCTTTTCTGTGAAACATTTTTTGAAACTATTTTAAGTTGTTGAAGAAACATTCCACTTGAAGAAATGGTGAACGCAGTCGTGATGGGCTAGCGGGACAAAAGTCCAGGGGAGTGAGCTAAGGTCAGGGGCTTCATTGACCTATATCTGCCAATTTTGCAAAAGAGGGCAACACCTTAGAGTGGCTGGATGACAGCCAGGGCCACCATGACAGGCATGCTCCGAGTCTGGAATGTGTTTTCCCATCAGTGCAGGTAACCATTCTGGGGAATGTGGTGCCCAGGCTGTCCTGAGCAGTGGGAGAACCAGAGAATGCCCTTTCCTACTGGAGGTATTATCTCTGCTGTCTCCTCCTTTTCCTCTCATTTGAGACCCCAAAAGATATATTTTGATTGAGGGAAAAATGCAGTCCAAAAGTGAGCTCATCTAGATGTGGTTGTGAGTGTTCTTGTCCCAGCTGGGCTGGGTCCAATTTAATCGGACACCTTGGGCCCTGAGAGTCTATGGTGCACTGCTGAGACTCACAGAACCGGGCCACTGCTAAATTTCTCATTCCACTGCTGGACTTGTCTCAAACTTTCTGTTTATAGTTAAGAACTATAACTCTTTGATCTCAACTTTCTCTTTGCTTCTATCAGCAAGGGAACCTCACTGCTCTCTTTTTCTTGTTTGCATTATTTTCTCTCATTTTCCTAATTACAACAGTTTCTTTTGAAATAATTTAGCCTTGGCCTGAACTAAAAAGAAAAGATATCTGTGAGTTTACATGTCTGAATCCCCCATTAGATTGTGCTTTCCATAAGAGCATGGTTCAGTGACACAGCAGAGCTCAAGAAATGCCCATTAAGTGGATAAACACACAGGCCATTGTCCTCTTCTGGAAACTACCCCCTTAACATCCATTCTTTCCAATGAGTGTGGTAAGCTTCTTGAATTCTTGGTGCCATCTCCCTACGTGTGAAGCCTATATATTACCATGTACTAACTCTGTGACTCTAGGCAGGTTCTTTAACCTAGAAGAATTGTCTTGAGCCACACATAAAATACACAAGCACTAATGATAGCTGATGAGCTAACAAAAAACACAATCTCATAATGTTTTAGGAAAGTTTATGAATTTGTGTTGTACCACATTCAAAGCTGTCCTGGGCCACATGCGGCCCGTGGGCTGTGGTTTGGACGAGCTTGCCTTAGAGGATTACCTGGCTTTTAGTAAATCCTCAATACACATTGCGTCTTATTCCGGGTTCAATGCTCATGCTTCCTGCGGGATGATCAACTGAGTTACTCTTTTTTGTCAAAGGACACTGGGGCTCAGCACACTTTCAGAGCAGAGATGACCGGTCTGCCCCTTGTGTAGTGTAGACCGAGGCACCTGGGGTCTGAAACTGTGATGGTTTTCTTCTCCACTTACTACCAGGGCAGGTCAAACCACCTCAAATTTAGAAGCATAAAATAACCACCACTGTATTATGCTCACTCATTCTGTGGGGCAGGAACTGAGACAGGGCAAGGTGGAGATGGCTTCTGTGTTCACCAGTGCTGGGTCCTCATCTGGGAAGACTTGGTCAGCTGGGGCTGGCATTACTCTCATATTTGGCATCTGGACTGGGGTATTCATTTTCCAAGGCTGCTATAGCAAGCAACATGCTATAAACTGAATGACTTGGAACAACAGAAATGTGTTCTCTCACAGTCCAAAATCAACATATCGGCAGTTCCATGCCCCTCCAAAGCCTCTATGGGAGGATCCTCCCTTGCCTCTTCCAGATTCTGGTAACCACAGGTGTCCCTTGGCTTGAGGCAGCATCATTCAGTCCCTGCCTCCATCTTCACATGGCTGTCTTCTCCATGTGTCTGTGTCTTACACTTAATGTGTCTCTTATGTAAGGACACATTAAGGGCCCACCCTACTGCAATGTGACCTTGTCTCAAAAATATCTGCAATGACTTTATTTCCAAATTAGGTGCATTCTGAGGGACTGGAGGTTAGACTTCACCATATCAGCTTTGGGGATGCAATTCAATCCATTATAGCTGGGATGATTCAAAGGCCAGTCTCAGCTGGGACTGTTGACTAAAGCCTCCACCTGGCCTCTCCATGTGGCCTCTCCACGTGACTCAGGCATCTCACAGCATGGCAGCTGGATTCCGAGAGGGAGCTGCATGGCCCTCTCAGACCCAGGCTTGAAGCCATACAGTGCCTTGTCTGTGCTTCTCAATTGGTCAAGCTGTCATGCACCACCCAGATTCTACCTCTTGGTGGAAGGAGTGGTAAAGAATTTGGGGGCCATGTTTTATCCCACTCCTCACCCCCAGCTCTCCCTCACACAGCCAGGGAACAGCTTTTTCTGTTTTGTTTTTCAATTAGCTCAATTAGCTCCCATAAAACATTTTTCAGTGTCATTTTGAAAACAGGATACTAGGCTGAACTAGTGTATCTTTAATTTTAATTTTCAAACTCACCAGAGAATTTTTAGGAGGACAAAATTAGACTGGGAAAAGGTATTTTTGAAAAAAAGAGAAATAATTTTATGTGAGCTGAAAATAGACAACATGACTGAGGTGATTACAAGTTGTTGCTGGGAGGTGGGAAGAGGTTGTCAGGTGAGAATGCGGCAGTCCCACAGCTGTGAAAAGCAGAGCTGCTGTGTAATCTTAGTCGTTGCTGCTTGATTTTGGAGAACAAACTGCCAAAATATTGTGGAGAGATGATGTGAGTATCAAATCATCTTATTTTCCTATTTTTTTTTCTAATAGATTCTGAAATACATTCAACACACAATTTCCTACTGAGATTTCTAAAATGGAACTTGGAAAACAGAAAAATATTTAAGCATCCTCTTTCAGGCCAGGTGATATGGTTTGGCTGTGTCCCCACCCAAACCTCATCTTCAATTATAGTTCCCATAATCCCCACGTGTCGTGGGAGGGAGCCAGTGGGAGACAATTTAATCATGGGGGCAGTTACTCTCATGCTGTTCTTGTGATAGTGAGCTCTCACAAGATCTGATGGTTTTATAAGGGGCTTGTCCCCCTTTTGCTTGGCACCTCTCATTGCTGCCACTATGTGAAGAAGAACATGTTTGCTTACCCTTCTGCCATGAGTAAGTTTCCTGAGGCCTCCCAAGCCATACTGAACTATGAGTCAATTAAACCTCTTTCCTTTATAAATTACCCAGTCTCAGGTTTATCTTTATTAGCAGCATGAGAATGAACTAATAAACCAAGTGTTACTAAAAATTATGACTTGCTACTTATGTGTACCAAAAACATGTATCAAGACATTCATAGCAGCATTATTTGAAATAGCCCCCAGCTGGAAGCTAACCAGATGCCATTCAGCTGCAGAATGGATACACTGTGGCATATTCACTGTGCTACGTGCAGTGAGGAGACTGATATAAGCTACACACAACAATATGGATGAATCCCACAAACAATGATGAGGGAAATAATACAGACACAAGAGATTACACTCATCATTTCAGCTGTATCAGGTACAAACACAGTAAAATTAATCTATGCTGTTTTAAGGCCAGATAATAGTTATTCTTCAGGGGCAGAGTGCCTGGAGGAGGTTAGGGGAAGGGGCTTCCTGTGTCTGTTTCTGGGTGCCAGTTGCCTGAGTGTGCTCATTATGTGAGGCTATACACTTATATGCGCACTTTTCCTTATGCTTATCTTCTTCAGTAAAAAATTAAAAATAAAGTATCTGCATTAAAATAACCACAGGGCTGTGACAGAAGACAGTATTCAGGTATTCAGAGGACACACAGTAAGCATTCTTCTTGTTGAGACTTACAGTGCTCATACCCTCAAATGACCCACTCTCTTGGCCTCCCTGGTTATATGTTTTAATGCAACAAATTATTTTCTTGCTTTCTTTTTTTTTCTTTTACAGTAAAGTGGGGTACTATCATCTAAATCTCCAAAAAGGTAATTCAACTCTGATCCCTGTTTAAAGAGAGAAAAAAAGAATAAAGGAGCCTTTGAAGGCAGAATATTGCTCACTCATCTTTTTGAAGGTACCTCAGACTGCAGAGCAGAACCACCACTGGCTATATCAGCTGGGGCGGAGGGGGATGAAGAGAACATTATGATGTCTGCAAAAAAGTGGGCTCTGCAGGATCTCCAGTCACCTCCCTTCCCTTCAGATCCAGAGCTCTCTCTGGCTGGGATCTTCCAGAATTCCAGAATTTTTGTTCCACCTTCCATTGCTCACTTCTATTACCATGACTAAGATATTCACATGGAATTCTGTGCAAACCATTTTTTTTTCTTTTGGTGCCCTCTTTATTTTACTTCCTCTGTTGGGACTAACGGCCATCTGACTTGGGGGTCCTTTGTCTTTTGTGACAAACCACCCTCAGCAGATTTCCTTGAGGTCCATTTGCTCAAGGGCCTTAAAGTTTTTTGGAGGAATACAGAGTAAGTTTCTAGACAGACTCTTGTGCCCTGCAATAAGCTAAAGTGGAAGATTAGGATGCCTGATGTATACTGTGTGTTTCCCGTGTAATGGCAGAAAAGGAATGTGGTTCATTAGTTACTTTAAGGTGGCAGCAGCTACCTTGGAGAAGACGACATGGCTTGTACTGATTCAAAAGAGCACCTAATGCAGGGAAAAAGCAGTCATAAGCCAAGACTTGAGCTGAGTGATTCCTTGAATCAGCCATGGATAATGTTCTTCGGGCACATATCACTGATCAGGAGCGCTTCTCTTAGGCTTCAATAGCACTCACTTCCCCTGTCTTGATGAGGTGAGCAGCACATTTAATTTCAGCTCCTGGGGCCATCTCTACTCCATTCCTCAGCTGTGTTTGCTCCTCTGTTATCAGGGAGCAGCATTTTCACTGGATACAAACTGTGAGGCACTGTCTGGGCAAGCAGATTGGTTACTAATGAGGAAACTGGCACTGACAGCTTTTTGGGTTCTGATTGAAGAAAAGAGGTGTCTTCACATCAGAATGGTTTAACTTTCAATGTGGCATATCAACTGGTTGAAATTAGGGAGAGAGAGAAAGAGAAATTTAATTGTCAGGCTGTGGTGTGTAGTGTCAAAGCTACCTAGATTAGGAGAAATATGTCTTTTCAACAGCTTAAAGGCCACAGCTCTCAACATTTTTTCTGCGTGTACAACACAGACAGGATCCAGAAATCCCAGCCTATAACTCATGGTTCTGTCAAATACTCAGCAGAGAAAACAGAAGTGTTTGATTGTAGTATTAACTATGAAATGTTCCCTATTAGCCATATGATTCTATTAGCTCAGCTCTTTCCTGTTAGATTTATAGAAACATTAGAGATCTTTGGAATTAGAAGGGCCAAGAGAGACGATCCAATCCCATATAGAGAAAAGCAAGACCCCTGCTCTCACTGAAGAAGTTTTTTTTTTAAAAAAATTAAACAACAAACAAATAAACACATTGAGGCCCAGAGAGATGACGTAATTTGACTGATGTATTCCATCAGTGACAGACCTGTGACTGGAGCTCCACCTCAGCTCTCAGCCCACTAAGAACCCTGTTCATGGTGTCATACTAGCAACCCACTTCCTGTAGGAGTCTTTGAGAGTCAGAATGACTTCTTGACTGAGAGGCACATGTCTCAAGGATAAGGACGATTGAGGGGATAATGAGGAAAGAAATAATATAAGTTAAATATATTTTGCCACATGCCCTCCTCTCTCCATGAATCCAGGATGTTGAACCATATCCAGCCTCCACTGTGGGACTAAGACTCAGACACCAAGGACTTCTAAGGAGCCTGCTCCAATCTGAAATGACTGTGGGGGAGCTGGCCATGCCCGGAACCATTCTTGGAATATTGGGCCCTAGGGGACACTGGGGAGCATGTATAGATAGGGGCTGCTCTGATATAAGCCTCAGTATTCAATTCTTCATGGGATCCCTAATGCTACCCCAAGTCTGCACCTTGATTCCCAAATACCCACGAGAGACAAAATGTCCTATTTTCTCTCTGAAGTTCTTCTAATGTTGGAAGACCTAGGGTGGAGGCAAACCTTTCAGAGAATTTCTGCTGAGATTTAAATGTATGTCTAGCTGACTTTAGACATTAGGAGATTTTAATATTTATCTTAATAAGTTGCCCTTCCCATGGTGTTTATTATCCTCAGAAGACCCCCATAGTGACCCCAGGAGACAATTCTCGTATCTTCTGAACTGTGCATGCTCAAAGTTTTGCTGAGCAGGGTTTGCACCTAGCAGCGATGGAGGTGTAGGAGGTCACAGGCAACACTGTGTGCCACACACAACATTGTGGATCAAGACACAGTTAAATGGGCTGGCAATTGTGAGTTTCTGAGTCCAGTCCCATGACTAGTATAGCTGTCAGAACTAGAGGGGCCAACCCTGGGAATCTTGGAGATGCTTTATGAATGCATGAGATTTCAGACATCCAAGCTCTTCTGTTTGCTTACATGTATTCTCAATGGCTATCACCCATTATCGAATCTATTACAAAAGCAGTTCTCCAACACTTGCTGGAGACTCTTGGATAAAGCTGGTAAATGTGCTTTTATTAAGCTCCAACTCTGTGCTGACCACTTATACATATATTGTCTCAGTTGCACTCAAAATACTATCACGTGTTAGGTGTCTTTCTTGCAGATTTTGAAATAGTGGTGAAGTTAGGTGAATTGCTCAAAAGACACAGCAAGCACAGAGCTATGACTTGGTCCTGTCTTACCTGCTTTGGGGTTATGGGTACTTTCTCTTTCACTGCCTATTGTAACAGTGGACCCTCAACCACTGAAATTGACAGGAAAAAGTATGTGGTTATTTTACCAAAAAAACCCAAAGCAAAACAAAACAACAAAAAAAAAACCAAACCCACCAAACCTGAAATTTTTGGTTTGGTCAACATTTTAATTCAACTGTACTCAATGTATTAACAATGGTGATTTGATATGATGGATATAATTGATAATCAATGCAGTGCCATTTATAGACTACCTAAAAGTGCATTGTACATCATTTTGACAATATATTTATCTTCATTGTTTTGTCAAAACGAATTTTTTTTTTTTTTTTTTGAGTCGGAGTCTGGCTCTGTCACCCAGGCTGGAGTGCAGTGGCTGGATCTCCACTCACTGCAAGCTCCGCCTCCCGGGTTCACGCCATTCTCCTGCCTCAGCCTCCCGAGTAGCCGGGACTACAGGCGCCAGCCACCTCGCCCGGCTAGTTTTTTGTATTTTTTAGTAGAGACGGGGTTTCACCGTGTTCGCCAGGATGGTCTCGATCTCCTGACCTCGTGATCCACCTGTCTCGGCCTCCCAAAGTGCTGGGATTACAGGCTTGAGCCACCGCGCCCGGCCGTCAAAACGAATTTTAAAAGTATTTTTTGTTTGCTAAATTTTTATCAATTGAAAAAAAAAAAAAGTCATCTGGGTAGATGATGTCAGCCAGGGACTACAGTGGGTCAGAACCCCGAGGATTCAAATGTAGGCAATGGCAACAACATCAGCGACTAAAGCTGTCAGTGGAGAAAAGAAGAAAGCACACGCCAGCCACTCTGCAGAACAATGCAGTTCTTTCAGAGTCACATAGTCCTAAATCTGGAAACCATCACAGCTGAGAGGATAAGCTTTGGAACCTGACAGTGGTCTAAAACTAGGCTCTGCCTGCCATGGAAAAACTACAAGAGACTGGGAAATGAGTTAAATCTGAGCTAAATCCCAGTTTCCTTCTCTGCAAAACAGGGAGTGGGGAGAGTGGAATAACACCTCCCTCATAGAATTGTTGGGAGGCATAAACACCCCTCAGCACAGGATGGTGTGCATGGAATGTGCATCATAAGTGGCAGCTATTTTGATAATTACTACATATGATGAATGATGATAAGCGAAATGATAACGCAGCTTTTCAACATTTTTACTCAATAAGTTAAATTTATAACAGGCAAGCGAAGGAGTTTCCAGAATTAAGCATCTGATAGAAGCTTAGACAAATTGACTTTTACAGCTCATTCTACCCCTGAATGAGGGACTGTGATTTTATAAGCCCTTTCAGGGTTTGAGAGCAACTTCTAAGCAAGATCCTGGTGTCATGCTATTCTCCATTAGGTGGAACAATAATGAATAGATAAATAAAATATAACTGGAGAAGGAGACCACAGATTGAACACATGCATTTATCTCCACTCTTGTCCATAACCTCACAGTAAAATAATTTAAAATAAGTGAACCTCTAAGAACAACAGGGGAGATATGATGAAAAAGAAAACGAAAATTTTGGAAGTTGGAAAGAAAATGGAAGGCTGGTTAGCCAACTAGGGACAGTAGAAAGCTGCATGTCTGCATAAAGCACATGCTGGCAAGAGAGAAAAGCAAGGCAATTTGGATGTGGAACCTTGGAAAGGCTTAGAACAGATCCATGAGTCATGACAGTGGTTGAGATTTCTGCTTTAGCCATTCCAGCGTGTGCTTGTTTTTCCGTAAAAGTCTTTACTCATTTGTTTTCTCTCTGCTGCCCAGTGAACATCTACTCATTCTTCAAAACCGAGAACTGTTGTTTCTTGAAAAATGGAGATTATTCCAAAGTTCTTTTAGCCTTTGCAATGTGAAGGCATGTGTCAGGGTTGGGAGGAGTTGGGGAACAGTGCCTCTTTCTTTTAACGTCCAATTGATTGAGGCCAATGGATCATCCTGCCTCCTTCCCTAAATACTCCTGAGAATGCTCAGAGAAGGCCTACATGTTCCCTAAGTCCATTCTGGTTATCCCGTGTGCCTTCCTGCTCCAGTCTGCTGCTCCCAGCTTCTTCATGACCACTCGCGATCATTTGCTAGCCCTTTTTCAGTCCATTTTACTCCAAAGCACAAATACTGTACTTGCTCTTTACTCTCCAACGCTTACCAACGCAACAAGAAGAGGTAATAGTATTTAACAAATTTCACTATGGAGGAAAGGAAAACCTAAAACAAGATACCATGTATCACTATTCCTGAATTCTGTCATCGTTTTCCCTTTAAAGGCAGTGCTCTGTGGGTTCCCTCTTTCCTGTGTCCCCAGCCTCCTGCCACTGGAACAAGGGTCCAGGGTTCTTAATGCGTGGAAGTCTTCATCTTATCCCCCCCAAATCTATAGCCAAAAGAAGGAAACACTCATTGATGACACGATAGACAATATAACAGTTGACAAGATAATTGATACAGCGTGCCCAGTGTGAAGAGATAATTGTCACTGCTAGAGTAGTGAACCTTCTCCAGGTGAAGCATCTGCCGTTGGAAACTTCCTTCTGTCCAGGGCTCCTGCAAGGCCAGTGAGTAGGTACTTCTATCTAAACATGACTGAAAAAGACTCACCAAAACCAATATATCCCCAAGGATACATTCTAAATTCTACCCAAGGAGCAGATGCTGCTCACAATTCTCTAAAACAAGGTTTTCTGGTTTTTTTTTTTCAACCCCAGATATATCAAGAATGGGACACAATCTCTGAGCAAGAAATTGTCGGGATCTATCTTGAAAATACCTTTGGTTTCCCGTTACATTTCTGATTTCTCTAGGCAGTATTTGTAGCTCCCTTTTTGGTGTTCCCATTCTTGTAAGTTTATATAAACAGCAATAAGACTATTGCTCTTCTCACAGGATAGTTTGTTACTTCTTAGTGGGACTGTCTATCCTGTAGATTATGAGCTATTTGAGGGCAAAGAATATTCTATTCATCTTTATATTCCTGGCACATGGTAGGCACTCAGTAATGCTGCTGCTGAATTGAATTGGCTGTGGGAAAAAAACAAAATGCTTCTCCTCAGTCAGCATTTGTTTTCTAGGATCTATTCCAATATACTTCCAACAAAAATATGAGATTTAAAAGATAGGCAGAGAGTGAACTGAACTGAATATTGCACAAAAACACCTTGTCTTTAAAGGTGGAAGCAAAATCCACCACCTTCCCGAGATAGCTGTTCTGTCTCACATCTTCTTGAAGCAATGAAATGATGAGTGCTGTGATCAGACAGGACCCTCAGAAAATAAATAAAAACCCAGCTCTACAAATGCAGCCGTAAGCCAGGAGGATATGACGAAGGATATCATTATCATCCTGATATGTTTAGAAGTTCTTTGGTGACAGGTCAGATTTTGGAGAATCAGAAAATGATAAAAATAATCTTGTTATTCCACAAAGGAGGCTCTATATATATCAGGCCGATTTTGAACACTGCCTGAGAATGTTGAGAAAATATTTTTAAATGTTAGTGAAATGATAGACTTTGGGGGCAGACCCAGCCTCGCTTTAGCAAAAGCTTTACCTTGGGGGGATTGAGAGATTTCAATGATGTGAGCGTCATAAAGAATCAGCAGTGAGTGGGTGTAGGTTTTTGTTTTCCAATTTTCCAGAGGAGGGTCCACATGGGAAGAATTTCATGAAATTTACAGAAATCTGAAAGTTGCTTTTGAAGCTATTACAGGTATCTGGGGAGTCCCCCTTGCCCCCACAGGCTGACTACACTATCCAGATCTTAACGGACCCTCATCTTTCCTAACTTCTAGGCTGCAGGATTCTGCAGAATTACTTTTGCAGCTTCCATTTGCAGCTATTGCTAAGTGGACCCACAGCTTTATGGGATGTGGGGCTCTGGATTTCAGGTAGAAATGACCCTCTGTTTATTTGAGATGTTTGCTTCTTTAAATACTCAACCATCTGACTCTCTAATTGTTTAGGATTAGTCATAAGTTAAGTAGGACAGGGAAGATGTTATAAATAGTTAATTGCATATCCATTCAAGAAATTTAGGCTAAGTTTAGTATTTTACCTACTAAAAGGAGAAAGCCTATGTGTTTATTTAAAGCATTGTAGTTTTTTCTCATTTAGAATATATGAGTCTAATATAAAAATTGATTCTAGACAATTTATATGTAAGTTGCTCTTCATACTTATTTTGCTACCTTTTTATTTCATGTTTTTCTTAAGTGTGACTTTGAGCCTTTAAAAGTATTTCCTTTATGTCTCTTTTGAATATTAAAAACAATATGAATTAAAAATAGAGGTCTACATATCAAGGAAACTTTGTATATATATTTCTTTGGAGTTAGGGGGTGATTTCTGTCATTACTCTGAGTTTATTTTACTGAACAGTATATTTTTGAGAAAGTGGATCATACTATGACCAATAAGACTTGACTATAAAACTAAAATAATACCAAAAAATAACACTGAGAAATATATAGGTGCCTAAAGGAAAATGTTCCATATTTCTACAACAGGGCAATTAACCGTAGGACTTCTAAGAGGCCTATGTCACATAGGGCCCACATATTCCTCCATCTGCCAAGCCTTTAAATTTAGGTACCAGAGATCACCTGCAAAATGCAAACATGTTATCGGGAGGGGCAATACAACAATACATACCATCTGGTGTTGTTAGTTATCAAGTCACTGGCCTGTCTCCTAAGCGTAGCTCTGAGACAAGGGGAAAGAAGGAAGAGATCTGAGGAGGCAATGTTGTTCTGGCCCACCTGGACGAGAGCCATGAAGTCCACCTCTGAGCAGCCAGCATCCCAGGAGGGAAAAGGAAGTCAGAGGGACCATGTGGGAGCCAGGGGGCCACACTGAGGGACCACACTGACTTCACAAGATTGCTATGAGGCCGCAATTACCCAGGTGGCATATCCACTTGGAATAAGTAATATTTTCAGTGGAAATTTATGTGAGCTCTGTCTAGTGTTTCATGGAGTTTCTGCAGGTAAAGGACTCTGTGATTTTATTTCCAGTAAACAACTTCTTTAGAAACTCTGCAGCGCAACAGCACCAAGCATGAGTTTGATGCAGGTAACTTGAGTGGACAGCACATCCTGGGAAGACAGGTATTGGGAGTTCTCTATGGCAGGCGTGAGTGGCATCTCAGAGTGTTCCTGGAGTTCCCACTCTGAATGACTGTCTGTGCTGAGAGCATTCTCACTGCAGCACGAGAGAGAAATGCAGGAGTGTCTCATCATGACTTGGGACTTGTAAAAGATGTCAAGAATGAGAGTGGGTCAAACGTAAGGAACAGTGCTCAGTTGGAGTCTAAATGGTCTCATCCATTGCCCTTTGGATGCTGCACACTGTGTTGGTGCCAATCACTTAGGATGAGTCTTTCCAGGTCCTTATGAGCCTCACAGCCTTGGTGAAGTGCGTTGTCAGATGGCTGATGTTCATGACCACAAGTGGAGAAGAGGCTATAGTTTGCCAGCCTGCTCCATCAGATTCCTAAAGGAGCTACCCTATAACCTCAGGGCAGTGCATTTATATAGACATCTTACTGAAGGATTGGCCCTTGGGCAGATAATTTTTCTTACTTTCTCTTTCTGCTAAACAAAAAGCATAATGTGGTGGGAGAGAAAATGACTTAGCATGGTGAGGCCATGAATCTCGGTCTAACAATTTAAAACTCATATCATTCAGGACAATTAATTTAATCTCATTGAATCTCATCTTTGAAATGCAGATGATCATAATAATTGCTTCAGAGGGCTGTTGAGAAGATAAAATAAGGTCAGGAGTGAAAATTTGACATTTATCAAAATGTTTGTGAGGTTCCTAGTGGCATGAACTGGCTTCTGATCAGACAGCTTGAATATATACCAGACTTTCTGAAGAGAAAAGTTCCAGGGTTCCTGCTGAGTAGACTAAGTTTTGGGAGCACTTTCTATGAATTTTAGATATAAAAGAAACCTTAGAAATAATCTTGTATAGCCACCTTTTAAAAAATTGTATTTAGAATTTAATTTTATGAAAGAGATGTCTGTATATACTTTTAAAATCAAATATTTATAATGAAAAGTAACAATTTCCTACCCCACTGTGTCTCAAATCCCACTCCCTAGCAGGTAATATCCTGATAAATTCAATGAATTCAATGTTATACATTTTCTAGTATGTACTGCTCTAATATATGAGTATTTAGTTCATTACACCCACCATTTATCTACCCATCCTCCCAATATAGTCTTTTTCATGGGATAACTTTGTAACTTTAAAACATATACAATTTTATTTCTACATTTGTCATTGGACTGTAATCCTTGATTCCACATTTTGATGAATCCTTAATTTTTCACGACTTTGAAAGATGAGGCCATCCAACTTTTCCTTTACCCCTCTGCACTACTTTCACTTCCCAGTCTTTATCTTTTGAATTTTTACCTCTCTGTTGTTAAGAGTTGATGACATTTACATTTTATTTATGAGCACAGTTGTGTCTCATGCCTTGTTTATAGGTTGTATATAAAAGCTTAAAACCAATTAACAGTGTTTAGTTAAGTAAATGTGGTTAACTGTAGAATCAAGTGGAATACATTGATTAGTTTCCTGGTTTGTACAGCATTTTGTTTTTCTGAGAGTTTCTAATTGCCTTTATTTTTCTTCATAGCAATTTTGCTCTTATCATTTACTTATTTCAAAATGTTAAAATTATATTAGCTATTATTTAAGGTCTAAGAGCTTGACCTTGAAACTCCCAAGATCAGGAACTCTCCATTCCCCAGGAACTCTCTACTCTCCCCCAGAAACTCTGTTCTTCCCTTCTGATCAACACTGGTTGACTTCTAGACTGGGGTTTATTTTTTTTTTATCTTGAGGTTTGTCTTTTTTGCTTTTCTGAGTTGAATCTCCTGTTTCCTGGATCCCAAGACTTCTGTTTTCTTGATTTACTTCCCGGGCTGAGGCACACCCTCAAGTAATTCCCTAACAGCAGTGTTGCTCCTAGATGAGTGGGGCCTCAGATAAATATTTTTTTGTGGGACCTTTTTCTAAATAAATAATTTGACTAAGAAAGTATTACCAAATTCATGGACCCATGTGGGGTATAGTGTTTTATTGAAAATCATTCAGAATAATGGATACAGATGAGGTACTTACATATTTA
Source organism: Trachypithecus francoisi (assembly GCF_009764315.1). Lineage (NCBI taxonomy): Eukaryota > Metazoa > Chordata > Mammalia > Primates > Cercopithecidae > Trachypithecus > Trachypithecus francoisi. The sequence continues at coordinate 21,649,828 of NW_022681472.1, read as the reverse complement.
TTACTTAATCAATGCATGTGAAAATTCTTTCTTCATAGTGTTCAGGCACTATCTCTGTGTTCTTGGCTAATTCCATATCTCCAGTCATGAAGAAAAGCAGCAATACTGTCATTACTGACGATGCCAAGTTCTTGGGAACTTGTTTACAATGGACAATATAGATCTGTACCACTTTTGCAATACAATTTATTGGAGTCTGGTTATAGTGTTACAGATAATACTGCACCATGAATACTGGCTTTCAATGACTTTCTCAAAAGTTGTTGCTGTGCTTCATTGATGACGACCAAAAATGCAAGTCTTATCCAGAGTATGCAAGAAAATGTGAACAATAATTTGCTTTCTGATTATGTTGAATTTACTCTTCAGAATTTTACAATCTAAACATAGAGCATATCTTCCAGCCCTATCTTCCCTTAAACTCTATGCTGTAATTACTACATTCCTAGACAGTGATTCTTTTAATGTTAACTGCACTCCTGCCTTCCACTCACTGCCACCAGTGGAGAGGACAAAATGAATGAGAAGAGCAGCCTCATTGGCACAGAAACGTGTGTCTCTCATCAGGAATGGCTTCAGCTGATCCAGGCGTGCATGACATCCCCACATCTGTGGAGACACGGGAGGACATCAATTGGAAAAGCCCCTTGCTGTTGCAGAGCAAAGATCTTGAAAGCACCAGGTAAAGACAGATGTAGCCATTGTCAAAAGACTGCCTATCAGATGAATGGGGCAGTGGGATGACCACCCTAGGTATCAGTGGTAAAGTCAAATGGAGTAAAGGATGCCTGTTGCCACCCCAGCTGCACTTGGGTGCTGAAGATCCGAAGTGAAACTATGGAACAAATCCAGATGAGAGCTGACCTAGGGGTCCACACATATAGTTCAGGCCAAGGTTCAGTGATGGACCATCATCAGTACTCAGAGCACTGAACTTGTCCTGTTTGAGATGTATTTGAGAGTCACTTAAAATCATCATATCACTGCCATTTTTTGGCAATCTCATAGGATTCTGTGAAATAAATATGGCACTGGGCAGCAGGAGCAATCCACTTGTCAGGAATCCCTCCTGGAATCAGGGCTTGACCAAGGACTTCAAGCCAATCACACATGGCATGAATCCCAGAACTCCTGAGGGCATATGGCAACCTCATGTGCAGAATAAATCTTCTCTGACCTAGTGTGGCTGATGATGACAGATCTGATGCTGGTTGAAGTTCTTGGTTTTCATAGGTATCTTTTAAATTTTTATCTTTCCTGATAAACCTTCTCAGTATCTTCTCTCTACTATGGATGTATTGAAGTTTTATAGTGATAGGTCCAGATGTGTGTGTGTGTGTCTGCATGTGTATGCACATATGTAAGTTGTCAGTTTGAGCACTTGGGTACTTGATAGGCTTCTTAATTGGATACTCATGTCCTTTGACTCTGGGACAATCCTTTGCGACAATTCTTTGATTTCTATCTTTTTGTTTTTCTCTTTTGTCACTCCTGTTGATCAATGTGGGGCCTCTTGGACTGATCCTTGACACATCTTACCTTTCTCATTTTCCTACATCTTCTTGCCTTTGTTCTACAACATTGGTTTTATTATATTTTACCTACTATTCGAATTTCAGGCTCATGTATTTATTTTTCAATAGTTTTTCCTTGTTAGCTAGTTGTACTCTGTTGATGCAATGATTTTTTTTACTACTCTTTTTAAGAATATTTATTAAAGAGTTTTTAAAGGTTAAATTGTGTTTCCAAATTATTTCTGTTCTTTCCAGTGTTGCATATGCTGCTTGTTAATCTTGGTTTCTCTCTTTTGTGTTGTAGATGTTCCTCGGAGCTCTTTGGCTGTTACGTCACATTTAAGAGCTGGACAATAAGCTGATCTTGAGCTGTGTGTTGTGTGTGTGTGTGTGTGTGAGGCGGGGGTGGGTGGGTGGGGAACAGTGATTGTAGGCTGGCAGTTCCCTTTAATGTGATGTAGGGGAGTGGGCAATAATTCTGGGGACCCATAATTACCACATTCGAGGTCTTTTCTCTGTGTTCATCCCATTTCTTTGGAGAAGAACCCTCTCATTACTTGCATAGTGGGTGTATTAGTTTTCTTGGGCTGTTATAATAAAGTATTACAGACTGGGTGGCTTAAACAACAGAAATTCATTTTCTCACAGTTCAAGAAGCTGGAAGTCTAAGATCAAGGTGTTAGCAGGGTTGATTTCTTTTGAGACCTTCCTCCGTAGTTTGCGGATGGCTGCCTTCTCTCTGTGTCCTTATGCAAACTTTTCTCTGTGCATGTGTATTGCTGGTGTCTCTCTGTATGTCCTAATCTCCTCTTCTTATAAGGACACCAGTCAGATCAGATAAGGGCTTACTCTAAAGGCCTCATTTTAACTTAGTTACTTCTTTAATGGCCCCATCTCTAAATGCAGTCACATTCTGAGGTACTGGGGGTTAGGTCTTCAACATAGATTTTGAGGACAAAAATTCAGCCCATAACAGTGACGTAGATGGATATCTGTTAGTCTTCAAATATGGAGAGGGTTTCAGAGTGGGAGATCAACTCTTGGGTGTAGAGTGGAGTTTCTTAACTTCGGTATTTTTGACACTTTGAGCTGCATAACTCTTTGCCAAGGGAGCTGTCCTGTGCATGGTAGGATGTTTAGCAGCATCTCTGGCTTCTAACTCCCAGGCGTCAGGAGCACCTCCCAGTCATGATACTCAAAGATGTCTCCAAATGTTGACAAATGTCCCCTGAGGATGGGGCAAAATCATGCCAGTCCAGGATCAATCTGTGGCTTGCTCCAATGCTTAATCATAACTGGTGTTGCAGAATCCCAAATCTCTCCAAGTTTCAGTAAGGTGCGTGGCTGTATTTGTTTCTTTGTTACTGTCTTCTCTGGCTTCCTCCACCTTGTTTGAACAGTCTCCACCTACCCGATGACCCAATGTGTCCCCCTCTGGAAATGTACTGATGTCCTGCACCCACAATGGGTTCTTATGGCTAAAGCGCTTAGCCTTTGTTTATAAAAATATCTTAGAGGGATCTTAAGGGGGCACATAAATATGGATGTATGGATGTGTAATGCCCTATATTTAAGTAAAGACTCTCTACCCCACTCCCCAAATTATAAATGAGAAAATGGAGACTCAGGGAGAAGAAGCAATTTGCATACAGTTGCATTTAAAAATAGTAAAAAAAGACAGGGTTGAAACCCAGTTCAATTGGCGCTCAGTCCAGGGCCATTGCCACTAACTTGACTTTGTGGCTTCAGCGTAACGACACTGGTAACATGGCTATTTTCTTCAGAATTTTCCACTTTTTAAAGGAAAAACAGTTCCCCAAAATGTATTGAATTCTGAAAAATAATAAACCCAGGCAACAGTAAAAGTTTTGGGGGAATATTTTACCATAAGTTTTTGAATTTCTTTTAAAAATAAACTCCAATATTAATAAATGTTTACAACTGGGATGGTTGAGAGTGGGTAGCTATTATGCTCCATCCTCTGTTAAATGATTACAGACAAAATAGTGATTTCATTCATTCATTTATCCAATTTTTTTTTTTAAAGCTATTACCTTAAACTCTTAGGATGAGGACAAGCCTTACAATGGTGTGTGAGTGTGAGTGTGTGTTCATGCATACACTCACATCCCTGTTGTGGGTGTGTGTGATGTCTGTGCATTTCTATGTGGTATGCATTCATATGCATGTGTATTGGGTACACTAAATTTGGGTTTGCACAGAAAAGAATAAACAGAATTGTACTGAAATAGTCTACCTAGTGCTTCCTCTAGAAACAGCACACACTTCATTTATTTGGTTTTGCTGATTTTCGTACTCTGCATCCACAGAGCATGCTGAGGTCTTTCCTATCACCTTGACAATGGGAATTTGACCCCAACCACCTTCACCGCAGTTGGACTGACAGGCAGCAGGAGCTGCCCATCAAAAACAGCTTTGAGGAGGCTTTCAGGAGACACCCAGGTGCCGGGCTGGTGTGAGAGAGTGGCATAACTGGGCTGCTAAAGGCACTGGATCCTAGGCTGGGAGGAGAAAGGGTGCTGTGGACTGGAGTTGCCAGGGATCCAGAAGACAGACAGCTGCCTGGAGATGAGGTTGCAAGGGAGAAAAAGCATAGCTTTAGAAGAAGGAGAGTGGGGTTCAGTCATCTTCTTACCACATGGGCTCATTCGTTTCGTTTCTTCAAATATTAAACATTTGATGATAGAATTTCCATTTTCTTTTTCAGTATTGCCCATAGGGCCCAGCAGATAGTTTCTGAATGCTAGTTGACCAATAGTTACACCCTATTCTCTGTTCCAATAGTACTTACATGAGGATTTCCTTCATCAGGCATTCAACAAATAGTTATTGTGTGTCTACTTTGTGCCAAGCAGCATTTAACTCCTGTTACAACAGTGAACATAACAGACAAAAATTCCTGCCTTTATGGAGCTTGCATCCTGGAGTGGAAGATAACAAGAAATCAGATAATTCGGTGAGATAGAATGTAAGTGCCAAAGAGAACAAGCAGAAAGGGAGAGTTCAAGTGTGCGGGAGAAAGCAGGTGAAAATTTTTGAGAGGGTGTTCTGGGAAGGCCTGAGTGAAGATCAGAGTGAAGGCCTAAAGATCTCCTAGGCTGGAGATGAGAGGAACTTTCTGTTGGATCACTTTGTATCAGACCCAGCACATCAATACATTGCCACCTACAAAGTGGGTCTTTTGTGAAACGTCTTTCTTTACTTCTCAGAAGAATCCATGTTCTTGCTACTGTGTCAGCCAATTCCTTCTTGAAGTTCTGGCTCTGCCTCCAGCCTTTACCTTAGTTCAGATAATGAGAATTGCAGTTATAAAGTGCTTAACTCTTTCAGAAGCATTGGATTCCACCATCCTGTCTCCTTCAGTATAGTCTGTAGTATGTGGTATATCTGTAGTATAGTCTTTAGTATGTCTGTCTTACGTGGTTGAGATAAGGACTGAGATACACCCTGGTCTTCTGCAGTACCCTCAGGCTGATTAGGATGGGGAAAAATTCCACCCAGGTAAATTTGTGGTCAGACCAGTTCTCTGCTCTTGAACTCTGTTTTCTGTTGTTTAAGATGTTTATCAAGACAATATGTGTACCGCTGAACATAGACCCTTATCAGTGGTTCTGCTTTTGCTCTTTGCCCTGTGATCTTTGTTAGACCTTTATTAGTAGTTCTGCTTTTTGCCCTTTGAAGCATGTGATCTTTGTACCTACTCCCTGTTCTTACAGCCCCTCCCCTTTTGAAACCCTTAATAAAAAACTTGCTGGTCTGAGACTCAGGTGGGCATCACGGTCCTACCGATATGTGATGTCACCCCTGGCAGCCCAGCTGTAAAATTCCTCTCTTTGTACTCTTTCTCTTTATTTCTCAGCTAGCCAACACTTATGGAAAATAGAAAGAATCTATGTTGAAATATTGGGGGCGGGTTCCCCCGAAACCTCTTGTTCTTAACATGTCTTGAAGTTCCGGCTGTGTCATCAGTCCTTACCATTGTTCAGATAATGTGAACTACACTTAGAAATCACTTAACTCTTCCAGAAGCCAAAGTAAGGACATCACATACATCTATGCATTTAATCCTCACAGCAATACCTCTATGAGGTAGGTCCTGTTTTCCTCATTTCACCAGTGAAGAAACAGACACAGAGAAGTTCCCTGAGCTACGTAGCCACATAACTAATAACCCACAGAGCTGGGATCTGGATCTGGGAAGGCATGGGTCTGTTAACCATGCTGTTTGACTGCTTCTTTGGCACGTTGGGCTGCTCCCAGCTGACCCAACTCAGCTGGAAGATTTCCGACTGGTGTCTGTGCCCCTGCCATCCCAGCATTGTGCCTGGCACACAGTAGACACCCAACATGCTCATTATCATTTTTATTTGACATGTCCATCTAGCCCAACAAGCTTGAGTGTGTTTTCTAAAATATACATCCTCCCATGTATTTTCCCTGTTGAAAGCCCTCATTGACTCTGTCCACCAAGAACCACATCTCAGGTTCAGGAGCAGGCCTTTGCTGACTTGTCTAACTTTACCTGTGAGAGCTTTCCTGTGTGCACAACTTCATACACTCTAGGAAACCACTTGTAGTTTCTGGAACACAGGGAACTTCCTCACAGCTTTGCCTCTTTATGTCAGGAGCACCCTGTCTAGAATGAGCCCCCTTCCGCTGCTCATTGGCCAGCTCCTGATCCTCTTTCCAGTCTCACGGCAGGCATTGCCTCCTCTGGGAGCTCTTCTTGAACCCTTCCTCCTTCCCCCACCAGAGGTAGACTCCCTCCTGTGTACCTGCAGAACGCTCACCATAATGGTGTCTTTAATGTGTCTTCTTCCAGTGGGCAGAGAATACCTCAAAGGCAGCAGGACATTCACCTGTTCATTTTTATCTTCAACTCTAGCACAGGTTCTAGGGCATAGTAGATGCTCAGTAAGTGTTGAGGTGGAGTAATAACTGTTTTCAGTACTCTGTGGCTGGTTGGCATTCAGAGGTCAGAACCTAAATTGTGGCCTTTCTCTGGACACAAGTGTATCAGCTGTGGGAAAAGTTACAGAAACAGAAGACACCTGTGTCAGGTTGACTTTGGAAGGGTAACCTTTGCTGCCTGGCAGTCCCTTGGGTAATATAAGAAAATGTTGGCAAAACAGTGTTACCTGTGCTTGGCTTTGAGAATCCTCCCAAATGGTGGAGAAATAAGAAGTAAGACTCACGGCAAAGGCAGAATGCTAGTCAGCTCCCTGTGTCTTGTCTTGTGTTGGAAGAAAAAGGAATCATGCAAATGTTGCCCAATTGTTTACTTCATTATGTGAGCTTGTTCCTCACCTAATTATGCACAGAATTTGCAAGTTGCTTTCTACCTTCCTCCCATTTCAAATAGCTGATCTGAAACTTCAGCAAAGATTCATATTAATTAGCAGGCCTCCATATAGCAAATATTAATTTGGAAACTGATGTAAGGCATCAACATCAACTTATAACTTTCATTATAGAATGAGAAACTGCGAATCTTTCCCAGGCCCTAAGATGTGGGGAAGTTTGACTCTATTTTGAGGATCTGCATAAGTGCATTTGTTAGTAGATTGTAACCATTGCTCCTGGGAATGGCTCCACTAAGCATGGACAGAATGGATGTTCAGCATGGTTTTTACAGAAGAGGTGTAAGGATTAAAACTGATGAAGGAAACCCAGCAGCAAACAGAAGAATTGCTATGGACAGTGCTCAGGTAAGTTTCCAGGGATGCTCTGGCTGAGTCTGCTGGTTTAGTCTTCTCTTGAACGACATGAGCATAAACAATGAGTATTCCTCATGATCATGTCTTGTAGTTAGTGCTGAGGGAAGAGACAAACTGGGAGCATGGCATACATATGGGGTTCTCCCTTCAAAACCATGTGATGCTGTCCCACCCCTCCCCAGATTGAGAAGGAGAAGAGAAAGGGAAAGGAGGGGCTCTTTGGGAACCCCAACACCCCTCCACATATCAGCTGGGAGACATCAGCCAAGTTACTTACCCCTTCTGAGCTCCACTCCTTCCTCTATGGAATGTGGATAATCACTTCTACTTCCTAGCAGAGTTCCAGGAGAGAGGATGAGAGATTAAAAAAAAAGAAAGAAAGAAAACACATAAAGCTTCTGGAAGAATCATAAACAAGAGAAGCCATGATTGCAGTTTTTTTGACCAAAAGAGAAGGAGCTGCAGTACCCCAAAGTTCCCAGAGGAAAAGTCTCAGTGGTTAGTTCTGAGAACTGCTTAGCCCCTTTTAGTTCCTGTATTGGTCAGGGTTCTCCAGAGGCACAGAACTAATAGGATAGATGTATATGTGAAGGGGAGTATTGACTCACATGATCACAAGGTGAAGTCCCACAATAGGCCATCTGCAAGCTGAGCAGCAAGGAAGCCAGTCTGAGTCCCAAAACCTCAAAAGTAGGGAAGCTGACAGTGCAGCCTTCAGTTTGTGGCCGAAGATCTAAGAGCCCCTGGAAAATCACTGGTGTAAGTCCAAGAGTCCAAAAGCTGAAGAACTTGGAGTCTGATATTCAAGGGCAGAAGACATCCAGCACAGGGGAAATGTGAAGGCCAGCAGACTCAACAAGTGTTCTTATCTTATCTTCCAACTTCTGCCTGCTTTATTCTACCCACATGGCAGCTGATTGGATGGTGCCCACCCAGATTGAGGGTGGATCAGCCTCTGCCAGTCCACTGACTCAAATGTTACCTCCTTTGGCAACACCCTCACAAACACACTTAGGAACAATACTTTGCATCCTTCAATCCAATCAAGTTGACACTAAATATTAACCATCACAGTTCCCCTAGAAGATTTCTGATAAAACCCCAACAGATACAAGTGTGATTGGTATTTTTGTATTTCATAAAAAACCTAAAACCCCAATTTTCGGACATTGTTAATGTTTATTCTTCATTGTCTTCTTGGTTCTCAATCTACTACTTTGCTCAAAGAACCTAAGGGCTTAGTATTGGAGAGTTGATGTGGCTTCAGGAGCTTGACACTGCTTTGGGGATGTGAATGAAACTTGTGTGGACACAAGGGCCCTGCATTGAGCCATCTCTTTCTTGGTGCTCCCAACCCCATCCTGACCAGGCTCACCTCACTCACTCTGCACCAGGGGTCAGCCCGTATGTGGGAGAATGGGTGCCTCACCAGTACAATGCTCTTTGATCAGGAGCTGCCCGCATGATTAGATGCAGAAATGACAGCAGGAAGGAAACAACAGCTCTTTTAAAGAAATCCAAACCACTCAGTCTCAGGCAGTTTGGTGAAGAATCTTCTCTTTCCCCGTCTATGAAAAGTTCAAGGGCCCAGGAAGGTGGCTTTTTAAAAAGCACTCCAAAAGCCAAGTAAATATATTTGTGCATTTTCTAAATTAAGATCAGAGGAGTGACATACTGTTTGTAAGCGCTTGAAGGGTGTAAACTTTAAAAAGCAGAGAGGGAAGGCTGAAGGGCTGCAGAAGAAACTGTATCTTAGAGTATCTAGTGGAACAGGATGAACACAAAATTATCAAGGAAATTAAGTCCAGAAGAGGCCTGCTCGTCTGGGGCTGGCACCCTGGGAAGGCATGAAGGCAGCTGTATCTGTGCTGTCCCCATCTCCTTGTTGCATAAAGCCAGGGACCCAAATGAAGGGACCAGCTGGAGCTGTGGCAGGGGAACATAAATTGTGAAGATTTCATGGACATTTATCAGTTCCCAAATAATACTTTTATAATTTCTTATGCCTGTCTTTAATCTCTTAATCCTGTTATCTTCATAAGCTGAGGGTGTATGTCATGTAAGGACCACCGTGATAATTGTGTTAACTGTACAAATTGATTGTAAAACATGTGTGTTTGAATAATATGAAATCAGTGCACCTTGAAAAAGAATAGAATAACAGTGGCTTTTAGGGAACAAGGGAAGACAGCCATAAGGTCTGACTGCCTGCAGGGTCGGGCAAAAAGAGCCATATTTTTCTTCTTGCAGAGAGCCTATAAATGGACGTGCAAGTAGGAGAGATATTGCTAAATTCTATTCCTAGCAAGGAATATTAATATTAATACCCTAGGAAAGGAATGCATTCCTCAGGGGAGGTCTATAAATGGCCACTTTGGGAGTGTCTGTCTTATCCTGTTGAGATAAGGACTGAGATAAGCCCTGGTCTCCTGCAGTACCCTCAGGCTTATTAGGGTGGGAAAAAACTCCGCTCTGGTAAATTTGTGGTCAGACCAGTTCTCTGCTCTCGAACCCTGTTTTTGGTTGTTTAAGATGTTTATCAAGACAGTACACGCATAGCTGAATATAGACCCTTATCAGTAGTTCTGCTTTGCCTTTGTCCTGTTCCCTCAGAAGCATGTGATCTTTGTTTTGCTTTTTGCTGTTTGAAGCATGTGATCTTTGTAACTATTCCCTGTTTTACACCCCCTCCCCTTTTGAAACCCTTAATAAAAAACTTGCTGGTTTGAGCCTCAGGCGGGCATTACGGTCCTACCAATATGTGATGTCACCCCCAGCGGCCCAGCTGTATAATTCCTCCCTTTGTACTCTTTCTTTATTTCTCAGCTGGCCAAAACTTATGGAAAATAGAACCTATATTGAAATATTGGGGGCAGGTTCCCCCAATATCTCAAGCTGGAGAAAAAGAGGATCCTCCAGAGATCCAATCAGGGAGACAGACAAGATGAGTAAAGGGGGAGTTTTAAAATTTATGATGAATGATTCTTTTCTATTACCTTGACCTTAGAAAGATACCAAGAATGGAATGATAGTAAAGTCATACAGAAGCAATTAAGTTATAGATAGTTATAATTTAAAAAAAGAATTTCCAGCTAGTTCACTATGAGTAATAATTCATGTTACCTTAGGAGAATCTGACAGGTCCCTAACAGCCTGTGGTATAATCGAGGCTCCCACCAGGAAGTGATGGACTTACTAATCATGAAAGGAAAAAGGCAGACATATACTCTTGAATTTTGCTTTTAATTAGCAGTTCATTACCAATTAGCACTTAATTACTAATCATTTTTAATTATTGTTTTTAATCTCTCCTTAAGATGCAAAATTCCCCTTTGAATGTGCCTGTTTTCAGTTAAATTAATAAATTAGACTAAGAATAGGGGTTTCAACAAGGAAGTAGTCCTTAAATGAGCATTTACTAAGAAGAGATATGTTAGTCAAATGGATAATTCCCATAAAAATGACTCTATTCCTAAGTAAAAATATAGCTTTGTTTGAATAAACATGGAGGAACTTACACATATAAAATATATATTGTGTAAGTGAAAGAAACCAGTCAGAAAAAGCTCCATACTGTGTGATTCCAACTGCATGTCTTTCTAGGACAAAAGCAAAATTACAGAAACTAAAAGGATGAATGGTTGCCAGGGGCTGAGGGGAGGAAGGGATGAATAGGGGAAGTGCAGGGGACTGTTAGGGCAGTGAAACTGTTCTGTATGATACTGTAATGGTGGATACGTGACACTATGTATTTGTCAAAGCTCACAGAATATAAAATGCCAACAGTGAACCCTAATGGAAACCATGGGCTTTAGTTAATAATAATGCATCAATATTGGCTCATCAATTGAAACAAATGCAAGATGTTAATAATAGGGGGAAGCTAAAGGGAGGGGTGGTGTTGGGATGGGGAGAAAGAATCTATGAGAACTTTCTACTTTCTCCTCAAGTTTTCTCTCAATCTAAAATAAAGTCTATAAATTGGAAAAACATCTTCAATCAACTAGGTGGCTGAGAGCTTCTAATATTAGAAGAAAAACCTAGTGAGTATATTTATCTTATTCTTTTATTTCATTAATAAACACTTATTGTGACTGAGCACAGAATGTAGGCTTGGAGGACCTGAGATTAGACAGAATTGCCACCTTCAACAGTACCAAGCAACACATCATTACCCCAACAACAATGACAAATGTTTATTGAATACTTATAACTAGGCCCTGAGTGCACTATCTCATTTACTCCCACAAGAGAAACAAATAAGGAGACTTACATTTAATATTGGTTTGACAAAAAAAAAAAAAAGGGAAATGAGTTAAGAAAGTTTAAGTAAATTGTCCATGGTCACCCAGCTAGAAAGCAAGAGTCAGACCTGTATTCAGGTAGCTTGACAAATGTCATACTTAGAAGTCTAGTGTGTCCCCTAGTGTGTCCCTGCAGAAAAGTGTTGTAAAGCTGCTTTGAAGTGCTTTGTTTGTAGTGAAATATTTAAGTAAAGATATTAGAATGAATTCCATTACAAACAAGAATCAGATATGCTGCTTACTTTAGTCAGTTTGGGCTGCCAAAAAAAAAAAAAATGCCATAGACTAGTAGATGGCTTCAATAACAAACATTTATTTCCCACAGTTCTAGAGGCTGGGACATCCAAGATCAATGTGCCAGTGGATCCAGTGTCTGGTGACGGCCTTCTTCCTAGTTTGCAGATGGATGACTTCTCATTGTATCTTCACACGGCAGAGAGGAAGAGAGATAATCTCTTCTGTCTCTTTTTATAAAGGCACTAATCCCACTCATGGGGTTTCTACCCTCATGACCTAATTACCTTTCAAAGGCCCCACCTCCAAATACCATCACATTGGGGATTAGGTTTCAACATACAAATTTTAGGGATACACAAACATTTAGTCCCCAGCACTGTCCTACTTCAAAAAGCAGAATAGCACTTTTATAGAATAAATCTATCAGGTTATATAATTGTATTTCTCCATTCAAATTAAAAACATCCCTTTATTACAATTATCATTGTTTCTGGAAACATAAAAGTACCTTAGCACAAGGCAGAACTTTATAGCTATTTGGAATTACAGTACAAAGAAAACAAGTTGAAAAATGAGGTAAGGCTCAAATATGTATCTATATTTAACTTGATATAAATAGGAGAATTAAACATCACTGCTGCTTAGGGCTGTTAAGTCTTTTTCTATTATCCTGGCAATGTTGTTGCTCAGAACACTCCTAAAATGTAAAAAGAATAGTAGTGACTGTGGAAAATTAGATCCTTTCTTTTTCCAGCATAGGTTTCCCATAATCACACTTCAAGGACTCACTGGCTTTCACAATTATGAGACCATCTTGAATTGATGTAGCCTTTCTCCTAAATAGGACACACATAATCAATCCCCAACAACAAATATGTACCATGCCTAAGCAGTATATTAGGAGTCACGGACTAAAAGAAGTGGGAGGTAAGTTCATAACTGAACTGGGGGACAGACAGATAAACACACACACATGAACAGAAATAACTAGCTCTCAAAACGAAGAGAATGTTCTACAGGTGGATAACAGAAGCCTTGAAGATGAAAAGATCTTGTTCCAAGGTTTGCAAAAGGTCTGAACCCACAACCTGTAACATCTTTGAAATCCGCAGCTCCTGAATGTTGGTCTCCCAAGTTTCTGTCTACCTCTGTAGCCCTCATTGCTTGCTGTTTCTCGAATAACTGACTTTCCCTCATGAAAAGCCCAACTTCATCCATTGCAAACAGTTTCGTCTAGGACACACCTGCCTACTCAAAGAGGTTCTCCTTTGCAAGGTGGGTCCATGGATTTCCACTGGGCTACATTTCTGTAGAGACCAACTCCTTCCTCTGACCAGGAACTTTATAGCTATTAGGAATTAAAATACAAAGAAAACAAGTTGGAAAATGAGGTGAGGTTCAACTGTGTATCTATACTTTATATGAATAGGTGCATTAAACATCACTGCTGCTTAAGGTCGCTAAGTCTTTTTCTGTTATCCTGACCATGTTGTTGCTCAGATTACTCCTAAAATGCAAAAAGAATAGTGAATGTGGAAAATCAGATCCTTTCTTTTTCAGACATAGGTTTCCCATAATCACTCTTCAAGGGTGATTATGCAAACAGAGTTGACCATTTCATGGATGGTGAGCAGAGGTTTGGCAGCTTCTTGTTGGAAGGTGACCTTTCCTAGGACAGGTAATCCTCAGAAGCAGTGAAAACAGACAAATTTCCATACCCTGAGACCCTCTCTTCAAGGACAAAAAGTGACATTTTAAATTTTCTCCTTGGAGTGGTAGAAAATTACTAGTAGCTCTAATCATGAACTTAAATGGTAAAGAAAAAAAGTCTAGCTGGACTCCTCATAAAATGCCTTTGGGCTTATTATATTTCCCAGTTTGTCCAATGATAAACATGTTCTGTGGTCAAATAAGTCTGGGAAATGCTAAAGCCTTAGGGATTTACACTGCTGAATAAAAAAACACTAACAAATTCTGCAGTAAAATATGAATATAACTTTTCTTTAACTTTTCCTTTCCCTTTTTATGACACCAGCAACATTCCTAGGAGGCTTCTTTGGGAACTCTTTCTTCAGAGTCAAGTGATGTTCATGAATATAAATACCTATTCGGGGTGCCTGGTTGATGAATTTCCTTTTTCTGAGCGACTGTTGTAGGATGATTAGTTCCTGTAAATTGTCCTTCATGACAGAAAGTTCACACTCATCCTCTCACTGCCCTCCATCCATTACCTGGAGTCTGAAACAGAACAATCAATGTATTATTATGTAAATAGAAAGGGCAATTGTGTCTGTCATGACCAGGGCTTGTAAGAGAAGCAGAAACGTGCTGGTTTTCTGATGCTCTGAGTCATCTTCCCAGTGTCAGTTACTTCTCAACTTCTGGAAAAATAGACGCACAGGTAACAAAGTCCTTGCCATTTTCTTAGGAAAGGAGGTAAGGCACTCAGTGATGACTCATAGGTGCTGACAGAATTTTTGATTGATGGGGAACTCTTCCCACCAAAACATGGACAGCGATGTGGCTGCCCACAGGTAGAGAGTCCTGGCCTCCTGGGACGCTGCCCTTGTCTTCCATATCTCCTGTCATCCCTGGGCCTGTGATGTTCATTCTGCGGAGGCCCAGGGCTAATAACCCAAAGACCATAAGTCTCTTTTCTGCCTTCCTGCCCCACCAATGTACCCTCCATACTGTATTCAGAGGGGTCTTTCCAAAATGCATGTGTGTTTACCTCTCATTTCTATGAGACTCCATTAAAATGATAGTATAAACCCCAAATGATGAAAAGAACAGGATAAAAAATGTAAGCAGGTGAGAGGGTTTAGCAAACTTCTGAAATAATGAGAGCAGAGAAGATGGTGTTTGAGGAAGCAAGGGAGAGAAAGCAGTTGTAAGAGGTCCACAAAGGCACAGGAAGGTGGAGGACAGAGAAGATGCAGTGTCTCCCGAGGAAAATGTGGAGGAAGCGGCTGTAGGAGGCAGGCAGCTGAGGGAGGAGCACAACTGCAGAGCCTAGGAGGGGCTCAAGGCTCAGAATCTCCAAGTCTCGCCAAAGACAGGAATGAGAAAAGGGTCAAAAATATGAGGAATACTTGAAAGTTTATATATGGAAGAGTCAACCTCTTCTCCAGCTTTTCTCATCCCATGTGGAGAATGCCAGACATTCAAATGTCTGCCTGTTAGGCAACAAGCAAATAAAGAAATAAACATTGCCAAATATATTGTTATTGGCCTAAATGTGTCTCCTCGATGTAAAAAAATTCACATATTGAAATCCTAACTTCCCATATTTCAGAATATGACTGTATTTGGAAACAGGGCCTTTAAAGAGGTAATTAAAGTTAAATTAGGTCATATGGGTTGGCCCTAATCCAATATGGCTGGTGTTTTTGTAGGCAGAGGAGATGGAAGCATGGACATGCACAGAGGAAAGGCCGTGTGAAGGCACAGGGAGAAGATGGCCAACTACAAGCCAAGGAGAGAGGCCTGGGAAGAAAGCAACTCTGTTGACACTTTGATCTTGGACTTCTAGCCTCCAGAATGGAGAAAATAAATTTCTGCTGTTTAAGTTATCCAGCCTGGTATTTGCTACGGCATACTCAGAAAACTAATACATACATTTTTCTTTTTCTTTTTTTTTTTTGAGACGGAGTCTCGCTCTGTCACCCAGGCTGGAGTGCAGTGGCCAGATCTCAGCTCACTGCAAGCTCCGCCTCCCGGGTTAACGCCATTCTCCTGCCTCCGCCTCCCGAGTAGCTGGGACTACAGGCGCCGCCACCTCGCCCGGCTAGTTTTTTTTTGTATTTTTAGTAGAGAGGGGGTTTCACCGTGTTAGCCAGGATGGTCTCGATCTCCTGACCTCGTGATCCGCCCGTCTTGGCCTCCCAAAGTGCTGGGATTACAGGCTTGAGCCACCGCGCCCGGCCACATTTTTCTTAAATAAAATTGACAACATGACATTCATGCGTATCCCGAGTAAAGACTAGTTCACTGTGTGATCACCCTGGAAGGAAAACTGTTTGGCGAGAAGCAGGCTCCTTACTCTGCACACGGAGTTCTTCATCAGCTTTGTACTGAATAACTATTAAACATGAGGGTGCTACCAATCATACACAGGGTCACCTTCAGGGATTTCACAAAGATCTCCAGCATAAAATTGAGAATTTAAGATAAATAATGACCACGGATGGAATAGATAATTCAGGGAAAGAAAGAAAACTTAGAAACCTTCTAGTTAACATTCTTAAAGAAATCGGAGAGAACATTCCACTGTAAAGCAAGAACAGGAGTTATGAAAAAGTACGGAGAAAGAATAAAAAGTCTGGAGGTTGAATATACAGTTGTAAAATGAAAGTAACTGAAGAGCTGGAAGATATTGAAGAATATCTTAGAAAGTAGAACCGCAAACTAAAAGTTCTAACAGGACAGAAAATAGTAAACACAGATGGCCAATAGAGGGGAGAACATCTCATAACAGAAATCTCCAAAAAGAAAGAATAGAGAAAAATGGAAAAAAAATTATAACATAAATAATATAGGAGTTTTTTTTTTTTCACCCTTGAAGAGTAAGAGCCTCCAAATTAAAATTAGTACATAAAAAAAAGACCCAAAGACCATTCTAAAATTTCGGAACATCAACAAAAAAAGAAGAGACTAAAAGCTTCAGGTGAGAATAAGAAAAAAGGTCCTGTGAAAAATGAGAATCAGGCTGGGCATGGTGGCTCACTCCTGTAATCCCAGAACTTTGGGAGGCTGAGGCGGGTGGATCCTCTGAGGTTAGGAGTTCAAGACCAGCCTGGCCAACATGGTGAAACTCCATCTCTACTAAAAATACAAAAATTAGCCAGGCATGCTGGTGCATGCCTGTAGTCCCAGCTACTTTGGAAGCTGAGGTAGGAGAATCGCTTGAACCCGGGAGGCAGAGGCTGCAGTGATTTGAGATCACAACACTACACTGTCCAGCCTAGGTGACAGAGTGAGACTCTGTGAAAAAAAGAAAGAAAGAAAGAAAAAAGAAAGAAAGAGAGAGAGAGAGAGAGAGAGAGAGAAAGAAAGAAAGAGAGAAAGAAAGAAAGAAGGAAGGAAGGAAAGAAAGAAAGAAAGAAGGAAAGAAAGAGAAAGAAAGAAAGAAAGAAAAGGAAAATTAGAATGATACTGGATTTCTTATCAGCAGCACTGGATAATACAACACAAGAGAATAATACTTAAAGTTTTAGAAGAGAATTATATTTAACCTGAAATTATATACCTTGGTAAAGCATCACTCAAATTTCTGGGTAAAATATAACCATTTTCAGGAATGCAAGGAGTCAGAAAATATGTGTCTCATACATCCTTTCCTAGAAAGTTACCTGAGGATGTTCTCTAGCAAAATAAAATTCAGAAATCAAGAGGGAAAAAGTCCTGTGATTCTGGAAAGGGAATTCAATCCAGGGAAGAAGAAAAGAGAAGTCCCAGGAAGACACCTGTGTGTCAGATTTAGAAAGTAACTAGTTTGAAAGCAGCAGGTTAGCGTGCTCAAGGATTGAGGTCTTAAAAAGAGGGAGGGGGAAGACTTAATAGATTACTTATCATGATTGAAAATTTGAAAAAAAAGCAAAATTAAGACAGTTCATAATTCTAGGAAAAAAACAAAATGGGAATATAAAAAATATAAAAGTGTCAAATGAAAATTGTAGAAAAAAAACAAGATAACAAATGTAATCAGAGTCCATGATCTTACTCTTCAGTGAACAATTTACATAGTCAATAGTTAAAAACTATATTGGCTTCCCACTTTTAGAATCTGTCTATCTATCTATCTATCTATCTATCTATCTATTATCTATCTAGAACTTCTTGGCCCTTTGGCTAACATCAAGTGTAGAATCAATTATAGTAAAAGCACAAAAGCATGAAAGATTTAACTATGATTATAAAAATAATTAACATGGACAATCTAGAAGTAAAAGTATAGATGAAAGAGACTGAGAGATCAAGGTGCAGGAGGGTGTCTGAAAAGTTGAAGGGATAAAAAATCTCATCTTACAAGCTGGGAGTTAAGAGATATTGCTTATATCTAAAGAATCAAGAAATAATTCTGTGGGTATATTATTTAAAAGTGCAAGAGTAAGACAAAAACGAATAAAAAGCAGGTCATTTGGGCAGTGATCAACAATGAAGAATGAATAGAAAATTTGGCACATCTTGATGCAATACCATGCAATAAAAGAAGGATTTCATTTGGATATAGGAAAATGCTTGAGATATAATTTTAGGTGGAAAAGAGTAGATTATAAAATTTTAAATATAAAATGTTATTTAGTTATGTCTGGATAATATGTACGGTTTATGGGTAATTTTTATATTTCATTCATTCAACAGATTTTCTGCATTTCATTCATTCAACAGGCTTACTGGAAATCTACCATGTTTGGGACAAGATAAATGGATATGGCAACTTACAAAGACGATCAAAGTCCTGCTACACAGTTTACTGTCCAGCAAAGGAGGCACATATTGTACCAGTAACTATAACAAAATACGAGCTTTACAATGAAGGACATTCATGCTGTTAGGAAAATATAAGGCACAGGTGCTAAACCTAATATAGGAACCTGGGGAAGATTTCTTCAACAAATTATTTTTCAATGAATTAATTAATTAATGTAAATTGACAAATAAAAATTGTTTATGGTGTATAACATGTTTTGATATATATGTATATTGTGGAATGGCTAAATCAAGCTAATGAACATATCCATTACCTCACTTACCAATTTCTGGTTATGAGAACATTTGAAATTTACTCTCTCAATTATTTTAAGTGTTAAAATGAGAGTTTTTTTTTTTAAAGCAGAGATTCAGTATTAAGAACATGATATTATCTAAATTATGATTATGAGCTCAGGAAAAATGCTCAAGGGAAACAACAAAATATTAATTATCTGTGATGATCTTTAGATTCTGATATTCTGAGGAATTTTATATTCTTTATGCTTTTCTGATTTTTCTAAGTTTTCTGCAAAGAGCCCATATGGCTTTGGTAATCAGAAGAGATTAACAAAAGTTATTGTTGCTAGTGAAGCAGTTAGATATTTTGCTGTTTGAGAACCTTTCCTCAGTCCTCCTGTGGAAGCAGAAGACAGGTACTTAATCTACGTAAAGAACAGTTATAAACAATTACCAAAACACCTGTCCACCCTAGGCATTTCTGAAGGCTGTCATTGGAAATGGTAGATTTATTTCAACAAATGTTTCCGTTAGCCAACTTGGAGATGGTGTTTTTTTGCCACGAGCTATGCTAATAGAAGCTTGTGAAGGTACAAGGTGATGCAAGTGACAAAAATATGCCCACCAATTACCTATTATTTCTGATATTTCTTTATTAGACTGTTGTGTCAGGTCTGTTTTAATTTACCTATACCGTATATTATGTAACCATTAAAAAAAAAGACTTAAAACATGAAGTAATCCCTGTCTTTGTGCCCATGTTTCTTGGATTGTGTTTTTAGGTTCTAAAAGCATTTAAATTGATTCTCCAGTGACTCCTTTCCAGAAGTTATTCCTACATGTAAGATCAGATCTGTTAGGGGTGATTTCTATGGATTTGGATATTTAGTTTACTGCACATTTAAGTTATCTGCATTATGTTATTTCTCAAATCATAGATCCATATTATAATTTTAAGGATCCCTTTCCCCCTCCATACTGTCTCCAAAGATCACTTTTTTCAAAGGTCACCTAGGCAGAATAATCAAATTAATGCATTTTAATTTGGTAATACTGAAAAGTAAATTGCAATGTATGCACACACATTGAAAAGCAGGTGCCACAGACATTAGCATGCACAGAGAATTTCTGCATTCTCATGCCTTAGTTTATCAAATAAGGAAAATGTATAAAAAGCTACTCTGCAATTGGTGTGTGAATATATTACTTTATTTAAATGCATCTTCTCAGGCCAGACATGGTGATTGATGCCTATAATTCCAGCTGCTCAGGAGTCTGAGGATCACTTGAGCCCTGGAGTTCTAGGCTGCAGTGAGCTATCATGGTGCCTTCAGCCTGGGCAAGAAAGAGAGATTCTAGCTCTAAAATGTTTTAAAATTCATCTTTTCACCTAAATTTGTGTGCCTCTGCTGGAAAAGAAAGTCCAAAGCTTATTGTTACATTATGCACATAATATGGGCTGGTAATCAAAAGAACTGGGTCCTAATTCTCACCTTACCACTAACTAGCTGAGTGACTTCAGGTAAGTCACTTAATTCTCTGGTTCTCATTTAAACCGAGTGATCTCTTTAAGTCATTTCTAATGTGAACACTGGGTGCTTTAATGAGATATACATTTTGGATAATGATACGGTTAGGTTGTGTCCCCACCCAAATCTCTTCTTGAATTGTAGCCCCCATAATTCCCACGTGTTGTGGGAGGGACCTGGTGGAAGGTAACTGAATCGTAAGGGTGGGTCTTTCCCATGCTGTTCTTGTGATAGTAAATAAGTCTCATCAGATCTGATGGTTTTAGAAAGGGGAGTTCTCTTCCACATGCTCTCTCTTGCCTGCCACCATGTAAGATGTGCCTTTGCTTCTCCATTGCCTTTTGCCATGATTGTGAGGCCTCCCCTACCATGTGATAATGTGAGTCAATTAAACCACTTTCCTTTATAAATTACCCAGTATCTGGTATGTCTTTATTAGCAGTGTGAGAACAGACAAATACAGATAAATTGTGGCATGTAGAGGCTGCTGTGCATAGCTTCTCCTCCTCTGGGCTTCAGGAACATTTTTTTCCTTACTCCCTAGTTGGAGCCACTTTGGCTCCATTAATGACATACCCCAAGAAAACCTCACAGCAAGGACTCAACAGTGATGAGGGAGCTATACTAAAACAACATCCCCCAGATAGCCCAATGGGAGAGAGATTGGTACAGGAATGGGGTTAGTCAGAGACCAAAACTTGTGTCTTCTCTGGAAGAACCTCCCAGACCTCCCCAGCTAAACTCATAACCACATCCCTTTCCTAGTTTCTCTTCTGTATCCATTTACCGCACTGAAACTGCCTATTCCAAGTCAATGTTTCACCTCCAGCTCGACATTCAAGCTGAAATCTGCTAACGGGGTCAGAAAACAGGTCATAAAGGAAAGTAAGCAAAAATGTTGAACCCATTCCAGCTTAACAACAACAACAAAAAAGCCCACAATAACAAAATCTAAGGTTCTGTGTGTTTTCCTACCAATATAAAACACAGCTTTCTCCCAGAGACTCAACCATTTTCCATAATCATGATCTATTAACAACTCACGTCTTTCCAAGTAGGCACATTTCTTTCTCTGTTCTCTTGTGTCAAAAGTACATAACATGGTGCAGTGATCCAACTATGGGTTGGCTTCTCTGCAAACTGTCAGCATTTCTCTCCCTGCCTTCCCTTTGTTCCTAAGAGCAGTTGTGGATTGGTATAGACCCAAAGTGGAAGTTGAAACATGCATTGCATCATTTGTGACATTAGCTACAAAGGAAGCAACAGAAGTAATCAGAAATGAGGAGCAGGAAATTTCTGATAAACAACTCTGACGGTTATCTGGAAGCTGAATTGAATCACAGGCACAAGAACTTGGAATTGCATTTTGAATTGCAGAATTAGAGGTAACTGCCTCCCACCTATATGATAGTGTCAATTAATTCAAAAATTGAGTATAGTTTTACAGGTTTAGCATTCCATTCCATTCTGCAATATGTCAGAGAGCATTTATTTATTTAACAGGCTCACATGAAGCACATTTGCATTTGGAAAAAGAAATGATTAAAAAGAACCACCCTGGGTGGCCCAGATATGGATACTATTATGGATGTTGATAGTATTTGGAGGTGAAATGA
This sequence comes from Trachypithecus francoisi, assembly GCF_009764315.1. Lineage (NCBI taxonomy): Eukaryota > Metazoa > Chordata > Mammalia > Primates > Cercopithecidae > Trachypithecus > Trachypithecus francoisi. The sequence continues at coordinate 21,628,179 of NW_022681472.1, read as the reverse complement.
ATGAGATTACTTTCTACAGAGTCAATATTGATCAATGAAAACATGTAACTGATGAATTTAGCCCTGTGGTCAAGCAGTTTAAGATTTTTTCGACATAGATTAGGACGTTAGAATGGATACCTCTCACTGAGTTTGCATTAAGTAGAATAAGTAAATCTTGTTTAACTCATGCATCTCTCACTGGCCTTCTCGCTCTTTAATTTGGGAATAGAAAAGGGAGTCCACAATTAATTTTAGATTGTGAGAAGAAAGACAAAGGAGGAGCAGAGAGTTTCTGAGAGAACCTAAAATCTTTGTCACACCCCTTACTAACCCTGGTTTGTGCCCCTTCACCATAGGAGTAGCTCTTATCATCATTTAAAAAACTTCAACTGAATTTTAGGAGACTTATTGGTCTTGCTTCCTCAGGCTCATAACTCCTTTATGTGCTTGCTCTTGGGAGGAAAATGCAGGTAGACGTTTAAAAGCGGGATGTTCCTGCACACCCCTCTCCTGATGCTTCATTCTTTTCCAGGCAGAAAGATGGTGGGACTCTGTTCCTAGCAAAGGGATATTTCCAGATACTGAGGTGTTGTCAGAGACACCTGGTCAGGGAGGTTAGGAGAAGGGGCATCCAAATCCACCCCCTCTAACTGGCTGCTGCTTTCCTGGCAGGGCTGCACTGGGACACCTCCCTTCCTTCCCACTTCCCCTTCTTCCTCCCATTCGCTGTCTCTTTGCACACCCCTAATATGGCCTTTCATAGTAAGAGGTCAATATGTTTTCACACTTGGGAAATCTCATTCAAGAATTTTTGTCAATGGACAAGTCATAAGAAGCCCTTCCATTTTAGGGCTCGTTGACGTCACCAAGAGGCGATAAATATCTGTTGATATAATTGGATGTGAGATTCAGTGTTGAGATAGCAAAATTCTGCCCCTCGTTCCTTGGCAGGGCCCTATGATTTATGCAGGAGCAGAGGCAGCACGCAATCGAGCTGTCAAGAGAGCGTCAGCTTATTAGGCAAATGCTGCGTGGTTTTTGAAGAGGGTCGACACTATAAAATCCCACTCCAGGCTCTGGAGTGGAGAAACTCGGACACCAAGTCCATTGAGAGACTGAGGGGAAAGAGAAGAGAGAAAGAAAAAGAAAGTGGGAACAGAAAAGAGAAAGGAAGACAACCTCCAGAGAAAGCCCCGGAGACGTCCCTCTGCAGAGAGGCGGCAGCACCCGGCTCACCTGCGAAGCGCCTGGGAAGGTAGGGAGCGCCTGGACGGAACACACCACCAACTTTGCGTTGCCTGAGCTGCCGCGATGTGCGCCGCAGAGCAGGCTGCCACTGCCTGTGTACGTGTGTATGCATGTGTGTGTGCGCGCGTGTGTGTGTGTGTGTGTATGCGCGCGTGCGTGCGTGTGTGTGTGCGCGCGTGTTCGCGGACTGTTCCTTAAGACTACAGTAGTAGCTGGGATGTGGCAAAAGCAAACTTAGACGGCTGCTCTTCTTTACCCGTGCTGCCAGTTGCTCCTAGCTGGCTGTGTAAAGGAGCTCCCCCACCCCCTTCTATCCTAACCCCCGAGAGAAGGCAGCAAGGGCAGGGGTGGAGAGGGAAGACTAGGAGGCAGTAGTTAATCAATTTGGAAGAAAATGCTGAAATATCCGAAAGGGAGGTAGTCAGCGCGGGTGGAATCTTAAATCTGTGGCTCTTCTCTAGGCTCGGGAAAATTAGTTTTGAGGATCATTAGGAAGACGACGCAGGGACCATCCCTTCAGACTCTAGAAAGAAGGGTCACTCCTGGCCGGCCAGCGCGTGAGCTTAGGTACGGAGCCCGGCAGGCACCTCCTTCCCCGCTCCCCAGGTGTTTCAGCACCGCGGACAGCGCCCACCCTAATTACTGAAGCCAGCACGTCTAAGGTAGTCCCGTAGGAGGACCCCGTGTGCACCTGCCAGTTGAGCGAACTCTCACCAACTCTTTCTTTCTCTCTTCCCCTCTCTCATTCCGCCCTCCGCCCACCTCTGTGCCGCAGCGAGTGCCCCTAACATGCGGCTGCCGCTGCTCGTGTCCGCGGGCGTCCTGCTGGTGGCTCTCCTGCCCTGCCCGCCATGCAGGGCGCTCCTGAGCCGCGGGCCGGTCCCAGGAGCCCGGCAGGCGCCGCAGTACCCTCAGCCCTTGGATATCTTCCAGCCACCGCCGCAGTCCGAGCAGCCCCAGCAGCCGCAGGCTCGGCCGGTCCTGCTCCGCATGGGAGAGGAGTACTTCCTCCGCTTGGGGAACCTCAACAAGAGCCCGTCCGCTCCCCTTTCGCCCGCCTCCTCCCTCCTCGCCGGCGGCAGCGGCAGCCGCCCTTCGCCGGAGCAGGCGACCGCCAACTTTTTCCGCGTGTTGCTGCAGCAGCTGCTGCTGCCTCGGCGCTCGCTCGACAGCCCTGCGGCTCTCTCGGAGCGCGGCGCCGAGAACGCCCTCGGCGGCCACCAGGAGGCAACGGAGAGGGAGAGGCGGTCCGAGGAGCCTCCCATCTCCCTGGATCTCACCTTCCACCTCCTCCGGGAAGTCTTGGAAATGGCCAGGGCCGAGCAGTTAGCGCAGCAAGCTCACAGCAACAGGAAACTCATGGAGATTATTGGGAAATGAAACGGTGCGTTTGGCCAAAAAGATTCTGCATTTAGCACAAATAATAATAATAAAAAAAAATACAGTATTCTGTACCATAGCGCTGCTCTTACGCCATTTGTTTATTTTTATATAGCTTGAAACATAGAGGGAGAGAGGGAGAGAGCCTATACCCCTTACTTAGCATGCACAAAGTGTATTCACGTGCAGTAACAACACAATGTTATTCGTTTTGTCTACGTTTAGTTTCCGTTTCCAGGTGTTTTTAGTGGTGTTTTAAAGAGAATGTAGACCTGTGAGAAAACGTTTTGTTTGAAAAAGCAGACAGAAGTCACCCAATTGTTTTTGTTGTGGTCTGAACCAAAGAGAATGCCATTCTCTTGGGTGGGTAAGACTAAATCTGTAAGCTCTTTGAAACAACTTTTTCTTGTAAACGTTTCAGTAATAAAACATCTTTCCAGTCCTTGGTCAGTTTGGTTGTGTAAGAGAATGTTGAATATTTATATTTTTAATAAAAGCTGCAAAGGTAATCATGACTTTATTTTTTCTCTTCAGTGCTCATACACTGGAAATACTCTCATCTCTTAGCTTCCTCCAAATTGTCTTCAGCACCAGAAAAGAAAAACAAAACTTCCTGCATTGTACTTTTCCACTAAAAATACAAACATATATCAGTGGCTTACACAGACCCTGCAATCACATTGGGCTCATCTCTGTGCCATGGACTACTTCTCTGAGGTTGAGTTAATAATTCAGGAAGTTGCTCCCAGCAGCTCTAAAACATGGTAATTCTAAAAGGGAAGATCATTTTATAATGGAAATAACATTTAGCCCTGATCAATTAAAAGATGTGAAATAATTGGAGAGAGTGGGGAAAAGATGAAAGAAAAAGAGAAGTGTCAAGGTAGAAATTCCTCCAAACTATATGACCAAAATGCTGCATTCTTTCTCTATGAGAAAGACTCACTCTGTCAAACTACTACTTTGGTACCATGAAACAATTTTTTCTAAGCTATTTTCCAATTACTACTTCTAATAAGAGAAACTTAATAGCATCTCCACTTAAGATGACTAAATTTAGTCATTATAAAATGTCACATAGGAAAAATTTTCTTATGAAGAACATTTTGACTTTAATAATTATACAAATATCCTTCACATTTATGCCTAGGCCAACCTTACTCACTTTTATTCTTAGGAACATGAGCTACCTTTATTCATTTCTAAAACTGAACAACACATTTAATTAGTTTTACAGTGCATTTGCCTTTGGTAGTTTAGTTATAGCTTTAAACAATTCAATCAAATGTTTAATACTTCAAAATTAATTTGTATGAAGATGCATCTTATCCTGGGACCTTTGAAATACACTTAACTAATGGATGAATAAGATAGTACAGAACATTGAATAAATCATTATAAGACAAAGCTTTTAAAAACATCATTTATTTAAGAGTTCATATAGAGTAAAGTTACACTTATGTTCTGAAGGAGGCATTATGGTGGGACAAATATTAACAAAGCATGATTTAAATATATATACATATATTTAATGTGTGATATGTTTGTATATATATTTAAATACATGCAATTGTTCTACAATTTACCAGATTGGTGCCACAGTGAATACAAGAGAAAGTAGACAGCTCTTGCTGGAAGATCTTTTTTAATTAAAGTGCCTAATATATGAAAATCTAAAACTAATATTAGAAAAATGTCACAAGAGATGCCTAGGCCTTCAGCTTTCTGGACCATGAAAGTGTCACCAAATTCAAAGAACATTTCTGAATGTACATCCAGTGATATCTGTTATGCAAAAGAGGAAAACTTTGTGAAACATTTCATAGCTTTGGTCAATGATTTACTTTTTGTCCATGTATTGATAAATCAGTCACTTCTGAGTTGACACTGATTTTCACTGACCACTTGTACTGTTAAAGAGTAAAGAAAATGAGAACTACTATAATATAATAACAAAAAGCCAGTGCCTATGAAAGACAAGAGCATAGTGACCACTTTTTTCACCATTTGCCACTTGTTACTGACATACACATGTACCACACCTACACACCCTTCACAATGTTTCCCACACAATAAAAGATTTGCATACGATCAAGTTTATTATTTCCAGTGCTTTCTGCAACTATTTTCTCAAAATATTCTCTCCCCCGAATATGTTAGATAAGTCATCTGGAATTACAGTTTTGGGTTATTTTTGCAGAAATCCTGTTCAGAGGTCCCTTTCATCATTTGCATAATATTAATTTCACTTGGGCTTCCTGTTGCCCACATGCATCTCAGCCAGGCAGACAGAGGGGCAGCAGTTGGAATGAATATCATTCATTTAGGGAGTTCAACCAGGAAAAGGAGAAGATATGGCGAGCTGGCTCAGAATCAGCTCCACTGCCACTCGCTGGAGCTGCAGCCTGTCCCTGGAGGGGAGGAGCCTCAAATCCAATCTGCAACGGAAGAAAATGGGAATCAGAGAAAAAAAGAGATTTGTTATTTTTGGAATGGTCCAGTCACTTTTCTACTGAGGAGGAAGTATAATAATAATAACAATTATTATTATAATAACAACATTATTATATGGGACATAATCATTAGAAATGGAAAGCAAGCTCAGATTATTTTGGCTACAGCCAAGAGTCATGAAAATAATTCACACTCATGATACAAAAAGAAGGAACAGTAATGCATGCAGTGAAGAGAAGTTCTTGGGAAAAAGGAGTTCAGGCTATACTAGCTTTTTTATTTTTTATTTTTTTTAAGCCCACTTGTAAATGATTTATTCAGATGAGAGTCTCATTGAAACTTCTAGGAATTGGGTTTAGAAAAGCTTGCAGAATTTTTTAAAAATTCCAAATTTAAATGACACTGCTATGCCACGTAACATTGTGGGACATAATATAATCCCTCCACTGCTGAAGAAGTTTCTACCATGTACATACATATATATTATCTTACTATAATTTTTGCAAAACTACAGGCTTAATTTTGGGCAAATCATGATGGGATTTTTTTTCTCTAGGTAATAAAATCTAATAACCATATCCATATTAAATCAAATCCAATATTTGCTGAAATGCAATTTGATTTTATGAGCTCAAACTCTTTACATTTCAAGGTACCATGACAAACACCGTTCTTCTTAGGAGAACTATGGATAAATAAGCAAACACGTTCCGATGACATCACTGGTAAAACTATCCCACCAGATTAGAATGCCACTGATTTCAAAGCAATGAGGTAGCCACATGCATTCAGCTCAGAAGCACTGGATGATTTTATGAAGCTGCGATATGAATGGATAATACCTGGCACAAGCAAAGCAGAACTTCGGTTAAGTACACTGTTTTACTGCCACTGAAAATAGTCTTGAGAGCAAAACAAGTTATTGGCCTGCACTTTACCAGATTTTACCCTAAACATATGTTTGGGGATGATGTTTCAAGAGCGATAAAATTATCCTAAGTCTTTATGGCTTTGGGATAATCCTTTGTGCTGCCACATCGTTTCCCGACAGAAAGTTAAAAAGGGTCATGAAATTATATTAGCCACAGTAGAATAAAACTGAAGTACGTAGTTTTCTGTGAAGGGATAGTGGAAACATCAAGTGAAATTGGGCTTTTTGAAAAAGAATGTTACTAGATTCTGTTGGTAATGTGTCAGATACCTCAATGTCCTTGAAAGTGAAGTAAAATAAACATTATCCTGACAGAATCCTGCACCTATTTTTACATGTTGAACTCCTCCCTTGCCCACCATAATCTTCCCACCCTGGCTAATAAACAAACAAACGAACAAACAAAAAACAAACCCTTAAGTCTCATGTATGATTTATGCAAACAACAACAACAACAAAAAACCCAAAAGCCCAAATGATGTGGGAATATCATAAGAAGACTTATTTTTAAACATTCAATTTGAGTGAATAGTGAATTCCGCCTGGATGAACAGACCATCAAGGTCCATTTTGTGGCCTGTTTTTCTTGAAGATAGTTTCTAAACTAAAGGGAACTTCCATGGCAGCTGTTCTGAAATAGCTGAAGGGTGAAACGAGTGGTGTAATGTGTTTTCTGCAAAAGGCATAATCTTTGGGAAACTGCTGGTAGCAAACAAGCCCCTGAGACTGCTTTTGGGATGTGTATAAATTTTTGTGCTTTCCAGTACTAGAGATTAATATCTATCTTCCATTTAAAATGTTTTAGTTGTTAACCCACTATTGCCTTCATATTTGGGATTACATAGTTTGGATTGGCTTCTCTTATACCTCCATATTTCCAGGAAATTATTAGGTTTTCCTCCAAACAATATGGACCAATGCTGTCTTTCAGAAAAGAAAAGCCAGTACCAGAGTGGGGGGTTATCCAATAGCAGAGGTTATCCTGAGTATCTTTAGATAATTGTACCATCTCCTTGGTCTTGTTTATATCCACTGAGGACCCAACAACCAGCTCAGCAAAGAAAGTTCTGTGCAAAGAGGCTTAGCCTAGTTTTGAATCCCATACCAACTAGTTATTAGCTGTATGACTTGGACAAGTTAGTTAACTCTCTGAGCCTTAGTTTTCTCTTCTGTAAAATAGAGATGAGAACCTACCCTACAAGGTTGTTGTAAGGACTGAATAAATAAAGAAATACACATAAAGCACTTTACACATGACTCACTTATATTAGGTTGGTCCTTCCTTCCTTCCTTCCTTCCTTCCTTTCTTCCTTCCTTCCTCCCTTCCTTCCTCCCTTCCTGCCTCCCTTCCTTCCTTCCTTCCTCCCTCCCTCCCTTCCTTCCTTCCTTCCTTCCTTCCTTCCTTCCTTCCTTCCTTCCTTCTTTCCTTCCTTCCCCTCTTCCCTCCCTCCTTTCTTTCAACAGTGAAGAGACTCCTCTGCCATGCAGAATCACCTGGGGACTGTTCATGACAAACCATATACAATAGCACTGACCCCCCAGTAAGAAAAGACAATAGTATTTGCAATCTCATTTTTCCAGAATTGGGCATCATTTCTATGATTTAATCCCTTCAGTGTGCTGTAATCACGGGCCTCAAGGACACTGTTCAGTGTATCTCCAAAAGGCCCTACTTCATACATGGCTACCTCATAAAGGAAGAATGAGTTAAAGATCTAAAACTCTTTTCTATAAGCATAGCTCATCAAATCAAAAGCAGATCTTTTTCCTATAACCTTCCCCAGATGGAGCTGTATATATGTGTTCCTTCAAATAGTTTCCTAAATGCTAGCTCTTGTTTATTACAGGAAGTGCTGTGTCTTGGGAATAGTGATGTTCTATGAAGCAGAACAAGGTACAGAGAATTACAAGCACTGTTCTCCTCTACCTGCTTGGGAGCTTGTCCTGCATTCCAGTTTGGTCTGATATGCACACAAAGGTAAACAACAGATTATTAGTTCCATATTACAGTCATGTGTTTTTTAATGTCGGGGATACCTTCTAAGACATGCATCCTTAGATACTAAGCAGACATTAAAAATAGCAAGATCATGTCTTTTGCAGGGACATGGATGGAGCAGGAGGCCATTATCCTTAGCAAACTAACACAGAAACAGAAAACCAAATACCACATGTTCTCACTTATCAGTGGGAGCTAAATGATGAGAACACACGAACACATAGAGGGGAACAACACACACTGGGGCTTTCGGAGGGCGGAGGGTGGGAGGAGGGAGAGGATCAGGAAAAACAAGTAATGAGTGCTAGGCTTAATACCTCGGTGATGAAATAATCTGTACAATAAACCCCCATGACACAAGTTTACCTACGTAACAAACCTGCACTTGTACCCCTGAACTTAAAATAAAAGTTTTTAAAAAAAGAAATGCATCCTTAGGTAATTTTGTTGTTATGTGAACATTATAGAACGTACTTACATGAGCCTCAGTTTGGGTTAGGCACTTTCCGTAACTTGGAACTGTCCTGTACACAGAGACAGACGTCCACAAGGCTCTGTCAGAATGCATGCTCATTAACACCCATCAACAAGAAATGATTTTAGATTTAGTTTGCTTCTACCTCTTGGCTATTGAGAATAATGTTGCTTAAACAGGAGTGTGCAAATATCTGTGTGAGGCCCCGCTTTCAATTCTTTTGAGTATATACTCAGAAGTGGAATTGCAGGATTTTATGGTAACTCTGTTAAATTTTTTGAGGAATCTCTATACTGTTTTCCATAGCAGCTGCTAAGGACCATTTTACGTTCTCCCAGCGACGCATGAGGGTTCCAATTTTACCACATCCTCACTCCTAATTGTTTAATATTTGCAGGGTATTTTTAAAAAAATATAAATTCGTTGCAAACAAAAAAGCAGGACTTGGCACAGATACTTGCCATGTTCACAGAAACATTATTCACAATAGCCAAGAGGTAGAAGCAACCCAAGTGTCCATCCATGGAGAAGTGGATAAACAAAATGTCATGCGCACATACGTTGTCAATAATTAATGGAATACAATGGAACACTGTTCAGCCTTAAAAAGGAGAAAAATTCTGGCACATGCTACAACATGGATGAACCTTGAAGACGTTATGCTAAGTGAAATAAGCCAGACACAAAGGAACAAACATTACATGATTCCACTTATATGACATATCTAGATAGTCAAATTCATAGACAGAAACTAGGATGATGGTTACCAGGGGCTGCGGAAGGGTGAAATGGGGAGTTTTTGTTTAATGTGTGTAGTGCTTCTGTTTTGCAAGATGAAAAAGTTCTAGCAATTGGTTGCACAATAGTGTGAACATACTTAACACTACTAAACTGGACACTTAGAATGTGTAATGGGAGCATACACATTATATACTCCCATTTTCTGTTATACTGCCTATACTAACATTTTTTCTGTTACCTAGCCTGCTTTTTCATTCCTGTTACCTTCTTGGCTCCTAAAGGCACACAAGCTTATTGCTCTTAACAGACACTATAGACACTTAGAATGTGTAATGGGAGTGGTTAAGATGGTAAATTTGTGTTCTGCATTCTTTACTAGAATTAAAAATTTTTTAATTCAGGCAACATCACATTAAAATCCGGATTTGTAGGTTCTTTGGACAAAGCAGAAATGAACAACCCAGAACTTGCATGGAGAGCTAAGCAGTATTGTGCCTTGGATTGGGAATGCTCCCTCCCTTCTGCCCATCTCGGTCAGGGTCACAGTGCCCAACACTCCCTTTGCTGCCCCTGCAGCAAGGCTGGTTTCAGTTGCCATTTATCGTTGTGCTTACACAGTTGCTACGCTCAGAGTAAAAAGGAAAGCAAGCAATGTCTTGTATTTATGCTTCTATTAACATTGTTCTGTTACCTGGCCTGCTTTTTCATTCATATTACCTTCTTGGCTCCTAAAGGTGCACAAGCTTACTGCTCTTAACAGAAGGTTCATTTTTAGCATGAAGGTGTCAAAGAAAAGAAAGCAAAATGCTCAACAGAGATTTGGCTTGATTTTTATGTTAAATGTGATGAGTGATTTTTTTAAAGCTAAAGTGTGTCTCATGGCAAGATTCTTGACAGTGAAAGCATGAAAATGCCTTTAAAATTCATTTGAGTACAGATTAGTCCCCAGGATCTTAGCATAGGGGACATAACTGGGTGCAGATTGGTGGATATGTGCTTGTTTGGGCTTGGGGATCAATGCCAGTAGCCCCCTTTACCTAAATGCATCTTACCCCACCTCTTCTACCTAATGAAACTAAACAAATGCTTTCCTGACATTCACTCTGGCACAAGTTTGGGTAGCCACATTTGAGGGTGATGGGGGCATTATTTTTTTAAGCTGCCCCAAAGTAGAAGAGTGAGCTTATTTTAATCAGTGAGCAGTGCCTTTGAGTCTCTAAGTTTCCCAGGGCCTCCATGGCATACCAGCATCAACCCTTCCCCAAATGATCATTCTCTACATCATCCATGACTCTGATCCACTAACGCTTACCTGTCTTGTGTTCCATTCCTTAAGGCTCAGTCAAGCGATAGCAATGAAGCTGAGAAGATGCATTGCAATGAAGACATTAATGGATAATGATGGCCTCATGTATGCCCCTGCCAGATAATACTTTACCTAGAAATATTCATGCCTTATCCTGAGGGATCAGATGCCAGGCCATTGAGGAGATGTTGGGGGCCTTGAGGAAATTTATGCCCAGGCCCCCAGAGCTGGGCTGCCATTTCCTCAATCTCTGAGTGCTGCAGGGAATGCCAGTCAGAAATTCAACCTGACACAGGATCTGATTACCAATGCATGTTAAATGCCTGTCTTTCTGGGTCAATTTAAAGAAACCCTTGCCCATCTATCATGAAATGCCTTTGCCTTAAAGGAATGTGGACAGGAGGGGTACAGCTAGACTTAAGGCTGCTGAGTGGGCAACCATCCAGTATCCATCTCGCACCTGCTAGGCTGGGTCAGAGAACCAAAGCCAGATGCTGGAAACAGGTGTAAGTAGGAATGCTGAGACCATGTTTAGAATGTTTATTCAGAAAGACCAAGCCCAAGCATTGGCCTGCTCCCCTAGTTAGCATTCCTGAACCTCAGGCTCTTGGATAGTTTAGGTGTTACAGATTCCTAACCGGGAAGGAGAGTACAGCCAAGAACCCAGGGCAGTCACCCATGGTGAGAAGTAACTGAGGCACTATCTCTGACTTATGGCCAAGGGTCAAAGCCTTAGAAACTCTGTTACACAGCTCTGCCATCATGGGTGTCTCTTTCACAGGAATGCAGACGTTTCTGCTTGGGACAGAGCAATCAAGGTATGTTAAGAATGAAATGTAGAGCTGTGAAAATACAGCACAGCTAGAGGAAGCAGAAAATAGGAACTCCTAAAAAGAGCTCTGGAAGGAAAACACTCGCTAAAATGCATTTTTTGGCCAGGCATGATGGTGTGTTCCTGTAATCCCAGTGCTTTGGCAAGTTGAGGCAGGAGGATTGCTTGAGGTCAGGAGTTTGAGGCCAGCCTGGGCAATATGGCATGACCCTACCCCTACAAAAAACTTAAAAAAAATCGCTGGGTGTGGTGGCACGTGCCTGTAGTCCTAGCTACTCAGGAGTCTGGGTGGGAGAATCATTTGAACTCAGGAGTTCAAGGTTGCAATGAGTTATGATCACAACACTGCATTCTAGCCTGGATGTCAGAGAGAGATCCTTTTTCTAAAAAAAAAGAAAAGCATTTTTTCTTGGGAGGATTCACAGCCATACACACTGAGCGATAAAGCGGGTGTGTGGAGTGAACTGACTGGGGGGCTTTGTTGCCATCAGCTGCCTCCTTCTTGCTAAGAGAAAATCGGAAACGAGAATAATTTCCTGAGGTCCATCCAACAAGCAGGAATTAAACTCACTTCTTCCTGACCTGGAGAAGGATGCTGTGGTGTGTACTGTTTGGTTTGTGTCAGGTGTGTTGTCCAGGAATTGATGGGATCAGGGTGGAGAGGACAGGTTATGCAAGTTGACATCACAGTCTGGCAAAACTTGCAGCCAGCATTCTTCTCAGATATGGAGCTGACAGTTGTGTGTCATGTAGAGAGTGTGTATGTATTCTTGTTCTTCCTGAAAAGAGAACTGGATTGCAAAGAATTAGATCATTAATTCTTCACAGACAGGGGTTTCTTACATTTCATTAGGCAAACAGACCCAACAGGTTGCCCTTAAGAACCATGGGAGGTCGACAGTATTATTATCGGTTACAGAAAAGCTCAGACTCAGGAAATTTGAGGACCTTGCTCAAAGTAACTCTAGGATAAAGTGCCGAGATTTGTTCATAGTGACCAGAAGTCCAAAGGGAAAGAGGGCAGCTGGTGCTGCTGCATACCTGAGACTCGGGACAGAGTCAGCCTCTCCACCGAAGGCAGAGAGACAGGCAGGTTGGTTGACACCACAGGATGCAACTGAAGGATCGGCTTGCCCTCATTTGCAGTGGACAGCCACATCCCTGCCAGCAGTGGAGGCCTAGAAACGACACACCTGTGCTTGTGAGACTGTGCCGATCTAGCCTGAGTGGTGAGTCAAAGCAGAAGAGCCCCTGGTCATGCTGATTTTTGCCTCAGTCCCATTAACCAAAGTGAAGTGGGGATTCATCCACTTTTCTTAGATGCTGCTTGGCTTCCATTACACTGCATGCCCCACTTGGTGGAGGATGAGAGATCGAAAGGCAACAAGCTCCCAGCTACTCTGTGATCCTAAGCAAGTCACGCCTCCTTTAGAATCCTCATTTTCCTCCACTATAAAATGAGGAAGTTAAACAGTTCCTACTGTAGTGGGCTGTTGTGAGTTTTAAACGAGAGAATCCTTATGAAAGCCTTTGTAGATGATAAAGCAATGGACACACATTAGTTACAGTCAATGCCACGTGCCATCGTTTTTTGAGATGCATTAACACCTTGGTGGACTAACTCCTCACTTCGTGGGCTGCAGTGGGAGAAAAGGTGTACCATGGAAATCACTGAGATACACATATAAACACAGAAAAAAACCCACAGGATGTACAACACTAACAAAGGTCTTAGGTTAAATCAGAATAATAAACAATTTGAAAACACAGGAAGCTTAGCTCAGCTAGCTATGTTATAACAGCTCCCCCAGAGAGTTCTCCCAGAGCTCGCGTTCATGGAATTGCAGAGTCGTAGGCACAGGTTGCCAGGGGAAATGAATGAATTCATTACCCTACTCACACACAATTTACATTATATTTTCCTCTTTAAAATGGATACATCCATTTTAGCTTCCTATTAAAGTGACATTTACTTAGGATGCCATTTGATCCTGAGAAATGTAGTCTACAATTTTATTATTGACTTTTTTTTTGTCCTTCTGGTAAAACCCCCAAATTGACAGTTAATAAGAGATATAGTGACAGATATTGGGGGCCTTGAGGAGATTGAGGAGATGGCAGCCCAGCTGTGGGGGCCTGGGTGTAAATTTCCTCAAAGCCCCCAATATCTGGCACTTTCTCAGCAGGGAAAAAAAAAAAACCCCAGAAAACCAATATTGCAGTTGTAGGGTACAAATGAAAAAGTATTAATAATGTTAATGTAATGGTCTCATTCAAACTTACTTGCTAAAAAAAACCCTCTCCAGCAATTTTCTTTTTCTGGGTAAGAATGTCTGCATCTCATTACCACAGCTTCTTATAATTTCCAGGATTATTAGGCTCTGGACAATGTTTTGGAGTAAATATAGGCCAATCCTGAGGGCTGATCAGTTTTTCTCTATTTTTATCAAGTTGAAATTCCAGCACAGTCAGGGCACCTGGCATATCAACAATTTGTAAACTTGAATCTCCTAATTTGTAAAACACGTAGCAATTGCTCTCAGTAGGGATCTCTGTTTGAAAATAATTTGACACCCTGAATCCTTCAATTAAATTTAGAGAACAGAGTTAAATTTTCATTCACTTCCATTTGTTTTGGAAAATTAAATAGATCATTTCAAAGAACCCAAGACCTATAGCCACACTCATGGGAAATCATGTTCTTAGTCTCTAGTTTTTTTTTAATGCTTTGTAATATCTTGTGAAATTAATCTTCCTCAGAAAAGCAGCTTCCTGGCCCTCTAGGCTCCTGCCTGTCTCACCTCTCAGTCTCTAGTGGCAGCTGGAGTGGATGTTTGCACTTGAAATCAGAATGCATAGCTTGGTCTCAAAAATCATTTGCATAAAAATGCTTTTATCTTTTTGCAGGTTACACTCAGTAGAGACGCGGGCTCACAAAGGTTGTTCCTCCTTGGAACTTTGGCCCATTGTCCATCCTGGCTTAGGAAAATATGAATATTTTCAAGGGCACTGAACCTTGAGTGATGAGAAAGCCTCAGGTCTGGGGACAAATGTATTGGTTTCTGAAAGCCTGGGAAATAAACCCTGGACTTCAACAGGGAAAACACTTATCTTGGGATCAATTCTTCAAGAAAATAAATAAACAATGCTAAATATGAATGTACCCAAACAGTTTCCAAATACATGAGGCAAAAACTGATACAGTAAGATAGAAAAATTCACAATTCTAGTCAAAGATCTCAAAATTTCTCTCTCAGAAACTGACAAAACAGGTAAATTGAAAATCAATATGGATATAGTAGACTTAAACAACACTATCAACCAACTGCCTTAAATGACAAGTACAGAACACCATACCCAACAACAGAAACACTTGTGTTTTCAAATGCATGTGGAATATTCACTAAGGTTGATCACATTCTGAGACATAAAACAAATCTTAATAAACTTAAAAGGATTGGAAATATATAAAGTATATTCTAGTCTCTCTCCATAACAAAATTAAACCGCAAGTCAAAAAGAAAGATATCTGAAAATCTTCAAATATCTGGAAATGAAATGCCACTCATCTAAATAACCCAAGGGTCAAAGAAGAAACTACAAAGTAAACTAGAAAATGTTTTAAATTAAATAAAAATGAAAATACAACATATCAAAATTTGTGGGATGCAGCAAAACCAGTGATGAGAAGTAACTTTATAGCACTGAAAGCTTATATCAGAAAGCAAGAAAAATCTCATATTAATAATCAGAGCTTTAACCCTAATAAACAGAAAGAGAAGAGAAAATTAAACCCAAAGTAAGCACAAGGATGAAAATCATTAAGAGCAGAAATGAATAGAATAGAAAAACTGATAAAAAAAAAAATGGAGAAAACCAGTAAAGCCAAAAGCTGTTTTTTTTCAAAGATAAATAATCAAAACATTGAAGAAACTATATCGAAGTTGGAGACTACACTGACTTATTTGGAGGCTTCTATCAAAGCTATTATAATCAAGACACTGTGGTATAGGGGAAGGGACAAACTTACATATCATACATACAAATCAATGGTACAAAATACAAAGTCCAGAAATAGACTCACATATATATGGTCAATTGAATTTCTACAAAAGTATTAAGGTAATTCACTGAGGAAAAGAATAGCCTGTTAACAAATAGTGCTGAAACAAATGAATATCTATATCAAAAAACAAATAACAAACTTTCCTTACCTCATCTACACAAAAATTAATGAAATGATCTTAGACCTGATTTAAGAGCTAAAACTATAAAAATTCTAGAAGAAAACATTGGAGAAAATCTTTGTAATTTTGAGTTAAGGAAAGTTTTCTTAAATGGGACATAAAAAACACAAAGTATAAAGAAAAAAATAAATTGGGCTTCATCAAAACTAAAAATGTTTGCTCCTCAAAATATTCTAAGAAATGAATAACAAACAGTGAGATTGAAATGGTAATAAAAAAAATTGCCAAAAAAAAGGTCTAGGACCAGATGGATTCACAACTGAATTCTATCAGACATTCAAAGAAGAATTGGTACCAATCCTATTGACACTATTCCAAAAGAGAGAGGAAAAGGGAAATCATTTATGAAGCCAGTATTACCCCAATACCAAAAACAGGGAAGGACATTACAAAAAAAAGAAAACTACAGACCAATATCCCTGATGAACATAGATGCAAAAATCCTCAATGAAATACTAGCAAACTGAATCCAATACCATATTAAAAATCAAGTCCACCATGATCAAGTGAGTTTCATCCCAGGAATGCAGGGATGGTTTAATATACATAAGTCAATAAATGTGATATGCCACATAAACAGAATTAAAAACAAAAATCACATGATCATCTCAATAGATGCAGAAAAAGCATTTGACAAAATCCAGCATCTCTTTATGATTAAAACCTTCAGCAAAATTGGCATAGAAGGGACATACCTTAAGGTAATAAAAAACCATTTACAACAAAGCCACAGCCAACAAAATACTGAACAGGGAGAAGTTGAAAGCATTCCCCCTGAGAACAAGAACAAGACAAGCATGTCCACTTTCACCATTTCTATTCAACATAGTACTGGAAATTCTAGCCAGAGCAATCAGACAAGAGAAGGAATAAAGGCATCCAAATTGGTAAAGACGAAGTCAAACTGTTGCTGTTTGCTGATGACAGGATCGTATACCTACAAAATCCTAATGACTCATCCAAAAAGCTTCTAGAACTGGTAAATGAATTTAGCAAAGTTTCAGGATACAAAATTAGCGTACACAAATCAGTGGCTTTGTTATATACCAGCAGCAACCAAGCTGTTCTTGATCAAATCAAGAACTCAACCCCTTTCACAATACTTGAAAAAAAAAAAAATTCCCTTAGGAATATATCTAACCAAGAACCTCTACAAGGAAAACTACAAAACACTGTGGAAAGAAATCATAGATGATACAAACAAATGGAAACACAACCCATGCTCATGGATGGGTAGAATCAGTAATCATACCGCCAAAAGCAATTTAAAAATTCAATGCACTTCCCATCAAAATACCACCATCATTCTTCACAGAACTAGAAAAAAGAATCCAAAAATTCATATAGAACCAAAAAAGAGCCCTCATAAGCCAAAGAAAGACTAAGCCAAAAGAACAAATCAGTAGGCATCACATTACCCAACTTCAAACTATCCTAGAAGGTCTTAATTACCAAAACAGCATGGCACTGGTATAAAAATAGGCACATAGACCAATGGAACAGAATGGAGAACCCAGAAACAAAGCCAAATACTTACAGCCAACTGATCTTCAACAAAACAAACAAAAACATAAAGTGGGGAAAGGACACCGTATTCAACAAATGTTGCTGGAATAATTGGCAAGCCACATGTAGTAGAATGAAACTTGATCCTTATATTGCACCTTATACAAAAATCAACTCAAGATGGATCTTAAATCCATCTTAAATCTAAGACCTGAAACCATAAAAATTCTAGACAACAGCATCATAAAACCCTTCTAGACGTTGGCTTAGGAAAAGACTTCATGACCAAGAACCCAAAAACAAATATAACAAAAACAAAGACCAATAGATGGGACTTAATTAAACTAAAAAGCTTCTGCACAGCAAAAGAACTATCAGCAGAATTAACAGACAACCCACAGAGTGGAAGAAAATCTGCACAATCTATACATCCAACAAAGGACTAATATCCAGAAGCTACAAGGAACTCAAATAAATCAGCAAGAAAAAAAACAAACGGTCCTATCAAAAAGTGGGCAAAGGACATGAACAGACAATTCTTAATAGAAGATATACAAATGGCCAGCAAGCATATGGAAAAATGCTCAATCTCACTAATTGTCAGGGAAATGCAAATCAAAACCACAATGCGATACCACCTCACTCCTGCAAGAATGGCCATAATCAAAACATTAAAAAATAATAATAATAAATGTTGGTGGGGATGAGGTGAAAAGGGAACAATTTACACTGTTGGTGGGAATGCAAATTAATACAACCACTATGGTAGACAGTTTGGAGATTCCTTAAAGAACTGAAAGTAGATCTACCATTTGATCCAGCAATATCACTACTGGGTATCTACTCAGAGGAAAATAAGTCATTAAACGAAAAAGATACTTGCACATGCATCATATGCATGTTTATAGCAGTACAATTCACAATTGCAAAAATATGAAACCAGCCCAAATGCCCATCAGTCAATGAGTGGCTAGAGAAAATGTGATACACACACACACACACACACACATCATGGAATACTACTCAACCATAAAAAGGAATGAAGTAATGGCATTCGCAGCAACCTGGATGGAATTGGAGACTATTATTCTAAGTGAAGTAACTCAGGAATGGAAAACCAAACATCATATGTTCTCACTTATATGTGGGAGCTAAGCTATAAGGATGCAAATGCATAAGAATAATACATGGGACTTTGGGGACTTGGGAGAAAGAGTAGGGGTTGGGGAGGGATAGAAGACCACACATTGGCTACAGTGTATACTGCTTGGGTGCACCAAAATCTCAGAAATCACCACTAAAAAACTTATTCATGTAATCAAACACCACCTGCTCTCCCAAAACATATTGAAATAATAAAAACTAAAAATTAAAAGAAATGAAAGGGAAAGCTACAGACTGGGAGAAATTATTTGCAAAATATCTATCTGATAAGGAAATTTTATCAAGAACACATAAAGAACTTCTCTCTAAGAAGATAAACAACTGAATAAAAAGTTGGGCAAAAGATGTGTACAGTTACTTCACCAA
The DNA here is from genome assembly GCF_009764315.1 of Trachypithecus francoisi. NCBI lineage: Eukaryota > Metazoa > Chordata > Mammalia > Primates > Cercopithecidae > Trachypithecus > Trachypithecus francoisi. The sequence continues at coordinate 21,609,548 of NW_022681472.1, read as the reverse complement.
AGAATATATAAAGATGACCAATGAGTACAAGAAAAGGTGCTAACCATTAGTCTTTGTCAAAATGCAAATTAAAACCATAAAGAGATACCATGCATAATCATCCACCCAGAATAGCTGAAATATGAAAGATTGACACAATACCATGCACTGGTAGAGCGTAGAGTAGGTAGAACTCTCTTACCTTGCTGGTGGAAACAGAAAAAACTGAATAACCACTATGGAAACTAGTTTGACAGTTTCTTATGAAGTTAACCACAAATTTACCATACAATCCAGCAATTCCACTCCTTCATTTACTCAACAGAAATGAAAACATGTATTCACACAAAGACCTATATGTGAGTGTTCACAGCAGCTTAATTTATTATAGTCAAAGCAGCTAAGAACACAAATATCCATCAAGTGATGTATAGATAAGTAACTAGTGACATACCCACACAATAGAATACCACTTGGGAATAAAAAGAACTGAGACACTATACATGCCACAAAATAAACAAATCTCAGAAGCATTATGCTAAGTGAAAAAAAAAAGCCAGTTATAACAGCATACAATACTGTATGTTTTCATTCACAGGACCATTTGGAACTGGCAGAACTATAATGACAATTAAACGCACCGGTGGTTGCCAGAGGTAAGGATGCAGGGAAGGGATATAATGGCAAAGACACATGAGGGAACTTTCTGAGGTGATGAAAATATTCTACATCTTAACTGTGGTGGTAGCTATACAATGCTACATATTTGTCCAAACTCACTGAACTGTACACTTAAAAGGTAAATTTTAGTGTATGTATATCTCAATAAAGTTGATTTTAAAAATCACATCTTTCATTTCTTTTTTTTTTTACATCTTTCATTTCTTCATCCATTGAATGTTCTGTGTCTGCCTCTGCTGTGTACATCCTGTCTTTGCTATACTGAGCAGTGAGGTCTGTAAGTACCTTTGGGTGACTTCAGAGTAGAGTCATCATGGATGTGGAGTTCATGCAATCTGAAGGAGGTAATAGCAGCTGTGTAAACACTCAGCTAAATGAGTGCCTAGGGAGAAATCTGGAAAATGGTTTGGGAAATTGGGATTTATGTAAGAGCTTCAAGTCAAGAAATGTACTTTGAGAAATGCAATGGACTCTCTCACTGAGAATCTGTTGTAATTATTGTCACTCATAATGACTTGTGTCAGGCCTAAGTCCATAACCCTCCCAATGAAAATACCTGAAACCAATTATAAAATTCCTAGTAGTAGATTTTACACTGCCCCATGTGAAAATAAATGAATCTATTCATTGAGTAGTCTCTTTATTTTCCTGATGAGAAAACTGAGGCTCAAAGAACTTAAATGCCCAGAGTCAGACACTGAAGCAGCTCCAGGACCAGATCTGAAGTCCTTTCTTCTAACTTCTGGATCCTTCCACAGTCTTGAGCTTTGGCAAAATTTCTACCCAATTTGTTTGTCTATTTTTCAGGCTTGAAGAATAGAATGTGAAAAGTGGATATTTTTGAAACAACAAATCGCTATGATATAGTAAAGCTTTTAGGGCCTCTTATCACAGCAACTTTGTGTTCTGGTGAAATACTGAGCTGTGGTTCTACATAGAGGCAGAAATTGCAAAGATTTCAACGCCAAAGTCCCCATCTCCAAAGCAATTGGCTCTGGCTGGAGTGTTTGTGTCTCTGTGTGTGTGTGTGTGTGTGTGTGTGCGCGCGCGCGCCGCATGGTGGGGAGATCCTCTTACCTTGAGGCAGCTGCTGTGTCCAGCTCAAGTATCAGCCAGAGCAGCTGCTGAGTTAATCCACCAAATAAAGACACATTTCTCTGGAAACACCTGTTCCCTGCTTAGCTCCCATTAAATGGTTTGGGCAAATTCTTCCAGGTGAGGCCACTAAGCTGCACTGGAAAGGGAGGAAGGAGAACTGGGAGGGGGCTTTCATTGCTGCTGCTCCCACCTCTATACAATTTAATTGCCACACATAGCCCCAATAAAATGCCCAACTGTCCATGGGGAGTGGGTGGGGCGTGGAAGCAGACTGGAAAAGCAATGGCCATAAGAAGGCATGCCCAAGAGAAAAGGCCTCACAGAGACTGCTTCCAAGGCAGCCAACCCGTCTCACAGCATCCTTCTCCCACCTTATTCATGCCTTGTTTTCTGAGGTTGACTAGGGCACGGTGTAATTCTTTCAAAATAAATTCTAAAATTAACATATGAAGTAAATCAAAGGTTACTTCTACCAAACTCTCTTTGCATTGACTGAGAATACAGCAGGCCTGGCTGAGAAGGGCAGAAACTGAGAGGATGACTCTGCAGCTAAAGATCAGTTCATGAGTGAGGGCTTTGCACAGTTTTCTGGGAGGACTGGGGTATACGGAGGTTCCAAGTGCATCCTGTAGAAGCCCGGGGAAACTGGGGCCTTTGATGAGTTCAAATTCACCACAAGACTGAATCCAAACCTTGCTTCTTCTTAGAGAATGCCCAAGGGGAGCTACAACACTCTTCTGATCTAACAAGAAGTAGTGGTCCTGTCCATCACTGGTAGAGGAAGCTGATGTTTGTTTTTTGCCATGAAAGGTTTTTTGCCTGTGTACTTGGGTGAAGAGAGAAGGTACATGATAAAGTAGAAATTGTTCAGCACCAGAAACCACAGGCAGTAAAATCAAGGGCATGTTTCACTGTGTACATGGATATGAGTAAAGCACCAAGAAAGAGAGCATTTGCTTCTAAAAGGTTTGCAGTTCAGCTGTTGTGGGCTGAATATAGTTTACACGTCAGCAAGTGAGCCTGAGATGCTTCTGAGTTTTAAAAGCAACATTACTCTGACATGGGACCACCTAGTAAAGAGATGTAAGACCACCACTGAATCAAGGAGAACTCTTACCACATCCTAAATGTTCAAGGTAAGCCTAGTGATGAAAAGTGAAATTCCAACACTCTAACCTTGAACTGGACAAATATGAATCAGGTAAACTGGGTTCTGAAGTGGTGAAGCTGAATCAGGCCTGCAAAAAATTCTCAGAGGCTGGGAATTTGCTGCTATAGCGAGGTCTCTATCAACCTGCCCATATCCCATTTCTGGGATCAAAGAGTAGTACTCCATCATGAATAGGTGTCCTTCTCTATGTGAAAGGCCCTTCCTAAAACACCAAGAACTATACAGCAAGGCTCTTTGCAATACTGGATGTCAACACTCTCCCCGCACCTGCTCCACCTGACCCACCCTCCTCTCCCCAGGCAGGCATGTGGATGTCAGCATACATGACATGGGCTCAGTGGATGGCAGCCTTGAAGCATGACACTCCCTCTGCAGCCTCAGAGAAGCAATACAAGACATATATGTAGTGACAAAGCCCCAAACCCGAATTCTCGGAATGTAAATAGAACCCTTCAGACAATTATTCAGATCCACAATTAGTTTCTGGTTCCAATAAAGCATGGAGTTTTCTCTCTCACCATTTGCCCCCCTGAGTCCATGGCCAATACATCCTCCCACTCCTCTTTACCAAAGATAATTTCTGGAGGAGTTGGGCAGCTGAGCAGACTGTAAGGACACTCAGGACACTCTAGGGTGCACAGGTTTCCAGCTGACATTGCGGGCAGGTCCTGCTCACACACAGTTGCAGACACGGCAGAGACCAATGGAGACACCACTGCCATTGCTAAGCACATGGCTAATGAGGCAGAAAGTCTATGATGGGAGCTTCCAGAAGAGTCAGTGTCAACCCAGGGAAAAGTCAGTAAGCCAGACATAGCCAAGGCCTTTGAGCACCACTGACCCTAAACTGCCTGTGAGTTACAGGCACAGGGAGCTGGGTCTCAGGTCTAGCAGAGTCATTTACACAAAAGTACATGGAAGTTGGGCTCTTTAAATATTATTAATTAAACTGAGAACTTTCAAAAGGGTATTAAAGGATTAGGATGTCCGTCCTCAAGCAAATCTCATAACAGCAATCAAGCAAACGCTTGGCTATGAGAAGAGCAACTAGAAAATAATATACACAGACTGCTTGATGACTTTCTGGCTTAGTTCTTTGGTTCTAATTCCTGATGGCTGGTAAGTGCACATTGATCCTCTGGCTGTTAATTCATTCAGGTCTCACGTGGTTGCAATTCCCCAAATACTTCTTCACTCAGGGCATCTTTCTCTCAGGGACCTCCTCTCCCAGTAGAAATTCTGTAGAGTCTGAGGATTCAAAGAGAACCCACCTGCTCACCTGCATAGGAACTGCCTAGAACAGCATCCCACCAGGAGTCACTTGGCCACCTCCTGGGCATCTCTGGTGTAAGCAGATGAAATGCTTCTTCTTAATCTATGGAAACCTGCATTTTCCTGCAGAAGTCCTTTGCTGCTCCTTTCTCTACGAGCAGTAAGTCCTCATGGCATTATGGACATTTGAAACTGGTCTCCCCTAATGACCATTCTGGAGGGTTTGCTCCTGCTGGATTACTGAATAATTGCCCATGGAGTCACTGTTCTCGGTCAAGGTTCCCCTCCATGCAGGAATAGATAATGGAGCAATTCTCCTCAGGAAGAGGTCTTGAGGCAGTTGCATTGTGGGAGCTTGAGACCTCCAGTATAATCTGAGAGCAATGTTATTTTGGGAGGACTGAGCCTCAAGATTTGGGGAGAAATTAATCTCTGGGCCTACAGAAGAGGAACATTATGGAAGAAACTATGTGAAATGTTAGTCAAGGGAAAAGAAAATATTTCCTACCCATTAAAGTAAAAATCAAGCACTGAATCTGACTCCAGATGTAGTGAAGTATAAGAAAAGCCAAAAGCGCTAGGCAGATTACTAACTCCTGTGAGAAAACAAGAAGAAAGCTTCACTGATATTATCACAAATAATTATTTTCAACATTATTTCAATGGACTTTTCATTTTGGTTTGAGCCCTACTGCATGCTCTTCATGGGGTAGTGCACTGCTGTTTTCAGAAAACAGCCCCTCCACACTCAGCTTCTACCACCATGAATAAGAATTGCCATACATTTTCTAGAAATAATCAGTCTACTGCATCTTTTACCTAAAAACTACCTCAAAAGATTTCTTCACACCAAACATTTATTTTTGTCACTTTTATCTGTGAAAATAAACATCCAACCCCAAACCATGTCACTTTTAATTTTCCAAAATTATTACCTCCTGGAACTGAAGTCTACTTGAGCAGATACAAACAAAATAATAAGTCATTTTCTGATTTTTGAGAACATGTTATTTGTGGTTCATAATCAATCACCTGATGACCCAGGAGCATGGAACCGGAGAGTGCTTTCTGGCAGCCTCTTGCCTGGGCAACATTCACACATCATTTAAGAATGCTCATGAGTATGGAGTCACCATGAACATTCTTCCTTGTGAAGAAATTGTAAGAGTTCTTCTGTGGACTCTTCGAGACATGCAAACATCTAACCAAGTGTTAGGGGGAAGGCATGGACTTCAAACTCATTATATAAAGAAAGAGTCTCTTGAAAAAAATCTCTATGGAGGAGCACCTGTGCTTTTTCCATTTCCAGGAGCACATGCTTAGGAAGCACAGGTTTAATCAAGTCAAGACTGTCTCTGTCTAGCTGTAGCAAGCACACTCCAAGAATCCATGAATCAGAGGTTATTCTCCAGAACAGACTTAAAGCTCAATTCAAGTGTGCTCCTTGGGGGTTGCTGGGAATGACACAAAAGCAGGGGATTAGTCTTTGGAAGCCCAAGGAGGACACAGGGAAGGCTGAGCAAAGGCAAGTGGCCATTGGTAAGGAGGACTAGGGAGGGACACAGCCAGTCTTAGTCACTGCAGATGAAGCAGCGCTCAGCAGCATGCCTAAGGGCCAGGCTCACTTGCGCCCCTCCCCTGGGAAGCCAGGTGTGAGGTCACCACGCACCAGCAGAGTGAACTCAAATTTGTTTTGTTTTATGTTTTCTTTTATGTAGAGCTCAAAACAAGCCAACATTTGGGGGATGAGTCATTTCTGTACTTTTCCCCTGGCTGAGGTTTCTCTCTGCCCCTTTGAAAGCCCTCTTTCTTCTTGCTGTGGCCTGTTTCAGTGGGACCCTAGGGGGCACGGGAAAACATAGACACAAGTGCATCATCACTAACCTGAGAAGTAGCTGCAGGTGCACTAGTTTCCTTACCACTCACAGCTGCCCTCTCACTCGTTGCGGCTGCTGCCACTTCTGCCTTCTGCACATTCGAATCCTCAGAACCTGGAGGCCCTATTTGCCCCAGACCTTCGCTCCCTGGGGTGCAAGGTGGGTTGGTGGTGGCTTTCCGGGTTTGGCCTTTATACCAACTAGGGTAAAACAAGGGATCCGCGGTTTCCGCTGCTGCAGGGACTGGAGTTTCAGACTCTGTGGTCTGCACAGAGCCAGGGGGCACAACCTCCCCCTTAATCAGAACAGATAAATTCAAAAGTAAAAAAAAAAAAAAGAAGAAGAAGAAGAAGAAGAAAAAGCAGTCGATTTTAGTTCCCTTTGGGTTTGAACACTGCTCGCTCCCTGCATGCAGTGCCTTGGTGGCCGTTTTAGTTCATCCCACCCTCCGGAAGCACTAAGGGCAGAATGGTGCCCACAGTGCCCCTCTGTCCAGCATCTGGATGTGTGCCCTCTTCTTTTCTGAGCTTGTCTTTCACTCGTTGGGAGCCCAGGCAGGCAGAAAGCAGAAACCTCAGTGAATGTTGCTTATAAAATATCAGATATGGGAAAAGGGTCAAACTATTGACTAGAATAATTTGTTGGCATTATATGTGAGTCCCCAAAGCCTCATTATAAAAAAACAAAAATTAATCTTATTGATCAAGTCCAACCCTCACTTAGTTACTATACCTTTTTCAATTTTAGTACAACTGGAATGCTCAGAATTGAAAAATTCTAGACTATAAATGTCATTTTAGCCTGGTTTCCTGTGGAGACAGAGCATGGAAATACAATTCCGTCTCTGAGATCCCCCTTTGGAGTTTCAATCCACTTCAAAAGCAGTAGTAGAAGCAGGACTCCTCTCTGATGAGTCTGCATTGCCTGCAAACTCAACAGGTTGTGATCCTGTCTGCTGAAGTGTCATGGAGTCTGCACAAGGGCTTGAAAACTGGACAGTGACATATTAGAAACACGAGGTCAAACAATTAGATGCAGCATGTGGGGTGAGATTATTTCCTAAGATATGTTTTAAACAATTCTGTCAGCACACAATCTCACCAAATGACAAATCCATAGAAAACCAGGCTTCATTGTTTGCTCACTGAAGGAAAAATACATACATTATATTTCAGGGTAAGTAATAGGAACATAAATTAGTGTAGTTTCTCTATTTACCCCCTCAATTATCTACAGAAAATTCAAAGTTCTGAAAGTGTAATCACTTTTATTTCTTACCCTATATGCTGTTTATTTCTCATCCTATACCCTACATCTACATTCACTAAGTAGCAAAGAGCAGACCCAGTTCCCATGATATCAGCTTTCAATGAATTAATATGACACACAGATATGGACACACACACACACACATACACACACACATGATTTTCAGACAAAGATTGCCTTAGATCTGAGGGCATTACTGGTGGGAAAGTTGTATTAAATTAAGTTTTGTTAACTAACAATAACAACGAAGAACCTGTTGAATTACCTAGAGGACTTTTCTCCCCGACATGGGGACTGTCCTGAAATCTTTTATCTACCACATACAAATGTCTGGCATATAGTTATCTTTTTCTTAAGGCAGCGTAGGGTAAATTGTTTAGGCTATTCAGTAAGGAGACACACCAATGTGCCCTGCAGAAAGAGACTCAGCGGGGGTTACCTGTGTCACAGGGGCATCCGCAGCAGGTGGCAGGGCTGGAGGTGGCTCTGGAGAGGAAACTGGAAGTGCCCCAGGGGCAGCCTGCAGCTCCACCTGAGAGAGCTCTGAAGCTTTTTCTGGGCTTTCATCTTCTCCTGGAAACTCTGCTTGAACAATTTCTACCTCTTCCACTTCTACTGCTTCTCCTCCCACTTCTCCTACTCCTTCTCTTTCTCCTTCTCCACCTTCTTCTTCTTCTTCATCTTCATCTTCTGGTAAGGTAAGGTATCTTGTAAATTGTTATAACTATCCCTGCAGCCATGGACATAGTTAATGGCCAGTGCTTATAGCCCCAGTTAAGGTCAAGGCTAGGGAAGTTCTCTCCCACAGACATTTGACAGTGGTCCAAGTGTGCCATGCCAGGACTTTGGGCTTCTAGTGGAATGTGGACTGGACAAATGTGAAGGAACCATCCCCATCCTCCTTGCTCTCCTCCCCAATACAAAGTCTTCACCTCTGCTGTGCATCATGCCCCTCACCTTCCAGAGCCCGTCCACATTTTTATTACAGTCTGCCACATCTACAAGCTCCCGGAGGCCTGGGATTGCCACTTATTTATCTCTGTCACATTAAATGGAAGTGCAACTCTCTTCCCTATCTTAGAAAACATACAAAACCCTTTTGTCATTTTAGCTGTCTATCTCTGTTGTTCAGTGAATACTAACTTTTGCCATAATTAATGTCATGACTCTTTTATTTATTTATTTATCTATCTATTCATTTATTTATTTATTATTTTTTGAGACAGAGTCTCGCTCTGTCGCCCAGGCTGGAGTGCAGTGGTGCGATCTTGGCTCACTGCAACCTCCCCGTCCTGGGTTCAAGTGATTCTCCTGCCTCAGCCTCTGGAGTAGCTGGGATTACAGGCGTACACCACCACACCTGGCTAATTATTTTTGTATTTTTAGTAGAGATGGGGTTTCACCACGTTGGTCAGCCTGGTCTTAAACTCCTGGCCTCAAGTGATCCACTTGCCTTGGCCTCCCAAAGTGCTGGAACGCCGTGACTCTTTTCCTGACCCACTGATCTTAATATTCTCTCAGGTGATATTAAGGACAGACAATATTAAGTGATTTTTAAAAAAGATATGTCCTGAAGATTTGCCTTTAAAATTTTGTCTGTGGATGTTGGTGCAGCCTCATAGTATTACTAGTGGTCTAGCTGAGGGGTGTGAACATCTAGATGGACTAGCATGAGTCAAGGTGATCAAAGTTTTGGTCAGCTCCAAGATTATTTTTCACTTTTCAATTATTTAATCAGGACAAAATTTCAGAAATGGGATTTCTGGGCCAAAAGGTAGGAATGTGGTTACAGCTCATGGAGTATAACTGATCACACAGACCCAGGTTTATGTCCAGGTTGTGACTTATTCTATTTATTTATTTATTTATTTTTAAACTAAGTCTTGCTCTGTCACCCAGTCTGGAGTGCAGTGGCACAATCTCGGCTCTCTGCAACCACTACCTTCTAGGTTCAAGCGATTCTCCCCGCTCAGCTTCCCGAGTAGCTGAGACTACAGACGCTGGCCGTCATGCCCAGCTAATTTTTGTATTTTTAGTAGAGGCAGGGTTTTGCCATGTTGGCCAGGCTGTTCTCAAACTCCTGACCTCAGGTGATCTGCTGACCTCGGCCTCCCAAAGTGCTGGGATTACAGGCGTGAGCCACCGCGCCTGGCTGTGACTTATTCTATGAGTTGTTACTGTTCTTATCCTCTGAAGTTTGATTAGGTTGATGTGCTGCAATATCTATCCCAGATGCCTCTTATGTATTGTTTTTATCTCATCTTTAACCTTGCTTCTGCTGACACTTAATATCATTTTGGCTAACGCTGTGCATAGGATTGAAGTTGAGATATCATCATTATCATCAATTATGAAGCATTTGCTCATCCAGAGTCAAATACTCAACCTGACATTAAAATAGACACCAGGCCGGGCACGGTGGCTCATCCTATAATCCCAGCACTTTGGGAGGCTGAGGCAGGTGGATCACCTGAGGTCAGAAGTTCAAGATCAGCCTGGCCAACATGGAGAAACCCTATTTCTCTAGTAATACAAAAAGTAGCCGGGTGCGGTTGCTGGTTCCTGTAATCCCAACTACTCAGGAGGCTGAGGCAGGAGAATCACTTGAACCAGGGAGGTGGGGGTTGCAATGAGCCGAGATCGTGCCATTGCACTCCAGCCTGGGCGACAGAGTGAAAGTCCACACACACACACAAAAGGCACCATATATGCAAAGCTAAATAAACACTGTCAACAAACGATGTGATCCTGTAATGAAATAGAGCTTCACATTGGATATGATCCTTGTAAAGTTGTCGACTGATTCTGGAGGTGATTCTGAATCCCCGCTTTCCTCCCACCCGACTCTTTGGCAGCTTTCACACACCTGCAGCTTTGGCCAAATGGTCAAAAGAATAACAAACCTCTGTAAAAGTCAATTTCACGTATTATCTTTTCTTCCCTATTGAGGTTGACTGTGAAGTGGTTCATGTTCTCATAGCCATGTTCTACTTTCTCCATCTGAAATGCCTTTGATGCTTCGGAGATTCTGCAACAAAGACAAGTTATCACTTTCTGTCACTGTTTAAAACTGGATAGCCTTGGGTAAAGGTGAAAATATGCATTTTTCCATAAAATAAAAAGTTCTTACTTGTGTAGCAAGGTTTTGGCATTCTGTGAAAGCAAACAAAAGATAGTCTTACTTAAATTATTTCCATAAAAGACAGTGGTAAGACAATTATTTCCTTTGCTGACTCTGAGAATCTCATAGCTTAGTTTCTAAATGTCACAAATAACTGCTGTCTTATACCAGAACCCTCTTAGATTTAAGCAGTATCATAGACATGGTTTTTAAGTTGTTAGATAGATGAATATATAAGTATATGGGGTTTATATTTTAGTTGGTAAAATAAATAAAAACTGAAATGTACGTAAAATAATAAAAATATGATAACTAATTTTCCAGCACCCACATTTTGGGTTGTTACTTTGGTACCAAAAAGAGACTTACCTGCAGAAACACTGCCATTTCTGGCTCATCCATAAACTGAATTCCTGACTCAACCAACTTTGAGACGTTCTCCAAATGATCTGAATACTTTTTGATAAGAGCACGGACGTGTTCCAGTTTCTCCCCTTGGGTTCGGGTAATGACTTGGGTCATTTCATTCTTCCTCTCCTCCAAAATGCCGTACAGGTAATCAAACTTCTCACAAAGCTCCTGTTTCTGTTTTCTGCAACATTCCTATTAGTTGGGTTAGCTAACGTTAGAAACTATTTAAAAGAAAGTCAATTTGGAGAAATCACCTAGTCATGTTGGGAAAGAAAAACATTTACTTATGTAGGATATTTTTTTCTTTTCCCTGAAGTTGTCCATTTAGGTATGGATACCCACTATGTTGGTGCTTTGGAAATTCCATTTTTAACAAATTTGATATTTAGATTATCTAAAAATCAATTAAATTGGCTACATGAATCAATGGTTTTCCAATCTTCTGTTCTTTATAAATGGAGCATTTCATAGAAATAAAGAATGATTTTCTTTTATATTATATTGGGTTACATAGGTTATAGGCTATATTTTGCTTTGGAGTGTGTGTGCATGTGTGTGTGTGCAAGGAAAATGCTATGATACTTCCTGGTTTGTACCTTCAAGTCTCTTTCTGCTCCACCTATACCAATATTGTCCTAGTTTCAGTACTCCTATATAGATTTTGTAGCTTCCCAAGGGCCTCTGCAGCTAGGATTCCCTCCTCCCAGCCAACTCACACGCTGCAACCAAGTTAATTTTCTCAGAGTACAGTTCTAATCATTTTTTTTTTTCTTTCCTTTCTTTCTTTTTGATCCAGAGTCTAGCTCTGTCGCCCAGGCTGGAGTGCAGTGGTGTGATCTCGACTCATTGCAACCTCCACCTCCCAGGTTCAGGCAATTCTCCTGCCTTAGTCTTCTGAGTAGCTAGGATTACAGGCACCTGCCACCACGCCCAGCTGATATTTGAATTTTTGGTAGAGATGGGGTTTCACCACGTTGGCCAGGCTGGTCTTGAACTCCTGACCAAAAGTGATCCGCCCACCTCAGCCTCCCAAAGTGCTGGAATTACAGGCGTGAGCCGCCATGCCCGGCCTTAATCATGCTTTTTGCTATGATGACTCCCCTTTACACAAAGAATAACATTTAAACTTCATAACTAGCTTTCAAGACCCCTCCATGATCTGGTTCCAATTTCTCTCACAACTTTCTACTATCCTCCATTGTATACCCTGAATTCCAGCAAAAATAAACCACTCACTTTCTTTGTTCATGCTTTCCCCTCTGTCTGCAATGTTCTTCCCCAAGTCACCACTGCAAACTCTAAGCAATCTCAAAGACATTGTCGGACTACCACTTCTTCCATAAAGTGTCCCTTGATGTTTATGGCTGAATGCAACCTTTTAACTTTCTGAAATCTCATAATAGTTACCACTGATAGCATATATCTGTATCTACCAGATCCTTATTTATCCAATACTGTCTAAGAATGGGAAATATTGCATCCAGTCTATGCTCTTGGAGAGAAAGGCTGTGTTGGTAGTCTGGCTTGCACGTTTGTATTGTGTGACTGAAGTATCTCCAGTACCATCCAGATCCCTTTACTCTGGGCCCATCTTTAAATCATAATTAATTATCCAGTTCACATAGTCATTGGCCTTTTGGTTTTTCAATCCCTGGTAAGCTTGGTGTGCATGTATGCCAATCTCCTTGGACTTGACTGTCTCTGGATCCAGGATCTTTCTAGCTGAGAGCAGGTTGTGAGCCATAATGATCTAACCTAGCTCTCTGCACAGTGAGAGCTTCTTGGGAATCCAGCAAATTTATTTCTGACATCTCTGACCATTCTATAGCTTTTATTACATATTCTTTCATTTTGGTAAACATTGAAGTCTTTTATGTCATGTGTTGCTTTCTTCCTTTATGTGAATTTCTTAAATATCTAAACTGTATTTTTCTTGAGGGTAGAATCTGGGTCTGCCTAGGACACACAGCACCTTGGATAGTAACTGTTCAGAAAATATCTGTTGAGTAGATTTTGTGGGTTTTTTTTTTTTTTTTTTTTTAGAGATGGAGTCACGCTCTGTCACCCAGGCTGGAGTGCAATGGTGGGATCTCGGCTCACCGCAACCTCCGCCTCCCAGGTTCAAGTGATTCTCCTGCCTCAGCTTCCTGAGTAGCTGGGATTACAGGCACATACCACCTTGCCAGGCTAATTTTTGTATTTTTAGTGGAGATGGGGTTTCACCACGTTGGTCAAGCTGGTCTCAAACTCCTGACCTCATGATCCACCCACCTTGGCCTCCCACAGTGCTGGGATTTCAGGTGTGAGCCACTGCACCCGGCGGAATAGATTTTTTTTTTTTTATGTGTTTCATTTTCTCTCAATTTCTGTACTATTCTCAGTGTGGAGTGGGGGAGAATGACCTAAACCAAATTGTTGATTATGAAGATACTCTGCAAATGTGCAAGAAATACATCCTTCACTCCATGGCCTTTCTTGGAGCACAGTCAATTCTCATCACAGTTCCTAACCAAATTATAATGCATGGAGATCCAGTGGTGCCAACCATTTTAATAGTAAATGACTTACCACTGTCATCCACCCATGCATTCATGGATTTAACAAACAATGCACGTCATTTGTGTCATGTATCATGCAAGATGCTGGGGATCCAAAAAAGAGTTAAGCATCACTCTTATTCTCAAGAAGCTCACAGTTCACTGAGAAAGACTATAGACCAATAATGTAATTTGATATGTTAGGTTGAATAATGTAAATATTTTAGAGATCTATACCAGGTGTTTTAGAAGCATTTATGGAATCTTTGTCCAACCCTTTGTGAAGATGGAAGACCTTTCAGGGGAGCCAGAAATGTTGACTCAGGAGGAGTTTTTCAGAGGAATTAGTTCTTGAGCTTGACCTTAAGGAGGAGTAGAAGTAAAGGAGGTTGGGGAGGGGATGAAAATGCTTGAAGTCCTGGCAGTTGTCAAAGTAATGAAACAATGGTCTATGCAGCATGTCAAGATGTGGAAATTGCCTGGCTTGACAAATTTCCATCCATTTCCAGCCCTTTAGCTTGAGAGTTGGACTGTTCAACCAGGCCTAGAAACTGAAACCTATTAGTAGTTTTCCAATCAAACTCTCTTTCACTGTATTATCTTTTGTTCCAACCTTCAGGCAACCATGTGCCCACTGTATACATGAAATAAGCCTCTCTGATATTTAGAAGTTCTACTGTGAACATACAATGGTTTCCAGCTTGTTTCTCCCAAATGCGTTGTGCACTTGAAATATGTATAACATAATGAGTATTATATCAAGATGTAATACAGGCAGAAGGTCTTTGATTCACAAAAGTTTTCTCCTGTGTGATTTAATATGTGAGAACATTCAAGTTTATGGCAGCCAAGTCATTTATAATGAGACAGATGTGAAGTCATGTGTAATCTAGTGTACTCTCTCAAGATTAAATAAATAAAATAAAGATTAAATCACTTATTTTGACCATATAATTTTTTTTTGCCAATTTAAAGTTTTTTGCAGCAACATGGATGGAGCTGAAGGTCATTTCCCTATGTGAAATAACTCAGAAACAGAAAATCAAATACTGCATGTTCTCACTTATAAGTGGGGACTAAACAGTGGGTACATACGAACGTATAGAGGGAAATAACAGACACTGGTGACTCCCAAAGCAGAGAGGATGACAGGAGGTAAGGGCTGAAAAATTACCTATTGAGCACAGTGTTCACTAATTGAGTGACTGGTACAATGGAAGCCTAAACCCCACCACTACGATATATCCATGTAACAAACCTGCACATACCATCTGAATCTATAAAAATTTTAAAAAATTAAAAAATAAGTTATGTTATTAAATGAACTCACATTTAATACTGCTATAGCTTGTTCAACTGACATTTCTATCATTATGTAATGCCTCTCTTTATTGCTGGTAATTTCTTTGCTCTGATATTACTTTACCTGATATTAAATTACTCAGCTATCTTTTGGAAAAAAAAAAGAATAACTAATTTCATTCCTATATTTCTTCCAATTCCAAGCATTATTTTATTCTATTCTGTTTTTTAAATAATTTATTTTGAATGTTAGTACAATTATTATCATTTGTTTATACTTTATAGTGCAGGAAATACTACCCCATATGCGGTCTATGTTTCAATTAAAATTATTATATCATTAAATACTTTGTAAAGTGCTTATAATATTACCTGGCATATATTGGTACTGGATCAATGTCTATTAAATTTAGGTCCAAATTCCTTAATCTGAATTATGTAGTTGTGGAATTTTGAAGCTGCATGGAATATTAGAAGTAACCTGCTCCAAATCAATCATGTTACTCATGTGGAAACTGAAACCCAGCAGAGATGTCACTTTCTCAAGGCCATCCGATTATTTATTATTGGTGCCTGGCCTAGAGTCAAGGTCTTTGAACTCCTGGGTCATTGCTACTCTCACCACATCCAGCTGGGCCCATATTTTAAGTAACTTTAAAAAACTATATGAAGTGCTTGTAAATGAAATATATGCCTTTTAACAAATTTACTGGCTGGGCACAGTGGCTCATGCCTGTAATCCTAGCACTTTGGGAGGCTGAGGCAGGCAGATTGCCTGAGCTAGGGAGTTCAAGACCAGCCTGGGCAATACAGTGAAACCCCATCCCTACTAAAATACAAGAAATTAGCTGGGTGTGGTGGTACGTGCCTGTAATTCCAGCTACTTGGGGGCTGAGATAGGAGAATCTCTTGAACCTGAGAGGTGGAGGCTGCAGTGAGCTGAGATCGCGCCATTGCGCTCCAGCTTGGGCGACTGAGCGAGACTCCACCTCCAAAAAAGAAAAACAAAAAAAGCAAATTCACTATGCTTAAGGTAGGTTTTTTAAAGGCAAGGCATCTTAAATTGTTTCAGAATTATATTCACTAGTTCGTTCTTTCAACAAAATTCACCAGCTACTCACTTTGTACCTGGTATTGTATGATCTATTAACCTGCCATCATTTTTCAATGTTGTGGAGAATAATAAAGAGAACAATGTATCATAAATGATAAATATAAAATTATATTTTCTAATTCCTAATGGAAAAAACATTTTTCTCTTGTTTAACTAGCTTTTAATATAATTCTATGCAAAAAAGGGCAAGAGTTAGATAAATCTGTTTCTGAAATGGCAAAAATACATGCCTCTTCCTTGGAATTGTGAAATTGGAACTTACAGACTTTTAGAAATTAACTCAAAATGTTCAGGTTAACCTAACGTCATATTCAAATGTGAAATAGTCCATGAAATGAAGTCTCCTATTTTTTCACACTCTTTGAGGTAGAACCCACACACGAGAGACTAACTTAGGTGCCCCCTAACATCAAAGTGCTGTGAAAGTCAGGGAACAATAAACACCTCAGGTTATCAATTTGCCCTCTAAGCTGACGAGGGAACAGATATGTGCCATGAAAAAAAAAACGTTCTCAGAGGCCACCTAGCTACTGACAGTGATGACTGTGAATTTCAGTACCTACTGTGCCTTTGTTAATGTGAATCTGCAACACTTTCAGCAGTAACTTTCTAGCAGCCTGAAAAAATGGAATAGGAAAAAATGTGGACTTTTGCATTGTGAAAACGTCTGCAGACAGCACACTTTAAAGGATTGCTGTTACCTACAAAAGCATGAAAGTAACCATATTTGTCTCTTCTCCACAAACCCTTCCTCATTTCCAAGAAGGCTCCTTGCTTTTAGCATGCTTCTTTCATTTACTTGAGTAAAAAGGTATGCATCTTTAAGACCAATTCGGAACCATATACCTCCCCTCTTCTCTGGACAGTAATTCAATCAAGATATATACTTTTTGAGCTTTCGAGTTTATCTTTTCAAATAGTCTCCATTTTCTCCCTTTTGATGTCTGTGATTCCTACATCCTCTGTGTGTGTGCACCTGTGTAAGTGTGCTTAGCAAGTGAAGTATAACTCTGCCATAAATGCAGTAGGTATTGGCCTCCAGGCATACTCTTATGCAAAGCCTCTGGCTGTTGCACAGCCTTCCTCCTGGGTCTGCTGGGACAGTTATATTTCTTGGCTTCTTGGGGGAATGAAATTAAAGTTGTCTATAATATTTTAACGAAAATAAAATTCATCCCATTTCTAGGGAAAACGCAGTGTGGATGCAATATACCAAAAGGGGATGATTTTACAAAGTGAAGATTATCTTTCCTATATTGAAATGGTAAGATGATGATGGGTGGGATATTTATTCCTAACCAATGCCAACATTTCTGGATGTAAAGAAAAAAAATCAAATGGTCATTGGGTTGTTTCCTTAGAAGTGAGTAGGTAACATGTAACATTGATCTAAAGCCATTGTTTAACTGTTGCCATCATGGAAATGTTAACATTGGCAGACTGCAATTTCTAGTCACCTTTATATTTTAGTAGTACTAAGAAAAACAGAATATGCAACTGCAAAGAGAACCTTTCATGGAAAAAAAAAATCAACAATAGATGACCTTACATTAAAAGAGAAGATAGCCTTCCAAGCATAACACTATCTTACCACTGTTTTAAATGGCTAGATTTTTATTGGTTTGCTTTTCTCTCAGGTAATTATCACTCTCTAAAATGATCTTGTTATTCATTTGATTATTGCCTAACTCCTCTGTTAGAATAAAAACTGCCTGTGAACAGGACCTTTTATGTTTAGCTCATCACTAGTTCCCAGCATTATGTGTACAGAAATATGGCACGCATGCACACTTGAGAAATATAGATTGAGAGAAAGAAAGAAAGAAAGAAAGAAAGAAAGAAAGAAAGAAAGAAAGATGACTTGCATCTAGAAACATTCAGCCCTCATGCAAAAGCTTCAATTTTGTTCTGTTCCAAAGAAATAGGTATTTAAGTGGATATTCCATGCTTCTGCTTCATTCAATGTTAAAAAAAAAAAGACCAAAAAACAAAAAATCCAGTAAAATATGGCTATGCAATCTTTGGGAAACCATTGACCCTCAGGACAGTCATTAGCGTGTTTGTATTTCTACAGAGAAAGATTGAATTGTATAATTGCTAAGGTCCCTTCTGACTCTACAGCTCCAAGACTCTCTAATTTCAGGTAAATGTGAAGACATTTCAGACAGTCACTAGGCTATGACATGCCTCCCTCTGTTCCTGGCAAGTCTTGTGTCATTGACAGCATTAAGACATACATTACAAGTCCTAGCCCCGAAAGCTCAGCACTAGCTTGTGCATGTGTCACGGCCACAATAGGAAAAATCCTAAGGCAACAACGACCACTGCTCTTACCATGTAAGGAATACAGCTCTGTGACCAAAATAGAGCTGAAGATAAGCTCTTAGCCCCACCACTTGTCACTGAGCAACTGGCTTGATTAGGCCCATTTGTATCTCCACCACATTCCTCCAACATTCATCAAGACGTACTTGTTCAGAGCTATACCTTCATTTGAAATAAGGAACTTCAAAATTCCCTTCATTAAGCAAACAGAATTTCCTCCCACTAATCCTCCAAAAAAGAAAAAGAAAAGCAGCCTGTAGATTAATAATACTGAAAAAAGAATTATACTAAAGTAAGAAGTTCCTTTCAAGAAAATCAAATCCAGCCTTTCATTTATAAAGCTCCAGTTACAAGCACTTGGAGAAGTCCCATGAGTACAGACTAGGATGTCCCTAGAAAGAGGACAGATGAACTAGAGAGACACTATCTTCTGGGCACCCAGACTGGGAGTCGGCTCTCTCATCAGCCGGCCCATTTGTGTAGTGCTCAGCAAACAACTCCATTCAGTGGCTGGGGTCTCGGGTCTTCCAAACTCAGGCTCTTTTCTACTACTTTATGTTGCCACTCCATGTTCAAAGGATAATTATGCCATAATTTGAGGGATTTCTAACACTTAATCTTGGGGTTCTTGGCATTTGGGTTTTTCTGGGCTAGGCCAGATCATTTAGAATCTTCTTGAGTAGACATTATGAGGGCTGAGGGCCAGGTGGGCCTGTTCTGAGTGGAGCCCCATGGTTAAGCGAAAGCCACTTGTCAGGCTGAGCAGATGTTTATCTCACTCTGGTCTGCTGTGGGTAGTCACCACGTTTCCCAGAAGAGGCTCAGTCTCCCTTGGTTGCCAGTATTTCCTGTTGCCACAAAGCCTCTTTGATACAGAACGGAAGTCATGTCTAGCTCCATTCATTCTCAACATGTCCCTCTAGAGGAAGTTGCTCAGTCCTGCCATCACAGTTAATTAGGACCTGACAGTCTTCCGACACCATTTAAAACATGCTCCAGAATCGTTAGAGGTTCCAATTGGGTCACATCATCAGAATAAGTGTATGCTTCCAAGCTGACTCTGAGGCTGTTAGGTGACATTTACCAAGCCCCTAGCATGTACCTCTTATTTCAACTTCGTCATCATGACAATGCTGTGAAGAAGATATTATCATTCCCACTGTAACACTGAGGAAACCGAGGGGCAGGAAGCTTAAGTAACGTGCCCAATGTCATGTAATTAAGCAACAGAGCCAAAACTCAAACTCTGAAATCTGTTCTTTTAAACATATGCTATATTGACTTTACAATTCTGGCAAGCTATTTAAACAATTTTAATTACATTCATACTTCATATTTGTAAAGGCATGGACAATGTCTCAGAGATGAGAAAAGGTCATTTGGGGTAAAATCACTGCTTTGGAAACACAATGAATTTGTTCTCACTGCACAATCATTGGAGGGTTTTATTCAAGTTGTCCTTTTTCAGATATTGAAAATGCTCAATATCAAATATTTATTATTCAACTTGGAACAATTTTCCCTAGACAGGCCATACAAAACAGGGATGTTTCTAGGCCTGCCAGCCTGCCTTTGGGAGGGCTAGTATTAACAGCCTGTGCCCTTAAGTATCCAGTGACATAGGATAAGTGCCATTGGTAAAGTTTACAAGAGGTAGATTATGTTCTCTAGGGATGAGGAGTGAAAGTCAAGCATGTTTTCCTGGAAGCAGAGAGCTCCCCATGTACATATCCACTGCCTGTAGGCAGCCCCCCATCCAGTTCCTTCCTGTCCAGAACATCTCCAGGCCTAGAAAGGCAAGTGAGTATTCACATCATGCTGGGCTCATAGGACAGCCCAGAAGCCCTCCATTAACCTGCAGTCCAGAGTTCAGGGACCGTCTTAGGCCAAGCCACTCTCAAGAAGCAGAAGTAAAAAGACTCATGGCTCCTTCACTCACCGTCAGCCCACAGCACGGAAGGAAAATGCCGCTCCCCCTTTCAGACCGCGCTTTTGCAACTATAGTCATTCTCAAATCCTTCTTCATTATCACTGTAAATTCATGTTAACTGCAGACATTATTCTTAAATGATAACAAGGAGTCCACAATGTAATTTACTCTAAGCTCAGCATGGCTCCAGGGCGGGTCCTGGGACAGGTGCCTCCCCAGCCCAGTCCTGTGCAATATTACATGATTAGGACAACATTTGACCTGGGCAAGGAAGGCACTGCCACCAAAGGGCTCTGGGGCAGGTGTCAGGGCCCCAGGCAGGGAGAGGCTGTGTAATTATGAAAGGATAATACCCACCCCAGGGACTACTTCATTTCCATCCCTAAGGAGATCTTCACCAATCAGAAAACAGAATTCTTTAACAACAGCTCCCCACCCACTGGCCAGGAACTACTCACAGCTTCTCAGAAAATGTTTCTGGGCAGGTGGTGAGTAAAGCCAGAAAGGGAAATGAACTCCGGGCAGAACAGGAGACACAAGAGCTCTGTGGCCCTGACCCCGGTAGAGAATCCACCCGGCTCTCAAGCTAGGACCACTTCATTGCAAGCCGAGGACCTGGTTTGCTCCATGTTGTCCTGCCTTGCAGGCTGGCAAGAAGCTGAGCCTCTGGGCTTTGCCCACTGATATGGAACCAGCTCTGGGAGATCACTCCAGCAATGACAGATGCGTAGGGTGGCCATCTGGAAGCGTCCCTGTCCTCAGGGACACTTCAAACGAAGGCGAATGTGTCAAGTGGGAATCATAAAGTCGGAGACCTCCATGGGGCTTTGAGACAATCTCTACATCTCCAGATGAGCCACCTTAACTGATCTGAAAGAACTATGCTCATGTGAGTCATATTCACTCATTCTTTATTTTGCTGATTAGTAAAAATGTCAGACTCACTTTTTAAAAATGTGAATACAGGAATATAAAAGGGAGGCATTATTAACAGTCCCACTATTCACAGGCCTTAAGCTTTTGATGTTTTTCATTCCTGATTTCTCCACATGAATGTATAGAAGGTTATATGTAAATATCCACAGTCACGTGTTGCTTAACTATGGGGTATGTTCTGAGAAGTGCATCCTTAGGCAGTTACATTGTGTGAGCATTACAGAATGTACTTACACAAACTCACATGGCAGAGCCTACTGCCCACTTAGGTTGTATGGCACGATCTATTGCTCCTAGGCCACAAACCTGTACAGCATGTTACAGTACTGAATACCATGGGCAAATGTAATACATGGTATTTGTGCATCTAAGCATATCTAAACATATAAAGGTACAGTAAAAATATGATAAAATATGATATTATAATCTTACGAGACCTCCATCATATATGCAGTTCATCACTGACCAAAATATTACATGGTGCACAACTATACTTTCTATACTGTTATATATGAATATACATCCTAAACAACAAATAAGACTGTATACTTGCTATGTTTTTTCATCTTATAAAAACAGGTATGAAATAAATGAAAGAAATGAAATAAGCAGATAAAAAGATGGACTTTTAAGACTCCTGACAATTTGCAGCCTCATCGTAAAGTCCTGCAGAGAGTGATTACACACCCTCCCCTAGCCACCTGTGAAAATGCTTATTAGAAAAGTGTGTCATGTTCAATGAATGGTATTGCCAATAAGAATGGGGGTAATGATCCTGCCCTTCCCTGCCAGGCATTCTTCCTGACATCTGCACTAATCCCTACTGCTGATTTAACTTCAAACCTGTTCCTTCTTGTCATTTCGGTGAATAAAAACAGCACTTCCTACCGCACCCCTGACTGGCTTCTATGAAGAAAATCTGTTGTCAAATCTCTACGGCCCACTCGGTGTCCTCTGATACTGGCTAAAGGGAGCCCCAATCATTTGCATTTGCTCAAGAATCAAATTGCTCAAGGCCCAGATGGACTCCTCCAGGGCTCTTCTCCTGTGCGTCCTCCAGCTTCTCCATCCCAGACAGAAAGCCTGTTCCTTCCAACAGACATCTCCAATAAAGCCTTGAGGTCACCTCGCTCACCCACAAGCAACATGCCCCTATTTATAAACTCAAGACTCAGGTTGGTACTACCTGGAGTGCTGATTCACGATATTATAACTGAATTGTATTTTGCCTTTATTGTAAATAAGTGCAAAGAAAAAAGTTTGTACTGTCTGTTTCCGAATCTCTTTTGGCTCTTCACCAAGAGAAAACTTTCCTCCTATAAATGGATCCCAGACTGATCATGGATCTTTTCAGGAATATGAGTGTGGAGAAGAAACGAGATTGATTTTAATAATGTGCAAATTTAAAATGAGATAAGTATAGCTAATGTTCTAAAGCCCTCATTTAGAAAATGACCTTTAGCTTTCAATAGAATTTGCCTTTCTCATGATAAAATAATAAGAATAGTATTTATTGGACACTCACCACACGCCAGGCACTGTGCTAAGCATTTTGCTTCTGCTTATTTAATTATTCATAGCAACTCTATAAGGTAGGTACCATGATTGCCCCATTTTTACAGAGGAGAAAACTGAGGAACGGAACCTCCTTGTAGCAACACAAATGGATCTTAAAAACATAATGCTGGTGGCTCATGCCTGTGATCCCAGCACTTTGGGAGGCCGAGGCGGGCAGATCAGGAGGTCAGGAGTTTGAGACCAGCCTGGCCAACAGAATGAAACCCCGCCTCTACTAAAAATACAAAAAATTAGCTGGGCATGGTGGTGGGAGCCTATAATCCCAGCTACTTAGGGAGCTGAGGCAGGAAAATTGCTTGAACCCGGGAGGCAGAGGTAGCAGTGAGCCGAGATCACGTCATTGCACTCCAGCATGGGTGACAGTGTGAGACTCCATCCCAAAAAACAAACAAAAACCCCAAAAACATAAGGCTTGGTTTTTTAAAAAGTAAGAAGCAGAATGAAAAATACCACATAATACCATTTATAAAATTAAAAGACATGCATATAACACAATACATATTTTATAAGAATACAAACGAACATCAAACGTGTTAGAGTGGTGATCTATGGGGAGGAGAACAAGAGTGGGAAATGAGGATAATGGGAAATAAATAGATAACAAGAGAGGCTTGTACCCAGCAATGAGAACTATATGCCATGAACTGAGCAGCATCATACCTCCACCCTCTGCACAGAGGTCCAACTACAAAAACAATGACCCCAAAGCTTAGAGCAGGGAGATTGTAATGGACTGCTCCGGGTTACAGAGCCAGGGCCTGGACTTGAACCCAGATATCTTGCACCTGCCCCAGAGCAACATGGCTGTAACTAGTCAGTGAATTTTCAATTCCTGAAAAGATATCTGCCACATAGCTAACTCTCTTTAGGCTTCCACACTTTAAAGGCCTCCAGTAGTGACATACTTTATATTTGATCTTGAGGGACAAGTAGATTTGCTCTACTTACTATACAGCAAGCACATACATGAGCTAAACAACCAGCCACTCATCTATTCATTCAGCAAGTTTTGTTTTTAGTTTTTAGTTTTTTTTTGTTTTTGTTTTTGTTTATTTGAGTGTTGATTATGTGCCAGGCATTGGGCCAGCCAGAGGGCAAGTGGTGATGAATGAGCCTGAACTCTGGCCTCCATGAGCTCACAGCCCCCGAGCCATCCTCTAACTATAGCTAGGCAGATCTTTCTCCTCCTGACAACCACGTCCCAGTATTGCTGTGAGAGTGGAGAAGTGCAGCTCAGACCTGCCTATGACTGTCTAAAGCACCGACAAGCATTTCCTAAGACAGTTTGGATTTCCACCAAGAAAGTTTGCTGTAACAGCAACAACACTGATTTCCATGATGGGGGATTTATTTTTCTTGTAGCTAATCTTTCAAAAGGAAGAAAGAACAACACATGCAACAATAGCCCTAGTAATTGTGGTAACATCTGCCTCAGTGACTCATGCGGTAATGTCTCTTTTTGTGCAGGAGGTGAATATTTCAGAGACATATCAGGAAGGAGGCCATTCTAGAAGCAAAGAATGAAAGGTCAGAACAGGGATGCCTAGTGTGGCACTGAGGAAGCCACAAACCCCCAGGTATTGCAGGCTTGGTTGAGACCCTGTGAGAATCACCTGACTCACCTCGATAGTTTTGCAGGTGTCTTCCAGTTGGCTGATCACTCCCTGGACTCGATCGTTGCTGCCCACGAGGATGGCGATGCCATCGCTGAGCTCAGACTAATGAAGAGAAAACATGAACCCAATATCTTAGGGATTTCCTAGTCACTCCAACTGTGAACTGGTCATAATATTGTCTTTACAGGTTCTTAATTTAGGATACATGCAATCCCTAAGGACTAACAGGGAGGCCTGTGGACCTCCTGATATTGCAAGCAAACTTTTGTGTATGAATACATTTGTGCAGGGAGAGGTTTCACAGTTTTCATCACATTCTTAATATTGAGATCAATATGTTCAAGCTAAAGAACTGTAAGTATTGTTTATAAATGACATGGAGACAAATATGTGACTTCAGGGACCTAAATGGAATTATTTACCTAGTGGAACTAAGGATCAATTTTACTTGGGAAATGTGTATAGTAAATACTCATTTATTCAACATACACTTATTATGGGCACAAGAATGTAGTGTATATAGACACAAACACACATTAGACTAAGTCATTACAAACTTCACACTGAAACAAAGAACTGGTTCTAGGAGAGAAATGTCAACTTTGAAATTCCTTTGCTCTTTTGACTTAGCAAGAGATTCTACTGTTCCTATTTACCCCTTCCCAAGGCTGGCTGATGGAGCCACCGGGAGCACTAGATGGGCACTTGGGAGACACATGTACTTGGTCCAGCTCTACCCCCAACTTCTCTGTGATGTTGGGCAAAACATATATTCAATTTCTGCCTAATTTTCTCACATTTAGAAGGAGAAGACTGGACCAGAACAGTGATTATAAAATATTTTAAAGCTGCAGAATCTTCTTCAAATGAAAGCTAATATGGAGGTGAAGCTACTTTGGCCAAACAGGAGCAAGGGTGAGGGTCCCACCAGTCTGTCCTTCTGTCCATCTCACATGAGTCTATGGGCTCTGAAGGAAGGACTGTGAAACAGCTACCATCCAGTTCTATCATGCTATGACTTTGGGGGAGGTGGGCAGAACAGAAGGGGGAATAAATTGTAACTGGATTGAAAAATAAACAAATGTTGTGGATAATTTGCAAAATCTGGCTTTAGCTCTTAGTGGCCACTAGTTGTAGTTGCTGTTGCCCAAGAGTTTTACTTCCAGATTTGATTCCAGTGCTGATCTTCACAGTAAAACACTGATCAAATGTGGAACTGATGATTCTAAATGGAAGAAACTGAGCGGCGGAACTGCTCAAATTCTCAGTGCCTGGAGTGGCTGCACCTATTGGAATACCCAACTCCGCTTTTATCTGCACCAAATGGATAAATTCTGACCTGCTCGTGCATGAAACCATGTTGGCAGGTTGGTAAAGTGTAGAGGGGGCTATGGCTGAGGCCCTGGGGTCAGGGGGATGCACGACACTCAGAGGGGTCTTTAGGCAACTGGCCCCGGTGACAGGAGGGCCAGCACAAGTCTGTGTTTTAAAGCTGTTCTGTAACTGTATGTCATTAGTGTAACCCTCCCTCACTAAGAGTGCGAGAGAAAACGCATTGAGGAGGACCAAAGAAACCTTTCATGGGTGGATGAAGAAAAGTATTCTGTGATTAGGGTAAAAAGCTGTCCTTTTCTTATCTGTAGTCTAAACTTCACATAATATTGAGCAGTTTGAGCTTTTGCTGGGTCCCCTAACATTGCTCATCTTCAGCAACCTCCAAAGGGCACAAAAACAGGGATCCTGCCCTTCTGCGCCCCTTCCTGAACCTGGGCACCCCTGCCCTGTCTCGCCTTTCCCCTCACCATCCAGGGAATTTGGTGTGTGCCTCGTGCACAACTGTGCACACATCTTCCTGCAGATGTGTGTGCCCCCAGTGTCCCTTGGCCTGACCTTGTGTGCCCCCAGTGTCCCTTGGCCCTGTGTGGCTTGGGTTTCCTCCTCCACCAGAGGAGGCCACTCACACTGGCCCCAGCAAGGCCCTGAGGTGTGGGGATGGGGAGGGAGGGAGCAGCTCCGTTACCTTCTGTCTCTGGAACACATGAGTGAGGGGAGCCACCTGGCAGTCCTTGTGTGCACCAAACACCTTGCACAGAGAGCAGGTGGGCACTTCGCAGTTCAGACAGTAGATGTTGATGCGCTCCTCTTCATGCTCCTCGCACATGGGCTGGTCTGACTTCTTTTCTGGCCTGGGAGGAATTAGGCAGATAAATGTCCATCAGCTCTCACTGGGCCAGAGCAGAGACCGTTGCTCTGCCTTGCAAATTCCTTCTCGTCCCTGTATGCCCAGCAACTCTATTCCAGAAGACCCCCAGGGGCCCTTTTACGTGCTCAGAGTTCACCAAATTCAGCTTCCCTGCAGGTGTAGCAGGGGAGTGCTGGCAAATCTCTAACAACTTGCTTGGGGTAGGGACAGAGACGTGGAGACCCTGATTTGTACCATTTGCCCATTTCCATGGTGTAGTTCCACATGGCCGATTTTAAGTTATTTAAGGTTTAAGAATCTGCTAGTGAAATTCCTGCAAGTTGAACATCGGACCCTGGTGAGCCGTCAGGAATGTGGTCCAGCACTGTGTCCACACGCTCACGAGTTTCTCAAGGGACACTTTCCCATTATGGACCAAGAACAGGAAGTTGTTGATGAACTAAAAGTCAAGTTTGCACAAGTTTTGGGAGGAGCTAGGTCACACCCCTCCAGCCTCTGGCCCCAGGAAACACCCTTTTCACTTGAAGGAGTGAGGATCGGCGTGGCTCACATGGAACCGAAATCTTCTGATTATTAATTCAAGTACTGGTTGGATGCAACTGTGTATGAGAGGCAAGTGTGGGTGTACCTCCTTATATAAACCCCAGGAATTCTGATATATCCTATCTAATGACTGAGGCTGCTAATAGTTTTCAGAAGTATTAAAAAAATTCAAATCCAAATCCAGAAGCTTTCTTCAAATTTCAAAACACATAGTTATTTAGCAACATCTTAGATTTGGGACTACTTTTTTTTTTTGTCGCTATACAGATCCAATTTTTAAAAACTACGGGTTTTTATGAGACACGAAATCAATTTAGGGAGCTATGATCCGCATTGTTAAAATAAAAATAGAAAGGAATAGCAAATACTGTGAATTACATGTAGTAAGAAAAAGTATAGCTATTCGAAACTTTTGTTTCAGGTGTACATGTGTATATATGTGACTGAAACAAAAGTATATGTGTGTTTGTGTGTGTGTTTGTGTATGTGTGTATATATGTATGTATGTGTGTGTATATATATATCCATCCATATATGTAAGTGATTACAATGTAAAATGCACTTCCTACTGTGAATCATGAATACAGGTGTTGAAACCCATTGTTTCTGATGTGTGGTATCTTGTAGCTGCAGCCCCAGAACTCAGAGAAAGGCAGAGAACATGCTGATGTACCTCTGTAAGACACTAATGTTCCTTTATAAGTTGCTAGGTGGATGTCAAGTACTTGAGATTAGGACAAACATTGGGAGAATCCCTGGGTCTCATAAGAAAATTGCATGGACTTCCAGTTTCAAAATATTAGAATCTGATTGTTGCAAAAGGAATTTCTGTCTAGTTTTGC
This sequence comes from Trachypithecus francoisi, assembly GCF_009764315.1. Taxonomy (NCBI): domain Eukaryota; kingdom Metazoa; phylum Chordata; class Mammalia; order Primates; family Cercopithecidae; genus Trachypithecus; species Trachypithecus francoisi. The sequence goes on along the minus strand of NW_022681472.1, from coordinate 21,581,743 downwards.
AGCAATATGCTTTCCTTGAAGTCTATGACCTTTTGATTTGACCACATATTTGGAACTCAAATAAGGAAAGTCAACTCCACAATTGAGAAAATTGTTCCCCTCTCGGGTCTGTCTGTTTCCTCCACTAGAAAATCAGCTCCATGAGGGCAGGGGCCACGATGAGTCTTCTTTTTTGCTGCATCTCCAGTACTCAGAACGGTGCCTCGCACAGAGGCAGTGGCTCCGTAAATATTTGTTGCACAAATGAGTGAGACAACGAAAGGGAATTTGACCTATGAATGGACAGTATTCTCTGTGCTCTAGTGTAACACCACCCAGCTGGAGAAGGCATGGCAAATATGGGGAAAGCCTGTGATCACCTGGCACTCCTGAGTGGCAGAGGAAGAGACCAGACAACTTCCTGATTACTCCTTTAGTAAATGACAGTGCCCTCTGGGGTTTGGACTGGCAAGTTGGTCTCTGCCTGGTCAAAGGTATCTTCCCCTCTAAATCCTTCCCTCCTAGGTATCTCTACCTTATTATTAACGTGGGTTAAGCAAGAGTGGGCAGCCTGGGTCCCACATGCTGTTCTGATATCAATAACTGTGACCAGAGATAGTGTCACAGAACACGGGTCTATGCAGTATATGCAAATATTGAAAATGTGAAAACAGCCATAAGGCTCTACATTTAGTTTTGTTTGTGATTCAATTTATTTATTTATTTATTTCATGGTGCTGTATACACTGATTTCTCATATTCCTCATTGGGTTTTTCCTATTTAGGTTGTAGTCCAGCCCCAGAGGCACCACCCACTCATAGATGAGCATATAATGAGACCTCTGTACAACTTAAAACATGTAACAGACTTGGGACAGATTTGGCATGTAAAAAAAAGACATAAATACATTTTTATGAGGTGAGAGCAGCCAAGCTCACAGCTGTGGTCAGGGCCCAGTGCTAAATGTTGGCTGTGGCCCCTCGCCGTTCAGTGTAGGCTGGACTGAGGAGTCTGTAGCCTGCTGTCTCTGGTCTCTGAGGTTCCTGAGGCCACCCTAAAGTTTCCTGAGGAGTGGGCATCTGGTCTTGGTGAGGCAATTCAAGTAGTAACTTTGTAGTCAAACTGATTTTTTTTTTGAGATGGAGTTTTGCTCTTGTCGCCCAGGCTGGAGTGCAACGGCTCAATCTCAGCTCACTGCAACCTCCACCTCCCTGGTTCAAGTGATTCTCTTGCCTCAGTCTCCCAAATTGCTGGGATAACAGGCATCTGCCACCGCACCCGGCTAATTTTTCTTGTATTTAGTAGAGATGGGGTTTCACCATGTTGGTCAGGCTGGTCTCGAACTCCTGACCTCAGGTGATCTGCCCACCTTAGCCTCCCAAAGTGCTACGATTACAGGTGTGAGCCACCGCGCCCAGCCAAACTGATCTTAAAGCTTCATTCCAGCTCAGCTTCTCCATGTAGTGGCTGTGTGGCCTTAAACAAGTTACTTAACCTCTTTTGGTCTCAGTTTTTACTCGTATCAAAAATCGGATTAAGGGTCTTCTAATTAAATGTGGCAGAATGAACACAAGCATGTATTTATGTATTTATGTATATGTGTATGTATTTATTCTGCTGAAATCCCAGTGAAATGAGGATAAGGAAATAAAAGGACATAAATTAATAAGGACAAAAAGTGAGCACAGATGACAGCAGATGAGAGATATCAACCAAATATTGGAAATTAGGAACATCTGGATGAAGGGACATGACCTACTTGAGTTGCATCTTAGTTCTGTTACGTTCCTGCAGTGAGAAGCTTACAATAAGCAAGCTGACTTGAGCTATGGAACCCTGGAAAGGTTCTGGAACTGCAGGAGCCAGGAGTCCTGAAGGCAGAAGTAGGCAGTGAGGGAGTGGGAGAGGTTGAAAAGAGGAGGACTTTGTGCACGTTTCAAGAGATTACTTGAGGATGTGCTCCATAGAAACAAGAGAGTAAGCCACCGAACAAGGAGACCTGGAATCCAGGAAGCAAAGGGTTCAACCCAGGGGACAGTAAAAGAATTCCCCAGTAGAGGGTAAAGCCTAGCCATGTGAGGGCTCAGTCCTAATCGTCTACAGCCGAAAGTCAATAGGAAATGTCTAAAATTGAAAAGTCAAAGACTAGGAGCATACCAGTAGTATGCACATGTCATTGGTGATAAATAGCAGAAAAACAGCTAAAAGAATTAAAAGTGGTTGACTCTGGTGAATGAGGCTTGGGGGTAAAGAGAGAATAGGGTGGAGATAGCATTTCTCTTTAGAGGCCTCATATACCGAATTTTAAAAAGTGTGTATGTTAGTTACTTTAAGACACTAAACACTTTAATAGGATAGCAGTAATTATAATAATCAGCACCTCACAGGATTATTGTGAGAATTAAAGAATTGCATATGGGCCAGGCGCGGTGGCTCACGCCTGTAATCCCAGCACTTTGGGAGGCCAAGGTGGGCAGATCACGAGGTCAGCAGATGGAGACCATCCTGGCTAACACGGTGAAACCCCGTCTCTACTAAAAAAGAAAAAACAAAAAAAAAAAAAACAAAAAATTAGCCGGGCTTGGTGGTGGGCACCTGGAGTCCCAGCTACTGGGGAGGCTGAGGCAGGAGAACGGCGTAAACCTGGGCAGCGGAGCTTGCAGTGAGTGGAGATCGTGCCACTGCACTCCAGCTTGGGCGACAGAGCAAGACTCCGTCTCAAAAAAAAAAAAAGTATTGCACACGATTCGTGTGTTAGGCACCCTGAACAGTGTCTGGCACATAGCACATAGTAGTTTTACTTGTTATAGTTTAAAGTTAATTATTATTATAATAATTATTAATATTAGCCAAAATAGTACCTTCTCTTACCGTGTCTCACTCCCAACTGTGGCTAGTCTGGCACCATGCAGAATTCTGGATAAGAATGCTAGGTTTTGGCTGGGCACGGTGGCTCATGCCTGTAATCCCAGCACTTTGGGAGGCCGAGGCGGGCGGATCCTCCAGGTCAGGAGATCGAGACCATCCTGGCTAACACAGTGAAACCCCCATCTCTACTAAAAATACAAAAAAATTAGCCGGGCCTGGTGGCAGGCGCCTGTAGTCCCAGCTACTCGGGAGGCTGAGGCAGGAGAATGGCGTAAACCCGGGAGGCGGAGCTTGCAGTGAGCCAAGATTGCGCCACTGCACTCCAGCCTGGGCGACAGAGCGAGACTCCATCTCAAAAAATAAAATAAAATAAAATAAAATAAAAAAAGAATGCTAGGTTTGGTGGAGACTTACAGTCTCCAGCCTTTCTGGAGGAGGTCAGAGTTGACCAATAACATCCCAGTCTGTGACTGGTCACCCCTCCACCTCCTTCCAATGGCCACAGCTGAACTCTTCTCACTCTGTGTATCCAAGGTCATTCCAGGGTTACCTAATGTACCCTGAGGCTCAAGGTTCTGGTCTAGTAAGGCTGTCTGCCCCCAGGGGACACCTGCGTTTCTTCCCAGACATATGGCCAAGTGTTCTGTGCGACTTGTGGTTCTGCTACCAAGTAAAATTGTCCCACAAGCAAGTCTCAAGTTCAAGAAAAAACAGCATAACAAAATCACAGAAAATCACAAAGGCATCCCTAGTCCACTCAACTATAAGCTTTATTGTTGGAAATTTCGTTCATTACTTTTGTGCAATTTACTTCCCAGCCCTGGGTACTATTTTTGGCAGCTGCACCAAGCCAACTTCATAGTTAAGGTGAAGATGTGTTTTGTAGTTTTACTAATACTGCAAGTTTTAACATCTCTTCTCTGGATTTCATAACAAGTATTGCTATTTTTTCATGTCTCATATTCCCGCTGTGACAAGTAACAAAACATAAATTTATTGCAATAAATAGAACATGTAAGAATATTTGTGGTGTTGCTTAATCAGCTGGGATTTATGGGGCAACTATTCTGTGCAAGGCACTGTACTAGCTCTGAAATTTGTTATGTAAGAATATTTGTGGTATTGCTTAATCAGCTGGGTTTTATGGAACAACTATTCTGTGCAAGGCACTGGACTAGCACCGAAACTCTTGTTAATATAAACTCTCTTAATATTAGGTTGGTGGAAAAGTAATTGCTGTTTTGGCCATGAAAAGTAATTGCAAAAATCGCAATTTTGCATCAATCTCATAATTAATTGGTTTTTAATTGATTGGTTAAGTTTTTAAGAGACAGTGTGTATTTGTATTTTAAAGTAGTGAAATACAATGAGATCAAATCTGTAAAGTAACAGCAACAGCAATAGTACTTTTGTTCTTGTCAAGAGACTTTGGAAGCAAGGGAAACAGCCAGCTGCAATCTCTGCAATATGTCATCAGCAATTCTTCCCCAAACCCATCTAGATCCTGGTACTATCTAATTTAGTTTTGGATCTTTGCGGAAATTAATAGCTATAATAATTATAATAATTATGTTAGATTTATAGAACAGCTTTCCTTCCAAGAGCACAAGCCTCTTAGAGCTCTGCAGATGTTCCATAAATACATGTCCCCTAATGGAATCACAATGAGGCCACTTCTAGATGGTCTCAATATTGCTATCAAGCTTCGTGGACTGGACTGACCTGTGCACAATTGAAAAGGGGCTCTTCACATCGTGCCTTCTAGGAATAAGCTTCCCACAGAGTTGTATCTAGGAAAGGAATTCTATAGCCAATGTGGTTTGGTGAATAAGAAGCCTTTTTTTGTTATTTTTTAAATGAATGGATGATATATAATGCTATCACAATGCTATTCGCAATCAACAAGTGAATGCTGACTATGCAGTAAATACAGTATAAGGAATAGGGAAACATAACCTGAATTTCATCTTTTTTTCCTCATGTCTCTGAACTTTAAGTCCCTAAAGGCCAGGGTTTTGCCTTGCTTTGTGACTTCCCTTGGAGTAAATACAGTGACAACCTATGTTAGAGGATTTTGTTTTTATTATTACCATCCAAACAATCTTAAGGAAAGACTGTTTGAATTAGGAACTGGGCTATTTTGGAAGATGCCATTTCTATTAATTTTCTATTAAGTTTTTACTAGATTTTTTTTCTTTGCTTTGTAGAGATCTGGAGCTATAAAGAAACTGTGAAGTGCAAAAATGTGTAAAATGGATGTAATACCAGGATTTAAGGTGTAGGGGGACAGCAGTATGTCTCTTTCAACATCCCCATCTGGAATGGATTAGTGTTAATGAGTCACTTAATTCTTAAATTGATACAAAAGCATGGGCACCAACTCCCCTGTCTCATGCTGTGAGCAACTCTCAGTCTCACTGGGAAGGACTGACTTGGAAAACCATTTTTCCATAAAACAGTCTGTGATTGATAAACAAGCATTCATGTAGCAACCCATTAAACCAAACAAACAAAAACAAGTTTCAGATGGCCTTGACACATGGAAGAGTGGAAGAGTGTTACCTGGTGGACTCCTGCTTGTAGATGTCAATGATATTTTCCACCAGCAGGTTCCTCTGAAGTCCATATACCCCATGTCTATCCAAAACCACTTCATGTCTACAGGATGGGCAGCGGAATCGGCCCCCTGATGCCATGGTGGTGCCTCCTCTTGTGGGCAAATACGGGTTAGAGGCCTGTTCTTGCCAAGTAAGAAAAAAGGAATTGGGTAATGCCACAAGTAGCTTCTCTGAGACTTATTTTCACTCTCTGCTACTACAAACAACATGAACTTCTACTTTAAGCTTGCCATAAGATCATCCCTCAGGGCTTTCTCAGCAAGTGGTCCTGAAACACGGGGTCAGACCTTATCCACAGTCATATGCGAACATACCACTGTCTACGTAAGATATTTTTCCATTCAACATTTTCAGAACCAAAAGTTCCAGCCAGAAACTCCACATTAAAGTCTTCAGCAATTACTTATTTATAGTTTTGAAACACATTAAATGGTTTAATTTTTAAAAATATATGATTCTTACTATTAAAATAAAACTAGATTTGGGAGTAAAGAGGACACAAACCAAATCATTAAAAGAAACATGATTTTCTTGAAAGTAAATGCAACTTTATAAAATTTCTTTTGTTTGTTTGTTTGTTTTTCTTTTTTTGAGACAGAGTCTCACTCTGTTGCCCAGGCTGGAGTGCAATGGCACAATCTCGGCTCACTGCAACCTCCACCTCCTGGGTTCAAGCAATTCTCCTGCCTCAGCCTCCCAAGTACCTGAGATTATAGGTGCCCGCCACCATGCCCAGCTAATTTTTTTTTTTTTTTTTGTATTTTTAGTGGAGATGGGGTTTCGCCATGTTAGCCAGCCTGGTCTCGAATGCCTGACCTCAGGTGATCCACTGGCCTTGGCTTCCCAAAGTGCGGGAATTACAGGTATGAGCCACCGCGCCGGCAACCTTATAAAGTTTTTTAAAGGATTTCACCTCAATGTTAAGCACTTGATTCCAAGAGAAGGGAATCTTTTCCACCCCCTCCCCCCAACCAAATTCCAAACAAACCTACCTGGAAAATATCACTGGCACATTTCCTACACAGGTTGTGCTGACAGGGAAGAATGACCACAGGTTTCGTGAACATCTCTAAGCAGATGGGACAGATGAGTTGCTTCTCTAAGTTATCCATGGTCTGCTGCTCTTTGGAAAAAGACTTGTAATTCAGAGATGCGCTCATCTCCTTGCCGTCCCCAAGTGTGCTGCCAGGGAAGGGTGCTGCAAGTGGCTCCAGCAAGTGTTTCCTGGATATTATTCCAGGGATTGTGTGATCAAGTGTCCTTTACGTTTCTCTCGGTGGAGGACATTGTTTCAGGCCCTGGTTTGGAGTGGGTGCCGGAGCTGTTTTTAGCAACCTGCAGTCACGTGATGTGGGCTGACTTGTCCATATAAGCCAGTGACAGGAGGATGGATCCTGACAGGTGACAAGCAGGAGTCAACATTCTTGCCCCAGGGAGTGAAGAGAGTGGGTGGGAAGGAGGATTACAAACCCCATTTAGACAGGGTTGTGAAGAGAAGGAAGTCAAAGCTGACAGTTGTCAACAACAAATGCAAATGTGCATGCCTAGCCACTGAACCATGCCCTCTGTGAACACTCACTGAGAATTTGGCGACAGTTTCTCCAGGAAGGGGCAGAACGTAGCACAGAGTCTGACTGTGTGACTAATGCCAGCCCTGTCTTGAGAGTGTAGGAACTGAGTCACCGAAAGTAGCCTAATGGAGCCTTCTTAGGTGAAAATGAACAAAACATGTCTTGAAAATTGTTATCCTGGCTTCACAAGGGCAATCATCAAAAAGACTTTCTTAATGTTAAGTATTTCACCTTTGTCAGCTGGGGTTGTGGTCTTTGAAAAATTACAATTTAAAAGCTAAATTCAAATCTTCACCATAAAGGTATCCACCTAATAAATAAATAAATACATGCATAAATAAAAATTCAAAACCAGTGAATGATCTAATTATTTGAGAAAAAAGTTATATGATAAAACAACTCTAGTATGCTGTTTGCTCTTCCGCATTGCTTTCCTCTTCCTTGGCCCTCTTTCATCCTATACTGCCCCACCTCCTACACACACCCAAAAACACAAAGCAAATTTGATAGTCTTTTACTGATTATTTAAATTCTTAAATTATATAATAGTTTGCAACAATAATCAGTAATGTGGTAGCAACTGGCAGGGGCCTGGGGGTGGCAAATCTATTATTTCATTTTGTCATCCCTTGGGGGACAGTTACCAGTGCCATTGACAAGTGAAGTATAAATGGAGTCCTATTTCCATACCTGCATTTCATCTGCCTCCAAAATAACTATACTCCCTTGCATTTCCCCTTCCTCCAAGGTGACTTTTTAAACCATAGTTTCCCTGGTCATTTCTAATATTCTTGGTCTGCTCTTGAGTCATAAACATCGATTCTGACATTCATTGGGATTTTGTGAAGCGACAGTTTAACCAATATATATTGTATTTAAAAATTTTTAAATCAGATCAAAAATGAAAAAGAAATCCATGTCTGTTTATTTGTGATAAATTTTGGCTTTCTTTCTCCTTGATTTTAAAAACCTGGGACAATGAACACATTTTGTTAACATATCCCTGGTGTGAATTAGATTACCAGTGAAGCGTAGGTCAGTGTGACTGGTTACGTGTGGTCTTAGTGCTGTGTGCACAGAGAGCTTATTGAGAATCTAACAAGCTCTATTAATTAATAATAAGTTATATGTATTCATAAACATATCGGGGATCTTTAGAGAATTATCTTAGTCCTTTCAATATTTATTTAGCAACTACAGTGAGGACAGGGACTGGTAAAATTTTTTTACTGAATTACTTTGGTTCACCCAGCCTAGACAGTTAATTGTGTTTATCAATTCATGGGCTGTGGAGGGGAGGTCTGAATACAATATGTGAGATATTTTCTAGGAAAGATTAAGTTTCTACTGCCAAAGACCTTGCAATCTAAGTAAAAGCACTTAAACTAATCATGCACGTTGCAGCAAAGTCTTTTCTTGTAGAAGGAATTCATTCCTTCAAAATATATTCATTGGATATGTGTAGTGTGTCCCCATTGTGTGGGGCTCTGGGGATTGAAAGATGAACAAGACATAGGTCATTGTCCTCAAGGAGCCCAGTCGAAGAGTGGAGATGAGACGTGCACACACACAACATAGTACAAAATAAAATGTGATAAAGAGTGCAAGCCAAAAAGTACCTGAGACAGGTCTCAATCGAGAAAGTTTGTTTTGTCAAGGTTAAGGGCGCGTGCCAGGAGGCAGGTCTGTGTCTTTCTCCAAAGATTTTGGAGGCTTTAATATTTAAAGGGAAAAGGATGGATATTGGAGAAAGAGAAAAAAAATTTCTCAGTTGTGGGTATAGATAAGAGGCAAACGGTTGCATTCTTTCGAGTCTTTGATCAGTCTTTCACCAAATACATAATTTACATGTTGGGGCTGGGCGGTAGGTAGAGGAATAATAGTCATTTATGTCTTCCTCTAGCTCAGTGAGTCTGCATTTTTACATCAGAGGAAGAAAGCAGATATGTATTTGTCTCAGGTGAGCAGAGAGATGACTTAGAGTTCTGTCCTTTGTACCACACCTGTGAAGATAAGCTGTCAATTTACACTGTCAGGGTAGAATTCAATAAAACTGTTTTAAGGTAAAGATATTGGGGCCTATAAGGAATTTCCCAGTGTGCAAACTGTAAGGCAGGTATGCAGCTTTTAAATCTTTGTAGCTATCTTACTTAGGAATAATGTGGGAGGCAGGTTTGCCTGACGCAGTTTCCAGCTTGACTTTTCCCTTTGGCTTATGATTTTGGGGTCCCAGGATTTATTTTCCTTTCACAACAGCTACAGCAATTCAGGGTAGGAGGAATCAGAGGGCTTCATGGGTGGGGGTAGTGTTTGAACTGCTGCACTGAGGATCTCAGAGGGATGGACGTGTAGTTAGGTGGGGCATGGCTGGGGCTTTCCAAGAGAAGGCACAGAAGCAGCAACATGGGCATGCACAGGCGTGCAGGGGATCTCCGAGCCATGGTGGCTTGAGTTGGAGGGCAGGCATGCTGCTCAAGCATTGGCTGGCCATGGATACTGCAAAGAGTTTTTAACACTTAATAAATTAAGCAGCAGGAATTCGTTAAAAGTTTCTCACTTCCGTGAGAGCAGTGGTTGGTTAGATTGATCTTTCAGTGAGAATTGAGTTAGATTAGCATGAAGGTGACTGGCTAAAGACCAGATCAGAGGCTGTTGCCAACAGTCCAGGTGAGAGATTGGGAAGTCCTGGCACAGGTCATGGTAGTGGGGAAGGAAAGAAGGAAATGATCCCTGGGGCTGCTATGAAAGTAGAATCCACAGAGATGACTCAGATGCGTGAGCCTGAGTGACCGATGATGTGAGAGGCTGCAGAGTGAGTCAGAGACAGTCAGGCTTTCTCTCTACTTCTGCATCTACCTCGCTTTGTGGTCTTGGAAGGTGACCTCACCTAGGAGGATTTCAGCTCTGCCCTCTGTAAGTGAGTGGGGTTCATAACCTAGCTCAGCAGCATTCGTAGAAAAAAACAAAAACCTCTGAAATAGTATTTTCTTTTAAGAGCCCGAGGGTCACTCTGTTGCCCAAACTGGAGTATAGTGGCGCAGTCATAGCTCACTGTAACCTCAAACTCCTGAGCTCAAGCAACCCCCCACCTCAGACCCCTGAGTAGCTGGGACTACAGGTGTGCACCACTAGGCCCGGCTAATTTTTTAATTTTTTTTGCAGAGACAAGGGTCTTGCTATGTTGCCCAGGCTTGAACTCCTGGCTTCAAGCCATCCTCCTGCCATGGCCTCCCAAAGCTCTGGGATTACAGCGCTGATCTCTATCTTCCTTTCTCTGTCTTTTTTTTTTCTCTCTCTGTTCTTTCTTGCTCCCTGCCTTTTACTTTTTCTTAGAACTGTCCCTGGAGGCTACACAGGAAACCAGCATGAATCCCACAGGACTAAGAGCCCAGTTGATGAATGTCAATGAAAAAGAGTAAAACTCTGTAAAATATTTGAAAAGATTTACTCTGAGCCAAATATAAGAACCATGACCTGTGACAGCCCCAGGAAGTCCTGAGAACAGGTGCCCAAGGTGGTCAGGCTACGTTTAGTTTTATAAGTTTCAGGGAGACATAAGACATCAATCAATATATGTGGGGGTATACATTCATTTGGTCTGAAATATGGGACAGCTCGAAGTGGGGGCTTCCAGGTCATAGGTAGATTCGAAGATTTTCTGATTGGCAGTTGGTTAAAAGAGTTAAGATATTACCTAAGGACCTGCAATTTACAGTAAGGTATGTCTGGGTTTAGATAAGGGGTTGTGGACACCAAGGTTCTTGTGCAGAAGATGCTTCCAACTAGCAGACTTCAGAGGGAATAGAAGTTAAATCTTAGTTAAATCTCTCTCGGATCAGGGAAAAGACCTGGAAAAGGAAGGGATTCTCTACAGAATATAGATTTTCCTCACAAGAGACAGTGTTACAGGGCCATTTCAAAATATTTCAAGGAAATATATTTTGGGGTAAAATACTTTAATTTCTTTCAGGGCCTGCTATCTGTCATATAATGCTATACTAGCATCAGATTGGAATTTGGTATCTTATTGCTACAAAGAGTCTGTTTTTTCAGTCTTAAGATCTCTGTTTTAGTGTTAATGCTGGTCAGCTGAGCCTGAATTCTAAAAGAAGCTAGAAGGAGGCATGTGTGACTCTATCTTCCCATGATGGCCTGAAATCATTTTTTAGGTTTACTTTGGAACGACCTTGGCCGAGAAGGGGCATCCCATCAGTGAGTTGGGGGGCTTAGAATTATATTTTTGGTTTACCAAAATATACCCTGAAAATCTGAGACAGGTCTCAGTTAATTTAGAAAGTTAATTTTGCCAAGGTTGAGGATGCACGCCTGTGACATGGCCTCAGGAGGTCCTAACAACATGTGCCCACGGTGATCAGAGCACAGTTTGTTTTTATACATTCTATGGAGACATGAGACATCAATCAACATATGCAAGATGAACATTGGCTTGGTCTGGAAACGGGACAGCTTGAAGCAAAGGCGGAAGATTCGAAGCGGGGAGGAGGATTCTAGGTCATAGGTAGAAAAGAGGAAAAATGGTTGCATTCTCTTCAGTTTCTAATTAGCCTCTCCATTTATGCATTTATTTCAGTGAGCAGAGGGGCGACTTTGAATAGAATGAGAGGCAGATTGGCCCTAAATAGTTCCCAGCTTAACTTTTCCCTTAGCTTAGTGATTTGGGGGCCCCAAGATTTATTTTCCCTTCACAACATGAATAATTACCACCTTCCTCTCTGCGTTCTCTTTTCTTCATTTCTTGCTCCTCCCTGCTCTCAGACACCAGTCCATGGGGTGGGTGTTTGAGCTGGAAATGGGACACAGGAGGGAGTGCTCTGCTCTAAGGAGAAATCAGAACATTTTGTTCACTCCCAAATCATTCATAGGGTCCAGGAGATTGGGGAAATTCTGGACCTGAATCAGAATTTAAGTCATCTTCAGGCTGTGGGATTTGGAGTGGACCTGAGCCTGTGCTGGACATGAAAACCAGCTGATAAAAGAAAAAATTTAGACAAATTGAAATTAACAAAATTTAACTGAGCAAAGGATGATTCACGAATGAGGCAGCCCTCAGAATCAGAATAGGTTTAGAGATTCAAGGGCTGCCCCATGGTTGGATAAGATTTATGGACCGAGAAAGGGAAGTGATGTACAGAAAGCAGAAGTGAGGCACAGAGTTAGGTGGACTGGTGACAGCTCAGCATTTGCCTTACTTGAACCTGGTTTAACAGCTGACCACCTGGGATTGGCTGAGACTCAGCGACCTGTTACAAGAGCATGTTACAGTCTGTTTAGACACCCAATTGGGTGACAGTTCACTATGTACAAGAAACCTTTAGGTGAAACCTAAAATATATATGAAGGTAGCTTTAGGTCAAACTTAATTTAACAAAGCGTAGTCTCCTGAAGGTATTTTGGTTTATATAGAAGGAGTGCACTGCTTCCTCCACGTCCACCCCCACTCTCACCACACATATCAGGACAGAGGCTAGAAACTGATCAGGAGCAATTACACAGGGAGCTGCCATGGTTGGAAGCCCTGGTTGCCCCTCATTTCTGAGTCCCACCAGCCTGGGGCTGGAGTATGTTTAGACACATTGAAAAACTGAAGCAAAGTTACCACCACCCTCCCCTCTTTCAACAGTTTTCCAGTCTCCCAGATACATCTGGGGAAATTAGATGGGTCCCTAGGAACTGAGTGTGCACCCAACGGTGGATGTGACACTGAAGAGTGACAACAGAAAAAGAAGGCTTTTGACCTCTTTCAACCTGTAGCTGCCAGGCCAAATGGAACCAGGCATTTTCAGGGGCCAGGGCCCAGGAATGAGATGTAGATCTGCAATGGAATTCTGACATGACCTACCTGGAGTTAGGCCAAATTTCACAAGTAAAGGGCACGGTCTGTCCTCACTTAAGACACCAGCAGCAAACTCTGGGGTTCCCAGATCCTGCACTTCTGACGAACTGGCTACAAATTTGGGGGTTCCCACTACCTCCTTGGTTTGGGTAGAATGACTCACAGAACTCAGGAAACCATATTTATTATTACAGTTTTATTAGAGCCAAAAAGAATACAAATTAAGACTGGCCAAAAGAAGAAATTCATAGGGGCAAGGTTGCAGGATGTCCCAAATGTGAACTTCCATGTCCTCTCCCAGTGGAGTCAGGATGCATCACCCTCCTGGCACATGAATGTGTAACAATGCACACAGAGTGCTGTTAACCAGGGAAGGTCACCCGAGCTTCTGTGTCCAGAGTTCTTATGGGGGCTTCATTATGGAGGCATGATTGATGGAATCATTAGCTATGTGACTGATCTCAATCTTCAGCTTTCTCCTTGCCTCCCTGGAGGTTGGGCTGACATCATGTGGCTCAAAGCCCCAAGATTCTCATCTCATGGTTGTTCTTTCTGACATGGCCGGCCCCCATCCTCAGTTATCTCATTAGCATAAACTATCAGGGCCCACGATGAATAACAAAGGCATGTCTGTCACTCGAGAAATTCTAAGGATTTAGAGGCTCCCACTCAGGGACTTGGGACAAAGACCAGCTAAGTTCTTTATTATACAGTAAGAGCTCAGTGTGTTTTTCATCTAGGGAAGACAGGAAGGGATGCTAAAATTATTTTTACTACTATACCACTACAACAAATATGATAAATATGTACTGAGTACCCATTACTTCATGTCATAGCTCCCTGTCTCTGGTATTATTATCTCCACTGAGTCAACTGTGGCTGAGCAAGTTAAGTAGTTGCCCTGAGTCACGTGGCTGCTGAAACTGTGATGCAGACTAAGAGACACATCTTTTGAGTACAGAGCCCATGACCTCACCCACTAAGCTGCACCACACCCATGCTTTAGAAGGGCACTGTCCATAAAAATTTCCACTAATTATGGAAATGTTCTATATCTGTAGTGTCCAATCTCTAGCCACTTGTGGTTCTTGAGTACTTGGAATGTGCACAGTGCAGCTCTGAAACTAAACTTTAAACTGTATTAATTTAAACTTATATTTAAATGTCCACATGTGGATAGTGGTTATTATACTAGACAACCAGTCCTGGAACACGAGATATAAAAAAATATTGGGGGCAAATTCAAATGCATATGAAGGACTCTCCAGCAAAAACTGGGTCACCGTCTTTTGGTGATTTTGTACTCTCTGGTTAGAGTGATATGAATCTCTACTCGCCCCAGTGTGGTCAGAAGAGCAGCACCGATTCTTCATTGTAACTGTCAAAATAGGTCAGAGTATTCTGTGAACAGGAGACATTAGAAAATCCCAAAGAATCCTGAACATTTCAGAACATCCTCAGCATTTCATTTACCTATGTTCTCTGTTGTGTCTTTGGTGCAAGTAATTGCAATTCCAGGTATTTGAAAATAATCCAGCCTTAGTTTAAGGAGCCATTTTTTCATCAAACAGAACAGAGAATTTATGGTTAGATGGAGAGTAGAGCTAAAAGGAAATAAAAAACAGATATGGTTTGAAGCAAAACAGTGAGCAGAGAGAATGCAGTCCTGATGAAAGAGAAAACAAGAGGAGTCGGAAGACTGATCTTACTCTTGGCTCAGCCTCTAAGGTAGAAAGGAAGTATTCTTGCTTTCTTGTGCCCACTGCAAGTGAGAAAGGGGGTGACCGACTAAAGAATTAAAACAGGGAAAGAACATCAGATGATGTGGATGTGAAGGCAGAGAGCTGGTGATTGCTGAAGAAGGAAGTTTAGTTGGGCTGGAGCACTAGGGCAACAGTGGACCAAAACTTTCAGGTCAACTCCAGCACCAATATAATCTGAGAATTATTTTAATCCCATGCCAAAACAAAGGTCAACACTTAATCTTGTGCAGACCAGGTCCTCTTAAACTAAGCCAGTGAGGCTGTTAATTCTTTCTTGCAATATTCACACATGCATGTCTGCATCCACCCGTCCATCCATCCATCCATCCCTCCCTCCTTCCCTGCCTCCCTCCCTTTTTTAGTGAGAACTCCACTCATGACCAGCGGAGAGAAGGCCACACTTAATTTGGGATTTCAATGAGCTGGTGTTCCAAGCACCAGGCTCGGTTATCAGTCCTGCCAGATATAACCCATCTGACCACAGAAGACATAATGTTATTTCCTTTGGTATCCTAGAGCTCAGGGTGTGGCCCAAATAAAGCACTTTCTAACCATTATTTGGTTTAGAAATTTCCCTCCATGTAACAACTTTAAAAGTTATTCCAAAAAATATAACCCAGAACTCTCTTTCCTTACAAAGATTCTTGCCATCCCTTTGCACTGAAGACTTGACCCATGACATCTACAAAATACTTCATGTTTTCCCTCTGCCTGTGTCATCAGTCTTTTCTGTTTAGCTGTCTACCTGGCAATAAGTAGCTTGGATATGTGATTTTTAATTTTCTTTTTTTTTTTTTTGAGACGGAGTCTCGCTTTGTCACCCAGGCTGGAGTGCAGTGGTGCGATCTCGGTTCACTGCAAGCTCCGCCTCCCGGGTTCACGCCATTCTCCTGCCTCAGCCTCCGAGTAGCTGGGACTACAGGCCGCGCACCACCACGCCCGGCTAATTTTTGTATTTTTAGTAGAGACGGGGTTTCACCGTGTTAGCCAGGATGGTCTCGATCTCCTGACTTCGTGATCCGCCCGCCTCGGCCTTCCAAAGTGCTGGGATTACAGGCGTGAGCTACCGCGCCTGGCGTGATTTTTAAATTTTTAATGAAAAGAAACATCTTACAAAATCCAAAATCAAAGAGAAATGAACTTGAAAAGCACTTAACAGCAGCTAACACTGTGGCATTTCTTTCATTAGATGGTTTGCCAACTTCTCCTTGAAATCTTTTGTTCATTTGATAATCACTCCTTCAAATCTGTTGTTTATAAATTTTACTTCATCATAAAGATCTCTGAGGAAACGTTAGAAAAATGAACACATTTTACTTTCCCCTGAACACTTCTTGGAAATAAGAAACACTCATTATATATGTGCCAGAAATAAGCAGCGACAGTCCCAACAAGTAGCGAATACTTTAGCCCAAGGTCTTCCCAATGGCCCATGTCTGAACTCCACACGTTGGCGCCACCCTCCCCACCCACATCCACCCCCACTTCTCCTCCACCTCAGCCTCCTAACTGATTTCTCTGAATTCACTCTTGCCTTCTGCAATCCACTTCTCACAAGTCACCCCTTATTTAAATCCTATTAATGATCACATCACCTCTAGGATAAAGGTATTAATCCTCACTGTGGTCCCAACACCTGATGCGATCTGGCCCTTGCCTATCTCTCTGACTTGCACTGTCCAAAGAAATAAGATGTATGTGACAAATATGTGCCATATACATGATTTTAAATTTTGTAATAGCCACATTTAAAAAACCTAAAAATAAATAAAAATAATATTATTTTACTTAACCCCAGAACATCTAAAATATTATCATTTCAACATGTAACCAATACTGTTTAAAAGTGAGATGTGCACACAGAGACAGTTTTTCCTCTTCCTTTCCTATATGGAGATCTTTTACTTCATTTCCTTTGCTTTATTGCCCTGGTGAGAGCTGAAAACACCCTTGCCTTGGTCTTGGTCTTAGGAGGAAAGCACTGTTCTTTAATATCAAGCATAATGTAAGCTGCATGTGTTTCACTTATGTCCTTTATCAGGTTGAATAAGTTCCCTTCCCCTCTAAATTTGCTGACAGTTTTTAAAAGCAGGAATGGATGTTGAATTTGATCAAATGCTTTTTCTGCATCTGCTCAGATGATCACATGATTTTTTTTCTTTAATCTGTTTAATGTTATGAATTTGAATGTTGAGCCAGTCTTGTATTCCTGGGATAAATCTCACTTAGTCATAATGTATTTTCCTTTTTATATGTTGTTGGATTTACTTGGCTAAAATTTTGTTGAGAATTTTTGCATCTATATTCATAAGCTATATTGGTCTGTAGTTTTCTTTTTCTGTAATGTCTTTGCCTAATTTTGGTATCAGAGACTTCATAGAATGAGTTGGAAAGTACTCCTTTTTCATCATTTTTTTGGAAAAATTTGTATATAATTGGTATTTTTTTTCTTCCTTAACTCTTTGGTAGAATTCAGTACTGCAGCCATTTGGGCCTGGTGTTCTCTTTATGAGAGATATAAGTTACAACATGTAAAGTACCTAGAGCTGTGCTCGGCTTGTAGGAAGTGCTGGGTTGATGTTGGCTGTTAATTTTTTTAAAGTCATCCCTATTTCCAATTTAAAAATACTGTTTATTTCAGAAAACTTAGAAAATAGTTTAAAATTTTAAGGAAAATATATCACAGTAATCATACTACCAAAGATCATTATTATTGTTAACATTTTAATGCATGTTTCCAGTCTTTTTTTTTTCTTTTTCTTCTTCTTCTTTTTATTTTATTTTATTTTTTTTTGAGACAGGGTCTCCCTCTGTCGCCCAAGCTGGAGTGCTGTGGTGCAATCACTGCTTACTGCAGCCTCAACCTCTCAGGTTCAAGAGATCTTCCTACCTTACCCTCCCGAGCAGCTGGGATCACAGGTACATGCCACTGCATACAGCTAATTTTTGTATTTTTTTTTAGAGACAGGGTTTCACCATGTTGCCCAGGCTGGTCTCGAACTCCTGAGTTCATGGGATCTGTCTGCCTGGGCCTCTCAAAGTGTTGGGATTATAGGCATGAGCCACCATGCCGGCCTCTTTCTAGTCTTTTCTATAAATAACTTATGCTTGTTTATATTGCTTATTGTTTATATTGTGCTATACTTTATTTCTAAGCATGATTATTAACATTTCCCATGTCAATGTAAGTTCTTAATAAATACAATTTTGAGGGCTATATATATTTCATTACATAGCCACACCATAATATATCTAACCATCATATTGTATTTTTAGCATTGTTCTTCCTACTTTCCCTACACAGTAGATCCAAGCACCTCTTTCTAAGCACTTCCATATATATTTATAAAAACACATATACAAACCCTTAGACTAATTCCCCCAGGCCTTCACTGTGTGATGCTATGCTTGCCAGGCCTCTAGGTGCTGAAATGTGTCGAATCTCTGCAGTTTGCCAGGGAAATGACACTTTATGTTTCTGTTTCTTCCTTCCTTGCACACTGATAACAGCTAATGTTTATTTTGTGTTTACTATGTGCCAGGCACTGTACTAAGGCTTTTACATGTTATATCTTAATTAAAAGTGGGTATCATTATTATATCCCCATTTGAGAAACACAGACACTGAAGCACCGAAATATCAAGCAACCTGCCTGTGGTCATGCAGTTAGAAGTAGCAAAGCCAAGAAAGGCCATCAGGTTTCACAGTCTGCCTGACTAACCACTATGCATTACTGCTTCCTGATTTATACCTTTGAGCTTTGTACGTGAATTCCATTCCCAGTTTGGGTTGCTGACTCTGAGATATCCTTTGAGTTCTGGCCCAGGTCACCTCCCCCAAACGTGTGTCCTCCACTGGGTTTTGGGTGTATTACTTGCTATTCCTTTGACTTATTACTTACTTCTTGCTCTTTCGGTCACTTAAAGTTTCACTGCCAGTTCCTCCCCTCAGCCAGCCAGAACGCTCATAATCCCAAACTAGAAACTGGGACATGTCATCTGATAAAAAAATTCTTTTTCTTACTTTGTGAATTTGTTTTTATGAACATCATGATGTTATATTTCAAGTAATTTACAATACATTCAATTAAAAGACTATTGAAAATAATAAAACAAGGTAAAAATGGAGACCACCCTAGAAAATGAAAGATAGCAATAAACCATAGCATGTTGTATACACTGGTAACAAAAGTATACAGGTTGCCTAGGACCCTAAAGAAATATCATTTATTTGCTGCACTCCTCACAAAGGATAATACTGTATTTCTGCTTTTGTGTGGAAGATTTGTGTTTTGTCTTGTAAGAACTGCGGGGTGGCTTCAACAGCTTTTTTTCTAGAAAATTAGGATAGGGAGATTTTATTACCAGAAAAGTCTTTGTGTTCTGTTTAGTCTCTGAATCTTTCAGTGAGTGTGTGGATGTGTGTTTGAGTTTTACTCATTTTGTTTTTGTCTTGTCTTTGCTTAACAAAATTACGCTCAAGGACTGCCCTAGATAAAATTTTTATCCAATTAATTCTCTCTCATCGCTGGTCTCTAGTTAATTCTCCACAGTTACTTCCACTGGAGGACAATGACATAAGAACCTCCTCCAACGGCAGCCCCTGTGTCCAGGGACTTTATGCACTCACCTCCCCAGGGCTACCTTTTGCCTTATCTATCCACCTCGGATCTGTCCTCTGTCCGGAGCCAGGCAGCCCGCCCGGGGCCGAACAGTTCCTGCTTCCTCGGCTGAACAAACGTTCAAAGTAATCAGTGCCCGTTTCCAAGTTCTCTGTTTCTTGTTTTGTTTTCCCTGAGGGTCCCCCCGAACGATGGGCAGCTTAGCCTCAGATGAGTCCCTGGAAATGCAGACATCTTATCACAAATCATAAAGGATTTTGAGGGATAATATATGTGACGGCAATCTGTCTCTATTTTGAAGCAGAAATAATTGTATTTCGTGAATTTCCCCCAATTAAATGGGTCTAAAAATCTAAAGCTAGAAGGATAAACTGCTAGCACCCACCACTCCTTGTCTGGGAAATTTTAGAGTGGTAACCTGGAGCTCGCCCGACTCTTCACTTGCCTTCGTCTGACTTTTCAGCTCTAGTTTGGGCTGAGAGAATCGAAAGAAAAACCGTACGGAACAGGAAAGAAAACTGGAGGATGCGGGCATCGATCCCGCTACCTCTCGCATGCTAAGCGAGCGCTCTACCATTTGAGCTAATCCCCCAGGGCTGGGCACGGCTCGTTATCTGTTCCTCTAGAGAAGGGTCAGAACACTCAGCACTGAAGACAGATTTCTTTGGGCCAAAGCAATAAAACAAAAGAGCCGCTCCTTCGAGCCGGAATCGAACCAGCGACCTAAGGATGGCCACGGACACGCGCCTACAGTCCTCCGCTCTACCAGCTGAGCTATCGAAGGGAGCGGACAATAGCTCCTGGGTGCTGCCTTGTCTCTGTAACATTGTGTCATTTTTAGGCTTCGTCTTTTTGGTATTGTGTTCTCTCTCTTTCTGATTCCCAGGTTCCGGGAGTACCAGATCTCTCTTCCCGCGGACCTCCCACCTCCTCACGGCAGCCGTTGCGAGCCCTCGGGTCGCAGAAGCTGCCCGGGGCTCTGAGGAGAGGGCCCCGCCCGGCCCCCTGGAGCTGGCGCTGCCTCCGGTGTGACTCGGGGGCCCGGCAATGCCAAAGACGGGTTAGAAAGATGCAGAAGCCGTGACCCGGCAGTCGCTGGGCCGAGCGGAGACCCACAGCTGCGCTGGGAACCTGCCCGAGCACGTCCCCGCGGGGGGATAGCTAAAAAAATTACCGCGCAGGCTGGGAGGCCCAAAATGGGGAGAACGCGCTAGACTTTCCAACTACTTGTTGGAATGCAATGTGTTGTTGAAGGCACCCAAGAAAAGGGACATTAAGTCATCGGGAGCTGGAAAAAAAACCGCACTTGTCTCCTTCGAGCCGGAATCGAACCAGCGACCTAAGGATGTCTCCTGCTGAGGAAGTAGCTACAGTCCTCCGCTCTACCAGCTGAGCTATCGAAGGGACGTGTACGCATATTGGCATCCCCTGAGATTCAGCACAGAAGAATCGGAGCGTCAGTCCAGGCAGCCGGGAATTGCACTGAGCGCAGCGCCCGAGAGCCGGCCTGTGTGCTCTACGCGTGCGCAGAAAGACAGCGCGCTCTGGCTCGCTAGCCTGACCCGGTAAAGGCCCTCAACCCAGGTGTCTGGGGCCCGCGGTGCCAAGACCCTGCGACTCTACCGCCCCCCCTTATCGTACTTTTCCTTTACCAGCCTGCGTTGCCCTTTAAAGTGGTTGCCGAGTGTGTTCTCAACACGCAGTAATTCAACGGCCAGTGGAGGAGTTGCGTGGTAGACCAGTGGCGCAATGGATAACGTGTCTGACCACGCATCAGAAGATTGTAGGTCCAGCTCCCGCCTGGCTCGGCATTTTTGTCACCTGAGGTTAACAAACCAGAAATCATTACTTCCTCTAGCGTCCCCAGACTGCGAATGCCAGCAGTTTGGACTTCTGCAGTGTCCGTTGCACTTTGAGCCCGGGAGGCCTTACCAGCGCCGCCCGTCCAACTCCCGCGGGGTGAAGGGAAGGCCCCGAGGCTCTCGGGACGCCCCCGGTCGGCAAGCCGGGTTAGGAAGACGCCACTGAAGTCCGAGGTTCTGTAGACAGAGCTGGTTCCACCGCATCTACTTTAAGACATCAGAGTCACTAAGTTCCTAGAGAAAGTCCTTTCACCAACCCCGGCTAAGCAAAGAGAGGGAAGAAGATTAAGATTACATAAAATGTCTTTTTGATCTGGTTCCTATTTTATGTTTAATTTTAACAAAGTTATTCAATCTCAAATAAGCCTATAATCCTGCTTTGTCGGCCTATTTTTGTAAGGTCATAGTCAGCGTTTATAAATTGTTAAAGGTTTGCCGCCATATTCCCACTCAGTTGTTAGCGTAGCATAAAAACCATCCAACGACCTGGGTTTTGCCCTTAGGAATCTTTTAACCAAGAAGGCATCATGTTGGTTTGGGCAAACTGAGTTTCTGTGTTAATGTTATTATAGTAATATTTGTGGAAGGGAGATTGGAATTATTTCTTAAATCTCCCTATAAGATAGTAGTTCCCAAAAGTAAAAGCTTTAATAAAACGTAAAATTAGGAAAGAGAAAATACGAAGTTAGAGAAAAGGAAAGGGCTAGCTTTTTAAGTGGGAAAGCGGCTTCCTTAAGGCTGCACAAACATAAGGAGATTATTTTTGTTTCCTGGTGAACATTTTTCCATTTTTGCATGTAACAAGCTGACGTATCTTTAAAGTTACACAGCGTTTCTGAGAGTTTGAGAAAATGACCTCTGAGAGGTGGGGGAGGTGAGTTGTACCCCTCTGGCTCAAGTTCATGGACAGAACCATGTAAATTAGGCTAAGAGAAAAGAGCCTCCTTTTAGTCCTACTTTCTCCTTATTTTACAAGAGTGGCAAGCAGGGTGTTTATTAAATTATTTTTATCATTATTTTTTAGAAACAGAGTCTTGCTTTGTTACCCAGATTGGGGTACAGTGGTGCAATCATAGCTCACTGCAGCCTCAAACTTCTGAGCTCAAGTGATTCTCCTGCCTTTACAGGCATGCACCACCTCACCTGGCTGTAGCTTTGTTGCCCAGCCTGGTCTTGAACTCTTGACTTCAAGTGATCTTCGACTTCAAGTAATCTTCCAGCCTCGGCCTCCCAAAGTGCTGGGATTAAGGCTCAAGCTACTATACCTAGCCAAGCCCTTTTCCCCAACAGCCAACCTTACTTGAGTAACAGGTTTCAGGGAGGCCAAACATGCATGATTTTTGGCCTTCTTACTTGTAAGTGACAGAAATTCACAAGAGCTAGTATAAGCAAGACATTTATTATAATGATACAAGGGTGTCCCCAAGAAACCAAGGATGAAATGTCACTAGGCATCCTTAAAGGTTTCTCTGTCAGTGCTTCTCAGCTCCTCTCTAGTGCACACAGTTGGAAACATGGTGCTGTCCCCCACCCTAAAAGTTCTGGAGCTTTATTCTTCATGGTCTATCACATGGAGAGTCACTTCTCTTTCTCAGGCCTGACTGCAAAACTCTCCATTATTCTTGGCCTCACTTAGGTGCTCACCCACTGTGTCCAGGGATCAGGATTACATGTATGAAGGTTGGGCGCATATGACTACACCCCTTCCTCCCCAGGAGTACATTGAAAAGATGATAAAAATATATAAAAGAAAAGAAAATCTATTGCAACATGGAAAACTACAGTAGGTATAATTAACAAACAGACATTTTAAATAACTTCTGGAAGGTGAAAATCAAATGAGATTATAATGGAGAAAAGCACAGCTCCAAATGCACACTCTGAAAGCTAGCAGAGACAAAACCATTCTCCCCATGGAGCTCATAAGAGACTCCAGGCACAGAGAGAGCAGCACAGAGGTCAGCCGCCCACAACATTGTGCAGCTGCTGCTGAATTTTTTGTCAGGGAGATCCCACTGGAGAATGGCTTAAGCAGAGTAGATTTGCCAGTCTAGAGTCTGTAGAGTGGTATAGGGCTAAGGAGTAGGGCAGAGTAGAGCCTAATAGAGATGGAGGGAACAGGAAGGCCACCCCACCCAACTCTTAGAGGGAGTTCTTCCTTGACTTGTCAGGTTGGGGGATCTTAGGCCAGCATGGCTGTTCCCCACCCATGCACCATAAATGCAAAGCCTGATTGTCCTCAGGACACAGCCATTTTTACAGATATCAATGTATTCATTCATATTGTGTTTACCAGACATTTGGGAGGAAATAACAACTTAAAAAAGAAAGTCCAAGATGAACAAGTTAAATAAACGACTGAGGAGAAAACAGAGATAATGCAAGGAATAGAACAGAACTATTTAACAAAAAAGTAGTTAGGGATATCCTCAGGGACGTCCAAGAGAGTGTTAACAGCAATGAAAACCAGAATACAGTGATATTAACAGGAGCAATTAGGGAAGAAGAGAGTTCCTGAATATAAAAGTATGATTGCTAAGGTGAAAAGTAACATATTGGTCATGGCTAAAGATCAACTATGAAGATATAGAAGACAGAATGGAAAATAAAAAATAAAGACATGACACTGGGTACGGTGGCTCACCTCTGTAATTCCAGTATTTTGGGAGCCCGGAGCGGGAGAATTGCTTGAAGCCAAGAGTTTAAGCAAGCCTGGGCAACAACGCAAGACCCCCATCTCTACAAAAGATACGAAAATTAGCTGGACATAGTGGTGTGCACCTGTAGTCCCAGCTACTTGGGAGGCTGAGGCAGGGGGATCTCTTGAGCCCAGGAGTTCAAAGCTGCGGTGAGCTATGATTGATTGCACCATTGCACTCCCGCTCCTGGGACAGCGTGAGATCCTGTTTCATACACACATGCGCGCGCGCACACACACACACACACACACCCCAAAAAAAAGAAAAGATAGATCCTGAAGACATAAAGAGTATCTAATATGAGCTCCAGAAAGAGAAAACAAAGACAATGCAGGGGAAAGAATAAAAGAAAGACATTGGTCCTCAGATGGAAAGGATCATGCAAGTTAGGATGAATGAAAAACAACTATGCCTGGACACAGCCTAGTGACATTCAAAAGCATTGAGGATAAAGATGAAACCCTATAACTTTCAAAGATGGAGGAAAACAAAACAAAACAAAATCTGAACAAGAACTAGGCTAGCTACAAAGGAATAAGAATTGGATTATGATCAGACTTCTCATCATCATTACTGGATGTTAGAAGACAGTGGAGCATGGCCTTCAAAGTTCTGCAGAGAAATAATTTTAAGCCTAGAATTGTATACCGATCAAAGTAGTAATCACATATGAGGACAAATAGTTCATACTTGCAAGGTCTCATAAAGTTTAAATATATGATTCCTTTCTGAAACAAATAAAAAGTAAGTAAACATTATTTGAGGTTGTTATACTGGATGGGTTCTCCAGGAAGCTGAAGCTCAAACAGAATTAGAGCACAACATTTTACAGGAGAGTAACATCTGTGAATGCAAAAGGGGAGGACACAGGATTGGGTAGAGGTAGTCATTAGACAGTGATGCAGACCTGACAAAGTTTCTGCCAACCCTCTTGGTGGCTCCAGAGCAAAGATTTCCTTTTAGAGGAGTCTCAAGTTGGGCAGAAATGGTGGGGCCCTAGCATCACCACCTTGCTCAGTCATTGGCCAGAGGCTTAGAACCTCGGCTAGAGGAGTTAACACCTGGTGGCTACTAGTTAACCATCCTCCTTGCAGCTGGGCAGTGAGTTCTTTCTTGAAAGGAAAGAACAGCATGTCTAGCAGCATGTCTCTGTATATGCCACAGATGTACTTCAGCAAAGCAAAGCAAGAATCCAAGAAGGAGGAGTACACAGGATTTAAGAAAAAAGGAAACCAACCCAGGAGCTCAATGAAAATAAAATCTCAGGTTGACAGTGATGCAGCTGGCAAAGAAAGCAATCAGGACAAATTAAGGGGAGGAAAAAAAGAGGGCTCTGGGAAGATTATTTTTCAAAAAGAAGGAGATTCTTTACAATAGTAGTGTGATTAAGGACCTGGGAGACTTAGAGATATGATAAAGGCACATGTCACTTTTCTCCAAAAGACAGAACAAAGATACTCAGGGATTTCTAAAAAAAAAAAAAAAAAGAAAAAAAAAGTCTTTATAAAAAATATGTGGTTCAAATATAAAGCAAACTGAAATATGGCACAATTTTGAGAAATTGATGGCATGGGTATTTTTGGGCTGACTTCCCTCCCCACCCCAATTTATTTGTTGAAGACCTAAACCCTAGTACTTCAGAGTGTGACTGTATTTGGAGATAAGGCCTTTAAAGAGGTAATTAAGCAAAAACAAGGTCATTAGGATAAGTCCTGATCCACTACAACTGGTGTCCTTACAAGACGAGGAGAACAGAACCCAGAGACAGCAGGCATTTGAACACACAGAGAGATGGCCACAATAAGATGCAAGGAGAAGATGGCCATCTACAAGCCATGGAGTCTAGGAAGAAACCAAACCTGCCAATACCTTGAGCTTAGACTTCTAGCCTCTAGAACTGTGAGAAAATAAATTTCTGTTTTTAAAAGCCACCCAGTCTGTGATATTTTGTTATGAGAGCCCTAACAAACTATATGGGGATGGTGAAGAAATTTGCTTTTGTACATTTGTGTTTAACCATATGTAAGTTATTTTTACATAACATGTATGGGTCAGAGTGTCCCATAATTGTCATCTAATTAAAGATATTCTCTAATAAAAATTGCTTAAGAATGAAGAAACTGAGGCCCAAAGATGTGAAATGACTTATCCAAGGTAACAGAGGGGAGAAGGGGCATGTGAGATCTCAGGCCTCCTGAGTCACAGCCAGGGCTCCTTTCTGTGGCACTGCTTGGTCTCTCTGTCCTCAGACAGACACTTGGGTTAGGGAGATTGGGCTGCTGGGAGGAAGGAGGTTGAAAGGCAGGTTCTGATGCCAGTACAGTCAGAAAATGGACATTCTGGGAATAGCAAAGTGTTCCATCTGTTAAAGGGTATTCTCTTCTCACCTCTAAATCCAAAGGTCAAATCCCTTAAATTTGTTAACAGCAATGCTCCAAGAAGGTGTGTCAAGACTCCGTGAAAAAAAAAAAAAAAAGCCATTGTTTACTGGAAAAATTATTCCTTAGACATATGTGCACTAAAGAGCTTTCAAGTTTTTCCTTTCAGTCAAGGAAACCATTCTACAGATAAGGAAGCTCTACCCGGAAAGATTAAACAATGTCTTTAGAATGACCATCCAGATTAGGGGTGCAGGGCTAGACTTAGGCTTATTGACTTATCCATGGGTTTCTCTAAATATGCACCATCTCCAAGAAGGATATTTGTGAGAAACCACAGAGATGATGTTTCTAGGTCAGAAAGGGAACTATTCTGGGGAATTCCAGGGAAGATACACTTGATTCTCATTATTCATGTAATTACATTGTATAAAGTCATTTTGAACCCTGATTTAGTGAATGCTGAAAACATTGCTCCCAGGGGATATAAAGGGAACCTCTGGCCACAATGTTTTTGTCAACTGATCAATAGATAATCTTGTTTTATGTGTGTTTCTGTTGAAGGACACCTTATACAGTTGATCCTTGAAAAGCAAGAATTTAAACTGGATGGTCCATTCATATATAGATTTTTTTCAATCAATATATGGGAAAATTTTTGGGAGATCTGCAACAATTTGAAAAAACTTGAAATGAGCCAAATAGCCTAGAAATATCAAAAAATTAAGACAAAGGTATATCATAAATGCATAAAATATATGTAGATAGTACTCTATTTTGTCATGTATTACCATAAAATTTTAAGAAGTTAAAATTTCTCAAAACTTACACAAACCCAAATTGTACATGGCACCATGCACAGTTAAATGTGAACAGACATAAAGATGCAATATTAAATCATAGCTGCATAAAATTAACCATAGTACATACTATACTACTGTAATAATTTCATAGCCACCTCCCATTGCCACTCTGGTGACCTCAAGTGTTTCTAATATCTGCTTAAAATGCCATGTACATGACTTTAATAATCTCCATATGAGCAGTTTGTCTCTCCAGCAAATTGCCTGTGGCAGTAAAAAGTGATCTCTTATGGTTCTCGAGGATTTTTTAACTGTATGTGGTGCAATACCACAAACGTTGAATAACACTATAGGACCCCATACGAAGTGCCACTCATGATGCTGGATATGCTCCCAAGAAGCAAAGTATTGATCCAAAAAGAAAAAGTTGAATTGCTTAATATGGACCACAGATTGAGGTCTACAGCTGTGGTTGCCAGATATTTCAAGGTAAATGAATCCAGTGTAAGCACCTTTGTGAAGCAGTCACTGCAGCTAGGCTAGCAGGCAAGAAACCCTTGCAATTTTTGCCAAAAACCTCTTTATCTTGTATTGAAAATGCAGCTTTTACGTAGGTGCAGAATTGCTATAAGAAAGACATAGCTATAGACTCTAATATAATTCCAGAAAAAAACAAAGTCATTATATGACAACTTAAAGCAAAAGGAAGGGGAAGGGTCTACAGCTGGAGAATTTAATGCCAGCAAAGAAAGTTTTGATAATTTTAGAAAGCAGTTTTGGCTTTAAAAATGTCAAGATAACAAGAGCAGCTTCCTGACCAGAGGCAGCAGGCGAGTTTCCAGATGTCACTAAGAAAATCATTGAGGAGAAAAGAGATCTGCCTGAACAGGTATTTAATGCAGATGACAAAGCCCTATTCTGGAAAATAAAAATGCCAAAAAGGACATGTATTAGTAGGGATGAGAAGTGAGCCCCAAGATTTAAGGCAGGAAGGGATAGGCTACCTCTACTATTTTGTGCAAATGCCATTGGGTTTATGAGCCAGACTGCCCTTATCTGTGAAGCTGCTAACAACCAAGCCTTGAAGGAAAAAGATAAAACACCAGCAGCCCGTCTTTTGGTTGCACACCAAGAAGGCCTGGACAATGAGAAACCTTTTTCTGGATTGCTTCCATCCATGCTTTATCCTTGAAGTCAGGAAGTACCTTGCCAGTAAGGTATTACCTTTTAAGAAGTTCTTTGATACTGAACAATGCTCCTGGCTCCTCACAACCCCACAGTTTACTATACCCAGACCAAGCCCTTTGTCTTGTCACATCCCTAATATTTATCACTCTTTGTTTAAAAAGGTACTTAAGCCTTTGTACCTAATGTCTTCTTTGGGGCTTCATTTTTCTTATCAAGACGTCCATGGATGTACAAATATTAAATAAGATGTGTATGCTTTTCTCCTGTTAATATGTTTTATGCTATTATAGTTTAACTCTTAGGCCCAGCCACAGAACCTAAGATGACAGAAGGAAGTATTTCCTCCCCTACAGTTCGTGTACAGAAAGTTTGTCCTCTTCTAGGTAGGTAACTCCGCAAATACGGAATGAAGATGGACTGCATTATTCATCTAAATGCAGTCCTGAATTATATGCCAAATCACTACATCAAAAGATATTTAACGACACCAAGCCCCAGCCTACCTCCCCTTTGAAGGGAGTTAACATTTGTACTAGAGGGAAATGGCAAGGCCAACCCATCCCATTCCCTGGGCTCCATAAGCCCTGCAAGCTCACTTGCAGTCTTCCACACTCAGGGAAGTGGGAGCATCATCTTGCTCATATGGCATCTTTCCCAAGGGTATGATTGGTGGTGGGCAGGGGTGTGGCCAGGAGGTTTTCTTTAGAGACGTACATTTATTCTTTTACCAAATATTTATTTAGTCCGTACTACATGCTAGGCATTGTTCTGGAGCTGAGGATAAGGATACAGCAGTATGCAAAGCAGACAGAAATCTCTATCTTGGTGGAGCACACATTCTGGAAGGACAAACAGACAATAAGAAGACAATAAATAATATTAAATTTACAGGCTCTACAGTAATGAATGCAAAGGGGAAAATAAAGCACAGTAGAGCAGGAGTGTGGCAAGTGTTGTGCTTCTCATAATGGCAAAATGACACAGATGACTGGAAGCTAAATAAATTGCTTATGGTATATAGACATGTATGTGTACATATACACACATGCACACACTACACACATGTATTCATACACATACACACAAATGTATTCATACACATGAACATACACACATGCTCTTTATTTTAAATGGCAACAAAGTTCTTTTTAAAAATTTGCAAATTGTATTTCCTTTGTATAACACTATGAAAAATAATAAAGGATTGCTAATTTAATAGTCTGGCAGAATCAATGGTATGTTTTTACTTCATGATTTGTATCATATTTTGTACAATGGAGAAATTGGGTAGAATTTCACTTTCATTATGAATAGCTAACATGAAAATATTTTACATCTAATTGTATAAGTGATATTAAGATGCCTTATTTTTATATATAGTAACAAATGTTCCCACCCCAATCTTATGGACTCAGAATAATAGAGCAAATTGTATTAACTTGGATTTATAAGCTTCTGACATTCACTTTTGGTAAGAGAGACAAATTAGAATGTACTCAATGTATACCCTATTTTGACATTAAATAAGCAGTTGTAAATCCAACTTTACAGAATTCAAATATGTCTTAGGGCACCAAGGTGGCATAGTAATTAAGCAGACAGATGCTACAACCAGATTACCTGAGTTCAAATGCTGGCTATCCCATTATTAACAGCCTGAGTTAATTAATGGCTCTCTGTTGCCCAATATTCCCATCTGTGAAATGGGCAATAGTAATCGTTACCTACCTCATAGAGTTGCTGTGTGGGTTACATGAGTTAACCTACACTAAGCAGCTAGAATGGTGTCTGGCACATAGTAAGCACAACATATGTTTGCTATTTTATCTTTAAAAGTTTTCTCAGCACTATCTAAACATCCTGGAAAATTATGGCAGGAAGTTTATGTATCAGAATTTTTAAAATCACAATTATTAGTACCAGCTACTCTAGAATCACTTTTAAATTTTTTAAAAAATCCAACTTTTCACTTGATTAGTGTTGCAGCTAAGGGTTGTCAGAGAAGAGAAGGGGGCAAAGACATAGCTGCCGAGACCACAGAGATCTCCCAAATAAGGAAGTGCTGGTGTGGCGGGGAGCGGGGAGAGGAAGAAAAAGGGGAAGGGGAAGGAGTGGGAGGGAAGTAAGAGATATAGGAAGACTTCAAATTTGCTCTTGAGGAAGTCACAGGGAATTAACAAGGAAGATTTCTTAGAGGAATCTCCTTGAGCTGCAAAGGGCAGTTGAAGAGAAAGGTAGATAATAAAGGGAGTGACAGAGTGAGTATATTCTCTTGAAAGTAAGAGAACTCTGGGAAAGAGTTGGATGGGGAGTGGGGAGGAGACTAGGATTCGTTTTCAAGAACAAATGTAGTTGGAAACACAAGGTCATCCTGGAGAGGCTATATAGTGCAGCGGTTAATATCGTGTCCTCAGGACCAGCCTGGTCTACTCCACAGCTAGGTGATCTTAGCCAAGTTACTTATCTTTTCCGTGTTCTAGTCACATAGTCTAAAAAACCACAGATGATGATGGTGACAGAACTTCTCTCATAGGTTGTTGTATTAAATGAATCAATATAAAGCTCTTAGGGCAGTGTCAGATACTAAGCACTACGACTCTTGGTTATTATTCTCTTAGAAATTTTAGTTTTAATTTATGAAAGAATAAATCAGCTTTCTCAAATACAAGTAAATGCACCTGTGAGACTAAGGCCAACACTTTCAAATCCTCTATTTTGGGGGATGGGATGAGAAAGGAAGAGGTAAAAGAGAGAGCTAAGAAATGCAGAATATGAGTAGGAAAGTGACTCATTTTATTTTGTTAAAACTTTACCCTTTGACTCAGAATAACAGGTATCTTTCAAGTTTTGGTAGCTAAATATTTAATTTTCTAGTATGTTACACATTGATTAAAAAAAAAATTTCCATGCCAAATACAATAAAAATGTTTTCAAAATGAAGGCATTTTATATAAAACTATTATGCTAATAAATTAATCAGTGTAGCTGGGCGTGGTGGCTCACACCTGTAATCCCAACACTTTGGGAGGCCAAGGCGGACAGATCACCTGAGGTCAGGAGTTCGAGATCAGCCTGGCCAACATGGTGAAACCCCGTCTCTACTAAAAATACTAAAAATACAATGTAACCGGGCGTGGTGGCACGCGACTGTAGTCCCAGCTACTGGGGAGACTGAGGCACAAGAATTGCTTGATCCCAGGAGGCAGAGATTGCAGTGAGACTCTGTCTCGAAAAAAAAAAAAAATTAATGTATAGACAGTTTTTTCATTCTAGATATAGAATGTCACTTATTCTAAAAGAATTGATATATATATGTGTGTGTGTGTTTGGGTAAAGAAAAATGCACATGTAAGTTTTTTATTATGTTCTAATGTAAGACAGCAAAAAAATAAATGGATGACTCCTGGAACTTTTTAAGAAGTCTCCCATTCTAGTAGCCCAGTGCCCAGGATAGGTGGTGAGCTGTTGACACGGACCGTTCAATGAACTCTGTGTGTCCACCGATGAGGCTCACGCTCAGCATTTCTCTTCTTGCCTTGAAGCTTCCCTGCTAAGATGCTTGTGGGTTCAGAATGACTGCCAGTGCTTCCGGATAGCCCTTCTGTTGACCCCCACAACATACTTCAGCAGCTCCTCCTCTAATGAAGAGTGGATTCTTGTATCTCTGTAGCTGAAGGAGCATTCTGCAGAATTCATTCCCTCATTCATAGGCATTCAAGTGCTTGCATTTGTCACATATCATTGTAACCAGAAACTAGCCCTTTGTGAGGAACATTGGCCAGAGCCCCTCTAGCAATTTGATTCTACCATCTGATTCTGATTCTGATCCATGTCCCATTCTCATCTTAACCGCTGTTGGACCAGCTTCCTGGGGGAACTAGGAGTGGAAGCAAAAAATTCCATGTGAGAAAGGAAAATGAGGTTTGAGCAAGAAAGAGAAGGTGAGCTTTGTAATTTATAAGTTGCTTTTCAAAATAGACCTGAGCGTTTTGCTTAAAAAGACCGCAGGAAGGAAATGGAATGGCTCAAATTATCCGCAGATTGGGCTATTTATCCTATTGTTTCCTCCAAATGGAAAATAGCATTTGTTTGTTGAGTACAGCTTTCCAAGCACTTGCTGGTTACTGGAGCTGTTAATACTGGGTGTCTCTATGGGTCTTGTTGAGTGAGAGAGTTTATATGCATCGAGTCACAGTACATTTGTCTGTGTGTGTCAACATATACAAATTCATTTAAAACCACCTTACATTTGCTGAACATTTGACTTTTCAGATTTCTTTCACTTTAGCCATTTTATCTGGTCATCCAGCAACTTGGAAGGTGGTCAGGGCAGATATGAAAACAGAGCCATAGAGAGATTAGCCATGTTATTTTCATCTCACTTGGTCACAAGGCTAGTTAATGAAAGCTTAGATTAGAACCAGGTTTCTTAACTTTCAAACCAAGGCTCTGTCTACTTGTTTACATAGAAAAAAAAATTCAGTAACTAAAGAGTTAGAGCAGAAGTTTAATGATGTCAGAACTGTCAGAGCTATAACACTAATTCTCACTTACAATATATATTTAGCAGCAATTGACTATAATTTTGTGGGGAGGGGGATAAGAAACAAGAAAAAAGATGAAGGCATTTTATACAATAATTATATAAAAACATAACAAGATATTGAAAATGCAATATTATATAAAGAAGTAAGAAAGACCTAGAAAAACAAACATTTTTTCTGCCATAGTATTTTAGAAATAGCACATGGTTTCTACCACATAATAAATATAAGAGTCAAACAAGCAAATGCAGAGATGACCTCTGGGCTTAAATTGTGTAACATGCACAGAGCTGAGCAATTTCTGTCAAGGCAAATAATTTTAACAAAAATGAGGTGATATGCGTTTTGGTGTAAATTTAGGCTCTAGAGTTTAGAGTTCTACTCCTTCATGTGTTTTTTTGTTTTGTTTTCTTTCTTTTTTTTTTTTTTTGTTTCCCTTAGTTTGGCTAATCTGAGCCAGTTATACAAAAATCATTTTACTAGAAAATGATCAACATGCTGATGGGGCTGGTTCAGGCTCAGAATGATTTTCTGGTTCACTTGCAACATTTAACCAGGTTGAAGTTTTGTTTTGTTTTGTTTTTAAGCCAATCTAAAAGTATACACAAAACCTGTTTCTTCCTGATTTTACTTACCAGTTTTCAGTAAATGCCAATTATTGATGTTCCAAAAATATACCTTAAAAATGTGATTTTTAAGAAATCTAATCATCCTTTCCTGGCTCTTGAAACATTTCTATAATCTTATTGAATATTGACATGGAAGAGGCTCCACACACAAAAACTCTTTATAGGTTCTCATATATTTTGATGATGATGTTTGTGGTAGATGAATATTGTGCTACATGGAAGGAAAGTGGCTTCTGTTCTGGAATATTACTTTGGTCAGTTAGGAATCAGATATGCCTCACATAAAGGGTTCATAAAGACTGTACAATTCCACTGTCCTACATCAGGCAAGGAGCATAAAATAACTCTTCAGGCCTTTATTCACCCAAATTGAATGTGTTTCATAAGAAATTCTACTCAGAGAGAAAGTCTGCAAACTGAGAAAATTATATAGCAATCATGTTTTCCTAACCCAAAAATAAAATACCAAGATGGAAAAGTTCACAGCACTTTATGCCCTACACACTCCCCTACGACCATCTGGAAACAAGACTGAACTGAGAGGAGGGACTGTGGACTCTCAGAGGGCTCAATATCAAGAGTCTGTGCAATAACTTCGAGATCCTTCTTTGATTAGCTGTGTTTTCTCATTTGCATTTGTAGGCTGGAGAAAAACCGGAAAGTCCACATCTAAAAATAAACAAAGCAAAACAATAAACACTTTCATCATGTTACAGTTCTTTTAATGAAGCAAGTGATAGGTATTTTTGTTGAAATCATGACTGGCAAATCAATTCAATTCATAAGATATCAATATATCCACCATTTTAAGGACTTCAAAAGGGAGGAGGCACTGTCTTTACTCTTTATTCAAGTTTTGTCAGTTATGGAATTATAAAACCAAAGCACCAAACCCAGCTGTCACCTGGAGGGTACTTGCTGAACCTGGTGAACTTGAACTTTAGTTTTCACCATCTTGTGGGGATACAGATAGAACCATCACATATAGTTGTGCAGATTGGAAACTGAACATTATCAAAGGGCACCTTTCATATAGACTACAATGTATATCTACAGGGAAGGTATAGTTTATATGAAAGATGCAGCCTGGCATCAAGTAGTGTACAATTGGATAACTGGTCCTTCTTGGGACAGCAGTCAAAACTGGGAGTTTGCTTAGAGGGAGAGTCTAATAGAAATCTCCTCAGATAAAGCTAGTGCCCAAAATGGTTATGCTGTCTCTAAAATCACTAAATCTACTCCTAAATCTACAGAGAGATTTGTTAGCCTTTAATTTGGGTGCTAAGTTGAGAAAGCTGCCCTAAAAATGTTGAATGGCAAGCCAATGAATACACAAGTTGGCCGACCAAGTTTTCACAACCTCTGTGTTGTAAGAAACCTCAAGATGATAATCTAGTTTAAAGAGGTCCAGTGCAAAATGTGTTCTCAGGCACTTAGTAAAAGTGAATGACCTCACCTTCAACCTAGGCCTCAAAATATCATCAGAAAATTGCAAGAAACATGAGCTCATAGTAAAAACAATTAGAGGTAGAGAAATAGATGTGTGGGTGTGTCAAAGAGAGAGAGAGAGAGAATGAGAAAGAGACAGAGAGAGATAGAGAGAGAGACAGAGAGAGAGCGATTACATATAGAAACAATGCATACTAAGATCCAATATAAACAGCAGAAGGCCAAATCAGACCCAGAAAGACTTCAAGAACTGCATTTATCAGACACAGAATACAAAATAATTACATTTTAAAAGTAATTAAATTAAATAAAATAATAGACCTTAAAATTTTAAAGAGAATTTCTGGAGATTAAAACATGGAAAAAACTTTCATGAATTGGCTTAACAGCTAAAGAAAGAATTAGTGAAGTAGAAAACAGGTTGCAAGAGATTATCCAAAATTTAACAGAGACAAAGAGAAAAATATAAAAGAGGTTAAGGGACATGATGGAAAGAATTGTAAGGTCTAACATATCTAATATAACTTTCAGAAAGAAATAAAAAAAGGAGACACAATATTTGAAGATTTGATGGCTGAGACTATTCTAGAATTGATGAAATACACCAATCCATAGAACCAGCCAGGATAAATTAAAGAGCACAGTGATTCACTGTTGTAATTCCAGCACTTTTGGAGGTTGAAGCAGTCGGATCACGAGGTCAGAAGATGACCATCCTGGCTAACATGGTGAAACTCCGTCTGTACTAAAAATCCAAAAATTAGCTGAGTGTGATGGCGCACACTTGTAGTCCCAGCTACTTGGGAGGCTGAGGCAAGGAGAATCACTTGAACTTGGGAGGTGGAGGTTGCAGTGAGCTGAGATCATGCCACTGCACTGCAGCCTGGTGACAGAGTGATACTCTGTCTAAAAAAAAAAAAAAGAGAGAGAGAGAAACCCATCTTTAAAACATCTTAGTCACATTGAAGAACAAAAGACAAGGATTTTGGGCCGGGTGTGGTGGCTCACGCCTGCAATCCCAGCACTTGGGGAGGCCAAGGCAGGCAGATTACCTAAGGTCAGGACTTTGAAACCAGCCTGGACAATGTAGTGAAACCCCATCTCTACAAAAAATACAAAAAAACAAATTAGCCAGGCATGGCAGCAGGCGCCTGTAATCCCAGCTACTCGGGAGGCTGATGCAGGAGAATCACTTGAACCTGGGAGGAAGAAGTTGCAGTGAGTCAAGATTGTGCCACTGCACTCTAGCCTGGGCAACAAGAGCAAAACTCCGTCTGAAAAAAAAAAAAAAAAAAAAAGACAAGGATTTTAAAAGCAATCTTACTTTTCAATAGCAAATACGGAAGCTAAAACTGTGGAACTAAAAAACTATGAAACTATGTCTCCAATATACTGAAAGAAGACATCAATCTATATTTATTGACAAACTCTCTTAATAAGTTACATTTCTTTTTTAAAAGAGCATGATAAAGATGTTTTCAGACAGTAAAAACAAATTTTTCTAATGGCAGACTCAACTTAAAAGATATAATTCAGGCAGAAACAGTTATCAGATGAAATAACTGAGGTGTAAAAAAAATTTTTAAAAACAGTAAATATGTCAGTAAAACCAAATAATTATTGAATATAAAACAGTAATAAAAATGTATGAGGCTTAAAATTGAGAAAAATCTAAAATATGAAAGTAATGTATAAGTCAGAAAGAGGTTGATCAGGGTTAAAGTGTTACAAAATTCTTGTATTGTTCAAGAGGAGAGTAAAGATAATAATTGGCTTTAAATTTTGACAAATTAAGTATGTTTGATAAATTTTCAGGGTAATTCCAAAAGAACAGAAAAGAGAATATAATTTCCAAATCAGAGGACAGAAGGAAATTAAATAAGAAAAGACACTCTGACAATTTAAAAGAAAATAAAAGAGAAATAGAAAAAAACATGTCAACTTAAAGTGATAAATAAAATGATAAAAAAATTACCAAAAGTTAGGTATATGTATATATCTTATTATGTATCCAGCAGTGTTCTTAGCACTTTATGTATATTAACTCACTCAAAGTTATAATGATGCTATGAGGTAAGGTTGTTATTATAACCATTTTACAAATGAGAAAACAGGGGCACAGACTGTGTAACTAGGCCAGCGTTACACGGGTAGGAAGTGATAGAGCTGATATTCAAACCAAGGCAGTGTTTCTCAGATGTCTGTTCTCTTCAAGACTATTTCTATATTGCCTCTCACAAAAAGTAAGTTAATAGAAAAAGATCAAAATACATTATACTGATGGTAATAAATACCAATGGATATAATACTCTATTTAAAAGAAAAATATTGTCAGACCGAATTTTAAAAACCCAAGCTGCATTAAAAAATAAGGATAAAAGTAGAGAGTAAAATGATGAAAACATATTTACCACACAAACACTGGTGGGAAGAAAGCTAATGTAAGTATATTTTAACAGACAAAATAAAATATAAGGCAAAAGCATTTCTGGAGCTAGAAGTAACTCCATAATAATAAAATGTTTAGTTCATCAAGTAGCTGTAAATATTCTAAAGTTATATACACTAATAACATAACCTTAAAATCAAAATCATAAATCAAAAATCAAGAGAACTCTATAGAGGAACAGAAGACTTCATCATCACAATGGAAAATTTGACTGCTTTCAGCACCTAACTCATGAAATCAAGCAAGGAAATCTTATGTAGAATTTGAAAAGGACTACGTCGTGGACTGAATTGTGTCTCCCCCAAAATTCGTATGTTGAAGTCCTAATTCCTAGTACCTTACAGTATGATCATATTTGGAGATAGGGTCTTTAAAGAGGTAATTAAATTAGACGGAGGTCACCAGAGTGGGCCCTAATCCAATAGGATTGGTGTCCTTACAAGAAGAGATTTGGACACCGAGGAAACACCATGTGAAATCACAGGGAGATGAACAGCTACCAAACAAGAAGAGGGGTCTCAGAAGAAACCAACCCTGCTACCTTGATCTCTGACTTCTGACCTCCAGAACTGTGAGAGAATAAATTTCTGTTGTTTAAAGCCCCAGTCTGTAGTAGTTTGTTATGGCTGCCTTAGCAAACTAATATATACAATAAATTAGCTTTATGCAATAGACATATATGGAACAATGAACCTAACAAATGCAGAATGTGTTGTTTTGAAGCAGTGTGGAACATTTATAAAAATTGGCTAAGTTCCAGGCTGTACAGCAAGTTCTAAGACATTTCAAAGCACTGGTATCATAGTGTTGACATTTTCTAATCACAGAGCAGTCAAGTTAGATACAAACAACAACTAACCTCGAAATCTCAAGATTGAAAATTAAGATATACACAGGCCTAGCTTATAGATTAAAGAAAAAAATCATAATAGAAATCAGAAAATATTTAGAACTCAGATGATGAGAACAATATAAGAACGTCTCTGTGTGTGTGTGTGTGTGTGTGTGTGTGTGTGTGTGTGGTGAAGCTGAAGTATAACTTATAGGAAAATTTAAAATTTATAGTCTTAAATTTTTAATGTAAGAACAGAGGAAGGACTGAAAATTAAGAAACATAAAAGGAAGTTTGAAAATGAACAAAATAAACTGAGAAGAAAGAAAGAAAGAAATTAAGTAGAACCAATCAACAAAACCAAAAGTTGTTTATTTGAGAAGACTGATAAGATTGTAAGACATCTGGTGAGAATGGCTAAAAAAAAAACAGAGAGAAAGCAGAAATGACCAATGTAAAGAATAAAAAATAGAACAATCATGCAGATACTATGGATGTGTAAAAGGTAAGAGGAAATCTTGAAGAAATCATTTTTTCTTTTTGTAAATAAAAAAGAAGGGAAATCTAACTGGTCTATAAACATTAAATAAATTAAATCAATAGTTTAAAATTCTCACAGTTACACGCTAGCCCAGAAAGTTCTTCAAAATCCTGTAGAAAGAATCCTAGTATTACACAAACTCTCCAAGAGAAGTAAAAAACAAAGGAATACTTTGCAATTTATTTCATGAGGCATAATCTCGATACAAAATACAGTAGGGAAAGTTTGAGGAAGGGAAATTATAGAGCACTCTCACTCATTAACATTGTCACAAACATCTCAAACAAAATATTGACAGCTCATTTCATCAAATAATAAAATAGTTAATACATGAAGACTACACTGAGTTTAATTATCTAAGGAGTAGAAGGTTGCTTTAATATTGGAAAACTAATTCATATAATTCATCACATTAACAGATCAAAGGAGAAAAATCAGGACCATCTCAATTGATGAAGAAAAAATATTTGATAAAATTTTAATCCACAATCAAATACGAAGTTCTAACAAAATATTAATAGAAGACAATTTTCTTAACCCGATCAAAAACCTATAGCAAACTTACTAATTATGATGCAACCCTGAAAGTACCTTCTTTTCAACATTTTACTAGTAGTCTTGACAAACACAGAAAGGCAAGAGAAAAAACTGGGTTCACATACTTGGTGTGGTTTAAAAAATAAAGAAAAAATGATAAGAGATGGAAAGGAAGAATCAAAACTGTCAGTACTCACAGATGAGACAAACAGTTATGTAGAAACCCTAAAGAATCTACAGGTAAATAATTAAAATTAGCAAGAGAGTTTAGCTAGTTTCTTGGATTCAAAAATCAATGTTTTTAAAAGTACATTTCTATATGCCAAAAAGCAAGTAGAAAAATACATATATAATTGATTGATAGTAAGCAACGGCAGCAAAAGCCAAAATTGACAAGTGGGATCTCATTAAACTAAAGAGCTTTTGCACAGCAAAAGAAACTACCATCAGAGTGAACAGGCAACCTACAGAATGGGAGAAAATTTTTGCAACCTACTCATCTGACAAAGGGCTAATATCCAGAATCTACAAAGAACTCAAACAAATATACAAGAAAAAAACAAACAACCCCATCAAAAAGTGGGGAAAGGATATGAACAGACATTTCTCAAAAGAAGACATCCATACAGCCAACAGACACATGAAAAAATGCTCGTCATCACTCGTCATCAGAGAAATGCAAATCAAAACCACAATGAGATACCATCTCACACCAGTTAGAATGGCAATCATTAAGAAGTCAGGAAACAATAGATGTTGGAGAGGATGTGGAGAAATAGGAACACTTTTACACTGTTGGTGGGATTGTAAACTCGTTCAACCATTATGGAAAACAGTATGGCGATTCCTCAAGGATCTAGAACTAGATGTACCATATGACCCAGCCATCCCACTACTGGGTATATACCCAAAGGATTATAAATTACTCTACTACAAAGACACATGCACACGTATGTTTATTGCGGCACTATTCACAATAGCAAAGACTTGGAATCAACCCAAATGTCCATCTGTGAAAGACTGGATTAAGAAAATGTGGCACATATACACCATGGAATACTATGCAGCCATCAAAAAGGATGAGTTTGCGTCCTTTGTAGGGACATGGATGCAGCTGGAAACCATCATTCTTAGCAAACTATCACAAGAAGAGAAAACCAAACACCGCATGTTCTCACTCATAGGTGGGAACTGAACAATGAGATCACTTGGACTCGGGAAGGGGAACATCACACACTGGGGCCTATCATGGGGAGGGGGGAGGAGGGAGGGATTGCATTGGGGAGTTATACATGATATAAACGTTATGCACATGTACCCTAGAACTTAAAGTATAATAAAAAATAAAAATAAAAAAAAATAAAAATAAAAATAAAAAAATTAAAAAAAAAAAAAAGAAAAATGGTAAAGTATTCAAAAATAAATATAACTAAAGATATAGAAAATACATCCTTAGTGAAAGCCAATAAATGGTGAAATATACCATGTCACATATTAAAAGACTCAAATTCTTAAAGGTGTCAATTATACCTGTGGATCTGTAGATTCACTGCAATTCTAACCAAGATCCTAAAAAGTTATGCTTAGGGAATTCTTGTTAAAGAACTTGACAAAAACCTGATTTTGAGATTTATATAAGAAAGCAAAATACTACGGATATATGACTCTCCTGAAGTACAAGGGAGGAGGACTTGCTTAAACAGATATTAGGGATTATTATAAATGGGCTTGGTATTGCATAAAATAAACAAAATCACCAATGGACTAGAACAGAAAGCCCAGAAACTGCTCCATATATCTATTGAAACTTAATGCTTATCAAAACCAAAATTAGAAATCAGTGTGCTGAAACAATTTGTTTTCTATCTGGAAAAAAAATGAAATTGGAGTCCCACATCATACTACATGTAAAAAATCAATTCCAGGTGATTAAACTCTTATATGTGTAAAGGCAAAACTATAAAACTTTGAAAATCTGTATCGGAGAATATCTTTATATGTTTGAGTTAGTACAGGAATTCTTAATCAAAACACAAAAATCACTAAACATAAAGGCAAAGACTGAAAGCCTGTCAACATTAAAATCAAGAACTTTGATTCATCAAAAGATGCCATAAAGAGTAAAACACCAAGTCACAAACTGGGAGAGTA
The DNA here is from genome assembly GCF_009764315.1 of Trachypithecus francoisi. NCBI lineage: Eukaryota > Metazoa > Chordata > Mammalia > Primates > Cercopithecidae > Trachypithecus > Trachypithecus francoisi. Next base: position 21,540,405 of record NW_022681472.1, on the reverse strand, counting down.
TGTTTTAAATAAACATAATCAATGAAGAATCAATATCCAGCATATTTTAAAAATCAGTAAGGAAAAGGCAGATGATACAATCTTAAAACCTGCAAAAGATCTGAATGGGCATTTCATAGAAGGGGAAACCCCAATGAACCATGAACATATGAAAAGATGTTCAACTTTAATCAAGGAGATAAAAACTAGAACCGCAATGGCGCACCGTTTACCACCTACAAGATTGTCACACATTTACCATCTGGGGATGTCAAATGTAGACAAGGGTGTGGGGCAACAGGGACTCTCGTTAACTGTTAGTGGGAATGTAAATTAGTGCAATGATTTTGCAGAACTGCTCAGTGTTACCTAATGAGTTATATAAGTGTGTATCCTTTGACTAAATAATTACATCCTCTGTATACATATACCTAGAAAAACTCTAGCATTCATGCACCAGAAAATACATGCAAGAACATTCATAACAGCACCGTTTGTAATGGCAAATGTGGACGGTACTCAAATGTCCATTAGCAGTAGAATGGATAAGTAAATTATGGGATGGCCTCGCAAAATATTATGCAACAGTGAAAATACATGAATGACAGCCACAATGTGAATGAATCTCAGAAGGACAACGCTGAATGGAGCACACATAGACATACAATGGGAATAACAGACACTGTGGGCTGCTAGAGTGGGGAGGGGAGAAGGGGGCATGGGTTAAGAAACTAACTATTGGGTACTATGCTCACTACCTGGGTGACAGGATCTGTACCCCACACTTCAGCATCACACAATATACCATATAGCAACCCTGCACATGTACAGGGTTTAAAATAAAAGTTGAAACTATTTTTTAAAAAAAGAAATATTACACAGTAAAAATAAAGCAAGCTGAAGAAAGATAATTATTGCATATAAATCTATTCATTTGAAGTTCAAAAATAGGGAAAACCAAGCAGTATGCCATTAGGATTATAAATAAAGTTGTAATACTAAAAAGAATAGTAAGAACTGGTCACACATGATTTAAGATCATTACATCTGAGGAGGGAAGAGCAAACAAGGAGCTCTAAAGGTGATGGTAACATTCTTTTTCTGAGGTAGAAACCCAGGTCATATTTATTTGTATCTATTTAATATTTGAGAAAAACAACAGATAAAGGAGTTAGGTAAATTATCCCCAGAACCTCAACCAGTAACTTAAGAGAGCTGAGGCCTGAGCCGGGATTGTCTGACTCCACAGCCCTCTGTCCTAGTCCCTGGGGTGGACTGCCCTCAAGTTAGCTGGTGTAAAAGGCTGAGTCACCTTTTTGCTGTCCCTTTTCGGGAATTTTAATGCCTTCCTTAGGCCTGTGATATCCTCCACTCGCTATGCTGCATGAATTTGCAGAGAACAAAGGACTCTCCTTTTCTGAAGGAAGGGTGTTCAGTTTCTTTCTCTAGTGAAATCTTGGTCTACCTTCTCCCCTACTATATATTTTTAAGATTGAAATGAGATTCACATAACTTAAAACCAACCACTTTAAAATGAACACTTCAGTGGCATTGAGTACAAATACAGCTAATGTATGACTCACACTTTGTCTAATTGCAAGACATTTTTATCTCCCCAAAAGGAAATCCAGTCCCCATTAAACAGTTGCTCCCTATTTTTCCTGTGCCACAGGCCCTGGCAACCAGCAATCTACTTTCTGCCTCTTTGGATTTACCTATTCTGAATATTTAACATAAATCGAATCGTACAATGTTTGTCCTTTTGTGTTTGACTTCTTCCATCTAGCATGATCTTCCCAGGTTCATCCACATTGTAGCATCCACATGTATCACTACCTCATTGCTTTTTACGGCTGAATAATATTTCACCTCCCCTCTATATTTTTGCATTTTTCTCCATGGAGTCTCTCAAGTCCTTTTCCCCCTTTCCTAGGTAATCCTACCACTCTTGCACTTCTCTAGCAAACTGTTGGGGATTCCAGCTACTTCCACTTATCACGTTTCATTTTGATGGTTTGAACCTTTGTCTAAGCATATCTCAGTTTGGGTTTCTTTGCAAAAATAGTCATTGCACAACTTCTGCTTCATTCGATTACCTGATAAAACTATTCAATAGAACAGTGCAATATGACTCTACCTGCCTTGCCTGGCATGCAAAGCGCCATTCACCATCTTATCCACAAGAATATGGGGAGAGGCTGTGATAGTTCTTTGCTTGTACTAAGATTGGTCCCTTCTAGAGTGCACCATCCCCAGAGTCCCCTACCCCTCAACTCCTCCTCCTTCTTAAAGTCTTCTTTAAATGTCACTTCCTGGGAAAGTGTCCTCAACCTGCATGCAGGTGAGGCCCCAAGTGCTCACTTTCACAGCCCCTGTACTTCTCCTTTGGCAGGCTTATGTACCTGTAAATGAACTAGTTCTCTGTGTGATTATTTATTTAATATTTTTGTCCCCATCTCCCTTGCTAGTTTGTAAGGTCCAACGTACCAGGAACTATGTCTTTACTTTCTCTAGCCCCTGGTATAGCATCAGGCAAATACTAAGTGATCAGTAAATGTTTGCTGTCCGAAGACTATCTCAATAAACCTGACCAGTCAGTTTGCTCACTGAAATTGATGGCCAAAAATCAAAGAAATCTTAGGTTCACTTTGAGCTGCTTTTTTGGGGGAGCATTCAGAGCTGACAAACCTGTCCTACTGCTCTGGCCTAAGACCTTGATGGGACTTTCTTGCTGTTTCCGTATAAAGAAGAAGCACAGCATTCTTGACTAGTTGCAAGCATTGTTTTCCATACATTATTTCTAGAAATTGATTCCTTTTGATTGGGGGAAAGGGGTAGGAAGAAGCATGAAATGTGGGGAGTGGCAAAAAGGAGAAAGATGAATTTAATCTCTTCCTCAGTGCCTTTTTCCTGGGCAGTAAGATGTGATAAATACTAAATAGCAATGTAATAAATGTCTCAATATCTTGGCCAAGAGCGAGAGTCTAATTACAAGCCATATGGCCTCTTCATCTCAGTGATTTTGTGGTTGTGAATGTATTTGGGTTTTATCCAGGTGAGCGGCAAGAACAGTTAAGCAGTCAACAGATTTTTCTATGAACTGAATCTCACATTTTTAGATCCAAGGTCAATAGTATAAAACTCTTTTTCTTTTATTCTCCCTCCTTTAAAAAAATTTGGGCAATCATGACTCACAGTTTTTTGTTTTGTTTTGTTTTGTTTTGTTTTTTAGGGTTTAGCTGGAAATTTTGGTTGGAGGTCATTCTACTGCCTTCAGCTTGGAAAAATCAAACTGAATTTAGCTCTTACATTGTGGGTTTGCTTTGCCAGGGTGTTCAGAGGTAACTGATTCCAATTTGGGCTCTTGCTCCATACCTTCTCTCTCTCTCTCTCTCTCTCTGTCACACACACACACACACGCATGCATGCACGCACACATACTACATACACATACATTGTCCCATGAAATAAGGCTGTCTCTCAAGATGGTCTGTAAGGCCCTCATAGTAGAATTCTATTTCATTGTGGTCTTTAGCTGCTAGAGGAGTATAGGGTCTAAGTGAGCTTTTTTTAAACATACCACCCAAAATTTCACAAAGTAGAACTCCTAATTTGTGAGCATATGAAAGTAAGGGAAATAAGTTGGTACCTATTACCTTTTACCTTTAAGGTTTCAAATTTTCAAAGACAACAAAACTGGGGAAGTGTTCCCCCAAGACACTATCTATCTTCCATTTGATCTTGATTGATTCATAAGAACAATAGAATGCCTCTGTGTTCTTGGGATCCCATTGGGAGTATATTTCTATTTTAAGAAAGACATAGGAATCCACTTTTAAGTTCTGTAGTTGCCAGTGAATACTGAAGATGCCACTGTTTGAACTTTCCCCCATTTATTTCTTAAAGGTAGAAGCTGGATTATATTTTCTGATATAGTTTAAAGGGACATAAAAACCCAAACAAATCTATCCCCTTTGCTACCAAATCCCACACTGTACCACCACTATTGAACAGAGTTTGGTACAATTTTATATCGTCAAAAGGTATCTTAGACTTCAACTAGAGTCAAGGACTAGGCATGTTTGAATATGCACACAATAACAAATACACAAGACAAAGTCTTAGATATATAATTAGAATTGTTAAAACTCTCTTAAAGCAGGTGAGAAATACTTCTAATAGTTTTTATAAGTCAACAATTAAGAAAGGATTTGATATTTCAAATTTGGATTTTCATAAATTAAGAAATAGTTATAATGTCCTATAACATGTACTTAAAAGTGAAATTTGTGGTGTTTGGTCAAATCTCATTTTGAGTAGGAATCCCTATGTGTCAAGAGAGGTGACTGGATCATGGAGACGGTTTCCCCCAAGCTGTTCTCATGATAGTGAGTTCTCACAAGATCTGATTGGGTTAAAAGTGTGACACTTCCCTTTCACTCACTCCTCTCTCTCCTGTCACCTTGTGAAGAAGGTGTTTGCTTCTCCTTCACCTTCCGCCATGATTGTAAATTTCGTGAGGCCTCCCCAGCCATGCAGAACTGCGAGGTCCATTAAACCTCTTTTGTTTATAAATTACTCAGTCTCAGGTGGTATTTTTATAACAGAGTGGCATTTTCATAACAGACTAATACAGAAAATTGGTACAGGCAGAGTGGGGTACTGCTATAAAGACAACCTGAAAATATGGAAGTGACTTTGGGATTGGGTAACAGGCAGAGGTTGGAACAGTTTGGAGGGCTCAGAAGAAGACAGGAAGATGTGGGAAAGTTTGGAACTTTCTAGATACTTGTTGAATGGCTTTGACCAAAATGCTGATAGTGATATGGACAATGAAGTCCAGGCTGAGGTCATCTCAGACAGAGATGAGGAACTTGTTGGGGACTGAAGCAAAGGTCACTCATGCTATGCTTTAGCAAAGAGACTGACAGCATTTTGCCGCTGTCCTAGAGATCTGTGGAACTTTGAATTTGAGAGAGATGATTTAGGGTATCTGGTGGAAGAAATGTCTAAGCAGCAAAGCATTCAAGAGGTGATCTGGCTGATTCTGAAAGCCAGTTATACGTATTCACAAAGAGATGGTTTGAAATTGGAATTTATGTTTAAAAGGCAAGCAGAGCATAAGGTTTGGAAAATTTGCAGCCTGACTATATGATAGAAAAGAAAAATCCATTTTCTGGGGAGGAATTCAAGCCTGCTGCAGAAATTTACGTAAGTAACGAGAAACTGAATGTTAATAGCCAAGATCATGGGGAAACTATCTCCAGGGCATGTACAGACCTTCACAGAAGGCCCTCCAATCACAAGCCTGGCGGCCTAGGAGAAAAAAAAATGGCTCCTTGGGCCAGGTCTAGGGCCCCACTGCTCTGTGCAGCTTCAAGACTTGGTGCCCTGCACCCAGCCACTCCAGCTCCAGATGAGGCTGAAAGGGGCCAAGGTACTCTTCAGAGGGTGCCTCAAACCTTGGTGGCTTCTACATGGTATTGGGCCTGCTGGTGTGCAGAACACAAGAGTTGAACTTTGAGATCCTCTGCCTAGATTTCAGAGGATGTATGGAAATGCCTGGATGTCAAGGCACAAGTCTGTTGCAGGGGTAAAACCCTCATGGAGAGCCTCTGCTAGGGCAATGCAGAAGGGAAATATGGGTTTGGAGCCCCCACACACAGTCCCCACTGGGGCACTGCTTAGTGGAGCTGTGAGAAGAAGGCCACCATCCTCCAGACCCCAGAAAGGTAGATCCATCAATAGCTTGCACCAAGAGCCTGGAAGAGTCACAGGCACTCAATGCCAGCTAGGAAAAGCAGCTGCAAGGGCTGTACCCTGCAGAACCCTGCAAAGCCACAGGGACAGAGCTGCCCAAGGCTGTGGGAGCCCACCTCTTGCATCACCCTGCCCTGGATATGAGACATAAAATCAAAGGAGATTTTGGAGCTTTAAGATTTAATGACCGCCCAGCCAGGTTTCAGACTTGTCTGGGGCCTGTGGTCCCTTTGTTTTGACCAGTTTCTACCATTTGGATTGGGAACATTTACCCAATGCCTGTACCTCCACTGTATTTTGGAAGTAACTAACTTGCTTTTGCTTTTACAGGCTCATAGGTAGAAGGGACTTGTCTCAGATGAGACTTTGGACTTGGACTTTTGAGTTAATGCTGGAATGAGTTAAGACTTTGGGGGACTGTTGGGAAGGCATGATTTGTTTTGAAATGTGAAAAGGACATGAGATTTGGGAGGGGGCAGGGGCAGAATGATATGTTTTGGCTCTGCGTCCCTATCAAATTTTATCTCAAATTTTAACTTTCATGTGTCAACGGAGGGACCTGGTGAGAGGTGACTGGATTATGGGGCTGGTGTCCCTTATCCTGTTCTCACGATAGTGAGTGAGTTCTCATGAGATCTGAAGGTTTAAAATTATGGCACTTCCCCTTTGCTCACTCTCTCTCTCTCACCTGCTGCCTTGTGAAGAAGGTGCTTGCTTCTCCTTCACTTTCTGCCATGATTGTAAGTTTCCTGAGGCCTCCTCAGCCATGTAGAACTGTGAGTCAATTAAACTTCTTTTGCTTATAAATTACCCATTCTCTGGTTGTATCTTTATAACAGTGTGAAAACAGACTACTACAGTAACTGAATTCAAATCATAAATGTATTTCCCTAGTTAACCCCTGTTCCTTTCTCTTATTTGTTCATACAGTAAGATATAAGAAGACAAAGTGTTAAGTAGCTATTACTTTTATTCTGGAGTAAAGGTTGCCCCATAGTAGTTTTACTATACTTTGCATCTTGACATTTCTGGATAAAAGATGGGGAGAATAATAGAAGAAAGAACTGCTAACCATATTTCCTTAAAATCAGTGCTCATGTATGAAAAATTAATTTCCTGTGGTAATCTTCATATGCTGGTCAAATCTCCAAGTACAGTATAATAATCTGTAACATTGCATTTAGATGGGTAATTAATATAAAGCCCTGGTTCCACTTAGTCTTCCCCATCCCACCTTGTCTCATCTTAATTTGTTTTCTCCTTCCCTAAAACCAGAGTATTATGCTCTGGAGGCATTTTGTCTTTTTCCTTGCCAGTGAGGATTGGCTGCTCTGTTCTTTTAAACATCCTTATATAATGTAGATTTTAAAATGTAAATGTAAAGTTAGCTAATAGTTCCTTTGAAGAAAAATTCTGTTGGCAAAAGTCATCAAACTTGAAATCCCGATTTATAGTCCACATGAGGAAATATCCTCAGTAGTGGCTATATAACTTGCCAAACCCAGTTCAAAATGAAAATGTGAAGTACCTTATTCAAAAATTAAAAATTTTAAGACAGTAACAGCACAGCAGCAAACAAAGTGCTAGAAATCTTAGTGCAACAAGGCAAGAAAAAGAAACAAATGGAATACGGATGTGAATGGAAGAAATAAAACTGTTTCTATTTGTAGATGATATAATTGTCTGCATAGAAAATCCCAAGGAATTTACACACTCACAAAAATCCAAACTGTTAAATGAGTTTAGCAAAGACATGGGATACAAAGGCAACACAGAAAGAAATTGTAAATACTTGCAATGAACAACTGCAAACAAAATTAAAACCAACGCCACTTACAATAGCTCTCTCCAAAATGAAATACTTAGGTACCCATTTAACAAGACATACCAGCTTTGTATGCTGAAAGCTACAAAATGTTCATGAAATAAATCAAATGAGACCTGGGTAAGTAGAGATACATACTGTGTGATGGATTGGAATATTCAACATAGTAAAGACGTCAATTCTTTCCAAGCTGATCTACAAATTTAATGCAATTTCAATAAAAATCCCAGCAGGATTTTTCTGTAGATATAGACAACTTGATTCTAAAATTTATATGCAAAGCAAAGATACTAGAAGAGCCAAAACAATTTTGAAAAAAAAAATAAAGTTGGAAGAATCACACTACCTGATTTTAAGGCTTACTTTAAAGCTGCAAGACAGCAAGACAGTGTGGAATTGATGAGATCACATTTCTCTGTCTGATGAATGGCAACAGAGGAACTGTAGACATTTTGGGGATTTGATTAAGGGGATGAAGAGTTAGGGATAGGTTTCAGTTGAATTTAGTGGGATATGTTTTTGTGGTTTGTGGCAACTCTGTGTGTAGTTAATTATTGTTAGCCCTACAAGTGTAGAAATGACTTTAGGTAGATTCCTACACATCGATCAATGGGACGGACTAGAGAATACAGGAATAGGTCCATAGAAATATGACCAATTTTTTTTTTTTTTTTGAGACAGAGTCTTGCTCTGTCGCCCAGGCTGGAGTGCAGTGGCACAATCTCTGCTCACTGCAACCTCTGCTTCCCAGGTTCAAGCAATTCTTGTGCCTCAGCCTCCTGATTAGCTGGGATTACAGGCACCTGCCACCATGCTCGGCTAATCATTGTATTTTTAGTAGAGACAGGGTTTCACTGTGTTGGTCAGACTGGTCTTGAACTCCTGGCCTCAAGCGATCCACCAGCCTCAGCCTCCCAAACCTGGAATTACAGATGTGAGCCACCCTGCCCGACCCTGGCCAACTAATTTTTGGCAAAGAGGGAAAGACAATTCAATGAACAAAGGATACATAGTAGAAGCCATGTAGAGGATACATAGACCATTTTCAGCAAATGGTCTTAGAACAATTACATTCCATATTCAAGAAAAAAAAAGAGTCTGGACCTAAACCTCACACTTTATATGAAAATTAACTCAAAATGGGTCATAGATCTAAATGTTAAACATAAAACTCAAAAACTTTTAGAAAACATTGGAGAAAGTCTTTATGACATAAAGGTAGTCTGAGTTCTCAACATAACACCAAAATAAAGCACAATCAATTTAAAAAGAACTGATAAATATGATTTTATCAAAATTTTCCTCTGCAAAGAAGCAGGAAAAGGGCGTAATAATATGTGGATACCACACTTTTGTAAAACAAAAAAAAAGTACACAAAAATTGTGTAAATGTAATTGTGTTTTGGTATCCTTGAGTGGTGCCTGAGGGTGGACTGTAGAGTTAATGTGGACTCTACGCCCTCCTTTGGTGGTTGAATTTTTATGGGCATCTCTTACTTATAAACAAAGTCCTAAACCTCCCCACCACAGGCAGCTTTCAAATGAGCAGCTGGCTGGAAAAGCCATGCAGAGGTGAGGGTTGATTCCTCAGATTTCTCCCAAGTCTAAAATCCTAAGATTTTATGATTAAATCCTACCTAAGAATGAAGGATTCCCCAAGTAAGAAAAAGTTTGCCATTTTTTAATTAAGTTTTAGAATCACTAAAATAAGATTCTTAAAGCCCTAATGTCATACCAGTGCCTTCTAATGGATTCAAACCTTGATGAATGCTGTTTATTCTTTGTCTTGAGTCACTTGATTTTTAAGTGGCTAGTAGACTCTTTCAAGTGTATTTTCTTAAAGAACCTTAAGTGGGTTCCCTTCTTTTGCAGAGCAGATGCAAGTGCAGTCCATTTAATGGACCACAGTCCAGAAAGCTTAGTCTTCAGATGAAGTCTGATTTTCATTCTTAACCATCCTGAACTCTGGGTTAGTGGAGTACAAACGTGAATCTAGCTAATACAACTAACTGCAAATAAGGCACAGTTCCTTAAAAGGAAAGGGTAGATCCAAGAACAGTGCTGGATTTACTGCACAGTTAATGAAACTTAAGCTCAAGGATCCTCACCTGTGCACAGCCTTCCAAGGGCCTATTGGGGCCCTAAAGATGTATTCATGTTTTTTGTAATTTGCAAAAGAAAGATATTTTGGCCGCAATCAACAAAAACATCTCTTTCCACTTTGACTTCCCTTCCGTCACATTTCTCTGTCTGATGAATGGCAACAGAGGAACTGTAGACATTTTGGGGATTTGATTAAGGGGATAAAGAGTTAGAGTTAGGTTTCAGTTGAATTTAGTGGGATATGTTTTTGTGGTTTGCAGGAACTCTGTGTAGTTAATTATTGTTAGCCCTACGAGTGCAGAAATGGCTTTAGGTAGACTCCTACAGCTCACTGTGCCAATTCACTTGCTGAGGGGACATGAAAATCTAAACCAGAGGTGATGTTACACAATGTGAATGTGTCCATTGGGCTCTGATGCTGGGATTATTAGATGGAGTAAGGACAACAAGGTTTGAAATGTACAAAATCAAAGGTGTTCTGTGGAAATTTCCTCCAAATCTTACATCTTCTATATGAAATAAATTATATAGGTGTTTTCCTGAATTTTACAACAATCCCTAAACATGTAGACAACATTATCAATAATGAGTCATAAAGCTAAAATAAACTTTTCTAATTTACCAGTAATAAAACTTTTTGATCAAACATGCTAGAGGAAAGACAGATTTTTCTATTTTTTTCATAGAAAATATTACAAAATGGCCAGGTGTGGTGACTCACGCCTGTAATCCCAACACTTTGGGAGGCCAAGGCAGGAGGATCACGAGGTCAGGAGATCAAGACCACTCTGGCTAATACGGTGAAATCCCATCGCTACCAAAAACACAAAAAATTAGCCAGGTGTGGTGGCACATGCCTGTAGTCCCATCTACTCAGGAGGCTGAGGCAGGAGAAATGCTTGAACCTGGGAGGCAGAGGTTACAGTGAGCCGAGATCTTCCACTGCACTCCAGCCTGGGCAACACAGAGACTTCATCTCAAGAAAAAGAAAATAAAAAGAAAATACTACAAAATTATTGCTATATTAATATGAAGAAGCAATCAATGGATATGCAGCCACAAAACCTCAGGGGAAGCGTATTGCAGAGGTGTACTGGAGAGTTAATTAAATAATTGCTATTTTTCTAGATTTTGTGACATTTATGGTATTCTTAAGTATTTAAGCCTTGCAATTTGTTGTGATTTCTTTTTCTCATTCTAAATATATATTCACTTTCAGATTTAATTTTGTGTTCTTTTTCTTAAAGAGGTTTGCCCAAATTGTGTAAATTTCAAGTCCCACAAAATCTGGATCCCTGCATATAAGCTGTTAAATATTTAGAAATAAGATAAAGCTTTTCCTTTTGGTTAAGTATTCTTAATAACATAGTCAAACAGGATCATGGTTTACTTCGTCCAAGATCTGACCTCTGTGATGGAATTGGTAGCTCTGGGGTGTCAGAGCTGAGCACAGTGAGAGACATGTAGATTCATCACCAATCACCCAGCAGGGAGGAAATCTGGGTAGAATCTGGCACCTAGTATGGATTTCTGTTCCAAAAAAGAAATCTTCCACAAAGAAGGTCTACTGAAATGACCTGGTGGGGTTTTTATCTAATTTTAAACAGGAAAGACTGTGAGGTTGTTCAGAGAAGTGTGAAACACTGGATTGGGGATATCTAAGTTCAATTCACCTAGGTTTGGTTTTCCCACTGTAAAGGAAAAGTTCAGTTAGGTTGACCCAGTGGAGGATGTTGAAGATACTCCCTATCTTGCTGTCTCTTCTGGTCCTCTGTCAGTGACTGAGAACTGGGCTAGGTTGATGGATGTTATGGGAGATCCTGTGGTCTATGGGGCCAGCAATCCCTGACATAATCTTGTAACAGTTTCTTTCCTTTACAAGAGCAGATGGGATTCAGACCCTAGGATTGTCATTCTTAGGCAAGCTGTGTCAACGTCATGGACCTTTTCCTGAAGAAACAGATATTCCATGCATACATTATTCCTTAACCCATTTACTTGTAATCCTGCTTGCTTGGTCTTCTTGGTGTATACGCCCCCATTAAAACATTAATTTGTCCTTTTATATCTCAAATAAAGGAAAGGAAAGTTATAATTCTGCTTCACCATGGGCCCACAATTTGGCTTCAAGGTCAGTAATAAAAAATGGTCAGAACACCACCTCTGTTTGCTGGACTGGCCACCTATAGGTCCCCACAGCAAGGGGTCCCAGGTTTCAAGAAAACCCCTTCTGTCCTCTCTGAGCTCCCAATCCTGAAAGAGTCTGGGAGTCTGCACAATTCACATGATTGAAGACCCCTTCCTCTGAGCTAGAGTCAGGGTGGGTAATACCTGGATATTACTTAGCACTGCATTTCATAGGGAATAAAATGTGTGTGGAAGCCTTTAACTGGTCTCTGATGCTTGATGACCTGGAATTTCCATTTCAGTGTGATCAAAAGAATCAGAGTACAACATAGTCCAGAAAAGTAAACTATTCCTAATCTTAGCAGTTCTGATAAAAATGGGCCACTGTCTGAATTATCAAGTAATTCTTTTATTTGGCTGTCTCGGTTTTTTTGAGGATTCAGTGATGAAGTCTGTACTCCAGGATAACTATGAGAGAGAACAATGGGAGAGAATGACAGGAGGATCTTGGCTGTAAGGTGGAGCAGGACAATGGCAGGTCTGACCCCAGCTTCTTTAAACAAAGGCATTGCCCAGAGGCCATAAAGTATTCCTGGTGCTGCGAATCCTGTGAGCTCTCATCTTTCTTTAAACTTTTAAATATTTTTCATTTCTGAATAGAATGAACTTGAATCAAGTACTACATCACAGTCATGCATACACATGGACATATGGAGGTGGGTTAGCAAAGCAAATAGTCCCATCCTTGATGCTGGTTTGGGGCTACTCCTGAAAGAAGCTACATTTCAGATAAAGAAGGACTTCTCTCTCCTAGTTCACCCAAATTCATAATGAAGTCATTAAAAATAAGCAAAGTCAAGGGTTGGTGACTTTTTTTGATGCCCACTTCCTTCTATTTCAAAGAGGATCCTAAAGGAACCGGCTGAAATGCTTTTTCTGCAAAAAATTTCTACCTTGGTTCTCCTGCCCTGAGCATTTTCATCCAATCCTCCCTGAACCCAGTGCTCACTCTCTTGTAATGAGACCTGAATTGTATTTCCTTTGTTTCATCATCAGCATATTTCATGATTTTCTTTCTAACGGCATCAGGAACTGCTTTTCTCTATGCCTAGTAAAGGTATCTGTCTTTTCATTCTCCCCAGAAGCTGTACCAAAGCTGACAGTCTGTGAGGTTCCAACCATTTGGTTGTGGGAGTTCTCCTACTACAGTGATAGCTGTCTCTGTGGGACCTGGTGCTTGCTCAGGCCTATGAATGGACACCCACTACCTCTGCTCTCATCGTACTCCACCTTTTTCCATGTCAGATTTGATCTGTGCCTCCAGATCCTCTGGGGACACATAGAAGTCCTCTTCTGGCACTGACGACTTGGGCCGGCAACGCCCACAGCAGCAGTTGCAGCAGCAGCACAGGCAGCAGCAAAAATAGCAGCCTGTCAAGAGGCCAACGATGACAAACAGGGCCTAGGGAAACAGAGGCAAAGCAAAATGAGGATGAGGGGTGACACGGTGAGGGGAGAACCCATGAAATCAAGTCTGCATCCAGTTACCCCCAGAGACCTGAAGACTTCACAGTTCACCCCACAGGCCATATCTTCACCCTCATCCTTACTCCACATAAGAACGATTTCACTTCCTTGAGAATCAATTTCCTGGTAAAGTTTTGCCTAATAAATTAGACCCAGAGGAAATGACTTGTAGCCAAAGTAATAAAGTATGGAGTTTCTTTTTTTATTCTTAAACTATATGGTGATCATTATTAAGAGCAGAGCAAAGCAAGACAAAAACCAAAAAACCAACCAACAAAATCTCTGCAGGTTAAATGAGTTAGCAAGCCCCCAGCCCAGAGGAACTGAATCATCCTCACCAGAATGATAAAGAATGAACTATCCAATACCTCCCCCTCCTACACTCACATTCCTGCTGGTCACCAAGTCCTGGAGAGCTTCTCTCCTCAAGTCTCTTGTATCCTCCCTCATGCTTTTATCCTGGCCAGCAGGGCTTCAGAACAGACCTTCAGTATGTCTAGTCTGGACACTTCAGCAGCCTCCCAACTGGCCTCCCTGCTTCCCCTCTGGCCTCCCTCAAATCCCTGCTGCACATTGCTGATAGAGTGAACTTTCTGAAATACATGTTCTTTTGAACCCATGCAATGGCGCTCCTGCCTCTGAGATACAGCCAAATTCCTTATGATGGTGATCTGGCTCTGCCAATGCCTCCCTGCACCAGCACAGCCCTGTTCTTGCCTTTCCTTGCCTTATAGCTCTGCTCTCCCTGTGGATTCATCTGTTTGGACGTCCACCTCCCAGTTCCCCAGTCACCTAACAAAATATCCACCTGGTGTGTAAGACTCATCTTAAAGATCCCTTCTATGACATTTTTCCTGATCCTGCCCCAAACAATGACTCCCTCCTTTGTCCCCAATTGCATTTCATGCAGACTTCTACTTTGGTGCCTTTTTTAAGTGATATTTTTAGAACATTGATCAGTTTATAGGTCTGTCTCATTGGACTAGACCATGAGCTTCCTGCAAGCTGGCACTGTCAGCTAGTCATCTTTCAGTTCCTCCTACTGAAGGACTTAGTACCTCGTATGTGTTAGATGCTTATAAAATACCAGCTGAATTAATGATTGTATCAATTAATAAACAGACAAATTATTTGCTCTGCCTGGTGAATGGCAGCAGGATTTCCCCCAAAACATAAAAGGTTTGCTCGCTGTTTGTTATAGCTAAAAATTAAAAGAAACTCTCAACTCCTCCAATGTGAAGTTATAAAAAGTCAGTTTTTGTGAATTGAGCAAAATCAATTTATGATTGTATCAAAAATACACAATTTGAAATAGAAAGAAAGGGGTTTATACACCTTTAATTAAAACACAGATTTTGGCCGGGCGCGGTGGCTCAAGCCTGTAATCCCAGCACTTTGGGAGGCTGAGACGGGCGGATCACGAGGTCAGGGGATCGAGACCATCCTGGTTAACCCAGTGAAACCCCGTCTCTACTAAAAAAGAAAAAAAACTAGCCGGGCGAGGTGGTGGGCGCCTGTAGTCCCAGCTACTCGGGAGCCTGAGGCAGGAGAATGGCGTGAACCCGGGAGGCGGAGCTTGCAGTGAGCTGAGATCCGGCCACTGCACTCCAGCCTGGGCGACAGAGCCAGACTCCGTCTCAAAAACAACAAAACAAAACACAGATTTTATCTAATTAAGGGAGCAAGAGGGATAAAGAGGACTTGTGTGCCTGAGTACTTCAATAACTTCAGGTAGAAATCTTTAATGCTGACAGCCTTCACCTGCCCCACTCCTGCTTCGTAGACCTGGACTTCATCTCCGACTCTGGCCCTAGGTGTGAGGTGGAGCCTCTGGTGCCTTGGAGTAGGGGAGCTTCAGTCACATCCTCAAATATATCTCTTCACTACGGAGAACTTACATTTTCGTGGTCTTAGGTAAATCACTCTGAAAACAACTACAACACCCGCCACCTCACTGTCTCCACACCCTCCTGTGCAGTGTTCTTGAGCCATTGCCCCATGAAACTCCTCCCTTTTTAAAGTTATTTTTGTCTTTTTTGTTTCTACTATGCAATTCCCATATTGTTCTCTTCTCTGAACTTTTCTTTTCATTCATATACTGTTTTGTTCTTTATTCCAATTTGATTGTTTGCCTTCTGTGGAAATAACCTCGCTTTATCCCTTACAGTGCTTAGTACAGTACTAGGCACAAGTAGATGTCTAATATTTTTACAAATACGTGTCTTTGTGGTACGCTGATTCATTCATGTCATGCATATTTAACACATGATTGCTACATGCAGGGCCACTCTGATGGGTGCCGTGAAACAAGGAGAAGGTAAAGATTTTTTTTGTGGTCTTATGTTTAAAGAACCACACCAGGACTTATGCTGTGTATCTCTCACACTCCTGGGCAGATTCTGCTTGTTTGTATTAATTTTGATCAATTTTGTCAGCTTCCAGAGTAAGGAAACTTATTCTCATTTTTATGCAGGCAGGACCTGATGTGCCATCAGATGGATATGTGTAATTATCTGGACCTGCCTCTGCAGTATCTTCCCAAGGAGCAATGTCATGCCCAGAGGTTGGGTTCCCAAGCAAACCCACAAAAGCTTGTATGGTCCTATGAACATTCAATCTATTGTCATAAGTGACATTGTCAGTGTGTACACTCATTCCAAATTCCAAATCTTCTCAACAGGAACTTGTCTCTCCCCTAAGTCTTCAACAATAGAGAAAGGGGTTTCAAATGGGAATCCCAGGTATCCCCGAGAAACAGAACTCTGAAGACTATAGTAACCAGATTAGGCTAGGTTGCAAGAATCCTTTTGCATGCTGATGTACAAAAACATATTCTCTCTCTTCCTGCATACATAAAACTCAATTTAGAAAGATTTAGTGGAAGAAAATAGCAATCAGATGCTACTATTAAAACTGCCTTTTTAGATATTTAATAACTATTATTATGTATTGGAACTTATATGAATGAGAACTGTCCACAAAATATGTTGATGGACTACATGTATGACCCATGTGTAAATATACTTTATCAGAAGATAAGGATATTAATATTCACAAACAAGTAAAAACCATCACCAAACATATATATACTAGAGAATCCTAGGAAACCAAACAAAATTTACCTCACAAAAGTCAATTCGGATTGCACTAAGCCTTAAAAATGTCGCCTTTTTCTTGAATAGGTATCCATTTTGCTCTCTGTCCCCCATCTCTGCCTCTCCAATTCCCTGTCCTCCACTAGTAAATTCTCACATTTTCCCCCTCATTTCTTTCTCCTCTACCTCACAGCAGGCTCCAAGTGAGTCTCTGACATAATTACCACTCATTCTCCCCAGTATTGTGTTTGCTGATGTAGCCTATGCTATAGATAGTAAAGGACATGGCTAAATTTGCCCTATAATAATTTATTAAGCAGTTGTCACACTAATAAATTATTTTTGGTTTTGAGCAATGAGTCAGTCCTTAATTAGTCATTATAAAGAGTTAATCTGGAGCTCCAAATTCAAATACAATTAATGTCTAGAAGTATTTTAAATCATGTTGTATCTTACAATTATTTGTTGAGCTAAACCAGAAATGATCCTAAATAATAGCACTCAGTGGAAGCAGTATCTCCTTTCATTTACCAGAGTTTAATAGCAGGAATGTCAGACTTCCTTTGAGATGGGATCTAAAAGAGTGATTAATATCATGGTGTTACAGGAGATTGTGAAGAAAGGAAATTCAGATTCACCTTTGCCCACCAGCTGGACAGCATGAAGTAGGTGTTAACATGTTCGTCTCCAAACTGCTCGGCTACGTAGAGTCCCAGCGATCCATACTTGTCGTATATGCTTCTCTTTGAGATGTCAGTAAGTATTGCGTGGGCGTTGTTGATTTCTTTAAACTTCTCAGTAGCAGCTGGATCATCTGGATTCTTGTCTGGATGGTGTTTCAGGGCCAATTTTCTTTTAAAATAAAAGAAAAACAAGGAAAGTGTGTAATTTGACAAGAATGAACGATGATGGCATTTTAGAAGGGCACTATTCATTTGTATATTCTTTATTAGTGCAAATACTGTGAAATGGTAAGTTTCAGACTAGCGGTGATTGACAAGTACATTTTCACTAAATGGTGTCCCTTGTTTCGAGTGCACAGGCAAAATAGTACTAATTCTCCCCTCACATTTCCAGAGGAATTCTGAGTATCTGCATGACTGTTGAGCCTGAGAGACATTTGTTGTCGGCAAATATGCGAAGTTTCTTTTTACCAAGAAGCTATCAGTAGCCCACCCCTACAGACCTTTAAGAGTTTCAGCAACAGGATCAGTTTACACCAAACTTCCATTTAGAACCAGAAGAATTTTCCACAATTAACAGAATGTCACAACATATATTCTAAAAGTTCAACTCAGCTATCAAAAAAGTCTCTCTTGAACAAAATTAAGACCTCTTCATTAACCTTCCACAAGCCCTGACTATCTCTTGGTTTTCTGAACAAATACTGTGACTTCCTTTGCATTCAAATGCATATTTGGCCTCTTTCTAAATAGGTCTTTCCACTTAATAATCTATATAAATTTTCTTGTGGGCATAAGGCCTTCTCCTCTGTGGATCAGAAAGCAATTCCTGAGGGACTCTGCTGGAAATTCCGCCTGACTCCTCTCCCTACTATGTCTATCATACGTCTATGTAGGAACACACCTTAAGTTTTTGTTTATTGTATTAGTTTAGATCAAATTGTTTCATTTTAAAACAGTAATGTAAGTCCAGAAGTAAAGCAGAAAAGTAAAGTACACTTTATAAATCAATCTACATGATAAAGGGAACAAATCATATCTATTTTAAGAACTAAAGTATTATTGATTAGGAAGTAGATGAATATTTAAGGAGCTCAGAATCAGGATGCTTTAAATTACCAAAATATTTAAAAGCATAAATCATGATGGATAATCCATTCTAATCTTAAATTCAGAATAAATTTTTAAAAATCAAACAATGATGGTTCATCTTAAATTTATTTAACCAAAACTTTTTTTATCCTGTTTGAAAGATATCTGGGGTATTTATAAATTCTTATAGATAGGACCATTGGAGACATGTTTTCTTACATACAGAATTTATAATGAAATATTTGCTAATAGCATAAAATGCCTTTTGTCATTTTTTTACTTTTATGTTTATTTCAGCACTATTGTAAGTATGTTAGAAGTATTAATTTATGAATCCTCACAACAACCCTATGATACGGATATTGTAATTATTTTACAGATGAGGAAATGTAGGCACTGAGAGGTTAAGTTAGTTGCCCAATAGCCACACAGCTATTGATGATAATTAATAGAAGGCTTTGAACACAGGCAAGTGGACCTTGACCATATGCTCTTAACTGCCACTATGCTGCTTCCTATATTTTACTTTTAAATTTAAAAAGCAAGACACATAGAATGTTGAGTAGACCATTGTGAGGATGTTGGGTTTAGTCTGGGTCATGTGGCAAGTCATTGGAGTGTGTTGGGAAGAAGAGCGATATGAACAGACTTTAGCTTCAGAAAGATCACTCAGTCTTGGAGAGGACAAAGGCAAAAGTGGGGAGACTCTTTCAGGAGGTTCTTGTAATGATCCAGGCAAAAGTTCATGGTGGTGTGGACTAGTGCAGAAGTGGAGGATACAGTGAGAAGTGGTTGGATTCTGGAAGTATTTTAAGGGCTAGCTAATGGATTGTATATATGGTGGCAGGAAAAAAGAAGAATCAGAATGGTACCAAAATTTTGACCTGAGCAATTTGAAGTTTGGAGTTACCATTTAATGAGATGCCAAGAGATTTCCTTGTCTGTCTGTCTTTCTTTCTTTCTTTCTTTTCTTTTCTTTCTCTCTTTCTTTTTTTTCTTTCTTTCTTTCTTTCTTCTTTCTTCTTTCTTTCTTTCTCTTTCTTTCTTTTATTTTTTTCTTTCTTTCTTTCTTTTCTTCTTTCTTTTTTCTTTCTTTCTCTTTCTTTCTTTTCTTTTTTTCTTCTTTGTTTCTCTCTCTTTCTTTCTTTTTTCTTTCTTTCTCTCTCTCTTTCTTTCTTTCTTTCTTTTTTGTAGTTGGGGAGTGGTTTGCTATGATTTGGAAGTTCTATTCTGGACACCTTTGAGATGCCTATTAGACTTTCAAGTGGCGGTAGAGAGAAATAAGTCTGAAGCTCAGGCAAGATGTACATGTGGGAGTTCTCAGCAGGTAGATGACGATATTTAGAACCAGGGAACCAAAAGAGATTCCCAAGACAGTGAGTCCAAGAAGTAGAATAACTGAACTTTGGGAAAGGAAAATCAGCAAAGGACACTTAAAAACAAAGGTCAATGATACAGAAGGAAAAGCCCAGAGAGTGGGGGTTCTTGGGAACTAAGTGAAAAATATAGTTCAAGGAGGAGGGTGATCATAATGTGTCAAATGCTGCTCACAGGTCATGGCAGATGAAGACTAAGAATTGACCACTGGGCTGGGCATGGTGGTTCACACCTGTAATCCCAACACTTTGGGAGGCTGAGGCGGGTGGAACACCTGACATCAGGGATTGAAGACCAACATGGTGAAACCCCATCTCTACTAAAAATACAAAAATTAGCTGGGCGTGGTGATGGGTGCCTATAATCCCAGCTACTTAGGAGGCTGAGGCAGGTGAATCACTTGAACCTGGGACACAGAGGTTGCAGTGGGCCGAGATTGCATCATTGCACTCCAGCCTGGGCAACAAGAGCAAAACTCTGTCTCAAAAAAAAAAAAAAAAAGATTGACCACTGAATTTAGTAATGAAAATTATTTTTGGTGGCCTTCACACACCACACACACACACACACGCACCCATGCATGTGCACACACTTGCACACAATTACATGTATGTCTTTATATAGGAAAAAATAAAACAGAAAAGTAAGCAGAAAATGGAAGGTTATAACCAAAATTAGCAATGTATATAGTTGCACATTGGGATTACAGATTCAGTTTTAGTTATTTTTGTTAAACTAAGACTTAGTTTTCGTTAGCTAAGTTTAAACTAAAACTGAAGCTGGATGTGGTAGTTTACACCTGTAATCCCAACACTTTGGAAGGGCAAGGTGGGAGGATCATTTGAGGCCAGGAGTTCAAGACCAGCCTGGGCAACATAGTGAAATCCTACCTCTACAAAAAATTTAAAAATTAACTGGATGTAATGACACATACCTGTAATTTCAGCTACTCGGGAGGCTGAGGTGGGAGGATTACTTGAACACAGGAGTTTAAGGCTGCAGTGAGCTATGACTTGTACCATTACACCCAGCCTGGGCGACAGAGCAGGCCCCATTTGTAAAAATAAATAAACTAAAAACAGGTTTTTGTGAAACTTTTAGTTTTGTTTGTTATAAAAACTCTGCATATTACTTGTGTAACTTTTCCCCTGAACATTTTAAAGCTTTAGTCACAGATTTTGTTCTCTTTGAACAGTTGGAAGTTCAGAATTTGTTTCCTTGAATGACTCATTACCAAGGAAGGAAAATCTACAAAGGAAGATTTTTTTAAAAAAAAAGGAAGAAAGGAAGAAAAGTCCTCAAACTGCAACAATACTATGTTGGTCATCAAAAAGCCTTAAGTGGATACTTTAAGCATGTTAATTCTAATGGCTTAATATTCCTGGAATTCTCACTCTGGGCCCTGAAATACAAATTGCAGCATTTCCCCTCCATGGTTCCAAAGATATCATGTCTCGGCCAATCAAATGAAAGGGCTGTCACTTCTGCCTTGAAAGAAAGAAATCTCCAGGCGGGTAGATTACTTGAGGTCAGGAATTTGAGACGAGCCTCATCAACATGCCCGTCTCTACTAATTAGCCAGGTGTGGTGGCACATGCCTGTAATCCCATCTACTTGGGAGGCTGAGGCAGGAGAATCGCTTGAACCTGGGAGGTGGAGGTTGCAGTGAGCCAAGACTGCATCACTGCACTCCAGCCTGGGCGACAGAGTGAGACTCCAAATCAAACAAACAAACAAACAGGAAGGAAGAAATCTCTGGAAAATGCCTCTTTACATACATTTTCTTGTTTCTAGGGTGGCTTCCTGTCATTTTTTAAGCCTCTTGGATCTTTGTCAGCCCACAAGGGCAGATGCACGCAATCCATTTATCACACTCCTAACAGTGGAGTTGGCAAATTAGGAGAGCTGGAACACCTCCACTTGTAACACGTCCAATTCCTGGTCATCAGCAACATTTTGATTCCTCTTGGCAGATACTCTTGGCTCTGAGGAATCCTTGGGAAATATGGTGAGCAGAGACAGCTGCCAAAATTCCACAACCGTCAAGGAGGTGGTCGTACAATGCCTCGCCCTCTTGCGTGTTATCCATAGAACAAGGAAACAACTATGGAATGTAGGGTTTAAGGAAGTGCTTGGAGTATTTTTAAATAGAATAGGCACCTATCCGTTGTTAAAGGTATTTGTTGTCATTTCTACATTGATACTTAAAGTGACATAATATTCAACCAGAATGTGAGCCTTTAATTTTAAATGTCTCTACACTCTTGGTCACCTGTCACTGTGGCATGGCTGTAGCTAATATTAGAAACAGCATTCAATGCCTCTAATTTCCACTTCAGAATCTAATGACAGCTTTCAACTAAAATGCATAGTGAATTTAATTAGTGGCAGATAAGATAAACATGCGGTTTATAGTTGTAATTATCTACAGCCCTCAAGATCTTCCTATTTTGAGGCAGTGGCATAATTCTAAGAGTTACAATGTTTTGCTCCATTCTCTTCCTTGCCCCATCTAACACTTTAAGATGCAATCAAACTACTACCACCTACCACTCTCTACCAGTCTCTGAGTCACCTGAGGCCTGATTCTAACCATGATGTCCCAGCTCTTAAAATATTTTAATGTTTGTCAATCTCGTGGTTTATATACCATTTGGGTATTCTCTAAATGTATTTTAGTCCTTTACAAATTTTTACTTTGGTTTTTAAAATTAATTTGTGGTATTTTAAAAATGTGTATTCTAGATATGAATTCTTTGTCAGTTTTATGTATTGCATATACCTTCTCCCATTCTGGGGCTTTCTTGTTGTTTTACTTTACGGTATCTCTTGGTAATCAGAAATTCTTTATTTTAATTTACTGAATTAACCAATCTGTTCCTCAATTTAGGAAGATATTGTTCTATAAACTCTCTATAACTCTACAATCTTTATAGCGTTTCCTTTCATATGGAAGTCTATGGCCCATTTATACCTGACATTTTAATGTGCTGGAGGGTAGAATTCTAATCTCACTTATTTTATATAGATATTCCACTCTTGTAGCACTATTTATTAGAAAAAGAAATCCTTTCCATGGATTTCTGGGATCTCTATTCTGTTCCATTGGTCAATTTGGTTATTTCTGGGCCAGTAACAATCTTACATGTGATGCTTAAAAATATGTCTTCATATCTTAAAGAGCAAATTCTGCCATCCTGTTGTTCTTCAAGAGTTCTGTGGTTATTCTGGGTCCTGTACATTTCCACATGAATTTTAGAATTAGTTTGTCAATTTACACACACACACATACATATATACACACACATACGAACACATGTACACACATTCACACAACCTATTGAGATTTTTATTGCCATTGCATTGACTCTATAGATTAATTTGGAGATTGACTTTTGTATAATATGTCCACCTATTTTGATCTTTTTAAAGAATTTTAAAGTTTTGTCATTTTTACCTTTATGTCCTATGTATATTTTCTTGAATTTAGTCCTGGGAGCTTAATTTTTTTGTGGTTTTGACATTTAAAAATGTTCCTAATTATTCATTGTGGATAAAAATAATTTTTTCTATTTTTATGCTTAGGTTGAAATAATTGTTGTATGTTGATTTTTTTATCCTTCTAACTTCCCAAGCTCATGTCCAAATTTTATTAAATTATAAATTCTTTTAAATTTTCTACATAGACAATTATATAAGCTTAAGTGATCATTGGAAAGGGAAAAAACTCTTCGAATCCTTATATCATTTACATTTTTTCCTTATCGTACTGCTCTGGCTAAGACCCCCCCAGTACGATGTCAAAAGTGGCTGTAACAGGTGTCCTTCTTCTGAATTCACTAAGAATGAATGGATGTTGAATTTTATCAAATGTTATTTCTGCACCTATATAGAAGATATGTTGTTTCTCTTTTGGTCTGTTAATGTGATTGACTGAGTTTTTAAATGTTAGATGAAGCTTATGTGTCTGGGATGAATTCAATTTGGTCATTATGTATTTTTAAAATTTATTGCTGGGCTTGGTTTTCTAATACATGCGTTAAACTCTATAATTTTTCCTGTAAGTGCTATTTTGACTGCATTTCACGTCTTAATACGTAGCATTGAATTATAGATATTTTATAATTTTAATTATGGTTTGTTATTTTTAGCCATGAGTTATTTTAAATTATATCTCCTAATTTTCGAACATATGGAAAATTTCCAGCTATTTAAAAATTTTGCTCTCTACCATAATTGCATTGTTGTCAGAGAACATTTTTGATATGATTGAAATCTTTTAACATTTGAGACTTGCCTTATGTCTGATTATTTTTATAAATGTTCCATGTGTGTTTGAAAAGGATATGTGTTCTATTCCTATTGGGTACTTTGTTTTTATAGTTTTTGATTTTGTTTGATAATTGTTTTGCTCAAATCTATATCCTTAGCCATTTTATTGATCAAGCCAGTTGTGTTAAAACTTTCCACTATGACTGTAGGTTTGCAGATTTCTCCTTAAAGTTCTGTCAACTCTTTGTTTTGTATATTTTAGGCCATGTGTTTTAGAAGCCCATAAACTTATAACTGTTATATATTCTTGGTGAATCATTTTTTTATTATACTTTAAGTTCTGGGGTATCTGTGCAGAACATGCAGTTTTGTTACACAGGTACACACGTGTCATGATGGTTTGCTGCACCCATCAATCCATCACCTACATTAAGTATTTCTCCTAATGTTATCCTTCCCCTAGCCCCTCACTCCCCGACAGGCCCCAGTGTGTGACATTCCACTCCCTATGTCCATGTGCTCTCATTGTTCAACTCCCACTTATGAGTGAGAACATGTGGTGTTTGGTTTTCTGTTCTTGTGATAGTTTGCTGAGAATGATGGATTCCAGCTTCATCCATGTCCCTGCAAAGGACACAAACTCATTCTTTTTTATGGCTGCATACCATTCCATGGTGTATATGTGCCACATTTTCTTTATCCAGTCTATTATTGATGGACATTTGGGTTGGTTCCAAGTCTTTTTATTGTGCATAGTGCTGCAATAAACATATGTGTGCATGTGTCTTTATAATAGAATGATTTATAATCCTTTGGGTATATACTCAGTAATGGGATGGCTGGATCAAATGGTATTTCTAGTTCTAGATCCTTGAGGAATCGCCACACTATCTTTCACAAGATTGAATTAATTTACACTCCCACCAACAGTGTAAAAGCATCCCTATTTCTCCACATCCTCTCTAGCACCTGTCGTTTCCTGACTTTTTAATGATCACCATTCTAATTGGTGTGAGATGGTATCTCATTGTGGTTTTTACTTGCATTTCTCTAATGACCAGTGATGATGAGCATTTTTTCATGTGTCTGTTAGCTGCATAAATGTCTTCTTTTGAGAAGTGTCTGTTCACATCCTTTGCCCACATTTTGATGGGGTTGTTTTTTTCTTGTAAATTTGTTAAGTTCTTAGTAGAGTCTGGATATTAGCCCTTTGTCAGATGGATAGATTGCAAAAAGTTTCTCCCATTCTGTAGGTTGCCTGTTCACTCTGATGGTAGTTTCTTTTGCTGTGCAGAAGCTCTTTATTTAATTAGATCACATTTGTTAATTTTGGCTTTTGTTGCCACTGCTTTTGGTGTTTTAGACATGAAGCCTTTGCCCATGCTTATGCCCTGAATGGTATTGCCCAGGTTTTCTTCTAGGATTTTTATGGTCCTAGGTCTTATATTTAAGTCTGTGATCCATCTTAAGTTGATTTTTGTATAAGGTCTAAGGAAGGGGTCCAGTTTCAGTTTTCTGCATATGGTTAGTTAGTTTTCCCAACATGATTAATTAAATAGGGAATCTTTTCCCCATTGCTTGTTTGTGTCAGGTTTGTCAAAGATCAGATGATTGAAGGTGTGTGGTGTTATTTCTGAGGCTTCTATTCTGTTCCATTGGTCTATATATCTGTTTTGGTAACAGTACCATGCTGTTTCAGTTACTGTAGCCTTGTAGTATAGTTTGAAGTCAGGTAGCATGATGCCTCCAGCTTTGTGCCTTTGGTTTAGCATTGTCTTGGCAATGCAGGCTCTTTTTTGGTTCTGTATGAAGTTTAAAATAATTTTTTCCAAATCTGTGAAGAAAGTCAGTGGTAGCTTGATGGGAACAGCATTGAATCTATAAATTACTTTGGGCAGTATGGTCATTTTCACAATATTGATTCTTCCTATCCATGAGAATGGAATGTTTTTCCATTTGTTTGTGTCCTCTCTTATTTCCTTGAGCAGTGGTTTGTAATTTTCCTTGAAGAAGTCCTTCACATCCCTTGTAAGTTGTATTCCTAGGTATTTTATTCTCTTTTTAGCAATTGTGAATGGGAGTTCACTCATGATTTGGCTGTCTGTTATTGGTGTATTGGAATGCTTGTGATTTTTGCAGATTGATTTTGTATCCTGAGACTTTGCTGCAGTTGCTTATCAGCTTAAGGAGGTTTTGGGCTGAGGCAATCGGGTTTTCTAAATATACAATCATGTCATCTGCAAACAGGGACAATTTGACTTCCTCTCTTCCTATTTGAATACCCTTTATTGCTTTCTCTTGCCTGATTGCCCTGGCCAGAACTTCCAATGCTATGTTGAATAGGAGTGGTGAGAGAGGGCATCCTTGTCTTGTGCTGGTTTTCAAAGGGAATGCTTCCAGTTTTTGCCCATTCAGTATGATATTGGCTGTAGGTCTGTCATAAATAGCTCTTATTATCTTGAGATACATTCCATCAATACCTCATTTATTGAGAGTTTTTAGCATGAAGGGCTGTTGAATTTTGTCAAAGACCTTTTCTGCATCTATTGAGATAATCATGTGGTTTCTGTCATTGGTTCGGTTTAAATGACGGATTACGTTTATTGATTTGCATATGTTGAACCAGCCTTGCATCCCAGGGCCGACTTGATCGTGGTGGATAAGCTTTTTGATGTGCTGCTGGATTCGGTTTGCTAGTATTTTACTGAGGATTTTCGCATCCATGTTCATCAGGGATATTGGCCTGAAATTTTCTTTTTTTGTTGTGTCTCTGCCAGGTTTTGGTATCAGGATTATGCTGGTCTCATAAAATGAGTTAGGGAGGATTCCCTCTTTTTCTATTGTTTGGAATAGTTTCGGAAGGAATGGTACCAGCTCTCTTTGTACCTCTTGTAGAATTTGGCTGTGAATCCATCTGGTCCTGGACTTTCTTTGGTTAGTAGGCTATTAATTACTGCCTCAGTTTCAGAGCTTGTTATTTGTTTATTCAGGGACTAGACTTCTTCCTGGTTTAGACTTTGGAGGGTGTCAAATTTTTATCATTACAAAGTATCCCTCTTTATCTGTAGTAACGCTTTCTGTCTTCATTTTAATTTTAATAAAGCTATACAGCTTTCTTTTGTTAAGCATCTGCATGGCATCTTTGCCCCTCCTTTTATTTTCAAATTTTCTGTATTCTTAAATATTAGATGTGTCTTTTGTAAAAACCATATGATGTTGGTTTTTTATTCAGAATGACTTTTTTTCTTTTAATTGAAGCATTTGGTCTATATTTATTTTTAACATAATTACTGATATTTTTCAGGTTTAGTCACCATATTCTATTTGTTCCTTCTAAAATATACTCATATTTCTTTTCCCTTTCCTTTCTTGCCTTCTTGTTGGATTAATTTCTCATTACTCTACTTTTTTTCCCTGTTGGTTTGGAAATTATATATTCTTTTATCATTCTTTTCAGGGTCCTTTGGGATTTCAAAATCCCTGACTAATGTTAATGTACTTTTGTTTTCCTCCAAAATAATACAAAAATCTTAGAGCATGGACACTGTTACTGTCTTCTTAACTTATGTGTTGTTGGTAGCATATACTTTAATTCTCTAAGTCTTTTAAGCGCTGAATAATTACTCTTTCATGAAATTAGCATTTAAGGATATTTTATACAATTAGTATTTGTATGTATTCACTCATATATTTGCCATTGTTATTGCTATTAGTTCTTTCCTGCACCTCTGACCATTGATCTGAGATCATTTTCCTTCTGTCTATGAACATTCTTAGTACCTCCTTTAAGTGAAAAAATCTACTAGAAAAATTCACAGTTTTCTTTAAAAAAAAACTTAATATGTCTTTATTTCACCTCAATTTTGAAAATTTCCCTGGATGTATAATTGTAGGTTATCTGTTATCTTCTTTCATCATATTCAAGACTTTGGTCCACTGTCTTCTGGCTTTTGTTATCTTGGCTGAAAAATCAGCTGTAAGTCTAATTCTCGTGCTTTAAAAGTAATCTGTATTTTTTCCTCTGGTTGCTATAAAGCCTTTACATCTTTAGATTTTGGAAGTTTTCCTGTGATGTGCCTGGGTATAGGGTTCTTTGAATTTATTTTGCTTGTTTTTATTGAGTATATGTGGTTTAACATCTTTCATGAACCTGGAATATCGACATGTTGTTTTTTCAAATGGCTTTTCCCCATTCCCTTTCTACTCTCCTTTTTAGACTCCACTTGCTTATATCTAACTTAATACATCTATGTTTTTTATCTTTTTCCATTTTTCATCCTTTTGTAATTCTTTCTTGTTAATGAAACTTCATTTTTATCTTGTTAATAAATCTTCTATTTTTAAGTCTTTTTTCATTTTCCATCCTTTTGGTATTTTCTTCTGACCTATCTTCCAGTCAACTCCCTAACCTGGTAAAACCTACCTTTGGGTTTTTTACTTTGGTGCTTGTATTTTCTGTTGTGGAGTTTCTGTTTCTTTTGCAAATCTGAAATATCCCTTTCCATAATTTTCAGGATTTTAAAAAAAATCTCAACCTCATGTTTTATCTTCTTGGTCAGGATAATTATTTTAAGATCTGTATCTGATCATTCAAATGTCTAAAATTCTCATGGTTCTGTTTCTATTATTTCTGCCAAATCTTGTTCATATTGTCTTGATTTGTATGCTTATCTCTGTGGCAAACATTGCATTAAAACATATTTAAGAAATAATCTGAGGACTAAGAATATGTTTTCTTAAACCAGAAAGTGTTTTTATTTCCTATTTTCAGATTTTTGTGGTCTTCGCAAAACTAAGATCATCTTAATCCAACATTAAAGATCAAGGTTTCCTTGGCTGCCCAGATGACTCAAAGTTCAGTTGCAGTCCATACAAGACTGGTGTTCCTATTATTTTTTTCTCTGTAACTAACTACAGTCAAGTTTAAAGTCTAGTAACTTAAAACAACAAGCATTTTATTTAATTGCTCAAATGTTGTCATTAGGCAGAACTTGGTGGGGACAATTTTCAGCTCTGCTTGGCATTGGCTGAGGAGTTGGAGCTGATGGATATGCTCCCAAGGTGGCTTCATATATATATGCTGATAAGTTGGTGCTGGCTGTGGGTGGGAGCTCAGCTAGGGCTGCTGTCTGGGGGACTCTGTTCTCTTCCATGTGACTTTTCCTCATGGCTATATGAGGCTTCTCACAACAAGATGGTCTGGGGGTAGTTAAATTTCTTGAACGGTGGCTAGCTTAAAACAAAAGCAGAAACTGGTAGACCTCTTTAATATTTAGGCACAGCATCACTTCTGCCATATTCTATGGGTTAAATTGGGTCAGAGAGCCATCCCAGATTCATGACTTACAACACAAGGACATGAAAACCAGTGGGCATGGTTGCTGGCGACCACCAAAGTAATTGTCAACCACAGATGATTTCCTTCTAGTTTACCCTTTCTCCTGGATTATAGCACTTCAGAATCTCAATAAAATTGCAGGACCTTCAACCTTGTTGGGCTAGTGTCCAAGTTTTCTCCTCTTTTCTCTGTATGGCTGTTTTTTTAAAGTCCTGCTTAGTCTTTCAGCTTCTGTTCTCCGAGATCAGGGTCCAGTTAGCAGTAAATGGGGGGGTGGGGGTGGGGGATGGATGTGTTCTTTCAGTTTTTCTAGTTGCTGTCAGCAGGAGGAACAATTGGTACAAAGAACAATTGGTACAAATTACCTAGTCAGTGAGAACCAGGAAACTCCTGATAATCACTTACGTCTTTGTTGTCTTCTTTCAACTATGTTAATCCCGCCAAAGGCCTTACATGCTGTTACACAAATAAGCCAAAGACAGCCTCTGTGTATTGGCCCCTAGCTTTTTAAAAATTTCTTAACTGCAGGCTGAAACCCCGTAGGTCAAAAGCCTGCCAGCACCAAAGTCGGATTTTTATACATCTAATTGTTTATGTATTTATTCTGAAATATTTTTAAAATTTCAATAGCTTTTGGAGTACTGGTGGGTTTTGGTTACATGGATGAATTGTGTAGTGGTGAGGTCTGAGATTTTAGTGCATCCAACGCCTGAGTAGTACACATTGTATTTTTTTATCCTTCACCCCCTTCTACCCTCCCGCTTCTGAGTCTCCAAAGTCCCTTATATCACCCTGTATGCTTTTGTGTATCCATAGCTTAGCTTATAAGTGACAGCATATGGTGTTTTGTTTTCAATTCCTGAGTTACCTATTTAGAATAATGGCCTCCAGCTCCATCCAAGTTGCTGCAAAAAAACATTGTTTTTCTCTTTTTTATGGCTGAGTAGTATTCCATGATATATATGTATCACATTTTCTTTAGCCACTCATTTGTTGATGGGCATTTAGGTTGGTTCTGTATCTTTGCAATTGTGAATTGTGCTGCAATAAGTACATGCATGCACATGTCTTTTTGATATATTGATACATTGTGTTCAGCAGTGGGACTGCTGGATCAAATGGGTAGGTCTATTTTTAGATCTTTAAGAAATCTCAATACTGTCTTCCATAGTGGTTGTACTAATTTACATTCCCACCAGCAATGATAAGCATTCCTTTTTCACCACACCTGTGCCAACATCTTTTGTTTTTTGACTTTTTAATAATGACCATTCTTGCAGGAGTAAGGTGGTATCTCATTGTGGTTTTAGTTTGCATTTCCCTTATGATTAGTGATGGTGAGCATTTTTTAATATGTTTGTTGGTCATTTGTATACCTGCTTTTGAGAAATGTCTATTTAACACATCCAGTTATCTAAAAAATAGCCCAACTATCAGATTTCTGGCCATGTAGAGCCAGTCTGCTTTACCTACCCTGCAAAACCTCATTCCACTTCTGCTGGCTATTGATAAGATAGAGCTTTGTGGTTATAGGATCTCAAGCTTTTATAGCTCTTTGGAGCTCTCTGACTCAGAGACCTGCCATGCCACTGCATGACGTAACTAGACCCATAAGCCCCCATTTTGACTCCTTCTTCCTTAGAAGTTCCCTCACCCTCATCTCCCGGATGGTGGCCCTTCACTGAAAACCCCTGGGCAGTCTTATGCTATGAGGGCCCTTCTCACGCAGCCATATCCAAGCACGCAAGCACCAACAAAGCTTATTATGTGTTACTGCCTCTTGTAGTCATATCTTTTCCCTTGATCAGCCCCCAAATCCTTTAAACCCCCTACAAACACTTCATGCACTTATACCTAGTACAACTGCCCTCCCACAAGAAGCTTGAGTACAGTATGTGGCTGAAAATGCTAGCGGGGCTTAGGGACTCAGGAGCCGTTGGGCCAGGATTAGCCTCTGTCCTTCATAAGGGACAGAATAGAAAGCTCAGGGCACCATTTGGTTTCAAATTGCAGACTGTGATGCCAGTGCTACCCCTGCTGTGTAATTATTTCTGAAACACCTGCTACCATAGTACATGATTCAAGTACTTTGACCAGCAAGGCCCCAATGAGGACACACTGAAGGCCACATTACACAATCCTATGATTTTCTCACATTTGCAGATGGAATATCTGAGCAACTCACCCCAGCCATTGTTTGAGTGTTCTCTCATTTTCTGGGATGCAGTCACCTTTGTGATTCAAGACAGATGGCATGAGATAACAACAGGAACCATAGATGATGATCTATTTCAGAGAATTGGTCTTTTCCCGCATGCAGAACCATATGGAGAGTCAAGTGCTGACCTCTAGTGGTAGTGGAGATGGTGAAACCACTGTATCTCAATAATTGCTTGACAAGTATTGTCCCAAATTTTTACTAGAATGTGTATTAACTTGACTTTATGAGGCATTATACTTGATTTTTTAAATGTAAGGGTTAAAAACACAACAATACTTAATCTTTTTTTTAGGTAGCTTTCTGGTCATTACAATTTTTTCCTATGGCTGATTAAGAGCCAGGTCATTATCCTCCCTCGTAAGGTAGAAGGAACTGGAATATTTGTGCAAACACAATAGATAAAATACATGTCCAACACCAATCATAAAGCACTCCTTTAGGGGATGAGGACCTGAACTTCTGACACCAGTGGGTCACTGACAGCTTTTAGCAAGCCACTAAGATTTCTGTGTACTGTATAATATAATCCTTTTCCCACAACCTACCAGCCCCACAGCTCACTCAGAATCCGTAGGCTGCATACAGCTCAAAACATCTGTATCTGGCTCAAGCTCCCAATAAAAGTTTCTGGGCACCTAACTTTACTATGTTTCCTGGGGGAAAATTTACATTTGTGGTTTTTCTTCAAGCCAGCAATCTCTACTGAACTAGAAGGTCAAGGGAGGATAAGACTGGGGTGTAGGAGAAGTGGCTGTATAGACTTCCTCCATCTGATATCTTGTCTCCTATTTTCAATAACAGCTCATACCACCGGTTCTAGTCAAAGCTCTCAGTAAGCACTTGCTCTCTGTAGGCCTTCCTCCTGCCGGCTCCTGGCTTAAGCTCCAGTGACAAAGCTCCAAACAGGTCCTGGTAGTTTTCAGAAGCAGTTCCTGCCAATAGCTCTTTTCAGGCTCTCAGTGTCTCCAGTCTTTTAGTTTTCTCAGTGCAAAAACAAACAGCATTATTCTCTGATCTTTATGTCAAGCTCTCACTTTCTTCTTCTTCCTAAACCCATTTTTCCCCAAACTCACTTTTTAAACCTAATAAGACCTATTTTTCTAGACTGGCAGTCTCACTGACAATTTCCTTAACCATACAGGCTGAATCTTGTGTTCATGCAGTTGAATGCTACTCAAACCATCTTACTCAATTCCTTAATCATTCTGATTTACTATTTCAGTCCCAAGAAGATGACATTAGCCACTCACTAATTCCACTCCTGTTTCTGTGCTGACCAGCATTGCTGGAGAAGATTGCACAACCATGCAAACTGGAGCCAACAAATTTAGAGTCTACTACATAGAGTAAAATTTAATAAGGTTGAAAAGGTATGTCTCAAAGACAAGCAAAACAAGGGAGAGTATAGTGAGTGGGATAGATGAACTTGAGCATAGGGTTCATATTAATGAATACAATGAATATATATATATGTATATTCATCTCTCATAGTATAATATAAAGAATTATCCAACACTAAATAGATATTGAGTGAATGAGTAAAAAGATATGGATCGTAATGATTCCAGCACCCAGGAATGACTGAGGTTGGCACTGTTTGAAGAACTAAGAGGCCCGATCAAGTGAAAGACTTGACGAGGGAGAAGGGAGGTTATGCAGGCCACCGGAAGACAACTGTTCCAAGTGGGCTGTGAGTATGGCCTCACATACTCTTCTTTTCAGTGGAAGATTTTAGAACTCAGGAAACAAATTAGTGCTTGATAGAGATTAATGTCAATTAATCTTGTGAGCTTGAATCATCAATCTGCCTTGTAAATATTTACAATTCTTCTATTAACTATGCATTCCCCTGACATTTACACTTTATTCATAAGCAGCCTCTGTTTTCACCTGTAATTGCTAATAAAGATGGGCAAAAGCACCACAGATTGGGGTTGCCACAGATCATTATGGAAATAACACTCTTTTCCGCTTCTTTTGAAAACAGAATTTGCCTCACTTTGGACTACACTGAGGCAACTCATTTCTGCAGAATTGGAAGATAATTTCTAGAAAGTTCCATGTAAAGTCAAATGAAAAAGAAGAGTCAGCCGAGTCTTCTGCTGTCATGTGAATCAGAATACTTGGTACCTTGTCAACAAGGAGAAATTAAGCTTATCCATGAGGCACAGAGACCCAAGTGCTAATGTGCAAAGTAGTTCACTTTGATTTTTTGTTGTTGTTGTTAAGAGTCTGGGTCTCACTCTGCCGCATAGGCTGGAGTGCAGTGGTGCAATCATGGCTCAGTGCAGCCTCAAACTCCTGGGCTCAAGAGATCCTCCCACCTCAGCCTCCCAAATAGCTAGGACCACAGGCACATGCCACCACGCCTGTCTATAAGTTGATCTCTAATTGGGGTTTTGTTTTGTTTAGAGAGAGGTCTTGCTCTGTCACCCAAGCTGGAGTGCAGTGGCATGATCATAGCTCACTACAGCCTCAAATTCCTGGGCTCAATTGATCGTCCCACTTCAGCCTGCTAAATTACCGGGATTACAGGCAAGAGCCACCACACCCAGCCTCACTCCAATTTTGTGGCTCTCTAAAAAGCCAAGGAAGAGCTAGATCTTCGTGTGTTTTCTTACGCAGCATTTTGTTAGCTCTTGCACCCAGCATGCCAGTCAGCCTCATTTTGGGGCATCTTAATCTTGTTTCTAGTCCACTTCAAAAATGTACGTATTGGTGTAAATAAAAACCAATGTTTATGTTACAAATGAGATTTTAAACACTGAAGGTACATTATCTAAATTGCAAACCTGGCTGTTTTTTACAGTTTTCCTTTTCTCATCCCCTAACTACTTTTCACTTGAAGGTCCCGGAATCATACAAAACTTCTCTGGTTCCCAAATGGAAACTAGTATCTTTCCTTGCTGATCCGCCCCTCCTCTGTTTACTGGGTCAGTAAATAACTCCCTGTTCAGCAAAGTGACCAAACTAATTATTTAAGAAATGGTCCTGAAGAAGCTGAGATTACCATCAGGGAGAAAACAGACATTCTATATTGTCTAATTCCTTTTTGCATTCAGCAAATGCTAGCATGGTGCTAGGGCTGGAAGTACAATGAGAGACCAGGCACAGTGTCTGCCCTCAAGGAACTGATGGAGTGGGAGAGGCAGAAAAGCAGCAAGGGAATTACTGTCTGTGAGGCTGCAGTGCTCTGCTGGGACAGCACACTGGGCCAGGGAGCAAATGAAAGGCCTCAGGATGGTGCTTGGCTGTGCCCCCGCAGGCCGCCACTACCCGAAGCCACCTGAATGCCTCCTTGTCATCACTCTGGGTGGGATGTTTGGGTTTCTTTTGTCCTCCCCACCCACAGTTAAATTCTTTTTGCTTACACACCTCTTAAACTAATAATGAGAAATTGTGTCCCTTCAACATTTTTAATTTGGTATCTAAAATTCTTTATAAGATTAAACAGATGGAAAGAATGTAATTTTCAGCATATTATAAACATCAGCATGTTAAAATAAAACAGTTGTAACATTCTTTTAAATGTATTCAATGGAATCTAAATGTCACATAATCTAAATATCCTCTACATACACACACACACACATTCTGTATCCATTCCTCTCATTCACATACTCACACTTCTTGGCACACCACCCTGCACCCATGCCCTAGCTGAGTTTGGAAACTGCCATTCTGTAAGGTTGGTTCTCAGACTCTTGTGTATCCTTTGTAGCACCCAGTACCCATGTGCCAGACTTTGGCTAAACATTTTGCATGCATCATCTCATGTAATCCTCCACAGTCCTCTGAGATCGAATCATTATCTGCACTTTACTTATGAAGAGAATGAGGCTGAGAAAAGTGAGTTGAATTCAGGTCTTTCCGAATATCTTGCACTCTTTTTTAGATATGGGATCTTGCTGTGTTGCCCAGGCTGGAGTGCAGTTGCTATTCACAGGCTCAGTCATAGCATACTACAGCCTCAAACTCCTGGGCTCAAGAGACCCTCCCACCTCAGCCTCCTGAGTAGCTAGGACTATAGGCAAGCACCACCATACTCAGAAATATCCTGTGCTCTTAACTGCTACATTATATTTAGGATACATTTCAATTGAGTGATTTTAGTGTTTATGTGAACATCTCAAAGAGAATGTGGAACTTCCAGCACACTCCTAACACTCCCTACCCTCTTCTGCTTTTCTTCACAGCATTTAGCAACATCTGATATGCTGTGTGTCTTACTTATTTGTTCATTATTAAGCCTCCCCCTTCCCCTGGCTCTATTTAGAACAGGTTTAAGGAAGCAGGGATTTGGTCTGTTTTGTTCACTGCTATTTTCTCAGTACCTAGGACAGTGGCCAACACCGAGGCAGTGCTCAATACATATTCGTTGAATAATGAACAAGACTTGCTGGTATAAAGCCACTGATAGTGTCAGAGACTGCAGATATACTGGTAGTTGCTACGTGCTCTGATCAGCCTTCTTGGCTTCTGCTATCATTAGGTAGCAGTATGGATCAACAATCTAACGACTTTGGAGTGAAGGTCCTTTATGTGCCAACAAGAAAACAGGAAATCTAATTGTACACACACAGTACTTGCTGAGCAACAAACAGTAAGATGACACATTTTATTTACCTGTTTCAACACAGAATCAGGTGGCCTTGCTGCAGGAATATGGTAGGGCTGCTCTTTGAGTCATTATCGCCCATTG
Organism: Trachypithecus francoisi; assembly: GCF_009764315.1. Lineage (NCBI taxonomy): Eukaryota > Metazoa > Chordata > Mammalia > Primates > Cercopithecidae > Trachypithecus > Trachypithecus francoisi. The sequence continues at coordinate 21,504,304 of NW_022681472.1, read as the reverse complement.
TTCACTGCTCGGGGTTAGGGCACATCAGGATGTGTTTGGAAAACTGGTAACAGTGGCCTCCCAGAAGTTCCACAGAGCTGAAGAGGCTTCCAGAAAGGAATCCAAGCCATGACTGTGGCAGCCCCAGCTGGGTACATCTAAAGAACCAGTGGGACAGACTGACACAAACCTCTCTTAGGCTGAGGAGGGAACTGTAGAATCTCCTGGAAAAGAATGCCTCTTAGGAAAGAAAGAGCCAGGTGTGAAGACCTTGACACAGGAGCAGGGGGGACTGTTGGATAAGATTGAGAGTCTAAGCAGAACGACACTACTGCTAGTGTCTGGCTCACCCCCTGAGCATGTGTCTGGGTCCTAGAGAAAAAGAGAGCTACAAGGAAAACTGGAAGGAGCTTTTCTACCATGCTTTGAACTCACACGGGGCTCTAACAGATCATATCACAAAGAGGAGGGAGGGAGCCATCCCCTATGCCCAGCCTCATCCCTGCCAGAGGTACAGCCCAGCAGGCTTTGGTGCTCCTTCGGCTCTCAAGGTAAACAGCAGAAAAGGCTGGGCCTGAAGGAGCGGTCAGAGGATTTGGGGACTGAGTAGTTGGCAAGGAGCACCAGCTGTGCCTACCATGCCTGGCAGGGAGGTGCAGCTAAGTGGCAGGGGAGCTGTAGCAGCAGAGTCTAGCACCCAGGGCTGTGTCTAGCAGTGACCGTGGACATGCCAACACAGCAAATGGCAAAGCAGCATCAGCTATAGGGTGGCAACATGGCTTGGTGGACAATGCCACTACATGGAGATGAACTGACTCCCAGGCCCTGGAAGACTTCCTCAGAGGAGACTCCTAGAAGAAGGATGGCAGAGACTCTGCAGTGAACCCAAGTTCTCAAGTCACTTGAAAGGGTCTTGAGTCTGAGTATTGAGGTTATATAGAGAGCAGTCTTTGAGTTCCTTATTTCAGCAGTCTCCCATCTCCCCAATTGTTCAATCATCCCACCGTCCACTAGTGACTCCCCCTTCTCCTCACTTCCTTCACTAGCTTTCTAACTCAAAATTCCTGTTGGCTCTTGGAGCAATATCTCAATTAGGTGGAAAGGCAAAACATGTCAGTTTAAAGTTCAGGCAAATGTATGAATGATGGATAACCACCATCATTCTAGGTCTATCTGAATTTTAAAAGATTAACTCAAATAAGTATCCTTCAGACAGCATGATAAGGGGGAGACTTAAGACCTTTAGGCAGTGGGAGAAGAGGGTAAAATATTTGCTTATCTCATGCAAATGCTGGTCAGATTAAGTGACATGATCTAGCAATGATAAAATCGGATTAAATGAGCCTTAGACTTCAATCCCTTTGGGATGATTATGATCTGCAATACTAAAGGCAGATCTATTCCATAATGAAGGCCCTGGATGACACCATACCATGAGTTTCACCCTGTGATATGTCACTTTTGACTTGGATCACAAATTCATCTCATGCTAGATAAATGGTTTTGGAACAGCAGCACCAAAGGGCAGGATAATTTTAGACTTGGATATTTATTCATTCACAATAGTACCTGGTATTTTCACTGTGCTTTGCCACAAAGAGCTTGGCATCCCTTGAAAAAAAAATGATCTCATTTCTCTTCACAAAATGTCAATAAGGCAAGAACTTCAATACCTGATGGATTGGCACAGTAAAAGCCTTCTTCTTGTCACCTTTCCCAGCTGTCCTTTGAGGTAGCTGGGGACTCCATTTTATCAGCTGACTAATGACATATGGTTGAGTTTTAGATGACATAGGAAAAAGTGCTTTATTCACAGGAAGACTCTATGATAAAGATCTACAAATAGACATGGAAGGGACTGAGATAGGTCTTTGAGGCTGCTGTTTATAGTTAATTCTGTAAAAGAATGAAGAACTGGAGATACTGATAATTTCTTTCCCAACTTTGTCCCCTTTATTTTAGAGAACACTGTCCCTTTCCCTTCCGGCAAAAGTTGGATCGCACCTCCTTGCTAAGTGATAGTGGGAAGTTGTGATTCCCTGAATCAGAGCTAGTTAGACATGAATGCGCATCTGATCTGGCTGGATCCATGAGATTCTTGCTCCAGGAATCTGGGATCAGGACATGCAAATACTGAAAAGGGATCAGGAACCAAGATTGTTTCCCTTTCCCCACCTCTATCTACCTTTCTGGACTATAGGGTTTCCCTCTCCGAGAAGTGAAAATTTGGTTTTAAAAAGACAGCCTTGATGGGAAACAACCTAAATATCTATCAATAGGAAACTAATTAAGCCATGGGACATCCATGTCATGGAATACTACATGGTAATATGAAAAGAATGAGAAATCCTTTCATGAACTGATCCTTCCTTGGAATTATCTTTAAGATATATTGTTAAGAAAATACAAAGTACAAGCTAGGAGGGAGAACACACCACCATGTGTAGAAGAAAGGAAAATATAACATATATGCTTAGGCTGTTTACACAATATAATTATTATGTGAGGGTTTAAGGCTACAAGTTTTAGATAATGGGACTTGGACAATTGGGGAGATGGTAGGCTGTTGAAATAGATTTTAAATTTTCTGTTTGTTTCATTTGTTTCTCATTTTTCTTGTTCTTTTTTCTTGTCTTCCTGTGGGTTATTTGAACATTTTTAGGATTCCATGTTGATTTATTTGTGGTGTGTTGGAATGTGTCATTTTGTGTGGGTTTCCCAGTGACTGGGTATTATATATGTGTATGCGTGTGTGACATCACAATCTATTGATATCAGTTTGAGTGAAGGTGCAAACCTTACTCCCACTTTGGCTCCTTTATCCTCTCATTTTTAAATATCATTGTTTTGAGTGTCACATGGTATTATAAATTTTGTCCCAATCATCATACATGAAAACTCACACGGAAAAGGATAGTCTTTTGTATTTATCCATATTTCTGCTTTCTCCCTTGTTCTTTCCTTCTTCCTGATCATCTAAGATTCCTTCCGTTATCATTTCCTTTCTTTTGAAGAACTTCCTTTAGCTGTTCTTTAAGAGGAGATCTGCTAGTGACAAATTCTTTTAGATTCCCTTTATGTGAGAATGTATTTCCCCTTCACTCCTGAAATATAGTTTCACCAGATACAGAATTTTCTGCTGACAGTTCTTCTCTTTCATCACCTGAAAAATGTTTTGTCACTTTCTTCAGGCTTCTGTTGCTTTCGTCGAGAAATATGCTGCCATTCAAATGGGTGTTTGGCCATGCATTGTTTCTCCCTGACTGCTTTCACATTTTTTTCTTTGTCTTTAGTTTTCAGAAGTTTAATTATAATGTTCTTGTCATGGATTGCTTTGGGTTTATCCTGTTGGAGTTCTCTCAGCCTCTTGAGTCTGTAGGTTTCTATCTTTTGCCAAATGTGGGCAATTTCCAGCCATTACTTCTCTGAGTACTCTTTTAGTCCCATTGTTTCACTCCTCTCCTTCTAGGATGGCAATGCTATAAATGTTGGGTCTTTGTTATTGTCCCACAGGTTTCTGAGACTCTGTTTTCAGTTTATTGCTTATCGGTTGTTCAGATCGGGCATATTCTATTGATCTGTCCTCAATTTCTATTCTCTGTCATCTCCACTGTACTATTAATCTTATCCAGTTAGTTTTATTATTTATGTTTTTGTTTTTTTGTTTTTTTTTTTTTTTGGTTCTGTAGTTTCCAGTTGGTTCTTTTTTGTAACTCCTATTTCTTCACTAGGAATTTCCATTTTTTTACTTGCTTCAAGAGAATTTGTCATTACTTGTTGAATTATTTTATGATGGTTACTTTAAAATGCTTTTCAGATAGTTCCAACATCTGGTTCATCTCAGCACAGGAGTTAGCTGATTTTCTTTTCTTATTCAAGTTATGATTTTCTCGCTTCTTTGTAGGATGGGTGATTTTGTTTGTATCTGTATATTTTGGCTATCATGTTGGGAGATTCTGGTTTCTATTTAAATTGTTTTATTTTAGCAGGCAGTCTCCTTCTTTAGGTTTAGCATGCAGGTTCTAGCCTACTTTTGTGAGTGGTTCCAATAACAATCTACTTTTCAGAGTCTTTATGGTGCTTCTTCGGTTTGTTTGGTTTGTCTCCTGCTTCTGAGGCTCCCAACACTCCTTGTTGGTAGTAGCTGAGGAACCAGGTGTCTTTAGTTGAAGGAAGGGAGTCTCCAGCCTGTGGGGACAAAAGCATTCCTGGGCTGGGTGCTTGTGGTGGAATCCCCCTTACTAATGTCCTCTGCCAAGTGGGGTCTCTAGGTGAGAGAGAGGAGTCCTAGACTGGTGGTGGGAAAAGAGAGCACTTCCCCGGCAAGACGTTGATGGAGGGCTTTCAGTTGGTGCCGCTTGCTGTTTCTGTGGGGCTTGTCTAATGTTGTTGGCAGGACTTCTGTTCAATTTGGAAGAAGAATAAGGCTAACTGGATGCCTTCTCTTGCTAGATTGGGTATTGGGAAAAGCTGGGCCTGGGTTATCTTTTGTTGGGTTGGGGTGGAGGGGATTATAAAATGCCCTGCTGCTATGACCTGGGATTTCTGACCAATTAACCTTCCTCTTTCTACCTTTCAGAGTTCTCTTTTGGTTGTCTCTTGTGTTATTTCCAAGGCTTTTAGTTGTGCTTAGCAGGGAGAGAAAAGTTTACACCATCTTGCTTAGACTGGAAGTTCTGTATATATGCTTATTTATTTCTTCCGAGACACAGTCTCACTCTGTCGCGCTTCGCAGGGAGAGAAAAGTTTACACCATCTTGCTTAGACTGGAAGTTCTGTATATATGCTTATTTATTTATTCCGAGACACAGTCTCACTCTGTCGCCCAGGCTGAAGTACAGCAGCATGATCTTGGCTCTCGGCTCACTGCAACCTCTGCCTCCCAGGTTCAAGTGATTCTCTTGCCTCAGCCTCCCGAGTAGCTGGGATTACAGGCATGCATCACCATGCCCAGCTAATTTTTATATTTTTAGTAGAGATGGGGTTTTGCCATGTTGGCCAGGCTGGTCTCAAACTCCTGACCTCAAGTGATCCTCCTGCCTCGGCCTCCCAAAGTTCTGGGATTACAGGTGTGAGCCACCGTGCCCGGCCTATATATGCTTATTTAGACATAAGATCTCTCTAGAAGGGTACACAAAGAATTGATAATATTGCTTCCCCAGGGAAGTGATTTGGGGAATATGAGGTAAGAGAAAGACTTTTTTATATACCTGTTTTCATTTTAATAAAATGAAAGATTATCTTTTTAAAAATAAAATGCAAAACAAGAAAGAAGTCTTCTAACTCAGCCTTGTTTTCAAGAGCACAGCCAAATATTATAACAGTGGCCAAGTTGTGTATGGATTCAACAGTTGGTAATTTTATTAAATTTCACTGATTTTAATTTCACTATATTGTGACTGCTTTGATCCAGATCCCACAATATAAGAATCATATTCTCAGTGGATTTCCAGCTTGCTCATACATTTTGAATAACTTGCAGAATACAAATATGTAATTTAGGGAGAAGTAGATGCTTTTGGCAGCATACTAGTACCCTAATCACCTGAAAAAATAATATTTGTATGACATTAAAACAAAATTAATAGCAAGACACTAATTACATGAATAGACTTTATGTTGTAATTGTTAAATTTGCAAACAACTCAGCATAATTAATGCCTTAATTAACATATGACCTGAAATTTTAGCTTACAAAATTAATAAAGACAATTAAGAGTCACATTTTTAAAGTAAAGTGGATTTTAAAAATTACAAGGAAGTTGGATGTCACTTTTTTCCCTCCCCGTTTTGGGGAGCAGTTTTGTAGTTATTACAAAAATTAGTTAACTGACAATGCAATTATGGCATTCCCTCCCACCTCCCCTCACCCAGCACAATGTCCCAGCCTGAAGCCTTCAGTCAAATTCAGTGATCTTCAGCCAAGGACGTCCACCAACAGGTGTGGGCAGCTCCCAGGCACACTCCTCTGGATAGGTCTAGGGCAAAATGGAAATGCAAAGACTTTTCTCTCCCTAGCACCTTAAGGGAAATATAAACTAGAAGGTTGATATTCACTTTGATCAGACTCTACCATTTTCATGTAACTATTTGGTTCCAAATTACAGTTCGCACCATTGTCATTTCTTCTTCAAAACATGCTTCTCAAAGGCATTTCAGTCCTACAGTTTGCCAATGGTGAAGGTTCCAATCCAAACCCAGAGAATTTCCCATTAATAGATAAATATAGAGACTCAATAAGTATTAGTGGGCTAAGGATTTGGAAAAAAATTAGATCTGGAATTTGACCTCATTCCTTTTTCATATTTTAGCATATGAAATATGCCAAAATAAACCTCAATTGGATCAGTATTTAGTGTCAAAGCAAAATCATAAATGTGCTAGAAGAAGATAAGGTGAATATTTTTATAGTGCTGTAATTGCAAGAGGTCTTTTAACCATAATTGGTAAAACAAAAGTCATAAAGGAAATGACTAACAATTTTGCCTAATTTTAAACTTCTGTACAGTAAGAAAAAGCACATAGGTTAAAAAAACCTAATTCAAGACTAAATCAAGAAGTAACTGATTAAAATCTGAAAATTTACTTATACTTTGATTCTTTTTTTCCCATAAAGGCATAGCTTTTTACCTCATAAGAAAATAAGTAATTGAAAATATGCATTATAATATATGTACATTAAGTATAAGGAATAAGTAAAAGAACTTACGTGTTCAATAACAACTTGCAATGTGACTAAATAAATTACAGAATAACTGTAGGCTAATGCCATTAAAAATCAGACTATTTAGTAACATCAAGATATTTTCATGATAAGACCTTGTTTAAAAAAAAAAAAAAAAGCAGTAGTAGTCCAGGTGCAGTGGCTCACGCCTGTAATCCCAGCACTTTGGGAGGTCAGGGTGGGAGGATCACCTGAGGTCGGGAGTTCGAGACCAGCCTGACCAACATGGAGAAAACCCATCTCTACTAAAAATACAAAATCAGCCAGGCATGGTGACAGGCACCTGTATTCCCAGCTATTCAGGAGGCTGAGGCAGGAGAATCACTTGAACCGGGGAGGTGGATGTTGCGGTGAGTCGAGATCGCGCCATTACACTCCAGCCTGGGCAACAAGAGTGAAACTCCATCTCAGAAAAAAACAAACAAACAAAAAAACAAATAAAAAAGAGGTAGTTGAAGAATATAGACTAATACAACCTGATTTTAAAATGTCTTTTCTAGATAGAAAAAAAAAGACTGGAAAGAAACAAAATATTAATGACAATTATTACTAGAGGTAGGATTATGGATAAATGTTATTGCCTTCATTTTTGGTAATTTGCAAATTCTCTACAATAAGCGAATTAGTTTTGTACTCAACATTTTTTTTTGCAAGTTGGAAAACAGTTTAATCATCAGTCACCAAAACCCACAGGTGTATCTTAAATGTTTACAAGCACAGATTATTCCACTATTTCTGTTATCACCATATCCTTCACGGTAGCGTATCACAAGTCAAAAGTTTCTGGTTGTTTCATCTACTTAAAACTATATGTAAGAAAGAACATGAGTCTTAGCAAATTTAGGCTTCAATGTGAAACTGTCAAGGCTCTTCTGGCACTTTGGGAGGCCAAAGTGGGAGGATTACTTGAAGCCAGGGGTTCAAGACCAGGCTGGACAACAAAGCAATATCCCATTTTTTAAAAAACGATTTAATTTCAAAAATTAGCTAGGCCTGGTGGTCTTGATAGCCTGAGTAGCTAGCCTGAAGTCCTAGCTACTCAGGAGGCTGAGGTGGGAGGATTGCTTGAGCCCAGGGGTTCGAGGCTGCAGTGAGCTGTGATCAGACCACTGCACTCCAGCCTGGGTGACAAAATTGATGCCCTATCTCTAAACAAACAAGCAAGCAAACAAACACTCTCCCGGAAAGATTTTCTCTCTCTGAAAGCAGCTGCCTTGTCCAGAAGGTGGTTAAAGTCCACACATCTTTCTTCCTCCAACTAGCCAAGAGACAGTTAAATACCTCAAAATGCCCTATGAGGTCCCAAAACATTGTCAAGACAAGTATCGGACAGGCCACATGCCTTACAGGTGGGACAAATATCAGAATTTTGAGAAATTCATTAAACTCATCATGGAATTCTTGGAGGACTGACATACTACAGCACCAGTGCAGAATATCTCCTGGAGTAGGAAGCCCTGAACCAGTGTTTCTTCTGTCACTGATAGGCCTTTCTAGACTTTGGTGTAGAAGCAGATGATTTTTTTTGTGTTTTGAGTTGGGGATTTGTCCCTTCGACTTTAATTTTACAGCTTCCCTCATATGTTTGGTTTGTAGTAGTGGCATTTCTCCCTCAATATTTTTTTATTCCTTGGATACTTAAAATAAAAAGACATTTCAAAGTTTTCCAAAAATAACTAGCTTGGAACTAGACTATAAAAGCTCAAAGGTAAGGGCTTGAGAAATGTGGCTTACAAATACAGCATTCCACCAAACTCCTTTTATTAAAAAAATTCCTCTACCTGACTCAGTGATGCCATATCAGATGGGTTAAATGACAGTGGTTGGCAGGGCGTGGTGGCTCATGCCTGTAATCCCAGCACTTTGGGAGGCTGAGGTGGGCAAATCACCTGAGGTCAGGAGTTCAAGACCAGCCTGGCCAACATGGTGAAACCCCGTCTCTATAAAAAAAAAAAAAAAAAAAATTAGCTGGGCATCGTAGCACGTGTCTGTAATCCCAGCTACTTGGGATGCTGAGGCAGATAATTGCTTGAACCCAGGAGGCGGAGGTTGGAGTAAGCCAAGATTGAGCCACTGCACTCCAGCCTGGGCGACAGAGTGAGACTGTCAAAGAAAGAAAAAAAAAAAAATGAACTGACAGTGGTCGGTTCACTCATTTCTCTCTCTCTCTCTCTCTCTCTCTCTCACTGCAGGTCTAAGACATAGGCTGCCCTTTCCTAAGGCCCAGCACCATCAGTGAGTTCTTTCATAAAATCAATGCCATGCCTGTCCATTCCTCACTCCTATGTTGTAGAGCAGGGAACATTAGATCTAAAATTTGGATTACCTGGTCTTAGCAAGAAGCTTATGTCTTTAATGGAGGCACCTACCAGTCACAAAATAACTATCACTAGTAGCACAAGAAAAGTCACCATTGAACTCTGTACCTGTAGGTTTTCTTAATTTCTTCATTTGATGCTCCCTTACGCAGACCAAGAATTTCGTATAGAGCTTCTCCTGTTGTTGACAGAGTCCGCTGTCTTTGGTTAGGTACGTTACGTGCCATTTTCTAAGGCTGCAAAACTAAAGGAGAGAAAATAGCCATGAAGGTTATGCACACTACTTCCCACTCTCTAAAGGGGAAGACAGCTCATTTTTGACCTTTTGTAAAACGACAATCTGAAGAATAGTTGTTTGCCAACTGCAAAAAGAGGGGAGAAAAGGGTTAGGAGAGCCAAAAGCAGAGCTCTGAATCAGGGTGTTAAAGAATACAGGCAGCCATGCAAATGGAACAGGGCTTTGTCCACACGGTTAAACAGAAGCAAAATGTCATCTAAACACCCAGTGAATTCAGAATTGTTGAGAATCAATCCTCACAGGCCAGGCAAATGTAGAGTTTTTTGGTCTTTTGTTTTTTCTGGAATTTGTTTAACTTCTTTTTCATATATTTTCCAAATTTAGCCAGCAATGGAAGTGGTGGATATGGGGCAAGCAGTGGCTGGGGGATGTTGTCCAAATTATGCTAAATTTCAGTTAAAAAGGAGGAATAAGTTCAAGAAATCTGTTGTACAACTTGGTGACAATAGTCAATAACAATATATTATATATGTATGTGAAAATAGCTAGGAGAGTTGATTTTAAGTGTTCTCACCACACAACAAAAAGAGAAAAGAACTAATGTGTTTGCTAATTAGCTTATCTTAACCATTCCATCATGTATGTACACATAAGGCGAAACATCACACTGTACACCATAAATGCACACAATTTTTGTTTGTCAAATAAATAAACAAATCAACATAATAATTCAAATCCTAGGACTACAGAATACAGAGTTAGAGGCCATCTAGGCCATCTTAACAAATGCCTTTTGGGGTGTTCTGCCCAGAGATCATAGTAGTAGATAATTTTCCTATTCGCCATTTAATTTTTCTTTTCCTGGGGAGTGCATAGGTTCCCCACTGCAACTTGTGCTTTTCCTGACACCTGCCTCAGTCTTACCCAATCTCCATTAGTCCACCAGGTGGAAGTACCTAACGCAAGTCAGACCAATTAGAATCCTTCCCTAACATTTTAAAAACATAGAACAATCTCTCAGATGGTGAAACCTATACAATTGAACATTTGAATATTGTTGGCTGGCCTGAATTAAGAGACGGTGAAAGAGAGTGAGAGCCTCAGTGGGGTTCAGTTCCTGGCTCCGGTTGTCCTCGGGTCCACCTGCAACTCTTACCCTACAACAGTTTGTCTATCAACCCTTCCTTGAATTGGGCCAATAAAATTCCTCTCCATGTACAAATGTACACACATATTTTTTCTTGTTTTTTTCTTGTTTTCAAGTTGTGTTTCAGCTAGGTTTTGGTCACTGTCAACCAGGACTCCTAAGTGCTGTTACACTCTCTCAATTAAATACCAGTGGCAGCTCCCTGAGCATCGCCAAGCCAGACTAACTATTGTGGAAGTTTCTTAAATCACTGCACCTACTCTGCCTTTAAGTTGAATGTGGCTTCTGGGTACTTGGGAAAGAATACTTTGGGAAAATAATAGTGATAAACTAAGATATTCAAACCCAACAGATTCAAATGTGTTGTGTTGACATTTCTAGTACAGATAAGAAGAGTTATGTCTGCTTTATCGATTTTTCTCTATATGCAACATCCAAAAGAAACCATTTTGATAGTTTCAATTTGAGGGGAAAATGTATTTCCTCTTCATCATCTATGTCATAAAATAAGAGAGATGTCATGACTCCCATAAATCAACAGATAGTTGTAAAATCAATTTTAACAAGGCACAGAGAAGCATAATTTTCATGCTTGTGAGCACCGTGCTCTATGACTCACTCACTTTGATTGCTTCCTACTTGGATCTTGCTGTCACTAATCCAGGAAAGAGAGATACAGTTTACTGAAGATAATCTACTACATGGATTATGATAACACCCACAGCCGACAATTCAATTATCGTCATGCACCGCTTGACAATGAGGCTATGTTCCAAGAAATGCATCCTTAGGGGATTTTGTCATTGTGTGAACATCACAGAGTGTATTTACACAAACCTAGATAGGAAAGCCTACTACACACCAAGGCTATATGGTATAGCCTATTGCTCCTAGACTACAAACCTGTACAGTGTGTTACTGTACTGAATATTGTAGTCAACTTTTTAACACCTAAACACAGAAAAGGTACAGTAAAAATGTAGTATAAAAGATAAAAATTGGTACATCTGTATAGGGCATTTGCCACAAATGGAGCTCAAAGGACTGGAAGTTGTTCTGGATGAGTCAGTGAGTGAGGGATGAGTGAATGTGAAGGCCTAGGTCATGACTGTACACTTTTATATAACGGGCAATGCAGTAGGTTTGTTTATACCAGTACTGCCACAGACATGAGTCATGTGTCACACTACATTATGACAGCTACATTGTCACTAGGCAATAGTAATTCTTCAACTCCATTGCAATCTTCTGGGACCACCATTGTATATGTAGTCTGACGTTGACCAAAATGTTATTATTCAGATGACTATATTTATTCAGAAGCCTAAAGTGTGGGTTAGGTCTTCAGAGAGGTTGCAGACTAATATGGGATCCAAATGTATAAGCCAAAAATGAAACTAGTGTTCAGGGTCAGAGAAGTACCAAGTATAGAGATCAAACAGAGGAGGGATCTCCTAGAGGACAGGATTCTGCTTGGGAACCATGCCATTAGAGGCCTCGCTTTGTGCTTGGCACATATTAGGTATCAGGCAAATGTCCGTGGGGTGATTCAAGAGCAAGTGCTTAACTTGAGTGAGAGTGGGAGGGATGGCCTCGCAGAAATAGTGAAGCCTGAACTGAAAGCAATACTACCACTTGCTTCTGTAGAACTTGGTTCATATTTTTCTATTACAGCCCTTCTATCTAAGTCTAACCTCAGATCCGTATGGCCTTGGTGGCCAGTGACTCTCTTGGTCATCTATTTGCATAAATCAACATGAAGTAGGACTTCTGGGTTTGGGGACTGAAAGAGGAGGGAGGAAATTTTGACTGGGATCTAGCTCAGAGAGAAGATGAGGGGAGTCTAGACTAGATGATGCCCACTGGTCCCCTGCCCTACCCAAGAATGTGTTTTTGAGCTCCTCTTGGGGATAACTTAGAGACTGAAGAGATGTTTGCATGAGCACTCTGTAACGACTAAAGGGAACAACGATTTGCAACTCTGAAACCATTTCACAGGGAGAGGCAGCACCCAGGCCAGGCTGGGCCAGCATTTTTCTACAAAGAAAGTAGCAACAGAGAACGTGGCAGAAAGTCAGGGGACACTGCTGCCTGCCCCTTCCCCCGCCCCTTCCTTCCTGCCCCTGCCCATTCCTTCCCTCCTATCAGGCCTGATAGGAGAAGGGCTGGTCACAGAAGGCCCAGAGTCATTTCAGAAAGCATTTGCAATACCCGCTAGGGATACTCAGAAATATTTGGGGTGTTTGGAAGCTCCAGAATCACAATGTAGGAAAGACTCAGTACCAGCAAGGGGCAGGAAGAGTGAGGGTGGGCAGCTGGGTGGTGGGGTGTGGGGGGCCTTCAGGTTGCTTTGTATATACTTTAGCTGGGGTTAAGAAAGCATCATTGATTCAAATTTTAAAATGGGCATGGTGTGGACTAATGCTAAAGGAGAAAATGGGGATGAAGGGCGGACACTAATCTCCCTGAGCACTGGCACATCTTTGGGAGGATTTTGCAGGAGATGGGGCCCTGTATTTGTACAGGTGAGGTCTAGCAGCACAGCAAAATGAATAAATGAATACCAGGAAGGCTACATTTATTCCCACAGCCAATGGGACTGGCAACAACAAGGTTTTTACGCTCAACAAAACATTATTCACTTAAATATCTCTGCACCACCATACTCTGAGCTCCTCAGGGGCTGGAATCTGATTTTCTATTAATCTTTGAAATGCAAGTGACATAGCACAGGGCTATGTTCCATAAAAGTCTTAAGAGCTGTCATATTGCATGAAAGGGAAGGAAAACAGGGAATTAGTCTTTACTGAGCCCCTCCTATGCACCAGAAAAACAACTTTCATATGTCGTATCATTTAATCCTGTTATCAGTACTTGGGGGCATCAGAGAGGCACCCCCAAAAGCTTAGGAATAAGATAAATAAAACTGTTTTCTAGAGTTAAAATGGGAGATCAGTGCATGCTGGATCAGGAAAAAAGCTGTCTTATAAAATCATCTTAAAGAGATAAATGGCTCGTGGGCCTGCAAGACCTGATAGAACCTGATTAACTGCATAACTGTAACTGACAGTGTCAGGTTCTTCTTGTGTTGGTTATTCAGGAGGATGAGCAGACACAGACAGGCAGAGAAAAACAAATGTGGAGGCCAATGCTGACTGGGCCATCCAAGCGCTATTGCAAGGAAGGCGGGAAGGGACTCAGGCCCCATTGGCCAGGCAGTTGCTCTTGAGAGAAGCCCATCCAGCAATTTCAGCCCTCGCTGTTAAACACTGGACTCATCTAACTCCATGCTGACAAGTCTCCTGGCTACTATCTGGCATCCTACACAAATCTTCCTCAAGGAAGCGAATGCACCGGTCACATGGATTCAGTTCTTGTCACTGGTCTCAGGGACACTTCTATCTCCTGGTAAATGAATAAATTGGCATGTGATGATGATTTGTCTTGCCCTGAGATCCACCCACAAGGAGGACATGAATTGGTCACATTGACACAAGTGATCTTCTTCCAAGGATAACTGTTTCCCTTCATAAAATAATAGACATCCGGAGTTTGTGTGCCATCCGGAGAACATGGCTGCAGGGAGTGCGGTCTTCAGCAAGGGCCTGCTCTCTGGCTGCCGCCAACTCAGCTGGTTGAGCTTCAGAGGCTGAGAACTGGACAGCCTTTCGCTGTTTTGACCACAGTAAGATCATGATGTGGTGATGAATGCTGTCATATAAAGTCTCTTAGAAGACCAGCAGCCTGTAGCCCCCGAGGGGCAGCAGGCATATACCTCTCTGCTTTGCAATCTCATTTTATGGATGAGGGAAGTGAGTCTCCCAGAAGTAAAACAACTTGCCCAGGTTCACAGAGGTGAGTTTTGAATTTAGCTATCTGGTTCTAAAGCCCATGTTCTTACTAGAGTGTCATATTGAATAACACTTGACGTGTCTAAGATGCTTTACAATTTACAATTTCCCCCAACTAGTATCTCATCTAATCCTCACAAGAACTCTGAATAGCAGTGACACTGAACCGAAGCAGCCTTGCACTGTGTCCAGCTACAGGTTGTGAGGGGCCCTGCAGCTCTGTCCAGGGTGAGGGGCCACATGGAGGCGCAGTGGGATCTAAGGGCTACTGCAGCAAGTGTTTTCCCTCTGCACAGCCACTGAGCTGGCACGTGGACTAAGAGGGAGATCCTAACGGAGCTAGTTAGGAAAGTAGAGTTAGCTGGAAGTAGAGGAATGTGTGGGTTATGCAAGAATTTCAGAACTTCTGCAGGGAGCCCAGTTTGTAAGCCACACAGGAAAGAAGATTCCTGGCCTCTGGGTCAAAACCTCCTGAGGATCTCCAGGAAGCCCTGTGGCTCAGGGCTGCAGGAAACACATGAGCCACAGCCCTGAGTGTTTCTAGTCTTGTTAAACTTACTCCTACCACCTATGAAAAACCACTCTCTCCTCTCCATTCCCAAACTCCTGGTTCTTATTTTCCCTGCTGACTGGGTGGTGACAGGAGGGGGGCACGTTAGGTTTGGCATTGGGCAGCACTTTTACTGGGTACACCAATGTTTGTGAGCCAAGCAGCCTAACGTTAGCATTCATGCTTTTCACAGAGGAAGACTCCGAGGTTTCTGGAGTTGAGGGTGCCTGAATCCTGTCCAGTATCTTTTCCAGTGTAAGGAAAGCAGCCCTGGGGAGCCTGCAAAGGCCTCTGGTGCCCTTTGAGGATGGTTTTCTCCAAGGCTGCCTCCTTCAAAATTATTCCAGGTGTGGAAAAAGAGAGATGGGTTCAAGCGGGGGCTGCTCCCAGCCCCTTCCAAAGAATAGCCCTGGAAACAGCCTGGAGCCTGTCTTTCCCTGCCCCAGGCCTTTGCTTCTCTACCCTCCCTTTTCTAGTAGGGGAAAAAAAAGGGCAGATTCCATTTCTCAAAGAGTTTCATACCTAGAAACTCATAGCCGGGAAAACACAGTAGCTAGCTAATTCTTTGGTTTATGATATTTTTTCCAATCATCGCTTCATTTAGAAATTGAATCACATTATAATCTATTCCCGCTAAATGAAATCCAGTAGTCAACTTGTTTTACAATATGGATTGATCAATATTCAGAATGGGTAGTATAGAGTGTATATTGTCTGTTTCGTCTTCTTTTGCCCTGTTCCCAAAGATTTCCTTTCAGACAGACATCTTTTAATGAAGAAACTTTTTTAAAAAGTCCATTTGTATTATGTTAATATGCAAGCAAAAGATAGTTGTTCAATGTAGGAAGTAGTTGGCTGACTCCACAGACTGAAACACAAAGGAACCAAAAGATCATAAGGCTGCTTTGTGCCTCAAGCAGCAACAACACACTACTTTTTCTGCCTCCTTGTTAAGTTAGAAACCAGATTCTTCATATATTATTGATTTCTATGATATTTAGTTTCAGATTCAATAGAGCAATACATTGAAACCTTTAATGGGTGTAAAGATGTTATGTCCTGAGAACGTAATAACATGAAAACTCTTCTTTAAGTAACCTTAAATAGTGGGCCCAAAACCTTTTTAAATTCCTTACATAAAATACAACTTTTAAAACTCTTTTTTCTGTAACCTTTTGAATTATAATATTCTTATGCAAATTTCAAGTCTTTATTATTTATTCATAGTCCCTCATCTATCAGGCATCTAATGGGGAGAAAAATCTTGTCTAGCAAAGTCATTAAGTGATTTAATTTTGAACATCCAACACATGATACTTAATCTTCTGAACTTAAAATTACTTTCTAACTGCATGACAAAGCCATTAATATTACAAAAAGCATTGACCTCTTTAGAGTGACTACCAAACCAGGTACTGCTCACGTGCCTCGTGATAATGGATGTAATCGAAAGAAGGTACAGCCCCCCAATGACAATAGGCAATGACTCAAAATGAACAAAAATTTTAAAGATTCTAATTCCAGGGGTCCTAAGAGTGCGGTTCTAAATTTTTCGTGTTGAAATGAAATCTTCATTTCGAAGCAAAAGAAGTCTCACCTATATCTATTATGTGAATTTGAAAAAATAGAAAAAGTCAAACTATGCCTTTCTTGGCAGGGTCCCTTCACAACTGAGAAAATGAATGTGGGCAGAGGAGATGAGATCATTAAACACAGCAAACACTCTCTCCATGGCATTCCCTGGGGAAATCAACACGCTTTGCCATTTTGTCATTACTTCTATGATTCCTTTGTAGAAATTCGTTTAGTGGAGCAAAATTCCCATAAGATACATTTAAGATAATGTATCTTAAAGCTAACTGCACATCCAAAATGCAAACCTTATGTTTAAAAGTAATAATTCTCCCTAGAAAGATTACTTATTTGCTATTTGAAAACAATGGTCTCAGCCAGGCATGGTGGTGCACACCTGTAATCCTACTTCTTTGGGAGGCCAAGGCGGGTGGATCACCTGAGGTCGGGAGTTCCAGACCAGCCTGGCCAGCATGGTGAAACCCTGTCTCTACTAAAAATACAAAAATTAGCCGTGGTAGCGCGTGCCTGTAATCCCAGTTACTCAGGGGGCTGAGGCAGGAGAATCACTTGAACCTGGGAGGTGGAGGTTGCAGTGATCCAAGGTGGTGCCACTGCACTCCAGCCTGGATGACAGAGAACCCGTCTCAAAAAAAAAAAAAAAAAAAGGTCTTTTCTTTGCCCTAGTCCTTATATAAATGGCAACCTGAAGATGTGGCAAGTCAGAATGTTACTAGTAAATCACAGTACCTGTTCCTGGAATCCGGAACCCCAATTCTGTATCCGCAAACAGGAACGACTTGCTGTTTTCAACTGGTCTGGAAATAATGTGCAAGGAAATAAAAGAAGGCAACAACAAAAGCTGCTGTTCCATACCTGTTCCACTGTTTCAAAGCAAACAGCTGCTCATTTCCATCCTTCCCCCCTGTGCAGGGTTAAGCGGGTCAATAGAGTCAGGTTACTTTTCATTTGTTACTTTGCCAGCCAATTGGTTATCTCTCTGGAAAACACAACAAAGAGAGAATGAAACATGCATGACCGTAAAGCTTGCAGTTACAAGGCATCCACTGATACCAAAATATATGCCACATCCGACTTTTGATCCTTTGTCAACTGGTGCTTGGTTCAACCAAACACCACTGAAGAACTGCCTCCAGTGTCTCCAGCAGGACTCTCCATTAGGGAAATAAGCTCATCTCCTGACATGTGAAGTGGGTTCCTTCAAACTTCATTTTCTTTTTGGTCTATGGCTAGTACTGATCAGTTGATTTAAAATTACTGGAAAGACCATGCAACATTAATAAGCAGGAAACTTTAATTGCTCACTATTTATTAACCCAATATTTTCAAATCTGCATATTTAACCCTTGTCTAGTTAACAGGCATTGAGTCACAGTACTGACTGAGGTGGTTTTAAGAATTCAGGCATTTTCTCGTGCTAATGCCCATACTCTCACAGACATTAAAAATTCTCGTGAGACAACAATTCTTATGATTTCGAGTAAGATCCTACAGACTAAAAATGTGTTACGTGAGACAGGTTTTATTCCTGAATTTGGCACAGTGGGGTCCTGAAGCCTGAAGGAGTAGTTTAAGTGTGCTGCTTACCAAGACAAGTAGCCCAGCTTCAGGCAATTTTGTGTGAATGATTTAGAGCACTCTCGCCTCTAGAGGGCATTGGTATTTTAGATACCTTCGGATTTCCAGCCAGAGTTTATGAAGCTGCCTATCATCACATAAGAAGAAGAAGGAGGAGGAGGAGGGAGGAGGGAGGAAGTAGGAAGGAGGAAGGAGGAGGGAGGAGAAGAACAAGAAGAAGAAAAAGAAGGAAGAAGAAGAAGAAGGAAGAAGAAGAAGAAACACAAATTTAGAACTAAATACCCAACTTCCAGCATCACCTCAATTTAAGGACAGTGTCCTTTGATGAAATAAAAAATTGCTATATACATATGGTGAGCTTTGTATGTTTATTGCAGCGCTATTCACAATAGCAGAGACTTGGAATCAACCCAAATGTCCATCAGTGACAGACTGGATTAAGAAAATGTGGCACATATACACCATGGAATACTATGCAGCCATAAAAAAGGATGAGTTCGTGTCCTTTGCAGAGACATGGAGGCAGCTGGAAACCATCATTCTCAGCAAACTATCGCAAGAACAGAAAACCAAACACCGCATGTTCTCACTCATAGGTGGGAATTGAACAATGAGATCACTTGGACACAGGAAGGGGAACATCACCAGGGCCTATTGTGGGGAGGGGGGATGGGGGAGGGATAGCATTAGGAGATATACCTAAAGTAAATGACGAGTTAATGGGTGCAGCACACCAACATGGCACGTGTATACATATGTAACAAACCTGCACGTTGTGCACATGTACCATAGAACTTAAAGTATAATAATAAATAAATAAATATGGTGAGCTTATGGGTAGCTTTTTAAAAATGTATGTTTTAGTTTATGTTTCAGATTTAGTCTAATAAGAAATACTTTTAGTAAGAGTCATTCTTTTTGCACAATTAATCACTCTCCTTAACCATTAATCTTTATTTTAAAGTATTACATAGAACATTAGTTTCAAAAAGTTAACTAACGCAGAACTCTTCAGCGAAGTGGAACTGTAGCTGAGTTTCAAAGAGAAAGTACAGTATTGATTCAACAATTAGTCACCTATTGAATTCAAACACTGGACTAACTGCTAGAAATATACTGATAAACAAAAGTCAACACAGACCCTGGGTGTGTGAGTCAAAGAGTTACAGCCTTCTGAGACAGACAGTGAGCAATCAAATGGTCACCCAAAAAAGTGGAAAAGTGAGACTTTGGAGAGATACTACAAGAACATAATATCAGTGAACAGAGGAAGATTAGAGAAAGCTTCCCTGAACAAAAACATCTGGGCAGAGATCTGAAAAGAACCAGATAAAGGAGTTGCTGGTAGTAGCAAATATAATTCCAAGCAGGTGGAAAAGCATGTTCAAAGGTCCTATGTGCTTAAGTTGGAGAAATTAAAAGGACATACTGATGCGTACTGTCATACATAAGACGTCATTACATGCCTGTAAGCATATGGCTTCCGATATCAAAAGATACGTCCAGAGATCAATGGGATCATATTCCACGTAACCAGGTGAGGCTTTCTAGAAGTGGTGAGTTTCAAATGATGTTTGCAAAAGGAAATAACTCATGGTAAGCACATTAAACAATTCTTTGATTCAAAATGCACTAATGTATTGTAAAAGCATTGCCAAGTGGATCATTTATATTTTGAAAAAGAGAACTTAGTAGATCTTCCAAGATTGAACCAAAGAGTCCTGTCTCTGAGGTGGGAAACTGAAGATAGAACCATGATGGGGAGGAGGGTTTTACATGCTAATCTTCCTTGTTTTCTCTATTTGTGGGGTCTTCACCATTCCTTTAGGGGCTTCTAGGGAACTTTTATACACCTCTTTCAATTGCCACATATGGTTAGGGTTATTTTAAGAAATGACTGGTGCACCACCACAGAATCTGCAGCAGGTACCAGCTGAATTATTTGAATATTCCACCTGAACTATCTAACACATAAGCATTAGGGTTACATAGTCTTTCTTTTAAAACATGATGAACAAACATTATTATTACTAATATTGTTATTATTTTTACTACTTCTCTACATCATTTGTGTTATTAGTATTACAATATATGAAACTCAAGCCATCACTTTGTAAATTTCAAAGAGATAAATCATCTGGTCAAGATTCATTGCATTTACTTACTTGGGAAAGGGAAAAAAACAGGTGGTTGCTTTGATTGCATAAAATGAAAAAGCTGTCACTACTACTTCAGTATCTAAGATGTCGCTACTGAGCAATTCTGGCAATTCTTCTGTAAAATCAAGTGCCTATGTGTTTCTTCAGAAGAACAAACTGGTTAATTCCTATTATGTTTTATCATTTTACAAAGTTAAAAAAGTCCTTTTAAAGAGAAGTTACAAAAGGGAGAGAATTTTAATGTGCTGAAATCTATAAACATGTATAAAACATAGAATTACAGAAGGCGAAGCAGAGAGACCTAGATTATAACTCTCTCTAGAAGCACTTGGAAAGATTTTAAGAATTCTGACGCCTGGGGCCCACCCAGACTATCCCAAAGCAAAAATCTGGCTCAGTGGTGCTGGGCTTATGTACTTTTTAAGGCTCATGGGGGTGGTTCTAGAGAGCTGCCTGGGTTGAGAGCCCCTGTTTACCCCGTGTCAGAGAGATCTGACTGCCGACAGCTCTCCAGTCAAGCAATGTGGAAAACACCTGCTGACCAGCAGCTCTCCGGAGGAATTTCCCACTGCCTGGGTTTCCCAAGAAAACATTTACTGAAGATAATGGTATCCTTGTGAAAAAACACAAAATAAAATTCAGTTTGACTCAAGAAGGAGTATCCAAAAACATTCTTATTTCTTAAACATTGGGCAAGTCGCTTTTTTTTTTTTTTTTTTTTTTGAGACGGAGTCTCGCTCTCTCGCCCAGGCTGGAGTGCAGTGGCCGTATCTCAGCTTACTGCAAGCTCCGCCTCCCGGGTTTACACCATTCTCCTGCCTCAGGCTCCCGAGTAGCTGGGATTACAGGCGCCCGCCACCTCGCCCGGCTAGTTTTTTGTATTTTTTAGTAGAGACGGGGTTTCACTGTGTTAGCCAGGATGGTCTCCATCTCCTGACCTCGTGATCCATCCGTCTCGGCCTCCCAAAGTGCTGGGATTACAGGCTTGAGCCACCGCGCCCGGCCTTTTTTTTTTTTTTTTTTTTGAGTCTCACTCTGTTGCCAGGCTGGAGTGCGGTGGCACCATCTTGGCTCACTGCAACCTCTACCTCCCGGGTTCAAGCGATTCTCCTGCCTCAGCCTCCCAAGTAGCTGGGACTATAGGCACATGCCCCTACTCTCGGCTAATTTTTTGTATTTTAGTAGAGACGGGGTTTCACCATGTTTGCCAGGATGGTCTCGATCTCCTGACCTCATGATCCGCCTGCCTCAGCCTCCCAGACACAGGTATGAGCCACCGTGTGTGGCCGCAAGTCACTTTCTTGAAGCCTATGTCACCCCTGAAAATCATCATAAAATATAAACCCATTTTACTTTTTGTCTCCTAGAATTTTTATTAAATGTCTACTATGATGTGCCAAGAATTATACTAAGAACTTTTATATACATAGATTATTTTCTAGGGTTGAAGTTTGGGAAAGTTTTAAGAAGGTACTCTCTCCCTGCCTCCCAAAATGGGAACACAGTACATTGGAAGAGCTTTAAGAATTTGAATGTGTAATCCTGATAGATTTCATTCCAAATTTAAAATGCATCAGTGGATGGAATGAGTTATACAACAAATGGAAATTGCTCCCCCTGTATCACAGTGCAAGGCACTATACTGGGTATTTTGGGAGACTAAGAGGTGGTGATGATGATGATGATGATGATGATGATAATGATGATATTAGTGATAATAGCTAACACTAACTAGATTATCTCACTGAAGCCCTAAAAAGTATAAAGGGGACTGGGCGCAGTGGGTCACGCCTGTAATCCCAGCACTTTGGGAGGCCAAAGCTGGTGGATCACCTGAGGTCGGGAGTTTGAGACCAGCCTGGCCAACATGATGAAACCCCATCTCTACTAAAAATACAAAAACTTAGCCAGGCATGGTGGTGGGCACCTATAATCCCACCTACTCAGGAGACTGAGGCAGAAGAATCGCTTGAACCCAGGAGGCTGAGGTTGCAGTGAGCCAAGATCGCACCACTGCACTCCAGCCTGGGCAACAAGAGTGAAATTCCATCTCAAAAAAAAAAAAAAAAAGTATGAAGTGGGTGTTTTTATGCACTCATTTTCTAGAGGAGGAATTTAAGATTGAGGAGTTTGAGTGAATTGCCCAAGGTGACCAGCCAGTAAACAGTGGACTCTGGCTTTGAAATCAGGCTGGTTGATTCCAAAGCTCAAGCTGTCACCCATTACAGAGCTTTGCTTCAGGAGCTTGTAATTCCAGGGGACTGCTGCCTACTATATTCCCTTGCTTATCAGTCTATGACTGTGCCAAGTGGTGCATGTTTTAAAGCTCAAGAAAAACATTGGGGTAATGGACTTAAACAAGGAACTACCAAGCGTGTTCACTAATAAAATCCAACTCACAGTTCTAGTGTCAAGGTTAAGAACTTACTTCCTTTGGTTAAGTAAATTTTTGGTTAAGTAAAGCTCAGAACCTGAGAACTGTGCTACAAAAAAATATTGACTGAGTCTTGGTCCCTGCTAGGCAACATAATATGTATTCCACATGTGTGAAATTTAAACACCTTGTTGCTTACTTACAGTAAGCAATTGCTGTAATAAACCAAGGAGGCTTCAGGTCAAACAGATGCATTTGTTTGACAAAACGTAAATAGAACTTTGATCCCTGATTTTGCCAGTAGTTGTTTTCTGTTCCCATTAGCCTAAGATGTCTCTAGTGTTAGCTTAAATAAAGGTAGAAAACAAAAACAAGGACGGTATTCCCTGCTCAGGACAAATGTCCTTTTTAGTGGGGTTTCTAATATGGAAGTTGCTCTGCAAATTGTTGTCTGAATGTGGCTAAGCAACCTACAAAGTCGTGAGTACCCAGAACCCAAAATACTTTCTAATTCTATTTGTTTGGTGATGGTAACAGCATGGGCCTGAAGATATATCTTTATCTTAACTCTAAATAAACCTCTTTCACTCAGCCCAAGTAACAGACACATATTTGAAAGAGAAGGAAATGCTAAAGATTCCCTCCTGAGATTAATGACACCACTTACGTCACACTGGATCAATTCCTAAGTGCTTTCACAGGTCATATCGTATCCATTATTTGGTACTATTAACAGGTGCCCATTTTAAGAAAGGTAACCTGTTAGGTGTGATTGTGTGACTTCTGCCAAACATGAGCATCAGTCATGAGGGTCACAAATCTGGAACTGGAATCCAAGTGGTCTGCTATCAAATTATGTCCTTCTTGATCCCAGTTAAATAAAAAGACTGAATGGAGCAAGCAAATTGTAAATGACAAAGGGAACCCTCTCATGGCCAGGTAGCCCCCGCAGTGGTCACTGGTCTTGGAAGCAGGGCAGTCCCTCTGCCTGCCTTCTGGGCCCACTGCACCAAGCAGATCATGGCCTTGCACGAGTTCCCATTATCCACAGTGGATCTTCTCGGTGGAATGTTTCAACTTGCTCGTGGAGGTCACAGCCATGCCCTCATACTCTCTTTTACAGATACACATTCTCCCCTCATTTTGCTGAAGTTTTCTCTTTCATACAAAAAGCCAAGGCTCACTAAATTGCCATCAAGTCATTAGTAGGGCTTCTGGTCCGCAAAGCCATCTGCTTTCCTGCAGAGCAAGTGCTCCTTTGCTATTTACAACATGCTGTTGCTAAGAACAGTCTTGCTCTCTGCTGAGTGTCATCAGAAGGTGCCCATAACCGTATGGCTAACATTGAGTGGCCTGTCCCAGAGGTGAGAATGGATAAAGCCCCTGTCTGAATGAGTTGTGTCATCTGCTACAGATTCTTCCACAAGTACACACACCCCCTTGGGGCCCAGACACTCACGATTAGACAGGCGATGGTGCTGGTAGTATCTCCCTCTGCTGCCCACCTCTGGCAAGGCACCTCTCCCAGGTGGTCTCTCCTCCCAGGCCTCAGGTCACCCTGGAGATCAGCCCAGCCACCCCTTCACAGGGCCCCCAGCACCCACGAAGCCTCCCAAGCCCTCAGTAGCTCTGCTCCTGCTCCTTCCAGAGCCTTTTAGGAGCCTTTAGAAAATTTTCTATATTTCTCCAGAACCATAAATGCTCTGCTGTCAGTGGGAAGCTACCAGAGGGCAGCTGTCAGTGGGAAGCTATCAGCAGGAAACTGTTCAAGACCCCAGACACACACACCGGTGAACTGGTCCCTGTTGCCGAAGCCCCACTGCTGTTGAGGCAACAACAGTGCAAACTCAGCAATCCCTCGACCTTCCCTGGGGAATCCTCCATTCTCCCAGGGCCAGGTCTCACCTCCAGATGCGAAGTGGAACAACTCACGGAACCAGTTTAAAAGGATGAGCCCAGGAAGTAATGGTCTGGGTCCCTGCAAGAAGTAGCTCTGACCTGGGACACAGTCCTAGCCCTGCTGCAGAACAGACCAGAGCTGGACAATCTCACACCTGGGTGGGAGAGCAGGCAAGGAGTGCTGCCCCACAGGTCCCCCTGCCCCAGGCCCTGGGCGTGAACATCCAGCAAGTGGCCCCAAAAGCCTCCTCTGCAACTTTCTTAGAAGTCTGAGCAAAATATTCAAATGAATACATGTTCAATTCAGCACTTCTTAGTTCTTAAACTTAAAAAGAAAAAAAAAAAGTTGGGTGCCAGGTTTGCAGTCCTAAAGCAAGACCGACTCACCATTCAGTATGACTGTGGTGCCCTCTGGTGTTCATAAAGAAAGAAACTGTAAACAGGAGTTACAACTTCAAAATGTTTCTCACCCCAAATCACCCTTGATTTTCCATGTGCCTGATGCCTGTCTCCCAGCCACCTAAGATGATGAGAACTGCCTAGAAAAACACTCTTGGAAACATCCAGGTGGGGCAGGTCATGTCTGGAGAGGATGCTGCCCTCTTGGTGCATTCTTCTGACACTAGAGTTTTGCAATAGCATCCCACAGCTCATCTGTTGGGGGATTTATAAACTACAAAAATCTGGGGGTTTTTTTGTAAGGCTTCTGTCTGAAGGGAGAAACATTGGAGCGACCGTGGAAATTCTGAGATCTCCACTCCATCCACTCTTCAGCTATGTCAAGACGAAAGACCCCTGAGAGATCCAGGTAGCAAATGACAACAAAAACCCGAGACAATCAGCCAGTTCACCAGCAGTGAATAAGTGCTGCTGGGGGCTGCTGGGGGAATGCCAAGGCTAAGAGATGTCCTTCACCTCTCAGAACAACAATACCTGGCACTTAGTGGGAAGGACCAGATCATGGTAAAGAAAACACGTGCTGGAAGAGGGAAGTTCCCCTAGGAACAGAGACAGGGAAAGGCAAAAGCCGACCTTCCCTTTGCTGTTCACGTAGAAGAACTTCCATGCCCTCCTGCCCAAACGTGAGGCTGTGACCGGGTTGTCAGCTTCCCCGCGCTGCCGTAAATGGCACAAACCACGTAGCTTAAAACAACAGGAATGTCTTCTCCTACAGGTGTGGAGGCCAGAAGTCTGAAGTCAAGGTGTCTGCAGGGTTGGTTGTTTCTGGAGCTCCGAGGGGAGTCAGTTCCATGTCTTTCTCTTGGCCTCTTGTGCCGCCAGCAATCGTGGGTGTGTGTCACCGTGGTGTGCCTCCGGTGTCACATGCTGTTCTGCCCTGGGTCTGCGTCTTCACATGGTTTTCCCCACTCTGTTTGTATCTATCTGTATCTCTTCTTCTTTTCTAAGGAGGACTCCAGTCACATGGGATTAAGGGCCCACCCTACTCCAGTAAGGCCTCATCTTAACTTAGATCTTAATTACATCTTCAAAGACCCTGCTTTGAAAGAAGACCACATCCACAGGTACCAGAGATTAGGACATGTCTCTTTTAGAGGCACAACACATTCCATCCACAACAGAATTGTAAAATTGCGCAGATCTGGAGATTTTATTTAGGCCTAGGCAGTGGTGCTGGGAAATATTTGATAAAGTAGATTTCCAGGGATGGGGGGGCATTAGTGGAGGGAAGCCCTGGTTTGTAATGTTTGCTGATTTCGCTTCCAGGCCTATTTCAAGCTATCAACATAACACCTGGCTTGCAAAACTCCTGAAAATTCAACAATGTGTGGCTCTCTTTCATTGGTAGTAACCATGCCCTTGGGCCTATTTTATGAAAAATGTCAATAGCTAAAAGGAGTTATTTATTACAGTTTTTTAATGCATATTTTGTATTATTGAGGATAAGATGTCCCAACAACTTTTGATTATCTATATGTAAAATGACCAATTTGTATGTAATTCATATCTAATTTCAAATCTGAGCGTGCGTCCAGGTAGATCTGTTTTCTGGGTCTCCATTATCCTAAAACAGCATCAGCCTTCTCCTCCCAGCCCCTCCAGACACCTGCCCCCACCTCTGATGTCCTCACCACTCACAGATTTCCCATCTCCCTAGGTGTGACAACTCCACCATATTCTTTGAGGTGACCCTGGCACTCAGTTTCTACTCTTTCTATCCCAACTTTGTCATTGGCCTGGGGCCCTTCAGCACCACCGTGGCCCTCCCAGCCAGCAACCCCTCCCTTGTCAGATCTTGGATGCCCTCCACCTCTCAAATCTGAAACTCCAGCCTCGCCTCTCTGCCCACCACTGCCACCTTGCCAACAACTCCCTTATGTACATGATGCTTACATCTCGCTGATACCTCCGAGCTCCCCAAACCTATCTGCTGGGTCCCTTTCTTCAGCCCCTTCCCTGTTCAATGAAATCTCTGCGATCACCATTGTAACTGCTGCCTCGTCAATACACCTAACTCTATCCACCACCCCAGCCAACACTGGACCGCATGTCCATCTGCTGGTGGGGTGAATGCTGGAGCTGCAAACCCAGGGTCTCCAGTGCTAGGGTCCTGCAACCCTACCCAGCACCCTCTGTGTGTCCCAGTAAGACCTTTTACCATTCTCCACCACTCCTCAGCATTCGCATCTCACTTCCAGCAAAAGACATTCCCACCTACATCACACACACACACACACACACACACAAATAGAATCCTCCCTTGTTAACAAAGTGTGTTCATATAGGGTCATTTGACCCACACACCTGGGACAGGCAGGCACAGCAAGTGTTATTATTCCCACTTTGTAAATCAAGAAACTGAGGCTCAGAGGGGTTTCATGTACACATCAGACAGTTATTAACAGAGCGAGGGTAGGAACATGGCTCTCCCAATTCTGAGCATCCCAGGTCAAGCGGTGTGGTGATTTTACCAGTGGGACCTTGGTATCCAGAACGAGCTCCCACATCTCTGGACACCATCCAAATTCTCTATCCACCTCTAGGGTGTGCTACCTTCTCAACTATGATTCAATTGCTCTCAAGGCACCTAAAGTTTATTTACCCTTCATGCTAACAAAAAAAAAAAAGCAGAATGATCTTGAAAGCAAGAAGCAGTTTTTTTTTTTCCTTTCCTCTGAGAGTTGTTACCACCAATTGTGTTTCCTTGTGGAAGTGTTTGGCTGGTAGAGGATTCTCAGAGTCCTCGGCTGAAACAAGACAGTTCACCCTCTGCTCCTGTGGTCTGGTTCAGAGCTCGGGAGCTGACCAAGGGTCTGATCAGGAAATATCTTCCCATGGAAGCCAAATGCGCGTCTGGAGACCCATCAAGGTATCATGGATAAGAATCCGCTGGGTGGATCCAATGCTGTGGGCTTACATGGATGAGATGATTTTCTGTAAACACATAATACAAGCCAAATCCACTTCCTCTGGGAATGGGAGTCCTAAGTGAGTCATATTCTAGTCAATTAGGAATCTCAGCTCTTTCCCAGGCCTTCCAGCAAAGCATGCACACCAGAGGGAATCTGTTTCTGTTAATATAAAAAGTACTTCCCTATCCCAGTTCCTCTTCCAGTACCTTTGTTTGTGTTGCACCCACATGGCTGTACATGGAGGCAAATATGCAAAACAGGCGCCGACCTCCCGTGTGGCCCTGGGCCAGCCTGCGTGCCTTCCCGCAAGGCCACCTCCAGGATGTCTTGTTCTTTGACCTGCCTGCACTGGGTCAGTCCAGGGGGCTGACCCCATCCTACCCCATAAGAACTGATGTCTGTGGGATACACCAGAAGCACTGGACTGGGACACGGATGGCTTGGCTTCTAACTGTGTGAACTTGGGGAAGGCCCATGCCCTCCTGAGTCTCCGATTCCTCCTCTGCAAAATGAGAGTTTTGCTATGGGCGAATCTAACTGGGCAATGCCATGAGGACGGCTTATGTTTTCACGATGAAGGGGACTCCGTAGAGCAGAGAGTGCTGCAGGGAGTTGAGGACAAAGGAGCTGCTTTTATACAAGATTTATTTAGGGGCTCATAGTTATGTTTAGAATTGAACAATGTTTTTGCCAAGCTCTAGTGGAAATGGAAAACAAGGAACAGCAATGTATCAGGCAATGAGGAGCAAA
Organism: Trachypithecus francoisi; assembly: GCF_009764315.1. Lineage (NCBI taxonomy): Eukaryota > Metazoa > Chordata > Mammalia > Primates > Cercopithecidae > Trachypithecus > Trachypithecus francoisi. The sequence goes on along the minus strand of NW_022681472.1, from coordinate 21,475,773 downwards.
TAAAAAGAAGGGAAAGCCCAGGCCTGCTCGTGCGTGAATCAGCAGGCAGCACACACCTGCAGAGCCATTGATTCATGCACATTTTAAGTAGTTTTTATGGACAGATTTTGAGGAGAGACGGAACAGGATTGGACTGGGACTTTGGGCCATTTAAGGCAATCTAGGGTGCTCTTGGTGGCTCTGAGGACAGCAGTTTAAAAGGATGCCTCCTAGTCCTTGCCCATGGCTGCCTCATGGGGAAGCTGTCACTGTCTCTCTCCCAAACAGGGTGGGGTGGTGGGAAGAACACAGAAATGTTGTGAACATTAAACAATAATATCCACACAAAATACAAGCACGTAGCTTTCAACAAATGCTAGCAACTCTTCGTGCTTCTGTGGGTCATCTCAAAGGCCAAGGAAAGGGGAGCCTTCTCCAGGCTCCCAGCTGCACTCAGGTCCCACATGTTCAGGCGTGCCTGCCCCGCTGCTGCCCTGGGTTTTGGCCAGTGGCCAATGCCTTCAGCTCTCCTCCATCCTAAGAAGGGAGTCCCAGGGCTTGTGGGGAGCACAGCACCAGTGCTGGGAGGCAGTGGTCATACTGGTTCAGAGCACCCAGCTGAGTCTTAAGACTTGTGTTGAAATCTTGGTCCTGCCATTTACTAGCTGTGCTGCCTTAGACAAGTGTTACTTCAATTCTCTGAGGCTCAGTTCTTCATCTCTAAAATGTGCAATCATTTGTTAAATAAACAGCTGTGGAGTAAATGGGAATAAGGCCACTTTCCACATGGGAGGTCTTTGTAGCAATTAAATGAGGTAATTACTAGGCCAACTGATGACATAGTAGGTGCAATGATTAATTTTATGTGTCAACTTGACTAGGCTGTAGGGTGCCCAGATATTTGGTCAAACATGATTCTGGGTGTGTCTGCATGGCTGTTTTGGGTGAGATGAACATTTGAATCATTTGAATCAGTTGACTGAGTAAAGCAGGTTGCTGCTGCCCACCCCACCCCAACTGTGAGTGGCTCTCATCCAATCAGTTGAAGGCCTGAATGGAACAAAAAGACTGACCCTCCTGCCTCACTGCTTTGAGCTGGGACATTGGTTTTTTTTTCTACCTCCAAACTCAAACTGAAACATTGGCTCTTCCTGGGTCTCAGGCATGCTGAATGCAGATCCTGGGACTTGTCAGCCTCCATAACCATATGGGCCAACTCCTTATTTTATATATGTATATATATGAAATACATACATTACATACGTATGTCCATCTCTCCTATTGGTGCTGTTTCTCTGAAGAACCATGACTAGTACAATAGGTGCTTAAGAAAAAATAATAGGTTGCTTTTAATGATTGCTATTTCTGTTATCTCAAAACTAAGCAAGAAATGACGCCTAAATGTAAAGCTGACTGAAATTATGTTAAGGGATAGGAGGAAATGCCAATAATGACTTAAATAGCACTTATTATTTGTATGCTATTCAGATGGTATCTTTTATCTTCTAAAATGAGCATTTATAATAACGTGTATATCAATTGTGGCAATATCATTACCTTAAATTCTGGGAAATGCATTTTTAAATATATATTGATAACTACCTCCTTCTAGTTGTATAGTTCTTTAAAATTAAAGAATTATATTAATTGGACTATGATTTTACCATTCCCTAGTTATGATGAAATCACTGATATGCAAACCTGACGGTCTGCTAACGAGGGTGAAGAAAGTGCTCACTGATTGCTTCTGCAACTTATAGAGGTGGTGAGAGGCTCTCACGAACATGCGCCCAGGAGAAAGCCATCACTACGAGATTCCAGACACAAGGGAGGACTGTGAGCAGCCTCCAGATGTGAATAAGGAAAGACTCACGCCTGTAATTTCAGCACTTTGGGAGGATGAGGCAGGCAGATCACTTGAGGTCAGGAGTTCAAGACCAGCCTGGCCAACATGGTGAAACCCCTGTCTCTATGAAAAATACAAAAATTAGCAGGGAATGGTAATCTCAGCAGGGCACCTGTAAAATTAGCAGGGCACCTGTAATCTCAGCTACTGGGGAGGCTGAGGCACAAGAAACACTTGAACCTGGGAGGCGGAGGTTGCAGTGAGCTGAGATCGTGCCACTGCAATCCAGCCTGGGTGACAGAACAAGACTCTGTTTCAAAAAATAAATAAATAAATAAAAAAGAAAAAAAAAAAAAAGAACATGCCACAACAGCACAGACTACAGGTGGAGGAGGAAAAGAAGACCTCACCACTCTGTCAAGTGGACTTACCAATAGAGGAAGGGGGCAGTGGTGGCAGGGGAGGAACAGAGCAAGTCGATCGTGACCCATGATTCTGGAGACGAACTACTTTCTGACAATATGAGTATGCCTTGAAGTGATTCATAAGAAAAGATGCAGTCAGAAGACGTGGTATGTTTAGTTTCTTAAAGGTTCTAGGTAGGAATAAAGGATGTAAGGAGATTTTAATCTTTTGTTGTATAGGCCATGACTTTGAAGAGAAAGGAAGATGTAGGAAGGGGACTGTTGGCCCGGGATGGTGTCAAAAGACACAGTTGATTTTCTGGTGATGACTCTGAGCTACCAGATATTAAATACCCATCAAGAAGCACCGTGAAGACTATGAAGGCTATCAAATAACCCAGCTGGCAGAAGACTTGCCTCCTAATGAAGACTTTCAACTGAAATCTGAGTTGGAGAGGAAGACGGGCTCCATTATATTTACACTATGAAGGGCAATAAAAGATAAAATGCCCAATATTTTTTAGAAAACATAGCAGGAAGACTACCAGGAACAGTATTTATAGGCACAGTTGTTTATTCACCAAGGTTGATTGAATAACTAGTTGCCCTGGAGACTGTAACAAATGAATGAGATCCAGGCCCCATATCAACTGGAAGTGTCTTCTCCGAAGCAAATGTCTGAGGAGCTGTCGACCACCCCTACTCTCACTGTCAAAAGTTTCATCTCTGAGAAGGGAGAGAGAGATCCAGTCTCTTTAGAGGGCATCAGCAGGAAGTGATGCTGTGCCATGGACAGTATCATTTCTAGGCCATGCCAGAAACCCAGGTGTCTCCCTTCTCTCACCCTCTCCATTTAAACCATGCTGATCAATTAACCAGGCCTAATCACGCCTCCTTTCTAAAGGTCTCTGAAGTCCACTCTCTTCCTGTTTCTTGAATAGAGGTAGTGAACTTGGTCACTACCCTTGACCAAGCTTATTATCTCCTGCCAGACTTCTGACAGTCCTTTCTCCAGTCTTTCTCTGGTCCCCATATACTAATTCCTTTAAAATGCAAATATTATCCCATCACTGCCCTGCTGATAACTCTTCAAACTTGCCCGTTGATCTTTAGCTAAAAGTCCAGCTTCTTAGCAGGGCTAGTCCCTAGGACTTGCCCCTGCCTCCAGTGCCACTTCTTCCCAATGCCATCCTGTCCACTCAAACCCAGTTTCTACTAACTACTATGCACGTTTAGCTCCATGAACACACCATTCTGTCTGTCCTCTGAGTCTTTACACATGCTCTTCCCTGTCTCAAAACATTCTTCTGCTCCCTTCGCCCTGGTCTCCCAATCTCACCTGGCTCACTTCTTCAGCACAAAGGGTTAAAATTTTTTAAATGTCAGGAAAGTGTCACAAATGATGGAGGTAGGAAGCAGTGGCCCCTGGGAAGTGGGAATCCCGGAGGAGGCTGCATTAGGAGTTCAACTATCAGAAAAGCTGAAGAAATTGCATGAGCAAGACCATGGAGGCAAGAAAAGTACTGGGCAAGCTGGAAAATTGAAGGCAGACAGATCTGCCTGCATAAGAGGTGGGGAGGAATGGGTAAATGGGTGGCCAAGGGGAGAGGCTTGGTCCAGTGAAGCTAGAGAAGGTGAGGGGCCTTGAAAACCAAGCAAAGGAGTTTAGTCCTTGTTTTACAAACAATGGGAAAAACTTGAAACTGGGGAGTGCTGATTTCTATTTTAGAAAGGTGTGGCCAACGAGTGCAGAGGAATGGGGCTGGAGAGATGAGTGACCTTAGAGGAAGATGAGGAGATGAGGGCCCAGACCAGGGTGGCAGCAGGAAGAACTGGCTGAGGCAATGGGTTCGGAAAAGATGTGGAGATCCAACCCCCTAAACTCAATGCTCAGTGACCGAATGCAGCAGTAGAGAGTGACTCAGGAATCAGAGGGGACTTTAGATCCTCGCCAGAGAAACTGGGAATATGGTGAGGCCCATTGGCTGAGGTGGGAATCACAAAGGGGGAGCAGGTTTGGGGAAGATAATGAGTTAGTTTTGGAACATGTTGACTTCAGGGTGTAGGCTCTAGAAGCCCACGAGCATAATTAAAGTCAGACACAGCCCTGGTTTCAGCATGCAGGGCTGTTCACGGAAACCACCTGTTAGAGTTCATTTTGTCCTTCCTGGTGTCCTTGTGTTTCCATGACTCCTCTTTTTCATATCCCAATGAAGCAATGTGAATTGTTTGCTTTGCACACCAAGAACGAGTCGTCAAAGCTCAGGGAGAGTGGACATGAGCGCTGGTGAGTGGGAGAAGAGTGGTTTATGCCAGGGCCAAAATTTTCACTAGGAAATTGTTTTCCTCCCTAAGTTTGTGTCAATCAGTCATACCCTGTTTCTCTTCCTTTCAAGATTCCTCCCAAGTCTCAGTGCTGACCTGCCCTCATGAGCAACCTGAACACTCCAGACAACACTGCTTCTTCCCTCTGAGCCCCTGGGGCACTTTGAAGTTCTCAGTGCGCACATTTTTCACATAGTTTTGTAGTTTCCTCTTTGCTTTTGAACTCTTTGCAGGTGTACATCTTGTCTCCTTAACTAAATTCTTAACTCTTAAAGAGCCCAACTTATGCCAAACATTTTATTTTGCTGTTGTCACAATGCCTAGTACAGTCCCAGGTGCATATTAAGTTTTTAAAAGTTCAAACTGGATTGAAACTGACATTGAATTCATTTGGCATAGAAAGGAGACTGGAAAACAACCTCCTTGAAAGGACATGGTATGAGAGGAGATAAGGTCGATGTAGGGAGGGAAATAGCGCCAGTTCCTACCATGCAGAGGAACATATCCTAACTTTAAAAAAAGCTTTCCCTCTCTTGTAGTAATAATGATTTTGCATTCTAAATATACTTGAAAGGACGAGAATACTGGTCTTCTAGGTGCCAAGGAAGTTGTCTTCTCAACTGGCTAAAACGTCCATTTTCCTGAGACCACCTTTTGTGATCAACAATATTGGTAATATAAAAATGTGGAACTTGTCATTTATAGTGAATTACACGCCGTAGTACTCGGCGCCACTCAAATGGCAAGACTGACAGTGAATCTTTCACTTCCTATTGGTTAGAGCTCCATTTGTGTGGCCATGATAACGGCCCATCATGTGTGTACCCATCATGTGTGGTAACTTAAAAGGAGAGTATTCATGACTCAGCTCATGACATTTTCCCCAGGCAGAAGAGATGGAACAACCCCAAGTATTATGGTGGCCAGATTGTGTACTTGTCATATTGGAGGACCATGTCTATGGGAGAGGTGAGGAGAGGAGGCAGGAAGCTGGTTTTGTAAATCAATGAATCTCAAAGATTTCTGGGGCTGTCCTGCTACCAGTGCCTGGCACTCTACCATCCACATCACATATAATATGGATCCCTGCTCCCTGGACAGCAGGATGCCCTTTATCCTTACAGGACATTGGAATAATGGGACCACAACTTGTAGCTTTCAGTAGGAGACACAATTAAGAGGAGGAGGAGGAGGTGTGGCTTGAAAGGAGGATGAGTAGGTCAGGCGGTGGGTATTCTAAAAGCCCAAACTTGAGCACCACACAATCTATGCATTTTTAAAAATTGCACTTGTACCCCGTATATTTACACAAATACAATAAAAATTAAAGCACATCGGGTTCTACTCTCTGGAGTAGCATGAAGCATGCCTCCGGAGGTCAGCAAAGATGATGGGAAAAGGCACTCACTAGAGTGCTTGCTTCACAGCTGTGCCAAGGACTTGACTCCCCATGCATTTTAGAGCATACCTTCCCCCTTCTGAGGTTCCCACGGGATAGCAGGGTAAACAGCAGGAGAGCTCCTTCTCAGCCCTGGTGGCACCAACGCCCCTTGGCTCTGGGTCACATTCCTCCACAGACTTCACGGGCCTCAGGTTACAAAGGCCCTGTTGCACAATTCTTGGGAGAGTGGGCATGGGGGCTGGGCTGGGATGACAGGCAGTGTCCTGCGCGTGTCAGAGATCCAGCGTGGCCACTTGCCAAGGTGCCTCAGGGGATGGCAGCAAGAGGAGACTCTGCTGTCTCAGGATCTTCAGAGAGATAGCTTCCTTTGCTTTTTTTCCTTCCAAGTCTCTTAAATGAAACTTGTCAAGGCTGCATCTTCTCCAGTAATTCAAGAGAAAACATTTCAGAAGTTTACTTGGCACACCTGTGTTTCATTTTACTGGAGAGATTTGATACTTCAAAACCACAGTGAAGAATTCTGAAACTTAAACTTCTTTTATCCCTCTTTTTTCACAACTAGTTTTCTCCTGTAGTTACATGGCGTGGTGTGTGTAAAATTACTCAATGTATTACACAACTTTTAAAATTAATATGGAAGCTGAAAGCCATTACAACAACCGTTTAAAGCCTATGCCATGATGGAATGGTATTTCTTATGCTCCTTCTTGTTGGTAATTGCTTCATAATTATCTTTTATTAAAGGCAATCTGCATATAAAACCAGAAACATATGGAAAATCCTTACAGGAAGTTCACATTTTAGTTGGCTAAAAAACAATTTAATGGCCTAGAAAATACTTATCAGACTTCTCTAAGGCTAATGATGGCGCTGATGACTATAAAAATTAGGTCTCTATTTATATTAAAACATTCTTCAGTTCATTTCATTTTCTTTCAGAATTTGGATCTTTGGACTGATATTAATATATTTGCAATGAATTTAATTGGAAAAACACTGAGTACCTGCACCCAGGGACTGCCCCGGCTCAAACTTGCAGATTAATTATGGACGCAAGACATATATAGCATCATGTATGCCAAACCCTGGACAAGTCTAAGGAGGCTCCTCCTACACTATCATGTTAATTCCAAATAGAATATTAATTCATTGGATAAGTCAGATAAGTCTCATATAGAAGATATATTAGGTAAGTAAGGGTAGGTCAGTTACCACGGATGGATGTAATAGCCAGCCCCACACCTGCCAGATAAAGTGTTTACTCATCTGTACATTCAAGGGTGTACACACACATGCTCATAAACAAAGTATTGTCTACCTAAACTGGAAAAGACAAGGCCACAGGAAGACTATATATTTATTATAAAGTAAAAATCTGGTAAATTGTATAATTTTTTTTTGTAAGAAAAAAAGATTACTTCTAATCAGCCCTCAATTTACAGTAGCTAGTCCGTTTCCCTGGATTTATTTTCACTGTTATCTCAGTCTTTTGAATGGGGTCTTTGGTGCTTTTTCTTGTCATTAACCAAAGCTTATTTTGTATGGAGCTGCAGAGGCTAGGAGAATACCTGCTTTTACCGATAACCACACCAAAGTGATAAACGAGATTTCCTCTTTTTAGAATATTCTAACTTAGAAAATCAGAGTTAGTTCAAATATGAACCAATACATTCATTCATTGTGGGGCAGAGTGTATTGGAGAGGCCACCAGGCTGAGAGTGAGGGGACTTAAACTTGAGTCCCCAGCACTAACTAGCTTGATACCCTTAGCCGAGACACTTCTCTGTCTGGTTTCTCCTTCTGGAAATGAAGCTGTGGAATGGATGATCTCCTAGTTCCCCTCCGACTCTAAAATTCTGCAGTATGTGACAGGCTGCAGCAGCATGTGACTAACACAAGGGTCAGGGAACGTTACAGTCCATAAATGCAAATGGAGATGAGTTAGGACTTTCTGTGTTTTGTGGGTATTATCTGAGGTTCAGCTTAAACTTAGTTTTCAATGGCTATCAAGGAAGGAAGCCTAAAAACTGGACCAATGAGATTTTAATGTTCAAGGTCTTAAGTGGTTGTGATTAGATCATAACCCAATTGTGAAAATCACAGTGACTTCTGTACAGCAGTTGAATGTGTGCTATAAAGTTAATGTGCAAGTGTATTTTGTTTTTATCTGGATCTCTCAATTTTACATGCTGTGGGGACTATTACTACTTTCATAGAATGTGAGAGTATTGGCCTTACTGCTGTGACATATGTATTCGTGATGTGTTGGAGGTCAAGGAGAGTTAGAATTGTGTCCTGTGGATAGAGATTCCATCTCCTCCTCCTCTTGTCGATGGTTGTTTGGGTCCCCTGTGGGTAACTGACCTACCTGTCAGAACATGGACTCCTGCTCCCACTGAGGGAGCATCGCCATCAACTCTGACCTTGCAGGCAGAGCTCAGTGTGCCTGCCTGAGCTGTCCTGTGCTCCAACTCCGGGGTTGCAGTGTGCTAAGACCCAAGGGAGTCCACATGGGGATGAGTCACGGCCTGGCGCTGGCCCCGTGCTCCGCCCCACTGGTAAACAGAGCAGTTCTTTGCTGTCACTGAGAGGCTCTCAGGGCCCCAAGACTCCAGGAAGAAACAAGTATTGTAGAAGCCAAAACCCCAAGGCAAGGTAAAGAAAACAGAACTGTCCGCATCCCCAGCAATGATTTCACTGGCAGGAGTTGCTGGGAGCTGGGTGGGGGGTCCCGTATATGGTTCCAGCAGAACTGTTTTACTTACTTCTCAACCAAAAGCCCCTTCTCTTTTACTGCTTATTGGGGTGGCCTTTTGCCTTTCAAGGTTTGAACTTTCAAAACTCGACCTTAGAGTCAGTCTTGCTTGCTAACCCATAATATAACTTTTCACCTTTTATTACTTTTGTTGGTTTTTGTACTGGCTTCTATTAAAATACTTCCTTCAGTGAACTTATTTTTGTTTACTCTTCCCTGTCATTCTGGGGAGAAGCTATTGAAAGAAAAACACCTCTATATAGAAATATACCACCAGCAGCACAAGTGGACTACAGCCTCAGAAATGTCCTCACCATCCAGCTTCATGACAAGCAGACTGGCTGTTGGCAAGATGCACCCAGCTCTGCTTCTGCTCCTGTGGAAACTTACATTACCCTAACACAGCTGGGGCACACGCTATCTGTGCTTATACTGTTCTTCCTAAGCTTGGAGACACACTTGCCTTGAGATCTCTCCTCTTTTTCCTTTAGACATTGGCAAGTCCTCTTCCGAGCTTAGCAATGTCACGTACCTGAACTGGAGGCATGGCTGGCTGATCCCTTCTAGCTCCCTCCAGCAGCGTCCCACCTTGGCTATATCAGTAACTGCACCTCCTGTTATTTCTCCTTCCCGGTTGTCAAGGTCAAACCTGGGCTGGATATTGTGATGTCACAGAGTGGAATCCTCATTCCCCCAGATGGTCCAGCTAAGGCCCTCCTGGACAGCACTTCCTTTCCTGCCCACGGCGGGAGGTTGGGAAGGACATTCCCCCATTTCCACTTGCTCTACCATTCAAAACCTTGTGAGGGCCCTAAGGGAAGGATCCCCTTGCAGATTATAAACTGACCTGCAGAATTATGGGATCTTAACTGTGGGGAGAGACCTAGAAGACCAGCTCATGACCAGATTCTCATCTAACTCTTTTTTTTTTTACTGATAAGGAACTGAGGCCCCACGTGGTGAAGTGACAGAGCTGATTGTAGAGCCCAGGTGCTCTCAGTGTCAGCCTCTGCCATTCTGACCACGCTGCACTCAGATCTTGCTCTACTCTCTGGAGTTTGTCTACATCACAGTTTTCTGGTATGCAGCTCATCAGACAATTTTACCTGAATCCACCCATGACAAGAGACCATTTGGGTAATGTACATTATGGGAAGAGAACAGAGTCTCAGTGAAGATCATTAGTTTCCCCAGCAATGTAGATACCAGGAGTGGCTGGCTCTGGTCCTAGCCCAGACGCAGAAATCCTAAGCCACCAGACCGATTCTAGATTAACAGGTAAGGTGACTTCTGAGTAACTAATATTTTCATTGAGATTTGATGATAAGCAGCAAAACTCAAACAAAAGTCCAGAGTTAGTGTTGGCAGGGCGAGGTGGCTCATGCCTATAATCCCAGCACTTTGGGAGGCTGAGGTGGGAGGATCACTTGAGCCCAGGAGTTTGAGACCAGCTGGGCAATATAGTGAGATCCCATCTCTACAAAAAATGCAAAAATTAGCCGGGCGTAGTGGTGCATGCCTGTAGTTCTAACTACTCAGGAGGCTGACGGGGGAGGATCGCTTGAGCCCAAGAGGTCTAAGTTGCAATGAGTTGAGATTGCACCACTGCACTCCAGCCTGGATGGCAGAATGAGACCTTGTCTAAAACATACACACACCCGCGCAAACACACACACAGTATTGACTACAGCGCTATACCAGGTTCTAGTGTTGTGTAGGGGACAGGGAGGAGCAATCTGTAAAGAAATAGCATCTCACTGGAACTTCGTTCTTCATTCTTTCATATCCTTCATTTTTTTCTAGACACTAACCCCATATGGTACTAAAAAATTATCTGAATTGCATGAGACGACGTATCTGTGAAGTCAGAGAATTATGCTTTAAGAATCTCTCAAGAGGAGAACATATATTGGGCTTTTATAATACTGATAACATTTTACATCATGCTTCATTTACAAGCTATTTTCACATATATCACTCTATTTAATCTTCACAACTTGGTGAGATAAACAGTATTATTTTTAGTATAATTTTATGGATGAGAAAATTACAGCTTAGAGAAGTTGTGTCTTGCACGATATCACAAAGCTAATTAAGTGGAAAGGTTACTTAACATTAACTACAAACCAGATCTTCCACCAAGCCTTTTCCCCACCACACGCCTTGGCTGGTTGGGGAGAAATTGCCATTTGGTCCCAGAACACACTTGAAGGCCACTGCCTTAAGCAACACTTTGAGTAACAAGGAAGAAAGTATTCCCATAGGTCATAAATGCTGTTTTACTGACTTCCTAAATGTCTTCATAAAAACTTAGGGAAATGGTTAATGGACACCAATTTTAAACTTTAAAATAATATAATTATTGCCCTTCCATTCAACTATTCCACATCTGTGAATTCTCCTAAGAGAACCATTATGGATATGAGAAATATTTAGCTACAAGAGGTTTTTTTGAAGCACTGTTTATAACAGAAAACAAATATAAAGCTCAACACTGGAAAAGTGTTAAAATGGATTATGCTGAACTCATGAAAATAATGTGCATTTCCCACACTTTGATTATTCATGTGGCATCTTCAAAATATTGCCATCTGCACTAATATTTACTGAACATTTTTCCTTTAAATTAATTCACACATTTTACTGGAATAAAATTATTTAAAGTTTTTTTATTATTAACATAAGTAGAAATACAGTATTAATTGTCTTAAATGTCAGATGACAATAAAAACAAATACAATGAAAACAAAGTAATGTTATGAATGCATTAATTTGGTCCCAATACCTTGAAGAAAACACATGACTGATTTAATAAAATCACAATTAATACCCTTTTTTTCCATCACAAACTTCACCTTTCTACATTAAAAAAATCTCTTTTTTTGCCTCTGATCTATAAAAGGTTCAATGGAAAGAAGAAATGCAGTGTGTGTCTGATCCCAAATCACAGTTAGATATATTTATGCATACCTTACATTCTAAATCAGTAATTCTCAAAACTTGCTTGAAAGGTCACCTTGCTTAGAAGAGGGTATTTCCCTGGCAGGATATGCAGGGATCAAGGCCTCTTTGCTCTAACAGTCTTCCCCCAACTATCATCTCAGGGCAAATAAAGATGACATCTTTCCTTGTGTTTTGTCTTAGCCGAGCATACTCAATGCTGTACATTCTGTGGAGGTGTGGATTATGCTGCATCCCTTGAGCATACATCCCTGTGATGAAACAGGTGCACACCTGTAGCAGAGTCAGGCAAAGCCTCACACCTGGAGCACACAGAGGCTCCAGGCCCCCACGGCAATGATGAGGGAAGCCTGCACACCTCTTCAGAAGCAGGCATTCTGCAGGCTGAGTGACAGTTATAGATATTTGTAAGTCAGAGTTCAAAGGTTTTTGCTCAGTTATGGAGAAGGATTTTGTGGGGGGAAATGCTAATTTTGTCAACATTTAAATTCCACTTCAAGGCAGAATTTCTCAAATTGTGTTCTACAGAATATATATATATATATATATAATGCAGATTCCTACACAGCTTCCTGCATTTACTGCCTCCAAATCTCAGGGACTGAGTGAGAGACTCGTGTTAAGTCAAGCTCCTCCAGGAGCTTGTGGTGTAGGTGTACACAGATACTTGAGAACAATGCTCTAGGCCAGAAGTTCTCAAACTTTAGAGCAAACCAACGGAGTGCCTGGAGGACTTGTTTTGGGGTTTTTTTGTTGTTGTTTGTTTGTTTTGTTTTCTGAGATGGAGTCTCACTCTGTCGCCTATGCTGGAGTGCAGTGGCACAATGTCAGCTCACTGCCACCTCCATCTCCCGGGTTCAAGCAATTTTCTGCCTCAGCCTCCCTAGTAGCTGGGATTACAGGTGCCCACCCCCTCCATCGCCACCATGCCCAGCTAATTTTTTGTAATTTTAGTAGAGACGGAGTTTCACCATTTTGGCCAGGCTGGTCTTGAACTCCTGACCTCGTGATCCACCTGCCTCAGCCTCCCAAAGTGCTGGGATTACAAGAGTAAGCCACCATGCCCAGCTGAGGACTTGTTAAAACACAAATTGCAGGCCTCACCCATCAAGTTTCTGGTTTTGGATATCTAGAGTGAGTCTCAAGCCTTGACATTTTTAGCAGGTTCTTGGGCCTGATGGTAGACACTAGACTTTGAGAGCTACTGCACTTGGACAAAGAAATTGAATGTATAGTATAGAGTGCTCTTGGTAGTAGTACAGAATGTACAGTATTGAGTACACTCTAAAGGCATTTCCAAAGGCCTAGGAAATGGAGTTTGGACCTTGGGTCTTTACATATTCAGAAAAGAATTGGTATAGAAAGGAATTTTGTTCTTACTTTGCTTTTGGTTTTTGTTTTGTAGGATGTTTTCTACAAATAATTTTTATTTTTCCACTAAAATGCTCTTAGTCTATGTCTATCCAGTCAGGATTCTTCAAGGTTAAATAGAATCACTTTTCCTTATTTTGTACCTTTTAAAATAAGGAAAATGAAAATGAACACAATTGATGTCTGACTTTTCAAATGCCTGCATTAATTTGATTTCAGTGACCCACTGGAAACCAGTGTCAGCGTAACAACAGTTACCAGAGCTAAATCTACAAAGTAGGTAAGGAATATAAACAGACTAAGCACTAGAGATTTTAATTAAACCTAGTGACTCTGAAGTTGGACTCTCTCTTAAAAGATGTTGAGAATTCAATGTAATCCTGAAAAAGTACATCTAAATTCAGGAATTTTTACCAACCAAATACTTATGCTTAATAGAAATGAAAGTGTGCCTATAGAATCAGAAAGATCTTTCTGTTGAATCAGAAACATACTGCTAATGTTTGTAGCTACGGGACCCACCTCATGTACACACAAAATCATAACATTTTCTTAAAACAAAGGTAGTACTATATACCCCAACAGAATTCATTTTGAAGGAGTGTTAATGACATTATTAAAAGAAAATGTCAGCCAAACTGCAATAGAACATTTCCAGGCCAATAAAAGTAGTTTGAGTTGAATGCTCTAAAAGTATTGGCTTTGAAAGGTTAAAATCATAAGTGATCATAGATCCAAGAAATACAGTGCTCTAGTAATTAGCAGAGGCATTTTATGCTGTATTGTAAGTAAAGTGTAAGGGATGTATTGGTTTAGATCCTATAAGGTGATCCCTTTAAGACCAGTGCCTGCCCTTTCTATGTGGCTCTTCTCTGAAGAACAGAAAGTTATATATAGGACCAAGAACCCACACATTTTAGAAACTAAAAAAAAAAAAAAAGTTATATTTGACTTTGTGATACATTTGTGTGATTCCATTCAGACATAACTGTCTGATATTTTGGAAGTGCTTTAAACCAAACATGAGACACACTGTGAAGACCTACATTCCCAAAGATTGCAGCTAATATTGGTTTAGCTTTCCCAGTGAGTCCCTGTCCAGAAAACTTTTCTACTTTCTCCACCTATGGTAGAAATCTGTCTCTTCTCCTTTTTCTTTACCCCCAAATAGTCACAATCACAGAAACACATAATGCCATAAAGACCACGCCAAGTACAAGTGGTCTCTGCTGTGGTCTGAAAGTTCTACAAAATTCATATGTTGAAACTTAATCTTCATTGTGGTGGTATTGAGAGGTGGGTCCTTTTGCAGAGTGACTAAATCACTCATTGTATTAGTTCCTCCTCACGCTGCTCTGAAGAAATACCCGAGACTGGGTAATTTATAAAGAAAGAGGTTTAATTGATTCACGGTTCCGCATTGCTGGGGAGGCCTCAGGAAACTTACAGTTGCGGCAGAAGGCAAAGGAGAAGCAGGCACCTTCTTCCCAGTGTGGCAGAATGGAGCGAGTGCAAGCAAGGGAAATGGAAATGCTGGACGCTTATAAAACCATCAGATCTCGTGAGACTCACTCATTATCACAAGAACAGCATGAGGGAAACCACCTCCATAATCCCATCACTTCCCACTGGATTCCTCCCACAACATGTGGGGATTATTAGGATTACAATTCAAGATGAAATTTGAGTGGGGACACAGCCAAACCGTATCACTCATGAATGGATTAGTGCCTTATAAAAGGGCTGGAGGAAACTAGCTGAGGCACTTTTACTCTTTTGCTTTTCTGTCATGTGAGGACACAGCATTTGACTCTTCCAGAGGATGTGGCTATAAGGCACTACCTTGGAAGCAGAAAGCAGTCTTCACCAAGGCCGGTGCCTTGGTCTTAGACTTCCCAGCCTCCAGCACTGTGAGAAACAAAATCCTGTTATATATAAATGACCCAGCCTGTGGTCCTTTTCTATAGTAGCATAAATGGACCAAGACAGTCTCCAACCTCAATTATGCCCTCAGCACAGGGCAGTTCTCTCACTGTCCACTGCACAGTCATTGCAAACTCTCACCAGTCTCTGGAAGCCTTTCATTTGTGTGCTTCTCATTCTTAGCAGTGAGCCTCATTTCCTCTGCGAAAAACTCAGAAACCATTAACTATTCCCATTTTCAATTCCAAACCTACCCTACTCTAAATACATCTACATCTATGCCCACTCTTAACACCTTCCTGCAGCTCAGTGGAAAGGCATTCTCTTTCAGACCAAGGCTAATACTTCTCTATGTGACCTGAGCCCCCAGCCCCCATTTAATACTGCTACTTTTGAGAATTTGCTCCTTCAATTATTCCCTTTAACTAATTTCTACCACAGTCTCTCTCTCTCTCTCTCCTCTCTCTCTCTCTCTCTCTCTCTCTCTCTTTTCTGGCTCTCCCTTCTCAGCATAAAAACATTCTCAAGTCTTTTCTATTCATAAAAACAAGAAACCTCCCTGAACCCCCAAGCCCCTCTCCCCAACACAGCTACTTAAAGTTCTCTCTTCTCCTCCAAGCTAAGCTAATGGAAAAAATAATAATAATCTACTGCATTTCCTCTCAAGCCATAAGACTGATGTCTGAAACAAGACAAGGAGGAGATAAAAGAACACAGACTTGTTAATCATTTTATACTTAATCATTTCCCTTCATGGCGTCACTACCAAATTCTCCCAGGATTTCCTCAAGCTACAGCTGGAAGACAGACTACCCATGTCCTTGCCTCAAAGACTGTTTGCAGCATTTTAATGTGATCTTTCTCACTATAATGCTGTTGCCAGGATATCGGGGAATGGAATATGTGTAGTTCAGGGTCAGATGGACTCAGAATCCCTCCAGTTACCCTCCAGCTGTGTTTCTGGCTTACCTTGGTGTTGGAATCACAGGAAAGCAAGTGTTTGGAAGTGTCCTCTCCTCATGAGATCTTGGTGTCATCTGTATGTTCCCTTGAAACCACTGACTTTTCATTTTTACTAAGTCACCTCTGATCACCTTCCCTTTTATTTTCAGATGGATTATCCTCTGAATTCCCCCTGTGCTTAATACTCTTATAGCATTAAGAAACCTAAAGAAATCTACCTTGATCTTTTCTCTGAGCAGTTTAGGGTGAGTTCTACCCAGTTTATTTCCATAACTACGCCTTGATTCTAAGATTAAATTGGTTAGGAGATAACTAAGAGCTAATAACAGCTTTTTAGGAAAAGAAAATAAGAAAAGACTACCATATAAATCAAGGCATCAATTGAACACGTGTTCCAATTTAAGAGACGCTTAAATGTAGAAAAAGGGACTGCTGTTTGGAATATATGGAATACAGTATTGGCCAGACACCAGAGCCAGGCCTGTAATCCCAGCGCTGTGGGTGGCCAAGGCCCGGAATTGGAGATCAGCCCAGACAACAGAGAGAGACTGCATCTTTACAAAAATTTTTAAAAATTACCTGAGCGTGGTGGCATGCACCTGTAGTCCTAGCCAGTCGGGAGACTGAGGTAAGGGGGATCACTTGAGCCCAGGAGTTTGAGGTTACAATGAGCTATGATTGCCCCACTGCACTCCAGCCTGAGCAACAGAGCCAAACACTGTCTCAAAATAAAAAAAAAAAAAGAAAAAGGGAAAGAAAGAAATACAGTATTTATTTTTGTTGACTACTTAGTATGCAAAACACTCCCACGGGATAGAAAGGGTCACAGTAGTACCTGCTGGAAGAACTACCCCCCAGAGCAGGGAGACAAAAGTTACACACAACTCAACTGCAAATCAAGTGTGAAAACAGCGTTGTTAAGACTACTATTTTTGCAGTTACAGCCTGAATTCCAATCCTTGCCCAATTTTTTCATCTATAAAGAGGAAAGAATGATACCTTCCTTGCAGGAGTGCTGCAAAGAAGAAAGGAGACACCGACTGTAGACTTTAGCATGGTTGAAGCATAGTGGAAGTTCTCAATGACAAAGCAGTGTCATTTTTTACTATTATTAGCTTTATTATAGAGAAAAAATAGATGCTCTATGGATTTAAAGAAGGAAGAGGTCATCTTTTCTTGGGAAACACAAGTAAGACTTCATTTAGCAGGTGGTCTTTGAGAAGAGCCTCGAAGGATTAGTGATACTTCTTCTTCTTTTTTTTTTTGTTTTGAGACGGAGTCTCGCTCTGTCACCCAGGCTGGAGTGCTGTGGCCGGATCTCAGCTCACTGCAAGCTCCGCCTCCCGGGTTCACGCCATTCTCCTGTCTCAGCCTCCCGGGTAGCTGGGACTACAGGCGCCACCACCTCGCCCGGCTAGTTTTTTGTAGTTTTTAGTAGAGACGGGGTTTCACCGTGTTAGCCAGGATGGTCTCGATCTCCTGACCTCGTGATCCGCCCGTCTCGGCCTCCCAAAGTGCTGGGATTACAGGCTTGAGCCACCGCGCCCGGCCTAGTGATACTTCTTTAGGGCAAGGTGGAGAACCGCTTCTCCCAGCTCTCTGCAATCCTGACAAACACAGTGACCCTACCAGCATGACCACCTTGAGAGTCATGGGCAGAGATGACACTTTGTACATGTTAAAATTTATAATACTTATTTATAATTGTACCTAGTGAACTTTTTAATTCAATAAATTCCTATTTATATCATTGCTTTGAAACAGGCAATACTTGTTAAGGGGCTATAATGTTCATAAAATAGTCAGAAAAGCAAATAAAGGATATTTTGAATAAGCGTTACTGTGAAATCATTTCAAAAGCATGTACTTGTTATTAATGACAGGCAGTGCGTTATGTGCCTCTGGCTTGGCATCCTGTCTCTGGAGTACATGTCGTAAAGGAAGAAAAGTGGGTAATTATATTTTACATGAACATCAAATTGAGTGTTCCTTCCTTGTAGTTTTGTAAAGTAAAATTGTGGCAAGATTGTCCCCAGTTAATGCCAGGAAAAAATAAAAAATAAATGTTATTTAAAAACATGTCTCTTAGAAACACAAGTGAAACTTGCTCACGTGGTTTGCAGTCACTGAACGTAGATCAGCTCCTGTGAAAACAAACTCCATGGGTAAGTCTGAATTATTTTGTTATGTTGGTATTTTGTTGCATCATATGTTGCTTAACGTGAAATTAAATATATAGTTTGTATCGGAGTGAAATAAATATCAATGGTATTATTGGTTAATCCGTTATTGGCAGACTCTAATAACTCTGTTATGATAAGGATTTTAATTCTATCTATATTCATCTTAACAGGTGCAAACTTCTGGCTCAAAAAATGAACAAGTAACTTTTCAATCTTGTTCTATAAATATAAAAGTTAATTTTTGTCTCAGATGTCTGTTTTAACAATTATCTTCAAGGTATTTATAATAAAAACACAGTTGAAAATGTGCCCTTAATACTTGTGTATTCTGCACAAAAATGATCTTAGGTCATTCTAGAACATAAGATTCTAACATTTATTAGGATTCTATATCTCTAGCTGATTCCCAAGCTATTTCTTGCTTTTTTGTGTGTGTGGTTGTTGTTGTTTTTGTTTTGTTTTGTTTTGTTTTGTTTTGAGATGAAGTCTTGCACTGTCCCCCCAGGCTGGAGTGCAATGGTGTAATCTTGGCTCACTGCAACCTCCGCCTCCCAGGTTCAAGCTATTCTTCTGTCTCAACCTCCTGAGTAGCTAGGAATACAGGCACACACCACCACACCTGGCTAATTTTTTGTATTTTTAGTAGAGATGGGGTTTCACTATGTTGGCCAGGTTGGTCTTGAACTCCTGACCTTGTGATCCACCCGCCTGGGCCTCCCAAAGTGCTGGGATTACAGACATGAGCCGCCATGACTGGCCCAGTATTTATTTATTATAGAATCTTGTCTGGGACTATATTATTGCCTGGGTTTTTTTTCCTTCAACTTTTAAGTTCAGGGGTACACGTGCAAGATGTGCAGGTTTGCTACATAGGTAAACATGTGCTGTGGTGGTTTGCTCCACAGATCATCCCATCACCTAGGTATTAAGCCCAACATCCATTAGCTATTCTGCCTGATGCTTTCCCTCCCCCTCACCCCCCATCAACAGGCCCCAGTGTGTGTTGTTCCCTGCCATGTGTCCATGTGTTCTCATCATTCAGCTCCCACTTATAAATGAGAACATGCAGTGTTTGATTTTCTGTTCCTGTGTTACTTTGCTGAGGATAATGGCTTCCAACTCCATCCATGTGCCTGCAAAGGACATGATCTTGTTTCTTTTTACGGCTGCATAGTATTCCATGGTATATATGTACCACATTTTCTTTATCCAGACTATCACTGATGGGCATCTAGGTTGATTCCATGTCTTTGCTATTGTGAATAGTGCCACAATGAACATATGTATGCATATCTTTATAAAAGAATAACTTATGTTCCTTTGGGAAGATACCCAGTAATGGGATTGCTAGGTCAAATGGTATTTCTGCCTCTAGGTCTTTGAGGAATCACCACACTGTCATCCACAATGGTTGAACTATAATTTACATCCCCACCAACACTGTAAAAACATTCCTTTTTCTCTGTAACCATGCCAGCATCTATTGTTTCTTGAATTTTTAATAATCTCCATTGTGACTGTCATGAGATAGTATCTCATTGTGGGTTTGATCTGCATTTAATGATCAGAGATGTTGAGCTTTTTTTTCACATTTTTTTTTGGCCATATGTATGTCTTCTTTTGAGAAGTGACTGTTCATGTCCTTTGCCCACTTTTTAATGGGGTTGTTTTTTCTTGTAAATTTGTTTAAGTTTTTTGTAGATCCTGGATATTAGATCTTTGTCAGATGGAAAGATTGCAAAAATTTTCTCCCACTCTGTGGGTTGTCTGTTCACTCTGATAGTTTCTTTTGCTGTGCAGAAGCTCTTTGGTTTAATCAGATCCGATTTGTCCATTTTTTCACCTTTGATGTAATTGCTTTTGGCATTTTCATCATAAAATCTTTGCCTGTGTCTATGTCCTGAATGGTATTGCCTAGATTTTCTTCTGTTTTTTTTTTTGTTTTTGTTTTTGTTTTTGTTTTTGTGGTTTTTAAGTTTTTAATCCATCTTGAGTTAATTTTTTATATAGTGTAAGGAAGGGGTCCAGATTCCATTTTCTGCATATCATTGCCTGAGTTTTAGTAGTATCACTAATTATTAAAGTTTGATACAAAATACTGCATAAAGAATACTTTATTGAACTCTAGTCATTTGGAAACATTTCTAGCATCTCTCAGGGGTGTGGTGTTTGGAATACTCTAACCTGATTTTGGATATAGAGTGCCTCCTTATCCAAAAAAGTCCTTCAACTTTCTTTCCTACCTACTTCCTCACTTTTAAATCCCAAATAGAACTATTCCTCCCTTCCTTGGGAAACTTTACCAGCAGAATTAATCAGCTTTTGTTGTGATAATGTTGTGTAACACAATTTCTGGGTTTAGCTGGGCGTGGGTGGCACATGCTTGTAGTCCCAGCTACTTGGAAGACTGAGGTGGGAGGATCGTTTGATCCCAGGTGGTCAAGGCTGCAGTGAGCTCTGATAGCACCATTGCAGTACAGCCTGGGCAGCAGAGTGAGACCTCGTCTCAAAAAAAAAAAAACTCAGTGGTTTGCAGTACCAAAACATTTACTTCTTGCCCACAGGTTGGCTGGTCAGCTACAGCAGCCCTGCTCTGTGCTTTGGGTGAGGCTCAGGTCTGTCCCATGCGTCTCTCATTTTGAGACCTACATTGGAGAAACAGTGGCTAACTGGGGCAAGCTCTTCTTATTGGTAGAGAAGGAAGGAACACAAAAGACTGAGAAGTCAAGGCAAAGGGTGCAGACACATTCAAAGCCTCTGCTCACATTCATTGCCCAGAACAACTCCATGACCAGCCCCAACATCAATGGAGAGATTATGATACTCCTAATATAGGTGAGGAAAGGAGACAGAGTGAATATTTGCTGAACAGCAACCCCACTAAACATATAAGTGTGGAACAGAGATAGGTTAACAAAAATCAACATCCTGTGCCAAAAGGGGAAGCAGTCACTGTTCTGTGGTACTTGTGAAATCCCACTGAGCAAACATTCTGCTGGATGGGTCACTGGGCAGCAGAGCAGGCCTGAAAGCCTAAATACCCTACAAGCTCATGTTCCAGCCCAGGCCAACACCATGTACTACCCACAACCTCCCCAAAAAGGGAAATGACCAAACACAGAAATGAATTATACCGTCGTATCTGTGCCACAGATCATGAAACTGAAATCCTGCACCCACTTAAATCCTGTACCAAGAGACGCCTCTGTCTTCTGAAGTGTCAGGAAGTGAGTAAAGAAAAAAGAAAGTAAAGAAAGCAAAGTCAATGGAGCAGTAAAAAGACTCAATTAATCAATTGAT
The DNA here is from genome assembly GCF_009764315.1 of Trachypithecus francoisi. Lineage (NCBI taxonomy): Eukaryota > Metazoa > Chordata > Mammalia > Primates > Cercopithecidae > Trachypithecus > Trachypithecus francoisi. Next base: position 21,454,361 of record NW_022681472.1, on the reverse strand, counting down.
CAATTCAGGAAACTTGAAATAATTTTCCTTTTCGGGATCGAGGAACTAGAAGACAAGAATTCCTGCCTGAGAAAGGAGTGGAAGACCTCATGAGATACCTTCTTCAGACTGGCTGGCAGCCTTCCTGGGATGTGGAAAACACTGACTGTTCGTTATTCCTTCCATTTCATTTAGATGAAGAGTTGACTACTTGCACAGTCATACAGTTGATGGCATTATCAGGAATAATCTGTAAATAATCTGTAACACTCATGTTTACTCATAAACAGATCCCTCTTTCCTGGACCAAATTGCGGTTTCCTTTGGAAACTATTTTAATCAAGGCTTTTTTTGTTTCAAAGTAACATCAACTCACATCAAACTAACTCAAGCCAGCCAAGTGGCTGGGGTAAGGATTCTGGGGAATCTCATAAAACTCGAGGTCAAGAGAGTGGCCTTGTGAGTGACTGGTATAAGCAATTGGCTGCACAGTAAAAACTAAGGCCAAATCTGAGCAGGATGTGTTGGAATTGATGTTTTCATGTAATTAGTAATGCCACTAGCTCAGGGAACCCAATGTTGGACTTGTCAAATGCCAGCTGTCTGTCATCCCTTTCACACTGAAGCTGAGCACCCCCATCATGTTCTACACACCGAACCATCATGGAACTGTCCCCAATACATGGCAGCCACTGGTGGAACCAGATGTGGGCATAGTGCCCAAAGGCAGCTTATGCACTGCTGGCCAGAAACCCATGAGATGGGCCTGTGCAAAGGTCTCACCCAATGATAATGACAGTAGTTAACCAAGTCAACTAGTTTTGGTTACTTTGGACTGGGAAATATGGAAGATGGGCCAGTGAGTAGCCAAGGCAAGTGGATCCAATGTAGAGAGAGAGATATCAGCCACAATTAGGAGCCCATGCTGGCTCAGAGAGCTGGAGGCAGCAGCTGGCCTCTACAAGTGTCTCCCCTAGTTCTAGTCCATAGGTGGCTGGATGAATCTGCCTGGGCTGTGCCCCTGCCTCAAAAAAAAAAAAAAGGTACTACAGACCAGGTGGCTTAAACAATAGAAGTTCACTTTTTCACAGTTCTGGAGGCTGGAAGTCTCAGATCAAGGGATCAGCAGGATTGATTTCTTCTAATGTCTCTGTCCTGGCTCACAGACAACCACCTTCTTCCTGTTTTCACATGGTCTTCCCTCTGAACATGTCTGTGTCCAAATCAACTCTCCTTGTAAGGACACCAGTTATATTGAATTAGGACTCACCATAAGGCCTCATTTTAACTTACCCCTTTAAAGATCCTATCTCCTAATACAGTCATATTCTAGTGTATTTGGGGTTAGGACTTCCACATATGAATTTTGGGGAGTACCCAATTCAGTCCATAACAATGCCCTCTCACTTTAAAAAAGTGTCTTGTATGAGTCTATGTGATTTTGATAGTCTAACAGACTCTATTAGGACTCTGTTGTAAGCAACAGAAAAACCAAACAGCTTAAGGAAAAAGGGCATTCACTGACTCGAATAACTGAAAAGAGTCCAAGAGTGTCACTATCTTTAGGCATGTCTAGATCCAGAACACAAATGCTGGTGTTGTATCTGTTGGGGTTCTGGCAGGAAATAGATGGCTCTGTCCAATCGGGTTTTAAAAAGAAGACTGCTTACAAAGATGAGGGCAGGGCTTAGGAAATTCAAGGGATATTGAAGGACCAGATTAAGTAATAGTGGGACACTGTTGTAGCTAACCCTGAAGGAGCAAAGCAAGAGTGGCTGCTGGAACCTGAAGACCAAGAGCTGTGTGGAGACAGTCCCCTGACACAGCTGAAGCCTTCAGTAGTGAGACACAGCCAGCCCCAGGGGACCCCACAGAGAGGGAAATAAATAACCCAATTTTTCTGTCAGCATGCCCATTTGGAAGTCAAAGAAGAAGAGTTTATGTAGTCAGCCGAGAGAGAGGAGGAGAGGGTAGACCTGGGGCAAGTGGAAGATATGCAGCACCATCACAAAGTCATACTTGCTCTCCACCCTCTTCCTAACCAGGGTCTTACTAAACAGCCTCACAGTTTGCAAGATACAGGAGGACAGCTTCTCTTGTCAAAGGTTTTTTGAGCAACATCTCCTGCCATTGAATTTAATCTTATTGACCTGGCTTATATAACCAAATCCATCTCTATTTCAATCTGTATTTTTGCCCATCTCTAAATCAACCACTGAGGCCAAAATATGACTGAGCAGGTCATGATGACCTAAAGACCCCTGAAGCTAGGAGGGTGAGTCGTATTGAGCACAGCGTGTGGAATAAAGTAGAGTGGCTGCCCAAAGGAAAATTCAGGCATTGTTAACAGAAGAAGGGGGAATTCATAGAGTCTGATCAGGCAAAAACAGCATGTGTACATTACATTATCCATACTACTCATAGTACAATCCTTGGTAAATAAGTAATGACTGGTTGCATGGATTGAATGCAGTGTTTTGAGAACTATCCATTGCACGTAGCTGGTGCTCAATACATGTTTTCAGAAATTTGTTGGAATATAAATGTTAATAATCAACAAATTAGAATTCTACGGACAGAATTATTTTGCAATTGGCTAGGAGACTTCTGAATCCAGAGGATATTTTTTCCACTTCCAGTCTTTAGAGTGATCCTTATGAATGTTGACTTATGATTATTAGCTGCTTGTTTGTAGAAATCTATATTTACATCCCAAACACTGTCTCTTTCAGTGTTCTGAATTATTTTGTAAACTCTATTTATTTGCTTTCATTAGACCACAGTCTTGAGAATTTCTGGCTTGTTTACACACATCACCAAGTTTTTTTTTTAAGACTCATTTAGCAAAATATCATCATGAAAGAGGCAACAAACTGAAGTAAGATTAGTGAACAATTTAAAGTTAATAAGCCTTCTTTGGTTTTGTCCATGAAGGATGACTATCAATGTTGCTAAGAGTTGTTTATTAAACTGATAAAAATAAATATTGTCTTTAAAAAGTCAGGCTGCTTTCATCTGATCACAAAGGTGAGCTTGTAAAATTAATCCTTCTGGTGTTTGCTTGTCATTCAAGCATAACTTTTCTTCTACCTACACCCACTGTTTTTTGTTGTTGTTGTTGTTCAGCTCCAGCAAGTTTTTGGCTGTGGTTCTATCAATGGCTCTTTGAATAAGAAGTCCTGATGGTAGGATGTAAGCAATATTTTTTTTTAAGTGGGAGGAGGGAGTTAGATTGGGCTGACATTAAAAATCAAAGAATCTTCAAAGTGTAAGACTCACCATTATTAGGGTTTTAATGTCATTGAAAGTTTCAGTTAGGGAAACTTTCCCTTTATGTCTCCCATAGTCTGGAGAGTGATTATACTTTCATTTATTCATTCCTTAAATATTTATTGAAGGCCTGCTTTGTGGAAGGCAAGATATATGCAGTAGACAAGAGAAACGTGAATTAGGACCCACCCACTTTAATGAAACTTATTCTACTACGGGGGTCCCCAAATGCACAAATGATGGGACTGTCAGGGCATCTGTAGATACATGTGTATAAATGTGTGTGATGTAGTGAAGTTACTGTGCATGCTCATCTTTGCACAGAGCAATGGTGGTTAATGAGGATGTCAGGGAGAATAGGAGAGAAAGCCTGAAATCTTGTGGCATTTGCTTCTTGATTCTTTGCCAGCAAAGACAAGCAGTAATGTAAAGAGCTCCCAAAATCATACCCATTGGATTTTGAGATGTGTGATGCACAGGAAATGTGGAAGATTTAACTTCCTTCTTACCTCTTACATACACATCTCACCTATCTAAATTCCTGTCTCTTCTGCTAAGCTTTTCTGATTATTTCAGCCCAGAATGATTTCACTGCCACCTTACTCTCAACTCTTACAGTGCTTAGACTTGATTACCTACTCCCTCACAGTAGGATCTGATTTTTGGAGGTCTCCCTGTGCTCCTTAAGGGTAGGGACCAGATTTAATGCTTTTTTAATATATTGTATGGCCCATCATCTGGGGCAGAGTGGGAGCTCTAGAACCACTGACTAAATTGACACGAATGCTTTGCCCAAGTTAATATTAAACTCAGTTTGCATTTTCTTGGGCCATAAACCACCCAGTAATTAGAGGGCCATTTATGAAGGAGGAGCTCTGAATGTACCAGTAATGGAACAAATCTTGTCTGGTGGCTGGAGGAAGTAGACATGGCCTAATAAAAATCTGATCAATTAGGTCAAAACTGACCCAGACAACATCAGAGCTGGAAGTTTATACAAAAATCATTTGGTACACAATCCCCTCACTTTACAGGAAGGAAGCCAGGGCCCATCGAGTTTGTAGCCTGCTCAAGGTCACACTGAGTTTGTGGTAGGTCCCATTGAATTGGTGATAGAACTGGTAACTACAGCTATTGACCAAGTCTGTGCTGGGTAAAGCGCCAGGCTTGAGAGCAGACTAGATGTAGACTTAACGTGGTGTTTGCCAAGTCCTCACAGTAATAACGACCATGTTTCAAACCTGTTTGAATGTTCCTGGCACCATGTCAAATGCTTCCCATCTGGTAATACCATGACTTCAGTTTATCTTCACCACACATGAGGGAGGCACTGTATCAGAGTTCCACCTGAGAAACCAAACCAGCAAGAGATATTCAGAATTTTTATGTGTAGGTTTATGTGATTGTGCGGTTGGTTGGGGAAGTCCAAAATCCATAGGGCAGGCCATTGAGAAAGGCAGGCTGGAATTTGAGGCACTCAGGGAAGTTGGTCCACAGATGGACTTTCTTCTTCAGAGAAGCCTTAACTCTGCTTTCAAATCCTTTCAACTGATTGAGTCAGGCCCACCCAGATTATCTAGAATAACCTTCCTTACTTAAGGGCAATTGATTATGGACTTTAACGACATCTACAAAACACGTTCTCTGATTGAGGACAGTGACGCCTGGAATAGCATCTGTGATTGAATAAACTGACCATCCTGGATACTACTTTTCACTGGTTTCCCAAGTCACAGGGCTGGTTAGTGGCAGAGCCAGATCCCAGGCCTGCTCTGCCTGTCTCCATGGTCCATGTCTGAGATGCACAGGATGGTCTGTGCATGTAAACTTGGGCAAGTTCTTACACTACTCTGAGCCCCAGATTCTTTCCCCTATGAAATGTAGGAAGTCATATTTATGGCACAATGTTAGGTTAATCAAATGGGGAAAAGTGATTTGTTAGCACTTAGTAGGGGCTCAACAAATGTTAGCTATTTCCTTCCCCTTTGCACTACATCAGTGGCCCCCAACTTTTTGGTATCAGCGGCCAGTTTCGTGGAAGACAATTTTTCCATGGACCAGGAGTGGGGGGTGGTTTTGGGATGATTCAAGCACATTGCATTTATTGTGCACTTTATGTCTATTATTATTACATTGTAATATATGATTAGGTAATTATACAACTCCCAATAATGTAGAATCAGTGGGAGCCCTGACTTGTTTTCTTCCAGCTAGACGGTTCTATCTGGGAGTGATGGGAGGCAGTGACACCTGAAGTGTTACTGAAGATTACTTCATAATCTCATTTTGGTTGCTGTCACTGCAGAAAGCCCTGCTTCATAAAGACAGGATGTTGGAAATGGCAGCAAGCTTTTTGATGCACTTGTAGCAATCTCAGGATATTCTGCCTTGACTTTAATCCAGAAGGTATAGTGATTTGAAGTTGTCTCAAACATACTTTTAAAGTCACTGTCATTTGTGATCTCAACCAGTTGACCCACCTGGCTTATTCAGAAATGGTTCACAGACCCATTCCTTCCCAGTTTGGGGGTCTTTTGGGTTGGAAGTAATGCTTAAACTCTTTTGAAAGCTAAGATAGGTGATCATGCACCAGGCCCTGGCTTGGTCTCTTTCAAAATCTTTGCTAATGCTTGAAACATGTCAGAAATTCCAATGTTCACTCGTCACTCACATAATTCCATTTTGGCTTTGAAGGCAGCCACTTTATTTGCCTACTTGAGCACAGTTGTCATTCTCCCCTGAAGTGCCAGATTGAGTCTGTTGAGCAGGTTGAATATGTTGCACAAGTAAGCAAATTTTGTGACCCATTCTGTGTCACTGAAATGTGCTGCCAGTGGTGACTGTTTTTCTAAAAGAAATCCCTGGTGCAGCTCTAGTAACTCTAAAACTCTGGCCAGTGATCTACCTTTAGAAAGCTATCTCACTTCTGTGTATAAGAGAAGACATGTGTGTTCTGTGTCCATCTCCTTACAGAGCTGAGCAAACAGATGTGAGTTAAGGGCATATACTTTAATGTGGTTGATAATTTTAATCACATTCTGCAAAACGTTGTTAAGTTCAGATAACATTTTTTGGCTAACCAGCATTTCTCTATGGATGATACACTCCATAGACTTACATTCAGAAGCTACCTCTTTGATCCAAGCAGTGAAACCCGAAAGCCATCCAGTCATGGTAGCAACTCTGTCCATGCACATATTGACACAAAATGACCAATTCAGTTTTTCTGATATGTGATCATTCAAAGGCTTGAATAGTTCTGTAGCTGTGGTGTTGGTTGGCAACAAAAGTGCACATAACACATTCTCATGCCCATCCTCCTGAAAAATATATCACACAAAACAAGCATTGTTGCCTTATTGTCAGCATTGGTAGACTCGTCAACCTGGATTGTGAACCACAGTTACTCATTAATCCTCTCTAACAATTGTGCTTCAATATCCTCTGTTATTTCATCAATTTGCCTAGTTATGGTGCTAGCCAAAAGAGGAATATGTGCCACCTTTTGAACCGCAGCCTCTCCTAAAAGTTCACAACAAATGTCCTTAACTCCTTAGTAGCAGGCAGGATCAACTCTTCACCAATAGTAATGGGATTCTTAGGTTTAGAAATGTGGTTAGCCACTAAGAATGATGCTGTCAGTGCAGACACATTTGATGAAGTGTTGGCCTTCAATAATTGCTTCTATTCTTCGTGTTCACATTGTTTTTCTTTTGAAAACTCTAAAGGCAGGGTGCAGGTCTACACATGGCAAAGCAGTTTTGAAGGCTTCATGGCTTCATTGGATATCTGGTCACCACATACTATACAAGCGGGCTTGGAGAATGTGAATCACCTGTTGCAATGAACTCGTAATTTAAGTAGGACTCAGTATTTTCTTTTAAATGAAGATTTCTTTTTGTTGCAGTCTTAGAGTCTCCTTCTTTCTCATCATGGAGTCTTTCCCCCTGTCGAAGAGGCTCTCCAGTGGCATTTGGTTTTTTTTCTGATTTTGGCTAGCTTGTGGACTTACCAAAACTGTGACTGAGACAAGTGCTCAGTGCAGGAAAGAGGCACAGATGGAAGTGGCAAATAAAATAATAGACCACATGCAAACTAAAATAAATGTCAGATTCGTACTTAAAGCCTGCCACCAGATGCAGTTTGTCACTTACCACCCACTGATAGGGTTTTGATATGAGTCTGCAAGCAATTGATTTATTATGGTCTCTGTTCAGTCAAACCTCTCTGCTAATGTTAGTCTGAATTAGCAGCCACTCCCCAGTGCTAGCATCACTGCTTCAGCTCCACCTCTGATCATCAGGCATTAGCTTCTCATACGGAGCACCCAACCAAGATCTGATGGCATCGCATGCACAGTTCACAATAGGGTTTGCACTCCTGTGAGAATCTAATGCCACTGCTGATCTGACCGGAGGTGGAGCTCAGGTAGTAATGCAAGTGATGGTGAATGGCTGTAAATACAGATGAAGCTTTGCTTGCTCACCTCCTGCTGTGCAGCCCAGTTCCTAACAGGCCTGCACTACATCACCCACTCACACTCACGTGGGAGCTGTGCTACCAGTTCAACTCAAAATCAATCCCACAAGAGAAACTCTTGCTCAGATGTGGGTTTCTTTCTGATATCTTACACAAACATCAATTTCAAGGAGTAGCATATCCACGACCATCTCCACATATCCTTGGACATTATTTCCAATATTCCCCATATCCTTTTCCTGCTTTGACGCCTACCTGCAATAGGATTGATTTACTTTCTCTACCAGGCAAAGAGGACAAACTGATTCATTCAGGCTCTTGTTCTCTTATTCTTGCTCTGCCTTATCTGAATTCAGATCTCTTTTCTAAGAAAAAGGTATTTCTGCTTTCACGCAATTGTTGTAATAAATGATCTTATGTGCTAGACACTTCTTGAGAATGTTCCCAAAATTTACTGTCCTATTACTTCCTTTGAAGGTTGTCCACAAAATCAAGATTGGATATGTTGGAAATTCTTTCGTCTTCCTTGACTTGGGTAGAGCAGGGAGGAAGTTAATTACTTCTGTTATGTTCTCAGGATAAGGGCAGTCACAATCCCAGGTCCAATAACCAAGTAGCACCATCTGATATTTTGCTGTTTACCTTCCCAAACTTGAAATCAACAATTATATATTTTATTTTTATTTATTTATTTAGAGATGGGGGTCTTACTCTGTCATCCAGGTTGGAATGCAGTGGCACAATCATGGTTCGCTGTAACCACAAACTCCTGGGCTCAAGTGAGCCTCCCACCTCAGTAGTTACGACTACAGGCACATGTCATTACACCCAGCTAATTTTTTTATTTTTATTTTTCGTAGAGATAGGGTCTCACTGTGTTGCCCAGGTTGGTTTTGAACTCCTGCGCTCAAGCAGTCCTCCTGCCTTGGTCTCCTAAAGTGCTGGGATTACAGGCATGAATCACTGTACTCAGCTTGAAATCAACAATTTTAGAAGACCTTCATATCCTTGATATTAATTTCATCAAATGGAAATATTTCTTCTCACTAGAAAGTCACAGTTGCATATTTTTGTACCACCAACATGCACTGCCTAGTGGGGAAGCAGATACTTACTGAACACCTCATCTACCTCCACCTGCCATCCCTGAGCACATCTCACATGAATATCACTGCACCTCATTCAAGTGCAGCAGGGGAAAAATGTATTATGAGTTTTAAACATACTTGGTGTCACAAACATGTGGTCCCACACATATGAGCCCTCTGTGCCATTTATTTTGTCCCCCTCTCCCACTCTCTACTGCCATTATTCCAAACCTCTATGTTCCCTGAGCCTGTCCTTGCCTCCTAATTTTGCTCTCAGCAGATGATCTTGCTAGCTTCCTTGCAGAGAACTTGGAGGTTGGAGGCTAACAGACAAACTCCCTCAACTTGCTGACTGATCACCTCCTGCTTTCTCACAAAACCTTCCTATGTACACCTTTCCCTTAGTCCCTTCCCTCCATCCTCAGAAGAACAGATATTCCTTTCCTCCTTCTCTCATTCAAGGTCAATGCCTCCATCTGTGCCATTTCCATTCTGGACTTTCAGACTCTTCATCACAAGATCCTACTTAACAGCCTTTTAAAAATGTGTATGTCACCGGGCGCGGTGGCTCACACCTGTAATCCCAACACTTTGGGAAGCCAAGGCAGGAGAATCACTTGAGGTCAGGGGTTTCAGACCAGCCTGGCCAACATGGCAAAATCCCATTTCTACTAAAAATTAGTACATTGCCTGGCCAACATGGCAAAACTTCGTTTCTACAAGAAATTAGCCGGGTGTGGTGGCACGTGTCTGTAATCCCAGCTACTAGGGAGGCTGAGGCAGGAGAATTGCTTGAACCCGGGAGGTGGAGGTTGCAGTGAGTGGAGATCATGCCACTGCACTCCAGGCTGGGCAACAGAGCAAGACTCCATCTCATAAAAAAAAAGTGTATGTCTTGCCAATTATGAATGGAGAGAAGGAAGAAAGGGAGAGAAAGAAGGAAGGAGACACAGAAAGAGGGAGGGAGGGAGGAAGGGAGGGGATAAACTCCACTAGCTATTGTCCTGTGCCACTCCTCAGACAGGCTGCTCAGGAGACTTGTCCTCATGTCTGGAGTCTGTCATCTTTCACTCTCAATGAGCAATCTACCTTTTGCTCCCACCATTCCACTAAAGATGCTTTTGTTAAGGTTACCAGTAACTTCTCAATTGCCAAACCCAATGGATACTTTGCATTCCTTATCAAACTTGACCATTATGAAACATTCAATACTGTCTCTTTAAAAAATGCTTCCTAATTTCCAGGGCACCACACACTCATGGTCCTCGTCCACATCCCTGACAGTTTCTCATCAGAATCTTTCATTGACTCTTTTTTTCCACTTGCTCCCTAAACGTCTGTCCTGACTCTTGTTTTCTTCTCACTCTATACCTTCTTCCAATGATGTCCAGGTCTCATTAGCACTTTAGGGGCTCCTTTCCTCTGTGCTAGAGACCACTAGAACTTCTACAAGCTGCTTCGGCTATTCTCTGCAGCTCTGTGAATGTCTCTGGGCAATACCTTTCACCCACTGATCAGAACCTTCTTTCATTTGGTTGCCATCCACTTCCAGGTACAAGGGTCTTTGCTCTCTGCTAAACCTCTTTGCATGCATGACTTATTTAGAAGATCACCCCGGTTTTTTAGTCCACTGTGACAGGAACAAAAACATTAATGCGAGAGCCCTTCCAACCTTTCCCCAACTCCTGGCCTCTAGAAGAATCCTGACTTTGCTGGCTTCATTTCTTCTCCTTTCTCACTCTTCAGAAAGCCTCTTCTTGCCTCACCTGACTGGAAATCTTCTTTTCAAACATTTCCAAAGATTTCTTCTTTGAAATCTTTGCAGATTGCAAGATATAGAATAAGGAGAAAGTGAGAAGGAGGTAGAGACAGGAGATGTAGGGGCTAGGACTAGAAGAAGGCTTTGCAGAACGTGTAGGAGTGTTGGAGGAGCAGTTTGTGATGAGAGAGAAGTAAACAGAAAAGAGATGGGGTTTTAAGGGTTTCTATGGTCTATATATTCATTCAAAATGTTAAAGAACCCCAAGCAAATAAATAAATAAATAAATAAATAACTATTTTAACAGCACTTACTGGGTTTGGGCAGGTTTTCTTTGATGGCAGTTCTGCTCTAAAGATGGATAAGGAAGGAGGTTCCAAGATGGCCGAATAAGAACAGCTCCAGTCTACAGTTCCCAGTGTGAGCGACGCAGAAGATGGGGGATTTCTGCATTTCCAACTGAGGTACTGGGTTCATCTCACTGGGGCTTGTCGGACAGTGGGTACAGGACAGTGGGTGCAGCCTATGGACCATGAATCAAAGCAGGGCGAGATATCAAGTCACCCGGGAAGCACAAGGGGTCAGGGAATTCTTTTTCCTAGCCAAGGGAAGCCATGACAGATAGCAACCTGGAAAATCAGGTCACTCCCACCCTAATACTGTGCTTTTCCAATGGTCTTAACAAATGGCACACCAGGAGATTATATCCCACGCCTGGCTCGGAGGGTCCCACGCCCATGGAGCCTTGTTCACTGCTAGCATGGCAGTCTGAGATCGAACTGCAAGGTGGCAGTGAGACTGGGAGAGGGGCATCCGCCATTGCTGAGGCCTGAGTAGGTAAACAAAGTGGCCTGGAAGCCTCCTTTATCATTTTTTATTGCGTCTATTTGATTCTTCTCTCTTTTTTTCTTTATTAGTCTTGCTAGTGGTCTATCAATTTTGTTGATCTTTTCAAAACACCAGCTCCTGGATTCATTGATTTTTTTTGGAGGATTTTTTGTGTCTCTATCTCCTTCAGTTCTGCTCTGATCTTAGTTATTTCTTGCCTTCTGCTACCTTTTGAATGTGTTTACTCTTGCTTCTCTAGTTCTTTTAATTGTGATGTTAAGGTGTCAATTTTAGATCGTTCCTGTTTTCTCTTGTGGGTATTTAGTGCTATAAATTTCCCTCTACACACTGCTTTAAATGTGTCCCAGAGATTCTGGTATGTTGTATCTTTGTTCTCATTGGTTTCAAAGAACATCTTTATTTCTGCCTTCATCTCGTTATGTACCCAGTAGTCATTCAGGAGTAGGTTGTTCAGTTTCCATGTAGTTGAGCGGTTTTGAGTGAGTTTCTTAATCCTGAGTTCTAGTTTGATTGCACTGTGGTCTGAGAGACAGTTTGTTATAATTTCTGTTCGTTTACATTTGCTGAGGAGTGCTTTACTTCCAACTATGTGGTCAATTTTGGAATAAGTACGATGTAGTGCTGAAAACAATGTATATTCTGTTGATTTGGGGTGGAGAGTTCTGTAGATGTCTATTAGGTCTGCTTGGTGCAGAGCTGAGTTCAATTCCTGGATATTCTTGTTAACTTTCTGTCTCATGGATCTGTCTAATGTTGACAGTGGGGTGTTAAAGTCTCCCATTGTTATTGTGTGGGAGTTTAAGTCTCTTTGTAGGTCTCTAAGGACTTGCTTTATGAATCTGTGTGCTCCTGCATTGGGTGCATATATATTTAGGATAGTTAGTTCTTCTTGTTGAATTGATCCCTTTACCATTATGTAATGGCCTTCTTTGTCTCTTCTGATGATCTTTGTTGGTTTAAAGTCTGTTTTATCAAAGAGACTAGGATTGCAACCCCTGCTTTTCTTTGTTTTCCATTTGTTTGGCAGATCTTCCTCTATCCCTTTATTTTGAGCCTATGTGTGTCTCTGCATGTGAGATGGGTCTCCTGAATACAGCACACTGACAGGTGTTGACTCTTTTTCCAATTTGCCAGTGTCTTTTAATTGGAGCACTGAGCCCATTTACATTTAAGGTTAATATTGTTATGTGTGAATATGATCCTGTCATTATGATGTTAGCTGGTTATTTTGCCCATTCGTTGATGCAGTCTCTTCCTAGCATCGATAAAAAATGATAAAGGGGATATCACCACCGACCCCACAGAAATACAAACTACCATCAGAGAATACTATAAATACCTCTATACAAATAAACTAGAAAATCTAGAAGAAATGGATAAATTCCTGGACACATACACTCTCCCAAGACTAAACCAGGAAGAAGTTGAATCCCTGAATAGACCAATAACAGGCTTTGAAATTGAGGCAATAATTAAGAGCCTACCAACCAAAAAAAGTACAGGACCAGAGAGATTCACAGCCGAATTCTACCAGAGGTACCAAGGGGAGCTGGTATCATTCCTTCTGAAACTATTACAACCAATAGAAAAAGAGGAAATCCTCCCTAATTCATTTTATGATGCCAGAATCATCTTGATACTAAAGCCTGGGAGAGACACAACAGAAAAAGAATTTTAGACCAATATCCCTGAAGAATATCAATGCAAAACAGAATCAAAGACAAAAACCACACGATTATCTCAATAGATGCAGAAAAGGCCTTTGACAAACTTCAACAGCCCTTCATGCTAAAACCTCTCAGTGAATTAGGTATTGATGGGACGTATCTCAAAATAATAAGTTATTTATGACAAACCCATAGCCAATATCATACTGAATGGGCAAAAACTGGAAGCATTCCCTTTGAAAACTGGCACAAGACAGGGATGCCCTCTCTCACCACGCCTATTCAACATAGTGTTGGAAGTTCTGGCCAGGGCAATCAGTCAGGAGAAAGAAATAAAGGGTATGCAATTAGGAAAAGAGGAAGTCAAATTGTCCCTGTTTGCAGATGATATGACTATATATTTAGAAAACCCCATCGTCTCAGCCCAAAACCTCCTTAAGCTGATAAGCAACTTCAGCAAAGTCTCAGGATACAAAATCGGTGTGCAAAAGTCACAAGCATTACTATACACCAGTAACAGACAAACAGAGAGCCAAATCATGAGTGAACTCCCATTCACAGTTGCTTCAAAGAGAATAAAATACCTAGGAATCCAACTTACAAGGGATGTGAAGGACCTCTTCAAGGAGAATTATGAACCACTGCTCAACAAAATAAAAGAGGACACAAACAAATGGAAGAACATTTCATGCTCATGGATAGGAAGAATCAATATCGTGAAAATAGCCATACTGCCCAAGGTAATTCATAGATTCAATGCCATCCCCATTAAGCTACCAATGACTTTCTTCACAGAATTGGAAAAAACCACTTTAAAGTTCGTCTGGAACCAAAAAAGACCCTGCATTGCCAAGACAATCCTAAGCCAAAAGAACAAAGCTGGAGGCATCGCACTACCTGACTTCAAACTATACTACAAGGCTACAGTAACCAAAACAGTATGGCACTGGTACCAAAACAGAGATGTAGATGAATGGAACAGAACAGAACCCTCATAAATAATACCACACATCTCCAACCATCTGATCTTTGACAAACCTGACAAAAACAAGAAAAGGGGAAAGGATTCCCTATTTAATAAATGGTGCTGGGAAAACTGGCTAGCCATATGTAGAAAGCTAAAACTGGATCCCTTCCTTACACCTTACACAAAAATTAATTCAAGATGGATTAAAGACTTACATGTCAGACCTAAAACCATAAAAACCCTAGAAGAAAACCTAGGCAATACCATCCAGGACATAGACATGGGCAAGGACTTCATGTCTAAAACACCAAAAGCAACAGCAACAAAAGCCAAAATTGAAAAGTGGGATCTAATTAAACTAAAGAGCTTCTGCACAGCAAAAGAAACTACCATCAGAGTGAACAGGCAACCTATAGAATGGGAGAAAATTTTTACAATCTACCCATCTGACAAAGGGCTAATATCCAGAATCTACAAAGAACTTAAATTTACAAGAAAAAAATCAAACAACCCCATCAAAAAGTGGGCAAATATATGAACAGACACTTCTCAAAAGAAGACATTTATGCAGCCAACAGACACATGAAAAAATGCTCATCATCACTGGCCATCAGAGAAATGCAAATCAAAACCATAATGAGATACCATCTTATACCAGTTAGAATGGTGATCATTAAAAAGTCAGGAAACAACAGGTGTGGAGAGGATGTGGAGAAATAGGAACATAGGAGTTGGTCCTCCCCTGTTAGAGGACAGAGAGTAAGTGAATCAAATTCATCTTATTTGTTTTGCTTGGTCAGAATAACCTTTAAAAATTATTTCATCTGACAGAATACAAGGTAATATAAGGTTATTTTTAGTCATTTAAAAAAGTTGTACCACTTACCTAAGTAGTGAAGGATACTTGTATTCTCCACAAGCAGAGTATGAGGACACATGTGGCAATCACCACAGATCAAAATCATTAATGTCTTTTAAATCATGCATGGCCCCTTTCCTTCAAGGAGCTGAGTCTCCTTACAAAATCTTCATTGCCAAATAGACATGAATCTTTCCAAAACCCAAGGAGAAATGTGAAAGTATATATGCTTTTTCTTTTTTCATTTTTTTTCTTTTTCTTTTTCTTTTTTGAGACAGAGTCTCACTCTTGTCATCCAGGCTGGAGTGCAATGGTGCAATCTCGGCTCACTGCAACCTCCACCTCCCGGGTTCAAGCTAGTCTCCTGCCCCAGCCACCTAAGTAGCTGGGGTAACAGGCGCTCGCAATGATGCCTGGCTACTTCTTTGTGTTTTTGGTAGAGACAGGGTTTCACCATGTTGGTCAAGTTGCTCTGGAACTCCTGACCTCAGGTGATCCACCTGCCTTAGCCTCCCAAAGTGCTGGAATTACAGGTGTGAGCCACCGCACCCAGCCAAGTGTGTGCTTTTTAACACAACTTAATTATTTGGGGGAAGTCATCACAGCTCACTTTCAGATGGAGGATGTAGGGAGGATGGAGATTCTTACTAATTTACTGCACCAACACTTACTAAGCACTTTCTATGCATCAGACACCGTGGTGTGTGTGAGGGACACAGAGATGAGAGAAATGAATACCATCTCTACTCTCAACAGACTTCCAGGAGAGTGAGAGGTCCTAGCAATTACACACTGACTGATGAGGGCCACAAGGCCACAGTACCAAGACCATGCACACCACAGGGGCACCTTGTGGAAGGGATGGGGATGAAGGGAGACTACACAGAGGTGGGTCTTGAGAACAAATAGAAGATAGGCCAAAAAGAATATTAAAGGCAGAAGCAGCAGCTCTGCCTACCATAAATAAAGAAGATGGCCAGGTGCAGTGGCTCAAGCCTGTAATCCCAGCATTTTGGGAGGCCAAGGAGGGCAGATTGCTTGGGCTCAAGAGTTAGACACCAGCCTGGGCAACATGGCAAAACCACATCTCTACAAAAAATACAAAAACTTAGCCAGGCATGGAGGTGCGCCACCTGTAATTCCAACTACTCAGGAGGCTGAGGTGGGAAGATTGCTTGAGCCCAGGAGGTGGAGGTTGTAGTGAGATCATGCCATGCACTCCAGCCTGGATGACAGAGCAAGATCTTGTCTCTAAATAAATAAATAAATAAAGCCCTTTAGGAAACTGGAAGGATTTGAGCATGACTGAAGTAGAGACATGTGGAGGCAAGAAGTGGTAGTCCCGTGAAGGGTATGGCCAGGGGCAGAGAGCAGATAAGGTAAGACAAAGGCATGAGCAGGGAAAAGAGCAGAGAGAGGTCTCATGAAGCAGCCTCCCCAGCTCCCTGTCCAGCTATAATGGATCCAAATGCCTCTGGGGGACAGTCATTTGCCAGGTATGCCCTCTTCTTAGCAACAGCCCTGAGAGAGTTGCCGCTTCAGAGTTCACAAAGCCTGTTTTCCAGTGTCTCGGGGACTCTAAGAAGCAGGAAAACTAGTCTCTTCCCACGTCCCCTCTCTAGAAAAAATTTACCCAGGAACCTGTGGCTTCCAAATGGGAGCTGGCCTTCCGACTACTGTAGGCCTTTACTTTTTATCAAGGCCAGCCACCTTCAGCCACCCAAAAGCGATGTTGCCCCCCACTATGGAAATAACACCCTGCATTGCATCACTGTGGGAGTGTGCACCCATCGGGGGGACCAAACACACAGTCTCTGACATGTATCTCCTAGCCCATTGCTTCTGAGAGTTGTTTAGTAAATCCTCACATACATATTGACTCTCCTGAACTATTATTTAATGATAATGGATTGATGTTCAATAAATACTTACAAACAATCATTATCATTACAATCAGGCTCTACAGTGAGAGAAAAACAAAGGAAAGAGAAACGAAGCAGAGGGGAATAAGGAAGCAGGAAGAATGTGGAAGAAGTAAAGATTAATATGAGCTTCTTGAGTACTTACTAAATCACAAATCCCAAGCTTATCACTTTATGTACTTTATCTTGTTTAATATTTTTGAGGGCTTCATTTGGTTTTGTTTTTTGGTTTCATTTTGAGACAGAGTGTCACTCTGTCACCCAGGCTGGAGTGCAGTGGCTCACTGCAGCCTTGACCTCCTGGGCTCAAGCAATCCTCCTGCTTCAGCCTCCTGAATAGCTGGAACCACAGACACACATCACCACGCCTGATTAATTTTTCATTTTTATTAGAGGTGTGATCTCTCTATGTTGCCCAGGCTGGTCTTGAACTCCTGAGCTCAAGCAATTCTCCCACCTCAGCCTCTCAAGTGTTGGGCTTACAGGCATGAGCCACCTCAGCAGGTTTCATTTAATATTTATGACAACCTATGATATTTATTATTATTCTATTTAGCAAGTAAGGAAACCAAGGCTCAGAGAAGTTGAGTAACTCTCTTCCAGCCAAGGCAGTGGTTTTCTGACCACAGACCAGGGTTCTTATTTGTTACATTTAGCTTCTGGTAAGAGAGGGAGAGGTCTTAGGCTTCTCTGTAGAAGCTTTAGGAACAGTTCTTCCTTGAGAAGAAACAGCAGGAGATTCTGCCTTATGTTTTCATAACTAAAGATAAAAGTTTAAATCTTGCTTGGGACACGAAAAATACTCTGTGGACCCAGCCCCTGTTCAGTGACCCATGCCATTTTCCCTGGGCATTCTAGATCATCATCACTTCCCAGACCTGACCCCTCACTACCCTTGCTCTGATTATCCTGATCTTTGTTTATAAACCTTTTATATCCATGGTGAACAGCGACCTCCCAGGAATGACAAGTGTGTTTATACTTTTCAGGGTTCTTTGGCTTAGCAGAGAAGTCAAAGACTAGAATCTGTTGTCTAACATTTGATACCACGATAAATCCCCAAATTCAGTGTATGCTTTCCCATGGTGTAGGCTTGAAACTTCCCATTAGATATGAAAAAAACAAGTTTCAATAGAATTATCCATGAATGAGTAGTGAGCTGCTTTAAAAGCATTAACTCATAAATGCACTTTGGCTATTTGAGTGTCAAAAGCCCCACTAGGAGATGCATTTAAAGATTAAGCATGAATGTGTATGAAGACCCCTGCTTTTGCTGCACATAGCCTAAGTATGTAGTTTTATGATTCATTCTCTGTACCTTGGAGGCAGATGTTCTGTCTTATTTAGCCCACAGATAAAATATTGTGGAGTAAGTAAGCAGTAACATATTTTAGAATAGGTTAATGAGGATCAAAAGGGTATATTAAAATGAGGAATATGTACCCCCATGTCACAATGTTTGTAAACAGAAGGTCAGTTTGTATTTAAGTCCAATAAAATTAAATATACCAGGCTATTTTCTTTCAAAATTAAAAAAATATATATTTTTAGGAGATCGAGACCATCCTGGCTAACATGGTGAAACCCCGTCTCTACTAAAAAAAAATACAAAAAAATTAGCTGGCCATGGTGGCGGGCACCTGTAGTCCCAGCTACTCGGGAGACTGAGGCAGGAGAATGGCCTGAAGCTGCGAGGCAGAGCTTGCAGTGAGCTGAGATCCCACCACTGCACTCCAACCTGGGCGACAGAGCGAGACTGTATCCCAAAAGAAAAAAAAACAAAAACAAACAAAAAAACGTTATTTTTATAGATTTGGGGATACAAGTGCAGTTTTGTGACATGGATATGCTGTGGAGTGGTGAAGTCTGGCCCTTTGGTGTAACCATCACCCGAATAGTGTACCTTGTACCCATTAAGTAATTTCTCATCCATCATCCTGCTCTCACCTTCCCACATTTCTGAGTCTCCAAAGTCTATTATTCCAGTCTCTGGGTCTATGTGCACACATTATTTACCTCCCACTTGTAAGTGAGAACATGCAGTATTTTGACTTTCTGTTTCTGAGTTACTTAAGATAATGGCCTCGAGTTCCATACATGTTGATGCAAAAGACATGATTTCACTCTTTTTGTGGCTGAATAGTATTCCATGGAATTTATATGTATATTCCACATTTTCTTTATCCAATCGTCTACTGGTGGACACTTAGGTTGATTTTATATCTTTTCTATGGTGAATAGTGCTGCAATAAACATATGAGTGCAGGTATCTTTTTTATATGCTGATTTCTTTTGAGTAGATACCCAGTAGTGGGATTGCTGGATAAAATGGTAGTTTTATTTTTAGTTCTTTGAGAAATCTCCACACTGTTTTCTTTTCCATATGGTGGTATTAATTTGCCTTCCCACCAACAGTGTATATGTGTTCCCTTTTCTTCGTTGCAGAATTCAGGAGCTATGTGGAGAATTGATGGAGGGACATGCCAGATAGAGAGAACAGCAAACACAAAGGCCTCAAAGTGTGAGCCTGCTTGGCATATTTGAGGGAACTTGAGGATGAAATACTTGGGATTTAAATCTCAATCAACCATAAATGTGGTTTTTCATTATTTTTATTTTTCGTAGTTTTTCATTCTTTTAATTTTCTCATTAAGCAGAAAAATGTTTTTGTTTCAATCTATGTTAAAAACCCAAGTTTCGGCTGGGCGCGGTGGCTCAAGCCTGTAATCCCAGCACTTTGGGAGGCCGAGACGGGCGGATCACGAGGTCAGGAGATTGAGACCATCCTGGCTAACCCGGTGAAACCCCGTCTCTACTAAAAAATGCAAAAAAAACTAGCCGGGCGAGGTGGCGGGTGCCTGTAGTCCCAGCTACTGGGGAGACTGAGGCAGGAGAATGGCGTAAACCTGGGAGGCGGAGCTTGCAGTGAGCCAAGATCCGGTCACTGCACTCCAGCCTGGGCGATAGAGCGAGACTCCGTCTCAAAAAAAAAAAACCCAAGTTTCCATCCAGGCACGGTGGCTTACATCTGTAATCCCTCCACTTTGGGAGGCTGAGGCAGGTGGATTGTTTGAGCTCAGGAGTTCAAGACCAGCCTGGAAAACATGGTGAAATCCAGTCTCTACAAAAAAAAATACAAAAATTAGCCAGGCATGGTGAGCATGCCTCTGGTCCCAGCTACCCAGGAGGCTGAGGTGGGAGAATCACTTGAGCCTAGAAGGTCAAGGCTGCAGTGAGCTGTGATTGAGCCACTGCACTCCAGCCTGGGTGATAGGGTGAGACCTAGTCTCAAAAAAAAAAAAAAAAAAAAAATCCAAATTTCCTACTCTCTATAAATACTACATAACCAACTCACTTTAATTTTTCATTCTTTTGTTAGTGTTTCCTCCATGCCAGGCACATGTAGACGCTGTTAGGGACTAGGCACGTGTGGCGAACATTACAGACAGACACATTCTCACCTCCAAGGAATGTAGAGTGTTGAAGAATTGGCGATACCTCACAATCTTCATTTTCATAATTCAGCATGGGTAGATTTAGGAGTCAGGATTGAGAATTCAGTCAGAAAGAGATATGGGAGAGCACTACTGGAGGCGCAGGAGAGCCTTGTGGGCAGACGGGCTCAAGCCTCAGAGGAGGGAGAGGAGGAGGCAGGGGAGCAGACAAGCAGACCAAGGGGTCCACAAACCACCAGGTTTGTGCCCTCGGAGGTGGGAATTCTAGCCAAGTACCTCAGGCAGCTGCAAGGGGCCTATGTGAAAGGCAGCAGACAGCCATGACAAGAAAGGAGCTGAAACAGCCTGTGTCTCGGCCACTGCACTCAAGGTTTGGTGTGGAGAGTTTTCAAGCATTATTGTCAGGGCCAAAGGACAACATCTCCGTTTTTCTGTTGTGCTCAGGCCACAAGTTGAAAAGGCAAAGGCAGGACTGAACCGCATTGCTCACCACAGAATTTGGGTGATGCCTACTCGTTGAGTTGGATCGCCTGGTTCCTGACTCATTACCTGAATTGGACCCCATCTGCCTTCCAGCACTGTGCCCTCCTCACCTCCCAGGGGTCTCCTGGCACCATCGTTCTTGTCCGCACTGCCAGTTGCCACTTTCATCTGCACCCTCTTTCCTTAGCCATCTGCTGAGTACTGACAAGTACCCTCATTGTAGAAAGTGCCAGAGCACAAAGCAATGACATTTTCAGTAAATCTTTCAGATCAGGCGGACTTCGAATGTGTTTTTTTCTTGCAGGAGAGTGTCTAGAAAAATCCAAAACATTTGGTCTTCATTTTAATTCAAATGTGAATAATCAAGATTTTTCATGATTGTTGTTTGTTTTGGAGGATCTTTTTCCTTGAGTAGCTCTTTATCTATTTATGTTTTTAAAAGAGGTACACTTATACTTTCTTCCCTGTACATGGATACATAGGTCATACACCTTTTGTATGAGCAGTGAATCATGTAACTCCATACATGAACATACCTAGTATACATTCATAACCATTCTTATCTGTGAAAGGACAACAGTATTCAAAACGTAAGCCAAAGTAGAATGTGAATGCTGAGCTCAGGACCTTATATATATTTTATAAAAGATAAAAGAAATCTGGTAGCTGGGCCAGGCACCGTGGCTCACATCTGTAATCCCAGCACTTTGGGAGGCTGAGGCGGGTGGATTACCTGAGGTCAGGAGTTTGAGACCAGCCTGGCCAACATGGTGAAACCCCGTCTCTACTAAAAATACAAGAAATTGGCTGGGTGTGGTGGCATGTGCCTGTAATCCCAGCTACTTGGGAGACTGAGGCAGGAGAATCTCTTGAACCTGGGAGGTGGAAGTTGCAGTGAACCAGGATCACGCCACTGCACTCTGGTCTGGGCAACAGAGCCAGACCCAAAAAAAAAAAAAGAAAGGAAGGAAGGAAGGAAGGGAGGGAGAGAGGGAGAGAAAGGAAAGAAGAAGGAAGGAAGGAAGGAAGGAAGAAGGAAGGGAGGAGGGAGGGAGGGAGGGAGGGAGGGAGGAAGGAAGGAGGAAGGGAGGAAGGGAGGAAGGGACGAAAGAAAGAAGGAAGAAAGAAAGAAAGAAAGAAAGAGAGAGAGAAAGAAAGAAAGAAAAGAAAAAGAAAGAAAGAAAGAAAGAAAGAAAGAAAGAAGGAAAGAAGAAAGAAAGAAAGAAAGAAGAAAGAAAGAAAGAAGAAGAAAGAAAGAAAGAAAGAAGAAAGAAAGAAAGAAAGAAAAGAAAAGAAAAGAAAAGAAAAAGAAGAGAGAAAGAAAGAAAGAGAGAGAGAGAAAGAAATCTGTTAGCTGGCATTCATATAATTAGTTTCAGTATTTGAAGCTTATTGCTTGTTTCTCAGCTGTCTGGGCAACGTGGTGCACAGATAAACTCTCTCTGAGGAGATGAAACCCTTGGAAAGAAGGCCAGATGCTCACACTGACTTAATAAAACTATACTATAACAAGGAGGATTGCATTCACCTTGTTCTATCCTCCTAACATTTTTTTTAGATTTAAGCATATTTTTATTTTGTGGGCTCAGAAAGTTTTTCTTGTTAATAACTTTTTTCAGTAATTGTGTGTTTTTAAATAAACGCATTATACTCCATGCAGAAAATGTGAGAAACATAGATATTCCCTTTACTTCTGAAAACCTTACCTTCTCAACCTCCAGCTGAATGATGACATGCATGGGATCAACCCTAGTGCAACACAAGCTTCACATAATTTATAGATAGGTTCCTTAACTTAGGGATGTGGCAAAGGATTTGTTGGGAATGACAGCTACATCTAGTTTATTAAACAAGTAACTTGGATGTAAATGTGTAGGTGATTCTGGATATGCTGTTTCTTTCTCACTCAGAAGTTGGTGGCAACACCTGGCCAGGCGTGGTGGCTCACGCCTGTAATCCCAGCACTTTGGGAGGCCGAGGCAGGTGGATCATGAGGTCACAAGATCAAGACCATCCTGGCTAACATGGTGAAACCCTGTCTCTATTAAACATACAAAAAATTAACCAGGTGTGGTGGTGGGCACCTATAGTCTCAGCTACTTGAGAGGCTGAGGCAGGAGAATGGCGTGAACCTGGGAGGCAGAGCTTGCAGTGAGCCGAGATGACGTCACTGTACTCCAGCCTGGGTGACAGAGCGAGACTCTGTCTCAAAAAAGAGAAAGTCGGTGGCAACACGTAGTGTGGTTGTGGGAATTGTATCAGCATTATCCAGCTTAGATTCCCTTCTTCCTGGCTTGGGGGTATACTTCTGGGTGTTTTTATCCTTCCTGGCATGGAGTGTTAATTTCTTATTTTGGGGCACTAATATGCTTTGGATGTTTGTTACCTCCAAATCTCAATACAATCCCCAGTGATGGAGGTGGGGCCTGGTGGGAGGTGATGGATCATGGGGGTGGATTCTTCATGAATGGCTTAGTGCCATCCCCATGGTGATAAGTGAGTTCTCACTTGGTTAATTCGTTCGAGATCTGGTTGTTTAAAAGAGTCTGGGACCTCCCCCTTCTCTCTCTTATTCCCACTCTGACCACATGATACACCTGATACTGCTTCATCTTCTGCCATGATTGGAAGCTTCCTGAGGTCCCAACCAGAAGCAGATGCTGGCACCATGCTTCATGCACAGCCTGCAGAACCATGAGCCAATTAAACCTCTTTTCTTTATAAATTTCTCAGCCTCAGGTACTTCTTTGTAGTGATGCAAAAAATGACTAATACAGGGCCATTATTACCAATCCCCCAAAATTTTCAGGCCTCACTTTTGACAAGTACAGACCATAAATATAATCATTTGGCTCTCTGAAACACTCTATACACCCTATTTTAAGAAAGACCATTGTACTTCCTACACAAAACGTATCTTAGGGAGCAGCACCAGAAGCAGCATTATACTTTATGTCCAATATCTTGTAGGTTCCATTTTATCTGTTCCCGTAGGCCTCCACTGAACATACTGCTATCTCTACCTCAAACCCAACATCTAAACTTGAACTAAGCAACTGCTTCATAAAACTAGCTCCCCTGTTGATTTCCTACTTCGGTTACACATTCTCCAAATCATTAGGCTTAAACTTGCAAAACCATCTTCAATGCTCCTTCTTGGTCCTCTGTCAGGCAACACGTCCCAACCACTTTGAATGTCATCACATCTGTTGTACTGCTGCTCCATTTTGCTTCTAGAAAAATTATCACAATTAGTGTCAAAATGTGGATTCAATAATATGTCATTATGGGGGCTGAGTGCTAAAAGAGGAATAGTTTAGAGTTTCTGGTTTGCTCAACTGTATTAAAGATTCTTGTCTGGGAAACATTACACTTATTCTTGAAAAGTTGTTAAAATTTCCCTTGTTTGATTGTAGAAAATATTCAGGTTTTTTCCTTCCTTCTTTTCTTTCTCCTTCTTAGTTTGATAGAGAAAAGAAGAGGGAGGGGGAATTGCTTTTTAGATGTCCTGGAAGTGACAGAAAGGTTAACATTCTCTCTTTTACCTAGTTGGACAAACGAAGATGGTGGCTTTAATAATTAGAAGCTGCATTTTGGTTGATTACTGGGGCCTGGAACAGATGTACTATTAACTGGTCGTCATAAAACTCAGGGCTTGTTGTTTACCTGAATTTCAGCAGCTCTCTTCACAGAGATGTTATGTCTTTTACTTTGTTCCACAGTGTGCTTAGGGGGTTACCAAGTCAAATTGGCCAGCCTACAAACTGTTGAACTTTAGTCCACAAAGTAGTAGCTATAGAAACTGAAAGGGTCATTTAGAAAGGCCATGTTCAGTTAAAGACATCTGTGGTTAACACCAAAAAAGAAAGAAGGAAAGCCCGTTGACCCTCAATCCACTCTATGAACAGTTTTACTTCTGTTTCTGAACAGTGAAGTGGAAACCATTTTCAAAGCAAAATGTCTCCGAACAAAAGAAGTTATAATGCAAAAACAGCTGCCAAGGTCAGGCTGAGCTCTCCCTTTGGATAGGCAAATGATGTTTGATCCTATATACCTTTGACTAATGTGGCTTAATAATCAACACTTTTCTAACAGTTCTTATAAAAATGTCATTCCCTAAAAGATTTCAGTTCTGACATTTATGAGGAACATCAGTTTCTAAAAGGAAATACAGTCACATTTGCTTTACAACACTTGTCACATGTTTAACCAGGGTAGATTTACAAGCTCGGTGTCTTAGGCACATGCTTTTAAAAGTCAAAGTTCAATCTTAAATCTATCCCAATGTGGATAAGAAAAGTGATCATATTTATAACCAACCACTGAAAAGCCAAGAGCAGACAGGAGGCATGGGAAGAAGGAGAAAACTAGTGAGGGTATGTGAAGTTGGGGGAGGGCACAAAATGAGAGTCAAGTCCTCATTCCTTCCCACAGCTCCCAAGATTCCTTCCATCAAAAACACACAAGCCCAGTGCCAAGCACAAGTGTGGGTGTGCATGTGGGCATGTAAGTTATGGCGGTGTGTCCAGAATATAGGAGACTTTCCCTTTAGGATCTCGCAGTTTCATGAGGGAGACTGATGTAGATCACTAGTTGTGGTGAAAAGCTGGCCTTGACAGATGTGTAAACAGCTTTCTGATACGTAGCAGAAGAGCAGGGG
Source organism: Trachypithecus francoisi (assembly GCF_009764315.1). Classification (NCBI taxonomy): domain Eukaryota; kingdom Metazoa; phylum Chordata; class Mammalia; order Primates; family Cercopithecidae; genus Trachypithecus; species Trachypithecus francoisi. The sequence goes on along the minus strand of NW_022681472.1, from coordinate 21,428,924 downwards.
CAGAAAGTTTCCTTTCCCCTGGATGGAGCAGGGATGTTCTGATGGAGATGGTGAGACTTGAGCAGGGTCTCTAGTGATTAGTAGGATCAGGAAAGGTAGGAGATGAAAGAAAAGGAGTCAGCCAGACATGGTGACATAGGCTGTTCCCAGAGAACAGCAAATGAATTGCACTCTTAGGACACAATTTGCATAGGGAGTGTATTAGTCCATTTTCACACTGCTGAAAAAGATACCTGAGACTGGGCAATTTACAAAGGAAAGAGGTTTAATTGGACTTACAGTTCCACATGGCTGGAGAAGCCTCACAATCATGATGGAAAGCAAAGAGGAGCAAGTCACATTGTACGTGGATGGCAGCAGGCAAAGAGAGAATGAGGAAGTTGCAAAAGCAGAAACCCCTGATAAAACCATGAGATCTCGTGAGACTTATTCACTACCATGAGAACAGTATGGGGAAAACCGCCTCCATGATTCAATTATCTCCCACCAGGACCCTCCCACAACATGTGGGAATTTTGGGAGTACAATTCAAGATGAGATTTGGGTGGGGACACAGAGCTAAACCATATCATTCCACCCTGGTTCCTGCCAAATCTCATGTCCTCACATTTCAAAACCAATCATGCCTTCCCAACAGTCCCCCAAAGTCTTAACTCATTTTGGCGTTAACTCAAAAGTCCACAGTCCAAAGTCTCATCTGAGAAAGGCAAGTTCCTTCCGCCCATGAGCCTGTAAAATCAAAAGGAAGCTAGTTATTTCCTAGATACAAAGGGGATACAGACATTGGGTAAATAGAGCCATTCCAAATGGGAGAAATTGGCCAAAACAAAAGGGCCACAGGCCCCATGCAAATCTGAAATCCAGAGAGGCAGTCAAACTTTAGAGCTCCAAAGTTAACTCCTTTGACTCCATGTCACACATCCAGGTCACACTGATGAAAAGGTAGGTTCCCGTAGTCTTGGGCAGCTCTACCCCTGTAGCTTTGCAGGGTGCAGCCTCCCTCCCACTCACTCTCATGGACTGGTGTTGAAAGTCTGCGGCTTTTCCAAGTGCATGGTGCAAGCTGCCAGTGGATCTACCATTCACAGTCTGGGGGATGGGGGCCCTTTTCTCACAGCTCCACTAGGCAGTGCCCCAGTAGGGACTCTGTGTGGGGGCTCTGACCCCACATTTCCCTTCTGCACTGCCCTAGCAGAGGTTCTCCATGAGAGCCCCACCCCTGCAGCAAACTTCTGCCTGGGTATCCAGGCATTTCCATACATCTTCTGAAATCTAGGCAGAGGTTCCAAAACCTCAATTTTTTACTTCTGTGTACCCACAGGCTCAACACCACATGGAAGCTGTCAAGGCTTGGGACTTGCATCATCTGAAGTCATGGCCTGAGCTCTATGTTGGCCCCTTTCAGCCATGGTTGGAGCAGCTGGAACACAGGGCATCAAGTCCCTTGGCTGCACACAGCTCGGGGATGCCGGACCTCACCCATGAAACCACTTTTTCTTCCTGTGCCTCCAGACCTGTGATGGGAGGAGCTGCCGTGAAGACCTCTGACATGCCCTAGAAATATTTTCCCCATTGTCTTAGGTATTAACATTCTGTGCCTCGTGACTTATGTAAATTTCTGCCTCATTGTCAGGCTGCAAATTTTCTAAACTTTTATGCTCTGTTTCCCTTTTAATACTGAATGTTTTTAACAGCACCCAAGTCACATCTTGAATGCTTTGCTATTTAGAAATTTCTTCTGCCAGATATCCTAAATCATCTCTCTCAAGTTCAAAGTTCTACAAATCTCTAGGGCAGGGGCAAAATGCCACCAGTCTCTTTGCTAAAACATATCAAGAGTCACATTTGCTCTAGTTCCCAGTAAGTTCCTCATCTCCATCTGAGACCAACTCAGCCTGGATTTCATTGTCCATATCATTATCAGCATTTTCGTCAAAGCCATTCAACAAGTCTCTAGGGAGTTCCAAACTTTCCCACATTTTCTTGTCTTCTTCTGAGCCCTCCAAACTGTTCCAACCTCTGCCCCTTACCCAGTTCCAAAGTCGCTTCCAGATTTTGGGGTATCTCTTCAGCAACAACCCACTTCACTGGTACAAATTTACTGTATTAGTCCATTTTCATGCTGCTGATAAAGACATACCTGAGATTGGGCAATTTACAAAAGAAGGGGTTTAACTGGACTTACAGTTCCACGTGGCTCAGGAAGCCTCACAATCATGGCGGAAGGCAAAGAGGAGCAAGTCAAATCTTATGTGGATAACAGCAGGCAAAGAGAGAATGAGGAAGATGCAAAAGCGGAAACCCTGATAAAACCATCAGATCTCATGAGACTTAGTCACTGCGATGAGAACAGTATGGGGGAAACCATCCCCATGATTTAATTATCTCCCACCAGGTCTCTCCCACAACATGTGGGAATTATGGGAGTACAATTCAAGATAAGATTTGGGTGGGGATACAGCCAAACCATATCAGAGAGTGTTTGTCTCAGCCTGCGATATAATTTGTATATTTGCCCCCACCCAAATCTCATGTTGAATGGTAAACCCTAATGTTGGAGGTGGGTCCTGGTGGGAGGTGATTGAATCACAGGGGTAGATTTCTCATGAATGGATTAGCACCATCCCCTTGGTGCTATTCTTGTGATAGTGAGTGAGTTGTCACGAGATCTTGTCATTTAGAACTGTGTGGGACCACCCTGCCAACTCTCTCTCTTGTTCCTGCTTTCACCATGTGAAATGCATGCTCCTACTTTACTTACTGCTGTGACTATAAGCTTCCTTTTTTTTTTTTTTTTTGTTTTGTTTTTTTTTTTTGAGGTGGAGTCTCGCTCTGTCGCCCGGACTGGAGTGCAGTGGCCAGATCTCAGCTCACTGCAAGCTCCGCCTCCTGGGTTTACGCCATTCTCCTGCCTCAGCCTCCCGAGTAGCTGGGACTACAGGCGCCTGCCACCTCGCCCAGCTAGTTTTTGTATTTTTTTTTTTAGTAGAGACGGGGTTTCACTGTGTTAGCCAGGATGGTCTCGATCTCGATCTCCTGACCTCGTGATCCGCCCGCCTCGGCCTCCCAAAGTGCTGGGATTACAGGCTTGAGCCACCGCACCCAGCCGACTATAAGCTTCCTAAGGCCTCAGCACAAGCTGAACAGATATCAGCACCATGCTTCTCATGAGGCCTGTAGAACTGTGAGGCAATTAAATCTCTTTTCTTTATAAATTACCCAGTCTCAGGTATTGCTTTATAGCCATGCAAGAATGGCCTAATATAGTATATTTATGCTGCTATAACAAAATGCCCGAGATGGGGTAATTTATAAAGAACATAAATTTATTTTCTCACAATTCTGGAGACTAGGAAGTCCAAAATCAAGGTGCTGCTGGTTCAGTTGTCTGGTGAGGGCTGCTCTCTGCTTCCAGGATGGTGCATTGTTGTTGCATCCCCAGAAGGGAGAAACACTGTGTTCTCACATGGCAGAAGGTGGAAGGGCAAGAGAAGCAAACACTGTGTGAAACCTCTTTTTTTAAATTAATTAATTAATAATTATTATTATTTTTGAGATGGAGTCTCACTCTGTCTCCCAGGCTGGAGTACAGTGGTGTGATCTCAGCTCACTGCAACCTCCACCTCCTGGGTTCAAGTGAGATTCTCTGGCCTTAGCCTCCTGAGTAGCTGGGACAACAGGCATGTGCCACCACACCTGGCTAATTTTTGTATTTTTAGTAGAGACAGAGTTTTGCCATGTTAGCCAGGTGGTCTCAAACTCCTGACCTCAAGTGATCCACCTGCCTCGGCTTCCCAAAGTGCTGGGATTATAGGCGTGAGCCACCACGCCTGGCCGGAAGCCTCTTCCATAAGGGCCTTAGTCCCATTCATGACAGGAAGAGCTCTCATGACCCAATCACCTCTTAAAGGCCCTACCTCTTGACACTATCACATTGCCCTTAAGTTTCAACTCCTGAATTTTGGAAGAGACATATCCAAACCACAGCATTCCACTCTGGCTCCCCTAAATTCATGTCCCTCTCACGTGCAAAATACATTCATTCCATTCCTCAAAGTCTTAACTCATTCCAGCATCAACTCAAACGTTTAAAGTCTAGAGTCTCATCTAAATCAGATATAGATAATACTCAAGGCACAATTCACCCTGAGACAAAGTTCCTTCCAGCTGTGAGCCTGCAAAACCAAACAGGTTATGTGCTTCCAAAATACAATTTGGATATTTCTATTCCAAAAAGGAGAAATTGGAAAGAATAAGGGGTAACAGATTCCAAGTAAGACCAAAACCCAACAAGGCAAACAACATTAAATCTTGAGGCTACAGAATAATCTTCTTAGACACCATTTCCTGGATTCTGGACACACTGGGACAGGGGTTAAACCTCCAAGTCTCTTGGCAGCCTTGTCTCCATGGCTTTGCTGGACACTACACACACTAAAGCGCTCACAGGTTAGAGTCAGATGCCTGTGGCTCTCTTAGGCGGGTGTTGCCCACTGGTGGCTCCACAGGTCTGGAGTCTTGGGGGCAGCCCTGTTCCCATGGCTCCACTGAGCCCTGCCCTAGAGGTAGCTTTCTACAGTGGCCCTCCCCTCTTAAATCCAATAAGCATCTCTCTAGTGGGGGCTCTCTTTGGCACCCCTGCTCCTGTGACAGTTCTCTGTCTAGGCTCCGCAGGTCTCTAAGGCATCCTTTGAAATCTAACTGGAGGCAGCCATACCTTTACAGCACTTGCATTCTGCTAGCCTGCAGAATTAACACCACATGGATGCCACTAAGGTTTATGACCTGTACCTTACAGAGAGGTATTCCAACCCACATGTGCCTGGTTAAACCACAACTGGGGCAGATGAGAAGGACTGCACAAGAATGCTGGGAGCAGAGACTTTTAAGATGGCCTAAGTGAACTCCTGTATTCCATGGGAATCCTGGGTTCTTTCCTGGAAACCATTCTGCCCTCAAGGCCCTGTCACTCTGGCTTGTAATGGGCTTGGTAGCCTCAAAGATCTCCAGAATGCCTTCAGGGTCATTCTCCCATTCATATTCTTGATGAATAGCACCTGGCTTCCTCCTGTCTATACTAATCTCCTCATCAAATGGTTGCTTGGCCACACCCTTGGTGTTCTCTCCTGAACACACTTATTTTCATTCTTTACATGGCAGGCTGAACATTTTTCAAATCTTTAACTTCTACTTCCCTTTTAATGATAAATTCTGTCTTTAAATCATTTCTCTCTTCTCACATTTTCTCATCTTCTCACATTTTTATAAGCAGTTAAAAGAAGCCATGCACCGCCCTGAATATTTTGCTGCCTAGAAATTTCTTCTGCCACATATCCTAGTTTATCACTCTTAAATTCTGACTTCCACAAAGGGTAGGACATGGATGTAATTCGGTTCTTGGCCATGTGGTAACAAGGATGGCCATTCCCCCAGTTTCCAATACCTTGTTTTAATTTCTAAGAACTCATCAAAATAGCCTTTTCTGTCCATATTTCCACCAGCATTCTGATCAGAACCACTTAAATAATCGCTAAGAAGATCAAGGATCTTTTTTCTTCTGAGTGTTCACCGGAATCACCCTTAGTGCTCTGTTCATGGCAATACAGCCTTTTTTTTTTTTTTTAGTATTTACTTTAAGACTGTTCCAGTCTCCACCCATAACCCAGTTTCAAAGCCACTTCCATATTTCCAGGTATTTATTATAGCACTCACCCCACTTCTCACTACCAATTTCTGCCTCAGTCTGTGCTGCGATAACCTAATATCTAAGACTGGGCAATTTATAAAGAACAGAAATTTATTTTTCACAGGTCTAGAGGCTGAGGAGGCCAAGATTGGAGCACCAGAAGATTCATGTCTCGTGAGGCCTTGCTCTCAGCTGCAATGTGATGACTTCTTGCTGCACCCTCACATGGTGGTAGAGCAATGGAGCTCCCTTCAACCTCTTATATAAGGTCACTGATTCCATCCATGAGAGCTCTGCCCTCATAACTGAATCACCTCCTAAAGACCCGCCACTTAATGCTGTTGCACTGGAGATTAAGTTTCAACATGAATTTTGGAGAAGGCACAAACATTCAAATCATAGCCTTTCACCCCTTGCTCACTAAAATTCAAGTCCTTCTCCCATATGAAATGCATTCATTCCATCCCAATAGCCCCCAAGTCTTAACTTGTTCCAGTATCAACTTAAAAGTCTAAAGAGTCTCCTCTAAATCAGATATGGGTGACACTGGAGGTATGATTCATCCTGAGTCAAATTCCCCCTCCTGCTGTGAGTCTGTGAAGTCAAAAAAATTTGCTTGCAAAACACAATGCTTAGACAGGCATAGAACAGACATTCCCATTCCAAAGGGAGAAATAGAAAACAAGAAAAAGTAACAGATGCCAACCAAACCCAAAATCCATCAGGACAAACATTAAATCTTAAGCGTCCAGAATAATCTTTAACTACACGCCCCACCTTCTGGACACACTGGGGGTACAGTTGGACCCCCAAAGTTCTGGTAAGCCCTGCCGTTATGGCTTTGTTTGGTGCCACCCCTGCAGTAGTTCCCACACACTGGAGTCATGTACCTGTGGCTTTTCCAGGCTGACCTGCATGATGGTAACACTAGAGTTCTGGGGTCTCAGGGGTGCCCCACTCCTACAACTCCGCTAGAGATTGCTGGTGGGAGCTCTCTGCAGTGGCTGCACACTTGCAGCAATTCTCTGCTTAGGCCCCAAGTATCTCCAGAACATCCTTTGAAATCTAGATGGAGGTAGCCATGCCCCCAAGCTCTTGCACTCTTTGTGCCTGTAAGAGTTAGCACCACGTGGATGCTGCCAGGGTTTACCACTTGTGCCCTCTAGAGGTGTGGCCATAGCTGACCACCCTGCACATGGGCCTACTGGAGCTGCATGTGGGGCACCAGAGGAGCTCTACACTGGAACGTGCGGGACAAGAACTTAAGGTGGCCCTAGGCAGGAGTCTCGAGGTCACATGGGCACTTCCATCTGGGCTCTTCCATTGGAACCCATTCTGCCCTCAAGGGTCTGGCACTCTGGGCCTGTGATGGGAGTGGCAGCCCCAAAGATCTCCAAAATGCCTTCAGCATCATTCTTCCATTGTCTTGATGAATAGCACATGGCTTCCTTCATTCATGCTAATCTCCTCATCAAATGATCTTTTGGCCACACCCTTGGTTTTCTCTGCCAGGCATACTTTCTTATTCTTTACTACCTGGCCAGGATGAGAGTTTTCCAAATCGTTATGTTCTGTCTTCTTTGTGGTTAAAATTCTGTCTTTAATTTGCTTCTCTCTTCTCACATTTTACTATAAGCAGTTAAGAGAAGCCAAGCTGCATCCTCAACACTTTGCTTAGAGATTTCTTCCACCAAATATCCTAACTCATCACTCTTAAGTTCTGCTTACCACAAAACACTAGGACACAAATACAATTCAGCCAAGTCGTTTTTTGCTTTATAACAAGGATGGCTTTTACTCCATCTCCAGTGTCATGTTTCTCATTTCCATCTAAGACTTCATCACAATGGTCCTTACTGTTCATATTTCTACCAATATTCTGTTAATTATTTCTTAATCACTAAGAAGACTGAAGAATTCTCTATTGCCCACCTCTTCTTCTGAGCCCTCACCAAAATCACCCTTAATATCCTGTTCATGACCATATAGTTTTTTTTCTAGTGTTCACTTCCGAACTTTTCCAGCCTCTACCTGTTACCCAGTTCCAAAGCTACTTCCACATTTTCAGGTATTTATTGCAACATCCCATTTCTCACTACCAAATTCTGTTTTGGCCCTTTGGGCTGCTATGACAAAATGCCTAAGACTGGGTAACTTATAAAGAACAGAAATTTATTTTTCACAGTTCTGGAGGCTGGGGAAGCCAAGATCAAGGTGCCAGCAGATTCAGTGACTGGTAAGGGCTAGTCCTCTGCTCCATAGATGGTGCCTTGTTGTTGTGTCCTCATATGGTGGAAGGGGCAGGGAGCTCCCTTTAACCTCTTCTATAAGGTCACTGAATCCATCCATGAGGACTCTGTCCTCATGACTTGATCACCTCCAAAGGGCCACACTATTTAACACTGCTGTATTGGAGGTTAGGCTTCAACGTGAATTTTGGAAGGACATAAACCTTCAAACCATAGCAACTTCCAATCAATTTCCTTTTTTATCTAAGTTAGTTTATGATAGGGTTCTGTCACTTGCAATTGGAAGGATCCTGGTTGCCTGTGCTGGTTATCTTCATTTACTTGGCTGTTCCCTCCATCCACAGTCCTCATTTTGTTCTGCATCCCCGAAAGCTAACTGTGTGGATCACACCCATGGGTTCCCTTGCCCTCCTACTTCTAGCTGGGGTTCACCAGTGAGAGTCTTTAGCAGGAGATGAAGTAAGGGGAGAGTGAGGCTTAGGATTTATTGTCCTGACACTGCTCCATCCAGGCCCTGTGGATTTTGTGCAGGCTTCTGAGTGCACAGCTCCTGGCAGCAGCCTTGGAGACAGCAGCTGTCTCCCAGCCTTGATAACTTCTCCCTTCCTCTATCCCTTCCCACCAAGATGTGGAAATGGCTCCCTGCTGTGACTAGCCTAAAGTAGGGAGCAGCCTTTTGTTGCTCTTTTTAAATCCTGCCAACACATTTGCAAATAGTACTTTTACTAAAATCACCTTAATTACTCACCTTAATTACTCAGCTAGAGAGTGTCACCTCCTTTCTCCCAGGATCCTGACTGCTACAAGCCCTCAGCTGACTGGTGGGTCGGGGGTTGTAGGGATGAATCTTTCCTAGACTAGGACTCTTGGGATCTAAATTATAAACAAACTGCTAAACGTTCTGGATTATTCTGTTTTGAAACAATACCATCATCAACTATTAGCCTATAGGTGACATGTTTAGCCCAGGATCTGCAAATCCGTAGCTGAGGTACCAGCATTTCCCATTCCCATGTATTTGTATGAATTCATTAATGAAATTACAAGTCTGTCTGCTGGGTCTTCAGCAGTCACCATCAGTTCACTGCTTGCCCTTCAAGTATTAACCCCAAAGTCCTGCACTTTTGTCCTGATATCTACCATGCCCAAGACATGTCCTTGAAATACGGGGATGGCCAAGAATCCCAATGCTCCACTGGAGCCTCACTTCCAGCTGAGAATTCTAGAGCTAAGTCAGGGATCACTTGCCCTGGAAATGCCCAATCCTAACTTTTCTTGGGGCAATCTTTGGAGGCAGACTCCTTGCTCAGGCCCTTCATCACTGCCTGATTGCCTTGGTCACTCTGGCAATTTGTGCCATCTTAAACAGCCTTCCCAGGACTCAGATTATGTGGGTAAGGCACTAGGACCCTTAATGAACATTGATGATGAACTTTGCAGATGTCTAGCTAGCCACAAAATTTCATAGTCAGCAACCATAGACTTCTGTACAGCTTTGAAGAAATCGTTATTTATTTATTTATTTTATTTTATTTTTGAGATGGAGTCTAGCTCTGTTGCCAAGGCTGGAGTGCAGTGGTGTGATCTCAGCTCACTGCAACCTCCACCTCCCAGGTTCAAGTGATTCTCCTGCCTCAGCCTCCCGAGTAGCTGGGATTACAGGCATGTGCCACTGTGCCCAGCTAATTTTTGTATTTTTTAGTAGAGATGGGGTTTGGCCATGTTGGCCAGGCTGGTCTTGAACTCCTGACCTCAGGTGATCTGCCCACCTCAGCCTCCCAAAGTGCTGGGATTACAGGCGTGAGCCACCACGCCTAGCCATATTCTCTTTAAAACCACACTTACCCAAACACAGTGCACTTCCATAGGTGTATTAGTTTCCTAGGACTGCCATAACCAGGTACCACAGACCAGGTGGCTTAAGAAAATAGAGTTGTATTGTCTCACAGTTCTGCAGGCTACAGGTTGAAATCAAGGCATCAGCAGAGCCATGCTCCCTCTGACACCTCTGAGGAGGATTATTCTTGCCTCTTTTCAGCTTCTGGTGGTCTCAGGCATTTCTTGGCTTGTGACAGTGCAACTCCAACCTCTGCTTCCATCTTCATATGGCTGTCTTCTTCTGTGTATCTCTGTCTTTTCACATGGCATTCTTTGTTATAATGACAAAAATTGTATTGGATTCAGGGCCCACACTACTCCAGCAGGACCTCAGCTTAACTCATCACGTCTACAATTACCCTATTTCCAAATAAGGTCACATTCTGAGGTACTGAGTGTGAGAACGTTGACATACCTTTTTTGAGCTATATAGTTCAACCCACAACAATAGGGGAATGCAAGCTTGGCCACAATTCTGCAAAATATTAACCAAAAATCCAAAACTTTTTCTCTGATTCAAAAAGGCAACAGTGGCAAGCAAACAAAAGTTATGTTAGTATAAGAATAATCTTGAATCTGTTCTCATTTATTTCTAAAATATATCCTGGGTCTTACTAACTCGCAACTGACAAACACAATGGTTTGTGATAGAAAAAGGCACTACCCAGAGACTTGTTTTCAAGGCTGAATTTCCCCCTTACCAATAGTTGATATTTGAGGAAGATACTTGGTTCTTCAGTTTCTGTTTTCTCATATTTAAAAAGAAGGATTAATACCTAGTTCATTTATGTTACAGACCATTTGAGATGATAAATAAGATTAAAAAAATAAAAGCACTAGGTAAGCTGTAGCATAACACAGAGGCAAGTGGTTATCATCATTAACATTAACTGTTTATTGACTATAGTCAAGTCATTAAAGATATTACTAAGTTAATACACACAAATTCTGGTTTATAACTCTGGAAAGTATATGTGACCTAAATGGTATGCTCTAGGTTAGAAAGATAAATAGCATGATACAGATTTTTCTTTTTTATAAAAAAAGGCTAGGGTTAATTTATTGTCATCAAAGAACAAATGCTTGAATAGCAAAGTAATATATTAAGTTAAAACAATATTAAGTCCTTAAGTAACTTTTTTTCTTACCTTTGAGGAATTATTTCTCAGTGTAAACAATAAAGTTAACGAAAGAGACAAAAATCAGTCTCCAGGGGAAAAAGGCAAACAGGGTTTTAAAATATATTAATAATCATAAAAATTAAGCAAAGTCAGAATGGGATATTTGTTAATTATGATTTTTATTTTTTATTATTTATTTATTTGATGGAGTGTTGCTGTGTTGCTAGACTGGAGTGCAGTGGCGCAATCTCAGCTCACTGCAACCTCCGCCTCCCGAGTTCAAACTATTCCCCTGCCTCAGCCTCCCGAGTAGCTGGGACTATAGGCACACGCCTCCACACCCAGCTAATTGTTTTGTTTTGTTTTGTATTTTAGTAGAGAGGAGGTTTCACCCTGTTGGCTAGGGTGGTCTCAATCTCCTGACCTTGCATCGGCCCACCTCAGCCTCCCCAAGTGCTGGGATTACAGGTGTGAGCCACCAAACCTGGGCTGTTAATTCTGATTTTTTAAATACTGTCCAATCATGGTATACTTATTTCCATACTTGTATCAAGGTTCTGAATTCAGTAAATACCACTTGAAACATTGGCTTTTTCTTTCAAAATTGATTTATGCTTTAGAAAGAACACACCAAGGGAAAGCTACAAACAGGCCATGCAGCTACTTACAATTTAACGAACTGGAGATTTTGGTAACTTGCCTAGATATTTAAATTGCTTTTAAATTTTAAAAATACTTTTTATAGGCCAGGCATGGTGGCTCACACCTGTAATCCCAGCACTTTGAAAGGCTGAAGTGGGCGGATCACCTGAGGTCAGAAGTTTGAGACCAGCCTGGCCGACATGGCAAAACCCCATTTCTACTAAAAACACAAAAATTAGCTGGGCGTGGTGGCGATCACCTGTAATCCCAGCTACTCGGGATGCTGAGGCAGGAGAATCGCTTGAACCTGGGAGGCAGAAGTTGCAGTAGCTGAGATCACGCCATTGCACTCCAGTCTTGGCAACAGAGCGAGACTCCATCTGAAAGAAAAAAAAAAATTTATATATGTGTATATATATATATATACACACACGTGTACATATATATATATACACACACGTGTACATATATATACACACACACATATTGTATAAGGATTTTTAAAGATTAATTTTTCTTCTTTTACATAAAGATATAGATTTAGTAAAGAAAATATAATTAACAATCTTTACTAAACAAAAATTAGTATTGTACTTAAAAGACAGCATGAAGGATTTAGATTTTTCAATTACGAATCCAAAGCTTATAAAAAGTATGAGTCGCTTGAATGTATTCTGATGGCCAGTCCTGTGGGTCAATGGGCTGAGCAACCAGTCAGGGCCTGAAAGGGGTCTTGTCCAAAAAGCCTGCACAAAACTACCTAGATTTACTCTTCTTCCGGATTAAGTTACCATGTGTCAGATGGTCCCTGTTAATACACAATAGACACCAGGAGAGTCACACCTTGTCTTTAATTCTGTAAGGTAGTATTCATTCTTGACACTTCTAGCAAATCTCCATGTCCTGTGGATTCTAACTTCTAGATAAATTCAGAACATACCCATTTGTTCCCATCTCCACTGTCTCTAACATTGTGGCCTCTCACTGGACCACTGTATTATCCTAGCAGGTCATGTCTCCACTCTTACCCTGGCCATACATTCTCCATCATGAGCCAGAATGTCTAAGGTGTATGTCATTCTCTCTAAGATACATTTTTTCCAGTGAATGTCAAGCTTATAATTCAATCCAAACTCAGAAGCAAGGCCTTTCATAATCTGGTCCTGGCTGCCTCTCCAGCTGTCTCTTGGCATTTGGCCTCCCTCCTCCTCACCTACCTATTACCTTAGCCATACAAGAAATAACAAACCATCACTAATAATAATGGCCTCTAGAGAGGCAGTAAAATCGCTGTCTTGACCATTACTAGCTTGGGATTCTACGCCAGTCTGTCTGACTCTCATCCACCTCTTGACCATGTTACTGTATAGTCTCTCTGCTAGCTTCCATTATTATTCATTGTTATTAATAATAATGTTTATTATTTTTATTTTAAAAATACTCCCTTGTACAGAATTAAACTCATAGGTGATTTATAAAGTCTTTCTCTAGAATTTTGCCCTAAAACTTACATTAAGAGGAAAGAAGTTTTTCACTTATGTCTCCAATAAAAAGAATAGGAAAAGCTATTCTATTTTTCTTCCCATAGGACTAGCCTTTTGAGTGCTTCAGCGAGAGATTTTATGCAGAATGGCAGCCAAGACAAAAAGACAATCTGAGAGCAGGCACATACATTTTAGAGGACAAAAGAATGAAATTTCTTTATTAATCCCATCATTATATTTTTTCATTTTTACTTGATTGTTTTGTTTTATGATTTTTTGTTTTTTGATTTTTGTGGGTTTTTTTTTTTTTTTTGAGACAGTGTCTCTCTCTGCCATCCAGGCTGGAGTGTAGTGGCACGATCTCCACTCACTGCAACTTCTGCCTCGTTGGTTCAAGAGTTTCTTGTGCCTCAGCCTCTTGAGTAACTGGGGCCACAGGTGCGTACCACCATGCCTTGCTAATGTTTGTATTTTTTGTAGAGATGGTTTTGTCATGTTGGCCAGGCTGGTCTTGAACTCCTGAACTCAAGTAATCTGCCCGCCTCAGCCTCCCAAAGTGCTAGGATTACAGGCCCATCATTATTTATTAGGGACTTAAAAAATCATAGGAAATAAAATACTCTGGGAGTTTTAAAAATCTTTTGGAGAAGCAAGAGCTTTAGAAAGACCCATATCTGCTTTTCTTTTGTGAGTCATTCTTTGAGGCCAAAATCTCACACCTGTCATAAAGAACCATTTTCCTGCTAAGAATGGGTGGCAACCCCATTAGCAGCATGCAGCCTGGCATGAGGCCTGCCTTCCCCTTTATAGGCAGTGCCTGGCTAATTGCTACTACAGTGAAAAAAAGGAAAAAAAAGAAATTACTCCTGTAATCAGAGCACAGTGGTTCTTGATGTGATTTAATCCACACCTGGAAAGTGTGAATTAAATTAGAAGATTTTAAGTGTATCGAATAGCTTCCAATTTGGGCCAGCCTGACTCTCCCTTCAGTCCTTCCCAGTGGATAAATTCTCACCACTGGGCCAGGTGAGGTGGCTCATGCTGGTAATCCTAGCACTTTGGGAGGCTGAGGTAGGCGGATCACATGAGGTCAGGAGTTCGAGACCAGCCTGGCCAAAATGGTGAAACCCCCATCTCTACCAAAAATACAAAAATTAGCTGGGTGTGCTTGTGCATACCTGTAATCCCAGCTACTCAGGAGCCTGAAGCAGGAGAATCCCTTGAACCCAGGGGGCGGAGATTGCAGTGAACCGAGATCGCGCCACTGCACTCCAGCCTGGGTGACAGAGTGAGACTCTGTCTCAAAAAAAAAAAGTAACTTCTTACCAATGGAACATTGTGCCATTCTGTGCTTTCCTTTGTTATGATCTCTAGTGGCCATGGGGGTGATGTTGATGGCTTGTTTGCACTTGCCTTAGGGGCTAGGTGGAGGAAATTGGACACAATAATTAATTCATATTCAATGCCCAAGGGTGCATCAAGAAACCTGAACTTGAATCTCAGGTTGCAAAAATGCAATTCAAGGAGAACATGATATTCCTTCTCCCCTGGCATTTTGCTGATAGAATTATCAAGCTCAATGGAAGATTACCCCCTACTATATTACATTCACTTTAAACATCTTCCAATACAAGGAGCAACAAAACTACAAGTAAAATGATATTACCAATGTACTTCCTTGATTTAAAATACTACCAGCACAAATGCAACTTGAACATTTAAAATGATATTTGGGGAAAAAAATGGATCCTACGTCTGTTAGTTACTCCTATAATAAAAACACTTTCTATGGTGCAACTGTGGGTGTTTTTTTTTTCTTACATGAGCAATTTTATAATGGAAAAACACTGTGACCTTATGAAAAGTTGAAAAACACAGACACACTTTATGTTGAACATAAACAAAAATATCTAACTACCAGGCTTGTTTCCTGGCCAGTAAGCATTTGATCTGTTTATGAAGCCTTGTAAAGTATTTCAGCAGCTGTGACTGCATGGTAAGACTCCTTGGGCAGGTTGGTGCATGACCTCCATCTTAGGTAGTGTTGTCATCAGCTCTTAGAGGGATACTGACTTTTTACAGTGGCCTGTAACATCATCCCTCCTCTCTTCTTTCTTTATATATATATTTAAGTTATAAAGATAATATATGTTCTCTTTTAATTTGGAAAAATAGAAACAATATTTTTTAAAGTTTTTTTTATTGATTCATTACTTCTCACATCCATTGTTAATATCCTGGTGTATAATCTCACTACTTATTTGTATACATTGGTTAAGGTTTTGTAATCAGACAGGGCATAAAATTTTGGCTTCTACTTTTTTTTCGACATAGTATCATCACTTCTGTTTCATTTTATTTTTTATGACATTGTCTCACTCTGTTGCCTAGGCTAGAGTGCAGTGGCCCAATCTCAGCTCAGTGCAGCCTCTGCCTCCAGGGTTCAAGTGATTCTCCTGCCTCAGCTTCCCGAGTAGCTGGGACTATAGGCATACACCACCATGCCTGGGTAACTTTTTGTATTTTTAGTAGAGACAGGGTTTCACCATGTTGGTCAGGCTGGCCTTGAACTCCTGACTTTAGGTGATCCACCACCAGTGGCCTCCCAAAATTCTGGGATTACAGGCATGAGCCACTGCACCCGGCCAATTTTTATTTTTTTATTTTTTCGTTTTTTAATTGAGAGAGGGTCTTACTCTGTCACTCAGATTGGAGTCTAGTGGTGCAATCATGACTCACTGCAGCCTCGACCTCCTGGACTCAAGCAATCTTCCCATCTCAGCCCCCCAAGTAACTAGGTCTACAGATGCATGCTACCATGCTCAGCTACTTTTTAAATTTTTTGTAGAGATGAGGTCTCACTGTATTGCCCAGGCTAGTCTCGAACTCCTGGGCTCAAATGATCCTATTGCTCCAGCCTTCCAAAATGTTGGGATTACAGGTATGTAATCCCTGTAATTGTAAGTGTAAGCCACTGTGCCCAGATACTTCTGTTCATTTTTAAGGCTCTTTTAATGACTGCATACCATTACACGAAGTGTTGGTAGCATAGCTTGCTTAACTACCAGCTATTTAGTTTCTGCCCCCTCTCTAACACAGACTCTTTCTTCTGCCATTGTAAACAATATTGTAAAGATCACTTTTGTGCAAGAATAATAGCAACTTCCAAAAGTATAACAGGTCAAAATGTGTTAATATTTATGGCTCTTTGGTCAGCATACCAAATTACTTTCCCAAAGGGCTCTGTTACTTTGTTTGTACACTAGTTATGTGCAGAGTACCCAACTACTTTGCCACACCCTTCATTGCCACTGGATAGTGTGATATTTTTAATGATGTCTTTAATTTAATAGATTGCTATGGTAGCTCAGGGTTATGATTTTTATCTGACTACAAGCAAAGTCATTTTTCCCATAATTTCATATTTCTTCTCTTATAAATGGTCTTGGTGTGCCCTTTCCTACTTTGTCTTAATTTTGTTTTAATTGATTTGTGTGACTTAAAAAAAATTTTTTTTGAGACGAAGTCTGGCTCTGTCACCCAAGCTGGAGTACAGTGGCACGATCTTGGCTCACCGCAAACTCACCCTCCTGTGTTCAAGTGATTCTCATGCCTCAGCCTCCTGAATAGCTGGGATTACAGGCACACACCACCACACCCAGCTAAAGTTTGTATTTTGAGTAGGGATGGGGTTTCACCATGTTGCTCAGGCTGGTCTCAAACTCCTGACCTCAAGTGATCCACCCACCTTGGCCTCCCAAAGTGCTGGGAATATAAGTATGAGTCACTGCGATGGGCTAATTTGTGTGAGTTCTTAATATTTGACGCTTTGGTCTCCTATTTGCTGTAAATGTTTATTTTCCTTTTAAACTCATACACACAGAATTTTAAAATTTTACTGTAATCAAATCCGTGTGTTTTCTTTTATTGACTTCTGTTGCTTCTATCCTTAAGAAACTCTTCCAATGCATAAAATGAATAAATTCAGTTCCACTTTCTTCTAGATTTTCTGTTTTAAAGTGTTTAACTTTGTAAATTCTCTGAAAATGATTTTCATAATGTTGTGTAGGTCTAAACTGTTTTTCCAATTGCTAGCCAATAATCTCATTCACTTGCCAAATATTTATAGTGTTATAGTGTTATATAGTATAGATGTAATTCTTTCATTTGAGGGTAAATCTGTTGTTTTATTGAGATATCTATTTAAGACTTATAGCTGAACTGATTGTGGCTTTTTAATATACAGGCACAGCCCCTACGTCTTTGTAGATAATTTTTTTTTTACTAGAATACTTCTTGGATTGTACTTGCCAACTTCATCAAACATACTTATTTTAGCACACTTTTAAATCGCTGCTTATATAGGAAAATTGTATAATTTTCCCTAAAATTCAATACCTTATTTTAAACAAAACTATGGATAAAATAAATCTTAAGAATAAAAAGAATAAAGAATAGTCTTGAGTCAAACAAAATTAGTAGAATATCATACTCATATCATGTCATCATGTGTAGATCATTTTGAAAGCACATCAAGTGACAGCAAATGGGATTGTGGCTGAGATATTGCACACAAAGCAATAGTTTGTTAATAACCATATTAAGTATTTGGTGATCAGAGAGTGATTTTTTTTTTTTGAGACGGAGTCTCGCTCTGTGGCTCAGGCTGGAGTGCAGTGGCGGGATCTCAGCTCACTGCAAGCTCCGCCTCCCGGGTTTATGCCATTCTCCTGCCTCAGCCTCCCGAGTAGCTGGGATTACAGGCGCCCACCACCTCGCCCGGCTAGTTTTTTGTATTTTTTAGTAGAGACGGGGTTTCACCGTGTTAGCCAGGATGGTCTCCATCTCCTGACCTCGTGATCTGCCCGTCTCGGCCTCCCGAAGTGCTGGGATTACAGGCTTGAGCCACTGCGCCCGGCCGAGAGTGAGGTTTTAAATGTTTTACATACTAGCATGATGTTTTGATATATGGGCATTTGACTGTGTTTTGGTTCCAGGTTACAGACGTTAATTAGGTGCTCTAGTTTGGTATGCCAAGCATATAATTTTTTTCATTTAAAATAATGGAGGGAGGCTGGGCACGGTGGCTCACACCTGTAATCTCAGCACTCTGGGAAGCCAAGGCGGGTGGATCACCTGAGGTCAGGAGTTTGAGACCAGCTTGGACAATATGGTGAAATCTCATCTCCACTAAAAATATAAAAATTAGCTGGGCCTGGTGGCATGTGCCTGTAATCCTAGCTACTTGGGAGGCTGAGGCAGAAGAATCACTTGAACCTGGGAGGTGGAGGTTGCAGTGAGCCGAGATCGTGCCACTGCACTCCAGCCTGGGAGACAGAGTAAGACTGTCTCCAGTAAATAAATAAATAGGGAAAAATAATAAGAAATAGGCTCCCAAGGAGTATTTTTGGGGGGCAGTAAGTCTGATGATCAAACACAAATTACTGACTTAAGTGGGAGAAACCTGTTCTTTATTATCTTGTGGGATTAGAACTGCCATAACATTAATATTCTTTTCTGTCACTTGAACCCAGGAGATGGAGGTTGCAGTGAGCCTAGAAAGCGCCACTGCACTCCAACCTGGGTGACAGACTGAGACTCTGTCTCAAAACAAAACAATTCTTTTCTATAATATTCTTTTTCTTTTTAAACTTGTAAACTTAAACTAAACTATTGAAAATAAGTTATTTACATGAAGCTCCAAAACCTCCGAATACTTTCATGTATCATTTCTATAAACTAAGCCATTTCTACATAACCACAATACAACCACCAAAGTGGGTAAGTTAATGCTAGTGTACTCCTCTAAACAAACCATAAATGCCCACATTTTGCTCAGCGTTCTAATAATGCTCTTTCTAGTCGAAGGATCCAGACAGAATCACATGTTGAATTTTTGTAGTCACATCTCTTTAGTCTCCTTCAAACTGGAAGAATTTCTGCCGGGCGCGGTGGCTCAAGCCTGTAATCCCAGCACTTTGGGAGGCCGAGACGGGTGGATCACGAGGTCAGGAGATTGAGACCATCCTGGCTAACACGGTGAAACCCCGTCTCTACTAAAAATACAAAAAACTACCCGGGTGAGGTGGCAGGCGCCAGCTACTCGGGAAGCTGAGGCAGGAGAATGGCGTAAAACCCGGGAGGCGGAGCTTGCAGTGAGCTGAGATCCGGCCACTGCACTCCAGCCCGGGCGACAGAGCAAGACTCCGTCTCAAAAAAAAAAAAAAAACTGGAAGAATTTCTTAGTGTGTCCTTGTCCTTTGTGACCTTGACACTTTTGAAGAATGTCCCTCGGTTTGAGTTTATCTGATGTTTTCTTATAATTAGGTTCAGGTTTTCATTTTTGGCAGAAATATCACAGAAGTGTTGCTGTGTTCCTCATCATATTCCGTTACACAGAAATCCTAAAAGTTAATTGGTTTCATCCTCCAATGTGTAAAGAAATGAAAGTAAACAAATTCCCTAAAACTGGACAGCACAATCAATATTTCTCCACTTTGTTCTTGGTTGGCAGTAAATCAAATACAAGGCTGTTGTATCACTATTAAAGTTAGCTATCACTATTCAAGAAACCGCATTAAAACTTACGGCTTAACAATAACCATTTTTCAGTTCATGGTTCTGTGGGTTGGCAATTTAGGCCGGGTCCAATGGGGCGGGTTCTTCTAGGCTGCTGGGCTCAGCTGACCTCAGCTGGGCTTGCTCATAAATTTGTGGTCAGCCAGGGAGGCAGCTGGGATAACTCATGTCTTCAGGCTCCAAAGCTTCCAAGAGAAAGAGCAGAAGGACACGAGCCTCCTGAGGCCCAGGCTCAAAATGGAGACATCACTTCTGCTGCATTCTATTGGCCAGAAGTCATGAGGTCAGACAAACTCCAATTTTGTATAACCAACAATTTTCGTGACAGGAAGAGCAAGTGCTTTTGATTAAATAGTGAATTCCAAGAAGTTGTTCTGGTCATCTGTGGCTGTATAATCAGCTACCCTAAACGTACTGGCTCAAAACTGCCTGTTTATTTTGCTCAGGGGTTTTATGCATCGTGCATTCTGAGTTTCTTGCTAATCCATGAGGCATCAGCTAGGACTGGAGAATCCACTTCCAAGATGACGCATGCATGATACATGGATTCTCTATGGTTCTCTCTCTGCACGATGCCTCCTCCTCTGCGTGGCCGGGCATCTCATGGCATGGTAGTGTCAGTACAGTTATGCTTCTTAAGAGGTAGCTGGATCCCAAAACTGAGAGTTCGAAGGAACAGGAAGTAAAAGTTGCCAACTGCCTAAAACCTGGTTCAAGAAACTGGCACGACTTCCCTTTGGCCATATGCAATTGATCAAAACAGCCACAGAATGTAACCAGATTTAAGCAGGGGAACACGAGCTTCCCACTTATCAATGGAAGAAATGTCAAAGAATTTGTGGCTATCTTTGATGTGCCATGCTCTGCCCTGTAGTCACAAACAATACTCTCCCCACATGAAAATGTGCTCATCATCTTCTGCAGTCCCCAAAAGTCTCATCCCCTTATGTTATTAAGCTTAGGCTCAAGGTTCCAGATCTCAGGTCCAGGTACAAAAAAATCTTGGGTTTTGTTCCTCAAGTGCATGTCCTCTCAATCTGAAATCCTAGAAATAGAGAAATAAATTATCTTGCCCCAACTCTCTCTCTCTCTTTCTCTCTCTCTCTCTCTCTCTCTCGCTCTCTCTCTCACACACACACACACACACACACATGATACTCACACTCCAACATGCCATGATGGGTGGAAATGTGTAAACACGCCCTTTCTAAAAGGAGGAAAGCAAGAGGCTCAGGGTCGTCACTGCTCCAGAACAACACTGACATCCAGATAGTGGATGCTGCCAGCTCCTGGATGCGGCCCTGGTCCTGCACCTTTGGTATGATTCTCTGCCTCCTTTGGTTCTGACCTTTGGGGTCTTGGTTTGGTTCTATAAGTCAGTCCTCTTTTTCCTTAAGAAATAGCCTTTGTTTTATGCGGAATAAAGTTCTCATTCTGAATCCTGGCTGTATTAGTTCGGTATGGAGTCCAAGGGCTTTTTTTTTTATTTGATATTGATTCTGACTTTTTCAAGTCCAAGGTGATATAATTTCTTTTAAAACATCGTGGGCTTCTTGTGTATCAAATTATAACCTGTTGTGTTATATAAAAGTCATGGCCACAAATCTTTTTGAGGTAGATTCTTTTCTGCCCTGGGCCCTCTGCAAAGCTGCTTAAAAATGGGACAATATCCTTAAGATTATTAGAATCTGTTTTTTAATACAGGGGTCCCCAACCCCAAGGTCGCAGACCGGTACCACTCATGGCCTGTTAGGAACCAGGCCGCACAGCAGGAGGTGAGCAGCGGGTGAGCGCGCATTACCACCTGAGCTTCACCTCCTGTCAGATTAGTGGTGGCATTAGAATCTCACAGAAACACAAACCCTATTGTGAACTGTACATGCAAGGGATCTAGGTTATATGCTCCTTATGAGACTCTAACTAATGCTTGATGATCTGAAGTGAAACAGTTTCATCCAGAAAACATCCCCCCACCTCTAACCCCCTCCCGGCCCCAACCTCATCCTTGAAAATACTGTCTTCCATGAAACTGATCTCTGGTGCCAAAGAGGCTGGGAACTGCTAGTTTAACAGATAGGCCCGTAAGGCACACTCTTAAAATCCTAGAAAATCTTTTGTCTGGCCAGATGCAGTGACTCACACCTGTAATTCCAGCACTTTGGGAAGCCGAGGCAGGTGGATCACCTGAGTTTAGGAGTTAGAGACCAGCCTGGCCAACGTGGTGAAATCGTCTCTACTAAAAATGCAAAAATTACCTGGCTGTGGTGGCGGGCACCTGTAATCCCAGCTACTCAGGATGGCTGAGGTAGGAGAATTGCTTGAACTCAGGAGACGGAGGTTGCAGTGAGCCAAGATCGCACCACTGCACTCCAGTCTGGGTGACAAGAGCGAGACTCCATCTCAAAAACACAAAAAGAAAAAGAAAATCTTTTATCTAGCTGAAAGGGCCAACAAAGCATCAACTTAAAATTTTCGGAAGTCTTATCAAAGGGATTTACAGCTGCAGCTTCGATTTAATTTTTACCCTGCGTCTTTGTCTTATTGCCCTGGTTTTGATCTCTACCTGGAGGCTATTTCTGGCTTTAAAAATGTTTTCTTAGGCTGGGTACAGTGGCTCACACCTGTAGTCCCATGTAATCCTAGCACTTTGGGATGTCAAACTCTGGGATTGGCCAGGAGTTTGAGGCTAGCCTCAGCAACACAGCGAGACACCATCAGGAAAACATGAGAAATAGTCCTATTTGAAGCCAACAAGTCCTGGCTGCTATATATTTTCTCTAAATTCTGCCAAAAAATTTGAATAACTATTTCTTATCTTATTTCCCCCATCCTTACTTTATCATGTACAGATAAAAGAACCAGGTGACACTTTTAATATTCTATGTGGAAATCTACTTAGCAAAACTCATCAGTTTATTAGGCCTACATTTTATTTTCTAGAATCTCTCAGATGACAGTTTTGCTAAACCTGCTGCCACTACACAATAAGTGTCATGTTCCTGCCGACCCATAGTAATCACCTTCTGTCCTCCAGGCTTCATTAACACTTTCCTTGAGGCTTTTTCAGTCTCTGCCCACTGTCCATTCCCAAAACCAATACTATATATTGGCCGGGCGTGGTGGCTCACACCTGTAATCCCAGCACTTTGGGAGGCCAAGGCAGGTGGATCACCTGAGGTCAGGAATTCGAGACAAGCCTGGCCAACATGGTGAAACCCTGTCTCTACAAAAAAAATATAAAAACTAGCCAGGCATGGTGGTGGGTGCCTGTAATCCCACCTACTTGGGAGGCTGAGGCAGGAGAATTACTTGAACCCAGAAGATGGAGGTAGCAGTGAGCCGACATGGTGTCACTGCACTCCAGACTTAGCAACAGAGTGAGACTCCATCTCAAAAAACAAACAAAAGAACAAAAAAAACCATACTATACATTTTACATTTTTGTGATGGCAGCACCCCTTTTCTAGTTGTCTATCTGTTCCTGTTATCTATTGCTGCAGTAACACACTATCCATCATTTAGTGTCCCCAAGCAACTATATTATTTACCTAAAATTTTGGATTGGGAATTCATGATGACTGCAGCTGGGCAGCTTGTTTCTGATTCACGTGTTGTCAGCCCGAGTCACTGGGGCTGGGTATGGACTTCTAAGAGGGCTCCTATGTCTCACTCCTCTGTCCAGCATCTCCGTCCTTTTTGGTCTCTCTCTTGCTCCACATGGTGTCTCCTCCTCCATGGGCTCTTCACATGGCCTTGGCTTCTCACAACATGGTACTCTCAGGGTAGTCATCCTACTCACATAGAAGCTGCCTTTCAAGAGTTAGTGTTCCAGGTGATAGGAAGCAGTAGCTGTCAGTTTCTTTTTCTTTTTTTTTTTTTTTTTTTTTGGAGTCTTGCTCTGTTGCCCGGGCTGGAGTGCAGTGGCCGGATCTCAGCTCACTGCAAGCTCCGCCTCCCGGGTTTAAGCCATTCTCCTGCCTCAGCCTCCCCAGTAGCTGGGACTATAGGCGCCGCCACCTCGCCCGGCTAGTTTTTTGTAGTTTTTAGTAGAGACGGGGTTTCACCGTGTTAGCCAGGATGGTCTCAATCTCCTGACCTCGTGATCCACCCGTCTCGGCCTCCCAAAGTGCTGGGATTACAGGCTTGAGCCACCGCGCCCGGCCACTAACCTTACTCTCTAGGAAAAGTTTCCTCATCCATTCTTACCTGTGATCACTGGCTCTGTCTTCCAGAAACATTTCTTCAAGAAATGTTTATATACAAATGTAAATATATATACACACACACAGAGATGTAAATATATGTATATACACAAATGTAAATATATATATATATATATTTTTGATACAGGGTCTCGCTCTGTCACCCAAGCTGGAGTGTGGTGGTGCCATCTTGACTCACTGCAACCTCCGCCTGCTGAGCTCAAGCAATCCTCCCGCCTCAGCTCTCTAAGTAGCTGGGACTACAGGCTGGAGCCACCATCCTCAGCTAACTTTTGTATTTCTTGTAGAGATGGGGTTTCACTATGTTGGCCAGGCTGGTCTCGAACTCCTGAGCTTAAGTGATCCACCTGCCCTGGCCTCCCGAAGTGCTAGGATTACAGGCCTAAGCCACTGTGCCTGGCTCATAAATACATAATTTTAATGCAAAGTGATAACCTTAATGATAGATGTGTAAGGTCTTAGGGTGGGTCAAACAAGAACATCTAATAATTCTGACAGCCTGCACAGACCTCTTTGAGATGAGACTTGAATTAAGTTTTTAAACAATTAGTAGGAATTAGCCAGGCAAAAAAGAGGAAGAAGGGTATTCCAGGAAAGTTTGAATCAAGAGAAGTATCATGCATTGAGCAAAAAACTTAAAATATTCTGGTGTTCCTGAAGCATAAGACAAAGGACATGAGCAGCAAGAAATGAGGCTGCAGAAGAAAACAGGAGCCACAGCATGAAGAGCCCTGTCTAGTGGGTTAAAGAGACTTAATTCCTGTCATACATAGAATGGGGAGCCCTTGATGGATTTCAATGGGGAGCAGCACAGCCTGTTTTACATCTGTGAAGATCAGCCTGGTTGATACACAGAGGAGAGATACGGTAGGTACTAATCATGACCAGTGCCAGGTTTCATTTATTTTACTGTAACTCACATAGTGCCGAGGCCACAATGAGAGCAGTATCCATAAGAAGTTATGGTCTAAGAAAACGCCCAGGGGCCAGTGTAGCTGAATGTAATTCCAACCTTTATTCTTTAAATAGTTTTAAAGGCAATCTAACTGCCTATCATAACTTCTCATTCTCTTTGTTCTCAGTATCTCTCCCATCCCTCAGTTTCCCCAGTGTTTTCTCCTCATGCCACAATATCATCTCCCAACTAAAAATTGGGAAAGCATGGTAGACACACAGCAGTCATTTACAATTCTAAAATCCCACTGAGCAAATGTCGTAAGGCCTCCTACTTAGGGGTAGACATGTAACTTGATAACCTATTCCATTATCCTCCTTGATCACCTGAAGAGTTGGAGAATATTCCTTGGGGACTAGCTCGTTTCTTGGGAACCAGTCTCCTGCTCATCAAAAGTAGGGACCTGTGGTTCTTTTTAAGTATTGAAAGTCATGGATTTTTTTTTCTTTTTTTTTCTTCTTTTTTTGGTGGTGGGTAGGGGAACTTAAATAACAGAAATTTATTTTCTCATAGTTCTGGAGGCTATACATCTAAGGTCAAGGTATTAGCAGGTCTGGTTTCTCCTAAGACCTCTCTCCTTGACTTGCGCATGGCCACCTTCTTGCTGTGTCCTCATATGACCTTTCTCCTGTGTGCACTTCCATGACGTCCGAACTTCCTCTTCTTATAAGGACACCAGTCAGATTGAACTAGGGTTCACCCATAAGACCTCACTTAATATTAATTACCTTTTACATGTTTCTATCTCGAAATACAGCCACATACTGAGATACAGCAAGTTAGGGCTTTAACATATGAATTTGGCAGGGCATTCAGCCCATGATACTCTGCCCTTGGGCCCCCAAAATTCAAGTCTTCCTCACAAGCAAAATGCATTTACCCCCATCCCAGCAGCTCAAAATTCTTAATCCATTCCAGCATAAACTCTAAGTCTCAAATTTCATATAATTCAGATATGGGCAGGACTGCAGGTATGATTCATCCTAAGGCAAAACTCCATTCCAGCTGTGAACCTGTGAAACCAGACAAGTTATCTACTTCCAAATTACACTGGTGAGACAGGCAGAGGATAGACAGAGGCTAAGGATAAATTGGAAAGAAGAAAAGGGTCATGGATCTCAAGCAAGTCCAAAACCCAGCAGGAAATCTCATTAAAATTTAAGGCTCAAGAATAATCCTCTTTGGCTGAATGCTCTGTCCTTTGGGCCCACCAGGACACACCCCCATCCTGGCAGCCCTGGGCAATGAGGGCCTGCCCCATGGAAACTGAAGAGGAGATGATGTCTCCCCTAGATTGGTACCCTAGGACCTGGAGTGGGAGTGGCAGTCCTGATGATCTCTGAGTCACCTCAGTGTCATGCTTCCCTTTTCTTTAAGGATAATGGGTAATGCATTTTCCAAGCCAGATAGTTCCATTGTCCAGTCCTGCAGAATCCCAGAAGTACAACAGCCTTCCTTGACTTTGTCCCATTTCTGTCCCATTTAGTCCAAGCTGGCAGTATTTCTGCTGGTGTGACCCCATATATTTTCCTGGCTTCTGCTAAAATTGCTGATTGGATCCATGAATCATACCCCAAATCTATGGAGCAATTGTTCAACCATACCTTTAGTGTTCTCTCCAAAATACACTTTTTCAAATCTTCGAGTTCTTCCTTATTACTTAAGAACTTTTTCTTCAAATTATTTCCTTCTTGTGTATTACTATAAGTACGAAGGGTAAACAAGACTGCTCTTTCAACATTTTGCTTAGAAATCTTGTTAGCTAAATACTGAAGGTCATCATTTACAATTTCGTGTCTCCACAAAACACTAGAACACAAACCAAGATCTTTGCTACTTTATAACAAGGATCACTTTTCCTCCAGTTTCTAATAACATGTCCCTTATTCCCTCTGATGCCTTATCAGAACCACCTTTAGCATCAATATTTGTACCAACAAACTCTTCAAGGCAATGTAGGCTTTTTCTGGCATACACCTCAAACCTCTTCTAGTTTCCGTCCATTGTGCAACTCCAAAGCCCCTGCTACACTCTTAGGTATTTGATACAGCAGTACCCAACTTCTCAGTACCAAATCCATATTAGTTTTCTAGGGCTGCCATAATCAAATAATGCAGGCTGGGTGGTTTAAACAGCATAAATTTATTTTCCCGTAGTTCTGAAGGCTGGAAGTCCAAGATCAAGGTGTCAGCAGGTCTGGTTTATTCTGAGGCCTCTCTCCTTGACTTGCAAATGGCTGCCTTCTTGCTGTGTCCTCATGAGACAGAAAGGCTGGGCTCCAGGCTAACCCCCTTAAGCCTGGAACCACAGCCCTAAGTGAAAACAGCCAACCCTATTTTTCTGCCCAAATGTTGCCTTTTTGGCCTGCCACATCCCTATGCTGTGCCCATGAAAAGACCAGCTGGCAGAACAACACAAGCAGTTGAGCGTTGGGGATACAAGCAGCTGAGTATCAGGGATACAAATGAGTGGCTGAATTTCAGAGACTACGGTTAGATGTGGCTAACTTCAGACAATGTGGTTTCAGAGAACGATCACCTTCTTCCCGCACCATCCCCTTTCCAACTCCCCATTCCACTGAGAACCACATCCATCACCCAATACAATCCTCAGCATACACTACTCTTCCATCCATTCATGTGACCTGACTCTTTCTGGACAATGGACAAGAGCCCAGGTGCTGAGAGTGCGGGAGCTTGGACTCTGCTGCAAGGCCCACACAGAGACTGCTCCTGCCAGAGAAAAGCGACTGGCTGGTTCCAGCGTTCATTCGCTCCAGTTCCCACACTCACTTGCTCACGCACTCCTTCTTGTGAGGAGTGGCCAGAGGCAGGCTGAGTGAAACAAGCCACTCCAGTTCCCCTGCACAAAGGGGGTCAAGGTTAAGGGAAAAATCCCTTGTCACTCATATGGTCTTTCCTCTGTGCACACATTTGCCAAATATCTTTATGTTGCAAATTTTACTATCCAAAAAATAGTCAAATTTTGGGTAATAAAATTTATGTTCCAAATTTTTTCTTATAAGGACACCAGTCAGATTATGTTAGGACCCACTTATATGACTTTATTAATCTTAATTACTTCTTTAAAGGGCCTATCTCTGAATACAGTCATATTCTGAGATACTGGGGGTTAGGACATCAACATATGAATTTAGGAAGGATACAATTCAGTCCATAACATCATATAACCTCAGTTTGATAAGAACTGGGAAAAGGCTATAAACGAAGGAGACACTTTAAAAAATGGGATCCATGGGTTGGAGGCCATCTCCTTGTCAAGGAGTGTTTGGGTTCTAGAGGAAGTGTACTATTCCCTGGTGCTCAGAGTTTGAAATACTTGGAAATGAGATTATGGAGTGTTTACAGTTCTTGATAATGACATAGTCTAAGATATTTCTGGGAAAATGAGACAGAGAGAAAAACCAGAACAGTGGGGAAAAGAGGTTAAAGGGACTGAGTGGCTAGAGTCATTAGAAAGACCACAGAGGTATATTTAAGAAGGAATCATGTAGAATATGCTGTGTGAGCAGTAAATAAAATCATTGAGAAATCAGGACTAACATCTTAGGGATATACATGTGACAGAAACAATGAAATGTATTCAGTGATCCAATTGGATGACATGAGATTCAAAACTGAAAGATTTTAGGGATAAAGAAGAAAGAATTGTATGAAAGAAGCAATGAGAATTAAGAAAGATACTTGCATACCTATGGACTTATGGAGGCCTGAGAGTTGTGAGAGAAATACACAGCTACTTCCGCAGAGAAATCAGTCCTCAAGGAAGAATTAGATTCTGTTTAGAACAAGAAGGTGTAGGGAATACTTGGGGAAGTGTATAATGATGCACAACTTTAATATGCAGAGTTTAGGAGTTGGGGAGGGGCGAAATGATAAGGCACAGTAGAGTTCTACTTGAAGTGTTTCAGAAACTGAAGAGGAGTTAAAGAGTTTCAGGGGTTGGGGATGGGTGGCTCAATGGGGGTGTAAATGCCATGGACTTCCGTGTGCAAAAGATGAGATTACTTGGTGTCTTAATCCATTCGGGCTGCTATTATAAAATACTATATACTGGGTAGCTTATAAACAACACAAACATATTTTGCACAGTGCTGGATGCTAGGAAGCCCACAATCAAGGTGCCAGCAGATTATGTCCGGTGAGGGCTGCTTCCTCATAGACAGCTGTCTTCTCACTCTAACCTCACAGGAAGAAGAGACAAGGGGTCTCTCTAGATCTTTTTCAGAAGGGAACTAATCTCATTCATGAGGGCTCCATTCCTATGATCTAATCACCTCCCAGAGGTCCTACCTCCTAATATCATCATC
Organism: Trachypithecus francoisi; assembly: GCF_009764315.1. Taxonomy (NCBI): domain Eukaryota; kingdom Metazoa; phylum Chordata; class Mammalia; order Primates; family Cercopithecidae; genus Trachypithecus; species Trachypithecus francoisi. The sequence goes on along the minus strand of NW_022681472.1, from coordinate 21,399,777 downwards.
TTGAGGGTTAGAATTTCAACATATTAATTTGAGGGGAATACGAACAAACCATAGTACTTCAGTTTCTGGACTTTCCTATGATGACCAACACAAGCACATTAAAGAAACCCTTTAAATTAGCCTCAGTAGATTCAAGGCGGATTGTGGTGGCAAAAGGCTGGTGGTGTTGCAGGTTGAAGGGATGATTTCCATCACCCTTCCTAAACATTTGTTGATAGAGACAGAAATGTCTGAGAGAGGAAAGTCATAGATTTTTAAAGTCCTGGTTCATGGTTTTTCAGATAGTAAAATTTAAAATTTAGTAGGATATGTAGGTAAGGATATAATACAAACATAAACTTATGAATTCCTTGGGTCTAAGAACGAGGGTTTTAGTATCTTTTCTTTAAGCTCTTTTATCCAATTTAAAGAGTTATTTAATCCATTCAGAGGTTTCCATGGTCAGGCCTTGATTTGATAATTTGTAGTAAGTAAACACAAATTTGATAATTTGTGTTTGAATCTGCTTTTAACTTTAAGTAAATTTCCTAATTTTATTTTTTGCCATTTGTGGTTAATAATAAGCAATAAGTCTCTGCCACACAAATTGTACAATTTGGGGACAATCTCTATTATTTCCTTTCATTCTTACTTTCAAATCCAACAATTCTCTTTTCAGCTGATTTCTTTTCTTATAATTCCTCCATAAATGCAGCCAATGGCAACTAACACATGCTACTAAATGTTGTCATCCAACCTCTTTCCCTAAAACTGCAAGTGCATTACATACAACCTTCTAAGTTTTCAAAAGCGATTTACCCAATGTTTTACCACTACTTAAAGGGAATTGCTATCCTTTTAGTTGATAAGAATTTCCTTGCTACCCATTGCTTGCTCCTGTAGCTAATAGCACCGCATATTTCAGCACATTGTTACATCAGTATCTAATAACCTATATCAACATCTCTATTAGTTACCTTATGTTGCAGCAACAGAGAACCCTAAAGTCTGAGTGACTGAAAACAACAGAGGCTTACTTCTCGTTCCTGCCTGTGCATCCGCTGAAGATCAGCTGTGCCTATACCACTCTCCTTAGGGAGCCAGGTGAAGAGAAAGAAGCTCTATCTGTGCTTCCATGCTGACTGGGGCCTGTGCTGTCCAGCTGTCATTCACTAGGCATCTCTGGCTGTTGAATCCTTGAAAAGTGGCTATTCTGAACTGAGAGGTAATTGTAAAATACACACTAGATTTCAAAGACCTAATATGAATATAAAAGTGTAAAATGTCTCACAAATAATTTTTAATATCAATTCCCTGTTGAAATGATATTTTGGATATATTGAGTTAAATAAAATATATTATTAAAATTAATTTTACTTTTTTCTCTTAACCTTTTTAATGAGACTACTAAAACATTTAAGGTGACATATTTGCACTGTATTTCTGTCAGAGGATGCTGGCCTTGGCAGAGAAAAGGAAGTATGCCAAAGTCCATAATGGTTCTTAAAGTTTCCACTCCAAGGTAACACATATCACTTCTGCTAAAATTTATGTGTCCCAAACAACTCACACAGCCCTTCCTAACCTTTTCAGAGAGAAGAAGTATAATTGAACCATATGCACTCAGGGGACCCAGAATAATTTCATTTACAGTACTAGTGACAACCACACGTCCTTTCCTTAAAGAGTTTCACTAATCACACCCATGAAATAGATTTAATATTAAATGTCAGTAAAGGCTGGACCACCATCAGTTTATCATTCCCCATCCTTGCCTTATTCTTTGCTGGCTGAACACAGGTCTCCCAAGCAGCTCTGAATGATGAATTAACATGAAGTAGGTATTTCTAGGTCAGGAAAAAGAAACACTTTTACTAATCAATAGTAACCATGCGGCTGGGCACGATGGGTCACACCTGTAGTCCCAGCACTTTGGGAGGCCAAGGCATGCAGATCACGTGAGGTCAGGAGTTCGAGACCAGCCTGGGCAACATGGTGAAACCCTGTCTGCACTAAAAATACAAAAATTAGCTGGGTGTGGTGGCACATGCCTATAATCCCACCTACTCAGGAGGCTGACGCAGGAGAATCGCTTGAACCCCGGAGGTGGAGATTTCAGTGAGCCAAGATCATGCCATTGCACTCCAGCCTGGGCAACATGATAGTGAAACTCCATCTCAGAAAAAAAAAAAAAAAATAGTTAACCCTGCTTAGGAGCAGTGATACACACAAATGCTGACCCCTAGGAAAAAGCTGCAGAAGGCAGACCCTTTCAGTAGGGAGCAGAGATGGAGTAGATTTGGGTGAGTCAAAATGTCATGAAATACATAAATAAGGAGGGGACAGAGACGCAACCACAGGATCACAGGATCCAGGTATTTTAAGCAGTCATGAAGCAAAAAGCAGTTTTTGCATGTGCACACTATATGTCAGCAGAGGAACTGTGGGGGTGGTGGCTTAGTACAAAGATAGGTCACAAGCTGGAGCTAGGGGAACAAAGCACATGCGGAAGTTATGGGTCTGGGTTGCACAGCAGGTTTGCAAACCTGATGAGGAGCCGGGAGCCCAGATGCATGAACAAATTGAGCTTCAGGGCAAAGTTGTGAATCACACAACTTGTATGAGTAGCACACACAATGATTGGTCAAGGAAAATAGTGGGAAGATGAGAAACATGTGGCCTTAAGAACTGCAGAGAAAGGCCAGAAAAGTGGCCTGATGCTGCACCGGAAGGAAAGGGGCAGGGCAAAATGAACTGAAGCAGAGGTGCAAAACACCAAAAGGAAACCTCAATGCTGTGGGTTATCTACAGCCTTAAAGAAGGCACTTCCTGTTTGCTTCTTTCTGGTACAGGAATTAGCTCCTGACATAGTTTGGGAGTGGTGGGAGGGAGCAGGTAAGAGGGGGAATCTGCCAGGAATGGGGAATATTCATACAGAGATAAGAGAAGATCCTGACCCTTTAACATAAAAGGAGTGGAGTAGCGGGCACGGTGGCTCAAGCCTGTAATTCCAGCACTTTGGGAGGCCGAGACGGGCGGATCACTAGGTCAGGATTTCGAGACCATCATGGCTAACATGGTGAAACCCCGTCTCTACTAACAAATACAAAAAACTAGCCGGGCAAGGTGGCAGGCGCCTGTAGTGCCAGCTACTCGGGAGGCTGAGGCAGGAGAATGGCATAAACCTGGGAGGCGGAGCTTGCAGTGAGCTGAGATCACGCCTCTGCACTTCAGCCTGGGCGACAGAGCCAGACTCCATCTCAAAAAAAAAAAAAAAAAAAAAAGGAGTGGAGAATTACACAATGGGGTCTTTGAAACTCACACACCACACTGAAAAACATGTGGTGTCGTTACAGGTGCATATTGGCTTCGGGACTCATTTTCCCTTTGGGATTCATTGTCAGTGGAGCGTATGCTCATCAAAGAGTGATGCTGGTAAAATTCTCTTATTCCAGCCTTCCATGTGATCCAGGCTATATACACTGACAAACTAACTGCTAAGTCAAAAGAGAGCAGTCTGGAAACGTGATTCACCCCAAAGGCAAATCGTAGGACAGCAAATTATCTTCCAAGACTTGACCAGGAGAGTAATCTCTCTGAAAGCTCATGCTGTAGTTTTGCTTGTTGGTTTAGTTGCTTGGCTGGGTGATGATGGCAGTATTATTTAGGGTTTCTTCCTTCCTTCCTTTCGCAATGAAGATCATTTGGTGATCTTGAGGGTGGGTGGGGAGGGGGAAGGATCTTATCTGAAAAGTGTAGAAGATAAAGGCATGGGGGCTGGGCTTTCTGAGAGTGTGACCACAGTTGGCCAACTTGCTGAGGGACCATCAGACTCCAAGTGAGAGGGCAGAAGTGAACCGTATCTTCTGCACATGAAGCCTAAAGAAGCAAGGACTAGGACATATGGTAAGACTTGAGGGGAGGAACTGGGGTGTAGGGCCTTCTGCCCTCTGTTTTTTTTTTTTTTTTTTTTTTTTTTACCACATCCTCCTAGGGACCTTATCCAGGCCTGCAGCTCTAAAGGCCATCTGTATGCTGATGGTTCTCAAATCCCTGCTTCTAGATTAGACCTATCTGCCCAGGTTTCAGGTGTGTATTCCAACTCCCCATTGGATGGCTCCATTTGGCTGTCTCACAAATATCTAAAACTCAGCTCCAAAATGAAATGGATTCCCACTCACCCCTACAAATATACTCACCTCTCAGATTTTCCTGGATTACTAACTGACGCCATCATGGATCAGTCTCTTAAGCCAGAAACCTAAGAGTCATGCTGATTCTTCTTTTTCTTACCCATCTTGTTGAACTCAACAGGAAGTCCTACTGATCAACCTCCAAAAGGATGGAGATATCCTTCATTCCTCCCCGCAGCCACCACACCCAGGGGCAGCCTCCTGACTAGCTCCCCTGCTTCCCCTTCTGCCATCTACAACCCATTCCCCATACATTTTACAGTAAGGGTGACCTTGGAATTTCAATTATTCCACATTATTCTCTCACCTCAATGCCTTCATTTCTCACATGGATTTATATATGAGCTCCCTAGGGTCCTACATTCTGCTGCTGACCATGCCTCAATTCTTTTTTTTTTTTTTAAGATGGGTTTTTTTTTGTTCTGTTTTGTTTTGTTTTAACTAATCTTTTGTATTTCGGGTAGAGACAGGGTCTCACCATGTTGCCCTGGGTGGTATTGAACTCCTGAGCTCAAGTGATCTGCCTGCCTCAGCTTCTCAAAGTGCTGGGATTACAGGCATGAGCCACCATGCCTAGCCTATACCTCAATTCTTATCTTGTACCATTTCTCCCCCTGGCTCACTATGCTTCAGCTCCACTGATTTTTCTTTCCATTCTTGTAAAATACCTACCTCAGGGAGTTTGTACAGACTGTTTTTTCTAGCTGTAACACCCTTCCTTCAACTGTTTGCATTTATCTCATTCTTTTTGTTCTACTTTCTCATTTCTTTTGCTCTTACTTTTTGCTGTACCTCACGTCACCTCTTCAGAAAGGCCTTCCCTGAATAGACACTTTCCCCAATTATTCTGTCTCTGCCTCTTGCTTATTCAAAGTTCAAATATTCAAAGCATACTTCACAATTTATAATAATGTTTTCATTTAATGTTTCCTTGTTTAAACCACTAGCCCCTAGCCAGAGCATTGGGTATGAAAGATGTTTTACAATTATTGTTTGGTCCATGCATGTTACACCTGAATTCCACCATCAATATTGCCCGAAACTCAACTGGTTGTCCAGAGTATGTCTGTTCAGTAGACTGAGGCTATGGCTGCTGTGCAGGCCACCAAGTAAACTCCAGAAATTGTGCTGGACTGAAGGGGCTAAAGCGTCAGAGAAAATTGCCGCATTGCATGAGTGGGAATATTTTTCAGTCTGTGCTTTAAGACTTCACCATCAGCCACTCACTCATCTGCAAGCAGGATAGCCCCAAATGTGCTTCAGACTTTGCTCAATACACGTCTGATCACTGCATAAGGACACTTCTCTGAAAACACAGCAGGATAGACATAAATTCTGGAGGTCTGCTGGACACCTGGCAAGGTAGAGGATGAGTTTTTAAATTGTCGTTGGTTCTAGCCTGGGACACAAGGGACACCATGATCTTGAGTCAGAAGAAACAGTAATTAGACTTTGCCAGTGGCCAGGTCCCGTTCATCAGGTTGGCATAGAACTGATAAGACCTGCCTTCCTAAAGGGGCAACTTAAAGGAAGGAGGAGAGTCTGAAGGGTCAAGGATGGGTGAGGAAACATTACCCAAGGCAGTTTGAGAGTGTGGGGAGCCCAGAAACAGATGTAAAACCGCATTATGAGGAGAGTTAGGAAAGACAGGAACATGAGTCAAGTAGTAGAAATGTTAAGCAGAAGCCAACCGTGGAAGGCTTGGGGTGGTCCGACTGGAAAGTCTCTCTGAGAGCTGCCACCACCTCCTACAGCAAAAGACCTGCTCTTGAATCTCCCCGTCTGGTAGGGTGTCAGAAATTCCACCTGCTCTGTGCTGCTGAAGAACTGTATGCCTAAATGGCCATAAAATCTCCCTGCAGTATGAAGAATTTGAGAAGTTGCATCAGACTGTTGGCAAGGCACTCAGACAGAAACACATGTCAGGAGGGAAAGGGCAGAGTCAAGCCAAGACAGGCCAGGCGGTGCTGTGGAAGGAGCAGCCACTTGTGCACCAGGTGGAGTGTGTGCCCTAAGGGCCGGTGTCCCAAGCCTTGACTCTGTGAAATGACTCACCGAAGCCCATCCCACAACCCTGCAGTGGAAAGATACGCAGATCACAAGGTGATAGCGAGCACTTCCACTGTATTACATTAGGTACTCCAGGCTTTTATATTAATGCCCAGGATTTATATATAGAGAGAACCAATTAGTTTGTTCACCTTCTGTTGTAGATATAGAAAGCCAAATTGAGGATAGGAAATTTCAGGCATGACTTAATTCCGTGGCTGAAAACTCCCCGTCAAAGGCCAACCCCTTGCCCCACCTTGGGTCCGACTCTGTTCTCAGGTTCTCTCCACGTCCAGGCTCTCCTCCTTTGTCTTTCTAATAAGAGAAAGAATTTCTAAACCTCAGTAGTTCTGGCTAAGATCTCAAGAGAGGCTCTGTTTGGACTGATTTAGTCATGTCCCTGTCTCCAAACCAATCACTATGACTGGGTCTTGGAAATACACGGATTGGCCAGGACCTGGGTGGTGGGGGAGAAGGCTCAGTCCCACCTGAACCACATGGACCAAGGGGAAGAGAGTAGCAAATTCCCCAAGGAAACAGAAAAATATCATTAGCTGTAAGAAGGAGGAATGGAGGCTGGAAAAGCAAAAGCAAAGGAGACTGGGATAATCAAGGTGGGTGTGAGTATGTGGAATCAACACTGAGACATAATCAAGAAAGTTGTGATACTGAGCCAAGTGGAATTGGAATGTGTGATGAATGAGAGGGGCAAGGAGTGGACCCAGAGTGCAATAAGCAGAAGGGTAACTGGGATTACTAAGGACATGGATCTATGAGCAAGGCTTAGCCTGGGTGGCCCAGAAATCAGGGCCTGTGGCAAAACTTTAATTGCCGATGTTTTGTGGGGGAGTTGCAATCCCAGGGCAGCAAAAGTGAGGGAGAAAGGAAGTAAGGTTGGAAGGAATGGAGGCAAACAAGGAACAAGTTGGGTCACTCCTTCGTAAAGAGACACTTTACAAAGTGTGTAAATAGCCTCATCTATAAAGGAACCATCTCCAGATGCACTCCCTGAGCACTATACTGCAGAACAGTCCATTGTTGGGAGGGATGGAGAAGAGATTGATGTGCCTTCTTCATTCATCAGTTTGTCCCACAGAGTTAACTCCCGCAAACTTCCATGACGTCATCTGGCCCCTTCAGTATGTGAAGACAGATGTGTTTAACCTGTGCCATAGTGTTTCGCCCAAGACTCTGGACATTGGCCTCAGGCTGTATAGTGTGAGACTGGCAGGGAGCAGACTTCAGGCGAGACACAAGCAGTAAAGGCCCAGGAGGTGGTGAGGCCAAGCGGATCTGAGATGGCACATAGAATGTGTTCAACACAAGGTTCATGTTTTCAATTAGGACTTTTCAAAAACAAATATTAGGCTGGGCATGGTGGCTCACACCTGTAATCCCAACACTTTGGAAGGTCGAGGCAGAAGGATCACTTGAGGTCGGGAGTTTAAGACCAGCCTGGCCAACATGGTGAAACCCCATCTCCACTAAAAATACAAAAATTAGCCAAGCATAGTAGCATGTGCCTATAATCCCAGCTACTTGGGAGGCTGAGGCAGGAGAATCGCTTGAGCCCGGGAGGCAGATGCTGCAGTGAGCCAAGATTGTTCTACCACACTCCAGCCTGGGAAACAGAGCAAGACCTTGTCTCAAAAAATAAAAAATAAAAATAAAAACAACTATTAATACTAGCCCAGCACTTGGCACAGTGTAGGCCCTTGATACACATTGGTTTGTGAATAAATGAATATGTGCAAGGCATCGTGCTAGGAACTTTGGATATAATAACAAGAAAAGCATAGATTTCAGACACATAGTCACTCAAAAGCTCTGGGGTCAGTTAGTTCATTTTGAGGGGAACTCAGCTATGCTGAGGGCAGACTGGACTTTGGAAACTTGCAGTCCTAATTTGGGTTCCATGGTATAATCACTTAAACATGTCCAGATAGTGGAATTTTGGGGGGTGCCTGAGGAGCAGAAAATTATTTGCAAGGCATTACATAATGAATATATGATATCTATATCTGTGGAGATACATATACGATATTGCAGATGGCATATCATTCACACCTTTTTGAGATTTTATTATTAAAATATTAAACCACAACCACTCACTCTTACAACCACTGTAGTTACACAGCACTTATATGTCCCAAGCCCTGTTCTGAGTATTTTGCCCATGTTAACTCTTCATTTAATTGTCACAACACTTTTGAGATAGTGCATCACCCAACAGGTGGTCTTCTTAGACTCTACCAGATGTTCAGACTTACAAAGTGACCACAGGCCACCAGCCTGGTGAGAAGGATGTAAGACAGGAAACACAGCTCACCCCAGGGCAACTCCAGACAGTTCCCTTCAATGGCAGTTTTGAAATCGTCCATCAGCTCAGGTTCAGCGAAAAAAGATCCACAGGGGGTAAGTGCAGGATTTACTCTGGCCTAGAAGCCTCATTCTCCACCAGACCAGAGCAGTTTCAGGTTTCAGAAAAAGTGAGTGGAAAGTACAGAAATTTCCCATATACCCCCAGCACACAGAATCCCCTGTTTTTATGTTAATGTCTTCCATTAGTGTGATATATTGCTTTACTTGATGAAACAATGTTAATAGATTATTATTAACTAAAAGTTCATGGTTTACAATAGGATTCTGCGTGTTGTACATTCTACAGATTTTTGACAGATGTAACCAGTATTATAGTATACAGAAGAGTGTCACTGCCCTAAAAATTCCTTGTGCCACACCTATACATCCTTCTGATCCCCCTCCCTCAGCAGCCACCGATCTTTTTGCTGTCTCTACAGTTTTGCATTTTCCAAAGTGTCATCTAGTTAGAATCATATAGCCTTTTCAGAATGGCTTCTCTCACTTAGTGATATGCATTTAATACCACTGCATGTCTTTTCATGATGTGATAGCTCACTTCTTTTTAGTGCTGAATAATATTTTATTGTCGGGATGTACCATGGTTTATTTATCCACTCACCTATTACAGGACTCACCTATTATAGGACAGCTGCTGCCAAGTTTTGGCAACTACGAATAAAGCTGCTGTAAACATCTGTGTCCAGGTTTTTGTGTGGAGGTTTTGTGGAGTTTTCAACTCATTTGGGTAAGTACAAGGGAGTATGATTGCTCGATTATATGTTAATCTCTCCTATAGAAATTGTTTCCTTTTCCTATTTCTATATTTAAAAAGTTTTAAAAGTATGAAATGAGACATATGAGACATATGTGTGTGTGTATATATATATATATATATATATGAAGAACTTGTATAGGTACAGGTACAAGGATCCTGCAAAACACAGGCCCAGTTACCAGGGTCACCATACTCATGGCAGCCCAAAGCAGGGTATCCCCATCACATACTTACAATTCACTTCTAATTCCCCAAGTTCAGATGCAATTTACTGATTAGGGCTCATTCTTATAATAAACAGTGATGCTAGTGATATAGTTAACACTTCTACTTTTTCCAGGCTACCGAGACAGAACTGCATAGTCAACCAATGTTCAAGTCTCCCAGAGGAATAGTAGGTTTTGTTAAACCCTTTGTTTACAAATAGGTGCTTTCATTATCCTTATTTTTCCAATGAAGAAACTGATGCACAGACTGTCAGGTAACTTACCAAGATCACATAGTTCAAGATCACAGAACCAGACTCAGGCATTTGGCTCCAGGATCTATGCTCATAAGTGCCACATTGTACTGCCTCAAGCTTTATTTTCTTTTCTTACAACGGAGGTAGTGTTTATATAAATAGGTCCTGGATTAATACCCCTGGAATATTAAATGACAAACCTGTGGCCACTAAATTTGCTATAATGCTGATTTTATCTAAGGTCTTCTCTATTTCTGTGCCCTGGGGGAAATTTTTCAAAGCCCCTAATTTCCATGGGGTGGGGAAGTCCCCAGGATTTCTGGGAACTTATCCCCTCTCACCCAGTCCCCTGCACTAGAACTTACTGTCTCCACTTTCTTACAAAAATTCTGATGCAGAATTTGGCTGGTTTTTCATGAGATTTGATTTTCAAGAGAAATGCAATCACCTCAAACTTTTTGTCAAATTTTTTGAATGTTCATGGGGTCATGGAGAGGAGTTACCCTGTGCAGTTATAATATTCCACTGAACATGGCATTTCTTCATGTCCCTTGTTCTCTCTTTCCTCTCTCTCCCTTCTCCCTCAGCCCCACTCTAGTTGCAAACACATTTCTCCGTGTCTTCCTTCCTTCCTCAGAAGACCTACAGAGATTTATTTCTCTTCATAGGCTTTTCAAGGCTTTACCCATAAGAAAGGTGAGCTCCCCCACCCCCACCCCAAGAAGAATCTACATACCATTTGCCATATAGCATTTTTCTTTCTCATTATACTGTGATAGAGTTAGCTGCTCAGTAGTTAGCTCTAATAAGGCTCTTGGGGACTCTATCCGATACCAGCGATGTCATCGTCAGAAATGTGTTACTAAATACCTTTGTTTAGTGTCTATCACATTCTTATTTTCTACTTTTAATTTTCCTTTCAGTGCGGCCAACTAAATGGTAGAGAGAGCAGTAGCAATTTTGTAATTGTTATTTAGCTGGTATCACACTTTTCTTGTAAACCTCAAACTCTGCAGCCCAAGAATCATTTTATCCAGTTGCTCTACTCTGTGTCATCGAATGCTCATTAAGTCTGGACATAAAGGATCTTCATTTACAATACCTGTCTTTGTTAATATTTGGCCAAAGCTGCAGTTGGCAAACGAACAGACTGAAACATTCCTTCTCTCATTCTTTTACTAATATTTTCAAATTTCCCATGTTAGGCACTTTAGGTCAGAACTAAAATTTCCTGTAAGACCTTGTATTCACTAGGTTTTGGTTCAATTCAACTCTGCAAGCATTCTGAATGCCTTCTTTGCAAGGCACCATGCTAGGTAATGGGAGAAGTGCCAAGATGACTGTTGGTTTGTCATTGACCTGAAGAAAGCCTAGTAGGACAGGAAACATGAACCCAAATAACTATGACATAAGGTAGAGTGTAACCACTCTAAGAGAAAGGCGCAGATCTTGTGTTATGGGATTTTAAGAGGAAAGAGTGATCACATCCAGTTGGAAAGATCAGGAGATAGCATTAGGTTTGTCTTTAACTACCAAGTAGAATCTTGGGAGACTGCTGTGATGAGGAGCATATTCAACAAAAGCAAGTGCCTAGAAGTGAGAAAATAAGGGATGCAGTGAGACATCAGCAGGATGGGCTTGGTGTGATAAGTGGGAAAGATAGGGCATATTTGAAGGATGCTGTCTGTAACCACGTGCAGTGTGGAAAATCTGCCTTAAAATAGTGAAAATAGTTGAGGCTGGAAAACCTTCCAGCCTTAAAGTTACAAGCAGTCTCACCCTCTGGGGTGAAGGCTAGAATTTACCATTGGGGCCAAACTGCTAAGTCAGTTTTTTACAAACATTGTTTCAATGGGCCTTTTAATTATGTCGGTGTAAGGGCAAGTACTCACTATTTTTCTTAAAGAAAGCCAAAATGCAGTGCAGTAACCCAAATGCAAATGCTCCGGACGGTCTATTTGGTAGTGTAAATTGGGAATGTCTTAAGCTCAATTATGTTCCTGCAGAGGTATAAATTTTTTCCCTCAATCTAGATTTAGAATTTATGTCTGAAAAATGCTGGTTGTTCTTGGGAGATGTGTTTATAGGTTCTTGTCCAGCATTTGTTTATAGGACATCAGGAATGAAAACAGGGCTACATTAGGGTTCATGTGAAAGACCATTCTGCACTTCACCGCATGCTGGAGAAAAGGCTGTAAAGGAATTGCATCTGGCTGGGGGCTGTGCTTCCAGGCTGCTTCTGGTTGTCCCACATTGCTGTTACGTAAGACCGTACAGTCTAACTTTAGTCAGTGTGGTCTGGGAGGACTGGACTTGCTGAGTCACAGAAGCCTAATTCTTCAGAGGTGGGTTATCAGGTAGAGGGAGAAGAGTCTTTAGAGTTAGTCTTCCTGGGAAGAAAATCCTTCCAAATCAGGAAACAAAGTGGTCACTGGCTGGGGTAGAGAATGATGTTTTCCCCTCTCCAGGCCTGGGATCTGTTGGATCCGAATTGTCTAGCATGGACGTCGCGGGAGCACATGTGCTAGAGTGAGTCCACCCCTCTACATGGAGGCAGGCCAGTGTTAAGGCAGAAAACCCTCTATTTAAAGACTCTCAGATGGTGATTTAGGATGTGGGCTTGAAGAGTAGCAATGTTTAGCAGCAGTGTGACAGTATTCTTTGTATTACACTTGTGTTAACCTCAAGCCCTGAAGTTTTATGTAAAAGCCACAGCCTGGCCTGAGGTGTGCTGCGGGGAATGAAGAAGCACCCATCTAATGGTCATGGGGCTGCAGTGCACTTTCTCTGAGGCATGAGAGGATTGAGCAGAGATAGTTGGACTTTCTTTTGCAATGGAGGCGCACAGTGGCCACCACATGGAAAGCAGGGACAGCACCAGAGAGAAGAACCAGAGAGACCTGCTCCAGATCGCACATGAGGCAGTGTCCAGGAACTCCACGAAAAACTTGGCAAAATACCCAGCCAAACCCAGCTGAAGGACATTCTACAGACATGCTGGTACCCTTCAGGAATATCCATTTCATCAAAGGAACAGAGAGGGTGAGGACTATTCCAAGGACAAGGACATGAGAGGCATGACAACAAAATTGAAGAGTGTGATCCTGGACTGGTTCTTGGATCAAAAAAATAAATGCTCTAGAGGACATTTAATTATTGGGATAATTGGTGAAATTGTCGAATGAGGTGTATGTTGGGTAATAGAAATGTGTATTGCTGTTAAATTTCCTGAATTTGATTACTGAATTATGGTTATGTAAGAGAAAGTTATTGTCCTTAGGAGACATTTAGAAGTATGATCAGGTATTTAGGAGTGAAAGGTCGGGGTCATATTGTGTGAAAGTTATTTTCAAATGGTTTAGCTAGAAAGTTAATAATGGTTGTGTGTGTGTGTGTGTGTGTGTGTGCGTGTGTGTGTGTGTGTGCATAGAAAGAGAGAGAGAGGCAAATGTGGCACTAAAGAACAATAATTTCATGAGTAATGACTCAATGCATGATAGTTTATTATCAAAAGTGTGACTTTAGTATAGAAAGTAGACTTTATTTACATGCATCAGATGGTACATCTTGGTAAGGCCTGCACCATACACATCATGTTTATAATCCTTAACATTCAGAGGCACTTTGATAATCAGGCATAGCATGTAATAATGCATCTCTTTTTCTCCATCTTGTAATGGTGATTTAGATGTAGAACTTTCTAATTGCTTGTTCTTATGTTATGATGGAAAACGGATGGTTTGTTTGGCATGATTGCTTCACTTGCTACCCTGAAAATAAATTGACTTCAATCATTTTTGGTATCCCTAACACCTAGCAATGTCCTCCCAATGGTGGTTAACAAACAAATATACTGCATGGATTGAATAGCTGTATAAATAGCATGTAAAGGGGGCAATGAAGTACCACCACGTTAAGAGATACACAGCATGGGCATCTCCTGATGAGGTCAGTGGACAGATGCCATCTAGAAACATCTTTCCATTTGTGTGCGGTAGTATCCTCTTTAATCCAGATTCACAGCTGACTTTAGACCTGGTTTCTCTATGACTTGGAGCACTCTAGTCTTATTCCTTCCTAGTAAGGGATCTCAGCAAATGACTCTCCTTCTGAGCACTCCTTGTTTTTGGCATTTGCTAAATCCATTAGTTCAGTTACAACCCTGGAGTAGGTGGAAATTTTGACCTTCACCATCCAGTTTATTCCCTAAATCAGACTATCAAGTTAGAGACCACATTGAGTCATATGTCAAGCCTATTACAAATTATTGACCAAAACACAGAATTCTTGGCTGGAAAGAGAAAACTATCAAACCTTCCTGGTTGGCAATGTATCCAGTGGGAGACACATGTTGTAGGCAGAATAGGCAGAGTAGTATGGGTACATGTTAGCCAAAGCCAGAAAAGAGTATCTGTCCATTTTAGGGACTATAGACATTTTTTTGCTTTTCTTCCTTTTGAGGTTGCCACAAATATGCACATAATTCAAAATTCCTTAAGTATCAGGGAGTATTTTTTAACTTACTCTCCTCCCAGTATTCTTACATTATTAAAATTACATCTTAAATACGATTTAGGTTTTTCTTTAATTTTTATTTTTTTTTAATTTTTACAGTCACATAGTAGGTACATTTTTATGGGGTACATGAGATACTTTGATATAGGCATACAATGTGCAATAATCACATCAGAGCAAATGGGGTATCTATCTAAGTATTTATTATTTCTTTGTGTTATGAGCATTCCAGTTACACTCTTTTAGTTATTTTTAAATGTACAATAAGTTATTGTTGACTGTAGTTATCTTGTTGAATGAAGATCAAACACTAGATCTTTATTCATCCTGTCTAACTATATTTTTTGTACCCATTAATTATTCCCATTTCCCTCTCCCTCCCAAAATGTGATTTGATTAATGAATAAACAAATGAGATTCTAGACCAAGAAGTGCTCAGTTCTAAGTGTGTTACTCCAATGTATTATTGATTTAAGTATGACCATCCATTTCTGTAAAGGAAAACATTAAGGGCAATAAGCGTAGTAGTTCATATTCAGAGATGAATAATATGGCAGGCATAAATTCATACCTGGCAGTTGGTAAAAAGTTAATGGCTAAAAAGAAAAAACAGTCATTTTCTATTTCACCTTGTGTTTTCTCCCTAGGTAGTGATTATCAGATTGTAAAAGCTAAAACAAAGGCTTTTGTTAAGCCTTGGATGAGAGAGAATTTTATGAGAACCCCTGGCTGCCAGAAACACTGACATTATTGAGCCACTATCTGAAATTATTGTGAACAAGAAGATAAGTGTTGGCTGAGGGTGGGCAAATGGGAGATAGTGAGTAATAGGAAGACATTGTTAATACATTTATTCAACAAAAGCTTATTGAGATCTTTCCTATAAAGAGAAATTAGACACGGTTGCCAGAGAAGGGAGACACTCAACAGATAATATAGTAAAAATTTGGAAGGTGCAATGATACTGATTTGTATAGGACATTACCAGGCAACCAGAGCTGTTGTTATCAGCATGGGTTTACAAGTCAGGTTAGAGGATGGTGCTGGCTCTGCCACTTACAAGCTATGTGGAGCTGGAAAAATAATTAAACTACTGTGGCCTTCATCCTCCATCTGGGAGTAAAATCAACTCCATAGGCTTGTGGTAGAAATTCAATGAGATAATATAAGTAAAGCACTTAACACAATGCCTAGCATAGAGGACACACTCAATAAAATAATAAACTGGGAGTTATTATTATATCTATATAGTATGTCTTGGTGATGTTAATGCTGGACAAAATTCAAAAACTGATTGTCAAATAGTGCTTTTGTTCAGCATCTAAAAAGAAAACATGTGACCACTGACAGCTATAATGGGTTCATTAATAAATCAGCTACAATTAACCTCATTTCTTTTTCGACATGGTTATCTCCACACCTACTTATTAGCAAGTCATATAAAAAGAGGTAAGTAAACAAAGTGCTAGTGGGTTTAGTAGGGCACACAGCAAAGTCTCATCAACTACTCCATGAAGTGCGTGGGAAACCCAGGGGCCAGTGATGAACAGCCACATGGATCTGCATGTGGTTGATTGTTCTCACCAAAGGGGGATGTAAACCTGGAGAGCAATGGATAGGACCACTGTGCTACCATTCTAGTTCAAAAATTTCATGGACAAGTTGGAAAAGAGCACTGATTTTGTTTGGTTCTGTGTCCCCACCCAAATCTCTTGTCAAATTATAATTCCCAATGTTGAAGAAAAGACCTGGTAGGGGGTGATTAAATCATGGGAGCAGATTTCCCCCTTGCTGTTCTCATGATGGAGTTCTCACGAGATCTGGTTGTTCGAAAGTGTGTAGTGCCTGCCCCTTTGCTTGCTCTCTCCCACTGGTCATATGAAGATGTGCTTACTTCCCCTTTGCCTTCAGCCATGACTGTAAGTTTCCCGAGATCTCCCCAGCAATGCGTCCTTAAAGCCTGAAGAACCATGAACTATTTAAACCTCTTTTCCTTGTAAGTTACCCAATCTCAGGTAGTTCTTTGTAGCAATGTGAGAATGGGCTAATATAAACACTGATGGCAGTCCAACAAAATATGATTTCTCATTAGATAAAATAAGTCATCTGTCTCATGATGGATTGAGGACCCAAAAGGACCTCTCTCTACAGACCAGAAAAATGGGTCTAGGCATTTGAATTTTTTTCTGAATTTAATTTTCAATATAGATGTGGCTATCATAGACTACATGGTCTGATTTCACAGAGAATACAATAAAGTGTAAGTGTTCTGCTACATACTAAAAGCAAGGAAATGTTAGACTACCCATCTAACCATATATGTAGGGATGTTTTCCTTCTATAGAAAGGGAGGACTTGGCACAGTGGCTCATCACTGTAATCCCAACACTTTGGGAGGCCGAGGCATTAGGATCACTTAAGGCCAGGAGTTCAAGATCAGCCTGGGCAACACGGCAAGGCCCCATCTCTACAAAAGATAAAAATAAAAAATTATCCAGGTGTGGTGGTATGCACCTATAGTCCCATCTACTAAGGAGGCTGATGCAGGAGGACTGCTTGAACCCAGCCCAGGAGTTCAAGGCTTCAGTGAACTATGATCATGCCACTGCACTCCAGCCGGGGTGACAGAACAAGACCCTATCAGAAAAGAAAAAAAGAAAGAAAGAAAGAGAGAGAAAAAAAGAAAGAAAAAATGAGAGAGGAGGAAGGAAGGAAAGAAAGAGTGAGAAAGAGAGAAAAGAAAGGAAGGAGGGAAGGAGGGAGGGAAGGAAGGAAAAAGAAAAAAGAAAGAAAAAAGGAGGAAGGGAGGAAAGAAAGGAGGGAGGGAGAGAGAAAGAAAAAAGAAAGAAGGAAAGAAAAAAGAAAAAAGCAAACAAGTAAGCAAAAAAAGAAGAGAGATATAGCATTGTAAATCATACAGCTTGTGACTGTGTAACGCTAAATATGTATATGACATAATAAGAATTAAACTCAGTTGCTTGATGTCTCAGTTTTATCATTTTGATAAATAGCTGAAACTGACGTATGGTGACAAAATATAAGCTTTCTCTGATTTTTCTGATAAGCTTATGTATTATATTACAAGCCTATATATATATATTATAAGCTTATCAGATTATAAACAGATTTCGACCTCAAAATTAAAAGTATTTTCCTTTCCTAAAACAATATTCAAACTTTTTTTTAGCATTTTATAAAATTGATGTATATGTTTGCATAGCATTATGCCTTAATAATACATATTTGACTTCTGCCTCCATGGAGTTCTTATAGGTTATGTTGAGTCAAAAATACAGTGTGTTGTCTCAATGGAGAATATAACATGTACTTAAGTGAGCAAGTGCTTGTTGTAATCTTTCTACTCCTTGGAACTTCAATCACAGCCTTTCCAGATCTGAAAAAGCCAAGTGAATCTATATGATAATCTATGTGCAAGCTACCCAAGGGGGCATACTTCTGGAATACATTAGTCCCTCCTTGCGTGATGTTGACTTTGTAAGGGAAAATAACTGATTAGGCAGCAACCTGATGCCTCATAATTCAGAACCAGCAGTGATCAACTTTGTTGCGCTCACATGAAACTTGTACTGGGTAGAAGAGTAGTGTCCTCCCATCCCCCAAATTCATTTCTTTTCCAGAACCTTGGAAAGTGACCTTACTTGGAAAAAGGGTCTTGTATTAGCACATGCTCATGCTGCTATAAGAACTGCCTGAGACTGAGTAATTTAAAAAGGCAAGAGGTTTAATTGATTTGGAGTACCACAGGGCTTGGAAAGTCTCAGGAAACTTACAGTCATGGCAGAAGGTGAAGCAAACATGTCCTTCTTCACATGGCAGCAGAAAGGAGAAGTGCAGAGTGAAGAGGAGAAAACACCCTTAGAAGAACATCAGCTCTCATGAGAACTCACTTACTATCACAAGAACAGCAGGGGGAACCACCTCCATGATTTAATCACCTTCTACGAGGTCCCTCCCCCAGTATATGGGGATTATAATTCAGATTACAATTCAAGATGAAACTTTGGGTGGGGACACAGCCAAACCATATCATTCCACCTTCTGGCCCCTCCCAAATCTCATATCCTCACTTTTCAAAACACAATCATGCCTTTCCAACAGTCTCCCAAAGTCTGAACTCATTCCAGCATTAACCCAAAGTCCAAGTCCAAAGTCTCATGTGAGACACAGCAAGTCCTTTCTACCTATGAGCCTATAAAATCAAAAGTAAGTTAGTTACTTCCAAGATACAATGAGGGTACAGGCATCAGGTAAATATACCTGTTCCAGATGGGACAAATTGACCAAAATAAAGAGGCTATAGGCCCCATGCAAGTCTGAAATCCAACAGGGCAGTCATTAAACCTTAAAGTTCCAAAATGTTCTCCTTTGACTCCATGTCTCACATCCAGGTCACGCTGATGCAAGATGTGGGCTACCATGGCCTTAGGCAGCTCTGCCCTTGTGGCTTTACAGGGTACAGCCCCACTCTGGACTGCTTTCATGAGCTGATGTTGAGTGTCTGTGCATTTTCCAGGTGCATGGTGCAAGCTATTGGTGAATCTACCATTCTGGGGTCTGGAGGATGGTGACCCTCTTCTCACAGCCACACTGGGCAGTGCCCCAGTAGGGACGCTTTGTGGGGTCTCCAACCCCACATTTCCCTTCTGCACTGCCCTAGCAGAGGTTCTTCATGAGGGCTCCGCCCCTGCAGCAAACTTCTGCCTGGACATCCAGGCATTTCCATACACCCTTTGAAATCTAGGCAGAGGTTCCCAAACCTTAATTCCTGACTTCTGTGCATCTGCAGGCTCAACACCATGTGGAAGCCACTAAGGCTTGGGGCTCATATGCTCTGAAGCAATGACCCAAGCTGTACCTTGGCCTCTTTTAGCCACATTAGAATACAGTTCACCAAGTCCCAAGACTGTAGGAAACAGCAAGGCCCTGGGCCTGGCCCACAAAACCATTTCTCCCTCCTAGGCCTCTGGGCCTGTGATGGGAGGGGCTGCCTCAAAGGCCTCTGACATGCCCTGGAGACATTTTCCCTATTGTCTTGGCAATTAACATTTGGCTCCTTGTTACTTATGCAAATTCTGCAGCTGACTTAAATTTCTCCTCAGAAAATGAGTTGGTTTTTTTTATTGCATTGTCAGGCTGCAAATTTTTGAAAGTTTGTGCTCTGTTTCCTTTTTAAACGTAAGTTCCAATTCCAAACCATATCTTTGGAAATAGATAAAATGAAATGATTTTTATGAGCACCCAAGTCACCTCTTGAATGCTTTGCTGCTTAGAAATTTCTTCTGCCAGATATGCTAAACCATCTATCTCAAGTTCAAAGTTCCGCAGATGTCTAGGCCAGGGGAAAAGTGCCATCAGTATCTTTGCTAAAGCATGTCAAGAGTCATCTTTATTTCAGTTCTCAACAAGTTCCTCATCTCCACCTGTGACCATCTCAGCCTGGACTTCCTTGTCCATATTGCTATCAGCATTTTGGTCAAAGCCATTCAACAAGTTTCCAGGAAGTTGCAAGCTTTCCGACATCTTCCTATCTTCTAAGCCCTCCAACTCTCTAGAAAGTTCCAAGCTTTCCCATATTGTTCTGTCTTTTTCTGAACCTCCAAACTGTTCCAACCTCTGCCTGTTACCTGATTCTAAAGTCAATTCCACATTTTCAGGTATCCTTATATTAGCACCCCACTCCCTTGGGACCAATTTACTGTATTAGTCCATTCTCACACTGCTATAAGGACGTACCCATGAGTGGGTAATTTATAAAAGAAAGAGATTTGATTGACCCAAGGTACAGCTTGGGTCATTGCTTGGGTCACATTTATGCAGGGCTGGGGAGGCCTCAGGAAACATACAATCATGGTGAATGGGGAAGCAAACATGTCCTTCTTCACATAGCAGCAGGAAGGAGAAGTGCAGAGCAAAGCAGGAAAAGGCCCCTTATAAAAAACCATCAGATCTTGTCAGAACTCACTCACTATCATGAGAACAGCATTAGGGAATTGCCCCCATTATCCAATCACCTCCCACAAGGTCCTTCCCCCAACACATGGGGATTTTAATTTGGATTACAGTTCAAGATGAGCTTTTGGGTAGGGACACAGCCAAACCATATCAGGTCTTTACAGATATAACTACTTAAGTCAAAGTGAATTCATACTGGAGTAGGATGACCCCTAAATCCAATCTAACTGGCGTCCTCATAAGAAGAGGAGAAGAGACACAGACACATACAGAGGGATGATGATGTGAAAACACAGAAACACACAAGGAGAACGCCATTCAATGACACAGGCAGACATTGGTGTGATGGATTTACAAACCAAGGAACACAAGAATTGCCAACAATCTAGAAGCTAAGAAAATGGCATGGAACAGATTCTTCCCTAGAGCACTAGAGAGGGCATGGCTCTGCCAGCACCTTGAGCCCTGCCTCCCTTTGGCTGGCTAGTCTTCAGATAGAGTTGCTCTTCCTGCCCCCTACACTTTGCTCTCCTTTTGATAGTCAAAGTGACCTTTCTAAAAATGTAAATATTATTTTGTCATTCCTCTGGGTAAAACACATCAATTGCTTCCCCAATGCCTTCAGGATAAATCCCTAACTTCCCAGTGTGGGATTTTCTGGTCTGTCCCCAGCTCACCTCACCTCGGGCCAATCTTCCCCCCATAACTTCTTGTACAGTCATGCTACATTTCCAGGTACTCCTGCTCATTCTCCCATAGGCCTTTGTGCCTTTATTCCCTTTGTCTGGAGCATTTTTTCTCCTCTCCCTCCCTAGTGCATCCCAACATTCCTTCTCCTGGCTAACGCTCTTCAGTCTTGGTTTAGACAACTCTTCCCAGGAGGCTTTCCCTGCCCCTCCTAAGTGCTCTCTGTGAACTTGATGCTTCGTCCAACATTGTTCATCATGCTGTGTTGCAATTGCTTGTTTATTTGTATAGCAAGCAGGAATTTTACTCTTCATTACTCAGGTGCAAACAAAATGTCACATTCCATTATTCCTAAAATTAAAACTAAATGTGCTCCTAATTCTCAGCCTCTTGACTCATAAGAATTTAATCTGTGGGCTCCCTCCCGACCCCACACCCTCATGAGATCACCCAAGAATTCTGAATTTATGCAACATGAGAAAACTGTTTCTCCACAGAAAATTGATGCTGCAGTTGCATGCTGGATTGGTTTAGTGGTTCTCTGGCAAACTCAGGGACCACTCCACCCCTACCCCAGCAATCCTCTCCACCAGTTACAGAAAGACCACAGGACCCTCGAAGATGCTCAAAGCCCCAGCATGTATTGGCCAGTCTGGACTGACTTTCCACTAAGGCAGAGATTCACCCCACCTTACACACTCCACTCCTCAACACTCAGCAACCCCTCAAACTCCTTACCTTCCTTCTGCCCAGGGAAACCTCTACTTCTTCCCTTCTCCATGCATGCACACACAGCTAGGCACTCTTGTCTTTCCAATTTAAGTCTCTTTTCCAGGTCCTGAGTCAAATCGTAATATTCCTCCTCACCCAATTAGAAGCAGAAAAGCGTTTACCACCACCTTAGATAGGTTGGGTATAAGACGAGTGAGCGCTATAGACACTATGTAGGGCTCTCCATCTGCTGGGAAATTGAAAAACATCTTGACCCTCATTACTCCACAGCCCCCATCCATCTACCTCCTATCCAACCACCTTGTGAATTAAAGCAGCAAAACAAAAGCAAAACAAATAACAAGACACCAGTTACATTTGTAAAATTGCTCAAATGATTACATTGTTTTTCTTCCTCACTAAAAGTAAAGTTTCCCGAAGCGAGAGAATGCTCTGTTGTATTGGCTATATAGTCAGTGTTTTAACCATTACTCTGTACTGGTAGACAACAAACTATCTTTAGAAAATGGACAAACTTGCTAATAATTAAATAGCATAGAGTAGAGGTAAAACAGCATAGAATTAGAGTTGGGTTTGAACACATCTCCTGATATGTATAAACCTGTGACTTTAATATACCTGGAATGTTTGACAACTAGAGAGCATCATTTTTAAAAACATCTTCTCCTCTATACAACAAAATTATTTTCTGTGCATTCAGGTCACAATTAGTAAATGATCATTATTTTCTTGATTAATGTTTATGTTTAAAATAATTAAGTATTTTATTTATTTATTTATTTAGAGACTGGCTCTTGCTCTGTCACCCAGGCTAGAGTGCATGGCATAATCATAGTTCACTGCAGCCTCAAACTCCTGAGCTCAAGTGGTTTCCCTGCCTTGGCTTCCCAAAGTGCTGGGATTACAAGTATGAGCCACCATGCCCAGCCCAGTTAACCATTTTAAAAAGTAAATTTTAACTCTAAAGATATTCAAAGTTAGTCCGACATTTCAGGAATTAATTAAAATTTGTGCATACTTAACAAAAAAATTGCACATCACAGTTGATAGCTGTCACTGCTTTAAATCTTAAAGGACAAAGCCTCCAAATTGTTCCCACAGAGTGATAAAATTAGAGTGACTCAAGTTCTGTTCTTTGTCTTTATAATCACACACTATCATTGTTTATTTTGAA
This sequence comes from Trachypithecus francoisi, assembly GCF_009764315.1. Taxonomy (NCBI): domain Eukaryota; kingdom Metazoa; phylum Chordata; class Mammalia; order Primates; family Cercopithecidae; genus Trachypithecus; species Trachypithecus francoisi. Next base: position 21,376,873 of record NW_022681472.1, on the reverse strand, counting down.
TCTAATGTTTAAACACAGGAATATGTAGTACCACAGGGGTTCAAGACATGAATTGCACCTAAAGTAAGCTCAGAAACTTTTAAACCATAATAAACTTATTCTCTAAATGAATAGTGGCTGACTCTGACTCCATAACTGGGAGTTCTAGGCATTAACTTCCATGTAGAATCAAATATTTATTAAAGGAAAAGTATATCTTAAAGTTTACTGTTTTTGAGGCATACAGTACATTACTAAAATTCGACAGTACTCCCAATTGCTTAAAAATTAGCAACTTAGGCAAAAAAAAATTTTTTGAGGGGGAGGAGTATTTTCAATGACATTTAGAATGGCTAACACATTATGATTTAAACACACGCAACACACACTCATAGCACACTACTCACCACAGTCAAAGGGAGGAAGCAACTCATGAATCCACTGGTGGATGAATGGATAAATAAAATGTGTTGTATACATATAAGGGAATATTATTCAGCCTTTAAAAAGGAAGAAAATTTCTGGTACATGCTTCAGCATGGATAAGCCTTAAGAACATTATGCTTATCCAGGAATTGAATTCAACTCTGCACAAAGCGGACCTAATAGACATCTACAGAGCTCTCGACCCCAAATCAACAGAATATACATTCTTCTCAGCACCACATCGCACTTACTCCAAAATTGACCACATAATTGGAAGTAAAGCACTCCTCAGCAAATGTAAAAGAACAGAAATTATAACAAACTGTCTCTCAGACCACAGTGCAATCAAACTAGAACTCAGGACTAAGAAACTCACTAAAAACCGCTCAACTGCATGGAAACTGAACAACCTCCTGAATGACTACTGGGTACATAACAAAATGAAGGCAGAAATAAAGATGTTCTTTGAAACCAATGAGAACAAAGATACAACATACCAGAATCTCTGGGACACATTTAAAGCAGTGTGTAGAGGGAAATTTATAGCACTAAATGCCCACAAGCGACAGCAGAAAAGATCTAAAATTGACACCCTAATATCACAACTAAAAGAACTAGAGAAGCAAGAGCAAATACATTCAAAAGCTAGCAGAAGGCAAGAAATAACTAAGATCAGAGCAGAACTGAAGCAGATAGAGACACAAAAAATCCTCCAAAAAATCAATGAATCCAGGAGCTGGTTTTTTGAAAAGATCAACAAAATTGATAGACCAATAGCAAGACTAATAAAGAAGAAAAGAGAGAAGAATCAAATAGATGCAATAAAAAATGATAAAGGGGATATCACCACCGACCCCAGAGAAATACAAGCTACCATCAGAGAATACTATAAACACCTCTACACAAATAAACTAGACAACCTAGAAGAAATGGATAATTTCCTGGACACTTACACTCTCCCAAGACTAAACCAGGAAGAAGTTGAACCCCTGAATAGACCAATAACAGGCTCTTAAATTGAGGCAATAATTAATAGCCTACCAACCAAAAAAAGTCCAGGACCAGACAGATTCACAGCCGAATTCTACCAGAGGTACAAGAAGGAGTTGGTACCATTCCTTCTGAAACTATCCAATCAATAGAAAAAAGAGGGAATCCTCCCTAACTCATTTATGAGGGCAACATCATCCTGATACCAAAGCCTGACAGAGATACACAAAAAAAGAGAATTTTAGACCATATCCTGATGAACATTGATGCAAAAAATCCTCAATAAAATACTGGCAAACCAAATCCAGCAGCACATCAAAAAGCTTATCCACCATGATTAAGTGGGCTTCATCCCTGGGATGCAAGGCTGGTTCGACATACACAAATCAATAAATGTAATCCAGCATATAAACAGAACCAAAGACAAAAACCACATGATTATCTCAATAGATGCAGAAAAGGCCTTCGACAAAATTCAACAGCCCTTCATGCTAAAAACTCTCAATAAATTCGGTATTGATGGAATATATCTCAAAATAATAAGAGCTATTTATGACAAACCCACAGCCAATATCATACTGAATGGCAAAAACTGGAAGCATTCCCTTTGAAAACTGACACAAGACAGGGATGCCCTCTCTCACCACTCCTATTCAACATAGTGTTGGAAGTTCTGGCCAGGGCAATCAGGCAAGAGAAAGAAATTAAGGGTATTCAGTTAGGAAAAGAAGAAGTCAAATTGTCCCTGTTTGCAGATGACACGATTGTATATTTAGAAAACCCCATTGTCTCAGCCCAAAATCTCCTTAAGCTGATAAGCAACTTCAGCAAAGTCTCAGCAAAATCAGTGTGCAAAAATCACAAGCATTCCTCTACACCAGTAACAGACAAGCAGAGAGCCAAATCATAAATGAACTCCCATTCACAATAGCTTCAAACAGAATAAAATACCTAGGAATCCAACTCACAAGGGATGTAAAGGATCTCTTCAAGGAGAACTACAAACCACTGCTCAGTGAAATAAAAGAGGACACAAACAAATGGAAGAACATCCCATGTTCATGGATAGGAAGAATCAATATTGTGAAATGGCCATACTGCCCAAGGTAATTTATAGATTCAATGCCATCCCCATTAAGCTACCAATGACTTTCTTCACAGAACTGGAAAAAACTACTTTAAAGTTCATGTGGAACCAAAAAAGACCCTGCATTGCCAAGACAATCTTAAGCCAAAAGAACAAAGCTGGAGGCATCACACTACCTGACTTCAAACTGTACTACAAGGCTACCGTAACCAAAACAGCATGGAACTGGTACCAAAACAGAGATATAGACCAATGGAACAGAACAGAGCCCTCAGAAATAATACCATACATCTATAGCCATCTGATCTTTTACAAACCTGACAAAAACAAGAAATGGGGAACGGATTCCATATTTAATAAATGGTGCTGGGAAAATTGGCTAGCCATAAGTAGAAAGCTGAAACTATCCTTTCCTTACTCCTTATATGAAAATTAATTCAAGATGGATTAGAGACTTAAATGTTAGACCTAAAACCATAAAAACCCTAGAAGAAAACCTAGGGAATACCATTCAGGACATAGGCATGGGCAAGGACTTCATGTCTAAAACACCAAAAGCAATGGCAACAAAAGCCAAAATTGAGAAATGGGATCTAATTAAACTAAAGAGCTTCTGCATAGCAAAAGAAACTACCATCAGAGTGAACAGGCAACCTATAGAATGGGAGAAAATTTTTGCAATCTACTCACCTGACAAAGGGCTAATATCCAGAACCTATAAAGAACGCAATCAAATTTACAAGAAAAAAACAAACAACCCCATCAAAAAGTGGGCAAAGGATATGAACAGACACTTCTCAAAAGAAGACATTCATACAGCCAACAGACACATGAAAAAATGCTCATCATCACTCGCCATCAGAGAAATGCAAATCAAAATCGCAATGAGATACCATCTCACACCAGTCAGAATGGCAATCATTAAAAAATCAGGAAACAGGCCGGGCGCGGTGGCTCAAGCCTGTAATCCCAGCACTTTGGGAGGCCGAGACGGGTGGATCACGAGGTCAGGAGATCGAGACCATCCTGGCTAACACGGTGAAACGCCGTCTCTACTAAAAATACAAAAAAACTAGCTGGGCGAGGTGGCAGGCGCCTGTAGTCCCAGCTACTCGGGAGGCTGAGGCAGGAGAATGGCGTAAACCCGGGAGGCGGAGCTTGCAGTGAGCTGAGATCCGGCCACTGCACTCCAGTCCGGGAGACAGAGCGAGACTCTGCCTCAAAAAAAAAAAAAAATCAGGAAACAGCAGGTGCTGGAGATGATGTGGAGAAATAGGAACACTTTTACACTGTTGGTGGGACTGTCAACTAGTTCATCCATTGTGGAAAACAGTGTGGTGATTCCTTAAGGATCTAGAACTAGAAATACCATTTGACCCATCCATCCCATTACTGGGGATATACCCAAAGGATTATAAGTCATGCTGCTATAAAGACACATGCACACGTATGTTTACTGTGGCACTATTCACAATAGCAAAGACTTGGAATCAACCCACATGTCCATCAGTGACAGACTGGATTAAGAAAATGTGGCACATATACACCATGGAATACTATGCAGCCATAAAAAAGGATGAGTTCGTGTCCTTTGTAAGGACATGGAGGCAGCTGGAAACCATCATTCTCAGCAAACTATCGTAAGAACAGAAAACCAAATACCACATGTTCTCACTCATAGGTGGGAATTGAACAATGAGATCACTTGAACACAGGAAGGGGAACATCACACACCGGGTGCCATTGTGGGGAGGTAGGGGGAGGGATAGCATTAGGAGATATACCTAATGTAAATGACAAGTTAATGGGTGCAGCACACCAACATGGCACATGTATACATATGTAACAAACCTGCACGTTGTGCACATGTACCCTAGAACTTAAAGTATAATAATAATAATAAAAAAGAACATTATGCTAAGTGAAATAAGCCAGATACAAACGGACAAATATGATACCAATTATATGAGACATCTATGGTGGTTTTCAGGTAATAGAGGAGGGAGAATGGGAAGTTACCGTGTAATGGGTACAGACTTTCAGTGTGGGATAATAAAAAGAACTCTGCACATGGATGGTGGTAATGGAAGCACAACAATAGGAATGCCCTTAATCCACTGACCTATACACTTAAAATGGTTAAGATGGAAAATTTTATGTCATATATTTTTGATCAAATTTTGTAAATGCTTTTTAAAAAAGCAGTGTGATGTTTAGTTAGTTTTACTATTATTTTTAAATTTTCTACAGACATTATACCTCCTTATTGCCTGAACTCAAGGCTGTCCACACCCATACCCACCTACTGGTGTTCGCCTAGATTTGGATCAAGTTACTTAACTTCTTGGAGTCTCAGTTTTCTTACTTGCAAAGTAGAGATAATTTCTTCAAGGAATTATTGAAAGAATTAAATTACTGCCCTTGGCATATAGTAAATGCTTTGCAATGTTTTGTTGTTGTAGTCATACTTAAATGATTTTTAGGTGCCCTAATATCAATTAAACCAAAGAAGTTATTTTTTAAAAATTGGTTGAACTAGAAACTGGCATCATGATAAATGAATGATATTTTAGGAGAGAATTCTGACAGTATGTAATCAAGTGCAGTGTGTCATTTAGACCCACTATCTATTTCACTTTGGTGAACATTAGTTTTATGAGGACCCAGGCCCATCCCAAGGCTTCTACTAATCACCCAACCTCAAGCAAGCATCCTGACCATCCTTGACATCAATAGGAGTCAGCCCTGTTGTTTTAAGATGCTTTCTTAGACTAAATAGCACCTGAGTGTCAAGGAACCTGGAGGGTACTGAGCCATAAAACCAGCAACCTGAACAACATCTTCTTGATCTGCCTCTAATCTCTTGACAAACTTTGGAGGTTGAAAGTAAGAGTGGAGAGGTATCAACAGTGTTTAATCTTTAAGCCTTCATCTCTGTAAAGTTATAAAGATAATTTTTACCATAATTTTTTAATGGAATCTATTAATTCTCAGAGGTAGCTCCTGCTTCTGCATCATGAAGGAAGTTGCACTTGTTCCCGCAGAAACAGGATATCATTGACCACATGTGACAAGACAACACAGCAAGGAAATGGAGCACCTTTGGTAAGTGCACTAGATCAGCTACTGCTACAAAAGTTGAAAAAGAATAACAAGAAAGAATTTAAAAGCTGATATATATGTACAGAGCACACAACAAACAAAATAATTACTGCAGCTTTCAGTTCCAAAATGACTAGAAACTTAATATCCTTTTGATTTTAATATTCCTTGGTTGTAGGGAATAATTTTTTCTCACCCCAGGATAATAGGCAAGCTATTTAAAACATTAAATTCCATTATAAATGATGACTACTGATGGGGATCCTGGGATCTGGTTGCGGTCATTATCACCAGAATTTTATAGGAAAATTATTTTTTTCTAAAGAGAAATTTTTTTTTAAATATTGAGACCTATTATTCAAAAGAAAGCAAAGACAAGTGATGTAAAGAGGATTAGATTCTTATTTGACACACTATAAATAAATAATCCACAGGGACTACAGGCAGAAGTTTTTGGACTGAAGGTCATTTTAGAAGGCTGCCATTTGAATGACGAAGTGGGGTTTTTCAGCCCATCTCCACCAAAAACACACATCATTTTTCCTAAATCCTGGTGGAGGTGTAGGGGGGAATTTTTGAAGTGTAACTCAAGTTCGAATAGACAGAAATCATGTGATCTTAATTAGGTACAGGAGTCTTACTAACAAGAAGAAAGCGAAGGAAGAAAGGCAGGAAAGAAGAGTGGGGAGAGAGAAGGAGAGAAAGAAAGAGAGGGAGAGACATTGAAAGAGACCTAAACTACATTTTTAATCTTTTCTATTCAAATTTTGGTCCAAGAACTGCAGCGTAGCATCACCCAGAGCTCGACAGAAGCCCAGGCTCTCAGCTATCCCCATCCCCCACCCTCCAGCCAAGACCTGGGAGTCAGCGCCTGCATTTTCGCAAGCTCCCCAGGTGGTCTGTAGCAGACTGAAGTACCAGTAGCACTGTCTTTCAGCACTATGCCAACGCCAGACAGTGACAGGGACTCAACCACACTCTGCCCCACATAAGGAGGTTGACAGAACCCAGAGAGGGCCCAGGGATGGGCCCCAGGCCAGGCATTTGGGGAAACACAACAGGAGGCACAGCCCAGGGATCTGAGACTGTGCCCAGCGACCTGGCTGGAAAGCAATCCCAAATCTTTCCCACTCTGAGGACTCTGTGTGGTTAGAAATAATCTCTGAAAGCCAAAGGGCTAATTGACACATTCCCCGTGTGCCTGTCTGGCTATCAGGGACGCCTCTTTGTTGTGAATTCTGTCACTTCCTGTCACAAGAGGGCTTTGGAACTGAAGTTATTCTTGAGAGCATCAGGTAAAATTTTTGAATTAAAATAAAACCAGTTGGCCAGGCGCAGTGGCTCCCGCCTGTAATCCCAGTACTTCGGGAGGCCAAGGCGGGAGGATCACCTGAGGTCAGGAGTTTGAGACCACCGTGGCCAATATGGCGAAACCCCGTCTCTACTAAAAATACAAAAGTTAGCCGGCATGGCAGCTCGTGCCTGTAATCCCAGCTACTTGGGAGGCTGACGCAGGAGAATCTCTTGAATCCAGCAGGCGGAGGTTGCAGTGAGCCGAGATGGCGCCACTGCACTCCAGCCTGGCGACAGAGTGAGACTCCGTCTCAAAAATAAATAAATAAAACCAGTTGACAAAGGAAGCTGTGCTGAAGTAATAAAGATTTTATAATAGGAAGGAGCACATGAGAGGGCTCCTGACTTCTTGAGATGCGACTGTCACCAAAGAATAGGCGGGACTTTATCAGAGGCAGAGCCCCTGCTGGCTACTCCAAGAGGCAGGTCTACCTCAAATCCTGAACTCAAAAACCTACTAGTGAGTGCTGAGTACCTCCTCCAGCAGCCTCATACAGGGAGATGCCAGGAAGAACCAACAAGCCCTGCCCATCCTAGTGGACACAGCTATTATTCCACTGGTAATCCATTTAGACCCCAAAAAAGGAAAATAGTAGAGGACCGTGAAAAGAATGATTCTTCAGCAGTTGTATTCCCAATCCAACACTCTGTTACAGCCAAGATAAATAAACTGAAGTTCTGCTGGACAAGAAACGATATCAGTACAACCTAAAATCATTTGCCAGAAAATATGAAAATATAGAATCCTCCCTTTTCTGGAGGGTGGTCTTGAAGTCTCTCACCAGAAGAACGTATGCCCAGAGCGGGGACAATGGAGCCCACTGAGCAATGCAAGTTGGGCTTTATTGTCCAAGTAACCACACCTGCGGAATGGGACATGCTTTGTTTGCCCTAACCCAGGGCCAGATTTTTTTTTAGTTAGAAAAAAAAATGGTTTTAAGTAAGAATGTTATGCAAGGGATAGAGTGGCGGGAATCGTAGAGGAAGATCACGTCCAACAACCACAGTACACCACAAGTTCTTGGAACCTGCTGCTGCCTTCATATTTGGCACTAACCAGCCTATTGTCCTGTCTAGACAAGTGCTACAGGCTGAGTAAACAGGGAATTGCTGCATAAAGGCTCTATTCATCCAGAATGAAAAATGTGTCAATGTGCAGCCTTTTAGAGTCCAAGGGGGCCTTTGTACAGAGAAAGAACTATTTACAGTCACTTTGGTTTTCAATTAGTATTCACTTATTAATGTTACAAAATTTAAAACCCATCTGCCTTAAATTTTAAGTGCAATTTACAAAGCATTTTATTTTATTTGAAATTCTAATAAAAGATGAGTCACTTTCAGTTATTATTTTATTAATACCTGATTAACTTAAGCTGAACAGGCTAAATTCCTTTTTTTTTTTTTTTTTTTTTTGAGACGGAGTCTCGCTCTGTCACCCAGGCTGGAGTGCAGTGGCCGGATCTCAGCTCACTGCAAGCTCCGCCTCCCGGGTTTATGCCATTCTCCTGCCTCAGCCTCCCGAGTAGCTGGGACTACAGGCGCCCACCACCTCGCCCGGCTAGTTTTTTGTATATTTAGTAGAGACGGGGTTTCACCATGTTAGCCAGGATGGTCTCGATCTCCTGACCTCGTGATCCGCCCGTCTCAGCCTCCCAAAGTGCTGGGATTACAGGCTTGAGCCACCGCGCCCGGCCTAAATTCCTTTTAATAGCCATTACCATTTACAAAGTTAGTTAATTCCTCAAGTTCTTAGTCATTTTCATAAGTATTTTAACTATATTTGCAAATTTCACATGTTTAAGTTTCTCTTCTAGGAGTTCAGATGCTTAAAGGGTAAACTAAACATTCCTTACAAGCACTACAATTTTATAATCTAATAAATTAGACTATAGGTAGATAGATATTGATATAGATATATTAATGCACCACATAATGACCACATACACTAACGGTGGTCATCCCATAAGATTAAAATGGAGTTGAAAAATTCCTATTGCCTAGTATTATCCTAGCCATCGTAATGTCATAAGGCAACACATTACTTGCGTGTTCGTGGTGATGCTGGGGTAAACAAACCTACTGAGCTACCAGTCCTATAAAAGTCTAGCATATACAATTCTGTACAGTAGATAATACTTGATAATGATAATAAATAACTGTTAATGATTTACATATTTACTATATTTTTACTGCTATTTTAGAGTGTGCTCCTTCTACTTAGAAAAATAAGAAACTTAACTGTAAAACAGCCTCGCGCAGGTCCTTCAGGAGGTATCCAGAAGTTGTTGTTATCACAGGAGGTGACAGTTCTATGTGTTATTGCCCCCAAAGACCTTCTAGTGGGACAAGATGTGGAGGTAGATGACCATGATATTGATGACCCTGACCCTGTGTAGGCCTAGGCTAATGTGTGTGTTTGTTTCTTAGTTTTTAACAAAAAAGTTTAAAAAGTAAAATAAGTTTTAATTTTAAAAGCCTAAAGAATAAGAATATAAAGAAAGAAAATATTTTCATACAGCTGTACAATGTGTTTGGGTTTTAAGCTGTGTTATTACAAAAGAATAAAAAGTTAAAAACATTTAAAGGTTTTTAAAGTAAAAAAGTTACTGAATGGGACATGCTTTGTTTGCCCTAATCCAAGGCCAGATTTTAGTAAGCTAAAATTAATTTTTTATTGAAGAAGGAAAATTTTAAAAAATAAATTTAGGGTAGCCCAAGTGTATAGCATTTATAGAATCTACAATAGTATACAGTAACATCCTATGCCTTCCCATTCACTCACAACTCACTCACTGACTCATCCAGAACAACTTCCAGTCCTGCAAGCTCCATTCATGGTAAGTGTCCTATACAAATGTACCATTGTTTATCTTTTATACCATATTTTAATTGTATCTTTTCTATGTTTAAAGATGTTTAGATACACAAATACTTACCATTGTGTCATAATTGACTCCAGTATTCAGTACAGTAATGTGCTGTATAGGCTTGTAGCCTAGGAGCAACAGGCCATACCATCTAGCCTAGGTGTGTAGTAGGGTCTGCCATCTAGGTTTGTGTAAGTACACTCAATGATGTTCGCACAATGAGGACATCACCTAACAATGCATTTCTCAGAAAATATCTCCCTTGTTAGTTCAACCATTGTGGAAGACGGTGTGGTGATTCCTCAAGAATCTAGAACCAGAAATACCATTTGACCCAGCAATCCCATTACCGGATATATAGCCAACGGATTATAAATCATTCTACTATAAAGACACATGCACACGTGTGTTTATTGCAGAACTATTTACAATAGCAAAGACTTGGAACCAATCCAAATACCCATCAATGATAGACTGGATAAAAAAATGTGGCACATATACACCATGGAATACTACGCAGTCATAAAAAAGAATGAGTTCATGTCCTTTGCAGGGACATGGATGAAGCTGGAAACCATCATTCTCAGCAAACTAACACAGGAACAGAAAACCAAACACTGTGTTCTCACTCATAAATGGGAGCTGAACAATGAAAACACAGGGAGGGGAACATCACACACTGGGGCGTATCAGGGGTGGGAAGAAAAGGGAGGGAGAGCATTAGGACAAATACCTAATGCATATGTAGCTTAAAACCTAAATGAGGTTGACAGGTGCAGCAAACCACCATAGCACATGTGTATCTATGTAATAAACCTGCACGTTCTGCACTTGTATCCCAGAACTTAAAGTATAATAAAATAAACTTAAAAGAAAAAAGAAAATATCCCCATTATTAAAAGCAATTCATAATATTAGCCAAATTCTTATGCCTATCAACTTAGAATTATGTCTGAAATTAGTAATGTAGGTAAAACCAAAATCACAGAGGTAATCTGTCAGCTTCTCCTTAAGGATTATACTTTAAATAACAAGTATAGGAGATTACCCCCAATGCTTACCTATTCTTGAACTTTACACAAAAATATTATTTGTGGGTTGGTTATTTTATTATATTTAAATTTATCTAAAACTCCATATAGTTGAGAAGACACCATTCTGGACAGAGGTGGAGTTGTAACATCCCAGGCAATTAATGAGATTGTGCTGACCGTGACTATGACCACGAGATGGTTGATTATCAATTATGTATTCAAGGCAGGATGCAAGCCCTAAGCATACATGCTTACAAAGGGAACAGCTGTGGCAAGAGACAATCTAAGACTGCATTTTTCAGGTGGGCTCAGTTTTATAATACTTATTCCCTGGGTTTGTTTCACCTTCACCTTATTTTTTTCACAGTTATAGCTTGATTTTGGTGGATGGAATTCTACAAACCACCTTTTCCCTCCCTTCTTAACCCTGGTGGAATTAAACTAATCCCTTTATTGCATGATGAGTCTGCATTCTTTTTAGATGTTTCTCAGACCACAGCTCTCAAGCCCTCTGAATGTCATCCCTTGGATCGTGAATTCCTCTCAAATTCTCCACGGGGCTCTGTGACCCCAATTCTAAAAGCCATACTTATGACAAAATGTTACACCAACCCATTAATACACTCTAAATAAAACCTCTGAATACCTGCAGGCAGATCACTAGAGAGGTTAAGAACACAAATCTGCACCATATACCAGCTCTGTGGCCTTGAGCTGTGTGGCGTAAGGAATGCCAACCCTAAATGTTTAAGCCTATGTTCCTCAGGTTTTCTGTTACTGGTTTCTAGACACAATTCTAGTTTAAACAGGCAAGTTACTTAGTCTATGCCTCAATTTCCTCATGTATGAAATAAATATAATAATGGTCTCTACCTCATTAGATTGCAAAGATTCATCTCAAATAATAAGAGAAGAATCTAGTACATTGTAAATACTCAGGGATGCCTACCATTGTCATGGTGATCACCAGCATCATGACAGGCACAAGACTGAGGATGACAAGTGTGGAAAGGATATGCAGTATAATTATGCTTACCTACTGCCAAAAGTAGACCAAATACGGGTCTCCACTATTTAATTCATACAAATATACCAGTTGTTATAACTAATGTAATTAAAATGCATTCGTTCTTCTACCAGAACGTAAGTGAATTGTGTAAACTTTGCTCAAATGTTGCTATTTTCCCAAAACTGCTGTAGTCTTCTGGGAGGGCGTGTCAGTACACAGATGCTGGAAGTTTGCACATACTAAAGGAGTGTATTTCATTTTCATTTTATTTTTCATTATATTAATACATATACGGTAAAGAAAATGTGTAAAAGAAGTAAGAGATTAATTGTTAAGACTTTGCTTATTTTCTTTCTGTTTTTTCTCTTTTAATACATAAAATGCATATATCAAAAACTCATACTATGTGATATACAAAATTGGGACACAATGAAATATTTTTCAATTGTACTTTTGTCAGTTGTTATATGGCCATTCTCTCATGTCAGTTGTTGTTTTGACCATTCTCACATGAAAAGATACTCTATATCCTTAGCCATCAGGGAAATGCAAGTCACAGTCACAATATGATACCATTTCATAGTCACTAGGATGGCTATAACAAAAAAAATACAGGTAGCAAGTGTTGGCAAGGATGTGGAAAAATTGAAATCTCTGTTCACTGGTAGTGGGAATGTAAAATAGTGCAACCACTTTGGAAAACAGTCTGACAATTCCTTAATGTTTAAACAGAATTACCATATGGCCCAACTGTTCAGCTTCTACATATATACCCAAGAGAACTGAAAGCATGTCTGCATGAAACTCTGACATGAATGTTCATAGCAGCATTATTGATTGTAGCCCAAAAAGTGGAAACGATCCAAATGTCCATAAGCTGATAAATGGATAAACTAAAAGTGGTCTATCTATACAGCGAAATATGATTCAGTTTCTGCAATTTGGCATAAAAGTCACAACTGCTTCCTTTTAAAGATATTTCCAATTCCTTCTTCTCACAAGAAGAACAAGAAACAGAAACTTACATTCCATCTCTGATGAATCTAGGAAACATCTGTAACCCCCAAACCACACTATATTGGGGGGAAATTGGATGGAGGAATGGTAAATGACTTAGCAGAACAGAGGTAGGTCAAATCTAAGTGCCTGCAGAGGTGATGGCAGCCAGAAGCAAGCCGATCAACCCATAGGATCCCAGAGTGGCTCAGAAAGTGGAGACATCAGCACTGTACAAAGTAAGGGTAAGTAGATATCAATAACCAGGAGATTATCTCAAAATGTGTAAAAGGAAAAATTGAGTCTCATATCCTCATTCCCATTTCTCTTAGCCTGGTGACCACCCCTCTGGAAAAATTTGAACCAGAGAGGATATTAACAAAGAGAACAGAGACATGAAGTGCTAGAGTGAAAACAGGATTTTAGGTGAAAGCCTGAATACTAAAGCTCAAGAACCCTGCCAGCCCCCTTCCTCTGTCCAGCTCAAAACATGAGTGGCCAAGTTTATATTTTCCAGCAGGGGACTGAAAGATTTGAAACTGACCACACACACCAAAGTCTTTTAGCTATTGACATATGAGATCCACAGTGAGAAAGCAGGCTGAACACCCCTCTACAGCAGAATTTCTCAGCCTGAGCACTGTTGATGTTTTCGACCAGATAATCCTTTGTTGTTGGGGGCTCTCCTGTGCCTTGTAGGATGTTTAGTGGCATCCTTGACCTCTGCCCATTAGATACCAGTAGTATTCTTTGCCCAGTAATGACAGTCAAAGATGCCTGGGGTGCGGACACCAGGCACAAAATTACCTTTAGTTGAGAACCACCATCCTACCATAAAGCTCATCAGTATGCCAGCCCTCCACAAGGAGTTTCTAATAGCTTTATAGCATATCATCAGTTCTTTGACCATAGTCTGTGACACAAAAGACAGAGACCAAAACAAAAATAAACTGTAACTAATATCCTCAGACAAATTAAAAAATATTTTGCATATTCAAACAAAAACTGTATTCTATGCAATAGAAACAGAGAAAAAGAAAATATTTATTTATTTATTTATTTATTTTTTCTGGAGACAGAGTCTTGCTCTGTCACCCAGGCTGGAGTGCAGTGGAGCCATCTCAGTTCGCTGCAACCTCCGCCTCCTGGGTTCAAGCGATTCTCCTGCCTCAGCCGCCTGGGTTGCTGGGGTTACAGACACCTGCCACCACACCCGGCGAGTTTTTGTATTTTTAGTAGAGACAGGGTTTCCCCTTGTTGACTAGGGTTGTCTCAAACTCATGACCTTGTGATCTGCCTGCCTTGTCCTCCCAGAGTGCTGGAACTGCAGGGGAGAGCCACTGTGTCTGGCCCGAAAATACTCTTAAAAATAAAAGTATCAAAATAATTTTAAAAATTCAACAGAAGGGTGAGAAAAAAAATGAAACAAATCTCACCAAAAGTAAAACAAGACAAAGATTGAACATAAAACATGAAAGTATTAGAGTACCAGCTCTAAAAGATTGACATCTAACCAATAAGGTTTCTAGGAGGAAAAGGGGAAAATAAAGGGGAAAAGTTATCAAATACTTCAAAAACATTGTCCAAAACTGAAGAACAGGAATTTCTAGATATTAGTGACTACATGCCTAGTAAAATAGATTTTTGAAAAAAATACACATATCAAGTTCATTTTATCAAAGTTTAGGAGAAAAAAGGATTCTAAAACCCTCCAGAGAGGAAAAGCAGAAATACACAAAAGACTGGGAATCAGAATGACATTAAGCTTTTCCATAGCAACATTAAAACCAAGGAGACAATGGATAAATGCATTCAAAACTCTTCAGGTAAATAATTTGTATCCAGCATTTCTATTTGTCAATCAAGATATTTAGGATAAGTACGGAGTAGTAAAATCAACCACAGAGTGGCCATTGTTAAAAGGAAAACCTGGCTGGGCTTGGTGGGTCACACCTGTAATCCCAGAACTTTGGGAGGCTGAGGAAGGCAGATCACAAGGTCAGGAGTTCGAGACCAGCCTGACCAACATGGTCAAACCCTGTCTTTACTAAAAATACAAAAATTAGCCGGGCATTGGTGGCCCGGGCCTATAATCCCAACTACTCAGGAGGCTGAGGAAGGAGAATCGCTTGAACCCTGGAGGTGGAGGTTGCAGTGAGCCGAGATAGTGCCACTGCACTCCAGCCTGGGTGACAGGGCAAGATTCCATCTCAAAAAAAAAAAAAAAAAAGGAAAACCTTAGACAAGTTTTCTTTTTGTTTGTTTTTCTTTTTTGACAGAGTCTTACTCTGTCGCCTAGGCTGGAGGGCAGTGGTGCAATCTCAGCTCACTGCAACCTACACTTCCTTGGTTCAAGCGATTCTTGTGCCTCAGTCCCCAAGTAGCTAGGAATACAGGTGCGTGCCACCATGCCCAGCTAATTTTTATATTTTATATGGGTTTCCACCACGTTGGTCAGGCTGGCCTCAAACTCCTGGTCTCAAGTGATCTGCCCACCTCAGCCTCCCAAAGTGCTGGGATTCCAGGCGTGAGCCACCAAGCCTGGCTGTACTTGGCCTTATTCAACCACCAGTGATTGAAGCTCAGCTGCTGTAATTGACTGAGACAGTTGTTTGTCACAAGAGTATACTCCTAAGTTAGACTTTCAGTTAGTTTAAGTAATAAACTAGGTTGCAGTTCATTACATAAGGACTAGAGTATGGAGGCATCCTTAGGCCAAATTTAGCTTCGTTTAACACCATGTATTCAAAGAAAACTAAGAAAATTAAGAAAAGTTCTAACAACTGCAGGAAAAATGGGAAAGGAAAGGTAATCACAGTACATTTTTTGGTTCTACATTGAATAATATTTTCATAGTCAAAACAGGAAACACTGAATATAGAGCAGGCAAAAATATGCTATATAATATCAAGAGGGTGAAGGGAGGAGAGAAAAAGAGTGTAAGAGAGATAAAAATCCTCATTTGTCATAAAAAATGACAGCAAAATTCCATTTCTGATAATATGGTGGCTGTATGCTGAAAACAGTGGACAGTCCTGGATAAAAGATAAAGCATCTTTGTAAAAGCATTAAATAACTGATAAGGAAGAAAAGAGTTATCAGGTGGGGTGCAGTGGCTCACACCTGTAATCCCAGCACTTTGGGAGGCTGAGGCATGTGGATCACCTGAGGTCGGAAGTTCAAGACTGGCCTGGCCAACATGGTGAAACCCTGTCTCTACTAAATACAGAAAAATTAGCTGGTCGTGGTGGCATGCACCTTAATCCCAGCTACTCAGGAGGCTGAGGCAGGAGAATTGCTTGAACCCAGGAGACAGAGGTTGCAGTGAGCCAAGATTGCACCACTGCCCTCCAGCCTGGGCAACAGAGCAAGATTCCATCTCAAAAAAAAAAAAAGTTCTCAGGCCAATGACACTGGAACTCAAGAGACAAGTGGAGCTGCTCACTTTTGCTGTGAGGGTCTTTGCTGAACTTGATGAGCTGGACCTTCAGTTTTCAAGGACTTAGGGTGTA
This sequence comes from Trachypithecus francoisi, assembly GCF_009764315.1. NCBI lineage: Eukaryota > Metazoa > Chordata > Mammalia > Primates > Cercopithecidae > Trachypithecus > Trachypithecus francoisi. The sequence goes on along the minus strand of NW_022681472.1, from coordinate 21,360,518 downwards.
GGGATGAAGAGCTAAAGCCCAGGTTCTAGCCAAGGTAAGTCCAATTGGCGTTCCTTCTCCATAAGTCTGGGACATTAAAAAGCTATACCCTCAGAATAACGGTAAAGTAGAAATAAACCTGCATTCTCTTTTCCCAGGGACTGCAAAGAGAATCATTTATTTTGAATCTCAACAATGAACAGAATGAGTGTATTCTTTAGATCCCAGCAGGAAACTGCACAACTCAACAAGGGAATTGAACAGAGTTTAATAAGAAGCCTATTTATAAAGGTATGGTCAGGGTTTAGGGAATCCAACAAAAGATGGGGCAGAATCATGGTGCTGGCTGTGTGTAAACGCATCGTTGCCAGAATCCAGAGAAAGCAAACTACTTGAAGAGGGCTGCCTGAGAACACAGCCAATCTACAGCCACCATCAAGGAGAAAGCTGGGGGCTCCACTTTCTTCCTGCACTCTCATGTCCTGTAGGTACCTCTGTGTTCCACATTGTGCACATTTGAAAGCAGGATCAGACTTCCGGTGAAGCTGGGTAAAGACCAACTACTGTGAATCCGCACAGGAGCCAATTCTCACGCACAGCCAAGAAGCCCCCACACAGAAGGCTTCATTGAAGGCTGCTGCCTCCTGGGTCCAGAATCAGATTCAGTACACACTTGACTTCAAATTTTATGATTGCCTTTAGGAAGTTCCTACCTGAGACATGCTTCTAACATGCAGCTGTTTTGTAAAGAAGAGATCATTGACATCTTGAAACTAAAAATTGATCCACTCTGGTTTTCAGTTTTGTCCTCTTACCTAGAATTTCTTTACTCATGTGCTACTAGGCAGTTATCTCATTAAAAATAGTCATTAGTTATAATCATTATACCTTTATAACATACAATATAAAGTCATCTGAAGATATTTTGAACGATTGGTATTTTTTCCACTAAGGGAAAAGGAGGATAATTTCCTCCATTCTTTACCTGTATTTTACCTCTCTCATCTGTTTTCCTAACCTGGACTCTCTCTGTAGTCCTGATAGCCAACTGAATTTCTAAACATAAACAAGTCCCTGTAACAAGTGTTCCACTAATAATCAAATACATAAGGCAATTTGATATTTGCATTTATAAAAATGAAGTTAGGTTTGTACACTCTACACAAAAGAATTCCAGATAAATTAAATGAACACAGAATAACTTCATAATCCTAAAATGGGAGAGGCATTCCTGAATAAGATGGGTGGGGGTGGGGCGAACCCAGAATCCATGGTTTTTTTTCCATGTGCCATGTAAATTTTATCCACCAGGCATTATTGGCAAAGTGCCTGGGGTTGGGACATTTCTCTCTTTTTTTTTTTTTTTTTTTTGAGACAAAGTCTTGCTGTAACACCCAGGCTAGAGTGCAATGGCACGATCACAGCTCACTGCAACCTCCGCCTCCCAGGTTCAAGCAATTATCCTGCCCCAGCCTCCCGAGTAGCTGGGACTACAGGCATCCACCACTACGCCCAGCTAATTTTTGTATTTTTAGTAGAGACGGGGTTTCACTGTATTGGCCAGGCTGGTCTTGAAGGGGTTGGGACATTTCTAAGGGCCTATGAGCTGTTTCACACATAAAAATAAAAATAATACTGCCTCCAATTTTTTTAAAATTTTTTAATTTTTGTGGGTACATAATAGACGTATATATTTATAGGGTACATGAGATACTTTTGATACAAGCATGCAATATGTAATAATTACATCATGGTTAAAAATGGGATATCCATCCCCTCAAACATTTATCCTTTCTGTTACAAACATCCAATTATATTATTTTATTTTTAAATGTACGACTAAATTATTATTGACTATAGTTACCCTGTTATACTATCAAATACTAGGTCCTGACCAGGCACAGTGGCTCACACCTGCAATCCCAGCACTTTGGGAGGCCGAGGTAAGTGGATCACCTGAGGTCAGGAGTCTGAGACCAGCCTGGTCAACATGGAGAAACCCCATCTCTACTAAAAATACAAAAATTAGCTGAGTGTGGTGGCAGGTGCCTGTAATTCTGCTACTCGGAGGCTGAGTCAGGAGAATCACTTGAACTCGGGAGGTGGATGTTGCAGTAAGCTGAGATCGTGCCACTGCACTCCAGCCTGGGCAACAGAGTGAGACTCCATCTCAAAGGAAAAAAACATTCGGTCCTACTCATTCTTTCTATTTTTCTGTACCCATTAACCATCCCCGCTTCCTCCCCACCTCACTTCCAATACCTTTCCTAGCCTCTGGTAACCATTCTTCTACTCTCTATCTCCAGGGATTCAATTGTTTTCATTTTTAGCTCCCCAAAATAGGTGAGAACATGCAATGTCTGTCTGTCTGTGCCTGGCTGATTTCACTTAACATAGTGACCTCCAGTTCAATCCATGTTGTTGCAAATGACAGGATTGCATTCTTTTTAATGGTTGAATAGTACTTCATTGTGTATATGTACCAATTTTCTTTTCCATTCATCTCTTCATGGATGTTTAGGTTGCTTCCAAATCTTGGCTATTGTGAAAAGTGCTGAAACAAACGTGGGAGCCCAGGTATCTCTTTGACATACTGATTTCCTTCATTTTGAGTACAGACCCAGCAGTGAGATTCTGGGTTGTATGGTAGCTCTATTTTTAATTTCTTGAGGAACCTCCAAACTGTTCTTTGAAGTGATTGTACTAATTTACTCTCCCACCAACAGTGTATGAGGATTCTCTGTTCTCCACATTCTGGCCACCATATGTTATTGCCTGTCTTTTGGATATAAGCCATTTTAACTGGGGTGAGATGATATCTCATTGTAGTTTTGATTTGCATTTCTCTGATAATCAATGATTTTGAGCACCTTTTCATATGCCTGTTTGCCATTTGTATGCCTCCTTTTGAGAAATGTCTATTCAGATCTTCTGCCAATTTTTATTTTTATTTTTATTTTATTTTATTTTTTGAGGGAGAGTCTTGCTCTGTCACTCAGACTGGAGTGCAGGGGTATGATTTCGGCTCACTGCAACCTCCCCCTCCTAGGTTCAGGCAATTCTAATGTATCAGCCTCCCAAGTAGCTGAGATTACAGGTGTGCACCACCATGACTGGCAATGTTTGTATTTTTAGTAGAGATGGGGTTTCGTTATGTTGGCCAGGCCGGTCTTGACCTCCTGGCCTCAAGTGATCTGCCCACCTCAGCCTCCCAAAATGCTGAGATTACAGGCATGAGCCACCACACCCAGCCTCTATTGCCGATTTTTAATTGGATTATTAGATATTTTTCCCATTGAGTTGAGTTCCTTATATATTCTGGTTATTAATCTCTTATCAGATTAGTCGTTTCTTTTCATTTTTCTTTTAAATTAATTAAAAAAAATTTTTTTTTTTTGAGATGGAGTCTCACTCTGTCGCCCAGGCTGGAGTGCAGTGGCAAGATCTTGGCTCACTGCAAGCTCCACCTCCTGAGTTCACGCCATTCTCCTACCTCAGTCTCCCAAGTAGCTGGGACTACAGGTGCCTGCCACCACACCTGGCTAATTTTTTTTTTTGTATTTTTTAGTAGAGACTCGGTTTCACTGTGTTAGCCAGGATGGTCTCAATCTCCCGACCTCGTGATCCACCTGCCTCGGCCTCCCGAAGGGCTGGGATTACAGGCGTGAGTCACCATGCTTGGCCCAGATGGGTAGTTTCAAATATCTTCTCCCATTCTGTGGGTTGTCTCTTCACTTTGTTGATTGTTTCCTTTGTGTGTGAAGCTTTTTAACTTGATGTGATCTTATTTGTCCATTTTTGGTTTGGTTGCCTGTGCATGTGGGGTATTACTCAAGAAACCTTTGCCTAGACCAGTGTCTCAGAGAGTTCACCCTGTGTTTTCTTGTACTAGTTTCATGGTTGAGGTCTTCAATTTAAAGCCTTAATCCATTTTGATTTTATTTTTGTATGTGATGAGAAATAGGGGTCTAGATTCATTCTTCTGCATATGGATATTCAGTTTTCCCAGCAAAATTTAATGAAGAGACTGATTTTCTCCCAATATGTGTTCTTGGCACTTTTATTAAAAATGAGTTCACTGTAGATATATATATTTGTTTCTGGGTTCTCTATTCTATTCCATTGATCTATGTGTCTGTTTTTATGTCAATATCGTACTGTTTTGGTTACTATAGATAGCTCTGTAGTATAATTTGAAGTCAGGCAATGTGATTTCTCTATTTATATTCTTTTTGGTCAAAATAGCTTTGGATATTCTGCATCTTTTGTTCCTCTATATAAATTTTAGGATTATTTTTTCTATCTCTGTGAAGAATGTCATTAGTATTTTGATAGGGGTTGCATTGAATCTGTAGATTGCTTTGGGTCACGTGGACATTTTAAAAATATTGATTCTTCCAATCCACAAAGATGACATTGCTTTCCATTTTTTGGTGTTCTCTTCAATTCCTTTCTTTAGTGTTTTATAGCTTTCACTATAGAGTTTTTTCTCTTACTTGTTTAATTCCTAGTTATTTAATTTTACTTGTGGATATTGTAAATGGGACTACATTTTTTTTTTTCAGATAGTTCACTGTTGGCATATAGAAACACTGCTGGGTTTTGTAGGTTGATTTTTGTATTCTGCAACTTTACTGAATTTGTTTTTCAGTTCTAATAGTTTTTTCGTGGAGTCTTTAGGTTTTTCCAATATAAGATTGTATCATCTGCAAACAAAAATAATTTAACTTCTTCTCTTCAAATTTGGATGCTCTTTATTTCTTTCTCTTTGTTGATTGCTCCAGCCAGGACCTCTAGTACTATGTTGAATAACAGTGGTGAAAGTGGGCATCCTTCTCATGTTCCAGATCTTAGAGGAAAGGTTTTCAGGTTTTCTCCATTCAGTATGATACTAGCTGTGTCTGTTACATATAGCTATGATTATGTTGAGGTATGTTCCTTCTAAACCCAGATTTTTAAGAGTTTTTATCGAGAAGTGATGTTGAATTTTATCAAATGTCTTTTCAGTATCAATTAAAATGATTATATGATTTTTTGTCCTTCATTCTGTTGATATGATGTATCACATTTATTGATTTGTGTATATTGAACCATCCTTGCATCTCTGGGATAAATCTCACTTGATTATGATGAATCATCTTTCTAATGCATTGTTGAATTCAGTTTGCTAGTATTTTGTTGAGGATTTTTGCATCGATATTCATCAGAGATACTGGACTATAATTTTCTTTTTTAGATTTGTCTTTGTCTGGTATTGGTATCAGCATCATACTGGCCTCACATAATGAGTTTAGAAGTATTCCCTCATCCTCTATTTTTTAAAATAATTTGAGTAGAATTGGCATTATTTAAATGTTTGGTAGAATTCAGAAGTGATGCTATTGAGTCTCAAGCTTTCCTTTACTAGAAGATTTTTATTATGGCTTCAGTCTCATTACTCGTTACTGATCTGATCAGATTTTGGTTTTCTTCATGGTTCAATTTTGATAGGTCATATATGTCTAGAAATGTATTCATTTCCTCTGGATTTTCCAAGTTATTGGCACATAGTTGCTCGTAATAGCTACTAATGATCCTTTGAATTTTTGTGGTATCCATTGTAATGTTTCATTTTTCATCTCTGATATTATCTGAGTTTTCTCTCTTTTTTATTTAGTCTGGTTAACATTTTGTCAATTTTGCTTATTTATTCAAATAACCAATTTTTTGTTTCCTTGATCTTTTGCATTGCCTTCTTCATTTCAATTTTATTTATTTATGCTCTGATCTTTATTATTTCTTTTCTTCTACTAATTTTGGGTTTGGGTTGTTCTTGCTTTTCTAGTTCTTTAAGATGCAACATCAAGTTACTTCTTTGAAATTTTTTGTCTTTTTTGATATAGGCACTTTTAGATACAAACTGCCCTCTTAGTACTGCCTTTGCTATATCACATAGATTTGGTATGTTGTGTTTTCATTATCTTTTGTTTCAAGACATTTTTCAATTTCTTTCTTAATTTCTTCATTGACCCACTGGTCATTCAGGAGCATATTGTTTAATTTCCATGTGTTTGTATAGTTTCCTAAATTATTTTTGTTATTGATTTCTAGTTTTATTCAGTTGTGGTTAGAGAAGATGCTTGATACTATTTCAGGGTTTTTTGTTTGTTTGTTTGTTTAATGTTTTAAGGCTTGTTTTGTGACCTAACGTATATGGTCTATCCTTGAGAATGATCCATGTGCTGAGGAGAAGAATGTGTATTCTGCAGCCATTGGGTAAAATGTTCTGTAAGTATCTATTAGGTCCATTTGTTCTATGGTATAGATTAAATCTAATGTTTCTTTGTTGATTTTCTGTCTGGATAATCTGCCCAATGCTGAAAGTGGGGTGTTGAAGTCTCCAGCTACTATTATATTGGGACCTATTTCTCTCTTTAGTTCTATGTATATGTGGCAGCTCCAGTGTTGTGTGCATATATTTATAATTGTTATATCCTCTTACAGAATTAACTCCTTTATCGTTATATAATGACCTTCTTTGTTTCTTCTTACAGTTTTTGACTTGAAATCTATTTTGTTTGATATAAGTATCCTGCTCTTTTTTGGTTTCCATTAGCAAAGAATATCTTTTTCCATCCCTTTATTTTCAACCTGTATGTATCTTTGTAGATAAAGTGTGTTTCTTATATACATCAGATCACTGGGTCTCTTTTTTTTTTTTAATTAATTCAGCCACTTTATATCTTTTGATTGTAGAGTTTAGCCCATTTACATTTAATGTAATTATTGGTAAGTAAGGACTTACTTGTGCCATTTTGATATTTGTTTTCTGGTTATTTTGTAGTCATCTTTCTTGTCTTCCTCTTAGCAAAAGTGATTTTCTTTGGCAATGTGATTTAATTTCTTGCTTTTATTTTTTGTGTATCCATTGTATGTTTTTAAATTTGAGTTTACCATGAGGCTTGCAAATAATACCTTATAACCCATTATTTTTAACTGATGAAAACTTAACACTGATTGCATAAACAAACAAGCAAAGGGAAAACTAATAAAAACTCTACACTTTGTTCCCCTGCTTTCTAACTTTTTTTGTTTGTCTTTATATCTTATTATATTGTTTATGTCTTGAAAAGTTGCTGTAATTATTATTTGTGATTGGTTTATTGTTTAGTCCTTCTACTTAAGATTAGAGTAGTTTTTGAGCGGCTGAGGCAGGAAACTTGTTTGAACCTGGGAGGCAGAGGTTGCCATGAGCCAAGATCACACCACTGCACTCCAGCCTGGGTGACAGAGTGAGACTTCATCTCAAAAAAAAAAAAAAAAATATATATATATATATATGTATATATATATATATATATATATATGAGTAGTTTGCACACCACAATTACTGTGTTATAATATTCCTTGTTTTTCTGTGTGCTTACTATTTCCAGTGAGTTTTGAGCCTTTAGATGATTTTTTATTGCTCATTAATGTTCCTTTCTTTCAGATAGAGGAACTCCCTTTAGCATTTCCTGTAGGACAGGTCTGGCATTGATGAAATTCCTCAGCCTTTGTCTGGGAAAGTCTTTATCTGTCTTTTTCATGTTTGAAGGATAATTTCACTAGATATACTATTTTAGGGTGGAAGTTTTCTTCCTTCAACACTTTAAATATGTCATGCCACTCTCTCTTGGCCTGTAGGGTTTTCCCTGAAGTCTGCTGTCAGAATTATTAGAGCTCCATTATGTATCATTTGTTTCTTTTCTCCTGCTGCTTTTAGGATCCTTTCTTTATTCTTTTTTTTTTTCCCAGAAAGTCTTGCTCTGTTGCCCAGGCTGAAGTGCAATGGCATGATATTGGCTCACTGCAACCTCCACCTCCCGGGCTCAAGCAATTCTCATGCCTCAGCCCCCCAAGTAGCTGGGATTACAGGCACATGCCATGATGCCTGACAAGTTTTTTGTATTTTTAGTAGAGACAGGGTTTTGCTATGTTGGCGAGACTGGTCTCAAACTCCTAGCCTCAAGTGACCCACCTGCCTTAGCCTCCCAAAGTTCTGGGATTATAGGCATGGGCCACCACACCTAGCCCCTTTTGTTGTCCTTGACTTTGGGGAGTTTGATTATTAAATGCCTGATGTAGTCTTCTTTGGATTAACTCTGCTTGGTGTTCTATAACCTTCTTGTAGTAGAATATTGATACCTTTCTCTAGGTTTGGGAAGTTCTCTAATATTACCCTTTTGAATAAACTTTCTACCCCTATCTCTTTCTCTATCTCCTCTTTAAGATCAATACTTCTTAGATTTGCCCTCTTGAGGCTATTTTCTAGATGTTGTAGGCATGCTTCATTCTTTATTCTTTTTGCTTTCATCTCCTCTGAGTGTATTTTCAAATAGCCTGTTTTCAAGCTCACTAATTCTTTCTTCAGCTTTGTCAGTTCTGTTATTAAGAGACTCATGCATTATTCAGCATGTAAACTGCATTTTTCAACTCTTAGAGTTTCTGCTTGATTCCTTTTCATTATTTCAATCTCTGTTAAATGTATCTGATATAATTTTTTTTTTTTTTTTTGAGACAGAGTCTCATTCTATCACCCAGGCTAGAGTGCAGTGGCACAATCTCAGCTCACTGCAACCTCTGCTTCCTGGGTTCAAGTGATTCTTGTGCCTCAGGCTCCTAAGTGGCTGAGACTACAGGTGTGCACTACCACGCCTGGCTAATTTTTGTATTTTTAGTAGAGATGGGGTTTCACCATGTTGCCCAGGCTGGTCTTGAACTCCTGACCTCAAGTGATCCTCCCACCTTGGCCTCTCAAAGTGCTGAAATCACAGGAATCTGATAGAATCCTGAATTTTTTCTCTGTGTTATCTTGAATTTCTTTCAGTTTCCTCGAAACAGCTATTTTGAATTCTCTCTTTGAAAGATCACAGATCTCTGTTCTTCCAGAATTCATCCCTGGTACTTTGTTTAGTTCATTTGGTGAGATCATGTTTTTCTGGATGGTTTTGATGCTTGTGGATGTTTGTCAGTGTCTGGGCATTGAAGAGTTAGATATTATTGCAATCTGGGCTTGTTTGTGCCCATCCTTCTTGGGAAGGCTTTCCAGGTATTAGAAGGGACTTGGGCCCCAAGCCCAGTAATGCTATGATTCTTGCACACTCATAAAGGTACTACCTTGGTGGTCCTGAATAAGATCCAGAAGAATTCTCTGGATTATCAGGTGGAGACTCTTGCTCTCTTCACTTACTTTCTCCCAACAAATAGATTATCTCTCTGTGTACTGAGCCACTTGGAGCTGGGGATGGTGTGACACAAGCACCCCTGTGGTCACCACTGGGACTGTCCTGGGTCAGACCTGGAGCCAGCACAGCACTGGGTCTCACCCAAGGCCCACTGTAACCACTACCTGGTTACCACTTATGTTCACTCAAGGCCCTATGGAATCAGCATGTAACAAAGCTAGCCAGGTTTATGTCCTTTTCAGGGTGGCAAGTTCCCCCAGACCCCAGGTGGATCCAGAGATATTGTCTGGAAGCCAGGGATTGGAGCTAAAACCTTAAAATTTTACCTAGTATTTTATTCTACTATGGCTAATGTGGCACTCAAGCCACAAGACAAAATCATTCCCACTCTTCCCTCCCTTTTCCATAGGCAGAGGATCCTCTCCCCATGGCACCACCACCACCAGTCCATGGAGAGTTCTGCCAGGCCACTGCCAATGTTCAATTAAGGCCCAAGGGCTCTTCAGTCAGCTTTTGGTGAATGATGCCACGTCTGGAACTTATCCTACAAGGCAGTGGCTCCCTTCTTGTTCCTCACAGGCCCAGAAATGCTGTCTAAGAGCCTAGGGCTGGACTCAGGGGCTCTAAGAACCCACTTGGTGCTCTCCCACCATGTGGCCAAGCTGTTACCTATAGCCAGCATGTCTCAGGGTCTCACGCAAGGTTCACAGTGTACTACCTGGGTGTCGCTGTTAGTTATTCAGGGCCTAAGGTTTCTTTAGTCAGTAGCTGATGGATCCTGCCAGGACTGGTTCCTTCCCTTCAAGGCAGTGATTCCCTTCTTTCCCAGGGTGTGTCTAGAAATGTCATCCAGGAGCTAGGGCCTGGGATGGGGGCCTCAAGACTCGGCCTGGTGCCCTATTCTACTGTGGCTGAGCTGGTATCCAAGATGCAAGACCAAATTCCTTTTTACTTTTCTCTCTCCTCTCTTCAAGCAAAAGAAAGGTGTCACTTTCATTGTTGCAAGCTGCATTGCCTGGTATTCAGGGAGGGGTAGCACAAGCACTCCCTAACCAAACTGATATCTCACTAGGTCATGTGCCACCCCAGTCCATTGGCTCTAAGCCCAGCCTAGCACTTGGTTGCCTAAAGACTTGAAGTCCTTGTGTCCTAGACTGCCTTTCCAAGTTCACTTAGAACCCCAGAGCCCTTTAGCTCATGGTGGCAAGGCTTGCCCAGAAACACAAGTTCTGACTGCTGGGATGGGCACTTTTCCTCTGGTTAGTTCTGGTCAAAATGCTCCCTCCATGGGTGAGTGCCGGCTGAGTTCAGCACAGTTTTGCTTTCCTCTGCCACAGGCAGCACTGAGTTCAGTGCAAAGTCCCCCATTGTGCTCTCCCTCCCTCAAGCACACAGATTTTCTCTCTGTGCTATGCCACTGCTGCTGGGGCATGGGGGAGGGAGTGCATCGGCAATTCAAGACCATCTTTCCTACCCTCTTCAGTGCATCTTTTAGCAATATGAAGTTAAAATCAGGTACTGTGATTGCTTATCTGATTTTTGGTTCTTATGAAGGTGCTTTACTGAGTGCAGATAGTTGTTAAAATTTGTTGTTCCCATGGTAGGAATGATTGGTGGAGGCTTCTATTCAGCCATCTTGCTTGGCCACCTCCATGTCAATGAGATCTAACTTGGCTCAATACTTATTTAATTATATATTAATATAATTTATATAATGAGAATAAAAATAATTTATATCTAATAAAATTGAAAAATTAGAAAAGTTATTTTAATTTCTTAAGGCAAAAAAGAGTATATTTTTGTATAGGACATGGGTGCAGTTTAATGAAGTTAATTGAATGCTGGGGAGGAGATAGATCTTGGTTTGGCTCTAAGCAACTCTGGTTACTTGTAAATGCCATTGTTGTCTATTGCCAAGAGTGAGCTCCATTTGGTCCTCATCCATGTTTTCCTCTGAAGATGTTATATCTCAGTGGCATAGATATGAGAAATGCAATGCAACTTTTTAAAATGTACAGATTTTTTTGGCTTTGGACTTACGTTGTTCTTCTTAGAATTGCACTCTTTTCCCCTTCAAAGTAAACCTTCTAGAAATTGACTTATGACATGCAATTTTATGCATAATGCATGCTCAGTAAAAGACAGTAAAGCCCAAAAACATCAGCTTCATTTTCTCTATTCTAATGCTATTTTTCCCTAATAATTTCCTAGGGAAGCATTATCTGATTTTATAACATTCCTTTGTCAGTTATCTTAGTGATTCTACATATCAGCAATTCATCAGAATCTGTAACTGGCAGTACCAATTATTCATAATTGTAACTTTTTATAACCACATTTACATTTACATCGTCTCTCTATCCATTTTGCAGTAAGAAAAAAAGAGGGCAAATTAAAAAGAAGTAGCTTCTCTTTTGATTTTCTCCTGTGAGTACAAGAACAACAGATAAAAGATATTTTAAAATCCTGAAAGAACAAGTTGTGTATCTTTTGCACTTAGGTTCTATATATGTTAGCAGTTATTTGAGTATTTGAGGTATGTGATATCAAAATGAAGATCCTTCTACCCAGGCTTCTATTATAGCTTTTCTCACATTGAATTGCAATTAACTTTTTCCACAACCATCTCTCTCATTGTAAATTCCTTAAAAAGTTCTTATTTACCTTTATGCCCCTAGAAATAGCACACCCTTAGCTCCCAGTAGATGCTTAATATATGTTACTTGAATAATTAATTTATATAATCCCATTAAATTTATGTAGAAATGATTAAAATATGTCATAATTTGGCTTCAAATAATATATTACCATTTACAGTGCATTTCAAGGCTACTGAAATCCATCTCCAGTAATTATCCGTGTACTACATCATAGTTTCTATTTCATTGGGATTATTTCCATCAGCATACTGACACACTCTAATTTCTTCTTATCTCAAAAGAAAAACTATCTTGATCGCTTTTCTCTCTCCAATCATTCCCCTAGTCCCTGTTCCTTTTTATAGAAAATCGCTCTACATGTTTTCTATATTTGCTGTCTTCAGCCCCAGTAGGGGAATAGGTAGTGGTAAATGGCCTGGTAGGTTACTCAGGGCCTAGAAACAGTGGAAATGGAAAATCAGAGACAAGAAGGTCTGGGGAAGATACGTGTGGATGGACTTTAGAGAGTGGGCACAAGGAGTGGAGATCTTTGTGTTTCACTGTAATACCCACCAGAAAACACCAACTGTAGAGGAGAGATTCAACAACAAGGCAGACTGAGTAACTCTTCTTAGCTGTTCCAGTGCTAGGAAATAGCATGCTACATACAGGGTAGCCATGGTGATGGGGTTAGAGGTTGTGCATGGGCTCAGTATCACAGGTTCTCTTTCACCATGGCTGACCCACTTATTTCTATTGCTGAATACCAAACTGGGAAGCACTGGGGACCAAATGTGTTGTCAATACAGTACCCCTTAAGGAGGCCAGCTAGCATCTTGGATAAATGGAATATCTTGCATCTTTTCAATCCTGAAAGGGTATAATTCATCTTTGATGCTAACTTTGGATAAGGGTGTGACTTCTCTGCCTACAGTACCTTTGATGGCACCAGTCTCCATGGGATTATAATGTACTTTAGCAACATAGATCCTGTGTAACACTGCCACAGGCCAAAAGAGTCATTTTACAGCAAAACAAGATGGGATAGTGGGCATAGGTCCATGGGACCTAGGTCTTATCACATACTATGTTTCCCAGTGCATTAGCCTGATAGAACTTTGGAAAGGTTCTGTTAAGATGGCCATTTGTAGACAACATCCTGCAGTGGTGCTGCACAGTCCTTCAGGATGTTATATATGCATTCAACAATTGCATAATATTCGGCCTTATTCCTGGCAAGTTCACTGCACAGGGTCAGGAACCAAGGGGTAGAAATAAGATTGGCTCCACACTGCATGACTCCCATGATCCAACTTGCAGAATTTTTATTTTCCATCTCTGCAACTCTGTGGCCTATTGGATTCAAGGTTCTGGTTCTCAGGAAGGAGATAATACTTTCACTAGGGATATGATGTTTCACTAAACTCAAAACTACAACTAATGTCTGGTCACTCCTCATGTTAATGAACCAACAGGCGGTGAAAAGGGTTACTCAATCAGCAGGGCCAACTGGCACTGATTATAAGGAAGAAATCAGGTTGCCACTACTTTGTGGGTCAGGGAAGAACCTGCAAATCAAAGGACTCATTGGAACATCCCTTAGTGCTACTATTCCAAGTACATAAAAACAAACAGGCAAATGCAGTAAAAATCGCCTGATGAGGGGAAGCCAACGAAAGCCTCAGTCTAGAGGTGACAGTGTAGGTCGTTCCATCAAGCAAGGAATCCAGAGAGACTGAAATGCTATCCAAGGGTGGAGAAAATAGAAAATGGGTTATGGAGAGGAAGAAAAAGAAGTATATCAGTTATGGCCTTTGGAACAGCTGTAGGAACGGGGACTGTGGCTTTTTCTACTGACCATCTCATTATAAAACTTTTTCTTTCTAGAGATTATAGCTAGGCCCCACCTTTATTCATTCTTCAGTTGATGGATATTTGAGTATTTCCACTTTGAGGCTTTCACGCATAGTGCAGTTATGAACATTCATGTACAAGTTTTTGTAAAGACATATGTTTTTAATTCTCTTCAGTAGATACCTAGAAATGGAATTCCTGGTTTGTCTGGTAACTCTAAATACTTTTAAAAGTGGCTGAATTATTTTACATTCCACAGCAGCAAACAAGGGTTCCAACTTTTGTGTATCCTTAACAACGCTGATTTTATCTGACTTTTTAATTATAGCCATCCTAGTAGATATAAAGTGGTATCTCATGTGGCTTTGATTTGTACTTTTCTAATGACTAATAATGTTGAGCATCTTTCCCTGTGCATTTTGGCCATTTGTATATCTTTTTGGGAGAAATATTAATTTTTGTATGTGGTGTGAGGTAAGGGTTCCAGCTTCATTCTTTTGCATACAGATATCCAGTGGTCCCAACACCGTTTGTTGAGAAGACTATTTTTCCCTCATTGAAATGTCTTGGCATCCTTGTTAAAATTCAGTTGACCATAATTGTCAAGGTTTATTTCTGAACTCTCAATTCTATTCCATCAATCTATATGTTATCCTTATGCTTCATGCACTTCTTAAATAATATTTTATAGTCGATGAAAAAAGTGTAGCATGATCTGATGTGGGACACAATAAATTGTGGCACTCAGGACAACAATATTTAAAGGTAACTATAGGCTGGGCGTGGTGGCTCAAGCCTGTAATCCCAGCACTTTGGGAGGCCGAGATGGGCGGATCACAAGGTCAGGAGATTGAGACCATCCTGGCTAATACAGCGAAACCCCGTCTCTACTAAAGAACACAAAAAACTAGCCGGGCGTGGTGGTGGGTGGGCGCCTGTAGTCCCAGCTACACGGGAGGCTGAGCCAGGAGAATGGCATGAACCCGGGAGGCGGAGCTTGCAGTGAGCTGAGATTTGGCCACTGCACTCCAGCCTGAGCGACAAAGTGAGACTCCGTCTCAAAAAAAAAAAAAATACAAAAAACTAGCCGGGCAAGGTGGCGGGTGCCTGTAGTCCCAGCTACTTGGGAGGCGGAGGCAGGAGAATGGCTTAAACCTGGGAGGTGGAGCTTGCAGTGAGCTGAGATCCAGCCACCGCACTCCAGCCTGGGCGACAGAGCCAGACTCCATCTCAAAAAAAAAAAAAAAGGTAACTAGATTTAAATGGTGAGTAAATGTGTCTAAAAGGAAGTACATTTTCTATACTTCATTCAAAATGGTAAAAAGTTGATATTAATAGATGATGATAAATTACATGTGTGTATTGTAATAATACCTAGAGCAACAACTGAGAAAACTATACAAAGCAATATACTACAAAAGACTATATGTAAATCAAAATAAGAAGCTAAAAATATTGAAATAGCATACAGAAAGGTAAGAAAAAGGAAACAAAGAAATGATAAATAATAAAACAAAAACTAAAAATAATAAAATGGTAGATTTCAGCCCTAACATATCAATAATTACCTCAAATGTAAATAGTTTAATTACATCAGTAAATAGACAGAAATAGGCAGAGTGGATGAAAAAACATGATCCAACCATATGTTTCTTAAAGAAAGTCACTTCAAATACAATGATATAGGTAGGTTGAAGGAAAAAGGATGAAAAAAGATATATCATGCAAGAATTCATTTTAAAAAGCAGTAGCGACTATACTAATATCAGATAAATTAGTCTTCAACAAAAAGAAAATTACTAGCAACAAAGAGGAATATTTTACATCAGTAAAAGGATCAATCACAGGGTAGACATAATGATCCTAAATGTAATGGCACCAAACGACAGCATCAAAATACCTGAAACGAAGCTACCCCAGTTGTCCTATCTTCACCCCAGAAATGGGACTGACTGGAAGGGACTGGTTCTCAGCTAGGGGTGATTTACTGAAATGTGCACTGTGTACAGATATTTTTGTTATTTTAATGGCTGGGAGAAAGTGCTACCAGTATCAGTGTGTAGAACAACTTGTGTGGATACAATGGGTTCATGATAAGACTTACCTGCTCAATCACAGCTGCTTTGCAAGGAGCCAGAAGATGAAAACAAAAAACAAAAAACAAAAAAAAAACAAAAAGAAAAGAAAAGAAAAAAAACATTCAGGAGAGAGCTCCAAGGAGCAGACCCAAATTTGCATGTCTAGAGCAATGGCCACAAGAAGGCAGGCCAAAGAGGAGAATGGAGTCAACGACACAGAGAGCTGAGAACATAGAGTACAGAATTTTGAGGTGAAACATGCCAGCAGGAGCATGAATGCCAAGGCACAGTGAGGGATTTCCTGTTACACTTGAACAAGTGGCATTTCTAGATAGCATACTGCATAAAACCCATTAATCTACTTAACAGCCTTAGAACACCATTAAAACTTGTAGATTACTGCCTTATGACCCAGTCTTTTTGCTAAGATAATTTTCAAAATCACTAAAATTTATTAAGCAGTTACTATTTCCAGATGACAATAAATTATGTGCATTATCTCAAAATTTTCACAGTAGCCCTATTGTATTAGTTTTATATTGCTGCTATAACAAGTTACCACAACCTTGGTGGCTTAAAACACATTTATTATCTTACAGTTATGTAAGTCAGAAGTTTGACATGAGTATCACTGAGCTAAAATCAAGGGGTCAACAAGACTGTGTTCTTTCCTTGGTAGGATCTGTTTCCTTCTCTTTTCCAGCTTCTAGAGGCTGTCCACAGTCTGTGACTCATGGACCACTTCATCCATCTTTAAACTCTGAAAAAATAATTCAAGTCCTTTTCACATCACATCAGTCCAACTTCTTCTGCTTCACTCTTTCACTTTTAAGGACCCTAGTGATTACATTGGATCTACCCAAATAATCTAGAATAATCTTTGAATTTAGGGTCACCAATGCAACCTTAATTTCCCTTTACCATGTAAGGTAACATACTCACAGGTCCCGGGGATTAGGATGTGAACATCTTCAGAGGGTAGTATTCTGCCTACTACCTGTGAAATGGGTTCTGTTATCCATAATTTGACACCTAAAGAAGTGGTTCTCACTAGGGGTGATTTATCCTAGTACAGTGTGAAATGGGTAGAGACATTTTTGGTTTTTAATGCCTGGGAGAAAGTGCTACTGGTATCTAGTGGGTAGAGATGCTAAACATTCTACAATACACAAGGCAGCATCCTGCAACAAAAAATTATCTGGCCTAAAATGTCAATAGTGCTGCTATTGAGAAAACCCTCTATAAAAAACCCTGGGACTTGAAGAAGATAAGTGTATTAGTCCATTTTCATACTGCTATAAAGAACTTTCCTGAGACTGGGTAATTGGGTAATTTGTAAAGGAAAGAGGTTTAATTGATTCACAGTTCCACATGGCTGGGCAGACCTCAGGACACTTACAATCATGGTACAAGATGAAGGGGAGGTGGGCATATCTTATGTGGTGGCAGGAGACAGAGAGCAACTGTGAAGGAGGAACTGTCAAACACTAATAAAACCATCAGATCTCGTGACAGCTCACTATCACAAGAACATCATGGGGGAAACCACCGCCATGATCCAATCACTTCCCACCATGTCCCTCCCTTAACATGTGGGAATTGTAGCAATTACAATTTGAGATGAGACTTGGTTGGGGGCACAGAGCCAAACCATATCGTTCTGCCCCTGCCCCCTGCTGAATCTCATGTCCTTTTTACATTTCAAAACGAAGCATGCCTTCCCAACAGTCCCCCAAAATTTTAACTAATTCCAGCATTAACCCAAAAGTCCAAGTCCAAAGTCTCATCTGAGACAAGGGAAGTCCCTTCTGCCTGTGAGCCTGTAAAATAAAAAACAAGTTAGTTACTTCCAAGATACTATGTGGTACAGGTATTAGATAAATGCTCCCATTCCAAATGGGAGAAATTGGCCAAAAAAAGGGGCTACAGGCCCCATGCAAGTCTGAAATCCAGTGAAGCAATCATTAAATATTAAAACTCCAAAATAATCTCTTCTGACTCCATGTCTTACATCCAGGGCATGCTGATGCAAGAGGTGGCCTCCGACAGCCTTGGGCAGTTCTATCCCTGTGGCTTTGCAGGGTTCAGCCCCCATGGCTGCTCTCATGGGCTGGCATTGGGTGACTGTGGCTTTTCCAGGCACACAGTGCAAGCTTTTGGTGGATCTACCTTTCTGGAGTTTGGAGGATGGTGGCCTTCTTCTCACAGTTCCACTAGGCAGTGCCCCAGTGGAGACTCTGTGTGGGGGCTCCAACCCCACATTTTCCTTCCACACTGCCCTAGAGGAGATTCTCCATGAGGGCTCTGCCCCTGCAGCAGACTTCTGTCTGGACATCCAGGTATTTCCATACATTCGCTAAAATCTAGGCAGAAGCTGCCAAAGCTCAACTCTTGAATTCTGTGCACCCATAGGCCCAACACCATGTGGAAGCTGCTGAGACTTGGAGCTTGCACCCTCTGAAGCAATGGTCCAAGCTGTACGTTGACCCCTTTCAGCCACAGCTGGAGCTAGAGTGGCTGGGACGCAGGGGGACATGTCCTGAGGCTGCACAAAGCAGTGGGGCCCTGGACCTGGCCCAGGAAATCATTTTTCCCTCCTAGGCCTCTGGGTCTGTGATGGGAGGATGTATTTGTCTATTTTTTTTTTCTGCTATAAAGAACTGCCCGAGACTGGGTAATTTACAAAGGAAAGAGATTTAATTGACTCACAGTTCCAGATGGCTGGGGAGGCCTCAGGAAACTTACAATCATGGTGGCAGGGAAAGCAAACATGTCCTTCACATGGTGGCAGGAGAGAGAAGTACAGAGTGAAGGGTGGAAAAGCCTCTTATAAAACCATCAGATCTCATGAGAATTCACTCACTATCACGAGAACAGCATGGGGGAACCACCCCCATGATTTAATCATCTCCCAGAAGGTCCCTCCCCCAACATGTGGCAATTATAATTCAGATTACAATTCAAGATGAGGTTTTGGGTGGAGACACAGCCAAACCATATCAGACAGGCTGCCATGAAGGACTCTGACATGCCCTGCAGACATTTTCCCCATTGTCTTGGTGATTAACATTCAATTCCTCATTCCTTATGCAAATTTCTGCAACTGGCTTGAATTTCTCCCCAGAAAATGGGTTTTTCTTTTCTACTACATGGTCAGGCTGTAAATTTTTCAAACTTTTATGTTCTGTCACCTCTTGAATGCTTTGCTGCTTAGAAATTTCTTCCACCAGATACCCTAAATCATCTCTCTCAAGTTCAAAGTTCCAAAGATTTCTAGGGCTGGAGCAAAATGCCGCCAGTCTGTCTATTAAAGCATAGCAAGTGTGACCTTTACCCCATTTGCCAATAAGTTCTTCATCTCCATCTGAGACTACCTCAGCCTAGACTTCATTCTCCACATCACTATCAAGATTTTGGTCAAAACCATTCAACAAGTCACTAGGAAGTTCCAAACTTTCCCACATCTTCCTGTCTTCTTCTGAGCCCTCCAAACTGTTCCAACCTCTGCCCATTACCCAGTTCCAAAGTCGCTTCCAAATTTCCAAAGTCACTTCCACATTTTCAAGTATCTTTATAGCAGTGCCCCCAAACTCCTGGTACCAATTTCCTGTATTAGTCCATTTTCACACTGCTATAAAGAACTTCCCTGAGACTGGGTAATTTATAAAGGAAAAAGGTTTAATTGACTCACAAATTCTGCATGGCTGAGGAGGCCATGGGAAACTTACAGTCATGGTGGAAGATGAAAGGAAAGCAGGCACATCTTACATGGCAGCAGGCAAGAGAGAGCGAGTGTTAAGGAGGAAATGTCAGACACTTACAAAACCATCAGATCTCATGAGAACTCACTCACTATCATAAGAACAGCCTGGGGGAAGCTGTCCCCATGATCTAGTCACCTCCCACCAAGTCCCTCCCTTGACACTGCAGATTATGGCAATTACAATTTTAGATGAGATTTGAGTGCGGACACAGAGCCAAAAATATCAATAAGTATCTTGACCATAATCACAGCTAATAGTTATCGAGCTATGATTTGAACCCAGGTCCACCTGACTTTGGATTCCGGACACTTTCTAACTCTGCCAAACTGTGTGCTTTTCCCATGACAAGCAAAACCTAATGTCCTTTTCCATGAGTATATTAATGCAGAACTAAATGAGGACTTCTTTGGCCTCTTTATTCTGAAGATGCAATGCCCAATTCCCAGAGAACTGTGCCTTGGTGATTTGGACAAAGCCATCTTGTTCAGTAGTTTTAGCAGCTATAGTTGTTTCATGGAAGGTTTCATTGAATAGAGTTCACTCAGGCCTTAGAAAAAAAAAAAAAACCCACAAACCCAAGTGTGTGGAGTTACGTGCTCTCTCAGTGCTATAGGTAGTTAAGAAACTGGGTGAAAGATGAAATGTTCACGTCAGTCTTTCCCTTCTGTTTACCCATCTCTCTACTTTCTGTTGCTCCACTTACCAGTGTGCCAGTTGCTGAGAATATTCAGAAGTATTATCTATGAAGATGGATAAAGACCAGAGTGTGTACATTCTAAGTGCCCACTAAGCATGAACCTTTGACAGTCATATCTCACCAGACTTACATATGAATTAGGTATCAAAGCAGTACATGATATTTATCATCCAACATGTGAAAAAATAGTGCTTTAGTATAATGCAACAAAAAATACAATTTCCCCATCACAGAAGATTCTTTTTATAACATAGTTTACTGTTTTAAACACTCACATCATTAACAATCAGTTGTACCTGAACATTAGCATTGCATAAATCATCATGTCATTAAATAAACACAAAATAATTATAGCAACATTATTATTTTCTATAGCCATATGTTCTCTGAAGCGCCAATAATTCATTTGAACATAATTATGGCATCTCGAACAATACAAATATCAGCATGAATTTAAAAGACTTTAGGGAACATCTTTAACTTTCATTGGGTAAACAGTTACATTTCAACATCAATAACAGCAATTCACATAATTGCATGTTTATGTACAGGGCTTATTTACACTAAATTATTTAACAGTTAAAATCAATTTTACTGCCTTGTAGAGTTTCAAATTTCAGACTAATACAATATCACCAAAAAGAAAACAGTGTTAGCTAAATGGAATACAACATGGATGTGAAGGAAGTTGCACATCTTTTAGAAGTGGTCACTAATGATTTGAGGTCCCTTAAAAATTAATTGCGCTGCTCCCTTCCTGAGTTCCACAGCTTAGAAAACTAGTGTTTTCCAAGAAGCTCCAGGAAGCTAGTGACTCTCTGAGGGTCACCAAGCTCCTCAAACAGGAACCAAAACTAAACTTGGGTCTCTCCCGATTCTGAACTACTTGAGAGATAAGAGTTCATGTCTTCCTCATTTCTGTTCTCTACCCTGAGAGTCTTACATGGTGTCTGGCACAGAGTAAATTATCTGCTGAATTGAATTCTCAGCTTAATATTTATTTACCAAGTTCTTGCAAACATCTTGTTTTATGTTTAAACCTGATATTCAGCCTACAGGCTAATTTCTCAGACTCTCTGATCCCCCCCAAACACTGGGACCTGCCTGGAATTCAGGAACTTAAGATAATTTATTGGTCGCCTGGACCCTGCTACAGGGCTGTGATTGTGGTCCTTTTCCATTGGTGGATATTCTTTTCATATCTGCTGTTAAGCCTTTGAACATCCCTCTGGTTTATAGCTAAAAAAAAAAACCTTCAGATTCGACTTCCCATAAGTTACCTAACCCCTCTTCTCATCTTAAAATGAGAGTCAAAATAATAATAATGGTTCCTACTCATAGGGTTGTGAGAATTGTATGAGATAATCTGCATAAGGTTTATTAACACAGTACCTAGGACATAATAAGCTCTCAATGAATGTTTATCTATTACTATTACTACTAATATCATCACTATTTTGCTAGAATGTAAGTTCCTGAGGGACAGGGTCTGTTTTGTGCATCCCTGTACCAAACATCCCAAAAGCCTAGGATAGTGGCTTGAACATAATATATGTTCAATGAGTACTCATTGATGAGTGAACAACCACAGTCTCCATCCAAGCTAATGACAGACTCTGGCTTTGTCTGGGTAATGCAGCGGCCCTACAGCAGTTGATCAAACACAAATACAGCAGTTCAGCAGTTGAACCCTAACCCAAACCCTAATCCTAACCCTATTTGCCTAAACTCATAATGTGGATTTAGAATATACGTACCTATTTAAGACACTCAATATGCCCAGATTCAAGATTCAGTACACTTAATAGCTAAAATGATTTCTATGAAATTAGAGTAAGAAAACTTATGACCCTCTGAAACTATGTACATCTATTATGCATCAATTAAAATAAAATACCTATAACCACAGTAATTACTCTTGGAGAGATCTTTATTAAGTACCTTAACATGTTTACTAAGTGCTTTCCCTCACATTATTGAATGTATACCATGAACTTTTAAAAAGTGGCTAGTCGTTAGAGATTCTGTAGTTAAGATAGCCTCATTTTAGTCAAAAAGTGAGTTATATATGATTTTAATTTGAGAAACACTAAAGAAAGCTTAATGTACGGTATATTTCTCTAACCCAAATGCCATAGTGTATGAAATCCATTACTGCAGTGAGGATGATAGCCCCCTTTGTTTATGCCAGATCCTCCTTTTAAATGTGATTATTTCTTGAATTGCTGATAGCTCAGGCAAAAGGCATGTAATATTTTTTTAAAATGTAAATGATGCCTACTGCCCAAAAGGATTAGAGTCTGCTTAATATGCTGTAAAACAGGAGATTAGGAATAAAAACAACATAAATCTCTTAAAAAGCAGAAGAGTAGCAGATACTAGGGTTCAAGGCATTTATAAAACTATTTTATAAATTTCGACACTAAATTTATTTTCATGTTTTGGCAACTCTGGCAGAAATTGAAAGCACCTTGCGTAACTTGGTCTGTTTCCTGACCAAAAATAAAGCAAACGCATTTGTCTGCAAACACAAACTTTCTCCTGGGAACAAGTAGAACCAGAAAGATTGCCAAAACTCTTCTGGTTTGACTGTGAATCTCTTAGGATTAACTCATCCACCTTATGGGGAAAAGGTCAGGTAAAAAATTCAGAGACTTCTCACCCAGCTCAGATTCCTGTCAGGATCCAGTTGATCAAATGAAAATCATCCTGCCTGTGCCCAGTTAACTAGGCCCCTCCCAAACATGTCATATAAAGCTACAACGCAGGCCAAAGTTAGGCTCAGCTATTACAATAAAAAGTTATTACAATTCGTTTAACACATACAAATTCATCACTTATCATCAACATCATTAACATACAAAATAAACTTCAAGTAATCAAAGTATAAATAATGATAATGGCAATGTCATTTGTATAAAGCTTTCTAGTTCACAAAAATATTTTACAAACATTAAATGCATTGGTTTATTCAACAAATGTATATAATTGTATATATAGGTACATATGCATATATACATCGTATATACATATATGTATATATAAGATGTATATTATATGCATATTTTATAAGTATAAATAGTATGTGTATATATGGGTTTAATATATGTGTGTATTATCTATGTGTATATATTATATACATATATGTACACATATACATATATTTATATATACATATATTTTAAAGACAGGGCCTCACTCTATCACCCAGACTAGAGTACAGTGGTGCAGTCACAGTTCACTGTAACCTCTAACACCTGGGCTCAAGTGATTCTCCCACCTTAGTCTCCCAAATAGCTGGGACAACAAGCATGTGCCACCACACTTGGCTAATTTTTTCATTTTTTTGTAAAGAAGGGTTCTCACTATGTTGCTCAGGCTGCTCTGGAACTTTTGGGATAAAGCAATCCTCCTGCCTTGGCCTCCCATGAGTGCTGGGATTATAGGCGTGAGCCACTGCACCTGGCCTTATTCAACAGATATTTAGTAGACATTGATTATGTGCCAGATACGTTTGCTAGGAGACAGTAACATAAAATAAAATATGATTCTTGCCTTCTTAGAACTTACAGTATAGTGGGGGAAGCTATACCTTAAAGAAATTATTAAAGAAATAATTAATAAATTATACTTGTGATAGGTGCCATAATAGAGAAATACAGGGGATTATGAGAGTGGCCAACAGGGGAGTCTGAACTAAACAAGAGGGTTAGGGAAAGCTTCCCTGAGGAAGTGAGATGCAGGTTGAGACCTGAGAATGAATGAATAAGCTTTAGACAACAAAGAGGAGAATGAGCCTTAGAGCCCAAGGAAACAGCCTGTGCAAAGCAGCTGAGTGGGAAAGGGGCACAGCCTACTCTAGGAAATGATGACAGCACGACAGGATGACTGGGCACCCAGAGCCATGAGACAAGTCACATAAAAGGCAAGAGAATGGGCCAGGAGACTCAGGGCCACGTCACTTTCAGTCTCGCAGACCACAGCCTTCTAAGGATTTGACCACAGAACCTCACACATTCATAAGCATTAGAGGGCCAGGCACAGTGGTTCACACCTGTAATCTCTGCTCTTTGGCAGGCCTACACTGGAGGATCACTTGAGGCCACTGGTTTTAGACCAGTCTGGGCAACATCATGAGACTCCATCTATGCAAAAAACAAACAAACAGCCAGGCATGGTGGCACTACCTGCCACCTATAGTACTAGCTACGTAGGAGGGTGAGGCAGGAGGATCACTTGAGCCCAGGAGTTCAAGGCTACAGTGAGCTGTGTTTGCACCACTGCACCAGCCTGGGCAACAGAGTGAAACACTGTCTCTAAAATAATAATAACAAAAATAAGTATTGGTCAATAATGTTAGGCAAAGCCAGACGTAATACAATGGGTAGGGTCCACATGTTTTCATTTAGACACATTAAGGAAAGTAGAATGCCCCAAATATTAATCCAGCTGGCTCCAAACTACAACGGCTAACATCTGCAAAAGAGTTACCTTGGCTTTCTAAGTGTCTAAATGGCTTCGAGTAGACTGTCCATGTATTGGTAGTTAACAGTTAAGCCTTTTCCCCTTAATTCCAATTCTGACTCACTGCTTTATGACTGTGGGCGAACCTTTAGCCACTCTGAGCTTCAGGGTATTTTATTTGCAGAATGAAGATAACTTTTTCCTCACCTGGTTATTGTGAAGATTAACGAGGAAAAGCACATTGCAAGATAAAATAAATGCTCAGTGTTGATAGCTTTATAGTTCTGAGTCATACCATGTTTTTCTTAGTGAAATTCTTAAGTAATTTTTTATTCCAAACGATTTTAGAATGTATTCTTTCATATGCTTAAAATGTATCTTGGTGTAACGGAAAAAAACTTCGAATTTAAAAACACCCAGAGTCAAATGCCAGTCCTGGCACTTCCTAGCTGGGTGACAATGGAATGATTAAGCCTCAGTTTCTTCATCTGTTAAATGGAATCAATAATCTATACCTCTATTGTTATTTTAAGAATTAAATGAGATAACATTGGTTTATATGTCAGTATCTCTTACACAACAGATCTTCAGCAAATGTTTGTTCTCTACTTTTAACTCTTTCTTCAAAGAGAAAGAAACTTCTAGCTGGACATGATAGCTCATGCCTGTAGTCCCAGCACTTTGGGAGGTGAAGGTGGGAGGATGGCTTGAGCCCAGGAGGTTGAGGCTGCAGTGAGCCATGATGGTGCTATTGAACTCTAGCCTGGGTGACAGAGTGAGACCCCATCTCAAAAACAAACAAACAAACAAAAAAAAGGTAAAAAAAAAATTTAAAAAAAAAAAAAAAAGAAAGAAAGCCAGGTGCTGTTGCTCACGCTGTAATCCCAGCACTTTGAGAGGCCAAGGCGGGCGGATCACGAAGTCAAGAGATCGAGACCATCCTGGCTAACACAGTGAAACCCTGTCTCTACTAAAAATACAAAAAATTAGTAGGACGTGGTGGCACATGCCTGTAGTCCCAGCTACTCAGGAGGCTGAGGCAGGAGAATCGCTTGAACCCGCGAGGCGAAGATTGCAGTGAGCCGAGATCGCCGGCAACTGCACTCCAGCCTCGGCAACAGAACAAGACTCCATCTCACAAAAAAGAAAAAAAAATCGTGTTGCATTTAAAAGTAGTGTAGATCAGTACTTCAGTGTGCATAGGAAACTTCAGTGTGCATCACAAACTTCAATGTGCATAGGAAACACCTGGGGTTTTGGTAAAATGCAGATTCCAATTCAGTAGGTCTCAGATTGTGCCTAAGATTACGCATTTCTAATAAGCTGATCCAGGAGTGCTGTCACCATTGGTCCATAGACCACACTTCAAGTGATGATCTGGCTGGTTTATTAATGTTGTCAACCTGCTATTCATGTCAGAATGAGAGTTAGCTAATATTAGGATGTATCTCCATGCTTCCTAGAAAGATGTAAAGTCTAGCACTTGTTAATGTTTGATTTTCCTTTTTTTTTGAGATGGAATCTCACTCTGTGGCCCAGGCTGGAGTGCAGTGGCATAATCTCAGCTCACTGCAGCCTCCGCCTTCCGGGTTCATACGATTCTCCTGCCTCAGCCTCCCAAGTAACTGGGATTACGGGTACGCACCACCGTGCTCAGCTAATTTTGTATTTTTAGTAGAGATGGGGTTTCACCATATTGGTCAGGCTGGTCTTGAACTCCTGACCTCAGGTGATCTACCTGCCTCGGCCGCCCAAAGTGCTGAGATTACAGGCAACAGCCACCGCACCTAGCCTACATTTCTTGACCCCAAAATAAGGGGCATATTTCTGCCACAGAAAAATCTAGTAAGAATCATTCTTAATATAGAGGTTTTGATAATCATGCATTCAAGGATCTCTCAGGAATGGTAAGAAAAACAAAAATGAATGAGAACAAAAACATGCCTATCACAAGGAAAAACAAAATGTCTTTTGCTTTTCAACTAGAACGGTGATTATAGTAGCCAAGAAGTTGCTTTAAATGTGCACAAAAGGCAGTGAGAACAAAATGACCTCTCTCTCTTTTTTCATTTTGGTCAAATATACATAACTTAAGATTTATCATTTTAACCATTTTAAGTGTGCAATTTGATGTCATTAATTATATTCACATTGTTGTGCAACCAGACCGCAATTCATCTTCAAAACTCTTACATTCGTTAATTACCTCAAACTGAAACTTTGTACCCACTAAACACTAACTCCCCATTCCCCATTCCCATCAACCCCTGCTAATCAATATTCTACTTTTACATTTGTGAATTTGCCTATTCTAGTTTCCTCATATAAGTGGAATCAAACAATATTTGTTCATTTGTGTTTGGCTTATTTAATTTAGTATAATGTTTTCAAGGTTCATCCATGTGGTAGCATATATCAGAACCTTGTTTTTTTGTAAAGCTGAATAATACCATTGTATGTATATTCTAATTTAGCTTAGCCATTCATCTGTTGATGGACATTTGGGATGTTTCCATCTTTTGGCTATTGTGAATAAGGCTACTATGAACATGAGTGTTCAAGTATCTGTTTGAGTCCCTGCTTTCAATTATTTGGGGGTAAACATCCAAAGCAGAATTGCTAGATTATATTGTAATTATATGGTTTTTGTTTTTGTTTTTGTTTTTGTTTTACTGAGGAACTGCCATACTGTTTTGCACATGGGCTGCACCATTCTTTTTTAGTTTTTTTATTTATGAGATTCTGATGTACCCATCACTCAAGCAGTGTACACCGTACCCAATATGTAGTCTTTTATCCCTCACCACCCTCCCACCATTTCCCCTGAAGTCCCCAAAGTCCAATGTATCGTTCTTATGCCTTTGAGCCCTCATAGCTTAGTTCCCACTTATGAGTGAGAACATATGATTTTTGTTTTCCATTCCTGAGTTACTTCACTTAGAATAATAGTTTCCAGTTCCATCTAGGTTGTTGCAGATGCCATTATTTCATTCTTTTTTATGGCTGAGTAGCATTCCATGGTGTGTGTGTGTGTGTATGTGTGTGTGTGTGTGTGTGTATTACATTTTCTTTATCCACTAGTTGACTGATGGGCATTTGGGCTGGTTTCATATTTTTGCAATTGCGAATTGTGCTGCTATAAACATGCATGTGATGCATGAGCAATTATCTTTTTCTTATAATGCTTATTTTCTTCTGAGTAGATACCTAGTATTGGTATTGCTGGATCAAATTGTAGATCTACTTTTAGTTATTTAAGGAATCTCCACACTGCTTTCCATAGTGATTGTATTAGTTTACATTACCACCAACAGTGTAAAAGTGTTCTCTTTTTACCACATCTATGCCAAAATCTATTTTTTTTTTTATGTTTTGATTATGGCCATTCTTGCAGGAGTAAGGTGGTATCATATTGTGGTTTTGATTTGCATTTCCCTGATAATTAGTGATGTTGAGCATTTTTCCATATGCTTGTTGGCCATTTGTATATCATCTTTTGAGAATTGTCAATCCATGTCCTTGGCCCACTTTTTGATGGGATTGTTTGTTTTTTTCTTGCTGATTTGTTTGAGTTCTTTGTAGATACTGGATATTAGTCCCTTGTCAGATGTATAGACTATGAAGATTTTCTCCCATTCTGTGGGTTGTCTGTTTCTCTGCTTATTATTATTATTATTATTTGCTGCACAGAATCTTGTTAGTTTAATTAAGTCTCATCTAGTTATTTTTTGTTGTTGCTGCATTTGCTTTTGGGTTCCTGCTCATGAAGTCTTTGCCTAAACCAATGTCTAGAAGGGTTTTTCCAATGTATCTTCTAGAATATTTACGGTTTCAGGTCTTAGATTTAAGTCCTTGATCCATCTTGAATTGATTTTTGCATAAATTGAGAGATGAGGATCCAGTTTCATTCTTCTACTGTGGCTTGCCAATTTTTCCAGCACCGTTTGTTGAATAGGGTGTCCTTTCCCACTTGATGTTTTTGTTTGCTTTGTCAAAGATCAATTGGCTTTAAGCATTTGGGTTTTTTTTCTGTGTTCTCTATTCTAATCCATTGGTCTATGTGCCTATTTTTATACTAGTACCATGCTGTTTTGGTGACTACAGACTTCTAGTATAGTTTGAAGTTGGGTAATGTGATGCCTCCATATTTGTTGTTTTTGCTTAGTCTAGCTTTGGCTATGAGGGCTCTTTTTAGGTTCCATATGAATTTTAAGATTGTTTTTTCTAGTTCTGTGAAGAATGATGGTTGTATTTTGATGGGAATTACGTCGAATTTGTAGACTGCTTTTGGCAGTATAGTCATTTTCACAATATTGATTCTACCTATCCATAAGCATGGGATGTGTTTCCATTTTTTTGTGTGTTGTCTGATTTCTTTCAGCAGTGTGTTGTAGTTTTACTTGTAGAGGTCTTTCACCTCCTTGATTAGGTGTATTCCTAAGTATTTTCTTTTTTGCAGCTATCATAAAAGGGATTGAGTTCTTGATTTGATTCTCAGCTTGGTCACTGTTGGTGTATAGCAGAGCTACTGATTTGTGTACCTTAATTTTATATCCTGAAACTTTGATGAATTCATTTGCCAGTTCCAGGAGCTTTTTGGATGAGTCTTTAGGGTTTTCTAGGTATACAATCGTATCATCAACAAAGAGCCACAGCTTGACTTCCTCTTTACTGATTTGGATGCCCTTTCTTTCTTTCTCTTGTCTGATTGCTCTGGCTAGGAATTCCAGTACTATGTTGAATAGAAGTGGTGAGAATGGGCATCCTTGTCTTATTCTAGTTCATAGGGGAAATGCTTTCAACTTTTACCCATTCAGTATAATGTTGGCCATGGGTTTGTCATAGATAGCTTTTATTACCTTAAGGTATGTCCCTTCTATGCTGATTTTGCTGAGGGTTTTAATAATAAAGGGATGCTGGATTTTATCAAATGCTTTTTCTGCATCTATTAAGATGATCATGTGATTTTTGTTTTTAATTCTGTTTATGGGGCACATCACATTTATTGACTTACGTATGTTAAACCATCCTTGCATCCCTGGTATGAAACCCACTTGATCACAGTGGATTATTTTTTTTGATATGCTGTTGGATTCAGTTCACTAGCATTTTTTCGAAGACTTTTGTATCTGTGTTCATCAGGGATATTGGTCTGTAGTTTTCTTTTTTTGTAATGTCCTTCCCTGGTTTTGGAATTAGGGTAATAGTGGCTTCATAGAATGATTTAGAGAGCATTCCTTCTTTCTCTGTCTTTTGGAATAGTGTCAGTAGGATTGGTCCCAATTCTTCTTTGAATGTCTGATAGAATTCAGCTGTGAATCTCTGTGGTCCTGGACTTTTTTTGGTTGACAATTTTTTTTTTTTTTTTTTTTACCATTTCAATCTCATTGCTTGTTATCCGTCTGTTCAGAGTTTCTATATCTTCCTGGTTTAATCTAGGAGAGTTATATATTTCCAGGAATCTATCCATGTCCTCTAAGTTTTCTAGTTTATCAGCATAAAGGTGTTCATAGTAGCCTTGAATAATCTTTTGTATTTCTGTGGTATCAGTTGTATTACCTCCCGTTTCATTTCTAATTGAGCTTATTTGGATCTTCTCTCTTCTTGGTTAATCTCACTAATGGTCTATCAATTTTATTTGTCTTTTCAAGGAACCAGCTTTTCATTTCATTTATCTTTTGTATTTTTGTGTGTTTGTTTCAGTTTCATTTAGTTCTGCTCTGATCTTCGTTATTTCTTTCCTTCTGCTGCATTTGGATTTGGTTTGTTCTTGTTTCTCCAGTTCTGTGAGGTGTGAACTTAGACTGTTTATGGTGCTGTTTCAGACTTTTTGATGTAGGCATTTAATGCTATGAACTTTCCTCTTAGCACCAATTTTGCTGTATCCCATAGGTTTTGATAGGTTTTGTCACTATTATCATTCAGTTCAAATAATTTTTTAATTTCCATCTTGATTTCATTGTTGAACCAATGATGATTCAGGAGCAGGTTATTTAATTTCTGTGAATTTACATGGTTCTGAGGGTTCCTTTTGGAGTTGATTTCCAATTTTATTCCACTGTGGTCTGAGAGAGTATTTGATATAATTTCAATTTTCTTAAATTTACTGAGACTTGTTTTGTGGCCAATCATGTGGTCTATCTTGGAGAAGTTCCATGTGCTGATAAATAGAATTAATATTCTGCAGTTGTTAGGTAGAATGTTCTGTAAATATCTGTCAAGTCCCTTGTTCTAGTCTTTATTGACTTTCTGTCTTGATGACCTGTCTAGTGCTATCAATGTTATATTAAAATCCTCCACTATTATTGTGTTGCCCTCTATCTCATTTCTTAGGTCTAGAAGTAATTGTTTCAAAATTCAGGAGCTCCAGTGTTAGGTGCATATATATTTAGGATTGTGATATTTTCCTGTAAAACTAGTCCTTTTATCATTACATAATATCCCTTTGTCTTTTTTTAACTGCTGTTGCTTTAAAGTTTGTTTTGTCTGATATAAGAAGCTATACTCTTGCTCACTTTTGGTGTCCATTTGCATGGAATATCTTTTTCCACCCCTTTACCTTAAGTTTATGTGAGTCCTATGTGTCAGGTGAGTCTCTTAAAGACAGCAGGTACTTGGTTTGTGAATTTGTATCCATTCTGCCATTCTGCATCTTTTAAGTGGGGCATTCAGGCCATTTACATTCAACATTAGTATTGAGATGTGAGGTACTATTTTATTCATCATGCTATTTGTTGCCTGAATACCTTGGGTTTTTTTATTGTGTTATTGTTTTACAGGTCTTGTGAGATTTACGCTTTAAGGCAGTTCTATTTTGGTGTATTTCAAGAATTTGCTTCAAGATTTAGAGCTCCTTTTAGCAGTTCTTGTAGCGATGGCTTGGTAGTGGTGAATTTTCTCAGCATTTGTTTGTGTGGGAAAGGTTGTATCTTTCCTTTGTTTATGAAGCTTAGTTTCACTGGGTACAAAATTCTTAGCTGACAGTTGTTTTGTTTAAGGAGGCTAAAATAGGACCCCAATCCCTTCTAGGTTGTAGGGTTTCTGCTGAGAAATATGCTGTTTATCTGATAAGTTTTTTTTTAAATAGGTTACCTGATCCTTTTGCCTCACAACTCTTAAGATTCTCTCCTTCATCTTTACTTTAGATAATCTGATCACTATGTGCCTAGGTGATGATCTTTTTGCCATGAATTTCCCAGGTGTTCTTTGAGCTTCTTGTATTTGGATGTCTAGATCTCTAGCAAGGCTGAGGAAGTTTTCCTCAATTATTCCTTCAAATATGTTTTCCAAACTTTTAGATTTCTATTCTTCCTTGGGAACACCAATTAATCTTAGGTTTGGATGTTCAAAACAGTCCCAATCTTCTTGGAGACTTTGCTTAATTTTAAAAATTCTTTTTTCTTTGTCTTTGACAGATGGGGCTAATTCAAAAGCCTTGTCTTCAAGCCCTGAAGTTCTTTCTTCTGCTATTAAATTGCTGAGACTTTCCAGAGAATATTGCATTTCTCTAAGTGTGTCCTTCATTTCCAGAAATTGTGATTGTTTTTTATTTATGCTATCAATTTCACTGATATTTCATATCCTGCACCATGTTTTTTATTCCTTTAAGCTGGACTTCACCTTTCTCTGGTGCTCCTTGAATAGCTTGATAATTAAGCTTCTTAATTCTTTTTCTGGCAATTCAGAGATTTCATCTTAGTTTGGATCCATTGCTGATGAGCTGTTGTGATCTTTTAGGGGTGTTAAAGAATCTTGTTTTGTCATATTACCAGAATTGTTTTTCTGGTTCCTTCTCATTTTGGTAGACTACATCAGAGGGAAGATCTGGGACTCAAGTGCTGCTGCTCAGATTCTTTTGTCCCACAGGGTGCTCCCTTGATGTGGTGTCCTCCTCCTTTCCCTAGGGATGGGGCTTCCTGAAAGCCAAAAGACAGTGATTATTTTTGCTCTTCTGGGTCTAGCCTCCTAGTGGAGCTACTGGGATCCAGGCTGTTATGAGGGAGTGTCTGCCACAAGTCCTGTGATATAATCCATCTTCAGGTCTTTCAGCAGTGGATATCAGCACAGTTTTTCAGTGTCTCAGGGAGCCTACAGTGGCGATCCATTTCCTTCAAAGGGTCTGTGGATTCTCTCGGCTTTCCTGATATGTTCCTGCAGTAGTTCTTGGAGCAAAAGTTCATGATGCGAGTCTCCACACACTGCTCTGTCCATCTGAGCAGGAGCTACAAGCTAGTCCTGCTTCCTATCTGCCATCTTAATCCTCTATCTGGCTGCACCATTTTACATGCCCATCAGTAATACCCTTCTCTTCCTAAAAGAAGAAAACTTATGTTTTGCAATAAGGAATTATTTTTAAAAGATGCTATGGAGGCTGGGAGTAGTGGTTCATGCCAGTAATCCCAGCATTTTGGGAGGCTGAGACAAGGGAATTGCTTGAGCCCAGGAGTTCAAGACTGGTCTGGGCAACATGGTGAGACCCCATCTCTACAAAAAGAAAAAATTAGCCAGGCGTGGTGGCATGTGCCTGTGGTCCCAGCTACTTGGGAGGTGGATGTGGAAAGATAGTTTAAGCCTGGGAGGTCGAGGCTGCAGTGAACCATGATTATGTCACTACACTCCAGTCTGGGTGACACAGTGAGATCCTGTCTCAGTCAGTAAGTCAGTAAGTAAGTAAGTAAGTAAATAAATAAATAAATAAATAAATGCTATGGGACTACAGCTCTCTTCTTAAATAGACTACCCTTTGGGACCTCTATCTTAGAAGTCCCATTTTCTTTACGAATTTATCTGACTAATCAGATAAATGAGTTGGTCTTACAGAGCTGTTGAATACCACATGTTCCCCCCAAATCTTTCTTTTTGTTGCTCGTAGTCTCTTCAAATACTTTCCTGTAAAAAGGAATATGTGATTGTGCTGTGCAGAAGAGGAAGGCCTTTGAAGTGGTGTATCAGAAAGAAGATGGAATTGGGGGCCATAAGATCCTGGTGCTGGTCCTGACTCTGTCTCAAACTAGTTGTGTGACTTTGAATAAGTCACTAAATTCTCAGTCAGTTTCTTCAAGAATCAACTAGAAACGATAGAAACACCTTCATCACTGATGTGGAGCAAATGGGATCATGTAGGCCATTGGTTGTCATAAAAGAAACAGAGAACTCCTAGAGAAGCATCTCACAACTGCTGACACATACACATGTGTGTGCATATACGTGTACAAACACACGTATGCACATGCACACACATGCACATGCACACACATAGCGACCTTCAGTAGAGTGACTCCACTTGTATTAGTTTTATATATTAGGCTTCCCAGCAAGATTGGTTTGAAGAAACAGCTCTATGGCTAACACAAGTTGAAAACTGCTGAAATATGTGGACCTTGCTACCTCTCTAGTTTTTTTTCTTTTTAAGTAGTTTCAGCTTTTGCTGTCTTCTGGCCATCTTCATACATGAAGGTCTCCTCTCTAAAGGAGGGGAAGATGAAACAAGGCAACTTTTCTTTTTATAAAAAAGAAATTTTAATTGACACATAATAATTTTACATATTTACAGTGTAATATTTAGAGTATGAAATGTTGATACATGTATACAACGTATAACGATCAAATCTGGGTAACTTGCATCTCACTTACAGCCTTTATCATTTCTTTGTGTTGGTAATATTCAAAATTTTATCTCCTCCTGAACCTCCCAGATAATTTACAATTTTTGCTACTTCCTTTCATTGCTAAATTATCTTTTTGTTTGTTTTTTAAAGACAGGATCTCATTCTGTCACCCAGTCTGGAGTGCAGTGGTGCTATCACAGCTCACTACAGCCTCAAACTCCTGGGCTCAAGAGATCCTCCCACCTCAGCCTCCTGAGTCACTGTGACTACAGACACATGCCACCACACCTGGCTGATTTTTTTCATTGCTAAATTCTCAAGGAATGATTCCACATTCTGCTGCTATTTTCTCTCTATGGCTCTCCTTTTAGTCCCTTATTATCTGAATTCTGGCTTCAGGTCTTCATTGTAACCATGTACTTTAAGTCGTCTTTTCACTAAATTCCATTCCTATTTTCTCAGTAGCTTTTGAAACAGTTTACTCTCCTCTTTCTTCCCTGAAGCCCTTGTGTCCCTAGTTTTCAGGAAAAAAAATGATGAGATTCAAGTATATCTCCTCCTCCGGCTATTGCTTCCTTGACTCTTCCTGTTCCAGAATAGTGGTGGGTGTCCAAGTTCCCAGACATTTTCCCCTTCCCCTCTTCATCCCTCCCTCTGAAATCTTGTTCTGTTTCAGAGCACCTGCTGTCACACTTTGAAGACTTACAGTATAACTATAACCTGTCTTTGGCTCCAGTACCCTAGCTTCAATTGCCTGCTGGACACTTCATTTCAGATGTCTGGCAATCATTGCTATCAAGAAATGAAATCATTAATCTAGTCCCCAAACTCCTTCTCCCCTCAGACTTCCTGTTTATGTTATGGCATCAACAAGCCAGCAGCACTAAGATTGAACATTGCCCTTATACTTGCCTGATCCTTTGCCCTCATTTCACTACTCCCATATCAGATCAGCCACAAATTGGTATTGATTTTTTTTCACCTAATGCCTCTGAAATCTTTTCCTCCTTGTTCACTTCTTCCTCTAACATACTAGTCAAAGTCCTTTAATATGACAAGTGCTGAAGTCTTCTGGCATTATTTTTCCAGACTTATTTTCCAAGTCTCCCTTACTTTAAATCATTACTTAACTTTAGTCTAATGTGTAACCTCATAGGTAACTGATTCCATCTCTTGTCTCAGTTCTAAGAAGTAGGAACTCCAAGAAGAGAGAGTCTCATTTTGAATCAAAGGCCTAGCCCAGGTTTAGTTGGACACAACCTGGGAGTCGTGGTTATGCCAAGGTTTGCCTTTTCTGAGTATAAATAGGGCAATTTTTCTATGTAGGAAGTACAGGCAAGGAGAAAATTATTTCTGGTACTAAGAAAATGCTGTCGATGCCAGCACCAGGAAAAGGGTGGTAGAGAGTATTTGGCCATGCTTCAGACCTGCAATAACTAACCTCCATCTTTCTTAATGTACATAGAACATAAATGACACCTGGGATTTTCTCAAATTTAAGCAAACATAGTCTCCTCCCACTTCTAGGCAGGCTGCAGCCTGTAAGCTCCCTGCTTTCTGAGATATCCTGGAGTGGCCTGAAGGTCTGTACAGGAATGGTACATTTGCTAAATATTTGCCATGGCCAAAATTATAACCAATTTAGGTTTCTTTCTTGGCATATTTCACTTTGAGGATATAACATATGGTAATCATATTAAAATGTTAGCAACCAAAGCCTAATATTTTCCTTTCTTGATTGTTTTAGCAATGGCTAGGATAAATATAAAGCCAGAAAGACACTGGTTATGACAACTGGAAATTCACATTTTTTTCTCTTTACTAAGAAGTTTAGGATTCTATACTGTCATAACTAAAAGTTGACATTCATATCATAAAATAAATATTAAAATTACAATGAACCATTTTAAAAGAATGGGGAATTTAATAGGATTTAAGGTTAAGAACTTGAAATAAATTGTCAACGAAGGTAAGAAAATGGAGTGTCTCCACATTTCTAAAATCTAAAGAAAATTTGGAGAACATCTAAGTTAAGCATGCTTATTTTTATTTTTGTAGCTTTATTGAGATACATTTCACATACCCTAAAATTCAATCCTTTAAAGTGCTCAGTTCAGTAATTTTGAGTATATTCAGAGTAGTACAACTGTAACCAGAATCTAATTATGGAACATTTTTCTCACCCCAAAAATAAAATCATTAGCAGTCATTCCCCAGCCGCAGGCAACTACTAATCTGCTTTCTGACACTATGGATTTGCCTATTTACCTATTTACCATGCATTTCACATATTTACCTATCTACTATGCATTTCACATGTATCATATGACTCCATATGATATATGGTCTTTTGTGACTGGGCTCTCTCATTTAGCATGTTTTCAAGGTTCATCCATATTGTAACATGTATCCATTCTTCATTCCTTTTTATGGCTGAGTAATACTTCATTGTGTGGATATACCATATTTTGTTTATCTGTTAATCAACTGATGGACATTTGTGTTGTATCTATTTTTTGGCAATCATGAATAATGCTGCTATGAACACTCATTTCACCATGGAAATATGTTTTCATTTTTCTTGCATGCATACCTAGAAATAGAACTGCTGGTTCATATGGTAACTCTATGTTGAATATTTTGATGAACTGCCAAACCATCTCCAAAGTAGCTGCACCATTTTACATTTCCACCAGCAATATACAAGAGTTTCAATTTCTGCACATCCTTGACAACACTTGCTATTGTCTTTTTTATTTTAGCCACCCTAGTAAGTGTAAAGATATTTAACTATGATTTGGGGCCACCTTTATTTTTGGTACGAGCAAACTGAAGACTTGAGTCTTATGCTGTGTGTCCCAGCTAGTCAGAGGCAAAATCTGATCTGCAGAGATGTATTGTTTTAGAGAAAGATATGGAAGGATATCTAACTAATTGTTACTCTTGGTTACTGAAAGTAAAGAGTAAGGAAGAAAAAGGAAAGACACTATTAACTTTATATTCAGCTATTGTTAAAAGGAGCAGTGTATGAATATGTATTACATTAATAAAGGAAAATGTCAAAAACAAAATGAGAAACTCTCTGTCTTCTCATATTTTTTTTAAAGGCAAGGTATTGCTGTGTTGCCCAGGCTG
Source organism: Trachypithecus francoisi (assembly GCF_009764315.1). Classification (NCBI taxonomy): domain Eukaryota; kingdom Metazoa; phylum Chordata; class Mammalia; order Primates; family Cercopithecidae; genus Trachypithecus; species Trachypithecus francoisi. The sequence continues at coordinate 21,323,094 of NW_022681472.1, read as the reverse complement.
CAGCACAATAGCTATTCACAGGTGCTATCATGATATACTGCAGCCTCAAACTCCTGAACTCAAGCTATCCTGCCTCAGTCTCTGGAGTAGTTGGGATTACATACATACACCACCATGCCTGGCTAGCTGTTTCCTGATTTCCAGGCATTGTTTGTTGTTGTTAATTCTTTTGAGAGTTTGGGTTAAAGTCTTTCTGTGCATAAAGATTATATAAATATGCAAACTCACAGATATATATATATATATATATATAATGTTGATATTAGATAACACATTTATAATATTATATATATATAAATACTTAAAAACTAGCAGGGCCAAATCTGGCTAAATGAAGTCTGAGTATTCTGTGGAAAGTGCTATACTATGGCTAATGATTGGCTGAAATGTTTGAATAAAGGTGTTACACTACCAGTGTTTTCAGGCTATGGATCATTTGGCTGGAAGAAGTTTGGTGTGTGTGTGTGTTATCAAAATGCATTAGAGATATGGTGGGTCATACTCTCCTTGCAATCCTTGAACATAGTTTAATAAACAAAAAAGGCTTAGGACTCAATCAGCTCAAGTAAGCACAGGTTGTGCCACTTGGCAGATTTGTTGCCATGCTTCTGGGAGCTGAATTTTCTGATCTGGTGTAACAATCTATAAAGAATCACTCACACTTGTTTAACAGTTCACAAACCTTTATTGAGTTATTCTTCCAGTACAAGGAGCACAATAAATTTAAATAATTCCAAATGCTTAATAGCAATACAAGCATGTAGATTAAATACAGGTCTTAAAGGGGATAAAATTCATGAAATTGTTGAAAACTAAAACTCAATGCTTCTTTTATACATTCTCTCAAAACTTCAATCTGTTACATAATTTGATTTGTCAAGGACCATGTTGTTCCTTACTGTGTGAGCAAACTTTCCTGTGGTTTTATAGCAGAGCGCAAGTAAGAGACAGAAAGAGAGAGAAGCAACAGAGCAGGATCTTAAAGTTCTCTCAATCCAGTTATTACCACTAATTAACTATATACTGCCTGTAAGATTTATACTGGAGAATACAAATCTAATAAATACTACAGAAAAAGGATCTCACTAAGAATGACAAAAATTCATTGAGTAAGGGGCAGGTACAGTGGCTCACACCTACAATCCCAGCACTTTAGAAGGCCGAGGTGGGAGGATTGTTTGAGCCCAAGAGTTTAAGACCAGCCTGGGAAAAATAGGGAGACCCCATTTCTAAAAAAATAAAATAAAATTAGCTGGGCATGAAGGTGCACGCCTGTGGTCCCAGCTAATCAGGAGGCTGAAGCAGGAGGATCACTTGAGCCCAGGAGGTCGAGGCTGAGGTGAGTTGTGTTTGCCTTACTGTACTTCAGTCTGGGCAACACAGCAAGACTCTGTCTCAACAAAACAAAACAAAATTCAAGCAGCAGTGGAAGTAGAAGAGTGTCTCCACACTTTTTCTGCAATAACCTTCATTATGAAAGTCAGTCAGTAGGAAACCAACAAGAGCGAATAGCACTTTATGAGGACTTTGGGTATGTGTTTGGGATAGAAAGGATCAGAGACATCCCATCTTGAAGAGTTAACAAGGAATGCAAATTCCAGAGACAAGAATCTACCACCAGCAATGTGCCTTTGCTTGCCGCAGAATTTCAGACATTTGGAATGAAGACTAAAATTAACTAATCATCGTAACAAGAATTTATACAGCCAGCACCAAAAACAAACTGGTTCTAGGACAATGTAATAATCTGTAGCTTGACATGTCCCTGACACTAGTTATACTTTCTAAGGAGCGAAATTTATGAATATACTTGAGATGAAAAGTATGCTCCCCTGGACAAAGCCCTGGATAAGTAGATAGGAAAGACAATTCAATTCAGTTATTTATTGAGTATCTTACCATACATGTTTTGGGATTGTGTGGACTGGAGAAAATTCCTCTAATATAAATGGAAGAGTCTATTTTTAAAATCTAGCTGGTAAAAAAAAGAAAACGAAACAAAATATAACCCGAGTTCACAGCTAGGCTTTAAAAAATGCTTAGCATTAATATTCTTCCATTGCTAAGCAACTAATAGGATATTTCAGAATGAGAGAAGGAAGTGGAGCCAAATAAACATAGTAAAAATTAAAATATACAACCAATCCACATACTTTCCCTTAAATAATCCCATCTACACCTATGCACATCATATCCACCATCAGAAAATATGTTATTTTTAAAAATACACGTTCTCCTTGTCTAGCTTATAGTACTTTGACTATTTTTTCCTTTTCTTACTAAATTCATTTCTTATTTGATTAATTCATTATGTCAGATGCCAGGTATCAGCTTGACTTAGCTCATCTCATCTCTTTCAAAGGCAGATCCAAGTTTTGTAAGGTCAAAAGCTTATACAATTTGGGGGCTCTCTTTACAGAAAATAATACAAAATTACAAAATACAAGAATATGGAAAATTAGAATGATAATAGAAATCACAATAAATTTAAAAAAATTAAATGCTGACAAATACTATAAATATTACAACTCTAGGAAATTGACATAATTTCATTAACTAGCTGCCTAATAATATACCTTTATAATTGTTTTCTGTTTCATTTTTTTGGTTTAATGCTCTTTGGTAGCTTCTTTATACAATAGCTATTTTGTAGTATCATCTTCTGTAATGCAACTAGAAAAACACTTCAGTCTTTTTTGTAGTATAGTTGATCAAAATTTGTTTTCCATATTGAGGTTTGGGATATATAAGTCATTCAACCTCGTACACAGACATACTCATCGTTTTTAGTACAGCTACAGGTGTTTGCCCTAAAAATCAAAATATTCTGATTGATTCTATTTCACACAATTCCCATCCCAAAAGAAAAATAAGTATATTCGTGTGCTGATCATTGGAGATGTTGCATTATCTTATGCACTCCAACTAGAATGCTACAGTTATGCACAGGCTTCAGTGCAAACCAAATCCTCTGCTTACAATTTTCTACATCTGAGAATAGGAGGAATTTTTCATAGACTAACTTATGACATTTTAAACATGCTTCTCTACCCCTTACCTACACACTCCTGGTAAGAGGTGTAATAGGACAGCAGTCCCCAACCTTTTTGGCACCAGGAACTGGTTTCGTGAAAAAGAATTTTTCCGTGGGCTGGAAGGGACAGATGGAATGGTTTCATCTTCATATCATCAGGCATTATTTAGAATCTCCTAGGAGCCCACAACAACCTAGATCCCTCGCATGCGCAGTTCACAATAGGGTTCGTCTAATGCTGCTGCTGATCTGACAGGAGGCAGAGCTCAGGCAGTAATGCTTGCCCGCCACTCACCTCCTGCAGCACGACTCGGTTCCTAACAGGTCATGTGCTGGTGCCAATCAGAAGCCCGGGGGTTGGGGGCCCCTGCAATGGGACACATTCATGACGTACGAACATTGGCTTGGCACCTTTATATCATGGCGCTAGGTGGCTCAGCATAGTGGGTGGTAGAAGTATTCCTGAAAACTATTCATTTGCTGGGACACCTAGCTATAACTACTAATCACAGAAATGATCACAAACCACATAAATATAACCCATGAAATGTAAATTAAGTATATCACCAACTTAATTTTCTCTTATCAGTACCCTAAAATATACAACATTCCCTCTCCAACACCACTAAACACAAGGGCAAGTCAGAGAGGTAAGAGAGCACTGTTGACTGAGGGTGGCTAAAATATCTTTTTCTGTGCGCAAATTTATCAAAGCATATGACACGTGAATACATTGCTAAGGTCTGTACCAAAGCCTTAGGAGGAGCTGTTTTTAAAAGGGAGCCTGATAATTCAGCCTCAGCAGCTCAGTCCATCTGCTCCTGACCTCCTCTTGCCCCACTTAGGGAGGGCCTACTGTGTGAGCAAAACACAGAGAGACACCTACAACTCCACATGGAAAGAAATCACAGGATCCGAAAGGAGTTAGGGCGGCTTTACCAGAAGAAAACAAAAAGTTCACTTTCTATTATGGTGAACAAACTTTACTTTACAATTAGAGCTGTATTCCTGTGAGTCTTCAGGAATCCTCAATAAAGTGGCCTTGGGACAATAAAGGGAAATTACCTATTGAAGAGAAGAAGGAATAAATGCCATGGAAATGAAATCCAGGCCCAATGAATCAGGACAATGATCTGAGTGGCCACCCAGCACTGTTGGCTCAGAGCTGCTATCATGGGTGTGTGGCAGGCAGGGCAGCACCTGGGGACTAGAGGAAAAGAGACCTCAAAAGGGGAAATGGAAAATGCCAAACATCACTGTGCTATCTTGACAGTTTATGCCTGCGACAGATCTTACCGGGTGGCTCATGCCTGTAATCCCAGCACTTTGGGAGGCCAAGGCAGGTGGATCAGTTGAGCCCAGGAGTTTGAGACCAGCCTGAGCAATATGGCGAAACCCTGTCTCTACAAAAAGTACAAAAAAAAATTAGCCGGGCATGGTGGCAGGCGCCTGTAGTCTCAGCCACTTGGGAGGCTGAGGTGGAAGGATTGCTTGAGCCCAGGAGAAGGAGGCTGCAGTAAGCTGAGATTGTGCCACTGCACTCCAGCCTGGAGTCCAGATCTGTCAAAAAAAAAAAGAGAGAAAGAGCAAGAGAGAGACAGATACACAGACAGACAGAGAGAAAGGTGTTTTAACTTCCTAGAAGAAAGTTGTCCTTCCATTAGATCAAGACTTATTTGTGCCTGAAGGCAGATAATATGGTTTGGCTCTGTGTCTCCATCCAAATCTCACCTTGAATTGTAATAACCCCCATGTGTCGTGGGAGGAACCCAGTGGGAGAGAATTGAATCATGGGGCTGGGTCTTTCCTGTTCTGTTCTCTGATAGTGAATCTCAGCAGATATGATGGTTTTATAACGGAGAGTTCTCCTGCACATACTGTCTTGCCTGCCACCATGTAGGATGTGCCTTTTCTTCTCCTTTGCCTTCCACCACGATTGTGAGGCCTCCCCAGGCATTGGAACAGTGAGTCCATTAAACTTCTTTCTTTTAGAAATTACCTGGTCTTGGATGTGTCTTTATTAGCAGTGTGAGAACACTAATACAGCAGAGGAGTGATTGGATGACTTCTTAAGTCATTATTCATTGATCTATGATATAATAGGAAGGAAGGATGAAAATATGTTTTCAAAGAAAATATATCTACAATATTTGTGATTCCACAAATAAAAAATATCTTTTCTTATTTGTAAAATAAAAATGCTCTTTATAAATCACATAAGCTGAGCCTTTCAATATTTAAAATGTTATCATTTTCCCACTCAAACAGAAAAAAAGCTATAAGAATTTTAAATGTGCCTTGAAAAAAAACATAGAAAAATCACCAAAATATTATTCCCTGATATTTCCTAATAGATTCTTTTGAAGTCTTTTTTCCATTTTCATGTGAATAGGAATAAAACAGAATTTTGCAAATATGCTTAAGTAATTTGTAAAATCTGAATTCGTAACAAGCAATTAAGCTAGGAAAACCAAAATTTCTTTTGCAATAAGTCTCTTGATAAAAATTACAGCTTTAATGATCCTTAGAACACTAAAAGAGAAAAGTTATGGAATTTCAACGGTACCTACTACTTTCTTTTGTTGGGTTATTCAATCTGTTGGCAAATGAAAGCTTTTCTTTCTTTTTCATTTTTCTCTGTGAATATCATTCTCCAGACAAGGTTCTCACAATCATTGTCCTGGTGACGTCACATCTTCCATGGCAACATTTTGCCAGTTTATTGTTAATAAGCTAAAGTAATTCTTGGTAGCTTTAAAAAAAAAAAAGATTACATATCCACTTAAAATGTTAGATATCTATTTATTTTCATATGACACTGAATGAAATACTGCAGAAGGGGATACTTTAATGCGTAAGCACAGATTGAAATTTAGGTCAATCTGAGAAGGCCAGATAACATGCTAGAGATTTTGGAAATCAGTGCCAAGATTATGTAGTGATAACGCTCTCTCTTCTGGTCCTTTGTACTTGGGGTGCATGAACACAGGCTTCATGAAAAGTCACCTACAGAGGTAAACAGCAACTGTGGCTTTTGAAAGCAACAGATTCTAAATAACATTATTTTTAAGAAAGAGGATATGAAATTACAACTACGTAAAATAGATTTACCTACCAACAAGACTGGAAAGTTATATGCAAAAATAAAAAAGAGTTGGAGTGCTTTGGGTGAGAGAGTGATTTTTTTTTCAAAAAAGTTTTTAATTTTGTTCTCTTGGCATCTCAATAACAGTTATTTGAAAATGAGTACATCATCGCGTTAGAAGGAGAGGCAGGTAGTCTGTTTGCTGGCAGGGTGTGCCCTTGGCTGCAACCTTTGGGCCCTGTGTCTTGGAAAACCTACAGGACAGTGACTTCACTCTCAAAGGAAGAATTAAATCTGATAATTTATTTCAATAGCTCACTAGGAAGGAAACAGTCACAGCAATAATTTTATAAGCTTAACGCCTCTCCCAAACTGCCTCAGAGGTTCCTTTTTGCCTGGTAGCAGGAAGACTGAGTCTCCTCCCAGCCACAACCACCTATAACAGATGCCATAGGGGCCTTAATGCCAAGGTCTAGAGAACCACCTACAAACTTGGGGACTTGGTGAGATTTTGTTAAAATAATAAATGAGCAATTACATTTATTAAAGGTTAGAAAAGAGAAAACAGTACTGAAGAAGTAAAAATAGCATAATGTCACTTGACTAAAGCATTTGTATAATTTTGAATTTAAGAAATAATATAGTGTTATTTCATTTAAAGGCATAATTGTATTAATCAAGAGTAAAGACTTGGAACGAGGAAACTATAAAGGAGTTTAAATCATACTTCATGAATTAGTAGAAATTTGACTCAAAGTTGTGTTTGCAGTTTGCCTTTCAAGTCTTGTCTGTTTCTGGAATACTTCTGATGATTTTATCTCTTGTTAAGATGATAGACTTACGGGAGGCTGAGGCAGGAGAATGGCGTGAACCCGGGGGGCAGAGCTTGCAGTGAGCAGAGATCGCGCCACTGCACTCCAGCCTGAGTGACAGAGCGAGACTCAGTCTCAAAAAAAAAAAAAAAAAAAAAAGATGATAGACTTAAAGCATTCTTTCTGTTTTGTCTTTCTCTTTCTGTTCTCCTGTTTTCCTTCCTTTCTTCTTATCTATCTATACATAATTTCCTCCAAGTTATCTCTTCTCTGAGATAGCATAGCATTAGGTTACCACTATGTGTATGTTAGTGGTTAAGATCCGTGACAGGGAGAAACTGTAATTAAAGCTGAGACCTTTCAGAAGTGACTTTACCCTACCCTGTACAGACTTTGTCAGAGACCATATCTCCTAAGCCAGGATGCTAGGCCAGGATTTCTTTACAAAACCACACATAAGGGAAAATACATAAAAGAGTTTTGAGTCTCATATGAGAAAAGTATTACACAAATAAAAGATTAGAATTTCTTTTAGCAGCCTTTGGGTTTTTTATATTAAACAATCTGTATTTGAAAAACAGTACTTAACAATCCTAATGCAATCTATCAAACTCCAATAAGAGCAATTTCAGCATCAACTAATGAATCGTAGCTAAACAAGAGATCAATTACAAATGCTGTAAAGGTAGCAGCACCAGCTGATGTTCTGCAGAGTCTCCGGGCATTCAGGGCCTAGCTACAGGGAAAACAGAATCAACCCAGCAGGTGCTCTGGAACCAAGACCTCACATTGTGACTCACATCCCTCCTGGGGGCTCTGGGGGTCTACAGTCCCCCTGGTACTTCCAGGCCCCTGTGGGCTCCGGGCAGAGCCCCAGGAGCCAAAGGACCTCTCAGGAAAGACTGGAAGTTAGACTTGCAGTCAGCCAGCTTCTGCCTGTTGCTATCATTTTCTTTCTGGAGCACCTGGAGCACTCTCTCAGTGGTTGTGGTGGCCATCCAGCCCTTCCGGGCCATTTATCATGGAAGAACATCTCCCTCTGAAAACTGGAAGTGTCCTTCTTCAGTTCATGGGTCAGGTCTTGAGACACCTTCTTGTGGCAGTCGTGGGTCTGACAGACATGGTTCAAGTTTCCCTGCACCTAGAAAAGTTTCTGGTCAAGGACCAGGAAGTAGGCATCCTCCTCCCCCATGGACTCTCACTGAGGCTCCATGAACCTGAAGTTTTTATTGTCTTCCCAGGAATATGGGTTTGACAAGCCAAACATTGGTCATAAACTATTTTAGCAACTTAGAAGTCACCACACCAATATATATTTAATTTGGATCATTTTATCTTTTCCATGATAAGTCATGGAATGCAGAACTTTTAAAAACAAAAGATTTAAGGACTCATGGGGATTAAGGTGCCCATCCTGATTCTCCATGAGTCCATGTTTAACATTAGACTTTTGTCCTCTTGAATACCAGTTGTGTCTCCAATTAGGTACATAGCACTGATAACTGATGGGTTATCATAGGTAATTTAAATTAGACCAGGGAGTTCATTCAAATTGTGTATCTAAACAGTTTCAGTATTGGCTTATTTAGCATGAAAATTTGGCAAAATATTTTCTTCATATTAAATTAATTTTTGTTCTACTTGGGTTAGTAGTTTTATAAACCAGTGAGTCTTTTCATTAAAGTTCCAGAAATTTTTATCCAGTTCAAATGATATGGTTCTAAAGTTATCAGAAACCTGTATTTAAGAGTGCTTTTCAGAGTCCTTTCCATCCTTTCATGTACCTCCTTAAAGATACCATATTCTAGAATTTTCTGTGCTTGTGAAGTTTTCAGAAACTGCATCAGAATTAAGCAATTAGGTATGGGAATGACTTTATTTATTTATTTATTTATTTATTTATTTATTTTTTTATTGAGATGGAGTCTCGCTCTGTCACCCAGGTTGGAATGCAGTGGTGTGATCTTGGCTCACTGCAACCTCCACTGCCTGGATTCAAGCGATTCTTTGCTTCAGCCTCCTGTGTAGCTGGGATTACAGGTGCACACCACCACACCCAGCTAATTTTTGTATTTTTAGTAGAGACAGCATTTCACTATGTTGGTCAGGCTGGTCTTGAACTCCTGATCTTGTGATCTGCCCTCCTTGGCCTCCCAAAGTGCTGGGATTACAGGTGTGAGCCACCATGCCCAGCTGCGAATGACTTTAAATAGTCATAAAGATACAATTGACACGGAAATTTTATTATTTCTGTGGTCTACAATAACTTAACCTAATAACCATGATTATTATTGATAGCATACATTCAGACACATTAGAATTTTAGAAATCTCATACAATTTTGAAACATGTTAATCATATTCATTAAAATATAAGCTGAAGAAAATGAAACATTATTTTTGATTTGTCAGTGCTTCCCATGTAAACTTAACATGCCAGATAATCCTCTTTACCTCTCTTTTGGATGCTTCACGGACCCTCTGCACCACCCTAAAGTTAGAGGTCAGAAAAGAATTTTGAAGCTAAGATTTGATTTTGGGAAACCTGTCAAATATGTCAAAGGTTTAAAATACTTGACCAAAACAGGATCACAGGCCACCAAAAAACAAGTCATTTATTTAACCAAAGTGATTTTTAAAAACCAAAGATTTTTGAAAACAAAAACTTGTACTCTTTGATAAGGGAAACTCAGTTTCCCAAACAATCAAAAGACCCAAGACAGAATCTGTCTCTTCTTCTTTTCTCTCTCTTTATTTTTTCCTTTTTGCAGTTTACTTAAAAGGTGAATGAAAATATTTTACTGTGTCATATTAATATTTCACAGAATTTTTATTGAATAGAGAAAACCAAGTTTTACTTTTTTATTAGTGTATTATCACTATTAACACTAGTTTTAATAAAACATAAATAAATTGATCAAGTCTGTCATCTTTTAACCACAAGATTTCCATAAAACTTTTGTTTTATATTTTTCCCTTTCTATATTTATCTTGTTTTATCTATTCTTTTATTTCTTCAATTGGAAACCTTTAAGTAACTTTAAACCAGACAAGAGTTTTAACACACATTTTTATGCCTTTATAACTTTCTTTACCAAATGCATATTTTGCTTTTGCTTATACATTATGTATACAGAATTGTTTCTCTCATATCTAGTAGTTTTTAACTCTTAGTAACCCTAATTTCTAGTGAAAACCCTAGAAAGTAATTTTGAATGGTCTTTTCAGCATTTGTAGATAAAAACCATTTTATAATTTTTTAGAAAAATAATATGGGAAGGGGGCAGGGAAGTGCTGGGTAGAGAAAGGTGGGCTCCCTGGTGAGGGCTCCAAGCTCAGGCTTGTGCTCACGGACCTAAATAGAGACAGGCACTCCAGTTTCCATGCACAAATGTTGCATTTTCCAAGACCACTCTGGCCCACTATGTCCCCCACCCTGTGCCTGTAAATACCCTGAGACCCTAGCAGGCACACACACAAGCAGTTGGACGTCAAGAGGAGCAGAGAAGTGAAAGAGCACACTGACAGCACCAGCAGATGCCAGCAGGCCATAGACAGCAGAACAATGTGGAATTCAGCTGATGGCAGTCAGGGGAGAGCCCGGCTGCTGAACAGTACGACTCCAGGGTAAAATGACCTTCCCACTCCATCCTGCTTCTGGATCCCCATCCATCTGCTGAGAGCTACTTCCACCCTTCAATAAATACATATGTAACAAACCTGCATGTTGTGCACATGTACCCTAGAACTTAAAGTATAATAGTAAAAAAAAAAAAATTTAAAAACCTCTCACTCATTCTCCAAGCCCACGTGTGATCTGATTTTTCTGGCACACAAGGGCAAGAACCCCAGGATACAGAAAGCCCTCTGTCCTTGTGATAAGGCAGAGGGTCTAACTGAGCTGATTAACACAAGCCACATGCAGACAGCAAAACTGAAAGAGCACCCTGTAACTCACACACACTGGGGCTTCGGGAGCTGTAAACACTCAACCCTAGACGCTGCCATGGGGTTGGAGCCCAAAAACACTCCTCACAACCTGTCCATCTGCATGCTCTTCCTAGAGGTTTGAGCTGTGGGGCACTGAAGAAGCGAGCCACTCCCCTTGCCACATGCCCTGCAAGGGGATAAGGAAACTCCTCCTGTTTCAATAGTTCTTCAAAGTATCATTTACTAAGAGATCTAAATATATTTAGCTTTTCTAAACTATATAAAAATAATGTGTAAAGGTATATAGACTTAAACTCGTGTTTAATAATTCATATTTCAGTATCTTCACTTACAAATGATTCAGATAGGATTTGATTATGGATTACTTAATTTAACATATCATGACTCTACAATTTTAAATTACTGAAAAGAATTTTGAAATTATGACACAGTTAGCTTCCCTAATGTCTTCCCCCAGTAATTCTAGGTCCCAAGTAGCCGTGTGGCACCCAAGAGGATTATGAAGGTGAGGGCCTGTCTGAGTCCATCAGGACAGAAGACAGAGCTGTGAAGACTATACCTGCATTACAGAAAAGGGGCCCCAATCCAGACCCCAAGAGAGGGTTCTTGGATCTTGCAATTCCACAAAGCAAAGCAAAAGCAAGTTTATTAAGAAAGTAAAGGAATAAAATAATGGCTATTCCATAGACAGAGCAGCACCCAGGTCTGCTGGTTACCCATTTACATGGTTACTTCTTGATGATATGCTAACAAACGGTGGATTATTCATGCTTCCCCTTTTTAGACCATAGAGGGTAATTCCTTGACATTGCCCTGACATTTGTAAACTGTCATGGCACTGGTGGGAGTGTAGCGGTAGGATGATCAGAGGTCACTCTTCTCACCATCTTGATTTTGGTGAGTTTTGGCCGCTTCTTTACTGCAGCCTGTTGTATCAACAAGGTGTTTATGACCTGTATCTTGTGCTGACCTCCTATCCCATCCTATGACTTAGAATGCTTTAACTGTCTGGGAATGCAGCCCAGTAGGTCTCAGTCTCATTTTACCCAGCCCCTATTTAAGATGGAGTTGCTATGGTTCACAGGCCTTTCACATCTGGAGGATCCAACTCCTCCCAAAATAGCCAGAAGGCAAAACAGGGAAAGCAGAGGAAGAAGGACTCATGTTGGGCTTAATTCTGGCTTGTAGCTGCTGGTCTAGGCAGTAAGAACATATCTTCAGACCTCACCATGGTCACTCTGTAGACCCCTGAATCCAGAGACTCTTAAACCAAAGATGTAAGCTCTCAGTCAAATCAAGCAAGTATCTAATTATACTCAATTAATAATTTTGAAACCACTTTTATTTTACCAACAATTTAAAAACTAGATTTATTTACCAAATATCACATACCCACTACACATATGGACATACAAACACATAGAAGCAGATCTTATAGCTGTCATAAAGGATTTTCATTTGCCAAAAGGCAATTTGTTTTTAAATAATTTTTCTTTTCCCCATTCATTCTATCAGTCTTACAATGATCAATTTCATTGCCCTAAGCAGTTGTTAATTAGGCAACAAATTTGCATTTCTAAAAGGACAACTCTTAGGTGGAATAAAAAAAATTATATTTTATAAGCATAGAGTTAAGATTTTAGGCCTAAATATTGCATCATTATTTGCTCAAACTTGCTCAAACCAAGGGGAAAAAAAAACACTCAAAAGTTCACTTAAGACAAGATGGCCAGAAAAGCACCTTAAAGAAAGGTATGACTTCTTATGTAAATTTAAAAGAATGTGGTAAGAGTTTCAAATGTACATAGGCAGACATGCTTAAAAATGGAGATTTCCTTAATAGATGTAAATTTCTTTTAGAAAAGAGATTCAAGGTAGCCAATTAAATTCCAGAAAGGTGTATTTTGCTTTAACAGGGTGTTCTTCTTAACTTAGCTACTGTTTTTTAGCTAAAATTACCCAGTTCAGACTAATAGGTGGAGCCCATTAAGAAACAGGGCCAATAAAGCATTGGATGCCTGGATTCAGCATGGATAGATCTGAAAAAGAAACAAGTCTATTTTACTTGAAGTCTACCTTTTATAAACACTTTATCTAGGATAGCTTTCTTTCCACCTTTGAGGCAGGATAGTAACCAAGCCAAAAGGTTAGCAGACTTAAATTTTTAAATCATTTAGCCACTTAAGCTTTTTATTTGCCCTTTATAAATTTTTTAAATAAAAATGTTGAAATCTTTTTAGAAGCTTCTGCATATCAATAGGCATCCCAATTTGGGAGCCTTCGTTTTCAAATGCAATTCCGTGCAATATTGTTCATTTGGAACATTTCACTGTAACTTTAGTAAGATGTTGCCATTCCCGTAAGACTTTGCAGCTTCTGGGGCCTAATACTTATGCATGTATAAGCTGGAAGAAACTCAGTTCTTCAGAAATTAAGGATCCCATTTTTATCTCAAATATTGGCTTTGGCTCTCAGGTTCCCTGGATCAACTTAGCCAATGATTTTTTTCCAACCTAAGCATGCAAGAAAAATGAAACAAAGAGGTAGAACACAAAAATTCCTGTGAATTTCCAAAAGCCAAATGTTACATCCCCTGCAATATTGCCATTTACTACGTTTCTTTCTGACTCAGCCAGAAGTAAGAGGACTTTAAACGATCCAAGCCGATTCATTACGGAATCAAATCCAATCCTGGCCTCAGCCCATTTTCTGGGACTTCCAAACCCCGTTTGGATCAGAAATTTGCTCAAAGAAACTCGGAGAGCTTAAAACAGAAATTTGTGGAGATTTGGAATCTGAGAGAAAACTTACCATGATCCCCAGCCACCCCGAGAGAGCAATGGACACAATGGGTCCAGCAGGTACCTTGCTTGGTCACTCAGTGCCTCAGGGGATCGTTTGAAGCTCTATTTCAGATCCCACTTCTGATGCCATCTGTTAAAAACTTTAGCTGAATTAAATTTAAAAGAGTTTAATTAAGCAAAAAACAATTTGTAAGTTGGGCAGTCTCCCAAGCCAGAATAGGGATGCCAGTACAGAGACTCCAGTGCAACCACATGGGAGAAGATTTATGGACAGAAAAAGGAAAGTGATGTACAGAAAACGAAAGTGAGGGACAGAAACAGGCAGATTGGTTACTGCTCACCGTTTGCTTTATTTGAACACAATTTGAACAGTTGGCCACCTTTGAGTGTCCAAACTTGGTGATTGGCAGAATAGTAAACTACAGTCTGTATACAACTCCATTTAGGTTATAGTTCGCAATGTACAGAGAAACCTTTGGGGCAAATTTAAAATATGTAAGGAGACAGCTTTAGGCTAAACTTGATTTAACAGCCCCGTAGGAAAGTCCTTGAAAATAAGTCATTTGTGGCTTATTTTAGAAACAAAACCGGAATGTCTATACACATTATTGTCAACAGATTATCTTTCCCAGAATTATCTTATTGTAACATGAAGTATCCTAACCTTTGATGAGTAAAAATTTACTTTTCCTTGGGATAACTACTTCTATAAGGCTTGTTAATAAAAGGGACAATTTCAATAGCTTTTAATTTTCTACTTAAAAAAAATTTTATGGCATTGAACATCATTTCAAAAGCAAGGCCAGGCACAGTGGCTCACGCCTGTAAACCTAGCACTTTGGGAGACCAAGGCAGGAGGATCACTTGAGCCCAGGAGTTGGAGACCAGCTAGGACAACATGGCAAAACTCTGTCTCTACAAAGAATACAAAAAAAAAACCCAGCTATGGTGGTGCACACCTGTGATCCCAGCTACATGGGAGGTTGAGGCTGGAGGATCACTTGAGCACAAAAGGTCAAGGCTGTAGTGAGCCGTGATCATGCCACTGAGCTCCAGCCTGGGTGACAGAGTGAGACCCTGTCTCAAACAAACAAATGAAAAAAAGAAAGAAGCCCAAGTTATTTAAAATTCTACTTCTAATAGGTAATTTTTTAAATGAAATATCAGCCAGAAATATCTTAACGGAACAAAATGTCAATGAAATCAGAAAGGTAAAGCTCATAAAATAAAAAACAAAATGCATTTTAGAAGCAGAGAACAGGAACAATAACTTTCTTTTTTCCTACCAAAACCAAAACAAAACAAAATCCACTTTGAGGGAAACTTTATGTTGAAGGTGCAAGGCTCTTATATCGGTTCAAACGCCAAGAGCGCGCCAACAGACACCACCAGTGGTGTGGAGCAACACGCTGTTTTAATAAGCACCTGGGTGCAGAGGGCCTGAGGCCTAAAATGGCGTCAGCCCCAAATGAGGATGGGGCAGGGGTTTTATAGTCCTCTATAAACAGGAAGTGTCCTAGTCTGACGTGACTGCTACATAGTACCCAGAAGGCCTCCCTCTCGATCTTCAGGGGGTATGTGTCTTCTGGCCAGCTCTCTTCCTGCTTCTGCTATCTTGCTGACCTACGCTGCTGGTGCAAGTGGCCTTGCACCTTGGGACTGGGCCTGAGGAGGGAGGAGTTATTCATTCCATTAAGCTTTCAGGCCCCGGGGAGAATCTTTTATTCCTATTTGGTTACAGAAAAGGGAAAAGGGATGACTTTCTCCATAACTACTTCACACATGACATAGGGGTGGTGTGGGTATCTTGGAAAAATAAAAACTTAATTTTGGGGTATTCTTGAGAGACGGGTTGGTATCCATCATGTCTCTGTAGCAGGAGCATCCTCTCGATTGTCTGGCAGCTAACTGTAGTTTCAACAAGAGTTTTAATGGTTTTTATTATCAGTGGGATAACACAGGGGAGAAATAGGAGGAACCCAATGATGAAGATTACTGTCCCTACGAGCATTTTAAATCCTCCTAAATTAGGGAAGCATCCTCCTAGAAGGTTTGTCGGGTCCCAACCCTTCCAGGTTTGGACTGGTACATGGGCTACTTTTCTGATGTTTGAAGCAATCTCTAGAACCGCTTCTCCGTTATCATCTATGTTAAGACAATAATTGGAGATATTAAACTTACCACAGACCCCACCTTCTTCTGCTAATAAGTAGTCTAGTGCTAGCCTGTTTTAATAAATTGCTGCATGCATTTGGTTTTGTTGTTGTGTGAGCATTTCCAGGGCTGAGGCGGTTTGGTTAGTGATTATCTCTAGAACCATCTGTAGTCTCATTATTCTATTTAGCATATATATGGGAGTGTGATAACCCCATGAACCATCTTCAGCCCAAGTGGCAGGACCGTAATGTTTGATGATCCATAGTGGAGGTCATTCATCCTGTTGCCATCTTTGGCTTCCTCCTACCTTTAAGGATTGTTTTTTTATTTGTTTGTTTGTTTAGGTTATTACATACAGGGACTCCAAGGGTGTTGCCTGCTGTTAATGTTTTGGAGGAAGGAGTAGCCTTGGGGGTGAGCTTGACCCTGGTGTGATGGATCCAGTGGGGGAGTCCTTGGACTCTCACTGCAGTTGGCGTGCTGAGTATCACAGTGTAGGGGCCTGTCCACTTCAGTTGTAGGTTTTTGTGAGAGTCAAGTTGGCAGATAAACACTTCTGTGCCTGCAAGACAGTTATGTTGAGAGGATAAGGAGGTGTTGACAGGAAGGGGCATGGCCTCATTTGCTGCTTTACGAATGAAAGACTGTGTCTGGATTAAGAAGGGGAAGTAATTCTCAAGTGGCTCAGGGTCTGGTAAGGGTGGAGGCTCCAAGATAAAATTTCAGCCATACATGATTTCAAAGGGGCTATAAAAAAAGGGTGCCTTGGTGTTGCATGGAGTCTCATGAGGGCGAAAAGGAGATTTTTTGTCCATGACTGGCAGGTTTCTAGAGCCAGCTTGGTGAGTTGGGCTTTAAGGACAGAGTTAATTTTTTAAACTTTGCCTGAAGTTTGAGGCCTATAGGGTGTGTGGAGAACCCATTTTATACCTAATGATGTAGAGACACCTTGAGTAATTTGGCTGATGAAGGCAGGCCCGTTATCAGACTGGATGGATGTTGGGAGTCCAAAGCAGGGAATTATATGCATGGTGAGAGTTTGTGCGACGACATTTGCACCTTCTGAATTTGTTGGGAACATTTCTACCCACCCAGAGAAAGCACAGACAAAGACTAGGAAATAGCGGAGCTGTTTATCAGGCAGGACGTGAGTGAAGTCTACTTGCCAATCTTGTCCAGGTTTGTGGCCCCAAGCTTGGTAGGTAGGAAAAGGCCATGGCCAGAGGGAGCCCTAGGGTGACACTGAGTGGCAGACAGAGCAGGACTGGGTGATTTCTCGAACATGGCTGGAAAGGTGAGGACAAGTGATAATAGGGTGGAGAAGTTGTAAGAGAGGTTTGTAACCGACATGAAAAGAGTTGTGGAGACTTTGGAGAATAGGGATTGTTTGAGAGTGAGGAAGAACAAAGTGCCCTTCCTTGACATACCATGGTCTTTGATTTTGAAGGTTTGGGGCTCAGAAGTCCTCCTTTTCTTCTGAGGAGTAAAGAGGAGACAATAAGGACAGGGACAGAAACTGGCCTTGCACAGGTTGTAGGGCTACTTGTTTGGCTACCTTATCTGCTAGAGCATTTCCAGCTGATATAGGATTGTCTGGGTTTGGTGGCCCCTGCAATGAATGATGGCAACTTTCTGTGGGAGCCTGGCAGCTTGAGTTTGCTGATGAGAGAGCCATTTATGACAGGAGTGTTTTTTGCAGTTAGGAAACCTCGTTCTTTCCAGATGGACAAGTGTGAGTGCACTATGTGGAATACATAATAAGAATTTGAATATATGTTGATCTGTTGTCTGGCTGCTACAGTGAGAGCTCAAGTGAGGGTGATGGGTTCAGCTTTTTGGGAGGTGATGCCTAGGAGGAGTGGATTGGTTTCAATAGTGTGTATGTTGGGGGGTGACACTATAGTATAGCTAGCATGCCAGCATCCTTGATGTAGGAAGGAGCTGCCATCTACAAACCAAGTAAAGGAAGCATCTGGAAGGGATTAGTCTGTTAGGTTTGGAAAATGATAAGAAAGGTTTGAACAGTGTTCACATAGAAGTGTGTAATGAATGAAATGACTGGTAGCACAGTTTGCTCTGTGCTAAGAACCAGCAGTTTTACCATCATTTCTTTGATACCATCATTGCAAATGTCAACACAGTGTAAAGGGCAAATAATGCCTTTGTATTCTTAGGAAAGAGTTTTGATCTTGTAGACCCTCTGAAAGAGTCTCTAGGACACCCTAGAGTCTATGAACCACACTTTGAGAACCCCTGAACCACATTGTATTAACAATGATAGTATGAATATAATTGCTACCATTTATGTGCTTGAGTCAGACATCCCTGTAATTCCTTAAGCTGTACTACTTCTCATTTCTTATTAATCAGTTTGTTCGACAAATATTATTTGTGTGTTGTGTACTCAGTGAACCCAGGAAATGGTTGCTGCCCATAAAGATGATAGAAGGTGTTAGAGAAAACAAAAATGTAAAGCAGACATCAGAAATGTGATCAGTCTGAAAATCTGAAGGTGCTATGGAGTAGCTTAAACTAAAAAACTCTCAAACAAAATAGATAAGATAAAAACCGTTTCCATTTTAGACTTAGTGAGTTTGAAATTTAAAGGAGCAATGCAGTGCATGAACTTTCAGCAAGAAGAAAGAAATGCTTGTAACAAGAAGTGAGAAATTAAATGAGGCACAGTATAGTTTAAGAAATAGATTGATTTTGTTTTTCTTTTTCTTTTTCTTTTTTTTTTTTTTTTTGAGATGGAGTCTCACTCTGTTGCCCAGGCTGGAGTGTGGCCCAATCACGGCTCATTGCAAGCTCTGCCTCCTGGGTTCACGCCATTCTCCTGCCTCAGCCTCCCGAATAGCGGGGACTACAGGCGCCCGCCACCATGCCCGGCTGATTTTTGTTTTTGTTTTTGTTTTTTTTAGTAGAGATGGGGTTTCACCTTGTTAGCCAAGATGGTCTCTGTCTTCTGACCTCGTGAGCTGCCTGCCTCGGCCTCCCAAAGTGCTGGGATTACAGCGTGAGCCACCGCACCCGGCCGATGTTTTTATTGTTAGCTACTTTGAGTAAGTAAGTGGAAATTTGATTGAGAAAAATTACAAAGTAGGGTTTCTCAGCCCCAGGAACTGAGAACAGAAAATAAAGGTGTATGGTTAAGTGGAGAAACTGAAGATTTAGCTTTCAATAACAGAATTTGAGTGCTTTATTAGTTTTAAATGTGTTCATAATTGTATCAAGTGCTACAGCAAAAAACAGCTAACAAACTGGTCAGAAGTGAGTGAGAAAATTAATGTATGTAAAACACTATGGCTTCTTTGCTTACAAGGAGCATCATTCATTTTCTTATTTGACAAATAGTAGGTTGGTGCAAAAGTAATTGTGTTTTTTTCATAAAAGGAATGGTCAAGGCCGGGCATCGTGGCTCACGCCTGTAATCACAGCACTTTGGGAGGCCGAGGTGGGCAGATCACTTGAGGTCAGGAGTTTGAGATCAGCCTGGCCAACATGATGAAACTCCATCTCTACTAAAAATACAAAAATTAGCCGGATGTGGTTGCGGGTGCTTGTAGTCCCAGCTACTCAGGAGGCTGAGGCAGGAGAATCGCTTAAACCCAGGAGGCAGAGGTTGCAGTGAGCCGAGATTGTACCACTGCACTCCAGCCTGGCAACAGAGCAAGACTCCACCTCAAAACAAAACAAAACAAAAACGACCAAAATTTTGAGAATCTGAAAAATTTAAAGTGGCATGGAGTAGCTTAAATTAGAAATTTTTTGATGAGATGGATATGATGAAGTAATCAGAAAGGATTAATCTCAGCTAGCAGAAGTGCAAGGTGCTTTTCTAGGAACTTCAGTGAATACAAAAATGAGTCAGACAAATTCTGCCTTCACGGGACTTACAATCTTGCAGAAGAGTGAAGACGTGTATGCTTGAGGGCAGTGGACATTTGTTGCTTTATTTTGGCTTCCCAGTAGCTGAATTATTTTGTAAATGTAGGGACTCTCCCATTGTATGGGTCTTTGGGAGAGGCAGAATCTTGCCATCTACTATGAAAGTCAAGGCGTCAGCTATTCTGTGTCCTTGAACTCTACCATTTTGACTGTGGGTACTTAACTTAGGATTAACAAATGTATGTACCCACCCTGGACTTCAAATCTTAAGCAAGTGGTGAAAGATGAAGGACAGGAAGAAGATATTATATTGGCTCCTAGACCTAGCAGCAGCAGTGGGATATGGTGACAATAAAGGTGGTGGCATCCTTGCCAGATGCTTCTGTCTGGCCTACAGATAACCCCGCCTGCTTTTCAGCCATCCATTTTGTGAATCTCCACATTTATTCAACAAATCATTTTTGCTGTTCTTCAAAATTATCGGAGTTGGCTACTATTGTTTCCAGTGAACAACCTTGACTAATACAGACATATGAAATTTGTCTCTGTGAGAAAATCTCATAGAGGGCAAGCATTTGAGCTGTATCTTGAAGAATACTGCAAATACTGGCAATATGGTACAAGAGCATTCCAAGATAAGAGAATTGCCTAAGTAAAGGCATTGAGGTGGGAAATTTATTCATTCTTCCATTCATTATTTTATTTTGTATTTATTGATCTTCCACTCCAGATAAAGTACTATTCTAGATACTGTGGATACAGCGATGGACAAAATGCAGTAGTAGTTGAAGTATGGGGCAGAGAGAGGTGGTGTAAGTAGACAGGGTTAAAATTACAATAATATTACAGAAATGAAGTTGGCAAGGCTTTTAACTCATTGGATGTGGGCAGTGAGGATGGTTGGGGAGTTTTGCACCCAACTGAACAGGATGGTATTGGTGTCATTAACACAAGAAGATCAGAGGAAGAAAGTTGGGCAAGGAGGGTGATATTTCCATTGTAGACTTAGTGAGTTTGAGATTTAAAGGGACATTGTGGCACAGAAATCTAGCAGGTAGTCAGAAATTAGTAACTGAACTTTGGGAGAAAGAATAGAGATTTTGGAGTCATGTTCATGAGGTAAGAGATTGTGAAGCAGTGGGGAGGATGGTCATGGTGGGGGGATACATGTGTGTCTCTCTGTGTCTGTATGTATGTAATGTAGACTGACAAAACAAGGGGCTCCAGCACTGGTCTTTGAAGAACATCTGAATTTAGGAGTCCAGAGAGGTCCAAATGTGTATACAAAGAAATATAATACAATATGCAGAAGGGAAGGCACCTTAGGAGAAGTACAGATGGTCCTATAGGACTTCATAAGAGAGAGATTTCTTCCAGCTGAGGAGTTCAGGAAAGGCTTCACTAAGGATGTGACATTTAAACTGGGTCAAATTTTATTCATGCATGTCCAAACTTTTTATTTCTATTTCTTTGTGAACTTTCATCACTGCTACAGTTATTATAGGTCTGAACAGTGTGGTCTCACTGATGGAGTGAAGGAGGGTCAACTGAGGATTCTTTGGCAGGTGAAACACTCCATAGGTTATGGAAAATAATTCTTCCAGTTATCTCTTTTATGTGACTGGAACTTGTCTATAGTAAAAGTAATTTGTTTCTTGTGGCTTTGTTTCAGAATTTTTTGTAGACATTTTATGTTTAAAACAAAATCTTCTACTTGTAAAACATTCCTTTCATTTAAATTGTATTATTTTTTGTTTGCCTTATGGTTTATCAGTTCCTTTGTGTGTACTACAGTTTTACTTGCGGAGAGGCTTATAGTCTGTGTGGTTTGTCATAATTGCCAGCAGGTACATTGCAATTATTTTGTCTGCTGGGGTTGGATAGATTGCTTTAATCAAGGAAACAGATGCCAAGAGTTGAGTTTCAAGACATATTGTTGCCAACAAAGTGTATAGGCATGATTGGTAACATTCATGTCACTTACAATAGGCCCAATCTGAATTAAAGAATCCATGTATAGAAAGTGTCAAGGAAAATCATAAGTGAACAAACTTCAACTTGGGGAATGACTCCTTTTTTCTTGGTCAACTGAAAATATTTGAAATAAAAAGAGAAAGTGAGTGTCAGAATATCTGAAAAGTTTTTTCAAGGCTTTCTGGAAAAAAAAGTAGAGGGAAAAAGTATGAGAGGAGCTGTGATGAGATGTATCACAGGCTCTGGTATCTGTAGCAAAGGAAAATCATGGTCATGCTCTGAGAATGCGAGCAGTGGGAGACCGGAGGGGCTGTGCCTTCCAAACCGGTGTGGTGACCTGCCTCTGTGGGGATCTCATTCCAGAGCTCAGGTAACAGTGGTGGGCTAAAGAAATGAACTCTCAAAGAACGTATGTGGCCCTATCCTTTCTACATCTCCTGGGGTGGGCCAGGGGAATGGTTTGTGGTAAAATATTCCTAACATAAAATTTAGCATTTCAGTCCTTTATAAGTGTTCAATTCAATGGCATTAAGTACAACGACAGTGTTGTGCAATCTTCACCATGATTTCCAGCACTTTTACATCACTGCACACGGAAACGTTATATCCATTAAACACTAACTCCTATTTGTCTCTTTCTCTAACCTCTAGTAACCTCTATTCTACTTTCTGTTTCTATGAGTTTGACTTGGGCCCAAGTTGATCCTCCTACCTCATCCCCCAGAGTAGCTGGATCCACCGGCCGTGACACCACAACCAGCTGATTTCTGTACTTTTCATAAAAGATGAAGTTTCACCATGTTGCCCAAAACTCCTGGGCTCAAGTGATCCACCGGCCTCGGCCTTGGCCTCCTACCGTGCTGTACAGGTTTGGAGCCTAGCTGCAATGGGCTCTCCCATGTAGCCTAGGCATGTGTGAGACACTGCACCCAGCCCGATGCCATCTTCTTAAAGCAGGCTTCCCTGACCTCTGTATCCCACTTTCTAACACACCTCCCTGTTTTATTTTTCTTCATGGCACCTAACACTAGCGTGTTATGTCATGTTATGTCATGTCATGCACAGTCATATGCTGCGTAACCACGTTCCAGCCAGCAATGAACCACATACACCACAGTGGTCCCATAAGATTTAATGGAGCTGAAAAATTTCTGTCTCCTACTGATGTTGTAGCCGTCTTGATGTCATAGTGCAACATGTTACTCACGTGTTTATGACAATGCCAGTATAAACAAACCTACTGTGCTGCCAGTCGTATTAAAATACAGCACACACACAATTATGTACAGTACGTATTTTATATTTACATAAATGACTATGTATAGTTTATGTATATTTACATAAATGACTATGTACTGCTCTAAGTATTTGCTATACTCTACTTTTCACCATTATTTTAGAGTATATTTCTCGTACTTATTTAAAAAAAAGTCAACTGTGAAACACCCTCAGGCCAGTCCTTCGGGAGGTGAGGAGGTATTCCAGAAGAAGGCATTCTTATCTTAGGCTATAATAGCTCCATGAGTATTATTTCCCCAGAAGACCTTCTGGTGGGACAAGATGTGGAGGTGGAAGACAGTGATATTGATAATCCCAACCCTGGGTAGGCCTAGGCTAATGTGTGTGTTTGTGTCTTAGATTTTAACAAAAAAGTATAAAAAGCTAAAACTATACATATGTTTTAATAGAAAAAATCTTTATAGAATAATATAAAGAAAATATTTTTGTATAGCTATATAACGTGTGTTTTAAGCTGAGAGTTATTATGAAAGAGTCAAAACATTTTTAAAACTTTATGTCTGTAAAGCAAAAGAGTTACAGTTAGCTAAGTTCAATTTATTACTGAAGAAATAATTTTTTAAATAAATGGAGTGTAGCCTAAGTGTACAGTCTCTATAAAGTCTACAGTATTGTACAGTAATGTTCTAGGCCTTCACATTCACTCACCACTCACTGACTCACCCAGAGCAACTTCAAGTCCTTCAAATTCCATTCGTGATAAGTGTCCTATATAGGAGCATCATTTTAAAAATCTTCAATGCAATATTTTTACTTTACCTTTCTTATGTTTAGATATATTTAGATACATAAATACCATTATGTTACGATTGCTGGCAGTATTCAGTATAATGATATGCTGTACAGGTTTGGAGCCTAGCTGCAATGGGCTATCCCATGTAGCCTAAGCATGTGGTAGGTTATACTTTCTGGGTTAGTGTAAGTACTCTCTATGATAGTCCCACAATGACAAAATCATCTAAGGACACTTCTGAGAATATATTCCTGTGCTTAAGCAATGCATGACTGTATTTATTTGTTTATTTCCACTATCCGCCATTAAAATTTTAACATCATTAGGGTAGGGACCAATCTATATCTCATCTCTAGTGCCTACCAGATTGCCTAACACATGGTAGTCATTCAATAAATATGTGGTGAATAAACAAATGAATGAAAAATTGATTTGAAATAAAAAAAGACTTTTCAAAAATTTTGATTAAAACCCTGTGTATTAATTTCCTCGGGTTTCGGCAACAAAGTACCACAGATTGGTTTGTTTAAAACAAGAGAAATTTGTGATATCACAGTTATGGAGGTTAGAAGTCCAAAATCAAGGTGTCAACAGGGTTGACTCTTGCCAGCACTTCTGAGGGAGAATCTGTTCCATGCCTCTCTCCTTGCTTCTGGTGATGGCAGACAATACTTGCCATCCCTTGGCTCATAGATGCATCAATCCAGCCTCTGGTGTCATCTGCACATGGCATTCTCCCTGTGTCTATGCCTTCACATTGCTGTCTTCTCGTAAGGACACCTGTCATAATGCGTTAGGGGATTATGCTGTCTTCACATCATTGTCTTCTTTTTTTCTCAGACGGAATTTCACTCTTGTTGCCCAGGCTGGAGTGCAATGGCACAATCTTGGCTCATCGCAACCTCTGCCTCCCAGGTTCAAGTGATTCTTCTGCTTCAGCCTCCTGAGTAGCTGGGATTGCAGGCATGCGCCACCACATCTGGCTAATCTTGTATTTTTAGTAAAGATGGGGTTTCTCCATGTTGGTCAGGCTGGTCTCGAGCTCCCGACCTCAGGTGAACTGCCCACCCGGGTATCCAAAGTGCTGGGATGACAGGTGTAAGCCCCCACCCCTGGCCATCCTTGTTTTCTTATAAGGACATCTGCATAGTGCATCCTAATCCTGTGACCTTACCTTAATTTAACTAATTACATCTGCAATGACCCTATTTCCAAATAAGTTCACATTCTGAGGAACTGGAGGTTAGGATCTCAACATATATATTTTTCGGTGGGGTGGTAGGGCAACCATAATTCAACCCACTGATGCAACACAGGTGAGTCTCAAAATTGGGACTTAGCCTGGGAGGGTTCTTGGCTTCACCCAAGAAAGAATACAAGGGTAAGCCAGTGGTGTAAAACAGCAACTTTTATTGAAGTGGCAGTGTACAGAAGCAGAGGTACTGCTCTTTGCAGAGCAGGGCTACCCTGTAGGCAGTGTGCTCAGAGAAGGAGCTCAGAGACAGTTTTGCAGTCATATTTATACCCACTTTTAATTGTATGCAAATTAAGGGGTGTTCTTGCAGAAATTTCTAGGAAAAGAATGATAACTTCCAGGTCATCAGGTCATTGCCATGGAAAGGGGCAGTAACTTCCGAGTGTTGGCATGGCAATGGTAAACTAACATAGCACATTGGTGGGCATGTCATATGGAAAGCTGCTTCACCCCAGCCCTGTTTTAGGTAGTCTTCAATTTGGTCCCATGTCCGAGCCCCACCTCCAGAGTTTAGTCCTGCCTCCTACCTCATCATTAAAATATGCTATAACCAATATTTCTTAAATATTTGTTTATTTAAGAAATGAAATAACTTAAATATTTCATTATTTAAACTACTTTTTTTTAGATGGAGTCTTGTTCTTGTTGCCCAGGCTGGAGTGCAGTGGCATGATCTTGGCTCACTGCAACCTCCACCTCCTGGGTTCAAGCAATTCTCCTGCCTCAGCCTCCTGAGTAGCTGCTACTACAGGTGCGCGCCACTATGCCAGGCTAATTTTTTTTTTTTTTAGTTGAGATGGGGTTTTAGCATATTAGCTGTGCTGGTCTCGATCTCCTGGCCTTGTGGTCTGCCTGCCTTGGCCTCCCAAAGTGCTGGGATTACAGGCATGAGCCACCTCACCTGGCCCTATTTAAACTAATTTTAAGCAGATAGTTAGACATAGAGGGCACTGGAATTAAGAGTGTAGAAAATATAAATAATACAGGTGCTTTCTTTAAATCTGTCACTATTTTATATAAAAATTACAATTAAGTTCAGAGATATTTGTTAGTGCAAAAAATTGTTTAGTAATTGATTTTCAGCTTCACTGTAAAAGATTTTGCTGTTTTGAGTAAGATTTATTCTGTTCAATATTTTATGTTGTTATTGCATGGTGTGTGAGGGAAAGGGCCCTTTGTTCTTTACATACTTCTTCAGAGATAGCAGGGAAACTGAGAGGTGTTTTTAAAAACAGAAAGTCAACTTCAGACAGGCATTCACTTCAATATTTATAACTAGCAACTAAAATTTGTGATTCCGTATCGCTAGTCCTCCCACATCCCTTAATTAAACAGATGAATTTTCTACTGTGCCTTAAAAAGAAAAAAAACAAAAAACTAAATTGATTAGTTGTTGTTGTTGTTATTGTGTTGTTTAACCTCAAGCGTAGAAATGAATTTAGAGGAACTGACCCTTTGTGAAACATTTCCTGCTCCAATTCAGACACCCAGAATTAACGTGGTTATATTAGTGTCCTAAAGCTGCTGTAACAAATGACCATCAACTGGGTAGATTACAACAACAGAAATGTATTCTCCCACAGTTCTAGAGGTCAGAAATTTAAGATGGAGGTGTTGGCAGGCCAAGTTCCCTCTGAATGCTCTAGAAGAGAATCTGATCACGCCTCTTTCCTAGCTTCTGGTGGTTGCTGGCAGTCCTTGGTGTTCCATGGCTATACAAGTTGCCATGGAGTCTATATATAGTTGCCACTTGAGTCTCCATCTCTGTTTTCACATGACTTTCTTCACTGCATTTATGAGTGCCTCCAAATCTTCCTCCTTTTATAAGGGCACCATCATTGGATATAGGGTCCATCCTTATCCTGCATGATCTTATCTTAACATGGTTGCATCTGCAAAGACCCTATTTCCAAATAAGGTGCCACATACCAGGAGTTAGGACTCCTTCATGTCTTTTGCGGGACACAACCTAACATAATATGATTATTTTTATTTTTTGAATGAAAAGCATAATGCATGTACATAGCTTTTAGAGTTCAACAGTTGATGATGTCATAATAAACCTAGCAGCATCTTGTCCCATCCCTATGCACTATCAATTTTTGCTCTGCTATGGCAAGAATATATACTGCTTTTAGTTGTTTCTTACAAGGATTTAGTTTCATATTATTAAATCACATGTCAGCCAGGCGCAGTGGCTCATGCCTGTAATCCTGGCACTTTGGGAGGCTGAGGTGGCTGGATTACCTGAGGTCAGGAGTTGGAGACCAGCCTGGCCAACATGGTGAAACCCTGTCTCTACTAAAAATAGAAAACATTAGCAGGGCATGGTAGTAGGTGCCTGTAGTCCCAGCTACTTGGGAGGCTGAGGCAGGAGAATTGCTTGAACCCGGGAGGTGGAGGTTGTAGTGAGCTGAGACCACGCTGTTGCAATCCAGCCTGGGCAACAAGAGCGAAACTCCATCTCAAAAAAAAAAAAAAAAGAAGAAGAAGAAAAAGAAAAAAAAAATATATATATCACATCTCAATTTTTTATGTTATCTATTAATATTCTACCGTGTAAGATGAAAATTTGGCTCTCTAATATCACTCAAGGAGACACACACTTTTCATCCCCTTCCACCTCTCAATATATTTAGCTGTAACACCGTATGTTTGTTAAATCAATATTCAGTGATTATATTGTTGTGAATATGTAATGAATAGTTTATAAACTAGTCGTATAATGTATGATGATTAAATTTCTTTTACAACTTGTTTTTCTCAGTATTATTAATTGAAATTTATTGGCTTAATTTTCTATGTCATCATAATAATGTATCCCCAAACTCTCTGCCAGAGCTTCTCTCACTGTGTTTAGCTACTACAGGTCACTTATTAGTTCCATTTTCTTCCCAGAGCTTCCATCCTCCTGCTCACATGTGGCCTTGTTGCTGTCTCAGTCCTCTCTGGTGCTGTGAGTCAGGGACTATCACTTGGGACTTCCTTACCCTCTCCCCTGTGTTGATGCCCATGTTTGCTCCATTGTCGTATTTCCCTTGCATGGTATCCTTCTTCCTTCTTCTAGAGTACATTACCTAATAGCTTCCTGAAAAAAGGTGCAGTGGGAGCTACATACTGGAGCTCTTCAATGTCAGAAAATTATCTTTATTCTGCTTTCACACTAAATTGATAGTATGGGCAGGTATACAGATTCCTAGATGGAAAACCATGTTTCTTCAGAATTTTGAAGGCTTTCTTTACCTTTTACCTCCAAATTTGCTATTGAGAGGGCTTTTGCTCTGCTGATTCATGGTCCTTTGTATGTGGCCTGTTTTTACGTATATTCCCTGCAAGATGTTTAAGTTCTTAATTTTGTCCCCAATATTCTAAAATTTCACAACGCTATCCCTTGCTATCTACGTTTTCTCTGTCCATTATTCTAAGCACAGATTTGGCAATCTCCATCTGGAAATGTGCCTTCCGGTTCTGCTAAATGTTCTTAAATTATTTCCTCTCCATGATTTTCTCAATTCTCTCTTTCTGAAATCATTATTATTTGGACATTTAACCCCCTGGACTAGGACTTTAATTTTAATATATTTTCTCACATTATCTTTATCTTTAATTTTTTGTTTTACTTTTGGGAAGATATATTTAGCTTTATCATCTAACCCATTCATTAAATATTTAATTTTTTGCTATTATAGTTTTAATTTAAAAGAACTATTTTGTTTCATATCATTCTGCCCTTATAACTTATAACTTCTTATCTCTCTAAGAATATTATTGGTTTTTTTGAAGGGATTTCTCTGTGTTGTTTCTGTTTCCCCTTGTTTCTTTTTCTGTTCATTTCTATCATCTCTCATGCTGTAGGATTTTTCAAAATTCTGATAATGCTTGATTGTTCTTTCATGTTTAAGAATGAGGTGCTGTTTAAAAACTCTCTGTGCATGGGTGGGGTTTACTTTAGAATTATGTGTGGACCCATTTACTTGGTCGGAGGACTCCCAACTGACAGCACCAGCAAAACTTTCATTTTTTTTGAAAGAGGAATCTTCCAGGCTCTTGCCTGGAGGATATAAACTTGGCTGTCACTAAGTATGCAGACTCTCACTTATGCCACCTGTTTGCATATGGTACTCTCACCTCACCCTCAGTTCTGCCTGGTGAATCCAAGTCCAGAGCCTGTTTGGGTCAGTCCATCCAATTTTCTGCCGAGGTGAAGAAGAGCAAGTTACCTGTCTGCACAGCCTTGGGGAGGAGATCTGAGGTTCTGATCACTTGTTATAAAGAACTTCAATTGATCTTTTCTTTTTCAGCCCACGTGGATCCCTGCCTTGCAAGATGGGTGGGGTCTCTAATTTCTGAGACTGTCCTGGGTCTCCGCAGCAGATATCAGCTGGATGTAGCCCTCTCCACTTGTGAGCTCAGCATTTAGCTTTCTGTTTTGCTTAGACATGTACAACTTACTCATCACCTTCAGTTTCCAAAACATGAGCTTCTCATCAGTTTTCATTTCTCCTTCTTTTTGTCCTGAACTAACGCTTTATTTTCTCTTTCAGTGTCATTTAGGAGAGTTTGAGGAGGGAACAGACCAATACATGTATACAATCTGCTGTAGCTAGAACTCTTCTGACTGGTAATTCATTAGTGTACTACTATAGAAGTGCTTGTTGATTAGTGTTGGACTACTAAATAGTCTAGGGAACTAACCCTCAAGTGAAATTTTTTCTTCAAGTACCCTTTTATTTTATTGTGTGTTTATCATCACATTATAGACATTTTATCTTTACTCACAGTTTATATATTTAATAAATAACTGGGTTTTTTTTTTTTTTTTTTTTTTTTTTTTAGACAGGGGCTTGCTCTGTTGCCCAAGCTGGAGTGCAGTGGCACAATCACAGCTCACTGCAACCTCAACTTTCGGGACTCAAGTGATGCTCCCACCTCAGCCTCCCGAGTAGCTGGAACTCCAGGCACATGCCAGTATACCTGGCTAATCTTTGCATTTTCTTTGTAGACACAGGGTTTCACCATGTTGCCCAGGTTATGAATAAGTTTTGTTATAAAATAATATAGGTTTATCTTAGAAAATTTGGCAAATAAAATTGATTAGGATGACATTTTAAAAGAAAAGGAAAAACCACAATCCCACCACTTCTAATATTTTGGCCTATAACCTCAGAGACTACTTTTGGGGTTACATAGAGCTTAGTTTATAAGATTCATCAGGTATATAAATTGAATTAGTCATTTAAAATCTTCCCACAATAAAAAGTGCAGGTCCAGAGAGTTTTACTGGTGAACCCTATCAGACATCTGTGGAAGAAGTAATCCCACTTTTGTACACCAACACTTTCAGAAAATGGAACTGTAATGAAACCTTTCCAGCTCATTTTATGAGGCAAATATTGCCCCGACACCAAAGCCAGATAAAAACAGTACAAAACAAAACTATAAATCAGTAGGAACAGAGCAGACTTCTATTTGTAATGCTCTAACCTACCGGGAAATGCCCGAAGGACTGGTCTCTGCTTTGCCTAACTCAGATCTCGCAGGTAGAAGCAGTGGCTCCTGCTTGGGAAAGTTGCAGGGAGACTGGCCCATAGACACCTGGGTGAGACATTATGGGTGGAGACCACGAAAGGCCTCAAGGAGAGACTCATTTGGAAAATAAGACATTAAAAAGCAGCTGTGTACACAGAGAAATTTAAAAAGTCACACAATGGCCCGAGCAAGATGCATGCTCATAAAAGAACTTGTAAGTTCTTAAGCTTTCTCCCTTAAGCTGATCCTAAGGCTTAGAACTGTGGA
Organism: Trachypithecus francoisi; assembly: GCF_009764315.1. Taxonomy (NCBI): domain Eukaryota; kingdom Metazoa; phylum Chordata; class Mammalia; order Primates; family Cercopithecidae; genus Trachypithecus; species Trachypithecus francoisi. Next base: position 21,292,307 of record NW_022681472.1, on the reverse strand, counting down.
CCACCTAATTAGTGAAAAACTTCCCTGGCACAGGGTCAGTCTGCAAAGACTGGAAGAGGTGTCTGTTTTCTCAACCGCCCAATTTTCAACAACAACAACAAAAGCCTCACAAGACATATTTCAAAAACCCAGAAAAACATGTCCCTTTCGAAAAGAAAATAAAGTAGCAGTTAACTTCCCTGAAAAAACACAGACATTAGACTTACTAACAAATGCTTTAAAATAACTGTCCTTCATATGCTAAAAGAGCTAAGGGAAAATATGGACAGAGAACTAAGTGGAATCAGGAAAATAATATGTAAACAAAATTAATCATTGGCAAAGAGATAGAAATTATAAAATGGAACCAAATTCTGAAGCTGAAAAATACAATGACCAAGTTGAAAAATCTCTTAGAGGGGTTCTGCAGCAGACTTGAATAGGCAGAAGAAAGAATCAGTGAACTTGACTATAGTACATGTGAAATTATAAATTCTGAGAAACAGAAATAAAAAGGAATAAAGAAGAGTGAACAGAGTTTAAGGAACATATGTGATACCATCAAGCAGACTAATAAATGCATTATGGGATTTTCAGAAAGAAAAGGGAAAGAAGCAGAGAGATGATTAGAAGAAATAATGGCAGAACACTCCCCAAATTTATAGAAATCATGTTTAGATATCTGAGATCAGCCACATTCAAGTATGACAAACCCAAAAAGACCCAGACCAAGATATTATCACTCTCTTGAAAAAAAGGACAAAGATAGAATTTTGAAAGCAGTAAGAGAAAAGCAATTCTTTATATATGTGGGAACCTCATTGAGATTATTATTCAATTTCTCAGCAGAAACCTTGGAGCCAGAAGGCATCTAAGGCATCTGGTCCCCTACAACCTGTTGAGAAAAATATTTGCAACTGATTTACAGATAGTTCTGAATTTTATGGTGCAGACAGTGGACAGCTACAACACGATAGCCCCTCTCTGTGGTGATTCTAGAGGCAGTGAAGAGAAATACTCCCAGTCAGCAGAACTTGGAGCAGTGTACCTGATTGTTCATTTTGTCCAGAAAGGGGAATAGCTACATGTAGAGGTCTATACTGATTCATGAGCAGTATCTGACTGCTTGGATAGATGGTTTGGACCTTGGAAGGAATATGATTAGAAAACTGGTGACAAGGAGGTCTGGGGAAGGAAAACATGTTGGAAACATTAAATGGACACATAACGCGAAGATATTTGTGTCTCATGTGAATACTAAATATTCAAGTTGGCTTTTATGTTTCAACCATGTAAAAGCCTCCTTTATAAGAATTTTGCAGTTTTTGTTACTTTTTTCTCAGGTACTTTTCTTTTTATTGCAGAAAGTAATAGCATTTCTTTATTTAAGTTTAACCTTTGCTCCCTGTGATAGTTAATTTTATGTATCAACTTGGCTAAACTATGATGTTCAGTCATTTGGTCAAATGCTAGTCTAGATGTTGCTATGAAGATATGTGTCGATGTGACTACCATTTATAATTCATTGGTTTTAAGCAGATTACTCTCCATAGAGTGGGTGGACCTCATCCAAAGAGTTGAAAGCATTAAGAGCAAAGACTTAGGTTTCCTGAGGATGACTCAGGTCTGCATCAAGACTCCAATGTAGAAACCCTGTATGAGTTTTCAGCCTGTGGTTCTGCTGTGCAGATTTCAGACTCAAAACTGCAATTTCAACTCTTACTTGAATTTCCAACCTGCTGCCCTGCCCTACAGATTTCAGACTTGCCAGCCTTCACAAAAACGTAAGCCAATTCCTTTAAAAAACTCTCTTTCCCTCTCTCTATATGTACATCCTATGGGTTGTGTTTCTCTGAAGAACCTGATTAATAGGCTCCTCAACACAGTAAAGAACACTGTAAACAACTGAAAAACTCTGGTCTTGAGATACTGTGTGGTATGGTGGAAAATGCATGGCCCTGAAATCATAGACCAGAGTTAACTGAGGCAAATGACTTACAGTTTTGTAATCTGATTCCTCATCTGTAGAATCAGGATAAAATTACCCGACTTACGTGGCTATCGTGTTGGGTAAAGTTAAACATTGTATGTAGAATGCCTGTCACGGTTCTTGGTTCACAGGTGCACAACAGTAACTATGTTGAAGGGGGATGCATTTTTTAGTTATCTACTTAGCGCTCTGTCATTAAATGATTTAATCAACCTGGGTCTCTTAGATGTTATTAAATGTAATATAGTTATTTTTTGTGGCACACAGTAACATCACACCAATATCACCTCCTGGATGTTTAGATTTACACAGAATTCAAACATTATTTGAGGTTAGTTCTTCCCACTTATCTGTGTAAGGTCTAGGGCAACTTTGTTTCCATAAGCCTATTCTCAATTCAGGGACTAATAATTACCTCATGAGGCTTTTGTGAGAAGTAAATGTGATAACGTAGGAAAACGTACTCAGTATAATCCCAAGCATATAGTAGACGCTCAATACATCTACTAGAAGTTGTGGGAGTAATTCGGATTTCAAAGATGAGTTGGAGCAGTTGTACTAAAGGGGAGCTTACATCATCTAATGAAGACAAACTCCACAAGACCATGTTGGGGGTTATATTTCTTTTAATAGTAGAAAACAGGAAGAAAAATATCCACGTAGGAGGTATAAAGTTTTAGCAAGAGAAAAGAAACAGATGCCATGCAAAGATGATAAAAGGCCTACTTTTGCTCATTTACCGGATTATGTGCATTTGGTACGTGATCTCATCATCAGTGGAAGCTATGCAGTGCTTTCAAAGGCCTCCCACCTTGTCAGTGGCTAGTCATCTCAAATCAGTAGAAGGGTGGGTGCCCTAAGAACTGAACCAAAGCAACAATTCTGCCAGCAGGGCAGAGGTTGTTGAGGCTGAAATCCTAAAGGCCGGAATGCGTTAGAAACAATCAGTTGATGCTGAAAGCTTGGACAGTTTAGTGAGAAAAGTGACAAAATGAACACTCAAATTACACATCTAGCCGACAAATCAGGTCAAGAGCTCTTTATCCCTTTCGAAAAATCGAAAGCCAACAAACAACGCTTTCGGTAGAGGGCCATGAAATCTACTTTTTTCCTTTGTCTTCTCAGTATCATTCTTTCTCATTCTTTTCACCCATAATTCTTTCTCAGTCTTGGTTTTTTCCCGTTGTCTCCAGGCCCCCTTCTCACTTCCGAATTCTCGGCTCCCCTCCCCGCCCCTCGGGCTCGGGATGGCCCCGGGGCCGCACCTGCCAGGGGAGCGCTCGAGCCTGGCCCCGCCGAGGGACTGGCAGTGACGTAGCGGGGAGGACGATGCCCGCGCGGCCCGCTGACGTCACTGCCGCAGCGGTCTCTAGCGAAGCCCATGAATGGGAATTCAAGGAGGGAAAAGCCAGAAGTGACCCCGCGGTCAGGGCTGTGGAGGGCGAGTGCGCCGCGTGCTTTGGGTTTCTGGGGTCGGCAGGACGGAACAGCGTCTCTAGCGCGGGATGAACCCACCCAATACCCTCGGCGCGCTGGAACGCACGAGTTTAGCGCTCAGGGGGATGCCCCGAAACCGTGGGGCCTCGTGCGCACGCGCCTTGGCTTGCGAGGAGCTAGGGGAGGGAGTTACGGCAGGGCGTGAAGAGAACTGCGGGTGAGATAGATGGGGAAAACGTTTGTCGGGAGGGGACTCCGACAGAGCTCTAGGGTGCGGAACACAAGGAAGGCTACTGTCGCTCTCGGTCGCTGACCAGTCTCCCTGGGCGCTGCGGCGGCGCGGGGCGCTGGGCCTGCGGCGCGGCGTCGTGACGTCACGGTGGCGGCAGCCGTGGTTGGCGCAGGGTCCGCGGCTGCAAAGTGTGAATTACGCCGGGCTCGCGCCGGCGGCGGAGTGAAGTCAGGCTCCAGGGGAGGGGAGGGGAGGGGCAGGACTCCAGCGGCGGCGGCGGCAGCGGCAGCGGCCCGAGCTGGTCGCTGCTCCAGAGTCCCCCCGCCCCCTGGGTCTGGTCGCTGGCTCCAGCCGTCTTTTCTTGCACCGCTTTGCCCCGGCCGTGCTCCGCTCGAAGTCTCCAGTTCGGGTACCTGCTCCTCTCGGCCGAGGAGCCCCAAGGCGGCTGGGTTCCCTCTCCGACTTTGCTAGTGCTGGCCCCACTTGCACCCCGTCGCCCCTCGCCTGGAGCTAGGCGCGCGCCGGTCCTGGTAATTGGCGCCGCGGCCGCCGCAGAGCCTTCCCGCCGGCGGCCCGAGCGGAGGGCTGGGGTTGGGGAGGCGTGAGCGCGGCTTCCCGGCCCGGGGTCGGCCCCCGCCCGCCCTGCCCCCGTCTCGGCCCGGAGACCCCCGAGCCGCGGCCCCCTCCCAGTGCAGGGGCCGGCGGCCGCGGCAGGGCGGGCGCCGCGCGGAGGCAGGGCGGGTGTATTCAATGGAAGTATGTTACCAGCTGCCGGTACTGCCCCTGGACAGGCCGGTCCCCCAGCACGTCCTCAGCCGCCGAGGAGCCATCAGCTTCAGCTCCAGCTCCGCACTCTTCGGCTGCCCCAATCCCCGGCAGCTCTCTCAGGTAATCGCCGCCGCCGGTCCTACACTTAGGGGCTTCTCTCTTTTGTTTCCCTCTGCCCACCCAGCTTCACCTCCGTGACATCCCCCAGCCCGCGCATTGTCCATTGTCTGGGGATTTCTAGGCTGGCCTTTCGATTGGAGAGCCTTTTCTTTGAATCCTCCTGGCTGTCCCCCCTCAGTTCTCCAGCCTCCCCAAAACCCCACACTAGTGGGCTCCGGGGTCCTCTCATCAGACCCTCCCCAGGCTTGTCACCCTCCGTGCCCAGCAGTTTAAGCCTGAGGAATGACCGCCCTCCTCTTTTTCGGTCTGGAAGTTGAGTCTTTATTTCTTAGTTGTGGCCCTTGAGTACACCTGTGCTCCCCCGCCTTGCAACATACCTGTCCCCCCTCCCATACACACACCTGTATGGGGTTCGCGCCTCTCCTCCCCCAGCTCCCGCGCACCCCGCGGCGCTCGCCTGGTCCTGCGGTTCTCTCTGAACAATAGGCCTAGATGCCCCGTGGCTGTCGTCTCCCTGACCCCTTCGTTTCTGTGGTTGGGCTGTACTGGGTATCAGAGGAACAAGTCTGCAAAGTTCATAGCCAGGAATCAGTTTTGTTTTTAATTTGATAAGGAGATTTTAGGAGAGAAACTACTGATGTGCACTTATGGGAAGACTTTGAGTGGTCCAATACCAGTTGCTCCTGAACATTTCTGTTTTTTTCCTGTGGTGATGCCGTTGGTCCACTTCCTTAGATTTGGCTAATTTTGATTGCCAGACTTAAAACAGAGGGGTAAAAAGAATTTTGTTTACATCTGAACTGAATGCCTTCACTCTCTGCTGGCAGAAGTTATGGCTAATGATGACTTTTAAAATCAGATTTTTCCTGTTGGTTAATATTATCTTTTGTGGGAGTGTATGTTCTCTCTCCATTTGTATTGTATCTTGAGCAAGGTGTGTGTGTGTGTGTGTGTGTTTGCAGGTAGTGTGGACAGCACTTGGTAGTGTAATAAGTGTCTAGTAAATATTTGTCATTTACTTCTTTGCCTAAAGTGGTTGTAGAAGGAGCAAGAGCCTATATTTGGGTTTCTCTGTGAATCCTTTTTATCTAAACTAAAACTTATTTCACAGCACAAGGTAGTATGCTAATGAAGTCAGAGCAGACTTGTGAAAATTACTATAATGTGTCATTTAGAATAATATTACATGGTTATTTATTTTGAAGGTTAGACCTGTGATCTGCCTTTTTAGGACCACTTAAAGCATGTTCAGATTCCAGAATTAATGTTGAGGAAATATGAATGCACTGCTGAAGAAGGTTTTTAATAGTAGTAGTTAAAGATTTTTAATGAAAGTAACATTTTTCACTTCTAAATATTATTTTACTTCCTCAGATCAGCAGGCACATGACTAGCAACTCATTTCCAGTTATATCTGAATAATAAAGGCAATCACTGATTATTTATACAATTATAAATTATGAATAAAGTTCTTGTGCTCTCTGAGGAGAAAATGAATGAGAAGGAAGATTCCAAGAGATTAAAATGAAGCTGATGCCAGGGGTTTTTCCTGATGTCTTAATTAATCCACAGAGACCAATTTTAAGCTCCACTTCTTGGTTCATTTTTCTAGCCTTAGGTTTAAATGGGTAATGGAATTTTAAAAATATGATTGTGGCAGATGAAGCAAATATTGTAGAGTTACACCATATTTTACTAACCCTTACAACTTTTAAAAAAATTTCTGAACCCCAAAGTGAAGTATACAGGAACTTAAACTTTAGACAGAAATTTTCCTCAATTAACACTTTTTTTTCTATTAACATTGTGGTAAATGTAAACTTAGTGGATGCTGAGATGGACATACTTATTATCAAGACTTTGTGTATCATTTAATAATAAAGCATATGTTGATATTGGTTTCTTTAGGCCTAGATGGGAATTTGTAATAGGAAAAAGAAAGGAGACAGAAAATCTTGGAATCCTGCTCAGAGCTTGTAAAATAAGCATTTGGTTTAATCAAATGCTTTCTTTACCCTTCAATTTTTAGTTCCTAAACCTGAATGTACAGAAGTTATAAAAAGTTTAACAGGTTTGTAATTGTTAAGAGGCTTAGGGAAAAAAAACACCCCCCTTTTTTTCCCCAAAGAAAAGACTTTAAGTAAAATAATTACAGTTTTTGTACTTTAAAATATGCCTAAAACTGGCAACCTTCCTTTTCATTTCCTTATTGTCACCATAGTATTGGAGCCCAGCTCATAGTAGGTACTTAATAAATATTTGTTGAATGAATGAATAGGTAATGAAATTATCTCTGAGCATCAGTTTTAAATATGAAGACAATATGGGAGCATGAAGGTACAGCACAAATTCTTTTATCCAAAACTTGGTTTGGAACTTGTAATTGCAGACCATAACAGTTCCAGTAATACACAGAAAAGACTGAGTGACCAGAATTGATTTGGAGATCGTCTCAAAGCCAGTGTGTTTTAGGCAAAGTTCTGACACAACTTGTTTTCCAAGTAGCAGCAAATTTGAAGTGGGGTGGGAGGCTGCCAGAGTCAGTTCACACTGACAGCAGCAAAGGTTGACAGCAGACACACCAAAAGCCAGGGGTCAGAAGAAAAACTCTTCGAAGCAAAACTCTTCGAAGCCAGCAACTTTTACAAGCACCCTGGAACATTTAGTTCAGGGGCTTGAGTGTTATACAACACAATAAGTTTTAGTCAGAATAATGTTAATAGAGCCTGTTTTTTAAAGTTGAAAGATTTGTACTGTTTTTGTTTTGTTTTGTTTTGTTTTTTAAAAGATTTCCATGCCAAAGAGTTTAAGTATTGGTGCTGAAATGGACAAGCTTGAGTTACCTGGAAAATTCATTTAGGCGGAACACCAGATCTTCCAAGGGTGCCAAGTAAATGAGGCATTAATTTTTTGTTTTAAAGTAGGACGTATACTATTTCAAATGGTTAATATGAGTTTTTTGAATCAGTGAATGATAAAGTAGGTGAAGCTTGTTCTTTGTCGTTTTTGGATATCTGTTGTTGAGAGCTGAGTTTAAAGATTCGTCTTTGAGAATAACATTCGTATTTGGAAAAAAATACTGTGGAGGCAGAAATTGTGTCTTGTTCACCATCATATCTATGGTACTTTGCATAGGTAGGTTCTTGGTAGATGTGAAAGTTGAGTGAGTATATTGATGGGTATGCCAAAGCACTGCAGTTGGAATTATTCAGTCAGATTTTCTGTGCACTGGAAGCAAATCTTACATGGGTTAGAAATTTGAGTTTTAATTTTTAGAAATCTATCATTAATTTATATTATTTCTAAGTTAGCATTTGTCTTTTTTTTTTTTTTTTAAAGAAATACTTCACAAATATGTACTCATAGAATACCTTCTTGTGAGTGAGGCTCCTTGTGTTATGTGTTGAGAATATGTAAGGAATTACAGGCTGAGCATCCCTAGTCTGAAAATCCAAAATGCCCTCAAATGGAAACTTTCTGAGTGCTGACACGGAGGCAGAGATTCTGCTGTTATTTTTTGCTGTTGAGCAGCTGATGCAGGTATTCTGGGGCTGCTACTGTGCTGCCTAGTTACCCTAAACACAGTATTTTCTCACTGTATTAATGGTATGTCGTATTGTTTACCGTTAAGTTCTTTTGTGTGAGTAAGTGTGAGAAGTGATTGCTTATCACTAGCATATGAATTCAGAGTCAGAAATGATGGTGATACCAAACAAGTATGGATCGACCACATGGGTGATGAGTTCGTCTACGTGGGTGATGAGATGCCTTTGCTTTCTGGTGGGTCAGTGTACACAAACCTTGTTTCATGCACAGAATTATTTAAAAGAGTGTGTAAAATTACCTTCAGGCTATGTGTATAAGGTGTATATAAAATCTAAATGATCTTTGTGTTTAGACTTGGGTCCTATCTCCGAGATAGCTCATGATGTATACACAAATACCAAAAAAGTCTGAAATCCAAAACACTCCTGGTCCCAAGCATTTTGGATAGTGATACTGAGCCTGTAGTAGTTTTTTGTTGTTGTTGTCTTAATTGTTTGTTACACTGCCAGCCTAACCAAGTTTTCCTTTGTATGCATACTCTTCCTTATACACAACCATTTTCCAACTACAGTCATTATTTCCATTCTCTCTTTAGCAGTGTTCTTAGTATATGACAAATTATCCAGGTCCTGTGAGTGCCAGAATAGTTCAAAGCACCTTCGATAAAAGTTGGTTCCTCCTTCAGGAAACTTACAGAATTGTGATAGAGAAAATGGTATGATTATATGTGGTGTAATTATTATACTGGAGTTATCAAAGTGTTATGAGACGATAAGGAATGTATGCCTAAATTTCTGGTTTAAATCAGAGTTAGCCTTACGTAATCATTGAGGCTTGCTTAGGCCGGGGACTGAAGGTTAAGCAGTTGTTTCTAGACAAATGAGTGAACGTAGCGGGAGGAGGAAGGAGGATGGCCCACGTAGATATGATCAGAGCTGTCCAGTAGAACTTTCTGTGATGATGGAAATGTTTTTGCACTATCCAATGATAGTCACTAGCCTTATGTGGCTAGTGGGCACTTGAAATGTGGCTAATATGACTGAGGAAATGAATTTTTACTTCAGTTTTATTTAAATAGCTACATATGGCTAGCAGCTATTTAGTTGGCAGAGCAGAGGTATTGTCTTACTTACAAACTAGAGTGAAGTGTTAATCTATAAGCAACACATTCTCTGAATGTTGAACATTTTTGTTTTTAGGTTTTTGTTGATGTATGCAAAACTTTGTTTAATAAACACCTTCATGCATGCTTGATAAAGTCTTTAAAATCACTAGGGTGGGTCAAAAGGTAAGAACATCTTTTGACATTCTCAAAAGGATCTATCCTTCGATATTACCAAAATAAGTGATCCTATGTGTTTCATCTCCAATCACATATTATTAGACATTTTATAAACATTTTGCTACTATAGTAGATGCACTGTGGTACACTGAGTTTGTTTTAAATTGCAGTAAGCAAGTGTGCTTTCTGAAGTATTGCTTGTGCTGTTTGTATTTGCTCTTTTGTGAAGTTTTATTTGCATGTCCCGTGCTCATTTATAAGGGCTCTTGTCTACCCAACATCAATATATAAATGTGCATTATTCCAAATTACCGTTAGCATAATAGTTGCCTCTTTGCAAACTTAGATACAGAAGCTGATACAGTGAATAGTGTGGCCAGTGAGTGAGATACCCCAAGGGAAGTGGTTATATTTATGAGACCTTCCTACCTGTATATTCTCAAAACACCTGGTTTGTTGGGACCTTGGCTTCATTTCTGTTTTCAGAAATGCTTCATACTTTAATTCTTCATACTAAATTTAATACTACCATACTTTAGCTTTCACTTCTGAGCTAATATGTGTTTATATTTCAGATACATGCTCAAACATAATATTAATATAAATCCATAGTGTATTTGGAGTGGGAGTGTAGTTCTAACAGGGTGTTCAAATTTCTAGTTTATAGGTTGTCAGGAACACATTCAGTCTAGGAGATGTTGTTTATATGCTGAGATTTTACTGCTTTGTTGCTATGCCTAGAGTTCCATCAGCTGTACATGCTGTCTACCCAGGAATTCCTTCTTAAACACAAAAGGCTGCAAGAGGTAAAATATTAAGCCCTTCACAGAAGTTATGAAGAGGGAGGGTTGCCATTCATTCTCTTTGAGGCAATTTTCAACTCTTTTCTTCTTCTCTTCCCTCCTCTTCCTTCACTGTTGACCAGAGCAGTTTTAGAGAATTGTGTTGTTTTCTGAGGATGAATATAGGGGCACGTTTGGGAAGAGAAGAGCTGAAGAGAGGGGGAGTGGACAAAACTTAGCTTCCTTCTCATTTTTGTCTAAGATGGTAAACAGTCATTTAACTGGATTAAAGACCTAGTAAATTTAGATGATGAAGAAGTCTTACTGCATGCAGGCCCTCTTAAGGAATTTAATTTTCTTTGTTTTCTTAATTTTCTTTGTTTGATTTTATCGATCACATTTGTTTATGTGTTTATATAAAATCTATTTCTGATTTTGTTAGAAGTCTCTTGACTAAAGATCTTTTCAGATCTAGACATTCTTAAATTCCCTGTGTTCACTACAAAAAGCTCCAATTCATTTTGAATCTTCTAATTTAAAAATAATTCAAAACTTTTAGATTCTGGCTATGAAGTTGCTTATCTTTTATGTTTAATTTGAATTGAGAGAAAATTTAGACTTTATTCTCTTCCACATTTAAGTGGCTTATTCTTGCCTAAAAGTGACATAGCCTTTGTTGTTTTTTTATATTGTTGCCAAACATGCTTTTCAAAAGGTTATCCACAAATAATACTTTTGCATATTTGCATTCAGGTGTAAGTGTTCATAGGATCAGCATATGAGGAGAGGAACAAAAACTAGATTTGTAGATGAGCCTTCTAAACTTACAGGGCTTTATTTTGGCTGCTGGTAAGTTCCTTTTATAAGGGTCCTGTGCCACTGATTGTATGGTTGACATCAGAAGCATCTCCTGCTTATAATTTTCTTTGAGTAGCAATTTTGGATTGCTGCTCCATGCCTCCACCTGCTGGTCGGGATGGCTGTTCATTTTCAGAAAGTGATGGCTAGAGGGAGATGGAAAAGACCAAGGTAAGTCAAGGTAGAATTTGGGGGAGAAAATTAGTTGTTAACTGAGATAACTAAATTTAAGCAAAGTCCGCTTTACTTGTTGGAATTTTGAGTAGAACAAACTGTAGTTCAGGACCATATAAAGTACTTGGCAAATGGTGCTTAATAAAGATGCAGTAGTTTTGCTTTAGTAGCAATTATAATTACAGCGGACCCTTGAACAATGCAGGATCCAACTCCCTGTGCAGTCAAAAATTCGCATATAACTTTTGACTTCTTAAAAACTTAACTACTAATAGCCTACTCTTGGTGAGAAGCCTTACTGATAACATACACAGGTGATTAACACAAGTTTTGCATATGTATTATATTCTGTCTTACGATAAAGTAAGCTAGAGAAAAGAAAATATAATTAAGAATATCAGAAGTAAGAGTTTGCTATTCGTTAACTGGAGGGGGATCATTGTAAAGGTCTTCATGAACCTCATCATCTTCATGTTGAGTAGGCTGAGGAGGAAGAGGAGGGATTGGTCTGTCTCAGGGGTGATGCTTTGCAAGTTTTTTTAAATTTTCATAAATATTCACAAAATTTCTTAGTATATTTATTGAAAAAAATCTGCTTGTAAGTGGACCTTCGCAGTTCAAACTCATGTTGAATTGTCAACTGTATTTGTTTCTGTTTTTGGGGTAACTCCTATATGGCAGATACTTTTAATTGGTGTAGTGTTTCTTTGTTTTGTTTTGTTTTTGTTTTGAGACAGAGTCTTGTTCTGTCTCCCAGGCTAGAGTGCAATGGCAGTATCTCGGCTCATTGCAACCTCTGCATCTCTGCCTTAAATGACCCTCCTGAGTAACTGGGACTACAGACATGCCCCACCACGCCTGGCTAGTTTTTCTAGTTTTTGTAGAGATGGGGTTTTGCCATGTTGCCCAGGCTGGTCTGGAACTCCAGGACTCAAGTGATCCGTCCACCTTGGACTCCCAAAGTGCTGGGATTACAAGCATAAGCCACCATGCCTGGCCCAGTTGGTGTTTTTGATCATTACAAAAACTCTATGAGATAAGTACGGTTACTCCCATTTTTACCAAAGAATAAACTGAGTTTCCAGACATTAAGTTGCTCAAGGTATTATATGAACTTCCAGAAAGGCCTGTTGTGCTCCAAGACCTTCACTTTTAATCTGGCCTACCTAATCAGGGAAGATGAGTGGACTACAGTTAGAATTTTGAGTTTACAAATTAAAAATTTTGTTGTCTTATGGATGTAGATAAGGAAAACAAATTTGACTAGTTATTTGAAGTAATAACTTTCATTCTGATCTTTTCAAATCGTATCTGGATTATTTTGTTCTAAATGCCATGTTCTAGGAGGATATAACTCAGCTAAATTGTTCTCTGAAGATAATGAGCAGGTTGGTAAGGTGATTTGAAACCATTTCTCTGAAGGAAAAAGTCTCAGATTTTAGCCAGCAGGGATATGGATGGAGATGGAGAGCTGGCGAGAGGTGACAGAGTATTGCTGTCTTCCAGGGTTTAAAGGACTGCCATGTGAAAAAAAAGGAAGAAGAGGGTTACTATGTTATAGATTTTGATTGGTTGTGTGTTCTTGATTGCTGTGCACTGTTCTTACTTTGTCTTAATGGTCTCTAATTTGGAGAAGATATAAGTTTAAAGCTGTCATTTGTCCAAGGTAACACAATTAAGTAGTGGAAATGGGTTAAACTCTAGTTCATGCTAACTCTAAAGCCTGTGTGTACTCTCTTCTACTTCCTTTTGCCACATGGGAAAAGGACGTTACTTCAGAGGGTAAAATAAGTACCAATAGCTAGGAACAGTAGGGAAATAAGGATATCTTGTGTTCAACCATACTGGTAATCAAAGAAATGCATACTAAAAAATGTGATACTGGCTGGGCATGGTGGTTCATGCCTATAATCTCAACACTTGTGAGGCTTAGGTGGGAGGGTTGCTTGAATTCAGGAGTTTGAGACCAGCCTAGGCAACACAGAGAGATCCTGTCTCTACAAAAAAAAATTTAAAAATTAGCCAGGCATGGTGACACGTGCTTGTAGTCCCAGCTAAGCTGGAGGCTGAGGTAGGAGGATCTCTTGAGCCCGGGAGGTCATGGCTGCAGTGAGTTGTGATCACGCTACACTACACTGCAGCCAAAGTGAGTTTATAGTTTGAAGGTTACACATACACAATATTAGTAAGATTTTAAAAATTAATACTTAAATTAGTATTTTTGCTTGATAATTTGCTTTTGGGAATCTATTCTGAGGACATGACTAAAAATGTAGATAAAGGTTAATCTTCAAGTTTATTCATCCCATTATCACTGTGAAAAACTGGAAACATAATTTGCAAATGATTAAATAGATTGTAGTATTATGTAGTATAGTATTTTTCATTATTTCTGTATTATGTCGGCACTTAAATGCCTTAAAGAATTTAAATGATATATAAAAATGTGGTTTACAAGTGGCTCAATGGATTCTAGTATTATTTCTATATTGTGTACCCACTAAAATGATTTGAAGAATTTGAAGAATCTTTAATTGCATGGAAGAAATGCTAGCAACATAATTAAGTGAAGAAAAAGCCCAGAGTATCTACAGATTATCTTAATTATGTTTAAAAAAATAAATCACAAAATACGTATATATCTATATACCATGCATGCTTGCCAAAAAATAAAAAAAAAGCTAGATGTATCCCAGAATGCTAACTGAAGCTATCTCTGGGTGGTGAAATTATAAGTAATTTTTAACTTCTTTATAATTGTATGTAACTTTATTGATATTCTTGTGTTAATGTAAATCTCTTCTTTAACCAAATTAATTTAGGACTAATAAGTCAAGTGAGTTGTATTTGAACCCAGATCTTTGGCAAAGCTGTTCGTACAGGGTAGGCAGCTCATGAGATTATAAATTTTCAACCAGTGACTGTTGAGACAGCAGCTTGAAAGATATTTAGATAAGGATAGTCTCAAGGGATTGACTGATTTCTTCCACCTTCATGATTCTGTGTGTTTTTTTTTTTTTGGTAAGTCATATATATGCATGACATGACAGGTACACTTGCATAGCTCTGATTATTGTAAAGTAATTTTACTTTCCGTGGGAGATCCTGGGAGGTAAAATTAAATGTAGTTACTGTTTTGAAGAAGAGCTATTTGATGACAGTTGGTGAAGAGTTCTTTAACAATGGCACTGGTGGAAGGAAGAGAGAGAAAGTTAGGAGTAAGGTCCTAGGAACTGATTTGCTTTGGGAGGTAAAAAGTATTCCTACTTTTTTAGTTTGGAAAGACCAGGTAGATGATAAAGCTAGTAACAAAAATGCAAATAGGAAGAAGAGGCAGATTTGTTTTTCTTTCTTCTTTCAAAAACAAATGTGTGTATTTGTAGAGGGGAGTTCATAAGTTTACTTTGAATATGTAGAGTTCAAGTGTCTGAACATCCAGGTGAAGATGTCCAGTAGGAAGATGAGCACTAATGATATATTCTGACCTTTAGTACAACGATTTTGAAACATTTTGCCCATATATCCCTTTAAAGAACTGGAAAAACAAAAAACTATGTACCTTCTCCCACATCTTGAGTTTTTCATCTGAGTTTTAATATCTGTAAATGATGTAATTTCTGGTGGTGGTGTTCAAATCACAATTTTAAATGTGTATGAGGGGATTTTTAACAATTCATGAAAAAATATATGAACAGACTTAATTTTGACAGAATTTTTTATAGTCTTTTTTTCTCTTTGAACTCTATTTTTGTTTTACTTTCTCTGCCTATTATCCTAATGTATACTTTTATGCTGGAAAGCATTTTTATCAATCATGTTATATGTTCTCTTATTTTTGTTTTACTTTCTTTACATATTATCCTAATATATTCTTTTATGCTACAAAGCATTTTTATCCATCATGTGATATTTTTCTGCAACAAAAGGAAATTCATTCATGAATTTAATAGATGGGAATAAAAAGTGCTTTATTTTAATGGTCCCTCAGTTCTGAGTTCTATGGACAGTTATAATACAAAAATAGGAAAATTGTATATGTCCATAATGCTCTGTGTCAAATTTATTTTGGACTGAGTTATCACTTCAGTCATAGCCAGTAGACAATCAAAACAACATATGTTAATTACAAATTTTAATAAGTATTAAAGTAAAATTTTGTCAGAAATGCGTTTTCAGTAGGATAGATGGGGCTGGTTTATTTCAATTTTATCCATTTATAAATATTATTAGAAAAGATGGGGTTCTGCTTGAATCTGTTCCTTTTTTACTTTAATATTTGAAAGTATTGAGAAACCTCACTTATGAATTTAGTAGATGGTTATTAAAAAGTGCTTTATATTGCTTTATATTAGTAGTATCACCCATTCTTCTAGGTTGTATGCATAAAACAAAATAATCCATAATCAAATTATTTTTAATACTTATGTCAGGTAGCAACTGGATTTGATTCTCCTTTCATTTTCATGGAAGTGGTGACACCTTGATTTGAAAAAGAACCCTGAACTTAAAATAAATGTTAAAAAAAAAAAAAAAGAAAAAGGTGTCAGTGTTTTTAGAGTAATTAACTTTCTCAATGTGAATATATTGAAATGTCCTTTTGGCCACCTGGTTGTTTTTAGCCCAAAGGCAGTACTCCACAGCAAGTTTCAGAAAGTGTGAGAGTTACAGTTTTCTTTCATGATGGGGCAGAGGGGAAAGAGGTAAAGGGAAAGAGGAAGGGGAAGTAAAGGAAAACAGACATGCGTCAGCAGAATGGTTCTAGAAAATGGTACAGATGGAAATTGAGAACATAATCATCAGTTCTCTTGAATCTCTCCATGCTCATACACTTCCAGGGGTATGCATGACACAATTTGTAGACTGCTGGTTTACTGTATTCCCTTTGTTACTTGTTGCTGTATTTTACTGCTCTCCATAGGTATTCAGAAATAATACCTTATACGTCTGTTATTTTTTTTTCTAGGTTTTTGATTGCTACTAGTTCTGGGTTTCCATACTTCATCACTCTATGGAATCAGAATGTCAGTGCTTGAAAGGGACTTTATAAATAATTCCATTCTCAACATTTCAGAAATTTAGCGACTGAGGCTCAGAAGATGAAGTGATATGTCCCAGATTACACAGTAAGAGAGTGGAGAAGTTAGGGCTTTCAATTTAGTTCTTCCAACTTTTAATCTGTTGCTTTTCTCACTGTATTCCCTGCTTCCTTATAAAAGGATTGAGCTGTAGGAGTTCTTTTAGTTGCCGTCTTTCTTTAATGAACGTTATTTGGGTGGTATATCTTCTTTAATACACTGAAACTGTCTGTTTATGGCCCAGTAATCATGTGAAAAAGTTAAGAGTACAAACACACTGAGTTCTAAAAATATCTAGTTACTTTTAATTAACATATAATCACAGGTAAAGCAAAGCCATTATCAAAAGTATAATAGGTCATTTGGGAAGATAGCATTTGATTTGTTGAAATGTGATTTATGTGCAACTTAACCTTTTATAAAGAAAGACATATCTCACTCACCTTTAAAAATTAACTTATGAATGAAGCCTTTTTCACCTTGGGGAACCAAAGTTAGTATTCATAACATACAGCAAGCTCACTCTCTAGCACTGTTATGTATGAAATGGTGAGTAGTGGAAGTTTTTGTTTTTTGTTTTGTTTTTTTTTTTTTTTTGAGACGGAGTCTTGCTCTGTCGCCCGGGCTGGAGTGCAGTGGCCGGATCTCAGCTCACTGCAAGCTCCGCCTCCCGGGTTTCACGCCATTCTCCTGCCTCAGCCTCCTGAGTAGCTGGGACTACAGGCGCCCGCCACCTCGCCCGGCTAGTTTTTTGTATTTTTAGTAGAGACGGGGTTTCACCGTGTTAGCCAGGATGGTCTCGATCTCCTGACCTCGTGATCCGCCCGTCTCGGCCTCCCGAAGTGCTGGGATTACAGGCTTGAGCCACCGCGCCCGGCCGGAAGTTTTTAGTAATTTAAATTTTTAAAAATTTTACTTTTTGTGTAAATTCTTCATAGTGAATATATATTTTAAGAAAAACAGTGAAGTTTTTCTAAAAAGTAAAATGAAAAGATTATATATGTTTAACAAGGATAATACAATCAAATCCCCAAGAGTATAAGACTACTCAGTAGAGAATTAGCAAAAGACTCAGGCAGTTCCGAGAAGAAATATAAATGTAGAAAAACATGTATAGCTTATCTAATAATAAAGGAAATGCAAGTAAAAGATGGTTTGGCTTTGTTTTGTTTTGGCAGAAGAGTACCTTCATATTGGTGAAGACTGACAAAATCCACTGTTGGGAAGGATATAAGAAAATGAGTAATTTTATATGTGGAGTTGGAGTATCATTGGAGTCAACCTTTTGAGAGGACAGAAGGTCTATGCTATGCAAATGAAAATTTTAAATTAGAATACTGCCCTTTCTGCAGATCTGGAATTTGTCCAAAGGGGCAATTGCAAAACTTTGCTAAGATATATGTATACAGATTTTTGGTAACAGTTTGCAGCATTGGTAATGATAGATATTTTAATTCATTTCAGTGCTTCTTGGGGGCGGGGGATGGGATAAATTATGGGTATTTTAATTCAACAGAAAACTCTGTATCCAATAAAATAATGCCAAATAGCCATATTTGTCATAGAAAGATAGACATAACAATTTTGGGGGAAAAAACTACTTGCAAAATGGCATACCTGTCAATCTAACAGACATGCCATTTAATGCAGCTTTCTACATCTGTATTTTTGGATAAAATCATGGAAGATATTATATATCAATGTGTGAAAACATCCAAATCTGGAAGGTTATTCAGTATAATGTTAACGGTGGCTATCTTTGGGTAGTGAGATTTCTGATAATTTTTACCATTTTTGTACTTATGTGATTTTTTTTAAAACAATGAAAATATACCCCTTTCAGAAATCAACAAAGCTATTTTTTGAAATCTTCCCATTAAAAAAGTAACATGTCTGTTAGTCAGAATATCATATAAGTGGAATTTTTAAATTATAAAGAGACTGAGGTCTAGTTAGTTAATAATTTAATAAGTTACAAGTATGTGAGTTGGAAGTGGGTTTTCACTGCCATATCCCTATGTGCCTGGCACGCAGAAGGTGTTCAGAGGGTATAGTCTGTTAAAATGAAAATAGAGGCATGTGTCACTTAACGATGAGGATACATACTGAGAAATGCATCATGAGGCAATTTCATCGTTGTGTGAACATCATATTTACACATCTAGATAGCATAGCCTACCACACACCTAGGCTGTGCGGTATAGCCTATTGCTTCTAGGCTACAAACCTGTACCGCATGTTACTGTACTAGATATGTAGGAAGTTGTAACACAGTGGTAAGTATTTGTGCATTTAAACATAGAAAAGATACAGTATTATAAATTTATGGGTCCACTGTTAATACATGCTATTCATTGTTGAACAAAATGTGGTTATTTGGCACATGACTATATAGGGTTATAATGTTTGGAGGAATACGCTGCATTCTTAATGAAAAATGAAGAAAATTAAAGTAAGTGTTACGGTGGATAGTTTACAAAAAACATTCTACCTACTTCAAAGCTGAGAAAGTAAACTTTCTGCTATCATTTAAATTAACTAAAATATTTGAGGGTCTCTATATGCCTAATATATTTGTAAAATCTAAAAAGTTATCAAGAAAAATTATAACTTAAGATCATAGACTATTACTATTAGAAGATACTGTAAAGTTCCCATAACATACAGATCAGTAAGCTGAAACTAGAGAGGTTAAAGGACACACAAAGTCATTACAGAAATCTATTCTGTTGCATGTTCCTGATTTTGACTATTCAGCCTTATGGAACACTTTTGGAACAGGAAGATTACCACTTTATAAGGCAATGCATTGTGTTTAATGGTGTAGTGGGGTTGAATAGTATTTATCAACAATTCTTGTTCACCAGGAATCTCAGAGTGTGACCTTATTTGGAGTACGAGTGAGTCTTTGCAAATGTAGTTAAGATGAGAATATATGGGATTAGGACAGGTCCTGAATTCAATGAGTGGTATCTCTGGAGTCCCAGAAACTCAGACACACTCAAGGAAGAAAATCATGTGAAGATGGAGGCAGAGATTGGAGTGATGCAGCCACCAACCGAGAACACCAAGGATTGCTGGGAGACATCAGAAACTAGAAAGGGGCAAGGACGATTCTCCTCTAAAGCCTTCAAAGGGAGCATGGTCCTGCTGACTCCTTGATTTTGGACCTTCAGCCTTCAGAACTATGGGAGAATATATTTCTGTTGTTTTAAACCACCTGATTTATGGTACTGTGTTACAGCCCTAGGAAACTATTACAGATGGTTTTGATTATTTCAGATTTATTTGTTCATTTTTTCAGTCAAATTTACTGAGCACTTATTATATGCCAGGCACTCTGCTAGGCATTACAGAGATACATAAGACATTGTTCCTGCCTTCATTCTTGGAATTTGACCCAGTAGAAAAAGTAGCTTTGTAAATAGACAATTACAATACATTTTGATGCATGTTCTCACTAGAATGGTGTATGAAGTTAAGTGATGGCACCTGAAGCTAGGAGAACCTGGAAAGTTTTTATGAAGTGAGATCTTTGTGTTTGGTTTCAAAGATAGAGTTGAAATCACCCTCCATGGGAATTCTGTTTTATTCTGCCACTGCAGTGCCATCAGTCCTACCTAGTTCAAAGCATATTTAGCTGGCTGCAGTAGCCTCTTGTCACTAGAATTCTGCCTCCACTGTTTGGTTGAAGTAATTTTTAAGATGCAGTAAGATTGTGTCAGTCTATTGAAAACATCAGCGTGTTCTCATCACAGTAAAACACAATTGCAACTCCTTTTCATGATACGGCCCCACATGATCTGGTCCCTGCTACCTCTTCAATCTCTTCTCCTTTCACAGTGGTCTCCCTGCTGTTTGTGAACATGTCAGCTTTGTTCTCGTCTTTGTCTTTGCCCTGGCTGTTTTCTCAGACTCAAGCTCTTCCCATAGCTTCATGTCATTCAAGCGTCAGCTCAGTCTTTGCAGAGGAGCCTTCCTTGGCCATCCCCTTCAAAATAGCTCCCATCCCCCATCTATCCCATTACCTGTTACACTTTCTTTATGACACACCTCACTAATTTGATTTGTATGTCTCTACCTGGCATTCACCTCCACCTCACCCCCCACCTTCACCGCCATTGAATATATGGTCAGCAGACAGGAATCCTATTTACCCTATTCACTGTTCTGTCCCTAGTGTATATCACATAGTAAGTGTTCTTTACAAAAGAATGAAGAAAAACTTACTCATTTAGTCTCATGCTTACCATGTCAGAACATATGTCACCATAACTTTCCTCTGGATGCATCCCAAATTGTATTCTTCCCACCTACCTCCTCCAAGATTCCACCTTCATCTTTATACCCTTTCTGAATTGCCCTTTGTAATATTGGAACTATCTTAATCTCTAAATATATAAATATAATATATGCAAGTCTTATTTAAGAATACATTGAAGTTTAGAAAAGTAAGGTGCCCAAAGTAACACAGCTATAAGTGGTATTTCTAGGATTTAAACTTAGATCTGTCTCTAACTACAGCTCCTCTGCTGTGCTGTTGTGGAGGCTGATGTTCTTGGTAAGTGGGAGGTATAAATCCAGAATTAGAATAGGAGCCCAGTCCATTGGACTAGAAATAGCAAACATTCATTATTTGTTTCTATAAGAAGAACTGGGTGATATTTTTTAAAAGAACCTTTAAGAAGTAACTTGAATTTTTTTTTGGGCCAAAGTTAATGTATGCTTGTTATAAAATACATGGAATATATGCAAAAATATAAAGAAGAAAGTAAAGACCATCCATAGTTCTTCCACTGAGAGATAACCACTCTTAACATTTTAGAATATTTTAATCAAGTATTTTTTGTGCAGAAATATTGTGATTTTTATGCATAAATCTTGAATTTTGACATCATTTCCTAATGTAATTACTAGATTAAAGCATATTGTAAAATTTGTGTCCAGAAAGATGATGCCAATTTATATTTCCAATATATTTAGTTTCCATTTCTGGAATTTGTTAAATATTAAACTTGTAATATATGTTTGTTATGAATTACCTGCTCTGTCTATAGGCATACCTCAGATATTGTGGGTTCAGACTATCACAATAAAGCTAATAACACAATAAAGCAAGTCACGTGAGTCTTTTGGTTTCCCCATGCATATAAAAGTTATATTTGCGCTGCACTGTAGTCTATTAAGTGTACAGTAGCATTATGTCTAATAAAGACAACATACACACTTTATTAAAAATACTTTATTGCTAAAAAAGGCTAACAGTCATCTGAGCCTTCATTAAGCTGTAATCTTTCTGCTGGTCGAGGGTCTTGCCTCAGTTGATGGCTGCTGACTGATCAGGGTGGGAGTTACTGAAGGTTGAGTGGCTGTGGCAATTTCTTAAAGTAAGACAACAATGACATTTGCTGCATTGATGGACCTTCCCTTTCATAAAAGATTTTTCTGTAGCATGTGATAGTGTTTAATAGCATTTTATCCATAGGCAGAACTTCTTCTAAAATTGGAGTCAGTCCTCTCAAACTCTGCTTTATCAACCAAGTTTATGTAACATCCTGAATTCTTTGTTGTCATTTCAGCAGTGTTCACAGCATCTTCACCAGGAGTAAATTTCAACTCAGGAAACCACTTTCTTTGCTCATCAGTAAGAAGCAATTCCTCATTAAATTTGAGTGTTACATGGACAAGTTTCATGGCACCCCAGACAATTACAATAGTGTCATTAAAGATCACTATCACAGATCACCATAACAAATAAAATAAAACATTTGAAATATTGTGACAGTTATCAAAATGTGACATAGAGATAAGAAGTGAGCAGATGCAGTTGGGAAAATGGTGCCATAGACTTGCTAGATGCAGAGTTGCCATAGACTTTCATTTTGTTAAAAAAAAAAAAATGCAGTATCTGAAAAGCCCAATAAAGCAAGGTATGCCTGTATCTTCTGTGAGTTGTTTCTATTAGCTCTTGTTTTTCTGTTGTCAACTTAGTATATTTTATATCAATTTTTGAATTATTTTCTATTGAAAATGAACATTCTATCATATTTGTGGGAAACATTCCATTTTTTTGGCCTTATTTTTAATGTCCTACCTGTACTGCCAAATGTTAACTGGTAAGTCTTCAGTTGCTGTAATGATGTAATAATAGGGTAAGTTCATTTTTTTTTTTTTTTTTTTTTGAGATGGAGTCTTGCTCTGTCGCCCAGGCTGGAGTGCAGTGGCCGGATCTCAGCTCACTGCAAGCTCCGCCTCCCGGGTTCACGCCATTCTCCTGCCTCAGCCTCCTGAGTAGCTGGGACTACAGGCGCCCGCCACCACGCCCAGCTAGTTTTTTGTATTTTTTAGTAGAGACGGGGTTTCACCGTGTTAGCCAGGATGGTCTCGATCTCCTGACCTCATGATCCGCCTGTCTCGGCCTCCCAACGTGCTGGGATTACAGGCTTGAGCCACCGCGCCCGGCCAAGTTCATTGTTAATAAAAGTTTTTAGTATTTTATAAATCTCCCACTTGTAAACTTTGTCTTTAATATATTAGTTTGATAAAGATCTTAATATATTGCATAGCTGATTGTCAGTAATTAATGACTAGTTATCTCTTCATGTTTTTAATATATGATAAAGGTGACAAGATAAATATTTTTCTAGACCTAAGAATGTGGAATGGGAGGAAAATTTTTTATGCATGTAACTGAATGTACTACAGAAGCATTCTCAGGGTTAAAGAAGTTGCCACACAATCTCCCCCTAAATCAAGTATTCTTAATTTTGTGATGTTATAGTAAGAAAAATAGAAAATAAGACCCATTTTAGACAGATTACTTTTCTAAAACTTTTAAGTTTTTAAGGAGAATTTATATATCTTGGAAACATTTAAAGGGATTTTTAAATAATATTAACATACAAGAGGACAATTTGAAGGTAAAAACAGAACACAGATTACCTGAAATCTGTAGAAACATCATTGTTCAGTTTAATGTTTTCTTTGTCTCACAATGAAAATTCTCCAAATTCATTTTTGGAGAAAAACTTTCTGGAAGTGACTTTAAGGATTTTTGTGGTTGGCCTCAGCTCATTTCTATTTGAGGTGTGGTTTTTCAAACTTTGTAGAGGTTTTCCACCCTCCTCTCCCCATCAGTGGTATTTTTAAATGTCTTTATTTTAATGTTAGAACACCTTAGAGCAGGATTCAAGTGGGCTGTGCAAGAAGAACCACTGGAAATAGAAAAATGAAACTTGAGGATTTTACTTGTATTTATTTTTAACTTTAATTTTTTTGATCCTAGTTTTATTTATTTTCCATAGAGTGTTTGTGTATGTATATATAGATAGATAGATAATAAATACATTAAAATTTTGGAGACTACTGCCTCAGATAGTCTGTTAATATACTATGCATTATTTCTACCTCCTCCAAACATGGGAGTGGGGGAGCCTGTGTAGAAATGTTTGTAACACTTCAAAGGGTTCTTGAAGTGCGCTCATCATACCCCTAGGATACCATGTATCCATAACTTTCTTTGCTTCCTGAGTCCAGTTGCCCTCAGCTTTTTCTCTACTGATTTATTTGACTTTATTAACCAACTCTGGTTTCAGTCCTTAAGGTTACAGCCTAGGATTAACTCTTAGCACAGTTGACCTTGTCCACTGATCTGTTCTGATTTCAGTATGTTTGGTTAGAATATGTAATTCTTTAGGAGTGCTTGCGCAGTCACTGCAATCTGTTTAGCCATTCTCAGCCTAGAAGACTGGACACTAGTTTTGTATTTAGTCTACTGTGTCGCCAGGATGGTCTCGATCTCCTGACCTCATGATCCGCCGTCTCGGCCTCCCAAAGTGCTGGGATTACAGGCTTGAGCCACCGCGCCCGGCCAGAATATGTAATTCTTAAGAGTGGACACTGTTTATTTCACTTTCGTAAGCCCAGTGCTTCATGCAAAGTAGGTATTCAGCAAACGTAGAAAGTGAATCAAACCGTTACCAAGTCCTGTCAGTGACCTAGTCCCATGGAGAGCCCAGCCGTCTGCTCTACCCACACTTCCTTCTTTTTTCTCCTTCCCACAATGCCACCCCTTTCTCTGCCATGGCATTCAGTCATTTCTGTTCTGAAGTACCATATGCCATCTCAAGGTGGCTACTGTTTTTTCGTAGGATGACAAAGGATTTCTGGAGAGTTTCTTGAAGTGGTATAGCATTCACAGTCTCTCATATAAGCTGATGGACGGCAAGGTCAGAATGAGGGGCAGGTTTCCAGCCCTTGAAGACTTTACAGAGGTCTCTGGATTTCTCCTGGGGCCTTGTTTATTCTAATAGATTGGTCCCTGTTGAGTAGTGGGATGACTGTAGGCAGCCCTTATCTTTAGTAATCTGTGGGACATAACCCCAGGTCAACATGCCCTCTTTGTTTTCAACATAAAAGTATGCAACTAGAGAGTGCTAAGCCAAAAGGCAATGGTTGTGAAATTCTGCCTATTAGAAACTGTATCAGCTCATTCAGGTATGACACCATTGGTGTCCAGTAGAAATATACTGTGAGCCACATATGTAATTTTTAATTTTGTTGTAGCCATATTTTAAAAAGTAAAATGAAACAGATGAAATTGATTTTATTTAACTCACTGCGTGCAAAACTTTATCAATTTAACGTAATCAAAATTACAAAGGTATATATTTTACAGTTTTTAGATAATGAGTCTTCAAAAGTCAGTGTGTATTGTCTACTGGGAGCACATGTTGATTCTGACTATCACCATTTAAAGTATTCTATAGCTACAGATGGCTAGTGATTCTCACTGGACAGCACAGCTCTAAAAATGGACATTTACGGTACATATTGCTAGGGAGTCGGGTACCACTTCTATAATTAGACAGATTTGCAGTAGCAATATATTACAGGGTTATACACATTTCTTCCCCTTAAAAACTTAATTGTTTTGGGGAACATCAAGATACTGTATAAATTGGCTATATTTTTAGAGGGATTATATAGCTTCAAATATGAGAGGATGGCAAAGGTTTTACATTTATTTTGCTTTCTTTGGGTTGGGTTGTTTTAGTTTCTTGGTTTGGGGAGGAGGGAATTTTAACCTTAAATTGCTATTTTATGAGAAGCTATGCTTTTCACAGTGGGAACAGTGCTCATCCTTCCTTTGGTTTTTAGGTTAAGGGAAGCTTCATAAAGCTTTTTAGGTCTGTTTCTCATATCTCCTTGCATTGAGGCATTATTTTCTCTAAAACATATACAAATAAAAAGGGTTTTAAAAATTCTATTTTTTATTTTATTTATTTATTTATTTATTTTATTTATTTATTTTGAGACGGAGTCTCGCTCTGTCGCCCAGGCTGCTGCAGTGCAGTGGCACGATCTCGGCTCACTGCAGGCTCCGTCCCCTGGGTTCACGCCATTCTCCTGCCTCAGCCTCCCAAGTGGCTGGGACTATAGGTGCCCGACACCACGCCCGGCTAATTTTTTGTATTTTTAGTGGAGACGAGGCTTCACCGCGTTAGCCAGGATGGTCTCGATCTGACCTCCTAATCTGCCCGCCTTGGCCTCCCAAAGTGCTGGGATTACAGGCGTGAGCTACCATGCCCGGCCAAAAAAGGTTTTTTTAAAAAAGAAAAAGTCGAAAAGGCTTGTTTAGTTATATGAAGTTAGTCTTACTGGTTAAGGCTACTAGCTAGTGTCCTTGAGAAATATGAGTAGATAATTCTTATTAAAGAATGCAAATGACACTGGGTTGCAGACCAAGCACCTTGGATTTGGAATATTGGCCAGAGGACCCATGTTTTATAATGTGAAAGTCAATAGGATAAAAATTTCTTAAATCTGTTTTGGAACTGCTTTTCACTGTTTTACTGCTTATATCCTCAGTTATTTAAGTCAACAATTTCGGCCAGACGCGGTGGCTCACGCTTGTGATCCCAACACTTTGGGAGGCTGAGGCGGGTGGATCACCTGAGATCAGGAGTTTGAGACCACCCTGGCCAACATGGTGAAACCCTGTCTCTACAAAAAATACAAAAGTTAGCTGGGCTTGGTGTTGGTCGCCTGTAGTCCTAGCTGCTTGAGAGGCTGAGGCAGGAGAATTGCTTGAACCTGGGAGGCAGATGTTGCAGTGAGTCAAGATTGTGCCACTGCACTCCAGCCTGGGCAACAGAGCGAGACTCCATCTCAAAAAACAAACAAAAAGAATTTCAACTTTTAAAATTGTCAAAGTAATTTAAACAATATTACTGAAAGTCTGATAAAGAATAATGAATAATTCTACCACCAAATATTATTTTTATGTGTTTCCTATGTTTATATACATATTTTAAGGTAGTTTTGATCATTTGGTACATTTAATTTTATAGCTTTGGGGGATATAATTCCTTTTTGTTTTTGGAAACAGGGTCTCACTCTGTCGTCCAGGCTGGAGTGAAGTGGCATGATCTCGGCTCACAGCAACCTCCACCTCCTGGGCTCAAGCAGTCCTCCCACCCCAGCCTCTTGAGTAGCTGGAACTACCAGCATGTGTCACCATGTCCCTAATTTTTGTATTTTGGCTAGGCTGGTCTTGAACCCCTGGCCTCAAGTGATCCGCCTGCTTCGGCCTCCCAACGTGTTGGGATTACAGGTGTGAGCCATCACACCTGGCTGTGTAATACTTTTTAAAATGTGGATTTTTATGGTTACTTAGTCTTCGTAATAAGATAACGTTTGATTTTGCTGTCATGTAATAGGTTGGAGATAGTCTATTCTGCTCCATGAAGTAATACAGGGGTCCACTTGTTGTGGTTGTGCAGTTTCACACTTCAGCCTGTGGGGAGGAGAAAGAGGGAATTCAGTACAGTTTGCCATTGAGGAGGTGAGCAGGAAGTTGTGCTGTTTCTTTCACTCACATTGCATCATTGGTGAGAACGTAGTGACATGGCTATGCCTACCTATTAGGGAGGCTGGGAAATGGAGCTTGTGTGGCTGATTATATGCTCAGGAAGAATATGAGAATAGATATTTTGGGAGACAACTAGTATTGTGCCACAACTTGAATAAAATTAATCTTACTAACTTTTGTCAATGGGAAGAATTAAGAAGTTTACAATGGAATAATTTTTGTAATTTTAACTTTTAAGGATTATGTAATGTATCAGATGTGTGTACCATGGTTTTATTAATATCTAACTCTTTGCTAAATACTTACATGCTTTAAGTTTCTTGCTGTTAGCAATAACTTTGTAACGACATGCTAATTACAGTTTTCTCTATATTTTGGTGTTATTTCTTTAAGGATGGTTTTTATAGAAGTGGAATGATTGGTCCAAACAATATGAACATTTTAATAGAATTTTTATTTCTTAAAAAAAGTTTTTTTTTTTTGAGACAAGGTCTCACTCTTGTCACCCAGGCTGGAGTGCAATGGTGTGGTCAGGGCTCACTGCATCCCTGAACTTCCGTACTTAAGTGATCCTCCCTCCTCAGCCTCACAGCAGCTGGGATCACAGGCATGTGCCACCACACCCAGCTAACTTAAAATATATTTTTTTGTAGAGACAGTGTTTCACTATGTTGCACAGGCTGGTCTTGAACTCCTGGCCTCCAATCCTTACCTTGGCCTCCCAAAGTTGCTGGCATAACAGACATGAGCCACTACACCCAACATTACTTTACTTTTCTAAAGCAGCCATTTCAGTGCTCTGGAGATTGACTAAAGGCCAATTGTATAAAACTTTGAAAAATGTTACGCTCTTGAATTTGGAGCGAGAACAGTGGGAATCAGTGGCCATTCTAGCTTGGGGCTACTCACATTCCCCCAATTCTGCCCCAGCTTGGTTAACATGGAGGTACTGCCAGTGAGAAGCAGGACATAAGGACCTCAGTTTGAAGGGGGCTTAGTTTTTTGGAGTGGTAGGTAATGTTGTGAATATGAATTTCCAGAAGTACAAGGGAAGACCAGGGGCTCAGCTCAAATAGCCTGAAGATTCAGTAGTGTTTGGGGCAAGAATATTCCTGGATGAGGCTGTGCATATGCACAACAGAGACCTAGCCTAAGGTATTTACATACTTTTGGCTGGTTCCAAAGGTACCTGCTTGCACATAGGAGACTTGAAATTTCTCCCTATGGGAAGTTCAACTCAGAGCAAACTTGAAAACAGACTGAACTTTGAATGCACTTCCCTTCCCACACATATACCCATCAACAGAGATGGAAGCCTTGCTATCTTGAGGTATTTGAACACAATCTCTGTTCAGTGTCACAGTGACTACTAAATTGTGCAAAGGGACAACTCCTAGGGAGGCAGGCTTAAAAAACAAAAAATGAAAGTAAATTTAAGAAAAAAACTGAGCAGAGATATCAATGATTGTGTACCACAGAGGAGACAGATTTCACGTATTTGTCTTGATCATGATGCTAAACAAAAAAGAAACAAAATGGCAACAGTACTTTTAATGGGGAAAACAGTCAGAATTCTGAGCTGCTACATTATCTAAAATCCCTAGGTTTAACAACCAAAAAAATTACAAGACATGTAAAAAAACAGGGTGATGTATACACAAGGAAAAAAAGTCAGTAGAAATTGTCTCTGTCCCCAAATACTGGATTTAGTAAAGACTTAAACTACTATAAATATGTGAAAAGAACAAAAGGAAATTATATTTAAAGTATAACAATGTCAACAAATTGAGATTCTCAACAAGAATATAGAAATTATTTTTTTAATAACAAAAAAACCACTTCTTGGTATGATGAGATATGATGAGAGGGACTTCACCTCTGTAGTGTTCTCCCCTAAAACCTATAACCTGAGTCTAATCATGAGAAAACAACAGGTAAAGCCAAACTCAGGGTTATTCCATAAGAGCACCTGATCACTACTCATCAAACCTGTCAAGGTCATGGAAAACAAGGAAAAATTGAGAAATTATTACAGGTCAGAGGAGATCAAAGAGACACGATGACTAAATGCAATGTGGCATTGTGTATTGAATTCTGGACAAGAAAATAACAATAGAAAAACTGGTGACATTTAAATAAAGTCTATATTTTAGTTTGTTTTGTTGCATCAGTGGAAATTTGTTGTTTCTGACAAATGTACCATGGTTATGTAAGACACCTCCATTATTTTGTGTGTTAATGTAACTGTGTTATATAGAGACATGTTTATTTGTAGATGTATGTCTATATATGTATATGGTATGTAAGTATAACAGTTATGTAAGATATTAATTAGCATTAGGAGAAAATGTTGACATTAGGGAAGCATATATAGGAACACTGTACTATCTTTGCAACTTTTCTGTAAATAATTTATTGCAAAGTTAAAAGTTTTAAAAATCAAATGGAAATTCTAGAGTTGAAGAATACAATATCTGAAATTAAAAATTCACTAGAGGGGTTCATAGCAGATTTGAGATGACAAGAAAATGAATCCATGAACTTGGACAACAGACCAGTAGAAATTATTCAATCTTGAAAACAGGAAAAGGACGGAAGAAAATTGAACAGAGCCTCAGAAATCTGTAAAAAACATTAAGTGTAAAACATGTGTAATGAGAGTCTCAAAAGGAGAAAGGGTCAGAAAAATGACCTTTTGGACAACTTTACATATTTGATGAAAAACATTAAATTACACATCCAGAAGGTCAGTGAATGTGACTAGGATTATTAATACAAAGAGACCCATGCCTAGACGTAGTCTGACTCCTGAAAGACAGAGAATATCTTGAAAGCAGCAAGAGAAAATCAACTCACTACACAGAGGGAAGCATCAGCAATGACTAAGGGCTGCTTTCTCATCAGTATTGGTGGAGGCCCAAGGCAGTGGGGTGACATATTCAAAGTGCTGGAAGAAGAAAACTGTCTGTGAAGAAGTCTATATTTAGCAAAACTAACCTTCAAAAATGAAGGTGAAATAAATACATTCCTACACAAAGACAGAATTTGTAGCTATCAGACCTACCTTATAAGAAATACTAAGAAGAACTAAAAGATTAAGTTCTTTAGGTTGATAGGAAATGACACCAGATGGAAACTCAAATCCACAGGAAGAAATGAAGAGCACTGAAAATGTCAATATGTAGGTTAATATAGAAGACTATAAATATATTTTTTCTCATCTCTTTAAAAAGCATTGAATTCTACCTAAAAAGAAAATTTAGTATCTAACATTCACCTTCTGCACGTTCATCCTAGTTGTAAGCAAATTGCTTTCACCTCTTTGCCTTTTGATTCATAGAATAGACTGTCATAATGATTCTCGAAACTTTTTGTTTCAGGATTCCTTTCCACTTTTATTATTCTCAGAACTCTAAAGAGCTTTTGTTTATGTGGATTTTATGTACTGATATTTGTTGTATTAGAAATTAAAACTGAGAAAAGAGCTAAATATTATTCATTTACAAGAAATACCAATTACATGTTAACATAAATAACATGTTTTAAATGAAAATACGTATTTTCCAAAGTGAAGTAGGAGAGTGGCATTGCTTTACCTTCTCAAATCTCATTAAGGTCTACCTTAATAGAAAACAGCTGGATTTCACTTTTGACTTTGCATTGAGTTTGTTGCAGTGTGTTGCTTTGGCTGAAGTAAGTGAAGAAAATCAGGCCCCACTAAGATGTAGTTGGAGGTATATTTTAGAAGCCTTTTCATATAATGGTGAATATTCTGTAATATGACAGTAAAACTCAAGAAGTGATAGTTTTGTAAAAGTTAGTTATAACGTAGGATCTGAAACCGTATCAATGAATATTTTGTACTGTTACATTAAAATCCATTATTCTGTCAATGGATCTTTTAACAATGTATAATTCTAAGACCCTTTGAAAAGGTATTGGGTTTCCCTGTAGCACACTTTGAGAATCATCTGACTATATTTTGATTTTAACACTTACTGGAATTTTAGTATAAAATGAACACATCTCTCTTTTTTCTTGAGAGGTTTTAGAACAGTTAAAGTTGCTTCATTGAGCACAGATATTTTTGTGTCATGATTGGGAGTTAGTTTTGCTTATCTTTTGCCTATTGCTTAAATCTCAGATTTTATTTCACAGCTTGGTAATCAGAGACCAGATCCTGTCTCTAAAGTGTAAAGAGGTAAACAAAGGTTTTCTGTCTGAAGTAATTAGATTTGAAAAAAACTGCTAGGGTAATTGAGCCTTGTATTGAGCGTTGCATAAGAATATAATGTAAATGGTTTAACTAATTAGTATTTGAGATTTCTAAATTTAATGGCTCTTACAAGTTAGGGCTTAGTTTAAACTCCTGAAAGCTGGGATCATAGATTATCTATCATTACTATGTATTTAATTTAAAACCTAATTATATCATCAACATACCATTACTGTAAATACATTATTGTAAATATTGTTGTCAGCATCATTGTAAATGTGTATTATTACTTCTTTGTAGCAAATTTAATTTTTTTTTTTTTTGAGATGGAGTCTCTGTCACCCAGGCTGAAGTGCAGTGGTGTGATCTCAGCTCATTGCAACCTCTGCCTCCTGGTTTCAAGCAATTCTCCTGCCTCAGCTTCCCGAGTAGCTGGGATTACAGGTGCCCGCCACCACACCCAGCTAATTTTTATATTTTAGTAGAAACGGGGTTTCACCATGTTGGCCAGGCTGGTCTTGAACTCCTGACCTCAGGTGATCCATCCTCCTTGGCCTCCCAGAAGTGCTGGGATTACACTTGGTCAGGCTGGTCTCGATCTCCTGACCTCAGGTGATCTGTCCTCCTTGGCCTCCCAAAAGTGCTGAGATTATAGGCATGAGCCACTGCACCTGGCCAAAATTAAATAATTTAGAAGGATATAAAATACAATTAAAGGAAACCTCTTAGCAGTTCCTGAGATTTAAGCAATGTTTATAGTTTCCTGAATGCTTTTTCTGAAAATCTGTTCACATATAAAGATCGATATCTTCATATGTATTATATATGTATGTATTATATATACACATATGAAAGTCCTTTTTAAGCAAATGGAATCATACTACATACTGTTCTGTAAATAAATGTATCTTGAACATCTTTATATCAGTATAATAGGTCATTTTCATTTAATCACTTGCTTAGCATCTGTGTTACTACATTGGTTATGTAAGCCAAGGTCTTCAGAAAAAGAAATTCAGTAATGAAAACACCACTTTTAAAATTAGTTTCCACTCAAATGTTGCCCTGACCATTTATTAACAATTTTAATAAAAGAAAATAAAATCATTTGCAAACTGAAATTGGTCATCTTGCAAAATATGCAGGTGTCTATGAAGTTCGTGGGTGTGATATTAAAGAACTCAAAGCTATTGACAGACAGTTGAAGAATAGAAAATTATCAAGGTTGATGATATAATAGATGCTGTAAGGAAGCCTGATTTGACTACCAAATGATTAAAGAGAGGACCGTAGGAAAATGAATGGAACCCTTCAGAATTTTTGCAAGAATATCTTCTTTGTAATTGTCCCATAAGAGAAAAACATGAAGGATATCCAATAGTGCTATTGTACAATTTTGTCAAAAAGATTATACTAAAAAATAAAGTCTGTGCTTGATTCATTCTTTTAGTCTAAGAATTCTGCAGTTGAAATTATAACTTAAATTTTGTCAAATATAAAATAATTTAAACTTGTATATTTTTGTCTTATTTTTCAAGTCAAAATTTGAAAATCAACTATCATTTTCAATATTTACATAACATTTTGGTTCCTGGTCTAAGAAGATTCACTAAATGTCTTTTCCCAGTACATACCAATCATCTTTGAAAAACTAGGATTTCATAACTTTCTGTAAATGGACTGTAATTTAATCACGTCACTACTAATGAAGATGCTTAGGCTGTTAAGTTTTTTGGTTGTTGGGTTTCTTGTGTGTTTTTTTTAATAATGCTTTCAAATAGTGCTGCAGTAAATATCTTGTGCATACATATTTACATTCCTATGCTAATATATCT
The DNA here is from genome assembly GCF_009764315.1 of Trachypithecus francoisi. Taxonomy (NCBI): domain Eukaryota; kingdom Metazoa; phylum Chordata; class Mammalia; order Primates; family Cercopithecidae; genus Trachypithecus; species Trachypithecus francoisi. The sequence continues at coordinate 21,259,140 of NW_022681472.1, read as the reverse complement.
GTGACATTCATTTCTAGAAGTGGTAGAACTTGGGTCAGAAGTTGTGTGCATTTATAACTTTGATATCTCTGAAAGGATTATGCTAACTTACAAACTTACATTCTCACTACAAAACTGTATGTTTTGTATTTTTATTTGTATTTTTCATAATGCCTACCCCGTCCAAATATTTTCCTTTTCTTGAATTAGCACAGTGAGTTCAAATGATGAGGAATATGGTGTTATCCAAATCTGTTTAGTTCCTGAGCAAGTGTAGGACAGTCCAGATAATGAAGGTTCATTTGAAAATTTATTCTAATGTGTTTGGTTCCTGAGTTGGCTAGTGAGCCTTTCAATAATGCGGGGTATCTGTTGTTTCTTCCTCGTTATCTCCATACCCTTACTGGCAGTGAGATATCAGTCTTTCTAATCCTTGCCAGTGTGATGGTTAAAATAAAAAGCTATTTCATTAGGTTTGTTTTGCTTCTATTGAAAGTGATGCTCTGCATGTTTTTATGTTAATAGCATTTCTATTTTTCAAAAATATGTATCTGGTCGTTATCTTGTTGCAAGAGTAATATAAGAAAAATGAGATTTTATTACAATATTACCGGTATTTTCTCTGATCTCCTATCTTTCGACTTTTTATGGTAGATTTTTTGTGTGTGGTGGTTTTATTTAATTAAATGTGTCATATTTTTCCTCCTTTTAAGGCTTCTGGTGCTATATCATGCTTAGAATATTGTCTTTTCTGCTTTAAGATAATACTTTCATTGTTGTGTCCTTATACAGTTCTTTTACATTATTCTTTATGAATCTGCTTCCACAGTTTGTTTCTTATGTTCTGATCTTTGCTTCATCTGGAATTTATTGTGGTATAAGGAATAAGGCAGGAATTTAGCCTTTCCTCCTCTACTTACTAGCCAGTTTCTCTGAAATCATTTATTAAATACTGCATCTTTTCTCCATTTATTTGAAGCACCACCTCTATCACATGTGAAATTCTTGTGCATGTATTTTGTTCTATTCCTGGACTTTCTTTCTTTCTTTCTTTCTTTTTCTGTTTTCGAAACAGGATCTTGCTCTGTCACCCAGGCTGGAGTGCAGTGGTGCATTCTTGGCTCACTGCAACCTCCACCTCCTGAGTTCAAACGATCCTCCCACCTCAGACTCCTGAGTAGCTGGGACCACTGGTGCACGCCACTCACCTGGCTAATTTTTTGTATTTTTTGTAGAGATGGGGTTTTGCCATGTTGCCCAGGCTGGTCTCCAACTCCTGGGATCAAGTGATCCACCTGCCTTGGCCTCCCAAAGTGCTGGGATTATAGGTGTGAGCCATCGCACCTGGCCTGGACTTTCTGTTCTTTTCCATAGATCTGTCTATTGATGTTCCAGTATCAAACCATTTAAATTAATAGTTTAATAATTTAGTTTTGTATTTGATAGGACTGTTTTTCTTTTTTCCCCCTCCCTGATCTTGCATGTATGTTTATTATTCTAGAAGAATCTATCATTTATCAAAAACTCCCTTCTTCCCTCTAACTACACACCAAATAGTTTTACTGGAATTGTTTGAATTTGTAGTTTAGGGTTAATTGGCATTATTAGACCATGTGAGAATTAAAAGGATTAATCCTTAGAGCAGTGCCTGGCATAAACAGTCAAAGGAGAATAGCTGCTGTGCTAGATGTTCCTTTTGCTCTTTCGAATATGTTCTCTACTCTTCATCTTGCTCTCTGCCAAAAGAGGCTAACCTCTGTGGAATCATCTAGCCTCTCATGCCATCTGACTTCTGGTTGGGTTGGCTAATGGGAGGCCTAGCAGGAGATGGGCGGGTGGGAGGAGAGAGAGTTTAGGGTACATTTCCCAGCTTTTCCCCCTGGAGGGCTGTGTGTGTTTACCTAAGACCACACTTCTTGTCTTCTCTCCCACAGTGAGAGTCTTCACTAGGGTTCAGTAGTAACAGCTTTCCACTATTGCTAGCCCCTGGGTGCTGCACCCTGGCCAGACCTCAGTTAACAGTCCCTCCGTGAAGTTCTCTTCAGTTACCTCCTTGAGTTTGTCATCAGTTTTCTGCTGGGAACCTGACTGGTAAAGTTGCTCTCATCTTCCTCCTTTTTTCCTGCACTTCCTCCTCCTGTTCATTTTAACCACTAGCACTGAATGTTCCTATTTCAGTCTTCTCTATCCTTCAATTACAGTTTTCTTCATAGAGGCCTTTACAATTTTTGTTGTTTATACCCAGATTTACTTTTATTTGATTGCAGATATAAATTAAATCTTTTCCCTCATTATGTTTTCTACCTAATTGGTTGTATGTGGGCAAACTATTAATTTTTGAATTAATTTTGTAAATCAGTTGTATACTACATTTATTGTTTCCAATAGTTTTTCAGCCCCCTTTCTTGTCTGTTTCATACTCACCTGCAAATAACAGTTTTACCTTTTTCTTTATTAGGAATTATTTATTTGGGAATGATTGTTTCTTAAAATATGTTTGAATATTAGGAGTATTTATATGGGAGTGATTGTTTATTTTATTCACATAATTTTGGGTCATTTATTGAGATACTTTTAAGTTTTTCACCTTTGCTCTAATACGATAAATTCTAATATTAATTTATCCTTAAAAAATAGGATGATTTTCACTTGGTTAAAATACATTGTCCTTTTAAAACAAACAAAAAAATATTGTTCTATTGATGACTCTACTTGCTAATATTTTATTCAGGGCTTTTACAGCAGTATTTTTTTTATTATACTTTGAGTTCTAGGGTACATGTGCACAACGTGCAGCTTTGTTACATATGTATATGTGTGCCATATTGGTTTGCTGCACCCATTAACTCATCATTTGGATTAGGTATTTCTCCTCATGCTATCCCTCACCCATCCCCCCACCCCACGACAGGCCCTGGTGTGTGATGTTCCCCACCCTGTGTCCAAGTGTTCTCATTGTTCAGTCCCACCTATGAGTGAGAACATGCGGTGTTTGGTTTTCTGTCCTTGTGATAGTTTGCTGAGAATGATGATTTCCAGCTTCATCCATGTCCCTACAAAGGACATGAACTCATTCTTTTTTATGACCGCATAGTATTCCATGGTGCCACATTTTCTTTATCCAGTCTATCATTGATGGGTATTTGGATTGGTTCCAAGTCTTTGTTATTGTAAATAGTTCTGCAATAAACACACGTGTGCATGTGTCTTTATAGTAGAATGATTTATAATCCTTTGGGTATATACCCAGTAATAGAATCACTTGGTCAAATGGTATTTCTAGTTCTAGATCCTTGAGGAATCGCCACACTGTCTTCCCCAATGGTTGAACTAGTTTACACTCCCACCAACAGTGTAAAAGTGTTCTATTTCTCCACATCCTCTCCAGCACCTGTTGTTTCCTGACTTTTTAATGATTGCCATTCTAACTGGTGAGAGATGGTATCTCATTGTGGTTTTGATTTGCATTTCTCTGATCACCAGTGGTGATGAGCATTTTTTCATGTGTCTGTTGGCTGCATAAATGTCTTTTGAAAAGCATCTATTCATATCCTTTGCCCACTTTTTGATGGAGTTGTTTGATTTTTTCTTGAAAATTTGTTTAAGTTCTTTGTAGATTCCGGATATTATCCCGTTGTTAGATGGGTAGATTGCAAAAATTTTCTCCCGTTCTGTAGATTGCCTGTTCACTCTGATGGTAGTTTCTTTTACAGCAACATTTCTTACTGAAATCAATCTATAGCTTCCTTGGCTTTTCTAGTGTCATGTTGTGGTAATGCTAGTCTGTTGACATCATTCTTGGATTTTTTTGAGATAAATTTAAAAGAGTGAAGCAGTGAAGAAAATATTTTTAAAACTTTTTTTGATACAAAGATCTTCAAAGCACTGAGCAAATTAACCTGTTACCAGAGAAACTGGCATCATAACTTCCTGATTATAAAGCTGGTTTTTTTGTATCAAAATGGAACAAAATATGGTTGTTATAAGACTTACAATGTTTATGTAATGAAGCAGTGCTTTTAATACCGTCTTTCATTTGATAGTCTTCATAAACTTCATTTCATCCTGTCAAGAGGAATGGGTGTTATTAGCTGCATTTAACACATGAGAAGATTTAGGTTCAGAGAGATTGCTCCTTGCCAGAGGTCACATGGCTAATAAGGTTTAACTCTAGAACCAGAAACCAAATCTTCTAACTCTTGGTCCAGTACTACTTCACTTTACTATATCCTCTTTAGGAGTAGAGGTTATGCAATTTCATGAATCAGATCACGTTATTTTCAAAGCAATTATGTGTGAAGAATACAGCACTTTTCTTGTAATGCATATCATAAGTCAATTTATGACTACATTTTCTTGAGGTAGAGAACAAGTTTATAACTTTGTTTTATAAATAGCAACAAAGAATCACCCAGTTTAATAATTAGTGCTGCCTTCCTACCTGCAAGGAATTGCATAGATTCTTCCTAGATAAAATGGAAGGAAAAAAAGTGTCTTCTTGTGCTCATGGACAAAAATTACTGTGTTTTACTTTTCTTCCTTTTGAAAATATGAATTATATTTTTCTTTATTACTCTTAATAAGTTTACATATTCATCATTAAAAATCAAGGGAAAGAACATGCAAAAATATAAGAATCATTTGTGATATTACTACCCAGAGATAACATTGTGAACATATTGGTGTTTAGCTCAGCAGTCCTATTATCTGTTCATTGAAATAGATTCTCCTACTGTGTGTAATGTTTCATAGTCAGTTTCTTTTTAAAAAAAACTTACAATGTCGGTAGTTTTCCATATTCTGAAATATTCTTTTATAGAACTAAATATAGGAGATTTTTTTTCTAGTAAGGTCTTATTGGAAACCCAGATATATATAGTATTTTGTTGGTAAAATTCTTATTTTAATAACTTATTTATTATTATTAACTTTTATGGGAATAAAAAGGTAGATTTGATGAAAAGAAAACTTTGAAATAGAGTTGTATCCAGTGGTATGCTGGTAAATGTGTAGCAACTGGACCTCTGAAAGAAAAATGGTGCTTACCAATTTCTGCTCATTTTAACTACCGGCACTGAATGTTCCTCAATAAAGATTAAATAGTGTACATCTTCTTAACATGGCTGATTTGAAGCTGTCAGTGCAGTATCACTGAATGGGGGTGGGGAAGACATGTATAGAACTGGCTGTCCTGAACCAATGTGAGCAGGCTCCAGCATGTCACTCGTTGTATCAGCCAGAATTTCTTTAGTGGCAAGAAACAAAAAACTTCTACCAAATTATTTTATACAATAAGATTTACCTAGAAGACCCAGGGATTAGTGGCTCCACATATGGTTAATTCAGCAGCTCAGAATCATCATCACTGACCCATGTTCTGTCTCTTTTGCTATTGTTGTAATACAACATGTCAGTAGAATAAAAAAAAAAAGCCACGTGCTCATCTCAGTAGATGCAGGAAAAGCATTTAACAGAATCCAACACCATTTTATGATAAAACCACCCAGAAAACTAGGAATAGAAGGGAATTTCCTCAGCCTGATAAAGGGCATCTACAAGAAACCCACAGCTAATGTTGTGCTTAATGGTAAAGACTGGATGCTTTCCCTGTAGGACCAGGAACAAGATCAGGATGTCTGCTGGTGTTACTTGTATTCAGCATTGAACTAAAGGTTTTAGCCAAGTCAGTTAGGCAAGAAAAAGAAATAAAAAACATCCAGATTGGAAAGGAAAAAGTAAAACTATCTCTAGTCACAGATGATATGATTATCTATATAGAAGATACTGAGGAATCTACTAAAGAAATTTTAGCACTAATACATGAGTTTAGCAAAGTTGCAGGATGCAAGATCAACATACAGAAATCACTTGTATTTCTGTACCCTTGAAGTGAATAACCTGAAAATGAAATGGAAACAACTCAAGTTTTAATAGCATGGAAAAGCATAAAATACTTAGGAGTAAATTTAACAAAGGGAGTGCAAAGTGTATTGTCTGAAAAACTACAAAACAATATTGAAAGAAATTGAAGATCTAAATAAATGGAAGAATATCCCATGTTCATGCATTGGAAAACTTAATATTGTTAAAATGGCAGTACTCCCCAAATTGATCTACAGATTCAATATAGTCCCTTTCAGAATCCCAGCTAATTACTATAGAAATTGACAAGTGATTTGAAAAAGTATATGGAATTGCAAGGGACCCAAAATAGTACAAACAATCTTGAAACAAAGAAAAAAAGTAGGACTTCCTGATTTCAGAACTTAGTACAGGGCAATGGTAATCAAGACAGTGGGGTGCTGGCATAAGCTTAGACACGTAGATCAATGGAATAGAATTGAGAGTAGAAGAATAAACGAATGTGTCTGTGGTCAGCTGATTTTTGACAAGGGTACCAAGGCCATCCAATGGGGGAAAGAATATCCTTTTCAACAAATTGTACTAAAACAACTGGACAGCCACATGGAAAAGGAATGAATTTCTGACATGTGCTCCAACTTGGATGAAGGCCAGTGCAGAGCCCAAACTTTGTGAATCAGTAACATGTGTGAAACGTTCACATACATGCACAGAGCTGCCAAGGGACAGCCTAATTTAAGAGTCATATAAACACATTTTTCTGGCAACATCAGTTAATATTTTGGTAGGAGTCCCACCAAGTTAAAATTCTAAGGTGTTTGAATATGTGCATTTTTAAAGAAATGTGCATGCCATAAAATTCACCCTTTTAAGTGTACGATTAAGTAGTTTTTAGTTTATTCACAAAGTTGTGCAACCTTTACTACTCTAATTCCAGAACTTTTTTATCACCTCAAAAATAAACTCTATACCCATTAGCACTCCTCACTCCCTTCTCCCTCAGCCCGTGGCAACTGATAATCTGCTTTCTGTCTTTAAGAATTTACAAAGTGAATAGGTACATCGTTTTTTTACTACAAATGTAAAATAGTTAAAAGTGTCCAAGAATTACATTATTATCAGTTGGAAGATAGTTTGAAAATTTATGTTTTGCAGCATTTACTTTAAATGATTGTAAGTATTTCATGTTTCTATTTTTATAATCAATCAACCAGTCATTCCTTATTTTTGAATATTTAGAGTGTTTACAGTTTTTCAGTATTATAAACAATGCTGTAATGAAAATCTTTGTTGCTAAATCTTCATGCTCATCCATCATTGTTTTCTTTTTTTTTTTTTTTTTTTAGGCGGAGTCTCGCTCTGTCGCCCTGACTGGAGTGCAGTGGCCGGATCTCAGCTCACTGCAAGCTCCGCCTCCCGGTTTACGCCATTCTCCTGCCTCAGCCTCCCGAGTAGCTGGGACTACAGACGCCCGCCACCTCGCCCGGCTAGTTTTTTTTTTTGTATTTTTTAGTAGAGACGGGGTTTCACTGTGTTAGCCAGGATGGTCTCGATCTCCTGACCTTGTGATCCGCCCGTCTCGGCCTCCCAAAGTGCTGGGATTACAGGCTTGAGCCACCGCGCCCGGCCCCATCATTGTTTTCTTAAAGATTCCTAGAAGTAGTGTAACTAGTTACAGTGCTAGGTGCAGCTTTAAGTCTTTGATAAACATGGCCAAATTACATTCCAGAAGTTTGCACCAGTGTTTGCTCAAACAGTGATGTAAGAATCATATAAGTTTTAAAGTATAATAATAGAGTAAGTGACTGTTCTGTGGTGGGCAGGTCTGTGCTAACCTATCCCCAAAGTTTGAGAGAGCTGAGAAAGTGGCTAACATATCCAGTTTCTCAGAAAGAGGCATTTGATAGGGACTTCCCAACAGAAGGCATGCCTGTGTTTTAGGCAGCAGCAAGACACGAGGGTGAATCGCAGCACCATTATCCCTCAAACCAGGGCTTATACACCATAGGGAAGGGGTGTACGTGATTCAGAAGGAATGTGTAGGACAACTGAAAAACGATAACGTGAAGGTTGTTTTGACCTAAGAGCAAGATTGACGGTAAGTCCGTGCTGTTACACAGGAAACAATAGATAAACTGGAATCTTAGAGGCCTTCCCAGAACAGGTTCATCAGAAGTCAACATGGTAGATTAGCATCTAAGATGGAATTGCCTTAACCTCTACAGCACCATATTTCATTTTCTTTATATAGGGTAGTCTCTGCTGCTCAATTAAATGTTTACTTGACTACTACTGAAAATTGTGTTCTGCCCAACACTTTAGAAACTTTTCAGTGAACATGAGTCATAATTTTAAAATCAAATGTACTTGAAACATTACCTCAAATAAGCAAAGCTACTGTGGTACCAGTTTGTATCCCAGGTTCTAAATAAGGGGCTCTTTAAATATATATTAGTCATCACCCGTGAACTGCTTGTACTATACCCAGCTGATTCTTAACTGTTCATACAGTGAATTAAAACTTTCAGCTTTGGCCGGGCACAGTGTTATACCTGTAATCCCAACACTTTGGGAGGCTGAGGCAGGAGGATTGCTTGAGTCCAGGAGTTCCAGACCAGCCTGGGCAACATAGGAAGATTCCATCTCTACAAAAAAAATTTTCAAAAATTTGCTGGTCATGATGGTACACAGTTGTGACTTCAGCTTCTCGAGAGGCTGAGAGACTGGAGGATTTGGGAATTGACAGGAGCTTCATCAATCCATGTGTATTCCAAAAAGTAAACTTAAAAACTCTCTTACATATATATATATAAGCATATTTCAAATATAAATACTGCTGTGATGAGTTAAATCCATTTAAACATAAAATCACAATAATGTTATGTTATTTTGTACTTTTCTCAGTCAGTGGATACCAGAAGAAAAAGGCCCGTCTTGTGGGTGTGTACAAGCTATTTTGCCATTAAAGGGGGTTTGTCATTCTTCAAAAGATTAAACACCACCTATGCCGGCCATGTCTTGTCTCCTAAAAGTAAATTTGTGATTTAGACTCTCAGACACTTGGGAAAATTTCTGACTGGTTTAACATTGTTAAATGTACGCCTGACTATTGATGCTGATGACTGAAAATTGACTATTACGTTGAGTACAATGAGTGCTGGCCAGCCAAAACTTGAAAAGGGGAGCACTATGGTCAAACTTTCACTTGATAATGAATCTTCAATTTATTTCCTTTTAAAATACCATGTCTGTCTCTTGCTGTAACTTAGAGAAGCTGGCCATTTAAATGGGAGCAATGGGAACAAGGTTGAGTAATGTCTGCTCTGTAGAGAGGCAGAACTCATTTTAAAGATTGAATCAAGTCATTGATACGCCTGAATATACTATCAGAGCACTGTGTGTTAGGCTATTCTTGCTTTGCTACAAAGAAATACCTGAGACTGAGTAATTTATAAAGAAAAGAGGTGTACTTGGCTCACGGTTCTGCAAGCTTTATAGGAAGCATGGTGCTGGCATCTGTTTGGCTTCTGGTGAAGCGTCAGGGAGCTTTCGGTCATGGCAGAAGGCAAAGTGGGAACAGGCACATTATGTGGCAAAAGCAAGAGCAAGTGAGAGAGTGGGGAGGAGGAGGTGCCACACACTTTTAAAACGACCAGATGAGTGAACCCAAAATGCTTACTTATCAACAAGGGGATGGCCCAGACCCTTTCATCAGGGATCCACCCCATGATCCAAACACCTCCCACCAGGCTTCACCTCCAACATTGGGGATTCCATCTCAACATGAGATTGGGCAGGGACAGATATCCAGACTATATCATACTAGGTAAAGATAGATGATTTTTAAGGTTTGCAAATTTTAGTTGATGACTTTATTTGGACTTGCAAGAGAATTGGATAAAAACACCTTATTTTCGTGGATTATCTTTATGAATACCATCAGTATCTGTTTTAATCCTTATAACAACTGTGTGCAAGTACTATCCCATTATCCTGGTGGAGAAAACTTGAGGTTTAGACTATAACTTGTATGAAGACTCTGTAGTTAGGAAGAGTCAGCACTGGATTTGAATCAGTGATCAGATGAACAAAAGCCAGTGCTCCCCTGGTCCAATTTTAAGAGCATATTTGTTTGCGTGAATTTCAGACTAGAGAGAATTCCTAACTTCAATGAATTACATGAAAATATTTTTTCTTTTTCATTTTTTCATTGTGGTAAAATATGCCTAACATAAACTTGCCATTTTAACAATTTGGAAGTGCACAACTTTGGTCGCATTACGTACAATCACAGTGTTGTGCAGTGATCACCATTATCCGTTTCCTGAACTTTTTCATCATCCCAAACAGAAATTCTGTACACCTTAAACAATAACTTGCTATTCCCTGTCTCCCCAGCCTCTGGCAACCTCTATTCTACTTTCTGTGTCTGTGAACAAAGTATTTTCTTAATGAGAAAGTTTTGTTGATGTTAGATGATATGGCTTAACTTTTAAATTTCTTTGTAGTGTTGATCATAAATGAATTTCTTTTGAACAAGAAGTACCATGTACTTCAATGCAAATTAAGTTATTTTTGCCTTCTTAATTTTTTGTCTCTTCTATTTTAAACAAAGTGTTATAATTACATATGCTAAATACAGAAGGCTTCGTGTTCTCTTACTTTATTAAATGTAAACAAATGGTGTTAAGAGAAAATAGTTTTTTTCTGAACCTTACTAAACTGCTTTTTATAAGCTGTTCTAGTTAGAGTTCCTTAAGTTGCATTGCTGTTAGTCTTAATTGCCTTTGCAATTAAGCTCATCAAAATGGGTAACAAATCCAAGAGATGACTATCTTTTTGCCAGCCTGCATAAATTTGTATCATGTTCTCCTAGCTGATGGTTATCAAATTGCACATGATTTGACTCAAGCTATTATTTCTTTCTCTTTATTTATTTTTGATTCAAGCTATTTTTTAAAATGAGTGTAGAATGTAATTATTGCTTATTGTATTCCATTAGTAAGAGTTACTGGGAGGTGCTCTATACTTTGGCCAGTTCCTTGGCTTTGTCGGTTTTTGTTCCATCGACCCATGAGGTTGTGAAAATCCTAAAACTCAGGCTCACCCATTTTAATTTGACCTTGAGTTGAAAGCCAGCTTCATTACTTGTTGCATTCCTTCTTTTACTGTTTTTGCCAGAATAATTATTTTCTTAACTGTTCGTGGATTCATTTCAGAAGATATTTTCAATATTTCCCAGCATTTTTAGTTGTTTTCAGTGGTAGAGTTGGGTCTCTAAACTAGTCCATTGTTGGAAATGGAAGTATTCTTAGAGACTTTGCTAAACAGATTCATTCACTCCACCCAGTTAATAATAATAATAGGAACACAGATTTTGTTTTGGAGTCTTTTTTTATTTTTACTTTTTGTATCATTTAGGGGTCTCACCGTGTTGCCCAGGCTGGAGTGGAGTCGCTAGTCAAAGGTGCGATCATAGGCCTGAATTTCTGGGCTCAAATGGCCCTCCTGCCTCAGCCTCCTGAGTTGATGGGCCAAAAGGAGTGCACGACTCTACCTGATTCTGCCACCGTGTATTTTTGACTACTAAGTCAGTGTCTGTTCTGTGTCTGTTTTAGACCTGAATGAAAGAATTTTTGATGTTAACTGCAATAGCTTGCTTTCATCTTCTGAAGGTACTAAAGGAGCAGATGGGGAGATGGAGAGGGTTTGAACCTAATGTTCTTTTTCTAGCCTAGCACCAGAAGAAACTTGAAGTCTTAAAAGGAGATTCTGTTTGATGTTTGTTGAGCAAGGGCCTTCTTGTCGCTTTATTTTTATATTATATTCAAAGTGGCTTCTTTCTGGTTTCAACCTTACTGAGGTGTGAGAGGGAGAGGAATGTTCTGGTATGTATATGTGTGAGAGAGAATGTTACAGAACCAAACTGGGGCCTACTCACCTGGCACAGTAAAACCAAATACCCACACAGAGGAACATAGCAATAGGTGTTTACTGCAGAGTGCTAAGCAGGGAGGACAGGCAGCTAAATGCTGGCCTCCCCAATGACTTGCAGGCAAGGATTTTTAAACGCAGGGGTGAGTTTCAGGAAAGCAGAAGCTACAGGCAAAATCATACATCAATACAGGGAGATTACACATTGGTTTAAGTTTAAACGTTTGAGATATCTTGAAGCAGGGGCTTATATGTTGTAGGCAGATTCAAAGATCTTCTGATTTGCCTTTAGTTAAGGAAGAGAAGCTTTGTTTAAAAATTTACGGTCAGTAGAAAAATGTTAACTGGCTAGGGGGTGTGACTTTCTCCAAGTGCTGCAGGAAGAAACTTAGAACAAAAAGCGAGTTATAAAGTTTAGTTTTCACTGTCCCCTTATCTAGACTCCAAGTGCCAGTGGATCTGTTAGGTGGGGGTCCGAGCCTCCGAAAGACAATTCAGGGACGTATGTTCAGATGTTATTTTTAGTTTCTATAGGGAAAGCAAACATCTCTGGAACTTTAACTTCTTTGGATATTGTTTTAGGCTACTGTTACTTTCTTGTTCTGGTTAAGTAGCTACCTCTGGGGCTAGCTAGATGCCTGGAAGTTCCATTGAAGGAACTTAAGGATTTTCCTTTGCGAGTCCCTAAAAAAGGGAGTCCCTGCTCTGTCTCAAAAAACAGCTATCTTTGGGAGCTGCTATTTAGTTTAAATAGTTACCATTTGTGAGTTTTGGCCTTTGGCCCTCCTAGTCCTTTTCTGTCTGTGAGCCTAAAGGTTTTGGTTTTAGCTATCTTCACTTCTCTCCTTGGGTAATCCTACTTACCAGTCTTGATTGGTAGAAGATTACTCCAAGTCCCTCTCTCTAGCCCAGCTCTCTTTCAAGGCCTTGAGACCCATACCCAGCCACGAGTGAACATTTCCACTTAGTTGTCCTTAGTATCCAAACACTTAACCTCTCCTGACGTTAAAACAAATCAACCTCTTAGATCCCATCGCATTTCTGTATTCTCCTGTCTACTACCCTAGTCTAGACCATCTTCTCTTCTGGATTAAGGCAATAGCTTTCTTACAGATCTCCCTGAAGAGTGAAGTCTTCCACTGTGTTAATCCATTCCACTCCGGGACCTAGAGTATTTTTTCTAAAATGTGTATTAATCTCCTGGATGAAACCTCTCGGTGACTTCCTTTTGTCTTTGCATGCAATTCAAATTCCTTATTATGGTTGACAGTTTTGATTACTCCTGTGGTCTTAACCCTCTTGTTGCTTTCAAATTAACTTTAAATTCTATTAGTAATTATGCTCAATTTCCTCTGGGAGGTGGGGATGGGATGGATTTTGCTCTTTCTGAAATTCCATTTTTTGAGGGATGACACACAGTTTGATTAATTTTGACAAGCAGGTACAGTCATGTAACTAGTACTCCAATCAAGATATTGTACTCTTTTAGTCACTCCAAAAAGTTCTTTTGGGGCCCTTTGCCATAGGTTCCCCCCAGCCCCTGCCCCAGGCAACCACTGATCTGACTTCTATCACTATTGATTAGTTTTGCCTGTTAGAACTTCATATAAATGGAATCATAGCGCATACTTTCTTTTTCCCTGGCTTCTTTCACTTAGCTCGGTGTTTCTGATATTTATTTATTTCATTGCATGTATTAGTAGTTTGCCCTATCTTATTGCTGAGTAATATTCTGTTGTATGGATATGCCACAGTTTACTTATCTATTCATCAGTTGATGAATGCTTATGTTGTTACCAGCTTTGACTTTTAGGAATAAAACTGTTATGGACATTTGTGTTCAAGTTGTTTTTCAGATATACATTTTAATTTGCATAAGCGTTCTAATTACTCTACATCCTTGTCAACACTAGATATTGTCAGTTTTCAATTTTAGCCATTCTTGTGGGTAATAGTATCTTGTAGTTACATTAGTTTGCATTTATCTGGTGATTAAACATGTTGAGCATCCATATACATATTGGCTATATGTATATCTTCTATTGTGACTTGTCTGTTTAAATATTTAGCATGTATTTTTAAATTGGGTTGTCTTATTAAGTTTTGAGTTTTTAAATATGGCCAGGCAGCAAGGTGGCTCACGCCTGTAATCCCAGCACTTTGGGAGGCCGAGGTGGGTGGATCACCTGAGGTCAGGAGTTCGAGACCAGCCTGACCAACATGGTGAAACCCCAACTCTAGTAAAAATACAAAAATTAGCCTGGGATGGTGGTGGGTGCCTTTAGTCCTAGCTGCTTGGGAGGCTGAGACAGGAGAATTGCTTGAACCCGGGAGGTGGAGGTTGCAGTGAGCCGAGATTATGCCACTGCACTGCACTCCAGCCTGGGCAACAGAGCGAGACTCCATCTCAAAAAACTTCTGGATAGTAATTATTTTTTCTGCCTTTTTTTGGTACAAGTTCTTTATTAGACTTACATACTACAGTTGTTTTCTTTGAGTCTGTGCCTTTTTATATCTTAACACTGTGTTTCGAAGAACAGAGATTTTTAGTTTTAGTGAAGTCCAGTTAACACATTTTTTTTCTTTTGTGGTTAGTGTTCTTGTGTCTATAAATCTTTACTTAACCCTAGATTACGGATATATTCTCATACATTTTCTTAGAAATTTTATTATTTTAGTCTTTATGTTTAAATATATAATTCATTTTTAATTTTTGTGTATGGCATGAGATTGAGTGTTAGATTCATTTTAAATTTTTATTCATTTAAAAATATTTATATAGTTTTTCCAGTGTCATGTATTGAAAAGACTATACTTTCCACTGAATTACTTTGGTGCCTTTGTTGAGCATCAAATTTCTAAAAAAAGTCTGCTGGGATTTTGAGACGGCATTGAATTTATGGAACAATTAAGGGAAAATTGACAATATTGAGTCTTCCAATCCGTAAATACATGTATTAGTAACTAGGGCTGTTAAAACAAAGTATCAAAACCTAGGTGCCTTAAAATAACAGAAATTATCTGTCTTACACTTCTGGAGGCTGGAAGTCCGCAATCAAGTTGTCAGCAAGGCCTTGCTCCCAGGAGGCAGTTGTCTCTTCTAGCTTCTTTTTAGTGGTTGATAGCAATCCTTGGTGTTCTTTGGCTTATAAATAAATCACTCCAATCTTTGCCTCTGTCTTCACATGGCCTTCTCCCCTGTGCGTTTGTGTGTCTGTCCAAATTTCCCTGTTCTTAGAGGGACACCAGTCATTGGATTTAAAGCCCACACTAACCTGGTATGCCCTCATCTTAACTTGATTACATTTGCAAAAACCCTGTTTCCAAATGAGGTCACATTTACAGGCACCTGGGGGTTAGGACTTTAACATATCTTTTGGGGGGATACAATTCAACCCCATACTATGTTTTATGGTTTTCATTGTGTGGATCATGCATATATCCTATTAATTTTATCTTTAAATATTTTATGTTTATGGTTATGATTGCAAATGGTATTTTAAAAATTTCATTTTCCAATCATTTTTTACTAATATGTAGAAATAGTTGTTTTTTTATATCAACCTTGTGTCTATTGAGCATACTAATTTTTATTAGTTCTAGTAGCTCTTTTGTAGGGTCTTTAGGATTTTCTACATAGACAGTCATGTTGTCTGCACAAAAGACAGTTTTTTCTTTGTTTCTAATTTATATGCCTTATGCTGTTTCTTTTTGTGGCCTTAATGTATTTATTGGCTTTGACTTTCAATACCACGTTGAAGTGGTAGAGCAACTTACTTTGCTTGTAATCTTAGAGCAAAAGTATTTAGTCTTATTTTAAGTACAACGATGGCCATGGATTTTTTTTAATAGATGTCCTTTATATGGTGAAGAAGTTTTCTTTTATTCTTAGTTTATTAAGATTGTTTATCATAAATGACTATTTTGTCAAATGCATTTTTCTTACCAATTGAACTGATTGTATGATTTTTCTTAATTCTAGTAACATTGAATTACACTTATTGTTTTTTGATAAATCAACTTTAGATTCCTAGATTCTCCACTTCTCATAATGTATTTCCTTTTTTATATGCTAATGGATTTGATTTACTAATATTTTCTTAATGATTGTTTTATCTGTGTTTATAGAGGATATTGGTCCATGGTTTTATTTTCTTGTAATGTCATTATCTGCTTTTGGATTTTCAGCATTTGATTGCCATGTATCTAGGTATAGTTTTCTTTGTGTTTCTATTATGTTTGGTGTTCGTTTAACCTGCTTTGACGTATGGATTGATAGTTATCAAATGAGAAAAATATTTCATTATTATTGCTTCAAGTATGTTTGCTCTCTTTTACATTCCTTTTTGGAGTCTAATTACTCCACTGCTTATGTTGTCCTCCAGGCTCACAGGTTCAGATTCATGTTTTTGTTTGTTTGTTTTGGCTTTTTTTCTCTCTGTGTGCATCAAGTTAGGTAATTTCTATTGATCTTTTCTTATATTGTGTTTTGTTTGCTATTAAGCCCAACTATGAATTTCTTAGTATGGACACTGTATTTTTCAGCTATAGATGATCCATTTTTTTAGTTTTTTTTCTTTCATTGTGTACATTGTGTACTCCTTTAAATCTTTGGACATATTTACAATAACATTTAAGAAGTCTTTGTCTACCAATTCTATTATCTTAATCATTTTTGGGTTTTTATTGAACGCTCCCCTCTGAGGTGACTTTTTTATTTTTCCTACTAATTTGTAATTCTTGATTTGTCATCTTTTAAAGAATGTTGTTAAGTGCTGTTCTGGTAGGCAGTTTAGTAACTTGCAGATCCACCTGATCCCTTTATGCTTATTGTAAGTTTCGTTAGTGTTTCCAATAGAGCTTTCTACACTGAGGGCCTAGTACTGTGTCTGGAATTGGTGGGTTCTTGGTCTCACTGACTTCAAGAATGAAGCCGTGGACCCTCGCGGTGAGTGTTACAGTTCTTAAAGATGGGGTGTCCGGAGCTTATTCCTTCAGACGTTCAGATGTGTCTAGAGCTTATTCCTTCTGGTGGGTTCGTGGTCTCGCTGTCAGGAGTGAAGCTGCAGATCTTTGTGGTGAGTGTTACAGCTCTTAAAGGCAGCGCGCCTGCAGTGGTTCGTTCTTCCCGGTGGGTTCGTGGTCTCGCTGGCTTTAGGAGTGAAGCTGCAGACCTTTGCGGTCAGTGTTACTGCTCATAAAGGCAGCATGGACCCAAAGAGTGAGTAGCAGCAAGATTTATTGCAAAGAGTGAAAGAACAAAGCTTCCACAGTGTAGAAAGGGCACGGGAGCAGGTTGCCCCTGGCTGGGGCAGCATGCTTTTATTCCCTTATCTGGCCCCACCCACATCCTGCTGATTGGTCCATTTTACAGACAGCTGATTGGTCCACTTTACAGAGAGCTGATTGGTCCATTTTGACAGAGTGCCGGTTGGTATGATTACAATCCTTGAGCTAGACACAGAGCCACAGAGTGCTAGTTAGCTAGATAAAGAGTACCAATTGGTGAGTTTACAAACCTTGAGCTAGACACAGAGTACTGATTGGTGTATTTACAAACCTTGAGCTAGACATAGAGTGCTGATTGGTGCATTTACAATCCTTGAGCTAGACACAGAGTCTTAGAGTGCTAGTCCTCCAAGTCTCCTCTAGGTTAGCTAGATACAGAGTACCAATTGGTGTATTCACAAACCCTGAGCTAGACACAGAGTGCTGATTGGTGTATTTACAATCCTTGAGCTAGACACAGAGTCACAGAGTGCTAGTCCTCCAAGTCTCCACTAGGTTAGGTAGATACAGAGTATCGATTAGTGTATACACAAACTCTGAGCTAGACACAGAGTGCTGATTGGTGCACATATGATCCTCTTGCTAGATATAAAAGTTCTCCAAGTCCTCATCCAGTTCAGGAGCCTAGCTGGCTTCACCCAGTGGATCCTGCACCAAGGCTGCAGGCGGAGCTGCCCGCCACTCCCAAGCTGTGCCTGCACTCTTCAGCCCTTGGGCTGTGGATGGGACCTGGCGCCATGGAGCAGGGGGCGGCACCTGTCGGGGAGGCTTGGACCCAGCGGGAGCCCACCGCAGGGGGAGGAGCTTAGAAACAGCGGACTATAGGTCCAGAGCCCTGCCCCGCCGGGAGGCAGCCAAACCCGGCCAGAATTTGAGTGCAGCGCTGGCCCTCTGGCACTGCTGCGGGACCCGGCACAACCGCCGCAGCTGCTGGCCTGGGTGCTAAGCTCCTCACCGCCCTGAGCCGGTGCCAGCCAGCTGCTCAGTGTACGGGGCCCGCCGAGAGTGCGCCCGCACCCGCCGGAACTCACACTAGCCGGCCAGCGCAGCGGGCACAGGCCCGGTTCCCGTCCGTGCCTCTCCCTCCACACCTCCCAGCAAGCAGAGGGAGGAGGCTCCGGCCTCAGCCAGCCCAGAGAGGGGATCCCACGGTGCCTTAGCGGGCTGAAGGGCTCCTCAAGCGCTGCCAGAGTGGACGCCAAGGCCGGAGACTAAGGAGGCGCTGAAAGAGTGAGGGCTGCTAGCACATTTTCACCTGTCAGTACCTCCTAAGGTAGGGCATTTCTGGAATCTCCATGGACTGTCCCAGATATTCCCCGAGGTCTCTTCTCTGTGGTTCGTTGGGACTCTGAACTCTTCTGTAGTTGCTCTTTCCCTGGTAGTTATTATTTTTCTGGCCTCATGGAGTCTCATCCTGCACATACTCAGCTTAGTATTCAGCCAAAGATTGAAGGGGATCCACCCTCAGACTTCTGGAGCTCCTTGTTCTCACAGCTCCCTCCTCTCTGGCATTCAGCCCTACAAATTCCAGGTACCTCAGCCTCCCTGAGCTGCAGTCTTTGTCTCCTTAGCTTTGTGAGACCTCTGCGCTCTGCAGGATTGCTCTGCCTTGCTTTCAGGTTGGGCCACTACCTATAGGAAGGAGCCTGGGCAATGTTAGGGCTTACCTTGGTTTTTTCCATTCTCTCAGGGATCAAAGTCCTGCAGTACTTGCTGTCTAACATCTGAAAACAATGTTTCATGTATCTCATATTGAAAACTTAACTTTTTAGTTGTTTATATGATGGGAGAGCTAGTCCAGTACCAGTTACCTTATAATTTATTGAACCTTGTTTATGTTTTTCATTGGCGAAGATTTAGCTCACCTCTGATAATTTGCACATGTTGCTTTTTCTGCCTGGGGCTCTTTTCCCCACTGCCTGTACCTAACAAGCTCTTATTCATCATTTTTAAGGATGAAATTACATTGTGGCATTTTTCCTGGTAGTCTTCTTTGATGTTACCAGATCCTGGGTTAATTGTCCTACTTGGTACTTATAGTACTCTGGATTTACATGTAATTGTAATTACTTGTTGTTATGCTGATTGTTTGTAGCCCACACAAAAACCTAAGCTGTGTAAGGGCAAGGACTGTGTCTCATTCACATTATTTCCCTTGTGCCTAACACAGTGAAGATCTCAATCTCTGTGTGTGTCTCTCTCTTTTGCAGTGTTACATGTGGAGATGAAGAAGTACTATTCAATTCAAAGTACCTCAAGTATACTTCAGAAAATTTTTGGACTTCTACTCTGGTTTGGAGAGGGAGGCAATTATGGACAGTTGCCATTCATTTATTCAGAAGCCTTCTTTTAAAATGTATCCTATATCTGCCAAGATTGGTGTTTTTCTCCTTAATGTCTATGTTATAATTTATATTTGCCTACAAGTATTGGTCTGTTTATAATACTACTTATAGGTGAAGTTTTTTGTTTTCCCTCACCTACAAATCAGTCTCATTAAAAAAAGTATCTTTCAAGATAAACACTAACCACTTAGTTGCCATAGTAGTTTTGAGAAAGTTAATGTGGCCTGGTCTTTTGGGGTGTGGTGGAGGGTGCACTGTCCCATTGAGGAGACTTTGATAACAGTAGCTTTCTTAGAAAGACTTCTTTCATTATTAAATTGAAGAAGATACATCCATGATGTGCTAATCTTATTTATCTTTTGTCTATGGAAAAAGAATGTTTCCATTTTTCATTTCACTGAGTTGTGAGTGATAGCATTTTCAGATGACTAGTACAAAAATTTGTCATGATTTGGTTCAAGTTTGCCTTAAGTTTAAAATTTAAAGTTAAAATTGTTGGCCTATAAGCACTTATGAGCTGTCAGTTACAGTACTGTAGAGCCTTAGAATTGGCAGAGACCTTGAAAGTCATTTGTTCAAGCCTACCTGAAAAGCCCCTGAACAGAGACTAGTTTGAGGCAGATCCTAACATGATTTTAATTGTAGAAAGTTGTAATAAACTCTAGAAAGTTCTTAGGAAGTAAGAGTCAAATTCTGTTTTTAACAAACTTGTGCCCATGGTCGTACTTCTGCCTTATGTAATTTCCCAAAATAAAGTTAAACTTCCCCTTAGGTTATTTTACATCACAGCAGTTTAACACCTATTCTGTCCTTCTTTTTGTTTCTTTGCCTGAAGCTTCAGTTGTAAAACTATTCCTTGTATTATATCCCTGTCGACATTAAAATATGTCATGTAATCATGTATCATCTGCAGTGGTATTCAGAACTGAATTCATTTTTCTTATGTGACCTGTATTGTTAGTGGAGCATCCTTGATTTGGAAACGTACCTGATCTCATTGTCTCTCCTAAGATTGTCTTCACTTATTGTCTCTCATTAATTTAGAATTTAAACATCTTAGCCTTTTTTTTAAGAAAACTTTTAAAACTTATTTTCATTGTTTTATAGGTATGCAATTTATTTTATATCAAATGCAGACAATTTTAAAAATTTTTGAAATTCAGCATACTGACATACCTTTAATTTTTTTTAATTTTGTAATTCAGCATGCTGATATACCTTTTGTTTTATATGCAGATTTGCTATGTGTTTTTCTGATCTACACGCCAGTAAATAAACTGTGGAACAAGACAAGATCCAATGAAGAGTGCTGTTGGTTACTTCTAGAATTCTTCCACTAGTTTGAAGAATTGGGTGGGAAAGTATTTCTGCCCAAATACATTATCTCTGGGTGTGTTTGTTCAGCTAGGAATGTGCCTAATTGTAGCATGGGGCTCTGTTTGTCTGTTTGGTTCTTAAGAATGTCACCAGAGACTTTCTAAGTGCTTTTAGTATCATAAGATGATGTTTTCTGGGACCTGAAGGCTTGAATTATTGGTAAAGTGTCAAGGTTTTTGTTTTTTTTTTTTACTTCTTTGTACTAGGAGGAATCACATGCCGTGTTTATCAAATATTCGAATACTACATGACAAAAAGTTCAGAGCTCTAAGTCAGTATTACAGAAAGGTCTTAATTGAATGGCAAAACTCCCATAGTACCATAGCTTTTAAGTAAGTTTTTGTTAGTTATGGAAGCTTTTTTCTTAGTTTCATGTCACTTAAAATTCATACCATTTGAAGAATAATAAGCCTTTGTTTTTAGTAAAAGCAATAAACCAAAACCGTACTCTGATTTATTACTTGTTATTAAAGTGGGCTGGAATTCAAAACGATGAGAGCACAGTTGGAGGGTTTTTACTATAGTGTTCACATATTTTCTGTCATAAATTTGGTTATAGTTTTCTGCAGACACTATATTTGTATAAAGAACTCTGTGATAGACTATTTCTGTCCATGAGATTCCAAAATTATAGACACTGATGTCAATGCAGACGAGGTTAGCCTAATTTGGGCAAGAGAGAGACATGCCGAGTCTCTGTATGGATAGCTAAAGGCTATTGCCAAGATTGACAGGTGTCCTGTGAGTGGCAGAGAGCCCCGGGGATAAAATTTTCTCTTGGATTACTTCTCTAAGAAACAATGAACAAAGTCATATTTTCTTTTCTATTGATCACACTCATAAAATAGTGAGGTCTACTTTTAACTCAGCTTTTCTGATATTAGCCTTATAAACCCCAGAAAGGTAAAAAGTTTTATACTTTCTTCTTATAGTATCACATTCTGTTTTTGAAAATTTTAAGTGTATCCTATGCATTAATTTTTCTAGAATAGTCACCTGATTTATTACTTTGCCATGTTTCACTAAGGATTTGAGACAACTACAAAAACAGTTAATGTAAAAGAATACATTTGTTATTAGTGTAAAAGAGGTAACTTTATAGAATGATAAACTACATGATCCAACTCTGGAAAAATAAACTTTTAGGAGAATCATCTAAGTTATAAGCATAATATTTATTGTAAAAGAGATTTTATACTAATTTGAAACAGCATTTGTTTTATTTCATCTTATTGAAATTTTTTTATTATTAAAATTTAATTATAAATCACCAAGATAAGTAGTCCTAAATGTATCTCAAAATAAGAAAAAGTTGTATAGCCATTAGGTTTATGACACTGAGAAAGTTGAGATTACTACTTTAAGAAAAACTGTGTTGCCTGAGATTTTTGTAAGATTTGAGTGATGTAAATGTGTCATTAGCAATGAAAGCTTTATGACTTTAGGCATAAACTCAGTAGCTGTTTCTGTTCTAATAGGAAATTTTCTGATCTGAGGGAGTATTGTGTCTTGATTATCTCTATATTACCGTGTCAGACATTAGTAGAAATTAGGAAGTGGATGCTGGGGGAACCATTTTAGGGAGCCAACCTATTAACTAGCACGAGAAATGAAAGCCAAGAGCCTCGTCCTGCTGAGAATCGGAGAAGGTTTCTCGGGGCACTTGCAAACACAGTGCGAGTTCTCTTCATGGACCATTGTGATTGTAGTTAGGTTGAGTCAAGGTGAAGCTAGAGTGGTTAGGGCATTCTCATTTCTAGGTTTTAAATACAGTAGAATTTAATTCTGATTTAGCAAAAATTTGTTGGGAGTCCACTACGAGCTAGCTATTTGTTTATGGATACCACTTACCTCCCATGAAGGGGAGGAAAATAAGGCACAGAGAAGTGGTGATTTGCTCATGGCAGTAAAGCTGGGAAATAAATCTAGGCTTTCAACTTCAAGCCCAGTAGAGTTTTGAGATGGTAGAAATAATCTAGATAGAAATTCATTTCAGTGAGACAACTTTTAGAACTGTCTTTCTTACTGCCTCTTTTTAAACCATCTCAATTATGATTTTCTAAGTATTGTACCAAAAATAGCCATCTTCTATTTGCTTTTCAAAACTTGACTCTTTTTGAGCAGTTGATTGGAAGAGAAATGTGAAGGTGGGAAGGGTAGCATCACTGGCCCAAGCATCAAGATAGTAGGCTGATTTGGAGTGGATAGCCCAGGCCAGAGTGGCAGACAATGACCTCCAAGCCCGGGGCCCAGGCTGCACAGCCTCTTACAGATGACCGCCAGTGTTTCCCTTGAGCATTGGCCTAAGATACATACACTCTGCTGCTCTGACTCATGCCTAAGCATCCTTCAAGTTTCATTGCTAGAACCTTACTGGAAGGCAGAGTAATCAGAGACCTTGACAGTCTCATATTAAAGCTAGTCTCATGGCAGAAATAAAAATGTTATCTGGATTTGTGCAAATATGAGTATTATAACTTGTTAGTTCCGTAGCAAGAAGTGAAAAGTTTATGGCCATGTATTAAGAATGGTTTCAAGTTAGGAAAATTTGGATTTACACCTACAAATTTAATTTACACCTCATTTTGACAAGCCTAGAACTGACTTCTCTTTTAAATAAGCTCTTTGTACTGAGGATTAGATAATGAAAATAATATTATTATTTGAACTATTTTGGTTCTTTTTAAATATTTTAGGATCATTTGTGTACATTGATAATCAGATGATGTTGTCTTGTCTTGGACTGCAGTCACCTCCTGGGTGTTTCTTCAGTCAGCCCAAGCTATCTTCACCTCTCTCCGGGACCTCTGCAGTGGTGGCCTGACTGCCCATCCAGCCCCTACCCACCTCCCTATACTTGACCAAAGTGGTCTTTTTAAAAAAGCAAAATCTGCTACAGTACTTCAGTAGATTGAAATTCAGACAAGACACTCCCAGGTGGCCCATATAGGGCCTGGCCTTTACTCCCCAGTGCCGCAGTGTCATCTGACTCCTCCTCCCTGCACTTGAGCCGCCCTGGTCTTTCTCTCAGACTTGCTTGGCTTGGTTTTGTCTCACCCTTTGGTCCTCTCGCCTGTTCTTCTGTCTGCACGATCTGTCTTCCGTCTTCACATTCTTGGGCCATCACACTTCATCTCAGGGTCATTTCAGGGATTCTGGAAGAAGTCCTTCACCTCTTAACTAGGTCAGATTCAGGTTTGCTGGCATTTCCTACCTCTGCTTCATTGCACTTTTTACAGTTACAATTTTGTGTTTATTTACATAATTTTATTAATGTTCACTCCAACCAAATTGCAAGCACCACAAGGGCAGGAACCTTGTCTGCTTTTACTCGATGCTTATTTTTTTTTTTTTTTTTGAGTTGGAGTCTCGCTCTGTCGCCCAGGCTGGAGTGCAGTGGCGCGATCTCGGCTCACTGCAAGCTCCGCCTCCCGGGTTCACCCCATTCTCCTGCCTCAGCCTCCTGAGTAGCTGGGACTACAGGCGCCCGTCACTGCGCCCGGCTAATTTTTTGTATTTTTAGTAGAGACTGGGTTTCACCATGGTCTCGATCTCCTGACCTTGTGATCCGCCCGCCTCGGCCTCCCAAAGTGCTGGGATTACAGGCGTGAGCCACCGCGCCCGGCCTACTCGATGCTTATATCCCTGCCATCTGTTACAGAACCTGGTACATATTAGCAGCTTAATAAGTATTTGCCGAATACTTGAATGAAAGTTTCACAAAAGGCATTTTCTCAGCAGTATTATCTGCAGCCTCTTGGTTATGAAGACGGATGAATAGAAGCATACTTTGTTATTAGAAAGCTCACTTACAGCCAAGAGAACAAGATCTGTACCAAAAATATAAGTTAGATTGCAGTTAGGGCTTGAAAATAATATGTCCTTAATTATTTGAAAATGCGCTATTAGACTAGCTTTTTTTCAGTAAGTCCAAAATGAGTGAATTATAATGTTAAGAAGCACAGATAATATGACAGCCTCTAACATTCATAAAGTAACTCTATCCCTAAAAGAAATAAAAAGTTGAACAAATTTCAATTAAAAATTGAAAAGATGGAATAAAATGCATTAATATTTTAAAATGTCACCGGACACTGTGTTTGTGAAACCGTTCTATGTGAAAAGAATGAAGACATTTTTAGTACTGCCACATACTTTTTGAAAGTTGTTTTAAGGCACTCTGTTAGTATTAAGATTGTAGAAGTGTTTGGGGCTGGCCTGAGTCCTCTTTTGCCTACATTTTGTTAGACTGTTAGGTCAGCCCTCACTAAAGTCTTTTCCCTCCCCTCTTCCAACATTACTTAGGCAGTTCTACCCCAACCCTGGGTTTGTGGCATGAAGCATGCGCTGGATAAGAAGGCTGGCTGGGTAGTGCATTCCCAGAGGAGTCAGGTGATCACTGTTGGAAGGCAGCTGCTTGAGGTCCAAGGCAGTCAGTGTCCCCTCTCTTTTGCCTCGGGACAGCTGGTTATTTATCAGACTCCTAAGAAGTTTTCCTTGCTCCCTAGTAGAAGAGAGAGATTATGCAGCGGGCTTTTGATTGATCCAATGGGAATTACGTTGATCTGGTGTCTGGCCTTGGTTCTTATCAAGTGGATCACCTCTAAGGTAGGCCATCTTTATTTTTAGGATGGTGACATTCATCATTATTAGTTTACATATTTGTTAGGAATTAGATAGCTCGACGATTTTCTCCGCCTTTTGCCTCAGTTTTTATTCTCTGATTAAAAGAGCTGTGAGTTTCATCTGTCGGCCAAAGCACTTAAATTTACTACTTGTAGTTTTTATTCTTATCCCACATTATTTCTTCTTAAGGGCTTTTTATAGCATCTTTCCCCAATATCAAAGCAGCATTCCTCAGTGTCACTGCCTTAAAGAAGTTTTTATGACTAAAGAAGTTTAACTTTTAAGATTATGAAATTAAGTTATACTTTTGGTGTATATATTTTAAACATTTTCTCGGAGAAAATTTAATGACACTTGTGTATTTAAAGTGTAATGTTGAGGATTTCTAAACAATTATAAACTTTTTAAAAAGAAAAACCACCCTCTATCATATTTTCTCTTAAGGTCTTGCTACTGCTAAAATACATGCCTTAGCTATAATATATTGACATAAATGTAGGATTACATATATGTTGTTTTTGAAGTTGAATTCTAAATGTCAGGCTTGAGAAATTCTTGATAGAATGCTAGCTAGCCATTTGCCATCTGGACAAGGGTCTAAAACTAAAATAAAAAATATTTAAAATTTTACTGTTTGAAATTATTTTTTTCTATTCTTCTATAAAAATGATTATATCTTTCATCTACCACACAGCTTTTTTTCTTTCTAGATTGAGAAACTGAATTTTTAAGGGTATCACTTAACTGAGAAACAGAGCTTCTATAAAGTTAATTTTCTTTCTCAAGCAAGATTTTAATAGCTGCTATGTAATTTTCCACATTTAAACATTACATTTTAAGCATAATTATCTCTTAAGTTGATCTTTTCTTAGTGAATATGATTGAAGAAATGTCTTAAAGAAAAATAATGTATTCAGATTTTAAAATCTTTGTGTTTTAAAAGTTAAGAATTAATTTTGTTGCAGTGACAGCTATTTTCTTGTTTTTAAAGGATTGGCTTGCCAAGTTATTGAATGAAGGTCAAGTTAATGTTAATAATGCATTAGTTGTCTTGTGGGTGTTTTCAGACACTTTACTTTTTTTTCCCCTCCTCTGTAGAGATGAGGTCTTATTATGTAGCCCAGGCTGATCTCAAACTCCTGGGCTCAAGCAATCCTCCTGCCTCAACTTCCCGAAGAACTGAGGCTATAGATGTGAGAAAATGCACTTGGCCTCTTAGACTTTACCCTTTTAATGACTACCAAAAAATTACATTGTTTTTAAACAAAAAGAATGCTAATGTTTTATTTTTTTAAAAAAATGTTGAAAAAAGGAAGAAGAATGGGAAGGCTACTATTTGGTAGATCAATGCAATATTTGAATACTTTAGCCACTAAAGTACAAACATGTTTTTCTAGCATATGTAAGATGACTACTCTGAAAAAGCTCATTTCGCTATGTCAGAGAAAATTGACTTCACAACTTTGGCTGGGCTTCATCTTTTGCTATATTATTGTTTTTTTGCTAGTGTTGTCAAAAATTTTATTCAGTGCTCCTGTGTGTAAGCCCTTTAACCATCAGTTGATGAATCTGCAAAATGGAACTAATAAAGCCTACCTTATAGAGATCTTGTGTGGGTTAAGTGAGATTTTGTGTGAAAACACTTGGAACATTTTTTTGGCACAAGGAGCACAGCAAGTGTTAGTTAATATATTATTACTCTTACCATGTAATGGAAATGCACTTGCTTTTGCTAATAAATCATTTAGTGGAAAACTTGGAACAGAATAAAAACAATGGCACTTAAAATATCTTTGCTGGGTTTTAAAACATGTCTGTCTTTAAAAGTTATGTATTAACTAATATTGGGAACAACTTTTACACCTTTTATCATTTACCTTCAAGTCAAATCTTTTGTGGAAGCATGATTCACCCTAATTCAAGGTGAGTCTTACCAGGGCACTCAGAACTCCTGTTAGTGAGGCAGTGGGTCCTTTGGTGCTTTACAGTTTAACTTGTTTATGCTACTGCTGTCAGTTTCTGATTAGCTCAGCCTCGCCCATGTTTTGACCTATACTAGTTTGCTTTACAAGCTGTTCCCAGGATGGCTAAATTAGAAAAGTCACGAGTAGAAGCCTCTCAGTTATTTCCATTCACTGGTGAAGTGAGGTGGGAATGTGCGTGATAGCTCTGAGAGTTTTATGACTGACAGTGTGACACAGGATTTTGATGAAATTTGTTTTACTGTTATTAAAAAGAAAATTCTAGTAGTATATGGTTTTTAAAATGATAATATTTAAAGAAATCTTTGTTACATGTGCAGCAGTCTTATATAAAAGTAGATATAATTATTTTTAAAACAACATGATTCTAACACCGAGGTCAAATTTTTATTGTTAGAACTCATAATTTATAGTTTTTTTTCCAAAATGAGTTACTGTAGATTATTCTACCTACCTACTTTAGATTATTCTACCTAGTGAGAGAGCTTAATATTCATTTTAATTTTAATTCTTAAAATTAAAAAGTGGGTAGGTGAATGAATTATCACTCAGGATGTATTTGTTGATGGGTTCAGATATATATTTTAAAATCCATTCTTTAAAAACAGTTTTGGTCTCATTTGGATTTATTTCATAAAAGCTATGTCTTGTGGTTCAGTATAGCATTTAAGCTAAGTATTTGTAGACTAGCCTTACTTAAATTAGTACCTTATAATGAATTAAAAAACTTGGATATTTTGCACAGCCCTGTGTAATTTGTATCTATTTTAAAATTAAACTCTGCCTTTTTTGCTTAATAAATTAAGATTCATACAGACCCTACATTTTAATATCTACATTAGTGCTTCTAAAATTAGGCTAAAATGATTACCTTAATAAGTTTAGTATGCCGTGGTGTTATCTAGACTATGTGCATTACCCAGTTTTTGACTTAATATTATTTTGTGATGTTTAACAGAGAGCCGATAATATTGGTCAGTCTTTCACAATCATTAATGTGTGAAGTGATACATATTTTACCTTTCTAACTAGCAACTGTTATAGTAAATACCCTTCCTACATTAAAAAAAAAAAAAAAAACATAATAATAATGTCAACTCCCCTCCTAAAGAGAACTGTTAGAGATAACACCTTAAAATGTATTTTAACAAGTTATTTATCTGAGTTGTTACTGGATACTATCAAATTGATAGGTGACGACAAGTTATTATATAGTATCTGCAGTGTCATTAATTTGCTTTAGCTGATAGAAATATTTATTGCCACATATGGCCTTCCTAGGCTACTAGGTTTACCCCTAGATTGGTGGTGTTGAGGAGACACCTGTAATCTAGTAAGCTAAATATGTTGGGGAGGGGATTCGCACAGTAGCTGTGAGTGGTGCCTTTTAACAGTGGCTGTTTACTCCAGAATAAATAACATGAAATACTGCAGGAGGCTTCCTTAGGATATTCTATTAGTGGAAGACACTTTAAGCATGATACCAGGAGTGTGGTCTATATGATTTGGTCCCTTGGTGATTTAAGATCATGCTTTTCTTTGTAGTAGATTTTTATTTTACTTTTCAATTTTAATTTTATTTTGTGAATATATGATAATTACACACACTGCAAGACTCAAAAAGTACAAAGATAAACATTGAAAAGCCCCTCTCCTACCTCTGTATCCCTCAGCCTCCTTAGAGACACCCAGTGGTGATAGTTAGAATTGTATTTTTGTTTTAAATTTTTGTTCCTCTTATATTTCATGAACTGTGTTTTTTTAAGGACTTGTGAAATCATGTAAGATTTTAATTGATATTTTTCTCTTAAAAGTCAAGCATTAAGGATATAATAACTTAATGTTTTGGGTAGTTGTTGTACACTAAATCCAAGTGAGGGCTTTAAGTAAATTTTCAATATGATAATAGTAAAAAATGTGATTTTTTTTTTTTGAGATTTGTAGGTATGTGTTGAGGAGTTGTAAATCCCATGCTGGAGTTTTGTGAGGGAACACGATCATTATTCTGATATGTAAAAATACAATCTCATTGCTTTAATATGTATTTCTTTTGTTAATGAAGTCAAGCATTTTTTTGTATTTATTTATTTTTCCCTTGCGAATAGTATGTTTATGTCCTACCTATTTTTCTACAGCTCTTTAGCCTTTTTCTAACTAGATTTGTAAGACACTTAAAATTTTTTTTTGGTGGGGAGATAGTAGAGGAAAATTAGCCGTTTGTCATATCAGTGGAACTCACTTTTCTGGGTTTGAAGTTTATCCTTTACTTTGTTTATGGTATCTTTTACCATCCTAATTTAACTTTTAAGTGGCCAAATTTGTCAGTATTTCATGACTTAGGGATTTTTATAGGATAGTTAGAAAGGCCTTCCTATTTAAGACTTTTAAAAATATAGTCCTGTTTTCTTTTAATACTTTCATGCTTTAATTTTTAACATTTCAATCATTGTTCCATGTGTAGTATGTTTTGGAGCAGGAAGGTAATAGTGTAGCTTTATGTTTTTCTAGATAGCACCACTTAATCTAACATTATTTATTAAAAATCAATATTTCCTCCACAGATTCTAAGTCCTGTATTTATCATATACAGAATCACTGTGTACTCTTGGATTTGCTTCTAGAGTCTCTATTGATTATTTTCTCTGTTTCTTTGCAATGTCACACTATTTTGTTCATATCCCATAGTGCTAGTCCATTTCCCACCCTCCCCCTTTTTTTTTGAGACAGGGTCTCACTGTGTCTCTCAAGCTGAAGTGCAGTGGTGCCATCATAGCTCACTGCAGCTTCCAACTCCTAGGCTCAAGGGATCCTCCTGCCTCAGCCTCCCAAATAGCTGGGATTACAGGTGTGTGCCACCATGCCTGGCCTATTACTACTTAAACATTTTTTTTTTTTGCTTGTTAATTCAACTGATTTTACTGATCACTTTTGACATGCTAGGGACTGTTCTGAATGTTGGGATTTATCCTAGATCTGGGAAAATAGCAGTGACTGAAGACCCTGCCTCCACAGAACTTAGATTCTATGTCTAAACTCTGGTTTGGTCAACTTTATCTTCCTCATTTTTAAATCTGTCCTCACTTATATCCATTCTGTTAGTCACTGATTTATTCATCAATATATTTATTAGTTATTATTTATTTGTGGTAAGTCCATTTAGTCATTTATTTACCAAATTCTTATTTAGAACTTACTAAATAATAGATCCTGTTTTAGAGACCAGGGATGCAGTGATGACTAAGATAGACAAAGTTTCTGCTCTTGTGGAGCTTTTGGTAACATGCAGACAAGACAACTTCAGCCACATGCTACACAGAGGACTGACGTAGGGAGCTTTGGAAGAGGGTGGCTTCTAGGTGGCCATAGATTTCATAGTCAGGTAATCTCTCTCTGAAGAGATGATGCTTTGTCTAGAAGCTGCAAGGTAAGAAGGGAACAGTGAAGCAGTGATCCAGGATGAGGGAACAGCAATTGGAAAGGTTGTATATTTGGTGTAGATGAGGAAAAGCAAGGAGGCCAGCGTGACTCTCTCCTAGCAGTGGGGGAGGCCACAGTACAAGAGGGCACAGAGGTAGGCAGGTCACAGAGGACTCTCGAAAGTAAAGCTTGGGGAGCCCCAAGTGTGATAGGGAGCCTTTGGAGGAGTTTGAGCAGGAGCTGAAGTGCTTACTTTTGCTTTTATGTGAAGCGTGGACTGGGATCCAAAGAGATGCAGCAGGAAAGCCAGTGGATTGTCCTTTCCTTTCTTTTCTATTAATATTTGGCAACTCCTATTGATCCCTTTTGAGTCAACACAGATGTCACCCCAAAACCTTTACCGACTTACTCAAATAGATTAAATTTCCAAAGAGAGGCTGCATGTGTCTCTCTTTGTATCCATTTTTATGGTAGTTCTTAACCATACTGTATTAGAATTATTTGTTGTCCCCATTCCCCAGAGATTTCAAGAACAGGTACCATACCTAATTTCATTTTGTATACCCAGCTTCTCTTGCACAGTGCTTCACAAATAATAAATGATGAATACATGTTTGTTGAGTTGAATTTTATATCATATTTAATTGTCATGTATTATAATGCATATTTTTTTTTTCTAGAGGCGTGGAGCTATTTCCTATGACAGTTCTGATCAGACCGCATTATACATTCGTATGCTAGGTAAGCATTATTTATTTTATACCAATATCAGTTAATTTTGTTATTATCTGTTGTTATTTGAGTTTGAGGTATCTTTCATTAGGTAGCTTTTCATTGCTGTTTGTAGCAGAAATAACCTATTCATGGAGTTTAGAGTCTAGAAACAAATACTGAATGTGATGTGAATCAAGAGAGGCATTTTAGAGTTATAGATAATTGAGAAATCTTTGGCCTAATAACTAAGACACTGTCATCGGTACACAGTTTCAAATTGCATCTTGAACATTCTACATAGAAAATAGTGTTAGATTTGTACAGTGGCTAAATACCAAATAGATGAATGCCAGCATGGACAATGGTGAGGCCATGAAATACCTGCTCAGATCATCCTGTGACTAGATGTATTTTGTTCTCAGCTGGCTGGCAAGGCAGACCATTTGACTTCTAGTTCTGGTGCTTAAATTTTTTATGTATTAGTCAATTCCACAAGGTAAAATGAATTCAGATATGTGCGTATATATTTCTAATTTTCTTTTTCTCTTTTTCTCTGTGCCAGATTTCTGTCTTCATCCATGTCTCCTTCATCCTTGCACTTCAACTCATAGTATTAAACATGCATATTAAGATTCCAACAGGCACATTTATTCATTTTTTTTAGAAGACTCTCCGACTCCTCCTCAGCTCAGAATTCCTCCCTCAACTTTATGATACTGATCTATCCTTATTCTTCACCTACTTTTGTCTTCTTCTTTGCCACCTTCACTAATTCCTTTTCATACTTTTAAGCTGAAATGTTCCCCAAGGTTCTATTTTAACTCCTATTTCTTTTTGTCCTCTTTATTTTATCTTGTGTATCTTACCTGCCTCAGTTCTTTTCTACTCCAGTACATATTTTCCCCCCACGAATGCACAGCTTTTTTCTCCTTGCTGTCTCCATCTTTCTCTAATAAACATGTTCAGGATTCTGCTGTCCTTAAGACAGAGCTTTGCATTCATATTTTCTTTAACTTTGTAAAACATCTCCATGTAAATGTCATGAATATCTCAAACTTAACTTGTCTAAAGCAAAATATTTGTGTTCCCCATGTCTGTCTGTTCTGCAGTCTTTTGCCATCTCAGTAAATATAACTCCATTCTTCCTGTCATTAGGTCAGAAACCTCAGAGTCAATTTTTTACTTCCTATTTGTCCATTTTTTGCTTCCTATTTCTTTTCTTTTCTTTTTTTTGAGAGGGAGTCTCACTCTGTTGCCCGGGCTGGAGTGCAGTGGCCGGTTCTCAGCTCACTGCAAGCTCCGCCTCCCGGGTTTACGCCATTCTCCTGCCTCAGCCTCCGAGTAGCTGGGACTACAGGCGCCCGCCACCTCGCCCGGCTAGTTTTTTGTATTTTTTAGTAGAGACGGGGTTTCACCGTGTTAGCCAGGATGGTCTCGATCTCCTGACCTCGTGATCCGCCCATCTCGGCCTCCCAAAGTGCTGGGATTACAGGCTTGAGCCACTGCGCCCGGCCAACTTCCTATTTCTTACACACTCCATACTGAATTCATCAGCAGATCCTACTGGTTGATACTTTTAAATACACCCAAATCTCACCACACCAATGGTGTTACCACCACATTTATTACTTACTCCTTAACTGGAGGCCCTGTGTCTACCTGTGTTCCCTGACTGACTCTGTTCTCATCACACCTAGAGTGAACCTTTTCAGACATAATCTGACTCCTCTATTAAGAAGTCTTTGATGGCCTCAAAGGTCCAGCACGATCTGACCCCACTGCCTCTCCACCCTACCTCCACCGGTTCCCCTCACTCACCTTGCTCCTGCTATGCCGTCCTCTTGGCTTGCCCTTGACCGTGCCAAGCATGCTTCTGTCTCAGGGAGTTTTACGCTTTCTCTTCCTCATGCCTGGAAGCCTCTTCCTCCCTGGCTCACTGCCTTGCTTCCTTCAGGTCCCTGCCCAGATGCCTCCTTTTCAGTGAGGCCTTCTCTGACTGCACTAATGAGTCACCTTCCCCTGCTCCTCTCTTGCTATTCCTCTTTACCTTTAGTTTTGACCATGTAACTCATCATCTTCCACTGAAATTTGGTATTTATAATTTGTGTCATCGCACAAAAAGATAAGCTTCATGAGGACAGTGAAGGGACTTTATGTATTTTGCCCTCTGCTGTATTTCTAGTACTTGACTTGTTAACATTTGTTGCAGCATGAAGGAATGGCCACAGGACAGGTGACTCGTCATTGTGGGATGGAATTATAGTCGATGAAGTGAGCCTTGGAGGAAGTGATGGTCTTACTAAGAGAAACAGACTAAGCAGGAGTGCCCTCTAGGCAAGCCAAATTGGGAGAGCACAGGGATAGAGGCTGAAGATTTAAAGGTTGTGAACTTGGAGGCTATAAAAGTGTACTGGGAAAAGTGCTGTGTTTGGAACTCACGGAGCTGGGTTTAAATCCTGACTCACCCTTTGTACTAGCTTTGTGGCATGGAGCATGCTATTTAACTTCTCAAAGTAGAGTTTTTGAATCTGTAAAATGAGGATTAAGATTCCTATCTCTGAGGGTTGATGAGAGAAGAAAATAAAACAATGCCTGCAAAACACAAAAAAGAGCGTCTAGACCATGGTTGCTATGGTTATGTTGCTGTGTAGAAAAATAAATGTGGAAGTAATGTGGGCACATGTAGGAACCACACTGAGCTTACAAAGACCAAAGTTTAAGACTCAGCTAAAGGCCTTGGGTGTACCCGCTGTCAGTAAGAAAAGAGTGATTAATCAGATTGACTTTAAAACAAAGTCTTTAACATTTTAAGTTTTTACAAATTTATGAAATTGTAAACTGCTTGAAAATAAGTAATATATTTTCCATTTTTCATATCCCTTTTAGCCCATACTCTAGTGCTAGGCACAGTCGGCTCAAGTTTTGTGCTGAGGATTTTCAACCTCCTGTAAAACAGATATTGTTTCCCAATGGCCTTTTTAAAAAAAAAAAAGTTGCCCATGTGAATAACATGTTAGGTCGTCTTATCGTATACTTGAATCCTCTTTCAAAAGGCTAACTTATTAAAATATAGATTATAATAATTATTGTAAGGGTAGATTTTTAAAAATCCTCCTCATTCAGCCTTACAGTTCATTACTGAAATTTTGTGAACCCTTTCAAATAAATCAGCTGTTAACTACCTGTTCCACATATATCATCAGTGGGCTGTCACTTACGAATATGATACCACATGGACCTTTGTTGCTTATGGAAGCTTCTTCCTGAGCGACAACCTTCTAAACTTATGTTTTATTCTTGATTCTGTCCAGGAGATGTACGTGTAAGGAGCCGAGCCGGATTTGAATCAGAAAGAAGAGGTTCTCACCCATATATTGATTTTCGTATTTTCCACTGTAAGTGTTGGTAGACATGATTTTTCTCTCAGACTTTCACTACAAATTTTAATAAAATTACATAGTTTTCCAAGGGAAAAAGAATACCAGAAAAAAAAATCTATTATGTTTGGAATGTTTTTAAAACCTAAGTCATGTATGTAAATGACACTGTTAATCTTAGTAATCTTAGTAATCTTAGTAAATACTTAGAGACAATTAGAAGAGGAAGTTACTAAAATATGAAAGTTGATATAGCTTTTCTCTTCTCCTCTGATTTATTACTTTATTTCTTTAAAAAGATATTTTTTTAAGTTGTTGTATTCCAAATAGTTTGTCTTCGCTACTTCAAATAAAATGTTTTTGTGCAAATGATATTTTATGAAGGTGTTTCACTAGATTAGCAAAGTGTTATCTTTTTGGTGTATTTGAAAATGTGTATCACCTTTAAAGATGCTTGGTCGAGTGTCTGTTTCAAAAACAAACATTCTATGTGGATTTAGCCTATAGTGGAGGGAAAGGGGAGAAAACAGAACTTCTAAACGCCTTAAGTATTAAACATATTAAATCTGTTTGTGGCGAAGTTCCACTTTCAGTAATGTTGGCTAAAGTAATTTGGATTGATAATCTAAAAAATGAGAAAAACTATTCAAAATATAAAAGTCATGTATGTATTCAAATGTATCTGAATGCTATTGAGGCAGAGAGATAAGCCCAGCACTTCAGGCTACTATTATTCTTAGTAGCATGTACTGATTCTGGGAAAGGTGGATTAGAAGATGAGCAGAACTTTTTATGGACACTTAGGGATAGAGAAACAAAAATAGGTGTTTAGAGCCCAGCAAGGCTGGAAGGTTGGTGCTGGTAAGCCATTCAGGCTTCGTTTGGAATCCTGAAGTGCTGTGCCTTAGAAATAAATCCCAACTTTGAAATATCTCACTCACCGAATACATTAAGGTGATCTGTGACTCATGTTTCTAGCCACCTGCTGGACAGAGATGTTACTCATCCCTTAAGTTTGCTAGCTGCAAACAGCCCTGGGATATGTCCTAGGCAAAGAGTAGTCAGGGCTTTGTGTTCTTGAGACATCAGTAAGAATGTGTAGGGACCCTCCGGGCCTCCGAGGAGGATTAACTTTCCCAGTAACAAATGACCCCAAAACTTACTGGCATAAAACAATGACTATTTTTAATGCTTATGATTCTGAGAATCAGGAATTCAGTCAGAGTGTATCAGGTTTGGCTTGCCTGTGCTCTACAGTGTCTTGGTCTGTGATTGGAATGGTTCAGACAGCTTAAAAATGGCTGGGATAGTGGCACTGGAGCCTTGTGTCCAGGGTCTTGGTCCATCTCATGTCATCTCCCAGGGCTGGAACCTCCAAAATGGCTTCTGCACTCTTAGGTGCCAACATTTTTCTGTCTCCATAAATGGCAGTCTCAGGGAAGTCTTAGGGGTAGTTGGACTAATTACATGGCAGCTACTTTCTCCCAGAGCAAACATTTCAAGAAACAGGAAGTGTGAGGACTCATAGTGTCTGAAGATCTGGGCCCAGACCCTGGCATAACATCACATTTCCATATTCTGTTGATTAGCCGTGTCACACAGCTTGCTCACAGTCATGGAGAGAAGACACAGCCCTCCCCCCACCCTGGTTGTCAAAGGGATGCAAGGTCAAAACCTTTTTAATCTCCCATCTGTAATCTGGCACAAAATGTTTTGAAAAAGTAATTAAGGTCCTAGAAGGAGAGGAGAGGGTAAATGTAGCAGGAGCAGTCTTTAAAGAAGCAATGGCTGAGAAATCTCTAGAAGTTGATAGAAGACATTAAGGCACAGATTCAGGAAGTATTGTAAATCTCAAGCAGAGTAACATTAAAAGAAAATCACACCCAGGTGTACTATAGTATAACTATGAAAACCAAAATCAAAGAGAAAGAATTAAAAGTAATGAGGGGTAGTGGAATATTACTTTCAAAGGAGCAATTATGAGGTTGCCAGAAACAGATTGTTTCATTTTCCACAGAAACTAAAAAGGTAGAAGACAAAGGAAACATAGCTCTGATGTGCTAGAAAAAAAAATGTCAAACTAAAAATGTAATCCACAAACTCTGAAAAGGACACACTTCACAATTTGTTACGTAAGGCTAGCATGCAATCTTGATACTACAACATGACAAGGATGTGGTTGTCATCCACATCCTTGACTAATAGATTTTAGTCATAGCAGGAGCATGTGCTCATTTCTCTGATTAGATCACATTTCACAAAACACACTAGATTACAAACAAAAAATAACAGCCAAATCGCTCATGAATATAGAGGAAACATCCTAAATAACATATTATCAAATTATATCTATAACACAAAGGGAGAATTAATATATTTTGACCCAATTCATATTTTTCCAGGAATATAAGGTTGGTTTAACAGTGAAAAATAAATCAGTGTAATTCACTATATTAATAAAATAAAGGAGAAAAGTTATGGATAGGTTAATATGTTAATGCTGAAATGGCAGTGCTAAAAGCCAAGATGACCAAATGCTAAGAAGAGCTTTTGATAGGGCCAGTCGCAGTGGCTCACACCTGTAATCCTTTGGGAGGCGCTTTGGGAGGCTGAGGTGGGTGGATCATCTGAGGTCGGGAGTTCGAGACCAGCCTGACCAACATGGAGAAACCCTGTCTCTACCAAAAATACAAAATTAGCCAGGCATGGTGGTACATGCCTGTAATCCCAGCTACTCAGGAGGCTGAGGCAGGAGAATCGCTTGAACCCGGGAGGCAGAGGCTCCGGTTAGCTGGGATCGTGCCATTGCACACCATTCTGGGCAACAAGAACGAAAGTCTGTCTCAAAAAAAAAAAAAAAGAAAAGCATTTGATAAAATTCAGTATTTGTTCTTTCTTAAAATTCTGAGCAAGCTAGGAACAGAGAAAAACTTAAAGAGTCTGAAACATTAGCTACAAAACCCACAGCAAACATCATATTTAATAGTGCAATATTAAAACATTCTCTTTTTTTTTTTTTTTGTGAGATGAGAAATCAAGAATATCTTTCATCATCTTTCCTATTCAGTATTGTTGTGGGAAGTCAGGGACCCCGAACGGAGGGACCGGCTGGTTGTTCTGTCCGGTATAATAATGCAAGAAAAATAAATGAAAAGTATAAGGACTAGAAAAGAAAAAGTATCATTTTTATGGATGACATAGTTATGTACTTAGAAAATTGTTAGGATTAATAAGTGAATTTAGCAGTTTTCCTTTCAGTACGTAGTGGTATTTCTGTAAAGTAACAGTGACAAAATTAACATAATATATAATTTGAATTTGCATCAAAAAACATCAAATATATAGGGATAAATCTAACTAAAGATACGTGTAACTCTACATAGAAAACTATAAGTCATTACATAGAAAAATTAAAGATAACTTAAATAGAAGTATATATACTGTTGTTTATGGATTGGAGGATTCAATGAAGATGTCAGTTTTTCTTTCCTAAATTGATCTGTATAGGTTTAGTGAAATCACAGTGAAAAATCCCAGCAGTTTTTTTTTTTTCAATAAAATCAACAAGCTGATTTTAAAACTTATACGAAAGTTGAAAAAACCAAGAATAGCCAAGACAGGAAGAAGAAGAATGAAATTATGGAGTATACATCCATAGATATCAAACTTATTATAAACAGTAATAAGTCAAGGTGATATTAATTCAAGGACTGACAAATAGAATAAAGGCATACTATAGAATCTAGAAATAACCTACACATATATGGATATTTGATTTGTGACAAGTGTGGTAATGCATTAGGTAGAAGATAAATAATGCAATGGGTAGAAATAGCGATTTCACTAAATCAAGTAGCTACCCATATAGGGAAAAAAATGAATCTTGGACCCTGTTCACACCATGCATTAAAAAAATCAAATTTTGGTTGATTAACTTTGCCAGATTAGGCTGATAATTCAGGTAAGGTGAGAAATGCTAAATCAATAACAGGTACAAACAACTCTTTTAGAGAGTTTTGCTGCAAAGAAAAGGGAAGAGGCTGGGCATGGTGGCTCACGCCTGTAATCTAGCCCTTTGAGAGGCCGAGGCGGAGGTCAGGAGTTTAAGATCAGCCTGGCCAACATGATGAAACCCCATTTCTACTAAAAATAGTAAAAATTAGCCAGGTGCAGTGGTGCGTGCCTGTAATCCCAGCCACTCGGGAGGCTGAGGCAGGAGAATCGCTTGAACCCGGGAGGCAGAGGTTGCAGTTAGCCAAGATCACACCACTTCATTCCAGCCTGGGCTATAGAGCGAGACTTCATCTCAAAGAAAAGGGAAGAAATAAGAGAGGCAACTGACAGAGGAAGTGGGATCACTGAAACTAGAAATTAATAGCAAAGTTCGAGAACAAAAAGGCCTGGCCACCTGGAAATTTTCCAAATTCTGAAATAAGTACTTCTTGGGTCAAAGAGGTAGACCCTAAAAAGATGATAATTAAAGATTATATAGGAAAAATCTATGAAATTCAGCTAATGCAGTACTTACAGGAAAATTCATAGCCTTAAAAAATACTTACATTCATAAATAAGAAAGAATGAAATAAGTCAACTAAGTAGTCCAACTCAAGAAGTTAGAAAAATAATATCAAAATATACCTAAGAAAAGATAAAGTAGTTATTAAAGATAAAAAAACAGCAATCAGTGAACTAGTAAACTGAAATAAAAGTAGAACTCTGTAACTAAAGTTGTTGTTTGCAATAAAACAGATAAATTGCTCGCTAACTTAAAGACTGAATAGAGCTAACATGCATACTCAAAAAATAAGAGGGGAAAACACCACAGATAAAGAGAAAATAAAAGAATCGAAATGGACTCTTTTGCTTGACCCCAAAAATATATTTGAACACTTGTATGATCCAGAAAATTTTCTTAAAAATTGTAGTTTATCAGAACTGAATGTAGAAAACATAAATTAATCCAGCAGTACTCACAGTGCAGTGTGGGATCCTCAAGCCCCTTTTGGGGGTCTGTGAGGTTAAAACTATTTTCATAGTAATACTAAGATGTTATTTGCCTTTTTTGCTTTTATTCTCTCTCAAGGATACAGTGGAGTTTTCCAAGGCTGCATGATGTATGATGTCTCAGTACATTCAGTATATTAGCAGATATGAGAAACAGCCGACATTTCTCCTTAAATTTTTCTCCATTTTGGAAAATATAGTTATTTTTAATAAAAATGTTATTTATGTTAACATGTTATGGGTTTATAGCAATACATTTTTTAAAAATAAATTTAAACAATATTTAGCCATTAAATGTTTTCAAATTTTGTTTTATATATTTTTAAATTAACTATTTAAATATTAAAAATTTAATTTCTATGGTAAATATTTAATTTCTGTGGTAAATATTGATAGCTATAACCCATATAAAGTTAAAGTTATTTGGGTTGTCAATAATTGTTAAGAATGTGAAAGA
The DNA here is from genome assembly GCF_009764315.1 of Trachypithecus francoisi. Lineage (NCBI taxonomy): Eukaryota > Metazoa > Chordata > Mammalia > Primates > Cercopithecidae > Trachypithecus > Trachypithecus francoisi. Next base: position 21,218,777 of record NW_022681472.1, on the reverse strand, counting down.
GTCCTGAAAACTAACATAATAGAGAAAGTTGCATAAGAGTTACCTCTTTAAAAGCCTGAGGGCCAGAGGATTTTACAGGCAAATTATTTAAGATCTTTAAAAGATTGATGATTAGTTTCAAAACTCTCTAAACTTTCAGATTATAAAGAGGGAACCATTCAGAGTAAATTTATAAAGCAAATATAACTTTTTATAAGTATAATATTCTTACTATAAATGTCAGTACAAAAAATCTTTTTTTTTTTTTGAGACAGAGTCTCACTCTGTCACCCAGGCTGGAGTGCAGTGGCACAATCTTGGCTCACTGCAAGCTCCACCTGCCGGATTCATGCCATTCTCCTGCCTCAGCCTCCCAAGTAGCTGGGACTACAGGTGCCCACCACCACGCCTGGCTAGTTTTTTGTATTTTTAGTAGAGACGGGGTTTCACCATATTGGCCAGGATGGTCTCGATCTCCTGACCTTGTGATCTGCCCACCTTGGCCTCCCAAAGTGCTAGGATTACAGACATGAGCCACCACGCCCGGCCTAAAAAGTCTTTTAAAAATATTAGCATAAGGATTTCCAACAGCATGAAAGAGTAATACTTCAGCGATAGTGGGGTTGTTTCAGAAAAGGAAGCAAGGATGATTCAATACATAGTTTTTCTGCAATAACATAGCAGAAACTGGTAACATTGGTTGCTTCCAGGATGGAAACTGGGTGGCTTGAGGGGAAAGAAACTTAGTTGTAGACCTTTTGAATTTTGACTCATGTGAATGTATTGCTCATTGGAAAGTTTAAGTAAAAATATGTTTTGATGTTGTAATAAATAAGGATTGGCCATGGGTAAGGAAATCAATAAAAGAGTTAAGTCTAAATATTTGTATTTGTATAAAGTACAATCGTATTTGGAGTCTGCAGCCTACCCCCTAACATTCACTGAATTTAGTGAAATAAGATAATTTGAAAAATACAATTGTTAGAAGTTTTAAATAGGGGGCATAATGGGACGTTTTGGTGGGGGAGGGACATTAAAAATGATTAGATTGTTAGAAATATCTCTAATGAAATTAAAATAGGATGTATACTATCTAAATCACTAGGAAACCAGTAGCAAATAAAATAAATCTAAAAGTCAAGATAAGAGAGGGAAGACCAAACATACCAATGTTAGTAATAAAGATAAATGGGTTAAATGTTCCTTTTAAGAGATAAAGAAACTCAAATTGGATAATAAATGAAACCTAATGACAAAAAAAAGGTTCAAAATAATATGAAACAGAACCATACTTGAGGTTTTGGTATCTATACTTTTATCCTGATGCAGTGATGTGGAAGCTTTGTAGTATGGTATTTAGAACATTGGAGGCAGCTCAGTGTTAAGAGCAGCAGATTATCCTCTCGATCTCATCATGCTGTTCATAAAAGATGACAAATGTGGAAGACTGTAAGTTGTAATTGAAAATGAACTGTTGGTATAGAATTGGTCCTGTAGTTATTACAAAACAAGAATATGTCTCTTTAAGCCACCATAGTAATATAATTTAGAGGGTTTTTTTAATAGAGAAAAATGCATTATTCGTTACTGCTTATAATAGGTTCTGCTTATCACACAGCTTGGAATTCTTTTTGAAATTGTAATCTAGTGTGTTTTGTGAAATGTGATCTAATCAGAGAAATGAGCACGTGCTCCTGCTATGACTAAAATCTATTAGTCATTTTCAGGCCTTCCCTTCTTCCACTGACTCCTCTGATTATCCTAAACATTAGCCTGAACTTGTTCTCTGCAAGAGTTAGCTTACAAAACTTTTTCTTAATTTTTTTTTTTTTTTTTTTGAGACAGAGTCTCACTCTGTCACCCAGGCTGGAGTGCAGTGGCACAATCTCAGCTCACTGCAGCCTTTGCTTCCCAAGTTCAAGTGATTCTCCCACCTCAGCCTCCCAAGTAGCTGGGATTACAGGTGCGTGCCATGACACCTGGGTAATTTTTTTTGTATTTTTAGTAGAGATAAGGTTTCACCATGTTGGACAGGCTGGTCTTGAACTCCTGACCTCAAGTGATCTGCCTGCCTCAGCCTCCCAAAGTGCTGGGATTACAGGCATGAACCACCACACCCAGACAGTTTAACCCTAGGCTTGAGTTTATGCACAGTAAAGTTGAGCTGCCTTGGACTTAATGACCAAGGGGATTATCCTTCTTTTCTTTCCAGCTATGAATCTTGAGGTTTCTTCCTTGTGGGGTATTTTCTCCCTTGTACTAGTTGAAGATATCAGGAGTTTATTTACGTGGAGGCAAAGTTGTTCTTTTTTATCCCTCTTCTTCCCTGTGAAGTTCCTTGGATTAGGACACCTGTGATTTATGCCACAAAGCCATTCACCTCCTATAATCTTGGACTTGGCAGAGGTACAAACACTAAAGCAACCTTGCAGGATCTGTTTAAACCTTCAGAGGTACTGAAGCTTTGAAAGACTATAATGTGCCCTTTACCTTGTATAGAATTAAAAATAAGACTATTTTCCCTAATGATACAAAAATTTACACGCGTGCCAAAATAAAAATCGTTTCTAGGTGTTCTGATTGCAAAATTCTGGATATGTGTATTAAATGCATTAAAGCTAGAATGTTCTCTGCTTACAGCTCCTCAACCCACTTACTTTGTGTACCTCTTTACTTTTACCCTAATCTCACTGTTAATTTCCCTGTTGTAAAATTGTTGTCTCTTTCTGTTCTTTCATTGCTTAAATCTAGTCTTATTAAATCCTTTGGGTTTTTGTATGCTAACATAGCCTATTCTATTTATTTCTTTTCTGCCTCCTTATCTCTTGTTCTCCTTGAACCAGTCCTTTATCACCACTGTTTGAGGCTGTTCTGCTATTCTCCTAGCTAACCATTATCCCTACTTTCAGGATATTTCCTTCTTTCTTCTTCTTATTTTTTTTTTTTTTTTTTTGAGACGGAGTCTCGATCTGTCACCCAGGCTGGAATGCAGTGATTCAGTCTTGGCTCACTGCAGCCTCCATCTTCTGGGTTTAAGAGATTCTCCTACCTCAGCCTCCCAAGTAGCTGGGATTACAGGCACCTGCCATTACGCCTGGCTAATTTTTGTATTTTTAGTAGAGATGGTGTTTCACTCTGTTGGCCAGGCTGGTCTCGAACTCCTGACCTCATGTGATCTGCCTGCCTCAGCCTCCCAAAGTGCTGGGATTACAGTTATGAGCTACTGCACCCAGTCTAGATCACATATTTGTTAATTAACTGAAATTAGGCCAGTTCTGTGGTTATTTATAAAGAAACGAGAGAGTTCAAACTTTGGGAAGACGTTTTGAAACTTACTTTTATATATGGTTACACAAGATAGAGGGATTTTGATGATTATGAATTCTTCTAGCCAAGAAGTGTTTCTCAAAGATCTGGTACAAATATGCTCTCATGGTTAGTTTGGCAGCTTTGTTGCAATGATTCTGATTTAATCAATAGATTCTATAATTTTTAAGTCATTTCTGAGATGGCTGTATCATGCAGAGACTTTCTTAACAATTTTTTTGAAAAAAATATGTGCATGTGTCTGTTACTTTTTTTTGAGACTGAGTCTCACTCTGTCACCCAGGCTGGAGTGCAGTGGCGCAATCTCGGCACACTGCAGCCACCAACTCCCTGGTTCAAGCAAATCTTGTGCCTCAGCCTCCCAAGTGGCTGGGATTACAGGTGCCCGCCACCACGCCTGGCTAATTTTTGTATTTTTAGTAGAAACAGGGTTTCACTGTGTTGGCCAGGCTGGTCTTGAACTCCTGACCTCAAGTGATCTGCCCACCTCAGCCTCCTAAAGTGCTGGGATTACAGGTATGAGCCACCTCACCTGGCCGTGTCTCTTACTTTTAGTGGGCTCTTCATGCCAGAATAAAAAAACTCCTCAGATAGCATCTGTCACTAAAGAAGTTTTCTGATGCATTCTTGACCTTTTTGTGTTATTATTGATTATATATTTTATTATCTATTATTGTAGCACAGAAGGTAATATTTATCATACATATTTACATAGTTTATGAGTTTGAGAAAGGGATTTTTTTACATAAAGAAGTCATTGTTAATATTACTATAGGATGACTAGAGATATTCTTGGATCCGGGCACGGTGGCTCAAGCCTGTAATCCCAGCACTTTGGGAGTCGAGACGGGCGGATCACGAGGTCAGGAGATCGAGACCATCCTGGCTAACATGGTGAAACCCCGTCTCTACTAAAAAATACAAAAAACTAGCCGGGCGAGGTGGCGGGCGCTTGTAGTCCCAGGTACTCGGGAGGCTGAGGCAGGAGAATGGCGTGAACCCGGGAGGCGGAGCTTGCAGTGAGCTGAGATCCAGCCACTGCACTCCAGCCCGGGCCACAGAGCGAGACTCCGTCTCAAAAAAAAAAAAAAAGAAATATTCTTGGAGTATTGTCTTGAAATAGTATTTTCTTCTCTAGGAAATGTTCTACTTTGTGATTAAAAGAGAATACAGATGTCAGTAAGAATTTGTATTAGTCTGTTATTCTGCTGCTGATGAAGACATTCCGAGATTGGGCAATCTACAAAAGAAGAGGTTTATTAGACTTATAGCTCCACCTGACTGGGGAGACCTCACAATTATGGCCGAAGGTGAAAGGCACATCTCACATGGCAGCAGACAAGGCAAGAGAACTTGTGCAGTTAAACTCCCCTTTTTAAAACAATCAGATGTCCTGAAACATATTCACTGTCGTGAGAATTAGCACCCCCATGATTCAACTACCGCCTACGAGGTCCCTCCCATGACACGTGGGAATATTGGGTGTTACAATTCAAGATGAGATTTGGGTGGGGGCACAGCCAAACCATATCAGAATTATACTAGTGGCTTGTGGTAAGAGATTTGGAATATTTTAGGTCATTAAAGATACTGTTTAAATTTGTGGATGCTCACTGTGTAGGAAAAACCCTGAAACTGTGTTTTCCCTCTGCTCTTACATCACCACGGTCGTCATCAACACAGAAGACTTCTGTGAGCGAATGTGTGGAGAGGTTTCTCCCAACATACCAAGCAGTGGACACCAACTGGGTGTCCTCTAATTCAGTTCCAACACTATCTACCTGGAGGTCGTGTCAGATCCCACAGGTTAAGGGCTCAGTTCCTGAACCTGCCTCCCAGCCCCCCAAACCTAGACACCAGTCACAAGTCCCAGCCTCTGGAACTTCTGATCGACCAGCTTCAGCTTGCGGTTCCCAGGACCCTCTTTTTGGGTTGGATTAATTTGCTGGAGCAGCTCACAGATTTCAGGGAAACACTTACATTTACCAGTTTATTATCAAGGATATTGCAAAGGATCCAGATGAAGAGATGTGTAGGGTGAGGTATGGGGGAAGGGGTGCGGAACTTCCACGCCGTCCCTGGGCGGCCACCCTCCAAGAACCTCCACATGTTAAGCTATGTGGAAGCAACCAGAACCCAGTCCTCTTGGTTTTTTATGAAAGCTTTATGAGGTCAGCATTCCTTCCCCCATATTCCCCCAGGGTATGGGGCAAGACCCTCTCTGGGGAGATTCTTAAGACTCACAGTCAGAAAGGCCAGGGAAGATTGAAACGGGTAAAAGGAGGATAGGAGAAGATCGGAGAGATTGTTTCCTTAGCCTTAACACACCCAACATTTTAACAAAAGACTGAAACAAGGGGTATAGGAGTTAGCCTGGGACTGTGGATGAAAACCAATATGTATATCATAATACTACACTCCCATTAGTTAAAAACTTATTCAACCTGATAGGAAGACTGTGGTTGCTTATACAACAGAAAGCACAGTCTCTGGTCATGCAGTTGGAAACGTATCACAACTAATCTATAAACATTCATACTATGCTGGTCATTGATGATTTATTTACGTAACAAAAATCTAAGGTTCATGCTTCATGTTTAACCTCTTTGCCCTGTGTCTGTCCCACAAAGCTATGCATGCAATCCTGTGTTGGTGTTGAGGGCCACAAGATCAGCCACAAATAAAGGAGCTAACTCTTTTAAGTATATGATGCATTTAATATATACCTTTTTTAAAAAACAAGATTTGGTTGGATGTAGTGGTCCAGGTGTTGTTGTTGTTGTTTTGAATGGACAGAGTAATTTCTGACAAATACTTAAACTGAAAATGTTGGCATTAATACTTCTCCAAGACCCATTGAGAAACTTCCTCAACTCTCATCCCATTTTAAAAAGATTCCTAATCCTCAGACCTGCCCTGTATCTAAGTATTACACCCATTAAGGTACAGATTTGTGGTCCTCCTGCATTTAATTAACTGATTCTTGATGCCCTTTCATTCAGCTAATGTTAACCTATTTGGTCTTCTGACTGATGCTGGGAAAATTTAAGTTTGAGGCACCTAATAACAATGAGCAATGGGTAGCCCCAACAAATTGGGAGGAAAAGATAATGGAGGAAGAGGAGAGAGGGGAAAATAGAGAGAGGGTGATACATGGGAGAGAGGAAGAGACTGATGTCAATGCTGGGCTGACCGTAGAGTGGTTTACACTGAAAGATGCCCAGAGCTTGTCTCTCTGACTTAGGCTCCGTTGCTCCTAAGCATCATTTTTTACTGTGGCAGCCTCTCCTTACTAGGCTTTCTCAAGTTTCTGTTTTCACTCAGCTCCATAAAGATAACCAGGAGGCTCCTTGTTTAGGTTCCCTCTTTCGAATAAGTAACTTCAGTCGGCTAAAGTAAGAGTCTCAAATATTCCTGCAAAGATTTTCCTCTGTTCAATTAGCCATATACTTGGTCTCTTGAAATAAAATATTTTGAGTCCTAAATTAAGTGGACATGAAATAAATTCCATATTGATTTTTTTGTCAAAAATTCATCTTGGCTGGCATGGTGGCTCACACCTGTAATCCCAGCACTTTGAGAGGCCAAGGCGAATGGATCACCTGAGGTAAGGCATTCGAGACCAGCCTGGCCAACATAGGCAAAACCCCGTCTCTACTAAAAATACAAAAATTAGCCGGGCGTGGTGGCGGGTGCCTGTAATCCCAGCTATGCGGGAGGCTGAGGCAGGAAAATGGCATGAACCCGAGGCGGAGGTTGCAGTAAGTCGAGATAGTGCCACTGCACTCCAGCCTGGGCGACAGCGTGAGACTCCATCGCAAAAAAAAAAAAAAGAAAAAAAGAAAAAAAAATTCAACTCTTGTCTGCTCTAAATTTGTCTCTAAACTTAACAAATCATGCTTTAGTTACACATTATTTTTAACTTATAAGAGATACTAATATCTTTAAACATAAAATAATTAGTATAATCCCATTCTGCATGCCCATTAGAATTTCTAGTCTGATGTGTTCTTTTGAAAGATTCTGGCATGATTATTAAATAGTAATGGAAGTTGTCAGCTTGACAGTTCTCTTCATGGAATCTGCCAAAGCTCATTGACGTCATCCAGACTGGAGGGCCTGGTCTCTCTGCCAACATCTGACAAGATGTAATACAAGGAATATGTTTCTTTACAGTGTTTCTCATGTCCACGTAAATGCAGTTTTTTCCATTTTCTTTTTGCTCTTGGGACACAGTAATGTTCCAGTCCATGTAAGTATGTTTTGCCCATTATCTTGAGCTCTGTATTCATTTTAACAGTTTGCTTCATCCCATGCTAGGGCAGCAGAGGGACCTTTCAGGATATTTACATTGTAGCCTATAAGCTCTTCACTTTACGCTTTTGGTTTTATTCATCTTTTTATTTCTGGTCTCTGGCAGCTTCTGGCTGATAGTAGAGACTGAGTATATTTTTATTGCGTTGGATTGACTATGGCTGTGTATCTCTTACAGTTAGATTTTACACGGGCCTGTTTGTAGTTCTCTTCATATAATCTGTATTAACTGTTAACCAAGTTCAGGCTCGTTGCTTTCCTTCTGTTGAGTCATGTGTCTCATTGTCTTTATTACAGTGACTGTATGAAAGCATACAGAATTTTCCCTAAATTTCCCTTAGTTCCTCATGTATATTTGATTTGGAGTTGTTTCCTGTTTTTCTGATAAGACTGTGTTAGATTTTGATTATTAAGTTTCGTACTTAGTTGTATTATGACATGAAAGAACATGTTTCTTAAAAGCTCACATCATACTGATTATATTGTCTTAGTTTATCTCAGTCTTTAATATCTGGTAACTCCCATACAAGGGTAGATTCTGTTGTATTTGGAAGCTTTTAGTGCTTTTCCCCTTTTCTTTAGGCGTACAAATAGTTTGCTCAGCATTTCCCTCAGCCATGCAGTTTTCTTCATTATAGTATTTTTCTCTTATCTAACTTTCATACTGTACTACATGATCATTAGCTTCCTATTCACAAACATACTTTTTTCCAACCATTATCTTTTTGGTCTGCGAAAGCAGCTATCCATCATTTGTAATTTAGTCTCTCATTCACACTCGAGTTTGCCAGCCTGTGCTTGTGGCTGTGGTATTGTAGACTAAGGTCTTATTTGTCTGGTGTGTCTATTAAATTTTAGTTTCTCCCCAATCGTTCATTTTTGTTGGAAGTCATATCAGGTTGTTTCAAAGCCAACATTTCTTTAATAGTTCATGGCAGTATCCCAGGAAACAATAATCCCATGTCCCTTTTTCCCGTCTTTTCTATCACCCATGCTCCTTTGTCCTTTCTATTATAATTCCTTACAAAGGGGTGCTCGTAGAGATTAGCACTGCTGTATTGAATTGCATTAGGAAACAGAGGATTCTGCCCCATGTATGTGTAGTTTTTTAAAACTTTTACATAGTTTCCAGGTGATTCAGAAGTACCTACATTTAAGAACCACTAATCTTTGTTTCTTGTTTGCCCTAAAGTTGAAGGAACAGAATGTTCTGTCTCCTAAATATCTTTCCTAACTCGATAGCATAAATTAGGGAATTGACCGATATGTATTGGACCTTAATCTTAATACAGTTTAACGGTAGTTTAATTTACTTGTGCTTTGGCAAGTTGGTAAAATTGGAAATTCAGCTTAAGGCTTTATTTTGTATGTTAAGTTTTGAAGGAACTGCATTAAGACTGTGTACTTTCTTTTTCGTCTTTCTCAGCTTACTTTAATAGGGGAATTAAGAATTTAATGACTGAGGAGCTATGCTATGTTCAGCATCTGAGTCTCAGCATAAGAGGGATCCAGCATATCCCATATCCCAGCTCTGAAGAGTAAAAATATGCCTAATCCATAACAATAAGAGTAATCAATCTTTTTTTTTTTTCTTGAGACGGAGTTCACTCTCGTTGCCCAGGCTGTAGTGCAATGGCACGATCTTGGCTCACCGCAACCTTCACCTCCTGGGTTCAAGTGATTCTCCTGCCTCAGCCTCCCAGATAGCTGGGATTACAGAACTGCACCACCATGCCTGGCTAATTTTGTATTTTTAGTACAGACAGAGTTTGTACATGTTGGTCAGGCTGGTCTTGAACTCCCGACCTCAGGTGATCCGCCTGCTGCAGCCTCCCAAAGTGCTGGGATTACAAGCATGAGCCACCATACCTGGCTGAGTAACCTTTTTATAGGGTTTTACATCTCCCATATCCCCTATTTTATTAAATTTTTTCAAAGTGGACATTGAATTCTGCATAATCTAAAAATTAGATCAATGTTATATGTATAACAAATATTCCATCCCTTAAACAATTCTTTTGGGAGGAAATATTGGTTATACATATAACATTGATCTAATTTTTAGATTACAAGTGGCTAGTTTATTTCTTTGGTTCATACTGAAGTTGAAGCTGTATATTCATTTTATACACACACACACACACACACACACACACACACATACACACACACACACACACACATATTATGTTGCCCAGGTTGGTCTCGAACTCCTGGACTCAAGCAATCCTCCCATGTCGGCCTCCCAAAGTGCTGGGATTATAGGTGTGAGCCACCATACCTGGCCTATATATTTGTTTTATGGTAATGAGACTGTATTCATATTTTGAAATATTTTAAATGTGTCCAGTTATTTCTCTAGCACATTCGTTTTCAGGATGAAGTTATATCGTCATGAAAAATAGTCTGGATTTGTTTAAAAAAAAAGGTATGAAGTATTTAAAAATATTTGATATTCATAATTATGACCATGTCTATTAATTTTAAGACTTTTTCTTTGCCAAAAATGTGCGAAGACATACTGCATATATTATCTCATTTAATCTTTATAACAGTCTTGTGGGGCCTATTTTACAGATGAAGAAACTGAGGATTAGAGACCTTAACTAACTTGTTTAATGTCACAAAACCAGTAAAAGTGGCAGAATTGGGATTCAAACTCAGATGTGACTAAATTCCTAGGCCCCTGTGTTCTCATGTACTTTGCTGCTCTGCCTTTCCGTGTCAGCACATGCCACTCTACTAATGACCATTGCTGCAGACACCTAGCTGATTTTCCCCCATCCATTCGTTTACGCTAAATGTAAAATTTTTTCTAAGAAAATGTGTCCTGTAGATGTAGGATAAATGTAATTACCCGATGTTAACAATAGGCTTTTAGATACCTCTTGTTCTTTTTGAAGGAAATCAAGAGAAAGAAAGAGAAGGTTAGAATATAGAACGTCTTCAGGTTTGTTTTAATAGCAGGACCATTCAACATGACCTTGCCCTAGATTAGAGTTAAAACCTTGTAGGACTGAATTAAAAAAAAAATTTAAACTGTAATCTCCATGGGTAATTCATGATTGGTATCTACGTGATTGTTAAGGTGGCAGATACTGTGGCTGCAGGGCTCCCTCTTGTGGATTGTTAAAGCAAGTAGTGGTCGGGTCTCAAGAGCCAGAGGCTTTTCTGTTAAAGGCCTCTTTTGTGACATTGGTTGTGGGAAAACAGAAGATTTGGGTGATAGAAAAGAATCTTTGGAAAAGTTAGGAGTAATACTGCTCCGGTTGTGTTGGTTCTCCAGTCCTTTTGTTTCCTTGACCTGGGGCTTGTATTTCCTGTCTACTTTCTAATATGAGGAAGGAAAAGCAAGAGAAAACCATGTCATTTACATTCGTCTGCTATCCCACTTTTTGTGATTTGGCTTAGAGAAGCTAAGAATGATTAACTGGAAGTAGTATCTGTGATCAGTAAGTCACAGTGTTCATTTAGTTTTGGTGGAGGCTGGTAGTTTGTTCATGGTCACATAGTGAGGTAATGTGATATTTTAGAAAAGAGCCAGCAAAGCCAACTGCTCTTTAATAGTAACTTGATTAATTCACTGAGCCCTGTTGGCTTTCTAAGCTGGATTGGAATGTAGGTAACCATGTAAACTAGCACAAGCCTGGGACTTAAAATAAATAGTACAGGCTTGATGGAAGCAGAGCGTTAATAAAGGCAAGTTTAATCTATTGTGTATTATGCTGTGAAATAAATAATTTGTCTCATGTTACGGAGTGAACTCATGAGAATATTGGTAAGAGGGCCAGGCGTGGTGGCTCATGCCTGTAATCCTAGCACTTTGGGAGGCCAAGGTGGGTGGATCACGAGGTCAGGAGTTCAAGAGCAGCCTGACCAACATGGTGAAACCCCATCTCTACTGAAACTACAAAAATTAGCTAGGCGTGGTGGTGCATGCCTGTAATCCCAGCTGCTCGGGAGGCTGAGACAGGAGAATTGCTTGAACCAGGACCTGGGAGGCGGAGGTTGTGATGAACTGAGATTGCACCACCACACTCTAACCTAGGCCACAGAGCGAGACTCCATCTCAAAAAAAAAAGAATATTGGTAAGAGGGTCAGATTTTGTGTAATAAAGCCAGAGGGTGAGCTTTTTAGTAATTATTCAGATGAAAGTACCGGTTAAATTCTCATAGTCACTCTTGTTCACAGTTCCTCATTTATCCTCTCTCCTGTATTCCTAAATGATGTTAATTATTCAGCTTGGTATCTTTCCTGTCTGTGGTGGCCTCTGTTTGCTTTTTTCACTCAGGTTTTGCTAACCCACTGACAGAACATCTGGGTGCAGCCTTCCCAGCACTACCCTTCTTCCTTTCCCCGTAATAGGAGTCTATAGGCTTTTCCAAAGTAAGAATTTTAAATGTAATTACTTTAGGAAAACAGTGTCTGCGTGATGAGAGGGGTATGGGGGCGGGGAGTAAACATGAAGAAACTAAAAATTTCCAACAGTCTTAAAGTGATCTCATTATGTTTTGTCCTTGATTTATAGTTCCTGATCCCTTTTCTTAGATCATATTTTGGAAGCGATTCTAGGACAGTTCTGGAAATCTCTCTAATTTTCTTTTAGAACTTAGTCTCCAGTTTGGCAAGGGTTTTAGATACTATTGAAGTGCACTCCTATTCCCTGTTCTACTTCTGAAGATTTATTCTAAGGGAATCTATTAGGTTGTGTACTAAAATTTAGTTATAAGGATCTTTATTGTAGAATTGTTTGTAAGCAAAATAAAAGTTTGAAACAGTTTTACAGCAAAAAGATTAAGTACAGGATGATAATTTCATACATTAGACTAATAAATCTATGATTTATATAAAAACACATTGTTTTTATATAAATATAAAGAGATGGAGTCTCACTATGTTGCCCAGGTTGGTCTCGAACTCCTGGACTAGTAAAAGTGATGTCACTAAACTCCATGGCTAGTAAAAGTGATGTCACATATAAGTATATTTATTGACATGAAAAGATAATAGATAAATTTTTGTTTTGTTTAGTTTTGTTTTGAGGAATCTCACTCTGTTGCCCAGGCTGGAGTACAGTGGCACGATCATGGCTCACTGCAACCTCTACTTCCCAGGTTCAAATGATTCTCCTGCTTCAGCCTCCCGAGTAGCTGGTATTACAGGCGCCCACCACGACGCCCAGATAATTTTTGCATTTTTAGTACAGACGGGGTTTCACCATATTAGCCAGGCTAGTCTCAAACTCCTGACCTCAAGTGATCCACCTGCCTAGGGCTCCCAAAGTGCTAGGATTATAGGCGTGAGCCACTGTGCCCAGCTGATAAATTCTTATGTGAAAAAAATAGTGTTAACTTTCTTAGATGAAAGAAAAATTATATGTATATATACGTATAGAAAATAATTCTTAAAAAAAAAAATCTAGAGTGCCAGGGTGTTAACAATGGTTGTTTCTAGATAGTGAAGCTCTCACGTGCAACCTTTCCCCATTCTCAAACCCAGGCTGAGCAAAAGAGGGTTTGGGATGTCTCATCCCAGAAAGGACCTTTAGGAAAAACCCCCTTTAAAAGAAAGGGGTGAATGCCATTCAAAATGACAGAGTAAGAACCTCCAGGGGTTTATCTCTCCACTGAAACAACTATCCAAGTAGAAAAAAATGACCAGAATCAACTATTTCAGCACTCTGGCCCTGATTGGACACTTAGAGCCAACAAGAGAGTACTCGTTGAAGGGAGTGGCCACTGTTTTTTGGCAGGACAGCTTTGGTGAACCAGTAACCATCCCCCATTCCTCAGCCCTGTGGCCTGTGTGGATATGGCCCATATGCTTGCAGTATCTGGCTGAAGCCGGGGTGGGCAGGGGGGACCTTGGTGTTCTAGTCATTCTGGTGGATCCCTGAGGGACTGATGCAGATGTTTTCCCAAGATTTGGCCCTCTTGGCCTCAGGGGTTTCCCCCAGTGGCATCTATCAGGAGGTTTAAGGAGATAATACTCTCCTGACCTCCTCACCCCCATTTTGGAGCCAGACACTTAAGGAAATCTGTGCCAGATCACTGGCTAACTGCAGTGATAATGGAACAGAAACTTCAGTGATTACATACAAGGAATAGAAAAAGGCAAACAGACAAGCAAAGGCAAAAATAGTTTGGAAAAGACGTAAAATGCAAGCAAGTGCCTCCCTCAGGTCCATGGAATGAGTGGATCTGGGGGCACTGCAGCAGTGTAGAGATGGACTGAATCAAGACATGTTCCTTTTGCCCCCTCTCAGACACATAATGACGGTAAGAACAGTTCTGTTTCTCCTCAAGAGAGACAGAGACTGCCTATGGCTATAGGACAGATTCCATGGTAGGAATGCCCTGAACATAGCTGGCAAGTGAGACTGATGCTGGTAGCCCGGGGGGGCTACACGCCGGATAGACCTGATTCTGGAGTGGGCTTTGCTTACCTGTGGAAGATGCAAATGCTTAAGAGAACCATTAAAGAGCTAGAACAGAAGGTACTGCATGGATTTGGATGGCCAACTATTGTCAGACCAAGGAACATACTGTACAGCCCATAATGGCCAGCACTGGGCAGACAGATAACCTCCTCAGAGTATAGTTTGAAAGATAGGTAAAACTGGCAATTGAAACACTGTCCATAAGAAAGGGAGATGAAAGCACGAAAGGCTGGCTTTCTCACCATCCTGAGTGTGTGCTCACATTCAGCATGAGTGGGACTAAAGGAATGTCCCCACAAGATTTTTGTCTGTTTTTCTGGTTGATCTGGTGAAGAGGGGTTGGGGAGGATGCTGAAATGACTATGAATTATTGCCAAGGGAGAAGTACACTGGTATAACAACTATGGTTTTTTTTTTTCTTCCCCAAATCACCTAAAAACATTTTTTCCCCTTACCTGATGCAGTAGTCCTAGGACTACAAGTGCTGGAAGCAAGGATTATTTCTAAGCAAGAAAATATAACTGTATTTTTAAGCCTTATGCCAGAATTCCTGAGGGCCTGAGGAGGGTGGGTTGTGCCTTCACCCCATCTGGCAAAATTGGGCCTGAGAGTGAACACACCTATTACTGCCTAGTGGTAAAAATGGTTCACTAGTTCAGAATCTTTGTAACCCTACCCTTTATGAATGAGAATGGACAGAGGGAAAGGCACTTGCTAGACTAGTATGAAAACCAGCAATCTGGACTAGCACAGAGACCAAACTTAATGCTCCTTCCAAATGTGGAAACGTTTGAGTAAAAATAAATGACAAGTGGAAAAAAGGAGGACTAATAACTGACGGTAAATAAATGAATAAATGGGTTATAAATTGAGGGAAATCAAATATTACATTAAACGTCTTGGAGTTTGCCATATGCGGTGGCTCATACCTGTAATCCCAGCACTTTGGGAGGCCGAGGTGGTCGGATCATGTGGTCAGGAGATTGAGACCAGCCTGGCCAATATGGTGAAACCCCATCTCTACTAAAAATAGACACGCACCTGTAGTCCAGCTACTCAGGAGGCTGAGGCAGAAGAATCGCTTGGACCTTTGAAGTGGAGGTTGCAGTGAGCCCAGATTGTGCCGCTGCATTTCAGCCTAGGCGACAGGGCAAGACTCAGTCTAAACAAAACAACAACAACAAAAAAACCAAGTCTTGGAGCAAGAGATAACATTATCTCTTAGCTCAATTATTCCAGATGCCTGAAAGGATAATGCTATATGTTTGCCAAACTGCTGCTACTTTGGGAACCTGACAAGATCTAAAAAATAGCCTACAAACCTGTGTGGCCTCACCCTGGGAGACAGTCATGCACTGTGATGGACTCGACTAGTTATTAATAATTGCGTATATTCTTTTGATGTAAAGGATCTGTGTTTGAAAACCAGGGGATGGCCTGCAATATTATATATTTGTGCCCACAATTCCTGGCTCATAACTTCCATAGCCCTTGTTACAGTCTTGTGTTGTAATGTTGAGTGTGTCAGGCCTCAGGAGCAAGCCTCAGGAAATACAGTTTCTCTGACCTTCTCCTGCCCTCCTTTCACCTGCCCCAAGGTAGGACTCTAATGTTTCCCCGCTTTTCTGATTGTGGGTCCTAAGACCTTCCCCAGAGAGAGTCTTGCCCTGTACCTTGGGGGAAGGAATGCTGACATTATGAAGCTTCCATAAAAACCCGAGAGTAATGCGTTCAGGGAGCTTCCACATAGCTGAACACCTGCAGGTTCCTGGAGAGTGGTGCGCCTAGGGAGGGCATGGAAGTTCTGCATCCCTTCCCTCATACCTTGCCCTATACATCTCTTTATCTGTTTCCTTGAAATATCCTTTATCATAAGCCAGCAAATTTTTAAAAATAAACAATCCTGGAGTAGTAAAATAATTCAGTTTCCAGAGCTTCCCCAGTGTAAAACTTGGAATGTTCAGTTTCCAACCGAAAAATACAAAACATACAGGAAAGTATAGCCCACAGGAAGAAAAGAATTTGATATAAACCACCCCGAAGGAAGCCCACACATTGGAATTACTAGTCAAAGATGTTAAATGAACTATCTTAAATGTTTACTGAACTAAAAGAAAACATGGACAAATAACTAAAAACAAATAAGGAAAACAATGTATAAACAAAACAAGAATCTCAGTAAAGAGAAAGAAATTGTAAAAAGGAACCAAACAGAAATCCTGGAATTGAAAAGTAGAATAACTGAAAGGAAAAATCTGCTGTTGAAACCTTTGAGCAGGGAGAAGTGTAAGGATCAGCAAACCTGAAGGGAAGACAATTCAAACTGTCCATTCTGAGGAGTAGAAAGAAAAAAAAAAAAAAAAAGAAACAAACAGAGCCTGAGAGACTGGTGGCACCATCAAGTGTACCAATACATGAATCACCGGAATCCCAGAAAGATAAAAGGGGCAGAAAAAAATATTTGAAGAAACACACTTCCCAAATCTGATGAAGACATGAATATGCACATCCAAGAAGCTCAGTAAATTCCAATCAGGACAAACTTAGAAAACCACACTGAGACACACTATAGTGAAATTGTTGAAACCCAAAGAGTAAGAATTTTGAAATCAGCAAGAGAGAAGCAACTGTCTTGTACAAGGGATTCTCAATAAGATTAATCACTGATTTCTTATTAAGGACCTTGGAGGCCAGAAGGGAGTAAAATAACATATTGTCAATCCTGAAAACAACAAAAAAACTGTCAACCACGAATTCTATATTTGGCAAAACTATTCTTGAAGAATGAAGGGGAGTTTAACTTATTTCCAGACAAAGAAAAGTTGGGGGGAGTTCATTACCAGTAGACCTGTCCTACACAAAATGGTAGATTCAGCACAGTGGCACATGCCTATAATCCTAGCTACTCAGGAAGCTAGGGAAAGAAGATCTCTTGACCTCAGGCGTTCAAGGCCAGCCTAGGTGATATGGTGAGATCTCCATTTCAAAGAGAATAAGAAATGCTAAATGAAATTCTTTATGATGACATAAAAGGGTATTAACAGTTACCCAAAGCCATAAGGGGAAATAAAGAACACTGGTAATGGTAACTACACAGGTAAATATGTAAACCAGTATTGTATTTTTGGTTTATAACACCTCTTTTACTTCCTATATGATTTAAAAGGCAAATGCATATAACAATAATTATGTCTGTGGTAATGGGCACACACATATAAAGATGTAACTTGTGGCAATAACAATAGAAAAGGAGAGGATTGGAGATGCATAGGAGCAGTGTTTGTGTACTATTGAAATTAAATTGGTATTATTCAAACTAGGTCTTTATAAGTTTAAGGTGTTAATTGTAATCCCCAAAGTAACCACAAAGAAAATTTAAAAATACACAAAACAGGAAAGAAGGGAATCAAAATGATGCACACACACACACACACACAAAATCAACTAAATTTTAAAAAGCCAATAATGTGTCAGGCATGATGGCTCACACCTGTAATCCCAGCACTTTGGGAGGCTGAGGCAGGTGGATCACCTGAGTTCAGGAGTTCAAGACCAGCCGGGCCAACATGGCAAAAACCCATCTCTACTAAAGATATAAAAATTAGCCAGGCGTGTTGGCGCGCACCTGTAGTCAGTCCCAGCTACTCGGGAGGCTGAGGCAGGAGAATCACTTGAATCTGGGAGGCAGAGGTTGCGTGAGCCAAGACCACACCACTGCACTCCAACCTGGGCAACAGAGCAAGACTCTGTCTCAAAAAAATAAACAAACAAACAAACAGGCAGGCAATAATGGAAGTTGGTTTTTGTTTGTTTTTTTGAGATGGAGTGTTGTTCTGTTGCCAGGCTGGAGTGCAGTGGCACGATCTCGGCTCACTGCAACCTCCGCCTCCCGGGTTCAAGTGATTCTCCTGCCTCAGCCTCCCGAGTAGCTGGGACTACAGGCGCATGCCACCACGCCCAGCTAATTTTTGTATTTTTAGTAGAGACGGGGTTTCACACCTTCTTGACCTCGTGATCCACCCGCCTCAGCCCCCCAAAGTGCTGGGATTACAAGCGTGAGCCACCACGCCTGGCCTAATGGAAGAATTAAGGAACAAAAAACAAGGCATATAGAAGACAAATAGTGGCCAGGCATAGTGGCTCATGTCTGTAATCCCAGCACTTTGAGAGGGCGAGGCGGGTGGATCATGGGGTCAGGAGTTCGAGACCAGCCTGGTCAACATGGTGAAACCCTATCTCTACTAAAAATACAAAAATTAGCTGGGCATGGTGGTGGGCATCTGTAATCCCAGCTACTCAGGAGCCTGAGGCAGGAGAATGGTTTGAACCCAGGAGGCAGAGATTGCAGTGAGCCGAGATTACACCATTGTACTTCACCCTGGGCCACAGGGTGGGACTCTGTCTCAAAAAAAAAAAAAAAAGAAGACAATGTATAACAAAATGGCAGAAGTAAATCCTTCTTTATCGAAATTGCATTAAATGTCAGTGGATTACATTTTTCTCTATTTTATTTTTTTTTATTTATTCATTGAGAAACAGGGTCTCACTCTGTTGCCCAGGCTGGAGTGCAGTGATGGAATCTCACCTCACTGCAACTTCTGCCTCTTGGACTGCAGGCATGCACCACCACACCCAGCTAAATTTTTCTCTTTGAAGGCAGAGATGAGCAGATTGCGGGGGGAGCGGGGGAAACTGTATGCCGTATTAAAGAGATTCACTTCACTTTAAATATAAGGACACAAAGAGGCTGAAAGTAAAAGAATGGGAAAGGAGATATGTGATGCTTAATACTGAGCGTCAACTTGATTGGATTGAAGGATGCAAAGTATTGATCTTGGGTGTGTCTGTGAGGGTGTTACCAAAAGAGATTAACATTCGAGTCAGTGGGCTGGGAAAGGCAGACCCACCCTCAGTCGAGGGGGGCACCATCTAATCAGCTGCCAGTGCGGCTATAATATAAAGCGAGCAGAAAAACATGGAAAGACTAGACTGGCCTAGCCTCCCAGCCCACATCTTTCTCCTGCGCTGGATGCTTCCCGTCCTCAAACATCAGATTCCCAAGTTCTTCAGTTTTGAGACTCAGACTTGCTTTCCTTGCTCCTCAGTTTGCAGATGCCCTATTGTGGGACCTTGTGATCATGTGAATTAATACTTAATAAACTCCCCGTTAGAGGGACAGAAGTAATCTAGAGAACCCTAATATAATATACCATGCAGATAATAAGCAAAAGAGATCTGGGGTGACTATATTATTATTGGCAGACAGTATACACTTTAAGTTTTGAAAAAAAGGTTATGAGATAAAGGGCATTGTATATTGATAACAGTTTCAATCCAGCAGGAAGATATAATAATTATAAACACATACATATATCTAACAAT
Organism: Trachypithecus francoisi; assembly: GCF_009764315.1. Lineage (NCBI taxonomy): Eukaryota > Metazoa > Chordata > Mammalia > Primates > Cercopithecidae > Trachypithecus > Trachypithecus francoisi. Next base: position 21,199,335 of record NW_022681472.1, on the reverse strand, counting down.
GAATTTCCACAATATATGAAGCAAAATTTGACAGAATTTAAGAGAGAGACAATTCTACAATAATGAGGACTTGAATACCCCACTTTCAATAATGGATAGGACAATCAGATAGAAGCGTAATAAGGAAATCGAGCACCTGAGCAACACTATAATCCAGTTAGAGGTAACAGACACAGCACTCAACAGCAGAGCACAAATTCTTCTCAAGTGCGCATTGAATAGACCATATGTTAAGACACAAAGAAGTCTTAATTTTTCTTTTTTAAAGCTTAGGGGTGGGTGAGGGAGGGGAGCTCACCCTGAAGTACAAAGCTAAATATTTCACTTTCCACATCTGGTCTAGGATCTGGGTTAAAAAGGATCCAGTGTAGTCTCTCTGGGCCCAGTATGGCTTAGAGAAATAGCAGAGGCATGATCCTAAGAAGCAGTCTATCTCTTTGGCAGAGGAGAGAACCATTTGGGTAGTAAAGCTCAGACGGATTTCCTCTGCTCTCTCCCAAGACCTCCCTTTTATCCCCATTAAGAACTTGGTACAAAGAGTTGGTCCAGGAAAATTATGCTCATTCAATAATGACTTTTAAAAAAGGAAACTGGCACAGAAGGTAATTTAAGTAAAACAGAGGAAGAGAGCAGCAGAATTTAATGACTGGAGAGCACTTAATGTAAAAGTGTTGCCATAGAACTAATGAAAATTGTGACTAAATTTCCTACCACTCAAAAAATTAAATGAAACAATAGCTTTACCATAAAGCACAAATTTAAGAACTCAGTGAAGAGATGATAAGACAACAAAAGGAGTTGAGTTGCATTAAATATGTACATTCAGAGTCAGAAAATAGTAGAAGTAAAATTTAAATATATCATGGAAAGGAAGACAGATATGGAAGGTGACAAGATAGAATTTATACTGAACACAATAATGGATATAGTGAATAGAAATGAGAAAAGCAAATAGTTAAAAAGAATTGGAGAGAAAGTGAGATAGAAAACAGATAAAGGTGTTTCAACATAAGCAGTTTAGAGTCTCTGATTTTAAAAAGCTAAAATGGTGGAACAGAGTAGATATTTAGAGATGTAAGTCAAGAAAACTTTCCAGAAATAACAGAAGATTTAAATTTGCATATTGAAAGAACATACCAGGCAAAAATGACCCAAAATAGTTAACAATGAGATATATCTTAGTAAAGTAATTGGCCTTTAAAGAGAAAGAAAGAATTCTGTGGGCGGCCATACAAAAATACCTAGTCACTTATAAGGGAGAAGGTAACATGTTTGCCTCAGATTTTGCAAGTTTCAATGCCAGAGATAATGAACCAATACCTTCAAAGAAATTCAAGAAAGGAAAAGGAGAACCAAGAAAGACAAAAGACTACTGAAAATAATTTGAACATTCAATAATATATTATGAGTGAAATATATTGCTGTGAGATAATTTTGTTTTCGTGAGCACTTTAGGATACTAGTAGAGGATGAACACAAGCAAATAGATAACTGGGGAAATTAAGATAAAAGGACTCACATTATTGACTATATCCAATTTCTACAGCTAAGCCTAAAATGAAAGAGATTAGAGTGAAAGGGAAAAAAATGTGCTCTGGTAACTAACAATACTGGAAGAGGATAGGGGAAAGAAGCTGGCTTATAAAGTGACTTCCTCATGTGCAATAACTGAAAGTTAAAGGATGGTATCTCAAGCTGAAAAATCAAGTAGTAGAAATATAAGCATATTTAACAAAACAAAGGTATTCTTGCAAACTAAAACTGTAGCAGTGCCCTTCAGTAGAAGACTGGTTAAATAGATTATAATTCATCAGTATTATAGAATACTTTACAGCCTTATAAAAGAACGGGGAAGGTGTCTGTGCACTGACACTGAAGGTGTCTGTGCACTATGTTTCTGTATATTTAATTTTTTAAAAGGAAGGGCTGGGCACAGCGGCTCATGCCTGTAATCCCAGCACTTTGGGAGGACGAGGAGGGCAGATCACCTGAGGTCGGGAGTTTGAGACCAGCCTGACCAACATGGACAAACCCCGTCTCTACTAAAAATACAAAATTAGCTGGGTATGGTGGCCCATGCCTATAATCCCAGCTGCCTAAGAGGCTGAGGCAGAATTGCTTGAACCTGGGAGGCAGAGGTTGCAGTGAGCCGAGATCACGCCATTGCACTCTAGCCTGGGCAATAAAAATGAAACTCCGTCTCAAAAAAATAAAAAATAAAAAACCTCAGGAAGGATACAATAGAAACTTTAAGATAAAAGTTACCATTTTGGGGTAGGGCTTGCGAGTGGTTGTATAGGGGACACGTAGAGGGTTGAATCGTTCACTGTTATTTTCTTGTTTTTGAAATGTGAATGCATTACATATTCAAAGATTAGATTAATGAAAACAGTCAAACCAGACATCCCCCGAAAGTTCTGGTCCTCTATTAAATCTTAGACAAAACTTTGAGGTAGTTTTAGTTGGCATCTCTGCAAAATCTCATGGGATTTTCATTTTTTCCCAGAATATAATCTTGTTACATGTAGGCTTCCTATATGAGGCCCTCAGACCCTGCAGGTGAAGAAAACACTTTTCCTTGAATGATCTGCCATTTCATCTAGACAGGCTCCCTGTCCTTTCTTGTCTGTGACATAATCAGTCATTGATAAGGGTGGTTCTCTATCATTAAGTGAAGGTCCATTTCTTATCCTGTTATGTAGGTTTCTTTATGAGATTAATCTTGGAAGGCATTGGGCTCCCATGATGAGTGATCATGTCCATGTGAGTCAATATCCAATACTCATTTGCAGCTTAACTTGGTCAAAATAGAACTCTTGATAGTGAATCTTAACTTTAGGGCTCTGTGAAACAGGAACCAGATTTTTTTTTTTTCAGTTAAGAAAAATGAGATATCAGAAGGTTATGACTTGTCAGAAGTTGCCCAGAAATAAGAGTTAGGCAGGGGAGGATACAACCATGATTTCATGGATGGGGCCTTGGCTCCCAGACAGTACCAATTGACTTAACCATTGACAGTATGTATCCTACCATGGTGATAGAGCACCGTGGATTGAATTGTTGGAGTTTTCCCCTCAAATTAGGCTAATTCATGTTTTGGACCTTATGCAGTTGTCCTTGCAAAGAGATTCTCAAATACACACACACACACACACACACACACACGTTCTAATACACATATATACATACAACGTGATCCTAATGCGCACACACACACACACACACAGCAATCTTAATTGCCAGTAATAAAATTGTTACCTTTTTTGTGTAATTTAAGATAAATCAAAGGGAATGCTCATGAAGTGGCACTCATGACCTTGAACTCTGCTTTAGGTTACTTTTTCTTTTATTTATTTTTTATTATACTTTAAGTTATAGGGTACATGTGCACAACATGCAGCTTTGTTACATATGTATACATGGGCCATGTTGGTGTGCTGCACCCATTAACTCATCATTTACATTAGGTATTTCTCCTAATGCTATCCCTCCCCACTCCGCCCACCCCATGACAGGCCCTGGTGTGTGGCGGTCCCCTTCCTGTGTCCAAGTGTTCTCATTGTTCAGTTCCCACCTATGAGTGAGAACATGTGGTGTTTGGTTTTCTGTCATTGCGATAGTTTGCTGAGAATGATGGTTTCCGGCTTCATCCATGTCCCTACAAAGGACATGAACTCATCCTTTTTTATGGCTGCATAGTATTCCATGGTGTATGTGTGCCACATTTTCTTAATCCAGTCTATCACGGATGGACATTTGGGTTGGTTCCAAGTCTTTGCTATTGTGAATAGTACCACAGTAAACATACGTGTGCATGTGTCTTTATAGCAGCATGATTTATAATCCTTTGGGTATATACCCAGTAATGGGATGGCTGGGTCAAATGGTATTTCTAGTTCTAGATCCTTGAGGAATTTCCACACTGTCTTCCACAATGGTTGAACTAGTTTACAGTCCCACCAGTGTAAAAGTGTTCCTATTTCTCCACATCCTTTCCAGCACCTGTTGTTTCCTGACTTTTTAATGATTGCCATTCTAACTGGTGTGAGATGGTATCTCATGTGGTTTTGATTTGCATTTCTCTGATGGCGAGTGATGATGAGCATTTTTTTTTTTTTTTGAGACGGAGTCTGGCTCTGTCGCCCAGGCTGGAGTGCTGTGGCCGGATCTCAGCTCACTGCAAGCTCCACCTCCCGGGTTTACGCCATTCTCCCACCTCAGCCTCCCGAGTAGCTGGGACTACAGGCGCCCACCACCTCGCCCGGCTAGTTTTTTGTATTTTTTAGTAGAGACGGGGTTTCACCGTGTTAGCCAGGATGGTCTCGATCTCCTGACCTCGTGATCCGCCCATCTCGGCCTCCCAAAGTGCTGGGATTACAGGCTTGAGCCACCGCGCCTGGCCATGATGAGCATTTTTTCATGCGTCTGTTGGCTGCATAAATGTCTTCTTTTGAGAAGTGTCTGTTCGTATCCTTTGCCAACTTTGCCAAGACAATCCTAAGCCAAAAGAACAAAGCTGGAGGCATCACGCTACCTGACTTCAAACTATACTACAAGGCTACAGTAACCAAAACAGCATGGTGCTGGTACCAAAACAGAGATATAGACCAATGGAACAGAACAGAGCCCTGAGAAATAATACCACACATCTACAACCATCTGATCTTTGACAAACCTGACAAAAACAATAAATGGGGAAAAGATTCCCTGTTTAATAAATGGTGCTGGGAAAACTGGCTAGCCGTATGCTGAAACTGGATCCCTTCCTTACACCTTATACACAAATTATTTCAAGATGGATTAAAGACTGAAATGTTAGATCTAAAACCATAAAAACCCTTGAAGAAAACTAGGCAATACCATTCAGGACATAGGCATGGGCAAGGACTTCATGACTAAAACACCAAAAGCAATGGCAACAAAAGCCAAAATTGACAAATGGGATCTAATTAAACTAAAGAGCTTCTGCATAGCAAAAGAAACTACCATCAGAGTGAACAGGCAACCTACAGAATGGGAGAAAATTTTTGCAATCTACTCATCTGACAAACAGCTAATATCCAGAATCTACAAAGAACTCAAACAAATTTACAAGAAAAAAACAACCTCATCAAAAAGTAGATTACTTTTTCATAACAAATACAGTACAACTATTCTGCAACATTTTCTAAAAGTTTTCTAAGTGTGTTGGCTCTAATGCATTAATTGTATTACATTTTTACCTTGATTTGTAAAGCTATATTTGTAAAATGGAGAAGATAATCTTTGCCTTCTTCACAGGATGGTAATGATTACTAAATGGGATAGTGGATGTGAACATACTCTTGTAAAACTGTAACTTGCTTTACAAATACAGAGATGGTGGTGCTAGTGTTACATTAATTAGATCTTATCTGCTCCCCACATATTCATGCGATGCCATTCTGTCCCTTGCAGATCTATGTTTTTCTAGTAATAAATTTGAAGAGTCCATTATATACTTAACATTCCTTTGCATTAGCTTTTTTCCTTCTGTTTCTTTTTCTGTCCATACCTTCATCTAAAGTAAAGACTATTTTGAATAATGATGTACACAGAATTTTGTAATGAACAGTAAATAAACAATACTGTATAGTTGTAATTTAAAAACCCTTGTGAGTAAACAGGCTTTATAAACAGATCTGTGTTTTTAAATCCACGTGTCACCCTATGTTGGGTATGTGACCTTAGGAAAGTTATTTAATTTCTTGTAGACTCAGTGTTCTCATGTGTAAAGTGGGGGATACTATTTATCTTCTGAAGTTGTTGATGACTAATTGAGATTCTTTTTACAAAGCACTTGGAACATTGCTTTCATAAAATTTACCTAAATTTCTGCAAACAGACTAATTCTAGTTTAAACATAATCATCACTTGATATTAATAGTTTTTACTATTTTGGTTCTAGTCCTTTTTATAAAGTAAGTTATATTGGTAAAGATCAGAAATTAAAGATTCACAGTTGTTTTAGATACTTGCATTTTACTCAGTGGAGTGAAAAATGGGAGAAGTAAATCACACAACAGTGTGCATTATTTTACTTCTTGTTTATTTGTGTGTATGGGAACCTCAGAGCTCATCAGATATTTTTTAAATAGTATGCATTTATTTAATATATTTTACAATTACCCACTATATGCTTTGCATTACTGTATTGCTTTGGAATACAGAGGGAAAAAAATAGTTCATGACTGTACTGAAAGTCATCATTTGTTCAAGGAGACAAAAAAGTAATTATAATGTCAGAAGTACTATTATAGATGAATGCACAAGGAACTTTGGGAAGCCAGAGGGGGTGCTTCCTGCCTCTTCAAGATAGGGGCAGTGTAGTAAATGTGCTTCCCAGGGTAGGTGATACCTGAGTCAAGTCTGCAAAGAGCCAGCCTTCTCTTCCAGGCTAAGGAAATGAAGTTCATATTAAGATGATGAAGAGCCATGAAATGCTTTTATTTAGAGCAAGAGAAGCAGATTCAGAATTTCTGAGAATTACCTGGTAGCATACCTCCAAGCAATGGGAGCAGCATCAATTTTACCACCCTCGACATGGCTGCCATTTAACACCTGCTGTGACTCTGACTTGTATATATATATTATCTCATTTAATCCAGCACCCCTTAAATTAGATATTACTGCCATTATACAGATAAAGAAACCCAGGGCTAGAGGTTAATAGAGGAGTGAGTGACTGGACATGCAACAGAGAATATGTTTGATTACCTTCCATTTCACCGGGTGATTCTAAATTAAGAGAGATGATTTATTGATCCTCAGTCTTGATTTTTCCTGTTTTATATTGTGAACATTTTACTGAATTTGGTTTGATTTTAGAGTCTAAAGATAACGTACATTCCCTGCAAGATAGATTTTAACCCAGATCTGTCATTTTATCTGGTGCCCAATCCAAGGAACTCTGGTTTATTCTAACACTAGAGTGAAAAAATGGCTGTGTTAGACTCACTGAAAGAGAACATTCCAGTCTCTAATGTAGAACTGCATCTTTTCTAGAGCATATCATCTTAAATAATTTTTATCCCTATCCTTTAGAACGCTTATAGGATATAAACCACTTTGCTCCCCCTTCTGTCTCCTTTTCCTCTTAGTTATCTTAAGTAAATATTTGAAATGATACCTCATTGGGATATGAAATGTTTTACTTTGTAATTGTTAAAATCTCATATATAACTTAGGACCTGGCTTTTCTAGTAGTTTAAAACTAGGTTTTTTTCCTGTTTCTGCTCCATGTTTATGTGGTGTATTGAAGCAAAAGAGTTAAGAGGTGATAGCGTTTTAAAGTTAAAAAAAAAACAAACCCTGATTATTAATCTCGCCAGTCTTCATTGGCTTTCTAAATGCTGTCAAAATTGGCCATTGACCTTCATCCTTAGTTCTTTCATTGAAAATAGAAATGTAATAGAGTGGGAACTCACTTTAAAAAAAAAAAAAAGAAATAAAGTATCACTTCTCTCCTGAAAATGTGGTATAATTATTTAAATGAATTTTTAAAGATACTTGTACATAACTAAAAGTGGTTTTGCAAAGATAGCATGTGTATAATTTTAACTTGCTGTACTCACCTTTTATTCTTTTTATTTCAGCTCAATCTGAAATTGAAGTGTCTGTCTCTGCAAGGAATATCAGAAGGCTACTAAGTTTCCAGCGATATCTTCGATCTTCACGCTTTTTTCGTGGTACTACAGTTTCAAATTCTCTAAACATTTTAGATGATGATTATAATGGGCAAGCCAAGGTATGTATAGTTTTTGTAAGAAAACGTTAATTTTTTGATAAGTTTACTGAAGCCCTTTATTCCCCATACAGTAATGATTTATAGAGTCTTTTTGTCTGTCTGTGAAAAGCAGTTAAGCCCGTTTTCCAGGTTTTTTTTCTTTAGAGCAGCTGTTTATTTTATAATTAGACATTCCAGAGCAAGGGAAATGTCTGAAACAACTAAAGTAGTGACAGTGTTTTCATTTATTATAACATTACGTAACAAGGAGATCAATAGAACATTAAACTGTAAGATCTCACAGAATTGTAATGCTGGGAAGAATCTTAAGAGATTATCTGATCTCATCATGTCCATATTCCATCAATAAGGAAACTGAGTCCAATAGAGCACAAGGGACTTGTTTACGCTCACCCAGCTGGTTAGAGGTAAACCTAGCATGGGAAGTTACGTCTCTGTCTGTCTTCTGTGTGTGTATGTGTATTAGTAACATCTTTCACAAAGGTCTCGTGACTTCCAATCAAGTTTTCATAGTCTCTTGCATCGAGAGAGATTTTTGAGGGTTTAGATGTATCATAATTAAACTTGTCAATTGTGAACATTATTTACTTCATCTTTTTATATAATTTAAAAAGAAATGTCTTATTGAACATCAGGGTTAAATGAGCTTGTTTTTAACCAAATGAGGATTTTAAATAGTATTAAATGTTCAATGTATTTTAAGTTATTCTTTAACTTAATATTTTACAGGCCAGATTTTTGAGTTTGCGTAGATAAGTTTTTAAGTTGTGTAGGTATAGCTGGGGTGTCTTCTTTACAGTTACATGAAAGTAAAAAAAATTACTTCCCTGTTTAGTAAAAGAAATCAGTGGAAAGTGTTCGTGCTTGCTTTAAATGTTAAAATGTTTACAAGTTCTGCCTTTTAGAATGAGACTATCTCTATGTCATTTGTTGTTATTAGTATTGTCGTAATTAATGATTTCTACTAGTAGTATCTTAGTGTTGCTCATGTCAGTGTATTCATAAATGTATCCAACAGTGAACTTTTGGATATAAAATATAAGTTTTTTTCCTAGAAAAAGTCCACAGAATGTTCAGGTTAAGAATGTATGGTATAAAAATATTTGGTTTTTAGGGTCTTTGTGGAATTTATTTGCTTGGCTGAGGTACACATTATCCTAAAAGTTAATGTAGTAAATTGTATTATTTTATAAGCATATTTAGATAATATAAATAAATATCCATAAGTTAGAAATGTTTTTTTTAAAACTGAACAACAAATAATTTAAGCATGGTGTGGTATCAATGTCAGATGCCTAGGTTCTAGAAACAGACTACCTAATTTAAAATCCCAGCTCTATCACTTTATAGCTGAGCAAGTTAGTTATTTTTTGCTTGTTTCTACGTCGCTAAAATGAGAATTGAAAACAATGCCTGGGCCGGGTGCAGTGGCTCATGCCTGTAATCCCAGCACGTTAGGAGGCCAAGGTGTGAGAGTCACTTGAGCCTAGGAGTTTGAAACCAGCCTGGGCAGCATGATGAGACCTTGTCTCTACAAAAAAAAAAAAAATTTAGCCACTTGTGGTAACACACGCTTGTAGTCCCAGCTTCTCAGGAGGCTGAGACAGGAGGATTGCTTGAGCCCAGGAGGTCGAGACTGCAGTAAGCTGTCTTGTTTGTGCCACTGCACTCCAGCCTCGGTGACAGTGAGTGTGAGACCCTGTCTCAAAAAAAGAAAAGGGAAAACATCTGATGGTGTTGTTCCAAGTAGTAAAAGAGTGAGTAAGGTCACTTATAACAGTACCTGGAATAGTAAATACCCAATAGTAAGTTTCTCAACCATACAACATTTGAACCACACTTCTGTGATTTTAAGTGATACTAGAATTCTTAAAGGTTTGCGGGACTATAGCAATAAGTTGGGAAACATAACCTTCCTGTGCATTCATTAATTCAAAAACAAAATAATGTTTCATTTTTCAAATGGAGTTTATCCCTTTGAGCATTTTTTGGAGCCAGTTGAAAAAGTCATGATTAAAAGAAAAATGATACTTGTATTTTTTAAAGGAAATCAATCACTTTACATTTTCATTAACTTCTCTATGGAATATCTCCAAAAGACAATGTTATTGAAATTAAATGACATTAGAAATGTTTGGTTTTCATTTCAGTGTATGCTGGAAAAAGTTGGAAATTGGAATTTTGATATCTTTCTATTTGATAGACTAACAAATGGTAAGTGAAGAATTTGACTTGCTCAAGTTAATGTAGTCTAGATTACTGCATTGATGGTGCAGCCACTGGTGCGTTGCTTTCATTTACTGTACTAAGGTTGTGAGCCCTCTGCTGGAAGAGAGAGTGTGTTAGTCCATTTTCACGCTGCTAATAAAGACGTACCTGAGACTGGGTAATTGATAAAGAAAAAGAGGTTTAATGGACTCACAATTCCATGTGGCTGGGGAGGCCTCACAATCATGGTGGAAGGTGAAAGGCACATCTTACATGTCGGCAGGCAAGAGAGAAATGAGAGCCAAGCAAAAGGGGAAACCCCTTATGAAATCATCAGATCTCATTAGACTTATCCACTACCACGAGAGCAGTATGGGGGAAAGCACCTCCATGATTCAATTATCTCCCACCGGGTCCCTCCCACAACACATGGGAATTATGGAAACTACAATTTAAGATGAGATTTGGCTGGGGACACAGCCAAACCATATCAGGGAGCATCATTTTTTCTCTTTTTAAGTGACTTTTCTAAAAGTCTACAGAATCAGTCTCATATACTTGGCTGATTGGTTGGCAATTGCTGTTGCTATTATTAATAACCCAGAATAAACATTATTATCTCTTTTTGTTTGTTTGTTTGTTTCTTTTAGATTGTGGCCATTTACAATGACATCTAATATTGTATGCCTGTTTTGATTGTCCCTGCTGAGTGGTGGATTAACCACCTTTTGGCACATCCTGACCAACAGCACTGGTTCCTTGCTTTCAGATAGAGTATGGGGAAGAGCTGTCGCTTCTTTAGGAGGGCTTATCAGAATCTGCAGAGTATGGGTGATTTGGGGGAAAATGCCCACAGGTGATTCTAATCTGCTTACCCACTCCTGAGTTTAGTTTGGTTCTGGATGGAGGGGTCATGTTTTCTTGTTCTCTTTGGGAACAGGAAAATGTTCCATAGGAAAAGGAACAGGGAATCGCTCTTATTTAGGATAAAATTGTGGGCGTAATTATTGGTGGTACAGTTGAGGACCGCCAAACCTTAGGCAGTTCTACCTTTTAGTATATTTTTATTTGGGTAGCTTTTCTAGAAATACAATTTCCTTTTTTCAAGAAAGTGTTCGTTTCCATTTTTTTAAAAGTTCCTTCGTGCCTGTTTTTTTTTTTTTTTTTTTTAAACACAACGAAGCATCTCTTATTTTGAAATGTTTTGTTGATTTATGTTCTTATTCACTGGTAAAAGCAGTTCAACTAGGCCGGGCACAGTGGCTCACGCCTGTAATCCCTGCAATTTGGCAGGCCAAAGCTGGTGGATCACGTGAGATCAGGAGTTTAAGACCAGCCCGGCCAACATGGCAAAACCCCATCTCTACTAAAAATACAAACATTGGCTGGGTGTGGTGGTGCATGTCCCTAATCCTAGCTACTTGGGAGGCTGAGGCAGGAGACTTGCTTGAATCTGGGAGGTGGAGGTTGCAGTGAGCTGAGATTGCGCCATCTCACTCCAGCCTGGGCAATAGAGCGAGACTGTCTCAAAAAAAAAGAAAAAAAAAAAAGGTAGTTCAACTTTCTGCCCCAGAGTAGAAAGTACACTGAGAGGAAATCAGTACTGACTTTAGAATAATGAAACCACTGCTATACTTTGAAATCACCTGCTTTTTCTTATTGCTTTGGAATGAAGTGTCTTTGATAAGGATGCCAAATATGTAAAATGAACAAGCAAATTACAACTTTATTTTTCTCAAGAATCAATGTGGGTCTCTTAGTATCACTCCATTATTCTCTCTAAGCTGTATGGCAATACCTAATGGAAATACCTTTGTCTATACCTTCTGTTTGCTTATGCAGTGTTGACAGAAAATAAATCGGACTGATCCTAGGAAAAACTGTGAAGACAGTGAAGTTTGCCTTTATCAGCAAAGCCACCCTCCTGCCTCCCTGCCTTTTTATTCCTCCCCTTTGCTATCTCTCTTCTACTTTTCTTTTGCCCTTGGTGATTAAGTGTTCTGTACTTCTCCCTGCCCCCACCTTGGCCCGTACACACAGGAAAGGCTCTGATATCATTTACACAGTTAGCCTTCCCTTGGCCCTTCTCCTTTTTGAAAATATAGGTAGGTGAAATATTAGGTGGCCCACCTTCTTCTTGCTCTGGGAAATTCCCCTTTCCTAACTTAACACAAATATTACTTTAGGTATTACCTCAAGACAAATATAGATTAAACAATGCCACCCTTAACACTTTCAAAGTTTAGCCTTACATAAACTCTCACAGCTCATAGCCTATTATTAGTCTACTGGGACACTTGTCACTCATTGAAATAGTTGATTGTTCTTCTCTAAATTTTATTTTTAAAAAGTACATACTCTGCTAGTTGGGGGCATGGTGATGAAAGCGGTGTGAGCTCAGCAGTGCACTGGATGGGCAGAAGAAATAGCCAGCAGTCCACAGTAGTTAACTAAGCACTTCGCTTTCCTTTTGATCACCTCACTCCTTAAACAGGATTTGTGGACAGGGTGGCTACATGGTTTCCCCTTAGGGTTTGTTCCAAATCCTTAGGGTTTAGTAGAAACCACTCATGGTTAGCTACTCACCTTTGATTTTAGAGGTTGAGATTTATACATTCAGTTAACTACAGCTATTCAAAAGCTCAGGAATTTTCTACTTAAGGAGATATTATTGGGGAACAAATGGGCAGAAGAAAATTCCTTTAGCTTATACTATATAATGAGAATGGCTTTCCTTTTAAAACTGCTTCACCTGAAATGAATTCTCGATAACATACATTCATGGTATCCAAGTGTATAGTTTTCCCTTCTTGCTTATTGATCCAATGCTTTCTTGTGTTTCTTATGCTGGCAATTTCCCAGATGATATTGGGGGGAGGACAGGAAGGCAGAGGAGGAAGCAAAATGCAGTGATTTGTGCCAAGACAAATGGTCCCCAGCTTGTCTGCTACAAGGAGGGAAGTAGTTATTGTCTGGTAGGATGCATTTGGAATTCCTTTTGTAGGATTGAGGGAGTTAAGTGATGCGACAGAGCAAAAGCTTATCACTCCTGAAGACACCTGGTTCATGAGGACACTAGCTGCCAGGCCTGCGTTGTCAGGGTAGCCTGCTCCTTCCACCAGATCCCTTCTGAGATCACCTTCGGAAAATGACTGAGGCCCACTCTTCCAGAGGCAGTTCTATCTTTTGATATATTTTTATGAGGGTAGCTTTTCTTAAAATACAGTTTTCTTTTTCAGAAAGTGTTTGTTTCCATTTCCATTTTTTAAAAAGTTCTTCTGTGCCTGGTTTTTGTTTAACACAGCTGAGCATCTCTTGTTTTGAAATATTTTGTTGACTTGTGTTCTTACTGGTATTATAATCCTCAGTTGGTATCTTGCATGCAGCTTTTCAGTTACATATGGGTAGTACACTTTAAGAGCCTCGTTCTTGTCAGATTCCTTTAAAGTTCTTAGTGGGAACATTACATGTGTTTCTTCACTGCACTTTGCCTGAATTCCAAAAGAGGGTATTTTCCTATTAGATTGTAGCTTTCTTAAAACTTATTCTACATCCTAGAAATGGGTAATTTGTTTTGTTACATTTGAAAAACAATTTGGGGAGAACCTTATGATAATCTAAATATACAGAGAATGAATAAACATTCTAAAATATTTATATACTCGAAGATGGTTGTTACAGCAATAGTAATGGATACGTTGTTCACTTCTTCAGAAATGGCTCCACACCACGTGGACTCGTGTTTGTACCGATAGAGCATATCAGGACCTGAACACATTTTAACACTTAATTTATTTAAAATGTAAGATTTGAAATGTTTTTTTCTTTCCACATAAAGGCGATATGTCAAGTAGTTTATAAAAATAGTCTCTTTTGGCCTGCCGCATCTTTTCTGTCATTGCTCATGCAAATAATGCTCCAATTAATGTACTTTTTCATCAGCCGTGGTCTTTTGCTGGCAGTTGGTTAGGCAGTTTTAGATAACAAGGTTAGCCAAACAGTCCTTTATTATCCTTCATAAATATTATTATTATACATTTTCAATTTGGGACCAGTATGTCTTTTATACATTTTTGTAAGAGTCATCATAGACTTTACAGAATACTAGAATTGTATATCTTATTGCTATTATCTGAACGTTGGCAGTAATTTATGAGTCTATGTGAAGGATGTAGTCTACTTAAAACAGACTTTTTAATATGTAGCCTATTTAAAACATGTGGTCTGTTTGTTAATATAGTATATGTGTCCTATGGAAGTTTACAAAACCGAGAAATATAATAGGAGGTATAACAAATGGAGAAATGGAGAGTTATACCATGGAAGGGGAAACTAAACATCATAAAAATGGTGGGTTTTCCAAATTTAATTTCTATTCTTGGCGTGACTCCACTTGTCACTGATGAAGGAGTGGACGTTGAGGAAGAAGACAGTCCCCATCGCATGTAGCAGCTCTTTCCAAAAACTCGCCTCTGTAGGGGGATGGAGCAGGGGAAACTGGAGGGAGCCAGGAGAGGCTGTGATTCTTTACTGTTTGAGAGATGAGAGAATCTAGAGCATGTCTGAATGCTGATGCTTTTTGGGACAATATAGAAAAGAGAAAGAGATTGGTGGGGTGGGGTCGGGTGGGGATAGGTGTACCTGGTGGAACAAGGAATATCTCTGAGGAGATGTGGATGGGTTGGCTTTTGAAAGAAAGGGAAACTCGGCCAGGCGTGGTGGCTCACGCCTGTAATCCCAGCACTTTGGGAGGCCGAGGCGAGTGGATCACAAGGTCAGGAGTTGGAGACCAGCCTGGCCAACAAAGTGAAACCCCGTCTCTACTAAAAATACAAAAAATTAGCCAGGCTTGGTGGCGGGTGCTGGTAATCACCACTACTCGGGAGGCAGAGACAGGAGGATCGCTTGAACTCAGGAGGCGGAGGTTGCAGTGAACCGAGATCACACCATTGCACTCCAGCCCGACAGTGCAAGGCTCCATTTCAAAAAAGAAAGAAAGGGAAACTTGAGGGCTTGTTTGTATTACTTCTGTGACATATGAGGCTATGGAGAACGAGGGGTGGATGGGAAGTAAGTATGTTGAAAGTTTAAGAAGAGCATAAAAGGCTTGAAAACAGGCATTTTAAAAAGTGAAAGAGCCAGTTCACTGGAAAAACAATATGATTGCTGGGCAGTGTTGACTATGAGTTTATAGTGATATTCTGCCTAGTTTTGTGATTCCCCCTCCCTACTCCCCAAGAAAATCTCAGATTTTCTGCAGCTACTCTGGAAAAGCAAGTGGTTGAGTTCAGAGTTTTTATTCTGATGATCTTGAGGTCATTGATGCCTCATCCTTACCCTGTATGGATGAGAGTAGACACATTCTCAAGGCTGACAAGGCTGCAGCTGAAGTGTATGCTCTGGGGCAGTCTGTTTCAGTGAAAGCAAGATGGCAGAGGCGTTGTCAGGAGGAAGGTCAAGTGCGGCCACACTGAATTAGGTTACTGTGTGGGACAATTTTTAAAGTTTTCTATTGTCTAAATTATTTTGGTGTCTTTAAAAAAATTAATCTATTTGAAAATGTCTAGCTTTCAGTTCTTTGGTTGTGGAAAAGTAAAACAACAAAAATTAAATTTTTCTTACAGTGAAACAAAGATATGATGTATAAAGTTCATAACTGGTAAAACAAGAAGATGCATATTTTTGATATACAAAAAGTGGGAATTATTACTCTTTCCATGTTTTATGTTCAAAATCCGTATTTCAGAGCATAATGTAATTGTGTTGACTAGTATTTCCTACTAATGTAATGTCTCTTCTTTCTTTTTAGGAAATAGTCTAGTAAGCTTAACCTTTCATTTATTTAGTCTTCATGGATTAATTGAGTATTTCCATTTAGATATGATGAAACTTCGCAGATTTTTAGGTAAGTGATTCTAACCCATTAACAGTAACAAGATTTACATTTATACAAGAACCTGTTTATAAGTTTTGTCTCAGTTATATCGGTTAGCTATTGCTCTATAATAAACCAGCCAAAATTAGTGACTTAAAACAACACACAGTTATTTAACTGTTGCATCTGTGGGCCTATTGAATGCTGCTTTTGGTCTGGGTGAGCTCATCTGTGCGCCTGCAGACAGCAGCAGGTGAGCCGTATGTTGGTTTTGTAGCGACCTCAGCTAGGATACCAGGGTGATACATCTCGGCTCTACATAGTCTTCTGTAAAATTTAAAAGAAGCAGAGGAGTTTGGCACCATAATAGATTTACATTAAAAACAAAAAGGAATTATTTATTTTACAGTTAGCAGAGCTTATTCAAACAGTAGTGCCAGGTTTCCAAGGGAGCTGATGTCCCCAGGCCTCTGGAGCCCTGGGCTCAGAATCGGCCCACCTTCACTTCCGCAGCAAGTGGCCACAGCAAATCAGACCAGGGATGCACTACACCTGTTGGTGCAAAGGCTGCAAAGTTGCAGAGCCATAGATATGGGGAATGGTGAATACTTGATTTCATTTTGCAGTGCTTCTTACACTGACCACAGATCGCTGACAAAGGCGACACAATTTCTGTACTTTTCTAAATTTTCGAAGGCTGCAGTTAGGTTTCTTCTTTTTCCGAGCCCTAAAATCTCTCTGACTGTAGACTTTAAAGATTATTTGGGACCAGGTGTGGTGGCTCACACCTGTAATCTCAGCACTTTGGGAGGCCGAGGCGGGTGGATGACTTGAGGCCACGAGTTGGAGACCAGCCTGGCCAACATGGCAAAAACCTCATCTCTACTAAAAATACAAAAACATTAGCCAGGCATGGTGGTGCACACCTGTAATCCCAGCTGCTCCGGAGACTGAGGCACAAGATAACAACCTAGTCTTCCTTCTTGTAATATCCAGCAGTCTCTCCTGGCTGGTTGTACCTGAGGAAGGAATTTACGATTCCTGGTAAAGTCTTTGTGCTTTAGGTGGATAGGGGAACTTCAGAGAAAGTACTCTTCTGCATTTGCTGCTCTGAGTTTGAAGTCCAAAGCAGCATATTTTGGGGTCTCATTTTCTGACCCTCATTGTGATATTTCATATAGTGCCCAGATCAAGAGATAGTTTAATTTGTAATTTATTTTTGGTTATATAAACTTTGCTTATATACAGCAAAAAAGATTACAACTTAATGAAGGCTCACATAATCATTAGCGTTTTGTTCCAATAAAATCTTTTAAAGTAAGGTGTTTACATTGGTTTTTTTTTTAAAGACATAATGCTATTGTACACTTAATAGACTATGGTGTAAACATAGCTTTTGTGTGCACTGGGAAACCCAAAATTTTGACTTGCTATATTGCAATATTCACTTTATTTTAGTGGTCTGGAACTTAACACTAAGTATCTCACTGGTATGCCTATACTTAATAGTGAGAGACCATCACATTGCTTTGATATCTTTTTAAAATCTTTCAATTTTAAGTAGAGAGAAATTACAAATTATTCAGGAAGTAATGTATTACTGTAAGAAAATGGTAAAACTGTAGAACTATAAAATAAGATATTGCTGGTAGGGACATTTAATATTTCATACATGCTGGGCACAGTGGCTCATGCCTGTAATCCCAGCACTTTGGGATGCTGAGGCAGGTGGATCACTTGAGGCCAGGAGTTCGAGACCATCCTGGCCAGCATGGTGGAACCCTGTCTCTACTAAAAATACAAAAATTAGTCGGGCGTGGAGGCGTGTGCCTGTAATCCCAGCTACTCGGGAGGCTGAGGCAGGAGAATTACTTGAACCCAGGAGGCAGAGGTTGTAGTGAGCCAAGATCATGCATCTGTACTCTAGCCTGGGCAACAGAATGAGACTCTGTTTCAAAAAAGAAATAATCATTCATATAACCATTTTTGCTAACTTGCAACTGCTTTGTCTAGGTAAACAGAAGCTTGTGTAACTGTACAGATATAATTTTGTAGTAAATTCTCAAGTTTATAATTAATATAATGTGAGTAGCCCCAGTAGCTATACTGGCAATTATAAACATGCATACTCCCACTTTGCACATTGTTCATATGAATACTTGGCTGTTTCTCCCCTCAGCCTGCTGCCACTAATTTGGAAGCCACTAGAACAGGTTTATGAGAGAATTAAGCCTTAAAGCCATAAGGAATCCACTGGCTACAATGGATTATTTTCTGTGCAATGTATCTGGAATGGCTTCGGCTCTATATTGTCCTTGGGAGAATTGAGAAAATAATAACTCAAGTGTTTTTTGTTTGTTTGTTTGAGACAGGGTTTCACTGTATTGCTGAGACTGGAATGCAGTGGCATGATCATGGCTCACTGCAACCTCAACTTCCCAAGCTCCAGCCAGCCTCCCACCTCATCCGGGCTGAGGCAGGAGAATCCCTTGAACCTGGGAGGTGGGGGTTGCAGTGAGCTGAGATTGCGCCACTGCACTCCAGCCTGGGCAACAGGACAAGACTACATCTCAAAAAAAAAAAAGCCTCCATACCAAGAATGTACAGCCAATGAAGAGCTCGACATATTAACTCAGACTTCAGACTTCTACTTAGAACTCTGGTTAAAAAAAAAAAAAAAAAAAAAAAAAACATTATTACATAGGGCTTTTGAGAAGCTTTTCCTTTGGAGAGTCTCGCTCTGTCACCTAGGCTTGAGTGCAGTGGTGTGATCATGGTTCACTGCAGCCTCAACCTCTTGGCTCATGTGATCCTCCCACCTCAGCCTCCTGGGTAGCTAGGAATATAGATGTGCATCACCACACCACGCTGCATTTTTATTTTTAGTACGGACAAGGTCTTGCTAATGGCCTAGGCTGGTCTCAAACTCCTGACCTCAAGCAATCCTCCAGCCTTGGCCTCCCAAAGTGCTGGAATTACGGGTGTGAGGCAGCGCACCTGGCCTTGAGAAACTTTTTAATGTGTAATTGTAAGTAGTATGCCTGAAGTACTGTACAGTAGTACCCCATTATCTCTGGTTTTGCTTTCGGTGGTTTCAGTTACCCGTGGTCAACTGTAGTCTGAAAATATTAAATGGAAAATTCCAGAAGTAAGCAATTCATAAGTTTTGAATTGCACACCATTCTGAGCAGCGTGATGACATCTCATTGCATCCTGATCCGTGTTGGTTATCAGATCAGCCGTGTTGGTATCACAGTGCTTGTGTTCGTCACCCTTATTTTACTTCATAATGGCCCCAAAGCACAAGAGTTGTGGCATATTGTTATAATCGTTCTATTTTATTTTAGTTATTGTTAATTTCTTACTGTGACTAACTTATAAATTACGCATTATCGTAGGTGTGTTCGTATAAGAAAAACACAGTATAAATAGGATTTGGTGCTGTCTGTGGTTTCAGGCATCCATTGGGGGTCTTGGAACATATCCCCCAAGAATATGAGGGGACTACTATACTAAAATATAAATTATAAAACACATACGGCTGGGCATGGTGGCTCACACCTGTAATCCCAGCACTTTGGTAGACCGAGGCGGGTGGATCACCTGAGGTCAGGAGCTCAAGACCAGCCTGGCCAACATGGTGAAACCTCATCGCGACAAAAATACAAAAATTAGCCGAGCATGATGGCAGGTGCCTGTAATGCCAGCTACTCGGGTGGCTGAGGCGGGAGAATCACTTGAACTCGGGAAGTAGATGTTGCACAGTTAGCTGAGATCATGCTTTTGCACTCCAGCCTGGGTGACAGAGCGAGACTCCATCTCAAAAATAAATAAATAACTACTTACAAAAATAGCTTATTAGGTGGGGCACAGTGGCTCACACCTGCAATGCTAGCACTTTGGGAGGCCAAGGCAGGTGGACTCCTTGAGCCCAGGGGTTTGAAACCAGCCCGAGCAACATGACAAGATCGTGTCTTTACAAACAAATACAAAAAATGAGCCAGGCATGGTGGCATGCACCTGTGGTTCCAACTACTTGGGAGGCTGAGGTGGGAGGATTACTTGAGCCCAGGAGGTCAGGGCTGCAGTGAGTCATGATCATGTCACTGCACTCCAACCTGGGCAACGAAGTGAGATCCTGTCTCAAAAAAAAACTGTTAACCAAGGGTATTGAAAAGGCTATTTGAGAGGATGGGACGGAAGCAAGTGCAGAATTCTGATGGTCTGTCGCACTCACTTGGCAATTGTGTTTCCCCACCACAGGTAGGCTTGCTTTCCTTTGAGACCACTGGATTTGTGTGTTATGCTGGTAGGGCCATCACGTACGTTGATGGCAGGGGGCACAACTCCACCCCGAAGCCTAGTCTGTTCTTCCATGATAGCATAGGGAGTCAAATTGATACTGATTCTTTTGGTATACATGTGAGTGTGAGGTGATTATCATCTGCCCGAATCAGCACGATTTTAACCGATAGCTACATGAAAAAAGTATGAGTGGGTAACTCATAATTATCACAATTTTTGCACTTGTATATGTTGCTCATATACAGTAAAATCGGGATCTCTTTCTTTGATGCAGTTATGATTCAAGAAGATTACCACAGTCAAAATCCTTACCATAACGCAGTCCACGCTGCGGATGTTACTCAGGCCATGCACTGTTACTTAAAGGAACCTAAGGTAAGAGGTTGACATTGATTTCAGGTGAAAATCATAAGAAAATTCCTTTTGATTTACTTTCACATACTTCTCCTGAAGTTACTGCCTTGACTGAAAATCACAGGCTTCCTTCACAAGAATGAGATCTAGCTAATCATGTTTCTGAATCTGGCTGTGTTTCGAAGTGCAACAGCTAGAGAATTGGATGGTTGTTGAGAGAGAGGCTGGAGAAGCCCAAGCAAGGGCTAGGTCACTTGAAACCTCGACTGCTGGCATTTACACTGAGCTCCACATGGGCTCCATGTGGGCAAGGACAGCCTTGGTCTGACTCAGTGAATGAATGGGGAGCTACAGAGAGGAAGCCAGAGACTTTAGAAAATTATCCTGGCTGTGGTGTGAAAATAAATCGTATCAAGACAAAAAGCCTGAACACCTGCCAGGAGTTACTTTGGTGTTTCATGGAAGAGATCAGAGTGGCCTTGATGAAGTAGAGACGTGGATAGTTTGCAAGTTCTCTTGGGAATTAGAATGAACAGGATGTGGTATGTGAATGCATTTGGGGAAAGAAACAGAAGTCAGTGAAGACTGGTTTGGGCAGTTGAGCAGAAGGTGGAAGTCTTATATGAGAGGAGGAATGTAGAGAGGAACAAGTTTTGGGGGTAAGGCTTGTAGAGACAATGAGCACCATTTTGGATTGATGGTGTTAAATGTATTTGACATCCAAATATAGAGGTCTAGTGGAGAGTTACATAAAAGAGTCTGAAGTATAGGAGATAAATCAGACTTCATGTATGGATTTGGGAATCATTGTCTGCAGATGTTAATGAAAGCCATGTTTGCCCCTGGACATTTCCTATCCCTGGCAGTTCTGCAATTATGTCTGCCTACCCCATCCCTGTTTCAAAACTGCTCTCTCCCTAGATCTTAGTTCTGGCTAAGGTGTTAGGCGGGAAACAGGATGACCAAACTGGCTTGTGCCTGTTGATGCCAACTTAAGAACATAGCTAATCTTCTGATTATTTAAGAGATAATAGAATATGTGAAAATGCCCCAGTTTTTTTTTTAGTATACGTATCATAACTTTTTAAAAAATCAGCTTTATTGTGGTAGAACTTATATGCAGTAATATAGTGCATACATTTTATGTGTACAGTTTTGACAAATGTATACTCCCAATCACCCAACTGCTTTTTTTTCTAAGAGACAGAGTTTCACAGTGTTGCCCAGGCTGGAGTGCAGTGGCGTGGTCATGGCGTACTACAGCCTCGACTTCCTGGGCTCAAGCTGGAGGCCAGCTAATTTTTTAAATTTTTGTAGAGATGGGGTCTCACTCTATTGCCCACCCCAATTTTTTAATTAAAGTTTTAAAAAACTCTGGGCCAAGACTGCATCCTCTGTTTGAGAATGTTGTGGGAGAGATTGATGAGTATTCACCATAAGTTCTCTGCAGCACACAGGAGGGTTAACCTGGTCAGTGAAGGCTTCTGCACTCCCATCTCCCTCTGGGCACACCCAACCCAAGCCAGGGGCAAGGAAATCTGGGTGATGCCAGGTGAGCAGGGCAGGGACACATGTGAACAAAAATTAATAAAAACATGATTTTGAACACTTTTTGCCTGTGGAGTTCTGATAATACTTAAACACTTTTCATCCTTAACATACTCAGCGAACACCACCCAAGGCTTCAATTAAGGATATAGATAAAATCACAAAGCCCTACAATGCAAGCATTTCCCTTGTCCCTTATCATAGTGAACATTTTTAAATGGAGTCACCCAGGGCTGGGCACGGTGACTCACGCCTGTAATTCTAGCACTTTGGGAAGCCGAGGCGGATGGCTTGCTTGAGCCCAGGAGTTTGAGACCAGCCGGTAAGACCTCATCTCTTTTATTCAAAAAAAGAAAGAAAAACAAACAAACAAAAAAAAAACAGAGGCACTCAAAGTTTTAAAAGTGAATTCTAAAAAATTTGAAGTAGGTCCAGGTGCGGTGGCTCATGCCTGTAATCCTGATATTTTGGGAGGCCAGGGCAAAAGGATTACTTGAAGCCAGGAGTTTGAGACCAACCTGGGCAATATAGCAAGACCCCATCTCTAAAAAAAGTAAAAAAAGTTAGATGGGCATGGTGGTATGTACCTGTGGTCCCAGCTACTTAGGAGGCTGACTCAGGAGGATCACTTGAGCCTGAGAGGTCCAGCAGAGAGTAGTGATAGTGCAACTGCACTGCAGCCTGGGTGATGCCCTATCTTTAGATAGATAAATAGGATGGATTAGATAGATGCCTGAAGATTGTATCTCTTACTCCTGAGCCTTTGCATAGCATCACATGTTTTACACTCTTTGAACATCTGCCACATGCCAGGCTCTATCCTGGTGCTAGGAATGTGGTGGTGAGCAGGGTAGGAATGATCCCTGTCTTCATGAAGTGTACATCCCAGTGGGGGAGGCAGTCATTAAATAGATAAATAGAATTTTGATCAAAATAATATGTTAGTGGCCTGGCATGATGGCTTACCCCTGTAATCCCAGCATTTTGGGATGCCGAGGGCAGGAGTTTGTGACCAGCCTGGCCAACATGGTGAAACCCCATCTCTACTAAAAATACAAAAATTAGCTGGGCGTGGTGGCGGGTACCTGTAATCCCAGCTACCTGGGAGGCTGAGGCATGAGAATCACTTGAACCTGGGAGGCAGAGGTTCCAGTGAGCCGAGATCATGCCACTGCATTCCAGTCTGGGTGACAGAGCAAAACTCAGTCTAAAATAATAATAATAATAATAATAATAATAAGCTAGAGAACGACCAATAATAATAATAATAAGCTAGAGAATGACCAGGTGGATGGCAAGAGTTTTACAACTTTAGATAAGGTGATCAGAAATCACTTAAGTGGACAGTACATAACTAAGGAGTCATCCATAAAAAAGTCCAGGTACAGAGGGAATAGTAAATAGAAAGACTTAAGTATATATATTTTGTGAGAAATTTGTTTTCAGTTTTTATACCTTATAATTTATATGGAAGAACTAATTCTTGGACTCTTGTCTATATGAAAAAAAAATATTTCAAGCCAAAGAAATTACTGGAAATTTTGGAGACAAACTCATCTCTCTCTATATGCATTGTCACTAAATGAGTGTTTATTTTTTATGTCCTCAAGGCTGAAGTTATGTGGATTATAAAGCATTTTGTTCAAGTTGAGTCCAAAGTCTCCTTGATTGATTGACACTGGTAACATTCATAGTTGTCAGCTGAGGAGATTGTGATTTTCCCTTTGTTTCCTATTTTAATGTTTAGTTTCATGTTTCTGTAATGAGTTTAGTTACTTTACTTAATAACTATACTTAAACTAAGTCTAGATAAGAATTACGCTTACACATCCCAGACATAAACCCACTGTTAACATTGAACCTTTAAACTTTGCTCTACTTGTCCCTGGCAGTTGACAAAAGAACCTGCCCCCCCACATCCCTCCCTGGCCCCTGCATCCTTCCCTTTGATATCAGCGAGACTGGTAATGGTTGAATTGCCTTTCTTGTGAATGTACACTTATTCATGCTCTGAGTAGATGCTAATTGCTAGTGACAAAAATATGAATAAGATAGGAATTTTGGCCCCCAGAATCTTACTTGTAAAACATGGGAACCTGACAGGGAAACCACAAGAATGTCAGGCCTCCAGGACAGGAATTTTTGTCTGTCCCCTAATATTTACCTGTCCCCTAAAACAGCACCGGCACATGGTAGGTGCTTCGTCAATATGAGCTGTTAATGAATGATATTGTATATGGGCTTTATCATTGGCTGGGTTTACTCTAACTGTTCTCTGTTTTTATGTTTTTGTTTTGTTCTGTTTTGTTTTTCAGATGGAGTCTTGCTCTGTCGCCCAGGCTGGAGTGCAGCGGCACGATCTCAGCTCACTGCAACCTCCGCCTCCTGGGTTCGAGCGATTCTCTTGTCTCAGCCTCCCAAGTAGCTGATAGGCGTGTGCCACCACGGCCAACTAATTTTTGTGTTTTTAGTAGAGATGGGGTTTCACCATGTTGGCCTGGCTGGTCTCGAACTCCTGACCTCAAGTGATCTGCCTGCCTCGGTCCTGCAAAGTGCTGGGATTACAGGCATGAGCCACTATGCCCAGCCTTCTTCTCTGTTTTTAGACCTCTAGAGCAGTGGCCCCCAACCTTTTTGGCACCAGGGACCAGTTTCGTGGAAGACATGTTTTCCTTGGATGGGGAGGGGGATGGTTTTGGGATGAAACTGTTCCACTTCAGATCATCAGGCATTAGATTCTTAAAAGAAGTGTGCTGGCTGGGCACAGTGGCTCACACCTGTAATCCCAGCACTTTGGGAGCCTGAGGCAGGCAGATCACGATCTGAGGTTGGGAGTTCGAGACCAGCCTGACCAACATGGGGAAACCCTGTCTGTACTAAAAATACAAAATTAGCCAGGCGTGGTGGCACATGCCTGTAATCCCAGCTACTTGGGAGGCTGAGGCAGGAGAATCGCTTGAACTCGGGAGGCGGAGGTTGCAGTGAGCCAAGATTGCGCTATTACTCTCCAGCCTGGGCAACAAGGGCAAAACTCCATCTCAAAAAAAAAAAAAAAAAAGAAGTGCGCAACCTAGATCCCTCATGTGCACAGTTTACAATAGGGTCTGTGCTCCTATGAGAATCTACTGCTTCCAAGGCAGACCTCAGGCAATAATGCTCACTGGCTGGCATCTCACCTCCTGCTCTGCACTGGTTCCTATCAGGTTCCTAACAGGCCACGAATCAGTACCGGTCCATGGCCTGGGGATTGAGGAGCCCTGCAAGGACCGCCTTGTCCTTTTGCCTTCTGTGTGTGGGAGGTTCATTTCTTTCAGTAATTTCTCAGGATGGACATAATGTGTCAAGAATCTGTCTTCACTAGGCAGGGCATGGCGGCTCACGCCTGTGATTCCAGCACTTTGGAAGGCCAAGGCAGGCGGATCACCTGAGGTTAGGAATTTGAGACCAGCATGGCCAACAAGGTGAAACCCTGTCTCTACCAAAAGTACAAAAAAAAAGAAAAAATTAGCTAGGCATGGTGGTAGGTGCCTGTAATCCCGGCTGCTCAGGAGCCTGAGTAAGAGAATTGATTGAACCTGGGAGGCAGAGGCTGCAGTGAGCCGAGATTGCACCACTGCACTCCAGCCTGGGCGACAGCAAGACTCTGTCTCAAAAAAATAGAATCTGTTTTCAGAGGTAGCATCATTAGGAAAAATAAAAATACAATATTGATTCAGAACATTTTATCTCACTACACTGCTCTCCTCCATAATAGTGCCACCTCTTCTTTACCATCAGCAAGCCACCAGTATCTCAAGTACCTTCTTTCTGGTATTTCTACTACATTTTTGATTTGCCAATTTAGCCAAAAAAAAAAAAAAGCTACCACCAACAAAACTTACTGTGATAACCATTACAATGGAAAATCATAAGGGCTGGCAGGCAATGAAAACAGTAAGTTTTTCACTGAACACAGCAAAACTCACCACTTAATACTTTTCTGTTTTATTGAAAAAGAACACTAATGATGGCTTTGCAGATACAAGTAAAATCTGACCTTCACATATGTTAAATAATTTGTAGTTTCTTTTCTGGACATTTCTTTGTTGTCAGCTCTTACCAGATACAATCACAGAATGGAAATAACATCTGTCTTTTAATCCACCTTAAAAAGTTAAGTTATTGAAGTCCTCGTCTTTGTTATAATACTGAAAATTTTCTTTCCGATGGAAGGTTTTTTTTTCTACAAGCAGAAATGTTACATTTTTATATCAAATATTTTTTGAATATGTGTGATTTGTTTTTCAAG
This sequence comes from Trachypithecus francoisi, assembly GCF_009764315.1. Lineage (NCBI taxonomy): Eukaryota > Metazoa > Chordata > Mammalia > Primates > Cercopithecidae > Trachypithecus > Trachypithecus francoisi. The sequence continues at coordinate 21,172,992 of NW_022681472.1, read as the reverse complement.
TTACTTTCTCTTCACAGAATTTTTGAGAATTCAGCTGCTTTTTTTCATGTTCCTATTTTTAATGGTTAACTCTTTAATATACCTGAGATTGTTTTGATGTCGTGTGCAGTCATACGTTCATTTTTCGAATCAGTGTAATTTGGGATTATTGTATTCTCCCAGGATGTCTATTCTTCTGCCAATAAGAATGTCACCCCTTTGCACACTGCCTGATAAATCACATGTTCATAAGACATAGACACCCATGCCGTTCATGTGTATGTCAAGGAGGGGAGATTGCTTTATATCCTGTGCATTCTGTTCATCTTCATTATTAAAGCAGTGCTTTAGAATGCTTTGTTTTTTCAGTACTTTTGTATATCCTAAAGAGGAAATAATTTTCTTCATCTTCTCCTATTCATTGACCTTCTCCATGTACTAATTATATGCGACACAAAAATAAATAATATGCATCTCTGCTTCCAGGTAGGTTATAGTTTTCCAGGAGATTCAAGCCCTCAGACAGTGATTTCTCTGACTGAGATGAACTTAACACAGGGAGTAGAAAAAGATGATTGATTCATTCTAGCAGAGAAAGAAAATAATAGAATTTGAATCTAAATTTATTTTTTATCTCATTTTTTAAATGTTCAGTTTTTATATTCATTGTATAATAACATATAAATGTTAGTTCATTGTAATAATCTATAAGTAAATATACTTAATATTAGTGGTGTACACTCCAAAGTTTTCACTGTTAGAGCACAGGATCATTACAGTTTAGTCAGCACCGTCCTAACGTAAACCTAAATAACACCGTGCTCTGATGAGTGGTATTGTGGCAGGCCATGAGGTGCTGTGGGAACACAAATCTGGCCAAGTTTGCCAGAAAATGAGAGGCGATTCCTGAAAAATAGGTGATATAGTCAAGGTCATCTTTTTGATCATTGAACATTTGTCAGCTAATCACAAACTTTTATTTATTGTGATTATTATATCGAGTAAGTTTGGTAATGATTATTAAGAATAAAGTTACAATTTCTGATGTACAAGATTGCTTTCCCTGACATGAATACATTGTGTCATTGTTATGAATGTATCCATCCGTTGAGGGAGGATTTTATCACAGACTTGACACAGACTTCCACTTAACATGATTACTCATTAGCCTCCTTAAACATCAGGACTACAGGAATAACCTTACATTTTAGATTACATTATTGAAATCCAATAACCAGTTTGTTGATAAACACCCTTAAAATATTAGGTCTTTTGTTCAGTAATGGCTGCAATAATAAAAATGTGCCAAACTGTATTTGTCATTTTAAAGCCATTATTTCTCAAAAAGAATGGTTTGTGCTTTAGCTGCCATTTTAATTAAGCTTGTTAAAAATGAAATGGCCTAAGGATGAGCTCTGTAAACTCCACGTGGGCAGGGCCACTGTTGTATCATGCCTTTGCCAGTGTGGTGATGAGGAGGCCAGTACCTGGCAGGTGTGCTTAGTGGACCTAATGAACAACCGCCTGAAGAATGACGTGAAGAGGGAGGAGATTGCCACCACTACCATTGGCTGCTAATTCAAAACTACTGTGATGGCATAGAGCTTATTTTAGATATATCTGTGATTCATTATTCTTTTGTCACACTTCAGCTTGCCAATTCTGTAACTCCTTGGGATATCTTGCTGAGCTTAATTGCAGCTGCCACTCATGATCTGGATCATCCAGGTGTTAATCAACCTTTCCTTATTAAAACTAACCATTACTTGGCAACTTTATACAAGGTTAGTGCAATTTTATCATCAAGACTTACTATTTTTGCATTCTAGAAAATGTTTCATATTTTGAAGAAATGAAAGTAATGAAAATAAATTCTCAGTGAATATTAGAATTTTAACCAGATTAATATTGCTAACAGCATTGTTAGTAATGATATGTCCAGAAAGAGACGTATCATTAAGTAACTCAGAAACGTCCTTTGTTGTAGAATACCTCAGTACTGGAAAATCACCACTGGAGATCTGCAGTGGGCTTATTGAGAGAATCAGGCTTATTCTCACATCTGCCATTAGAAAGCAGGTAGGTTGGATTAAGACAAATTTAATTTGTTATTGGTTATAGAAGTTAAGTGGGTAAAGTAATTTTATAAAGTTTTAAAAATTGTGATGTTCAGGTATTCTGCAGTTTTCAGTGTTTGTCAAATTATATACAATTTTAATAATTTAGACCTATCCTACTGTATAGTCAGTAACATTTTAATGGATAGTTATTTTTATAAAAGACTATTCCATGGATTTGAATACTATAAAATCACTCCAAATACACAATGGCTCAGGCATAGTATACTGCTTATTTACATAAATAGATATTACATATTTCCATACTCAGCTGAATAAAACCTTAAGGTCTAGGTATAAAGGTTAAGTGGATGGAATGTAAACATTCTATTATATTAAATAGATTTATTAAAATCTGTTCCCAGAAGTTTTCAAAACTGACAAGAAAGTAAAGACGGTGCCTTAATATCCTCAATAGCATAATCCTGGAGTCACACTTCTGGAGCTATAGGATACAATAATGAATGAAAAAAACCCTAATATTTTAGAAAAAAAAATAAGTGGGCTATTTTAGAACCTAATAAAGAGCATTAATGTGAATAACACGATGGTGATGGTTTATAAAATCTCACATCATTGCCGTAGTGTGGTCCACACACAAGCTTTTTAGTAATGTTACACTGAGGGAAAATGCAAGTCACGAAACCATGAAAGTGGATCAAAGCCATCCACGTCAAGAAAAGTGGTGAGGCATAAAAATATGTTTGAGTATTAAAATTTAAGTTCCACCTGCTGTTCAATGGTTTCCCTTTCATAATTTAAAACAAACAACTTTATAAAAAAACTAAGTATTTTATGTAATGACCATGAGAAAAAAGTTGGACTTTATTTTTTATTTTTTTAAATCTTTATTCACAGATACCATTTGGAGTATGATAATACTTCTGGTACATAAAATCATTTTTTGCTGTAGTACAAATACGAAAATTGCTTAAACACACTGTATATGTAAATATGATCTTAAAATTAAGACAGATTAAAATGTTTGCTTCATTATTCCCTTTTTAAAAATCATGTTTTTCATTTGATGATTAACCCTGTTGAGTTCTCAGATTTAATAAAAATGGAAATAAGGAATACTACCTAATAGCATTATTTAATGTTTTCTTCATTTAGAGTTTGCTTTATTTAACATTCAATATTGTGAGTCTTTGTATCTATTTGACAGCTCTTTACTGATCATTATACAGAGATAGTGTTTGCTATGGCCCATTAAAACAAAAGGCAAGAATTTTTTTTAAAGTGTATTTATCTTAAGTGACCTGAGGCAGTTTTATAAATGATGTATGTATTTGCTGTTTGTATTAACATGTTACCTTTTTCCTTCCAGAAAAATTGGATATTCATTTACAGATAACTGATTGGTTCTTGAGTTTAACCTTGAAAACACAGTTGACTCTGAACTTTATTAAGTTGCTCAGGGGAATTGCAACAGGCATCTTAGTCAAAATGTCTGTAGGAGTCAGCTGTTGAATGGGTCATTATTCTTTCTATTTGAATCTTCCTTCTGCCTTCAGATCTCAGGCACTAAAAAGGAAACCAAAGTTGTGTAATTACCCTTAGCACAAGAGTTTTCCAGCAAAGAATCCCAGCAAGGAACTTTCTCAAACAACATACCAATGTTATATTGATTTTTGTTTTTTAAGCAAATAATACCACCTTGACTGGCAAAATAAAGGCTCTCCTTTTGGAATGTTTGCATATTGGTATTTTCCTACAAACTCTCTTGGTTTTGGTTTTGATTATTTTCATAGCTTTTTTTGAAGCATTCCATAAAACTCATTTTTTTGTGTGATAAATTTTAAATTGAATGATAGTTGGATATTTTAGGGTACTATAAAGCCTTCCGATTAAGAAAAAAAAATCAAGAAGTAAACATTTAATTGAAAGTCTTATATTTTCTCTTTGTATTTCTCTAATTCCAGGCAACAAATGGAGACACAGATAGGTGCTCTGATACTAGCCACAGACATCAGTCGCCAGAATGAGTATCTGTCTTTGTTTAGGTCACATTTGGATAGAGGTGATTTATGCCTAGAAGACACCAGACATAGACATTTGGTTTTACAGGTAAAATGGGGCTTGGAAACATCCTATTTCTAGGATAAATTAGGTGACTGTCAAACTAAAAAATGAAATATTCTAGTGTAGTTTTTCAGAGTGGTTAAATCTTGAGGGCAAGCTAAGGAATTTCCTTCAATTAGCACACCCTCCTTCCAGAAGGAGATCACTGGTGAATCTGCTACCTAGGAAGGCACCATCGGTTATGTGTTTTTCATACTCAAGATTTCTGATGAAGACAGTTTTTACAAGATTAGGGTACCAATTAAGAAATAGCATTTTATTCTCATAAATTCTTACATCTAAAAATAGGAGAATTATATTTCTGGCTTATTTATTTATATTTATGGTTAATCCAGTCCTTGCACTTGGTTCTTTGGTATTATTGTCAAGTGTGTATATATCTTAAAGCAATATTAATGTTTTGTTTGCTAGATGGCTTTGAAATGTGCTGATATTTGTAACCCATGTCGGACCTGGGAATTAAGCAAGCAGTGGAGTGAAAAAGTAACGGAGGAATTCTTCCATCAAGGCACGTTACAGTATTGAGCGATAATTAATCTATTCAATTCATTTTTTTAACATCATAAGAATAAAATAACTCAGTATTTATACGGGTCTAACAGTAGAGTCTTGATATTTTTAGTAACAATTCACAATAGATATACATATAATCAGTACTCTACAAATTGAGTACCTGTTTTGAAATTTAGAAGTCCTCTTTTGGAATGATCAGATGTATTTATGCATTTATGAGTGTAGATAGGTTAGGGTTGGAATTTTGCTGTACAGAAAGGCTTCCCTGAACTTGCTTTACCCTTGTCATGTGTGGAGGGCCATATGAACATGAAAAACTTGTGTGTGTGTAATTTAAAGCCCAGATCCAGGAATCTTTATTTCATGAACCTTCCTTTCAGGTTGTATATTAATGTGTTATAAATTACAGTCTTGGGATGACATCTAGTGAAAGTTTTCTACCTCTTGCATTTAAATAAAAATATCAGCTTGGCAATCTCTTCTATGTGTGAATAACTTAAAAGTTTAAAAAGAACTAATTGTGAAGCTGTCCTCTCATGAGGATTAAGTGTGTTTTTCCTAAGAAATGCACAGGTATGTTGAAGCCTTATGTATTTAACCAGTAGATATTCTTCATATTAATACTCCTCTTTTTTCCATTTATAGGAGATATAGAAAAAAAGTATCATTTGAGTGTGAGTCCACTTTGCGATCGTCACACTGAATCTATTGCCAACATCCAGATTGGTAACTATATATATTTAGATATAGCTGGTTAGAAAAATGCCACTGTTTTTATCAAGAAGGGAAATATATTTGAAATATAAAATATTAAAATTATGCTCATTTCTATTTTTTAAAATAATTTAAGAAATTTTACCCTTGTTTTCCCTTGTTACGACTTTTCTAATTCTCATTTAATTTTGGATGTAAAAAGCATATTTTTGCAGAACAGGCAGCAGCAATAACTTGTTTCTGTTCTTATGTAAATAAGAATCCATTATTTGCCCATGTGGAAGCTTATTTTGCATCATTTAGGACTGCCATTTAAAAATGGATAGGTAAACAAAGAAATGACAAAAGTAAGATAAATAACAATGGATAGGTGACCCACTGAGCCTGATCATAATATGAAGACCAGCTTCTGCCACTGCCTTTCCGGACTCTTACCACTTGCCTGTTGATTAAATCTAACTCTTCAACATCCTAGACAGCCCCTTATAATCTAGCTTCAAATGCTCTGCAGCCATCTTGACTCAGCTTTCCTCTCACTTGCCTGCAGCATCTCGGGACGCTTCTGTGTTTCCCAAGTCCACGCTGTTCTTTCACTCTTTGTGCCTCGCCAGTGCTTTCCATGTGCCTCATAGAGTTATTTTTCTTGAAGACCCAGCTCAAATGTCACCTTCTCCAGAAGCTGCTCTCCACTTGCTTTAGGCGGAGTCAGTCACTTTTCTTCCAGATTCCAAAGTGCCTGATCCACTTGGTTGTGTATTCCTGGAGCCTAGCGCCACACCGGAAGCAGGAGGCCCTTGAGAACTATGTGTTGAGTGAACTACTAACTGTAATATTACAGAAAGCATAATGAAAGTGTCCTGTGACTGAAGTATGTGTAGCTTGTTGCAGAAGTTCACAGGAAGGTTGACTAGGATTGAGTGTGTTGGGCTTTGGGTATAAAGGAAGGGGATTCTGTGGGGACAGTAGCTCAACAAGGAATAGAGAGAGGAGCGTGATTTGGGTAGCTGGTGTTAAATAGGGCCTTTGAGAATCAGACTGAACACAGTGAAATATGTGCCCAAAGTTCAGAAAGATGAGGTTTCCAGAAACTCAGAAGGTAACACAGTATGTGCTACATTGTGATTGCAATGGATGCTGGTGGAAGAAAAGTGCGTAGTAGCCAATTTGACTGCAGAGTGACAGGTAGAGAAGGGAAGAGCATGTAGAAGTGTGGCCCAGACATTAGGAGTGTGAGGGATGCCGAGTCTCCCAGAGAGCTCAGACTGGCCAGGAATGCTGAGGGTAGCAGATGCTTTTCTTTTGGGAGGATAGTGAAACAATTTAGAACCAGATATGCTTTGTCTTGATTCTAAAGTAGAATAATCTTCAAATGCAAAAGAATACATTAGAAATGGACAAAAGTAATCCCAGCACTTTGGGAGGCCGAGGCGAGCTGATCACTTGAGGTCAGGAGTTCGAGACCAGCCTGGTCAAGATAGTGAAACCCCCACCTCTACTAAAAATACAAAAATTAGCTGGGCGTGATGGCCACTCGGGAGGCTGAGGTAGGAGAATCGCTTGAACCTGGGAGGCAGAGGTTGCAGTGAGCTGGTATTGTGCCACTGCATTCCAGCCTGGGCAACAGAATGAAACTCCATCACTCCATCTCAAAAATAAATAAATAAGTAAAATGGACAAAAGAGAATTGAATCGAAGACAGGCGAATGGGTAGTCAACTCAGTTACTTTTAATATTAAATGTATTTTTATCTGAGTAAACTACTCCCTTGTTTAATGGGAGAACTTGCAAATGAGATTTAAAACATTGCAATTTTTATAAGGTAACAACGAGATCCCTTTGACTGTTCATCTCAAGCTATTGATCTTGTCAGTGTTGTACAGATCTAGAATGGGTTGTCAGGGATAAGGTCACTGATCTGATATCTGCTGACTACACACAACAACCCTAGGGGACAGGCGCTTTGAGCATCCTTATTTTCAGATGGTTTGCCCACTTCGTGCAGTTAACAGGTGTTGGTGTTGGCCTTCAAATCCAGGTCTTTCTGACATCAAATCCAATCCCAGCCTCTTAGCAACTCACCAGGCAGTGATTACTACTCCCCAGCATAGGGGCGGTATGTGCAAGTCATGTTGAACTAATACAGTTTCCTTCTTTGATAGGAATACTAATTTTGTTGAACAAGAAAATATCATGTACTGGATAAGAGTAAGGCATTTGACAAGGCGTCCTGTGAAATCTGTGAAGATAAAGTAGAGGCTTGTGGGGCCAGTACAATTAAATGGATTCACAAATGGTTGAACAGCTGTGTTCGAGGTACTAATTAATAGAGAGTCCTGCCCTCTGAGAGAGAGGCTGTGTCCATGGCTCTGGCCTGTTCATTTTTATCAGGTATTTAAGACCTAAAAGAAATTTTAGGTTAACATAGAGCCAGAAGTGATAGCTAATTTGTTGGCTGTTGGAGGTAAGATCCCAAGGATCTCAACCAGTTGGAACAGTGAGAGGGATGAAATAAGGTGAATGGTGTGAACCCTATAATAATAAGGGCCTGCATGTGGGTACACAACTCGTGGCTCATGACTTTATGGCACGTAGGAAAGACAGGGCTTTGGGTGGCTGGCTCAACATGACACTGTAGTGTGAGGATGGCTGCCAGAAAGCCGCTGTGTGCTTTGACTGTAATAACACTTTTCTATGTTTGCTATCTCTTTCTCCTTACCAGAACATAAGCTCCTTGAGGGCAGGGATCTTGTCTGTCTTATTCACTGCTGTATACCCAGGCACAGTGCCAGGGACATAGTAGGTTCTCAGTAAATATGTGTGAAGGGAATAGATCAATGAAAGAAAGCCTTATTGCACATATTGTACATAATATTTCAGATACCATAATTATATACACTTAAAAATTCAGCCATCAGACCATATATAACTTTCCTGATTAAAAGTAGTGGATGCTAGTTGCTTTAATTCTGGTGAGATTCTTATGTTGGATAAATGGAACCTATGTTGTCTGTGTTCCACATGGTCTTTTGCTGCAACGAGTCTTGGATATGAAGACAATTTTAAAGCAGTGATAGAATCTGAACGTATATTTTCCCCATTCTTAACAGATCAAAATGTGAGAAAGATGTTATTTGTTCCCGATATATAATATGATTTGATTGATAGCTATTTTCTAGAGGGCTTCTTTTAACCCTGTGTAAGATACTACTTAGTAGTAAGTCAGATCTAATGTGCAGTGGAGTGCTGTATAACCTAAAGACGCAAACAATCCTGAAATCACTCATTTTCCTTTTCTGACTGTGAATTAAGGGAGATTATATGAATTGTTTATCAAATAGGTCTCTGGTACACAGTTGGTGTTCACCTTAATTATTTTTTTTCACTAACCCCACCTGTTATTTTCAGACTGACTCTTATCATAAGTTTTGGCTTTATAAATTCTGAGTTAAAAAAAATGACCAATTGTAATCATGACCAGGCATGAAGATTCCATCCCTGAGGGGTAAAGCAGTAGACTACTGCCAGCTCCACTTCAGTTCAGGCCACATCACCCTCAGTCCTGAAGGAGACCCCTTCTTAGCCTCCAGTTGTTGCCCTGCAACTCTGCCTCAAATTGGGTTATGCCCGGGTATCCTCAGAGTTGATATGGCCAGTGTACGTTTGCTTAAGTAGAAGAATGTAGTTGTGCCACTGAGAAGGATAACCGGAAAAGATTGGATATGTTTGTCAGTTCACTTTTACTTAAATTTCCATTGAGTTACTTAAGAAATCAGTTCTTCAAAGCAGATATGTGCATTTATAGACTCTGTCACCTACACACACACAGGAATCTTTTTTTTTTTTTTTGAGATGGAGTCTCGCTGTGTTGCCCAGGCTGGAGCGCAGTGGCGCGATCTCCACTCACTGCAAGCTCCGCCTCCCAGATTCACGCCATTCTCCTGCCTCAGCCTCCCATGTAGCTGGGACTATAGGTGCCCGCCACTGCGCCCGGCTAATTTTTGTATTTTTAGTAGAGATGGAGTTTCACCGTTTTAGCCAGGATGGTCTCGATCTCCTGACCTCGTGATTCGCCCGTCTCAGCCTCCCGAAGTGCTGGGATTACAGGCGTGAGCCACCGCACCCAGCCAAGAAATCAGTTCTTCAAAGCAGATATGTACATTTATAGACTCTGTCACCTACACACACACACAGGAATCTTTTGAAAAAGATCTAGGTAATACTGGAGTAGGACGTAGGAAGGTTAACACTGTATAGATGATGTTTTAAAGATAGAGTTTCAGCATATATGTTAATAACTTTTTCTTCTATTTATTTTCTCAAGGTTTTATGACTTACCTAGTGGAGCCTTTATTTACAGAATGGGCCAGGTTTTCCAATACAAGGCTATCCCAGACAATGCTTGGACATGTGGGGCTGAATAAAGCCAGCTGGAAGGGACTGCAGAGAGAACAGTCCAGCAGTGAGGACACTGATGCTGCATTTGAGTTGAACTCACAGTTATTACCTCAGGAAAATCGGTTATCATAACCCCCAGAACCAGTGGGACAAACTGCCTCCTGGAGGTTTTCAGAAATGTGAAATGGGGTCTTGAGGTGAGAGAACTTACTCTTGACTGCCAGGGTTTCCAAGTGAGTGATGCCAGCCAGCATTATTTATTTCCAAGATTTCCTCTGTTGGATCATTTGAACCCACTTGTTAATTGTAAGACCTGAACATACAGCAATATGAATTTGGCTTTCATGTGGAACCTTGAATATGCAAAGCCCAGCAGGAGAGAATCCGAAAGGAGTAACAAAGGAAGTTTTGATATGTGCCACGACTTTTTCAAAGCGTCTAATCTTCAAAACGTGAAAGTTGAATTGTTCAGCAACAATCTCTTGGAATTTAACCAGTCTGATGCAACAATGTGTATCTTGTACCTTCCACTAAGTTCTCTCTGAGAAAATGGAAATGTGAAGTGCCCAGCCTCTGCTGCCTCTGGCAAGACAATGTTTACAAATCAACTCTGAAAATATTGGTTCTAAATTGCCTTGGAGCATGATTGTGAAGGAACCACTCAAACAAATTTAAAGATCAAACTTTAGACTGCAGCTCTTTCCCCCTGGTTTGCCTTTTTTCTTCTTTGGATGCCACCAAAGCCTCCCATTTGCTATAGTTTTATTTCGTGCACTGGAAACTGAGATTTATCATAGAGTACCGCCAAGCTTTCACTCCAGTGCTGTTTGGCAATGCAATTTTTTTTTAACAATTAGTTTTTAATTTGGGGTGGGAGGGAAGAACACCAATGTCCTAGCTGTATTATGATTCTGCAGTGAAGACATTGCATGTTGTTTTCACTACTGTACACTTGACCTGCACATGCGAGAAAAAGGTGGAATGTTTAAAACACCATAATCAGCTCAGGGTATTTGCCAATCTGAAATAAAAGTGGGATGGGGAAGTGTGTCCTTCAGATCAAGGGTACTAAAGTCCCTTTCGCTGCAGTGAGTGAGAGGTATGTTGTGTGTGAATGTATGGATGTGTGTTTGCGTGCATGTTTGTGCATGTGTGACTGTGCATGTTATGTTTCTCCATGTGGGAAGAGATTTGAAATGTAAGCTTTTATTTATTATTTTAGAATGTGACATAATGAGCAGCCACACTTGGGGGAGGGGAAGGTTGGTAGGTAAGCTGTAACAGATTGCTCCAGTTGCCTTAAACTATGCACATAGCTAAGTGACCAAACTTCTTGTTTTGATTTGAAAAAAGTGCATTGTTTTCTTGTCCCTCCCTTTGATGAAACGTTACCCTTTGACGGGCCTTTTGATGTGAACAGATGTTTTCTAGGACAAACTATAAGGACTAATTTTAAACTTCAAACATTCCACTTTTGTAATTTGTTTTAAATTGTTTTATGTATAGTAAGCACAACTGTAATCTAGTTTTAAGAGAAACCGGTGCTTTCTTTTAGTTCATTTGTATTTCCCTTGTTACTGTAAAAGACTGTTTATTAATTGTTTACAGTTTGTTGCAACAGCCATTTTCTTGGGAGAAAGCTTGAGTGTAAAGCCATTTGTAAAAGGCTTTGCCATACTCATTTTAATATGTGCCTGTTGCTGTTAACTTTTGATGAATAAAAACCTATCTTTTCATATTTTTATCTTTGATATTTACCTTTTAACTCAATCCTTTGGAAAACACAATGCTAAATTACAAGGAAATCAAAGGTAGCTTCTTGGCTCTTGCATTCATCCCTCAGATGTTTACTCAGTCCGAGCTTATCTACTAATGTCTCACCTTGCAAGTGAGTAAGCCGAAGCCTAGTTAGGGCTGTTCGGCGTCCTGACTAACATAGGGGAGAGGTCAGCTTTGAGCCAGGCCTTTTGTTCCCACAGTGGTGAACTGCCTAAGACATCAGCAACTCTTTCAAGTACTAAAATACTAGTTGTATTTATTTCTATCAATCATTGGCCTTTTTAAAGTGATAAGAAAAGGCCACTCCATTCTACTTGATTGATACCAATGTAAAAAAGGTACCACTGTGCCATTCCTGTATCTTCCCAGGTCCAATTCATTAGAAGGGATATGGTGCAAACTTCTAAGTCAAACACATTAACATATTATTTGTACAGAAGAGTGTTGATGTCCAATAGAAACAGAATGCAAGCCACATAATTTTCAGTTTTCTAGTAGCCACATTTAGAAAACATGGAATTTTAGTAATATCTATTCCAATATATCCAAAATATTGTATCATTTTAAAATGTCAATATAAAAACCAATGAGATGTTTTATATTCTTTTGGGGGGTACTAAGTCTTTGAAATCCAGTGTATATTGTGTACTTAACAGCACATCTCAATTTGGACTAGTCATATCTCAGGCACCCAATATCCACATGTGGCTAGTGGCTACCATATTGGACAGTGTGGGTATAGAGTCCTGAGGGTAGTAGAGGAATGTGGTCAGCTGGTCACTTTCGCGAGATGGCCATACCTTGGCCAATATTTAATGTGTACAGAAAGTCTGATAAACTCATAGATCCTTAAAAACTCAGGCGCAGTGTTTCAGTACATAGAGAGTGGAACTATCATGGCAAACCCACATTAACCAAGCTCACAGTAACTATTTTTTTAAAACACTATCAGTATTTTAATTTACAATGAGAAATGTAATTATCAATTATTCTCTCCCTTTAGGCAAATCTTCCTGGGAAGCCAAATTATGATCAGCTGGTGAGCGTGGATTCTGAGCAAGGGAAGCAAGTTGCCTCGTGCACCCATGTCCCTCTGGGGATGTATCTTCTGTGATATTCATGTTTGTGGACCAGGGTACCAGCTTCCCCTGGAAGGTGCTAGAGATTCTCTGCCAGTAGTTGCTTCTCCACATCAGCTTCTGATTGGCACCTCCATTAGATAACGTCATTACCTCAAGCCTTGTTTCAGTTGAGCTCACCTGGGCGCCATTCTGCCTGTATACATCATTGCTTCTGCTCTGATCCACTGTTTGTGTTATAGTTTGAAACTCAAAAGATCATCCTATTTCCACATTCTCAGGGCGACTGCGGGTGTGGCTCCCATTTCCTGCCTATGCATATAATAAACCCATTGAAAAGTTGTTTTGTTATGTATATTTGGGGATCACCTTCTATAGCCCTACTTTTTTTTTTTTTTGAGACAGGGTCTCGTTAAGTAGGCTGGAGTGCAGTGGCATGATCACTGCAGCCTCCACCTCCTGGGCTTAAGTGATCCTCCCACTCAGCCTCCTCAGTGCCACCACACCGCCCAGCTAATTTTTTAAAAACATGTTTGTGGCCAGGCATGGTAGCTCACACCTGTAATCCCAGCACTTTGGGAGGCTGAGGCAGGTGGATCACCTGAGGCCAGGAGTTCGAGACCAGCCTGGCCAACATGGTGAAACCCCGTCTCTACTAAAAATACAAAAATTAGCTGAGCGTGGTGGTGCATGCCTGTAATCCCAGCAACTCGGGAGGCTGAGGCAGGAGAATCGCTTGAACCCAGGTGGCGGGGGTTGCAGGGAGCAGAGATTGTGCTACTGCACTCCAGCCTGGGCAATAGAGCAAGACTCCGTCTGAAAAAAAAAAAAAAAAGAAAAAACCTTGCAGAGACAAGGTCTCACTTTGTTGGCTTGGCTGGTCTTGAACTCTTTGGCTCAAGCAGTCCTGCCACCGTGGCCTCCCAAAGTGCTGGGATTACAGGTGTGAGAAACTGCATCAGGCCTATAGCTCTGCTGCTTAAATAGGACCTATATTACTGGAATATTGATTTCTTTTCTAGAAAAATTTTAGGAAACAGTTAAATATTTAAAAGATTACTTTTTTAAAAAGCAAGTAAATATTACAGAACAGAATGCAAAATTTATTTTACATGGGAGACTAAAAATGTTCACACACATGGCCACCCTTTGGGCCTCCTGGCTCAACATTTCAGGGACTGAGGGAGTCTCTGCTCTAGGAGTAAAAGGTCCTTGGAGAGAAAATTTTAAAAGTCCTAACTTCAAAAAAGAAAAACAAATTGGTTCCTGGTCAATATTTTTACTCAATGTAAATGTGATGGTTTGTAATGATACTCTTTGTATAAAAGTAAAAATCATATTTTATGTCCTTTGCAAACAAATATATTTGTACCTGAGGTACAGATTAGAGGTGCTAGTAATTCCTTGAAGACTCTGAAAATGATCTCTTTTTCCAAAATGGTTTTTTGGTTTTTATTAAACTTTCTATTTTCTTAAAACTTTCACATCAGGTATTTCCAATGTTTTCAAGCATGTATAAATATTTTAATGTATAAATGTTGTTTAAAATCCCCTCAGTCAGTATCTCCTGAGAAAATACACAGTGACTAATAGCTAATAGGAATTCAGTATTGCTTTCAAAGGAATGTGCATATTATTCACTGTAGCATTGGCATACAGTTGAAACACGGAGTAATATAGATCTGTGCAAGACTTAGCAGCTGTTCCTTGCTAATGACTTGTGTCATCTGGAAGGCCCCCAAGAGCCCATGGTCTACAGGTGGAATGACCACCAGTTGGGAGTGAGCTGATGGAGAGCACCCAGCAGGTCTCCTCCATCTTCCTGGCTCCTGTGCTCAGCATGGGCTGGTGTACATTGGGCCATTAAAAAACGTTTGTTGAACAAATTAATTTGGAATTAATGTGTTCCCTTTTTAGCTATCAATTTATTACTAGGAGATTATATTGAAACCCTTCTGTCTATACTGGAGTCATGCGGTAAGCAGTATCCAAGTTTCTGTTGTGTGCAGAAGATAGCACTAGATATAATAAAGGGGGTATTTATTAAAAACTACAAACCTTGTTTTCTGTTCTCAACCTGTCTGGGTGACAGAATAATATGTGCAACATGTTATATAATATGGCGGATTTCTGTATGATGCAATATAAGTAGTGTTGGGTTGTTTGGGAGAATGTAGGGTTTTGTTCAGGTAATGATAAAAATGACACCATATCTAGTAATTCTTGTATTTATAAAATTGTTGGCTGGGTGTGGTGGCTCACGTCCATAATCCCAGCTCTTTGGGAGTTCGAAGCAGACGGATCCGACATTAGGAGTTCGAGACCAATCTGGCCAACATGGCGAAACCCCATCTCTACTAAAAAAAAAGTACAAAAATTAGCCGGGCATGGTGGTGGGTGCCTGTAATCCCAGCTACTGGAGAGGCAGAAGCAGGAGAATCTCTTGAACCCAAGAGGCAGAGGTTACAATGAGCTGAGATTGCACCACTGCACTCCAGCCTGGGCAACAGAATAAGACTTCATTTCAAAAATAGTTAACATCTATAACCGATAAAAGTTACTTAGCCTTCAAATTTGATTCTAAAATAGTTTTAAATGTTCAATATGCTACTTTAGGTAAAATACTTTCATCAATTACATATTTTAGTCTCATACCTACACATTCTATGTTGTCCTGAAACCCAGCTTAAAGTCTAACAGAATGGTGGGGAAGAGAGAAACACGTTTTTTTTTGTTTTTGTTTTTGTTTTGTGTATGTGTGTATGTGTGTGTGTGAGATGGACTCTTACTCTGTTGCCCAGGCTAGAGTGGAGTGGCGTGATCTTGGCTCACTGCAACCTCCACCTTCCGGGTTCAAGCAATTCTCCTGTCTCAGCCTCCCGAGTAGCTGGGATTACAGGTGTGCCCCACCACGCCCAGCTAATTTTTGTATTTTTAGTAGAGACGGGGTTTCACCATGTTGGCCAGGCTGGTCTTGAACTCCTGACCTCAGGTGATCCACCTGCCTCATCCTCCCAAAAAGTGCTGGGATTACAGGCGTGAGCCACCGCACCCGGCCACTCCTCTTAATGTTAGATTTCTTGTTGGCTATAATTTAAAATTGAAGCACAGTGATGTAATTGGTTTACTGAAGCTTTCCACTGGTCCCATCAATAAGTCTTTGCTTAGACATTCCATCTTGTATTACAACACCTGTCTTTAAGCTGTACATTTATTTACATGACATTTCTGAACACAGATTTGAAGTATTTCTTTATTGTTGAGCCATGTCCTGTAAAGAAACAGGAGACTGTAATGATTTCCCAAGTTCCCTTAACTTAGTTGAAATTAGTAAAAGTTACAGATCTAAAGATGAACCTTTTTTTTTTTTTTTTTTTTTTTTTTTTTTGAGGCGGAGTCTCGCTCTGTCGCCCGGACTGGAGTGCAGTGGCCAGATCTCAGCTCACTGCAAGCTCCGCCTCCCGGGTTTATGCCATTCTCCTGCCTCAGCCTCCTGAGTAGCTGGGACTACAGGCGCCCGCCACCTCGCCCGGCTCGTTTTTTTTGTATTTTTAGTAGAGATGGGGTTTCACCGTGTTAGGCAGGATGGTCTCGATCTCCTGACCTCGTGATCCGCCCATCTCGGCCTCCCAAAGTGCTGGGATTACAGGCTTGAGCCACCGCGCCCGGCCTAGATGAACCTTTTGAAGGAAATATTAGAAAGGATAGTGCTTGCCTTGGTCCACTCAGGCTGTTAGAACAAAGAACCAGAAACTGGGTGACTTATAAACAACAGTTATTTCTCACAGTTCTTGAGGCTGGAAATCTGAGATCAGGTGCTGGAATGGTCAGTTCTGGTAAGCACTGTCTTTACAGCTTGTCAGACCGAGGTTTCGGTCCTTAGGCAGGTTACCTAATCTTCTGAGTGGCTCCCTAACCTATAAACTGTTCCTTAAAGTAAAATTAACTATTGACATATGGTAAGTGCTAAATCAGGTCACTATGGCTATTCTTAGTTCATTTCTTGATAATTTCTACTTGTATAAACGCATGGATACAATTGTACCTCATGATATCTTTATTTGAGCTCCTGGCACTGATTCACTGTAGAGGCTTCCTACTCAAATTCATGAGGGAGAACCTGATTGGAACAGCTCATCAAGGCTGTGTCCTGGGTTACAGAGCAGTCTCTGCATTACCAGGCGTGCCCCTTGCAGAAGGGAAGGCAGGGGTTGGGGGGATCTGGACAGCCCAGCCCTCACGATAAGTACCTTACGCACTTCTCTCCCCTTGTACTCACGCTAGTATTTCAGAATGATTTCCAACCATGCTCTAGTTGTATCCTTTTTCACCCTTAAAATACCTAGTTTCCACAACACAGTACCTGGGGAATACACCTTCTTTCACCTTTCGATAAAAAGCGTATCTGGCTAACGAAGGGGGTGGTCGTTAGGCAACATTAACAGAATGTTTTTATACCTTTGGTTAAAATCTTGTTATGAAGAGTCTGGCCTTTCTCCCCAAATTAAGGCTTATCCAGTTGGGTTATGAAGGACTGCCCTGAGATAACCATTTGGTATGAACAGGAGGCACTGTTTGAGCTGCCTTAACGTTTACCCTCCTGAAAATGTCTAAAAGACACTTGTGTTCTACTCTGCCCTTAACAAAGGAGCCGAGCCCTCTGTGACCTTAACAAGGGGCTGGAGGATGTATCAGAGAAGTTCCAGCTTTAGGAACATTAAGGTTTCTAGACCACGTGAACTGGACTAAGGATAACAGTCTTGGGGGGAAGTGTGCAAAAGTTCTAGATCCTTACTTGGTTATGCTACTTTTATTATCCCATCCTTAAAGGATCGCTTTAAGGATCAAGACCAAGGAAGAGCTAGATTGTTTATAAGGTTTATAGGGCAAGTCTAAGAAGAATCCTAACAAATAGGATCAATAGGGTAGCAGAGAAGAATGCTAAATCTCTAGGATGAGAAAGGGAAAGAGGACACAGAAACAGGACCCTACTACAATTGAAACCAAGTGTCCTGTTCTGTCTGACAATCCCAGCGCTGACTTTGTTGGGCTGAAAGATTCTATCCCATGGAGATAACTTCTATTCTGGAGAAGTTATCAGAACTATGGTTTTTCCTAAGTATTTGTTTCTGCTAGTTATTACTACGTGTATTCCTCTTCACCAGAGACACAGACACATAGGCATTCCTGATAGAGAAAGAAGACACACGTTTTATGCGAAGGGCCTGGGACTGGGGAAACAACCAGAACTAGAGACTGCAAGTCCTACCCCTCCTACACCAAGCCTGCAAAAGCAAGTGCATAGGATGATGCCTTTTACAGGTGCCAGGGACTACCAGAGAAATCATTCTATTGGAAACTACAGAGACCCTGTGTAAAATAATGCAAAAGTAAAGATAACTTACTTAACAGGGGATCATATAAAGCTCCAAGTCCAGTGTTCTCTGACTCAGATCTTCTCATTCTGTCTCATATATTCTCTCTCTCTCTCTCTCTCTCTCTCTCTATATATATATGGAAAGTCCCTCAATCAGAACTCAGACAAAACAGGAAAGTTAGTTACCTTTCTTTCTCATACCTAGCTGAGGTATAACTATTCTTAAGGTCTTTTACTTCAGGTGTTGTGTTGGGTGAAAGAACCAGAAACTGAATGAGGTGGGTGTGGGAGAAGCTGGAAAAACAAATTTCACCAATCTCAGAAGTAGATTATGGGTTTGAGAACCCTGAGACAACTCAGATACTTCATGACTGTCCTGTTTTAATGCTGTGATCCCTTTATATGAGAAAAAGTGAAAGGTGATTTTAAGAGCTTCATTTAAGGAATATAATTCCACTTGAAAAATGCAGAAAGAAAATTATTCTAAAGAAGCTCCTTGTGCAAAAGAATCTTACCTACTGTGAAAAAAGAAAACAAAAATGGAGGCACTATGGTCCAAGGAAAATAAAAGTTTGCTTTATTTTAAAACAGTAACTTCCTTATATGGGGGCACTGTCCAAAATTCAATACTTATACAAAAATATGTTTCTTAGCAGGTCAAAATACGTTTCAGGTGAATTTTCTGAATATTGTTAAAGAGAATTTTAAACCCCATAAAACGGATGGATGAGAGGTGAACATGAACATGTATAACATAAGTCATAGTACAAATTTAAACAGAATAACTAAGCCATGTCATTACCCCAAGTCATTTTTAATATTTAGGAGAATGCATGTATTTTCGAGAAGTTAAAAGTGAATCTCTACTCCCATCTTCTAATAATCCCAGGAAGTATAACTTTCTACTTTTACTAGATTTAAATATTCCAAATATTTACTCCGGGTAGGATACTCTGGCATTAACTATAGCTGAGTGTATCAGAAATAGAAAAATCATGAAGATTTATAAAGCATTTTTAAAATAATCATTTACAGCAAGTCCTTAAAAGCCCCTGATGAAAAAGGCAGTTCTTCACTTCTAATAACACCTATGGTTTATATTGTGTAATATAATTAAACAAAACAGCGTTCTGACCAATGACAATTTATAGGAAATTCATTTGCCAAGTCTATGTTTCATTAAAGTTAATATTTTGGCTTATATTAAAAATTTTTTTAACTCTACTCTGACATTTCCAGAAGTATTAACTTAGCAAAGTCATCTTTATGATGCCATTTAATCAACTGAAAGGAAACAAGATGGTTCATTCTGAGTTTTTACTTAAGAAGAAATTTAATTCAATTCAATAATTTGGTTCATCACTACTGGAAAACTACATCTTTCTTCCCTGTCAGTACTGGATGGCAATGACGTGAAAGCAGCTTTCCTGGTTCTCAAAGTCCCTTCAGTGGGAAGCATTATAGAATTTCAGCAGTGAACATCATCTGGTTCCTATTCAAACCCCAGCTCCAAGAAAATGTGAGAGAGAATCTAAGATATAAGTTCTGTTCAAGGCAAGAAGTTTCCAATCTCAAATATTTCATGCCAACAACTTATGTTATACCAGCTGTTCCATCATTGAATGCTAAATGATCATTGAACACAAACGAAGATAACGGTGCCCTCGTTGCCATCATTCATTACTAATTTTACATAAACTGTTTATGTCCAAAAATATGCATATGTAACATTTACACAGATAAATTAGTGTTAAGAATTTAAAATGTGCAGTAACATCCACAAATGTCCTTTTTGTGTTGTGAAATCTATACAATTGTTTTCAAAACTGGAAATCTGAACGCCCTGGCCACATATTAGAAACATGTCAGAACACACGTAAGTTGTGGAGAGCACCAACACTGACCATCTCACAAAATGAAAACCAAACTTAGTGCTTTCATTATTGCTTAATCCCCAATTAGCCTGAAAAGGAGACCACTGAATACTAAAGTCAGGTATTTACTAAACAGTGTCGATTTCTACTAGCAAACTTAGCCCTCACAAATCAACAGGGAACCAGGAGTCTTTCGCAGCTCATTGTCTATTAGGAGTCTGATACATTTTCAATTAAAGCCTTCATTTTTCCTGTTGGCTTCAACATGTGTGGCCCAAACTAGAAACAAACAAAAAGTATAAATAAAGATACTGGTTCAGGTAACAGTAACAATATGCCCCCCCACCCCAACCCCCGCCCCTGCCCCAATCATGGATTAGAGGGCTGGGTATGTTCTGCATGAAAAACCAAGCAACTACTGGGAATATTAAAACCTTTACAAATTGACAGGTTGTTATGAACACTGAACATATCAACAGAATGAAAGGTAAAGAAGTAGTCAAACTGCTTCCTATAAATGAAAACTACAATCATCTTGGCAATACCCTGCTTTGGTTAAATTTTACTTTTCTGAGTAAAGAGAGAAAGTACAAAGTTTCCTTTCCAATGTCTTGAGAAGTTTCAAAGGTGCTAGAATTTCTGAGATGCCTGCCTCTCTGGAATAGGTAAGCACACACACCCCCCATGACAGTAATGTTAATAAAGGGAATGTATCCATTATTATGTGAGAGCTTCCATGAAATGTACTCAGTCTCCACCTCTGACATGGTACACATCCTCCAAGGCCCACATCAAATCTCAGCCTCTTCAGAAGACTTTCACAGGGTGCCCTGAGAGAAAATGATCTCACTTTACTTTGAATTTCTATATCACAAAATACACATTGTTACTATACTGAATTTCAATTCACTATGCTTAAAAATACAACCCTGCATAGAAAATGTAACATTGGAGATTACTTAGTAGTGAGCTCAGGGGTTAACTTTTGCTTTCTTCTTTCTGCTCTTCTACAGGTTTCAAATTTCCAAATGAACAACTATTATTTTCATAGTTAGAAAAGTAAAAGTGTAAATGCTAAGCAAAGATGTCATCCTTTTCCCAACCAGCCGTGATGTACTTGTAAGGCAGGGACCAAATCCTGCATCACCTCCCTTTGGAACTTACAGATGACACAGGTGAATCACTTGCAAAATACAAGTGCTTGGCAAGGAGATGGATTTCTACGTAACAGGAAAGAAATCTGGGCAAGTAACTCACCAACACTCTCTCTGAGGTGGCCTCTGATTCAGACTTTGGAACTCCTTTTTCAGCTTCATCTTGGCTATCACTTCGATACCGATAAGCAAATTTCTTTTTCAGAGCCTCTGCTATGAGGGCAGCAGGGTCAGTAGCATCCACTGGCTTGGGCTTCACGTCTTGCTCTGACCTTAGAGAAGTGAACACAAACCAAGGGGACAGGTCAATACACTGGCCACCCTCAGGAAGTACCTTTTGCCTGACAGCATCTCTTCAGCATCACAGCTACTCCATAGAAACCTGATAAATACTACTAGCAGTGAGATGGAAGCCTAGAGCTAATGCTCAACAAAAGCACACAGGAGTCCAATAAAGGGCCACGTAATGTATCTGCAGAATACGGACTCTACTCTCATTCAGTGCAAATAGAGTTCCCTCTTCCATGCATGTCTAGTGACTATGCTAGTGGTACATAGTATGCCTTTATTGAATTAGTAAATGCTCACTGAGCAACCGCAGTGAAGACTTTACATGAAAAGGTTGATATTTAAATAAAATGGGAAAACTAAAAACATCACCTGGGAACTGTTAGTTTATTTTGCTAATCTCTTAGCTACTGTGTATAGAAGCCACTGGGGCTCGTTTTTTTTTTAAACTAAAAACTATTCATGGGGCCAGCCACGGTGGCTCACGCCTGTAATTCCAGCACTTTGGGAGGCCAAGGCGGGCGGATCACAAGGTCAGGAGATGGAGACCACGGTGAAACCCCGTCTCTACTAAAAATACAAAAAAAACTAGCCGGGCGCGGTGGCGGGCGCCTGTAGTCCCAGCTACTCAGGAGGCTGAGGCAGGAGAATGGCGTGAACCCGGGAGGCGGAGCTTGCAGTGAGCCGAGATCGCGCCACTGCACTCCAGCCTGGGCGACAGAGCGAGACTCCGTCTCAAAAAAAAAAAAAAAAACTATTCATGGCAGTCACGTTATAATCAAAATTTCTCAAGAAGCCTGGTACTTTGATTTTATAAGACAAACAAATGGGGAAGAAAGAAGGTAAATGTATCCTCACCTCTTCACTGACCGAAGTTTTACACTGTTCATATCTTTAAGGATCTCTAGCATATTTGGCATTTCAGGTTTCTTTGGATTGTTCTTAACCAAAGTCTTTCCAGCATTGGCTCTTTTCTCTCTTCGCTCTTTAATCAGATCAATGGCAGATACACTTTGGTGGAGCCCCAGTGGAGGGGGAGGCGGAGGTGGTGGAGGAGGCGGAGGGGGTGGTAGTGTGGTACCAGATGTGGTAGAATCTAAGTCACCTACAGAAACAAAGGAAAACAAACTTAATCTCGCTGGTATTAAGCAAAGAAAATATCAGTTTTTAAAAGCAAAATGATATTAAAGATTTTTGTACCCCTAAAAAAATATCCTTAAAAAAAAGTCTGTTATATAAGAAGGACAGTTTCAGTTACTTCATGAGAAATGCCTGAATCTCATCCACTGTATCATTCAGTCCAAAACGATCCAGATGGAAAATTTCTATTTAACTTAACATAGGTGTTTTTTGTGATATCAAATGTTCAAGTTTGACTGTAGTATGGTTTGTAATCACTTTTAACAGAAATATAAAACAAAGTACTGTAAAAACAACTCTATCTTCAATACATACAGTTTGACAATTTAGTACTATTTCAATGATTTGGGGAAACTCTGACAAATTTGTGACTCATTTTAAGTATACTTTCATATAAGACTTATTAAGCATTAAAAGCCTGTACTGGGCTGGACTCAGTGGCTCACACCTGTAATCCCAGCACTTTAGGAGGCCAAGGCAGGCAGGTCGCTTGAGCTCAGGAGTTCAAGACCAGCCTGAGCAACACAGTGAAACCCTGTCTCTAAAACAAGAAGTAACTAAGAGTTATGGAAATGAAGTAAGGACCTAAAAATCCTCTTTCTGCATAACTGGAGGTTAGAAAGTTATTTATTGGGTGAACTAGTTTGATTGGGGAGGTGTTGATGTAAAAGACTTTTACTCGGAAGTTTCAGCTCATAAATAGAACTTCAAAATTTTATGGTAGCACTTTCCCAGTTGGCCAGAAGAGGGAGGTAAAGAAAAAGGAAAAATCAATTTAAGACAAGAAAAAGGTAGGACTGGAGGATTTTAGCAAGTTACACGGATAAGCACAGTCCAGCATCAGCGCCCAGAGTGCCTTCATCCCCACCCACCTCTGCCATGCCCAGGTCAAATGAGGTTTCCATGCTGGATTACGTTAAACTCCAGAAGTATAAGCCAAGTGGCTCAGAGGCAGGGTAATTAACTGTCCTGATCCAACAGAGCTGGTTAATACTGAGTCTTGCCAGGCCTTGGAAACAACAATAGGAAAATAACCTCTACTTGCCAATAGATTAGTGGGCTAGGATTTCAAGGCTACAGTTTCCTCCCCAATGTGAGAATGTCACACTAATAAACCCAACGGTGTTAGACCAGAAGACTTGAATTCAGGTTTACTCTGTGCAAAAGGAAGAAGAATAACTATTAAATAGCTGCTGTGTGTTAAAGGCATTTTATATACTTTCCACATTTATTCTCACAATAACTCAGTAACATAGGTACTATTATCCCCATTTTAGAGCAGTAAAGGGAGGTGAGATGTCAAGTGCTTGCCTCAAGACATGCAGGTAGTAAACACCACTCAGTATAACACGTACCACACAAAAACCCAGGCTCCTTTCACTAAGTAGACGGCAACCCATGGCATTACCTTATGTCTGATATGATTGGTGCCATTATCCTAGACAACTAAGTTTCCCACTAGAAAGGAAAGCATCCACTATATAGCAATTCAACTGTATGAATGTCAGTGTTTTCCAAAAGATACTTCCTAGTCATCTTCTCTGACAGCACCTAGATTGTTCAAAATGAACACCATCTAAACCTGACCTAGTTGTTTTGGACTATGCAAGAAGGACTGACAACTGGGTTTGTTTTGTTTTGTTTTGTTTTTTAAGATGAAGTCTTGCTCTGTCGCCAGGCTAGAGTGCAGTGGCATGATCTTGGCTCACTGCAACCTCCACCTCCTGGGTTCAAGAGATTCTCCTTCCTCAGGCTCCCAAGTAGCTGGGACTACAGGCACACACCACTATGCCCCGCTAACTTTTGTATTTTTAGTAGAGACGGGGTTTCACCATGTTGGCCAGGATGGTCTTGATCTCCTGACCTCATAATCCGCCTGCCTCAGCCTCCCAAAGTGCTGGGATTACAGGCATAAGCCACTGCACCCGGCCCACACCTGGTTTTCTAAGAACCCCAATAGTTGTTACTTACTAATTAATTTAGAAGTTAAGTGGCATTCTCCTAACTTCTAGTTTGCAAGTTAAACTAACAAATGTAGGACTTACAGACCTGCAATGAGATTTTGCTGCTCCTGCTGGGTCACAATTTTGGCAATCTGAGCTCTGAGAGCAGCAAGTTCATTTTCGAGAGCGCAAATCTTCTGCAGTGCTTCCTCGTTTGCCAGTGCTGGGGTCTTCAGCTGAGGCTCTTCTTGAGACAAGTCTGGTAAGGAAATCTGTCTGCTTGGGGCCTTCTCAAAGAAAAGAAGGTCATCCTGAAGGGGTGGCCTTGATCTGACCTCTGTCCTGCAAGGAAGACATAGGTGTGTTGTCACAGGCTTTGTAAGAGAATGTGAAACACCATCCTCACCTGACAGTGTATCCGCATTAACATCCAAGAACCTCTTTTCAGGCTGATCTTACATAAGTCCCTTCATGTAAGGACAAAAAGAGCAAAGCATTTGTCAACCTTATGTAGCTACATACCACAGCTGCAGTTCTTGCTGCCATCATTTTTCTTAGTCAATCTCTACATAATATGCATAGAACAACTCCATCAAGAGGCATCACAGATTTTAGCAAAGTTTTTGCTAATTCACGTTTTCTTTTGATTTGAACTAAGAAGAAACTTTTTATGCTCTTCAAAGTGGTAAGCTAATTACTAGCTATATCTGACAACAAAATCAAATCAGTGATCCATCAGCCTTTCCCCAGGGTCCTGGCGTCTACACATCAATGTCAGTGCTTTCCATGTATGACAGAATACATCAAATTGCACGACACATGATAACAATGTAGACAAAATACAGCATCAAAAGCTAAAAGGAGAAAAAGGAATCATTATCACTGAACCTATGTAGCAGCTATATTAGATGGTTTATTTGGGTAAAAAAAAAAAATTTATGTGTAGCATCTGAGGTAGCTCCAAATGAAGTTGAGGGTTGAGAAAAAAATTTGTATTTCTTTTCAATTGTCAGTTTATATACTTATCCACTTCCTCTTATTTTCTACAATGAAGTTTTCCCAGCCTGCATCCCCCTTTAAGCCCTTTTCTATCTTAAATTCGTTCCCTCCAGAAAACAATCGTAGTCTTACTCTTCCCTTATACCTGCACCCTTCAAAAATCTGTGTCCTCAAAAAACTCTTGCATACTGTCTCGACATTATAGTCATTTAGAACCCTATAATATCAAAAGAGCTCTCTACACAAGGACAGGAAGTAATTACATTTATAGTTCCCAAATCTAGACGAATCTATCTTGGGAGCAGTAAGGCCCTAGTGCTGTACCATTTGGGAAAAGGCTCTTTTGTTTGAAAGTTGCTGAAAGAGACGGGGAACTGCCATTAAATGTAACCTTGCTGTCAGACATAAGGCTGGGGCTTTCCTCTCTGTCACCATGTTTAATTTAAACACCGTGGGGCAGACACTATTATTTTATTACTGAGGATACAGGCTCAATATCATGTAGTTAGTGTGTGGAAGACTCAACACTGAAACTGAGATTTGCAAAGTTTTTTCATGCTATTAATGTTACAATATTTCTATGAAAAATGTATTAGTGTGACTTAACATTAATTCAAAAACTTAATATTTTTTGAAATATCCATAACCTGGATAAGGATACACTATAAGGAAGAAATCTGCCCATTTCCAGTCAGACTTTAACCACATTAGTTTATCACTACTTTACAACACTGGGAATGGTTGAATGATTTCACCAGGATTGCCCTCTTTAGCATACTCAAGAATGCATGGGAAAAGAATGAAGGAATGCCTTGACTTTGGGGTTTCAAAGATGAGAAAAGAGCCCACAACTGACTTCCTTCTCCTCACTCTCTTTTTTTTTTTTTTGAGACGGAGTCTCGCTCTGTCACCCAGGCTGGAGTGCTGTGGCCGGATCTCAGCTCACTGCAAGCTCCACTTCCCGGGTTCATGCCATTCTCCTGCTTCAGCCTCCCGAGTAGCTGGGACTACAGGCGCCGCCACCTCGTCCGGCTAGTTTTTTGTAGTTTTTAGTAGAGACGGGGTTTCACCGTGTTAGCCAGGATGGTCTCGATCTCCTGACCTCGTGATCCGCCCGTCTCGGCCTCCCAAAGTGCTGGGATTACAGGCTTGAGACACCGCGCCCGGCCTCCTTCTCCTCACTCTCAATCAACATTAATACATCATGCTCATATGGTTTCACAGTCACAGATTCCTTTGAAAATCTGATTTTCCCAGGTAATTGATCAGACACACTTCTCATAAAATTCAGCTCATATAGTTTCAGAAGTCATGGCCCTAAGGTGAAGAATCTCTGACTGGCCCTGCTACAAGCCTACACTAAAAGGCAAGCTAAAGCCAAAATCTAAGTAACCCTCACCCAGGCCATGTACCAGGTGCTAATTAAGGCTTGCTCCAGTGCACAGCATGCATTAGGGACAGAGATCGCCAGTTGCTTACTCCAACAAGCACGCTTCCTTTCTCTTTTATAAAAATTACCACCAAAAAAAGGAGTAGAAAGAAAGAAATCTTTATTTCAGGGCAGCAATGTGCCCAGCTAAAGGATGATATTTCCCAGTTTCCCTTGCAGTTTTGTGTGGCCATGGGACTTCATGTGGCTAACAAGATTGTAGGCAGAATGTTGATGAGGCATCTAGGAGGCCACTTGAAGGGACGTGACTCAATGGAAAAGTCATTTCCATTTTAGCCCCAGTTCCCTTTCCTCATGCTGAGAGTCTTGAGTGCAAGGTGATGTTTTAGAGTCACACAGGGCCATAAGCTAATCAGGATATGGAAGTCAATGCTACAGATGGCAGAGCCTGGCTGGGTCCCTGATGATGCTGTAGGGCCTCTATCAGCTCTAGCCCACCTAACCTTGGATGTTGCTGATTTGAGAGAAATAAACTATCTTGAGAGAAACATATAAACTCCCACTGTATAAGGCACCATTCTTTTGGGCTTCTCTTTCAGCTTCAAACATAATTGTAACTGTTAGGACATTTCAACATTAAATTCTACTTTAGTTTTCCTTTAAATGGATATTGGTGTTTTATTTTTGCTTGACAGTTGTAAAAATTCTTCTTCATTCTACCTTGTGTATTGAAAGGGGAATCCTGGGATGCTTAGGTTTTGGTATTTTGCACTGAATTCGGGTATTTTTCTTCATAACTAATTTTTTATGCCATATTAAGGAATTTACCATACATAAAGGAAGCTTGCAAACTGCTTTTTGCCTGACACATTTTTATTAAACAAAAAGATCTGGAGTATAAATATCCTTGCTCTAGGCTTGGCGCAGTGGCTCACGCCTGTAATCCTACCATTTTGAGGCCGGGCGCGGTGGCTCAAGCCTGTAATCCCAGCACTTTGGGAGGCCGAGACGGGCGGATCACGAGGTCAGGAGATCGAGACCATCCTGGCTAACACGGTGAAACCCCGTCTCTACTAAAAAAATACAAAAAATTAGCCGGGCAAGATGGCGGGCGCCTGTAGTCCCAGCTACTCGGGAGGCTGAGGCGAGAGAATGGCGTAAACCCAGGAGGCGGAGCTTGCAGTGAGCTGAGATCCGGCCACTGCACTCCAGCCTGGGCGACAGAGCGAGGCTCCGTCTCAAAAAAAAAAAAAAAGAAATCCTACCATTTTGGAAGGCTATGGCAGGAGCATCACTTGAGCCCAGGAGTTTGAGACCAGCCTGGGTGACATGGCGAAACCCCTTCTCTACAAAGAAACACAAAAATTAGCTGGGCATGCTGGCTCGAGCATGTAGTCCCAGCTACTAGGGAGACTGAGATGGGAGGATTGACTGAGCCCGGGAGGTTAACGCTGCAATGAACCGTGATTGCATCACTGCACTCCAGCTTGGGCAAGAGAGCAAGACTCTGCCTCAGAACAATACAATACAAAATGTCCTCGCTCTTACCTAGCAACTATAATATCAACTTTTAAAATTTGGAATATTTGTGGGATAGGGAAATGTTTGGCTCACAAGGCTTCAATTACTGTTTGCTTTCGTAGCCCCAACAATGAGAAAAAACAGTTTTTGTTGTTGTTGTTGTTGTTTGTTTTTTTAAGTACAGGAAGATTAGGCTAGGCACAGAGGCTTACATCTGTAATTCCAGCACTTTGGGAGGCCGAGGTAGAAAGACTGCTTGAGCTCAGGAGTTCAAGATCAGCCTGGGTAACAAGGCAAGACCCTATCTCTGCAAAAAATTTTAAAACTAGCCAGGTGTGGTGGCATGTACCTGGGGTCCCAGCTACTCAGAAGCTGAGGCAAGAGAACTGATTGAGCCCAGGAGGTTGAGGCTGCAGTGAGCTGTATTTATGCTACTGCACTCCAGCCTGGGCGACAGGGTGAGACCTCATATCAGGGGGTGGGGGGAAGCGGTACAGGAAGATTAAGCAAAGGAAAAAACTCCCATGAAGAACAGTACCAATACTCTGATAAAATATATCAATCAATACACTGAAAGATATGTTATAGAAGTTGTAGATTAGATGTATGTGCTCTAAACAACCTACAATAAGGAAAATACTTTTAATAAGTCGTTAAAACTTTGACTCTTTGTTGATACACCTGGCTAAATTCTGATCTCTACCTCTCCTTCACAGAGTAGTGCAAATAATTTTGCTAAATAGTTCTATACAACAAATACATTAAGTTACGAGTAAATAAAAATTAGTCAATTTACTGAATGAACCATTGAGGGGGTAGGGAGGGAGCATTTATATTTATATTAAATTACATTTAACATCATAATATATTCTTAATATGCTTCTTCATATATATTCTTGGTAATGTTTTGGGTTTAATAAAACTGAACAATAATGACTTTTTAACTATTTCTTGAAAGAACTAAAGCAAACGCAGGTAGGTAGGATAGTAGGAGTGATAAAATTCTAGTTTTAAAACCAGATCTATGCAAAATGTAGCATTCTCAAATAAATGTAGAAATCAAGTAGTACACTTATTCAAAACCGTAGTGGAGAAAGAAGGAACAAGAGTAGTAACCATGTGAGTTTAGAGGAAGAGAGCAATCAGATGCAGTGTTCTCAGGACAGAGGCCTGGCGCCATGTCCTGGCGCCATGGCCAACGGGTGTCAGGGATGAGAGGTATCTAGAAGTGACAACAAATGGGAGTGGAACTGAGAAGAGAGAAGAACAGAACCTGTGGAGAAAGATGTATCTCTAGACCCCTACCGTCTTCGCATTTCCGCAAAGCAAAATTTTCCTTTGTTTACCAAACCTACCTAAAAGAATGAATATATTCATATCTGTGAATAGAAATGAGGATGATTGCTTTCATATTATGTACAGAGGATTCATGCAGCCTATATACAGAAAATAAATGTTGGATACCAGAACCTTTGTTACTGATAAATGAAAAATGATGTTATAGTACTATTTATTTAAAAACTAGTGGCCGCATCAATAAAGATTATATCCTCCCTCCCCTAAAATTCTCCTAGACATTAAAGGATCCAAAGTATTAAATTCTTACAAGTTTGTTTTAAAATGTTATCATTCAAGTAAGCCAGTCTTCAAATTCTATGAACACTGACCCTTTAATAATCTTGTTCCGGAATTGGAACAAGATAATGAGACACACTAGATTAAGAGCAATTGCAAGGCATATTTGAACAGCTTACTTTCTTTAAAACATCTTCAAGGCAAAATAAACTGTAAGAGAAAATTAATAAATACTGAGCGGAAACGACAGTGTTTAAAGAAAAAAAAGGATTAACTTTCTGTATCTCCCCACAGCTTCCATGATGAATTTTTATCTTTTCGCTTTTTTTTTTTACTGAAAATAAAGGAAAAATTACTTTTTAATCTTGAACACTATTGTGCCAGGGTAAGAACAAAAAAGTTTAGGACCTTTGGCAAGACAATTTAATTAACAGTGAAGAACTGTACTTTATACTACTTTTCTATCTTTAATTATATAATTCAGCATTTCCTTATGTGAAATACTTTAATATTTATGGGCTCAAACAAAGTCATTATAGGACCTGTGAAGGTTTAAGAACCCAGATAGGGTTTCCCTATGTTGCCCAGGCTGGTATAACTCTGGGGTTCAAAGGATCCTTTAGCTTTGGCCTCCCAAAGTACTTGAATTACAAGCATGAGCCACAGAGTCCTGTGTTTTTCTTTTAAGACAGTCAACAAACCATTCATTCTTAAAACCAATCTGTTTTGCCATCCTTAATAACAGAGGGCTATTAAGAACTGGAATACAAAGACAGAATAAATCCAAAATAAGAGATAGACTTTCAAGAATTTCTGTAATTCAGAGAAATTTTAAGAAATAAAAACAAATACAAAAACAAAAATAACAAAGAGGCCAGGCGGGGTGGCTCACGCCTGTAATACCAGCACTTTGGGAGCCCAAGGAGGGTGGATCACCTGAGAAGGGAGTTAAAGACCAGCCTGGGCCAACAGGGTGCAACCATGTCTCTATTAAAAATACAAAAATTAGCTGAGTATGGTGGCAGGCGCCTATAATCCCAGCTACTAGGGAGGCTGAGGCACAAGAATCACTTCAACTTGGGAAGTGGCAGTTGCAGTGAGCCAAGATCACGCCACTGTACTCCAGCTTGGATGACAATGCAAGACTCCATCTCAAAAAAAAAATAAAATAACAGAGACATCAAGCATAGATGTACCAAAAGCAGAAGATAAACAGCCAAAGGGTGATGTTTCTCTTTTTTTGAGACAGGATCTCACTCTGTTGCCCACACTGCCAACTCCTAGGCTCAAGTGATCCTCCTGCCTCAGCTTCCTGAGTAGCTAGGACTATAAGTGCGTGCCACCCATGCCTGGCTAATTTTTTTCTTTTCTTTCTCTTTCTTTTTTAAGAGACAGGGTCTCACAATGTTGCCCAGGCTGGTCATGAACTCCTGGCCTCAAGTCTCCCAAAGGGTTGGGATTATATATTATACAGGCCTGATACTTCTTCCTTCCCTTTCCTTTTTTTTTTTCCATTACCTTAAACTTTTAACAGTTAACTGATGTTTCTTAAAACCATTTTCTGGATACCAATTTCTGCTAGGGAGATTTCTACTGGTTTTGTTTGTTCGTTTTGGTCATATTTTGTTTATATTGGGTCCAAAATTCCCTAAGGCACACAGGTTCTTACTTAGAGTAACACTACACTGAATTATCTAGCTCTCTTTTTTCCATGTTACTGTCAAGGGAAGCCACTTTTGTAGCACAATTTGCATAAATGCAAAGGCCTTTTTAGCTCCATCATCCATATTGAAGAACCCTAAATTAAATATAATACACCTCTGGGGTCCTTTCCCTCATCTCACAGTTAAGGGAAACTCAAAATCTGACACAGTTTTAAATTAGATGTGCCCTGTTCCCAAAATGATTTCTACTGACCCTCCTTCATCTTTTTAGTTTACAGAACAACCTAGGAAGGTTTAAAAAAAAAAAAAAAAAAACATACTCTATTGTCTTAGAATCCAGGGAGAAAAAAAAAACTGGCAATTTAGTTTCCTGAAATACAAAGTTGAGTAGAAAACTATTAATCTGAGGCAGGCGGATCACTTGAGGTCAGGAGTTCAAGACCAGCCTGGCCAACATGGTGAAACTCCGTCTCTACTAAAAGTACAAAAATTAGCTGGGTGTGTTGGCGGTCACCTGTAATACCAGCTACTTGGGAGGCTGAGGCAAGAGAATCACTTGAACCCAGGAAGTGGAGGTTGCAATGAGCCAAGATCATGCCACTGCATTCCAGCCTGGGCAACACAGCGAGACTGTCTCAAAAAAAAAAAAAAAGAAAAGAAAAGAAAAGAAAACTAATAATCTTTTCAAAGTGGGCAAGTGGCTGGATAAAGACAACTAGAATGGGAAATTATTTTGACAGTGGAAGCAATCCATGACAGGATCTACAGTGGGAACAGGCAAGAGTGCTGTAGGCTACAGACCTAGAAAACTAGTGGGATTCCCTCATTAGCTGTTCTAGGCTCTGTTCAACACAACCCTTCTGTTGTTTTGTATTTCAGAAGTTAGATCTTCCTAAAAGTGATATTTAACAAAAATAATCCTTCTTCCTTGAATATACTGTTTTAGTAATGTATGCTCATGTCTACTGTCAAGTAATGAAGAATAAAATAGAAACCAGTAACATCTGCAGTTTGATGTGCTGTGAGTAGGAAACCTTGCTCTGATTGCTCTGATCCACTGAGTCTCCTGGCCTACTCTTGCACCTCTGGAGCTGTGGAGCTGGCCTGCTTGCTTGTTAAGTATTTCCTATGGACTCTTGCTACTCTGTCATCCTCTATGAGGTTGGGGATCTTCCCTGACACTCCTTGAAAAACAGCACATTCCATCTTATACTTAATGCTGAAACTTGAAAAATCAAGCTGGATATCATCACCTCAGTCTCACTTTATTCACTATCCTTATATTACAGACTTCTATAAATATGTTCATCTTCCTCATTAGATTACAAACATCCTAGGATAAGGAAAACTGCTATCTGAAACATTATGAACCCATAAATTTTTATTTAGTAAATGAGTTTGATATTGTATGTGACATTCTACAGAACTGGATACAATTAGAAATTAATATATTAATATAGAATGAACAATTTAAACTTTAAATATTTCAAAGCTCCTTAGCTGCTCTTCTACTTTGGAAGCAATCAAACGCTTGATGACAATGTCTATGATGTCAACTAAAGGTCTCAGAGATTATAGTCTTTAATTTCATCATACAGGACAAATGTTATACTGTATATTTATCCAAAGACTAACAAAACAAAAAGTATCTGAGACAGGTCTCAAACAATTTAGAAGTTTATTTTACCAAGATTAAAGATGTGCACCTAGGAGACAGATCAGTGCCTTTCTCCAAAGATGATTTTGAGGGCTTCAGTATTTAAAGGGGAATGGGCAGATATTAGAGAAAGGAAGAAATTTTTAAAAGGTGGGAGTAGATAAGAGACAAAAGTTTACATTCTTTTAAGTCTCTGATTAGCTGTTCACATGTGAGGGGCAGTAGAGGACTAGTCACTTACGCATTCCTCTAGCTCAGTGAATCTGCATTTTTACATAAAATAAACATAGGGCAGAGGAAGCAATCAGATACGCATTTGTCTCAGATGAGCAGCGGGGTAATTTTTGAGTTCTGTCCTTTTCCGACACCTGTGAAGAAAACTATCAATTCACATTGTCAGAGTCAAATTTAGCAGAACTGTTTTAGGGTAAAGATCTTGGGGCCCACAAGGAATTTCCTAGTAGGCAAATTGTAAGAGAAGTATGTAGCTTTTTTACCATGTAGCTATCTTACATAGCTACAGAGGCAGCTTTGCTCTGATGCAAAGCTTTGGGAGGCAGGTTTGCCTGATGCAGTTCCTAGCTTGACTTTTCCCTTTAGCTTAGTGATTTGGGCGTCCCAAGGTTTATTTTCCTTTCACAGACTATACATTCTCCTTAGAATACTACTATGAAAGAGAACACTTTACTGATCATCAGTAATCAGGATGTCAATGCTTCTGTTAATTAAAAAATGTGTACAGAAAAGAGAAAAAACAATGAGGCCTTACTTTGTGCATGTCACTGTACTAACAGTTTTCTCATGTTATTGAAAATTCTCTTCTCAAAGTAGAATACTTCTATTTTATAGAAATATGCTGCCCTTTTTTTTTCTTTTTTTTTTTTTTTAAGACAGGTTTCGATCCATCACTGAGGCTGGAGTACAATGGTGCATTCATGGTTCACTGCAGCCTTGACCTCCCAGGCTCAAGCAATCCTCTCACCTCAGCCTCTCAGGGAGCTGGGACAACAGGTGTGCACCACCACACCCAGCTAATTTTGGTATTTGGTATTTTTTGTAGAGATGGGGTTTTGCCATGTTGCCCAGGCTCATCTTGAACTCCTGGGGTCAAGCAACCCACCCACCTCGACCTCCCAAAGTGCTGAGATGATAAGCATGAGCCACTGTGCTTGGCCTGTACTTCTAGTTTATAAATAAAAATCTGAAGTTCAGTGCATTTGAAAAAAATCATTTCTATAATAATCAATTATGAAAGACTCATATGTATCCTGTTTTCCCAGAGACATAATAGTATGCCATTATAAATAATTGTTATAGAAATGTTATCAACATAAATTTCAAGGAAGAAATAAGAAATATACTGAAGAGCTTCAGCTTTCATACAAATATAAATATGAGAGGCAGACAAACTGCAACATATGAACAGTCTTAAATAGAATTTGTTTCTATAGGAACTTAAACTGTAAGTTATAAACACAGAAGGGTAGGTCCCATTCAGGGAAAATGGCACAGAGCAGGCAGGACTAACTTGCAGCTCCCACTTGGACAAACAGAGCAGCGTGCACAGACCCACATGGCGAACTTTTGCTCCAAGAACTACTGCGGGAACATACTAGGAAAGCCAGAGAATCCACAGACACTTTGAAGGAGGTGGATTGCAGCTACACGCTCCGTGGGAAAGCCGAGGAACTCCAAAGACAAAGGACATAATTGCTTGGGAGCTTTATGGCCCTGCCCACTGCGTGAGATGCTGGTGAGGTTG
This sequence comes from Trachypithecus francoisi, assembly GCF_009764315.1. Taxonomy (NCBI): domain Eukaryota; kingdom Metazoa; phylum Chordata; class Mammalia; order Primates; family Cercopithecidae; genus Trachypithecus; species Trachypithecus francoisi. The sequence continues at coordinate 21,137,987 of NW_022681472.1, read as the reverse complement.
CAGAGAAGGGGAATACTTATACACTGCTGGTGGGAATGTAAATTAGTTCAGTCACTGTGGAAAAGAATGTGAAGATTTCTCAAAGAACTTAAAAGAGAACTATTATTTGACCCAGCAATCCCTCTATTGGGTATATAACCCAAAGGAAAATAAATCATTCTACCAAAAGGACAAAAGCCCATGTGTTCATCACAGCACTATTCACAACAGCACAGACACGGAATCAACCTAAATGTCCATCAATGGTAGCCTGCATAAAGAAAATGTGATAGATAGACACCATTGAATACTACACAGTCACAAAAAAACAAGGAGATCATTCCTTTGCAGCAACATGGATGGAACTGGAAGCCATTATCCTAAGCAAACTTATACAGGAACAGAAAATCAAATACCACATGTTCTCACTTATAAATGAGAGTTAAACACCGAGTGCACATGGACAAAAAGAAGGGAACAGCTGGGCACAGTGGCTCACACATATAATCCCAGCACTTTGGGAGGCTAAGGCGGGTGACCACCTGATGTCAGGAGTTTAAGATCAGCCTGACCAAGATGGTGAAACCCTGTCTCTACCAAAAATTCAAAAAATAGGTGGGCGTGGTGGCGTACATCTGTAATCCCAGCTACTTGGGAGGCTGAGGCATGAAAATCACTTGAACCCGGGAGGTGGAGGTTGCAGTGAGCCAAGATCGTGCCACTGCACTCCAGCCTGGGCAACAAGAGTGAAACTCTGTATCAAAAAACAAAGAAGGCAACAACACACATCACGACCTACTTGAGAGTGGAGGGTGAGGATCAAAAAACTACCTATTGAGTCCTATGCTTATTACCTGGGTGATGAAATAATCTGTACACTAAACACCCATAACATTCAATTTACCCACGTAACTAACCAGCACATGTACCCCTGAACCTAAAAGTTTTTTTTTTTTTAATTCTATTTTTTAAAAAGTTGGAGTTTGGAACACTTCTGATTTTGGATTTTCAAATTAGGGTTGTTCAACCCGTATGAAAAAATTAACTTGAAAAGAATCACAAATGTAAGGCTGGGCACACACCTGTAATTCAGCACTTCAGGAGGCTAAGGTGGGCGGATTGCTTGAGCTCAGGAGTTTGAGACCAGCCTGGGCAACATGGCAAAAACCTATCTTTACAAAAAACAGCCAGGCATGGTGGCATATACCTATAACCCCAGCTACTTAGGGGGTTAAGGTGAGGGGATCGCTTGAACCCAGGAGGCAGAGGTTACAGTTAGCTGATCATGCCACTGCACTCCAGCCTGGGTGACAGAGCCAGATCCTTCTGAAAAAAAAAAAAAAAAAAATCATGGGCTCAAATGTAAAATATAAAACTATAAGCCACTTAGGGAAAAAGAAGTCTCAGGATCTAGGGCTAGACAAAGAGCTCTTAAATTTGACACCAAAATCATGATCAATAAAAAAAAAATGAATTAGACTTCATCAAAATGAAAAATTTTTGCTCCATGAAAGACTCCATTAAATGTACGAAAAGACAAGCCACAGAGTAGGAGAAAATATTTATAAACCATGTATGTGACAAGGATTCATATCTAGAATATATAAAGAAATCTCAAAAATATCCAGTTAGAAAATGAGCAAAAGACATGATACGTTTTACCTGAAAGAATATACAGATGGCATAAAAAGATGTTTATCATCATTAGCTATTAAGGAAATAATGCAGAGAAACTGAATTAGCCATATACTGCCAAAGGGATGTAAAATAGGCTCTAGAAAAGAGTTTGTCAGTTTCTTGAAAAACTAAGTAACTACTATTTGACCTAGCAACTGCACTCAAAGACATTTATCCCAGAAAAACGAAAACTTATAGTCAGTCACTCAAAAACCTATACACAAATGTTTATATACTAACTTCAACAGCCAAAAACTGAATCAAACTACATGTCCATCAATTACTATATGATTAAACAAACTGTAATACATCCATACCAATGACTACTACTGAGCAATTAAAAAGGATCAAGTTCTTGATGCACACAACAATTTAGGTGAACAGCCAGAGAACAATGCTGAGTTTAAAAAGCCAGTCCCGCCCCCTTCAATAGCTCAGCTGGTAGAGCGGCGGACTGTAGCTGCACGCCTGTGGCCATCCTTAGGTGCTGGTTCGATTCCGGCTCGGAGTGATGCCTTTGTTTGGCCAGGCGTGGTGGCTCACGCCTGTAATCCCAGCACTTAGGGAGGTTGAGGCAGGCAGATAACCTGAGGTCAGGAGTTCAAGACCAGCCTGGCCAATATGGTGAAATCCCGTCTCTACTAAAAATACAAAAATTAGCCAGGTGTGGAGGCAAGCGCCTGTAATTCCAGCTACTTGGGAGGCTGAGGCAGGAGAATCACTTGAACCTGGGAGGCGGAGGTTGCAGTGAGCCGAGATGGCACTACTGCACTCCAGCCTGGGTGACAGACTGAGTCTCTGCCTCCAAAAAAAAAAAAGCCAGTCCCAAAAGGTTACACATTGGCCAGGCACAGTGGCTCACGCCTGTAATTCTAGCACTTTGGGAAGCCGAGGCAGATGAATCACTTGAGGCCAGGAGTTCAAGACCAGCCTGGCCAACATGGTGAAATCCTGTATCCATTAAAAATACAAAAATTAGCCAGGTATGGTGGCACATACCTGTAACCCCAGCTACTTGGGAGGCTGAGGCAGGAGAATTGCTTAAACTCAGGAGGCAGAGGTTGCAGTAATCCAAGATTGCATCACTGCACTCCAGCCTGGGTGACAGAGCAAGACTCTGTCTCAAAAAAAAAAAAAAAAAAAAAAAAAAGGTTACATATTACATGATTCAATGTATATAACATTCTTTAAATGATAAAATAGTTAAAATGAACAGATTAGTAGGTGCTAGTCATTAAGAAGGAGTTGAGTTTGGGGATGGAAGAGAAGTATGTGTGGCCATAATAGGGCAACTGGAGGATCTCTGTAGTATGGAAATGTCCTGCATCTTGCCTTATCAACATCAATACCCTGCTGTGATACTGTACTATAGTTTTGCAGGATGTTACCATTGAAGGAGACTGAGTGAAAAGCATGTGGAATTTCTCTGTATTGTTTCTTATACATGTGAAGAATCTACAATTATCTCAAAACAAAAAGTTTAAATAAAATAAACATCTTAAAAAAGAAAGGCTCTTTACCTGCTAATCCTGCAATCCCTGTGTTTATCTACTGCTATGTCCTTATTTCTACTTGTCACTCAAATCAAGTTCCTTCTTTGCTCTTGGATTATTTGATTCTTATTTTATCCAGCTAATACCACTCAAATGAAATTACTCTTGCTAAAGTCAATGATAATCTTCCAACTGAAAAACAAAATTGAAACGTGCTAGTTTTTCTATTTACTCAGCCTCTAAGTATTTGACACTGATCACCACTCCTCTTCTATAAAAACTCTACCTCCTCTGCTTCCATAACAATATCCTCTACCAGGTCTTCTCCTGCCTCTTAGCTGCTCTTTGGGTGATGGGTTGGGTGGGAGGCGGGGGGCAGGGAGGGTGATCAGGGGAGGAGGCTTTTTCTTTCCTTTAACTTCAAAATGCTGGTTTCACTCAAGGTACAAATGCTCTTTCACGTTCTATACATGCTTCTTGGGCACTCTCATATTCAGCCATCCTATCTAAATATTATAGACTATAGGCCTTCCTTACCAATATCTATTCACATAAACTGTTTCTAGATCAAGGTGAATATCTCACAGAAAACTCAAACATAATATATTCTAGACTAGACTACCCTCTCTTATTCTCCTCAGCCAAAACAATCTGTTTTCCTATATTCGTATAAATTACAGCTGGGCACAGTGGCTCACGCCTATAATCCCAGCACTCTGAGAAGCCAAGGCAGGTGGATCACCTGGGGTCAGGAGTTCAAGACCAGCCTGGCCAAAGTTGTGAAACCCTGTCTCTACTAAAAATACAAAAATTAGCTGGGCATCATGGCGGGCACCTGTAATACCAGCTGCTTGGGAGGCTGAGGTAAGAGAATCGACTGAACCCAGGAGGTGGGAGTCACAGTGAGCCAAGATCGCACCACTGCACTTCAGCCTGCAGCCTGGGCAATCGAGTGAGGCTCCGTCTCAAAAAAAAAAAAAAAAAATTGTTTTACCATCCTTATATTTATCCTAGATGGAAACCTGAAAATTTAGGATAACTAGACTCTGACTCTGTAGGCTCTTCCTTCCTTAATCTCCATATCTAATAAGTTTCTATGTCATTTTAATTTTTCTGAATCTCATTTAGCTTTGAACCTCTTCTGCCAGTTTCTTAATTCAGTTAAATTCTGATCATCTCCTAGTTGGTCTATCTCTTAGTCTGGCTCTTTTCTTTTTTTTTTTGAGACGGAGTCTCGCTCTGTCACCCAGGCTGGAGTGTGGAGTGCAGTGGCATGATCTTGGCTCACTGCAAGCTCTGCCTCCCAGGTTCAAGCCATTCTCCTGCCTCAGCCTCCAGAGGAGCTGGGACTACAGGTATGCGCCACCACGCCTGGCTAATTTTTTTTTGTATTTTTATTAGAGACAGGGTTTCACTGTGTTAGCCAGGATGGTCTCGATCTCCTGACCTCATGATCCACCTTCCTCGGCCTCCCAAAGTGCTGGGATTACAGGTGTGAGCCACCACACCCGGCCTTCTTTTCTATTCTTTATACTGTTTACACGTTGGTTTTACTAGTGCTCAAATTTCTTCCATGGTTCCACACTGCTTTCAGGTTCTATATTGCTTTCCACAAACGTGGACTTTTCTATGTTTCTTACTGTCACGTGTAAGACTTTTAAACCTCAACCTACTTCTCATCCTCATCTCCTACAGCTTATCCTTCTTTTCTGCTCTCTAGTCTCATTGAGCCATCTGGCAGTTCCCAAACATGCCACAATGTCTCCTGGTATTACCTTAAAACAAGTTCTTTACTCTTCCAGGAATACCAGCCTTCCATTTACTTGGCTCCCACTCAGCCTCATGATGGAGCTCTATCATTTCCTCCTGAGAAGTCTTGCTGAACATCTCTCATCCTGCAGTGACCATCTGTAATTACCTTATAGACTTTACAGTATTAACTGATTTCCTTCTCAATCTCCTTTTGACTCAAAATTTTTAGGAAACATTCTCCAATTATACAAAAATTCTCTACTATGATCCAGATTGATCCCTTTGCCCCAGTGAGACCATTGTAATTATTGTACTTATCTAAATTATTAATGATCATTCTTTCTGGTCTCTTATATTAGAATGTAAACTGCTGAAGGACAAGGAATTCTGTCCATGAGGACTTAGGACATAATTATATGTCTCTAAAAACTTTATAAATACTAGCCAAGTCTTGAAAATGAACACACCAGCCTAGGCAACATGGCGAAAACTCATCTCTACAAAAAAATACAAAATCAGGCTGGGCGTTGTGGCTTACCTCTGTAATCCTAGAACTTTGGGAGGCCGAGGCGGGTGGATCATCTGAGGTCAAGAGTTCGAGACCAGCCTGGCTAACATGGTGAAATCCCGTCTCTACTAAAAATACAAAAATTAGCTGGGCATGGTGGCGCACACCTGTGGTCCCAGCTACTCACGAAGTTGAGGCAGGAAAATCACTTGAACCAGTGAGTTGGAGGTTGCAGTGATCCGAGATCACGCCACCGCACTGGTGACTGGGTGACAGAACAAGACTCTATCTCAAAAAAAAAAAAAAAAAATTAGCGGGGGTTAGTGGTGCATGCCTGTGATCCCAGCTGCTTGGGAGGCTGAGATGGGAGAATCACAAGAGCCTGGGAGGTCAAGGCTGCAGTGAAGCAAGATCACACCACTGCCCTCCAGCCTGAAAAACAGAATGAAACCCTCTCAGAAAAAAAGGAAAATAAATAGAAAAGAAGACTATTCAAGAAAAAGAAGACGGTGCATTACTAGAGATAAAATTAGGCTATTAAAAGTAAGTACTGCAAATAATATCATTCTTTAAAAAAACAGATAATGCATCTCAGTTCTGATAGCCTTCCAAACTAACCTTAGTCTTGCTGAACATTCTCCTTCTTCTTTGGCTACCCATCCAACATCAGCAAAAGACGCCACTGCATCCTCTCCTGGGTGGCTGGGACTCCATTCTGTTGCATGGCTGTTAATCTATAAGTTACAAATAGGGAAAGTTCTTCATCTGGCACCAAAATGTTAAGAGTAAATTTTTTTTTACTCACCTAAAGGAAAATCGTCAGCTCTGCTGTTAAAAACACGAGTGGTTTCTAACTCTTCCACTGAAGGTCTCCATGATTAATAGTCATAATCATATTGTTGCCTAACAGTATATGACAATTGCAGAACTATAATTTAAGTTTATTCGGTTTTCATTTTATAAGCTGTTTTTTTGTTTGTTCGTTTGTTGTTGTTGTTGTTTTTGAGATGAAGTCTAGCTCTGTCACCCAGGCTGGAGTACTGTGGCTCGATCTTTGGTTCACTGCAACCTCCGCCTCCCGGGTTCAAGTGATTCTTCTGCCTCAGTCTCCTGAGTAGTTGGGACTATAGGCATGCACCACCATGCCCAGCTAATTGTTGTATTTTTAGGTGAGACGGGGTTTCACCATGTTGACCAGGCTGGTCTAGAACTCCTGATCTTGTGATCCGCCCGCCTTGGACTCCCAAAGTGTTGGGATTATAGACATGAGCCACCGCGCCCAGCCTATAAGTTGATTTTTTTAAAAACTATCCTAGAAAATTAAGAAAAATTTTAGAATCTAAGCAAGATAAACCACTTTTTTCTAAAGATATTTTAAAAGGTATGTGTAAGCAGCGGGGTATAGGAACAAGCAAACTGGCAGGTGGAAGTTGCAGTGAGCCGAGATCGTGCCACTATACTCCAGCCTGGGTGACAGAGCAAGACTCTGTCTCGGGGGAAGAAAATAAGAACAAGCAAAAGACCAATTTGAGCTAAATCCAGAAATATTTCTAAATGGCTATTATAGAACTGTTTTATTATAATGTTTTTATATATGTATACATTATAATGTTGAAAATGGTTTTTAAAACTCCTTAAATCTCCTACATTTTAAGTAAAAGTATTAAAGAACAAAAGAACAAACAGCAGAACAGAATTCTCTACCTAAACTTAACATGGATGCTAACAAAGAATATTTTGAAATAAATACAAAAAAAAAAAAAAAAAGACAGGTGCGGTGGTTCCTGCCTACAATCCCAGTACTTTGGGAGGCCAAGGCAGGTGGATCACTTGAGGTCAGGAGTTTGAGACCAGCTTGGCCAACATGGTGAAACCCCATCTCCACTGAAAATACAAAAAAATTAGCCAGGCATGGTGGCACACACCTGTAATCCTAGCTACTCAGGAGGCTGAGGTGGGAGGATTGCTTGAACCCTGGAGGCAGCAGTTGCAGTGAGCCGAGATTGCACCACTGCACTCTAGTCTGCATGACAGGGTGAGACGGTCTCAAAAAGAAAAAGAAAAAAAAAATAAAACACAAGACAAGCAGGATATCTTGAAACTTATCTTGAAAAACAAGAAAGATAAGTTAAATTTAGATTTTGTTATACATATAATAATGCCTGAGTCAAAAAGTCAACAAATAATAACTTTTAAATAAAGTTATCGGATTAATACTTCCTAAAAGTGTGAGTGAGGTTTAAATAAAAAAGAAAAACAATCAATCCATACTTTTTAATTAAGGAAAAAATGAAAAGGCCAAAGAGATTTAGTCATTAATATGTTTATCAGAAAGTTACTCTTGGGACTCATGGATTGTTCAAACCTCCTCAATGCCATTATTGCCAAGTCAAACTTTTGGAAAATATACTGAAATAATGCCTCTTCCTTAAACACAAAATATATCATGCAGACACATAATACTAACATTGTTGACAGTTTAAAATATCTTCAAAGTAATATTATGAATAAAACGTTAAACATATCAGCTGTTGGTATGTGTACTCTTCTGGTATGATCATCTAATCAACTTAATAAAGTAGCATTAAAAATAACATTTTAAGGGCCGGGCATGGTGGCAGGAGCCTGTAACCCCAGCCACAAGGGAGGCTGAGGTACGAGAATCACTTGAACCTGGGAGGTGGAGGTTGCAGTGAACTGAGATCGCGCCACTGCAACCCAGCCTGGGTGATAGAGCAAGACTCGATCACACACACACAAACAAAATGTTAACAATAAAGTACTAAGAACATCGAGTATCTAAAGCACCTTAAATTCAGCCAGGTGCGGTGGCTCATGCCTGTAATCCCAACACTTTGGGAGGACAAGATGGCGGATGGCTTGAGGCCCCAGTAACTTGAGATCAGCCTGGGAAACATGGCGAAATACCCGTCTCTACTAAAAATACAAAATAATTCGTCAGGCGTGGTGGCGTGCGCCTGTAGTCACAGCTACTTGGGAGGCTGAGGTGGGAGAATCATTTGAACCCAGGAGGCAGAGGCTGCAGTGAGCCGTGATCACACCACCACACTCCAGCCTGGGCAACAGAGTGAGGCTCTCTCAAAAAATAGAAATTTTAAAATCTTGCCCTCCACAAAAACAAAAATAAATCTAATAATGAAATTAGGATAAAAAGGCTTTCAAAATACTAATTTGCATGTAGTGGAAGTAATTTGTAGTCAGATGAGGAAAAAAGTATAAACTTCAGTAAGTAAATTCTCAAGGTATAAGATCAAAGGGAAGATTTTTGTACTTCTCCCTATGTAGTTCAGAAACTTATCCAAACAGATACTTAGCAAATTGGTATCTCACACAACTTAAATAACATAACTGGGTATCATATTTGATCTCAAGAGTTGAGAAATCAGGTAATGTTCTGTTCTTACCCATTACTGAAAACAGAATGGTATCCTGATATTCCCATAATACTGTAATAAGGAGATTCTAAGTGGGTTATGTGGCCATCTTTCAGCAGGAATGTTCCCAAGCCCTGTGAGGCTCCTAGCGGAGATGGTATTTAATGGGCTGTTTTGTACAAGTGTTAGACAAATCCTAAGACTAAAATCTGAATGGTGCCTTCCTAAGGTGCTAATTCGTGAGATGATCAATCTGATCATGACCCTTTGTTCAGAAATAAAAATTCTGTTCCAATATAATGACTAGTTGGTAGAAAGTTAGGTATATTTAAGACAAAGACTTCTTACTTTCCTACAAAAGTTACAAAAATAGCTGTTTTCTTCAAAACATCTATAAAAGGAAACAAAGTGTGGGGAGGAGGGAAGAAAAAAAGAAAAATCAAACAAACAAAGTACTACTTTTCTTTTTTGTTGTTGTTGAGATCAGGTCTCACTCTGTCACTCAGGGTGGAGTGCAGTGGAACCATCTTGGCTCACTGCAACCTCCCACCTTCCAAGTTCAAGCGATTCACCTGCGTCAGCCTCCAGAATTACTGGCACATGCCACCACACCTGGTTCATCTTTTGTATTTTTGGTAGAGATGGGGGATATTGCCATGTTGCCCAGGCTGTTCTCAAATTCCTGGGCTCAGGGGATCCACCCACCTTGGCCTCCCAAAGTGCTGGGATTATAGGCATGTGCCACCATGCCCAGCCACTACTACTTTTCTAAGAATACATAATCAAAGAAATAGAAGTTAACTCATTTTCAGGATATCATAAATAGTTATTAAGGATGAAACACATTTCTCAATTTTACATCTATAAAATTAAATAATGCCTCCATAAAATTAGTATGCTAAACATAAAATGCCAGTTTTTGCACAAATTTTTAAGAAACAAAACAACAAGATATAACAAACTATTCCACGGACTTAATTTGGATCTTACTTAAGCCTTAATTATGTAAATGACACCATGTCAATAATATGTGCTCAATAAGATGAAAATGTTAATGATGCTCTGAAGAACCAATTCCAAAACTGATAAGATGTATGTCATTTCTACTTGACATCCTGTCCCACAAAACAAAATAGTTTTGGCATTTAAGTCAAACTCATTCAAAAGACAAAATAAAACCAGAAAAAAATCTTCTTTATAAAAGGCCATTTCAGGTGTTGGTGAAGGAAGCATTCATTGAGTGACACAGGCATGGGACACAAAGGACAATTTCCAGGACAATGCACTTAGTAAAGTACAAGTCAAGATGAAGTCAGCCCTGGCAAGGACTGACAGTAAGAAATTCTTGGAAATACGATGTAGACACCACGACATGCATAGATGGCCGATGGAAAGTTTGAGAAAGAAAAGGACAACTTACTGAAGGTTCCCAGCAAGGTCCTGTCCTACTACAGCTATTGTCGGTGGAAAAAGAAAAAAAAAGTGAAGAGATAGAAATTTTTTTTCAAAATCACATTTCATTCAGAGCAAAAATTCAATAACACTAAGTTACCCAAAATTCAATTTTATTTTAGAAATCTTACTGAAGCAACTTTAATTTAAAATATTCTGATAATGTAAAATACCAAAAAAAATCAGTTCATTTAATAAAGTGCATATTAGTAAAATACAAATGTTGTATAATAGTAGAAAAGCTTAGAATAAAAATGTTAGGAGTACTAACTTCATCCTCTTGTGACTTCATAAAATAAACACACAGTACTGGGAACTAGGATTTGCTGCAAAGGGCATAACAGTAAATTACACTCATTCTAGTTTACTACCATTTGTTTATAGCCAAATGCATAACATACACGGATTCTTTGTATGTTTGTTTGTTTGTTGTTTGTTTTTGAGACCAAGTCTTGTTCTGTTGCCCAGGCTAGAATGCAGTGGTGCAATCTCAGGTCACTGTAACCTCCACCTCCCAGGTTCAAGCAATTGTCCTGCCTCAGTCTCCCGAGTAGCTGGGATTACAGGCACCCACCACCATGCTTGGCTAATTTTTGTATTTTTAATAGAGATGGGGTTTCACCATGTTGGCCAGGGTGGTCTTAAACTCCTGACCTCAAGTGATCCAACCGCTTCAGCCTCCCAAAGTGCTGGGATTACAGGTGTGAGCCACCATGCCTAGCCCACATATACATATTCTTAATAGCAACATAGTAAAATGATAATCTCTAGCTTTTTACCTACATAGATTTAATTATTTCTCTTTTTTCTATCAGTTGCTTCCACGCTAAGAAAAACTAAAAGCAGGCCGGGCACGGTGGCTCACGCCTGTAATCCCAGCACTTTGGAAGGCCAAGGCAGGCGGATAACAAGGTCAGGAGATCAAGACCATCCTGGCTAACACGGTGAAACCCCGTCTCTACTAAAAATATAAAAAATTAGCCGGGCGTGGTGGCGGGCGCCTGTAGTCCCAGCTGCTGGGGAGGCTGAGACAGGAGAATGGCGTGAATCTGGGAGGCGGAACTTGCAGTGAGCCGAGATCGCGCCACTGCACTCCAGCCTGGGCGACAGACTGAGACTGTCTCAAAAAAAATAAAAAATAAAAGAAAAACTAAAACCAGAATTTCAGAGGTTTTTGTTTGTTTTTTAAGATGAAATCTCACTCTGTCACCCAGGCTGGAGTGCAGTGGTGTGGTCTCGGCTGACTGCAACCTCAGCCTCCTGGGTTCAAGCAATTCTCCTGCATCAGCCTCCCAAGTGGCTGAGATTATAGGTACTTGCCACCATGCCCAGCTAATTTTTGTATTTTTAATAGAGTTGAGGTTTCACCATGTTGGACAGGCTGGTCTCAAACTCCTGACCTCAAGTAATCCACCCGCCTGAGCTTCCCAAAGTGCTGGGATCACAGGTGCGAGCCACCATGCCTGGCCTGTTTTTCGTTTTTTGTTTTGTTTTTTTTTGTTTTCTTCCTTTTTTGAGACGGAGTCACGCCCTGTCGCCCAGGCTGGAGTGCAATGGCGGGATCTCGGCTCACTGTAAGCTCCGCCTCCCAGGTTCACGCCATTCTCCTGTCTCAGCCTCCCGAGCAGCTGGGACCATAGGCACCCGCCACCACGCCAGGCTAATTTTTTGTATTTTTAGTAGCGACAGGGTTTCACCGTGTTAGCCAGGATGGTCTCGATCTCCTGACCTCATGACCCACCTGCCTCGGCCTCCCAAAGTGCTGGGATTAGAGGCGTGAGCCACTGCACTTAGCAGAATTTCTGTATTTTAATACAGTATAGTGACATACGGTGACACCATCAACTTGTCAGGTGATATGCCTGTGTAAAGAACACTAGTCTGAAAGACGGAACACTAAATTCAATATTCTAGCCCAGACTCAGTCACTACTATTTCTGAATGTGATTACTTTTTAAAAATGTATTCTTTAAAATGACAAAGTTGTATATATTTATTATGTTTGAAATATGTGCAGTGGTTCAATTGAATTGGATTACCTCACGTACTAATTTTTTCTGGTGAAAACACTTAAAATCTACTCTCTCGGTGATTTTCAGTATACAATACATTGCTGTTAACTATAGTCACCATGTTGTCAATGTATCTCTTGCATGGTCACTATTTTAAGTGAACATTTATTAAAAGTTTCCATATATAACACACTTAGAATAGTAGAAGGCAAGAGAACAAAGCCACCAGAGGGAGGAAAATGTGTGTATTTCTGAAAATAATCTTTAAGGGTAAGCAGCAGTATCCTTGTGGAAATATAAGTCTTTAAGAGATCAACTGCCTGAGATGAATAAAATGGCCACAAACATTTGTTGGTTACTTTTTTTTTTTTTTTTAAGACAGAGTCTTGCTCTGTTGCCCAGGCTGGAGTGCAGTGGTGTGATCTTGGCTCACTACAACCTCCAGTTCCTGGGTTCAAGCAGTTCCCTCCACCTCAGCCTCCTAAGTAGCTGGGATGACAGGAACTTGCCACCACGCCTGGCTAATTTCTATATTTTTAGTAGAGATGGGGTTTCACCACGTTGGCCAAGCTGGTCTCAAATTCTGACCTCAGGTGATCCGCCCACCTTGGGCTCCCAAAGTGCTGAGATTATAGGTGTGAGCCACCGTGCCCAGCCATATTCAGTTAGTCTCAAAACTACTATTTCACAATGCCTTTTTTTTTTTTTTGAGACGGAGTCTCGTTCTTTCGCCCAGGCTGGAGTGCAGTAGCGTGATCTCGGCTCACTGCAACCTCTGCCTCCCAGGTTAAAGTGATTCTCCTGCCTCAGCTTCCTGAGTAGCTGGGATTGCAGGCACTAGCTATCATGCCTGGCTAATTTTTCTATTTTTAGTAGAGATGGGGTTTCACCACGTTGGCCAAGCTGGTCTCAAATTCTGACCTCAGGTGATCCGCCCACCTTGGGCTCCCAAAGTGCTGAGATTATAGGTGTGAGCCACCGTGCCCAGCCATATTCAGTTAGTCTCAAAACTACTATTTCACAATGCCTTTTTTTTTTTTTTGAGACGGAGTCTCGTTCTTTCGCCCAGGCTGGAGTGCAGTAGCGTGATCTCGGCTCACTGCAACCTCTGCCTCCCAGGTTAAAGTGATTCTCCTGCCTCAGCTTCCTGAGTAGCTGGGATTGCAGGCACTAGCTATCATGCCTGGCTAATTTTTCTATTTTTAGTAGAGATGGGGTTTCACCACGTTGGCCAGGCTGGTCTTGAACTCCTAACCTCAGGTGATCCGCCCACCTCGGCCTCCCAAAGTGCTGAGATTACAGGTGTGAACCACTGCGCTGGGCCCCACAATGCCAAGTTTATAAAACATACTATTGGTAGCTGAATTCAGTAATCTTTAAGGGCTAACTGACTATAAAATTATAGCTAAAAATAACAAAAAAATGAACATCATATACAGTATGACATCACATGCTAGCATATTCCAAATTATCTAGGAGTTATTGAAACACGCGGTTAAATTTAACAGTTATTTTACATATTAATCCAGGTACGCATCTTCAGACAGCTCAGATGTTCAAAGATCAATATACCATATTACTAAGTCTCCCACTTTAATAGTTCCTGACTGACTGGAACCTTTTCTTGGTTCCTCAAACAATTTATATCTGGCCTTAGGATCTCTGCACATGCTATTCTCTCTGCACACAATGACTCCCTCAACCTCTACTTGTCTCCCCAACCCTGTAGAGCAGGCTCTTCGTAATCCTTAATTGTCATTCCTTTAGAGAGGCCTTCCCTGAGAACTCCTGATATTCTCCCCCAGGCTATACTACTTCATACTACATGACATTTATTACAAATGATAATTATATCTTTATTAGCATATTGACTTTAAATATCTCTCCCACTGAATCACATAACTAATAAGGGCAGACATACATGTCTGTTTCATTCACCACTCAATACCAACACCTAGCATAAAGTATGAATTTCAAGTTTACTTGCTATATAAAGATGTGCCATAACAAATGGCCATTTTACTTCCAGATTTAATCACCGTGTGTGAGCTTTAGTAGGTATCTCATTCATTACTCTTTTGGTTACTGAACAGTCGTTTTCCACCAATTCCAAAAACCACTGCTTGTAGTCCAAGAAAATAGCTTGGGTTAGGTTTACCCGAGAGAAAAAGGTGAAATTACCCAATAGTGTTGGTATTCAAACTACTATAACCACACAGCCAAGTCCCCAACCCAGGTTATTCTGAAGTACCTCACTTGGTAGTACTCAGAATCACATTTTTGGGGGTATTTTGCCTTAAGGTTTTTTTTTCAAATGTAGTAATACCCCAATATACTACACTTACATTCTATGTTTCTCTTTAATTCATACAACTTAAAATACGTTAAAATGTACCCCAAAAGTGCTTTAGTGAATACTTACAATTGCCAAAAGATAATATGTCACTGTTTAAATGTGTTGGTAAACACAAACTTTCTGTAGCAAAACACTAAAACAAAACTATGTCTAAGGTCCTCAACTTTAGCTGCATAGGATCCTGAAGAGGTTTTAAAAAACAAATACATGAAATTCAGATTTAGTAAGCTATTAAACAGGACCTGAATTTCTTTAAAAGCTCCCTAAGAATTTTAGTACAGGCCGGGCGCGGTGGCTCAAGCCTGTAATCCCAGCACTTTGGGAGGCCGAGACGGGCGGATCACGAGGTCAGGAGATCGAGACCATCCTGGCTAACACGGTGAAACCCCGTCTCTACTAAAAACTACAAAAAAAAAACTAGCCGGGCGACGTGGCGGCGCTTGTAGTCCCAGCTACCCGGGAGGCTGAGGCAGGAGAATGGCGTGAACCCGGGAGGCGGAGCTTGCAGTGAGCTGAGATCCGGCCACAGTACTCCAGCCTGGGTGACAGAGCGAGACTCCGTCTCAAAAAAAAAAAAAAGAATTTTAGTACAGAGGTAGGGAAGCATATAGAGCCACATTGGAGGACGAGGCCTGAGCATGGGTGTTTTTTTTTGTTTTTTTTTTTAACGCTCCTGACGATTTATATGCGTCCAGTGTTAAGAACCACTACAGGATGGGCGTGGTGGCTCATGCCTGTAATCCCAGCACTTTGGGATGCCGAGGTAGGTGGATCACCTGAGTCAGGAGTTCGAGACCAGCCTGGAGAATCTGGTGAGTCTCTACTAAACATACAAAATTAGCTGGGTGTGGTGGCCCATGCCTGTAATCCCAGCTACTTGGGAGGCTACGGCAGGAGAATCGCTTGAACCCGGGAGGTGGAGGTTGCTGTGAGCTGAGATCGCACCATTACACTCCAGTCTGGGCAACAAAATCAAAACTCCATCTCAAAAAAATAAATACAAAATAAATAAATTAGCTAGGTGTGATGGTGTGCGCCTGTAATCCCAGCTACTCGGGAGAGTGAGACAGAGAATCGCTTGAACCCAGGAGGCAGAGGTTGCAGTGAGCTGAGATCGAGCCACTGCACTCCAGCCTGGGTGACAGAGCAAGACTCTGTCTCCAAAAAAAACAAACAAAAAAAAACACTGCAAATTAAAACCTCTGCATCCCACTCTTCCTTATCCCCCAGAGTTTACTGCTTTTGCAAGCCCCTCCATGAACTGAATTTTCTTTTGATGTCATGAATCTAGAATAGAACTAGGAGACAAAGAAGGGTCTGTTCTCCTAGTGTGTCTTAATCTAGTTCCTCCCTCCACAAGGAAAATGATATCCAAAAACACAAAATGCTTATGGCCACAAGTGTGTAGGTGTGCTGAAATGCACATATGTGAAAGGTAGAAAAGGGCCAGGGGAAGTTAGCTTTCTTCAACCAAAGTAAATGTGAAGGGTCTAGAGATCCTTTTTTGAGTGTAAATTAGCCAATTAATTCCTAGAGCTAACTGAAGTACAGGAGAAGTAATAAAACCTATGAGGTTATAGGCTGGTCTTCAATAACACAGCAAAGAAACATGTATTGGGTGTCTTTCATAGGGCTTTTTACATATGTCACCTCATTTTATTGCCAACACAATAGTCACTGTGCCCATTAATTGGATGAAGGTGTGACTAAATGTGTTGGTATGTGTTCTGATTTGTGACCCTATAAAATATACAGAAATCCAATCTGTAAAACAGAGGAGTTAAATTATTTATTATTATTTTACTTTTCTATAAGTTATTGGGGTACAGGTGGCATTTGGTTATGTAAGTTCTTCAGTGGTGATTTGTGAGATCCAGGTGCACCCATCACACAAGCAGTATACCCTGCACCATATATGCTGTCTTTTATCCCTTGCCCCCCTCCCAAAGGAGTTAAATTAGAAAACCAAATAAGATAATTTGCTCTGTAACTATAAAGGGGCAATAACGATAATAACAAAACCACTACTAGCAGTAGTACTTTTACTCTGCACTCACTATCTATGAGTCATTATGCCCAGGACTTCACATGGATAATCTCATCTAATGCTCAAAACACAAAGGAATGTGCCTGTACTGCCTATCATTTATATAAGAGTCTTACTTGACCAACGATACATGGGTTAGCTAGTACAGACAGGAGATGCTGTGATCTAGAAGGAATATACTGAGGTCTAAAATTTCAAAGGTGAAACGGTTTCAAGGCTGACAGGGTTGAGCTGTTGCCAGTGATGCAAATACTAGGAAAGGAATGAAAGTGAAAGTCAACAGAAGTAGAGGAAGCAAAGAAAAAGGAGGCTGCATTTCAGATGGGTTCTCCAAAAGACAGTGAAATCACCAAGGACAACGGGAAGACTGGTTTTGACTACCTAACTTCACTTTCTGCATTGACCCCGTGACTGTCCTGTTCTCAGTTTAATCCACTTCAACTTGGATATGGTCTCAGTATAATGATGTCCACTTGCCCTGTGCCCCACAGTAGACTCCCAGTCTCAGACTTTCAATAATAATATTTACCCACACTGGACTCCCAGATAGCCTGGATATATGCCACATCAATTAGTCCCTAAATTGAGCTATAAAAATAGGGGGAAAAATGCATTTTCAATATTATTACTCAAAACTGCATCCTCTATACATTTTGAAGACTACATCTTTTATATTCCTGATAAACAAAGAAGCAATGGAGATACAGAAGGATGACAGCATATGTAAAACATTTAACTAAGTAGCAGACAAAATACTTTTTTTTTTTTGAGACAGAGTTTCACTCTTATTGCCCAGGCTGGAGCGCATTGGTGCGATCTCAGCTCACAGCAACTTCCACCTCCCAGGTTCAAGTGATTCTCCTGCCTCAGCCTCCCAAGTAGCTGGGATTACAGGAATGCGTCACCACGCCCAGCTAATTTTGTATTTTCAGTAGGTACAGGGTTTCTCCACGTTGGCCAGGCTGGTCTCAAACTCCCGACCTCAGGTGATCCATCCACCTCGGCCTCCCAAAGTGCTGGGATTATAAGCGTGAGCCACTGTGCCCGGCCACCAGACAGAATACTGTAACACCGATGTTGAATTTAAAAAGACTCAGTATGGGCCGGACACGGTGGCTCACACCTGTAATCCCAGCATTTTGGGAGGCCGAGGGAGACGATCACCTGTGGTCGGGAGTTCGAGACCAACCTGGCTAACATGCAGAAGCCCCATCTCTACTAAAAATACAAAATTAGCTGGGCATGGTGGCACATGCCTGTAATCCCGGCTATTTGGGAGGCTGAGGCAGGAGAACTGCTTGAACCCAGGAGGTGGAGGTTGCAGTGAGCCGAGATCACGCCACTGCCCTCCAGCCTGGGCAACAAGAGCGAAACTCTGTCTCAAAAAAAAAAAAGATTCAGTATACCTGGAAATAAAAATCTCACTATAAACAAATGGCTTCCGTCTCTACTACATTCTCAAGTAGGTCATCAATGTTTCTTTTACCTTACTCTTCTCCTTACGTTAATCCATTTCTTTTCAAATGCAGTTCAAATGAGTTAAATAGAATCCTCTTTTTCTGCTCATATCCTTTTAATAGACTGATAACATCCAGAAAAAGAATTCTCCCAAGTACATGTACTTGACTCTAGTACTTCAGCCCATTGACTGTCAAGGTAGACTTGGGGGTTGCAATCAGAAAACGTTAGATATCTCCATGTCTCTAGCTATACGAATGCAAACGCTGAAGTAAGTTTTCCTGGAACTAGGAAAACTTAACTAGTAAAGATAGTTAACTAGAAAGAAACTGATGGAATTGAACAATCAGAAAAAAGTTTCTAAACCTTAGTTAACATAATAGCTATTTGAAGGAAACTGGCAAATAAGCAGCAGTTCATGTCTAAATGAACTGAATTCTTGGAAAGTACTTGAGAGACTTACTACCACATATTTCTTCATTTTGATTATTAAAAAGAAAAAAGGCAGCCGGGCGTGGTGGCTCACACCTGTAATCTCAGCACTTAGGGAGGCAGAGATGGGCAGATCACCTGAGGTCAGGAGTTTGAGACCAGCCTGGCCAACATGGTGAAACGCCATCTCCCCTAAAAGTACAAAAATTAGCTCGGCGTGGTGGCAGGCACCTGTAATCGCAGCTACTCAGGAGGCTGAGGCAGGAGAATGGCTTGAACCCAGGAGGCAGAGGTTGCAGTGAGCCAAGATCACATCACTGTACTCCAGCCTGGACGACAAAAGCGAGACTCCCTCTCAAATAAATAAATAAATAAATAAGGCTTTGCACGTTTGACTTCATGAGTTTTTTTTTTAAAGCCTAGACTGAAATAAAAAATTACTTCTTGGAAAGTTCCAATCTGTCAATTTCTTTCTTTTTTTTTTTTTTTTGAGACGGAGTCTCACTCTGTCACCCAGGCTAGCGTGGACTGGCACGATCTCAGCTCACTGCAACCTCCGCCTCCCGGGTTCAAGTGATTCTCCTGCCTCAGCCTCCTGAGTAGCTGGGATTTCAAGTGTGTGCCACCACACCCGGCTAATTTTTGTACTTGTAGTAGAGATGGGGTTTCACCATGTTGGTCAGGCTGGTCTTGAACTCCTGACTGCCTCAGCCTCCCAAAGTGCTAGGATTACAGGAGTGAGCCATGTGCCCAGCTCCAGTCTGTGCATTTCTAGATTGATGCACAAAGGTTTAGCCAGTCAATCTGTGAGCAGGATTATAAACACAGCAATGAACAATCTTGTCAGTCAACCTGAATAAATGCTAATTTCTACCATACACGTCAACCTGAATAAATGCTCATTTCTACCACTTATTTAGAAATCGATTTTCCAGGAGGCTGAGGTGGGAGAATCGCTTGAATCTGGGAGGCGGAGGTTGCAGTGAACCAAGATCATGCCACTGCACTACAGCCTGGGCAACAGGGCAAGACTCTCTCAAAAAAAAAAAAAAAGAAAGAAAAGAAAAAGAAATAGATTTCACCTCCACTTATCAAGAGGAGTGATTTAAGAACATGACATGTTATCTAACGGGTACACGTGGGCACTTCTGAACTTCTGAATGAGTTAAATACATCTTCCACATCTCCACATGTTAATGTATTATTTAAAAGTGGCAGAGATATCTATTGAATTTTATATTATTCAATGTTGAACTGAAATGTTGTTACATTACGGTTGTAAAGAATTACTAAAAAAAAAAAGAACAAAGTTATGTGATAAATGTCAAATACTGTAATAACAATAAGAAACAAGGCCAGGCACGGTGGTTCACACCTGTAATCCCAGCACTCTGGAAGGCCAAGATGGGGAGATCACAAGGTTAAGAGATCAAGACCATCCTGGCCAACGTGGTGAAACCCCATCTCTACTAAAAACACAAACATCAGCTGGGTGTGGGGGTGTGCACCTGTAGTCCCAGCTACTCAGAAGGCTAAGGCAGGAGAAGTGCTTGAACCTAGGAGGCAGAGATTGCAGTGAGCTGAGATCCTGCCACTGCACTCCAGCCTGGCAACAGGCGAGATTCCATCTCAAAAAAAAAAAAAAAAAAAGGAACAAAAGCACAAATCAAGGAAAATAGCAATATCTCCAAGCAAAGAGTAGAGTTGCTCCAGATTTGGTGCTAAAAGAGAATACTGTACTAAGACCTTCAAAAGTTCTAAGACTAAGACTTTCAAAAGTTCTAACTCATGATTTGACTATCACCTCACTGAGAGAACCACAATTACCTTTTTGTCTTGACACTGTCATTGCTGAGGCAATGGATCCCATAATTAATGCTGAGCTTGAAACCAACGACAGGGAAAGCAACTTACATGGCATACACAGAGATCTAAAAATAAATCAGGGGAACTGAGTGGCTATCCAAAGAGGAAGGTATAATTACAGAAGAAAAATAATGGTGGTACATAAAGCACCTGAAATAATATAAAGCCTATGTTTGAAGTCACCTAGGAATTAACAACTGCTTAGCTTATTATATGCTCCTATATCTTCACATATGCATCCTTAAGAAGGATAAATGTCTTAAAGATCTCAATCACTTCACAGAGAAACTAAAATTAGAAAGGCTTAACGGTGGTTTTTAATCCTCTTTTATTGTATTGATAGTGGCATCAATTGGTAAAAAGTCTCAAAAACAAAATACTTTTGAAACCATCTTGCCTATTTATATTTCTAATGTACATATTAATAAAATACTTAAAATACATAAAATATAGTACCTGAAACTGAACTCTTGGACACTGAATCAGAGACAAATTAGTACCAATTTTCCTTACGATACTTCGAGACGAACCATATGGCTTCCTAGACCAAAGTACCTGAGGAAGTAGGAAAAACGGAAAGCTTAATTACAAGATGTACAGAACTGTTAAGACAAGGCATTAGACAATTATTTGTATGACATACTAACACATTAATTACAGAATCAGAATGCTCTAAATGTTATGGCAAATAAGCTACTGTTTCTCAATCCAAAAATAAAGAATATATATATATATATATATATACATATATCTAGATATTATTAATTCAATAAAGTTTAATGTAAGGTATTATATAAAAATATAAACTAGCCAGTAATTTTTAAATACTATACTTAGAGTAAAAATTCTATTTTCATCAGGTTTTCATACTATTCTGCAACAGAAACACTACTTTATTTCTTCTGCTATATTTTTAGTTTTAGAATTTTGATATACATAATTTTTCTTAAACATATGTTACTTTTGGTGTAATAGACTTTTCAAAACAATCCCAAATTAGTACAAAGTTCAGAATCTGAATGTGTACCATGCAGGGTGCTTCATGTTGTTTGCTGCACAAGAATGCTTGGCCAAGGGTGAGCAAAGGCTGAAATCCAGGCATATTGCTCTTGGGAGGCCTACTCCACAGAGAAAAGGTAAGAAATTTCATCTGAGCAGAATTTCTCAGATGAAATCATAATAAAACAAGACATTATGCTATGCTTAAAGACAAAAACGAACCCTCAAAGCAAAAAAAAAACAAAAAGCACACATGTTGAATGTTAGTTAAATCATTACAAATTGTACCTTGAAATTTCTCCCCAGGTATATGATCTCTCTTTAAAGAGAAAAACCATCCATCTGTTTTGAGTGCTACACTTGAAAGCCTGGATAGAAGAGGTAAAGAAAAGTCGTGTGCTATTAAAAGCAATTGTAAAAGAAAAGAGTAAGAATTATATGACTATTATACTTAATTCAGCAAATTTTAACATTCAATTATATAGGGCCAGGTGCAGTGGCTCCCGCCTGTAATCCCAGTACTTTGGGACACCGAAACGGGTGGATCACCTGAGGCCAGGAGTTCAAGACCAGCCTGGCCAACGTGGCGAAACCCCATCTCTACTAAAAATACAAAAATGAGCCAGGCATGGTGGTGCACACCTGTAATCCCAGATACTTAGGAGGCTGAGGCACGAGAACTGCTTGAACCCAGGAGGCAGAGGTTGCAGTGAGCCAAGATCGCACCACTGCACTCCAGCCTGGGTGACAAAGCGAGACCCTGTCTCAAAAATAAAATAAAACAAGAAACTCAAAAAACAATTATATCCTAAAGACTAAACAAAACCAAATCAGCTGAGTATGAATTCTGGAGAAATGGATACTACCCATTTTTTAAGATCAATCCATGATCATTCTACTTTAAAGAATGAATTACCCCAATATAAACAGCATAACCAAACAACTGGTCACTGTAAACAGTGGAGGCTCCAAAATCTAACTGAAACTAGACCCTTAGATAAAAGCATATACAGCTTATAAAACAAGCACAGAAACTACCTCATTTCTTAAATTTTAGCAATCAAGTCTAATTCAAGGATAACAGTATGAGTCAGTGTGGGGTTCAGGGCTGGGCACAGTAGCTCACATCTGTAACCTCAGTGCTTTGAGAGGCTGAGGCAGGAGGATCATTTGAAGCGAGAAGTTTGAGACCAGCCTGGAGTCTTTCTGTGAGACCCCCATCTCTACAAAAAATTGGAAAATTAGCATGGTGATGCGTGCTGTCGTCCTAGCTACAGGAGAGTCTAAAGCAGGAAGGTCGTCCCTCAAGCCCAGGAGCTCCAGGCTGCAGTGAGTTAGGATTGCACCACCACACTCCAGCCTAAGCAACAGAGTGAGACCATGTCCCCCCGCTGCCCCCTCCCCCCGAGAAAAAAACCAACAAAGTGGAAATCATAGAAGGATATATAATAACCCCGGCAACCTGCCATAGCTTTCATGTAATTTTTATCAGATATTTTCCAAGGTTTCACTGAATCTTACCTAGAAGAGTTCCAAAAAGTACTTATAACCTATACTGACTCCAATAACCAACAAAAATGATAGCTCTTGCTTTGGAAATGTAAATAAAAAGGATGGCAAAGATTAGAAAACTGGTAAGTAGAAAGGAAGATAATATTAAATATGAATAGTACACAAAGAATATTAAGAAGCAAAGTTACTCTGAAGCTTAGAAGAAAACATCATTCACATCAATAATCATGCAGGATTATGACACAACTAGTCTTAATAACACGTGAGGACTAAGGGAAAGGAAAACATTCTGACTAGAGAAACATGGGAAGCCTCGCAGTTCTACAATGTCAACATCAGACTATCCACCAACAAAAGAACAAACATGGGCAAATAATTCTAAGACAGTATTTAAGCAAACTCTTTACCTTATCATTATTATTTATTTTTGAGACGGAGTTTCGCTCTTTCGCCCAGGCTGGAGTGAAGTGGAGCAATCTCGGCTCAATGCAACCTCCGTGCCCCCCAGGTTCAAGTGATTCTCCTGCCTCAGCCTCCCAAGTAGCTGAGATTACAGTAGCTGGGATTAGAGGTGCATGCCACCATGCCTGGCTAATTTTTTTGTATTTTTAGTAGAGACAGGGTTTCACCATGTTGGCCAGGCTGGTCCCGAACTCTTGACCTCAGGTGATTCACCTGCCTCAGCCTCCCAAAGTGCTAGGATTACAGGCATGCGCCACCGCATGCGGCCCTACCTTATACATTTTAATAGATCCTGATCTTTTACAAATAAATCCATAGGGCAAAAGTAAGTACACCATTCAGTCATTTCTCTTCTTGAGTCTTCTATTTAGTCACAAGTCAAAACTCTCCTATGATGTAGTACAAGTGGAATGCTATCTATGCATCACAATGTGACAATTAGACAATCTACAGTGAATCTTTCTCCCCTCCAGCAAGCAAAGGTCTTGCCTGGAGATGAGGAGGACAAAAAGCTCACAAAGAAAAATTTAGAAAGGATTTGCCAAGGTCAGGAACTAATGTTTCTGCCAGCTTTTAGCATTCTTCACTACACATGTTGAGGGCGAAAAGTCAACTATTATGTTTCCATCTGTTTAATATCAGAAAAATACCAGGTGCCTTCAACAAGAGAAGTGGCCAATGATTCAGCTTTTTTTTTTTTAGACGAAGTCTCACTCTGTCACCCAGGCTGGAGTGCAGTGGCGTGATCTCACTGAAACTTCCACTTCCTGGGTTAGAGCAATTCTGTCTAGCTAGAATTATAGGCAGGCGCCACTATGCCCAGCTAATTTTTGCATTTTTAGTAGAGACGGGGTTTCGCCACTTTGGCCAGGCTGGTCTCGAACTCCTGACCTCAGGTGATCCAATCGCTTTCGCCTCCCAAAGTGCTAGGATTACAGGCATGAGTCACCACACCCAGCCGATTCAGCTTTTAATTATAAGGAATAGATTATTTAGGTATCTTGTACAAACTTAAAGGAAGGGAAAGAACAGATTGCTTTATGTGATTATTTTTTCAAGCATACACAGTAGCCTAACATAATGTGTTTTTCTGTCACTTGTGAATTACATAGTACTTAGCGCCAATAAATATCAAATAAGGGTCTGTGTAAACTAATGACTGAAATATTTAGAATGAAGAGCCATAACCTTTATTGGATGGTAGGAAAAAGTGACGGGAAAGAATAGCTAATTTCCAGGAACTCTAAAACTAGGTCTGACTACTTTTCTATTTTTTTCTATTCAGCCCTCATAGAGGGGGAGAAATTGTAAATGGCTGTGCAGAAACAGTGAACAGATGGTACTGAAAAGTCACCATCTGTGCATTGGGAGGCTGTATGACCCAAGTGCATCTCCTACCGTAACTTGTGGCTGAACTATGTCTTGTCAGTATGCTAGTTTAGAGAAGGAAAGACTTCCTCTAAAGAGAAACTGTCCTTAATATTTCTTTAGATGTAAGAGAGAAGGCAGGGAGAAGAAAATGGTCATAAAATCATAAGATAATCCAATTTTTTTTTTTTTTTTGAGACGGAGTCTTGCTCTGTCACCAGGCAGGAGTGCAGTGGCATGATCTCAGCTCACTGCAACCTCTGCCTCCCGGGTTCAAGCAATTCTCCTGTCTCAGCCTCCCCAGTAGTTGGGACTACAGGTGCATACCACCCCACCTGGCTAATTTTTGAATTTTTAGTAGAGACGGGATTTCATCATGTCGGCCAGGATGGTCTTAATCTCTTGACCTCGTGATCTGCCCACCTCAGCCTCCTAAAGTGCTGGGATTACAGGTGTGAGCCACCATCCCTGGCAAAATAATCCAATTTCATTTAGAAAATAAGACAATCCAATGCCATTAAGAAATAGCTGGCCGGGCATGGTGGCTCACGCCTGTAATCCCAGTACTTTGGGAGACCAAGGCGGGCGGATCATGAGCTCAGAAGTTCAAGACCAGCCTGGATAACATGGTGAAACCCCATCTCTACTAAAAATACAAAACTAGCCGAGTGTGGTGGTGCACGCCTGTAATCCCAGCTACTCAGAAGGCTAAGGGAGGAGAATAGCTTAAACCCAGAAGGCGGAGGTTGCAGTGAGCTGAGATTGTGCCACTGCACTCCAGCCTGGGACAAAGCAAGACTCCATCTCAAACAAAAAAAAAAAAAAAAAAAAAAAAGCTAAACAGGGCCAGGAGCAGTGGCTCATGCCTGTAATCCCAGCACTTTGGGAGGCCGAGGCGGGTGGATCATCTAAGGTCAGGAGTTCGAGATCAGCCTGGCCAAAGTGACAAAACCCCATCTCTACTAAAATACAAAAATTAGCCAGGCGTGGTGGCACACGCCTGTAGTCTCAGCTACTCAGGAGGCTTGAGGCAGAATTGCTTGAACCAGGAGGCGGAGGCAGAGGTTGCAGTGAGCAAGATTGTGCCACTGCACTCCAGCCTGGGTGAAGAGCAAGACTCCATCTCAAAAAAAAAAAGAAGAAAAGAAATAGCTAAACAGAAAAACCATGCTTTATCTATGAAAACTGCTTTTAAATAACAGTGAATCTGTGTGTGTGTGCGCACATGCATGTCTGTGTCTAGTAATGACAGTCCATAACATTTAGCAACAGTGCTTGAAAGTGATGACAGCAAGGAGGAGGATGACAACAGGAAAGTAGTTTGTTCTTTTTTAACATTGTGAAATGCTATTGTAGAAAGTGTTGACGTGTGAGGCTGGAATCTGAAGCTGTCATCTGTCTCATCCATGATGACTGCACTCAAGCTGTATGTGGTAATTCAGTTATTATAGACTAGTTTAACGTACATTATTATTTGAGGGCAAGTTTTAGCAGGAAAAACTATAAATCTAACTCTAAGAAAATTCTGGCTGGGTGTGGTGGCTCACGCCTGTAATCCCAGCACTTTGGGAGGCTGAAGAGGGTGGATCACTTGAGGTCAGGAGTTCGAGACCAGCCTGGCCAACATGGTGAAACCCAGTCTTTACCAAAAATACAAAAATTAGCCAGGGGTGATGGCAGGCACCTGTAATCCCAGCTACTCAGGAGGCTGAGGCAGGAGAATCACTTGAACCCAGGAGGCGGAGGCTACAGGGAGCCAAGAACACGCCACTGCACTCCAGCCTGGGGCAGAGCAAGATTTCATCTCAAAGAACAAACAAAAAAAAATATATGTTTTTCAAGACAAACTATGTGATATTAATGCATTAATGCAGTGGTTCATGTATCCCTAAAATTACACATGGACCTATACTGTTAATCAGATCTTTAAAAAGTCAGGACCTAATAAAATGTAAATTCTTAATTCTCAGGGTTAAGTTAAGGGAAAATTAAAAGTGTGTGTTGGGAAGGGGGAATGAGTGAAAATGGGAAGATGAAATTCTGTAACAATTTTTAAATCCTTAACCAAAGATTAACACTTCCCTCAGTTCTCTTCTTCCTTACTCACATTCCTCCTCCAAAGCACCAAAAGAAAACCAGAGTACAATAATACAAATTATTATAAATACTTGCTATAGTAACTTTTCCTCCAATATAAAATACTGAAATTAATCAGAATCACATTAGCTTGTGTCACACTGTTCTTACTTCCTGCAATTTAAAAACATTTTTGCTTAGGTACATAAAAAGTTTGGAGATATGTGAGTATGTGGTTCAAATGTTCAGGGAAAATAAAAGACAGTAAAGAGAAACAGGCCATTGTAGCATAGAGGCCTGGCTTTAAAATTAGCCTCTACCAATTTACTGCCCGTAGAAAGCTGGCCAAATTATTCACCCCTCTATGCTTCTGTTTTCTCACCTATAAAATGGAGATACTATCTACTTCATGAGCCTATGAGCATTAAATGAGTTAAGGTATTTATAATGGTTTTTGTTTTGTTTTGTTTTTGAGAAGGAGTCTTGCTCTGTCGCCCAGGCTGGAGTGCAGTGGCATGATCTTAGCTCACTACAACCTCTGCCTCACAAGTTCAAGCCAGATTCTTCTGCCTAAGCCTCCCGAGTAGCTGGGACTATGGGCATGCACTACCATGCCCAATTAATTTTTGTATTTTTAGTAAAGACAAGGTTTCACTATGTTGGCCAGGCTGGTCTCAAACTCCTAACCTTAGGTGATCCGCCCGCCTTAGCCTCCCAAAGTGCTGGAATTACAGGTGTGAGTCACTGCACCAGGCCATATATGTTTTAAATAAACATTAATAGTCATCTTTCCCTTCTAAGGGTAGCAAAGTACACTGAAAAGAGAAAGGATTTTGCAATCAGAATTGGGTTCATATTATAGTTCTACTACTTAGGTAACTTTGGTCAAGGCAGTTAAACACTCTGAACCTCAGGTTTCTTATCTGTAATGTGCAATGTTGTATTGAATACAGGCAATTTATATAAAAGCACTGGCCACAGTAAGCACTGGCACAGTAAGCCAAGCAGGGATGGCTATTATAGTAATATTAGTGTGCAGAGTCAAAGACAATAAGCCAATCACCACTGGCTGTTCTAATGGGAAAAATGAAACGAAACAAAATCTGATCTAAAAGCTTGTAATTTCTTCTTTTTATTCTTTATTTTTTGGAAGCAGGGTCTCACTTGTAGCCTACGCTGGAGTGCAGTGGCATGATCTTAGTTGACTGCAACCTCTGCCTCCCAGGGTCAAGTGATCCTCCCACCTCAGCCTACCAAGTAGCTGGTGCTACAGGCACACACCACCATGCCCGGATAATTTTTGTAATTTTTGTAGAGATGGCATCTCACTGTATTGCCCAGGTTGGCCTCAAACTCCTGGACTCCAGTGATCCTCCCACCATAGCCTCCCAAAGTGCTGGGATTACAGGCATGAATCACTATGCCAGCCTTTTTTTCTTTTAAAAAAAAAAAAAGATAAAATAAAGGATGAAGGCAGTTTTCACTCTCGGAATGCTTTCAAGCACAGTATCAAATTCATTTAAAAGGACTGACACAGTGGCTCACGCCTGTAATCTCAGAACTTTGGGAGGCCAAGGTGCACGGATCACCTGAGGTCAGGCATTCGAGACCAGCCTGGCCAACATGGTGAAACCCCATCCCTACCAAAGATACAAAATTAGCTGGGCATGCATTTCACTTTCCTGCAATTCAGAGATATTGTTCTTTTAACAAATTTAAGGTTTGTGGCAACTTGTGTCAAGCCAAGTCTACTGGCGCCATTTCTCCAACAGTATGTGCTTACTTCATGTCTGTGTCATGTTTTGCAGATTCACACAATATTTCAAATTTATGCATTACTATTTTATTTATTTTTTTTGAGACAGGAGTCTTGCTCTGTTGCCCAGGCTGGAGTACAGTGGCACCGTATCAGCTCACTGCAACCTCCGCCCCCTGGGTTCAAGCAATTCTCCTGCCTCAGCCTCCTAAGTAGCTGAGACTACAGGCACCCACCACCACGCCTGGCTAATTTTTGTATTTTTAGTAGAGACGGGGTTTCACTATATTGGCCAGGCTGGTCTCAAACCCCTGACCTTGTGATCCGCCTGCCTCAGCCTCTCCAAGTGCTGGGATTACAGGCGTGGCCAACGGCGCCCGGCCCCCCTTTTTTTTTTTTTTTAATACTTTAAGTTCTGGGATACATGTGCAGAACGTTCAGGTTTGTTAAATAGGTATACATGTGCCATGGTGGTTTGCTGCACCCATCAACCTGTCATCCAGGTTTTAAGCCCCACATGCATCAGGACAACGCATGCATTGTCCTAATGCTCCCCCTCCCCTTGCCCCCCAGTCCCCGTATATGCCAGGCCCTGACTTATGCATTCTTATTATATCTATTATGGTGATCTATGATCAGTGATCTTTGATGTTATTTGTTACTACTTTAATTGTTTTGGGGTGCCATGAACTGAGCACACGTAAGATGGCAAACTTAATCGATAAATGTTACGTGTGTTTTCACTGTTCCACCCACCAGCTATTCCGCAATCTCAGACCTCCCTATTCTGAGACAAAATAACACTGGAATTAGGCCAGTTTAACCCTACAATGATCTCCAAGTGTTCAAGTAAAAAGAAGCATTGCATGTCTCTCACTTTAAATCAAAAGTTAGAAAGTATTAAGCCTAGTGAAGAAGGCAAGTTGAAAGTACAGACAGGCTGAAAACTAGGTCTCTGGACGAAATAGTTAGCCAAGCTGTGAACGCAAAGAGAAAGTTCTTAAAGGAAATTTAAAGTGCTGCTACAGTGAACACATGAATAAGAAAGCAAGAAGGCCTTATTTCTGATATAGAGAAAATAAACATCAAACCAGTCACAATATTCCCTTAAGCCAAAGCCTAATCCAGAGCAAGGTTCTAATTCTCTTCAATTCTCTGAAGGCTGAGAGAAGCAAGGAAGCTACAAAAGAAAAGTTGAAGCTAGCAGAAGTTGGTTAATGAGGCATAAGGAAAAAAGTCATCTCCATAACATAAAAGTGCAAGATGAAGAAGCATCAAGTGCCAACATGGTGAAACTCCATCTCTACTAAAAATATTTTAAAATTAGCCTGGTGTGATGGCGCACACCTGTAATCTCAGCTACTTGGGAGGCTGAGGCAGGAGAATCACTTGAACCCAGAAGGCAAACGTTACAATGAGCCTAAGACTGCGCCACTGTTCTCCAGCCTGGGCGATAGAGTGAGACTGTCTGAAAGAAAGAAAAAAAGTGATTCGTTGTATTTCACTATCACTTTATTGTGGTGATCTGAAATGAAACTCATAGTATCTCCAAGATATGCCTGTACATATCAGATCAATGGGAAAACACATGTTAATCACTGAAAGGTAGAGCTAAGAAAGCTTCTTTTATTTTCTGGTGCCCAAATATAAAATCTTGAAAGATTCCTTTGCATTTTTATTCTTAGGCAACAAGCTAAAAAATATTGGAAATTAGTTAACCCCAAAAGATCACATTGCTTTACATTAGAAGAAAATTTGTTTTTATATGAATTTTCAGCTAACTGATTAAAGTTGATGATAATATGCTAGCTGCAATAAGTTAAAAATAGATCTTGCTAATCTGCTATTAGTAGGAAAGACTCTCAGTTGTAATTACAGTATTTTGAGCAAGTTAATCCTTCTTTAGCTGGTCCATTCTTTGATGAAAGGCACCCATTTTCCAGCTTAAAGTGAACAAGCTAAATAAAGCGTGTTATCTGTGCCTGAAACAGAATTCTGTCCTTTAGCCTCAATTAGCACTACTCATATTGACCTGTCTTGGGGTGGGAGGCTGGTAACAGCAAAAATGTAAGAAACTATTATTGAATGTACCTACACTGTACAAGCCACTGTGCTTGATGCTTTACATACACTGTCATTTAATCCACAGGTAACTCAGCAGTAGCAATTCTTATAGCTACTTTGCAGAAGAAGGCAATAACTGACAGAGACAAATTTCAGATTCAAGTGTGTTTAAATCCAGGACCCACAATCTTAACATTAAACTATACTTCTTATTAAAATTACAGTAAATAGAAATTATAAAGCTTTAGTTTTTGGAAATCATAAATAACAAAAACTTCCCTTCCTTGTGCAAGCAAGAGAAAAAGAAACTTTTGCTGTCATTACTAAAATGTCAATCCACACGATGATAAAACTGAGCTAAGTGAAGTTTTTTCGTTTTTTTTAAAGATAGGGTCTTGCTCTATTGCTCAGGCTGGAGTACAGTGGCACAATCTCAGCTCACTGCAACCTCTGCCTCTCAGGCTCAAGCAATTCTCCTACCTCAGCCTCCCGAATAGCTGGGACTAGAGGTATGTGCCACCATGCCCAGCTAAATTTTTTAAATTTTTTGTAGAGACAGGGTCTCACTATATTGCCCAGGATGGTCTCGAATTCCTAGGCTCCAGCCATCCTCCTGCCTCCGTCTCCCAAAGAAGCACTGAATCTGGCCACTAAGTGAAATTTAAAACATAGGAACGTATATCTGAAATAGATGAAAATACCAATAAATTTACAAGTCATTTTCCTATTGCTTATCCTCAAGCTAATAATCTCAAAATTATGTAGCTACAAAGATAATTTTATTTGGTTTCTACTATTTAATCTCTGAAGAAAACAGATGTAATCTTGGAAGTTGGGGAGATTCAAAAGTTCAGGCACAAAAACAAAAAAGTAAAAGTGCACTAAAAAGTATACCCATATTCTGCCAGGCACAGTGGTTCACGCCTATAATCCCAGCACTCTGGGAGGCCAGGGTGGGCAGTCAAGAATTCAAGACCAGCCTGGCCAAAATGGTATAACCCCGTCTCTACTAAAAATATAAAAATTTGCTGGCCGTGGTGGTGTGAGCCTATAATCCCAGCTACTCAGGGAGCTGAGGCAGGAGAATTGTTTGAATCTGGGAGGCAGAGGTTGCAGTGAGCTGAGATTGCTCCACTGTACTCCAGCCTGGGCAATACAGCAAGACTCCTTGTCAAAAAAAAAAACAAAAATATACCCATATTCAAATTATGTAACCTGCCTATATCTTCAATAAATAAAATTTAACTCTATGTCATAGCCATGAAAAAAACGAATTTGAAAATGTAAAACAAAATATTCTACAAAATGTGCTTGGCATAATACTTGCTCTTATAATTTATAGGTCTAAACAAACTTTATATATTAGTAGAAAATACTTATTAAAAAATGTCAAGATGAAAACTAACATCTCTAGCATAGAACAATCATTATAGTAACTTTTTCCTTCTTATCAATAGTTATTTTTAAGACATGACTTACCTTTTAAACAACTGTGTTGTTTAAACACATTATAACAGCATTCAATGTTAATAATTCTACAACATTAAGAGCGCTGCCAAGTGTTAGCCAAGCATATTTTATGCAATGATTTTTCTGCTTATTTAAGCCTTTTCCTCACTAATAACAAATATATTGCTCTTAATGGTCACATGAATACTGGTTAAGTTTTCAATGTAACCCAGAAAGTTACTTCCTTACTTTGAATACTGAGAAAAGATTCACTTCTATGATTTAAATAGAAAGCAAATTAAACAGTACATAAACATATTGAATTCAAGATGTTGGTCATATATAGATTTATTTCATTTTCTCAGAAAAAATTCTTAAAATATCTAAATGTCGGGATTTAAAAAATGAATTCTGAGCACTCACCGATTGCATGCTTACTCCAACTTGATGAAAAACCATCCTAATTAGGCGCTTAATCCAGCCAAGCATTTATATGGCAAAGTCTCCCCAGATTTGCATTTCAAGTACTTCTTCAGGCATACATAGCAGCACATGGTCCATAAAACACACTGAAAATTTAAAATGCAAATACTAAAATGAAATCATTATTATTTAGAATTTGTACTGTCTACATGTCTCACAGAGCAAGTCTAAAACATTTTTAAAACTTCATGTGCAGCCTGACCAACATGGAGAAACCCTATCTCTACTAAAAATACAAAATTAGCCGGGCGTGGCGGCGCATGCCTGTAATCCCAGCTACTCGGGAGGCTGAAGCAGGAGAATCGCTTGAACCCAGGAGGTGGAGGTTGCAGTGAGCCAAGATCGCGCCATTGTACCATTGTACTCCAGCCTGGGTGACAGAACAAGACTCCATCTCAAAAAAAAAAAAAAAAAAACTTCATGTGTAATGTAAGAGAAAAAAAGATTTGCTTGTGATTAGCTTGCTTAAAGTAACTGTAACAGTATAAGGTGTTTTGTTTTCTTTTGTTAGTATTTTTTTCAGTCAGTGTTCTTAGCTGGAAGCAATAAAAACCTAGTTTGGCTAATTCAAGTAAAAAATACATTTATGAAAAGATATCTGGGGGATAACAATCTTCAGAGAACCCAATTTATAGGCTACACAACCAAGGACGTTCAAAACTGTAGCAGACTTGGCCCTGGGAAAACACCACTGCATTTGTTACTATCACCACAGAGAGGGTCCATGCAGTTCCTCCCTTTCCATGTCCCCAGCTCCAAAGATGCTGTCTGTACTGGTGTATTTGCTAGACCAAGTCCACAGCTCACGTGTCATAGTAAAAGGAAGGCTGACAAAGCAAGCACCTGGCTATAGTAACAAGCAGGTTAAGTTTCCCACCAAAAATCATAAAGGAAAGAATTCCAGAAATACAAAACAGAAATTCAGATGCTGAAAGACCAAAACCAATAAATAAAGTCTTTTAATATTCACTAGCACCATAACCCCTGTCATTCATTATCTGCCCTACTCCCCATCAATATACTGTATATCTGACAGAATTACAATGTTAACTTGTATGGTATAGATGACTTTACTGGAAGTGTTGGTCTCTAACAAGATAAGGGAGTTTGCATCAGAATACGAATCAATACACTGCTCTCTCATTTAAAAAATCTTGCTTAAGGCCGGGTGTGGTGGTTCACATCTGTAATCCCAGCACTTTGGGATGCCAAGGGAGGTGGATTGCCTGAGGTCAGGAGTTTGAAACCATCCTGGCCAACATGACGAAATCGCAACTCTATTAAAAACACAAAAATTAGTTGGGCGTGGTGGCAGGAACCTGTAATCCCAGTTACTTGGGAGGCTGGGGCAGGAGAATCACTTGAACCCAGGAGGCAGAGGTTGCAAATGGCACCACTGCACTCCAACCTGGGCAACAGAGTGAGACTCCATCTTAAAAAAAAAAAAAGAAAAAAGAGAAAGGAAAAAAAGAAAATCTTCCTTAAAGGTTGGGTGCGGTGGCTCATGCCTGTAATCCCAGCATTTTGGGAGGCTGAGGCGGGCGGATCACTTGAGGTCAGGAGTTTGAGACCAGCCTGGCCAACACAGTAAAATTCCATCTCTATTAAAAGTACAAAAAAAAAAAAAAATTAGCTGGGTGTGGTGGAGCACGCCTGTAATCCCAGCTACTCAGAAGGCTGAGGCAGGCGGGAGGTGGAGGTTGCAGTGAGCTGAGATCACGCCACTACACTCTAGCCTGGGGGACAGAGCAAGACTCCATCTCAAAAAAAAAAAGAAAAAAAGAAAATCTAGCTTAAAAAATCAGCTAAACAAAACAGTATGCTGTATGCTATAGTTGACTTACATAGTGATGTAAGCCCTTTATCTCATCATGACCAGAAACAGTTTGTGGTCTACATTTTGAGAATAACTTTATAGATAACACAGAGAATAGGAAGAAAAGTAAAGATGCTACAAGTGTGCAAAGTGCTGGGTGAAAATAAACTGAAAAGAGCTGGGTGCTGATGAAAGAAGGAAGATGTGCATCATGGGTAAAAATGAACAGCCGTGGGGGAAGACAGGATGTAGTATAATAGGGTGTGAGTTCATATGAGAATCTGAGCTAAAAGCTTATATTGAGAAAAAGGGAAAAAGACACAGAAATCCTATTAGACAAACCTAGAACCTAGGTATAAGAGTTTGACTCAATATGGTAGAACAGTTATTTTAGAAAGTTTGCTGAATTCAGCCGGGTGTGGTGGCTCACGCCTGTGATTCCAACACTTTGGAGGCCAAGGCAAGAAGATCGCCTGAGGTTAGGAGTTCAAGACCAGCCTGGCCAACATGGTGAAACCCCATCTCTACTAAAAATACAAAAATTAGCCAGGCGTGGTGGCATACACCTGTAATCCCAGCTACTTAGGAGGCTGAGGCAGGAAAATCGCTTGAACCCAGAATGCAGAGGTTGCAGTGAGCTGAGATGGTGCCACTGAACTCCAGCCTGGGCGACAAGAGCATAACTCCATCTCAAAAAAAAGAGAAAAAAAAGAAGAAAGTTTGCTGAATTCACCAAAGTTTAAATTAAGTATTATTTTTTAATCCTTTGAAAAGCTGTAAAAAAAAAAAAAAGCATACATATTTTGCTCTATAGAAAATTTTAACATGATGGAAAGTTCTAACTTTCCTTTCCTTTTTTTTTTTTTGAGACTGAGTTTCGCTCTTGTCACCCAGGCTGGAGTACAATGGTGCGATCTTGGCTCACTGCAACCTTCGCCTCCCAGATTCAAGTAATTCTCCTGCGTCAGCCTCCCAAGTGGCTGGGAGTACAGGCATGCACCACCATGCCCGGGTAATTTTGTATTTTAGTAAAGACAGGGTTTTACCTTGTTGGTCAGGCTGGTCTTAATCTCCTGACCTCACCTCAGGCGATCCACCACCTCAGCCTCCCAGAGTGCTGGGATTAAGGTGTGAGCCACCGCACCCGGCCGGAAAGTTCTAACTTTCTAATATGTTTTTCACTTACCTTTATAAGTATAATTCTACCAGACATACAGTATGTATATCTGGGTATGGGAAGTGGGGCACAGAGTGAATGGGAGGGATTATGGTGCTAGGGAGTGTAAAACAACTTTTGATATATATTTGAATTAGTGAAATAATGCTTTTAGTCTCCTTTATTTATTGGTATTACAAACGAGAGCCCTTAGCTAAAATATCCAGACACCACTAAATTATATTAATAACGAGCTAACTTCACAGAACATTTGTTATGTACCTGGGATTATCAGGAACATTTGTACGCTTATTAAGTCATTACATATAAAGTCTCAATTATCACAAACCACCTTATTAAGGTAGATATTAAATTATCTTCTATTTGTAGAGGGGCAAACTAAAGCATAGTTAGTGTAACTTGAGTAAGGGTCACATATTTATAAGTGGCAAAGTTAGGACTCAAACTAGATGTTTCCGTAAGTCTGTGCTTTTATCCACTATAACCATGCAACTAAACAAAAGAGGAGTAGTTTGAAAAACTTATTCGAAATTTTGAGTGTTTTGTTTTTGTTTCTGTTTTTTGAGACAGAGTCTCACTCCATTGCCCAGGCTGGACTGCAGTGGCATGATCTCAGCTCACTGCAACCTCTGCATCCCAGGTTCAAGTGATTCTCATGCCTCAGCCTCCTGAGTAGCTGGGATTACAGGCATGCACCACCACACCCAGCTAATTATTATATTTTCAGTAGAGACAGGGTTTCCCCATATTGGCCAGGCTGGTCTCGAACTCCTGACCTCAGGTGATCCACCCACCTTGGCCTCCCAAAGTGCTGGGATTACAGGCCTGAGGCACTGTGCCCAGCCAGGTGTTTTCTATTTTAATTTTTTCATATTGTGATTACATTCAACTTTCAACATGTTTATATTCTCAAGCTAATGACATAAAATATTGAAGTATGAAGGCTTTGGACTTGAGTCTGTACCCTTGTTGTGCCACCTACTAAATGGTAAGTATTAACAAGTTATCTCCAGATAGGAACAGTACTCACAGAGTTGTAGGAATTAAGAGAGATAATGCATAAGTCATTTCAGTAAAAATACTAAAAAAGTAGGTTAATACTAACAGGAATGGAAAAGAATAGATGGATTCAGGATGCCAATAAAAGAAAGAATTAACCAAACTTGGTAAAGTAGCTGGCTAAAGCTGGGTGTGACATTGCATGCCTGAAGTCCCAGCTACTCAGGAAGCTGAGGGAGGAGGGTCCCTTGAACTTAGGAGTTGGAGTTCAGCCTGGTCAACAAAGCGAGATCCCATCTCTTTTTAAAACAACAACAACAAATGTAAAGTGGTTGGCTAGCGCAATTAGGAAGAAGAGGAAAATCAAATTACTCCAAGGTTTCGGTTGGAGATGACAGAAATTATGGCTATCAGATAAGGAAATGCTGGAGAGTAAAGCTCTTCAATGAAGGTGAGTCTAAGATGACAGAAGTATATCTAGATGAAACTATGTAGTAGAGTGCTAAGCACAGGCAGGAATATATATTTATTGATTACTATAAAAGGTCTGTGATTGTATCTTTGATCAGGCAGATATATTTTAATGTTACCAGGATCTATTACTAGTTTTATAAATGAATCCTCTGAGAGCCAATGGTGGATAAAAAGAACAAAGAACCAAAAATGAGGTCAAAGCTGGAAATGACTGGCAAAAAGCAGGCAAGGAGAAAGGGCAGTTTTATGTGCGGTTTGAAAACCCATCATTAAAGCCCAGGCGTGGTGGCTCATACCTGTAATCCCAGCACTTTGGTAGGCCGAGGCAGGCGGATTATGAGGTCAAGAGACAGAGACCATCCTGCCAACATAGTGAAACTCCGTCTCTACTAAAAATACAAAAATTAGCTGGGCGTGGTGGCACATGTCTATAGTCCCAGCTACTTGGGAGGCTGAGGCAGAAGAATGGCTTGAACCCGGAAGGCAGAGGTTGCAGTGAGCCGAGATCACGCCACTATACTCCGGCCTGGCGACAGAGCGAGACTCCGTCTCAAAGTAAACAAATAAACAAATTTTTTAAAAAGCATGAAAAACTAAAATGTCAAATAGTTCTTTGGCAGGGTGCAGTGGCTCACACTTGTAATCCCAGCACTTTTGGAGGCCGAGGCAGGCAGATCACCTAAGGTTAGGAGTTTCAGACCAGCCTGGTCAACATGGCAAAACCCTGTCTCTACTAAAAATACAAAAAATAGCTGGGCATGGTAGTGTGTGCCTGTAATCCCAGCTACTTGGGAGGCTGAGGCAGGAGAATAGCTTGAATGCGGGAGGCGAAAGTTGCAATGGGCTGAGGTTGTGCCACTGTACTCCAGCCTGGGCGACAGAGCGAGACCCCATCTCAAAAAAAAAAAAAAAAGATATATGTAGTTTTAATAGAAACTGCCTAACATGGCCAGATGCAATGGCTCAAGCCTGTAATCCTGATGCTTTGGAAAGTTGAGGTGGGAGGATTACTTGAGGTGAGGAGTTCAAGACCAGCCTGGCCAATGTGGCAAAACCCTGTCTCTACTAAAAATACAAAAATTAGCCAGGTGTGGTGGTGCATGCCTGCAATCCCAGCTACTCCAGGAGAATCGTTTGAACCCAGGAGGCAGAGTTTGCTGCAGCGAGCTGAGGTCGTGCCACTGCACTCCAGCCTGGGTGACAGAGTGAGGCTCCGTCTAAAAAAAAAAAAAAAAGAAGGAAGGGAGGGAGGGAGAGAGGGAGGGAAGAAAGAAGGAAGGAAGGAAGGAAGGAGGGAAGCAGGGAAGGAGGGAAGGAGGGAAAGAGGGAAGGGAGGAAGGGAGGGAGGAAAGAAAAAAGAGAGAGAGAAGGAGAGAGAGAGAGGAAGGAAGGAAGGAGGGAGGGAGGGAGGGAGGGAGGAAGGGCGAGCCTAACATTTCCCAAGGTTATTGGACCAATTACACTCCCACGAGTAATTAAGAGAACTCCAGGTACTCCACCTGTTTGTCAGTAATAATTCGTATTGTTAGTACTTTTTAAATTTTAGCAATTCTAGTGTTTTCTTCACATTTTGGGGGGTATTTTGATATCTTCTTTTGTGAAGTATCTGTTTAAGTCTTTTGCTTTTTTATTCTTTTTTTTGAGACGGACTCTTGCTCTGTTGCCCAGGCTGGAGTGCTATGGTGTGATCTCAGCTCACCGCATTCTCCGCCTCTAGAGTTCAAGCGATTCTCCCACCTCAGCCTCCCAAGTAGTTGGAACTGCAGGCACATGCCACCATGCCTGGTTAATTTTTGGTATTTTTAGTAAACATGGGTTTTGCCATGTTATCCAGGCTGGTCTTGAACTCCTGACCTCAAGTGACCCTCCCGCCTCCGCTTCCCAAAGTGCTGGGATTACAAGTGTGAGTCACCACGCCTGGCCTTTCGCTCATTTTTTAAAACAGAGTTTATTTATGTATTTATGTATTTATTTTTGAGACAGGGTCTCGCTCTGTCACCCAGCCTGAAGTGCAGTGCCAGGATCTTGGCTCACTGCAACTCCCCTCCGAGGTTCAAGCGATTCTCATGCCTCCTGAGTAGCTGGGATTACAAGCATGCACCATGACTCCCGGCTAATTTTGTATTTGTAGTAGAGACAAAGTTTCACCAGGTTGGCCAGGCTGGTTAGGAACTCCTGGCCTTAAGGTGATACACCCCCTCAGCCTCCCAAAGTGCTGGGGTTACAGACTAAAACAGAGTTTATTTTTTAGAGCAGTTTAAATGTACAGCAAAATTGAGTAGAAAGTACAGATTTCTTAATTGGGCAGTCTTCCCACTATCAACATCAAACACAAGAGTGGTGCATTTATTCCAACGGATGAACATATAGTGACACATCATCATCTAAAGTCCACAGTTTACCTAACAGTACACTTTCAGTACTGTACATTCTGTGGGTTTCGGCAAATGAATAATGGTATGTATCCACCATTATTTTATCATACAGAATAGTTTCACTGCCCTAAAAATTCTGTGTTCCGCCTATTAATTTACCCTCCTTCCCAATCCCTGGCATCTCTGATCCTTTTATTGTCTCCATAGTTTTGCCTTTTCCAGAATGTAATGAAGTTGGAATCACACAGTATAGCCTTTTCAGAATGGCTTCTTTCACCTAGTAACATGCATTTAAGGTTCCTCCATGTATTCTCATGGTTGATAGCTCACTTTAGTGTGGAATAACATAGAATTTTACAGAGATACCACAGCTTATTTATTCCTTCCCCTACTGGAGAACACTTTGGTTGCGTCCACATTTTGATAAACTATGAATAAAGCTGCTCTAAACATCTCTGTGCAAGTTTTGCTCCTTTTTTAAACAGTGTATTTAGTCAGGGTTCTCCAGAGAGAACAGAATATAGATACATAGAAACAGATTTATTATGAGGGACTGGCTCACACAATTATGGAGGCTAGAAAGTCCCACAATCTGCTATGTGCAAGCTGGAGGCCAACAGAGCTAACAGTGTTAAATCTCAGTCTGAGTGAGAAGGCCTCAGGGAGGGCCTGAGGGATATCCCAGCTCAAGCAGAGTACAGATTTGCTCTCTGTCTTTTATTCTATTCAGGCCCTCAAGGGATTGGTGATACCTTTATTCAGTCTATAGATTCAAATGCTAATCTCTTCCAGAAACACCCTCACAAATACAAAGCAGTGGTGATGTTTTACCAGCTATCTGGGCATCCCTCAGACCAGTCTAGTTGATATATAAAATTAACTACCACAGATGTTTTTTGTTTTGTTTTGTTTTGAGACAGAGTTTCACTCTTGTTGCCCAGGCTGGAGTGCAATGGCACGATCTCGGCTCACCACAACCTCCACCTCCTGGGTTCAAGAGATTCTCCTGCCTCAGGCTCCCAAGTAGCTGGGATTACAGGTATGTGCCACCACACCCAGCTACCCAGCTAATTTTTTATATTTTTAGTAGAGACGGGGTTTGGCCATGTTGGTCAGGCTGGTCTTGAACTCCTGACCTCAGGTGATCCACCTGCCTCAGCCTCCCAAAGTGCTGGGATTACAGGCGTGAGCCACCGTGCCTGGCTCACAGATGTTTTTTTCAAATTATTATTTGAAAAATTATCCTGATTTGCCAGGAAAAGATGTTTCTTAAGTCTAGGCTAGAGATAAAGAATACACAGCACTGGCTAGAAAAACACAGATGAAATGAGTTAAATCATATAGAGTAAGAAAGGAAGACTGGATAGAAAGCTCAGGAAATATTAATACTTGTAGAACAAACAGAAAAAAATAAAAGACACTGTAAGATTCAATAAATCAGTATCTTTCTTTTCAAAGGTTTAGCCTGTTAACTTCCTTGTCCTTTGTTCTCAAACTCAATTTTCTCTTTCTACATGCCTCCTTGCCCCTAGTTACTATAAACAACCTACCCCCTTCCTGTCAGATCTAATCAATAACTCACATCTGTTCCCTTGGTTACCTGCACCCATTGTTCCCCCGAAACTGCACATCTCACCACTGTACCTCATGTCCCCCTTCCCTTCCATATTTAGAAAAATATTTGCAAGTAGCCAATGGGGGTCAGCTCAGACTGTGCGGTCCGACCCCAGCTTATGGGGGAGTAACACAGAGGTAAGGACTACACATCAGAGATACATAAAAAAACAAAAACAAAAACCTCCTCTCCTTTGTTCTGTGTGCTTTTGTGATTTTGATTGACATGGGTGGCACCCTTCTGCAATCGTAAATTGCCTTGCTGAGAAAACTTTTGCCTGAGTGCTGGTTCCATTTTGCAGCACCGAGCATTTATTCCTAGAGCATTTTTATATCCAACAGACACCAACCAAAAAAAGATCAAAATAGCAGTAGAAAAATAAGAGTGGTATTATCATCAAAAAAAAGAAAAATTTGAGAAAGGATTTGAGAAAAGTAATGGTCCTTGTTAAACACAGAAGGGAGGTGACATAGACGGTGGACTCCTGCTGCTACCCCTTCCTCCAAACTTCTTCACAGTGCTCTCTGGAACTTGTTTGTCTATAAATATCCCCCAACTCCGTATCTTATCTTCAACAGATTCACTCACTACTGAACTCCCCTAGCTTACTTTCCTCCCTTGATGAAACTTGGCTTCCCTTTAGAACACTGCTTCTCCTACAGCTACAGCCTTCTTAAAGAGTTTCTGCTTGCTTATTCTCTTACATTTTACATCAGTGCTGTTTCCTGTCAACTATTTTTCTAAGATCTTTTAAAAGCTCTTGCTCAAAAGCAAAACTACCCATAGTGCAGACAACATTCTATTTCTTAACCTGGGTGGTCATTACATGGATATTTGCTTTGTGGCAATTTATTGAGCTGTATTTATGTTTGTACTTTTTTCTGTGTTACACTTCAAAATAAATAAGGTTTAAAAAAAAATTGCTAAGAATCAGGCTGCATTTTGTTTTCTAGGTTCCTTATGAATCAATGAAAATGTGTGTGTGTGTGTGTGTGTGTGTGTGTGTGTGTATTCAACTCCTAGAAATGTTATGAAGATGGTATAGGCTTATATTCTAGACTATCTACTCTAGCATAGACTATAAGAAATAGCAAATTAATTTTGGTTGGCAGCTGGTAGAAGAGAAACAAGGATAAATATTGGAAATACTTTCTTTTTCTTCTACCAACACTGTGAAAATATATAATAGTATGCAGCTCAACTAAAATTTACAGCAGTCAAATTGAAGATAATACAAAATAATACTGTCTTCAACTAATGTAATATCTGTTTTTGAGATAGTTATAACAAAAAGTTATCCGCAGTAAACAGTTTCATAATAACTCTGTTAGCAATAATGACAGTGTTGTCACTACATTTAAGATGCCAAAAATTTACGAAGTTACAAAGGTATGATGGGGCTTATTTTTAGAACGTCTTTGAGAACTACTCAAGGAAATGGCCATTTAACTATATTTTCATTATGAAAGATGAGTTTGACTCATTTTATAGTTGGGGAAAATATCTAAGAAGATTAATAGAATATTCTTAGTTATGTGGTTGGCTAAATCATCATTAGAATAACGTTTACTTTTCTCAGAATACTAAGAGATAAGGCAAACTGTATCACTGCAACACAGATGACAGTCCACATTTTAAGGCCAAATGATGGAAAATAAAAATAAGGACTATGATACTGAATGTTGCCAACACAAAGCAATGATAAATGTTTGAGATGATGGATATGCTGACTACCATGATCTGAGTACTATACATTATATGTATTGCAACATCATGATGTATCCATAAATATGTACAATTATTACGTGTTAAATTAAAAAAAGAATATGAAGTCATTGTTCTCCCTACCACTCAGAGGAAGACAATTATTACCCAATTAGTGCTTTTTTATTTTTATTTTTGGGAGACAGAGTCTCACTCTTCTGTCACTCAGGCTGAAGTGCAGTGGCATGATCATTGCTCACTGCAGCCTCAAACTCCTGGGCTCGAGCAATCCTCCTGCCTTAGCCACCTGAGTAGCTGGGACTACAGGCATGCACTACCATGCCTGGCTATTTTTTCAAATTTTT
Source organism: Trachypithecus francoisi (assembly GCF_009764315.1). Lineage (NCBI taxonomy): Eukaryota > Metazoa > Chordata > Mammalia > Primates > Cercopithecidae > Trachypithecus > Trachypithecus francoisi. The sequence goes on along the minus strand of NW_022681472.1, from coordinate 21,094,866 downwards.
TTAGAGACGAGGTCTCACTATGTTGCCCAGGCTAGCCTCAAACTCCTGAGCTCAGGCAATCCTCCTGCCTCAGCCTCCCAAAGCACTGGCATGAGCCACTGTGCTCAGACCATATAACTGATTTAGTCTGAACCCTGCTATAGTGTGAATATGGTTTGTCCCCACCAAAACAACAACAAAAACAAAAACTGCTCTAAAAATAAAATCTGGTTTAAAATAAATAAATAGGCTGGGCGCAGTGGCTTACACCTGTAATCCCAGCACTTTGGGAGGCCAAGGTGGGCAGATCACATGAGGTCAGGAATTCCAGACCAGCCTGGCCAACGTGGTGAAACTCCATCTCTACTAAAAATACAAAATTAGCTGGGCATGGTGGTGCATGCCTGTAATCCTATCTACTTGGGAGGCTGAGGCAGGAGAATCTCTTGAACTCAGGAGGCAGAGGTTATGGTGAACAGAGATCACTCCATTGCACTCCAGCCTGGGCAGTAAGAGTGAGACTCCATCTCAAAAAAAAAAAAAAAAAAAGTAAATGAATAAATGAGGATTATGAACTAAAAAAGAGAGAAAAAAAGTATTCAGTTGAAAATTACTCTCCTGCAGTTGTGGTGGCTCATGTCTATAATCTCAGCACTATGGCAAGCTGAGGCAGGAGAATCACTTGAGGCCTACAGTTTAAGACCAGCCTGGGCAACATACTGAAATCCCTTCTCCACAGAAATTTTTAAAAAATTAGCCAGGCAGCCAGGCAGCCAGGCGTGGTGGCTCACACCTGTAATCCCAGAACTTTGGGAGGCTGAGGCAAGCAGATTACCTGAGGACAGGGGTTTGAGACCAGCCTGGCCAACATGATGAAACCTCGTCTCTAAAAAAATAAGCCGGGCATGATGGCAGGTGCCTGTAATTCCAGCTACTTCGGAGGCTGATGTGGGAGAATCGCTTGATTCCGGTAGGCGGAGGTTGCAGTGAGCCGAGATCATGCCACTGCACTCCAGCGTGGGTGACAGAGCAAGACTCCATCTCAAAAAAAAAAAAAAAAAAAATTAGCCAGGCATGGTGGTACATGCCTGTAGTCCTACCTACTCAGGAGGCTAAAGAGGAAGATCTCTAGAACCCAGGAGTTTGAGATTACAGTGAGCTGTGAGTGCACCATTATACTCCAGTCTGGACAACACAGCAAGACCCTGGCTCTAACAAAAAAATAAAATAAAAATTAAAGAATAAAGTTATTGTCCTTTATTTTGAGACTATATCCTTCCGATGCTTATGGTGTAAACATTACTTTCCTTTTATCATATAGGGACAGTAGATGAATGTTGTTTGTTTTCGTTTTGTTTTTTTGAGATGGAGTTTCACCCTTGTTGCCCAGTCTAGAGAGAAATGGCACGATCTCGGCTCACTACAACCTCTGCCTCCCAGGTTCAAGCGATTCTCCTGCCTCAGCCTCCTGAGTAGCTGGAATTGCAGGCATGAGCCACCATGCCCTGCTATAACTTTTTTTAAAAATGTCCTTACTTGTCACAATGTTTAGCTGTCAACCCTACATCAACCCACTATCCTACTTTTTTTTTTGACAGTCTCTGTCACCCAGGCTGGAGTACACTGGCGTGATCTCAGCTCGCTGCAACTTCTGCCTCCCGGGTTCAAGCGATTCTCATGCCTCAGCTTCCCAAGTAGCCAGGATTATAGGCGCGCACCACCATGACCAGTTAATTTTGTATTTTTAGTAAAGACAGGGTTTCACAATGTTGGCCAGGCTGGTCTCAAACTCCTGACCTCAGGTTATCTATCTACCTGCCTCGGCCTCCCAAAGTGCTGGGATTACAGCTGTTAGCCACTGCACCTGGCCCCTATACTAGCTTTTGAAAATTAAACTTTGAAATTCAAGTATAGGGACCACTGCTGTCCTTCACATCAGTCTAGTTGATACTTAAGTCAAAACACTTTACCATACTATAAAACAAAATACAGTATTCAATCTGTGGGTACAATTTACTGGTAGTGATTTAGAATTAATGTTCTATATTGTTCATGCAAAATTAAGTACACTGCTACTCCCAGTACCAGCACAGGATCGGACATACGTCATTTTTTCAGTCCACAAGGGAATAAATCTCATGACCTATACCACATCTCTCAACAAAAACAAAAACTAGTAAGATAAGAGGTCCATGAACACAGGCTAATCCAACTTGGCAAAAATTCTTTCAAGTTAATGCAATTTAGATATAAAATTAAACTTCTGAAGGACATTTTTAGATGTTATCTTCAAAAGAAGTTAGAGACAGAGGTCATATTCATATTTGAACTAAAGGCTGACACTTTGATGTGAGAATCTCTGAAATATAACCCCACAGTGACTGACACAGAATTTTTTTTTTTTTTTTTTTGAGACGGAGTCTCACTCTGTCGCCCAGGCTGGAGTGCGGTGGCCGGATCTCAGCTCACTGCAAGCTCCGCCTCCCGGGTTTACGCCATTCTCCTGCCTTAGCCTCTCGAGTAGCTGGGACTACAGGCGCCCGCCACCTCGCCCAGCTAGTTTTTTGTATTTTTTTAGTAGAAACGGGGTTTCACCGTGTTATCCAGGATGGTCTCGATCTCCTGACCTCGTGATCCGCCCGTCTCGGCCTCCCAAAGTGCTGGGATTACAGGTTTGAGCCACTGCGCCCGGCCTGACACAGAACATTTTAAGCAGCCACATGCAGATGAATTAAGTACTGAGGCATAAATTTTAAAACAATCTTTTGAAAACACTATTCAAATATCTTAAGTGATCCCAGGCTGGACATCAGTAGAAGCAAATAAAGTACTTGGAAGTCAACAATGACTAAAAATGTTACCCTTAGGCCCAAGGAAGTGGTATACACCTGTGCCTAGCTAATTTTTTAAATCTTTTGTAGAGATGGGGGTCTTGTTATGTTGCCCAGGGTGGTCTTGAACTACTGGCTCAAACAGTTCTCCTGCTTCAGCTTCCCAAAATGCTGAGATTCCAGGTATGAGCCTCTGTGCCTGGCCTGGCAATTTTTTATACATATAATATGCAGGGAACAGTAACTATTACACAACTTATCAACATCAACTTTATAGTGATTTTTCATCACTTCCTTGGGCCTAAGGGTAACATTTTTAGTCATTGTTGACTTCCAAGTACTTTATTTGCTTCTACTGATGTCCAGCCTGGGATCACTTAAGATATTTGAATAGTGTTTTCAAAAGATTGTTTTAAAATTTATGCCTCAGTACTTAATTCATCTGCATGCAGCCTCAGGAGGCTGAGGCAGAAGGATCGCTTGAGCCCAGGAATTTGAGGTTACAATGAGCTATTAGTGTGCCACTGTACTCCACTCTGGGTGACAGAGTGAAACTGTCTCAAAACACAACAAGACACACAAAAAAACTGTTTTACTGGAAGAACTCAGTAAATTATACCTTTCTTCAAGGAGAAAGATGTTTAGTTTTTGAAAGCTCGTAAGGGTATTTACTGAAACATTACTGTGAAAGAGAAAATCCAAAGGCAATCTAAATGATCATCAATAGGGAAATGGTTAAAATAAATTCAATAAATTAAATATGCCCATTCTAAGCTTATAGTCATTAAAATAACAAAGATACAGCTATACACGAAACAATTTTCATAATAAAATGCTGAATGAAAAAAGTTACAAACACATATATGTAATTCCATTAAAAATAACTAAAAACCAATAAAGCAACAGAAAGAGTGGTGAAATAGATAAAAAATTTGAAAACATACCAAAACTTAACACTTACTATATCTGAGGGCTTGGTGGTGAGACCCTCCACTTTTATTATACGCTTATGCCCTCCTGTATTGTTTGTATGTTGTTGTTGTTTTTTTCCCAATAGGATATATGTACCACTTTTGTGTGTGTGTTTTTTTTTTTTTTAGAGACAAGGTCTCATTCTGTCACTGAGGCTGGAGTGCAATGGCACCATCAGAGTTGACTGCAGCCCTAAGCTACCGGGTTCAAGTGATCCTCCTGCTTTAGCCTCCCAAGTAGCTAGGACTATAGGCATATCATCACATCCGGCTAACTTTGTAATTTTTGGTAGAGATGGGGTCTCACTATGTTGCTCAGGCTGGTCTCAAACTCCTGGCTTCAAGTGATTCTCCCACTTTAGCCCCCCAAATTGCTGGGATTACAGGCGTGAGCCACCATACCCTGACAACTTTTGTAATTTTTCAAGTCCAGTAACGTTTTCTAAATTAAATAACTGAAATCTAAAAAGTAAAAACATAAAAGTTATTCTAATTTGAACCATCTAAGTAAATAATAAACATTAGCAATATACAAACTTTGGGAACCCTTACAGGCTATACTAGTATTTCTCAGACCTTTATACTTGCTTTATGAGTTTTGTCATATCTGGATGCTCTTAATGTTTTAATTTAAATTAAACTCTTTTTTTTTTTCTTTCTTTTTTTTTTTTTTTTGAGACAGAGCCTTGCTCTGTTGCCCAGACTGGAGTGCAGTGGCATGATAACAGCTAACTGCAACCTCTACCTCCCGGGGTCAAGTGATTCTTGAGCCTCAGCCTCCCGAGTAGCTAGGATTACAGACCACCATATCCAGTTAATTTTTGTATTTTTGGTAGAGACGGGGTTTTACCACACTGGTCAGGCTGGTCTCGAACTGCCTGGTGATCGAGGTGATCCACCCACCTCAGCCTCCCAAAGTGCTGGGATTACAGGCGTGTGCCACCGTGCCCGGTCTTAAATAAACTCATCTTTAAAAAATTAAATAAACTTAGCCTCTTGCCAAGCAATAATATTTAAGCAATCAAAGTTTGTTCCAGGATATACTTTAAAGTACTTAACTATACATTGCACTCCCTATCTGAGCCAAAACAGACAGAAAAGGATATCCTGACTAAAATAAATACAAAGTTGATTCTTGTTCCACCTAAAATCATCTCTTTAGGAAAGTAGTTTACCCTCCTGCCAGTACACATTATACAGTTGTCCTTCAGTATCCACAGGGGAATGGTTCTAGGAATCCTGTGGATACCAAAATCTATAGATACTCAAGTGCCTTATATAAAATGGCACAGTAACAAGTCCTAGCTAGAGCAATCAGGCAAGAGAAAGAAAGAAAGGACATCCAAATAGGAAAGGAAGAAGTCAAATTATCCTTGTTTACAGAAGATGTAATCTTGTACTTGGAAAAATCTAAAGACTCTACCAAAAAACTATTAGAACTGATAAATTCAGTAAAGTTGCATGATGCAAAGTCAACATCCAAAACTCAGTGGCATTTCTATATGCCAACAGTGAACAATCTGAAAAAGAAATCAAATATTAATCCCATTTACAATAGCCACAAAAAAAGTAAATACCCAGGAATTAACCAAAGTGAAATCGAAGTGAAAGATATCTACAATGAAAACTATAAGATACTGATGAAAGAAATTTAAGAGGGCCAGGATGGTGGCTCATGCCTGTAATCCCAGCACCTTGGGAGGCCAAAGCAGGAGGCTCACTTGAGCTCAGGAGTTCGAGACCAGTCTGGATAACAAAGTGAGACCCACCTCTACAAAAAAACGAAAAATTAAGGGCTAGATGTGATGGCTCACACCTGTAATCCCAGCACTTTGGGAGGCGGAGGCAGAGGCAGGAGGATCACTTGAGGCCAGGAGTTCGAGACCAGCCTGTATTTTTGTACTGAAAAACACAAAATTTGCCGGGTGTGGTGGTGCATACCTGTAATCCCAGCTACTTGGGAGGTTAAGGTACAAGAGTTGCTTGAACCTGGGAGGCAGAGGTTGGAGTAAGCTGAGATAGCACCACTGCACCCCAGACTCCAGCCTGGGTGACAGAGTGGGACTTCGTCTCAAAAAAAAATTAGCCAGGCATGGTGGCACGTGCCTGTAGTCCCAAATACATGGGAGGCTGAGGCAGGAGGGCCGCCTGAGCCCATGAGCTGTGATCATGCCGCTGCACTCCAGCCTGGATGATAGAACAAAACTCTGCCTCAAAAAAAAAAAAAAAAAAAAAAAATTAAAGGGGCCACACACATGGAAAAAATATTCCATGTTCATGAACTGGAAGAGTCAATATTGTTAAAAGGTTCATACTACCCAAAGCAATCTACAGATTCAATGAAACGTCTATCAAAATGTCTAACAAAATATCAATGACATCCTTCACAGAAATAGAAAACATAATCCTAAAAATTATATGGAACCACAAAAGACCCACAATAGCCAAAGCTATTCTGAGCAAAAAGAAAAAAAACTGGACTTCAAATTATACTACAGGGCTATAGTAACCAAGACAGCATGGTCCTAGCATAAAAACAGACACATAGACCAACGAAATAGAGTAGAGAACCCAGAAATCAATCCATACGTCTACAGTAAACTCATTTCTAACAAAGGTGCCAAGAACATACATTGGGAAAAGACAGTCTCTTCAATAAATGGTGCTGGGAAAACTGGATATCCACATACGGAAGAATGAAACTACAACCCATCTCTTGCCATATACAAAAATCAAATCAAAATGGATTAAAGACTTAAATCTAAGACCTCAAACTATGAAACTACTACAAGAAAACATTGGGGGAAACTCTCCAGGACATTGGTCTGGGCAATGATTTCTTGAATAGCACCCCACATAGGGTATTTATTAGGCAATCAAAGCAAAAAAGGATAAATGAGATCACACCAAGTCAAAAAGCTTCTGTATAGCAAAGGAAACAATCAACAAAGTGAAGAGACAACCCACAGAATGGAAAAAAAAATACTTGCAAACTATTCATCTGACAAGGGTTTAATAACCAGAATACATAATTAGCTCAAACAATTCAACAGGAAATAAATCGAATAATCTAATTCAAAAATAGCCAAAAGATCTGAACAGACATCTCTCAAAAGAAGACTTACAAATGGCAAACAAGTATATAAAAAAAGTGCTCCCATCATCAGAGGAATGCAAATCAAAACTACAATGAGATACCATCTCACCCCAGTTAAAATGGCTTATATTCAAAAGACAGACAATAATTAATGCTGGCAAGGATATGGAGAAAAGGGATCCTCATACCCTGTTGGTGGGATTGTAAATTTGCACAACCACTATAGAGAATGGTTTGGAGGTTCCTCAAAAAACTAAAAATAGAGCTACCATATGACTCATCAATCTCACTGGTAGGTATAGACCCAAAAGAAAGGAAATTAGTATATTGAAGTGATATCTGCATTGCCACGTTTGTTGCAGAGCTATTCAAAACAGCCAGGATTTGGAAGCAACTAAATAAATGTCTATCAACAGACAAATAGATAAAGAAAGTGTGATACATATGCATAATGGAATACTATTCAACCATTAAAAAGAATGGGATCCTGTCATTTGAAAATAACATGAATGGAATTGGAAGATATTATGTTAAGTGAAATAAGCCAGGCAGAAAAAGACAAACTTCACATATTCTCACTTACTATGGGACCTAAAAATTAAAACAACTTAACTCATGCAGAGAAGAGTATAAGGATGGTTGGTCGGGCATGGTGGCTCACGCCTGTAATCCCAGCACTTTGGGAGGCCAAGGAAGGTGGATCACGAGGTCAGGAGTTCAAGATCAGCCTGGCCAAGATGGTGAAACCTCGTCTCTACTAAAAATTCAAAAAATTAGCTGGGTGTGATGGTGGGTGCCTATAATCCCAGCTACTCAAGAGGCTGAGGCAGAGAATTGCTTGAACTCGGGAGGCGGAGATTGCAGAGTGAAACTCTGTCTCAAAAAAAAGAGTATAAGGATGGTTACCAGCAGTCTGGCCAACATGGCATAACCCTGTCTCTACTAAAAATACAAAAATTAGGCTGGGTACGGTGGCTCACACCTATAATCCCAGCAGTTTGGGAGACTGAGGTGGGCAGATCACCTGAGGTTGGGAGTTCGAGACCAGTCTGGCCAGCACAGTGAAACCCCATCTCTACTAAAAATACAAAAATTAGCCAGGCGTGGTGATGGGTGCCTGTAACCCCAGCTACTTGGAAGGCTGAGGCAGGAGAATCACTTGAACCTAGGAGGTAGAGGTTGCAGTGAGACCAGATCACACCACTGCACTCCAGCCTGAGTGATAGAGCAAGACTCTGTATCAAAAACAAACAAAAAAACCCAGAAGGATGGTTATCAGATGCTGCAAGGGACAGTGGGTAGGGGAGATGGAGTAGGGATGGTTAATGCATACAAAAATACAGTTAGAATGAATAAGACCTAGAATTCGATAGCATCACAGGATGACAATAGTCAACAATAATTTATTGTACATTAAAAAATAACTAAAAGTATAACTGGATTGTTTGTAACACAAAGAAAGGAAAAATGCTTGAGGTGGATACCCCATTTACCCTGATGTGATTATTACACATTATATGCCTGTATTAAAATATCTCACGTACCCCATAAATACATACACATACTATGTACCCACAAAAATAAAAATAAAGATAAAATGGGCCAGGCGCGGTGGCTCACGCCTGTAATCCCAGCACTTTGAGAGGCTCCGGTGGTGGATCACCTGAGGTCAGGAGTTCAAGACAGCCTGGATAGCATGGTGAAACCCTGTCTCTCCTAAAAATTAAAAATAAGCAGGTCATGGTGGCGGGCTCCTGTAATCCCAGCTACTCGGAAGGCTGAAGCAAGAGAATCACTTGAACCTGGGAGGTGGAGGTTGCCGTGAGCCGAGATCGTGCCATTGCACTCCAGCCTGGGAAACAAGAGCAAACTTCCATCTCAAAAAAAAAAAAAATAAAGATAAAATGATGTAGTATTTCCATATAACCTATACACATCCTCTCATATACTTGAAGTGATCTGTAGATTACTTATAATACCTAATATAATGGAAACAGTTGTCTATTGTTCTATTTGTATTGTTTCTTGTTGTCATATTGTTACTTTATCATTGTTTTTTCAAATATTTTCTATCTGCGGATACAGAACCTATGAATCCAGAAGGCCGACTGTATATCAAATCAGTATTTGCTAGTATATAAGAAATCCATTTCAAAAAGTAACTAAGGGAGGGGGGTGAAAAAAATTATCTTAGAGCTGATAGCCTCATCGCACTCCAACTTGGCAACAAAGTAAGAAAGACTCTGTCTCTAAAAAAAAATAAAATATCTTAAAGGTTTAAGAAGTTCTTATACTGCTTTATATATATTAATATGTATATTACAATGTATGTTTTTTCAATCATGGAGACTTAATTTAACTTTCCTGTTTAACTTGTCTGACTGTTTACATTTTAACCGCAACCAACTCACACTAAACTCCAGCTGTATATATTATCTGTTAAATGATATCTCCCGGTGGAGTGGGAGCAGAAAAAAAATCTTTTTAATGATTATCAAATATTTACACAAAACAATTTATTTGCTAAAAATGACTTGCAGATTGACTGGCTGACAATAACTTCAGTATCATAAATGAAGGAATTGTTTCAGAGATGGCATGTTCTGGTCCCTGAAACAGCAGCCCTGAGTGCTCTCCCAGCTGTCATATTTTTCATTTTACTAGCCACTCTGAAGATTTTGAGAAGAGCCATGTAATTGAGAAACCTATTTGCAACTTAATATAACAAATGATTTATATCCCTAATGAATATAAAGTGCTTGCAAATAAAGAAACAAATGATCAAAAGCCCAAAGGAAAAATAGGCATAGTACATGAGTAGGCCATTTTACAAGTAGAAATACAGATGGAAAATAAAATGTGAAAAATGTCGAACAGTAATCAAATAAATGTTAACTAAAACTGTTACCACCTTTTCTCCATCATCAGTGGTTATCTTCAAAGGGTAGGATTACAGGGTCTTTTTTTTTGTTGCTTATCTAAATTGTGTAATTTCTATCAATAGTATCTAATAAGTATATAAAAGAATAGTTCAGTAGCTGGGCGGTAATTACCACTTCAAAGAACAGTGATACAGTAAAAACTCATCACCAACTCATCACCAGGATGGCCCAAGAAAACAAACCCATGGAAAACGAAGTGTATCATCACTTCAAAACCTACTATAGGCCGGGGATGGTGGCTCACACCTGTAATCCCAGCACTTTGGAAGGCTAAGGCAGGTGGATCAACTGAGGTCAGGAGTTCAAGACCAGCCTGGCCAACATAGTGAAACTCTGTCTCTACTAAAAATACAAAACTAGCTGGGCGTGGTGGCATACACCTGTAATCCCAGCTACTCGGGAGGTTAAGGCAGGAGAATCGCTTGAACCCGGGAGGCAGAGGTTGCAGTGAGCCGAGATCACGCCACTGCACTGCGCCTGGGCAACAAGAGTGAAACTCCATCTCAAAACAAAACAAAACAAAACAAAAAAAATCCTACTATATACCATACTCTTTTCTCTGTTTCAGGCTGTTTTCTTTGTCTGGTCCTTTCCTCATATCCATAAATTTGCCAGTTTCCCATGTCTATTTCCTTTATGTTTATCAGGTCAACCCACTGCTAATCCTTTCACATAGCTGGTAAAGCCACCTTTGACAGTACCAGCTATCTTCCTGTATCTATCTTCCCGTAAGATGACTTTGATCATGTCACTTCTTTGCTCATTAAGTTTAAACTCTTTAAATGTGGCGCTCAAGTTCCTTCACAAAGGAGTCTGACCTGACTTCTGGACTTCTGAATTACTCCTATCCAGTAGGATTCCTAAACTCCAAGCTAATAGGCCTTCTCTACTGTCCTCTGAATAAGTAGATGAGGCCCAACTGTTTCTATCTCATTCCTTATTCATCTAACACTATTTGGATGAAGATGTTGTCTTAGTAGTTTAAGATTGGGAGGATGAAGGATACAGATGAAATATTTAGTATTAATATCCAATATAAGCTATGTGCTAAAGGAGTGGTAGACACTACTCATTGATGTATATTTTCCTTTTCCCTTTAACTGGTCACATATTAAAGAATAAAATGTTTATTTTACTTTTACTTTTTAAATACAGTGTCACACTATATTGCCCAGGCTGGTCTCAAACTCCTGGTCTCAAGGAGTCCTCTCGCCTTGGCCTTCACAAAGTGCTGGGCTGAGCCATGCACCTGGCCAAGAATAAAATTTTTAGCACTTGTATTTGTTGAACTGTGTCTTCTCAGGACATTAAATTTAGTTGTAATAATCTTTAACTTTTCAAAGAACAAACATACCTCTCTCACTATTGTTTGTATTTGTGTAAATTTTCAGGCTTTTTTTTTCCATTACTGATCTGTAGTTTAACAGAAATAATTTTCCACAGCAGTTCCATTTATTCCACAACTCTTAGGACATTCAGTTACAGTTAAAAGAGCAAGAACTTTGCAATGACAAAGGCCAAGATTAGCATTCTGAATTCTACCCCCTACCCCCGTTTTTTCAGCAGTGTGACTTTAGGCAAATTGTGACCTCTCCAAATTTCTTTCCCCTAACTCTAACACGGGGATAATAATACCTATTTCATAGGGTTATTGTAAAAATTAAATGAGTAAGTGGAAACTACTTCATAGTCCTTGATACATACTAAGAACTCTACAAATAGAAATTATCAATACAATTATTACTACTCAACAGCAAGAGCACTACCGTCTAGAGTATCTGGTAACTCCAATTTTGAAAACCTGAACGCAAGATAATGAGACTGTACTGTAGCAGTTACCTGAATTCTGGTAGTACAAACTAAATAAGCACCGTCTACACTTTAATATGTACCTTATTTTACTTGACCCCTCTAGAAAGCAAGCTATTATACGTATGATTATTTATCATGACAGAGCATAGAAATATATAAAATAATTGAAATGATATAATGTCTGGGATTTGCTTCAAAATAACCCAGGGTAGCTGGGTGCGGTGACTCCCGCCTGTAATCCCAACACTTTGGGAGGCCAAGGAGGGAGGATCGCTTAAGCCCAGGAGTTCAAAGATAGCCTGAGCAACATAACGAGACCCCCAGCTCTACAAAAGGGCCGGTGGGGGGGGGGGGGGGAATTAGCCGGGCTTGGTGACGCCTGCCTGTAGTCCCAGCTGGCGGGGAGGCTGAGGCGTGAGGATCGCTGGGGCCCAGGAGGCGGAGACTGCAGTGGGTCGAGATCCCGCCACTGCACTTCAGCCTGGGTGACAGAGACCCTGTCTCAAAAACGCAAAATAACCCGGATTAGGGGAGCAAGACTGCCCATGTATTGATAATTACTGAAACTGGGTAATGAGTACAGTGAATTCCTTATATCTTCGTTCAATTTCTCCAGTTTGAAGATTTCCATAATAAAATGCTGCTGTTGTTAATGCCCAAAGGCCGGCTTTGGGGCTTCCTGCAAACTCCGGTCATGGTCAGAAGATACACTGGTAAGTTCTAGGAGGCGAAAAGTGACACAGCAACCACGCGAAGCTGGTTAAACTTTCCGGCAGACCACCGAGCGCACTGCTTCTGTCGGACGCCGGCTTGAGGTGCACCCGCGCTGTCGGGCTCCCGAGCCTGGGAAGGGCGCAGCCCCCATGGGAGCCGCCGCGAAGGGCGGTCGCCCCAGGACCGCCGCCTGGCGGCCGGCGCGGGAAACGGGGGTCCGAAAGATGGACCGAAGGTCGGGGGAGGGGGCAAGAGGCGTAGGGGTAGTTAGGCGGGTGGGCGAGTCTCAGCCTTCAGGGCAAGTCAGCCGACTTGCCTCGGCTTCTCCGGAGCCCCGGACCCACGCGCCCTCAGCCGAGGCAGTCTCTGCCTCCCAGCCGCGGGGCAAACACCCAACCGGCCCAGGATCCCGCCGGCCTCCCTGCGTTCCCGAACCGAGCTCCTTCGGCTTCTGTCCTGATTCCAGGGCATCCCATGGCCGTCGGGCCTGGAGCCGACATCATTACCCCGTCGCCAACCGCTTTTCCGTGTTCCCACACTACTCACCTCCGCCGCGCGGCAGCCAGCACCCACTCCGGCTCCTCAGGCTTCCAGCTTGGCTGTCCCGTGGCGTTGCTGCCAATCAGCCAATCCCCGCCCCAAGCCTGAGCCAGGCTGATCAATCAGCTGTTTCCTCAGGCTCGGAGGCGGGCACAAGAAGCCCGGCGGAGGGCGCGGCAACCGCTCAGCAAGCCGGCTGCGGCGTTTCACAGTCGGTGTGCGCACGCGCGGAGCTCTGCGAGGGGCGTGTGCTTTTGTGCGTACCTTGCTTTGTGCCTTCACTGTCCTGCCCTGGGAAGTGCTTTTGTCAGCTTCATGCTCTAGGGGTTTAGGGACACCCACGTTCTGAATGTAGTCGCAGATGTGTATTACCTTGAAAGAGGCTGCGAGTCGTAAGCCTTTGTTAACCTAACATGTGGAGCCCATTTCACCGCACGCTGTAGGGACCTGTGTCCACCCGGCAGATATAATGCCCGTGCGGACCTCACATCAGGAATGTTTCTCTTTAGGAAGAAAAGGAGTGCGGGGATTACAAAGTGCCTCATGGATAAGTATTTTAATTTACCGTGTTCAGTTCCAGCGTCTGTTCAGTCAGATTCATTTGGGGAACGTGCTTTCTAAAGATTTGAATACTCTAGGACACTCTGGATTTCCAATAATTATCGTGAAAATATGATTATTACATTTATAGCTAACTTATGCAGTATAGTAATGTGCGTAGGCTTGATGAAAGATTCCCATGTAGGGCAGGAAACCTGTCCGTATTTCTGTATGGCTTTTGAAGAGGCTGTTGCTGATTGGCTGTCTCTCTTACCCTCCTATTGCAATTGATCCCGGAGGTCGCTGGGCTGTCACTGGATCTCTGTTCTTGCCCTGGATGACACAAGTCTCTTCCTAGTGAGGGCTTTCCTCCTTCACCCAGAGCATTAACTCATTTACTCAACAAGGGCTTGTTGGGGTACCACTATGACAGCAGAAAGGTTGGTAAAAGCCTTGAGCCACGCCCTAAGTGAGCCTGCATGATGACGAGATAACACAAACTAAACAAAAGCACAAACTTAACATACGTGATCAAATATTATAATGGAATTGAGGTGGGAGCCTCGGCGCCTCCATAATGTCTCAGGGAATACTTCCTGAGAAGTGAGTGCTTGTCTGAGACTGGGTGCAAGGGCAGGAGCTTTGGAGCTGAAAGAGTGGGAGCGACGGATGGTGGCGGTTCTGTCAAAGGGCACTCATTTCTTCCTCTGAGATCTTTCTGGAGGGTATTTACTGCTAAGCTAATGAAGCTTGTGTTTCAGGCACGCTGACTTTCGCTAGCCCTTTCCAAAGTCCATAGAGGAACTTTAGCACTGAGTTTACGTGATCATACGTTGTTTTGTACTTATTTATTAAAAGGAAAATGTCTTAAAGCACCCCTCAAACAGGCATTGGTTAAGACCTGTCTTTTTTTTTTTTTTTTTTAATCCTCTCCAACTTCCCTTCCTTCATACTTCCTTTCTTGCTAGATACGCTGGAGTAGCCTTGGACATTTTGGGAATCTGGGTGGGGGAAAGAGAATTGAATTGAACTTGGGCCTCTTCGTGATAAGTTACTGCTGGCTCTCCTGGTGCTGGACTGGCTTTAAGCAAGACATGCTCTGCCATCTCACTCAGTGCTATGATACAGGGATGTGTCCCTTGGCACCTGGCCCTAGAAGTATGTGACTAGTGGAGGATAAAGTTTGAGGCCAGGCGCGGTGGTGCATGCTGTAATCCCAGCAATTTGGGAGGCTGAGGCAGGTGGATCACTTGAGGTCAGGCGTTTGAGACCAGCCTGGCTCACATGGTGAAACCCCGTCTCCACCAAAAATACAAAAAAGCTGAGTGTGGTGGCACGTGCTTGTAACTCCAGTTACTCAGGAGGCTGAGGCAGGAGGATTGCATGAACCCGGGAGGCAGAGGCTGCAGTCAGCGGAGATCGCACCACTGCACTCAAGCCTGGGCGACGGAGCGGAGACTGTCTCAAAAAAAAGTGGGGGGAGGGGCTGGGCGCTGTGACTCATGCCTATAATTCCAGCACTTTGGGAGGCCGAAACGGGGGGATTATTTGAGGTCAGAAGTTTGAGACTAGCCTGACCAACATGGTGAAAACCCTGTCTCTGCTAAAAATACACACACACACACACACACCACACACACACACACAAATTAGCCAGGCATAGTGGCGGGTGCCTGTCCCCAGCTACTCGGGAGGCTGAGGCAGGAGAATCGCTTGAACGCGGGAGGCGGAGGTTGCAATGAGCCGAGATCACGCCACTGCACCTACACTCCAGTCTGGGTCTGCCTCAAAAAAAAAAAAAAAAAAGAGAGAGAGAGAGAGAAAGAGAGTTTGAAATGTACAAAGCCGGAAGCTAATCTAGGGGAGATCTTCTCGTCATCACGCTTCTAAAATTGTCAGCAGGATGCTTTGTTTTTTGTTTTTAATTAACTATTTTAGAATTATTTTAGATTTACAGAAAAGTTAGAGTACATAAAGTTCCTGTCTACTCCTCACCCAGTTTCCCTAGTGTTAACATCTTACATTACCATGATACACTTACAAAACTAAAGAGCCAGCCAGGCGTAGTGGCTCACGCCCGTAATCCTAACACTTTGGGAGGCCAAACTGGGAGGATCATTTGAGCCCAAGAGTTCAAGACCAGCCTAGGCAACAAAGCGAGACCCCATCTCTATCTTTTAAAATAAATAAATAAAAAGAAAAAACAAAACAACTAAAAAGCCAAATATTGGTACATTACTATTTACTAAACTCCAGACCTCATTTGGGTTTTAATAAGGTTGTTTTTCTGTTTCAGGATCTAATCTAAGATGCCACATTGCATTTAGCCATCAAGCCTCCTTAGTCTTCTCTGATCTGTGACCGTTTTTCGGTCTTTTCTTGTTTTTCATGACCTTGATATGACCATGACAGTTTTGAAGTCTAGTCAGGTATTTTGCAAAATGTCCCTCGATTTGTGTTTGTCTGATGTTTTTCTCATGATTAGACTGTGGTTATAGGGTTTGGGGAAAACATCACATGATGAGATGACCTTCTCATCACATTATGTCAGAGGATACATGACATCACTCTACCTTATTACTGGTGAGGCTCACACATGGTAATATTTGCTAGTTACTCCACTATAAAGTTGTATTTTCCCACTTTCCATATTCCTTTCTTTGAAAACAAGTCACTAAATACTGCTCACACTCAAATGGAATGGGGATTAAGCTTCAACTTCTGGAGTGGACAATAGATAAACCTTATTTGAAATTCTGAAAGGAAGATTTGTCTTTCCTCATTTATTAATTTATATTTATATTCAATCATTTATTTATATAGACATATAGACTTGCATATTTATTTTATACTGTTACTCAATTGTTTCAGCTTTGGCCATTGGGAGTTCTTTTAACTAGGTTCATGTGTTCCTTTTGTTTTTTGATTATCTCCTTTTTTCTGGAACTATAAGATGCTCTGCGCTTATCTTGTATTTTTCCTTACCCAGCCCTAAAATCAGCCATTTCTCCAAGAAGTCCTGGAATAGTATTTAGAAACCAAGATTTAGATACTGGATGATCTCATTGCTACTGGGATATCACTTAATTTATTGTTTTATTTTTTATGGACCTGGGGCCTTGCTGTGTTGCTTAGGCTGGCCTCAAACTCCTGGGCTTAACTGATCCTTTTGCTTGGCGTCCCAAAATGATGGGATTACAGGTGTGAGCCACCATGCCAGGACCAGGATATTGTTGAATTTATCCTCTCTTACAAGATAGAGCTAGGAAATATATTACCACCTTGTTTTTTAATTCTTTGCTTACATCTCTATGATAGCCTCTAAGGTGACCCCCAATGATCCTTGCCTCCTGGTATTCATGCCCCTTGTATAATCCCCTCTCCTTGAGCATCAACTTGCTTCTAATGAATAGAATACAGTAAGAATGAAAGGATGTAATTTCTAGGTTAGGTTACAAAAAGATTGTGGCTTTCATCCTGTTTGCTCCTTCTAGCTCTCCTTCACTTGCTCTGAGGGAAGACAGTGTCATATGTGAGCTGCCCTAAGGAGAAGCCCATGTGGCAAGAAACTGAGGGAAGCCTCTGACCAACACTCAGCAAGGAACTGAGGCTCTCCTTCCATCAGCTGTGAGAAACTGAGTCCTACTAATGGCCATGTGAGGTGAGTTTGGAAAAATAGCCTGTCTCACTCAACCCTTGAGATGACTGAGGCCCCAGCTGATCTCTTGATAGCAGCCTTTTGAGAGATCTGAGCCAGAGGCACCCAGCTAAGCTGCACATGGATGCCTGATGCACAGAAACTATAAACTAGTAAATTATTACTGTGTTAAGTTGAAAACTTTTGTAGAAATGTATTAGGAAGTGATATACAGGACGGGCGTGGTGGCTCACATCTGTAATCCCAGAACTTCGGGAGGCCAAGGCGGGAGGATTGCTTGAGCCCAGGAGTACAAGACCGTCCTGGGCAACACAGTGAAACCTCATCTCTAGAAAAAAACATGCATAAGGGACGGGTGCGGTGGCTCATACCTGTAATCCCAGCACTTCGGGAGGCTGAGACAGGTGGATCACTTGACGTCAAGAGTTCGAGACCAGCCTGGTTAACATAGTGAAACCCTGTCTCTGCTAAAAATACAAAAAATTAGTCAGGCGTGGTGGCAGGCGCCTATAATCCCAGCTACTTGGGAGGCTGAGGTGGGAGAATCACTTGAACCCAGGAGGCCGAGGTTGCAGTGAGCTGAGATCGCGCCATTGCACTCCAGCCCGGGTGACAGTGCAAGACACTGTCTCAAAAAAAAAAAAAAAAGAAAAGAAAAAAGAAAAAAAACATACATAAGGTAGCCAGGTGTGGTGGTGTGCATCTGTAGTCACAGCTACTCAAGAGGCTGAGGTGGGAGGATCACCTGAGCCTGGGGAGGTTGAGGCTGCCGTGAGCCCTGATCTCAACACTGCACTCCATCCTGGGTGACAGAATGAGACTGTCTCAAAAATTAAATTAAGTTAAATAAATAAAATGAAATACAAAGGACACATTAGATAATTAATACAATTTATGTTTCCTCCACAAGATCAGTGACTCTTAAATTTCACATTGGAGCTGTTTAAAAGTATGTATGCCCAAGCCTCTACCTCTGCAGCTCTATTCAGCAGAATTATGATTGTTCTGCATAGCTAGCTTTGGAAACAAATGTGGAAGATTATAGGGCAATCCATTTGGGCATGTGAGAATAAAATAGAATACTTTTATTTTTAGTGTATTTGATCCTAGAGTTCTTGACCCAAATTAAGGGCTCAGTTTTCTTGGCAGAATCTCGAACAACTGAAACTTCGTCTGCCATTTGCAGTTTTTATTGAATGGAAGAGAAAGAAACAGAGCTCTCTTACTCACTGTATGGTCTTGAAAAAGTTCCTTATCTTTTTTGGGCCTCCAAATTCTGAGTAGGAAATTAAAGGATTATAAATGCCATTATTTACGCAAAAAGATTTGTTCATTGTTAGATGTATTAGGCAAAAGAGAGGTGACCAAGGCTGATCGTGAGCTTCCTTCACCATAGAGATTTAACAAAATATCAGACTCCCATTAATGTTGGTAGACAATGAAGCTGTATATTGTAGTAGAAAGAATATGGGCTTCAGAGGCAGACAGACCCTTGTTGGAAATATGCCTCTGCCCAATGACCAGCAGTGTGGTCTTGAGCAAGACAGTCAGCCTTCCAGGGTCTCAATTTCTTCCCTTTCACAGTGGCAATAGTAGACAGCTCAAAGAGTAGCCTTGAGGATCGATTACATAACATTTGTCAAATGCTCAGGGGAGTGCCTGGTTTATCTCAAGGGCCCAATAAATAATAACCATGTAGGATATATAGTCAGCTTGGGTGGTTGTGATCCAGTGGTTAGTAAAGTAGGAACAGACCAATGTCTATGTCAGCCTGTTTCTCATATAAGGCTTAATGACAGCCTCATTTGTTGAGACAGGTTGAATAATCTGCAAAGCTTACAAAGGATCTTTCCTGGAAGTTGAGACCCTTTTCCTCTAGTTCTGTTTTCTTCCCCCCCAGCTCTAATTGCCTCCCTGGAGAAAATGTAACACACTGAAATAAGCTTCAGGAGGTTCTGCATTAGAATATAGGAATGGATGGTAAAAGATCACGGGGTAGGACGGTGAAGTGCTTTGAGACACAGTGAGGCTAGATGTGTCTGGGACAGGTTGGGCTACAGGAAAACTGGTTAAGACCAGTTAGTGGGCCAACTTCATCTCACCTGAGGAAGTGATGCATGCAGTGCCCATTGGCTTCAAAGCTCCTTTAATTAGTAATAAAAGCACATATTGGGCCGGGCGCAGTGGCTCACGCCTGTAATCCCAGCACTTTGGGAGGCCGAGGTGGCCAGATCACCTGAGGTCAGGAGTTTGAGACCAGCTTGGCCAATATTGTGAAACTCCATCGCTACTAAAAATATAAAAAAGTAGCCAGGTGTGGTGGTGCATGCCTGTAATCCCAGCTGCTTGGGAGGCTGAGGCAGGAGAATCACTTGAATCCAGAATGCAGAGGTTGCAGTGAGCTGTGATCACGCCACTGCACTCCAGTGCACTCCAGCCTGGGCAATAGGGCAGACTCCATCTCAAAGAAGAAAAAAAAAAAGCACATATTGTTGGGAAAAGATAACATTTTAATCTGCATTTATTATCTAAATCTCAATTGAATGAATGTTTTTACCATGGTGCTCAATGACAAATTGTTGAGCTATTTTGATTCAGTCATAGACTCTGGGGTATATTTGGTTGTTCTGAGCCTTGAAACAGTTTAATTCTTCTTAGATCAGTGCATAGTGACCAGAAAAAAAACCTCTATATCCAAATAGGTTAAAGGATCACTTCCAGAGATTGTGACATTCTTTTCTATAAACCAGCTCTTGGGATTGACCCTGACCTATAGAGCTGTTTTTCTTTTTTTTGAGACAGAGTCTCGCTCTGTCGCCCAGGCTAGAGTGCGGTGGTGTGATCTCTGCTCACTGCAGCCTCTGCTTCCCGAGTTAAAGTGATTCTCCTGTCTCAGCCTCCCGGGTAGCTGGGACTACAGGCGTACAACACCACGCCTGGCTAATTTTTATATTTTTAGCAGAGACTGGGTTTGGCCATTGTTGGCCAGGCTTGTCTGGAACTCCTGACCTCAAGTGATCCACTCACCTTGGCCTCCCAAAGTGCTGAGATCACAGGCGTGAGCCACTGTGCCTGGCCAGTTGCTTTTTAAAACAAGTCAAATGTATCCATTTTTTTCTTGTTTAACTTTTGGGTTTCCAGTTTTGTTCAAGGTTTCCCTTTGCTTCTAGGTCATATATGTAGTCTTTAAGGTTTGAGTTTTTTTTTTTTTTTTTTTTTTTTGAGACGGAGTCTTGCTCTGCCACCCAGGCTGGAGTGCAGTGGCTGGCTCTCAGCTCACTGCAAGCTCCGCCTCCCGGGTTCACGCCATTCTCCTGTCTCAGCCTCCCGAGTAGCTGGGACTACAGGCGCCCGCCTCGTCGCCCGGCTAGTTTTTTGTATTTTTTAGTAGAGACGGGGTTTCACCGTATTAGCCAGGATGGTCTCGATCTCCTGACCTCGTGATCCGCCCGTCTCGGCCTCCCAAAGTGCTGGGATTACAGGCTTGAGCCACCGCGCCCGGCAGGTTTGAGTTTTTAATACACCTGGAATTTATTTTTTTGGTAAATGATGTAATATATGGATCCAATTTTATTTTCATCTGGATGTATAGTGAGAGCTTCAATTTATAATTATTTCTCTTTCTTCAAAAATTTCTACTTTGACATTTTCAAAACTACATATTAGTTTGATAGTACACATATAGAATTTAGGAATAAATACATATAAATATGTCAGAGCTGTGTACTCGAATACATATATATAAAGCTGAAAGTGTTGCTTGATCAAAAAGTTTTGAAATTCAGTGCTTCTTCATCTCTTTAGACCATGAACTCCTTGAGGGCAGAGCTTGTGATTTTCCTTACCTTTGAATCCATAGTTAAGATTGTCTATGGCACATTGTAGCATTCAAAATAATTAAATGAATGAAACTGCCGGTATCTGAATCATGTCTTAAGCAACACAGCTATTGAGAAATGACATTCCAGTGTCCTGTGGGAAGATACCTGAGGCTAGGAACAAGCAATGACTCACAATGGAAGGTAGTATAACTTCACTGGTGTCAAGTTTAGACATTTTTATACGAGAATACAAATTCTTAAAATTTTTAAATACCTCCCTATGGCTTATAATCCATAGGTGCTTAGGAAACTGGTAATTATTTTTTTGTGAATACAACCCCTGCTTCTTAATAGCAGTCATCTATTCTGTAATGGCAGTGTGTAGGAAGAATTAGCTTTCTCAATACTTTAATGGCAGAAGCATGATTATATTTAATATTTATTTATTTATTTTGAGACGGAGTCTCGCTCTGTCTCCCAGATTGGAGTACAGCGGCGCGACCTCGGCTTACACCCTCCGCCTCTCGGGTTCAAGCAATTCTCCTGCCTCAGTCTCCGGAGTAGCTGGGATTACAGGCGCCTGCCACAACGCCCGGCTAATTTTTTGTATTTTTAGTAGAGACAGCTGGCCAGGCGCGGTGGCTCACGCCTGTAATCCCAGCACTTTGGGAGGCTGAGGCGGGCGGATCACCTGAGGTCCAGAGTTCAAGGCCAGCCTGACCAAAATGAAGAAACCCCGTCTCTACTAAAAATACAAAAATTAGCCGGGTGTGGTGGCGCATGCCTGTAATCCGGGAGGCGGAGGTTGCGGTGAGCCGAGATCACGCCATTGTACTTCAGCCCGGGCAAGATGATGGAAACTCTCTCTTAAAAAAAAAAAAAAAAAAAAAAATAGAGATGGGGTTTCACCATGTTGGCCAGGCTAGTCTCGAAATCCTGAACTCAAGTTATCCACGCACTTCGGCCTCCCAAAGTGCTGAGATTACAGACGTGAGCCACCACACCTGCCGTCCTAATATGTTAACATTAACAAAAATAGCAAGTTTAATTTCCTTTTTTTAAAGTAGTTTTTAATAACTATACTGAAGAAACTTACTCAACCAAACGGGTTATGTTTAACCTGGCTGTACCCTTTGGACTTTTTTTTGTTTTTTGTTTTTTTTTTTGGCGACAGTCTCGCTCTGTTGCCCAGGCTGGAGCGCAGTGGCGCAATCTCGGCTCACTGCAACCTCAGCCTCTCAGGTTCAATTGATTCTCCTGCCTCAGCCTCCCAAGTAGCTGGGATTACAGGCGTCCGCAACGACGCCCGGTTAATTTTTTTTTTTTTTTTTTTTTTGTAGAGACAGAGTTTCACCATGTTGGCCAGGCTGGTGTCGAAATCCTGACCTCAAGTGATCCACCCGCCTAGGCCTCCCAAAGTGCTGGGATTACACGTGTGAGCCACCGCGCCAGGCCTATTTGTTTTCTACTTAGCTTATCTGGCGCCTATTTTGAGTTCATTGGAAGCAAGAAGATAACCGAGAACAAGGGAACGGAAAGAAATCCAAGAAGCTGCTTGGTTTTTAAATTCACTTACGAAGTATAGGAGATACTAGCATTGAATACAATCTGGGATATTTATTGTTATTTACACTCTTTTCCTATTAGAGGCGTCTCATATTCCTTCTGACTTTAACACATGAGCTACGTGGCCGAATCAAACTGTTATAGAGCGAATCCAGAATCTGTTCATTGGGGTTATTGATTGCAAATGGATACATTATTCTCAAAGATCTGCCTGCGGGTTAAGAGTAGGTTTATATTTAGATAAATTTAAAAAAATAAAATCTATGCCCAAAGAAAACAAAAACTTCAAGTGATTGCCATCCATAAAACAAGTATATAAATCCTTACTTTGATAAACTACATAGAAGATATTTTAAAATACGAATTTGAGAAGATTCTGATCATAAATTCCTTACCAAAAAAAAAAAAAGAAAACTTCTTCTCCAAAATAAATTACTACTTAAACGAAAACTGTACTTTGCGTCTTTCAAGCTGCTAGGGAGACAGTGGACACCAAGAAGAAATAAACGAAAATCCAAGGAATGCCTAATGTAGTGCTAACGTCCACAGTAAAACACAAAACAAAAAAAAATTATGAATTAAGACTCACAGAACCGAATAAAATATTAGGTATTGCCTTTATTAGAATTGCAAGAGTTGCTAAAGCAGAAATACTCAATTTGAATTACCGAATGCAGTACCGGTTAAGTCCTACCGGCCCCAGAAGGCTGGGAATTGAAGTTGTCAAAGTGCGACAGTTTCCCAGCCGGAATCAAATTTCTTCGGTTAGGGCTTGGTGGACGGCGAGTAGTTAGGGCCAATATAGTGTTCCTGGGTCCTCATTGGATCCGTTCCTCGAACACTTAGTGTATTTCCCTAAACCACCTATGAGCGCTTCACTCTAAAAAGACCTTCACTGATTGGATACTTTATCCTCACGTTGGACTCATTAGCAGCCAATAGGAGGGCAAAAGCGACAGAGGCGTCAGGTCACCTGGGAAGAGTCTGCAGAGCCTTTGCCCGCCAGCGCCTTGGCTCTTTGGGTTCGTGAGTTAGTCCGGTTGTTTGCGATCGCGGCGGCCGGGGCTGCGAACCCAAGGGCTCGCTCCGCGCCGCCTGGGTCTCTACCTCATCCGTAGGTGTGGCCCTGATGGTGCGGCAGGCTCTGGACTCCTAAAGCTCTGGAGCGGTATGTGGGGTCCATGGGCGGCAGACAAAGCAGTGGAGCCGGGAAGGCCGCGGGAAGCGGCCCCTGCACCGAGGCAGCGAATCTGCCTGGGAGGGGCGCCCCGTCTGCCTCTTGTCAGATCCAGTAGTGCGTCCCAGTGAGGCGCTTTAGCACGCTCTACCTCCACGTGTCCCGTGAATCTGTTAGCTTTGCTCACTTCTCTGTCCCCCTCACATCCGACTTTTACTAACCCCAGCATTATTGATGGGTGTCATCTCATCTTTGGTAACTCTCTGTTATTCTTTGGTAACTCTCTGTTAGTTTTGTGGACCTGCATGTCTCCTAAGAGCGGAAAGACATAGTTGTGTTAGGCTTAATTCAAGAGAGACCAGTGTTCCCATTTTTATATTTAAGACTGTATTTTGGGAGGGCGGGGGTAGGTACTCGTGAAGTTAGCAACTCCTTTGGTGATACTTAGTGCACTGAAGTGTTAGGGCGATGAAGAAGGTACCTCCAACACCTGGCGGGACAGATGTCCCCACATGAGCAAGTAATATTCTGGTTTGGTAATTGCTGGTGTTTGATTTTACCATTTCGCGTTCTTACTTTAATCTGATAACCGCTGAGGATTGTTATGTGAGATAACTGAGGCTCTGATAACTTAACGTCTCAAAGTTACAGTTAACTCTTCGAGTAAGGGGAAAGTCAGATTTAATCTCAACGCTTATGTTATTTTTATCAAAGCCCACCTACCTGAATAAGGATTTAGGTTAAACGTATTCCCTCTGCAGCTCTTAGCATGTGAGAATTAAATCTTTGAATTGAATGGTGAATCTTGACTGTACTGTACGAGAAGGAAAAATCTTTCAGGCATCTGCCTAACTACAGGTGTCTCACATGTATCATCTAACTGCTTGCTTCTCAAAGTGTGACAAGTAGCATAGGCCTCACCTGGAAGCTTGTTGGAAATGCAGAATCTCAGACTCTCCCACCTACTGAATCAGTATTTGCTTTTTAACAGGAACCTTTAAGTTACCAGAGTGCTCATTAAAGGATGAGGAGTATTCTTTGTCATAGAATGATTTGTTTGTCCAAGTTGAACTAAACAAAAGATAAAGTAAAGGTATAAAAAGTTTTTTCGGCCGGGCGCGGTGGCTCAAGCCTGTAATCCCAGCACTTTGGAGGCCGAGACGGGCGGATCACGAGGTCAGGAGATCGAGACCATCCTGGCTAACACAGTGAAACCCCGTCTCTACTAAAAAAACACAAAAAAACTAGCCGGCGCGGTGGCGGGCGCCTGTAGTCCCAGCTACTCGGGAGGCTGAGGCAGGAGAATGGCGTGAACCCGGGAGGCGAGCTTGCAGTGAGCTGAGATCCGGCACTGCACTCCAGTCTGGGCGACAGAGCGAGACTCCGTCTCAAAAAAAAAAAAAAAAAAAAAAAAAAAAAAGTTTTTTCACATTTTCATCATTTGTTAGTGAGGCTATGGCCTTTATTTTTATTTTTTTGAGACGGAGTATCGCTCTGTGGCTCAGGCTGGATCAGTGGCGCGATCTCGGCTCACTGCAACGTCTGCCTCCCGGGTTCAAGCGATTCTCCTGCCTCAACGTCTGGAGTAGCAGAGGCCTTGGCCTCCCGAAGTGCTGAGATTACAGGCGTGAGCCACGTGCCCGGCCTCTTGTAGAGTTTATTATTATTATTATTATTTTGAGACCGAATCTCGCTCTGTTGCCCAGGCTGGAGTGCAGTGCCACAATCTCGGCTCACTGCAAGTTCCGCCTCCCAGTTTCACGCCGTTCTCCTGACCCAGCCTCTCGAATAGCTGGGACTGCAGGCATCCGCCATCACGCCCGGCTAATTTTTTGTATTTTTAGTAGAGATGGGGTTTTACCATGTGAGCCAGGATGGTCGCAATCTCCTGACCTCGTGATCCGCCCGTCTGGGCCTCCCAAATTTTATTATTTTGAGATGAGCTGTGACTCTGTGGAGCGCCCAGGCTCAGGTGATCCTGCCACCTCAGCTTTTGTATTTTTAGTAGAGATGGGGTTTTGCCATGTTTCCCAGGCTGGTCTTGAACTCCTAGGCTCAAGAGATCCACCCCCGGGCCTCCCGAAGTGCTTGGATTACCGGCCTGAGCCATGGCACCGGGCCATCTCACAGAGTTTTAGAGCTTAGCGTTTTATTCGTATGTTCATAGCCATGTTTAAAAGAGATGCATTTATACACCAACATAAAGTTTTAGTGGCTCTTTGTTTTTTTTTGTTTTTGTTTTTTTTTTGGTTTTTTTTTTGAGACGGAGTCTCGCTCTGTCGCCCAGGCTGGAGTGCAGTGGCCGGATCTCAGCTCACTGCAAGCTCCGCCTCCCGGGTTTACGCCATTCTCCTGCCTCAGCCTCCCGAGTAGCTGGGACTACAGGCGCCCGCCACCTCGCCCCGCTAGTTTTTTGTATTTTTTTAGTAGAGACGGGGTTTCACCGTGTTCGCCAGGATGGTCTCGATCTCCTGACCTTGTGATCCGCCCGTCTCGGCCTCCCAAAGTGCTGGGATTACAGGCTTGAGCCACCGCGCCCGGCCGACTCTTTGTTTTGGCAGCAGAAATTACGTGGTATGTTTATTAAAATGAGTATTGGGCTCTCTCTCC
Source organism: Trachypithecus francoisi (assembly GCF_009764315.1). Classification (NCBI taxonomy): domain Eukaryota; kingdom Metazoa; phylum Chordata; class Mammalia; order Primates; family Cercopithecidae; genus Trachypithecus; species Trachypithecus francoisi. Next base: position 21,068,608 of record NW_022681472.1, on the reverse strand, counting down.
AAATACTCCTATTTAGGATGGGGATAGAGCCTAGGTCTTTGCATTTTAACAGTAATCCCAGTTTATTCTGTTCAGGTCCCCACTTCTTGGTGTTAGCATTTTAGATAAAACACAACTAGAGAAAAACTTATTTTCTTTTGAACTTAATGCAATACTCATTGTAGAAGAAGATAGGAAGGTTTTTTTTTTTTTTTAAACTTACCTTATGGTTTATTGGTTACTATAAAATTGCTCAGGTCAGTATATTTCAGATTATTTAATAATTCTTCTCATGCCTGTAATCCCAGCACTTTGGGAGGCTAAGGTGGGTGGATCACCTGAAGTCAGGAATTTGAGACCAGCCTGACCAATGTGGCAAAACCCCCTCTCTACTAAAAAATATAAAAATTAGCTGGACATGGTGGTGCATGCCTGTAGTCCCAGATACTTGGGAGGGTGAGGCATGAGAATAGCTTGAACCTGGGCAGCAGAGGTTACAGTGAGCTAGGATCATACCACTGTACTGCCTGGGTGACAGAGTGAGACTCTGTCTTGATTAAAAAAAAAAAGCAAAAAACCAATTCTTTTGGCCAGTGCAGTGGCTTATGCCTGTAATCCTAGCACTTTGGGAACCTGAGGTGCACAGATTGCTTGAGCCCAGGAGTTTGAGACCTGCCCAGGCAACACAGCGAAACCCTGTCTCTACAAAAAATACAGAAATTAACTGGTTATGGTGGCATATGCCTATAGTCTCAGCTACTCGGGTGGCATATGCCTATAGTCTCAGCTACTCGGGAGACTGAGTTGGGAGGATAGCTTGAGCCTGGGAGGTGGAGGCTGCAGCTCACTCTGTCAAATCCCCAGGCTCAGGTGATCCTCCCACCTCAGTTTTTGTATTTTTAGTAGAGATGGGGTTTTGCCACGTTACCCAGACTGGTCTTGAACTTCTGGGCTCAAACGATCCACCCCACTGGCCCTCTCCCAAAGTGCTTGGATTACCAGCCTGAGCCATGGCACCTGGCCATCTTACAGAGTTTTAGAGCTTAGCGTTCTATTCATATGTTCATAGCCATGTTTGAAAGACATGCCTTTATACACCAGCATAAAGTTTTAGTGGCTCTGCCACTGCCATCCAGCCTGGGCAACAGAATGAGACCCTATCTCAAAAATAAAATAATAATTATTTTGCATTTTGCCAAATTGGGCATATAGTGGATAGGATAGACTGAATCCTGAAATATTCATTTAAAATCATTTTTTCCAACCTATGAAGATAGACTTTTTTTTTTTTTTTTTTTTTTAAGAGACAGGGTCTTGCTATGTTGGCCATGCTGTGGTAAAGTGGCTGTTCACAGGCAAGATCATAGCACACTGCAGCCTTGAACTCTGGCCTCAAGTAGTCGTCCTGCTTCAGCCTCCCGAGTGACTGCACCCAGCAAAGGCAGACATTTTTATCAAACAGCTTGAGTGTTTGTGTGAAGTTGATAAAATTAACAGAAACATAATATGTATCTAATACATGAATTGGGGTTAGAGTTGTAACTTTTGTTTATCTGTTTTCAATTTCCTAACTGTTCTATTGCTATCTCATAAAATCTGCTTTGTGAACTCTGCAATCCACAGAAATATTGATCATTTAACAGAATTTAAGCAATGGCCAGGCACGGTGGTGCACGCCTGTAATCCCAGCACTTTGGGAGGCCAAGGAGGGCAGATCACCTGAGGTCAGGAGTTCAAGACCAGCCTGGCCAATATGGCGAAACCCTGTCTCTACTAAAAATCAAAAATTAGCCAGGCATGGTGACGGGCACTTGTAGTCCCAGCTACTTGGGAGGCTGAGGCAGGAGAATCACTTGTACCTGAGAGGTGGAGGTTGCGATAAGCCAAAATTGTGCCACGCCCATCCAGCCTGGGTGACAGTGAGACCCTGTCTCAAAGAAAAAAAAGAAAAATTCAAGAAATGTGGTAGTTAGAAATGGATGTCAGAGTGACTTGCTATCATCAAGAATATTAAAGTAAGAAAAATGAGTCTTAACTGTGAGGAGTTCTCTCCTGAAGTTTTACATAAAACCCTTGTAATTTGAGGGACAAATCACAGCTTCTGTCAGGTTTTCTTGCCTTCCTTTAAATGCCATGGGAAATGTAGTGACCACAGCTTCTGCCTCTGTTATACAGTAAACCCATGACATTGTCAGATTCAACCAAGCATGAATCAAAAATATTGTACAGTATTCTCAGGATTTGAAATCTGTGGATATAGAGCACCAGCTGCATTAGCTAAGGTCTTTGATGGATCCTGTGCAGATGCTGATTTGAGCCACTCCTTATCAGTGCTATTTGAAGATTGGAAGGTTTTTGTTGTTGTTGTTTATTTTATTTTATTTTTTTTGATGGAGTCTCACGCTGTTGCCCAGGTTGGAGTGCAGTGGCGCTATCTCAGCTCACTGCAACCTGTGCCTCCCGAGTTCAAGCGATTCTCCTGCCTCAGCTTCCCAAATAGCTGAGATTACAGGCGCCTGTCACCATGCCCAGCTAATTTTTGGATTTTTAGTAGAGACAGAGTTTCACCATGCTGGCCAGGCTGGTCGCAAACTCCTGACCTCAGGTAATCGGCCCACCTTGGCCTCCCAAAGTGTTGGGATTACAGGCATGAGCCACTGCACCCTGCCAAAGATTGAAAGTTTTAGTCGTTTTGATTTTTGTTCATCCCAAAAGAAGAGTAAAACTATATAACTTTTTTTCAGTATAGTTCCTACTGAATAGTTATCTAATGGCTCCTTGAATGAGAATGTAACTCTCCAGTTTCAAGGCCAGCATTGTATGCAGAAGGCCAACACTCAGAGTGTTTGGTTCTTTTTTCCCTGATTTATTGTAAAAAATTTTATTGTAAATTGGTAATTTATAGTTGTATATATTTATGGGGTACAAAATGATGTTATGATTCATGAATATAAAGTGGAGCAATTAAATCAAGCTAGTTAACATCTATCACCTCATACTTATTTTTTGTGGTGAGACCACTTGAAATTTACTCACAACAATTCTTCTCTGTTTTGGTTTTGAGACGGAGTCTACCTTTATTGCCCAGGCTGGAGTGCAGTGGCATGATCTCGGCTCACTGCAGCCTCCACCTCCCGAGTTCAAGCAGTTCTTTGGCCTCAGCCTCCTGAGTAGCTGGGATTCCAGGTTTACGCCACCACGCCCGATTAATTTTTGTATTTTTAGTAGAGATGACATTTCACCATATTGGTCAGGCTGGTCTCAAACCCTGACTTCAGGTGATCCACCCGCCTTGTCCTCCCAAAGTGCTGGCATTACAGGCATAAGTCATCATAGCCTTTTTAAAACCCGGAATACACTATTTTGTTTTGATTTTTTTTTTTTTTTTTTTTTTTGAGACGGAGTCTCACTCTGTTGCCCAGGCTGGAGTACAGTGGTACGATCTTGGCTCACTGTAACTTCTGTCTCCCAGATTTAAGCGATTCTCCTGCTTCAGCCTCCCGAGTAGCAGGGATTACGGGTGCCCACCACCACATCCAGCTAATTTTTGTACTTTTAGTGGAGACGGAGTTTCACCATGTTGATCAGGCTGGTCTTGACCTCCTGACCTTGTGATCCACCTGCCTCAGTCTCCCAAAGTGCTGGGATTACAGGCATGAGCCACCGCACCCATCCAGAATACACTATTATTAACTATATTCACCATGTTGTGCAATAGATGTCAAAAAAAACCCTCACTTATTCCTACTACAACTTTGTATCCTTTGATCGTCATCTCCTCATTTTGCCTATCCCCCAGCCTCTTACCACCATTCTATTCTCTGCTGCTGAGTTGTGTTTAGTTTCAACAGTTAAGCAACAACATGCAGCATTTCTCTTTCTGTGCCTACCTCACTTCATTTAGTACTTCATTTAATGTTCTCCAGTTCTGTCCATGTTGTCATAAGTGACAGAATTTCCTTCTTTTTGAAGGCTAAATAGTATTGCATTGTGTCATTGTGTATGTATATCACATTTTCTTTCTTTCTTTTTTTTTTTTTTTGAGTTGGACTCTCGTCCTGTCACCCAGGCTGTAGTGCAATGGCGCGATCTCAGCTCACTGCAACCTCCACTTCCCTGGTTCAATCAGTTCTCCCTGCCTCAGCCTCCTGAGTAGCTGGGATTACAGGCGCCCACCACTATGCTCAGCTATTTTTGTATTTTTAGTAGAGACGGGGTTTCACCATGTTGACCAGGGTGGTCTCAAACTTCTGACCTTATGATCTGCTTGCCTTGGCCTCCCAAAGTGCTGGGATTACAGGCGTGAGCCACTGCGCCCGGCCAGTGTACCACATTTTCTTTACCCATTCATCTGTTGATGGATACTCATGTTGATTCCATAACTTGGCTGCTGTGAATGTTGCTGTAATAAACATGGGAGGGCAGACCATCTATTAGACAAATTGATTTCCAGTCTTGTGGGTAAATACCCAGAAGTGGGATTGCTGGATTGTGTATCTGGTTCTTTAGCTGTGACTTGCCTCTTGGGTCTTTATGCCAATGATTGGTTCTGCAGGTTCTATTTTGGAAAGAATTTATGCTAGTAACAGCACTTAAAGCTTATGGGTGTCTGGGCACCATGGCTCAAACCTGTGATCCAAGCACTTTGGGAGGCCAAGGTGGGTGAATCATTCACCTGAGGTCAGGAGTTTGAGACTAGCCTGGCCAACGTGGTGAAACCCTGTCTGTACTAAAAACACAAAAATTACCCAGGGATAGCGGTGTGCACCTGTAATCCCAGCTACTCAGGAGGCTGAGGCAGGAGAATCGCTTGAACCCGGGAGGCCGAGGTTGCAGTGAACCGAGATTGTGCCACTGCACTCCTTCCAGCCTGGGTAATGGAGTAAGACTGTCTCAAAAGAAAAAAAAGAAGAAGAAAAAAAAAGCTTATGGGTAAGCTGGTTGGTAAATGGGGATATTCAGGATGCTGATAATATGATAATAGAGGCACCTAAGAGGCAAAATGCTGTCAAATCCCTTAGTTGTATTGCTGTGTGTTCAGTGTGTGGCTTTTTCTTGTGTCTTGATTTTTAAAAAATTGCAGTAATACCTATTTTCCTTTTGAGAAAATTACTTGCCAAATACTGTCCTACTGAAGCCGTCTTTTCTCTGAGTTTTTTATTTTGCATTTTCTCTGAGTTTTTTATTTTTGCATTTGCTCGGCTCACTGTAACCTCCGCTTCCCTGGTTCAATCAGTTCTCCCTGCCTCAGCCTCCTGAGTTGCTGGGATTACAGGCGCCCGCCACCATGCTCAGCTGCTTTTTGTATTTTTAGTAGAGACAGGGTTTCACCATGTTGACCAGGCTGGTCTCAAACTCCTGACCTGCAAATTAAAATTATTAGTGTATTTTAACACTAAATATATTTTTTGGCCATGTGGTATGAGTTAAGGGTCTTAGCAGTGGTTTAAAAATTGCTAAGAAGTTATTCCAATGCCATTTATTGAATAATCTTACTATTTTTTATTGATTTTTGACATGATATAACTTTATTGAACATTTATTGTGTGCCAGGCACTAGTATGTATGGTGTTTATGTGTATTGTCATTTCATCTGGAGAGTAACGCTATTTGGTAGCTGCTATAATTGACCCCATTTTAGAGATGAAGAAACTGAGACAGAGTTTAAGGGATTTTCCTAAAATCACAAAGTTACCCAGTGATGGGGCCTGGGTCTGACTCAGTTGATCCTTCTTCCTTATATCAAATGCATAAATAACTTTCTGGGAGGAAGTATCTTTATCTCTCCACTTTCCCCCAGTTAGCACTATTGCTTATAGCTTTGTGTATTTCAATACATAGTAAGGCCAGTTTTGCCTTATTACCTTTTTCCTTCAGATAACTTCAGTAATCTTTGTGGACTTACAGAATAATCTTGTCCCTGTTGCCCTGACAGTTGGCATTGTTACTGATGTTAACATTAAACTCATTAATTTATGGAAAGTATTTACACTTTTACATTCTTACTAATAAGGAATATACTATGTAAGTTAATTGAAGTTACTATTTTTAATTTGCTGCATATATGAAGATCATTTCTTGACATTTTGATTCTTCATATGTCCAGCATGTTGCATTTTCTATAATACCCTGTTTACTTTTATGGGAAAAAGATATGCTGACTTTATTTATTTTTTTGAGACAAGAGTCTCGCTCTGTTGCCCAGGCTGGAGTGCAGTGGTGCAATCTTGGCTCACTGCCTCCTGGGTTCCAGCTGTTCTCCTATCTCAGGCTTCTGAGTTGCTGGGACTACAGGCGCATGCCACCACTTCTGGCTAATTGTGTTTCTACTAGAGATGAGCCTCCATCATCTTGGCTAATCTGGTCTATTTATTTGTTTTTTTTTTTTAGAGACGGAGTCTTGCCATGTCGCCCAGGCTGGAGTGCAGTGGTGCGATCTCGGCTCACTGCAACCTCCGCCTCCCGGATTCAAGTGATTCCCCTGCCTCAGCCTCCTGAGTGGCTGGGATTACAGGTGCATGTCACCACGCCTGGCTAATTTTTATATTTTTAGTAGAGACAGGGTTTCACCGTGTTGACCAGGCTGGTCTGAAACTCCTGACCCCAGGTGATCCACCCACCTCGGCCTCCCAAAGTGCTGGGATTACAGGCGTGAGCCACTGTGCCCAGCCGATATGCTGAATTTTTTTTTTTTTTTGAGACAGAGTTTTGCTCCTGCAATGGCGTCATCTCGGCTCATTGCAACCTCTCCCTCCTGTATTCAATCAATTCTCCTGCCTCAGCCTCCCGAGTAGCTAGGATTACAGGCGCGTGCCACCACGCCCAGCTAATTTTGTATTTTTAATAGAGATGGGGTTTCACCATGTCAGCCAGGCTGATCTCGAACTCCTGACCTCAGGAGATCTGCCTGCCTCAGCCTTCCAAAGTGCTGGGATTACAGGCATGAGCTACTGTGCCCGGCCGAAATGCTGATTTTAAAACGAAAGTATGAGGCATGAGGCCAGACACTGTGGCTCATGCCTGTAATCCCAGCATTTTGGGAGGCTGAGGTGGGCAGATCATTTGAGGTCAGGAGTTGGAGACCAGCCTAACCAACATGGTGAAACCTAGTCTCTACTAAAAATACAAAAAAAAAAAAAGCCGGGCATGGTGGTCTGTGTACGTAATCCCAGCTACTTAGGAGGCTGAGGCAGGAGAATTGCTTGAACCGGGAGGCAGAGATGGTAGTGAGCTGAGGTTGCGCCACTGCACTCCAGCCCGTGTGATAGGATGAGACTCTGTCTCAGAAAAAAACAAACAACGAAAACGAAGTATGCAAAGTGGCAAGACTGCTGACGAGTTTAGGAAATAATAAGTAATATTTTAGGCCAGTTCTATGCTAACTAGATTTTGTTATGTGGGGCAAATTATTGAACTTCTCTATGACTGTCTCCTCATCTGGCAAGTGAATTACGTCAAATTCTGTTTCATTCTTCCCTATTCTTTTCTGTTAGGCGGTAGAATATGGCATAATCAGATGAACAGATGTGTTTAGATTCAGTCTAGATTCACTGTAATCTTTCACACTACTGGCCTGAGCCACAGGCTAAATACCTTTCCTGTCTTCTTGATTTACAGACTTCTGCCTCTGTTTTCCAAGGGCATTTTATTCTTTGTAGACAGAGTATGCTAGGTTTTTGTTCATTGATGAATAAGCAAGCTATAAGCTAGCCACTCTTCCCTCAGGCACTAGTTTTAGGGGTAGAAATAGTCTAGAGGAAAAAAAGCACTGGCAATATTAACAGTTTTAGAAGGATAGCAAAGGTTACAAGCTTGAACTATAGAGATCTTTATTGTGACTTTATTGTTAAAATATGTATGCTAAAAAGTAATTTGTGGGAATATAGAGGTTAACATATGTTCTTTAAATATTGTGCACCCAAGTTTTTTCAGTCATCTTATGTTCATTTTACTTTTCTCAAACTGTAGAGTTGCTGACTTCTAAGTTTTTGTGTGATTTATTTGTAGTTACCTGATTCTTTCTAAATGTGTTGTAATCCTGGTTATTTCACAAGTGCCATAATATACCTCAGCAACCTAGAACTAATTCTGCAAACCTTTTCTACAGAATTTAAGATTTTATTCGTGTGCATGGCATAGAAGATGAATTCTTCCACCTCCACCATGAGTGAAGAGCCTGATGCTCTATCGGTAGTTAACCAGTTACGGGATCTAGCAGCAGATCCATTAAACAGAAGAGCCATCGTCCAGGATCAGGGATGTCTGCCTGGCCTTATTTTATTTATGGACCATCCCAACCCTCCAGTCGTCCACTCTGCTTTACTTGTAAGTTACCTTTAGTAATTTCAATCTCTGTTTTATTTTTGCAATTAAGGAGAGAATTTGCAAAAAGTGCTAGATGACATGGTAAAAAAACTGAAAGCAATTAATAGTTTGTATTTATGTATGTACAAACATATGTATGTGTGGTCTATTTACACCAGTAGTAACATGCTACATTGTTTTTATTCTTTTGTTTGTTTGTTTTTTTGAGACAGAGTCTCCCTGTGTCATCCAGGCCTGGAGTACAATGTGGCAGGATCTTAGTTCACTGCAGTCTCCCCCTCCTGGATTTAAACCATCCTCCCCCACCTCAGCCTCCTGAGTAGCTGGGATGATAGGCACATACCACCATGCCAGGCAAATTTTTGATATTTTTGTAGAGATAGGATTTCGCTATTGGCCAGGCTGGTCTCAAACTCCTGGGCTCAAGTGATCCTTTCACTTTTACCTTCCAAAATGTTGGGATTACAGCTGTGAGTCACCATGGCTGGCCCTATTTTTATTCTTTAATACAAACTGTCGCATACTCCATGCATGGAATGTTCTACCACTTCCTTTCCATTTAACAGTCTTGAGGATTGGATCATATCATACACATAGACACCCAAAGAGGCACTTATTTTGTTTTTATTTTATAACAGCTTTTTAAGATGTAAGCACACAGCATCATACAATTCACTCATTTAAAGTATACAATTAAGTAGTGCTAGTATATTCACAGAGTTGTGTCACCATCACCACAACTTTTTATTTTTATTTATTTTTTTGTAACTACATTTTGTTTTTTTTTTAGTCGCGATAGGATGTAGCTGTGTTAACTAGGCTGGTCTCAAACTCCTGGCCTCAAGTGATTCTTCTACCTCGACCTCTCAAACTGCTTAGATTACAGATGTGAGCCACTGTGCCTGGCCCACCACAACTTTTTACCTATTGCTTCCCAGACCCCCCAACTCCCTATCCCTAAGCAAACTATTAATCTACTTTTTGTATGTTTATATTTGCCTATTCTGGCAAAAATGCCTATATATTTTGCATATAAATAGGGCCTAGTATGGTGGCTCACGCCTGTAATCCCAGCACTTTGGGAGGCCGAGGTGGGTGGATCACCTGAGGTCAGGAGTTCGACACTAGCTTGGCCAACATGGTGAAACCCCGTCTCTAAAAATACAAAAAAATTAGCCGGGCGTGGTGGTGGGTGCCTGAAATCCCAGCTACTCAGGAGGCTGAGGCAGGAGAATCCCTTGAATCCAGGAGGCAGAGGTTGCAGTGAGCCAAGAGTGTGCCGTTGCACTCCAGCCTGGGCAACAAGAGCGAAACTCCATTAAAAAAAAAAGTTGTTAAAATTAATGTCATGGGAAATTAATATTACTTAAATTTTATCTATTGTCCTTTACTTAAGGACTCATGATAAATTCCCCATTTAGTCTAATTTCATAAGTTTGTACAGAAGGCATATAGGCTTTTCCTTTTGGAAAAGTTTTTCTATTTTGCCTTTACAGAATGAAGTTTAGCAGTCAAAAAAGACATTGGTGTAAGAGAACAGTAGTAACAAATGGGAAAAATGGCACAGCCCACAGTCTGGTTTCTATTTCAATAAGAAATGCAATAAGGATGAGAAGAAAGAGAGGGTTGGTCTATAGATAGGGACTTGGGGCTAAAGGAAGTCTTTTTTTTTTTTTTTTTAATAGACTAGAACATGTCTAAATTCAGAGGGCAAGGGCTACTAGAATGGGAGAGGTTTGAGGGGAAGGCTCTCATAATTGCAGAAAATAGGAAAGATTTGCTAATGATAAAGTTGTTCAGCAGTGTTGAGGGGCTGATTAGTTTGGTAATACTGAATCAGTATGATTCAGGCCTGCTGTAGGCTCGGAGAGCCAAGTAGTTGGATTTGTGCAGAGTTGTTACTTGGCCAGGTTAAGTTGGGCAGAATGATTGCGCAAGGGAGTTTAGGGTCTTGGCAGGATTGTTTGAAATGATATACAGTAGGTACTAGGCTGAATAAGGAAGGGAAGTATAAAGTCATGGAGGCCGGCCGGGCGCGGTGGCTCAAGCCTGTAATCCCAGCACTTTGGGAGGCCGAGACGGGCGGATCACGAGGTCAGGAGATCGAGACCATCCTGGCTAATACGGTGAAACCCCGTCTCTACTAAAAAAAACACAAAAAACTAGCCGGGCGCGGTGGTGGGCGCCTGTAGTCCCAGCTACTCGGGAGGCTGAGGCAGGAGAATGGCGGGAACCCGGGAGGCGGAGCTTGCAGTGAGCTGAGATCTGGCCACTGCACTCCAGCCTGGGCGACAGAGCGAGACTCCGTCTCAAAAAAAAATAATAAATAAATAAATAAATAAAGTCATGGAGGGACTGAACTAAGGAGAAGGATCAATGGGTGGAAGTTCCCAAGATGCTGAAGAAAAGATTTTTTTGTTGTTGTCTTTTCTGTTTTTGAGACAGAGTTTTGCTCTTGCCGCCCAGGCTGGAAAGCAATGGTGTGATCTTGGCTCACTGCAACCTCTGCCTCCTGAGTTCAAGCGATTCTTCTCCCTCAGCCGTCTGAATAGCTAGAATTACAGACCCGCACCATCACACGTGGCTAATTTTTAATATTTTTAGTAGAGACGGTTTTTCACCATGTTGGCCAAGCTAGTCTCGAACTCATGACCTCAGGCGATCTGCCCGTCCTGGCCTCTCAGAGTGTTGAGATTATAGGTGTGAGCCACCACGCCTGGCCATCAGGTGTGTTGTTTTGTTTTTATGATTTCATTTTTTTGTCACTGTTAGCTTATTAGTATACACTTTTGTTTTTATTTTATTTAGTGGTTGCTGTAGGTTTTACAATATGCATCTTTAACTTATTACAGCCTACCTGTAAATGAATCCTACCCTTAACATGTAGTGTAAGAATCACACGAGTATATTTCCATTTCTTCCTCCCATCTTTTGTGCTATTTTTGTCATACATTTTACTTCTACATATGTTTAAAAACCTACAGTGTATATATTTTTGCTTTAAACAGTCAATTATCTTTTAAAGAGATTAAAAATTTAAAAATGTCTTTTTTTTTTTGAGATGGAGTCTTACTCTGTCGCCCAGGCTGGAGTGCATTGGCACAATCGCAGCTCACTGCAACCTCTGTCTCCCAGGTTCAAGTGATTCTTCTGCCTCAGCCTCCCTAGCAGCTGAGATTACAGGTGCACATAGCATGCCTGGCTAATTTTTGTACTTTTAGTAGAGACGGGGTTTTGCCATGTTGGCCAGGCTGGTCTTGACTCCTGAGCTCATGTGATCTGCCCGCCTCAGCTTCCCAAAGTACTGGGATTACAGGTGTGAGCCACCATGCCTAGCAAAAAAAGGTCTTTTATATTTACCTTCATTTTTATGTTTCTGGTGTTCTTTATTCCCCAGTATAGATTCATTTTTGTTGTTTGGGTTTTGTGTTTGTTTTTGTTTTGAAACAGGGTCTCAGCTGGGTGTGGTGACTCATGCCTGTAATCCCAGCACTTTGGGAGGTGGAGGCGGGTGGATCACCTAAGGTCAGGAGTTCGAGATCAGCCTGATCAACATGGCGAAAACCCGTCTCCACTAAAAATACAAAAATTAGCCAAGCGTGGCGGCCGGCGCCTATAATCCCAGCAGGAGGCTAAGGCAAGAAAATCCCTTGGACCTGGGGGGCGGAGGTTGTGGTAGGTCGAGTTTGTGCCACTTCACTCAAGCCTGGGTGAAAGAACAAAAACCCCATCACACACACACAAAAAAAAAAAAAGAGAAAAAAGATTTTGCTCTATTGTCTTCTGGCATGTATGGTTTCTAATAAGAAAACTGCCGTAATTCTTGTTCTTCTCTTATGTAATGCCTTTTTCTGGCTTCTTCTGGGACTTTATTAGTGATTTTCAGCAAATAATTATGATGTCTTTGATATGGATGGTGGTTTTTTTTTTGAGATACAGTCTTGCTCTGTCACCCAGGCTGGAGTGCAGTGGTGCCATCTCGATTCACTGCAACCTCCGCCTCCTGGGTTCAAGCCATTCTCCTGCCTCAGCCTCCTGAGTCGCTGGGATGCGTGCCATCATGCCCAGCTAATTTTTGTATTTTTAGTAGAAACAGGGTTTTGTTTTTGCCAGGCTGGTCTCAAATTCCTGACCTCAAGTGATCCACCTGCCTTAGCCTCCCAAAATGCTGGGATTACAGGCGTGAGCCACCCAGTACCCATCTTTTTTTTTTTTTTTTTATTTTTTTGAGACTTGTGAATAAGTTAGGAACCTTCATTTCAAAGAGTAGATCAGCTGTTACAGCTCAAAGGATCATTTCTTCCTTAGGGAATAATTCTGAATCATCACATTTAAAGGATTTTATTATAAAAACAAAAACCTATTTTCTCTTTTTTTAAAATTTTCTTGTAATAAGTTGGTAGTAGTTTCAATTTTGAATAGTCTGGACAGACGAATTAACTTATTACTGTTTCTGCTGTAGGCTCTTCGATACTTGGCAGAATGCCGTGCAAACAGAGAAAAGATGAAAGGAGAACTGGGTATGATGTTGAGCTTACAAAATGTTATACAGAAGTAAGTACAACAGACAGTGTCTCATTTATTTACATATATACTTATGCTACTTACTTACAGGGCCTCACTATGTTGCCCAGGCTGGGCTCAAGCGATCTTCCCACCTTGGCTTTCCAAAGTGCTGGAATTACAGGCATGGTTACTACTATTATTGGATTACTATGTTTTAATGTCGTATAGTTAACTGTTTTTAATCATTTAGCTGGCTGAGGGAGGAGAATCGCCTGAACCTGGGAGGTGGAGGTTGCAGTGAGCTGAGATCGTGCCATTGCATTCTAGCCTGGGCGACAGAACAAGACGCCATCTCAAAAAAAAAAAAAAGAAATTTCAATTTTAGGTAGAGAAAAATTACAAATTATTCAGGAAGTAGTTTGTTACTGTAGGAAAATGGTGAAACTGCGGAACTATAAAATAAGCAAGTTAAGATGGTGCTGGTGGGGCATTTAATATTTCGGACATGCAGGACATGGTGGCTCATGCCTGAAATCCCAGCAATTTGGGAGGCCAAGGCAGGCGGATCACTTGTGGCCAGGAGTTCAAGACCAGCCTGGCCAACGTGGTGAAATCTCGTTTCTACTAAAAATACAAAAATTAGCTTGGTGTGGTGGCATGTGCCTGTAATCCCAGCTACGCGGGAGGCTGAGGCAAGAGGATCACTTGAACCTGGGAGGTGGATATTGCAGTGAGCTGAGATCTTGCCACTGCACTCTAGCCTGGGCAACAGAGCGAGACTGTGTCTCAAAAAAAAGAAAAAAAAAGTATATAACCATTGTTGCTAATCTCTCATCTGTAACTGCTTTGTTTATCTAAGTAGACAGAAGCTTGTGTGACTTTCTAGATATAGTTTTGTAGTAAATTCTTAAGTTTATAATTAAAATAGTGGGAGTAGCCCCAGTAGCTATACTGGCAATTATAAGCATGCATACTCCCACTTTGCACATTGTTCATATGAATATCAATACTTGGCTATTTTTCCCCTCATCCTGTTGCTGCTAATGTGGAAGCCACTAGAACTGGTTTGTAAGAGAAGCCCTAAAGCCCTAAGGAATCCATTGGATATAATGGTTTATCTTCTGTGCAATGTATCTGAAATGGTTTCACCTCTATACTATCCTTGGAGTAATTGAAAAAGTAATAACTCAGGGTTTTTTTGTTTGGTTGGTTGGTTTTTTGAGACAGGGTCTCACTGTGTTGCCGAGGCTGGAGTACAGTGGTATGATCATGGCTCACTGCAGCCTCAACCTCCCAAGCTCCAGCTCTTCTCCTACCTCATCCTCCCAAGTAGCTGGGATTACAGACATGTGCCATTATACCTGGCTAATTTTTTAATTATTTTGTAGAGACATGGTCTCACTATGTTGCCTAGGCTGCTCTCCTGGGATCAAGCAATCCTTCTGCCTCAGCCTCCCAAAGTGCTGGAATTACAGGCATGAGCCATCACACCCTGCCCAGATAGTTGTTGTTGTTGTTGTTTTTTAATCGAACTAAATTCTTTTACAGGACCTCAGTTCAGAAAGGGTGCTAGAGAAGTGGTCAGAAGGATAGAAGCAGTGATTAACCAGGAAGAGGAGGGCTGGTTTAAGGATGATGACAGCAGAAGCATCTTCCTTTTTTTTCTGAAGCGGGTCTAGTATGGTAATCAATAGCAACATGTGGCAATTTAAATCAATTAAAATTAATGGCAGGGTGTGGTGGCTCACACCTGTGATCCCAGCACTTTGGGAGGCGGGTAGATCACCTGAGGTAAGGAGTTCAAGGCCAGCCTGGCCAACATAGTGAAACCCCATCTCTACCAAAAATATAAAAATTTAAAAATTAGCCAGGTGTGGTGGCGGGCGCCTGTAATCCCAGCTACTCAGGAGGCTGAAGCAAGAGAATCGCCTGAACCCAGGAGGCAGAGGTTGCAGTGAGCTAAGATCGTGCCACTACACTCTAGCCTGGGCGAGAGAATGAGACTCCCTCTCAAAAATAATAATAATAATAATAATAATAGTAATAATTAATTAAAATTAAAAACTCAGCTCCTCAGTCATATTAGCCATATTCCAAGTGTTTAGTCATGTCGCTAGTGACACTATTTCCATCATCTCAGAAAGTTCTGATGTAGAGTGCTGCTCTGAAATTTTTCTTTTCTTGTCTTTTTTTTTTTGAGACTGGATCTCACTGTGTCGCCTTGGCTGGTGCGATGTTAGCTCAGTGCAACCTCTGCCTCACAGGCTCAAGTAATCCTCCTGCCCTAGCCTCCTGAGTAGCAGGGAGTTAGGCCATCATGTCCTGCTAATTTTTTTTTGTTTTGTTGTGGGTCTCATTCGGTTGCCCAGGCTGGAGTGCAATATCGCGATCTTGGCTCACTGCAACGTCTGCCTCCTGGGCTCAAGCAGTTCTCCTGTCTCAGCCTCCCAAGTACCTGGGATTACAGGTGCCCGCCACCATGCCTGGCTAATTTTTGTACTTTTAGTAGAGACAGTATTTCACCATGTTGGCCAGGCTGATTTCGAACTCCTGACCTCATGTGATCTGCCTGTCTCAGCCTCCCAAAGTATTGGGATTATAGGCGTGAGCCACTGCTCCTGGCCTTTTTTTATGTGTGTGTTTTTTTTTTTTTTTTTTTTTTTTTTTTGTAGAGATGGGGTCTCGACATGTTGCCTAGACTGATTTCGAACTCCTGGACTCAAGTGATCCTCCTATCTCAGCCTTCCAACATGCTGGGATTATAGGTGTGAGCCACCGTGCCCAGCTGCTCTAAAATTTTTTTTTTCTTTTTGAGACAAAGTCTTACTCTGTCACTCAGGCTTGAGTGCAATGGCTGTGATCTCAGCTCATTGCAACCTCTTCCTTTCAGTTTCAAGCGATTCTCCTGCCTCAGCCTCCCAAGTACCTGGGACTACAGGTGCATGACACCACACCCGGCTAATTTTTAGTAGAGATGGAGTCTCACCATTTTGGCCAGGCTGGTCTCGAACTCCTGGCCTCAGGTGATCCACCTGCACTCGGCCTCCCTGTAAGTGCTGGGATTACAGGCATGAATCACCACCCCCAGCCTGCTCTAAAATCTCTTTGCTTAACTGCATCTAGGGCTTTTTTTGTGTTTTGGATTATTTTTGTTTCATGGACTATTTATTGGCGAATTACTGAGTCAAAGATGTAAATATCTTTGTCTTTGTATCCCTGTTAATTGTTTTCAAGTAATACCAATGATGCTTTTACCAGCAGTTACTTTTTTTTTTTTTGAGATGGAGTCTTGCTCTGTAGCCCAGGCTGGAGTGCAGTGACGTGATCTCAGCTCACTGCAACCTCTGCCTCCTGGGTTCAAGCGATTCTCCTGCCTCAGTCTCCCAAGAAACTGGGACTATAGGCGCCCGCCACACCTGGCTAATTTTTTGTATTTTAGTAGAAATGGGATTTCACCATGTTAGCCAGGATGGTCTCGATCTCCTGACCTCATGATCCACCCACCTCGGCCTCCCAAAGTGCTAGGATTACAGGTGTGAACCACTATGCCTGGCCTGACAGTTCCCTTTTTATTA
This sequence comes from Trachypithecus francoisi, assembly GCF_009764315.1. NCBI lineage: Eukaryota > Metazoa > Chordata > Mammalia > Primates > Cercopithecidae > Trachypithecus > Trachypithecus francoisi. Next base: position 21,052,223 of record NW_022681472.1, on the reverse strand, counting down.
GATTTTCCGAACATTGGAATAGTTTCTTCACATCATAGTTCTCCTACCCTGTTTAATTTGAAATCAACTTTAAAAACAATTTAAACATCTCCGTTGAGACTGATAGAAAATGGATGGTTTGGGTGGGGACATAATTCCACTGAAATTGATTTGGAAAACTTTTTACTTGGATTTTTCTGGTGATTTTTAGGTTCTTAAAGGGATTAATGGTTTGGCGCTGTGGCTCATGCCTGTAATCTCAGCACTTTGGGAGGCCAAGGTGGGCATATCATGAGGTCAGGAGTTCGAGATCAGCCTGACCAACATGGTGAAACCCCGTCTCAAACTCCTAACCTCAAGTGATCCACCCACCTCAGCCCCACAAAGTGTTGGGATTACAGACATAAGTCACTGCGCCCGGCCCGGTTTTTTTTTTTTTAAACTTAAATTCATAAGTTTCTCTAATCATTGTCTCTTCATGCCCTTTATAACTTGTTCTTGGCTGATATTTAAAATATCTGAGAACTTCAGTGACTTTTCAATAAACTCTAAAATAACTATCAATAAAAATGCTGAGACAACTAATACAAATTAGTCTTTTTGATAGCTTCCTGTAACACACAGTTAAAGTCACCAGAAGTAACTTATCTCTGGTCAACAGTGGCCCAGAAAAGCACCTGATATAGTAATTGAGTGTCTGGAATACTGTCAGATTATCACCCCTGGAATTAAAGCTCTAAATAGCTAGAACATATACAATCTGAATATCGGAAAATGAAGTATTCTTACTCATTCAATAAATAACTTGCAAACATTTTTGTTAGGTTCTATGGAAGGTACAAAAAGGATACCTTCCACCTCTTAAAGACTTCATATACTTATAAAAGAAACAGAAAATTAAGATCAGTAGTATAAGTACAAGCATAGTACTCTGATTGTAAAGGGAGAATTTGGTTATTAGGTAGAGGCATTATATGGAAGGTGTTGGTTAAGCTGAGCCTTCAAACGTTGAAATAAGAGTTGGAAAGCCTGCAGTCTGGGTGAAGCTCTTCCAGCTAAGGAAAGGCCTAAACAAAACTTAAGGGTAGAAAGCACTCGAGAGCGAAGAACATATAAAAATGCATGGTCTTTGTAGGAGATCGCCAAGTGTCATAGTCAACCCAAAGAATAATAGAAGGACAAAATGAGCTGATGGAGATAGCCAAATGGGGCCAGATTTTAAGGCCTTGAGTGTACATTAAAGGGTTTGGGCTTAGTTGAGCCCATTGATAGGTGAAATGAGGATTCTTTTCTTACGGTTACATGTACTTACTCTGTTCAATTCCACTAATAAGAGCCATTAGACTGTTGTCCAGTGTGGTTAGCCACTCACTCTGTTTGGCAAATTAATTAAAGGTCTATAAAATTTTTTTAGTTGCACTAGCCGCATTTCAAGGGCTCAGTAGCCTCATGTGAGTGGAGAGTGCAGCTACAGAACATTTCTATCACTGCAGAAAGATTATTGGACAGCACGGTCCCCTAGTTGTTGATGTGAGGATCTCTAGTAGGATTTAAGAGCTTAAGAATGAAAACTTTTGTTAGAGCTGTGGTTTTATGATAAATACATAATTTGTAATATGTAAAAAAAAATGTAAATTAAAAAACAATTGGTTTCAACATACAAAGAAATCTTGAAATTAGTTGATAGTATGAATGATCCTATTCCAATTTGGTTTCTCCTTTTGGATTTTTATATGTTGCATTTTCTTAAAAGTCAAGGTACTTTCAAATTGAGAGTTGAATGTTAGTGATAATACAGGAACATATTACAACCTGATCTTGTTAGTTGATTTTGTATTTAATTATTATTATTATTATTATATTTTTTTTGAGACGGAGACTCACTCTGTCGCCCGGGTTGGAGTGCAGTGACCGGATCTCAGCTCACTGCAAGCTCCGCCTCCCGGGTTTACGGTGCCTCAGCCTCCCGAGTAGCTGGGACTACAGGCGCCCGCCTAGTTTTTTGTATTTTTTTAGTAGAGACAGGGTTTCATCGTGTTAGCCAGGATGGTCTCGATCTCCTGACCTCGTGATCCGCCCATCTCGGCCTCCCAAAGTGCTGGGATTACAGGCTTGAGCCAGCGCGCCCGGCCATATTTAATTATTTTTATTAGGCTTTTTTTTTTTTTTTTTGAGATGGAGTCTCCCTCTGTCGCCCAGGCTGGATTCCAGTGGTGTGATCTGAGCTCGCTGCAACTTCTGCCTCCCGAGTTCAAGCAATTCTCCTCTCTCAGACCTCTCAGACTCCTGAGTAGCTAGGATTACATGCGTGCACCACCACACCCAGCTAATTTTTGTATTTTAGTAGAGATGGGGTTTCACTATGTTGGTCATGCTTGAACTCCTGACCTCAGTGATCCACCTACCTTGGCCTCCCAAAGTGCTGGGATTATAGGCATGAGCCACCGCGCCCAGCCAAATGTGTTTTTATACCTCTATAGTGATAGATTTTGAATCTCAATGAGCCACGTGTTTAAAATGAAATTAGAAGATTGTTATAGACAAGATGCTTTTTCTACATTATTGATTATTCTAGGATTCACTGCTATTGCTTTTAAATTGAATAAAGCATTAGAGTGAAAGAAACAAGGCTCCTTTTAGTGGAGAAATAAAATTACAGAATCAGTAGAAGTGACAAGACTAATTATATATGTGTTTCTTTCAAGAACTACAACTCCAGGAGAAACAAAACTTCTGGCCTCTGAAATCTATGACATTCTTCAGTCCTCCAATATGGCAGATGGTGATAGTTTCAATGAAATGAATTCACGTCGAAGGAAAGCTCAGTTTTTTCTGGGAACTACAAACAAACGTGCCAAAACAGTGGTTTTGCATATAGATGGCCTTGATGATACGGTAAGGTCTGTTAGATGGGAAAGAGAAATCATGTTACTAGTTTCTTCAGTGTCCCTTGCTAACAGTCTTTGAGAATAAATCTCGCTATCAGTATTTTACTAATACAAAGGGTCATTTTGTGCTAAAGAGGTCAATCATAGGATATAAGAATTTAAAATATTTATGTCCCTAATAATAGAACATCGAAATATGTGAAGTAAATCTTACAGAAATGGGGAGAAATAGAAAAATCCACAGTTAGAAGCAGAGATTTTTAACACAGCTCTCTCAATTAATACAGGAAGCATACAGAAAATCAGTTAAGATATAGAAGACTCAATGCTATCAACCAATTTAACCTAATTTTTATTTTATTTTATTTATTTATTTTTTATGTATTTTTTGAGATGGAGTCTCACTCTGTCACCCAGGCTAGAGCACAGTGGTGCAATCTTGGCTCAATGCAACCTCTGCCTCCCAGGTTCAGGTGTCTCTCCAGCCTTGGCCTCCCAAATGGCTGGAATTACAAGTGTGCGCCACCATGCCCAGCTAATTTTTGTATTTTTAGTAAAGATGGGGTTTCACCATGTTGGCCAAGCTGGTCTCAACTCCTGACCTCAGGTAGTCTGCCCGCCACAGCCTCCCAAATGCTCGATAACAGGGATGAACCACCGTGCCCGGCCCAAAGCATGTTCTTTGAGCACAGTGAATGCAAATTAGAAATCAATAACAGAAAGATATCTGAAAAATTTCCCCCAAATTTGTGAAACTAAGTGACACATTTCTTTTTTTTTTCCTTTTCTTTTTTCAGGGACAGGGTCTCATTCTGTGGCCCAGACTGGAGTGCAGTGGCACAATCATAGTCTACTGCAGCCTCGAACTCCTGGGCTCAAGTAATCTTTCTGCCTCAGTCTCCTCAGTAGCTGGGACTACAGACATGTGCCACCATACCTGGCTAATTTTTAAGTTTTTGCAGAGATGGAGTCTTGCTGTGTTGCCAGGTCTTAGACTCCTGGCCTCAACCAATCCTCCTGCCTCAACCCTGCAAAGAGCTTGGATTACAGGCGTGAACCACTGCACCTAGCAAAATAGCACATTTCTAAAGTAATCTATGAGTCAGTAAATAAAAGAGAAATTAGCATTTTGAACTGAATAAAAATGAAAGTGAACTGAATAAAAATGAAAGTGTAGGCCAGGCGCGGTGGCTCACACCTATAATCCCAGCACTTTGGGAGGCTAAGGCAGAAGGATCATGAGGTCAGGAGTTTGAGACCAGTCTGGCCAACATAGTGAAACCCTGTCTCTACTAAAAATACAAAAATTATCTGGGCATGGTGGTGCACCTGTAGTCCCAGCTACTCGGGAGGCTGAGGCAGGAGAATCGCTTGAACCCAGGAGGTGGAGGTTGTGGCGAGCTGAGATGACGCCACTGCACTCCAGCCTGGGCAACAGAGTGAGACTCCATCTCAAAAAAAAAAAAAAAAAAAAGTGAAGAAAGTGTAATAAAAATGGAAGTGATATGTACATGAAAGTGTAGCTGAAATTTGTTGGAAGTAGTTAAAAGATGTTTAAAGTGGAAATTCATTAGCTCCAGATGCATAACTGTTTATATACAAAAAAGAAAGGGTATCAAGTCAGTGACTTAAGCTTCTATCTTTTTTTTTTTTTTTTTTTTTTTTGAGACGGAGTCTGGCTCTGTCGCCCAGGCTGGAGTGCAGTGGCTGGATCTCAGCTCACTGCAAGCTCCACCTCCTGGGCTTTCGCCATTCTCCTGCCTCAGCCTCCCAAGTAGCTGGGACTACAGGCGCCCGCCACCTCGCCCAGCTAGTTTTTTGTATTTTTTAGTAGAGACGGGGTTTCACTGTGTTAGCCAGGATGGTCTCGATCTCTTGACCTCATGATCCGCCCGTCTCGGCCTCCCGAAGTGCTGGGATTACAGGCTTGAGCCACCGCGCCCGGCCAAGCTTCTATCTTAAAAAAATAGAAGAAGCTGAAGGGAATCACTGGATCTCAAGAGTTCAAGGTTATGGTGGTCTATGATTGTGTCACTACACACTCCTGTGTAGGCAACAAAAACCCTGTCTCAGAAAAAAAAAAGAAACTAGAAAAAGAGAGCAAATTAAAGCCACAACAAGCAGAGGAGAAGAAACAAGAAAGATCCGGGAAATGAAAAACAGTAGAGAAAAACCAATGAAATCAAAAGCTGGTGTTTGACATGATTGTTAAAATTGGTAAGCCTCTAGTCGAACAGATCAAGAGTAAAAAAGTCATAAATTATCAATATCAGAAATGAGAGAGGATACCACTGCAGATCCTACAAACATCAAAAGGATAAGTGAGGGGCCAGGCATGGTGGCTCACGCCTCTGTAATGCCAGCACTTTGGGAGGCTGAGGCAGGCGGATCACTTGAGGTCAGGAGTTTGAGACCAGCCTGGCCAACATGGTGAAACCCCATCTCTACTAAAAATATAAAAATTAGCCAGGTGTCATGGTGCAGGCCTGTAATCCCAGCTACATGGGAGGCTGAGGCAGGAGAATCGCTTGAACCCAGGAGGCAGAGGTTGCAGTGAGTGGAGATCATGCCCTCCAGCCTGGGCGACAGCAAGACTCCATGTCAAAAAAAAAAAAAAAAAAAAGGATAAGTGAATATTTTCAATACCTTTTGCCAGTAAATTTCATAATGTAGATGAAACAGGTTTCATGAAAGACACAGATGACCGAAGCTCACTCAAGAAGAAACAGATGACCCGATTAATTGTATATCTTCTAAAGAAATGGAATTTGTAGCTAAAAATCATGCCATAAATAAAACTTCAAGCCCAGATAGAAGCATGTTTTCTAGTGTCACTGGTTTTTAATTTTTTTTTTTTTTTTGAGAGAGGGTTTTACTCTTGTTGCCCAGGCTGAAGTGCAATGGCACAATCTCGGCTCGCTGCAACCTCCACCTCCTGGATTCAAGCCTTTTTCCTGCCTCAGCCTCCCAAGTAGCTGGGATTACAGATGCCTGCCACCACACCCAGTGAATTTTTTATTTAGTAGAGACGGGGTTTCGCCATGTTGGCCAGGCTGATCTCTAACTCCTGACCTCAGGTAATCCATCTGCCTTGGTCTCCCAAAGTGCTGGGATTACAGGCATGATCCACTGCGGCTGGCCTTAAATTTTATTTTGTCAGCCTGGCGCAGTGCCTCACACCTATAATCCCAGCACTTTGGGAGGCTGAGGCAGGTGGATCACGAGGTCAGGAGTTTAAGACCAGCCTGACCAACATGGTGAAACCTCGTCTCTACTAAAGATACAAAAAATTAGTGGGGCGTGGTGGTGCACGCCTGTAATCTCAGCTACTCAGGAGGTTGAGGCCGGAGAATCCCTTGAACCTGGGAGGTAGAGGTTGCAGTGAGCCGAGATTGTGCCATTGTACTCCAGCCTGGGCAACAGGTGAGACCCCGTCACACACACACAAAAATGTTTATTTTGTCTATATTTTTAGTTGTTTAGAGGCTAAATCTGGTCCCTGTTAATCCATCTGGACTGCAACTGGAAGTTCCCCTGAAGTTACCTTGCACAGAGATTATATAACTTTATGTATTTAGGGGTAGCAGTTGGTAGATTACCACTTACCTCTTTAGCAATGCCAGGTAGGTTACATTAGATTATTCACAGCTTTTTTCTGTTTTTTTTTCTTTTTTTTTGAGACAGAGTCTCACTCTGTCCCCCAGGCTGGAGTGCAGTGGCGTGATCTCGGCTCACTGCAATCTTTGCCTCCCAGGTTCAAATGATTCTCCTGCCTCAGTCTCCCGAGTAGCTGAGACTACAGGTGCCCGCCACCATGCCCATCTAATTTTTGTGTTTTTAGTAGAGACGTGGTTTCACCATATTGGCCAGGCTGGTCTTGAACTCCTGACTATGTGATCCACCTGCGTTGGCCTTCCAAAGTGTTGGGATTGCAGGCGTGAGCCATCATGCCTGGCCCACAGCTTTTTCTAGTTGTGTTTTAGGTGCTTAGGCTCAGGATTTGGGGTTTAGTAAATGAACTTGAGAAGGAACCTTCCATATGCATATTATCAGAGCCAAATCAGTCCACAGCTCTCTTACTGAAAGTGGGATCACAAGACAATTTCTAGAAAGCAAGTTCTGATAAAGATAAATTGATTCACCGGAAGATCTTAAAATATATAAAATATCTCCAATACCGTATATTTAATTTTAATGAATAAGAATAATATAGTTTTTTGTTTTTTTTTTTTTTTTTGAGGCGGAGTCTCGCTCTGTCGCCCGGACTGGAGTGCAGTGGCCAGATCTCAGCTCACTGCAAGCTCCGCCTCCCGGGTTCCCGCCATTCTCCTGCCTCAGCCTCCCGAGTAGCTGGGACTACAGGCGCCCGCCACCTCGCCCGGCTAGTTTTTGTATTTTTAGTAGAGACGGGGTTTCACCGTGTTAGCCAGGATGGTCTCGATCTCCTGACCTCCTGATCCGCCCGTCTCGGCCTCCCAAAGTGCTGGGATTACAGGCTTGAGCCACCGTGCCCGGCCTATAGTTTCTTTTTAAAGCTAGCACAAATCAAATAATAAAACCCAGCAAAGCACACACAAAAATATAGGCTAGCCAGGTGTAGTGGCACATGCCTGTAGTCTCAGCTATGTGGGAGGCTAAGGCAGGAAGATCGCTAGAGCCTAAGAGTTCAAGACCAGCCTAGTCAACATAGTGAGACTCTATCTCAAAGAAAAGAAACAGCAGAAACCAAACAAACAAACATATAGGCCAGTGTATGGTAAAAACATGATTGCCAAAGTTCAAAATGAAATATTAGCGAGTTAACTCTAGTACTATACTATCATGTTAACATTTTTTTGGTGACATAGCCTGGCACTAGTGATAAGTTTATTCCATCGATTCTCTCATTCAGTTCTGACAAGCAGCACAGAGAGATGTATATCTTCTTTTTTTTTTTTTTTTTTTTTGAGGCGGAGTCTCGCTCTGTCGCCGGGGCTGGAGTGCAGTGGCCGGATCTCAGCTCACTGCAAGCTCCGCCTCCCGGGTTCCCGCCATTCTCCTGCCTCAGCCTCCTGAGTAGCTGGGACTACAGGCGCCGCCACCTCGCCCGGCTAGTTTTTGTATTTTTTTTTACTAGAGACGGGGTTTCACAGTGTTCGCCAGGATGGTCTCGATCTCCTGACCTCGTGATCCGCCCGTCTCGGCCTCCAAAGTGCTGGGATTACAGGCTTGAGCCACCGTGCCCGGCCTATAGTTTCTTTTTAAAGCTAGCACAAATCAAATAATAAAACCCAGCAAAGCACACACAAAAATATAGGCTAGCCAGGTGTAGTGGCACATGCCTGTAGTCTCAGCTATGTGGAGGCTAAGGCAGGAAGATCGCTAGAGCCTAAGAGTTCAAGACCAGCCTAGTCAACATAGTGAGACTCTATCTCAAAGAAAAGAAACAGCAGAAACCAAACAAACAAACATATAGGCCAGTGTATGGTAAAAACATGATTGCCAAAGTTCAAAATGAAATATTAGCGAGTTAACTCTAGTACTATACTATCATGTTAACATTTTTTTGGTGACATAGCCTGGCACTAGTGATAAGTTTATTCCATCGATTCTCTCATTCAGTTCTGACAAGCAGCACAGAGAGATGTATATCTTCTTTTTTTTTTTTTTTTTTTTGAGGCGGAGTCTCGCTCTGTCGCCGGGGCTGGAGTGCAGTGGCCGGATCTCAGCTCACTGCAAGCTCCGCCTCCCGGGTTCCCGCCATTCTCCTGCCTCAGCCTCCTGAGTAGCTGGGACTACAGGCGCCGCCACCTCGCCCGGCTAGTTTTTTGTATTTTTTTTTTACTAGAGACGGGGTTTCACAGTGTTCGCCAGGATGGTCTCGATCTCCTGACCTCGTGATCCGCCCGTCTCGGCCTCCCAAAGTGCTGGGATTACAGGCTTGAGCCACCGCGCCCGGCCGAGATGTATATCTTCTTTCTTTCTTTCTTTGTTTTTGAGACAGAGTCTCACTCTGTCGCCCAGGCTGGAGTTCAGTGTGACACGATCTTGGCTCACTGCAACCTCCGCCTCCCGAGTTCAAGCATTTCTCCTGCCTCAACCTCCCAAGTAGCTGGGATTAAAGATGCCCACCATCATGGCCCGCCAGTTTTTTTGTATTTTTATAGAGATGGGGTTTCACTCTGTTGCCCAGTCTGGTTTTGAACTCCTGAGCTCAAGTGATCTGCCTCCCTCGGCGTCCCAAAATGCTAGGTTATAATAGAAGGGGAAGTTGAGTTTAGAATGGTCAAATAACTTAACTGCTCCACCTATGTAACTTTAGCTTAGTCAACATTTTTTGGACTACTAGGTAGTGTGACTTCAGAATTGAACTTTTTTTTTTTTTTTTTTCAGATAGAGTTTTGCTCTTTTGCCCAGGCTGGAGTGAAGTGGCACGATCTCAGCTCACTGCAGCCTCCAGCCCCTGGGTTCAAGTGATTCTCGTGCCTCAGCCTCCCAAGTAGCTGGGGTTACATGTACCCGCCACCACACCCGGCTAAGTTTTTTGTATTTTTAGTAGAGACAGGGTTTTGCCTTGTTGGTCAGGCTGGTCTTGAACTCCTGACCTCAGGTGATCCACCTGCCTCGGCCTCGCAAAGTGCTAGAATTACAAGCATGAGCCACTGCTCCTGGCCCAGAATTGGACTTTTAATCACAATATTATAATTTCCTAAAAACAATCTAGTTTTATCCTGGAATTGTAAATATGATTTAACATAATGAAATACTTTAGTATAATATCAGTAAGTCAATAATTTGATAATTTGCTATTGATACTGCTGTAAATACAGAAAATCCAGGAGAATGATCTGAAATTTCTTAAAAATATTTTAAAAATCCAGTGACATTATTAAATATATAGAAATCAGTCACTTCTTAAAAGGAGAAAAGTAGTTTTACTCTCTCAAGCAAAATAAACAGCTAGGAAGAGTGCAGGGGTACTTTTTCTTTTTTGTTTTTGGTTTTTTAAACTTAATGATCAGTGTGATAGTAGCAAGGGTATTCTTATTAAGAACATAAGAGACTTAATAAAAAAAATTAAATGTCCTCAGTGTTATAAGAAGACTGGAATAAGTGGAATGAAATGCCTGTTTCTGAAAGTTTGTAAGGATGTCAGTTCTTCCTAAATTTGTAGACTTAAAATAATACCAATCAGTCTGATGACTTTGGAAGTTTATTTCTCGATCTAAAAGTTCACATGGTAGAATGTACTAATTTTTACAATAAAAGGGAGCACCTAATGTTAGGCATTATTTTAGATACCAGGGATACAGTGATGACCAAAAAGCAAAACTTTTTCCTCTCTAGGAGCTAGCATAGTTGGAGGAGGCAGACAATAAGCTTGCTAAAAAAGTGTGTTAATTTGTGTTGAAATAAAGATAAATTAGACTTACGAATCTCGTTTCTCACTGTGGCATGTGGTTGGCATTTAGTACCAGACTCTACCTGTGGTAAATTAGGCAAGTTGTTTTTCAACTTTTCACTTTACTCACATTTGAAATAAGAGATCAGATTAATAATATCCTAACATATATATTGTGCGAGCTTTACTTCACTTATAAGTTTACCTGGTGTTGAATATGTGGAAGAGATAAACATGGTGCTATTTGGCACCAATCCTGTAAGAGGGCTTCATCAAATGCAGGCCCCTGCAGAGCAGGGTCCAGACACAGTGCTCTAGATGAGCCCACTGTGGGCCCGTGCTGTGCCACAGACTGTCGTGTCCCAGGCCTCCCTGAGTAGGGTTGAAATGCAGAAGTAGGGAGATGAGCAATGATGTGAGCAGTTGTTCTGAAGGATGTGGAAATAAGTTTGAAAACTGGATATAGTCTACAGACTTGCCACATGGGTCAGTTGCAGATTGACCCCTCAGAAATATAAATGAAAACCTGTTCTCAATACAGAAATCAGAAAATGTAGAGAGTGTGATTTGGTATGTGGGCCAGAGGTGGAGGGAGCTATGAGGAGAAAATGCAGTTACTTTTTCCGGTTTCACTTTGGATCTTGTATTGAGATGACCACTTGATGGTCAAGTGGGTATGTCTGACAGACAAATGAAAATAAGAAAGTCATATTGGAGTTAGTAATGTTAGTGATGGCTAAAGTGATGAGAATAGTCTCCTGAGGGTTGAAGCAGAAAGAAAGTCAGTGTAGGCAGTAGACTTTGGAGTTAAGGTGAGACAGAGCTGGAATAATCAGTGGGGAAGTGGAAGGCCAGGATAATGTAGTACCCTGCATTGAAGCATTGAAGAGTACATGTTATATTGTGTTTTGAAGAGTATTAGGAAGATGAGAACCACACAAGGTATGTCTAACCCTTGAGAATGCAATGGTAACCATAAGAATGCCATAAATGAATGATATAGTGATATTTATAATACCAGGTGATTTAAGGAATAGGGACTTAAACAGTGAATGCTCACTAATTCTAACTTCAGTCTATTAGAATTTATCCCTGGAGATTTTTAGGCTAGAGTGTGGATCATAAACCTTTTCTTTTTTTTTTTTTTTTTTTGAGATGGAGTCTTGCTCTGTCACCCAGGCTGGAGTGCAGTGGCACAATCTCAGCTCACTGCAACCTCCGCCTCCCGGGTTCAAGTGATTCTCCTGCCTCAGCCTCCCGAGCAGCTGGGACTACAGGCACGCATCACCATGCCCAGCTGATTTCTGTATTTTTAGTAGAGACGGGGTTTTACCATATTGGCCAGGCTCTTCTTTAACTCCTGACCTGGTGATCTACCCGCCTCAGCCTCCCAAAGTGCTGGGATTACAGGCGTGAACCACTGCGCCTGGCCAAACCTTTTCTTTATAGGACCAGAAAGTAAATATTTTTGGCTTTGTAGACCATGATGGTCTCTGTCATAACTACTAACTCTGTCTTAGCATGAAACTAGCCTCAGATAATATGTAAACAAATGGGTGTGCTTGTGTTCCAATAAAATTTTATTTACAAAAACAGCTGGTGGACTATGGTTTTCCCCACCCGTGAGCTAGAAGAACCTGTGCTTTTCTGCTTTTTGGCATTTTTTCCCCTGTATTGTGTTCTGCTTTATTTAAGATGTAAATTAACCTTGGCTAACTTCTTTCTGATTAAAAAAATTATTAAAACTGCATATTAGTATTGAAGCTTTAAAAATTTAGGAATTACTATTCTGTTGATCTTGTAAAATTTAAAAAATTTGACTAAGCACTCCCCGACTCTGTTCCCTGAAATAAGATGGTAAAACTGAAATAGGTCATTTGCTGCCTTCCCCCCTCCAAAATATAACTTGGTTTTAGCTGATTTATTACCTTTTATTTACCTATTTTCATAACAATTTGCTTTTACTTTTTCAGTCTCGGAGAAATCTATGTGAAGAGGCTTTGTTAAAAATTAAAGGTGTTATTAGCTTTACTTTTCAAATGGCTGTTCAAAGGTGTGTGGTGCGAATCCGTTCAGATTTGAAAGCTGAGGTAAGTATTTTAAAAGGCTTAATATGTTTGAGATTACAGGTAAACAATTCAGTTTCAAAATTGTTCCTTTTTATCTTGACTTAGGCTTTGGCATCAGCAATAGCATCAACCAAGGTTATGAAAGCTCAGCAAGTTGTGAAAAGTGAAAGTGGAGAAGAGGTAAAAGTTGTATTTAATTTTCTTTATATCTAACTCACTCTCAGTTATTTTTTATGGCTAGCAGATTGCCAGTATTTCTAAATTAATAGTGCCAAGTATGTAAGGATGTGCTGTTTCTTGGTTAACAGTTAACTATTTTAGAAATATAAAGAGATCTTTTGTAGATATCAGAGTCTGCTCTTGCTGATTTTTACATGGAAATAAAGGATATGTGTCTTCCTTGCATTTATTTTTAAATACTTTCTTCATAACCTTAACTAATTTTGACAATCCAAAAAATAAAGGTGTAACCACTGGGCAAGTAAATAGGGTGAAAATCCTTGTCTCTTGCTACTCTCTTCACTAGCTTTGTGATGGGGGAAAAAATATACCTTGAGCTCATTTGGGTTCCCATCTCATAGATGGGAGGTTCCATGGCTATCCAGTGGCCTGCAGTGGCTAGACACTTGCTTTAGTCATTATTACACAGAGAAAGGTTGCTCATTTACTCCTAGAATTTCAGCAGATCAGCTTCTGAGTTCTTACTTGTACTCTGCTTACTCCTTTCTGTATTGACACTGCTCAGCAATTGGGCCTACTGTCATGTAAGAGGAAAATTTACCCTGAGAATAACCATGGTAATTAGAATAAGGAGTAAAGTTGATTTTGTAATAACTCTTAATATTTTCTGTATCAGATGTTGGTCCCATTCCAAGATACTCCTGTGGAAGTAGAACAGAACACAGAGCTACCTGACTACCTGCCTGAGGATGAGAGTCCCACAAAAGAACAGGACAAAGCAGTGTCCCGGGTTGGCTCACACCCAGAAGGTGGAGCTAGCTGGCTGAGCACAGCTGCAAACTTTTTATCCAGATCATTTTATTGGTGACTTCACTTTGGGGCTCAAGGACTGTGTGAACCAACAAGGGGCCAGTTTTCCATTGTTGTGGTGAACTGTCAAGTGCAATTTGCAATAAGTTATCATGAAAAGTTTTTAGATTACATGATTGCGTATGCTGCATTTTACATTTTATTGGACATTTTACCCCACTGAGTGGTAAAAAGGACAGAGGCTACGGATGGAGTTGCTTTGTTATGAAAGTATTTTGGTTTTGTTTTCTTTCATTTAATTGCCTCATATTTAAAAACCATGGGTCCACTGTTAAAACACACGTGTATGTGCAGCTTTAACATTTTATTTTACATGAAGCACGTGATTAGGAAAACTCGTTTTCTCCTCAAGCCTCAGGACCTACCTGAAGAGAAGTTTTCTTGTAGCTCAAGTTGTGCATGAATTACTGAATATTTTACTGTGCTTTTCTTCATGAAGGATACATGCTTTGTATTCTTCACTGAAAGCTGAAAACATTTCTTGTTACCCTCTTTTGTGCCTTTTTATTTTGCCAACCATGTTTATAGAAAGGACATTACTAATGACATTTTGCAAATTAAAAACATTCATTTGAACATAGTAGTCCCCTAGAAAAACAACTCTACAAAAATTTTGCAGCCTTATTCATTATAATTTTAATAAAATTAACACAAAATCAGTCAAGAAGAAGGAAACATGTATATTAGCAAAGTGTTTTTGGAGACTATTTGAATGTGACCAAATGTGGTTCTGTTTGACTTCTTTTCACTTTGGCTTATATCAGCTCTTGAGAGTTAAATCTGATCATGATATTGCAAACAACTGGAAATGGTCTCTAGGCCTTACTTTGTGATTATACGTTATCTCCTGCTAGAAAAAGATAATGTAGTAAAGAACTGACAAACTGAAAAAAAGAAAACAAAAATCAAATGCCTATAATACCCTGAAATGCCACTTTGGTATAGAGTCTAACTTTAAAACATGAATTGCTCGACAGAATTCTATTCAGTAGGTGTTTCTTTGTATTGCCTTTTGTGAATTTATTATGAAAATGCTGCAGTTGTGTTAAATGAAAAAGACCCAAATTATAGCTTATGAAGAAATAAAGCCAGCATTGATCACTTAATCCTGTTTCTCATGTCCAGCCAGAAAAAAAGAACTTCAGTGAAGGTAAGATAAATAAATATATACATATATAATACTTTTTTTGGTAGATAAGTGCTAATTACATATATGTAATGCTTTATTAAATTTCTGAAATATTTGGTAACTAAAATTTTCTTTTTTGGAAATTAATAAATCCAGATATGTATTAATGTTGATATGACTAAAAACAAGAAGAAATTGAAGTTTCTTTTCATCAACATGTAGAGCTGCTATTTTACTATTTGGAGAATATGATGTGAAAATTGGACCCCAAAGGGTTTCCTTGTGTTTTCATTGTAAAATACCATCATCAGTGAGAGTCTTGAGTTCACTAACAGTATCACCTTCTGGAGAGATAGTTACTGGAGGCATTGAGGATGATATTTTTTTTTCATGTGTTTGGTTTCTCATTCAAGTGACACGCACAAACTGAAAAAACAAACAAACAAAAAAAAAACAGAAAAAAAACAACAACTTTCAGGGCACCTATTGCTCTAAATGCATAATGTAACTTGCTGCCAGAACCAGATGTATTGAAAAAAGAAAATAAAACCACCTTCTTTCTATAGCCATTAAAGCAAAGTTTACTGTTCTAACAAATTTGTATTTTATTTTGCATTGCCACACATCTGCTTATTTAAAAACTACATCCCTTTGGTAGTAATGTTTCAGGACAAGTAGGTATTACCGCTTGATGTTTGTGTGTTCTAATTCTAAGAGTTCTTTATTCCAGATCATATACAGCAGTTAAGGCAACTGTAACAGCATTTTTTGAAATACATTGTAAAATAATAAAAGGTAACATAATTAAAATTGAGTGGATATTATATACTTGTGGTATAAGTATTATTGATTATTTTTAAATTTTATTTTAAGTTCTGGGATACATGTGCAGAATGTATCATAGGTGTACATGTGCCATGGTGGTTTGCTATACCTGTCAACCTGTCATCTAGGTTTTAAGCCCCTCGTACATTAGGTATTTTTCCTAATGCTCTCCCTCCCCTTCCCCCCACCCCCCGACAGGCCCTGGTGTGTGATGTTTCCCTATGTTGATTACTCTTAAGCCTGTGTGTACACACATTGCCTGGCACACTTTTCCAGTTCCCTGCAGTTGTGCCACCTGACTAATTCCCACGCATCCTCCATTTGTTTCCTTCCTGACACCACACCTGCCTCTCCCCAGATTGGATCGCTGCTCCTGTGCATATACTCATTGTAGCATCTATCACATTGTATCAAAATTGCATATTTACCAGTGTCTCTTCCCTACTAAGCTCTCTGAGAAGAGAATCTTTCTTTTTTAAGTTTTGCTTTGCATTGACACATAATATTTGTGCATATTTATGGGGTACAATAATGATGTGAGTCTTCACATTAACATTGTAACTTTGCCTGACTTATAGTAAATGCTCAGATTTTTTTAGGGGAAATGAGCAAAGTTTTTTTAAAAATCAGTAAAACATAAACATACTTGTTGGGCAAAAGGAAAAATGTCATATGTATTTTTTCTGGGCATGCTTATTTCTGACTTATCAATATTTAACACATTTTAGTCAGGCACAGTGGCTCATACCTGTAATCCCTGCATTTTGGGAGGCTGAGGTGGGGAGGATTGCTTGAGCCCAGGAGTTTGAGACCAGCCTGGGGAACATGGTGAAACCCTGACTGTACAAAAAAAAAAAAAAAAAAATTAGCTAGCTGTGGTGACAAGTGCCTGTAGTCCCAGCTACTTGGGAGGCTGAGGTGGGAGGATTGATTGGGCCTGGAAGATTGAGGCTGCAGTGAGCCGCGATAATGCCAGCCTGGATGACACAGTGAGACCCTATCTCAAAAAAAAAAAAAAGCAAATGTCTTCATTTATTTTATCATTTGGTTTTTATTTTTAAAAAATGGGAGGGGCGTAATATTTGCTCCATTGAATGGAGCTAGAATTATCCTGATTCTTACAGAATTTTTACAGGAGAAAATGATATACATAAAATAGTGGTTTTTATTTTCTGTTTTATAACTGATAAGCTGTGTGATCCTAGGCAATATTTTAATCTAAACTTTTTTCGTTAGTAAAATGGAGATGATTCCTCTGCCTCATGGGGCCATTATTAGGATCCAGTGAGAGATCAGTGTTTTGAAAACTAAAAATTTACCAGTGTGCAATGGATTTATTGTTACCGGAAGTTTCTCAAGTGGTAACCCTTTTTTTTTTTTTTTTTTTAAAGAAGTCTTGTTCTGTTGCCCAGGCTGGAGTGCAGTGGTGTGATTTTGGCTCACTGCAACTTCCGCCTCCAGGGTTCAAGCGATTCTCATGTCTTAGCCTCCCCGGTAGCTGGGATTATAGGCACCTGCTACCAAGCCTGGCTAATTTTTGTATTTTTAGTAGAGACAGGGTTTCACCGTGTTGGCCAGGCTAGTCTTGAACTTCTGATCTCAAGTGCTTTGCCCTCCTTGGCCTTCCAAAGTGCTGGGATTACAGATGTGCGCTACCTCGCCTGGCCTTCAAACACTATTCTAATCATGCTTTATCTGACTCCTCATCGTCCCGTCTTCACACATCCAATCAGAGAGTTTTTGTTTTTTGAAATTTTTATTTATTTTTGTTTTTTTTAGGCTTAGTCATCTGCTCTTTGATTTTTATCTAAATTTTCTCCCTTGGATAATTCATTTATTGTCAGGATTTTAATTACCTTTTTGTAGATAATTTCTAAACCTCCACTGTACTGTCAACTTTGATTGCACTTTTTTTCCTTTGCAGTACCTATCAAATGTAAAGTCTGAATTTTAATTTTTGTTAGAACTGAGCTCATGGTAGGCATGCAATAAATTTTAACAAAAATGAATTCTGTGCCATGTACTATGCTAATGCTTTACAAATATTTATTCACTGAACCCTAAACCACTATGAGATAGGTAATCTTAAATCACAGTTTTACAGATGGGGAAAAAACGAGACAGAGATTAGGTAACTCAATGGTGCCAGGTTATGGGCCTAGTAAGTGGGGAAGCCAGGACTCAAACCTGGGCATTTTGGCTCCTGAGTCTTACTCCCCCAGAAGGCAGTCTGCATCTTGTGTTCCCCCGCTGTGCCTTTCCACATTTACTACCACCCTTCTAGTCCAGACCCTTTGGCTTGTATCTGGTCTGGGGACTTAATTCAGGTACCTGTTAGCAGTCAGAAACT
Source organism: Trachypithecus francoisi (assembly GCF_009764315.1). Lineage (NCBI taxonomy): Eukaryota > Metazoa > Chordata > Mammalia > Primates > Cercopithecidae > Trachypithecus > Trachypithecus francoisi. The sequence continues at coordinate 21,034,552 of NW_022681472.1, read as the reverse complement.
CAGTGTCTGGAGACCAGAAAAGTTAGGTATATAAAAGCAATAAGCCTAGTCAGGCGACAGCACAGGAAAACACAGCACCTGTCTAAAGGAAACCACATTATCCTCATATGGGTGGCTGGCTTTGAGAATGCACAGCTTTTGGACTTTATGGCTCTTCCAGCCCCATCAGACACTACCAGAGCCATATAAGATATGCCTGTTGGCCAGAAATAGGCTACCCTTCCTCCTAGAATGGCCCATTCTGTTCTATCAGTTTCATCTTAATAGTATTTTCATCATTTTCAGCTCTAATGTCAACAAAAGCCTATGGACTGAAGTTTAGACTGTTTTGTGCAGCATCAAAAATGCCCTGAGAGTTTAGTCGCCAGCCTAGCCTTTCACAGTTTTGCTAGGATTAGTTCAGACTATGGAAGGCACAGTTGTATATCTCATTGTTAGAATAACAGTCTGCTTTATTTAGCCCTGCCTATTATAGCATAAATATTCCATATTCATCCTACCCTCTAGATCTTTTTTGTAATCTTTTCGGGAATTTCCTCCTTTATACTCTTCTTTAAAATATTTTGTTATGAAAATAAGCTCAATATATTACGGAAATGCATAAGAAAGCACAAACCACCTGTCATGTCACCACATAGACAGTCTAGGTAACTGTGAACATCTTGTTTCATTTTTTTTTCATTTATCTTTTTACAATTTTTTTTACATTGGCAACATTTTCAAAATAGGCATCCAGAACTGGGTGTGGTGACATGTACCTGTAGTCCTAGCTACTCAGAAGGCTGAGGCAGAAGGATTGCTTGAGTACAGGAGTTCAAGTTAAGCCTGGGCAACATGGCAAGACTCCATCTTGTAAAAATAGACATCCAGGGTCGGGCGTGGTGGCTCACACTGTAATTCCAGCAGTTTGGGAGACTGAAGTGGGCAGATCATCTGAGGTCAGGGGTTCGAGACCAGCCTGACCAACGTGGTAAAACTCCATCTCGGCTACAAAATTAACCAGGCGTGGTGGCACATGCCTGTAATCCCAGCTATCAGGAGGTTGAGGCAGGAGAATTGCTTGAACCCAGGGGGCAGAGGTTGCAGTGAGCCGAGATTGCACCGTTGCATTCCAGCGTGGGCAACAAGAGTGAAACTCCATCTCAAAAAAAACAAAAAAAAAGGCATCCAGCGGAAAGTCCTGCTTGTCTTCTTTTGAACCTTAGTTATTGGTTCCTCTAACCAGGGGCAGCCATTTTTACTAATTTTTTATGCCCATCAGAGATATTCTACAAATTTACTAACTTTTTCATATTTTTTTCCCACGCAAATGGTAGTGTGATATCTTGCACCTACTTTTTTCCCTTAAAGTGTATCTTAGAAGTTACTGTATATTCATGTATAAAGCAGCTCCCTTCTTTTACAGCTTCAAAGTATTATACTGTATTAATGTTCCATGATTTATTTAGTGCTTTGTAATCTTTTGCTCTTAAAAAAATAGTGCTGTATAAGTATAGCTGTAGGAATGATTCCTTGATGTGGAAATGGGCCAAAGGCTAGGTTTTTAATTTTGATAGTTCTTGCCTCCTTAGAGAGTATTCCAGCAAGGTGTGAGAGTGGTTCCCCTCAACTTCTCACTGTGTTATCCCATGTTGGCCAGGCTGGTCTCAAATTCTTGACCTCAGGTGATCCACCCGCCTCAAGACTCCCAAAGTGCTGGGATTATAGGCGGTAGCCACTGTGCCCAGCCTTAATAACTTTTAACACTACTTGAGCACTTACTATATCCCACACTATCTATTGGACCTTTACTTGTGTTATCTCCTTTAATTATTACAGTGGTCCAGTGAGCTGGGCTTTTTCTTACCCATTTTACACAGGAAACTAAAGCTTAGAAATAAAGTAACTGGTCATATCACCCTGAACATGCCCGATCTTGTCTGAAATAAAGTAACTGGTCTTAAGTACACTTAAAAACTAATCAGTGGCAGGGCTGGTATTTAAATCTCAGAGGTCCTTCTTAGTGACCTTTTAGTCTATTGCCCAAATAATTACTATGAATGAGAATGAGCCCAGGTTGAGAAGCATGATTTAGTTCTTGCACATTTAAGATTTTTATTGTTTTTTTTTTCTTTTTGTATTCTTTTCAACATTTTCAGCATTTTTCAACATCAGCCATTTGATTTTTTCTACTCTTCTGCTTATAAGCATTTAATGGCTTACTGTGTCAAGTCTAAATTCTTGTGTTTTCAGGAATCACCATAACCTGCTCTCCTTTCCTGTGAATTGACCCGACACTCTTATTTTTACTTAAATTGACATCTTTAAACTTCAGTAAAACTTGCATTGTGTGCTTGGGAGTCCACTCATTCTCTTCTCCTCAACTTAAAAAATTCTATCTGTTCTTTAAGAACTGGCTATTCCATGAAGCTGTCCATGTTTGTTTTGGTTCTTGCTGATTTATTTCCCAGTTGTTCAAAGTTTTGCAGCACTTAAACAGTCTGCTGTATATTGAGCCACTGATTTTGTGTCATTTGTATCTTCATTCCTTAATGGGTTCATTATGTAGATTATGATAGCAGAGATCTCTTTCAAACCTTGTGCTTCCCCTTTTGCACTGCCCTCTTCCTTATCAAGCCAAATTGAAGCCTAACCCCAAGCCTCCTCTTTACTGGTGGCTTCAGGACCAGCCTGTATCCTGAGGTTCTTTCTGGCCCTTACTGACTCTGAAGTCCTTTTCTAACCAATTCTCCTCTGGTAAGAAGTTTAATAAGTTGTGTAAGTACTATTTTTCTCATGTTTAATTATTTCAGGTGGAAGATAGTCCATTAGGACACATTAACACTAATACTCTGTGTGTGATCTGTAGCAAATAGAAATATTCCAATTATGCAGAAGGAACAAAATTGGGCAATTGAAAATGCACTTTCAGGGGAAAAGTATTTATGTGATTGGTTGAAAAGGAAACATTTTACTTTAGGAATGAATTAGAAAACTGATAGGTAAGCAAGTGACATAGAATGAATTGAATATGATAGTAGGGAATAAAAGAAGATGGAAAAAGAAATACATGGAAAACCAACTTTACCTACCTTAAAACAGAGTTAAAGCAAATGTGGATGACACCATGTAAAGCAGACTGAGAAAGAGCTGAGTCAGAAGCCAGACTCAGTTTTAGGAAATAAACTTCAAGGGAAAAATGAGTCATCACCTCTCAGTGCAGAAGCTCAGAGAAAAAGTGCACTGCTTTAAGATAACTTGTATGTAAAAATAAAGATGTATACAGCAAAACTTTTGCTTATATAGGTGTTTACGCTTTTAGTTTTGATTTTACTTCTTTTTTTTTTTGAGATAGACTCTCGTCCTGTGTCCATCCTGGAGTGCAATGCAATAGTGCGATCTCAGCTCACTGTAACCTCTGCCTCCTAGGTTCAAGTGATTCTCCTGTCTCAGCCTCCCGAGTATTTCGGATTACAGGCGCATGCCACCATGCCCAGCTAATTATTTGTATCGTTAGTAGAGATGGGTTTCACCATGTTGGCCAGTTTGGTCTCTAACTCCTGACCTCGTGATCCACTCGCCTTGGCCTCCCAAAGTGCTGGGATTACAGGTGTGAGCCACTGCCCGGCCTGATCTTTTACTTAACTTTTTTTTTTTTTTTAGATAGAGTTTTGCTCTTGTCGGTCAGGCTGGAGTGCAACGGCACGATCTCGGATCACTGCAACCTCCACCTCCCAGGTTCAGGCGATTCCCCTGCCTCAGTCCTCCCGAGTAGCTGGAATTACAGGCGCCCGCCACCACGCCCAGCTAATGTTTATATTTTTAGTAGAGACAGGGTTTCGCCATGTTGGCCAGGCTAGTCTCGAACTCCTGACCTCAGGTGATCCATCCGCCTCAGCCTCCCAAAGTGCTGGGATTACAGGCATGAGCCACTGCTCCCAGCCCTTTTATTTGACTTTTAATGAAAGTAGTATATATAGTAAAACTCGTAGAGATGGAAATCTACAGGAATTTTTCTCCTGTGATTGAATAGTAAATAACAAGTATAGGCAACTGTAAGGTAATGAGTTAAAGAAAAATTGAGATCCTGGTCGATTAGTTACAGTCCAAGATGGGAAAGAAAATCAGTATTTTTCCTTCACTATAAAGTTTCCTAATGTTATAATAAAATAGGCCAAGGGCTGGGCGCAGTGGCTCACGCCTGTAATCCCAGCACTTTGGGAGGCCGAGGCAAGTGGATCACTTAAGGTCGGGAATTCGAGACCAGCCTGGCCAACACGGTGAAACCTTGTCTCTACTAAAAATACAAAAATTAGCTGGGCGTGGTGGCAGGTGCCTATAATCCCAGCTACTTGGGAGGCTGAGGCAGGAGAATCGATTGAACCCGGGAGATGGAGGTTACAATGAGCCGAGATTTTGCCATTGCAGTCCAGCCTGGGTGACAAGATTGAAACTCCATTTCAAAAAAAAAAAAAAAAAAAAATTAGGCCAAGCGATGTCTTACCACCTCCACCAAAGTTTTATTAGAAACAAAAAATGAAGGTACTTTTTTACGCTATATGGTATGGCCTTTCTGGTTGGTGAAATTCAGGGAAGACACAGAGAAAGAGAAATGCCAACAATTCCCGACTCATGCTAAAGGGAGTCACAGGCTTCTACCTGAGTATAGCACTTAAAGGGTATTTTTTTTTTCAGTTATGTCATTAAAGTCGGTTACCAAATATTTGAAAACCTACATTGTTCCATTCATGGTGCTACTTGGTGGAATTACAGAGAGGATCTTCACAGGATTCATAGTCTTATGCAAAGGAAGGTCATAGGACAGATAACCACAAATGTGTTGTATCAGGAAGTTACACAGTAGGTTTGGAAGACCTAGTGTTTGTGGAGTTGGGCAGTGGGAAAGTCAGGGTAGGCTTTCTAGATAAATTGTGGTTTAAGCCAGAACTTGAAAGATGAGCAGGAGTTAGTTGGCCAAGTGGGGGCAGCGAGAGCATTCCAGCCAAAGGGAACCCCATTGTGACAGCTTCTAGTGAGGCTGCTGGGTCAAATCTAAGATTATATTGAAATGTTGGTGGAGACCAGATTGAACAAGATTTTGCAGGCTCTTCGAGTCTGTGAATATTACAGTATTTCTTCTCCTAATGTCAGTAGTTCAACTGGTATTAAATCTTTGTATGTTAAACTAATAATAGCTACCATTTATTACGCTTTGTAGTTACTAAGTGGTTTTGTCTAGTATTTGATCTTAACAATCCTGTGAGCTCTGTTTGAAAAACAAGTGGACTTCACATATGGGAAACATGGAGCATGGTTCAGTACTTGCCTAAGATGAGACTAGTCAGGTTACAGTGTGGAGAGTGGATTGGAGAGGAGAAAAGTGGATATGAGGCTACAAAGTTACAAGGCTTTTACTAACACATACAGTACAGGGGCAATGCTGGATGGTAAGTAGCAGTGAACATGGAGAGAGGTGACATGTTTGGGAGATTATACTTTAAGGCTGTATCGCAGAAGAATGTGATGATTTGTTGTGAGGGAAGACTCCCAGGATTCTTAGTAGCTGCGCTGATGGTCTTGTTGCGCACTGAGCAAGGAGACACTGTTAGGATAGGATTGTGGGCAAGGATACCAAGGAGGGGGGTCCAGGGATGCATGTTTTAAGATCGGGGAGAGACAAGTATTTAAATGCTGGTGGGATGGATTCAGGAGATAGATCAGATATAGAAGAGAATGTTTGGCTGGGCGCAGTGGCTCACGCCTGTAATCCCAGCGCTTTTGGAGGCCGAGGTGGGTGGATCACATGAGGTCAGGAGTTCGAGACCAGCCTGACCAACATGGCAAAACCCCGTCTCTACTTAAAATACAAAGTTAGCTGGGTGTGGTGGCACATGCCTATAATCCCAGCTACTCTGGAGGCTGAGGCAGGAGAATCGCTTGAACCCCGGAGGCAGAGGTTGCAGTGAGCCAACATCACACCATTGCACTCCAGCTTGGGGAACAGGAGCGAAACTCTGTCTCAAAAAAAACCAAACAAAAACAAAAAAAAATTAAGCACAGTGAGAATGTGCTCAGTCTTAATAATTTAGTCACTAATATTTTTTACATTAGCATGAATGAGGTAACTTCCATGATAGAGCTTCAGATTTCTAGATTGTCATCTGCTTAACCTTTTTTTTGAGACAGAGTCTCATTCTATCGCCCAGGCTGGAGTGCAATGGTGCGATCTCAGCTCACTGCAATCTCCGCCGTCCAGGTTCAAGTGGTTCTCTTGCTCAGCCTCGTGAGTAGCTGGGATTACAGGCGTGTGCTACCATGCCCAGCTAATTTTTATTTTTTATTTTTTAAATTTTTGAGACGGGGTCTCACTCTGCCACCCAGGCTGGAGCGCAGGTGGTGCAATCTTGGTTCACTGTAACCTTCACCTCCTGGGTTCAAGCAATTCTCTCACCTTAGCCTCCTCAGTAGCTGGGATTACAGGTGTGCGCCACCACACCTAGCTAATTTTTGTATTTTTAGTAGAGATGGGTTTTCACCATGTTGGCCAGGCTGACTTCAAACTCCTGACCTCAAGTGATCCACCCACCTCAGTCTCCCAAAGTGCTGGGATTACAGGCTTGAGCCACAGTGCCCGGCCTTTCTCTTATCTTTTCATTTAATCCTTTCATCTAGTTCAGTGGGTCTCAGCCCTGTTGATACATTAGAATTTCCTAAATGCTTTGTGTCTGTGTGCGTGTGTGTGGCTTTTTTTTTTTTTTTTTTTTTTTTGAGATGGAGTCTGTCTCTGTTGCCTAGGCTAGAGTGCAGTGGCACAACCATGGCTTACTGCAGCCCCAACCTCCCAGGCTCAAGCAATCCTCTTGCTTTAGCCTCTTGAGTGGCTGGAACTACAGGTGCAAATGGCCATGCCTGGCTAATTTTTGTATTTTTTATGTAGATAGGATCTCACTATATTGCCCAGGCTGGTCTTGAACTCCTGGGCTCAAGCAATCCTCCTGCCTTGGACTCCAGAAGTGTTGGGATTACAAGCATGAGCCAACACAGCTGGCCAGCATATTTTTAATAAACAGCAGTCTGTGTTCCCACTGCAGACAACTGAACCGGAGTTTCTAAGGATGGGGCAAGGGCTTGGGTATTTTGTAACCATGTTGTGGTTATGCTTATATGTAGCCCAGGTTGAAAAGCACGACGTAGTTCTTGCACATGGAATATTTTTATTTTTATTTTTTATTTTTGTATTCTTTTCAACATTGTGTTAACATACAGTGCACATCTAAGATTTAAAGATCTTCTGAGACCTGCTACCTTAAACTTTTGCTCCATTTAGTAAAGCTTCTTCTTCCAGCCAGCTGGTTTTAGAAACTACACAAATCATGAATTAGAACAAAAACTTGTATACAAAACCTTTGATTGTTAGTTGGATATCTTTGCTATTTCATTATTTACTAGGCTTTGTATGGCTTTTAGTATGCTTATTTTACCCTTGTGCTTATGTCTGATCAGCTGTTTGATGACAGATATTCTTCCTAGATTTGAAATTTCTCTCAGTTTTGCTTTTTTTTTCTTAAGTCTAGTTAAGTGAAGCAGTGGGAGTGCAGAAGGAACAAAGAAATCCGTAACTGGTTGTGAGGTGTAAACATCACTGCACTCGGACCATAGATTTGAAGTTTCTTAACCTTGAAACTCTATTTTAGCTCCAACTAGTATTATTTTAAAATAGGTGGTTTAGCAATACATATATCCAAAAATGTTTAGATTCTCCAGATATCTAGAATCTTAAACCATCATCAGAGTAAAAAGGCAAGAATATACTTCAAAGTTTTCTCAAGACAATCCTGGCCAGAATGCCTGAGTAGTCAAATACTTAACAAAATGAATATAAAAAATTTAGCACTAGCAACTAATCAAAAGGCATGAACATAAATGCTTTACTATGAAGAAGCCATTGATAGTCGTAATAACTTTGCATTGCTACTTGGTATCTTACGAATTACAACTTACGCAAACAAAATTATGTTGGTCTATAAATATTGGTTAAATGTACATGCTTCCTGTACATTTATAAATTCTCCAAATGAAAAATACTAATCTGAAATGCTAAAAGCAAAAATGTTATCAGTAGAAAAGCAGCTATTTAATGACTTTTTAAAGCAAGTTATGTCTGTTATTTTTCACCTGTTTCAAAGGAATGCATAAGATGCTTTTATAAGTGTTTTTGTTTACGTATAACATACTTAGCACTTACTACAGATGAATGCTGTTGACTACTTAATTTCAAATGCCTACATTTTCAAAACAATGAAGACATATTACTGACCATAAAATGGAAATAGCAACCATTCAAAACAGTTGAACATTTATTGTGTCATTTACTCTACAGAGGCAATCTCATTATTAAAGAAATTGTAGCCAGTTTATGTGCATATGTAGGTGCAAGTATGTATAATGTACATTTTAATTTGTAACTATCAAATACATAAGTGTAATGAATATTGGTTTATTTTCAATACAAACTTATATAAAACAAAGATGCCTGTGTGCTCTATAAGGAATAGCTTCTATTTCACCTAAAGATTTGAAAGTTGTTTATAAAATTTTACCTCCTTTTGTTTTGAGATGTTGTCTGGCTCTGTTGCCCAGGCTGGAATGCAGTGGTACCATTTTGGCTCATTGCAACCTGTGCCTCCTGGGCTCAAGCGAACCTCCTCCCTCAGCCTCCCAAGTAGCTGGCTAATTTTTGTATTTTTTGTAGTTACGGGGTTTCACCATGTTGCTCAATCTGATCTCAAACTCCTGGGCTCAAGTGATCTGCCCACCTTGGCCTCCCAAAGTGCTGAGATTACAGGCGTGAGCCACTGCCCCTGGCCCTGACATATCTTAAAAATAAATATTTTTGCTTATAAATTTGCCTTGGCTTTTATTTGTAATCTGAGCATGTCAGTGATGGAATTTGGCACCCGGAATGGGATATAATAAACTATTTTAAGATCTTTGTTACTAGTTTATGATTATAGTGTAGTCCCATCTGAGGCATATTCAAGGTTTTGGAATCCAACTATATGTGCTGGGGCAGAGAGAAAGGTTGAGACTTTAAGTTGTGCAGTCACTTCTGCCTGCCTATCTCTCTGAAGAGTATTCCCCAGCGTAAATGTTAAAAGGGAGACATTAATCTGCTGTTCCCTCAAATGGTCATAGATTCTTTGTGGCTTGCAGCATGAGCTTCTCACTGTGCAGAGTGTGATTCTAGTGTTTAAAGATAAGTATTTTTTATACAAGATGGCCTCAAAAGCAAGCCAACTACTTCATCTGGTGCTCACCCAAAGAATGAGCCATCTGTTTGAACACTGAAAGAAAAACTGGCTGTGTTGGACATATTGAGAATCTGCCTCCAACATAGTCTGTAAATGTTGTATACTGTATTTTAAAGGTGACTTAGATTTTCAAGCATAATTTGGACTCCATGAGATTTTTTTTTTCTTGTGTGTACAACTCTATGAGATGCAACCACTATAATAAATGCTGCATCCTTCCAATTTTCCTTTGTTACCAATTGACATAGACAATCACAAAAGCTCTTTATCTTCCAAGGTGTATGGAAACCTCTTTAAATAATCTTTTCATGGGCTGGGCGTGGTGACTCATGCCTGTAATCGCAGCACTTTGGAAGGCCAAGGCAGGTGGATCATGAGGTCAGGAGTTCGAGACCAGCCTGGACAATATGGTGAAACCCCATCTCTACTAAAAATACAAAAATTAGCTGGGCGTGGTGGCAGGCACCTGTAATCCCAGCAACTCGGGAGGCTGAGGCAGGAGAATCGCTTGAACCCGGGAGGCGGAGGTTGCAGTGAGCCGAGATCGTGCCACTGCACTCCAGCCTGGGTGACAGAACAAGACTCCATCTCAAAAAAAAAAAAAAGTTCATTAAGAGAATTAAATGATCCAAATACAAAGTAGGGCTTTGTGCAAGCATTTAAGAAATTACATGTAACTATAAATGACTCATACAAAGTCATTTATAAAATTAACAAAATAAGCCCTAGTCATGGCAGCAGCCTTATAGAGCTATCATCTGTAACTGTCCATTCCAGGAGGCTATGTTGGCAGGACTGGCTGTGGACTAGAAGATGATGCTCTGGAGCAGGGATCAGCACACTTTTTCTGTAAAGGATCAAAAAGGCTTTGCAGGCCGTAAAGTTTATTGCAGCTACTCAGTTCTACCTTTGTACTGAGAAAGCAGTCACAGACAATATGTAAACAAGTAAGTGTGGCTGTGTGTGAGACAGTAGAAACATCACTCACCATTTCACCTTTGCTCACCAAAATGTGCGGGGATTTCTTCCACCAACAACCAGTTCTCCAGTGGACACCAACTTGGTGTCCTATAATTCAGTTCAGTTCCGACACTATACCTAGAGATAGTATTGGATCCCGCAGGTTAAGCCTCAAGCCCACAAGACTGCCCCAACATTAGATACCGTTTGTAAGTCCCAGGTTTTAGCCTGTATTTCTGATCTACTGGCCGTAAGTTGGGATTCCCATGACCCCCTCTTAGCAAATTTGATTACCCTGCACAGCTCACAGAACTCAGGGAAACACATTTTATCAGCTTATCATATTAATACTGGATATAACAAAGGATATAGATGAGCAGCCTGATAAAGAGATGCATAGGGTGAGCTTTGGAAGGGTCCCAAGAGCAGGAGCTTCTGTCCTCATGTAGTTGTTCACCCTTCAACATGTGGATGTGTTCATCAATCCAAAGCTCTCCTGATTCCATTTTTTGGAGGGTTTTAATGGAGGCTTCATTACATAGCCATGATTGAGTACAGGCCATTGGTGATCAACTCAACCTTTGTGCCTCTCCCCTCCCCAGAGGGTCAGGGAATGGGGCTGAAAGTTCAAACCCTCTGATCACATAGTTAATTCACCTGGCAACCAACCCCTCGTTTTGAGGCTATCCAGGAACGCACCAAGAGTCACCGCATTAGAACAAAAGATGGTCCTATCATCCAGGAAATTCCAAGAGATTTAGGAGCTCTGTCAGGAACTGGGAGAAGAGACCAATATGCATATTATTTCACTGTTACAATGAAACTTTATTTATACAAGCATGTGACAGATTGGATTTGGTTGACTGGCTTTTCAGAGCTAGAAAATGATGCCCTAAGCAATTCTTCTCAAAGTGTAATTCCTGGACCAGCAGCATGGCGTCACTGGAAACTTATTAGCAATGCAAATTGTCAGACCCCACTTGACAGTTGCTACTGAGTCAGAAACTCGGGACAGCACCCAGTATTTGGTGTTTTAACAAGTGCCCCAGGGGATTCTTATGTATGTAGTGCTGAAGTTTGAGAACCGCTGCTCTAAAAATCTAGACCCGTTTAAGGCCAACCCCAAACTATACAAATAGCTACTTTTGGCAATGTTCCCATTGGTGCACATGATAGTAATTTGAGCAATGAAATAACTGTAAGTACTCTATTGAGTCAGAAAATAGTTTTAATACTTCTAGTAAGGAAATGTTTGCTTTTCCAATTTCTGAAGTTGACTTTTTCGTTTACTATGTTTGAATGTATCCTAAATTTCTCTTGAGAATTTCTCCTTAAATTTGAGACCAGCTTTCATTTGTGCTATTAACACATATACTAAAAACTATGAAAATAGTGTGGCCGGGCATGGTGGCTCACACCTGTAATCCCTGCACTTTGGGAAGCTGAGGCGGGTGGATCACTTGAAGTCAGGAGTTTGAGACCAGCCTAACCAATATGGCTAAACCCTGTCTCTACTAAAATTACAAAAATTAGCCAGGCGTTGTGGCACATGCCTGTAATCCCAGCTACTTCAGAGGCTGAGGCAGGAGAATCACTTGAACCCAGGAGGCAGAGGTTGCAGTAAGCCAAGATCGTGCCACTGCACTCCAGCCTGGGTGACAGAGCGAGACTCTTGAAAGGAAAAAAAAAAAAAAAAAAAAAAAAGAATGAAGAAAATAGCGTGAGGTTTCCTGTTGTTAGAGTGAGACCTAACGATGCAGTATTGTTGCCTGTGAGCATTTCAAGTGTGGTTTTAAAAGACCTATGTCTGGCTGGGCGTGGTGGCTCACGCCTCTAATCCCAGCACTTTGGAAGGCCGAGGCGAGTGGATCACTTGAGGTCAGGAGTACAAGACCAGCCTGGCCAACATGACAAAACTCCACCTCTACTAAAAATACAAAAATTAACCAGGCATGGTGGTGCATGCCTGTAATCTTAGCTACTTGGGTGGCTGAGGTGGGAGAATTGCTTGAACCCGGTAGGTAGAGGTTGCAGTGATCCAAGATTGTGCCATTGCACTCCAGCCTAGGTGACAGAGTGAGACTCCATCTCAAAAAAAAACAAAACAAAACAAAAAAAAAACAAAAAACAAAAACTAAAAGACAAAAGACACATATCTTACAAATACCTGTGTCAGGATATTCAATGGGGCCTGCTGTGGTTGAGATATGTCTCCCAAATTTCATGTGTTGAAAACTTAATCCTCAAATTTATATACTGATGGCATTAGGAGGTGGAGTCTTTGTGAGGTAACTAGAATTAGGTAAGGTTATCAAGGTTGGTCTCCATGATGGTACTGGTGGCTTTATGAGAAAGGAAGAGAGACCTTGAGCTGGCATGCTCTTGCTTCTTCTCTCACCATGTGATACTGTGCCCGTTATGGCACAGTAAGAGGGCCCTCACCAGATACAGCTTCTTCACCTTGGACTTCCCAACCTCCAGAACTGTAGGAAATAAATTTCTTTTCTTTATAAATTACCCAATCTGTGGTACTCTGTTATAGCTACAGAAAATGAACTAAGAAGGGCCTTTCTTACTATCCTGGAATTGCAGGCAAGACCCAAAGCGGAGAGCAAAGCATTCTAGATTCTCTCATTTCTGTTGCTCAGCTCTGCCAAATTCCAAATTTACATTATCAACCACTTCCTTCACCCCCAGGTGTATATAAGGAAAGTCTTGGGAAGGGGGAGTGACACCTTGGCCTTTCAGGAAAACAGTTTCTGTAGCAGAAGGCCACTTCCTCTCTTCATGGGGAGAAGAGTGAGGGTTTTCCCCAAACCCAGGGAGTGGGGAGGGTGGGTTCAAGAGAATCAATCTGAGACCAAGAGTGCTTACAGGCCCTTCCTGTATTGTCACTTCAGTGGAGATGGACAGAGCCCAGAGAGAGCTTGCAATTTATCGCATAAGAATCTGGGGCACTAATGTGTACATAGAAACCAATACCCGTGTGTCTATCCAGAGGCTTCTGAAGATGTGAGATCAATAAAAGTAGCCTGTGTCAGGAGAGCTTGAAAGGACCTTGATGTGGCATGCCTGGATAGAAGGTGGCAACTGCCACCCCATTCTAAGTGTTCATAGTCCTCAGAGGCTCTAGGAGAGGTATCCAGAGGTTCTTTGGGCTCCTTGTGAAGGAGCTTGGAGGTTTAAGGAAGGGCAGGAACTGTAGAGTCACCTAGGTCAAGTGAGAAGGCAACCCACCTCAAGAGGGGGTTAGGATATTACCACTCTTAGGGTCAAAGGGGACTAGGCTTTTCCTCCCCGAGGGGCTTCTCAGCAACGAAAGGAGCCATGGTGAAGCTCACAGCAACCCAAGAACAAACAGATAGCTGTTTGGAGACCACCAGCATCAGGGAGAACCAAGTCCAATCATGAGGGCCCCTTCCTACCACCATGAGGCAGGCAGGCAAGTACATCACATTTTGGTCTCCCTAATTCTTCCTGCCTTCCCCCAACTCCAGCCTTAAGATGAAAGGAGAGAAGGTGTTACAAAGACAGACAACCCTGCTATGAGCCCCTGTAGTTGGCATCCAGCCCATGATTGAGATAGTCATAGGAGTAGGGACGGGTGGAGATTTTGCATCAGATATGAGGGCTGAGAAGTATGAAGGGTATGATTTTACCCAACTTACTAGCCTGCTATGATTTTGTATTTGCTAGCAGACGATGTCAGACTCCTGGGTCAGAAACAAGTGGCTTTTCATACTCACAGCATGATGAAAGCATGAGCCTCAGTGTATTTGTGTTGGTTTTTCTTGTTCCCAAGTCCCATGAGGGTGATTTCATGGGCTGAGATAACACAAACATTGTCAGTGGGTTTTGTTCCAGGAGAGGCCAGGGCCAAGAGCCCAGTGCTTTTTGATCAAGCAGCACACATTGTAGCAAACAGCAGGCAAGCTGGTTCCCCTGGCCTCCAGAATGAGCAGTTAGGTGGTGGTCATCTGCTCTGGGATAAGGATGAGGCAAGGGATGGTGCCCAAGGCAGACAATGTAAGGTGGTACTCTCAGGTTTGTGCAAATGCAAAATTGGCACCTGAGAGGGAGAGCTTCCTTAAATCTTATGCCCTGGGGGACTTGCTTGCCCTACCCTCTTCCTAGCTCTGCTGGTCATACTGGACTTCCCACTGACTTACTGACTTATTCAGCTGCCTGTGGGACTAGCTACAGAATTTTCTCAGTGTCAAAGGACATGTAGTCCTGGCAGTCCAGTCCACTTAGCAGGAACACGTCGGGGCTCTCAGGGCCCAAAGCACCTATCCTAACAACGAGATTGAAGCCCAAAACTGAGCTGTTTTAATAACCCATGGGCCAGATGCAGCCCAGCTCACGGTTCTGACATTTTTAGAGGATTGTAAAATAAACAAGAATATGCAATAGAGATCATATGTGGCCCAAAAAGCTTAAAATATTTACTATCTAGCTCTTTACAGAAAAACTTTGTTGACCCTTTAACAACTGAAAGGCATTTAATCTGTGCATATTTTTAAAAGATGAGAGGGATGCTCAGTGTTGTGTTTGAGGCAGTCATTTGAAAAAAGAAAAAAAAGATTATGTTACATTTATTTCCCCAAAGAGGTGAGTGTCTTCAATAAAATTGTTATGCAGATGATAGGTATTAGTGCTGTTTCACCCAACTTTAGTTAAAGCCAAAAAGAATGCATCAGTTCCTATAGATAAACTGCAGAAAGGGCAGGCATAGAACCTGCCCCAGGGTCCGCTGGATCTAGAGATTTAAACACCATTGGAACTTGTGCACATGTTGGCTTCATTTTTGCCTCCATAGACTACTGTGGAAGGGCTTTTCCCAAGTGGTGGGGACCAATGTTCAGGCTACTCCAGAACTCCCCATCTAGGGCTGCAATCTGAGAGGCAACAGGAGGTCTGCTTCCTAGCTACAGGTTGGCCATTGTCTAACCCTACCCAGCAATGTGGCTGGGATGCAGAGGTGCTCTGGGATTAACCTAACCATGTACCCATCTCTGGAGCCAGGGAGAGGCAAGATCTTTTTACCAGAGAGCAGCGAGGAGCAGCACACAGATGCGACCCTGTGTGTACGCTGGGGACAAACTGGGGCAGCCGCCAGCAATCACCCAGGGTCGCATCTGTGCCACTGCTCCTCACTGATCTCTGGTAAAAGGACAAGCGTCTTTTAGTTAGGAATAATGTGGGATTCTTAGGCTCTGTCTATATCTGCAGTCAAAGATCTTTGCCTGTATAATTTTCCTGGGTTTAGAATTAGTTGCTATGTGTCTGACTGCCGCATTAGATTGACCTCTCTACCCTTGTTTCTATAGTAGTATCACTTTGTTTGGAGGTGTGCTTTGTTGTGACTATGCCTTGCAGCACTTCCTCTTTTAGTGCTGCAAGAGGTGGGCTTTTTTAGGTGGGCTGACCCCAGAATAGTTTTTTAGGGGCGTCTTTGTTATTTTTTATTTCTATTTTTTGAAACAATGGCATGATCTCAGCTCACTGCAACCTCTGCCTTCCGAGTTCAAGTGTTTCTTCTGCTTCAGCCTCCTGAGTACCTAGAATTACAGGCACCCACCACCACGCCAGGCTAATTTTTGTATTTTTAGTAGAGATGGGGTTTCACCATGTTGGCCAGGCTACTCTCAAACTCCTAACCTCAAGTGATCCACCTACCTCGGCTTCCCAAAGTGTTGGGACTATAGGCGTGAGCCACTGCGCCTGGCCTTGGGGGCATCTTTGATTAATTGTCCTCTTATGATCAGAATCTCATCCTGTCCACATGCGTGGCCCAGCCAGATAATTCAATGGCAAACAGTATGTTCCTGATTCTAGACTCTCTGTGTCCTATCATCACAGTGAGACTTCTGTTTTGCGAATTAACTTCTAGTGTGGGTTTTAGATGGTGCTCATGAAAAAAGTGAAATGTGACAGCCTTATAATCCATAAAGAAGCCTGAAAAAACAAACCCTCTAGAGGGTTGACTATATTTGGCAGTTAATGCCAAGTTGATTCTAGAGCCCTAAAAAGCTTGCACTGCCCCTTCCTCAGGGAGGAAGCTTGCACTGGGTCCTTCACATGCCTAAGGTCTAAGCAGTTACAGTAAGGTGTCATTTTATTCTTCTGTTTTGGGGATTCCCCCCTTTTTAAATCTATTTTTTATTGCTCAATTGATTACTTTTTGCCCATTCTTTCTTTCTTTTTTTTTTTTTTTTTGAGAGAGGGTCTCACTCTGTCACCCAGGCTGGAGTGCAGTGATGTGATCTTGGCTCACTGCAACCTCCGCCTCCCAGGCTCAAGCCATCCTCCTGCCTCAGCCTCCCAAGTAGCTGGGACTACAGGTCCACACCACCACACTTGGTTAAGTTTTGTATTTTTTGTAGAGCCAGGGTTTCATCTTGTTGCTCAGGCCGGTCTCAAACTCCTGAGCTCAAGCAATCTACCTACCTCGGCCTCCAAAAGTGGTGGCATTACAGGTGTGAGCTACTGTGCCCAGCCTCAATTTTTTAAAATGAAGGGTTAAATGTTAAATTGTGTCTACATTTACAGAGTACAAGTGCAGTTTTGTTAAATGGATATACTGCACAATGGTGAAGTCTGGGCTTTTAGCATAACTGTCACTTGAACAGTGTACATTGTACCCACTAACTAACTTTTCATCTCTCACCTCCTCCTGCCACCCTTCCAAGACTCCAATGTCTATTATTCTACACTTTATGTCCATGTTTACATATTACTTAGCTCCCACTTGCAAGTGAGAAAATGTAGTATTTGGCTTTCTGAGTTTTTTCACTTAAGTTAATGGCCTCCAGTTCATCCATGTTGCTGCAAAATACATGATTTATTTTTTTTTTAATGACTGAATAGTATTTCATTGTGTGTGTGTGTATATAATAAATATACATGTATTTCTTTTAGTAATTTTTAAATTTTTATTTTTTTAAGATGGGGATCTCATTCTGTTGCCCAGGCTGGAGTGCAGTGGTGTGGTCACAGCTCACTACAGCCTCGACCTTCTGGGCTCAAGTAATTCTCCCACCTCAAGCCTCCCAAGTAGCTGGGACTACAGGCAGGTGCCACCACACCTGGTTAATTTTTTCATTTTTTATTTTTTGTAGAGATAGGGATCCCACTATGTTGCCTAGGCTGATCTCGAATCCCTGGACTTAAGTGATCCTCCTGCCTTGGCCTCCCAAAGTGCTGGGATTACAAGTGTGCCCAGCATAGTTCTTCCTCTTTTTCTTCTTCTTTCTTTTCCCTCTCCCTCCCTCTCTCCCTCCCTCTCCCCTCCCCCTCCCCTTCCTTCTCCATCTCCTCCTCCTTTTCCTCTTTCTTCTTCTTCCCATTACCCTGCCTCCTCCTCCTCCTCCCCTTGTTATTCTCCTTCTCCTTCTTCTTCTTCCTCTTCTTCTTCTTCTTGTCTCATTCTGTCACCCAGACTGAAGTGCAACCTTTGCATAGTTCTTCTTCCTCTTCCTCCTCTTCTTTCTTCTCTTCTCTCTTCCCCCTTCCCCTGCACCTTCCTCCTCCTCCCCCTCCCCCTTCTCCTCCTCTTCCTCCTCTTCTTCTTCTTCCCCCTCTTCCCCTTCTTCCCCTTCTTGTCCTCCTTCTCCTCCTCCTCTTTGTCCTCTTCCTTCTCCTCCTTTCTCCCCCTCCTCTTCCTTTCCCCTCCCCCTCCCCCTCTTCCCTCTGCCTCTCTCCCTTCCTCCTCCTCTCCTCCCCCCTTCTTCTTCTCCTTCTTCCTCTTCCTCCTCCTTCTCTTCTTTCTTCTTCTTCTCCTCCTTCTCCTTCTCCTTTTCCTTTCTTCTTTCCTCTCCTTCTCCTTCTCCTTCTCCTTCTTCTTCTTCTCCACAGACTCTTATTCTGTCACCCAGGCTGGAGTGCAGCCTTTGCCTCCTAGGCTCAAGTGATCCTTCTGCCTAAGCCAACAGAGTAGCTAGGATTACAGGGTTTCACCATGTTTGCCAGGCTGGTCTTGAACTTCTGATCGCAAGTGATTCACCTGCCTCAGCCTCCCAAAGTGCGTGATTAAAGGCATGAGCCACTGTACCCAGCTGCCTGGCATATTTCTTTATCCAATAATTTGTTGATGAACTGTTAGATGGATTACATACCTTTGCTGTTGTGAATAGTACTGATACACATACAAATACAGGTATCTTTTTGATATAATGATTTTCCATTGGCTAGTGTGATTGCTGGATCAAATAGTAGTTCTATTTTTATTTTTTTTTCAGAAATCTCCATACTGCTTTTGATAGAGATTTTACTAATTTACATTCCCACCAACAGTCTATAAGTGTTCCCTTTACTCAACATCCTCACTGATATGGTTTGGCTCTGCCCCCACCCAAATCTCAATTTGAATCGTATCTCCCAGAATTCCCACATGTTGTGGGAGGGACCCAGGGGGAGGTAATTAAATCATGGGGGCTGTTCTTTCCCATGCTATTCTTGTGATAGTGAATAAGTCTCATGAGATCTGATGGGTTTGTCAGGGGTTTCTGCTTTTTTTTTCCTTCCTGATTTTTCTCTTGCTGCCACCACGTAAGAAGTGCCTTTCGCCTCCCACCATGATTCTGAGGCCTTCCCAGTCATGTGGAACTACAAGTCCAATTCATTTATTTTTTTTCCCAGTCTTGGGTATGTCATTATCAGCAGCATGAAAATGGACTAATACACTTGCCAACATTTGTTATTTCTTGACTTTTTAATAATGGTCATTCTCACTGATGTATGATGACATCTCTTTGTGGTTTAAATTTGCATTCCTCTGATGGTTAGTCATGTTGAGTATTTTTTCATATGCATGTTGGCTATTTGTGTGTCTTTTTTTGAAAAACGTTTATTCATGTCCTTTACCCATTTATAATGGTGTTACTTGTTTTTTGTTGTTATTGAGTTGAGCATATTCTGAATATTAGTCTTCTATTGAATGCAAAGTTCTTCCATTCTGTATGTTGTCTGTTCACTCTGTTGATGGTTTCTTTTGTTGTGCAGAAGCTCTTTAGTTTAATCAAGTCCCATTTGTGCCTTGTTTTTGTTGTTTATTCTTTTGAGGTCTTAGGTACTCTAAGACCTCCAAAGGCAATTCTTTGCCTAGACCAATGTCCAGAAAAGTTTTCCCTTAGTATTTTTAAATAGTTTCAAGTCTTACATTTAAGTCTTTAATCCATCTTGAGTAGACTTTTGTATATGGTGACAGATAGGGATTTAGTTTAATTCTTCTTCATATGGATATCCAATTTTCTCAGCACCATTTATTGAAGAGGGTGTCCTTTCCCCAGTGTGTGTTCTTGGCACCTTTGTCTAAAATCAGTTGGCTGTAAATATGTGGCTTTATTTCTGGGTTCTCTATTCTATTCCATTGATCTATGTGTCTATTTTTATGCCAGTACTATGCTGTTTGGGTTGCTGTATCCTTGGAGTATAATTTGAGGTTGGGTAATGAGATGCCTCTAGCTTTGTTCTTTTTGTTCAACATTACTTTGTCTATTTGGACTCTTTTCTGATTCCATGTGAATTTTAGGATTGTTATTTCTATTTCTATGAAAAATGACATTGGGCTGGGCACCGTGGCTCATGCCTGTAATCCCAGCACTTTGGGAGGCCAAGGCGGGTGGATCACCTAAGGCCAGGAGTTCGAGACAAGCCTGGCCAACATAGTTAAACCCCATCTTTAATAAAAATACAAAAAAAAAAAAAAAAACTAGCCAGGTGTGATGGTGGGCATCTGTAATCCCAGCTACTGGGGAGGCTGAGGCAGGAGAATCACTTGAACCCTGGAGGTGGAGTTTGCAGTCAGCTGAGATGGCACCAATGCGCTCCATCCTGGGTGACAAGAACAAAACTACGTCTCAAAAAAAAAAAGAAAAATGACATTGGTATTTTGATGGGGATTGCATTGAATCTATAGATTGCTTTCAGCAGTATGGTCATTGAAATGATATTAATTATTCTAATCATGAGCATGGGATTTTTTTTCCAATTAAAATTTGAGATTTTAAAAATTATACTTAAGTTCTGGGATACATGTGCAGAACATACAGATTTGTTACATAGATGTACATGTGCCATGGTGGTTTGCTGCACCCATCAACCCATCATCTACATTAGGTATTTCTCCTAATGCTACCCCTCCCCTTTCCCCCTACCCCCTGACAGGCCCCAGTGTGTGATGTTCCCCTCCATAGGCCCATATGTTCTCACTGTTCAACCCCCACTTATGAGTGAGAACAGAGCATGGGATGTTTTTTGCGAGTTACTATTTTAGAACTCTATCCTCAGTAGACTGCCTGGAACCCAGTGGTGCCAGGTCTAAAGTGCGACAGAAACACAGGCTGTGGCTTTGGGGCTTAGGTGCAAGCAACTGTAGCTACTGCACTGGGGGTGAAAGCATGGCTGAGGTATGCAGCTGCCTTTAGGACTGAGGTGCAAGTGAGGTGCCATTCTAGAGCCCCATCCCCAACAAACTCCTCACTGTTCTGGAGCCCTCTGGTGCTGGGACTGAGGCGTAGGAGAAGAGCTGGCTGTTAACCCTGGTGCTTAAGTACAAGCAACTGTGGGCTGCTGCACCAGGAGCTGAGGCATGAATGGCATGTGTGCTCCCCAGCTGCTGGCCTAGGCTGCTATCACCAAAGGTAGCACTCCCTCACACCCTGTGGCAGAGCAACAGCAGAGCTGCTGCTGTCCACCACTCGAGCATTCTGCTGGTGGCTTGGAGATTGCCTTGTCCTTACCTACCACATCCAGCTCCTGTACACATGATTGGGGGTTTTGAGAACAAGTCATCCCACCTCATACCAGAGCACTCAATCAGAGCCAGGTTATTAACCAGCCCACCCACCACCATTGGTACCTGAACACTCGCCCGAGGATCTGAAATTGGGCCTACCCACCCGGCCACTAAAACCACAGCTGGCACTTACCTGCATGTGCCACCTGTGGGCCTGGAGACTGGCTTGCCCAGCCCATTGCAGCCACCACCAACATCAGTGCACACTGCATGGCATGAGACATGGAGGGTCATCCTGTCACTGCCACAACCCACACCACACTGGTTGCCCAGGTGCCTGAGAACCCGCCTACCTGCCTGGTCCATGGATGCCACTACTAGCATCTGAGTAAGCCATGTGGAGGCCCAAAAATTGGTCCGCATGTACCTGCTAACACTGCTAACACTGGTGCCAGCATATGCCACCAAAGGACAGGCATGATCAGCCCATGGCTCCCACCACTAGAGCCCAAAGACTGGGCTACCTGACATCCCAATCCCTAATAAAACTGCACACAGCCTCCACAAATACCACACTATAAGCCACCAAAGAAATCTTGACTACTCCGATACAGAGTATCATACAGAGACTACATTATTGCACAGACCCAGAATAAAAGTCAAAGTGTTTTACCCAACTGTCATCATGGATTCATCCTCAGGAGAAAGTCCTCCCCATATGAAAGCAAATTCAAAAAATTGGAAGAAGCAGCTAATACACCAGATGTGCAGATTTTTTTGTTGTTGTTGTTGTTGAGACAAAGGCTCGCTCTGTCGCCCAGGCTGGAGTGCAGTGGCGCGATCTCGGCTCACTACAAGCTCCTCCTTCCAGGTTCACACCATTCTTCTGCCTCAGCCTCCGGAGTAGCTTGGTCTACAGGCACCCGCCACCACACCCGGCTATTTCTTTTTTGTATTTTTAGTAGAGACGGGGTTTCTCCGTGTTAGCCAGGATGGTCTTGATCTCCTGACCTCGTGATCTTCCCACCTCTGCCTCCCAAAGTGCTGGCATTACAGGTGTGAGCCACCGTGCCCGGCCCAGATGTGCAGATATTAACATGTGGATACAGGAGGCATGAAGAGCAGGGAAGTATGACACGTCCAAAGGAACACAATAATTCTCCAGAAATATATCCAAATCAAAAAGAAATTAATGACAGCCTGGAAAAAGAATTAAAATTATTGATTCTAAAGAAACTCAGTTAGATACAAGAGACTCTCAGGTGTAAGCAACCATAAGCCATTGCACCAGGGGCTGAGGCACAAGGGTAGACCAGCATGTGGCTTGCATCTAACTGAAAAAACAATACAAATAAATCAGAAAAACAATTCAGGATATGAATGAGAAATTTATCAAGGAGATAGATATCATAAAAAAGAACCAAACAGAAAATCTGGAACTGAATAATTCTTTTAATTAATTACAAAATACATTTGAAAGCTTCAACAATAGAGTAGATCAAACAAAAGAAAGAAGCACTGGGCATGGTGGCTCACACCTGTATTCCCAACCTTTGGGAGGCCGAGGTGGGAGGATCACTTGAGCCCAGGAGTTTAAGGTTGCAGTGCACTCTAGCCTGGGTAACAGGTGAGTCCTGTCTCTACAAAAAAATAAAAAGAAAAAAGTAAAAAAAAAATCTCAGAACTTAAAGACAGATCTTTTGAAATACCCCAGTCAGAGAAAAATAAAGAAAAACAATAAAAAGGAATGAACAAAGCCTTCCTTCTTGATAGATGGGAGACCGTAAAGTGACCATATAAAGAAATTATTGGTATCCTAGAAGGCGAAGAGAGAATGAAAGCGTTCAAATATCAATGTAATGAAATAATAGATGTGAACTTCCCAAGTATAACAAGAGATTTTTTACACATCCAGATACAGGAGGCCCAGTAACCCCCAAACAGACACAATGAAAAAGATCTTCTCTATAGCACATTATAGTCAAAATGTTGAAAGTCAATGACAAATTCTAAAAACAGCTAGAGAAAAGTGTCTAGTTACCTTTAAAGGACCCCCCATCAGGCAAACAGACTAATAGCAGGTTTCTCAGCAGAAATGTTACAGGCCAGGAGAGAATGGGATAATGTATTTGAAGTGCTGAAAGAAAACAACTGCCAGCCAAGATAACATATACAGCAAAATGATCCTTTATAAATGAAGGAGAAAAAGTCTTTCTTAGATAAATAAAGGTAGGAGAATTAATCATCACCACTCTAGCCCTACAAAAATGCTCAAGGGATTCCTAAATCTGGAAGCAAAAGGATGACATTTACCATCATGAAAACACACAAAAGTATACAACTCACTAGGAAAGCAAACACACAAATGAGAAAGAGAAGGACTCAAATGGTACCACTACAGATAACCACCAAACAAAAATGACAATAAGAGAAAAAGAAAGGAGCAAAGAATGTACAAAACAACCAGTGAATAATTAACAATATAACAGACAAAAACCTCACATATCAATAATAATCTTGAATATAAATGGATTATATTCTTCACTTAAAAGATATACACTGGCTGAGTGGATTAAAACAATGATCCAACTACATGCTGTTTAGAAGAAACTGATTTTACTTGTAGAGATATGTATAGAATGAAAGTAAACAGATGGAAAAAGATATTCTATGCAAGCGGAAACCAAAAGCAAGCAGTAGTAAGTATACTTATATCGGGTAAACAGGACATTAAGCTAAAACAGTAAAACAGACAAGAAAGGTCATTATGTAATAATAAATGGATCAATTCAGCAGAAGGAAATAATAAGCTAAATATATGTGCACCCAACAATGGAGCACCAGATTCATAAAGCAAATATTACTAGATCTAAAGGGAGAGACTCCCATACAATAATAGTGGGAGACTTCCACACCCCACTTTCATCATTAGACAGATCATCTAGGCAGAAAATGAACAACAACAAAAAAAATGGATTTTAACTGGACTTTAGAACAAATGTCTCTAAACAGACATTTATAGAACATTTTATTTAACAACTACAAAATACCCATTCTTTTCATCAGCACATGGAACACTCTCTAGGATAGACCATATGTCAGGCCACAAAACAAGTCTCAACAAATTTAGAAAAACTGAAATCATATCAAGTATCTTCTTAGACACAGTGGGATAAAACTAGAAATCAATACCAAGAGGAACTTTGGAAACTATACAAATACATGGAAATTGAACACATGCTCCTGAATGAACATTGAATCAATAAAGAAATTAAGATGAAAATAAAACAATTTCTTTAAAATGAAAATCAATATACTATAATCTGTGCAACACAGCAGAGGCAGTACTAAGAGGGTAGTTTATAGCAATAAACACCTATATCAAAAAAGTAAAAATATTTCAGATAAACAATCTAATAATGCATCTTAGAAACTTGAAAAGCAAACAGACCAAATCCAAAATCAGAAGGAAAGCAATAATAAAGATCAGAACTAAATAAAATGGAAACTTAAAAAAAATTCAAAGGATCAATGAAAAAAAGTTGATTCTTTGAAAAGATAAATAAAATTGATAAACTGCTAGCTACACAAACCAAGGAAAGAAGAGCGAAGACCCAATAAACAAAATCAGAAATGGAAAAGGAGACATTACAATTGGCACAATGGAAATACAAAAGATCACCAGATACTATTATGAACATCTGTACACTAAGAAACTGGAAAACCTAGAGAAAATGGTTAAATTCCTTGAAACATACAACCCACCTAGATTGAATGAGGAAAACATAGAAAACCTGAATAAACCAATAATGAGTAGTGAGATCAAATCAGTAATAGAAAGTCTCCCAGCAAAGAAAAACCTAGGGTAGGATGAATTTACTGCCAAATTCTACCAAACATAGAGAACTAATATCAATCCTTCTAAAATTATTCCAAAAAATTGAAGAAGAGAAAATTCTCCCTAAGTTATTCTGTGAGGACAGCATTACCCTGATACCAAACCAGAGAAGGATACGACAAAAAAAGAAAACTACAGGCCAATATGACTGATGAACACAGATACAAAAATCCTCAAAAAATACTGTCAAATCGGCCAGATGCAATGGCTCACACCTGTAATCCCAGCACTTTGGGAGGCCAAGGCAGGCGGATCACTTGAAGCCAGGAGTTTGAGACTAGCCTGCCCAACATGGCGAAACCCCGTCTCTACTAAAAATACAAAAATTAGCAGGGCATGGTGATGCATGCCTGTAATCCCAGCTACTTGCGAGACTGAGGCAGGAGAATCACTTGAACCCAGGAGGCAGAGGTTGCAGTGAGCCAAGATTACGCCACTTCACTCCAGCCTGGGTGACAGTGAGACTCTGTCTCAAAAAACCAAACCAAAACAAAACAAAAACACAAGAAACAAAAAACAAGCTGTCAAACCAAATTCAACTGCATGTAAAAAGATAATGCATCAAGACAATTTGGGATTTATGCCAGGGATGCAAACATGGCTTAACATATACAAATCACTATTTTTTTTGTTTTTAGATTTTTAATTAAAAAATGTTTTTAGAGACAGGATCTCTCTCTTTTGCCAGGCTGGAGTGGAATGGCATGATCATGGCTCACTTTAGCTTCAACCTCTTGAGCTCAAGTGATCCTTCTGCCTCAGCCTCCTGAGTAGCTGAGACTACAGATGCACACCACCATGCCCAGCTAATTAAAAAAAAAAATATTGTAGAGACAGGGTCTTGCTCTGTTGCTCAGGCTGGTCTTGAACTCCAGGACTCAAGAATTCCTCCTACCTTGGCCTCCTAAAGTGCTGGGTGTGAGCTGCCATGCACAGGTGCAAATAAATAAACATGATACATCACATCAACAGAATCAAAGAAAAACTATATAATCATTTCAATAGATGCAGAAAAAGCATTTAGTAAAATTTAACATTATTTCATGATAAAATGCTCAACAACATAGGTATAGGAGGAACATACCTCAAACTGATAAAGGCCATGTATGACAAACCAACAGCTAATGTCTTAGTGAATGGGGTAAAGTTGAAAGCCTTTTCTGTAAGAACTGGAACAAGACAAAGATGCTTACTTTCACCAACCCTATTCAGCATCGTTCTGGAAGTCTTAGCCAGAGCAATCAGCAAGAGAAAGAAATAAAAGGCATCTATGTTAGTCCATTCTTTCTTTCTTTCTTTCTTTTTTTTATTATACTTTAAGTTCTAGGGTACATGTGCATAACGTGTAGGTTTGTTACATATGTATACTTGTGCCATGTTGGTGTGCTGCACCCATCAACTCGTCAGCACCCATCAATTCATCATTTATATCAGGTATAACTCCCAATGCAATCCCTCCCCCCTCCCCCCTCTCCATGATAGGCCCCGGTGTGTGATGTTCCCCTTCCCGAGTCCAAGTGATCTCATTGTTCACTTCCCACCTATGAGTGAGAACATGCGGTGTTTGGTTTTCTGTTCTTGTGATAGTTTGCTAAGAATGATGGTTTCCACCTGCATCCATGTCCCTACAAAGGATGCAAACTCATCCTTTTTTATGGCTGCATAGTATTCCATGGTGTATATGTGCCACATTTTCTTAATCCAGTCTGTCACTGATGGACATTTGGGTTGATTCCAAGTCTTTGCTATTGTGAATAGTGCTGCAAAAAACATACGTGTATATGTGTCTTTATAGCAGCATGATTTATAATCCCTTGGGTATATACCCAGTAGTGGGATGGCTGGATCATATGGTACATCTAGTTCTAGATCCTTGAGGAATTGCCATACTCTTTTCCATAATGGTTGAACTAGTTTACAATCCCACCAACAGTGTAAAAGTGTTCCTATTTCTCCACATCCTCTCCAGCACCTGTTGTTTCCTGACTTTTTAATGATTGCCATTCTAACTGGTGTGAGATGGTATCTCATTGTGGTTTTGATTTGCATTTCTCTGATGGCGAGTGATGATGAGCATTTTTTCATGTGTCTGTTAGCTGTATGAATGTCTTCTTTTGAGAAATGTCTGTTCATATCCTTTGCCCACTTTTTGATGGGGTTGTTTGTTTTTTTCTTGTAAATTTGTTTGAGTTCTTTGTAGATTCTGGATATTAGCCCTTTGTCAGATGAGTAGATTGCAAAAATTTTCTCCCATTCTGTAGGTTGCCTGTTCACTCTGATGGTAGTTTCTTTTGCTGTGCAGAAGCTCTTTAGTTTAATTAGATCCCATTTGTCAATTTTGGCTTTTGCTGCTGTTGCTTTTGGTGTTTTAGACATGAAGTCCTTGCCCATGCCTATGTCCTGAATGGTACTACCTAGGTTTTCTTCTAGGGTTTTTATGGTATTAGGTCTAACATTTAAGTCTCTAATCCATCTTGAATTAATCTTTGTATAAGGAGTAAGGAAAGGATCTAGTTCAGCTTTCTACTTACGGCTAGCCAATTTTCCCAGCACCATTTATTAAATAGGGAATCCTTTCCCCATTTCTTGTTTCTCTCAGGTTTGTCAAAGATCAGATGGCTATAGTTGTGTGGTATTATTTCTGAGGACTCTGTTCTGTTCCATTGGTCTATATCTCTGTTTTGGTACCAGTACCATGCTGTTTTGGTTACTGTAGCCTTGCAGTATAGTTTGAAGTCAGGTAGCGTGATGCCTCCAGCTTTGTTCTTTTGACTTAGGATTGTCTTGGCAATGCGGGCTCTTTTTTGGTTCCATATGAACTTTAAAGC
Source organism: Trachypithecus francoisi (assembly GCF_009764315.1). Classification (NCBI taxonomy): domain Eukaryota; kingdom Metazoa; phylum Chordata; class Mammalia; order Primates; family Cercopithecidae; genus Trachypithecus; species Trachypithecus francoisi. Next base: position 21,006,838 of record NW_022681472.1, on the reverse strand, counting down.
AGTTTTTTCCAATTCTGTGAAGAAACTCATTGGTAGCTTGATGGGGATGGCATTGAATCTATAAATAACCTTGGGCAGTATGGCCATTTTCACGATATTGATTCTTCCTTTCCATGAGCATGGTATGTTCTTCCATTTGTTTGTGTCCTCTTTTATTTCACTGAGCAGTGGTTTGTAGTTCTCCTTGAAGAGGTCCTTTACATCCCTTGTAAGTTGGATTCCTAGGTATTTTATTCTCTTTGAAGCAAGTGTGAATGGAAGTTCATTCATGATTTGGCTCTCTGTTTGTCTGTTACTGGTGTATAAGAATGCTTGTGATTTTTGCACATTAATTTTGTATCCTGAGACTTTGCTGAAGTTGCTTATCAGCTTAAGGAGATTTTGGGTTGAGACAATGGGGTTTTCTAAATATACAATCATGTCATTTGCAAACAGGGACAATTTGACTTCTTCTTTTCCTAACTGAATACCGTTTATTTCTTTCTCTTGCCTGATTGCCCTAGCCAGAACTTCCAACACTATGTTGAATAGGAGTGGTGAGAGAGGGCATCCCTGTCTTGTGCCAGTTTTCAAAGGGAATTTTTCTGTTTTTGCCCATTCAGTATGATATTGGCTGTGGGTTTGTCATAAATAGCTCTTATTATTTTGAGGTACGTTCCATCAATACCAAATTTCTTGAGCGTTTTTAGCATGAAGGGCTGTTGAATTTTGTCAAAAGCCTTTTGTGCATCTATTGAGATAATCATGTGGTTCTTGTCTTTGGTTCTGTTTATATGCTGGATTACATTTATTGATTTGTGTATGTCGAACCAGCCTTGCATCCCAGGGATGAAGCCCACTTGATCATGGTGGATAAGCTTTTTGATGTGCTGCTGAATCCGGCTTGCCAGTATTTTATTGAGAATTTTTGCATCGATGTTCATCAGGGATATTGGTCTAAAATTCTCTTTTTTTGTGGTGTCTCTGCTAGGCTTTGGTATCAGGATGATGTTGGCCTCATAAAATGAGTTAGGGAGAATTCCCTCTTTTTCTATGGATTGGAATAGTTTCAGAAGGAATGGTACCAGCTCCTCCTTGTACCTCTGGTAGAATTCAGCTGTGAATCCATCTGATTCTGGACTTTTTTTCGTTGATAGGCTATTAATTTTTGCCTCAATTTCAGAGCCTGCTATTGGTCTATTTAGGGATTCAACTTCTTCCTGATTTAGTCTTGGAAGAGTGTAAGTGTCCAGGAAATTATCCATTTCTTCTAGATTTTCTAGTTGATTTGCGTAGAGGTGTTTATAGTATTCTCTGATGGTAGTTTGTATTTCTGTGGGGTCGGTGGTGATATCCCCTTTATCATGTTTTACTGTGTCTATTTGATTCTTCTCTCTTTTCTTCTTTATTAGCCTTGCTAGCGGTCTGTCAATTTTGTTGATCTTTTCAAAAAACCAACTCCTGGATTCATTGATTTTTTGGAGGGTTTTTTGTGTCTCTATCTCCTTCAGTTCTGCTCTGATCTTAGTAGTCCATTCTTTCATTGCTATAAAGAAATACCTGAGGCTGGGTAATTGATAAAGAAAAGAGGTTGAATTAACTCATGGCTTGCAGGGTGTACAGGAAGCATGGTGCCAACATCTGCTCCTGGTGAGGGTCTCAGGAAGCTTTCAATATTGGTGGAAGGCGAAGCGGGAGCAGATGTATCACATAGTGAGACAGGAAGCAAGAAGAAGAGGGAGATCCCAGACTTTTAAGCTACTAGATCTCATGTGAACTAACTGAGCAAGAACTCACTCATCACCAAGGGGATGGTGCTAAGCCATTCATGAGGGATCTGCCTCCACGATCCAAACGCCTTCCACCAGGCCTTACCTCCAACACTGGGGATTATATTTCAACTTTAGATTTGGACAAACATCCAAACCATATCAGCATCCAAATTCGGAAAGAGGAAATGAGCCAGGTGCAGTGGCTCATGCCTGTAATCCCAGCACTTTGGGAGGCCAAGGTGGGCAAATCATGAGGTCAGGAGATCAAGACCATCCTGGCTAACATGATGAAACACCGTCTCTATGAAAAATACAAAAAATTTGCCAGATGTGGAGGTGTGTTGTGTGCCTGTAGTCCCAGTTAGTGGGGAGGCTGAGGCAGGAGAGTCACTTGAACCCAGGAGGTGGAGGTTGCAGTGAGCCGCAATCTCACGACTGCACTCTAGCCTGGGCAAAATGGAGTGAGACTCCGTCTCAAAAAAAAAAAAAAAAAAGGAAGTCATATCGCCCCTCTTTGTAGATGACATGATTTTACATTCAGAAAAACCAAAAGACTCCACCAAAAACCTCTTAGAACTGATGAACAAATACGGAAAAGTTTCAGTGAACAAAATCAACATATAGTGTGTCTGTAATTTCAGTTACTTGGGAGGCTGAAGTGAGAGAAGCGCTTGAGGCTAGGAGTTGCAGATGAAGTCAACATTACAAAAATCAATAACATTTCTTTATTTTTAAAATTCTAAAAAATCGAATGGTTGTTTTAGAGACATCAGTAGTACTTCTGTACACCAATAATGAAATAGCCAAAAAAGGAATCAAGAAGACAATCTCATTTACAATAGCTACAAAGAAAACCTAAAAGTAAATTTAACCAAGAAGGTGAAAGCCTTCTACAAGGAGAATTACAAAACACTGATGAAATAAATTAAAGAGGACACAAGCAAATGGAAAGACATTCTATGTTCGTGGATTGGAAATTACCAAGTTGACCAATTAATAAAATGACTACATTGCCTCAAACAATCTACAGATTCGATGCAATCCCTATGAAAATACCAAAGTCACTTTTCACGGAATTAGAAAAAAATAATTAGAAAATTCATATGGAACAACAACAACAGAAAGAGCCAAAATAACTAAAGCAATCCTGAGCAAAAAGAACAAAGCTGGAACATCATACTACCTTACTTCAAAAATATATTACAAGGCTACAGTAACCAAAACAGTATGTTACTGGTATAAAAATAGACACATAGATCAATGGAGCAGAATAGAGAACCCAGAAATAAAGCCACATATTTACAGTCAACTGATTTTTGACAAAAGCACCAGGAACATACACTGGGGAAATGACACCCTCTTCAATAAATGGTGCTGGAAAAACTGGATATCCATATGCAAATGAATAAAACTAGACCCCTATCTCTCACCATATACAAAAAAATCTACTCAAGGTGGATTTAAGATTTAAATATAAGACTTGAATCTATAAAACGAATAAAAGAAAACATAGGGAAAGCACTTCGGGATACTGGCCTATGCAAAGATTTTGTGGTTAAGACAAAAAAAGACAAAACACAGACAACTAAAACAAAAACAGACAAATGGGACTTAATTAAACTAAAACGCTTCTGCCAGCAAAGGTAACAGTCAACAGAATGAACAGACAACCTGCAGAATGGGAGAAAATATTTGCAAACTATTCATCTGATAAGGGATTAATATCCAGAATATACAAGGAATTCAAGGAACTCAATAATAATAATAATATCCCATTAAAAAGTGGGCAAATACATGAATAGACAATTCTCAAAAGAAGACATACAAATGGCCAACAGGTATATGAAAAAATGTTCAACATCACTAGTTATCAGGGAAATTCAAGTCAAAACCACCATGGGATATCAGCTTATCCTGCTAGAATGGCTATTACTAAAAAGTCAAAAAATCACAGATGGTGGTAAGGATGTGGAGAAAAGGGCATTCTCGTGCACTGTTGGTGGGAATGTAAATTAGTACAACCTCTATGATAAACAGTATGGAAATTTCTCAGAAAACTAAAAAGAGAACTACCATAGTATCCATCAATCCCACTCCTGGGTACCTACCCAAAGGAAAAGGAATTAATGTATCAAAGGGACCTGCACTTGCCTGTTTATTGCAATACTATTCACAATAGCAAAGATATATAATTAACCTACATGTCCGTCAATGGATAACTGGATAAAGAAAATGTGGTATATATACACAATGAAATACTATTAAACCATTAAAAAATCATGAAATAAGGCTGGGCTTGGTGGCTCACACCTGTAATCTCACCACTTTGGGAGGTCGAGGTGGGAGGCTCACTTGAGCCTGGGAATTCGACACTAGCCTGGCCAACATGGTGAAACCCCATCTCTACTAAAAATGTAAACCTTAGCCAGATGTGGTGGCGGGCACCTGTAGTCCCAGCTACTCAGCAGACCAAGAAGCACAATAATTGCTTAAGCCTAGGAAGTGGAGGTTGCAGCGAGCCAAGATTGTGCCACTGCACTTCAGCCTGGGCAACAGAGCAAGATGCTGTCTCAAAAAAACAAACAAACAAACAAACAAACAAAAAAAACAAAAAAAGCAAAAAAACATGGTGGAACTGGAGGTCATCATGTTGAATGAAATAAGCCAGGCATAGAAAGACAAATATTGCATGTTCTCACTCATTTGTGGGAGCTAAAATAGTTGGTCTCATAAAGATAGAGAGTAGAATGATAGGTATCAAAGATGGGTGGGTGGGATTGGGGTCTGAAAAGAGGTAAGTTAAGGGGTATACACATACAGTTAGATAAAAGGTAGAAGTTCTATTTTTCACAGCAGAGAAGAGTGATTATCATTAACATCAATGTATTGTATACTTCAATGTAGCTAGAAGAGAGGACTTGAGTTGTTCCCAATATGTAGAAATGATAAATGCTCAAAGTGATGAATAACACCTCAATACCCTCACCTGACCTGATAATTACACATTCTATGCATGTTACAAAATATCACATGTACCCCATTGATTTGTAAATATTATGTATCAATAAAAAATAAACCGGGCATGGTGGCTCACACCTTTAATCCTAGCACTTTGGGAGGTCTAGGCGGGAGAATAGCTTGAGCCCAGAGTTCGGGACCAGCCTGGGCAACATGGCAAAACCCTGTCTCTACACAAAATTAGCCAGGCATGATAGAGTGAGCCTGTAATCCCAGCTACTTGAGAGACTGAAGTGAGAAGATCGCCTGAGCCCAGGAGGTCGAGGCTGCAGTGAGCCAAGATTGTGCCACTGCACTCCAGCCTGTGTGACAGTGAGACTCTGTTTCAAATAAATAAATAAATAAATAAGCCAGGTACAGCCAGTAGCTGTAATGCCAGCTACCTAGTAGGTTGAGGCAGGAGGATTGCTTGAGCCCAGAAGTTGGAAACTGCAGTGAGCTATGATGACACCACTGCGTGGGTGACACAGCCTGGGCGACACAGTGAGATCCCATCTCTAAAACAAACAAACAAATAAACAAGTTAGAAATAAATACAGCATTTAAATTATTAGCATTATGAGATTTAAATATAGAGTCTTATTATGTAAACATGTAATATTATTTAACACTGAGTCAGTAGGATTGGAACAGCAGAGAAGGAAATATACTGCTTCACTAAACCTGTGCCTTTGAAGGAGAATGCTTCCTATTTGGCTGGTGACTTTTTTGTAATTTCTCAATTTTTTCTCAGAGTTCTAGAATGGCTTTTAAAATTCTTGTTGAGAAAAAAATAACGCTTCTTGGCCATCTCACTAAGTTCTTTCAGCCTCCTAATCTATGATTTGTAGAATGAAGTCCATTCTGACATTGAAAATGTTCTTTTTCATACCTTCTAACTTCGTGTTCCAGTCACAGAGCTGCCATCTGGGAATTTCTTTTTATTGTACTCCCTGGGTTGGTGTCATTTTTTTCAGATACTATGTACTTTTTCCAGAAGGGTGTGTCAAAATAGTACTTTTGTATCTATAAAGCTTTTTTCCCTCACACTTGATTTTGTTGCTGCTGTGAACAGTAGCTTACTTTCAATTATCTTTTCTAAATGGGGAGTGCAGAACGACACTATTGCTGAGTTGATCTTTTAGTTGGGAACTTTTCTCAACTCTCTTATTAGGTCTAAGAGTTAACTGCTTTGGAGATGAAAGCATCTACAAATAATCAGTTTGATCTTTTTCCTTCCAGTCCTTATATTTTTCTTATCGCATTGGTCAGAACGTCCAGTACTATGTAGTATAGAATTGTAGGTCCATACCGTTTTTTTTCTTCCAAATTTGAAAGACATTGTCTTCTAATATTCAGGGACCCTGTTGAGAAATCTAATATTATGTAAAATTCCATTCTTTTGTAGGGAAACTGTTTTTAACTCTAGAAGCTTTAGGATATTCACCTTTTATTTGGAGTCCTGTAGTTCTATAAGGATACACTTTGGTATAAATCTTTTTATTTATCCTAATGGCATTCTGTGCTGTACACTTACATCTTTTTAGCTCTATGAATTTTCTTCTATTTTCTCCCAGTTAGTTGTCTCTTTTTTTCTCCTGTAATGACTATTTGACTAATACTGGGCTTCCTCAGTTGATCTCCATTCTCCAACTTTTTTCTTGTATTTTCATGGTTTCATCTTTCTGGTTTACATTCTGAGACATTTTCTCAACTTTCTCTTCTAGACCTTTTATTGAAATTTTAATTAAGGAAACAATAGTTTTGATTTTAAGGAATCTTTCTGGCACTCGGCCCTGCTTTTAGAGAGGCATAGCTCACTATTGTCTCAGATATTCCTAAGAATATGAATGATATCAACTTTTTTTAATTGCAAGTGATAGAAAATCAAATCTAAACTGCATAAGGAAAGGAGGAACTTAATGCTCACAAAACTAAAAAGTTCAGTAGTAGGGCTTACTTTGAGTGTAGTTTAGTTTGACATAGGAGCTTAAATGATGTCACAAGGACCTGATTTCCATTTTCATCTTACCTTTGCTTGTTGTAGCTCTGTTCTCACTCTCCCTTCATGGTAGCAATAGACAGCAGCAGGCTCAACCCACACAAGCTAATATTCCATGAGAATGAGTGAAGTCCTTCTCCTAGAGTTCCCAGCAGGGGTCTCATTGCAGCATGCTGTCTCTGAGTGGACACGTTCCTGAACAAATTCCAGTGGTTGTGGGAATGGAAGTGGGAAGGTGTACACTAGTGCAGCCATAGTCATCTTTCTTCCATTAGGGAAGAGCCTGTCTGACCATAGAGTTTTGGCCTAGGTTGCAGAGTAGATTCAAACACAAAGGCTGACTAGCAGGATATGGCCCAACAGAGCAATATGAGGTAACCTCAGGACAGGGAGTCCTAGCCATAACACATAACAAATACTTTCTGCACTAATACAATATAGATAAATATTGAGTGTTTTGAATAAGTAGGTGCAAAATGTAAATGAACATTGGGCATTCTACTGAGATGGAGGGTAGCAAACTGGGGAGTGGTTAAGTATGTACCATAAAAATTGTCCAGAGATCCCTTATATCTCACTGTTACAGATGTATGTGAGCATGTGTGGAGGAGTGGGCAGAGAAAGAAACCTTGTGCATGTGAGTGTGTATGTGTTTGAGACAGTGTCTTTCTCTGTTGCCCAGGCTGGAGTGCAGTGGTGCAAACACAGCTCACTGGAGCCTTGATCTCCTGGGCTCAAACCATCCTCCCACCTCAGCCTCCCAAAGTGCTGAGATTACAGGTGTGAGCTTCTGCACCCAACCTAAACCCTTGATGATTAAAAGTATCTCTGTGTTTCTATCTGAAATTTCACCAGTTTTGTTAGAACAGGGAGGTGCTACTGGGTGGATTGAGAAGGTTGAAAACTATTGATCACTTACATTTTATTGAGAATGGTCTTAATCAATTTTCCTGTTTCTCGAAGAGATCAGCCTATATTATACTTACATATATGGGAACATGGGAAAGGGAGAGAAGATTTTCTCAACATGACATCAAGGACTTCGAAGAGGAAGATGTCCTAGGGAAGGAGAGATTGGAAGAACTGGAATTAGAGGAAAATGAAGACATATTCTCTACTACTTTGATGCCATTTTCTCCTTTTCTCAGGGACTGGATCTCAGCTCTCTTCTTCTTTCTTCTTCCCCCTCTTTATTCTTTTAAGTTAACGTAACAAGTAGGACTTTCAGCATAAAGAGCTAACATGAGTAGTTTATCAGTCATTGCCTACCCTCTACCTGCTTCTGTGAACCAGTTGTCAACACAATGTGAATTTTCCTGGTCAGTTTGTATCAAAGTTCAGAGATTAGCCTTTTGAAGCAACTATATGAGGGCAAAGGATGGGATGAGTAGATATTATTTGCTGAATAAGGTGGAAGCATCACCTCTGATGTTAATAACTTTTTTCCTTTACTTTCCTAAGCTCACTGTGCATGGTACTCTGGTTGGAGTGTTAGTTCCAATGTGGGCAGCAGGCTTTCTTGTAACTCTTTCGATAATTCTTTCTGCTTTAATAGTTTTGGTCCCTGGAAGCATGAATTAATAAATTATTTGGAAACAGATATGGGCCTAACCATCTTCATGGCCAGACCTCACCTAAGGAAGCAGCAGCCAGGAAAGACTCTGGATAAAGTTGGTCAGCTGCTTTGATGCCTGCTGGCTGGGGGATGGCAGGCTTCTGTTCATAAAACTCACATGCTGGATGAGATCTCCAAGGTTATTACCAGCTTTGACATTTTATTATCTGGCAGACAATGTATAGGTTTTGATGTTTATCAATAATCAGTGCAGACAGTTCTAGTCTATTTCTTGTAAATAAATCTCTTCAAGTGATAGTCACATCTCATTAGTGATGAGACCAGGCACTGTAGGCTTTGCTGGGGGGGCAGGGGAGAAGAGAGAGGACAGGCATGAAATCCCCATTTCCTTTATATTCCTATTTATATCACATGTTTATCATCTTTTTTTGTCTCTTTCCTCTACTAGACTGTAAGCTTCTTGGGAACAGGGGCTGTGTCTTGTTCATCTTCTTCCCCGTGTCCAGCATGGATGGTGCCTATCTAATGTGGTGCTTACCAAATATCTGAATGACTAACCTGGATAATTCCACCAACCTTCAATTCTACCTTTAAATTATAACCTTGATATAATTTGCCTTATTTTATCCCCATAATATTTGGAAAACCTCTTACTCAGAGTATTCTTATGCTATTTTATCTTTTTATAATTTAATTAAAAATTTTTTTTGTAAAGACAGGATTTGCCCAGGCTGGTCTCAAACTTCTAAGCTCAAGCAATCCTCCTGCCTGGGCCTCCCAAAGTGCTGAAATTACAGGTGTGAGCCACCATGCTGCTATTTTATCATAATGATTAAAAAATAACTTTATGTTAAAAAGAGAAGCAGTTTATTTTTCTCTAGTTGCAATATCTGTGTTCTTTAACTGGCATCAATAGTATTTTGGGGAAGATGAACATTTATATGGGGTAGCTAGATAAAATTCAGGATGTCCATTAGAAATTTGACTTTCAGGTAAATAACAAGGATCTTTTTAGGGTAAGTATGTCCCAATTGTTCGTTGTGTTTCTGAAATTTTAATTTAACTGGGTGTTCTAATTTTCCCCCCCTAAATCTACCAATCCCAGGCTCTACTCCTGGAGTATTTAATATTCTACATTGAATCCTTCCAAACTTAGGTTCTAGAATCTAATGGAGAAGTAGAATCTTGGAGGCCAGGATCTAGTTCAGAAGGCATGATCTGTTAGGCCAACACCCTTCTCTTCCCATAGAGCCATCTAAATTACAACCAAAGGTAAAGAAATATCCAACTGAGAGCATGCAGCAGCAACGCCCTGCTTTCCACTGCCCCCCCCCTTTTTTTTGAGACGGAATTTCACTCTTATTGCCCAGGCTGGAGTGCATTGGTGTGATCTCGTTACTTTTAGTGATTATTGAATAGAGATGTAATGTCTTGTGTAGTAATTATTGCTTATGCAATGGCAAAAAGCATTTTGTTGTTTTCTCTATCAAGGTTAACAACATTTAAAAGGGAAAGGATCTTAAACTTTGTTCTTACGATGAGGATTACTATGTTATATGTAGCATGCTATATACATTAAGTTATGTTTTGTTCTGTCAAATAAATGACTAAGTAATCAATATGACTTTTCACATCCAGTAAAATTTTAGTGGAAAGGACTTTAGATTTGCCTTTGCCTTTGACCACATTACCTAAATAATCCACGAGATGGCAGCAGAGAAATGTTCATTTAAATGTATCATCTATGGAGAGGTTGTTACAAGTGCACTTTAACAAAAAATAGACTAACCTTTGTAATTTGGTCCTTTCGAAACATAGAGTAGCCAGTTAGAATTTTTAAGTTATTTCTCATGTCTTTTATGAGAGATGTAATGAGGGTTTTATTTTATTTTATTTTTTATTGGTCTTAAAGTTGTTTTCCTTGCTCTCTACATTTTGCAGCAAGAACCAGGTCTAAATGCCTGGAAATGTACTTGTCGAGCTATGTTTTTCTTTCACAGTGAGCATTCTCATAAGTAATCTTAGCAAAGCTGGGAACAATACATTTTGGGACATCACTAAGTGTGTTCTTTGTGGTGATTTACAACCTGATGCTACCATCCTTTAGGAACAAACAAGAAAGTGCAAGAGATGGTTTTCAGGTATTGGAGCCTGAGTTTAGGTGGGGGAGTGGGTGGTGAGTGGGGTAAGAAGACAGGGAGTGTGTGGGGGAGAAAGGATATTTCCATAGATACTGCAGTTTTCACCTACATTTGTATTATATTTATATTATCAGCTACATTTTCACTTATTTGTTAGAGAGAGTAATTGGAGTTAACAATAGATCGTTGCAGGTGCTTTTTATTCAGAAGAAAAGAGATTGTTTTCCTATAAATGACCTCAATTTTCTAATTTTGGTGTCATGTATTTCTTATGAAGTGATAAAAGGCACAATATAAGTCTGTTCTATAGATATAATTAATAACAAATTAATTATCATTACTCTGTATCATTTATTACTATGGATTTCATTATGCCTGAAGCTTGGAAACTTAATTACACACACACGCACACACACAAGCGCGCACACACACACAACACACATACGCATGCTTGAATGTGCTTTTTGTTTATATAAATAGGACATGCTTGTTGCAAACTTTTAAATCATACAGGAATATATGAAATAGAATATGAAGAGTCCCACAATCCCTTGAGGTAGTTTGTGAATATTCTTGCAGATATTTCTCTAAGGAAAGATGAACACATTTACATATTTTAACAAATGAGATCATACAGCTCTGATACTGCGTTGCAACTTAGGTTTCAGATTTACTCTATCATGGACATCTTTCCATGTTTGGTTTTTATAAGCCACAGATGATTTCATTACATGTTCCTGACATAATGTTTTAAACTAACTCTATTGATGGATATTGTTTTCCATGTTTTTTGTTGCTATAATTACAATGCTGCACGGAGCAATATTCTGTGCTTCTCTGTGAGTATTTAAAATCTAAACTTTTGACCAAATAGCATTTTCAGAAGTGGAACACCACAGTTGAAATTAGTAATAAAATGCTATGATGACACCCACATGGGCAGAGCTGGTACATTACACGTGGGAACACACTGATGAAGCTTTCTTCTTTTTGAGAGCACTGGGATGAAGCCTGTGTGTGAACAGCGGCAGCGCGCGCCCGACTCTCAGCTTGTACCACGCACTCCGTGGCCACGGCTTCCCCCGTGCTCGGCCCCCCGCTGCGGTCTTCACACCTGGGAGGCCCCGATAGTACCGGCTCCAGGCGCACCTCGCCTCGCTAGCAGGTGTTAGCTTTTATCTACACAGCCAGGCAGGATTGAAATGCGCTCTCCCTCGGGACCCTCCTTCTCTTCGATTCCTCCACGGTGCCAGAGATCAAGGAGGGGAAGGTCTGAAGTCTGGGAAGCCAGGGGCAGGGCATTGTCAAGGAGGCACTCAGGACTCTGGAATGCGCTCCGCCGGGGTCCGGCAGGGCCGGGGCTGTTTGCCTTCGGGGCACAGCGGAGGCCCCATCTGTTTGCTCCAGCGTTTTCCTAAGTGGTCGCCTTATGGCGGACCCCTCACCCGCAGGCCCACCGAGCTGCGGAGATCATCTCATCATCTCTGCCACTTCACACGGAGGGGCGAACGCTGGCAAAATACTGTTTTATGACAGGATTTCTCAGCCAAGGGATTCAGACTCTTATTTATTTCATGAAAAGGAAGGAAAACATTTTATGCAAATAATGGAAATTCAAATATAAGACAACAGGTGTAACATTTCACATTCAGAACTCCTTTTCAACTCCCATGAGTATTTTTAATCGAATCTTGTACCCCAATGGTTCTATAAACTGAGTATCTGGCCTTTTTGGGGGGTCTGGAGGGTGTCTCTGGGATTGCAGCAATGGGTGATCTCAACCTTTATCAACTAGGTGATATATAAAAAGATCCTGGGTAACTAGGATCTTGAAAAAGATCCGGACTCTTCCATTTATAAGGTCCTAGGATTTGTAAACAAGACCATTAGACACAACTTTTTCTTACTATATAAGGCAGCCATTTTCTCATTATTTCTATTTTTTATTTTTATTTTTTTGAGACGAAGTCTAACTCTGTTGCCCAAGCTGGAGTGCAGTGGCTTGATCTCTGCTCACTGCAACATCCGTCTCCCAGGTTCAAGGGATTCTCCTGCCTCAGCCTTCTGAGTAGCTGGGACTGCAGGCAAGTGCCACCATGCCCAGCTAATTTTTGTATTTTTGGTAGAGACAGGGTTTCACGATGTTGGCCAGGCTGGTCTTGAACTCCTGACCTCATGATCCGCCTGCTTCAGCCTCCCAACGTGCTGGGATTACAGGTGTGAGCCACCAAACCTGGCCCTCATTATTCTTTTACAATAATGTCTGCCTCTTCTTGGTCCATTTTGAACTGTGTCTAGTTTTGTAGACTGGACTCCTAGATGTGGGTCTGGTGTTTGAGAGGCTCCCTTTAGGTTCTGAAGGCAGCAAATGCATTGTTGGTGTCTACAGAAAAAAAAAAAAGCGGTATGGTTTTGCTGCATATGAGTGAAACATTGGAAAGTTAAAGCATTGAAAGTGCCCTCTGCACTGCAGAGGCTGTGTTTTATACGTTCTGTATCTCTATGAAGTTTGAATAGTAACAATGGCCAAATAGAAAACTTGTAGTAAATTAATATTTTGAGTTCATTCATTCAAGTTTGAATTGAGAAATTGCTGTATGCCAGGTATTGTTCTTGGCACTCTTTTATGAGCAAAAGAGATAAAACTTCTTGCCCTCAGGGCACTCAAATTTTAGTACGTAGGGACAGTAAGCGAATTAACCATTCTTAGCATATGAGGTGGTGATCAGTGCTAAGGAGAAAAACAAAGCATGGAAAGGGGATGAATTGCACTGTTAGGTGGGACGTCAGGGTAGGCCTTACTCATGGACGAGTAGGATGGCATTTGAACAACGACCTGAAGGAGTGAATGGAAGGGAAAGCAGTGCCCTAAGCAGAACGGATGGCAAATGCCTGGCAAGTATGAGGTCAGGCCTTTGTGGCGGGAGTGGATTGCAGAAGGAGAGAGTATGATGCCAGCTCAGAGAGGGAAGAGGGCTAGACTACATGGGCATGTGTAGGCTGGACAGGACTTTGCCTTTACTATGAGTAACTTGGGGGAACCATTTTGGATTTTAAGTAGAGGAGTAAAGTGATTTGATTTGATTTTTAAAAGATTATTGAAGCTGCTGCATTGAGGACAGACAGAGGGGCGGGCAGGGAGACCTAAAGAATTGATTGCTGCAGCCCTAGAAAGAGGTGATGGTGGCCTGTCCCAGGGGGTAGCAGTGGAAATAGAAATTGTTCCTGTATTTTGAAGGTGATGCTGACCTTCCAAATCAATTTTTCCTGATAGTACAGCATCTACCTAGCAAGACTCCAAGGAAGGAGAGAATTGCTAAAACAATTTAAGTGAATGGAGAAGCAGAAGATAAAAACTTAAAAGAGCAGAGTAGGGTAGGATCATTAAAGAGATAATCCTGTCAAGGGAGAGAGAGTTTTGGGAGGAGGTTAAGAATTCAGTAATTCGTAGCATCTTGATGAAGCACACGGTAAAGGCTTTTGATGTGATCAAAAGGCCTGTGCGATTCCGTTATGGTTTAAAGAGTGAAATAGCCCCCAATTTATAGCAGAACATGGAGAAAATACCTTCTCAGCAGTAATAAGGCTAGTCTAAAGGCAAAGAGTGTTGGGAAAATATAAGAAACTCAACAAAGCTGTAGTGAGCGAGGGATAGAAGGGAAGGGGTAGTTATGAAAAATTTGTTACAGAAAACATTGGCAGAACTTGGCAACTAATTTAGCATTCTGAGTATGGGCTAGGAGATGAATTCAATACTATTCCAAGGTTTCTACTTTGTAGCTTTGAAGAGATGCTGGCAGTCTTTCCAATACTTGGAAACTAGAACCAGGGAAGGGCCACGCATGAAGAGTAGGTAATGTGTCTCTTGAGAAATGCTTAATATAACAGTTCTTATAGAAAAAGCACTAGGCAGAGTACATAAACCCATGGGATGAAAATTCAGGATAAAGGAGATTGGGGCTTTAGTGGGGTCAGGCGAAGTAATAGCCAAAGAGCAAATGATTTTCTCTTATCCTAATTAGAAAAAGGAAATTGTCATTCCAGTGCTCTTAGATGATAAAAAAACTTCCGGGAGAGGACAGAAAGGCTGAGGGAAGCTGCGATCCAGGCCAAAGTTTTACTGGGCACCAGCTCAAACAGGATGCTCAGAGGCCGATGGTGCCCTGTGGTGTCACAAGTTACAGAGAAGTTTGATGTGGGGTCTCTGAACCACGGGCCATAGCAACCCAATTGGCAAGGAAACTAGACTTTTGTCTTGTCCTCCAAGGATACCAGCAGGATTGGCGATTATTGTATTTTTTTCAGTATTGCTGGGAACAAGTTTTGGGCAGAACAGACAAAGGGAAATATGCAAGTGTGAATTAACATGAGAGAAGAGACATCCATGAAGTTCATATCTGTTTTTGTATTTTTATAAATAGCCAAGTGATGAATAAAACTGACTAAGTGTTTGCTATAACAGGTCATACAATTGACTTTACTGCTACATTTTCACAAAGAAAAGAACTCTTTGCCTTCAGTAACTGGTTGCCTAAAATCCATAATTCCTTATTTGACAAACCTTACATGGGTCCGGCTCTGTGTCATTTGTTGAATTAGATTCTAAGAATACAAAATTGAGCAAGATATGAACTTTGTCCAAAAGATCCTCACAGTTTAACTTGGGAGAGAGAGACATTCAAACAAGTAATTGCAGCACAGTGTGATAAGGTCAACAAAGTAAAAAAAAAAAAATGGCTTGGGTTTTGTAGTCACACAGACAAGCTACGTCACCACCGCCTTCCTTGTGTAAACTTGAGAAATTTACCTCTGATTTTCAGTCTCCTTATTAGAAAATGGATATAACTTTTGCCTTGCATTTCGGGGGAACAACATAGGCCACAAAACAGCATGGACATAAGAGGCTTGAGAAAATCAGATATGAGGTTTTCTGAAAGTAAATTTTTACAGTAGGGAATCAGGGAAAGTAGACAGAGGAAAGAGGCCTTTGATCTTTTAAATGTGGTAATGTCTTTATGAAAAACCCTGCTATCTACTAAGTACATTACTATATATCATTCCAGGCCCTGGCTTTGTAAGACAAGTAGGAATCTCACATTTCAAGCAACTTGACTCTTTCCTGTAGTCTTTATTTCAGCCAGACTGCTACTGTTTCCCTACACGCCTTGCTCTTTCCAGCTTTGGATCTTTTATTTGGCTGTTCTCACCATACCACTTCCTTGCAAATATACCATTCATCATTGGAAGCCCATTTCAAATGCCACCCAATCCAGGAGAATTTTCTTCACTCCCAGTCGTCTGAGCTCTCTTACCCCTCTGACTTTCCTTAGCAGTGTTCTGCTTAGTGTACTTTCCCTACCGTCATTTGCATGCCCATAGCCCTGGATGAAAAGTTCCTTGGGATCAAGAATGATGTCTTACCTATCTTTGCATGCTCTCAGACCTCAGCTTCTTGTCTTACACATCTCACACATAGTCAATGACATCTAAATATTTGTGAAATTGAGTTTGGTTAGTGAAACCATTTCTTTTCTTATAGCCACAGAACAAGAGCTAATCCATAGTTGTAAGGGTTTCTGGATCATTGAATGAAAGCTGCTCTTTCGGCAGATCATAATTGTGAAAAGCTGTTAAGTGTATACTTTTGATGAACAGGTTTTGCTGTGTTGCTGAGTTCATGTTGCCATGACAACCTTAACTTTTGGCACTTTCTGAATTTAGTGTCCTACTTAATTTCCTGTATTTGGCTCTGGGAGCCATATTGTTCTGTCCTTTGTGCTTGCCTATATGGATCTTTAAACTGAGAGTCATTTATGAATGTATCTTATTTTGCTTTTTTATGTAATAAATTCATTAAGATTGGAACTTGGTTTTATCCTTATGATCCTGACAACGCCCAAGTGTGCCTTGTACATTTTAGATAGTCAATCTGTCAATACATATTTTAGATGAATTGAGAAATCATTGGTGTAGTAGGCTGTTATAGTGGCCACCCAAAGATGTTCATGTCCTGATGCTTGAGACCCAGGAATATGTCATCTTATATAGTAAAGGGTACTTTGCAGATATGGTCAGGAATGTTAAGATGAGATTATCCTGGATTATCCAGATGAGCCAGTGTCATTGCAAGGGTCTTTATAAGAGTGAGGCAGGAGGACCTAGGAGGAGACATGACGATGGAAGCAAGAGGTTGAAGTGATGTGAGAAGGGGAGCATGAGTCAGGGAATGACGGTGCTTCTAGAAGTCCTGCGAGGAAAAGGAAATACATTGTACTCTGATGCCTCCAGAGGGAGCATAGCCCTGCTGACACCTTGATTTTAGACTTGTGACCCCCAGAGCTGTAAGAGGATACATTTGGTTGTTTTAAGCCATGTAGTTTTTGGTAATCTGCTATCACAGCAGTAGAACACGAATACAATTGGGTCACTCATTTTAGTAAGTTTCAAAGACCCCTGAGAGGAGTTGTTAAGCACCAGTCCAGTTAGAGGTATTATTTTGGTCATGTTCTAGATAATACTACTTCTAATAGTACAAAAGGATGAAGTGAGAAAGAAGCACAGAGATTATCTTACTAATTCGAATGTAGTCATTGTCAGAATTTCAATAATATATAAAATAGAGTTATTTATAACTAACCCACAAAGTTTGAAAATGCCATTTATTCAAAAAACTTACATTGAGTGTCAAATGAGTGTCTTGCCTTGTGCTAGAATACTGGACCTGTTCAGCTCCCAAGTCAGATCTCATAGGAGTCTTGATGGAGATTTTCTGTGGTTAGAGAGGCCTTGTGCCTTCTGGCCACCTATGGCCTAGTAAGTGCCTGTGGCTTCAGGGAGGAAGGAATAGGATTAGGCTTATTGTGGAGTAGAAATTATTATGTCAAACCACGTGTCAAAATCCGGAATGGATGGTGTCTTCAGAATCCATGTGAACTTTCCACAGCAGTTTTTCTCAATGTTGACTGGACATCAAAAGTCTTTGATGTGTGTATCAGGAGGTACCAGTCCATGAGTGGGGAACTACAATGATCTTTTTTTTTTTTTTTTTGAGACGGAGTCTCGCTCTGTCGCCCGGGCTGGAGTGCAGTGGCCAGATCTCAGCTCACTGCAAGCTGCGCCTCCCGGGTTCCCACCATTCTCCTGCCTCAGCCTCCCGAGTAGCTGGGACTACAGGCGCCCGCCACCTCGCCCGGCTAGTTTTTTTTTTTTTTTTTTTTTGTATTTTTAGTAGAGACGGGGTTTCACCATGTTAGCCAGGATGGTTTCGATCTCCTGACCTCGTGATCCGCCCGTCTCGGCCTCCCAAAGTGCTGGGATTACAGGCTTGAGCCACCGCGCCCGGCCGGAACTACAATGATCTTAAACTCACTTGTGATTCATCAGTTCACACACAAATAAACAAAGGTCACAGTATTTTTCTAACCAAGACAGTGAAAAATGGGACACTGCCTCAAATGAGCAGTACCTAATTAAAGACCCTTAATGTTACTAATAAATAAATAAATATATAAGTAAATAAAAGTAAGTTTTGGCCGGGAGCGTTGGCTCACACCTGTAATTCCAGCACTTTGAGAGGCCGAGGTGGGCAGCTCACCTGAGGTCAGGAGTTCGAGACCAGTCTGGCCAACATGGTGAAACCCTGTCTCTACTAAAAGTACAAAAAAATTAGCCGGGCATGGTGGTGTGTGCCTGTAATCGCAACTACGCAGAGGCTGAGGCAAGAGAATTACTTGAACCTGGGAGACGGAGGTTGTAGTGAGCTGACATCGCACTACTGCACTCCAATCTGGGAGACAGAGCAGGCCATCTTAAAGAGAAAAAAAAAAAAAAGTGTAAGTTTTAAGAATCACAGAATCACACAACTTCTGTCAGGTGGTAATTCCTATATTGGTCCCGGGTGGGAGGTCTGCTGCTCATGCAGTGCTCACTGCTGACCACACACCCTACATGCTTTCTCTATTTCCATTGACAGCCACTCCTCATATTACCACTACCATTTTAAAGATTAAAAAAAAAAAAAGAGGCAGAGAGGTTAAATGGCTTCTCTGAAATAAAATACCTATCAATTCCACATCTGTTGTTCCATGGAATACTGTGTGTTTTATGTGCAGTGTATCATTTAATCCCTCTGCAAAACGTACAGGGGAGGAATCAATGTGAATAAACTTGTCTAAAGTCTTGACTCACACATGACAAATCTGAGACGGTCTCCACAGATGCGTCCTCCCCACCACTAGGGCACCCCACTTTTGTCTTCTTTGGGTTGGCAGTGAAAGGAAAAGTGTTTTGTGTTTCAACAAATGTTGCCAAAACAACTGGACATTCACATACCAAAAAATGAACCTAGACACAGACCTTGACCTCTTCACGAAAATTAACTCAAAATGTATCATAGACCTAAATACACAACACAAAACTGTAAAACTACTGGAAGATAACAGGAGAAAAATCTTGATGACCTTGGGTTTGATGAAAACTTTTTAGATACAACACCAAAGGCATGATCCATGAAAGAAATAATTGATGAGCTGGACTTCATTAAAATGAATAAATTTGGCTGGGTGCAGTGGCTCTTATCTGTAATCCCAATACTTTGGGAGACTGAGGAAGGATAATCACTTTAGCCCAGGAGTTTGAGACCAGCTTGGGAAACATCACGGACCCTGTCTCTACAAATAATAATTAAAAAACAGCCAGGTGTGGCGGCACCTGCCTGTAGTACCAGCTACTTGGGAAGCTGAGGTGGGAGGATTGCTTGAGCCTCAGAGGTCTAGGCTGCATTGAGCCATGATTGCATCACTGCACTCCAGCCTGGGTGACAGAGCGAAGCCCTATTCCCAAAAAGAAAAAAAAAAAAAGAATATCTGCTCTGCAAAAGACAGTAGACAGTGTCAAAAGAATGAAAAGATAAGCCACAAACTGGAAGAAAATATTTGCCAAAGACCTGTGTGATGAAGGATTGCAATCCAAAATATACAAAGAGCTCTTAAAAACTTAACAACCCAATTAAACAACCTGATTAAACAGCCCAATTAAAAAATGGGCAACAGATCTGAACACACATCTCACCAAAGAAGACATACAGATGGCAAATAAACATATGAATTGATGCTCCACATTACATCTCCTTAGGGAAATGCAAACTCAAATAACAATGAGATATCACTTCATGCCTATTAAAATGGCCAAAATCCAGAACACCGACAACACCAAATGCTGGTGAGGATGTGAAGCAACAGGAACTCTTGTTTGTTGCTGGTGGGAATGCAACATGGCACCCCAACTTTGGAAAGCAAGTTGACAGTTTCTTACAAAACGAAACACACTCTGACCATAGGATTCAGCAATTGCACTCCTTGGTATTTCCTAAAGGAGCTGAAAATTTAGGTCCACACAAAAACCTCCACATAGATGTTTATTAAACCTTTATTCATAATTGTCGTAACTTGGCAACAACCAAGATATACACCCAGTCAATGGAATATTATTCAATGCTAAAAAGAAATGAATTATGAAGCCATGAAAAGACATAGAGGGAACTGACATGCATATTACCAAGTAAAAGAAGCTGTATGATTCCAATTAGATGAAATTCTTGAAAAGGTGAAACTATGGAGACAGTACAAAAAAGTTGTGGGTGTTAGGGTCCTGGGGGAGCAGCAGGTGGAGCACGGAGGATATTTAGGGCAGTGAAGCTCTTCTTTATGATACCACAGAGGTGGATATATGTCATTATACATTTGTCCAAACTCACAGAATGCACAACACCTGGTCTAAACTATAGACCTTGGTTGATAATGATGTGGCAGTATAGGTTCATCAGTTCTAACAAATGTACCATTCTGGTGGAGGATGTTGATAGTGGGGGAGGCTGTGCATGGGTGGGGGCAGGGATATACAGAAAATCTCTGCACTTTCCACCCAATTTTGCTGTGAGTATATAACTGCTTTAAAAAATGATGCCTATTAAAAAAACTTTTTGTGAATGATAGCTTCACATTATTCTTTAAAATAGGGCTTGAATATTCACATGTAGAAAGCTGTACATAATCAGGTACAACTCTTTAGTAAACAACAAAGCTGCCTCTGTCTGTCTATTTGTCTGTCATTTAATCTATCAATCTCTAGTCGGTGAAAATGGTTCAAGACCACTCAATAGAAATAAAAACAAAACCAGCAAACAATTGATATAGGGGCTAATGTGAAAACCAAGACACATAAAAATTAGTTTATTCCCATCACCTCTGATTTCTTAACCCACATGCATGGGATCATTTGCTGAGCTAGGAATCTGGCAGGAAGTGTCAAGGTTCTTCTTACATATTTGTCCCATCATTAGTAAATATCTATCAAAAACACACACACACATATATATATATATACACCGCCATATATACACATATATATACACACACACACAAATACACACATATATATATGTGTAGCCAACAAATTTATACTCACTTGGCTGAGTTACAAATACAATTGTAAATCAGTTATTCATTCCCGGTGTTGCCACCAATACTGCATAAGGGCTGAGCTTTGGAAATTATGAAGACGATATCCCTTTCCATGTGATTTTTATACATCTTCTGTGTTGATAACCTTTCCTCTCCAACTCAGTAATATGATTAGTATCAAAATGTGCAGGTCTGAACTATGTTACTGTTTGCCACTGGTTCTTATTATGCATGGAAACCCTGGATGCTTTCAGTAGGTTTCCTACATGTGGCTCTACCTCCTTGCATTCATTCTTCACTGTTCCTGCCAAAATAGTTTCCTCTGTTTACTGTTTTGATTTGAGAAATGTATTCATTATCTATTGCTGTGGAACAACTTACCACAAATTTAGAGGCTTAAAACAGCACCCACTTATTAGCCCACAGTTCTGTAAGTCAAAGTCTAGCATGGCAAGGTGGAGTTCTCTGTTCAGGATGAACTCAAGGCCAAAATCAGGGTGTCACTTGGGCTGAGTTCTCGTCTGAAGGCTCTAAAGAAAAATCAACTTTTTAGTTTATGCTTGTTGTTAGTAGAATTCCCTTGGTTGCAGTTGCAGGGCTACGATTTCCATCTTCTTGCTGCTTGTCAGCTGGGACTCTCTCAGCAACCAGATCCTGCTCACATTCCCTGCCACGCAGCCCCACCATTTGCAGACCTGCAATGGTGAAGCAAATCCCTCTGATACTCCTAGTCTCTAATCTTTTCTTCTGCCACTAACTAGAGAAAACTCCCAGCTTTTAAGGCTTTCAAGTCATTGGGTCATGTACATCTTGATAATCCTTCTTTCTTACAGTCACCTGTGCCATATTGCATAATGGAATCATGGGGAAAACATTCATCACATTAACAGTACTGGGGATCCTGCAGCATGTGTACAGAGGTGGGGGGAGGAGGCAGGAAATCTTGGTGACCATTTTAGCATCTTGCCTGCTGCCCCCCCCACAACCCTATGGTGCATCGAATCTGTGAGCTTTAAAAGCCTCTCCAGAGTGCTGTGGACAACCTACATTCCTCTGGCCTCTCGTCTGCTTCTGCTATGTCATCATTCTTCTATTCTCAAGCCTCTCTCAAGGAAACATCTCATGGTGCAGTTCCCCAAATGTTCACTGAGCTCTATCACACCAGTCCTTAGAAGCTCGAGCTGCTCCAATTCAGATCCGTGGGGATCTTTGGCTTGTACACAAATCCGTGTTGTCAGACACAGGGGAGAGTCCTGCCAATTTTCTCCAAGGATGGCCTATGAATATTGAGATATGTTACAATGATTAAAAACAAAACAAAACAACAACCACAAAACTGAAGACAACACAGTTCTCAAACCTCAGAGCTTATAGTCACTTAACTGAATTACTTAAAATCTTAAGAGCTGACAGTCCTCAAATTTCTACCGAGAGACCAGAAATTAAGTTCGTGCAGTCTGCCATCTGGGCCCTGAATGAAAGAGAAAATTGCATCTAATCCTGATTCCAGTTTTGCTCGGAGATTTTAAAAAAAAGAAGAAAATAAAAAATTTAAAAAGGTCTTTTGCAGACAGAACCTGAGAAATGGTATGGTGTTTAGTTCTAAATTATCACACTTGCTCATTTGTCACAGAGCCTGGGTGGCCTGGTGATGAGTATATATAAAATTATAAGCCAAAAAGTGCTTTATTTAGTCTTTGACAATGTGCTTCTTGATTAAAGTTTTAATATTTTTTTTCTGGATCTGTTAGATCTTTATCAGTTAGAACTTTATGTTGTTATAAATGACTGAAAACCGGCCAGGCATGGTGGCTCATGTTTGTCCTCCCAGCACTTTGGGAGGCTGAGGTGGGAGGATCACCTGAGGTCAGGAGTTTGAGACCAGCCTGACCAACATGGTAAGACCCCGTCTCTACCAAAAATACAAAAATTAGGCAGGCTTAGTGGTGGGTGCCTGCAGTCCCAGCTACTCATGAGACTGAGGCAGGAGAATCACTTGAACCTGGGAAGTGGAGGTTGCAGTGAATTGAGACTGCACCACTGCACTCTAGCCTGGGTGACAGAGCCAGACTCCTTCTCAAAGAAAACCTCCCAAAAACCAAAAAAACAAAAAACCCAAAAAACTGAAAACATATCTTAAATTACCTTATTATTATAAGGGGCCAATTAGTTTATGTTGCTGTAAAACAAAGCTAAGTTGGGCTTCAGAATGTGGTGTCAAGGCTCAATAATGTTATCAATGGGGGCCATTGTTTTTCTTCTCTCTACTTTGCCCTTTAAGGTGTCAGCTTTATCCCAAGTCTGATTCTCTCTAGTGCTTGCAAGATAATGTGCAGTAACTCTTAGTGCTGTGTGTTTTTATAATTTATTTTAATGAGGAAAAGAATACATCTGAACCAATATTCTGAATTTCATGTTTACTGGCTCTTGTAAAGGCCCATGGTCATCCCTGAACAATGACTTATGCAGGGAAATAGAATATGTTGGTTGTTGACGTCAACATAGGATACCTGGAGAGGAGTAAGGTACCTTAAAAAAAAAACTGTAGTCTTGGCCGGGCGCGGTGGCTCAAACGCCTGTAATCCCAGCACCTTGGGAGGTCAAGATGGGCAGATCACAAGGTCAGGAATTCAAGACCAGCGTGACCAACATGGTGACACCCCATCTCTATTAAAAATACAAAAATTAGCTGGCTGTGGCAGTGCATGCCTGTAATCCCAGTTACTTGGGAGGCTGAGGCAGAAGAATCTCTTGAACCCAGGAGGCGGAGGTGGCAGTGAGCCGAGATCGCGCCATTGCACTCCAAAAAAAAAAAAAAAGATATATATGTATAGTCTTATGTACATATAGACTATACAATAAATTTTCTGTATTTAAAAAAATCTGTAAAAGCATCTTTTTATACTTTTAAGGATTTTGCCATATTGTCACCTCAGCAGTAGTCAGATGAGTCATTCTAGGTATTTGTATACTTTGTAAGGTTTTTATTGGGTTTATATCTGGTTTAAAATCTAAGGAGCTTCATGTGCTACCTGTACTTTTGACTACTTTTTCTAAGTGGTGAGTGATACCAAAATGTTGCAGAAATAATTTCACATTACCTTAGTAAGAGACATGAAGATGCTGCCCACAGAATATCCCAGGAGAGTCCACTTAAAAGGGAGACATTCCTCTGGTCGGAAGCAAACACAGAGCAGTGGAGTAGAAGGGCTCAACACTGTTGAGAAGCAGTGGGAGGAGAGAGGAGCACAGCTGTTTGCTCTCTAAATTAAGGGTTGGATATTTTCAAACTAATACAAACTGAGTGTTCTCCAAATGTCTCAGCAAGCTGATTCTAATACCAGAGAGTAACTTTCAATAAGCAGAAGAAATTGTAATGGATTTCAAATATGCTTGTTCCCCAAATGGCAAAATTATGCCTTTCTTTACCTAGAAAAGGGAGTTCCACTTCTGCTCTCGGGATTCTCATAACTAGGAGATATTAATGTAAATGCTATAATTGCTTAGAATGTATAATTTATTAAAGAAATAAGGCCAACACCTGAGACAGAGCTGGAACAGGATCTATATGAAAAGGTCCTTTCATGACAGCAGGTGTCTCTCTTTCTTTCTGATTCACACACATCCAGAAACCTGTAAACTACTATTTGGTGACACCTGACAGTGAGCAAGACCTTTCTTTCCTCTAAAACGTATCTATCAATTTAAATGTTAAAAAAATACCCAAACTTATCTCATGTATGTGCTTTACAAAGCTGCAATAGGGAATTTTCTCACTAAATACCTGGGCTTTGGTGTAGTTACATTTTTTTTTCTAAATGATATTAAGTGCTTTATTTCTCTTTAATACCCGTGCTGCCCCTATCCCTCTGCATGGCGCGTGTGTAGCTCAGTGGACTCTGCAGCCAAATAATGGCCAAGCAATGGCTGTGACTTCTCACCCAGGGCTGACAAACCACAGTGTCAAGGGTATGTATTCAATGAAAGAAGATGATTTCTCAACATCTTGCCCTCAAATTCTAGAACTTCCTCCTCAATACTTCTTGGAGGTCTTATAAAAAATGTATCTCATCTATTCCCTCCAGTGGGATATTTTACCTTGGTTATTATCACAACTATTTTGCTACGTGCAATGAAATTAGCGGAGATTCCATTTGCTGAAATCATATGTAGAAAGCAGTGCTCTCTGCCTTATTACCAAATGAGTACAGTGTGCCCTTCAATAATTCTTTAAACTCTCAAATGCCTTGGAAGTAATATGCTGGAGTATTACTGAACTGTGACTGAAGCACCATTTGTGCTAAATATGACAGTGCACAAATGATATTCCTCTATAAAAGTTCAAACTACATTAATCTTTTAGGGAGGCTCATTGACTGGGAAGATGGCTTAGATATAAAATAAAGACACCGAGGGCTCATTGAGGAGAGCATTTCTGGTCAGGATTTCTAGGAACAAGGTAAGGTGAGGTCCATAGTTTAACCCTTTATGATTAGGATGTGAGCAAATGAATGCAGTTCCCAGGGGAGAGATGGAAATGATAATGAACTCTTCTCAATATGAGGGAAGACAGGCTTTGAGGTCAGAGAAATAGAAATTAAATGGTATTAAACAGCTGAGACAAATAGACAATATTATTGGTGCTGGGAATCTGAACAAAAATGTAATGAGTATTCCCAAGTTTATGTTGATAGTTCCAGCCCTTAACCATATTGCCATTTAGAAGAATGGCAGATTCTTCCTATGTAGTCTCTCCAATGTCATTTTTTTCAGTCATTTTCACTTATCTTAGGGCTGCATAAACAAGAAACAATTGCACGAATGTCTTCTTTTCTTGGATTTCTAGATGTGGCCAATCAGTCAGTAGGGTTGTAGTGCATATCAAGAAGGAGGAATGGGGTAGAATATTTAATTAGCATTAACAAAGGTAGCTTCAATGCAAATATATGATACTATTCAGGTTTTTAGTATTAGTTTTACTAAAATATGTAAAACATATAAAAAACAACATTGCTGTTTTTAAAAATTATAGAAACAGGCCGAGTGCGGTGGCTCACGCCTGTAATCCCAGCAGGTTGGGAGGCTGAGGTGGGTGGATAACCTGAGGTCAGGGGTTTGAGACCAGTCTGGCCAACATGGAGAAACTCCACCCCTACTAAAAATACAAAGATTAGCCGGGCGTGATGGCGGGTGCCTATAATCACAGCTACTTGGGAGGCTGAGGCAGGAGGATTACTTGAACCCAGGAGGTGGAGGTTGCAGTGAGCGGAGATCAAGCCATTTCACTCCAGTCTGGGTGAAAGAGTAAAACTCCATCTCAAAAAAAAATTATAGAAATAATATATATTCAATGCATAAGACATGTAACAGTGTAGAAAAATGCAAATGAAAAGTCACCTGTTAACACAGTGTCCAGAGAAAATCATCTCTAACATGTTATTGTGTATCTCGTAGTCCCTCTTCTCTAAAGACAGACATGGTATAAAATGATAGATTGCTTTTACACTAAACAATGTCATATATTTCCCCTTGTCAATAAATAAGTAGGGCAGGGCTTCCCCCTAATGAAAGAGCTTATTATTAACATTTTTATTATAAAATTATTTTACTTTTTTTTATAAATATAATATACACTTTTACAAAGAAAAAGTAAGCAATAAAATTGTCTAAAAAATTAAAATTTACAGGCATTCCTATCACCCAGATAAGATAAGCCAGAAAAGATATTAGAAAGATATGGATGAGGCAAAACCAACATGATTTAATGATAGAATGGATG
Source organism: Trachypithecus francoisi (assembly GCF_009764315.1). Taxonomy (NCBI): domain Eukaryota; kingdom Metazoa; phylum Chordata; class Mammalia; order Primates; family Cercopithecidae; genus Trachypithecus; species Trachypithecus francoisi. The sequence continues at coordinate 20,980,132 of NW_022681472.1, read as the reverse complement.
GTGGAGGAAGGAGGAGTCTATGATAATACCTGCATTTCTGACTTGAGTCCTGGTGTGGGAAACAGAAAAGAAACTGATTTTGTTACTGCAGCTCTACCTCTCACTTGGCCACAATAGCCAACAAGGGCTTCCTTGCTGTTCCTGGAAAAAGCCAGGCACGTTCCTGGCTTTGGGCATTTGCTCTGGCTATTTCCCCGGCCTGGAATGCTCTTCCCACAGCTATCTGCTTGGTCAACTCCTCCTCCTCCAAGTCTGCTCAGATCTCTCCTTCTCCATGAGGACTCCCTGGTCCAATGATCTAACCTCTCACACTACTGTACTGATCCTCCTTATCTTCCTTTACTTGGTCTTTTTGTTTTTTTTTTCATGGCACTTATCACTTTCTAAGCTACTATTTAATTTATTTACTTACTAGGTTTCTTGTTTGCCCATCTCCTCTCAGTAGAATGTAAACTTGAGGACAGAAAGTTTTGTCTGCTTGGTTCTGAAGTACCTAGAATAATGTCTGTCACATAAGTAGCTGCTCAATTAATGTATGTTGGATGGATTAATTAAATAGTACTAGAGAGTTTGAAGACTGCTGAAGGATGAGATACCAAGAGTGGCAATGGGTAAGAAGAGAGGAAAGATTTGAGAGCTGTAAGACTTAGAGAAGAAATGAACCAGAGACGTGTTTAAGATGCTGTATGAAAATGATTTCCTTCCTTTTTACATTGAATGATTCTGTCCATTTTTTCCAAATAACTAATAGACATAGCCCACTAACTTAGAGAGATTCATGGAACTAGGTTAAAAGAGTCTATTATTTTAAGGTTAAATATATATTGAATACTTGGCGCCAGAACCAGTTGACCTATTGATTAGAGACAAGACAGAAAGTCCATTTATGTGTTAAGTTCTGATTTTCTATGTCAGAAGAATCTTTACAACATTGATTAGCTGCTTCTGGCAACTATGAGTATATTTCAGCACTGGATGTTTCTAAGTAAGGATTAAAGTAGAAAAGGTAACTTTTAGATAACAATTAAAGCAATGATAACAGATACCAATATTGTAAATAAAGATTTTCTTTTTTTTTTTTTTGAGACGGAGTCTTGCTCTGTCGCCCAGGCTGGAGTGCAGTGGCCGGATCTCAGCTCACTGCAAGCTCTGCCTCCCGGGTTTATGCCATTCTCCTGCCTCAGCCTCCCGAGTAGCTGGGACTACAGGCGCCCGCCACCTCGCCCGGCTAGTTTTTTGTATTTTTTAGTAGAGACGGGGTTTCACCATGTTAGCCAGGATGGTCTCGATCTCCTGACCTCGTGATCTGCCCATCTCGGCCTCCCAAAGTGCTGGGATTACAGGCTTGAGCCACCGCGCCCGGCCTAAATAAAGATTTTCTATTACATGAGCTTATGGGGAAGAATGTTGACTTTGTCGTTAAGACTCACATATTACTGGGAAGTCACTTAATTTTTTCCCCAAAACATTTCTGTTTGCCTTTGAGTCTTGCCTGTGGCACTAAGATGGTAAAGAACATCCCTGCCTAGACACTTCACTGTCATCAATATGTGGTGTGACAGTGCTAATAAGCTACTTGATGATGCATAAATATTTTGTAATTTTTTTCTGACTTACATATGAAAGATCTACTCAGATTCAATCCGCAAGTTTCACTTTCACCCTGCCCACTGAAACCCCAAATACTTGCTCTTGGATACTCAAAAAGCCAACAGATCAAACCTTAAATGTTGATATTCACTGTAGAGGGATGAGTCCTCCACAGGTGGAAACTCGTTTGGCATGGCCCAAATACCTGACACTTGATAACACCTTTTCTTTTTATTAAAATAAACTTGGAAATAGACTTTTATTATTTAGGACTTTAATTTCCATTCAAAAGAAGTAAAATATAAATTCAATAAATCGGTTAAAATATTCCTAAAATGACTCCACATTTACATGTGATCCCTCTGAATTACATGTCAAAATCCTATCTTTTTCACAGGGTATCGGTCTCTGGACCATCAAGATCATCAATAATGCAGCATTTCTTTTTATCTTTCTTTCTTTTTTTAAAATTTGAGACACGTTTCGCTCTGTCACTCAGGCTGGAGTACAGAGGTGTGATCACAACTCACTGAAGGCTCTATCTCCTGGGCTCCTACCTCAGCCTCCCCTGAGCAGCTGGGACTACAGGCATGGTCCATCATGCTGTGCTAATTTTTATTTCTTATTTTTATTAAAAACGCGGTCTCCCTATGTTGCCCAGGCTGGCCTTGAACTCCTGAGCTAAGGCGGTCTTACCATCTCAACCTTCCAAAGTGTTGGGATTGCAGGCATGAGCCACTGTGCCCAGCAGCATTTTTTTCTTTTTTAAACAAAATTTTAAATGTACAACACAGTATTGTTAACTACAAGCACAATTTTTGTGCAGCAGATCTCTAGAACTTATTCATCTTGCAAAACTGAAACTTTACAACCATTGAACAACATCTCCCCATTTTCCCCTCCCTGCAGACCCTGGCATCCACCATTCTGCTCTGTGCTTCTGTGAACTTGACTACTTTAGATACGTCATATAAATGGAATAATTCAGTATTTGTCCTTCTGTGACTTGTTTATTTTACTTAGCATAGCATCCTTAAGGTTCATGCATGTTGTTGCATTTCACAGATTTTCCTTTAGTTAACGACTGAATAATATCCCAGTCAATGTATATAACAAAATTAAAAATAGAATTACAATATGATTCAGCAATCCCACTTCTGGGTATTTCTACAAAATAATTAAAATCAGGATCTTGAAGAGACACTTGTACCCCCATAGTCATTGCAGCATTATTCACAATAGTCAAGATATATAGGAAACAACTGAAATGTCCATTGATGGATGAATTGACACACACTTTCTTACTTACATTGTCAGTCAATAATACCTTCTTCAACAATAATGTTTTCCTTAGGAGGCTTGTTTTCCCCTTAAACTTCCATTCTTCCTACTTCCCCCTAATTTTCCACATCACAGCAAAAGGTATCACATACCCCTGATTACTTCAGCCAGAAACATAACAATATTCAAGATTCCACCATTATTCTCATTGACTATACCCAGTCCAATTAAAAACTCTATCTGTAAATATCTTTTAAGTTTTACTTCTTTACATTTTCAGTATGACCCCCTCTATCCCTCTAACTGCCTTCAAAAAAATCTTACCTCTTTAGCCTTTGATCCCTACCCAGCAGAAAAGTAATCTTACAACATAAATTGGATTGGATCAATCTCTGTTTAACCCCTTCAGTGAATTTTTTTATGTGCACCCCCTTTAGAATATATTTCTGCATAAGACAAAGACCTTTCTTGTGTACATTATATTTTGGGGGCTTTGGACAGTGCCTAGTACATAGTTTGTGCTCAGTCAATACTTTCAGAATTAAGAAAGTTTGAGGACTTCCTTGTTTTTTTAAATACATGAGGTCTTCGCCTTTTTTAGAATCATAACAGTAGGAGTTGAACTGGACCTTACAGGTTGTCTGGTTCCACCTCCTTTCGTATTAAATTCTACAAGTATGCTCCTGGGTCAACATTTTGGAGTTATTTTGGTGCTAGTCCCTGCTTCAGGCTTCTTTTTATTATTATTATTATACTCTAAGTTCTAGGGTACATGTGCACAACTTGCAGGTTTGTTGCATATGTATATTAGGCTTCTATCTGGTCAGTTTCCAGTGTCTGCTGATTCACTATGGACAGTATCACTTAGATGGGGTTCTCTCCCATTGTTTGCAAAACTGTAGACCTTTCCAGTTTTCATCACTGTGTGTTCAAATTATCGAGATAATCCTGTAGCTCAGTTTCCTTTCACTTCATTTTCTTGCATCTTTTTTGTTAATAGATTAAATTTTCTCAGATATTTGTTAGTCTGCTATTCTTCTACTGAAGAATTTACCTGCCTGATCAAATCTGAGTTCCTTTGCTTTACAATAAGGGAGACCGACCAGCTTATTGCCTCTCTACCTATGCATGCCATTCCTCTGTCATGGCCTCTTCTTTTCAGGCAAGACTTATAACAAAGAGGTGCTTGTTCCCACCTTTGTTTGAGGTATTGCCCTGACACCTTCTTCATGATCAAGGTGAAGACTTATTGTCTCAAAGATTTCATTTCTAACTAATTCATTTCATATACTTACTTGCATTTTTTTAGCTATTTCTTATGAAACAAGGTCATGGATGAGGCCTAATTGGCAAGTATGTCTTAAGAAATCTGGGATAACAGTGCGAATAGCAGACAACTTATTCCCATAACAGGACTAGGAGTCCTACAGTCTCCTGGGTCTTCTGTGGTGAAGACAGCTTGTGGGCTTACTGTTGGGCCCCTGAGAGACCTGAGATAAAAATATCTCTATGAAGAGGAGAAGCAAAGGTTACTCATTTTAAACAATTAAAAAGGGCCTGCCTTGGCAAGAAAGAGGGTTAAGGTCATGCATGCTGTCTGAAATTAGGTCTTGACTGGCCTCAGGGCAATGCATTTGTCACATTTTTCCAAATAAGGAATAAAATTCGGGAAAGTTTAAAGTGTGTAATCATCTCTTTAAAAATCTTCTACAAATGTTTGTATGTATGAAAGCATAATATGAGCATTGGCTGTGTGGAAGCAACTCCCTAGTTTGTACATTTCTTGGAGTGTGAAGTCAAAATCATTGTGAAACTGTCATTTGGAGGCATCTGAGTTGCAAAAGAAAGACCTTAATACATATTTGGTATGTGAATGAATTGACCTCATTTTCCAAGGAATAAACCTCTTAAGTGACAGCAGTATGACTGCTTTGTGAAAACTATCCTTTAAAACACAGTCTAAAGTGGGTGAATCATCTGAGGTCAGGAGTTTGAGACCAGTCTGCCAACATGGTGAAACCCCCTCTCTACTAAGAAATACTCTTACTAATATCTCTACTAAAAAATTAGCCAGGCGTGATGGTGGGTGGCTGTAATCCCAGCTACTTGGGAGGCTGAGGCAGGTGAATGGCTTGAACCCTGGAGGCAGAAGTTGCAGTGAGCCAAGATCGCGCCATTGTACTCCAGCCTGGGAGACAAGAACAAAATCCGTCTTAAAAAAAAAAAAAGACAACAAAAAAACCCCAAACCCCCACAATCCATTGCTAGTCTGTGCTACTGTTCTAGAATGTTCTTAAGATATGGAAGTTCACAGGATGTGTCCCTTGGGATGTTGTGACTTTACTGTTGTGGGTTTGATCACTATGCTTACTATGCCAGTTTGCTTGTGGAGACATTTTGGTTTAAAGAGATACTGATAATTGGACTTGGATATTCTTTATACTCATGGCCTTGGCACTTCTTTGTTACATAGCCATTCTGAGGGTTGCTCCTGTTAAAACTGATGATAGTCCTCCCGCTATGGGGAAACATGTTCTCTCTCTCTCTCTCTCTCTCTCTCTCTCTCTCTCTCTCTCCCTTTTAAAAACCAATAGGAATCTGAATCTGCCAGTGTGGTGGCTCATGCCTGTAATCCCAGTACTTTGGGAGGCCGACGCGGGTGGATGACTTGAGGCCAGGAGTTTGAGACCAGCCGGGCCAACATGGCAAAACCCCGACTCTACTAAAAATACAAAAATTAGCCATGTGTGATGGCACGTACCTGTCGTTCCAGCTACTCAGGAGGCTGAGGTATGATAACTGCTTGAACCTGGGAAGTGGAGGCTGCAGTGAACCGAGATCACACCACTGCACTCCAGCCTGGGTGACAGAGCAAGACTATCTCAAAAAAAAAAAAAAAAGAAGAAGAAGAAAAAAAAAAGGATCTGAATCATGCTTTGTAATCAAATAATTTCCTGTTTTGAGAAGTCTGTAATTACTCTCTGAACCATATAAACAGCAATACACAATTCCCAGTTGGCATATGGAAATTTTTGGTTGTCTCTTGAAATATTTCAAAATGGTCTTCTGTTGTAATACTGGACTAAATTTTTCTAAACAGCATGCTCTTATCCATAGTATTTCACAGAAATGTGACTTAAAAATGTCAGCATCTCAGCACATTTAGCTGTATCTGTCCATTGCCTGGGCAAAATAATCACTTTCTTTAATCTTTAAAACCAGCTGTTCACAGACATTAATTGCCATGTCACTTACACTCCTTGAAACAGTATCATTCGACAAAGACACACATTTTAATTTGTTTGCTGCGTCTGGTCCTATTACACTTGATATCCAGCCATTGTCAGTGGTGAGAGTCTCAGCAACTGTGAGTGGCTGGCATTGTTGTGCAAAATGCAATGATTCCAAATAGGACGTTTTGTGAATAATTGCATTCATAGGCTATTAGTTTGGAATATAAGTCTTTTCCTCGTCAAAATCATCAGATTTTCAATGAGTGCACAGAAGAACTCAGTGCTGACTTGTTTTTTTGCAGCTGGATGAATTTATTTTTGGAGGCAGGTGGTGATGTGGAGGGCTCTGTATCTTCAGTTGACTTGCCTTCATAACCCACTGACGTTTCTTTTCTTTTTTTTTTTTCTTGAGACAGAGTCTAGCTCTGTCACCCAGGCTGGAGTGCAGTGGCACAATCTCGGCTCACTGCAACCTCCACCTCCCAGGTTCACGCCATTCTCCTGTCTCAGCCTCCTGAGTAGCTGGGATCACAAGCATATACCACCACGCCCAGCTAATTTTTGTATTTTTAGTGGAGATGGGGTTTCACCATGTTGGCCAGGCTGGTCTCGAACTCCTGGCCTCAAGTGATCCACCCGCCTTGGCCTCCCAAAGTGCTGGGATCACAGGCATGAGCCACCGTGCCTGGTCTGCACTGATATTTCTTTAAGAAAATAACTAGTAGCATACCCAATGGTTGGGTGAGCATATTTTTCCATTTTCTTTTCTTTCATTAAGATTTTGAGAAACATTCAATAAAGAAGCTATTTCTTATTAAACTGTTATCTTTAGACACTTTCACATAAAAATACCTAATGTATGTAAGCCTATATCAACTCAAATTATAAAAAAATTCTATAGAGCCTAACAACTGATTGATGAATTAATGTGTTTTTTCATGCATTTATTTATTTTACATCTATAGAGCAGCTACTCTTTTCCAGGCAGTGTGCTACACTCCAGGGGTATAAATAGAAGTAACATATTTCTGTGCTCTATAACCTCAAAAGCTAAAATGGAGAAAAATGTGTAAAGATGTAATTATAATATAGCAGCAGTGAGACAGAAAAATGCAGTCAAAACATTATGGGAAGTCAGAATATCTAACGATTAATTCTACCTGAGAGTTCAAGGATTGACTTAGTGACAACCTCACAGTTAGAATTCAAACTGTCTGTAGCTTCTTCCCTCCTGTCTTGGCTCTAAAGGCAGAGAACAACCTACCTCTGAAGGTCTGGTGACCTGAGTTGAGAAGCAGATCTTTTGTCTTTTTGAGACGGAGTCTTAACTTGTTGCCCAGGCTGGAGTGCAGTGGCGTGCTCTCGGCTCACTGCAACCTTCGTCTCCTGGGTACAAGTGTTTCTCCTGCCTCAGCCTCCTGAGTAGCTAGGCCTACAGGCGCATGCCACCCTGCCCAGCTAATTTTTTTTCTTTTTGAGACAGAGTCTTGCTGTGTGGCCCAGACTGGAGTGCAGTGGTGCGATCTTGGCTCACTGCAACCTCCCTCTCTCAGGTTCAAGCGATTCTCCTGCCTCAGCCTCTGGAATACCTGTGACTACAGGCATGCACCACCATACCTGGCTAATTTTTTTTTTTTTTGTATTTTTAGTAGAGATGAGGTTTCCCCGTGTTGGCCAGGCTGGTCTTGAACTCCTGACCTCAGGTAATCCACCAGCCTTGGCCTCCCAAAGTGCTGGGATTACAGGTGTGAGTCACTGTGCCCAGCCTAGAAAAGGATCTTTTATAGCCCTCTTGGGTTGCTGCAGCCCAGGGAGCGAAGGTGCTGCAGAATACAGGAGCCTTGCTCCCCTCTACGGGAGTACGGGAGCCCAGACCGTCTAATTCTGTGTTTATCTGTGTTCAGTGCTCTCCGCCATTCTCACTTCCTGTCACTTTGCTGGCCTGTTCCTATTTATTTTGGGCTTCAATGTTTTCTCCATAGATGCTTTCCCTGGCTTCTTAATCTAAATTACTGTCATTTCAAACTGTTCATCAAACTTTAACTTTCCTCCATAGACTTTATCACAGTTTATGATCATAGATTTATTTAAATGTCTACCTGTCCACATGGCAAGAACTACATCTGTTTCTGTGTTATTTTCAGTACCCATCAGATGGTGTGGTACATAGTAGGTATTCAATAAGTACTTGTGGGATGAAGTATTTGCAGTGTATACAGCAACACAGTCTGAGGTATAAAGTACCCCAAAATGGAGAACTTACTCCTCTGTTTTAGCCCATTTTCTGTTGCTTATAACAGAATACCTGAGACTGGGTAAATTACAAAGTAAAGAAATTTATTTCTTACAATTATGGAGGCTGAGAAGTCCAAGGTGAAGGGGCTACATCTGGTGAGGGCTTTCTGCTTGTGGGGACTCTGTGCAGAGTCTCAAGGTGGTGCAGAGCATCGCATGGTGAGGGGTTGAGAGTGCTGGTTCTTGTCTCTCTTCTTCTTCCTATAAAGCCACCAGTCCTACTCCCACGAAGCCCATTAATCCATGAATGGACAAGTCCATTCATGAGAGCAGACCCCTCATGGCTCAATCATGATAAAAGCCCAGTCTGATAAAACTGACAATTGGAGATTAAATTTTGACATGAGTTTTTGGAGGTGGCAAATATTCAAACCTTAGCACCCTCTGCAGTTGCAAACACAGCTTCTTAAATTTTTTGCTGTTTTTTACTTTTTGCCAAGCGATTTTTTTTGTTCTGTCATTGTTCTTTCAACTGAGTTAATTCTGGACCTACTCAATAATGAGGGTCTACACTCCAGGACACACACTGTGTAGCCTTCCCCGTTCTTCTTCTTTTTTTTTTTCTTTTTTTTGAAGATGGAGTCTTGCTCTGTCGCCCAGGCTAGAGTGCAGTGGCGCCATCTCGGTTCACTGCGACCTCTGCCTCCTGGGTACAAGCGAGTCTTCTGCCTCAGCCTCCTGAGTAGCTGAGATTACAGGTGCCCGCCACCACGCTGGGCTAATGTTTTGTATTTTTAGTAGAGATGGGGTTTCACCATGTTGGCCAGGCTGGTCTTGAATTCCTGACCTCAAATGATCCATCTGCTTTGGCCTCCCAAAGTGTTGGGATTATAGGCGTGAGCCACCGTGCCTGGCTGCCTTCCCCATTCTTTACCTAACAGTCTGCAATCTTAGCTCGTGTGGGTAATGACACCAACACTGTTTATTATGTCACTTAATTCTCCTTTACAATAGTGTATGTTTCTGATCCTAAGAACATGTGGGAAAGATACTTTAAACTGAAAGTGCTCAAGGAGTGTTATAGTTGTGTCACCGGAAAAAGGTCCCAGTCCAGACCCCAGAAGAGGGTTATTGGATCTCATGCGAGAAGGAATTTCAGGCAAGTCCATAAAGTGAAAGTAAGTTTATTAAGAAAGTAAAGGAATAAAAGAATGGGTACTCCATAGGCAGAGCAGCTTGAGTGCTGCAGGTTGCCCTTTTTTTTTTTTTTTTTTGAGACGGAGTGTCACTCTGTCACCAGGCTGGAGTTCAGTGGCGTGATCTCGGCTCCCTGCAACCTCCACCTCCCGGGTTCAAGTGATTCTCCTGCCTCAGCCTCCTGAGTAGCTGGGATTACAGGCATCCACCACCACGCCTGGCTGATTTTTGTATTTTTAGTAGAGATGAGGTTTCACTGTGTTGGCCAGGCTGGTCTGAAACTGCTGACCTCAGGTGATCCACCCGCCTCAGGCTCCCAAAGTGCTGGGATTACAGGTGTGAGCCACTGCGCCTGGCCCAGGTTGCCCATTTTTATGGTTATTTCTTTATTATATGTTAAACGAGGGGTGGATTATTTATGCCTCCCTTTTTAGGTCATATAGGGTAACTTCTTGATGTTGCCATGGCATTTGTAAACTGTCATGGTGCTAGTGGGAGTATAGCAGTGAGGAGAGCAGAGGTCACTCTCATCGCCATCTTGCTTTTGGTGGGTTTTGGCCAGCTTCTTTACTGCAACCTGTTTTATCAGAAGGTCTTCATGACCTGTATCTTGTGCCGACCTCCTATCTTATCCTGTGACTTAAGATGTTTAACCCTCTGGGAATGTAGCCCAGTAGGTCTCGGCCTTATTTTATCCAGCCCCTATTCAAAATGGAGTTGCGCTTGTTCGAACACCTCTGACCGTTAGACTGATGATACAAATATTCTTGTAGTTTACTTTCATTAGCAGTAGTGATTGTCACTAACATTTTGTAGCAACTGTTTACTTAGATGATGTTGTCTGTCATAAGCACTGGTTGCCCCAGGAAAAAGTGATGGGGAAAGGAGTCAGATCAGTGAAGGCGAAGGGATTAAATGAAAGCATCAATACCAGGGAGGCAAGGGTCGCCAGAAAAAGATAGTCCTTGATAAAAGATCAAATTAAAATAAATCAGAGTCAGGATTTTGGAAATGAGGTTTCAAGAAGAAAGTCAACAGTACAATAATTTGATTATTGGGTCCTTTTAAAAACTCTTATGTCATCTTCTTTTTGCAACCATAGAACAGTGACTTAAAGCAGCAGTACTTGTGTTCTGTGGTCTATACAACAGAATACTTCTCTGGTTATTATGTCAGCTCATCCTTGTTCTCAGTCTTCACAGTCTTCCTGGCCAGTTGCTTAAACCATTCTCCTTTAGTTCTCTGGAAAGAATGGGCCTTCCCTCCTGGTTGTGGATAAGCCCCTTCCCTCCTTGTTATAAATGGGCCCCTCCGTCCTGATGAAGTGCCCCTCCCTTCTGGTTGTGAATGGGCCCCTCTCTCCTGGTGATGAATGGGCTTCTCCTTCCTGGTTGTGAATGGACCCCTCCCTCCTGGATATGAATGGGCTTCTGCCTCCTGGTTGTGAAAGGATCCCTCCCTCCTGGTTGTGAATGGGCCCCTCCCTCCTGTTGAAGGGCACCTCTCTCTTCACATCAGAAAGGCCATGGCCCTCATCAGTTGGCATTTTCCCTACCACAACATTTGCTACCCATTATTGTGGGCACAATATCTAGTGTCTGCTTTCTCTTCCATGCATCCTGTGAGAGAAGGAATGATTTTGTTCTTGTTTACCTCTACATTCCCAAGGTCTGATCAAAGGATGGCACCAATACATGTGCTGCATGACTGAAGAGGGGCAGAGTCCCTTCCTGGTCCTGAAACGAGGAAACTAATTATAGCACCATACAGGAGTTTCCCCACCCAGTGAGCTGGGGCAAAAGGGGTGAGTTACTACTAGATTCAGGGTTTGGTGGGCCCCAGGGTAAGCACATCCCTTGCTCGGTGTCTTAGTGAGAAGCAGTCCAGGGCTTATTTATTTAATTCTAGCATCATGGGTCATCCAGGCTGAATGACCTTCTGCCATTGTTCTTGGTTCCTGGTCCACACTCCAGTACCTCATGGATCCTTACTTTCAATCCCATTCCTTTTAGCTTGAAGCTTTGCCCAATTGTCTAGTTTATTTCTCCCTTTACCCTATCCTCTGATGCTGCCACGTAGCTGTCTGAGCTTGGGAAAGTTGCCTTACTACTCTAAGTACATTTTTTCATATCCCTAAAATGAGAACGGTGGTATCCATATCACATGTTTGCTGTGAGGGTTATATGGGCTCATGTATATAAAGTGTTTGGCACAATACCTGAGACATAATATCTTTCCTGGAGACATGATTAATACTGCACCCATAGCTGAGGCTTCTCAGAGATCTCACATGAAAAATGTCTATGTCTTTGTGATCTGACTGGGTGAGCCTGGCATTTTCTTTTTATTTTGAGACAGGTTCTCACTCTGTCACCTAGGCTGGAGTGCAGTGATGCAATCTTAGCTCACTGTAACCTCTGCCTCCAGGGCTCAAGTGATCCTCGCACCTCGGCCCCCTGACCACTGTACTTGGCCCCTTGAACCATGTACTCGGCCCCTTGACCTCTGTATTTGGCCCGCTGACCCCTGTACTTGGACCCCTGTCCTCTGTACTCGGGCCCCTGTTCTCAGGGGTAAGGGGGCTGAGGTGCGATTCTCACTTGGGGCTACAGGTGTGTGTCACTGTGCCCAGATAAGTTTTGTATTTTTTGCAGAGATGGGGTTTTGCCATGTTGCCCAGTCTGGTTTCGAATTCCTGGGCTCAAGCGAACCACCCACCTTGGCCTCCTAAAGTGCTGGGATTACAGGTGTGAGCCACCGTGCCCAGCTGAGCCTGGCATTTCTAAGCCTAAATCTGAACTAGCTGCTGTAGAGACTGCTCATTGTCTCCCAAAGTCCATTCTCTCCTTCTTCCTTCAGTTAAAAAACCCCTATATACCTATTAATTTCAGTGAGCACAGTGTCCGGTTAGGGACTATATTTCCTAACCTCTGGCCAGTGGAGGGTGAGCAGAAGTGAAATGTGCTACCTCCACTTTCTACTTCCTTCTTTTGCAGGCCATGGTGGTGGTTAGCTAGCTTTGAAAATGGGGATGTAAACAGCAGCTTTTGGATACAGTGGGGACAAGAAGGTAGAAAGAATGTGGGTCCCTGGATGATCTCAGGGAGCAGAGCTGTTGACTTTCAGGACTGTCCATCATCAGGTTGTGTGAGAGAGAGAGAAAAAAAGAGTTGTGTTTGGGAGTCTCTATGCTAAACAGCTGAGCCTGAAACTATAAACAACAAACCAGCCCAATAAGAATATCTGGGAGTGTGAGTGGATCAGATTCAAGGAGAGAGAAGATGATATATCTGATTCCTGTATTTCTTTTCTTTTCTTTTTTTTGAGACAGGGTCTCACTTTGTCACCCAGGCTGGAATGCAGTGGCACAATCTCAGTTCACTTCAACCTCAACCTCCTGGTCTCAAGTGATCCTCTCACCTCAGCCTCCTGAGTAGCTAAGATTACAGGAGCCCACCACCATGTCTGGCTAATTTTTTATTTTTAGTAGAGATGGGGTTTCACTATGTTGGCCAGGCTGGACTTGAACTCCTGACCTTAGGTGATCCACTCGCCTCAGCCTCCCAAAGTGCTGGGATAACAGGCGTGAGCCATTGCTCCTGGCATGGGCCTATATTTCATTCTCTTCTTTTCTGTTATAGTCACGTTAACAAAAGGAGATGCACAGAATAGCAATTTTCAGTGAGACTCTACCGAATTGTTGTAGGGCTTGGCAAAAAGTCCCATGTGGGAGATCCTTGAGTGTCCAGTGAGATGAAGCAGAAACTGAACCAGTAATCTGTGTTTTTTATTGGGCAATGCAAGTACAGACTTAACCTAGACATAATACTGTTATAATTCTAGAAGTTTACAGTATGACTGACATATAGCAGGTAGAAACCACATTCTTCGGTGCTAGTATCGAGTACAGTTGAATAACTTTAAAGTGAAAGTTAACATTTCCAATCTAGATTTTGTTATCATGGGGAAAATAATGATTTTGATTGAACAAGTCAATGCTTGCATGCAAAATTTTAGGTGGACTTTTCTGAGATCTTGTAGAAAAGAAATAAATTGGGTTTTTATTGTCTAACCACAGATAGAATAGAGTTTTGTTTTCTGGATCTGTCTAGTAGATTACTAAGCTTCCTTGTCCAGTGTGAATAAATAAGTTTGTGGGGGCCTGGGTGATGCAGAGAGTTTTAGCAGAACTTGTGTACTTTACTGGGTATGAGAGTAGACTTAGCATAAAGTGCTTGCAATTTCTCTCCACAATTGCTATGCTGACTGATTCATATTCTGGGAATTAATTTACTACTGAATTCCTGGTTGGTGTTAAGAGAATGGCTTAACTTCTAATGATAAAGCTGAGAAAATAAGGACTTCCTTAACTGAAATGTGTCCTCCTCAGTCTTGTTCTTGTATCGTGCTCTGTCTCTCCATCCATCCTAAGCTCTCTCTAGTCACAACACTTACTCATTCTTCCATAAATAGACGTGTGCCCAAAAGGGGACAGACAAAAGAAGCATGGCAACATGTCTTACAGATTAGCTTTTTCTTTTCTTCCTCTGTCTTCTTTTTTCTGCAATTCTTAACTACTTCCCTGGCTTCAGGAATAATCTGTTACAATGATCATTCTCAAATCAGTTTCTCCAGCCTCTAGCTTTCTTTTACATTTCAGTTCTCATTCTCATTTTGTAGGTATTTCAAACACAACGTATCTAAAATCAATTTCATTCCCTGCTCCTCCACCTTTCAATCCCTCTCCCATCCTGCTCCCACTCCCGAAATTCCATTTTCACGTAAAGGCTTCACCACCCGCCTCCTCACTCTACTCAACCTTATGTAAAACCTCTCTCACCTCCATTTCCAGTTAGTTTCCAAGTTCAGTCAATTTTGCATGATATCCTACATGGACTAGTTCACTGAGCTTCATTATTATTAGCAAACACTAACGCATATTGTGTTATTTCTACAGAAATCAGCAAAAGGTTCTGGGATATCCTCTGTGTGGAAAATAACCATGACGCACCTTCAGTGTTGTGTGAGTTTTCATGACATACATGAGGGACACTTGGAAGTATGAGTGTTCTTCAAGGGAGACAGTTTGGAATGCTCCCCCACCTGGGCAGCTCAGGCAGTCACCTGGCTGAGGAAGTCTCTGCACAGCGGGTGGTTCTGGGAGAGAAGTGGCAGCTCTTACTGCCCCAGAGAGAAATATGTCAGAATAGACAGAGGAGGGAAATTGACCTGAATGTGCCAGTTATAATTTAGCAGAAGCACACCTCTAAAGTCATTCACCTCCAAAGCTAATGGAGTGTTAACCGAGGGAAACATTTTTTTGTGTGTTCTTGAGCGTGACTACCATGAACTGAGTCACTGACTGAGGCAGCTGAAAGGGAGCAGGAAGGAGAGGCCTTGAAGTGGACCCTGCAGAAAAACTCAGAGCGAGGACAGGTCTGGCCTAAAGGTTGATCTTAACAGAACAAGAAGGTCTCTAGCCTGGTTGAGTTAATATAGTCTTATGTAGGTTGGAGAGAAATAAGTGTTAGTGACAGAATTGATGCTCTGGAAGCTGTCGGAATCCTGTCCAGAAATGACAGGGAGCTTTTGTGGCTGAGTTAGCCAGTGACTGTAGTTGACAGATGGGACAGTGTTTGGGTAGGAAAGACAGCCTTAATGAAACCGGCTAACCAGAGTCTGTGTGAATAGACTTAGTTTCCCGAAAGTGCTTGCAATTGCCCTCTACAAATGTTATGTTGACTATTTCTTTTTCCAGTAATGAATTTAATACTAAATTTCTTGACAATCTTAAAATAATTTTAACCTTTTTTTTTTTTTGAGACAGTCTCACTCTATCACCCAGGTAGAAGTGCAATGGTGGGATCTCAGTTCGCCATAGCCTCCACCTCCCGGGGCTCAAATAATCCTCCTAATGCAGCCTTCTGAGTAGCTGGGACCACAGGCATGTGCCACCATGCCCTACTAATTTTTGTGTTTTTTATAGAGACAGGGTTTTGACATGTTTCCCAGACTGGTCTTAAACTCTTAGGCTCAAGTGATCCGCCTCCTTTAGCCTCCCAAAATGCTGGGATTACAGGCATAAGCCACTATGCTCAGCTATTTTAACTTTCAATGATTGGCAAAATTCTGTTTCTTACTTAGAATACCCCAGTGCATCAACTTTACACAAACCTCAGGAATGCTGGGTTGCTCAGTTACAGCTACCAAATGACTTGGCACCTGGAATCATCTAGTAGAACTTATGTCCTGGACTAAGGTGCTAAAATCTCAGTTAAGGAGTATTCTGTTGAGAATGTCATCACAAGAGAAATAGCAACTGAAAGCACACTATCTAGATTAGCATATATATATTTAAATCCAAGCTGGAAGGACTTAATATAAAACATGGGGTATTTAGGCATCTTTTTGTGACGACTAATACAAAAATCATGTTCTAAAGCCTTATTTTTATACAAAACTTCTGTAGACATGATTTCATTTGATTATGATGGGAACCTAGTGGTGGGTGTTATTGTCAAAATCTTGTCTACTTCCTGAGGCTAGGCTTCTTGGGCATGAGCAGGTGCAGTGGAAGGAATGGTGTCTGCAGTAGGAAGTCCACATCCAAGGCAGGGGGGAGGGGTGGAGTGAAGGAGCTGCAGAAACTGAATGAATGAGCCAGGCCCAGACTCTTAGGGGATGTTCAAGCCAAAAAAAATCCACAGAGGATTTTAGAGAGTCCAAAAAAATCCAAGAGGGTTGGAGAGATGGCAGCTTCAGTAATAGAGGGAGCCCACTGATGAATGAATGGTGGGGTCAGGTGTGAGGGTTGTATATGTCCAGCCTGACAGACCAGGGCTTCCTTGTCCTCACTGACAGATAAAACTCATGGAAATTTGCCAACTTAAGTGAGTTTTCCAACTCACACAAAGCAGCAAAACTGGAATTTGCATTGGCTTAGGCTGATTCCTACATGAATTTTGCTTTCTCTCT
Organism: Trachypithecus francoisi; assembly: GCF_009764315.1. NCBI lineage: Eukaryota > Metazoa > Chordata > Mammalia > Primates > Cercopithecidae > Trachypithecus > Trachypithecus francoisi. The sequence goes on along the minus strand of NW_022681472.1, from coordinate 20,963,621 downwards.
CTCTCTTTATATATACATATACACACACACACATATAAAAATACATGTATATACACACACATGAATACATATTAGTTTTTATTTTATTTTTTTGAGGCAAGGTCTTTCTATTGCCCAGGCTGGAGTGTGGGGGAATGATCACAACTCACTGCCTCGAATTCCTGGGCTCAAGTGATCCTTCTGCCTCAGCTTCTTCAGTAGCTGGGACTACAGGCGCACACCACCATGCCTGGCTAATTTTTAAATTTTGTAGAGACTTGCCCAAGTTAGTCTCGAACTCCTGGGCTAAAGTGATCCTCCAGCCTCAGCCTCCCCAAGGGCTGGGATTATAGGTGTGAGCCACCACGCCTGGCATGCTTTCAATATATTATATGATCTTTTAAAATAGTTACTGATTTGTACTTTTGCACTTATTTAAATGTAAGAGTTTTGATCAAATAATCACCATGTCCACATGTTTTAAGTAAAATATCCTTGTAAATTTTAACTTCCTAGCTGATGATTCTTAGCTAACATTTTGTAATTAGATCTGACCAAATATAAGTGAACAGTTACATAAAATTTTAAGTTAGTAGCAGATATGTGAATTAACAATTGTAATCATAGTATCCCTGAGTCCTCCAGCTTTCATATTTTTCTTTAACATCTGTTCCAAACAGCATAACTGAAGCTTTCATCCCATCCCATGTTGTCGGTCTAGTGCCCTCTCCACTACTTTCTAGGATTCCTGTTAGAGCTTCTATTCTCTCCTGTCTTTCAAACTCATAATTCATATTAACTCTTTTATTTCATTTTCTCCTCACCAATCTCCTGCCCTTTGGCTCCTGGCTTTTCCCTGCCCACATGACCCCAGATTGGCCCCAGCACCTGCTTCTTCATTGCCTCATGCACCACCGACAAGGCAATGTGCACAACAGATTATTAACAAAGGTTGTAGGGGCTGGGTATGGTGGCTCATGCCTGTAATGCCAGAACTTTTGGAGTCTGAGGCAGGCGGATCACTTGAGGTCAGGAGTTTGAGACCAGTCTGGCCAACATGGTGAAACCTCGTCTCTACTAAAAATACAAAAATTAGGCTGGGCATGGTGGCTCACGCCTGTAATCCCAACACTTTGGGCGGCCGAGTTCTTGAATTCCTGAGCCCAGGAGTTCAAGACCAGCCTGACCAATATGGTGAAACACTGTCTCTACTAAAAAAAAAAAAATTAGCCAGGCGAGGTGGCATGTGCCTGTAATACCGTCTACTCAGGAGGCTGAGGCAGGAGAATTGCTTGAACCCAGGAGGCAGAGGTTGCAGTGAGTCGAGACTGTGCCACTGGACTCCAGCCAGGGCAACAGAGCCAGACTCTGTCTCCAAAAAAAAAAAAAGAAGGTCTAGGGATCATAGAATGATTACAGCTCAGAACAAGGAAGTCAAAGTTGACAGGAGACACGATTTCTCCAAACACAGTTTACTAACCACTTTCCATCACAGGGCACATTTTACTGACTACAGTCTGGCTAAGGGCCCTAAATTGTCTTAATATTGCTGGCCTTTCTTCAGTAGCTGGAGAGCTCATCATCTCCCTCTCCTCAGTTTCCAGGGTCCTGCATCCTTGGAGTTACCCAGAGGCAACTCCCCAAATTCCTGCTTTTTCATTCAGTAATCTAGGCTCATTTCAACCTGCCAATCAGGATGAACTCCAGGCTTCCCCTTTCATAGCTTGCAACTCTGTCGCTGGGTTATTCTCTGTCCTGGTCCTCAGGAAATGTGATATGAAGAACTGGTAAAAGCTTTGATTTTTGGAGAAAAAAATCAAATCCTTGATGACCTTTTTTTTGTTTTGTTTTCCCCTTTGGATACAGAGTCTCACCCTGTCGCCTAGGCTGGAGTGCAGTGGCATGATCATGGCTCACTGCAACCTTGAACTCCTGGGCTCACGGGATCCTTTTACCCTAGCCTCTTGAGAAGGTAGGACTACAGACATGCACCACCACACCTGGCTAATTTTTAAATTTTTTGTAGAGACAGAATCTCACTGTGTTGCCCAGACTGTGATCAAATTCTTAAGCAGTTTTTTTTCCTACTCACAGTTTGTTAGTGAAGGGGTGCAGTTTAAAATTTATTCTCCCCACTTCAAGAGTAATGATTGATTTTTATATTGCTGCTCCTTTTTCTTCCAGTTACATAATAATAATACTAATAATTATTTATTAGTATGCTTCATGAATTCTTATCAAACATTTTACTGTGTATGGGCACAGAACTTAGAGCTACAGTTGCACCTATTGCATTTAACCTTTACAAACATCATGAGAAGTAACTACTGCTATTACACTCCATTTTCCAGTGTCTGGAGGTGAAGTTCAGAGATATGGCGTCTTTCCTGAGTTGTGCAGCTCATGAGTGGAGGGATCAGGATGGGAACTGAAGCCTGCATGGCTCAAAGTCTTTGCTTTGAAGTGCTGCAAATATGGCTTCCTGAGGAGGACTGCCCTGGACAGCAAATTTGTACTACACAGGCAATACCTTTTCCCGGTGCCTTCTTCTGGACTTACGTGTATGTATTTAATAAATAACTTATGAGTTTGTTTTTTAAAAAACCTCTTGAGGGCCAGGCGTGGTGGCTCCTGCCTGTAATCCCAGCACTTTGGGAGGCTGAGGTGGGCAGATCACAAGGTCAGGAGTTCGAGACCAGCCTGATCAACATGGTGAAATCCCCGTCTCTACTAAAAATACAAAAATTAGCTGGGTGTGGTGGTGGGTGCCTGTAATCCCAGCTACTCAGGAGGCTGAGGCAGGAGAATCACTTGAACCTGGAAGGCGGAGGTTGCAGTGAGCTGAGATCATGCCACTGCACTCTAACCTGACGACAGAGCTAGACTCCGTCAAAAAACAAAAAACAGAAAACAGAAACCTATTGAGGCCAGCCGCCTTGGCTCACGCCTGTGATCCCAGCACTTTGGGAGGCCGAGGCAAGTGATCACTTGAGGTCAGGAGTTCGAGACATGCCTGGCCAACATAGTGAAACCCTGTCTCTGCTAAGAGTATAAAAATTAGCCAGGCATGGTGGCACACGCCTGTAATCCCAGCTACTCAGGAGGCTGAGGCAGGAGAATTGCTTGAACCCAGGAGGTGGAGGTTGCAGTAAGCAGAGATCACGCCAATGCACTCCAGCCTGGGTGACAGAGTGACTCTGTCTCAAAAAAACAAAACAAAACAAAACAAAAAAGCAAAAGAAACCTATTAAAATGTTTCACAGGGAGAGGAATAGGAGATTAAGGGGAAATGCTGCTTGCTGGAGGCCAGTGGAGAGGTAAAGAGGTTGGTTATAATGGCTCAGCAACCTCACTTGGTTTACCGGGCGTGCAATTAATGGGAACATAGAATGAGGTAACTCATCATACAGGACAACTGTTAAATGGACAAGGATGAGGGAAAAACCTCTGTTGTACAAAATTACTTGTTGTGAAATACTTGTAATAAATTTATAAAATAACCTTTGGGAAATGAAAACAAACTGTTAACAGTGAAGTTTTCTTGGTCATGTAAACTTACTTGAAGTTATCTTTAACTTTATTTGGCACAGTTTTAAAAGTTATTTGCCAGGCTTGCTGTTACTTGACACTTTTTGATGGTTTTCTATATTTGCCTATTCCTATCTAGTTAGCATGTCCAGTGCCAGGATCCCTTTTCAGTAATTACGGTGTCTTAAAGTCCTGAGGTAGCTTTAGAAAACAAACAAGCAAACACAAAAACAAAAAATGAAGGGCAGCTTTGGCTCCCAGGAATTTAGGGGTTGCCACTGATGTAGTGGTGCCATGTAAGGAAGAATATGAAAATCTTTAACTTGCTTCTGAAGCAGACATCTAAAAAGGCTTATGTAAGAAAGAGATGGGGATAATGGTTCACAACCGTGGGAATGCACTTAATACCACTGAACTGTACTTAAAAATAGTTAACATGGCAAATTTTATCTATGTTATATTACCAAAATAAAAAAGAATAATAATTGGCGGGGGTGGGGAGGGGGAAGAAAAAAAGAAAGAGAAAAACTGCAATCCTAATGTTGCCATTCTTACCTTCCCCTGTTATTCGGACTGGTATCTCCTGGTCGACTGCTAGGAGTGTCCAGCGCTCTGAGCCCTGGTGAATCTTGACTTTTAAAAACATCTTGATGCTCTGGTTCCCCTCATATCCATTAAAAACAGATAAAAGACATACACAGAATTACAAGAGTTCTCAGTGGAGGGAAGAGAGGGATACATAGAAGTATAAGATAAGGGTCATGTTCTCAAAGAGATGACAGTCGGGCTGGAAAAAGAATTTGCAAGTGTACCCACACATACACATGTACAGCTAATGTACCATACAAGGCCTTTAAGTGGTAAGTGGTTAATGCTGACTGTAAGGGTTCAGGAGATGGGCAAGGACAAGAATCCCTGAGTACTAAGTCTATCAGGGAAGAGGCCATGAAAAAGATGAAACATGAGTTGGAGCTTCAAAGACCAGTAAGAACAAGGATTAATGTAGAATTCTTCACAATATGAGAGACAAATTACGATTGTATCCAATAATAAGCTATCATTTTCTTTCTTAAGATAACTCCATTCTCCCTCTTCATTGTTTTCATAAAAACATCTGTATTCCTTCATTTATGAATCATTCAATAACTCATTTCTGAGCACTATGTGACTTGCACACAGCCTGACTCTCTCATGCATGCATTGGGAGTACAATGTGAACAAAATGGACAAAATTTCTGTCCCCATGGAGCTTACACTCTAGTGAGGGAGAAACAAGATGAATAAAACACAGGAGTCAAATACAGTTCTAGTGATAAGTGCAAAAACTCAAAAAGGAAAAAGATGTAAATTGCTGGGGAATATTGAACTATGATAAGGTGGCCAGGGGAGCCTCACTAAGAAGGTACATTTTGAATAAAGATAAGGATAAAGTGAGGGAGCTGTCTCGGAGAAGGACATCCCAGGCAGAGGATCCAGCAAGCATCGAGGTCCTGATGTGGAAATGTGCCTGAGGGGTTCAGGGAACAGCAGAGGGCCAGTGTGGTTGGAGGGAGGATGAGTGGCGGAGAGGAGACACGTGAAGTAATGGAGAGCCATACCATGTAGGATCTTTTAAGTAATGGTAAAAACTTTGAGCGAGCTGGATCACTTTGCAGGTTTCCAGCGTGAAAGTAATATAACCTGTCTGGGTTGAAAAAAGGCTGATTCGACAGGGCCTGAAGGAGAGAGACTAGTTAGGAGGTTACTGAACTAATCTAGAAGGGAGACGATTGTTGCATCAAAATGGGGACAGTGAGGATAATGAAAAATACCTGAGTTTTTGATTAATTTTATTTTGAAGGTACTGCTGATAGGATTCACAGATGGTCGGACCAGATGTAGGAGTTGGGGGAAAAAAAAGGGGGGAGGTGAGTTTTTAAGCTAGAGTGATTGGAAGGATAGAGTTACTTTCAGTGAGATACAGAAGACTATAGGTGAAGGAATTGTTTTGGAAAGAATCTTAAGAGCTCATTTTGGACATATTGACCTTGAGATGCTTATTAGGCATCGACTGTTGATATCAAGTAGGCAGTTGCATATATAGGTTTGGAGTTCAGGGGAGAGGTTCGGGTTATAGATATACATTTGGGGCAAAAGGATGTATTTAAGTTCATGTGACCAGATGACAGAAAATAGAGAATGAATATAGAGAGAATAAGACCAAGAATGGAGTTCTGGGGCTTTCCAACATTCCAAGACTGGGGAGATTGAAATCTCTAGAGTTTCCTTAGAATAGGAGAGTTGAATAAAAAAAAATCTCTGGGGCAAAAGAGATGTATTTATTTTTTTTATTTTAAATTGTATTTGTTTTTGAATTGATGAATAAAAATTGTACATATTTATGGTATACTACATGATGTTTTAATTTATGTATACATTGTGGAAAGGCTAAATCAAGCTAATTAACATGCCCATTACCTCACGTTTCTCATTTATTGTGGTGAGAACATTTAAAATCTACTCTTAGCAATTTTTAGGTATATAATGCATTATTATGAATTATAGTCATTATTCGTACAATAGATCTCCTGAGTTTATTTCTCCCATTCAACAGAAATTTTGTCTTGTTTGACTAACATCTTCCTAATTCATCTAGCCCCCAGGCTGTGATAACTATCATTCTATTCTCTGCTTCCATGAGTTTGAATTTTTAGAGTCCACATATAAGTAAGATAATGCAGTAATTGTCTTTCTGCGCCTGGCTTATTTCACCTAACATAGTATCTGTCAGGTTTATCCGTGTTGTCACCAATGATAGGATTTCCTTCTTTTTGAAGGCTGACTAGTACTGCATTGTGTATATGTGCCACATTTTGTTTATTCTTTCATCTGTTGATGGATACTTAGACTGATTTCATATATCGGCTATTGTGAATAATGCTGAAATGAACAAAGGGGTGCAGATATCTCTTTGATATGCTGATTTTTATAGTTTTTGAATATATACCTAGTGGTAGGATTGCTGGGTCATATGATAGCGCTGTTTTCAATTTTTTGAGGAATCTCCCTACTGATTTCCGTAAGGATTGTACTAATTTGCATTCCCACTAGTAGCGTACCACTGTTCCCTTTACTCCACATCCTCACCAACACTTGCTATTTATCTTTTATCTCCAAAAGAAATTTAGAAGGAACAGTCAAAAGCAGGGGTAAAACCTAGAGCGTGTGGTGTTTGAATCACTGGTGATGTTAAATAGTTTCAGTGAATCAGTAGGAGTAAAAACTGATATGTACTCAAGAGAAAATGAGAGTGGAGAAATAGGAAGAAGCAGAGTACTATCATCAGAAATAGCAAACAGAGAGGGTGACTTTCTAAAAGAAAATAATGTCTATTTGGGAATGGGCATTGCAATGCATATGCATACTACAGTAAACTATGTGTGTATTCAGGGAGGTAAAGAAAGAGAAAGCTTTTTAAAAGAAAAAAGAGGAGTATTATGTAATGGCTCTGAGATAATTATCTTTGGCTGCAAAGATCAATAGCATGGGTGGTGTCAGCCCAATATTGGACAGGCCATTGCTGGGCATATGTCCTCGAAGAAGTATTTTTTATGTGTAAGATTGTGATGGATTTTGTACAAGGTTGTGTTTTTTTCAGTCTTTTGTGATAGTTTTGTTGTCAGGCATTTGTGCATAAGAACTCTCCCTTCATGACCTTTCCTGGCTGTTCTTCAGGTTTTCTTTTTCTTTTTTTTTTTTTTTTTTTTTTTTTTTTTTTTTTAACACAAGTGACTCCATTTTGATTCTGACAACTTTCACAGTACCAACAACTATTTCAAGAAGTTTTACTATAAATAGAAGGAAAGAAAAATAGCTGAAAGAAAAGTAGCTGAAAAAGAGAATTTAAGTCAAAAGAAATTCAAAGAATAAAGGAGAAATAACTGCAAGGTTGCATGGTGATGGAAATAATCTAGCAGGAAACATCTAGGGAACATTGATGATGCAGGAGAGAGGGAAATAATTGCTGAGAAATAACTTTGTATGAAACATGAACTTGGGTTTAAGGAACTGATGTAATTTGAAGAAACCTGAGAGAAGTTAGAGCACATATGCACACATGAAGGTAAGCGGGACGATGTGATAGTGGCAGTTTGCACATATACCTCAAGGCATATATATATTTTTTGAGATGGAGTTTGACTCTTGCTGCCCAGGCTGGAGTGCAATGGCGTGATCTCGCTTCACCACAGCCTCTGCCTCCCAGGTTCAAGCAATTCTGCCTCAGCCTCCTGAGTAGCTAGGATTACAGGTATGCGCCACCATGCCCAGCTAATTTTGTATGTTTTGTAGAGACGGAGTTTCTCCATGTTGGTCAGGCTGGTCTCGAACTCCTGAGCTTGGGTGATCCGCTCGCCTCCACCTCCCAAGTGCTGAGATTACAGACATGAGCCACCGCGCCCAGCCGTCTCAAGGCATCTTAACATTTACTTTCTGTTTATTTAGAAAAATCCTTTATGAACCTCCTTAAAGACAAAGATTATCACTGCATTTTTGTGCATGGCCCCGTGCCTAATTTACAATAGTCATTCAACAAATGTTTCTTGAATGAATGAATAAAAATGAAAAACTCAATATTTACGGCTTTGAATATACACAAACTAAAAGTTAGATTTTAAGCCTGATAAGAAACAAAATGAAATCTCATATTTTTAGTCCTTCTTTATGAAGGTTAGAAGTTGTTAGCAAGATATAATGGAAGTTTTATTCTCTAAATAAAAGTTTTTATGATCATCTAAGAACATTTTGATAAGCAATAACTTTTTAAAAAATAACAGCTTTGTTCAAACATGTTGGCTGGGCACGGTGGCTCACGCCTGTAATCCCAGCACTCTGGGAGGCCAAGGAGGGCGGATCATGAGGTCAGGAGTTCAAGACCAGCCTGACCAATATAGTGAAACTCTGTCTCTAATAAAAATACAAAAATTAGCTGGGCATGGTGGCCCATGCCTATAGTCCCAGCTACTTTGGAGACTGAGGCAGGAGAATCACTTGAACCAAGGAGGCAGAGGTTGTAGTGAGCTGAGAACGAGCCACTGTACTCGAGCCTTGGTAACAGAGTAAGACTCTATCTCAAAAAAAAAAAAAAAAAAGAAGGCAAGAAATATGTCATATACCATAAAGTGTATCCTTTTAAATATACAATTCAATGGTTTGCAGTATTTTCACAGAGCTGTGCATCCATTATCTCTATCTAATCCAGAATATTTTCATAATCTCAAAAAGAAACCCCATAGCCATAGCAGTCATTTCCTTTCCCCTAGTCCCTGGCAACCACCAATCTACTTTCTATCTCTATGTGTTTGCATATTCTGGAAATTCCACAAAAATGAAATTATACACTATGTGACTTTTTGTGTATGGCTTCTTTAACTTAGCATACTGTTTCTAAAGTTCACACATGTTGTACCCATTTTTGCAAGAATTAAAGGATATGTTTTTAATTCTCAATGCATTACAGCATCACCCCAAACTCCACAATCTCATCTACATCTTGTTAGCTCAACCATTCTAAATTTGATTATCTAAATAATCTAAATTAGGTATGGGTGAGGCTCTGGTTTAATCCATCCTGGGGCAAAATTAATCTCCATCTATCAACCTGTGAAACTAGAAAACAAATGATCTGCATACAAGATGCAATAGTGGGACTGGCATAGGATAGCAGTTTTAGACATTTCTGTTCAAAAACAGAAGCCATGAAATGAAAAAAAGGAGCCAGTAGACCCAAGTAATTAAAAAATTCAACAAGTTGTGCGGATCATGAGGTCAGGAGACCAAGACCCTCCAGGCTAACATGGTGAAACCCCGTCTCTACTAAAAATACAACAAATTAGACATGCGTGGTGGGCGCCTATAGTCCTAGCTACTTGGGAGGCTGAGGCAGGAGAATCACTTGAACCTGGGAGGCGGAGCTTGCAGTGGGCTGAGATCAAGCCACTGCACTCCAGCCTGGGCAACAGAGCAAGAATCTGTCTAAAAAAAAAAAAAAAAGAAATTCAGTGAGAAAACCTTATTGGGTTTCAAGGTCTGAGAATCCTCTCTATAGTTTGGGTCCTACTCTCTAGGCTCTCAGCTCTGAGTTACCTCTTTTTTTTCAGAAAAAGTAGCACATTTTTGCAACTGAGTCGTTCTATCAGTTTCCTGTCTATAGACTTTTGGTTGTCCAACAGCCATCTTTCATTTTGTACTCTATTTGTCCTTTTAGATCCAAGATGGGAATGTTTCTGCTCGTATTTAAAATTCCCAAGAACCTTGTAGGTCTCCAGTATACGTCATTTGCACTGGAGACTCACTCTATTAGACAACAAGGTCTTTCAAAATTTTTCTTAGACAGTCTCATCTTTATTTTTGGCTTCTCCTGAGAGGGCTGAAGAGATTTATTAGTCACACGCTTAATCTTTTTTGTGACATATGACTAAATACCTTGACCTTTTGATGGTTTTGAAGTATTAGCAAAAGTTTATGCATCCACATACTCAGCTCTTTTTCCTCTCCTGCCAGTGAAAGTCTTAAATTTTAGCATCAATTGCAATCCAGAAAGGCTGAGAATCCCCCAAACCAGCAAGTCCTGGTTAACTGGTTACATTTTTGCTGAGCAGTTTTTCCCCTAACCCTACCAACAGTCTGTTAATGATTACTGAGTGACTCTTTTCTTTTCTTTTCTTTTCCTTTCCTTTCTTTTCTTTTCTTTTTTTGAGACGGAGTCTTGCTCTGTCGCCTAGGCTGGAGTGCAATGGCGCGATCTTGGCTCACTGCAACCATCGCCTCCTGGGTTCAAGCGATTCTCCTGCCTCAACCTCCTGAGTAACTGGGATTACAGGCACCCGCCATTATGTCCGGCTACTTTTTGTATTTTTGTAGAGATGGGGTTTCACCATGTTAGTCAGGCCTATGGTGAACTCCTGACCTCAGATGATCCACACACCTCTGCTTCCCAAAGTGCTGGGATTACAGGCATGAGCCACTGCCCAGCCTACTGAGCGACTTTCTAAGATGATGTATGCTTTCTCTACCATGCTCCCTTATTTCCTTCTCAGACTTCATCAGCAGCGTCATTAATGTCCTTATTTCTTGAATAGACTCTCAGTCTGTTCATGGCAATCTAGGATTTTTCTATCGTTCTCCTCAAAATGTTTCCAGCCTTTGTCTACGCCCAAGTCAAAAGTCACTTCCACATTTTCAGGTATTTGTTACATCAGCACCCCATTCTCATAAACAAAATCTGTAATTGGCTTTTAAAAATGTAAAATATTGCTTTAATCATTTTTATATCAATTTCTTATTGAAATAATATTTTTGATATATTGGGTAAAATACAAAATATATGTGTATTTTTTGAGATGAGGTGTCACTCTGTTGCCCAGGCTGGAATGCAGTGGCACAGATCATAGCTCCCTGTGGCCTCGACCTCCCTGACTCAGGTGATCCTCCCACCTCAGCCTCCCGAGTATCTGAGATCACAGGTGTGCACCACCATGTCTGGCTAATTTTTGTATTTTTTGTAGAGACTGGATTTCGCCATGTTGCCCAGGCTGGTCTCGAACTCCCGGGCTCAAGTGATCTGCCTGCTTTAGCCTCCCAGAGTGCTGGGATTACAGGTATGAGCCCTGCCATAAAATATATCAGCAAAATTAATTTTACTTTTTACTTAAAAATTTTTATTGATACATAATGATTGTATGTATTAATGGGGTGCACATGATCTTTTGATACATGCGTGTAATGTGTAGTGATCAAATCAGGGTATTTGGGATATCCATCACCTCAAATGCTTATCATTTCTTTGAGTTGGGAGTATTTCAAATCTTCTAGCTATTTTGAAATATATAATAAATTACTATTAACTATAGTCACCCTCATGTGCTATTGAATAGAATTTATGCCTTTTATTTAACTGTGTGTTGGTACCCATTAACCAACTCACACCCTTCCCAGCCTCTGGTAACCATCATTCTACTCTTAACTTCCATGAGATCAGCTTTTTCAGCTCCCACATGAGTGAGAACATGTGATGTTTGTCTTTCTATGCCTGGTTTATTCATAATAGGTTTTCTATTGTTGCTGTAACAGGTTACCACACACTTAGTGGTGTAAAACAATATGAATTTATCATCTGTGGGTCAGAAGGTTAGGCATCTGACACAGGTCCCACTGTAATCAAAGTGTCAGCAGCCTGACAGGGCTCATGGGAGAATCTGGTTCCTTGCATTTTTTTCAGCCTCTAGAGGCTGCCCACATTCCTTGGCTTTTGGCTTCTTTCTTTCATCATCAAAGCCAACAACAGGAGATTGAGTCCTTCTCACATTGCATCACTCTGACCACTTCTTTTGTTCTACCTCCTGCTTTTAAGAACTCTTATAATTACGTTGTTATCATGTTATTCAGGAAAATGTATTTTAAAGTCTCGGTCTATTAAGTCCATCATCTGGGCTTCCTTAGGAACAGCATCTATTACTGATTTTTAAAAACATATGTCATACTTTCCTATTCTTTGCATATCTTGTAGCTTTTTGTTGTTGTTGTTGTTGAACTCTGGCAATTGAAATTATATAATGTGACAGATTTGGAAATCACATTCCTCTTCACTCCTCTCCCAACCCTCAAGAGTTTTTGTTGTTCCTGTTGGTTTATTTATTAAGTGATGTTTCTGGGCTCGTATTCTGTAAAGTCTGTGTAAAGTCTATAAGGGTATACGTGGCCACTGAAGTCTCTGCTTGATTAGCTTAGTGATCAGCTAATGATTAGACAGAGATTTACTTAATTACTTTGAGTCAATAAGGCTCTCAGGCTTTGCTGAAGATCTCTCTTTGTGTGTGTGTGTGTGTGTGTGTGTGTGTGTATTTGTGTTTGTGTTGGAGAACACCCTTGATGCCATGAGAGGTTATTTACAAGTCTGCCTTAGACTTCACTTTCTGCATGAGGAGGGCCTCAAGGTCAGAAGGGGTGAGAGATCATGGTTTTCTTAGATCTTTCTGGGCACGTACACAGTCCTGGTTTATGCACATAGCCCTGCTCATTTACATGACTTTCTTGACTCTCAGGAATATTTTAGGTTTTTCAAAGTCTTTATGGGCATCTCTTTTCCTGATTTTTCCTTTTAGGTTTTCTTGGTCAGCCTCTTTTTAGCCACAGTTGCAATGCTGCCTCAGGCAGCCACAATGTTAAACAATTGGCATTGATTGTTTTTGACAAATGTCTTGTAGATAGGGCTGCTTGCAGAGAGTGAGCTCTGAGTCATGTCAAATAAAGACAAGCCCAAGAGTGGAGCTTTTCAATCAGCTCTCAGAAGGTCAAATAGTAACAAGTGTCTGCGGATGAAGCTTTTGTGGGAGCTCCAAGCACACATTGTTTCCTCCAGTAGCTACAAGATTGCTGTTTTTCACAGCTACCATGAAGCTTTTATCCTCATGGTTTCCATCTTGCAGCTTTCTTTAAGAGTTGGAGAGGGGCTAAAAAGTGAAATTGTCATTTATTGTTTTTAGGAGAAAAACAAGAAAAAGGAGAGATTATGTCTCCTTAAAAATGAGGACTTGTTCACAAAGAATTTTATTAAAAACAGAAATGTTAAGTGCCATCTGTCACTTCCACTCACCACCCAAAACAATGGCGATTTCTCCACAGTGTTGGGCAAATGACTCTCCATGAATTTTAGAGGATACTTGTTCAGGCAGATACAACTCCTTTCATGTTGATTCAGACACAGAAATGGTTTAGATTCATTTTATTTCATAACAGCATTTAGGTTTGCTCTACAGTAGGTAAGTTAAATGTTTTAAACTGAGATTAACCTGCTATTCCTGAATTGGAAATTGCAAAAGTAGCCTGAGTATGTCAGAGGGCCCCTGCAACTGGACTTTTATATTTGCCATGTAAATTTAGTTATGCCAACCTCTAGGTTCTAGGCTACAGAGCAAAATTTTCAGCCATCATAATCCTTGAATTTTCTGAAGCTCAGTAGAGAACAACCACAACAAAAAACACACAACAGAAGACAAGCAAGGGACAGCTGTGGTGGCTCACGCCTGTAATTCCAGCACTTTGGGAGGCTAAGGCGAGGGATCATTTGAGGCCAGGAGTTTGAGACCAGCCTGGGCAACATAGCAAGACCCTGCCTATGAAAAGTAAATAAATTAAAAAAAAAATGAACAATCTGTCTGTGCTGGCACATACCTGTAGTCCCAGCTACTTGGGACAGTGACATGGGAGGACTGCTTGAGCCCAGGAATCTGAGGCTGCAGTGAAGTATGTGACTGTGACACTGCACTCCAGCCTGGGCAACAGAGCCAGGTCCTGGCAGAAAAACCAAACAAATAAACAAACAAAACACCCCCCCACCACCCACAAATACATATCAACCAAAAAGCCACAAGGACAGGAACGTGAATTTTTTAAAATTAAAGCTAGAATTACCAATAATTCCTTTTATTCTGGTGCTAATTTCATGGGACTTGGGAGTTAATTCAAAATAATATGATTCATTCTTTCATGTTTTCTCAATTCAATTTTTCATGTTTTCGCATATATATATATATTTTTATTTTCTTTATATTTAAATGTGAATGGTCTACTTAATTAAATAGAAGACAGTGTCACTGAGTGCCTGGTATCTTGGGTTGAATATGATATCTCAGCTTTAATCAGTGATTAAACTTTTTAGCTGGTCAAAGCCAAAAGAAACTATATCCATAATTTCAATATTCTTTCAGACATTTTTAAGCATGATGAAAATAAACTGATTGTTTTGCTTATTTTCCTCTGTCTATTCCTTTGGTGTTACTTGAAATCTTTTAAGATTAGAATGTCTGAGTATTAATAAAAAGTTTCCTTGATGGAGTTACCGCAAGTAGTAATATGGTCGAAAATTGGCATTTTTGGTAGAAAGAAGGAGTCACAAACAATCTCTTTGACTATCTAATCCAATCTGGGACCTAGGAAGCCAGTTATGTTTCATTGTTCTAGGAACCTTAGCAGATCTAAAGACCAAAGCAGGTTTTTAAAAAATTTACTGTTACACAGGGATTGGTCCCACTGAAGCCTAGAGTTTCTTTCTCATTCTTGGTGCAGCTTTGTAGAAAACTCACTACCTGATCAGACAAATATTTGCCTACGTATTAAGGTGAGCAGCATTTTAGAAATATGTGTCTACTTGGTTTACATGGGAGTGTATCACCATCAGTGTTGATGGTAGTTTTGGTTATGTAGAAAACCACACATACGTGTTCTCCTCCCCAGCCTCTCCATAGAAACACGTGAATGTGACGGCTGGTTTATGGAGTGGGGAATATCCATTAGTCTCTGGTGGCTTGAGCCAACATAAATGATTCCTTAGAGCAGTGAGATGGAAAACTAGAAATCTAACTAGCTATACACTAGACAAGGAATAGACCTCCTCCTATAATTAACGTGCAAGGGGGAAGCATTGCTCCATGTGAGGTCTGATGGCCTCTCTGCATCACTAGTTCATTGGGTGTGAATGATGTCTGCTTGTTTATCTGGAAATCTGGAAGTTTGCCTTTGTCTTATCTTTACACCTCATTGCCCCACCATCTCTTTTTCAAATCTCATTTAAAAGGTATTTAGATATTTTCTCCTTGCCCATCTTTCTTAATTTTACTCTGCCTCTTGATGGCCTTGTGATTCCGATGTCTAACATTATTTTTTCCAGGGTGTCTGCCACTCTTCTTCTTCAACTCAAACCTTGCTATAAAACATCTGCAAATTTTGCTTATGAAGCTCAGCCTAGTGCATGGGAATGTAGTTGCCTAAAGTAGTCCAGGACAGTGAATTATTTCTAGAATATAAATTGGTCACTTATGAAATTGCATTAATTCAGTTACTAATAGGCTTACAAGCTAAACTATTAGCCAACTGTATCAATGCACTTAGAACTTAGGGAATATTTATAGAATAAAATACAGAAATATTCTGAAATAAAATTATCATGTAAGAGAGTGGTCCCTCTTTTTATAGTAAGAAGTATTTTAGCCAGAAGAGTATGTAAGTACTAAAGAGATCTAGGGTTTTGAGGGATTGCTGGTTACCTAGAAAGGTGAAAAGGGGTTTAGAAAATTCTAAGATTTCCTGGCACAAAATTGGAGGGAGTATAACAGTACCTGTCAATATTTAAATCTCTTGTAAGGCCGGGTGTGGTGGCTCACACCTCTAATCCCAACACTTTGGGAGGCTGAGGTGGGTGGATCACCTGAGGTCAGGAGTTTGAGACCACCCTGGCCGACACGGTGAAACCCCAACTTTACTAAAAATACAAAAATTAGCTGGGTGTGGTGGTGTGCGCCTGTAGTCTCAGCTACTCGGAAGGCTGAAGCAGGAGAATTGCTTGAACCAGGGAGGCAGAGGAGGCAGAGTACAGTGGAGATTGCGCTTCTATACTCCAGCCTGTGTGACAGAGTGAGACTCCGTCTCAAAACAAAAAACAAAAAAACAAAACTCTTGTAGCTTCTGCATATTTCCTTTCCTTGTTAAAAAGGCTGAGGGACAGGTGTTCAGGAAGGGGACCATGACAGTCACACTTCCATTCTCTGTAGCCCAAGGGTATTTGGAAGTTGGCTGAGATAAACTTCAAGTCAGCTTTATCAAATGTATGAATTCCACTGGATCTAGACTGAGGGCAGTCAATTAGTTTCAGTTGACCTATTGGAGATCCTTTTCCTTAGTGCTGCACTTCAGTCACAAAGTACAACAGAGACACTGGCAGGATCTACACCACCATCGTTGACACCGTTGAGAGGTACACTTCTAAGTAGAATCTGATTTTGCCCAAGTCTCCAATTCCTAAGCATGAGCCACTTTTTTGTTTTTTTTCAAAGAAAGTAATTTCTTGTGCCAGGCTTTTCTCACCAATAGTGGCCTAGCTAGACCTCTCAGATATGTGGCAGTTAATGTAGACCAAAAATTAGGGGAGCATGTCTTTTTCTGTTGTGAGTGGGCTGAGCATCTCAGTTTCTGGGCTACCTTCAAAGTTTGTGAATGCCAACACGTTTGTCTGTATTATTCTTGGCAATATTGGTCCTGGAGAGAGCATTTCTTGGATGGATGCTGCACTGCAGGAAATGAAGGTTTCTGGCCAAAGTGATACCATTCCAAGGAGCTCTGCCTTCCAGGGAGAGGCTTTCTGTGAAATGCACCATGCCACTGCTTTGAGATATGTCTATCAGCCTCTCAAGGAGACTGATTGTGATCAAGTGGCTAGAAGCAGAGCTTTAAGGGCAGATGACAGAGCACAACAGATTTTCCTCCACATCCACATCATTTGCAAGAATGTTTCAGAACTTAAGATCTGGAAGCTTGTCTATCAAAATTCCCCAGAGAAAGAAGGCACAGCTTTAAGTTAGGGTTGCTTCAAATTGTCTTTTCTTTGATGCTTAGATTTTCTTTAGATCTCCTTGGGGGAGAATTAAGACATGGGATTCAATTTGCTTATTCATAGTGAGGCTGAGGGGAAACTGTTTTGGAGAAGGTAGTAATTTGCAATTTGTGTTTCCTTGTAGAAGAGCCCAAAGAAAAGGCTGACACTTCAAAATGGAAGAGAGTGGATATATCCTGTGATATGCTATCATGGCTTCCCAAATCTGTTGAGCTCCAAGATGTTATGAGGCCTCCCTAAGGGTTTCTGGAAGAAAGGTCTGCCAGGTCTGATACTGAATCTTTGCCTGATCCATTATCTGCAGATCTTACCCTCATCACTGTTTTCAGGGAAGGGATTTTAAGTCGTAAGTCTCTACCTTCAGAATAACACAATAAATTGAGCTGGATATATTTGCTCTTTTACTCTTTTGGTCAACATTTACTGATGCCTATTGTGTGAAAATGGAAGTACATGAATTTTCTTCTGCCTCCATGACAGTGTTTTGTGCTTTTAATAAGTCAGTTACCCATTGATACCTGGGTTTGCTTCAGAAAGGGGAAGGTCATTTTCCTCAAGCAATGGTGTAAAGGGGCTCATCCTTTAAAAGAATCTGGTTACTGGGCCATAGCTGCTTTCTCATGCTGCTTCATCTGGGGTGGTTTTTCTTATTCAGGATAAGCTTTCATGAGTTAAAACTATTTTCCAATGGTCTGCCTTGTCTCCTCAGAGTATCTTTCAGATGACTATGCCTGCATATGAAAGCTTTTGGTTGAGGCTGAATAAGCTCACTCTAAGACAGATGTTCAGTCTGTAGAAATGTAATAGAAAATCCATGCAGTGCCTCATCAGCCTCAGGTTGATGATGTGATTCCACTTCAGGTGCTTTGTCTTCAGTGTAAACTTTTTCATCTGTTACTTTGAAGATGGAATGATGGTTTCAAATTGGATTTAGGATGCTGATGGAAACCAGCACCTACTTCATTGCTCCCGGAGGTCTGCACACTTGTTATTCCTGTCAGCTTGAGAAAAGGCTACCTTTTACCTCCTTGAGCCCCTTTTTGGTGAAATTTCCCTTCTAGTCACTGTTGATTTCTTTTCCTTAAGGTACACAGTGCTAAATCCTTTAGTTGTTGTGATAGGTCAGGGCTATTTCTGAACTTGTCTCTTCCTTTCTTTCCTTTCTTGCCCTCCTCCCTTCCTTCTCGTGTTCTGAGGGGAATACCTCAGGTGTATTTGATCAGCATCTGCATTTTCTTTTCTTTTCTATTTTTTATTTTTTGCTGCCTCCTTCTTCCTCCTCCCCTTCCTTCCTTCCTTCCTTCCTTCCTTCCTTCCTTCCTTCTTTCTTTCTTTCTTTCTTTCTTTCTCTCTCTCTCTTTCTTTCTTTCTCTTTCCTTCATCTTTCTTTCTTTTTCTTTTTTTTAAGTAGCAACAGGGTCTTGCTATATTGCCCAGGCTGGTCTTGACCTACTGACCTCAAGCAATCCTCCCACCTCGGCCTCCCAAAATGCTGGGATTATAGATGTGAGCCACTGCATCTGGCCAGCATCTACGTTTTCAATGTGAGTCACCAGTATCCTTTTAAAATGCTCCTTTTAAAATGGATGTTTCCATATAGGTAGGTGCAAAACTGATTTGCAGCCAGTATACACAGATATGTCCACACTAATGGTTAAAATATTGAAAAATGTCTAAATTGATCAGTAAATGGTCCCTTTCTTGAGACCCTGGGTACCCCCTCTGCTGCCTGGGCTAATTTGGCCTCTAATCCAAAGGCTTCCTTGGAACTCCCTACAAAGGGATCTCAGACCCTACTCCAGGGCAGTGACATCCGGAATCCATAATGGTTGGCCAGTGCCTAGTTATTAACTATTTGGAACATCACCATCACCCCTGGTTATGAATCAGATTTTATTGGCAGAGCTTTCCAGTCCTTCATGCCTATACTTCTTCTGGGACTAAAATATTTGGTTGGAAGCTTGACTTCCAGGATTAGATGTCTACTGACTTCTGGAAATGAAGGTAAGCGTCATATTAGAAAATAAAATTTAAATCCATGTAAATCCCATAGTAACCCTAAAACAATTTCCCAGTCCTGGGCTAAAATCTTCATGATATGCTTGATGTGTTCCAATCCCCCTTTTCCCCAAGACAGTATTTGGAGTCAACTCAGCTTTTGTAAGTTTTGGTAAATGAGTGATTGCATATTTAAGAATATATACCTCCAGGTCATTAAGGAAAAGTTCTAATCTTCTGGGGTGATTTTTTTTTTTTTGATTGGGGGCGGGGAAGGCTTTTCAGTTATCACCTCTTTGTTTAGTGGTTTGGCAGGAGGAGATGGACTTAACCAGCTTCCAGGAATTAATATTTGTCTTTTCAAGTTAAAAAATTTGTCCTTTGTTTGGTATTTTAAAAATGTGTTTCAACTTGCACTGTACATAGGAGCTCTGGAGTGAAATTTTTAGAACTCTGAAAACAAATGGAATGAACTCGCTTTTGTGTGTCAATATGTGGTTTTATGGACAGGAATGGATGGGGGCATGCCCGTGGAAGGTCCATTCGTTTCTCTCATGTTTGAAAGCTTCACTCTGAAATGCCTTTAACGGAAGATGATTGTGTAATATAGAGGTGGTTGTTCACTGTACCAGCACTGATGTGCTGCATTTAGACCAAATGACTAACTTTGCAAATAGACTATTTATGTTGAGTAGGAGAAAAGCTTCTCCACCAAAGTGCATTTTTAATGATCTACTTTAAGAGTAAGTGGGTTTAGAAGTAGCTGCCCAGGAATCTGATTGGCTGGCACCAATGCCACTTCCCATAATTACCCAATAAACCATAAGGGCTTTGTTGGCACATTTGTTCAAGTCTGTCATGTCTGACCAGCTGCCACCTTGCATTCTAAGTCCACTTCTAATATCCTCTTTAAAACCTTTGTGGAGAAATTTGGTGCCTACACACCTTTGAAAAATCTTAGTGGAGAAGTTTGGTATTGATGCACTACAAATTTCATAATGAAACGCTGTGCTATTTTTTTGTAAGTTGGTAATGTTTTCCCTGAATAGCTAAAATTATAAAAATCATGATCTGGAGTAAGCTATATCAAGTTTTGAAAAAATGCTTCACTTCTTAGTACATTTAGGATTTTCACTAAAAATATAGATGTTATCTAACCTAAAAGATTCAAATCACAAATTCTATCTTAAAACTAATGCTTGAAACATGTGGAAACAATACACTTAAAAAAATTAAATAAATAAAAAAAGGTAAATTGTGTCCGGGAGGTAGGAGGTAACTTGTTCAGTTTCTATGGTTAAAAAAACCATATAACCATACAACTGATTTTGTAAAACCATATAACCAATTTCATAATGTAAAAAATTAGAAAAGTATACACAAAGTACAATCACAGTGTTTTTTAATTTCTATATGAAGCATTTCAATTGTATTATAGACCAAGGATATTAAAAATGGTTCTTACCCCATTTTGTGAGAAGGAAGAGGAAACTTGAAACTACAGTAAATATAGTGCATTCAGGGAAAAAGCATTTCATCATACAGGAGTACAGAGATTTTGGATCTTTCATTCATATCTTAAGATCTTTCTATTAAGATCTTAGGTGCATTTTTTTATTGACTGGAGGGTGAGTAAACAACATTGTCTGTGGGCTCTGCCACTTGTTGCTGACATCTACAGTAACATATTTTCCCAGAATACAGTGGCACTGTCTACGTTACCATGTAATTAAGTGTAACATAGGAACAGTGACATACTGAATAAAGAATGTTGCTATACACTGAAAAGCTAAAAGAAATCAGCTCTTACAATGGCTGTGCAGGCCTTCCAGAAAGGAATAGCTTCACTTTCAAGAAAGTATCACAGAGTGAATCTTTGTACCAGTGTAAAATATTTCTACAGCAGAATATTGACTCTATGGGGAGGTAAATATTGGCAATGAGCTAAAATGAGATAGAAGACATTAAATGCACTTGACAGCAATTGGCTGAAGAAAATTCAGGAGATGCGATAGCAACAGAGCACAACAAAATAACACAATTAAGGACACATTAGCCATATGCCTCTATTATATTGAGAACACAGCAATCTAAATGACCAGGTGACGACCTTCAACCTAAACTGGAAGGTGTCTGACAAAGTCCATGTTGGTTTGGAAACTAAAGGTGGAAAATGAGATTAAATATTAGAGGGCATGGGATGGTAGTGATCTGCAACTTGGCGCTGATGTGAGGATTTGATAAGTTAAAGCTCACTGGGATGCAATGGTGGAAAAGGTGGTCTGGGTATATCATATGGATCTTTTGTCATCTGTACTTTATGTCAGCAAATATTTATTTATTTATTTTTTTGAGATGGAGTCTCACTCTGTCGCCAGGCTGGAGTGCGGTGGTGCGATCTCAGTTCACTGCAACCTCTACCTCCCAGGTTCAAGTGATTCTCCTGCCTCAGCCTCCCAAGTATCTGGAACTATAGGCATGTGCCACCACACCCAGCTAATTTTTGTATTTTTTAGTAGAGATGGGATTTCATCATGTTGGCCAGAATGGTCTCGATCTCTTGACCTCGTGACCCTCCTGCCTTGGCCTCCCAAAGTGCTAGAATTACAGGCGTGAGCCACCGCACCCGGCTTGCCAGCAAATATTTATATGTGGTACATGTTAATACACCAGAATAAGAGGACCTTTAATTCAAGGGTGAACACTCTTTCATAGCCACTGCATCTGGTGCATACTACAACTCTAGTAAAATGGCTCTGTAATTTTTGGTTCTATATCTGTCTTCTCTCCAGCCTCCGATCTTCTATTAGGCAGGCACTGTGTCCTCAGAATCCTGCCTAGTGCCAAGTATACTGTCATCCCTGAATCAATGGGTCTCACAGTGATTTTACATTTGAGACTGGGTGTCTGAAAAGGCAGATGGGCTGGTTCTTTAGGAGCCTTCTCCACACCTCACATATATTTCATTTCTTTTTCATGGGCTTGTCTTAGGTAGGGCTTGGTCACAAAACTGTGTGACTTTCTCTTATACCCACCAGATTCACATTTGTTCTAAGGTTGTTGCCAAACTGTCCATGCAGCTAAAGTAAATATATGGTGAAGAAGGAAAAGAAGGAAGAAAGGATAAATGAAGGCATTTAATTTTAAGAACTAAAATCCCAACAAATATTCTATTAGTAGCAGTAGGGTGAATAATTTAATTATTAATCTACTTGTAAATGTTTATAGAATTATATATTAGGTAAGTCCTATAGAAAAATTTAAGACCACCTTTCTTTTCTGACTGTTCGGATCGTCATGGAGGACGGGAGGCAGGACTAGATTGCAACTCTAGACAGAGCAGCTTGCGGGGCTCGCATTGTGAATTTTAGCTCCAGATTGACTGCAAGAACAAATCAGCAATCCGAGGGTACCCCTCTGAAGGAAGCAGACTACTCCCGCTGGACCCAGGAGACCCCCCTCCCCCGCAAAACTGTGAGTGCCCCAACTTTGGAAGTGGGGAAGGGAGACCCTCCTCTCCTGAACACACACTCCCACTGGAGAAGCTGAAGGTCTGTTAGCGGGAGAAGTTTGCAACTTTACCTGGAGCTGAGTCAATTTGGAGAGTGGAGTGAAATACAGGGGTAGAGGAAGTAGCAGAAAGGTCCTGGGAGCTCACTGGCTCCCTAAGCAGCCCATTCCTGCCTGGCACCATAGGGATCCAACAGGAGAGGAGCAGGGGGTAAAACTCCACAGGGAGAAGGAAATCTCTAGCTGAACTCTAACAATTTGAATGGGGTGAGAAGCCTCCTGGCTAGAACTCGGGGGAGAGTGCAAATCTGGTGTGCAGACTCCACAGGCTGGGGAGGAACCAAGCCCTTTCTTTCGCAGCTGGGAGAAGGGTAGCCTGGGGAAGGTTTTCAAGCCTGTATGGCTCTCCACTCTCTGCCCTCCAACTGGAAAGGGACTGGGGGCAGCACGTTGGGAGTGAGACCAGCCCTTTGGTTTGTGTGGGAGCTGGATGAGGCCTGTGACTGCTGGCTTTCTCCTACTTCCCTGCCAACCTGCATGACTCAGCAGAGGCAGTCATAATTCTCTTAGGTACCAACTCCAGTGACCTGTGAATCTCACCCCCATCCCCCACAGCAGCCCCAGCAAGACCTGCCCAAGTAGAGTCTGAGTTCAGACATGCCTAGCCCTGCCCCCACCTGATGGTCTTTCCCTACCACTCTGGTAGCAGAAGAAAAAGAGCATATAATCTTGGGAATTTTAGGGCGCTGCCCACCACTGGTTTCTCCTCATACTACCACAGCTGATGCTCTCTAGAAAGTTCCATCTTCTGGCAGGAGGCCAACCAGCACAAAAATAGAGCATTAAACCACCAAAGCTAAGAAACCTCACGGCGTCCATTGCATGCGGGCCCCCCTCCACTGGAACAGGCACTGGCATCGCAGCTGGGAGGAGGGCATCCATGGTTGAGAGACCCATAGACAGTTCACATCATAGGACTCTGTGCAGACAACCCCCAGTACCAGCCTGGAGCTCGGTAGACTTGCTGGGTGGCTAGACTAAGCAGAGAGACAACAATCACTGCAGTTAGGCTCACAGGAAGCCACATCCATAGGACAAGGGAGAGAGTACTACATCAAGGGAACACCTCGTGAGAAAAAAGAATCTGAACAACAGCCTTCAGCCCTAGACCTTCCCTCTGACAGAGCCTACCCAAATGAGAAGGAACCAGAAAACCAATTGCGGTAATATGACAAAACAAGGCTCTTCAACACCCCCCAAAAATCACACTAGTTCACCAGCAATGGATCCAAACCAAGAAGAAATCCCCGATTTACCTGAAAAAAAAAAAAAAGAAAGAAAAATTCAGAAGGTTAGCTATTAAGCTAATCAGGGAGAGACCAGAGAAAGGTAAAGCCCAATGCAAGGAAATCCAAAAAATGATACAAGAAGTGAAGGGAGAAATATTGAAGGAAATAGATAACTTAAAGATAAAACAATAAAAAATTCAGGAAACTTTGGACACACTTTTAGCAATATGAAATGCTCTGGGATGTCTTAGCAATAGAATTGAACAAGTAGCAGAAAGAAATTCAGAGCTCAAAGACAAAGTCTTCGAATTAACCCAATCCAACAAAGACAAAGAAAAAAGAATAAGACAATATAAACAGGGGCTAGGTGCAGTGGCTCACACCTGTAATCCCAGCACTTCGGGAGACTGAGGCGGACAGATCACGAGGCCAAGAGTTTGAGACCCACCTGGCCAATATGGTGAAATCCCATCTTTACTAAAAATACAAAAATTAGCTAGGCATGGGGGCACACACCTGTAGTCCCAGGTACTTGGGAGACTGAGGCAGAAGAATTGCTTGAACCTGGAAGGTGGAGGTTGCAGTGAGCCGAGATCATGTCACCGCACTCCAGCCTGGGTGACAGAGCAAGAGCATCTCAAAAAGAAAGAAAGAAAGAAAGAAAAAAAAAACCAGAAAATATAAACAAAGTCTCCAAGAAGTCTGAGATTATGTTAAATGACCAAACCTAAGAATAATTGGTGTTCCTGAGGAAGAAGAGAATTCTGAAAGCTTAGAAAACTTATTTGGGGGAACAATTGAGGAAAATTTCCCTGGCCTTGCTAGAGACCTAGACATCCAAATACAAGAAGCACAAAGAACAACTGGGAAATTCATCAGAAAAAGATCTTCACGTAAGCACATTGTCATCAGGTTATCCAAAATTAAGATGAAGAAAAGAATCTTAAGAGCTGTAAGACACAAGCACCAGGTAACCTCTAAAGGAAAATCTATCAGATTAAGAGCAGATTTCTTGGCAGAAACCCTATAAGCTAGAAGGGATTGGGGCCCTATCTTCAGCCTCCTCAAACAAAACAATTATCAGTCAAGAATTTTGTATCCAGTGAAACTAAGCATCATATATGAAGGAAAGATACAGTCTTTTTCAGACAAACAAATGCTGAGAGAATTCTCCATTACCAAGCCACCACTACAGGAACTGCTAAAAGGAGCCCTAAATCTTGAAACAAATCCTGGAAACACATCA
The DNA here is from genome assembly GCF_009764315.1 of Trachypithecus francoisi. Classification (NCBI taxonomy): domain Eukaryota; kingdom Metazoa; phylum Chordata; class Mammalia; order Primates; family Cercopithecidae; genus Trachypithecus; species Trachypithecus francoisi. Next base: position 20,938,648 of record NW_022681472.1, on the reverse strand, counting down.
AAACAGAATCTCTTTAAAGCATAAATTACACAGGACCTATAAAACAAAAATACAAGTTAAAAAGCAAAAACAAAAAACAAAAAAACCAAAGTACACAGGCAACAAAGAGCATGATGAATGCAAAGATACCTCACATTTTAATACTAATATTGAATGTAAATGGCCTAAATGCTCCACTGGATAAGAACTCACCAACCAACTACCTGCTGCCTTCAGGAGACTCACCTCACTTAAGGTAACATAAACTTAGCTTAAGGTGACATACACTAGCTTAAGGACTCACATAAACTTAAAGTAAAGGGGTGGAAAAAGGCATTTCATGCAAATGGACATCAAAAGCAAGCAGGGGTAGCTATTCTTATATCAGGCAAAACAAACTTCAAAGCAACCGTGGTTAAAAGAGACAAAGAGGAACATTATATAATGGTAAAAGACCTTATTCAATAGGAAAATATTATAATCCTAAACATATGTGCACCTAATGCTGGAGATCCCCAATTTATAAAACAATTACTAATAGACCTAAGAAATGAGATAGGCAGCAACACAATAATAGTGGAGGACTTCAATACTCCACTGACAGCACTGGACAGGTCATCAAGACAGAAAGTCGACAAAGAAACAATGTATCTAAACTATACCTTGGAACAAATGGACTTAACAAATATATACAGAACATTTCATCCAACAACTGCAGAATACACATTCTATTCAATAGCACATGGAACTTTCTCCAAGATAGACCATATGATAGGCCATAAAGCGAGCCTCAATAAATTTAAGAAAACTGAAATTGTATCAAGCACTTGCTCAGACCACAGTGGAATAAAATTGGAAATCAACTCCAAAAGGAACCCTCAAAGCAATTCAAATACATGGAAATTAAATAACCTGCCACTGAATAAGCATTGGGTCAAAAACAAAATGAAGATGGAAATTAAAAAATTATTCAAACTGAACTACAATAATGACACAACCTATCAAAACCTCTGGAATACAACAAAGGTGGTGCTAAGAGGAAAGTTCATAGCCCTAAATACCTACATTAAAAAGACTGAAAAAGCACAAACAGGCAATCTAAGGTCACACCTTAAGGAACTAGAGAAACAAGAAGAAACCAAATCCAAACTCAGCCAAAGAAAAGAAATAACGAAGATCAGAGTAGAATGAAATTGAAACAAAAATAATATAAAAGATAAATGAAACAAAGAGCTGTTCTTTGAAAAGATAAATCAAATTGATAGACCATTGGCAAGGTTAACCAAGAAAAGAAGAGAGAAAATCCAAATGACCTCACTAAGAAACAAAACAGGAGGTATTACAACTGACACCACTGAAATACAAAAGATCACTCAAGGCTACTATGAGCACCTCTGTGTACATAAACTGGATAACCTAGAAGAGATGGATAAATTCCTAGAAAAATATAACCCTCCTAGCTTCAATTAAGAAAAATTAGATACCCGGAACAGACCAATAACAAGCAGTGAGATTGGAATGGTAATTTAAAAATTACTGACAAAATTAAGTCCAGGACCAGACGGATTCACAGGAGAATCCTACCAGACAGTCAAAGAATAATTGGTACCAATCCTTTTGACACTGTTCCACAAGATAGAGAAAGAAAGAACCCTCCCTAATTCATTCTATGAAGCCAGTATCACCCTAATACCAAAACCAGGAAAGGATGTAACCAAAAAAGAAAACTATCTTTGATGAACATATGCTAAAATTCTTAACAAAAGCTAACTGAATCCAACAACATATCAAAAAGAATCCACCATGATCAAGTGGGTTTCATACCAGGGATGCAGGCATGGTTTAACATACACAAGTCAGTAAACATGATACACCACATAAGCAGAATTAAAACAAAAATAGTGGCTGGGTGCAGTGGCTCATGCCTGTAAATCCCAGCAGTTTGGGAAGCTGAGGAGGGTGGATCACTTAAGGTCAGGAGTTCAAGACCAGCCTGACCAAAAGATGAAACCCCATTTACTAAAAATACAAAAATTAGCCGGGCATGGTGGCAGGTGACCATAGTCCCAGCTCCCCGGAAGCTGAGACAGGAGAATTGCTTGAGCCCAGGAGGCAGAGTTTGCAGGTAGCTGAGATCACGCCATTGCACTCCAGCCTGGATGACAGAGCAAGATTCTGTCTCAAAAAAAAAAAAAAAGTACATGATCATTTCAATAGATGCAGAAAAAGCATTTGACAAAATCCAGCATACCTTTATGATTAAAATGCTCAGAAAAATTGGCACACAAGGGACACACTTTAATGTAATAAAAGCCATCTATGACAAACCCACAGCCAACATAATATTGAATTAGGAAAAGCTGAAAGCATTCCCTCTGAGACCGGGAAGAAGACAAGGATGTCCACTCTCACCACTCCTCTTTAATGTAGTACTAGAAGTCCAGAGCAGTCCGACAAGAGAAAGAAATAAAGGGCATTCAAATCGGTAAAGAGGAGGTCAAACTGTCACTGTTTGCTGACAATATGATCGTTTACCTTGAAAACCCTAAGGACTCCTCCAGAAAGCTCCTAGAATTGATAAAAGAATTCAGCAAAGTTTCCGGATAAAAGATTAATGTACACAAATCAGTAGCTCTTCTATACACCAACAGCGACCAAGCGGAGAATGAAATCAAGAACTCAACCCCTTTTACAATAGCTGCAAAAAATGAAAACAAAAACAAAAACAAAACAAAACTTAGGAATATACCTAACCAAGGAGTTAAAAGACCTCTACAAGGAAAACTACAAAACACTACTGAAAGAAATCATAGACGACACAAACAAATGGAAACACATCCCATGCTCATGGATGGGTAGAATCAATATTGTGAAAATGACCATACTGCCAAAAGCATTCTACAAATTCAATTCAATTCCCATCAAAATACCACCATCATTCTTCACGGTATTAAAAAAAAATTCTAAAATTCATGTGGAACCAAGAAAGAATCTGCATAACCAAAGCAAGACTAAGCAAAAAGGACAAATCTGGAGGCATCATGCTACCTAATTTCAAACTATACTCTAAGGCCGTAGTCACCAAACAGCATGGTGCTGGTACAAAAGTAGGCATATAGACCAATGGAATGGAATAGAGAACCCAGAAATAAACCCAAATGCTCACAGCCAACTGATCTTAGACAAAGTAAACAAATATATAAAGCGGGGGAAAGGATACCCTTTTCAACAAAAGGTGCTGGGATAATTGGCTAGCCACATGTAGGAGAGTGAAACTGGATCCTCATTCCTCACCTTGTACAAAAGTCAACTAAGACCTGAAACTATAAAAATTCTAGAAGATAATATTGGAAAAATTTTCCTAGACATTGGCTTAGGCAAGGATTTCATGACCAGAAAACCAAAAGCAAATGCAGTAAAAACAAAGATAAATAGTTCGACCTAATTAAACTAAATAGCTTTTGCATGGCAAAAGGAACAGTCAGCAGAGTAAATTGACAACCCACAGAGTGGGAGAAAATCTTCACATTCTATACATCTGAAAAGGACTAACATCCAGAATCTACAATGAATTCAAACAAATCAGTAAGAAAAAAAACAAACAATCCCATCAAAAAGTTAGCTAAGGACATAAATAGACAATTCAAAAGAAGATATACAAATGGCCAACAAACGTGAAAAAATGCTCAACATCACTAATGATCAGGGAAATGCAAATCAAAACCACAGTATGATACCACCTTACTCCTGCAAGAATGGACATGATCAAAAGATCAAAAAAATGGTAGATTTTGGTGTGGATGTAGTGAACAGGGAACACTTCTACACTGCTGGTGCGAATGTAAACTAGTACAGCCGATACGAAAAACAGTGTGGATATTCCTTAAAGAACTAAAAGTGGAACTACCATTTGATCCAACAATCCCACTACTGGGTATCTACGCAGAGGAAAAGAAGTTATTATTCGAAAAAGATATTTGTACATGCATGTTTATAGCAGAACAATTCACAATTGCAAAATTGTGGAACCAACCCAAATGCCCATCAATCAACATGTGGATAAAGAAACTGATATATATATACTATCACAGCCATAAAAAGGAATGAATTAACAGCATTTGTGGTGACCTGGATGAGACTGGAGACTATTACTCTAAGTGAAGTAACAACTCAGAAATGGAAAACAAAACATCACATGTTCTCACTGATATGTGGGAGCTAAACTATGAGGACGCAAAGGCATAAGAATCAGTCAATGGACTTTGGGGATTTGTGGGGAAGAGTGGGGGGGGATGAGAGATAAAAGACTAAAAATATGGTACAGTGTACCCATGGTGATGAGTGCATCAAAATTTCACAAATCACTACTAAAGAACTTACTCATGTAACCAAATACCACCTGTACCCCAATAACTTACGGAAAAATAAAAAAAGAAAAAAGAAAATTTAAGACCATATACACACATATACATACATGAACTTATCTATGCCTTATTTAATGTGACTGAATGTCAGGCAGACTCATAGATCTTCTGACTCTGTTACTGACATACTTCTGTCTCAATTTTGTTTTATGAGCGCTGGTTGTACAAATATTCAAGTGATGGGCAAAATTTCATGTTTTGCATTACCCTGGTTCATGTCCATGATTTCTGTTTTGTTCGCAGGAGGAATATAAGTTTTAATCTCTGTTTTTATAGATGCCTGGTATAGCTCAAAATTTTATATTTGGTTTTTGAGTATGTGCATGTTGGGTTCCAGGTGAAACTATTTTCATGCTGTGTTTTGTATTCAGTTTGTTTTCTTCTGTAGAAAGAGATTGTCAAAATTCACATCGATACAGTTTACTGGTATCCCAGCCTCAGATTTGGTAAGTTGGCTTGATTCCTGCTGACCTCCCTGAGCCAGGGGTAGGGGACGCAGGCCTTTGAGGCAAATGCATGTGTATTTAGCTCCTCCCTTTCCTAACTGAGTAATCACAGGCAAGCGTCTCTACTTTTCTAAGCCTCCATTTTCTCATTTGTAAATAGGGGATGGTATATTCTTTATTGGATTTTTGTGAAGAGTAAATAAAATAATCTAAAGTACCATGGAAGCATTCATTAACGGGGATTTTAGAAGCAGAGCAGTCATTCTTCCTTTTAGCATTTGTCTACATAGTTATTTAATGGAAGAGAGATCTTTTAACCTCTCGTTACCTTATTTTCTCTGTGAGGATGTTAATTCCATGATATTACAGGTAATACTGTTTATTATAGATACTGATTTATTTCATGCCAGGACTTCCTCAGACCTGATTTAATGTAATGCTTTTAAAGCAAATGAATTCTGTTTTGGTCAGAGTGAGGCTCCTGTTTTTGCTGATTATACATCTGATTTATTGGCAGAATGGAAGAATTAACAAAGAAGAGGATTTGAACTCTCTGAACATCAGGGTTATATTCATATATATTATTATCATCATTGCTACCACCACCATGAGTATCCACGGACTGACCTTGTTATTTACTCAGAGAGGTACTAAGCACTTTATGCAAATTTAACCTTGGAACAACCTGAGGACATAAACAAATATTATTGTCCTCATCTTATAGATAACAAAATTGAGGAAAAAGTCGTTAAAACTTTTCCAAGGTCAGAGCTGGATTCAAACTCAGAATAACTCCAATACCTGCTTCTTTAACCATTAAATGGTTGTCTTTGTCATTACTTTAAAAAAGTTTTATCCTTCTTATGCATCCCAAAACTGTTTAAAACATTACAATACAGCCCTAGATTCGTAGCATCCCAGGAGACTTCTGGGGTGAGCTTCCTCTCTTTTCCTAGCTATCACCAGCTATTTTATGATGTGTGTACATGTGCACGTGTGTACTCATGTGTGCACGTAATTTAGCTTAATCGTTGCTATGTATACTCTGTCAATCCTGACTCTTATCCTATAGCTCAGTCATCCCTTAAATGTTGCCCTGGAAGATGGAGAGGAAGTTTCTAGGTCAAGTTGTAAGGGAGTTCTGACTTAGGATGCTACTCTGGATGTTCCAGCGTCTGAGGATCATGCTTCGGATGCTGCTCACCCTCCTAACTTTTCTGACTTCATTAACCAAGCTCAGCCCTCAGTCCTTGGCAGTGGTTGGCCTGGCAATCTCGTGTTTGTCACTGATATGGTTTGGCTCTGTGTTCCCACTCAAATCTCACCTTGCATTGTAATAATCCCCATGTGTCAAGAGCAGGACCTGGTGGAGATAACTGACTCATGGGGGCAGTTCCCCCATGCTGTTCTCATGATAGTGAGTGAGTTCTCACGAGATCTGATGGTTTTATAAAGGGCTTCCCTCTTTGCTCTGCACTCGTTCTCTCTCCTGCCATCCTGTGAAGAAGTGCCTTCCACCTTGATTGTAGGTTTCCCGAGGCCTCCCCAGCCATGTGGAACTGAGTCAATTAGACCTCTTTTATTTATAAATTACACAGTCTCAGGTATCTCTTCATAGCAGTGTGAGAATGGACTAATAAAGTCACCTAATCTATCACTCTTCTTTCCCATGTTCCTTAATCCACCTTCTAGAATCTTGCTCCAGGTTCCCACCTCCCATCTGATCTGCTCTTCTCCTTTTATCTCCCACATATGATTTTGGTATCTTTCTGAACAATTTCTATGTTGGTTCACCATTCATCAGCACAATAAGTTCTTGTTCCTCTGCTCATATCAGGACTATCAGTACCTATGATTGGCCTCTATTGTTAATGCCCTGTTTTCAGTGCAATCACAATAATATAATAATAATAATAATAATAATAACCCCCCCTCTCTTTTTTAAAAGTCTCTTTTTTCCCCTTTAAGACAAAGGCATTCTCTAAGTTCTCTTAAGGAAAAAATACTCTCTACTGGGTAGAGAGTCAGCCTCTCTACCCAGGCGGATGTATCAGAGGAGGGGCTGGGGAAAAGAAAGGTGCCATCTTGGAGCCTTTCTATTTTAAGGGAAAGAAGCAGCCTTGAATAATTTCATTGTTTGTGGGGCTGTTTAGGATCTTCCCACTGTCTAGCAGTACTATCTGATAATTGCTTCCAGAAACATGTATTAATTGCTGTTTCATGTGTCCGATCTAGGGCATTTCTGGGTAGGCTCATTCTTTTGCACTTCAGTCCCTAAAGTCAAGTTAAAAGGAATATTGGAGACAGTTTTGGGGGACACAAAGGCAATTTTCCTTGTTCATCTCCCCAAAGAACTTTAACTCCATGGAGAGCAGGGAGTGAGGTCATGGGAGAAATTAGTAACAAGTCTGTGCACTTTGTTGTGGCTTTTTTTTTGGAGACAGGATCTTGCTTTGTTGCCCAGATTGAAGTGCAGTGGTGCGATCTCGGCTCACTGCAACCTTGGCCTCCGGGGCTCAAGTGATTCTCCCGCCTTAGCCTCCCAAGTAGCTGGGACTACCATGCATGCCACCACGCCCAGCTAACTTTTGTGTCTTTTAGTAGACATAGCTTTTGCCAGGCTGGTCTTGAACTTCTGACTTCAAGTAATACACTCGTCTTAGCTTTCCAAAATGCTGGGATTTCAGGTGATAGCCACCGTGCCCAGCCAAGTCTATACACTTTGATATGGTGGAAATGTGACTGAGCTGTTTGGCCTGTGATGTACCCTTCAACCGGGTTTATAGAAAGGCTAGTCAGTTGCTCCAGCCTAAGGACCGTGGTGAGGTAGTCACATCTGAGAGGCCTCAGTCTTGGAATATGATTCATCAGTCAGGTGAGGCCAGAAGGAGGTCTAGTGTTCATTTGTCATAGCTCTTATCTATTTGCACAAAACATCTTCTTTCCTAACTAATTTAAGTGTGGGTTAATTAAGAGGATTTTAGTCTAGTTTTAGGGTAAAGATAAGAGATTTGACAGAAGAATTTCATACATAGTAGTGAAGTTTTGCTTTTCTGCTGAGAATTTGCACTTGATATGAATGTATGCTTTTTAGTATCCGAAAGAATTCAAGTCATGCTGGGCATTCTGATGCTTCGAACTTATCCATTAAATTAGGTGGCAGGGTCATAAAGCATTCTGTAGAATCCTGCGTTGATATATCACTCTTGAAAGGTGTTAATTTGGTTCTCCAGCTCTGATTTGTTTAGTAGAACATATTAATTGCTTGGGGGATAGAATTCAACCATTTTAGGCTTCAAAAAATTGGAAGCTCTGAAAAATAAATAGCATGATCATTGCAGAACATTTATTCTGATTATAGCAGCCTGTTTGAGCAAAGACAGTATAAGTTTATTCTCTCTTTGAATTATTAATAATTGCCTTTTTTTTTTTTTTTTGAGACAGAGTCTCATTCCATCGCCCAGGCTGGAGTACAGTGGTGTGATCTTGGCTCACTACAATGCCCGCCTTCTGGGTGCAGGTGATTCCCCTGCCACAGTCTTCCCAGTAGCTGGGATTACAGGCATGCGCCACCATGCCTGACTAATTTTTGTATTTTTTCTAGAGACGGGTTTTTTCTATGTTGTCTGGGCTGGTCTCGAACTCCTGACCTCAGGTGATTCACCCACCTTGGCCTCCCAAAGTGCTGGTATTATAAGCATAAGCCATGGTGTCCGGCCAACAATTGCCTTTAAAATAGGATTTGATACTGATATAGTAGTTCAAATGACATACAGTTTTCTTCAACAGCTAAATTAAAATTATAGGAATGAAAATATTGTCTATCTACTCTTGTGGGCATTATCACAAGCAAGTGATAATGAAAGCCAAGATAGCGAAAGCCAAGAAGAAGGAAGATGTTTTGGTCCAAACAGACTGTACATCAGCTGAATATTAAAATGATTAATTAATAATATTGATACCCGTCATTCTTTGAATTTTGACCTATTTTGTGTCCCCCTAGCACCTTGTGAGCCTTTACATGCGTTAATTCATTTCATCCTCCTAAGACTCACCCACAGATATATTTTCTTATAATACATGTGAAGAAACTGGAACAGGGAGGTTTGTTTTGCAAAATGTCAAATATAGTGGGTGGCAGGGCTTTCTGATTCCCAAGCCTGTACTTTCAACCCCTTGACCTCATTGCCTTTAATCATTCACTCCACCTTCCCTAATAGTCTTTCAGCTCACTGTAAAAGTAATAATACTATTTATGCAGTCTAACTTTTTGTTTTAGTCTATTCATGCTGTTATAAGAAAGCATCTGAGACTGAGTAATTTGTAAAGAACAGAAATTTATTTTCTCACCATTCTGAGGGCTGGGAAGTCCAATCAAAGCCCCGGGAGTTGGTGTCTGCCTAGGGCCTTTCTGTAGCATCCGCATACAACTGAAGGGGTAAACACTGTCCCACATGGAGGGAGGGATGGAAGGGGACAAACCTGCTCCTTCAAGTCCTTTTATGAGGGCACTAATTTCACCCATGAGGACTCCACCCTAATGTCTTAATCACTCTGTAAAGGCCCCAGCTCTTAATACTGTCATATAGGTGATTAAGTTTCAACATAGGAATTTTGAGGGATCCATTCAGATCACAGCATTTTCTTTAGATAAAATTTTAAAATAATTTAAAAGTAATATTGGAGTATTGAAAATGTTCTGTATCTTGATTTGAGTGTGGTTCCACAGGTGCAGAATTCTGCGAAAATTCATTGAGCTGCACGCTTCAGACTTTAAACTAAAAATGAAGAAAATAAAAAAAAAAACCCTCCGAACCAAATACCACTAATTCACTGTGTTTAGCATACTACTTATTTAACATTGATCAGGTGTCCACCCTGTGCCTGGTTTGCCGTTGTTTACAGAGAGGCATTTCCCAAAGCCTTACCATTGAATAGTCTGACCACCCTGAGACCTGGAGGGAAGAATGGAAGTCAGGAACTGTGTCCTGGGTGTGCTTTTGCTCAGCTTCAGCTGGGCTTTGCTGTATTCCTGCTTCTTTTTCCTTTTCTGGAAAATAGGACTATATAGGACTCTTATTCAGAGTAAGTCTTCATTTCTGTGGTGTCCTGTCTCCAAGAAACAGGATACAGTTTCTGGTAAGAGGGAAATTCAGAGATGCGTTTCTCTTACAGTATCATCATCCTGCCTCAGTCATCCGGGCTCCGTCCCAACAAGCTTAAGGACTTGCTTTCCATAGCAGGGGAAAGGAGGGCTCGGTGGAGTGTTACTTAGCATTTCTTCTTTTCTTCTATAAGAAAATGCAGACATGAAAGTACAAAATTAGCATGATTTATGCACTTCAAAAGCTTTACTATAAGGCTTTATAAATATTTGGATCTCAAGAGCATTGGCATATTTGATTGATTATAAATCCCTTGATAGAGTCTGGTGGCTGCAGAACTGGGGAGCTAAATTTTTGTTTGTTTGTTTTAGAGATGGGGTCTTGCTCTGTCACCCAGGCTGGAGTACAGTGGTGTGATCATAGCTCACGGCACCCTTGAACTTCTGGGTTCAAGGGATTCTTTCACCTCAGCCTCCTGAGTAGCTGGGACTATAAGTACATGTCACCACACCCAGCTAATAAAAATAAATGTGGTAGACATGGGGTCTTGCTATGTTGCCCAGTCTGGTCTTGAACTCTTGGCCTCCAGCAATCCTCCTGCCTCAGTCCTCTGAGTAAAGTTGACATTGTAACCACCATTGTTAATTGAAATTTAGTCAGACATGAAGACAAAGAAGTATATCTGAATGAAAATGTCCTTCAATGGGAAGATATACCTTCTTTCACAAAAATTCCAATTTACAACAAAATTTTAAGACTCTTAAGGAAGATCT